>NC_069660.1:30885000-33817133 GCF_027244095.1 Hemicordylus capensis | reverse complement strand
CTATTGGCCACTGTGGCTGAGGATTTGGGGAGTTGCTGTTCAAAAACAGCTGGGGGGCCTAAGTTGAGCAGGCCTGCTCTATATCCTCCTTAAGCTGAAGTAGCCAGAACTGGTCACAGCTCTCCAAATGAGATTTGACTACTGTGGAATAAAGTGGAATGACTGCTTCTCATGACTTGGAAACAGTCCAGCTTGTGACTGACTGCAGTCTCTAGACCAGAGCTGCACAACTTTGGCCCTCCAGCTGTTGTTGGGCTACAGCTCCCATAATCCCTAGCCACAATGGCCAATAGTCAGGGATGATGGGATTTGCAGGCCAAAGTTGTGCAGCCCTGCTCTAGACCCTTTTCACATGTACTACTGCCAAGCTGCTGCTGCTGATGGTATTAAGGTAGCAGATCATATAATGTTGGAGTTGGAAGGGACCCTAGAGACCACCTAATCCAATCCCTGGCTCAGTGCAAGAATGTGCTAGTAAAAAAAGTCAGATCCTTTATGAAGTGTAACAGAAATCACCACACACATTTAACATGCAACAACTAATTTCTACTGAAATCTAAGGCATGGTGCACACAGGCATGTTCATCAGTTTATGACAACAGCATCAAGTGGCAACTTGCATGTGTAAGGAAGCCACCAAAGGTTAAGCTTTCCTTTCATGTCACTTACAATGCTCGCCATGTGTTCATCCACAACTCAAGGGCACAATCTACTGGGAAGTTCTGTCCAAGACCCACAGAAAAAAAATGAACCACCATAGACTCAGGCAGCCACATGCATTTCAGCAGGGCTTTTCAGGGGGTTGTGCCCAATGCATTGCGAAATCAGGTCATCCATAAACATGTGGAACACTTCCCTGTTTTTTAAACAACAACAACAATTATTATTATTATTATTTCAATTTCTATACTGCCCTTCCAAAAATAGCTCCCTAGTTCTACAGTGCTTCCCTGGTTCACTGTTGTGCTGCTAGGGTGGCACATGATTACTTTTAGTTTTATCTGCTTTTCTCCCTAACCCAACAGAACACTGGGGAACTTTGCCAGTCTAACCCCCTGCTAACTTGGCAAAGAGGCACCTTTTAATGTGGTGATTCTCTTTATTTAGCAAAAGTAGAGTAACTGGCCCTATCCACCCCCAGCACAGTACCTCCAGTGACTGTTGCTGGTGTCTATCTTATGTTTCTTTTTAGATTGTGAGCCCTTTGGGGACAGGGATCCATCTTATTTATTTGTTATTTCTCTGTGTAAACCACCCTGAGCCATTTTTGGAAGGGCAGTGTAGAAATTGAATAAATAAATAAAATATTCAAATTGCTTTCTCCAGCATCCTACAAATGAATGAGCCTCTTTCCAGGCAAAAAATTGTTCCCTCCTGTGGGAGTCTGTATTTACTCCAGATGTGAAAGCATTCAGCTAGTTGTGAATATTCCTCCTAGATCATCCTTGTGATTGGTGGGGGACACCTTTCCTGACTCATTTTTCAGACTCCAAAGCAGTCATACTGAGAAAAAAATGAAAAACTAATAGCAAGCTTACAAATTTAATTAGAAAAGATCCACAAAGTCTCCACGAAATATAAAACTGGAACGGTATTGAGATACCTGGATTTTAACAGCAACTTTCCCTCTGGCCTAATTTGTAGGTGAGCTTGTGCAAGGCATTTAACCTGAACTCCTAATTTCTAAATTTAAGACCAACAATGCTGTCTCTTTTTGAGAGATAAGAGAACTGAGAATTCCCAGGTACCCACTGATGAGGCAGGCTAAATTTGTGTGGCAAGTACAGTTAGCCTTCCTATGTGATATCAGTAATTTGGGCAGCATCCAATCACCTGAACGACAACTAGCGAGAGCTTGGAGAAACTCACTGCCTGCTTATGCACCTTAGGGTATGTCCACACCAAGACTCTTGTTGCATTTATGTTAGTTTTGGCTCCTTGCAAATCCATAATATAAAAGGCTCTGATAACAGAGTAGAACATTAGCTTGAAAGATGGGGAAGGATTCTACATTTTGATCTGTCTGGAAAGAAATTGAGTGCTAAAGAGGAACAGAGGGTAAGAGATATTGGAATATATTAATAAGAAACTTGACTGACACACTGCACAATGAACTGCAGATCCAAGAAGGATCCGGCTTGCTGCTTCTGAGCCACTCACCACTGGTGCTGCTAGCAATGGCAGGAGCTCTTCCGTGCCAATGCACTGTGTCATTTTAGCTGCAGCCTACGCAGGTCATAGCTGTGATGACACAATGCACTGGTGGCACAGAAGAGCTCCTGATGTCACTAGCTGTGTTGATGGACGGGTGAGTGGCTTGGAAGCAGAGAATGCAGATCCACAACTCGCTGCACAGTTCACCAGCCCTTATGCCTGGAGTTGCTACTGAAATTTTAATGGAAGCAACATTCATATTTTTGTTTTGAGGGCAGAGGGGGCGGGGGCGGGGAGGTTCTTCCTCAGTCAGAGGTGCTCTTACCCCTGGACTTCCGGCTGAAGTCCAGGGCTTCCACAGCTGGCAAATCCTCATCTGTTCCAGGTGGCTTGGACATCCATCTGTGCATGGAGAGCTGGTCTTGTGGTAGCAAGCATGACTTGTCCCCTTTGCTAATCAGGATCTGTTGTGGTTGCATATAAATGGGAGACTTGATGTGTGAGCACTGCAAGATATTCCCCTCCGGGGATGAAGCCGCTCTGGGAAGAGCATCTTGGTTCCAAGTTCCCTCCCTGGCATCTCCAAGATAGGGCTGAGAGAGATTCCTGCCTGCAACCTTGGTGAAGCCGCTGCCAGTCTGTGTAATTGGAGGGCTACAGGCCACCTCCAGCCTAAAATGAAGGATGCCTCTGAGTACCAGTTGCAGGGGAGTAACAGCAGTAGAGAGGGCATGCCCTCAACTCCTGCCTGTGGCTTCCAGCGGCATCTGTTGGGCCACTGTGCGAAACAGGATGCTGGACTAGATGGGCTTTAGGCCTGATCCAGCAGGGCTGTTCTTATGTGTAGACAATACTGAACTACATGGACCTATGGTCTGACTCAGTATATGGCAGCTTCCTATGATGCTTAATTTGTAGGCTGGGGGGGGGGGGCTCCAAAGGCCTTCAGGTCCAGGCTCCAAAATGACCTAGGTGCACCTCTGTCTTTAGTCAATGACCAGGGAAGCCAAAAGAATTTCCACGAAACAAACCTTTTTCAGGGGCATTTCATATATCCCTACTTATGCCAAACAACCTCTCTCTGTTCCAGATGGTGAAGAAGTATGATGCTGTTGCACCTCTAAGAAGAGCTCCAGGGAAGATTCTCAACATATCACTCCATTGGCAGGGATGGCTAAGACATGACCCAGCCCAGATTCCAAATCAGCATAATTTGTAGGGGGTTATGCAGCTTCCAAAATGACTGTATTTAACTGAATCCAAGGCTAGGTCTTTTCCAAGTTCCTTGATGTTAGAAATGGGTATGGGTGTGTCTTAAATTCTGTCATCTTCCTTGCAGGCAAATGTAGGTTTAACCTGTACTTGTAAGGGGGAGGGGTCATCTTAAATTCAAAGTCATATTCTATTTGGGTAAATATGGTATACAGAGTATAAGTGTAAAAGGCAGCTTACTTTAAAGGTATGATAAAGGTGATCCATTAGAATGGATCAAAGGTGAAACTACTGAGGTATATTCTTGAAAGCTTGAAGGTAATGCAATGCACCTTTAAGACAGCGGCTAGTATCTTTTTCACTTTATTAAAAAACTACACTGTATGGCGCAAATAAACATTTGATCAAACACGCAGCAATGACAATGGATACATTTCCAACTATGGCACTGAGGGAACATCTCACTACCACCACTGAATTTCCAACCCATGATTCTCATGTCAAGTGTACATCATCTCTGCCATGTGGGACATTTTCTTGGGGATATACAAGTAATACTCCATGTACCCTGAAAGATCTTCAATAGTCACATCATCCACAAAGACTCGAGCTTGCTCCGAACAAGACCGGGCAGAGCCTGAAGAACCCAAACCAGAAGGTGCCCTGTTCGGCAGTGACTGTGAACGCACCTCCATGACAGCCTTTTCACATTCCGAGAGGACATTCCGCAAGCCAGAGAAGGAGTAGGCTTCTATAGCTTGCCATCGTTTGCACTGGCATTCCTTGTCCACACAAGGGCATTGCTTCTCGAAACTCAGCTTGGATAATGACTGGAAATCTGAAGGTTGGCTGGGATCTGGGCTGGTTTCAAAGGCCAAAGAAAAAGCAGGACAACTCTTCACCAAATTCTCCAAAGGCTGCTCACTTGTGCAAGTGCTCTGGTGCTCTGCTCTAGCTCTCCGGCAGTTGCCGTTGTCAAAGAGGGGGCATCGCTTTCCTCCAAAATACAGCTCTTCTGTGACACCAGGGTCTGGACTGACTTTGCTCTTTAAAGCATCCATCTGGCTTTTGTGTTTCAGTTGGCTACTTGCAGAAGATGCTTTCATGCTGCAGTATGTAAACTTGGGAGGATGCAGGACAGGGGATTTGGAACGCCGGCGGCGCTGGGGCCTCGTTGACCCTCTCAAGGGCTTCCTTGCACACCTGTATATAGAGAGAGCAGCAACATTAACAGAAACCGATTATGAACAAAACACATTTCAGAAGAGTGTAATGTTGGTCATCGTAAAATGATTTGTTATAATTCCATGGTTGAAACAACCACACTGCATTATGTATTTGGGGGGCGGGAGGGGGGATAAATGGGAAAGACCAGCATTCAGAAAGATAATTTATGTGATCTAACAAAAAAAACCCAACACCCCAAACTATTATAATTAATCACTGGTAACACAAATCACTGTTCCTTCCAGTCACTTGTACACTAAACCAAGGATCAGACAAATGACTGGAGGGTGGAAGCAACAGTGTATATCACAACATTGTTTTCTCTGGATGTATTCACAGTTGCCAAGTACTGGAAAACAGATTCAAGTTAAAAAACTTCTCTTTGAGTTAGTCTTGAGCATACAGTCACTAGCAATGCACCTTACCCATGCCAGGTCTCTCTTGAGCAGACAGTTGGATGCCTGCCTCCATCGACAGCTGCCCTGACTGGAGCTCTGAGTCCCGTTCCTTCACTTACAGGTGTGGAAGATCTGAATTAAAGGGCAAATGACATACTGAAGTACTATGCTAAGATAAAGTCTCCATAAAGCAAATTCACATGTGTGTGCTCCTTGAGATTATGCTTTACATACCTAAACCTCAAGGAGAACGGAATGGTTTTCTGTTCTATAGACAAATGGATGAAAAGCAGGATACATTCATATTACTCTGCCACCATGTAATTGTTTGAAACAAACGCTCTATCATGAAATAACCATTTAGGTGACCAGTGTTCTGATGTTGGAATTTTGGCACTAACTAAAAAGCCATACAAGGTATTCTGAGGAACTGGCATGGGTAGAATAGGAAAATGTGTTCTGCTGCACATACAGCCCACCACATGGTGGTTACTGACATCAGCAAATGTATGGATGCTAGTACAGTAGGCCGAATTACTGCATAAATGGCATGGGTGAGTTTTCAGAAACACAGGGTGAAGTACAGAAACAGTCCAACTTTTTAAAAGTGCTATGTTCCACTGACATACAGTAAAAACACTCTAAATAGCCATTATCACAAGCTTGCCACTATATTTAGTTTTATTTATAATACAAAGACATTTTATATGAGTGAAGACCATTCAAAACAGGAACTGTAATACAGTAGGAATTGAACAAATTCACACCTCTTTCCCAGATTCCCATACTCAAATGCAATACAAAAGAAATTCTGGAAAGAACCCTGGCTCCAAATTTCAGTAAAATGAACTAGCTAGCTTATTGGTGCAGCCCACAGGGCAGTTAACCTAGTTTGTAGCCAAATCCTAAATGCTCTAAGTACATGCCTGAAATCACTGGGACTGCCTTTTGGGTGAGTGTACTAGACCTACTGAAAACCATTTCTGCAGACTGGGGATAGGATGGAGTTTGAATAGGAAGGATCCAGATCAAAATATATCCGCAGTCACAAAGGTGAAAAGCTTGGCAACAGCCCAGTTTCAGTGGAGTGAAATAGCTGTCAACACACAGTTTGGAAAGAAGATTATGGAAAATATGAGGCAAAAGCAGCGGGCACACACTAGGGATTTGCACGGAACTACTCTCGGTGGTTCAGTTTGAATTTGAACTGAATTGAACTGGCCCAACCCGGGCTAAGAGGCTATGCTTGTAAAGGGGAATCCAGTAAGGATTCCCCTTTACATGAAAAGGGGATTTTTATCTCTAAACGGGTTCAAAGGGCGGGCAGGGGGCATGGATGAGAGGGCACCTTACTGACTCCTCGTAGCCCCTGTAGGCCCCACCAGCGCTCCCCTCCAACAGTGCAGGGCGGTGGCCCGGTTCTGGTCTCCGCACATGCGTGCCGCCAGCCTGCTTTGCTGGCGGGGGAGCACCGGTGGACCTAGAGGAGCTGCTAACAGGCCAATGGTAAGGTGCCCTTTCGCCTACCCTTTGAACCCCTTTAGAGGTAGAAATCCCCTTTACTTCTAAAGGGGAATCTTTATGGGATTCCCCTTTACAAACATAGCCTCTCGGCCCAGGGCTAACAATCAGTTCGATCCAAACCAGACCTGGCTTGAACTAGGACCGGCCCCCCTTTTTTGGGGAGCAGTCCAGTTCAAGCTCAAACCGGTCAAACTGGTTCTGCACACCACTAGCACACACCGCACACTCAAAGAGTTTGGAGATAAGGCAACCAAGGTTCCATCTCTTGACATTTTAGGTAACAATACAAGAGCTCTCTTTTTAGAAAGTGAAAAGGAGGTGAACCTGGAAGGCATTGATGTCAGGCTAGGGATGCTTGATATGTGACACTCCTAATTTGATGGTTTTAATTTAGTGTTGTATATAATACATATTGGCCGACGTCCTGACTACCAAAGCAACTGTGCAAATAGTACTGAAGGCAGTAATGTGTTTCAGCTGCAAGAGAGGGCTTTAGAAGAGCATTCCAGGAGCATTCTGCTGGCTCTGTTGCACAAAAGACATGCACATAAAGAAAGTGACGGAGCTGTGGAGATGGTCCCGCTGTGTGCTTGGAGCTGCTATTTATGCACACACTTCATTAGTCAGGATGTCAGCAATTATTTTTAGTAATTGCTGACATTAATAATTGCTGGCATATGCTTGTGAGCCACCTTGAACATTTTAGCGAGGTGGGAGATAAAAACTGAACTCATAAGGCAAAAGTAATGGCTTGGGCATTTTTATTTGGATATATTTGGAAATTTGACTCCAAGAATGCATGCCTTTAGGCACATGTTCCCGAAGACCAATTCCTCTTGTTCTCCAGTACTTTAAACTGA
Organism: Hemicordylus capensis; assembly: GCF_027244095.1. Taxonomy (NCBI): domain Eukaryota; kingdom Metazoa; phylum Chordata; class Lepidosauria; order Squamata; family Cordylidae; genus Hemicordylus; species Hemicordylus capensis. The sequence continues at coordinate 33,809,758 of NC_069660.1, read as the reverse complement.
AAGGGATGGGAGGCATACATTCTCAGAAACGCATACACAATCCACCCCCACCCCCCGAGGTGTGAAGGAACGCATTTCTGTCCTTCAGTTTTGGCACCTTGTTCATCTGCACACAAGAGAGCTGGTTTTGTGGTAGCAAGCATGACTTGTCCCCATAGCTAAGCAGGGTCTGCCCTGGTTGCATTTGAATGGGAGAGTAGAAGTGTGAGCACTGTAAGATATTCCCCTCAGGGGATGGGGCCGCTCTGGGAAGAGCAGAAGGTTTCAAGTTCCCTCCCTGGCAGCATCTCCAAGATAGGGCTGAGAGAGGTTCCTGCCTGCCACTTTGGAGAAGCCGCTGCCAGTCTGTGAAGACAATACTGAGCTAGATAGACCAATGGTCTGACTTGGTATATGGCAGTTTCCTATGGTTCCTATGTACTTCAGCTAATTAAAACAGAATTTTTCCCATGACCACTGTAGTTCATGGTATGACATTCTTAATTCAAATTACAGAAGTAGTAAGCAAACAGGTAATAAAAGCTAGGCTATGAGGGCAACTGATCAATCTACCAATAAGGATATCCGTTCCATACCTGCTTAGTAAAGTACATATGAATAAGCAAGTGATGCCTTTCTTCACAACCAATTCCAAGTTAATAGGAAGGAAGTGACGGGATGCTAAAAAGCACCATCTTAATGGGGGCAGGGAGAGACCATTGTCACCTTACCCAGCTGGATCCACTCTCAGCTTTTTGAAAGCTGTTTGCAGACTCTCTTCATCTCCTTCTTTAGCTTCTGATTCCATTGGTAGACTGTTAGGATACTGCCAGGCCTGCCATATAATGAATACTAAGAAAAGATAAATCAATTAAATTGAGCTGAGGCAGAACACAGAAAATATACTAAGCCTTTGAACTCAACACAACTGCAATGAAGTATTTCAGTCATCTTGCATCAGAAAAATTCCATCACCATTGTTTATAGCACACACCTTAACTCATATTGACATTGTAGGTCAGAAGTGTCTTTCAAGCAGGGTTGAAAAAAATCAATGCTTTAATTTTTTAAAAAAATTTAAATTGATTAAAAACAACAACACCAATTCATAAAGAACCTAGTCAAAGATGTCATCATGAATATTAATCATAATTATATTCCATGAACATTGTTAACAGCAGTATATGGGGATGAGAGATAACAGACCTGATCAGTCCTATTCTGCAGGTGGTATACATGCAACACGCACACGCTTAAGCCCTTTCTCCCCGCTGCCCACAACAAGTATGTACTTTTATAGAAAATGATGATTAAATATAATCTTCCTGATTAGTAATTTAAACTGTGATTTAAAGAATCCTTCTATGAAGTGATTTAAAACAATTTGACTTAAATCAAATCAACCTTGCTTTCAAGAGCACCCTCCTGATTATTTTGCAAAGCGGCCTTGGGTGCAATGTCTACTGAAATTCATGCTACCCAGGGTACAAATTTTTGTCATTACTTTGAAACCTTTTGTCAAATAGATTAATTTCCAGCCAATGGTGGGATCCAAAAACCTGTAGAGCATGTGGAAACACAGCCAATATTTTTTGTTTTATGCAACCCTAGATTTGGGCTAGAAGCAACAGGCAATTTACTTGCAGCAATACCAGCTACCCCACCAGCTTATTCCAAGCCATAAAAACTACAGTGAAGCAGCGGATCTAACTGACAAAATTTTACTAGTCTATTACACAAACTAATAGCCAAGGTCATCTACGTAGGCCCAGTTCATATAACTGGAAGCCAGAAGTCCCTTCACCTCCAGTTCCCAAACCTGAATGTACAAACCGGGTAATTAAAGTTATAAAACAAAAACAAAATCCACAGTTTCCTTCCCCAAATTGCATTTTGTCACCTTCGGTTCTCTCTAGGTTTCATCTGCTTGGCCTCCGGTTTGCCTGTGCCAGTGTTACATAGGAACGCTGGCACACAGTTTCATCACTCTAAAATCAGAGTTAAGGGAGGAAGCTCCTCCCTCACTCTGGTTCCTATTGGCTGTGCTAAAATTCTTATTTTATATTTTCAAATTTTATTAACTTCATAGACATATCTACATCTTCCTCCACAGCATTTTCTTCACAATAAGCAGTTTTCTTCATTATGAAATTTCATTATTGCAACTAGGCACTGCATCTCCTTCTTGCACTGATTATACTCAACACATTCTCCACTTTTACTAAGGATAGGAATTTCAAAATATTTCCAGTAGGGACCTACAAAACATTTCGACGCTGAAACAGGCCATTTTGAGTGTTTTGAGCTCGAAACAAAACACCCTTTATATAAAAGGCCTCTTCCAAGCTCAGAATAAAACACCCCCTTTTCTATTTGAAACATTTCAACATTTTGAACGCCATTTTCCCTATCTGGCTTCCAATTAGCTTGCAATCTCCTTGTTTCTGGGTTGGTTTGTTGTCATAGAAATCAAGTGTTGTCACAAGCAACTGTATCCCCATTGGCGGCAACGGGGGGGCAGAAGGAGGGAGTTTCAAAATGTATTTAAAGGGTCCTTCTTGAAGAGGATACACTGAGAGAGGAAAAAGGATCAGAAACCAGTGGCAGCAGAGAGGAGGCCGGTGGTGGCAGCGGCAGCAGCCTGATTGGGCCTGCCTGGTCCAGTGGAGAGAGAGAGAGAGAGACAGAGTACCTGCAGGCTAATCCCCCCCCTTTTTTGCAGTGCCAACTGCTCCCCCCCCCGAATTTTTTTTAATTGTACCAGCCACAGTGGCTTTAACTGGGTGCAGCTGTAGATTTTTTCCTCTTCTTGCAGGCAGCCCACAGTGGCTTTACTAACTGGGGTGCTGTGTTGACTGGTTGTTGGGTTTTCCTCCCCTTCTGCTGCCCCAAGCTGCACCTTTGCTGCTGCTATGTGCCTGGACTGGACTTCATTTTTTATTTTTGTAAGTTGGTGTGTACTGTGGCTTTTGTCTGGTGCTCAGCCTGCCAGGTTCTCTCTGTTTCCCTGGTGTTTTGGGGGGTCCCCCCAGCTTTTTTAATAATGGGGGTGGGTGCCTACCAGGCTGCCCTACCCCAGCTGTTGAGTCCAAGTGTCCCTCAGAGCAGCACCTGGCCAGACTCCAGCAGAAAAGGGTAGGGGGCTGCTCCCCCAGTCAGGTTAGAGTTCTTCAAACAGAATCTAGTTTGGAGAAGGGATTAGGTACTAGGTAGCACTGTAGGACAGGAGGGGTGGATTAGGAGAGGCCACAGAAATCCCCTTTCCCTTCCCTTAGACTTATCCCATGGTAGCTCACTCCCCCTCCCCCATAAATAAAGCCCACTTCTTTATTTGGGGAGAGAGATGTAATATTTCTCGCTTCTGTGTGTGCACTACAGTGCTATAGATAGCACTGTGTATGGTACACAAGGCATAAATAGACCACACCTGACTCCACAGCCCTTTTAAAAATACCCATCTTAAATGCACTTCTTCTCCCCATCAGAATTATGGCTTGATTTTTTTTTTTTAATGTCCAGGAGGGTACAAGGCAGAGGCAGGAGCAGAGTGGCAGACAGAGGGAGGGGTGATGCTGGTCATGGTGGGTGATGGCAAGAGGGTCCTACTCGCCAGGTTGCCTGCACTGCTATGCCTGTGTGCAGGCTCACCTTTTGGGAGGAGGGTGGTCCTACAGCACAGCCAGAGGCTGCTGAGCTAGAATTGTGGTGGTGGTGGTGGGCAGGGGGGTCCCTCCCTGTCAGGGAAGAAGCTCTTCCTGTGGTAGCGGAGGCAGCTGCGATTGTGTTGGCTACTAGCCCAGCCAGAGCGCTCTCACCAGCCTCCCCAATCCCCCTTGGCAGTACGACCCCGCCCCCAGTCTGAGACTGAGGAGGCCCAGGAGGAAGACATTCGGCTTCCTAGACCTTCTCAGCCCCAGACTGAGGGTGGTGGCGGCCTGCAGAAGGAACCAGCAGTCCCAGTATCATCATCACCACCACCACCACCGAAACAGGGCCAGGCTGGCTCCAATGGGAGCAGGGTGTGGGGGTACTTTGAGCTCTGCCCTAGTGCCCCAATCCATGCTGCCTGCACCAACTTAGGATCCTTCTACCCAGGGGAAGGAACATTATTGTTTTAATGGTTTGAATGCTGTTTTTAAAATATTCTTTTAAAAATTTTAAAATTGTTGTAATGTTTTAAACTTTTCATTTTTGTTTTAACTAATGTTTTACTTTGTTTTTATTCTGTTGTAAACCGCCCAGAGACGTAAATTTTGGGCGGTATAAAAATATGTTCATAAATAAATAAAATAAATAAGCATCTTGTAATGCTGGGGATGCTGAAACACCTGCAACGGAGCCACCCAGTGGCCCCTGATCCTGATGGCAGCTATAGACTTTGTGTGCTCACGATTAGCGGCAAGGAACCTGCTCCTGCTCTCAAGCAGTGGAAGTTGCCTGCATGGTGGGTGCAGTTGGTGGGCAAGCAGTCTGATTGCCCAAAGCCGCATCTCATCAGCCTGGCCATTGCTGAGATGATCGCTTTGGATGACCAGCCATTACAGGTGGTGGCTTCCGCCAGCTGCTCCTATTGCTTGCCTCCTCTTATTGCATAAGATCCCCTCATGCACACCTTCAGCAGGACATGCAGGGAGCCCATGTCGGGGCTGCTGCGCACAGCAGTGCATGACTTAAGTGTGCCTGACTTCACTTCTGGTCTGTGGACCAGCGGCAGTGGGCTGCACGCTTATTTCCTGTCCCTCACGGTGCACTGGTAGGGGAAGGAGAGCAAGGGGACATCTGCTGCCAGTGGCATGGCCAGCCCCTCCCATGCAGCAAGGCACAGGAGGGCTCTGCTGCATGTGAAGGTGCTGGACATTAACCATATGGCAGATGAGCTGTTGGTGGCCATGGATTGTCAAGTGGAGGGATGACTATCTGGGCAGCCAAGCAGTCACCAAGGGTTCACGGTGAGCGACAATGGTCTGACCATAGTGAGGGCAGCTGAGCAGCTTCCATTTGTGTCCATCCGGCTGTCAGCTGGGTCCAGCACCAATCTGAAGCCATGGTGTTATCCAGACACAGGCAGGCAGAAGTGTTGGGATATATACGTTGCAGGAGAAGAGAAGAAAGAAGAGTTCTTCTCATGGTAGGAGTCTAGAAGCTTTGTTTCTTGTCAGAACATTGGCCCACTTAGCTCAGTATAGTCTACAGAAGTCAAACTTCTCCCAGGTTACAGGCAGGAGTCTCTCCCTCAGCCCTTTATCTGGAGATGTCAGGGAGGGAACCTGGAACTTCTGCATGTGTGCAAGCATGCAGATGCTCTTCCCAGAGCGGCCCCATCCCGCAGGGGGAATATCTTAAGAGTGCTGCTCACATTTCTTCTGTTCCTTCCATCCTGTTCAGAGTCTTCAGAAAGCTGAGCTCAGTGTTGAGCTGCCCAGACCATGACTGATTTGTCCTCCTGTCTGTCTATGACAGACAGGATGAAAGGAAGGTTTGATTTTGTGTTTCTCAGCACTGAGTATAATATGTGGTGGTACTGCTGCTATCACTATCTGGTTTTGCTGGATCTCAGACTGACAGAGGCAGAACCTGGGTGCCTGCCTTCCTTGAGCTGTGGTCTGGTTTGTTTGTGAGATCATGTTGTGGAGAGAAATGGAGAATGGCAGCTGTGTGTGTGTTGAGCATATGGCTAGTTGAGCAAATGGCTATGCTTGCTGCTAAGGGTGCTGCTGTGGCAGCTGTTGCAATGCTAGGAAATAAGGAGTCCTAATTGTGTGTGTGAGATCAAATTGTGCTGATGTTACTGAAGCACAGGTACTTTTTGAACTGCATTTGAAGTGTGTGTTCTGTGTTGGATGGGATAGAGTCCCTTTTACTGTGTGCTTCTGCAAAGTTCTTTTTAAAGGCAGGGTTGCAAAATGCATTGCAAACTGCAATGCAAAATTTGTGTGTGTATTCTGAGTTCAGCTTGTTCCGCCCATAGGGAACAGTAGTAAAGCTCAAAAACACCCCATTGTTCCCCATGGGTAGCTCCTAGCAACACCCAAGTGAATTGTGTGGTAGGGCATGATGGGTGCTACCCACCACCCAACCCACAAAAGAGATGGGCAAGTGGGCAATTTTTAACACATTTTTAACCTTTTCCTCAAACCTCCATAGGATCCTATGGTGGTTTTGGGGAAAGGTTCAAAATTGCCTGCTTGCCCATTTCTTTTGTGGGTTGGGTGGTAGGTAGCACCCACTGTTCCCGCTAAGGTGTGCGCTAAGGTGTGCGCAAAACATGTGTGCGCTAAGGTGTGCGCAAAACATGTGTGCGCTAAGGTGTGCGCAAAACATGTGTGCGCTAAGGTGTGCGCAAAACATGTGTGCGCTAAGGTGTGCGCAAAACATGTGTGCGCTAAGGTGTGCGCAAAACATGTGTGCGCTAAGGTGTGCGCAAAACATGTGTGCGCTAAGGTGTGCGCAAAACATGTGTGCGCTAAGGTGTGCGCAAAACATGTGTGCGCTAAGGTGTGCGCAAAACATGTGTGCGCTAAGGTGTGCGCAAAACATGTGTGCGCTAAGGTGTGCGCAAAACATGTGTGCGCTAAGGTGTGCGCTCACAAGTTTTTTTATGTCCGCTCAATTAGTTTTAGATCCCGCTCAGGTTGAATCAGGAAGGTCCCACTCTGAATGCATGTGCACATGCACTGCCTTGATACTGCCGCCCAGAACAACAACAACAACAAAAATAGAGAATATTGGTAGCACCCATCGTGCCCTACCACATAACCCACTTTGGTGTTGCTAGGAGCTACCCATGGGGAACAATGGGGTGTTTCGAGCTTCCCCACTTTTCCCTATGGCCAAAACACTTGAAACGTTTTGACTTTTGTTCTGTTGAAACAACTAGTTTAACAAAACGTTTTGGCTCTCTTTTTTTTTGTTTCAAGCTCGAAACAAAAATGCAAAATCTATTTCGTGCACATCTCTGATTTCCAGATAGGATTTTTCTTTTGCCCAGAATCCAGGACAGTTTTTCTGTGGCAATGTACTGAATACATCTTTTTACTTTCCACTCTGCCTCCTTTCCTGTATTGCCTCTCTGTCTTGTGGTGGGGCTCTGCCTTGGCCCAGCCCCACCACAAACAATAATCCTACTATCCAGCCCATGTCTTTGTGCATGTGACTTTAGCTTGCTTAAGAACAGAAACTAAAAGCCCAGAAATTTCCAGAAGCAACAGCTGTTAGTTACTGCGCCATCTAGAGCCATTTTCCTGAGATGAAACTGAAATAAATACCCATCTTTGTTTGAATGGAAGGCAACTCAGAGGGAGAGAGAGAGAAAACATGAGCACCATTAATTTATTTTCAAGAGACTAAGTTTAGGTATGCCATGTTTCTGATGAAATTTAATTTTAACCATGTTATTTTTAAATGTGAAGTTTAGTATTATTTTTAAAGAAAATTAAAATAAATTTAAAAACCCAATTAAAAAAATAACTGATTTTCATCTACCTTGTTTCATTGGTATTTCCCTGTAACAACTACATGGATGTTATCCCAGATAAGTCACACACCATACTCCTCATGCAATTATTTTACTTTGGAATCGCTCCACATAACTACCATACAGAGCAGCAGTGGAGATTGGGATTCAAAGCCTTCTTATGTCATATCAAAGGCATGGAGGAGAACAAAGCTCACTTGATCAGGAGGTTCTGACAGAGTTATACTGAAATATGCCAAATGACACCCACACAATAGGGGTGGGCAGAAAACTGGCTGGCCCAGTACAGTCTGAGACCAAACTGGACTCGGGACCAGGCCAGTTCAGTTTTGCAACTGCTCGACACTACCACCCCCGGAAATTCAGTGGGTTCGCAATTTTTTTAAAAAAAATCAACTTACCCCCTCTGGGGGGCTTCTCCAAGGCCGCGGGGTGTGTGTGTCTCCAGAGGTTCCCCTTCCCCCCACCCCCGGCCCCCATTACTGACAAAACTGCCCGGTTGCGGAGGGAGTAAGTTGCTTTCATCTATACAACAATGCTGCATTTTAAAAGCTAAAGGAAATAGTTTAAGATTAATTAATGACACTGTTTATCAAGTCCTGTTATGTTACTTAACCTTCCCCCGTCCACCTTTATGGATATAATTGTTTTAAGACTGCAGAGAACATACAGCAAGTCAAAGAAATACTAATGATCAAGATGACCTGCCACAGCAGGAAGTTGGAGTTGGGATAATTATGCAGGTGGAGATGCACAAACTGAAATGACAGTTGCCAATGCTTTTGTATCTTTACAAGATCAGTAATCCTGATTGTCATTTGAAGTGAAAAGCTGGTGACTGAATACACTTGCTAGAATGAGACTATAGCAATTAATCTTTATCAGAAGAACTCCCAGTATGCATTGAAGCCAACATTCTGAGAATCCTCTGAAATTTCTCACAACCCATGCATGGCTCTTCTTCATGTAGAATTCCTGCTAGTTCCCATCAAAATTCTTCCCACATTACAGAATATATTTTAGTGTATGCTACTATTTTTATTGGTAATTGTTAGCTTCTTTAACTTTTAGTTGTTATTTCTTAGTTATCCACAATTTCAAATGTGAGAATGTAAATTGCTGCTTCCCACAACTTACAGTGCAGAAAAACTCCACTCTGCTTATGGGATTCATAGCTAGAGAGAACAATATGAAACAATAGACAAAATATACATACCTGTCTTAAAATTCAAGTGCTTAATTCTTTAAAGAGTTGCTCCTGAAGTTGTTTTACTTAAACTAATTCATAAGTGTGATAAGTTTTATCAATTTTTTTCTAGACCAGGCCATAGTGAATAAGCACTGGGCATTTGGAAACTAATCTCCCCTATGGGGCAACCATAACCTCTTCTCTCCCCTACCCCTCTTTCTTCTCACACAATTGTCACAGCTATTCTGATCTCCACCTTAAAGGCCAAGTTGAAGACAGATCATCCTGGAGAAAATCTATCTAGGTGGTCGCTAAGAGTCAACACCGACTTAATGGCACTTAATCAATCAATCAATTCTAATCTCCATGGAATGTAGTTGTATACTGGTGCCTTAGACATGGCAGGTAATACAATTTCTAATGTAGACAAAACTGTATAGTTTGCAATCTTTTAAAGAAATCAGACTTTGTTGCAGTTAGCTGCATGTCATATCCATATCACATGACGTGCAGCTTTTCAACTTCTCCCAGGATCAGTATTCTAAATAATGAAACGATCCTATGTAACAAAGAGGTCCTTCTCCATTTCATCCTGCTCTAAATAACAGACCCACCACTGGCAACAAGTCAGAAAACTAAGCAAACCAATTAACTTATATCCAATAATTGGTGGGACACTCATTCCACTTTTACTTCAGAGCTATGATCTGCTCAGGAAAAAGGCCTATAGGAACATTTAGCAAGTGGGTTTTGTTTTGTTTTTAAAGCCTCTTCCATTACAATTAACTAAATCTGTACAACACTTTTCACCAAAGGAGGATCTTAAAGCAACAGGGCAATGAACACAATACAGCTAAAACCAAGAAGTGGGTGGGTGTTCAGCAAAAATTCCACAACCAAAGACAAAGGGAAAATAAACAATACTCTCAAGTCTCTTTTAGTAATCTAACCATTCTCTCACTGCAGTGAGCCAAAGTTATCTCCCGCCGCCCAACTCTCACATGAGCCAATATAAAAGGTGTGATCAGCACTTCTATTGGCTGTCATTTAATCAAAAGGAGAGAGAAGATCTTGTCCTACAACTTCTACAAACCACATTTGAGAAGTCTCTATTCCAGCTGTCACTTTCTCTGCTGTTTCTTCTGCTGCAAATTAAGCAGGCCCTCACTGATCCCTCAACCATCTCCAAAGATGACTCCCACAGATATCCTTAATTATCCTTTGCCACATCCCTTGTACACCAAAGACACTGTCTTTAGTTGTGCAAGCTTCTAATATAAAGGCAGGTGCAGTAGCTTTCCTTCATATGGCAGGGACACAGTCCTCCTGGCTCATATGTGCACTAATCCTTAATGTTTGAGCTACCAGCTAGCCAACAACTAATTATTTTTGGTAATCACACTAGAAGTGTGAGCACGGTAAGATATTCCCCTCAGGGGATGGAGCCGCTCTGGGAAGAGCAGAAGGTTTCAAGTTCCCTCCCTGGCATCTCCAGGATAGGGCTGAGAGAGATTCCTGCCTGGAGAACCTTGGAGAAGCTGCTGCCAGTCTGTGAAGACAATACAGAGCTAGATAGACCAATGGTCTGACTCAGTATATGGCAGCTTCCTATATTCATTTTAGTGCCTACTTATACATGTGAGAAATCAGATTAATTTGTAGTTCAGCAATAATACATTCACTTGTTCAATAGCCTCATTTAAGTCCTCTGCAAATCACTAGATTTCCCCCCTTTAAGATCATTTGTCAGACCAAGCCTAGTAACTTTTGATGATCTATATACATCATCTCCTTGGCTGGAAAAGAGAACAAGAAGTGGTGAACCAACGACCCTCACGGATTAAATAACACATTCTGAACGATGGTTGGTTTGTTTCACCCAAGAAAGCATTGCACCCTCCACTTCAAGATACCTGCTCCACAGCCACGTCGAAGAATTCTATGGTTTTATTCGGGGAATTGCTTCAGTGTTAAGTAGAAATGCAGCAGCGCGACCCAGCTATGCCTGTGCATCCAGAAGTGAGCTCCACCAAATTCAATGGGCCTTACTTGCAGGTGAATGCATAAAACTGCATCCCAAATCCTACTGATTATAACTTTCAGAACTTCAAGAGGCAACATATGGCAGAAAGGCTGTTCGAGCCCGCACCCGGACTAGATGCCCTGCCCCCGCTTCAAATCATATAGGCATCGTTAGTCAGCAAACATGAGCCTTAGGGAAAGACCCCTTGCAGCTGGCACACGAAACAATAAGACAGGCAGAGCGGAGGCGCCTTCCATACCCACCCCCGCTTACCACCCCACTAGAGGCGTCTCTGCCTTGAGACGAGAGGCGGGGAAGGAGAGCTCTGAGCCAGGCCAAGCGAATCCCAGCGACGACGCCTGCTGCCAAAGGATCACCCCCTTCCCCGTCGGACTCCAGCCACTCCTGAGGAGCTCACACCCTGCCCGGCCCACAAAAACACTACCACACTCACCCCAACAGCTCAAAAGACAGTCACTGCCGGAAGTGAAGAAAAGAAACAACAGGAAGTGACGGCGTCCCAGGCCTGCGTCTGCGCGCAAGAGACATTCCCGCGCGTTCGTATCATAGACTTCGTCCCCTCGCTTACGTAAAGGAGGGAAGGTAAGGCGGCGCTTAGACCACGCTGCGCGTGCGCAGAGATAAGCGCTATTCTCCCTCCGCCAGGACTTCGCTTGAATTGTGGAGGACTCTCTGGTTTCCTTAAAGGCCGATGCTTTTACATCCGGGGTCCTCGTTGCCTGCCACTCACTCTCACTCTCTCACTCAGCCTTCACAAAACCCAGGGGCGCTCACCGCAGGGAACGCGAAGGACTCGGCGGACTTTCCCCCGTCTGTGTAAGTCTCCCCAAACTCCCTTTTCTGTAGGTCTGAGCCTCTCGCGGTGCCTGTGTGGCTCTTTTCTAGCCACTGCGGCTTACTCTGGTAAGTTCTCCTTCCAAGCAAGTTCTTGTTCAGCTTGGTGTATCAAGCAGAAACTCAGCCGGTGAAGCATTCGTTGTGATAGTGCTTGCATGCCGGAGAAAGCCTCACTGGTTGAGCTTCTGCCAGCTAGGTGACTGCGTTAACGGCACAAAAGCCCTGCCATTTAAAAACAAAACTCGATGACCTTTTTAGTAGTAGTAGTATTAGCTGGGTTGGGCTTGGCACATGGGCACGGGGTGGGCTTGAGCTAGTCTCTCGCTGCTTAACCTACCTCACAGGGTTGTTGTGAAGTTAAAATGCACCCATGTATGTTGTTCTGAAGTATTTTGGAAGAAGAATGGGATATAGATATGAATAGTAGTAATAGCGAGAGACTAGATCTTCTCAGCTGTAGCGTCTATCTTGTGGAATTCTCACCCCCACCCCAAACGATTTGTATGTCCACTTAATTGTTGGCATTACTGTGTGTGGCCAAGACTCTTTAAGAGTCTTTGGGCTTGTGTAATGTTCTGATTAAAAAAAAATAATCCATATCTTTGCCAATTATTTTAAACTTTCTTCTTGTGAACTGCTATGAATGAGTGTGTTCCCTCATGGTGATGAGGTATGAATGTTTTACTAAATAGGGTATGACATGGAGTTTAGATTAGCCTAATATGTTGGTTCTTGTGGCACCACTTTTTAAAGACTGATATATTTATTGTGGCATAAACTTTTATGAGTTCTGATCACAAAGGACAAATTAGTTAGTCTTTTGTGGCCAGAGCCCATGAAAGCTTATGCCACATTTTATCTATTTTATTTATTAAAAATGTCTTATATACCACCTCTTCTAAAGACTCTAGGTGGTGAACAACAATAATACCAATAACAATCATTTAAAAAATAATAATAATTAAAGGGCAAATGCCTGGCAAAACAGGTGAGTTGTAAGAAGGGCCTTAAAATCAGCCAGGGAGGGGACTGAATGAATGGGGGGGGGGAGAGAATGTTTCAAAGAAGAGGGATGGCCAGCTGAGAAGAACTCACAGGCTGGGATACAAACAGCTGAGAGAGGTGATCCTGGAAGTATACCGGTGCTAAACCCATAAGCCAGCACTTTGCATTGGACCTGGAAGCGAACAGGCAACCAGTGCAGTGACCGTAAAAGAGGTGTGACACTCTCAAATCTATGTCCACCCATAATGAGACGGGCTGCTGCATTCTGGACTAGTTGAAGCTTCCGAATCATTTTCAAAGTCAACCCTAGGGTAGAGCGCATTACAATAATCCAAATGAGAGGTAACAAAGGCATGAGTGACTGTTGCTAGGGCCTGCTGGTCAAGAAAAGGCACCCCTGGCCATGGCCTTCACCTGTTGTTCAAGCAGGAGCCGTGAGTCCTGAAGGACCCCCAGATCACGAAGAGTCCCTCTCAAGGGAAGCACAACCCCGTCAAGAGATAAACTCACACAGCAATTGGCCAGATCGCAAACTGAACAAGAGCAACTTAGTCTTGGAGGGATTGAGCCTGAGCTTGTTTTGACCCATCCAGGTCCTGACAGCCTCTGAGCCACCACATGGATGGCATCACCTGTTTGGCCAGGGGTAGAGATATAAAGCTGAGTATCATCAGCATATTGATGAAAATTTACCTCAAACTGACAGATGATCAGGCCCAGCAGCTTCATGTAGATGTTAATGAGAATAGGAGCAAGGACTGAGCCCTGTGGAATCCCAGAAGAAGGGGGCCAGGGTGCAGAACCCTCACCCCCAATTGACACCGACTGGAATTGCCCTGTGAGATAGGATCAGAACCACTGTTCCCTCTAAGAGGGATTCCCAGATGTTGTTGACTACAACTTCCAGAATCCCCAGCTGCAGTGGCTTTTGCTTGGGGATTATGGGAGTTGTAGTCAACAACATCTGGGGATCCCTCTTAGAAGGAAAACTGATCGGAACCACAGAAGAACAGTGCCCCCAAGGCCCAGCTCCAGAAGGATAGCATGGTTGATGGTATCGAAGGCCTCTGAAAGATCAAGAAGAACCAAGAGAGGTGTGCTTCCCATATCAAGGTTATGATGCAAGTCATCCAACAGGGCGACCAATGCCGTTTCAGTGCTGTGGCCTAAAACCTGACTGGCAAAGATCCAGGAAATCACTTTCCTCCAGGGCTTTCATCAACTGAGCACAAACCATCTTCTCCAGAATCTTACCAAGAAAAGGAAGATTGAAGATCGGATGATAGTCATCCAGATTATCAGGGTAGAGAGAAGCTTCTTCAGGAGGGGGTAGAGCACCGCTTCTTTAAAGGCTGATGGAACAAACCGCTCTCGAAGAGAGGAATTAATCGTCTCACGAAGACAGGACAGAACATTCCCCCTCGGAGCCCTAATGAGACTGGAGGGACAAGGGTCCAGGCTAGAGGTCACTGTGCCCACATTGGCGAGAATCCTGTCCACATCATCAGCCTCAACAAGCTCAAAGGTATCCCACATAGTATCACAAGACCCAGCCTCTTACCTCAGTGGATACTGACCAATTGGAATCCAACTCCGACCAAAGGCGAGCAACTATCAGCGAAAAACCTAGCAAACCTGTCACAGCGGCCAGACCAGCCACATGTTGTTCTGTGTCTCATGGTACTATGAAGCCAAACACAGCTACCTTTCTGAAATGTATTTCATCCATACATTCAGAGCACATGCAGTGCTAAAAGCAAGGGATGTTGTAGGCTGGGGTCTGGTGTGTACCTGTTCTCTTAGCTATGTTAAAAAGTGACATTTCTCCTGGGCTTTGTGTTGATCTATGACTAGTAGGATACCTGGCCTGGGTGTGTTGACTGAAGCTGTAGTGTACATGGTAGCTTGGCTTTTAGATTGACTCAGTAAATCTCAGTCAAGGAGAGGAGAGCTGGTCTAGTGGTAGCAAGCATGACTTGTCCCCTTAGCTAAGCAGGGTCCACCCTGGTTGCATTTGAATGGGAGACCACATGTGAGTAGGCATGTGCCTGAAACGTTTTGGAGGCCATTGTAAAGGCCTCCGAAACGTTTCGGTACTGGGGCGGTATTCGGTGTTTCGGCACCGGCGGGGGTAGTACTTTAAGGGCGGGGGAGGGTGTACTCACCCCCCCGCCGCGTTTTCCCTGCCTGCGCTCTGTAAATTTCAAGCCCCTCGGGGCGGCAGCGTTCCTCCCTGCTGCTCCATTTCCCCCCGTCGGCCAGAAGTGGTTGGAAGTTGCATGCGTACGTGCACCCGTAGTGCGTGCGCCCATAGTGCGTGCGCACGCGCTCGCAACTTCCGGCCAATTCTGGCCGACGGGGGGAATGGGGCAGCAGGGAGGAATGCTGCCGCCCCGAGGGGCTTGAAATTTTCAGAGCGCCTGCGGGGGAAACGCGGCGCTCCCCCACCCTTAAAGTACTACCCCCGCCGGTGCCGAAGACCATTCGTGCACATCCCTACATGTGAGCACTGTAAGATACTCCCCTCAGGAGGTGGAGCTGCTCTGGGAAGAGCATCTAGGTTCTAAGTTCCCTCCCTGGCAGCATCTCCAAGGTAGGGCTAAGAGAGATTCCTGCCTGCAACATTGGAGAAGCTGCTGCCAGTCTGTGAAGACAATACTGAGCTAGATAAACTAATGGTCTGATTCAGTATATGGCAGCTCCCTATGATCCAGTCTGAATGTATAGCTAGAGGCAACAGAGAGAGAAGCGAGTACCCCACTAAATACATTAAATGGTTCAGAAACAATGAAGCTGCCCACAATGCATATACTTTGCTGCAATATTAGAAGTACACTTATTCTGCTGTTTGTTAGACTAGAGGTAGGGAGAGCATCATCTGAAGTTTTCTATACTTGGCACAAAGTGGAGCTGCAATTCTGTGATCGCTAGACTTTCAGCAAACACTATGAATAGTAATCAGCTAAGAACTTTAAGGCTCTCAGCACAGTAGCCTCTTGGATTGTGGTTTCACTCAAAGGTTGCAAGAAGGTCATTGGGGAGATTTTTATGTTCCTAACTTCTGCTTAATACATTACCGAATTTGGGACTCTTTCTTAAACAGCTGGTTTTTTTAAAAACAAATCTTTTCTGTTGTAACAAGCAGTGGCCGGGTGATTATTAATTGTAAGAATGCCACCACACGTTTCTAGATAGGAAGTGTTTTTTAATTCACTTTATATTCTCTATTCACTCTATAGAGCTCAGTTCTTAAGGCACTTCTGTAAATATTATTTCAGTTAGGTTTTCTGTAGTTAGGCTGTTTGTACTTCTGACATCCAGCTGCTTTGGCAGTAATAGTAATATCATAGGAAGCAGGCTTGTAACTACTTCCTATCTTGTTGCCTGATTCAACATACATTATGACACATTCACATTTCTGGATGTGTCATAATGACATCCATCAAACAAGTAACTAAGAAACCTGTCTGAACTGAATCATTTCAGAGCAAACAAACATCATCAGCTGAGTGGAGTAGGGGGGAGAGTGTGTCCAAGTGAGCATTTTTCTGGCAATATATTTTCTACTGCTTTCATTTTATCTTTTGGTAATTTGAGAACTACAGACTTAAAATCTTTTGGGTTATATTTGAGACTATACACAATTTAGGCATATCAATTAAATATTTCAAAAGGTTTTAGCTTTTGTTTGTAGTAATGGTTCTACGTAGAATAATAGAGACACACAGTTGTATTGTTGTCGCTTGACACAAAATGATTTCAGATAATTTTATTTATACTTCAATTGCTTTCTTTCAAGATCCTATGCATGGTTACTCTGAAGTAAGTCCCACTGAGTTCAGAATGACTTCTTGATACCTATGCATGCTTGGGAGTAAATCCAATTGAATTCTGTGGGTCTTATTTCAGGGGGGAAAATGTCTTGTGCGTTAAGCTTGGTTGTATTTTGGTAGTTTTCAACTGCAAACTAAGCCCATGGCTCTGTGGTCGCCAGGAGTCGACACCGACTCAATGGTGCAACTTTACCTTTTTACCTAATTTTTGGTATGCAATGGATTATTTTGTATGGGGAAAATTCCATCATGTGAGCCTCCACTTGCAACCCAAAGGGGCCCCTGAGAGAACTACACCTAAGAAAGTACTGGGTAATAAAGATGTTTTCAACATCACCATATTGAATTCCACTCCTTTCTGTGAACAGCAGTGTCTTAGCCATGTTTTACATTGATAGGATATCTTGCCAGCCGGTTATGTTTTCTGTTAGTATTTCTAAATGTGCACAGTCTGTAAGGGAATGCCAGTCTATATAATGGCTGCAATCTTCTACACACTTTCTTGAAAGTAAATTTTGTTGCATTAGTGGGACTTGCTTCATAATGAACATCCTAGGGTTCAGTTGTTATAATACGTGTTGCCCTAAGCAAAGCAACTAGAGCTCTGTAGAAACTACCTGAAAGATTCATGGTAATAGAAATAATGAAAAGAGATTATATTCCACAGCTTACATATTTGTGTAAGAGTGGTAAAATGATATATAACAAAAGTGGTGATATGCTTAGATTTCAGTAGAAAATCATCAAATGAATAATTATGATTAATGATGCCAGATGTGTACAACTTTGCTTTCTGAATTACTCAGATAATCATAAATCTTTCTTAAAGCATTGCTTTCCAAGTGTATCCTGCTTGGAAAACTGCTAATACTTTGGTAGTTCTTGCTGTTGGTAGAATGAAACACCTTTGTGAGAACGCTAACTGATTTTATGCATGTTTATTTAGAAGTTCCATTGAATTCAGTTAACTCCAGCACAGTACCTCCACCTCCAGCACAGTACCTCCAGTGACTGTTGCTGGTGTCTATCTTGTTTTTTGTTTTTTTTAGAATGTGAGCCCTTTGGGGGCAGGGAGCCATCTTATTTATTTATTATATCTCTGTGTAAACTGCCCTGAGCCATTTTTGGAAGGGTGGTATATAAATTGAATTAATAACAACAACAACAACAACAACTTATTTCCAAAAGTTGGCATAAATAATTGTGTAAAGGCTGCTTACCAGGCTCGCCCCCCCTCCCCCAGTGGCTTAAAAAGGATATGTGCCTTCTAAGTATATTTTGTAGAATATACTACAAAATTCTAAAATGCAAGGCATATTTGGACAGGAATCAACAAATGAGTGCAAGATTGCAGTATCCTTTGTAGGTGCATCAGGGAAGTAACCTGCCTAGTGAGCAGGAGGCTGTTGATTCGAATTCCCGCTGGTGTGTTTCCCAGAACATGGGAAACTCCAATATTGGGCAGCAGCGATATAGGAAGGTGCTGAAAGGCATCATCTCATACTGTACGGGAGATGGCAATGGTAAACTTCTGTATTCCAGCAAGAAAACTACATGGTTCTGTGGTTGCCAGTAATTGACACTGACTCGACGGCACAACCTTTCCTTTCAACCTAGTATCATATACTGTATGGCCTGTGTGTGTTACTTTCATAAAGAGTTTCCTTCCTTATACAGACTTGGTAATAGTGAAGCAGTCCTACAAATGTGTGAAATAGTACTTACATTGTAACTCCTTTCTTTTGAAAATTCTGGCCTACTTTAGCACAGCAACTAGAAGCACCTAAATTGTGTCCCAATGCAGCTTACTATTGCTTTCTTGGCTCATAGACTTTTATATCATTTTATCTTCTTCCAGCAGAAGTAAAGTGTATTACTGAAGAGTTCACACTGAATTGTTTATTTCCTTATGTTTTGCTAGGGTCCTTAGGACTATATTACCTTCATTAGAGAAGTATAGTATATAACTTTGTATTCAGCTTTAGATGCTCCTATCTTATTCTGATTTGCTTTCATATATATATTTTTAGCCTGCAGAGAAAAAGAGCAGTGGATTGTTCCCCAACAATGCTGGAGATCGAGGAGAATCTCCAAGCAGCTTTCAAAAAGCTAAGAGTTGATGCAGAAAGGTAAGCACCCAGGCAACTATTAAAATAGAACTCTGAATGTTGTATGTACGACACAGTGTGAAATTGGAACAGGCTTTGGCTTTGTAATTCTTTTTTTAAGGTTGGGGAGAGAAGGTTGAATATATCTATGATTAGTGCATGCTGATGGCTAGGAAATTCCTTGCCTCTGTTACCCCAGACCTATGTCTTCTGCCACACCAGGAGGGAGGGAGGGTGAGTGTAGTGCCATTTGAGCACTTCACATAATTAGCTCGGTAAGTTTTCCTTGTCCTCCTTCGTAGGGTAGGTTGTAGTATTCCCTTACTAAACATAGGATCAGCTTGATTCTCAGAGGGCAGTGACTTGTCTAAGGTTGCTATGTAATGAGCTCATGACAGATTAGTTTTGAACTGATAATTTCTTGACTTGCAGTACTTACTTGCTGCAGTACACCTGTGAATTAGTTGAAAAGCAAATATAACCTAAACTTATTGCAGGATATAATTCTGTGCCCAGAAACTAATTTTAACTGAAATGCTACTGTCACAAAGGGCACAACATAATTTGCAATTCTTCGGGTAACCAGAATCCAAAACCAGGATTTGCTGGACTTTCAAACCATAGCTTATGCTTACTATGGTTTGCCTTGATGCTGGAATTGGCAAGCCATACTCAATGTGGCCATTGTTCTGCCCTCAGAGGCTGCTGCATCATAGATATGAGAGTAGATTTCTAAACTTGAAAAGCTGAAAGGATGGAAAAAAGAAGACAACTCTAAATCTTGATTTGCCTGTTGTATGTTTGGAAGCTCATATAGCAGCTTGTGATCAAACTATGGTTAGGTGGGCATAAGCCCAAACTTGACATGGTGTCTGAATTGAGTGATAGAACGGATTGAGGAAATAATTGCAGAGCATCATCTTGAGAAATGTGCAGCTTTGAGAGAAGTCTAGTGATGTGTGTATGTCAGGCATGACTTGGTAATCCACTTACCTCCAAGTGAGTTGCTTTGATTCATTTTACATTTCATTTGCCTTTAATTGGCCACAGCTGTATTTAAAGAGCATACCTGTGTATTTTAAATGAGGTGCTGTACTTTGATGCTACTTAGTACTTTAGTAACAATCTTCTAATGTAGCCAACGAAGTTCAGTTTATTTGCAGTTAACAGTAAGGTAGCATGTCTTAAAGGAGTCATACTGGAATAGAGCACATGTTTTCCTGGTCTGTCATCATTGGTAGCAGTCTATTGACTCAACTGCTTCATAAGAGCAAACTTAGTGACTCGGGCCAGTGGCTTGTTTAGTATCCTCTCTGACAAATGCTCTGGAGAGTGTAGTTCTGTTGGTCGTTTTTAGCCACTTGGTGGAATTGCATCTACTGTATGCTTGGTGGGAGTACTAGTGGTAATATAGCTAGTCGTTCTAGTTAATCAGAGGGTGGATGGGATTGGTGACCTCCATGAGACATCTGACATACAATTATTGGGCATCTCTTCTCTATCCATGAATAAATATGCAGAGCCTGTTTCCCAAGAATAGGGTTCTTGTACCTCTTTCCAAAGGTCACCTTAAGTGGCGCAGTGGGGAAATGCTTGACTAACAAGCAAAAGGTTGCCGGTTCGAATCCCTGCTGCTACTATAGCAGCGATTTAGGAAGATGCTGAAAGGCATCATCTCATACTGTACGGGTGGAGGCAATGGTAAACCCCTCCTGTATTCTACCAAAGAAAACCACAGGGCTCTGTGGGCGCCAGGAGTCAAAATCAACTTGATGGCACACTTTACCTTCTACCTCTTTCCAAGGAAAAGCTGACCAAAAACGTTGAACCTTGTCAAAGGGATCACTGCTTAAAAGTTCTCATTGGCATGGTGGTAGGGAGAGAGCAACTGTCCCTATTCAACTCCAGCACAGCATCTTTGTGGTGACTTTTGCTGGTGTCTACCTGTTCCTTTTGTAGCTTGTGAGCCCTTTTGGGACGGGGGGCCATCTTATTATTTATTTTTCTATGTAAACTGCTCTGATAACTTTTGTTGAAAAGCGCTGTGTACATATTTTTTGTTGTAGTAGTAATAGTGATGCTGCACATGTCATACTCTAGAGGGTGGAATAAATTATTAGTGTTTACTCTAAAAGCAAGATACTCTTTGTGCATTTCAGAAACATGCCCTATATTTATGGGAGAACTTGCAGGGCTATGTTTATTTCAGATTCATCTTAATTGCCCCATGGTAGATTTTTCCCAAGTAAGCAAACATTTTCCTCTGGCTTCTACATAATGTGTGGATGGCTGTTAAAAATGGAACATTTGTTAAAAATGGATCACTGGATGATATATAATCTATGGAAACTAGTGAATAAGCATGACAAAGCAGACTAAAGTAGAAAGGTTGAGTCATTATTGTGATAGAGAATGAAACTTGAAGGAATTTATGATGTAGTATACAGCCGCAGTTTGTCAGACAACTGGAATGCTTCTCATTGATGCAGTATACCTATACCAATGTACAGTACTTGCTAAAAAAAACACCAATAAGTTTGTGTGTGTGTGTGTGTGTGTGTGTGTGTGTGTGTGTGTGTGTTCTTTTGCTGCTTCTGGTGCAGTGATTTAGAAACCCTGAGGCTTCTTGGAAGCATGCCATGGTTCCTCAGTGAGGAGATTGCTGATGATGGACAAGCTGATTTGTCTGGCATTGGTGATGGTCTCTTGAAAGTACAGTTTCAGGAAGTGCTTCGTAGTGTTGTGTGGCATATTCAAAGGGTAATGATAAGCTTCAACACTTCTTTCTTTAATCTAAGGTACAGGAATGTAGCAGAGAGTGAACCTGATGTTGCCACTTCTAGAGCATCAAACAGTTCTTATGGTTAATGGTTTCTTTGTCTGGGTTGATTAGCCTCTTGATTTAAATGTCAAGAGAATGGTAAAGTGCCATTCCAGATCTTCAGGCAGTTCTGTTCTTATTTTGATAATTTGAAAAACTAGGTAACTAATTTCTGCAGTTGATGGGAATCCAAAAATGCAGGCTTATATGTTCCACTGTTGACCACATTTTGTGTGTACCAGAAGCACACATCTAATATGTGCCAATTTATCTTTAAGGAATAAATGTGTTGCTTAGCTGTGAACAAGGGCTACACTGCATGGGAGACTCATGAATCCCTCTCTTAATTTATCTTTGTTTAGGTAAAAGTATCTTTTGAGGAGTGTTTGATTCTGATTGGAGTGGCAACACTAGGGGAGGGAGGATTAAACCTCCCCTTGCCTTGATGAGAAAACATACAAATACCAATACTTTTTTCTTCAGCACAGTGAATATTTAGTGGGGGGAGGGTGTAATTTGCCAGTTGGTGTGAGGGGGGCAGGTTTAAACCCTCCCTCTTCCAGCTTTTCTGTTCCAATCAGATTCAGAGCCAGTCATGTTTGGTTTGGGGTAAACAAGAAAATGTTGGCATATCTGACCATGACTCTTCCACAGTTCATCTGTTTTAGCCCTTAAGATCAGTCAGGAAGCTGCCTTATACCGAGTCAAACCATGGGTCGGTCTATCTCAGTTTTGTCTATACTGACTGGTAGCAGCTCTCCAAGGTTATACGTGGGAGTCTCTCCCAGCCCTATCTTGAAGATGCCAGGGAGGGAACTTGGAACCTTGTGCATGCAAGCAAGCAGGTGCTCTTCCCAGAGTGGCCCCATCCCCTCAGGTCCCACGTGTAGTCTCCCATTCAAGTGGAAACCAGGGTGGACCTTGCTTAGCAAAAAGGACAATTCATGCTTGCTACCACAAGACCAGCTCTCCTCTTCTTAGCTGACTTGCTTCAAGAAGAATGTTTTCCTCTGTACAATGCTAAATAGTTTTGGTAAACAGTCTATAGATCCACCCCGGGCATGACACTATTTATGACAAATATTTATATGCTGCTTTTCAATTAAAGTTACCAAAGTGGTTTACATATAAATAAATAAAATGCTTCCCTGTCCCCAAAGGGCTCACATTCTAAAAAAGAAACAAGAAGGACACCAGCAACAGCCGCTGAAGGGGTGCTGTGCTGCGGATAGATAAGGCCAGTTGCTCTTCTCCTGCTAAATAAAGAGAATCGGCACTTTTAAAAGGTGCCTCTTTGCTCAGTTAGCAGGGGACATTATTTTGCTCATCCTTTCAAATGGTGATGTTGTACTTTCCCCCCCTGCATTAGATCCACTGCTTTGCTTCCTGTGAATGAGGCGACATCTCCAAGGGCTCTTGTTAGAACTACAGAAGAAACAAAAGTGAAGAATGTGTGTGCAAATAAAGAGAGCTGGCACTGGTAAGTTGAGTTGGACCTGATGGATGGAACTAACTTCATATGTGAAGTGCTAGCGTGCTGTCCAACATCTTAGTGCCTTGGAGCCACTTAAGCTGTAACACCACTTGTAGCATTGGAGCTGAAGCATGACCCTGTGCTCAAGAAGAACAGAGCAAATTGTCACTGTCCTGCTTCCAGATAATCTTTAACTATTCCCTTTTTGTAAAATAACTGACTGGCCTTCACACTTCTATTGATTGAAATGGCCTGGAAAATACTTTTCAAGGGGATCTTACTTCTGCTAGATCAGGGCACTGGTCTTTATTCAGCACATCAGTACCTCACAGGAATTGAAAGGCTAGCTGCAAGTCCATGATACGGTGTTATCAGATCCTAGTACTAGTGTGAGGGAACTGACTAGCCTGTACACTAATGCAAATGATTCATCTGGTATGTTGAGATAATGTAATTTATTGGGCATTGGAAAGCATGTAAGCGTGTTTAACCCTGTGCAAAAGTACAAACTACATGTATAGTAGGCGATCAGGTTCATTCTAGCCTGCATATAGTTCTGTCCCACATGTGTTGTGTCCTCCATTGTTGTGATGTACAGATTGTGCAGACAGGACCTATATGTGTATGCCTCTGTACAAAAGTACAGCCAAATGCTTGCACATGAGTAAGTGTGCTATGGGAACTGAATATACACAATTCTGATTCCTGCATCATGCATAGTGTGAATGTCTGCCTACAGGTTGTGTTGTCATGGATCTGTCTCAATGTAGCAACTGCTTATTAAAAAGGCTTTTTTCCACCGTAATCGGAGCCCATCCTTAACATAGGGTAATTCCATTACGCTATCGAGATCGACAGGAAGTTATCACAGCTGAGTTTTCCTGAAGGCTAGACTGAGTGCTAATCCCCAGTTCCTTTTCCTGTCACTTCAGGATCGGCAGCAGAGAGAGAGCTCTCGAAATATTTCAATTCCTTTTCTTCTTTTTCTGCCTATATTTCTACTTGTCTTTCGTGCACTATACCTGCTACGTTTATCTCTCGCTCAGCCGCACTGCGCTCAGAGCTCAAACTTTCTTCTTTAACAAACTCTTGAGTTTGCCGCCGCCGCGCCAATGGAGCGCGCTCACGCTGCCGACGTCATCATGGCTTCTTTGTCCGAGGGGGAGGCAATGGCCCCAATCGCCACCCTAGGAACGGGGGCGGATACAGCAGCTGGGCAGCAGAGGAGCCCTAAAAAGGCCACACTTTCTATGGGGGCCGAGGCTGCTCCAAGGAAAAAGGCTAAAAAAGCTAAGAAGAAGGAACGGCAAGCAGCGGAGCTGCTGGAAGCCGCCGAAAGCTCTCCAAGCCTCCAGTCGCTCGGCTGAGCGAACGCCTGCTTTTGCAGGCAGTTTGCCAGCAGCGACAACCACGAAGGATACCGTCCCCGAGGCTGCTAGCCCACCAGGGAACGGAAGCAAGGGGGAACGGAGCCGAAACGGCGACGGGCGCTCTACCACCGCCCGCGACTGCTGAGACAGCGACGGGCGCCTTGCCACCGCCCGCAACGGGATCATGGGGTACCAGGGCTCCGGACGGGCACGCCGCTCAACCCCCCTTACACGTGAGTAGACCCCCGCTCGGGCAAGGAGAACCAGAGCCACCCATCTCGGAGGAGGGGGCCACGTGGCTGAGGAGTTTTATAGCCAGGGAGTTTAAGAGCCTTTTCCCTGCCTTGGCCATGGAAGAGGGAACTATTCCACCCCCCTTGGGAGCGGGAGATAGGAGAGATTCGTCCTCCTCCCCAGATTCGGTGGTTTACAGGGGGCCTATTCCCGAGGGGGAAAGAGGACGTTTTATCCCAAGGGCACCCACGTCAAGAAAGAGGAGGCACTACCGCTCTCCCTCCTCCTCCTCCTCCTCCTCCTCCTCCTCCTCTGGGAAGGGAGCCCCTTCCCCCAAAAGAAGAGCTAGAAGGCGCCCACCCATCGCCCCTGCAGCTCCAACCCCACAGGGCCCAGAGGCAAGACCACCCACTGCCCCACAAGCGCCAGGCAGGGAACTGGTAGTACCCCCCAACCCCGAGGGTCCTGAGAGCCAGGACCAACCCTCCTTGGGGACAGAGGAGGGAGAGAGATCCGAGGAGGAGGAACTGACCCAACAGGCACCAAGTTCCTCCCGCTTGTTCACCCAGGCAGACTTTGAGGTCCTGCTGACAAAGGCGCGGCACACCATTAATGTGGTAGCCCCGCTGGATACCCCAGAGGTCAGACAGGAGCAGGACCAGGAGGTTTTCCCCTCCACCTCCAACCCCACTCCTATAGTTCCTTTTCCGCACCTGTTCCTAGCCACTCTCAAAGCAGAATGGAACACACCATTTTCACACAGGTCAGTGTCCTATTTTTATAACAAATTGTACACGGTCCCACAAGAGGTGGAGGCCTTGATAGCTCCCCCTGCGGTCGATGGCCTGATTATGCAACTGGTATCTGGAACCATACTGAGCAAGGAGGGGGATGAACAACTCAGGGCCCCGGAAGACAAAAAGTGTGAATCAATTTTAAAAAAGGCTCACGAGGCCTCTGCAAACGTTGTCAGAGCAGCAGCAGCAAATTCTATTTTTTTTTCCTGTGCATCAGTAGTTGGTCAAGATGGTTCCGCCGGAAAGTACAAAGTTGAGGCAGGGCATCAACAAGATGGCGAAGGCCTCAGCATTCATGGCAGATTCCAGCCTAGACTGCATCCAGCAAGCCTCAAGAGCCATGGTGTCAGCGGTGGCAGTCAGACGCTGCCTGTGGCTGAAACATTGGAAAGTGGATTCTAAGTCCAAACTCAATCTGGCCTCAACCCCCTTCAAAGGGGCGAAGCTCTTCGGGGACGCTCTAGAGCCCGTTCTTGTAGACACCAAAGACAAGAAGAAGGTGATGCCTTCATCCAGAACGGAGGGCCAGAGACCATTCAGAGCGGGAAGATATTCCCGCCCCACCTTCAGACAGACAAGCTACTCGTCAGGCAGTTCCTTTCGTGACTACCGGCAGTACAACCAACGACCAACGGGTCGCCCCCAGTGGCAACAACGACAGAGGGGAGGTCCTAGACAACCCTTCAACAAGCAATATCGGGCACCCTCCTTCCACCAGCGCAAGCAATGACGTGGTGCCGGTCAGAGGCAGGCTTCAGGGGTTCAAAGAAGCCTGGGCCTTGGCCACCTCCGACCAGTGGGTTCTCCGGACGGTCTTGCATGGCCTCACTCTGGAGTTCTCATCCCAACCCCCCGACAGCTTCCGAGAAACTCCCGTGCCCAGGAACACGAAGAAGAAAGCCCTATGACAGAGGCCATACATCATCTCCTCAGGATCAGAGCAATAGAGCAAGTACCAAGGACCGACGCTGGGCGAGGTGCATACTCAATTCTATTCTTGGTCCCCAAGAAGGACAGATCTTGGCAGGTGGTCCTAAATCTGAAACCACTGAACCACTACATCAAGAAACGCACGTTCAGGATGGAGTCCCTCAGAACAATCAAGCAAGTAGTACGGGAAGGAGAGTTCTTGGCATCAGTGGACCTGTCAGAGGCTTACCTCCACATCCCGATTCACCCACAGCATCGATGCTTCCTCAGATTTACCTTCGACAGCCAGGAGTACCAATACAGGGCAATGCCCTTCGGCTTGTCCTCAGCACCCAGACTGTTCACAAAGATCATGGTGGCCCTGATTGCTTACATCAGGGCCAAGGGTGTGTGCATGCACCCGTATCTGGACGATCTTCTCATACGCTCGCACTCGCTACTGAGGGCCAAAGAGGATGTCCAGAAGACGCTGGATCTCCTAACCGCACACGGCTTTGTGGTGAACCAGAAAAAGAGTCACCTATTACCCACCCAAAGGCTCAGACATCTGGGAGCAATCTTCGACACATCCAAGGGTTGCATCTACCTAGACTCAGAAAGGAAGAAGATATTTCGGCTCACTTCTTCAGTACTGGAAGCACGCTCCTGCCACCTCTTGACACTGGCGGCACTACTGGGCTCCATGACAGCTTGCATAGAATGCACCCCCTGGGCCAGGTGGCATTCCCGCAGTCTACAGTGGTTCCTGCGCCCGTACCAGGACAACATTGCAACTCGCTCTCGACTGCACATCCAGATCCCACTCACAGTTCGGGTGTCACTGGACTGGTGGAGATCCAGAGCCCTAGCCAAGGGCCGACCATTCAACATTTCCAGCAGAATCACAATAACAACAGATGCAAGTCTGGACAGATGGGGAGCACACCTGGGTCACCGGTTCGTGCAGGGAAGGTGGCACCCATGGGAAACCAAAAGGTCGATCAATCTGCTGGAGCTCAGAGCAGTACTGTTGGCGCTGATCCATTTCCGTCGACACATCAAGCACCGACACGTGCACATTCGCACGGACAACACAACAGCAAAGGCACATATCAACAACCAAGGGGGAACGAAATCCAGACAGCTGATGCAGGAGTCAGCAAAACTCTTCACGTGGGCAGAAAGGAACCTCCTCTCCATAACAGCAGAACACCTCAGCGGTGCCTCAAACCACAGGGCGGACTGGCACAGCAGGAGACAAGTAGATGCGGCAGAGTGGACCCTGAACCAGGAGGTCTTCGAGAGGATGGCCCACGTCTTGGGCCGACCAGAGGTAGACCTTTTCGCCACTTGCGAGAACAAGAAGGTGCCACGATTCATGACACGGTTCATGACATGGCTCCCGACACCCAGGAGCAGAAGGGACGGATGCCCTGTCCAGCAGATGGCCGAAGGGCCTACTCTGTGCGTTTCCTCCAACAGCGATAAGCACCAGGGTGATCCAGCAAACACGACACGAGAAGGCCAAGGTCATCCTAATTGCCCCCTGGTGGCCACGTCGACCGTGGTTCGCCGACCTACTCGTAATGTCAGTGCTACCACCCTGGCCCCTTCCAAGGAGACCAGACCTTTTATTCCAGGGCCCCATTCTCCATCCCGACCCAGATTGGCTCCAACTCTACACCTGGACGTTGAGTGGCAAGCGCTAGCGGAGCTAGGGTACAACCACAAGGTACAAACGATGATACTAGCCTCCAGGCGTGCATCCACCAACAGAATTTACCAAACCACATGGAGGAGCTTTTCACTATGGTGCAGAAGAAAGGCAATTGCACCTATCACAGCAAAGGTGGGGAAAGTGCTACTATTCTTATAAGACGGCCTGAATCAGGGTATGCTGCCTAGTACACTACACAGACAGACTTCAGCCTTAGCATCCATACTGGAACTAAATTCGAAGGGCTCGTCTCTCCTCCTTCACCCCCATATCAGACATTTTCTGAGAGGAGCCTCCAACTTGGCACCTCCTCCATTGCCAAGATTCCCATCATGGGATCTGAACAAGGTTCTGAATGCACTGACAGTATCACCGTTCGAACCACTTAAAGAGGCATCTCTCAGAGTGCTCACGGGGAAGGTACTATTCCTGGTGGCTATCACTTCTGCACGCAGGGTGTCTGAACTGAATGCACTTTCGGTGCGCAAGGAGCTGTGTGTATTTCAAGAGGATTCAGTGGTCTTGTACCTGGACCCTACCTTCCTACCCAAGGTGAACTCGATCTTTCACAGGGCACAACCAGTAATACTTCCTTCCTTCTGCCCTAAGCCATCCCACCCACGGGAGAGGTCATGGCATTCCCTAGACATCAGGAGGGCCCTACGTACATACATCAGGAGGACAAAGACGTTTCGCAAGACTGAGTCCCTCTTTGTATCTTACAACCCCACCACCATGGGAAGAAAGGTGTCGAAGGCTACCTTGGCAAGATGGATACGCGACACCATTATACCAGCCTACAATACTTTAGAGCTCCCTGTACCACGAGGCATTACAGCACACTCTACGAGGAGTGCAGCTACCTCGGCAGCTTTCTCAGCCCGAGCATCTCTGCAGACTATCTGCCAGGCAGCAACGTGGGCCTCAGTCAGTCCGTTTATCAAACACTACAAGATCTCAGCGTTCCACGAGGAGCAGGTGGCCTTCAGCTGCATGGTCCTCCAGCAGGTGGTCTAGCACATTTTACGTGACTTCCGCGACCCGCCCACACAATACTTACTGTTCATCTGGCTGGGGTATGTCCCTATGTTAAGGATGGGCTCCGATTATGGTGGAAAAAGGAACATTGGGTCTTACCTGTGAAGGGTCCTTTTTCACCGTAATCGGAGCCCATCCGACCTGCCCCGCGGAAGTCAAGGGGAAGTAGTTCGATATCCGATAGGTCTCCAGCGGAAGTTTTTTTTAAAAAAAAATATTTTTAAATGTTTAAGAAGTTTGTTATTAGGTACATAGATTGGGTAAGGTTTTTTACTTGTGGTTTCAATAGGTGTTAACAGAGACTGGGGCGATACTTGAACCATATGACGCCACGCAGATGGGCCGATCTGGTGGCAACGGTGAGCCTACCCTAACACTTCCTTATGTTCTTCACCTTAACCTCAAAATACAGCTCTCTCTCTCCATAGTCGTCACAGCACAGCATCCTTCAGCACGACAGTCGGAACTGGGGATTAGCACTGTCTAACCTTCAGGAAAACTCAGCTGTGTTAACTTCCTGTCGATCTCGATAGCGTAATGGAATTACCCTATGTTAAGGATGGGCTCCGATTACAGTGAAAAAGGACCCTTCACAGGTAAGACCCAATGTTCCTTTTTCTGTATCATCATTGTCTTTCATTAGAATAAAGCAAACTAGCCAACTTGTAAGTATTTGGGGATGTTGTCTAATAGACACACTTTTGGGGGGGGGGGAATAAGAAGACATTAGTGCTACATTTTATTATCCTCTTCAAAAGAATCCTGCTTCACTTCTAAAATGAGCACAAGTCTTAGGCTGCTTGTATTAATGAAGGAAATGTTCAGAACTATAATTGTTCCTCACTGACTTCCACAAGTGTTGCATCTATGGATCAGCTCGGATGTCATGTGGAGTCGTAGTTCACCTTGGTTCTGTGTCATGTCCTCTAGTCTTGAGTGCTCGCATGCTCCCCTCACCCCACCATGTGCAAGGAGAAGAATACTTCTGATTGTGGCTTGGAACAAGCCAGGATTTGCTGTGACTAGTTGTGTGAACGAACCATTCGATCGTGGACCAGACCAGTCTCCAGGAGAGGTGGTCTGGTCCACAACCGAGCCTGGTCCATGGTGGACTGGTTCGACAGTTCAAGGGACTATGCTTGTAAAAGTGATTTCGGTGAGGATTCCCCTTTACAAGTAAAGGGAATCCTGGCTTTAAAAGGCTTCTAAAGGGTAGCTGGGGGTGGTGGCAAGAGTACCTTTTTTAAAATAGTTGTAAGGTTCCTGAACCACGCTGCCACAGTGTGGGTAGGCTGCTGGGGGAAGCGCCAGACCGGTAAGCGCCTTCCAACTTCTTTTAAAGGTGCCTTCTTGCCACCCCCACCCCCCGGCGCCTTTTAGAAGCCTTTTAAAAGCCAGGATTTCCCTTTGCTTGTAAAGAGGAATCCCCACTGGATTCTCCTTTACAAGTATATCCCCTTGAACCGGGTCAAACCAATGGACTAGCCAGTCAGCTCCACTGAACCGGTTCAAGGACCAGTGGTTCTGTTCAAATTCAGACCGAACTGCTAAAATCAGTCCACATACACCCCTAGCTGTGACGTCTGAATGCAACAAATCCTAGTTTGTAAAGGCTGATTTTGCAAACAAATCAGAATCTGAACTGGACCTGTGCTTATACTTGCGTACAGTCAGGCATGTACAAATCTGCTCACCAGTGGTGAGTGTCTCTAGCCTTCTGGAAAGCACCACACACATCTCCTCCCCAGAGGTCTGATTTCCACTGCCATATTTGAGAAGTTAAGAAACAGCAATCCATTCTGAGCAGTCGAGAGAAGGCTTCCACTGTTTATTACCATCTCCATAGCCCAGTGCAACTGACAGACCTGCTTCTTTCCTGTCGGTGTGCCAGAAAAGGATCTGAGGGAAGAGAGTGGATTGGTGGCCACCACAAATAATGGCTGACTAGTGGGCTAAGCCTGAATTTGTGGATTTCTGCTTATAGAAGTATCTGTACTCCTGCATAGGCAAGGTGGAAGTGTGGGGATGTATTCATTAAAGGGAGGTCCCCTACCTTGCACCACCTCTGCTTATTGTGAAATCAGAAATGTTAAACACTTTAGTCTGTAGTAGTATGGGTGTAATTTCATAGAGGGCCATCTAGACCAGCCAGGGATTCTTCACATTGGGTCCCCAGATGTTATTGAACTTCAACTCCCATAATCCCCAACCAAAGGCCACTGAGGCTGGGGATTATGAGAGTTGAAGTCCAAGAACATCTGAGGACCCAGCATTGAGAATCCCTGATTTTGACCAAGGCTTGTGCAAGCAAAACACTTCTGTTTGTGCATGGAAGGGAGGGACAATTTTTGCTACTCCCTGCTTCCCTTGGCAGGGACCCTCCCTCTTCCCAATTCACTGCCCATAGACTCTGTCATAACAGTTCTCCAGTATTTTGCTTAACATTGCCATTGGCAAGAAAAGAGTTTTCTGTCCAAAGCATATGTGCAAGAAGTGCTCTTTTGGAAGAGCAAAAAGCTGTTTAACTACATTCCTCCTCATGGCTTACAGTATGAATGGCTGTGTAACTCAGCAGACTGAACTGCTCACTTGCACATTCTATCTTCCAGGTGTGTAAAGAAACCTTTGCGAGGAATAGTGAGAACCCAGCGTCACCGCCAGTCAAAGTCTCCAATACTCCACCCTCCTAAATTCATCCACTGCAGTCCCCAAACGTCTTCTGGCAGCCCGCCCATGCATAAGAGCCCGAGTGACACTTCTGAAAGCAGCCCTGGTCTGGATGTGGTCGCCCCGAAGGAGTCCGCAAAGAATGACCAGGCCAGTCACCCTCTTGGCAATGCTGATCAAAAGCAAGCCAGTGCTGAGCATTCTGGGGTGTCTACTGTTGAAATATCCAACAAACAACCCCCCAACAGGCCTGCTGATGTCTGTCTTCCCACAGCAATTCTAAAGGCCACAGGTTTTTCTGACTTCCATTCTGTGTCTGAGCAAAATATAGGGAATCTGTGTATGTGCACAGATGAGGCCTGCCAATGTAAGCAATGGCAGGACATGAAACGATACATGTTTTCTGGCCTGCAACACTCTCGCCAATCAGCATCTGAAAGACCAGCACATGTGCAAGAGAGCACCCAATCTTTCCCATTAAGAACTTCTTCCAGCTCTCTCAAGTCTTGCTCTGAGCAAGCCAGGGCTTATGTGGATGATGTGACTATGGAAGACCTTTCAGGGTACATGGAGTGTTTCTTGTATATCCCTAAGAAAATGTCCCACATGGCAGAAATGATGTACACTTGACAACAGTGGGCTCTAGTGAGAAAAGGACTTTGGTTTCTGCCCTTGGTCACACTCCATCTCATAAGCAGCTGCTCCCTGTGCTTGTAATAAAGGCACTTTGCATCACAACCAACATGTTCTTTACACTTGTTAGTTAACCCCACCTCTGAAACCAGGTGCCTGCAGATGCAGTCAACAAGATCAGGGAATAATGCTGTCTTGTATAGGCCAATAAATGGGTAGTTCAGATAACTGACGAACATCAAGATTGGACAGTTGTGATTCTGCAAATCTGTTCAGATGGAATACGAATGTTTGACTTTTGAGACCTAATGCAGCATCTTGTCTACCTGTGATAACTTTTGCAGTGATGGCTTACAACTTCTGTACAGATCCATGAGTTATTGTAACCAATGGGGGGAAACAAACAGTTCCAATGTTTTGTTATCTTGTCTCTTTTCTTGATATCTGGGTCTTCTCCAGATGCCTGATTTAGTTTTGGGAAGTACAGTGTTTATCAGCTAAATGAGGACTTGAAGTGTAAATTTTCTTCCTTAACTGGAGGAAAATGTATTTCTTACTTTTACAGAAGATTATTCTGTAGGATTCTAGCAATAACTAATGGGGAATCTAAACTTTGATTAAGTAATGCAAGATATGGACAGATGTATGAATAAGACAGTCTGGCCTCTAGATGTCAGCCGTGCTCCATATCCATGATGAAATGCAACCTTTGCCAGGGGTTATACTTGTGCATAAACTAAGCTTCTTGCAGCATCTACCTGAAATGAAAGCTAAATGGCTTTCCTATAATATTTGCAGCTTCTTGCAGCATCTACCTGAAATGAAAGCTAAATGGCTTTCCTATAATATTTGCAGCAAGGAAGTGGGTCTTTATATACAGCCCTTTATGTTTACAGCTACAAAGATAAAGTCTGTCAAATGTTTATACTTTGTGCTAGAGACAGTTGGCATAATATGTAAATGAGATGTGGTCTGTTTTTAAAAGGCAATAATACATCTGTTTGAATTTCTAGACTAATAAAAAGTTGTGCTGCCTCAGGGTAGCATAAAACATGCTTGGGAACTGTTTCTGAGAACAGAGTCGCTTTGTTGCAAAATCAACACTTGAAATCAGTTCACAACTAAGCAAATACACCCCAAAGCCATATCCTGTGCAGTTGTGCCCCCATTGTTTCTTGCCTTGAGTGGCAGTAGTCAAGAATTTCATACTACATTTTTGCTGCCTATGTTCTGAGACTACTTGTCTTATGCCAGTAACCTTTCCCCCCACCTCCTCTCCATATAGGGACCCCCAACTCTGCCAGGTAAGTTGACTCAAAAGCTTGTAGGAAGCTGTTGCTCTAAAAGTGTGTTTGCCAGTGCACCTTTAAATCTATGGCATATTTTCTCCTTTTATGTGTAGGGGATGCAGACTTTCTGCTAGTAGAATGCTGGCGGATTTTTCTTGCTGCATGGCTTGTATACTTTAGTTTCTGCTCAGAACCCGAGGAACATTAAGTAGCATCCAGATTAATGTTCTGCCCACGGAAGTACATTCCCCTTGTTTGAGTGGGGAGGGGGTTACTATATCTTTCTTCCACTTCCATCTGTAGCCTTTGTCTCAAAAAAATGTCCTTGAGAGTTCTCCAACCCTCAGGGATATATATTTATTAAGTGGGAGCGGCAAAAAAATTTCCCTCCCCACTCTCGCGCAAACAGAATGTACTTTTACCTAAGGAGAATGTTAGTCTGGATACTGCCTGTTATCTCACTTTCTAGTAACAATCTGGATTATTAATCAAGGTGATTTTTTGGAGAGAACACTTGCAAGATGCAACTTAGTGGCTTTAGTGTAAACATGGATTACTGTGACTGACTTTTTTCAAGCAAGTCGACTGTACAATGAACTAGGTATGTACTATCTGCATGTGTGTGTTTCCTCGTACCCCCACCCCACCCCCGAGTTGTACTTCAATGCAAAGACTTTTTCATCATTGGCGGTATTAAGGCACAGAAGCTGGGGACAGAGTTAATCTGGAAATTCCTGGTACTTTCATTATTGTAATGGCTGTATAATGTGTTAGAAGTAACACGGATTATCTCCATATCTGCCTTTGTGGCTGCATAATGAGCACCTGTTTCCTGTAATGTGGCACTTGGGAAATATCACTTATTTTGCCTCTGGTGTTAGTCTTCTGCATAATAAGGGACAGGTGTGACTGAAGAGGGCCGAAAGATTCGATGAATATGCTATGCTTATTCCTGCCTCTCTTTTTCTCTTTGCACTTGTCCGTCTTTCTTGGAATATAGCCTATATTTTTATATTTATCAAAGGCTTTCTATTTTGCCTTTCCATATAGAGACCTTGGTAACTCGCATAAAACATGACCAGAAAATAAACCAACAGCATTGATGGGTTTCCTGTGCATGGCATAGTCCTCCCTTCTGAGTGCACAAGAGACTGTTCACAGCAGAAGGCTTGCTTAGTAAGAATAAGTAAGTAATGTTTTGACTGGTGTAAAAACTTTTAAATGGGAAAAAAGGGGCAAGGATTGATCATCTTTGGAGAGGGAGTAGCCAGCACCATACATGATCCCTAGCATGCTTGCTTATGATTAGGTAAAGTGTGCCATTGAGTCGGGGTCAACTCCTGGCGACCAGAGAGCCCTGTGATTGTCTTTGGTAGGAGGGGTTTACCATTGCCTCCTCCCATGAAGTATGAAATGATGCCTTTCAGCATCTTCCTGCATCGCTGCTGCCCAATATAGGTGTTTTCCATCGTCTGGGAAACATACCAGCGGGGATTTGAACCGGCAACCTCTGGCTTGCTAGTCAAGTCATTATGTGGCTGCTTATGATTAAGAGCCATTAATTTACAGGAGAGTTGTAGCTCCATGATTAGTGAATGAAACATCCGAGTACACCTTGGTTGGTGGGGATAACTATTGTGTCTACATACACAATAATGTGACTAATAAAGGGATGGGTGGTCAAAGGTGTTGACTTGGATCATAATTTTTGGCATCATATACACACATACACACTCACTCACTCACTCACTCACTCATACACACACATATATGCAAAGGTCATCTGTGGCAAGCCCCACCCACACAGTGCTTTACCATTTGTAGGTAACAGTAGCACCATGGTAATTCAGCAGTGGGGATTCCATATGCAGATAGGGAAGAAGAGTGGGTAGGGGGCGAGTGAGCGAGCGGTGGGGAAGGGGTGGTTGACACTGAGCAATAAAGCAGGGGCTGTGGCGAGGGGCAAGGAGAGCAACAAAGTCCTAGCACATGCTCTGTTCGGGTTCAGCTAGTTCATTTTATTAGCCTACTTTCCTTAAGGATAGTAAGCTTATGAGATTCTGTGTGTGTCCGTATTGGCAATGCCGATTAGGGATGTGCGCGGAATTGGGTGGGGGTGGTTTGAAGGGGTGGGGTGGGGTTGGACTTTAAGGGTGGGGGAGGGTGCACTTACCCCTCTCCCTGCTTTCCCCCCGCTGGCGCTCGGTTCCTGTAAAATCCTTTGGGGCAGCAGCTAACCTCCCTGCCACCCCTTCCACTCTTCGGCTGGAAGTGGCTGGAAGTACCAGGTGGATGCGCACACGTTGCAATAGTGCATGAGCCTGTCTGACGTACACAAGTGTGTGCATGACATGTACCAGGTACTTCTGGCCGAAGAGGGGAAGGGTCGGCAGGGAGGTATGCTGCTGGCCCAAAGGATTTTACAGGAACCGAGCACCCACAGGGGGAGGAGTAAGTGCACCCTCCCCCACCCTTAAAGTCGGACTCTCCCCCCATCGCTGACCTTTCAAACCAGCCAGTGTTTGAACCTGTTTGGAGGCCCGTAAAAGAGCCTCCGAACAGGTGCGTGCACATCCCTAATGCCGATTTGAACCAAATTTGGTACAGTTGTAAGGACACCTCAATGGTGTAGTTCGTGGTGATGTCATCCATCCCAATTTAAGATGACAGATGTGTTAATGTTTGAGGTGCACGTGGACTAACTCACGAAGATGTTAATTAACAATTAAGATTATAGTGAATGGAAAATAGGCAGATTAGTTCTTACCAGAACTTGTTTTATAAAATTATTTCCTACCCTTTAATGCAAAAACTTTTTTCTGTGGCAGATTACTGATGATGAAAAACTAAATAGTAATATAAACAATTACAGATTAAACAGGGTAAAAGCAGCAGCATAAAACAACTTCATCAGAAGTTAAAAGGCCTGGGAAAACAAGAGGTCTTTGCCTGGCACTTAAAGGATCCCAGGCAACATTCCCCGTAGAGAACATTCCAAAGGTGAGGTGCCACAACTAAGGCCCTTTTGCCTTGTTTCAGATGGCAGGTGCAGCTTGAGGAAGGCCTCCTGAGATGACCTAAATATACAAGTAGGTTTGTGTTGGGCTAGGCAATCCTTCAGGTAGCCAGATCCCAAGCTGTTTAGAGCCTTAAAACTTTAGCACCTCAATTTTTATAGTCTATAGAAAGATAAATGGAGATATGGCTGAAATTACTTATCTGGAGCAGGTTGCAGTTGTGCATGAGGAGGTAACTACATTTATCTAGAAATGGTAGTCATGGGATCAAGAAAACAAGTGAAGGGTCTTCTCCACTCTGGGGGAAAAAGTGTTTTCAGCATGTTCCACCTATGCCCTTGTATACTCGGTGTGTTATAAATATAACACTTTTGTTGCAAGCTCTGACTGATTTAGTCCAAGTTCAGCTAACTTTGAGACTATAGAAGCATAATGTTGACTCTTAAGTAGTGAAGTGCTGCCTGCATATTACAGGAATTGCCTAAATGGTTTACAACAGTAGGTACAATTCAGTGAAAGTGAAGTATGTTTTTAGTTCCACTTAAATCAAGGCACTATTTAATCTAAAAAAGTTTGGAGTCAGGGTCACCTCTCTCAGCTAAAATGTAAGGGAAATCAAACTTGTCTTAGACACAGATGGTCTTCCTCTGCTATGTATGTACACCTAAAAATGCATTTGCCTTATGTATGACACTGTCCTTGGGTTTGCTTCGGTCCCAGTGGGAGCCAAAATACGCAACCAGTAGAACTATATGATCCTGTTTCTGCAGGACAGTACACTTCAAGCTGCAGTTGGAGACTGCATTTTGAATGCTTCCCCATATAAGGGAATTCCTCCCAACAGGCTAGCTTTCTGTGTTCAAAAAGATTCTTATGCAGGAAAGCATTCAAACAGACAATCTCCAGCTGCAGTTCGTACAGTCTAGCAGGGTACAGACCCTATGATTCTTCAGCACAGCTGCCTGCAGTTTCTGTAAAATCTAGCAGCTGAACTACCATCCACACTACTTGTGCCAGGAAGCTGTCATTTTCTACTACTTCTGCTAACATCGAAACGCTTGGGGCAAATAGCGGCCAGCTGCATAGTGTGCCTGTGGCTAATGATGACAGTCAGATACATAGTGTACATCCTTATCTGTGAGCAAATTCCAGAATGGGTAGCTGTGTTAGTCTTAGACTTTATAAAGACTAACAAATTTCTGGCATGCACTCCTGAAGGTCAGTGCCTACTTCATTATGCACTGGACACAGTGGGCTTTATCCTATGAAAACCTATGCCACAGCAAATATGTTAGTCTTAAGGTGCCGTAGGATTCCTTGTTCATGGAGGAACTAGGCTGGGTTTTGTTTTTGCTTTAACTCTAGTCCTTGCAGTGACTAGAATGCTTTAAATAGTGCAGTCAAGAACATGGCGGGCCTTTTCAGTGGTAGCTGCTAGTCCGAGAATGGGCAAACTTTACGTCTCTGGGAAGCTCCTTTTTGCAGGGACCAGAGCCTTGAGAGCCAACAGCATGGCTGGGGGAGGCGAAGTCAGTCACACAATGGCAGGTTGGGGAGAAGCCTGACAGAATGGTAGCTTGTACATATATTTTCACTGACTGAATAAGGGATTTCAACATCAAAACCCCTTATTGGTGTAAAAAAATCCAGAGAATTTTGTTGCAGGACAGGAACAAAAGAAGCTGCTTTGTGGGAGAAGAAACTGGGGAGAAATTAAAAGTATTCCTGAGCACTGAGAGATCAAAAACAGTGTGGCCATGCCTCCATTCAGCCAGCCAATTAAATTGGCTGGAAGGGAAAGAGAAGCAAACCCAAATGCCTGGAGAGCTACTTCAGACAAGACTGGGGGAGTGAGCTAGCTAGCTAGCTGTCATTCCTGAGCTAGACTATGGCATTCTCTATCCCAGAGAAGCCTGGGCAGACCCCTTACTTGGTGCATTCAGGCAGCAAGTTAAAATGACATTGTTTAGGTGTGTGTCCCCTAATATTGTTTCTGCTGCTTAATTTATTTTGCAATTGGCTTTGCTGGGAATTGCCATTTCATATTTTAGCTTTTTTTATGGCTGAAGATGCAGGATGTAAGTCAACAGAGTACCTTGCTGTGTTCTGCATACATCCATAGTATGGAAAAGGTAGTCAAGGCAGAAGTAAGGCAGCCTCACTAG
The DNA here is from genome assembly GCF_027244095.1 of Hemicordylus capensis. Classification (NCBI taxonomy): domain Eukaryota; kingdom Metazoa; phylum Chordata; class Lepidosauria; order Squamata; family Cordylidae; genus Hemicordylus; species Hemicordylus capensis. The sequence goes on along the minus strand of NC_069660.1, from coordinate 33,771,158 downwards.
TTCCCAAGAGAGAGGGCTGTCATGCAGTTATTCCCCCCCCCATTACAAAAATTAGTAAGGGATGTCACTAGTTTACATGCTGCCACCGAACTATTTTCTAAATAGTCTGTATTTTGTAGTAACTGATCACAAATACCTTATGCTCAGAAAAGTCGCTACCTTAAGTACACACACAAACTGGAAGGCTTGTGTTTGATAATATGGCACTCAACAAAATAGGCAAGATTTCTGAAGGGAGCAGGTGCCTCTCATAGCAGAAATGTCAGTTGTCCTGTGTGACACTCCTCAGGGTTCCTCCACAGGGTTTCTTTTACTAGGCACCAGTTGCTTATTATTCCAGGAGCTTAGATCCCCAGTTGTCAGACTACAATACCCATCACCCACAGTCGCCAAAGGTGATGGGTGTTGTGATCCAGCAACAACGGGACCTAAGGTTGGGAGCCTCTGGTTTCGTAGAAGGTGTTGTACTTTGAGAAGTGGGAGGGCGGCTGGGGGACAACCAGTGGGTGACTAAGTTTTTGTGTATGCATTTAATGAGTCAGGTGGTTCTTTTAAGAGGTGAGCAGATGAAACGAAACAGGAAATAGATGAATGCTGTTTCCTATCGATTTTCTTTTTCTTTTCTTCTCCAAACCTTATAGCAAAACAAGTATATTGATGCCTTCCCTTATCCTTTGGAAAACATCTCCAGCTTTTTGCTCCTTTTGCCATCATTCTTTCCAGTCTTTTTCTTTCGTTTTTCTTGTTTTCTGTTCGAAAAATTCTGGGGAGAGAGAGAGGAAGGGGTGTGTGTGTGTGTGTGTTTGCGGAAGGAGTGGGGGGAGCGCTGCACCGGCTGCTTGCGTAGTAGCGGGGTGCGCGGGGGGGGGGACACCTAGCATCGGCCCCGAAGCCCCCGCCCTGCTCCCCTTCTCCTGCCTCCGCCGCCTCTCGCACACCTCCGTTCCTCGGGCCTCCCTCCCTCCCATTCATGCTCTCCTGCCCGCGCGCTGCTCTCCTCCTCCCCCCCGCCCCCCCCCGGTTCCAAGCCGAACTTTTCCCCACCCGCTGCAAACTTTACTGCAAACGGTCTGGCCGCGCTCGCCTCTCTCCCCTCTCCCAGCGCTTCCCGGCGTGCTATTTTTAAAAGCGTCCTCAGCCTCTTTCTCCGACCCTAACCCGCGCCGCCACTTTTTTGATCCCAGCCCAAAAGAGGTGGGTGGGTGTCTCTGTCCTCCCATAAAAGGGTCCTGGAAAAGGGGCCGGGCTCTGCGGGTTTATTTTAGGAGCAGCTGTGGGGATCCGATGGCCTTGTTAGGGCAGCGTTGACCTTTTCTGCCGGAGAAGGGGAGACGGAAGGGGCTGCAGAGGAGAGCCGGAGAGGCGCAGATCCTATGGGGCTTTAAGGGGGCTGGCAGCGTCTGGGCACCCAGCCGGGGCCCGTCTGCATCAGTTGTGGGGTGCAGTAACCCGGGAGGAGAGGAGGCGTGAACACAAGGCGTGGGGCAGGTGGTGTGTGTCTGTGGGGGGCGATCTAGAGGGAACAAGGCTTTCTCTTTCCTCTTGGTGCTGCAGAGGCTCTTAAAGGGCTCGGGCACCCCACTCCGTGCACCATCAGGCCATCTGGGGGAGGCTGCAGGGATGTCGAGTCTGGAGCCAGCCTTGCACTGGAGAGAGAGGTTTACCAGGGCATGATCAGGCGGCACTTGGAGGAAGCCCAAGGGATGTGGAACCTCACAGCTTGCAGCTGAGAGTCCTTTACTGCCGCCTCCGATCTGCTCCCAGAGCTTAGTGCTTTTCCTCCCATGTCCCTTGGTCCGATAGTCCCAGCACTAGGCAGGGTTGGCAGAATCCCTGGGGCATTCCCAGCTCCCAGAGTGCACTGCTTCCCTGCGGCCAGACAGGACTCTCTCTTACCTGTTGCCTCTTCCTCCTTGGCCCTTCTCTGCTTTTCGTTGCACCTTGCACCGAAGGTGGCGGAGTAGCTAGGCTATGCAGCACCCTGCCCGGCCTCTGCTGATGGGACACGATCTGGCTAAATAGGGAAGAGAGGAGAGAGCGAAAGGGAGAGAAGAGCGGAAGATCCTGGCTGGCTGGGCTGGGCTGGTACCATGAGTGGCGGAAGGTTTGATTTTGATGACGGAGGAGCCTACTGTGGGGGCTGGGAAGGGGGCAAAGCCCATGGGCATGGCATCTGCACTGGGCCCAAGGGGCAAGGGGAGTACTGCGGCTCCTGGAACTACGGTTTTGAAGTGGTAGGGGTCTATACATGGCCCAGCGGCAACACCTACGAAGGCTACTGGTCTCAAGGCAAGAGGCATGGCTTGGGGATTGAGACCAAAGGACGGTGGCTTTACAAAGGGGAATGGACGCACGGCTTCAAGGGAAGGTATGGGGTGAGGCAGAACGTCAGCAGCGGAGCAAAGTACGAAGGCACCTGGAATAACGGGCTGCAGGACGGTTATGGCACGGAGACCTATGCGGATGGAGGTAAGGTTGGCTGGAGCTTTCTGGGTGGAGGACAGAGCCCCAGGGAATGTGGTGTGTGAGCTAGAGAGTTCAAGGGTGAGGATCGTCTGATGGTTCAGAACTGAATCAGGCAGGAGAGCTGGTCTTGTGGTAGCAAGCATGACTTGTCCCCTTAGCTAAGCAAGGTTTGCCCTGGTTGCATATGAATGGGAGACTAGAAGTGTGAGCACTGTAAGATATTCCCCTCCGGGGATGAAGCCGCTCTGGGAAGAGCATCATGGTTCCAAGTTCCCTCCCTGGCATCTCCAAGATAGGGCTGAGAGAGATTCCTGCCTGCAACCTTGGAGAAGCCTCTGCCAGTCTGTGAAGACAATACTGAGCTAGATAGACCTATGGTCTGATGCAGTATATGGCAGCTTCCTATGTTCCTAAACCTCAATGGAGGACCAGTGAAATGAAGGGCTTGGAGTGAACTGTTCCAGTCTTGTGAGACTTAGGCACTTTTTAATACAAAACATTAGCACAACATATTCCTGCATGCACTGTGTGCAGGTGTGTACACATCCAGGAATGTACTGCATATACCCCAATGTCTTGTGTGCACTTGTGGCTGTGCAGATATTGTAGCGGAATGAACCACCCTGTGGCAGTATGTATGTGGACAACCCAGCAGCAGTGCTACTCCTGATTGGGTGCAGATGTTGACATCATAAGGACACCCATGATTGTATCCGCCTGCAAAGCAGGTTGTGTAAGTCAATTACTCCCTGGATGTATAGTTATTCGGGAGCATGCTGCAAATCCTGCTGGTTGGTTGAATGTCTGCTGAGTGACACATAACATAATTGGGGGGCAAGTAGTGGCTCTTTCCAGAGTATAGCTGGTAGAGGCTGTTGTGGAGAGCGGTCTGGCATACTACCTACCTCCCAACAATGTAAATGTGGTGTTATAGCTGGTTGGCTCAGAAATCATCGTATTTTATAACTTGCACTTTCCCTTTTGGAGAACCCAAAGCAGACTCGTTGGCCCTTTTCACACATTATGTTCCACACTCATACAATGAGTGTACAGTGTAGACAGGTTCAGTTATTCACACATTATGTTAAACACTGGTACAGCAATACACTTCCTATCTATACCATGCATTTCAGGGGGCCTATACCAAGGTTCACTTTTAAAATGAACACAGGTACAGTCATTCACATAAACACAAGAGTGAGTACACAGACACTTGTGCAACGCAATATCTGAACAGGGCTCTCAAGTGCTTAAATACTGTTCCTAACCCTATGAAAAGTTATTTATATGAGATTGGTGGGCAGGATTTCTTACTAGTGGAAATATTTTTAGCCACTCTGAAGTAGACTGCACAACTATTAACACTTCAAAACATTTAACACCATACGTAATCCTATGGAGATTTATGAACTGTTGTAATGACCTGAAATTTCAGTCTGCCCTGACAGATTTCTGCCCGAGAGTTCTGTCCTTCTGTGCCAACAGTCCTTTATGTTAATAGGCACACTTTCTAAAAAGTGCTAAAGAGACATTTTTTGGGACAAACTTGAGAGCGGCAGGGTGGTGGCTGTTGGGACAAATGCTTAGTTGTCATTGATAAACAGAGAGCCGTGTTCACCAGTAGGTGCCAAGATGTTCTCAATAATGATCTTTCTTAGGATGAGGTTGTAGCTTAGTGGTAGAGTATCTGCTTTGCATGTAGAAGGTCCGTGGTTCAATCCCTTGCATCTCCAAATAGAGCTGGGAGGGATTGCCACCTGAAACCATGGAGAACTGCTGCCTGTCCGCATAGACAGTACTGAGCAAGATGGACCAATGGTCTGACTCCGGATAAGGCAGCGGCAGCTTCATATATACCTGTATGGATTCAGCTTATCTGGCTGCCTGACACCCTCTTTCGAGATGCTGTCTTGTGCTTTGCATGTACAAGGTCCCAGATGGAATGTCCGTCATCTCAAGGTGGGGCAGGGAATGGCCCTTGAATGAAACCCTGAAGAGCCCCCCTGACACTTCGTGGAGACAAAACTGAGCTAGGTGGTCTGACTTGGTATAAAGCTGATTTGGGGAAGGACCATAACTCAGTGAAAGCGCATCTGCTTTGCATGTAGAAGGTCCCAAGTTCAATCCCTGCATCCCTAATTAGGGCTGGGAAACTTCTGTATGAAACCCTGGAGGGCTGTTGCCAGTCAGTGTGGACAGTACTGAGCTACATGAACCAATGGTCTGGCTTGATACAAGGCAACTGCCTATATTTTGTTTATTTGCAAATTCCCCGGAGATCTTGGGTCCTACTTGATTTCACATATGTACAGTGGTCCCTTGACTTACGAACTTAATCCGTTCCGAATGCACATTCGTAGGTCGAAAAGTTCGTAAGTCGAAAAGCGGTTTCCCATAGGAATGCATTGGAAACAGATTAATTCGTTCCGGAGCCTAGGAAAAAGACCCAGACACCCAGTTTTTTGTGCACAACTGTGTAGATATCACTGAGAGATCTGGAACACTTTATCAAATATAGTGGATGAGGTTTATAAGTCTATATTGATTCCCTATTTTAGAAACTAGCAAAGCAATGTGTCCTCATGATGGATGAATCAATGAAGGATAGGCACATATCTTGCAAGGACCCCTTGGAAGTGCAGCTTGTTGCTGTGGGGTCCTCAGCATTGTACCCCTTGCAATATTTGTGTCAGTGAGGATTGAGCTGGGCCTCCCAGCGTCAGCGGTAGAGAACAAGGTTTGTCCTTACCAAAGTGTTGACTCCAGGTGTAGCGCTTTCTCTCCTGCCCACCCCCCCGAATGAATGACAGCCATTCATTTATATGGGAGAAAGTAAAGATGTGCATTCAGGGGCACCACTGGTGTAAGAGCTAACCTGTTGCCTGCCACTGGTGTCTCCCCAGCCATTAAGAGTCTAGCGTATTCCTATCTGCCTGGCTCCATCCTGGATTCTGATTCTTGGTCATGCATGCTAGATTGCAATAGACTTCTGAGAACTGACTGTGAGAGAGAGAGAGAGACAGATTCTTGATCATAGTGCAACAATGTTCTGTGATTTCAGTGTTTGTTTAAAAACCTAATGCAGATCAAATCAGAATTTGACAATCTCTAGAGGGAGGAATTTTTTTATAGTGATCAGCTCTTAGCCAGAATGTCAAAAGAGCCAAGCTGAACTTGTGCTGCCTCAACAGCATCACGGGTTTAGTATGCATGCAGAGCAACAAGAAAGTCTAACAATATTAATCTGGCTTGCTACTTTACACGCATACTAAACCAATTATGCTGATGAGGCAGCATAGAGGAAGGGTGTGTGTGTGCTGAGGCTGCCCTAAAGCCGTACCGGGATCAACAATGCAACTCCATCGCCCCTGCCCCCCACATTCCTACATGCATGTAATGGCCAGGATGACTTTGGGCTGCAATCCTAGCATGTTTACTAGAGAGTAAGCCCCATTGAGCTTGGTGGGATGTACTTCTGAGTAAAGATGCTTAGGATTGTACTGTTAGCACATGCTCAGAGGCACCCTACCTCTACTTCACATGTTCCTGGGTTTTAGGACCAAGCTCTGGCAAGTCTTCCTGGTTCAAATTAAGCCCTCTTACGGGATACTTTTGAAACTGAAATTGCCCTAGTAATGATGGGTGTAATTGCATCGCAACTGGGGAACTGAAAAATAATTGACAGTGATAGATTGCAATCTGTGGAACAGCCTTGATTGCCACTGAAATGAATGGGGAAGCAGCAATTGTCACACCTGCTTCTGGCAGTGTAACTCTTTGAATCTGATCATTAGCTTGTTGTCTTGCATCTTGTGGCATATGGGTAATTTATCTTCTAATCTTTTGTAGCAAGATTGTCCAGTGAGCAGAGGTTGCAGTTTTGTATGCCTAAATAACTTAAGTTTCCAATGATGAAGCTTGCATGAAATAACCTAATACAGTTGTTATGGTAGTGAATTTCTCCCCCCACCCTTCCCTTTTCTCCCCCCCCCTTTTCCTTTCTGCAGAAGTATCTTCAGTTATTTATAGTTTTTTTTAAATGTTTGCCACCTCCAACGCAAGTTTTGGGTGGTATAGAAATGTAATAAATAAATAAAATCTTCACACTCATAATTTTGGTGCAGCAAATATCTGTCTTTTATATGAGATCATTTATTCCAAACGTCTCTGGACTGGTTTATAAACCAGCTTTTACTGTGATGGATTGCTTCAAAACCAGTGGGGAGAGACTCGGCAATGAGACTTTGCAAGTGCTCATAGCTCATGCCAATTCTTCAATAAGAGAATCCAGGGAGAAAGAATTGGAATGTAACTGCAGGGCTATTCCTCAACCCTGCCCCCCACACCATCAAATGGCAATAAAGTTTTTTTGACCTCTGCCCCCCTGCACTTTCTAACAGTTTTTTTGACAGGTATATTATCTAGGGACAACTAGTTATATATGAGCTGGTGTAGTGGCTAAGAGAATAAACTGTAAACTAGGAAGTCCCCAGTTCCAATCTCACCTTGGTCACACATTCCCTAGATCAGTGATGTGAAAGCCATTTCCCACTGCACAGACCTGCACACAGTGCCAAGTTTTTCCCAGTGCTTGGGAGGGGTCTTTAAGAGAAATGGAGTCTTGACAAGCTCCATTACCATCTTGGAAGGTGGTCATGAAGCCAGTGACATAACCACCATTGGAAAAGGGGCAGGGGCAGATGTCCCTAGACTGTGGAGGTGTGGGGAGCCACCAGGGCACTCCCCTGTGCAGCCAGCACCAGTGGGCACTGCGCCTGCCCCTGGCTGCTGCCATTGCTGGTCACCACCTTGTTGGCATCACTGAAGAAGGGAAATAAAATGGTGGCTGTACATGAGCCATAAACTGCTGGCAGGAGCACTGTTGCTGGTGGACATAATTGGGGAACCCAGAGCAGGTGTTAATGATAGGGTGTTGAACCGTGTTCCTGCTAACGGATTCCCAGATGTTGTTGACTACAGCTCCCAGAATCCCTAGCTGCAATGGCTTTTGCTTGGGGATTCTGGGAGTTGTACTCAACAACATCTAGGAATCCCTGTTAGAGGGAACACTAGCAGCTACCTGAGGATGCCACCCATTGATGCCGGGCCTGTCGTCTTACTGAACCTTAAAAACTAAATGTTGTGCTGCTTCCCTGGTCAGGATGCCAGTCTTGTCCAGAGGACAGATGATAGGAACATAGGAAGCTGCCATATACAGAGTCAGACCATGGGTATCCTGTATTCTACCAAAGAAAACCACAAGGCTCTGTGGTCACTAGGAGTCGACACCGATTCGACAGCACAAACTTTATGTTAAATTACAACTCTCATCATCTTTTTGGCCATTCTTGTAGGGCTGAAGGGCATTGTAGTCCAACAACATCCCAAGTCTAGAATACCCTCCCTCTTTTTGTAAATGCCTTTTGTTCAATTAGGAAGTCTTTCCAGCTTCTCATGTTTTCATCCCCTGATCCTTACCACCCCCGCTCTGAGTTTCAAATACTAATTTCTAGGATGCGTCTTTAGGATAATTAATACTCTAGGGAATTTCCTAAAGATGAAGTGATTCGTTAAGTTGCCAGTTAAATATTTCACTCCAAGACATCTCTGTTGCTATTTTGACTTGGTTCTCGTGGGAATGTGATCTTTAGAGGAGGGAAATCCAGCACATATAGTAAAGAATTGTCTCTCAAAAGACACCTGCATTTTTGACAGAAATTTCACATCTCCGACTGAAAAGAACTGGAGTCCTATTCCACAAGTATACATTCAGAAGTCCTGTTGACTTTATTTGCTTAATTTCTGTTTTGCTGTAGTCCATTATTTTTAATTAGAGCTTTGATATATTTCAGGTTTAAGACAAACTGATTCTAAAATGTAAAAAAAAATCTGCAGAATGTTCCCCATTTTAAAAACCTACATCCGCCTCTCCACTTAGCTTTTCACCTGGTTGCTGGAAGTCAATCCAAATTTGATCAAAATCAAGCATTTAGGCTTGCTCTTTGGATAACAAAAAGTTTGTGTAGCCTGAAAGTGGGGGTGGGGGTTCCCATCAACAAATTGAAATAATGAAAATAGACCTTACCTTTCCCCCACCTCTCAAATTGTATTAGCTCACTATATTCTTGCTTTGCTTTCTCTCCAGTACCCTGGGTGTAGAGATGCCAGTGGGCTTAAAAAAACAAAACAAAACCCTGGCAACACTCCTAGGCCTTTATAGGGTTATTGTGGGGATTAGTGAGAGAAAATCTGTGTAGTACTTTGAATTTTGAAAAAACACTTTATCAGTGTGAGTATCTATCTAACATAAGTATTTAACAGTTTTGTGATAAGGGGATCAGTTCAACAGGCATAGCTTTTTCCAGCATGTTGGTGAAGTTGTGGGGTAAGTGTCATTTATTGAACTTTATTTTAAACTGCCCAGAGACGCAAATTTTGGGTGGTATAAAAATATGTCAAATAAATAATAAACTTGTGCTTCTTACATAATTAGGCCCAGGGGTCTGGCCAGGGAAAAAGGGGGGAAAAAGAGAGCTGGACATTCTGCTCAGGTGCTCAGTTTAAACAGAATCTAGGCTTGTTCACACATCTGCCACCTGGGTAGGAGACCTGGGTGCACTCTCAATCTTCAGTCATGTGCTTGCAAACATTAAAGTTGGAGGCGGGGAGAATGATGGTGTGTGAGATGGCAGCTGGGTAGGATGGCTTTCCCTCCTGCCTCCGAAAAATACTGGGTATGGAATCTGGGTAGGGTGTGCTTGTCCTGTCCAGCTGCCACCTTGCACACAATCATTCTCCCTGCCTCAAGCCTTAATGTTTGCAAGCACAACCCAAAATCAGGAGATCCCTGGCTCTCCCACTCAGAGCGGGTGCTGCTTGTGCCTGCCAGCGGTTGTGTGAACAAGCCTTATTCATAGTATCCCTTTGTGAGTGATCCAGTGCTTCAGCCTTCCTAGGTTTAAGGCAAGACTGGGAAAGAAAGCCATTGTCTTTCTGCTCCTTGGTGCCAAATGCAATTGTAAATAATAGAAAGAAAGAAAAAATCTCAGTCTCCATATCCTACTAAAACTAAGCCTGAATAATTGCATCTTCTTTCTCTGTTGTATACCCTGCCTCGCCTTCCCTTCCTCTGTAGTCTCTCTTATGTCTATCTCAAAGGCAGGGAGCTGTCCCCGCATCTGTTGCAGAACGCCACCATATATATGGATTGTGCTATGTGAATAAATAATCAATACTAAAAATTGCACAGTGGTATTGAGCTGTCAGTTGACTCGACACAAAGCCAGCCTATTCTACTCTTCTGCCTTTAGCAGCAACTTGATGAGCAGTCATTAGGCTTTTCACAGCATGGAAGAGCCAATGTCTGTAACTCAAGTTCTTGTTAAAGGCACAAAAGAGGCTAGTAAAATTCTTGCAATAAATTACTCCCCTTCTGCCAGCACCAGGAGCTGCCCGGGTGGGGTAGCTCTGGAGAGACCATCCTGAGAGGTCCTGGCACACAGTTCCGGTCTTCCCAGGAATGTCTCTGCCTGCCAGTTCCCTGGGGCTGCCAGGCAACATGACCCATTTTGGCAGTAAAAGGAGTTGCCCACAGAATTGCCAGGGGAAGGGCAGTTGGGCTCAGACGATGCATACCCACCTACCACTTTGCTTCCCTTATAAATTTTCACGAGTCCTTGCTTGTTGAATAATAGCATTTATATAGTGGTTACATTTTTTTAACCTTTCAAAGGCAAGCCAGACCATTAATTGTGTAAAGGGTCTTAGAACTGATGACCAAATGGAAGAGCTTTGTATTGGGAATGGCGGTTTCCATAAGCAATCCTCAGATGTTTCAAATATCAGAGAGGTAGTATAGTGTAGTGATTATATGTCAAACTAGGAGTAGGGAGACCTAGGTTCAAAGCTTCACTCAGCCATTAAGCGCACTGGGTGACCTTGGTCCAGTTACTATTGTTTGGCCTGAACTACCTCACAGGGTTGTGTGGATAAAAGGGAGTGGGGTGTATGTAGGGTTGCCAGGTCCAGATGGTGAAAAAACCCGATATCCATTACCAAAAATGTAGAATTGGAGGACCCTTCTCACCAAAAAAGTCTCCACTTTGCATACAATTTGCATATGTTTATTGATATTATATATGCATACTTTGATTTTAAAAAATTGGATAATCAGAGAATAAATACAGTTCACTACTATGAAGCTGATGACCAGGTGAGCTGTATGTCTGTCCACTCTGTGTCAAGGTGTAGAATTCTCAAGGCCGCTGCTTCTTAACCATACATTCAGCTCCTGGTTAGGTTTACCACACATACAGTTCTCTGTCTTCCTCTTCATGGGTCACCCAGCCTGCTCTCCCCGGCCAGGCCGGCAACTTCACCTCTTGGCTCCAGGCAGGGTAGCCAGCTAGCTACCGAGCCAGACCCTTTGCATGCCGGCACAGCAGTGCGTGCACAGTCTCCCACTCGCTTACTGTTCTCTACGACTACAAATGTTTCTAGACTGCTTTTCAACAGAAGGTTTCACAGTGGTTTTCAAAGAAGAATAAATAATAAGATGCTCCCCTGTCCCCAGAGGGCTCTCCGTCTAAAAAGAAATGCATGGTAACACCAGCATCAGCCTTTGAAGGAATGCTGTCCTGGGGTTGGATAGGGCCAGCTGCTCTCCCCATGATAAATAGAAGAGATTCACCATTTTAAGAGGTGACTTTTTACTCAATCAGCAGAGGTAGCAGCTAACTGAGTAAAGTTAGCTAACTGCTCACTGCCACCGCCATGAAGGAAGCAAGCTGCACCGGCCGGGCCCACCTACCTGTGCTCCTGCATCCTGTGGCTCTGCTTCAGTGGTGAGCCACTGAAGCAGCACCTCCACTCTGGCTTCCCCATTGGCTAGATGAGCAGTAGGGAGGGGGAAAAGACAGAGGAAGAGAAGCTGCTTGTGAGAGCAAAGTGTTCTGGGTGAACAAAATGTCCCAGCTGCTGCCCAGAATTTCGGACACCACAACACATGCAAAAAAAGTTGTTTGGTCCCCAAAATAGTCTCTCTTCCTCCTAAAGCAAAAAACGAAGTTACATATCCTCTATAAAAGTACTTAGTTAGGAACCCCAGATGGACTAGTGGTCTGACTCGGTATAAGGCAGCTTCCTATGTAGTAACTTGTGAGGAAGTTTCCTCTCCTGAACTCACTCCTGGAGATTGTTTAAAATAAAAGTGCTATTAAAAGCCAGTGGGAATTAAGGTATAAGAAAGCTGATTTAGGCCAGTGTTTCGTTTCAGCCTAGTTCTGACTTCCAGTGGCTCTCCAGGATCAGAGGCAAAGGTCTTTCTCTGACCTGCTGCCTTGGAAAGATGCTTTAACTGGAGATGCCAGGAATTAAGCCTTCTGTATACAAAACGTGCTCTACTGCTGAGCTGTGGCCTTTCCCAGCATGCACCCCAACCCTGTCGGCTATTTAATCGAAGATGACATGACCATTCTGTTCTCTGTGTCTCTTCACATGTCCTTTGGTTTTCTAGCATCCCTAAGGATTAGTGTCCTTCACTAAAATGTTGGAAATCATTGGCAAGCTGTTGATGACAGAGGCGATAAAAATACCTCCATGTACAACTGGCCATTTGCCTATGAGAAAGCAATCCTTGGGGGAGTTAAATCCTTGGGGGAGTTAGTGCTCTTATCCTACTAATAAATATTTGTATTTGTCTAGCATATTTCCTCCCAGGATACTCTAGCTGAATGGAGAGCTCCATGGGCAGTAGTGGCGGTGTGCTAATTTGGGGATTAATCTTTGTAATTGAGTGATACAAAGAGTGATACAAAGGTTTTTGATACAGGGCTGAGTTTTGCTTCTTTGGTGGTTTGCCAGTTGCTGAGGTAACCGTATCAACAGGAAAAGGACAAACAAGGCAGAAACTCTAGTGTGAGGAAAGTTAATGTTCTGAGGTAATTACGGGACAGGAACCAGGTTCCTTGTGGGGTAGGGTTCAAATTGACTGTAGTAAAGAAGCCATCCTTTCACAAAAAAAACACTTGTTCTGGGGTGCTTGAAGGAGGAAGAATTGCACTGAACTAGACCTCATTGTTCGTGTTGGTGAAGAGTGAGACTTGTTTCTCCACCCCTGACTTTTTAATAGCTGTGGAAACAGATTTATTTATTTCATTTCATTTCATTTCATTACCGTCCTTCCAAAAATGACTCAGGGTGGTTTACAGAGAGAAATAATAAATAAATAAGATGGAACCCTGTCCCCAAAGGGCTCACAATCTAAAATGAAACACAAGCTAGACACCAGCAACACTCGCTGGAGGTATTGGGCTGGTGGTGGATAGGGCCAGTTACTCTCCCCCTTGTAAACATCAGTGTCAATATAAGTTTATTTTAATGTTTGTATTTACTCTTCCTTTCAGAAGGAAGCCTACAGTGGTTAACAACAACATACAGAACAATGTGTGTGTGATCCAAACAATATGGGGGGGGGGAATCTAAAAATAAATATGTAGCAATCGTCTAAATATAACATTTCAGTATCTAACAGCATTGTAATAATTCAATTAATAAGCATAATACAAATTCAGAACCATTTATATAATTGTAGAAATTCAATTCATATAAATGTATAAGCATAAAGTCAAATTCTTACATTAAAAACATTTTGATAAATGACAAAGGGGAAATAAAACACATAACACATTTCAGTCAAAAATATAAATTCAGATGTAGTTTTTTTAATTCATCCCTTTCAGAAGCTAATAGCTGACATACTGGGACACACCATCAGTGCAAATCCAAACTAAAATCAGGAGGAGCAAAAAGAGGAGCAGACTATCCAAGGACTGTCTAATCAGACACTCCCTTTTGCTGCATGTCTAATTTTAGTTGCCACAAATACCCAAAGAGCCTACAGGCAGCACCAATACCAGTGACCAGGCAAAAGGTTAGGGGTGGCCTTTCCTCCATGAAGCAAGATGAAGCAGTTGCCTTAGGCAGTAGATTACTGGGGTGTAAGAGGCCTTTCTGCCCCCTTTTAAACAAGTTGTTCCAGTAAGAACTAATCTTCCTACTTTACTTTTCACTATCCCTACTGGACTAAATTTGATCCAAATCAGTTAGGCAGTTCACTAGTTAACTCACTTGCACCCCAAACATATATGCACCTGCCATCTTGAATTGGAATGGATGACATCATCACAAACTTTGTGTTTGAGGTGTCCCTACAACTGTACCAAATTTGATCCAGATCGGCTCCCACTTGCACCTCAAATGTTCACGCTCCACCATCTTGAATCGGGGTGGATGGCATCATTACAAACTACGCCCTTGAGGTGTTCGTCTGTGTCCCTACACCTGTGGCAAATTTGGTTCAAAGTGGGTAGGTGGTTTACAAGTTAGCCCAATTGTACCTCAAATGTTCACACATCCACCATCTTGAATTGGGGTGGATGACATCATCACAAACTATGCTGTTCAGGTGTCACTCACTACAACTGTACCAAATTTGGTTCAAATCAGTTAGGTGGCCCATAAGTTAGCCCACGTGGCCCAAATGTTCACGCGTCTGCCATCTTTCCCCTGCTAACTTGGCAAAGAGGCACCTTTTAACATGGTGATTCTCTTTATTTAGCAGGGGGAGAGTAACTGGTCCTAAGCACCCCCAGCACAGTACTTCCAATGACAAGTACTTAGAATGTGAGCCCTTTGGGGACAGGGAGCCATCTTCTTTATTTCGAATCGAATAAATAAAAATAGTTTATTTTTAGTATACTGTTATACTATAATATTTAGTATACTGTTATACTATATTTAGTATACTATTCGTATATTTTTAGTATCAATGTATTTGATACATTGTTTTTTGAACTGGATAATTCAGGGCAACCATGAAGAACATATATATCTGGGACTAGAGGATCCTTGGGACATCTTTTCCTATATACAATGTTGATAGCTAATAGTAATTAACTCCTTGGCTGAAACCAAAACTAAATGAGGGCTGATCCAGCCTATGCAATAAAAAGGGGGATGTGACTCTTGTGTGCACATCTTTATGGTTTTCCTGGATATCCTGATGTCCCCCTGGCACGTTCTTTAATCACATGGCAGAATAGTTCTTAACTGCCACTCTGCACACAGCTCAAATACTTGTTTAAAGTAATATTTGGGCTGTGTACAGAACTGCAGTTTGGATGAACTGCCCCGCAATAACAGATCACAATGAGAGGATGGCAGGATATTCAGGAGAAATGTCAGGGTTCAGTGTGTCCCTCTACTTAATTGCATGGGTCAGGTTTTTTGGGGGGGAAATATCATCCAAACTGCCCCAAAGAGCAGAAAACATTAGAGGGAGGCCTAAACTATGAGTATGGTATTTGCAGTATTGGAAACGTGATGTATCTAACTTATCCCTTATTCTTGCTTTTAGGCACTTACCAAGGACAGTTCACTAATGGTATGCGGCATGGTTATGGAGTCCGGCAGAGTGTCCCGTATGGCATGGCAGCGGTAGTCCGCAACCCTCTCAGGACCTCCCTTACTTCCCTTCGTAGTGAGCACAGCAATGGCACCCTGCTTCAGCATGACTCTCCATCTGCTAACCAGGAGATTTTCCCCATGACACCTACAATCACGCGGGGTGGCTTTGCTCTTAGTTTGTATGCGGATGCTGAGGCTGGCAAGCTGAAGAAGGGAGGGCCTTTCAGACGGAGCTCCTTGTTTGGGAAATTGAAGAAATCAGAATCCAAGACTTCCTTGGCTAGCCAAAGAAGCCGACTCAGCTTCCTCAAGAGCGAGAGTGTGATCAGCTCTACTGGCAGTGATGCCGCCTCCACAGCCAGTTTGGGTGAAGGAGCAGAGGGAGAGGACTTTGCACCTTTTGATGCTGATATTGATGCCACCACTACGGAGTCCTACATGGGTGAGTGGAAGAATGACAAGCGCTCAGGGTTTGGCGTGAGTGAGAGATCGAGCGGTCTGAAATATGAGGGCGAATGGCTGGATAATGTACGGCATGGATACGGCTCCACCACATTGCCTGATGGTAAGAAGGAAGAAGGGAAATACCGGATGAATGTCCTGATCAAAGGCATGAAGAAGCGAGTGATACCTCTGAAGAGTGCCAAGATCAGGCAGAAAGTGGACCGGAGCGTGGAAGGAGCTCAGAGGGCAGCGGCCATTGCCCGGCAGAAATCTGAGATTTCAACTTCTAGGTAAGAGCTTCAGTTCTTCAGTTGTTGTGTGACTGTGAAGTGGAATGCACTGAATTTGTCCAGAGTTTCATTTTTAATTAGGAATCAGTTTTTAAGGTTGATGATAAAACCAAAGATGTATACATCTGTACAAATAAGATTCAAATTACAATTGGGAGCCTCCAAATACATTTCTAAAATTTTAGAGACCAGAAACTGTATACTTCTTTTTGTACTCAAGAAGTAAAATCTTGTGGGGAAACAATTTTATACCTCATTGCCATTAGACTCATAATGCCATTAGACTCACTGATGAATTACTTCAGTGTTCCACTGTAACCACCTGAGTGGAAGTTCAGCCATTTCTGGGAATGGGGTACCTGCTGGAGTCGGAACAATATAATGAAGAGCCTGTAGTTCAGTAGTACAGTGTATACTTTCCAGGCAGGAGGTCCAGGGGCACCCCAAGCCCTCCACTCCCCAGCACCTGTGGTAGTGTGGCATTGTCCACCAACCTCCAAGCGGCACAAAGAGAGAGTGTGCTATTTGCCCATCTTTCCATCCACCACCCAGCTGCTCCCATTCAACTCTAGGATCATAGGAAGCTGCCTTATACCATCTAGCTCAGAATTATTTACACAGACTGGCAGCAGCTTCTCCAAGGTTACAGGCAGGAGTCTCTCTCTTTGCCCTGTTTGGAAATGCCAGGGATGGAACTGTTGTGCCCACAGTGATAGTTTGGACTCAGAAGACCTTGTTCCTCTGTGTGTGTGTGTGTGTGTGTGTGTGTGTGTGTGTGTGTGTGTGTGTATTATGCTTATGCTACTAATTGTCAATAATATGCCTATCACTTTAAAAACTTTCACTGAAAGTCTTGTCCAGTTGATCTCTAATATATATCAGGGTGAATTTGAAATATCTAACCCAAAAAGCCAGATACTTGATCAGTATTCCAAGGATTGATTTGAGATCTTTATCTCTCTTGGAGCAGAGACAGACCTGCTCAATTCCAGTGCAACAAATTTAGATCCTTATTCCAAGTATCTGTTCAGTTCCAGTGAGTGTAGTCCAAGGTCTTTAACTTTGAGTCCATACATTGTTCTGAGACCAAGTACCTCTCAGATACTGTATTCTCAGTCACCTTGTGCTCTGCATATACTCTAGAGCAGTGATTCTCATTGTTGGGTCCCCAGATGTTATTGGACTTCAACTCCTATAATTCCCAGCCCCAGTGGCCTTTGGTTGGGGATTATGGGAGTTGAAGTCCAATAACATCTGGGACCCAACTTTGAGAATCACTGCTCTAGAGCACCTTGGAGCCAAAGGAACTGAACACTACCTCCTGGGAAACTCTCTGGTCCTCTAACAAGATATGGCAAATTTTTGGCAGAGACATGAGAAAGACACAGACACTAGTCTTTAAAAAGTTTACTTGACTTAATAGAAGCTTTTACAGTGGAATAGCAATGAACAGGTGGTGTGTATGTATGTTGCCTTAATGATTAGGAATAATTAATACATAAAAACTGCTAAGAATATCTTAACTTTGTAAGAAAAAGAAAAAAGGAAGTGGGAAAAAGGTGGGGAGATCGAGAGATTTGGATTAGAGGAGGGAATGGACCTGAGGTTCTACAGGAAAGGTTCATATTCCCAGGCTTCAGACTAGACCCGAGGCTGCTCTTGTTGGAAACTGGCTTCTGGTTTTGGAGGGTCTCAAAGCCTATGAGAGCATAGGCCTGGAAAAACGCAGGATCAGGTTCCAGGTAAAAATCTCTACTCTGAACTCTGCTCTTCAGCAGAGCTCACAGAGACTCCTTGCTGTGGATAAGGCCTGGCTCACAACTGGCTCCTTTGGGACCCACACACCACTGTGCCCATCCAAAAAGTCAGAAGTCAGAGCCAAAAGCCCTTCTCCTTTCTCTCCAAAAATCTGTGTCTCTCCTTTTATCCATTTTGCTCATGCTGTTTCAGTGAAAAACTGCTCCTGCCACTCCCTTTGGAAAAGCCTTTCACACAGAACTTTACCAGTGTTATCAATGCAAAAAGTATCACTTCTGCCAGCTTCATACAGCTTCTTTTGTCTTTTTTTGCAGCTAAGTCATCATGAATTTTGTTGTCTCTGAGTTTCTCTCTGAGTAACTAAAAGACAGCAATTCTTGGGGCAGGGGGAGGTGAGAATAAGGAAAATCAAGAGATGCAAAATAAACTTATTGATCATTATTGACAATCCCCTCTAATATCTGTGTTACATAAAACTTGCCAGCAAAGGTTACAATATAGATATGCATTGATTAGCATGATTATAGCAGAACTCAGGCCCAAATGGCCTTTAAGTTTGGTTCAGTATCTTGATCAGAGTTTCAAAAGCTTCTTCGTCAACATTTCTATGAGAACAGCACGGACACATCGTTCCCAGAGAAAGCCTCTCTGTCAGCATTCCTCCAGCATAAGCACCCCCCTCTCAGAGACCAAAGTTCAGAGCTCCCCAAAGAATCTCCTGCTCTATGAACAGGTCTGGTATCTATCTTAGGTGAGGGTCTGACTGTCCCTGATACAATCTAAGCTGAGTCTACTTCTCGCACTATGCTACAGAACTTGGAACCTTCTGCATGCAGTCATGCAGATGCCCATCCCCTAAGGGGAATATCTCACAGTGCTTACATCTAGTCTCCCATTCAAATGCAAACCAGGGCAGGCCTTGTGTAGCAAATGGGACAATCTCCCTGGTGACGTCTGGAATGTGCTGCTCTACCCCCATGCATTTCTTCCACCTCCCCTCTGCTTAGCTTTCCCAGGAGCTTGCTGGTGCTCCTCCTCCTCCTGCATTCTCAAAATGTAAAAGGAGCAGAAGGAAGTGTGGAGAAGGCGAGGAGAGTGATGGCTAAACCATTTCTTTTGCAGCCCACTATTCTTCCTTCCTGTGCCATGCTTCCTTCTTCTCCTTTTGCCCTTTGGAAATGAGGGTCCGAGTAGGAGGAGCAGCAGCAGTTGGTACACTGAACTGGGGTGCGGTGGTCATGGGCTGGTGGAGGTGGCCAGCTGGTGCGGGATGACCCGCGTCAATCTACCGTCTCTGCCAATCTACCATCTGAAGCAGACATCTCACTGTGCCTCATTAGCCGGCCAGCTCTAAGAAGGGTCTGGGTTCAGTCTCCAGTTAAAAGCTCTCCAGTAGCAGGACTGGGGGAAACCCCTGCCATTCTGGAGAGCTATTTACTGCCGGGCAGATTCAAAAATACTGAGCAAAGGTCTGATGCCGTATAAGACCCAGGTTCTCAAAGGAAAGAGAATCTGTGTTCCTTACAGGCTGTTATGGCTAGGGATTATGGGAGGTGTAGTCCAACATCATCTGGGGATTTGAGAATCCATGGTATAAGGTAGATGGATGTGTTCTTTCATTTGGTATCTGATTTGGAGCACATGTAAACTCAATTTTTTTCAATCTGGAACCCTTACACACATACACACGCGGATGTTCAGAGTATAGTATATTCTCTTCCTTAATGAAAACATAATGCTGTGCTTGAATTGGGGAGGGTCTCCTAGTAGATTTGAAGAGGCTCTTTAGAAAGGCTACAAATGAGGCTTACACTTGTCTGCTTCTGCTGCTACACACTTGTTAGCAAACATCTCATTAGATCAGTATCTGTGAACTTTTGCAATATGTGTACTTTAGGGATGTGCACAAATTGGTTTTTTAAAATTTGATTTGTTCCCAAAATTTGTTCAAATTTTTCCCCTGATTTGTTCCCTGATTTGTTTGGTATCCAAATCTACCCCCTCCAAATCACCCCAGATTCAATTTGTATTTGCTTTTATTCAATTTGGATTCAGACCAATCCTGACCACTTAACAAGGTCCTAGGGGCACCAAATTTGGGTGGTGGGTAGGTCCCCATGGGTGCCACTGACCACACAAATTTCAAGGCAGTGGGACACTTGGTTGATTTTTAATGATATTTTTATTTTTTATTGATTTTGAACATTTCCACCATAGGAAACAATGGGGATTCGAACCTGCCATATCCTAACCCTAAAACGGATTCCCAGCTTTTTTTTTTTAAGCTATACTCTAGCCCTCGCAGAAGTGGAGTTGTGGAGCAAAATGTGCAGTCATTATTTTTCAAGTGTTTGGATTCTTTGGTGTATAATAACTTTTCCTCATAATGAATCCATATGAGGATTCATTGCACACCTTCATTTCTTCTGTTCATTTTGACTTTCACTGGACAGTGCCAACTGCCATGTGCCAACTATACCACTTGCAAGGCAGTGTAGTACTCATTTTAATTTTTAGGAATATTGAAATGTTTAGATTCTTTGGTGTCTAATAACTTTTCCTCATAATGAATCCCTATGAGGATTCATTATATGCCTTTGTTTTGTCTGTTCATTTTCACTATCAGTGGACAGCGCCAACTGTCAACTGCCATGTGTCATCTACCCCCCCCACACACACACATACACACACTGGGGTACCCAGTTTATTTTTAATGTAAATTGAAGTGTTTAGATTCTTTTGTGTCTTCATTACACACATTCATTTCTTCTGTTCATTTTGACCCCACTGCTTTGCACATGGGGGTGGGGAATTAGTGGCATCCTATGTTCCAACTACCCCTCAAGCCACTGGGTACTCGGTTTATTTTTTAGGATTTTTTGAGGTGTTTAGACTCTTTGGTGTGTAATGAATCCTCCTATGGATTCATCATGAGGAAAGGTTATTAGACACCAAAGAGTCTTGAAAAAAATCCTAGAGCATAAACTGAGTAGTACCCCACTGCCTTGCAGGTGGGAGTGGGGTGTAGTTGGTACATGGCAGTTGACAGCTGGCACTGTCGAAAAGACAGTAAAAATTAATAGAAGAAATGAAGGTGTGTAATGAATCCTCATAGGAATTCATTGAGGAAAACTTATTATACACCAAAGAATCCAAACTCTTAAAAAATAGTGACTACATATTTTGCTCCGTAACTCCACTTCTACAAGGTTTTTAGTTTTTCTTTTAAATGAAAGCTGGGAATCTGGGGAAATTGATAGGAGGGATCCGAATCTCAAATCTATTCGAATCCAATGAAGCGTGATTTGATTTGTACTTGAATCTAGCCAATGGACCACAGGGTGATTTGTTTTGTCTCCAAATCACCCGAAGCAGCTAGATTCGGGTACAAATCGATTTGTACCCGAATCAGTTTGCACATCCCTAATGTACTTTCATTCTTTTGGATCACAGACTTTTGAATGATTTTTTTTAAAATTGATGTTTACTTGACTTGCATAGCTTAGTGAAAGAAATCCAGGTTTTAGGTACAGTATAATGAGCCTTGAGGTTCCTGTACTGCTATGCATGTGTACGTTTGCACGCATGGAGTTGTACTGCCAATTATTTTTCTCTAGTCTGATTGTAAACATGGGGATTGTCTATATCAGGGGAGGTAAATTTGGCTATCCAGCTGTTGCTGAACTGCAACTCCCATCATCCCCAGCCTGTGGCTGGGGATGATGGGAGTTGTAGTTCACAACTGCCAGAGAGCCAAAATTGCCTACCACTGGCCTGTATATGTTTCCTTCTCCTTGGTTATCTATCCTGGACTTTTGCTGGGTAGGCATACTTTTTTCTTTTTTCTTTTACATGGCCCAGAAACCTTGGTTTGCTCTTCTCTTGCTCAGAGCAACAGTGTTTTCAGGAAAGTGTAGCAAATGCCTACCAGAAACTTATCTGGAGGACAAAAACCAGGGAGAATGAATCCCCGTTGAAATGAATGGGAGCTGCACAAGTGCGCTACCTTGCTCATGGACTGCTACCGTTAATTTCAGTGGGCCTTACGCAGGAAAACTACACAGTGGATTTCGCTTTTTTCATTTGTAGGTTGTTCACAGACAGCTAGCAGAATCTCCTGGCAGTTCTGTTTCTTTTTAAACATCTTGGCAAGGTTGTATTGAGACCAGCAGATGTCTGAGATAATAGTCCTTGCCACCAGAGGAGTCATCACACACCCTTTTCTATCAACTTAATGAACATGTTTGTGCAGGCATAAATAAGGAATGGCGGTACTGATTGAGTACCTCTCTTACAATACTGTCTGATTTTGGCTACAGCTACTCCAATATAAAATATTTATGTCTCATAATGGGCTGTATCCAAATCTACCTTCCACTCATGCTGTGTTATGCTTGTGCAAGGGGGTGGTGAGGGAGCAGTTTTTGCCAATTCCCCTTTCCTTCTCCAGTTTCTTACACTCTCAGGAGCAGATTTTTGGGTCTGGAGAGAAAAGAGGGAATAGAAGAAAATTACTCCCCCACTTGCAAGACTTTTTAAAATGTGCAACCTGATACAAAACGTGCAGTTCTCCAGAAAAATGTACAGTTAAGAACAGAAGTGCCTTGTTGGACTAAGCCCACATTTCCACAGTGGCCCACCAGATGCCTCTAGGAAGTCTACCATCAAGAGCTAAAGGCATGCCTTCTCTCCTGCTGTTGCTCCCCTGCAACTGATATTCAGAGGCTGAACTGGTATTCTGTACCAAAGGAACATTTGTGCAGTGCAGTTCAGAAATTCAAGAAATGCAAAAGTTGTGTTATGTTAGATGATGCAAAGAGTGTTTGATAACAATGAGAAAAATGAAGTGAGTAGTCCAGGCTCCTCTAGAACCCAGACCCTGATCAAATGTGCCCTTTTTTCCTTTCCTTTCCTTATCAAACATGCTACCTGCAGACTCCGCTGCTGATTGCCAACAGTCTCAGATTAACCAGGACCTCCTGTATTTCAGCTAAAAATGGTTTGTCTTGTATGGGATGCCATTTGTCCCATATTTTCAATGAAAATATGGGACAAATAGCATCCTATACAGGACAAACAGTTTTTGGCCATGAGGGTGGCTCCAGCAGGAGTGGTGAGGGTGGGAAGAGATACCTTTTTAAAAAGGTGAACTTCGCTGCCACCGCCAGTCAATATCCCTTGCCATGCTGACCATTCAAATGGCTGCCGCACGTGCATGACCAGCTGAGTGGCGGGGGCTGCTGCCACCTCCTGGAGGATCAACGATGCCAGGTGCCAGCAGCCGTGAAGTTCACCCTTTTTAAAAGATATCTTCCCGAACCTCACCGCACCCCCCTGCAGCTGTCCTCACTAGTTGTCATTGCAAATTCAGGTCCCAGTTATAGATCCTAACCAGTCCAGGACCTGTATTCAGGCGGTGGAATGTTGGCAACCCTACGCTTCAAGTCCTCACCAATAAATAAATATATCATTCTTCTGCAATATTGCTGTCATAATTCCCAGTTCCGAGGATTTTCTCGCACTCTTTGTAGGGCGTCTGAGTGTCATGGAATGTGGCTCTAAGCTTGCCTGTTTCTGCTGTTGTTACTTCTTTATGACTTGACTTCAGTCATAATATGTCCATTTAAAAATAGCTGTTCCTTCTTCCAACAACTCCTTTTTGAGCTCTGTGTAGCTTTCATGCGATAATTTTTCAAACCCCAGTTTGCAGCAATGCTTAGATCATTGCTGCTGCCCAGATTATCAGGAAAAAAATTCCAAGATTTTAGGCGATGCAAATTCAAGTACATGCAATGATGGTAAATCCATTGTTTAACCATGGTTTGCCCCACTTACTTATACAATGGGTGATGATGTGAGGCATAATTTCAAGAACCAAAAGGGTGTGAGTGACAGAAGCTGAATCTCCCCTCTTCCTGTAGCTTACTGCTCCTCAGTATCTTCCCTGTACAGCTTTCCACCACAGCCACCTTGGAGAGAGAGTTTATGGGGAGGAAAGCTGTGGAAAGTTTCATCATCTTTTTTGGCTCTCAAAATGGAAGCCTGGATGGCTTTAAAAGGGGCTTAGACAAATTCATGGAGGACAGGTGTATCAATGGCTACTAGTCTGAGGGCTATAGGCCACCTCCAGCTTCAGAGGCAAGGTTCCTTTAAATACCAGTTGCAGGAGAGAGGACATGTCCTCTGGTCTTACCTGTGGGCTTCCTAGAGGCATCTGGTGGGTCACTGTGTGAAACAGGATGCTGGACTAGATAGGCCTTGGGCCTGATCCAGCAGGGCTGTTCCTATGTTCTTAATTGGCCTCTCTTGCCTGATGTATATGTGATTGGTGCAGACTTGGATTTAAAGAAAGGGGTCTGCCATTGTTGTGTTTATGAGCCTGATCTGAGGATCGCTATTGTGCTTAAAAAAAAAAAAAAAAAGCAGACACACAGAACTGAGCATTTTACTTTATTTATTTTATTCCCTACTCTTTGTCCAAGGACTTCATGGTGACATGCGTGGTTTCCCCCACTCAGATTTTATCTTCACAACGTACAACCCTGTGAGGTGGTGGTGGGCGGGGTGGGAGAGCCTTATTCAGAAATTGAGTGGGTTCAGATATTGCATGGAACCTTTGAAGACAAATTCGGTGGGACCTCCCCCAGCCCCAGGAGTGCATGCTGCCCCCCCCCCCATTCCAGTGCAAGTGCCCACTTCCTCTCTAGGTCAGGATATGCCGAGATTGGTCTCGACATCCGAGCCCACCAATTTTGGCTTCTCCTTACCTATTTGCTACAGAGAACCCAATATCTCAACCTGACTTCAACCCTCCAAATCAGATCTTGCGTTCTCTGAAGCAAATAGGTTAGAATAAACTGAGACTGGTCGTGATGTCAGAACCCACTAATTTCAACGTATACTATCCAAATCTGGAAATGAAGAAGACACTCATGTGGGATGGGAGGGAAGAGTTGAGGGAGGTTTCATGGAGCTTGGCTTCAACCGAGGTTCAACACTGCATCTGAAGCCACCCATTTTGTTGTCCATTATGATGCCTGTACACACATAACATGTGTTTGTGTGAATGACTGCACCTCCATTCATTTTAATAATGAACTTGGATACAGGCTCCCTGGAGCACAGGATTCAGAAAGAAAGTGTACTATTGAACTTGTGTTCAACATAATGTGTGAATAGTTGTACCTGCATACAGATTATATGAGTGTTAAACATAACATGTGAATAGGGCTATGGAGACTGGCCCAAGGTCATCCCATGAGCATTATGGCTGAATGGGCTCTCCCCTGCTGCCCCCAGTCCTAGACCAACACTCTTAACTGCTAAACTATACTGGCTCTCTCTGAGGGATGTGTAGACCCTCATCTACATTTGTATAGGATATTCATATTTAATTTTGCTGGTTCTCTGTTTGCACTTTATTCCACAGCATGCTGAAAGAGTCAAATATAAAGTGCTGCAAGGCTATAAATAATGGTGTTGGAGCTGTTGGACTGCTCCCTGAACACTGGGCAGTTTATAAAAGGCTCTTTTTTATTGTACACTATTTACACTTCAAATCAAAGGGGGGAACTCTGTAGCGGTTTACATCAAGGATTGGAATGTACTTCTGGGGGAACTGCATCTCTCCCTCAGCACTGCTTAGGCATAATTTCCTATTAAGGAAACTTTGGAGCATGGGGAAATAGACATGTAGAGCCATTTCCCTCCTCTTGTGTGTTGCATAAATGCAGCTGCTTGAGAGACTGAAAAGAGTGTATAAAATTTCAGCACTAAGTTTGCCCCTCCTCATCTCTCTCTTGCTGATGGACTCTGAGATCTAAGGCCATGCTTTGTCCTCTGCTCTAACTGCCGCCAAATACTATATTGATTAGTTGATTTTTTTAAAAAGCCTTTCCAAAAAGAGAGTATATATGTGTGCACCACTGTTCAAAGTATTAAAGTTAGAATCAGATCAGCACAATAAAATAAAAGTGACATCATAAAACCAAGGCAAGAATACAGAAACTGAAGATAAATTTCTAGCAGCAGACAGTTCAAAAACATAATGCAAAGGAAGGCTTCTACCTGCCTCTTAAAAGCAGAGAGTGGCTCAGGCTGGCTTGAATTGGAAGTGGTTTCCAGAGGGGTAGGCTTCACAATGGAGAAGACTCTAACTGGCATCTCCACCAATTGAACATCTGGAACAGATGGGAACTACAGCCAAGCTTTTTCTGTTGATCTTAATTAGGACGTGGCTCTCATGTGTTACGATACGCTTAGCTGCAGGGACTGTGATAGGATTGCTAGTTTGCAGATCTCTGCTTTTTTAATTTAAGGTGATCCCTTTTTAACTGAGCAAAGAGGCACCTTTTACAGCGGTGACTCTCTTATATTAAGCAGGGGGAGAGCAACTGGCCCCATCCAACCCCAGTAGAGCAGCCCTCCAGTGGTGGTTGCTGGTGTCTGCCTTTTGTTTCTTGTTGGATTATGAGCTCTTGGCGGGGGGGGGGGGCAGGGGACCATCTTTCTTTTTCTACAGTATGTAAACCTCTTTGAGAACTCTGTTTGTTGAAAAGTAAAGGTAAAGTGTGCCCTCAAGTCGGTACTGACTCTTAGCAACCACAGAGCCCCGTGGTTTTCTTTGGTAGAATACAGGAGGAGTTTACCATTGCTATCTCCCACGCACTATGAGATCATGCCTTTCAGCATCTCCCTTTATCACTGTTGCCCGATATAGGTGTTTCCCATAGTCTGGGAAAGATACTAGCGGGGATTCAAACCGAAAAGTAGTATAGATATATATTGGTCGTTATACCCCTAATGATTAAGCAGAATTTGATAGAACTGGCAGGTATACCAGAGGTTATGTATAGCATACTGCCTAGGCAGTGTGGTGTAGTGGTTGTGGTGTAAAGCTTGGACTAAGGAGTCCTGTGTTCAAATCTCTACTTGCTCATGAAGTTCCATGGGTGACCTTGGACCTGTTTCTCAGTCTTGCCTACCTAACAGGGTTGTTCTGAAGATCAAATACATGACCCTGAGCTTCTTGTGTGACACAATAATGTAAGTAAAGTTGCAGCCTTTAATCAAATAAACATGTTATGGGTGGTGCGGGGAGAATCCCTGATTATTTTAGCAACACTTTAAAAAATTATTATTTTAAATGTATAAAAACTGCGCCCTGGGTGAGAGCCTGTGCTTGACCACCTATAGTTATGCTACTGGCTCAAATCCATCCTTTTTTACCCACTGGCCCTATAGGGATAGGGGCTATCACTTGATGGTAGAGCACTTGCTTTGCATGCAGAAGAGGATAGAACATCCTCTGGGGGATAGAATATGCCTGGGGATGTTCGATCCCCAGGTTTATTTAGACAGACTGGGAAAGACCCTGTCTGGAACTTGGGAGAACTGTCAGACAGCATAAGCAGCACTGAGCTTGGTGGATCAGTGGTCTGACTCAACTGAAGGCAGCTTTATATATACAGGTGCTTCCACAAAATACTTTTCCTTTTCCTTGAGTAGTTCCATTGACTTTTCAAGTGCTAGCCCAACATGAGTGCTGATGGAAATCAAGCTGCTGCCATCTGCTCAGGGAACCTGTTGATATAGGGTTATTGAGCGGTGTAGCAAGGGTGGAGTAGGCCTTGGGACAAAAAGTGAAGATGGGCCCTTGAACCCACCTTCTTCTTTGGAGAGGCGCAAGGGAGAGAGCAAAGAGCAAGTGGTTACCCAGCCAGCCAGCCTCCTTCTCCCAAGGTCCCAGAGACTTCTGTTCCTTTCCCCCCAGTTGTAGCTACACCTCTGGAGTTGTCCCACATAGTGTCTTTCCTTGTCTTGCAAGGTGTACATCTCCTTCCTGCCCTGCAGAAAAAGCGGGTATCAATCATCAAACAAACCGGTGCTGACTAGACTGCTGCCCAATTTGTGTCATGGGTTTGCTTTTCGCCTGCTTCCAGTCTCTTGCTTCCGAAGGAATGGGTGCTACATTCTAATAGGCTTTTCTGTGTGTCCGTGCTCCATGTGTCTATGGAGCACAGCTGAGCTCACCCTTAAAATAACAGAGGCGCTTGTCTGCTGAGACTTGAACTGCAGCCCCTCGTATCACTTTCCTGGACTCTCCTGGCCAATCATGTTCTTAAGCAATGTTAACTTATATCTCTAGTGTGCTCAGCATTTCAAATCTACATTACACAGGCAGGAATGAGTGTCTCCTTGGGGGGACACTGATGGAGCATGGTGTAAATGACGTATTGAAAGCACTGGAGTCAGCAGAGAGGTGCCTGACTAAATATGGGAATGCGTAGCAATGGTTTATCAGCGTGACAGGAGAATGCAACAAAGGAGAGCTAGAGCTTGTATCCAAAAAAATATGAACCTGTTCAGGGGGCCCTTAACTTTCTGCTTCCGGTAATAAAGCATGGGCTTTTGTTCTGCGCAATGCTTGTAGAAAAGGTATGCAAACAGCTAGCTTCCTGAGAAACGAGGCTTTTCTTTCTGACAAAAGAAGTTTCTAGCCCTCGTTGTGGAGAACAAGTTGGATTCTAATGGCTTAGAAGTTAAACACAGCTTTTTGCCTAGGTTCCAGTGATCAGCGGGTGGTATTTCTATGCCTTGCAAAGCAATCCAGCCTCTCCTGCTTCTCCTTTCTTTCCACTTACCCTCACATTATTTACCAAAATATTATAAGAAAATGTGTATATTGCACTCAGAGCTAGTCTGTTGTGTATACATACAGGAAGTTCCCAAATTACAAATGACTTCTGTTCCAAAAGTTCATTTGTAAGTCGGACGTTCATAACTCACTATGTGTAATGGTCCTCATTCGCAGGGGCTCCATTCTGGCCTACATCCACGGATAACAAAACTGCAGATAATGAAACCTCAGGTCAATGGGAATTGGGGGTTAGGTTCCAGAGCCCAGGAAAATGACTAAAAAAATCACCAAAAAGGCAGGGTAAAAGCAGAAGTAGGGATGGAACACAGCGCTGTACCTTAGCCACCTCAGCTCTCCAGCTCCTCCAGCAGTGCCTCACAGCTTCTCCAGTAATGTGTGATCATGACATTTCCTCACCCCACTGTTGAAGCCCAGCACTTAGCAGCACAAGCCCCTTGGCCTGATTGGGTTGGTAGGTTGGCCAAAGAGGCAGCACAAAATTAAATCCAATAGAAGTAAACACATATAAAGGAGTGCATGAGAATCGAGGAGTGAGAGGAGAGTCAATTTTCAATGGATAATTAAAATCAGTTTTTAATTGCAGTTTAAAGGAAATAATACTGTACTATAATTATATTAAAAAATTTAAATTTGAATAAAATATCAAAATTAAAATTAAATTTATTAATGTGAATAATATGAGGGCAGCACAATGCTGCAAGAGGCTCCAGAAAGCGACTCCAAGAAGCTCCACAGGAATGGCTCAAAAAAGGCTTCCCAAAGGCTCCATAGAAATGGCTCAAAAAAGCCTCCAAAAGCTCCAGAACAATTATTCCTGAAGGCTCCCAGTGGCTCCCTAAGGATACCAAATGTTGCCAAATGCTGCCCAAAAATGGCTTTTAGGAGCACAAAAAACCCTCTAAACATGCAGTCCAAAGTACTCCACTGTCATTCTCCGAACTCCTCTCACAACTCATGAGCAAGAGCACAACCATGTAAAGGCAAAACTCTGCTGCCGAAAACCACAGATATGTGAAGCCGTATGCCGTGGATAGCGCGTTCGGGTACATATTGCCAGACTGAGATACATGAAAGTGCAAGTGCCAGAACCACAGATAACAAGGGCCTCCTGTATTTCCCAAGAGGGATGATGACCAGTGACCCCTCTAATTTTTTTCATCTCTGTACGGAATGAGTTTTGTTCTGGGCGGCAGTATCAAGGCAGTGTGTGCACATACATGGGCATTCAGAGTGAGGCCTTCCTGATTCAAACTGAGCAGGATCTAAATCTGAGTGGACAACCAAAAACTTGTGAGCACGTGCATGCACACACGCCTTAGAGGGAACAGTGACGATGACTTGTTTGTATGTGTGGGGGCTGGCATTTGTAAGTTGGGGACTTCATTAATGTAATATGTTGTGAAGCTTTGTATGTCTGGGTGTTTGTAAGTCAGGTGTTTGTAACTTAGGGAGTGCCTGTACTTACTTGGGAATAAGCCCCATTGAACTCTGTGGGGCTTACTTCAGGGTAAACATGCTTAGGATTGCATTGTTCATTATGAAAATAAAATGTATTGATACAAATTAATATGCTGCCTTTTGGATGCAGGAATTGAGACATCTTGCAGCAGGCATTTTATTTTATTTTGACGCAGACTATGGCATACCTTAAAGAGTCACTCATATCCATTATGGGAGAGTAGAATGTGGAAAACTACTTCTGAATGCATTACTGAGCCACCTTATGTGGCTCATCCCAGCCCAACTGAATGTATTTTGATGCAGAGGAGAGTATATAACCCCACCCAAGGTCACTAGCAGCTAGGCACAACTAGAGCTGGATCAAGGCCAGTGTCTAGTTTCTTACAGACCCATGCTTGCATCCAACAGTTCCTTTCATCTCTGTCATGCAGATTTTGAAAGGATTATTTTGGTTGTTGGAGAAATCGAGAACAAAAAATGGGATGCCTTATAGGCTTTATCTGCACCAGGTTTTTATTCTGGGTCAGTGATGATACGAGGCACATGGAATGTGCATTTGACTTTTGATGTCTTCACCAGGCTCATCCAGTGGGCTCTTAGTGTAAGCAGATGTGCAGAATGCTTCAGCCTGTGCCGTTCCCCACTGGTACATGTGGCTGGCAGGAACAGGTGGAATATGCCTGGCACAAGTGTGGGCAGTACAGTCTGCATGACTGCATTCCTCTGTGTGCCATGGGGTTGAGCAGATTTCCCACATTCCATTCCTTTCTTGTTCTGGAATTTTGCTCTGTGCTGCACCCCACTCCTCCTTGATTCCAGTTTAACCTGGAAAACCTTTAAAACTAATTTCAGAATTGGAGCATGTGCGGTTTGCTGCTTTCAGTTCCTTCCATTCACTAGCTTATTTTTCCCTTCTGGGTTACTGTACATGTGCCCATTGATTTAAACAAAACAAAACAAAACACTGCAAAAAAGCAGTTGGTGTGCATGTGCATTGGCAATATAGTAACAGATGGACATGAACTGACAGCTGTGACAAACTGCTCATGCTAAGCACTCTGTACACAGTTTGGATTTTAAAAATAAATAAATAAAAAGGAATGATGTGGGATTCCTAATTAATTGGTTCCACGTCAAAAGAAAAAGAAGAAGCTCCCCCAGGTAATTCAGAATGCCAGAATCTGGGGAGAAAACCATGTAAACACTTGTTGCTCTATAACACTTGTGAGCTACAGTGACCCTTTTTTGGTATATTTATTTGAAAGAGGTATAAAACAAATGCTTTGGATGCCAAAAGCCACAGGGCAATCCCTTGCCTCTCAAGTGAAAAAGAACTCTGGTAGTAGGGCTGGGAACCTGGAGCAATGCTGTCGGTCAGAATAATTACTTTTGGGTTAGATGGATCGGTGGTTTGACTTGATATAAGGCAGCTTCATTTAGGTATACACATTGATCCTTCACCCTATTAAAAAAGACAAACATTTTTTTTAAAGCTGCAAAGCTTCTTTGGAGTGGTGGAAAGATGCTTTGGTGATGCCACATGTGCTGGCCAGAAATCTGGCTGAAAAAATTAAGGAAAAGTTCCCCATATTTTATTATTCTGTGAAAAATATTCCATTTCTTAACATTTATTACTTGATAAAATACATGGCTTGGCATGCTCTGCAATGGAAGAGGTGCCACGGAGATGCAACGAGCTTAAAAACTAGGAGCACATCTTCCTTCTTCTACAGCCCCAGCACATGCAAAGGAGGAGGGGTGTGTGAATTTCACTGCTCTCTCCTCCCTCCTAAAGGACGATTCAGTTGCAGAAATAGGCACATTCCTGGAAGTTCATAGTCTCTCAAGAGAGAGAAAAGAGCAGCAACTTCCGTGTCCACCCCCCGCCACATGTTGGGCTAAGGAAGACAGACACACACACACCCCTTTACCTCTGCATGTGCTGGACAACTAGTTTTGTAGCTCTTTCCATCCCTGCACCGTTCCTTATCTCTCCGCACTGCAGAGAATGTCAGCCACTGGTAACAATGAATGAGTCCCAATGCAATATTGAGGGTTTTTTGTTTTGTTTTTGTTTTGTTACAAAATAGAAAAGTCAAATAGCATGCCAAATTGGATCACAGTCTGTTTAGGACATCAGGAAAATTTGTGTTGTAAAAATTTTTGAGAAAAAAATTATGCAGATGAGGGAAAAATCCATGGAAAATTTTTTCTGAAAAAATCTGGAATTTTTAAAAGAAAAGTTTCCTAAAAGAACCCCACATCTTCGGTGCTAACCAAACACCTTCTACAATTAGCTTTTCCCATTCACGAGGAACCAGTCTGAAAGTCTGCATAATTCCCCCCCCCCCGAGATAATCATAGAGAAAAATGTATTCAGAGCAGCAACTGTAGTATCCAGCTGCTTCTGCCATTCTTAAAATGTGATGTCTGTCTTCACTCTTTGTCTCTGTTACCTACTCTGAACCTGAGTCTGAGAGTGGCTTGCCTCATGTACACTTGGTTACAATAACTACAAGGATAATTGGTAGTGGTTTATAAAGTATGAAGAAGCACTATACAGAAAGTGAATAGTGAACATTTTTCTTCCCTTTCTCATAATATTAGAACTTGGGGTCACAGATATTTATTTTTTTGACATCTGTGTATACCAGCCAAAACCTGTGTCTCTAGGCGGTTTACAAAATAATTTATTTTGATAGACAAGATAAAACTATTTTAATTTTATTTTGTCTGTCAAAATTTTGCAAGATTTTATTTTATTTTTAGGCTTTATTCTATCAAAATAAAATTATTTCTTCACACACAACTGTCTTATGGAAATCACTGCCATACAACATAGTGGTGATCACTTGTTCAGGTGCCTTTTAAAAATGATTTAATTGAGTGATAAATGATAGTTCTATTGAGGCCTATTAAGCATGGTGGTTGAATGGAACCTCCATTTTCAGAGGCAGGATACCTCTGCTTAGTAGATGCTGGTGACAAGCAATGTGGGATGGCATTTGCCATCATCCCTGCCTATTGTTCTGAGGCATCTGGCTGGTTGCTAGTGGAAACAGAATGCTGCTGGACTTGATACATCTTGGCCGAATCCAGCAAGATGGTCCCTATGTTTACAGTTATCTTCTTCTTTATATATATTTCTCTAAGACATACCCGGGGCTAATCCCATGCGAGGCAGCACTTGCGAGAGTTTGGAGAGCTGCCAGATAGCCATTGGTGGGAGGGAAAATGGCGGCCGTGGTAGCAGCTGGCTGGCGGCAGGGGTCAGCAACTGCAGCAGTGATGGGTGGAAGGAGGCGGCAACGGGCAGAAGGTGTCAACAGGTGGAGGGGGAGAAGGAGGCAGCAATGGGCAAGTGGGCAGGGGGAGGAGGAGGAGGGTGGGGGAGGGCGGGGGAGGCGGTGGTGGCAGGCGGGCGACAAAACAGCAATGGTGGGGGGGGGACCATGGTGACAGGCGACAAACTAGAGATGCAGATGCTCTGCACCCAGCCCAGTTAGTACTTTTATATTGCCCTTCATGCTAAGATCTCAGAATGGGGGGAAAGTTAAAAACCAAAAACATTAATAAAAAATATCAGAATACAACAGATTCAGCTACAAACTAAAAAGAGAGCAGAGGGCAGCTCATTACTTAAATATGGAAATAGTAGGTATGTGTCTGTACATGGCTGACATCCTGATTAACACTACAAATGCTCAGCAAACAAACTTCTGGTGGTGCACAAAGATCATGTAGCTGCTGCAGTAAATGACAGGAATGTTTGGAATTCTGTTCTTCCATTATTACACTCTTGTGCAAAAGTTCCCTGCAAAACATGAGGTGTGCCACAAGTTGTACAACACCTTGTGTAAGCAGAACACTAGTCTGGAACTCAAGTACAGCCTTAGTTCAACTAGCTGGCTCAGCAGGCTTGTGCTAGAACAATATATGTCTGCAAGCACAGCATTAGGATGTCAGCCCACATGTATTCATGGTGTACCTAGTAACACACGAGAGGCATACTTGCTTTCTTTGAATGCATGCCCACTGAGAGTGTATTACTGCAGGGAGTTTTGATTTGTAGTTCACACCCTGTCAGCTACCATACTCTTCTGTTGACAGCTATCATAGGGAGGTGTAATGTACATGGGGGAAAAGACATTCGTATGGCTTTTGCATGTTACTTGCAGCTCTGTAATACAGGTGGTTTACAGATCGATACCTGCTAATTTTCCTAATGTGCGAATTCGTATGCCAGCTGCATCCTCTCCTTGAAAATGTTGATGCTATCACAGTTATTTATGGCTTAGTAATGTCCAAACTTAACAAATGCAATTATGTGCATTATATTTTATTAATGTATTTTAGATTTCTACACCTTTTTTCCAGACAACTGCTAAAAGCGGTGTACAAGTCAAAAACACAAATAAAATACTGGCTGACATCCTGACTGCTATACTAGCACAAGCTGAACCAGGATGCATTCCAGTCCAGACTAGTATTGCATCAGCACAAACAAGTTTATGCTTGTGCTACCTGTGAAATGCCTCAGATATGTTTAAGGGAACATTTGTGCTAGAGTACAATTTCAAAAATCCCCATGATTTTGCACAGCTCCATTATCTTCTTGCCCTACCACAACTTTGTTGCTCAGGCACAACGTTAGTCTGGATGTCAGCCAGTCTTTAAACATGGTGTAAGGACCGTTTGGAAAGCCACTCCTCACCAAAAGGGGCTTGATGGTGTTGAGGAGGTATTGTGCACAGAAATAATCAGCAAATGTACACGGAGCTCTGCTTATTTTACTTGCTTTATTTCTCTCATTTGGAAGCCCTTCCTTTCCCTGAAAGACAGGGATAAAGTTTATTCAGGGAAGCCCTGCCTAGACTTCCAACCCCATACATTTTATTACTGGAATGGAGAATAGTCAAGGATTGACAAATTGTTTCAGGAAGAAAGTTAAGAAAAATTCCTGGTGCCACAGGGACTGTGAGGCTTCTTACTGCAATTAGCACACTCCTTTTCCCACTTGACGTCTCCAGCCCTGGCAGGAAGTATACAGATATTAACCTCTTGATCCTATTTTCCAGGCCCTTGTATTTCTGAATGGATGTGAATGTCACTTTCTCAGCTAAGGTCAGCCTTTCTGGCTATGGGACAGCGCAGGCAGTACTTCTGGCGAGGACGTGTAGCTGTATTGTTTTTCCTCTATGTCTCTGCATCGATGTCATTAACATAGACTTGAGTCCTTCAATGGTCGCTAGCTTTCCTAGTGCCAAGAAGTATTGTTGTTTTTTGTCCAATACAACATAAAATGACATCTTGCTTAGCATTATATAATGCTTAGCATTTATATGGTGCTTTCAGTGTTCAAAGCACATCACATGTGCCAGGGCTGCACAACTCCCACCATCCCCAGTTACAGTGGCCAATAGTCACGTATGATGGGAGTTGAAGTTGCACAGCCCTGACATATAGTTTTCCAACAATCCCTACTACAGCCATGTAAGGTAGACAAGCACTATTATTGTCATAATAATATGGGGCTGAGAGATGGTGGCTTGTCTTTCATATTCAGGTAGTTCCAAATTCAAAATGTTGTACATCAAATTATATTTGCATAGTCCATTCAATTATCATGACATGTGAAGGTTGCTTATTGGTCCTGTTTTGGTGCAAACATCCATAGAGGAGGGTGGATTCATTTTATAGTATCTGTAGTCAACAGGGTTTTGGAAGTCCTTTAAGAAAGCCATATGCATCTGACTGTTCTTTTAAAGCTACCCCTATGGGGAGGTAGTATAACCTCTCTGAACTGGAAGCAAATCTCCTTTGAGTTTGATGTGTACGTGCAACAGTGATGTTTCTCTAGCTTGTTATACCAGAGTTAAGAGGAGAAATTGCATTTTAGTTATGGGGTGTGAACGTCATATACAGGGATTTAGAAGAGGAGGAGGGGGGATTTTGTTTCCTTACAGCTGCCTGCTGGATGATATTTCACCACCTGTGCAGCTAAAACTCTCTCTCTCTTTCTGAACTGCTTATTCCCCTGACTCCTTCCAGGCTCCTGCGGCTTAATTTTAGGGGTCTTCAGGGGTGGATCCTTACCATACTTTTCTCTTTTTTTGCTTTTAAATTTTTTATTGATTTTTTACAATATCTTAACAATCTCGTTACATCCAATTAAACAAATGTTGACTTTACCATACCATACTTTTCAGTTG
This sequence comes from Hemicordylus capensis, assembly GCF_027244095.1. NCBI lineage: Eukaryota > Metazoa > Chordata > Lepidosauria > Squamata > Cordylidae > Hemicordylus > Hemicordylus capensis. The sequence goes on along the minus strand of NC_069660.1, from coordinate 33,735,402 downwards.
TCACGATTTACTGGGGGCAATCCTCATTTTCTAGTGCCTGTCCCTGGTAAATTAGTAAGTGGTATCTGGACTAGTTTTTCCGGTGAACAGAAGACATTCCACTCATGCAAATTTTTGCCAATCCCTCCTTCCCTCTGCTGTTTCTTTCACCTCCCAAAATTAGTTTTCCTTAACCCTCAGGAATGTATTTTTGGGGAGCTCAGTTGATTGCAGAGAGAAGCAGAGAATAGACAGAATTAATCCCTCCCTTGCATGAGCAGAACTTTTGATTGTGGAAGTACTGTGCTGAATATTACCTACTGTCATTATTTTGCCTTTTTGATCGATGTTAAGGCTTCATTCTTCTCCTTCACAATAGCTCTTTGTTTAGATGGTTGGATATGACTTGACATACATGCACCTCATGCACACATAAGTATACAAAATGTCATTGTACTGCTTTACTTCCATCCTCCCCATACCTGTCTATCCAGACAGTAAATGTTACATCCGAATGTATTTGAGTTGCTGCTATTCTGTAAAAAAAAGATCCATTTTTAGATCAGAGCCATATTCAGACGTTGAGGCTATTCACATGTGTGGAGGAAACCTGGCTAAGGGAGCCCAGCCCAGTTTCCCCCGTGTGTGTGAACTGCTGAGAGCCCACTTAATTGTCCCCCCCAATGAGGTTAGTGGACCAAGCGCTTTGCTACCCCATTTAGTTGATTGTGTGTCACTACAGCGTGGCTCCGCACTATGGTGACTTGTGAGTAGACCCCTGACTGGGAGGCAACAGCAAGCCTCCCAGGCTTGGGGGTCTCCCCAGAATGCCCCGTGCACTTGCACGGGGCATCCTGGGATTTCCGTGGGCTAGGTGGCCCCTGATCCCCACCGCCTCTACCTTCTCTGTGACGGAGCCGGTGGTCGTGTGGGCGGCCAATCCGGCTGCCCATGGCAGGCTAGCTGCTTGTGTGCGGGGAGAGCAGGTCAAGCTCTCACAGATTGTGTGTAGAGCCTCAGTATGTTGTACATGCATTCAGATGTCTGTATACACATAGGTGTTTCTGTGTGAATGACTATACCTCCACCAGGTATAGTCCTGGTGGCCCCCTGAAATGCAGGACAGATAGGAAGTATACTGTTGTACCTGCATTCAGCATAACATGTGAATAACTGTACTTGTGTACAGATCTGTACCTGTGTGTACTGTAATTTGTGAATAGGGCTTAAGTCTTTAGATGTTAAATTGAGGGGGGGGGGGATTGTGGGGAGGAGGGTTTAATTAAACCCCCTTCCCTGTGCACCGTGATGCCAATCCATCAGGTCCCTTCTCCCTTGCTATTTTAAATTAAACACATATGCACGGCCAAACAGCCTATTTAATGCATTTGGCCCTTACATACTTCTTTCGGAAAGTGCAGGGTACAGCACCGCAAAGTAAATGACTGTATTGTACAATTGGTAGAAACGAGTCTTCAGCTGTGTATAAGGGTTGAGAGAGGCCAAGATAGTGACCCTTAATGTGAGAATGTTGTTTTCATCTGTGAGATATGGGAGAGCAGATTTAAACTAATTTGAAGCTGGCTTGGCTCTACAGGGAATTATTCACACTTGGCTTCAGGCTTCGGGGTAAACGTTGAGCGAAGCCACTTTGAAGTGCACTAAATACATTGAGGGAAGCAGCCCCTCCTCTCTGCTTTTCGTTTTCTTTTTAAACAAGTCCACATGGATGGACCTCCATGTTTTCCTTCTAGCCAGTGGAGGTTGGGGGAAAGAACTTCTGCAGAGATAGATCTGCATCTCTGGAGAGGGTAAGCCTCTTATCATGCTAATGATTGTACGTCAGTGCCTCCCCCATTTGTTCTGGAGTTTTCAGAAAAAATAGCGTAAAGCCAGCATTTAAAAAACCCAGACATACGTTGAGATAAGCTAGAATTCGCATCACAAAGCCCAGTTTGTGTGTGGAGTGGGTCCAAAAATCTCAAAGGAACTTCGAGGTAAGTTTGGCTGGTTTGTGAACGCAAACACTCTCTTGTGAAGGAGATTCAGGGCAGAAGCCCTGAGTGTAAAGCCTCCTGGTGAACCCCGTTATCCATGGGAGTTCCATTCTCCACTACAACTGCAGATAACAGAACTGCAGATAAACAGGGCATTAACTCAATGGGATTGGAAGGATTAGGTTCCAGGAGGCTTCTAAAATGAGGAAAAGGGTGGAAATAATGGCAACAAAGTGCCCTACTGTGCTTCATGGGTCTGCAGCTGTCGCACAATGCCCCCCCCCCCACGTCCAAAATTGCCATTTTCCTGTGATATTTCTCTGAATTATTATTATTTTTAAATAAGCCACAAAATGACTGGAAATGACCTCAGAAATCATTACCGGCAACCCCGAAACCATGGATACGCAGAAATTAACTCTTTTAAAAATGTCCCCCCCCCCACGCATGCCGAGGCTGGGTGTCAATTTTCCGCCTGCGGATACATAGGACTGTGGGTGCTTGATCTGTGAATGGCAAGGTTTGCCGGTAATTGCTTTCCCCCAAAGGATCCAGGGAACTATACTTTTGAGTGGGTGCTGAGATTTCTTTAGCCTCTTGAAAGATCGTCTAGAGTTTCTTCCTGGCTTGTGGTAGCTTCTGCTGCACAAAGGGAGGCTTGGCTAGGTTTTGCTAGGTTTGATCGGAATTACAGTGCAAAAACTTCTGGAGAATCAAGTTTGGAAACCCCTGCCATAGTTCATGTCCTTGTTAAGGCTATTTTATTCCAAAACATCTCTCCACAAAACCCCATGTGATAGTGAAGCTACCTTTTACAATTTCCTGTTTCTTCTAGAGGTGCTCGTATATTGCTAAGACTCACAGATTGTCACTGGGATTCTTCTTTAATGAATAATTTAATGTTCCTTATGGTGGATTTCATTTCAAAATGTGTTTTGAGTTTAATAGCGCTTTACGTTACATACATGCATAGTGTGGTCCTGCGCAGTTGGGTTTTTAAAAAGGTTTTGCAGCTGTTCCAGGCCAGGGGGAATGAGGCTCTGGCACACCAGGAAGAAGCAATTAACAATTTCATGTCATGCCATGCCATGGTCCTCATGAAAATCACACCCTGGAACCTGCTGTTAACACCAGAAGGGAAGCTTCCATTGGCACTGTTTTATTGCTCACTGTGCTTCCCTGGACAACTCCGCTTCTTCGAACCCTGACCTTTTCTCCTCCTAGAGCATAACATGAGCCCTAAAGTAGACTAGTCCACTGTTCCCTGCCAGAATCTAAGCTTTGGCTGCCATGTCTCCCTCAGTTGCTTTGGCAACCCTTTAAGCAGCAGCTCCTCAGTTTTGACCACTTGAGCCAGCACAGTAGTTTGCCAAGTCCTTTTGGTTCTAGCAGTGGGCATGGCTGTCACTGAGGAAGGAGGATGGATGGGGGCTTGTCTCTGTGATGCTGAGAGCTGTCTCTTGGCCACCAACTGCTCAGATAGCAGCAGTGGGGGAGAAAGTGAACTGGAATAAATAAAGCATTTTATGGGTTCTGTCGCTGACCGTAGTAGAGTCACTGAACTTAGGCATAGTCTTTATTTCAGTCTTTGACCAGCACAACAGCAAACTAAACAGAAGACAGTTAAGACAATCTACTCGTACAAAGTAATAAGGAATCTCTATAAAATTACCTAAAAGCATAGAATAGTGAGTAGAAGAAGCTAAAAGTTAAGACTAAGAACATAAAACTATATGTAAAAATTAATCAACACTGGTATCAGAATGATGCTGAGTATAAAGGGGGCAAGACAGCAAAATTGTGTGCCTAACCCCTGCTAACTTGGCAGAGGCACCTTTTAATGTGATGATTCTCTTTATTTAGCAGGGGGAGAGTAACTGACCCTATTCACATCTGCCACACAATACACCAGATAGAACTGTAGTCGAAGAAAGAAAAACAAGTTAAAATAATCAACATAGCAATACCAGGTAATAGCAGAATAGAAGAAAAAGAAATAGAAAAAAATCACAAAATACAAAGATCTACAAACTGAAATTGAAAGGATGTGGAAGAAGAGGACCAAAATAATCCTAGTAGTTATTGGTGCCCTAGGTGCAATTCCAAAACAACTTGAAGAGCACCTCAACACCATAGCGGCCACAGAAATCACCATAAGCCAACTACAAAAATCAACTTTACTGGGAACAGCCTATATTTTGCGATGATATCTATAATAACAGCAACGACATAGATAATAAAATTCAGCCATCCCAGGTCCTTGGTAAGGACTTAATGTCTGGATAAAACAAACCGGTCAATAACACCTGTCTGACTGTGTAAACAAGAAATAATAATAATAATAATAATAATAATAATAACAAGGCTATACCTGTTATCAGATACACTGCAGGAATAATAGACTGGACCCAGGCAGAGCTAGAGACGCTAGATCGTAAGACCAGGAAAATCATGACCATCAATCATGCTTTGCACCCCTGCAGTGCTGTAGATAGGCTCTACCTCCCTCGCCGCTCAGGTGGAAGAGGAATGCTGCAAGTCCATCAAACAGTAGAGGAGGAGAAAAGAGGCCTTGAAGAATATATCAAGGACAGTGAAGAAGATGCACTTAAAATGGTCAAGAACGAGAAACTATTCAACACCAATGAAACAAAGCAGGCCTACAAGAAAGAACAAGTCAAGAACCGAGCAAAAAAAATGGAAAAAGAAGCGCCTGCATGGTCAATATTTGCACAATATAAGTGGAAAATCAGACATCACCAAGACCTGGCAATGGCTTAAGAATGGCAACTTGAAGAACGAAACAGAGGGTTTAATACTGGCTGCACAAGAACAGGCACTAAGAACAAATGCAAAAAGAGCAAAAGTAGAAAAATCCACAACGAACAGCAAGTGCCGCCTTTGTAAAGAAGCAGATGAAACAGTGGACCACCTGATCAGCTGTTGTAAGAAGATTGCACAGACTGACTACAAACAAAGGAATGACAAAGTAGCAGGGATGATACACTTGAACATCTGCAAAAATTACAAGCTACCTGTAGCCAAGAATTGGTGGGACCATAAAATTGAAAAAGTGGAAGAAAATGAAGATGTAAAAATATTATGGGACTTCCGAACAAACAGACAAACATCTGCCACACAATACACCAGATATCACTGTAGTCGAGAAGAAAGAAAAACAAGTCGAAATAATCGACATAGCAATACCAGGGGATAGCAGAATAGAAGACAAAGAAATAGAAAAAAATCACCAAATACAAAGATCTACAAATTGAAATTGAAAGGCTGTGGCAGAAAAAGACCAAAATAATCCCAGTGGTAATTGGCACCCTGGGTGCAGTCCCAAAAGACCTTGAAGAGCACCTCAACACCATAGGGGCCACAGAAATCACCATCAGCCAGTTACAAAAAGCAGCTTTACTGGGAACAGCCTATATTTTGCGATGATATCTATAATAACCAACAGTACTGATGATAAAATTCAGCCATCCCAGGTCCTTGGGAAGGACTCGATGTCTGGATATAACAAACCAGTCAATAACACCTGTCTGACTGTGTAAACAAGAAATAATAATAATTAATAATATCCCCCAGTGAGGCACTACCTTGGCGTGGTTGTGGGGCTTGCATGCTCTGAGGAAGGTGAGAGCTATGCCAGAGGTCCAACCATACTAGACAGTTCTCACCAGAGGAGCCAGGCAAAGAGTGCCTCTCCCATCAACAATATGGTGAGACATAACTTTAATAAATCTATACCGGCTCGGTCGTCGCCCGGGTCAACAAGGACCACGCCAGGTGCTGGAGTCCCTGGACATCTGGTGGGAAGTGGGCAACAGGACTCAGGATCTTCAGTTGAGCAACCAGGGCTGAAGACAGCAAAGTTACTGGAAGAAACGTCGCTTAACCGAAAAAAATATACGAAAAATGCCAACAAGGAAATAATGATCTGCTATTACAAGTCTAGTCCAACTAGAAGAGGTTATTTAAAAAGAATGTACCAAATTTGGAAAGAGAAGCATCCATATACAGAAATAACAGAACAAAAGCTAGCAGACCAGAAAAGATTCATAATAAGAAATAAAGTACTCACAGGAGTTGAGCTGGAAGAACTGCAAAGAGCAACACAGGCTCCAGGTATGGAAGAAGAATTACCACCAACTGAAGCAGTTGCTCAGGCGCAGATGGAGGAGGTGTTGGAAATAGAGGATGCCACTGTTGCTGAACTGTTTCAAAATCAAAACCAGGCAACCTCCCCTTTGCCTATACCTCAAAAACCCGAATGCCATTTAACAGAAAAGCAACAAGAACTAAAGCAAAAAATAACTGAGCACATGAACCAAACAACCACCAGGGTTCAACTTCCAGCTCTAAAAACAGTTGCCAAAAAACAACTTGCTGAGGCATTAAAAGATGTCAATGCTGCACTTTCAGAAAAAACAACCAATAATTTGCAAGAAACAAACCAACTAATGTACAGTGCAGCAACAATAACAACATAAGAGCTCAGATATAAGATCAGTGGACCTGTAAAAAAAGAAAGCAGTACATCACCTAAATGGAAGATACGATTAGAAAATAAAATCTCCAGGCTTAGATCAGATGCTAGTAAATTGAAAGATATGAAAGGCAAGAAGCTGAAGAATGAAAACAGCAAACAGTATCTGCTCCAAAAATACCACCTAGATTCAAGGAAAATTAGAGAAGTCCTGGAAATTATAAAGCAGCAAATAACAGCAGTGTCAAAGAAGATTAGCAGACACAAAGCCAGAATTACAAAACACAGGCAGAATCTCCAATTCCAGTCGAATCAGAGATGTTTCTACCAAAGCATAGAAGGAGAAACTGCAAGAAAAATAGAAAGACCAAATAAAGAAGAAACAGTGCAGTTCTGGGGGATATTATGGGACAATCCAAAAGATTATAATAAAAAAGCAGGCTGGATAAAAGAGGTCGAAAAATGTAACCAATAAATGCAAGATCTAATAATAGCACCAGAATTAATAAGTGAAAGAGCAAAGAAAATTAAAAATTGGACTGCTCCAGGCGACGACGAACTGCATGGCTTTTGTCTTAAACACCTAACAAGCCTTCATAAACAACTATCAAAACAGTTCAATCACATTTTGCAAGGAGGTGATATTGAACAATGGCTAACTGGGAAAACTCGTCTCATCATGAAAGACCCAGCAAAAGGTGCAGTTCCAAGTAATTATAGACCGATAACCTGCCTGCCAACCATGTTCAAATTATTAACTGGAATAATAGCAGATGAAGTGATGCAACACTTATTAACTAACAAACAACTTCCAGTTGAACAGAAAGGAAATTGCCCGAACAGCAGAGGCACAAAAGACCAGCTGCTGATTGGCAAAATGATTTTAGAAAACTGCAAGAGAAGAAAAACAAATCTAAGTGTTGCATGGATTGACTACAAGAAAGCCTTCGATTCATTGCCTCACACATACAGGTGAAACTCGGAAAATTAGAATATCGTGCAAAAGTCCATTAATTTCAGTAATGCAAATTAAAAGGTGAAACTGATATATGAGACAGACACATTACATGCAAAGCGAGATAAGTCAAGCCTTAATTTGTTATAATTGTGATGATCATGGCGTACAGCTCATGAAAACCCCAAATCCACAATCCCAGAAAATTAGAATATTACATGGAACCAAGAAGACAAGGATTGTAGAATAGAACAATATCAGACCTCTGAAAAGTATACAGTGTACTGTGCTTGATTGGCCAGCAAACTCGCCTGACCTGACCCCATAGAGAATCTATGGGGCATTGCCAAGAGAAGGATGAGAGACATGAGACCAAACAATGCAGAAGAGCTGAAGGCCGCTAATGAAGCATCCTGGTCTTCCATAACACCTCATCAGTGCCACAGGCTGATAGCATCCATGCCACGCCGCATTGAGGCAGTAATTGCTGCAAAAGGGGCCCAAACCAAGTACTGAATACATATGCATGCTTATACTTGCTTATACTTGTATACTTGTAAGTATACTATATACTTACTTATATACTATACTTTTATACTTAAAAGACCTCATCACCATAGGGGCCACAGAAATCACCATCAGATTACAAAAAGCAACTTTACTAGGAAAAACCTATATTTTGTGACGATATCTATAATAACAGCAACAACATCGATAATCAAATTCAACCATCCTAGGTCCTTGGAAAGTACTCGATGTCTGTATAAAACAAACCAGTCAATAACACCTGTCTGGCTGTGTAAATAAATAAATAAATAAATAAATAAATAAATAAATAAATATAATAAAAAATATTAATAATATTAATTTGCATTAATATGCAAATGTATTTAGATTAAAATACATTTGATCAATTCACTAATGCCAGTCCTACTTTCCCCCCTCAAACTTTAAATGGAATGACTAACGAACACTAATGACCATAGTGCCATTAAATTCAGCATACATGCGAGGAGAGAATCACCAAGAAAGTCCAACACAGATATTTTGAATTCCAGAAGAGGAAACTTCTCCAAAATGAGGATTATGGTGAAAAGAAAGCTGAAAGGGAAAATCAGGAGAGTCACTTTCTCCAGAGTGCATGGAGTTTACTCAAAACCATAATACTAGAAGCCCAGTTAGATTGTATACCCAGAAGGAGGAAAGGTACCACTAAGTCCAGGAGGATGCTAGCATGGCTAACAGGTACCATCAAGGAAAGCATAAATGGGAAGAAGACTTCCTTCCGAAATTGGAAGGCCTGTCCAAATGAAGAGAACAGAAAGGAACACAAACTCTGGCAAAAGAAATGCAAGGTGACAATAAGGGAGGCAAAAAGAGAGTTTGAGGAACAGTTAGCCAAAAGTATCAAGGGGGATAACAAATACTTATTTAAATACATCAGAAGCAGGAAACCTGCCTGGGAGGCGGTTGGACCATTAGACAATGAGGGAGTGAAAGGGATTATTAAGGAGGATATGGAGGTTGCAGAGAAGCTAAATGAGTTCTTTGCATCTGTCTTCACGGCAGAGGATACTGAGCATATATCTGTTCCTGAACCAGGCTTTTTAGGGATGGAGGCTAGAGAGCTGAGTCAGATAGAAGTGACAAGGGATGATGTTCTAAACTGTCTGAAAAAACTGAAAACTTAACAAATCACCACAGCCAGATGGCATCCATCCAAGAGTCCTCAAAGAACTCAAATGTGAGATTGCCGACCTCCTTGCTAAAATATATAACTTATTCCCGCAATCGGGTTCTGTACCAGAGGACTGGAGAGTAGCAAATGTAACACTGATTTTCAAAAAGGGATCCAGGAGTGATCCAGGAAATTACAGGCTGGTTAGCTTAACGTCTGTTCCAGGCAATTGATGGAAAGCATCCTCAAGGACAAAATTGTAAAGCACCTAGAAGAACTGGCCCTACTGGGAGTGAACCAGCATGGCTTCCGCAAAGGTAAATCTTGCCTTGCCAACCTTTTGGACTTCTTTGAGAGTGTCAGCAAGTGTGTGTTTCAAGGTGATCCAGTTGACATAGTATACCTGGACTTCCAAAAAGCTTTGGACAAAGTTCCTCATCAAAGACTCCTGAAGAAACTTCGCAATCATGGGATAAGATGACAAGTACATGTGTTGGTTGTTAACTGGTTGAAAGACAGGAAACAGAGGGTAGGTATAAATGGAGAGTTTTCACAATGGAGGGAATAAGAAGTGGGGTCCCCCAGGGATCTGTACTGGGACCAGTGCTTTTTAATTTATTCATAAATAATCTAGAAGCAGGGATAAGCTGCAAGGTGGCCAGATTTGCAGATGATACCAAACACTTTCGGCTCCAAAAGGATCTCTCCAAACTGGGTGAGTGGGCGACAAAGTGGCAAATGAGGTTCAATGTTGGCAAGGGTAAAGTGATGCACATTGGGATGAAAAACCCCAACTTCAAGTATACGCTGATGGGATCTGAGCTGTCGGTGACTGACCAGGAGAGGGATCTTGGGGTCATGGTGGACAGCTCATTGAAAGTGTTGACTCAATGTGCAGCAGCTGTGAAAAAGGGCAATTCCATGCTAGGGATCATTAGGAAGGGGACTGAAAATAAAATGCCTAATATTATAATGCCCTTATACAATACTATGATGTGACCATGCTTAGAGTACTGCGTACAATTCTGGTTACTACATCTAAAAAAGGACATTGTAGAACTGGAAAAGGTGCAGAAGAGGGCAACCAAGATGATCAGGGGCCTAGAGCACCTTTCTTATGAGGCAAGGCTACAACACCTGGGGCTGTTTAGTTTAGAAAAAAGACGACTGCGGTGAGATATGATAGAGGTCTATAAAATCATGCATGGTGTGGAGAATGTAGATAGATAGAAATTCTTCTCCCTCTCCCATAACTCTAGAACCAGGGGTCATCCCATGAAACTGATTTCCGGGAAATCTAGGACCAACAAACGGAAGTACTTTTTCACACAATGCATAATCCACTTGTGGAATTCTCTGCCACAAGATGTCGTGACAGCCAACAATCTGAATGGCTTTAAGAAGGGTTTAGATAACTTCATGGAGGAGAGGTCTATCAAATCGGAGGGCTGTGGGCCACCTCGAGCCTCAAAGGCAGGATGCCTCTGAGTACCAGTTGCAGGGGAGTAAGCAATGCCTCTGAGTACCAGTTGCAGGGTAATCTGCTTAAAACAATATAAAAGCTTTACAAACCTTGGAAGGCCAGACCAAACAAATAGGTTTTAAAGGCTCTCTTGAAATAGACCTACCAACTTTCCTAACTACTTCAGGCATCTGACAAAGTAGATTCTGGCCTACAGAAGTCCATGTCACAATGAAAGTGTTTTTTAATTTGCAGTGCTACAAGGCTCTTTATTGTTCCCAATAAATGGTTTGAGAAGCAGCGTTTCTGCAGGTTTTCCCATTTGCGACCATGGGGAAACCTGAGGAAATTCTGCTTCCACAACCACTTCTTCTGAACAGCATTGGGGCTGCCTCAGAAATCTGCAGCAGCCCTCGGCCATTGCCATAATGTTGCACATCATGTTAGCCACTGTGAGTTGCCAAGGGCTGAGCACCTCCAGCTCCTCTGCCCTGACCCCTCATCCTAGGGGCGTTTTTCAAAGACATGTTTCCATGAAGGTGATTGCCAAAAGAGCAGCAGCCTGGGAGCGACCCTTTGTATGTACCAGAGGCCCAGAAACTGTCTCCCCTATGCAGCTAATCAGCCATTTTCAGCTGGAGCAGTATCCATGCAGTGGTCCCTCTAATTTTTTTCATCTCTGTGCAGAATGAGTTTTGTTCTGGGCGGCAGTATCAAGGTAGTGTGTGCGCAGATGCATTCAGAATGGGGCCTTCCTGATTCAACTTGAGCAGGATCTAAAATGAACTGGGCAGATATCCAAAAACTTTTGTGCACGTGTGCACGCCTTAGAGGGAAGAGTGTATCTATGTTAATTATACAAAAATATACAGATCTCTATGAAAGGAGAGAGATTTTGGGATTTAGAAGATAGTGGGGCCTTTCACATGACCATATGGGGGTGAGTTGTGGGGAGGCAGGTAAAGCGCTCCTACCCTAGCAGCAACAGCCAAGCAGAACCTCTGTTTGGGTCACCAAACCCAGCACACAAACAATTAAGCCAGAAGAAGCCTCCACTGCTGAAATTGGGAGCTGGAAGCATAGAAGGTCCTGCAAGGGCCAAGGAAGCCTTTCTAGCACGCTTTGCATTGTCAATAGACTGGCAAGTCTCATTATATTGGCAGCTGTCCTCTGACTAGCCAAGAAGGAGCAGGAGGTGGGCCCAGCTCTTCCAAAGCAGCTGCAAGCACAGGAGCATAGAGTGTGCTTTGCAGAGGGGCACATTCACAGGTGGCAGCCTCTGTAGCCACAATCTCTATTGTTTCCAGGCCTGCTAGTTCCTGGAAGGTGCTGCAAAAGGTAAATGGATCCACATGACCAAAACAGCAAGGTAAGAGAGCTCTCTTAAGAGCTCTCTCTTCTACCTGGGTTAAGAGAAGGGTTCGGGACTGCCCTGTTTTGTGCAAGCTGAGTTGAAGAAATATTGGTACATTCACACACCCTTGCAAACCAGTGTGCAAGGCCTCCTACTTGGTTTTGATGGTTGTGTAAGCCGGCCTAGGGCCTTATGGAAACCTTGAAGAAGTGGTTGACCAGTAATGGCAATGTGACAGAAAAATAAATGTGTGTATGATAGGCAACATGAACACAACACAAACACCTTCACCTCTCAAATGCATATAACAAGCAATAGAAACAGGGGCTTGTCTTTTGTTCGCTCACTTTTCTCCATCCCTTCTTTTCCAGTGCCTTTGGATTACAAACATAAAAAGGTGAGGGTCCCATATGATGGTGGAAGGGCCTCAAAATCTCCCAGAAATAAAACAAGGTCTGTTATCATCTAAAATGCCAACCTTGCTATATCTTTTGTGTAAAGGAAAAGATGTTGACATGCTTCTGGACCAGCGCAATTCTCCACTGAGCCAGGTTTTTTATCTTTGGTGGTTCGGAAGAATGAAAAGCTGACTCGGTTGAGAGTTTGTGCTGGTCCAAAAGCATGTCAACATCTTTTGCTTTGCAAAGTAGATATAGCAAGGCTTGTATTTTTAGACACTACGGCTTATGCGTAGTTTTTCTTTGTTATATGTGCTACCTGTCAAAAAGATAGGCTGTTGCTAGCTCCCAAGTTGCTTTTATGTCCAAGAGCCAACATTGTCCTGCCCGTGAGTTCTTTGCTCTACAATCTTCAGCACCTATCAAATACAGTCAGGCCTTATTTACAGCTTGCATCATTGAAACTGGCAGGTACATAACAGCACAGGAAGAGAGAGAGAGAGAGAGAGAGAGTCCATCAAGGCAGAGAAATGGATTGATTGACCAGCTGAAATTGGAGTTATAATGAGAAATCCTTACCTAGAAGCTTAAAAATATTTATTTATTTATTTATTTAACATATTTCTATACTGCCCAAAACATACGTCTCTCGGTGGTTCACAATCAAAACAAAATGTAAACAAAACAATTTAAAACTTAAAACAAGTTAAAAGTATTAAAACTGTAAATCTAATTAAAAGCCTGGGTGAACAAATGTGTTTTAATTGACGTTTTAAAAGTGGTCAGAGATGGGGAAGCTCTTATTTCAGCAGGGAGCGCATTCTAAAACCTTGGGTCAGCAACAGAGAAGGCCCGTCCCTGAGTAGCCACCAGATTAGCCAGTGGCAACTGTAGACAAACCTCTCCGGATGATCTTAATAGGCACTGGGAATCATAGTGAAGAAGATTTAAATACTCAGGGCCTAAGCTGTTTAGGGCTTTATAGGTTATAACCAGCACCTTGTATTTTGCCCAGAAACTTATCGGCAGCCAGTGTATCTCTTTCATTATAGGGATAATATGGTTTCTCCTAGATGACCCAGAGACCAACCTGGCTGCCGCATTCTGTACCAACTGCAGTTTCTGGACTATGTCCAAAGGCATCCCCACATAGAACACATTGCAGTAGTCAAGCCTGGAGGTTACCAGCATATGTACTACTGTTTTGAGGTCATTTATCTCAAGTAATGGACACAGCAGCTTATCAGCTGAAGCTGATAGAAGGCACCTCTGGCTGCTGCCTCGAGGACCCAGATAGAGGTTGGGATCCAGAAGCACCCCCAGACTGTGTACATGTTCCTTCTGGGGAAATGTGACCCCATCCAGAACAGGCAGATCAAACTCATATCCCGGGTTCTGACCTCTCACAATAAGTACCTCTGTCTTCTCTGGATTAAGCCTCAATTTCTTATCCCTCATCCAGCCCATTACTGTCTCCAGGCAGGCATTTAGGGTGGTTATGCCTTCTCCCGACAATGTTGACATGGAGAAATAGATTTGGGTGTCATCAGCGTACTTAATAGACCCTGCCCCAGATCCTCTGATGATCTCTCCCAGTGGTTTCATGTAGATGTTATACAACAGCAGAGACAATATGGAGCCCTGAGGGACCATACAAAAGTTCAGATTGTGAAGCACAACAATCTCCAAGAGACACCATCTGGAACCTGCCCAAGAGGTAGGAGTGGAACCTCCGCAAAGCAGTGCCTCCCTCCGCCACACCCTCAGACGCTCTAGAAGAATACTATGGTCGATAGTATCAAAAGCCACTGAGAGATCAAAAAGGACCAACAGAGTCACACTCCATCTGTCGTTTCCCAATTGGAGATAATCCATCAGGTCGACCAAGGCAGTCTCCACCCCATAGCCCACCCAAAAGCCAGTTTGAAACAGGTCATAGATAATGAGTTTCCTCCAAGACTGCCTGCAGCTGGGAGGTTACTACCCTCCCATTCACCTTACCCAAGCATGGAAGGTTGGAGACAGGCCTATACTTGCTTTTCTCTGAGGGATCCAATGCAGGCTCCTATAAAAGAGGTGTAATAATTGCCTCCTTAAAGCAATGAGGCATCCTGCCCTCCCTCAGAGAAGCATTTATAATCTCTACCAGGCCCTCTACAACAACCCCCCTGCCAGATAGTATAAGCAATGTTGAGCAAGGGTCAAGAGAACAGGTGGTAGGCCGCACCATTCCGAGCAGCTTGTCCACATCCTCAGGAGTCAGAACTGGAACTGATCCAACCTAACCACACAAGATGAGTCACTGGACACCTCCACATCAGACACTGCAATAATTGTCAAGTCTATCGGCCCAAATACAAGAGATTTTGTCCATAAAAAAACTCATTGAAAATGTCACAGCGGGTAACTGATGGTTCCAAATACTGATTCAGGGGAGGAGGAGCACATAATAGTCCTCTCACAACCTTGGACAACTCCGCTGGACGTGAGCTTGCGGACCCAATATGTGCAGAGAAGAATCACTTCTTTGTCACATGTACTGCTTGAGCATAGATCTTCAAATGCACTCTATGTTGTAATCTATTAGGTTCAAGCCAAGTTTTTCTCCACTTGCACTCCAGTTATCTAAGTTGTCGCTTCAGCCTCTGTAGTTTTTCCATATACCAAGGGGGCAATTTTGAAGCAAGTCGGAGAGGATGCTTAGGAGCGATCATGTCTACTGTCCTGATGAGCTTGCTGTTCCAATTATCCACCAGGGCATCAACAGGATCACCAGCAGAGCCAAACTAGATCCCTCCAAGACTTCTTGGAATCCTATTGGTTCCAATAACCTTCTCAGGAGGACCATCCTAATAGGCCCCAAACCCCTGTGAAGGTGGGACATGGTCATGAGTCCAACCTTAACCAGATGGTGGTCTGTCCATAACAATGAGGAAATCACAGGGGTCCCCACCCACAGAACACCACCCTGAAAGAATGAAAGACCGGCTCAAGCGTGTGACCAACAATATGCATCGGTCCTGAAACCACTTGGGATAGGCCCATAGTTGTCATGGCTGCTATAAACTCCCAAGCTGCCCCATACAAATCGGTCCCAAAGTGAACATTGAAGTCCCCTACCACTACAAGACTCCAATGCCAAATCCGAATTCAAGTCCATGAGCTCAGTTTGGGATTCTGTTGGGCAGCAAGGTGATCAGTACACCAAAAGAAGTCCCAGTCTATTCCTGGTCCCCAAACTTAATTAGACACATTCAATATGTTCTCACACTTTGACAGAGATCCTGGTAAGGGACATATTATTCTTATAGACCACAGCCACTCCACCTCCCCGCTCACATCGCCTCCCCTGCTCCTCGACAGAGTACCCTGGAGAGAGAAGCTGGAACCGGACTGGGCCACCAGTCACCACTCCCCCAATCAAGTCTCTGTAATACATACCAGGTCGATCCCTTCATCCAGAATCAAATCATGGATGATTTCTGACTTGTTCTGCAGCAACTTGGCATTAAAAAGGAGCAAGGTGAGGCCCTGTGGGTAGTTGGCACTGCTCCCCAAGGTCAAAGAGCTGGCAGGACAGCTGGAAGGGGAAACAAATTTCTGATTTCCCTTCCCCTGTTACGGCCCACTGACTTGCAAACATTACTTCTTCTGTTCCCCACCACCACCAGAATAACCACCCCATAATCCAAGAATACATCTGATAAAAAGCGCTCCTTGCCACTGCCTCAATCTGAGAAACCAGGGAGAGCTTTGGGTCCAGGAGCACTTCCAAGCTACATACCTGATCTTTCAAGGTGAATGTAACCCAACCAAGAACAGGCAGATCTAAACTATCTCTCGAGTCCCGTCCCCCCACAGTCAGTACCTCCATCTTATTTGGATTCAATTTCAGTTTGTTATCCCTCATCCAGCCCATTACTACATCCAGGCAGGCATTTAGGGAAGATATGCCATTTTTCCAATTTGTCATGAGCTTCTCTCTTAAAATAAAACAATTTTTCACAAACACCCAGGAGCAATATCCACTGTTCTATCTCAGGATTGCCCTTAGTTTTTCATTCCTGAAATAGGCATTTAGCCAGAAATAGTGCCCACAATAACTATAGTTTTTTACCTCTAGATAAATTCCAGTGCCTTGGAGTAAGTCCAAGAATTGCTATAGAAGCTGTAAATTCAAAATTAGAACCTAATGCTAATGATATCCTTTTAAAGACTGCCTTCCTGAAAATGGTAACAAACATATATAAAAGATGTACTAATCCTGCATATCCTGTATTACACTAACAACTGTTACGGGTATTTGAAAGGCCAAATTGATGAAGTCTTTGGAGTCCAATATGAACTTAATAGAATTTTTGCTGGATTAGTATTAATTGAAAATCCAATTAATATCCTTCTTTCTTAATTGGTGCGCTACTTCCAGGCTCCATACCTGTGGATGCTGCTTCTGGAGCTGAGAAACACAAAGGATGATATTTTTATGGCAGGCAAATCAGTTCTGCAAAGGGGTGGTCATGAGGGAAAGCTTAATATTCAATTTCTTGCTGCTAATCAGAAGATAGAAGCATCACTGCAAGGCAAGGAGATGTACCATGGAAATGTTCAGAGCCGCACTGTCTTTTATGAAGAGACTCTTCCTTTTGTGAAAAGACAGTTTAGCTTTCTTTGAGGTTGAGCTTTGAAAAGCCTCAATCCTGATTCTGGACTATACCCTTGCAGGAAATGATCATATGAGTTAATCCAGACTGGGGAGCCACATTTCCTAAATTCTTTATGCTAATACCTCACATACCTTTAGATCTATTAAGGGCTACACATCTCAAGGGATTATATATAGCAGCCTGCCTTTATCTTTGCTACACATGGCCTTTAGAGGTTACAAAGCCCCTAAGTGCAGTTTGAAATGTTAAGTGCAGAGCTTAAAGTTTTAAAAAAGCACTTGGGAGAGTTCTCTTGGGAGTGTACCACTAGTTGAGAGTACAGGTGGGGGAACTGCATGATGGCTTGCTTCACCATGTAATAAAACCCCTCCCTGCTTGTGGAAATTTATCATGGCAAGGAGATGGAATCTAACCTAGTTCCAGGCAAGGAATTGGAGCACCTCCCATTCTGAAATTGTATGGTCTCAGGAGTGCTGTTTCATGATGTTATTCTGAACATATAAGTTGATTTGATGGTGCCCAACAGATTAAGAAGGAGCATGGTATGTTGGGATATGAACTGTTGATGTGCTGGATCTCCATACAGAGAAATAATCCATTAGTTACCTCTTCTGAACTTGCAGCACCATCTAATACCATCTAATAAAGAGAATCACCAATGCTCTTTAACATAGAAACATAGGACGCTGCCATATACTGAGTCAGACCATTGGTCTATCTAGCTCAGTATTGTCTTCACAGACTGGCAGTGGCTTCTGTAAGGTTGCAGGCTGGAATCTCTCTCAGCCCTATCTTGGAAAAGCCAGGGTGGGAATTTGCAACCTTCCCAGAGCGGCTCCATCCCCTGAGGGGAATATCTTACAGTGCTCACACTTCTAGTCTCTCATTCATGTGCAACCAGGACAGACCCTGCTTAGCTAAGGGGACAAGTCATGCTTGCTACCACAAGACCAGCTCTTCTACATGAGCAACATCTACAAGAAACAGCTGGGCGAGATCATCAGGAGGTTTGGTGCAGGGTGTTATCAATATGCTGACGGCACCCAAAGTTACGATCCATATCGCCCTCATCAGGAAATGGCATAATTTCCCTAAATGCCTGCCTGGAGGCGGTAATGGACTGGATGAGGGATAACAAACTGAAGTTGAATCCAAATAAGGCAAAGGAACTTACTGTGGGGGGATTGGGACCCACGAGTTGGTTTAGAACTGCCTGTTTTGGCTAAGATTACACTCCTCCTGAAAGATCAGATACATCGCTTGGGAGTGCTCTTGGATCCAAAACTCTCTCTGCAGCAACCAGATGGGTCTCTGGGACAACCCAAAGGTACCATATAACACTGATTTTAAAAGAATTGCACTGGCTGCTGACATGTTTTTGAGCAGAACAAACTGCTAGTTGTTATCTATAAAGCCCTCAACGGCTTAGGTCTAGGGTACTTAAGAGAGAGCTTTCTTTGTCATGAACCCTCCCACCTATTACGATCATCTGGGGAGCTGCGGTTATGGTTGCCACCGTCTAGTTTAGTGGCGACTTAGGACTGGGCCTTCTCTGTGACTGCCTCAGGGCTTTGGAATATGTTCCCTGTCAACATAAGAGCATCTTCATCTCTGATTACTTTTAGGAAGACCCTCAAGAGAGAGCTGTTTTCTCAGGCTTTTAAAAACTGTTTATAATTGTTTTTATCCTATGGAATTGCTTTAACTATTTTATTCTATGGAATTGTTTTAATTGTGTTTATTTTATATTTGTTTTAAATTGTGTATACTGCCAAATCGATTCAAGCTTGAATTGGGGTGATTTGAGTTATTCTAACTCAAATTGAATTGCCCCTAGAATAAAGGGCCTGATTGAATAGACCCTGATTCGAGCTCAAATCGTTTTGAGTGATCAGAGCACCATTTTGACTCCTGTTTTGTTTTCCCCCCCTTGTTGATTGGTTTTCTGGCACTAGCTTCCAATTGGGTTGAGATCTCATTGGTTCTTGGTTAGCTTGCTATTATTCAAATCGAGTGTTGTCATAGGCAACTGTGCCCCCATTGGCTGGGGGGAGGGATCAGGAGGGAAACAAAAGAAGGGATTTTCAAAATGTATTTAATCACCCAGGCCAGGAGAGAGCATAACATCGGCTCCCATAGAGACCAGCTCTGGCCTGTGAGGACTGTTGGGGCAGCCCCTCCCCCCCACCTTCCCAGGAGTACCGGAAAGACTAGTGTGCCCTGAGAGAAAGGCATGAAAGGAGGCACCCAGGCCAGGGCGCTCTTGTCCTCAGCTCCCAAAAAGACTAACAGCCTGGGACAACATTTTATTAACATTCTGTAATTTTCTTTTTTTTAATATTGTAAACCACTTTGGTCAAGGCAGAAAGGCGGTATAAAAATGTAGTAAAGAAAATAAATGAATGAATATTTAAGGCACTATTTGGAGGCAGAGAGACAGAGCCATTTGTGCCTCAGGACAGCAGTATCAGAGAGAGACTGCAGCAGCAGCAGCAGCAGCAGCAGCAGCAACACTTAGAGCAGAGACAGGTGGTGGTGGTCTGGGCCTCCCTGCCTGGCCCAGTGAGTGGAGACAGAGAGTGCCTGCTGGGCTTATCTCTCTCTCTCTCGATTTTTTCCTCCTTTTAATTTGCAGTTCCGACTGCTTTTATTTATTTTTTTCTTTAAAAAAAATTAAAATTGTACAAGCCCCAGTGCCTTTAATTGTACAACCCACCCTGTGGGTGCTTTTTGGAGTTCTTTCCCCCTTATGGATTCCTTATTCTTGCTTGTAGCCAGCCCCCCAGTGGCTTTAATAATTGGAGTACTGGGCTGATTCCCCCCCCCCATTTTTTATATTGTAGCAGCAGCCCCCAGTGGCTTTAACTAGGTGCTGCTTTGAACTTCCCTCCCACTATGTCCATTTTCTTATTGTTGTTTGTAGCCCCTGTGGCTTTAATAACTGGGGAGCTGTGCTTTTATTTTATTTTATTTTTTTGCAGCCCCAAGCTGTACTTTTGCTGCTGCTGCTGCTACTGTCTGTGTGCCTGATGGATTCATTTTTTTGTTTTTGTAGGCTAGTGTGTTCTGTCTGATGCCCAGCCTTCCATGCTCTATCTGTTTCCCATCTATATATCTATCTATATCTATAGTGTGGGTGGGTGACTGACTAGTGCCCACCTGCCCTCCCCAAAGTTGATGAGTCTTGGTGTCTGCTCAGCCCAAGAGAGCCTCTGAGAGCAACACCTGCTAGACTGCAGCCAAAGAGGCTGGAAGCCTCCAGCCAAAGACGCCAGATAGGTGAAGCTCCCCGCCCCTTGATAACAGGTTAGAGTTCTTTAACTAGGGCCTAGTTTGGGGAACGGATTAGGTGGGTAATGACAGTATTGTAGGACAGGAGGGGTGGCCTTGGTTTAGAGTGGTCACAGTAATCCCTGGCCTTCCCTTGCCATAGACTTGCCCCATTGTTGCTCAGTCACCTCCAAAAAAAAGACACACACACCCAGAAAGCCTGCTTCTTTATTTGGGGGAATTTAATTTTTCTATAAATAGTGATGAGTGTAGCACACAGAGCATAAATTGAGAGAGTGGTGGCCTCCCAACTTCAGGCAGTTTTGTAGGAAACTGATTATCTCAACCCATTTCATACTGGCTTTCAGGCGGGCTATGGGGTGGAGACTGCCTTGGTTGGCCTGATGGATAATCTCCAATTGGGAATTGACAGAGGGAGTGTGACTGTCTTGGTCTTTTTGAATCTCTTGGCAGCTTTTGATACTATCTTCCAGAGTATCCTTTTGGAGTGTCTGAGGGGGTTGGGGGTGGGAGGCACTGTTTTGCAGTGGTTACGCTCCTAGATTCCAGATGGTGTCCTTTGGAGACTGTTGCTCTTCAAAATATTAACTTTCATATGGTGTCCCCCAGGGCTTCATATTGTCTCCAATGTAATTTAATATCTACATGAAACTCCTGGGAGAGATCATCAGGGGATTTTGTGCAGGGTGTTATCAGTATGCTGATGACACCCAAATCTATTTCTCCATGTCAACATAATCTGGAGAAGGCATAATCTCTCCCTAAATGCCTTCCTTGAAGTAGTGATGGGCTGGGATAACAAATTGAGACTGAATCCAGATGAGATGGAGGTACTTATTGTGTGGGGTCAGAACTCGCGAGATCATTTTGATCTGTCACTTCTTGATGGGGTTCCACTTCCCCGGAAGGAACAGGTACACAGTCTGGGAGTGCTTCTGGATCCAAAGCTCTCCCTGATGTCCCAGGTTGAGACGGTAGCCAGTGGTGCTTTCTATCATCTTTGGCTGATACGCCAGCTGCATCAGTTTCTTGAAATAAATGACCTCAGAACAGTGTTATATATGCTGGTAACCTCCAGACTTGACTACTGTAATGTGCTGTATGTGGGGCTGCCTTTTTTTGTAGTCCGGAAACTGAGTTGGTACAGAATGTGGAAGCAAGTTTAGTCTCTTGGAAATACCATATTACTCCAGTATTGAAAGAGCTACACTGACTGCCTCTAGGTTTCTGGGCAAAATACAAGGTGCTGGTTATAACCTATACAGCCCTAAACAGTTTAGGCCCTGGATATTTAAGAGAAAGTCGTCTTCTCTATAAGCCCCACTGCCCATTGAGATCATCTGGAGAGGTTCATCTTCAGTTGCCACTGGCTTGTCTGGTGCTGCTCAGGGACTGGCCTTCTCCGTTGCTGCTCCGAGGCTTTAGAATGCACTCCCTCTTGAAATAAGAGCCTCCCCATCTCTGATAATTTTTAAAAAGTGAGTTAAGACACATCTGTTCACCCAGGCTTTTAATTAGATTCACAGTTCTTAACAGTTTTAACATTGTGTTGAATTTTAAATTATTTTAATGTTTCAACCTTTAATTTTGTTTTAATTTGTATTTTATTATAAACCTTGGTATACAAATATGTTAAATAAATAAATAGACCATCCCTGGCCCCACACCCACTTAAAGGCATTTCTTCTCTCCTACCCACCCCCTCCCCAATCAGGCCTTTCCCCCGCTTTTTCTTTAAGAAAAATCCGAGATGTCCAGGAGGGTGTGAGGCAGAGCCAGGAGCTGAATGGCAGGCAGAAGGAGGGGTGAGGCTGCTGGGCATGGTGGGCCAAGGCAAGATGGTCCTACGAGTTGACTCCACTGATGTAGTTGTGCACAGGCTTTCCTTTCTCGCAGAGTCTGGTCCTGTAGTGTGGTCACTTGCGGCGGCTGAGATTGAAGGGGGTGGGGGGTTCCTCTCCCCTGTCAGGGAAGAAGCTCTTCCTGTGGCAGCGGAGGAGGCGGTGTCGTCAGCTGCTAGCCCAGCCAGATCTCTTTCTCCAACCTACCCAATCCCCATTGGCAGTGCGACCCCCCCACCAACTGAGACTGAGGAGGAGCAGGAACTACTTCTGCTTCCTAGACCTTCTCAACCCGCAACAGAGGGTGGTAGCAGTGGCAGCCCCAGAATGAACCAGCAGCCCCAGTACCACCACCACCAAAACGGTCCCGGACCAATGATAGCCTTGTTTGGGACCACTTTGAGCTCCACCATGGTGTCCCACACCATGCTGCCTGCATCCACTGCGGGACACAGATCAGCTGGGATAAGGATCTTACAATGACGTGGATGCTGCAGCACCTGCGATGGCATCATCCAGGGGTCCATGCCTGGTTTGTCCTTGACTAGCAGCAAGGCACCTGGTCCTGCTCCCAAGCAGGAGAAGTTGCCTGTGCAGTAGGTGCAAGTGGTTTGGTCACAGTAGGTGGGCAAGCAGTCTGGTTGCCTAGAGCCTCATCTCATCACCCAGGACATTGCCAAGATTATCGCTTTGGACGACAAGTCATTCCAGGTGGTAGAGAATGCCGGTTTCGAACTGCTCCTGCGACTGCTTGCCCCCGACTACAACATCCCCTCATGCACCACCCTTAGAAGGTGGGTGGTGCGCTCCCTTTATTGGGCATGCAAGGAGGCCGTGTTTGGGCTGGTGCTTACCAGAGTACACCTCACTGTGGATCTGTGGACCAGTCCCAGTGGGAGATATGCTGCTTTCCTGTCCCTCACAACGCACTGGTGGGGGCAGGACACCGAGGGGACATCTGCTGGGGGTGTGGTCAGCCCTTGCTATGCAGCAAAGCACAGGTGGGCTGTGCTGCATGTGGAGGTGCTGGATACTGACCACACACAGCTGAGCTGCCAGCGGCCATGAATCACAAGGTGGAGGAATGCCTGTCCAGGCAGCCAACCCTTCACCAAGGGTTCACAGTTAGCGACAATGCCAACATAACTAAGGCAGCCGAGCAGGATCAGTTTGTGTCCATCTGTTGTATGGCGCACACTCTGAACCTGCTTGTGCAGGATGCGCTTGGCCCTTCTTGGGCTGTGGACCGACGAGACATCCCCACTTCAGGCGCTGGGCACCATCCTGCTGCTGCCACAGCTGCTCTTGTGAGATGTGCCGCAAGATAGGCGCTTTCTCCCATCAGAGTGAAAAGGATAGACATATGCTCAACGAGACGCAGCTTGAGTTGGGCCTACCTTAAACACTGGATCCCTCAGGATGTTCTGACTTGGTAGAACTCAGCTTTCTCTTGCTCCATCACCTGCAGGAACAAGAGGTGGCCATCCATGGCCTGGCAAGGAGTCCCATGGCAAGGAGTCCTGGCTTGGAAGTGTGCGACCTATCCAACTTTAGGACTGGGCGCTCCATTCCATGGTTGTCTTGGCACTCAAGCCATTCTTTGTTTCCACGAACAGCTTGTGTGCCGAGACAGCAATGCAGAGCCAGGCTTTGCCCGCCCCTTTTCTCCTCAAGAAGACGATGGGTGATCTCCAGACCACGCTGACCATGCTGGAGAAGCAATCACATTGGCAGGTCGGTTGAGAATTGGAATGTTGGATCGGCTTAGCACACCTTTGGGTGCATCAGCACTCCATGTTTTATCCTGCCAATGTGACCCAAGGATGAAGGGCAAAACCATCACCCCTTACCAGCTGATCAGGTAGAGGGACCTCATGGTTGCAGAGGTTAGGCAAGCAGAGGAGAGGAGGCTGGGGCACAACCAAGAGTAGGGTGCTGGAGCACCAACTGCTATTGCACAGTCCACCCCTAGCAGCAGTATCTCCACTGCTTCCTGGTCCAGCAGTGTGGTGTCCCTGGCAGGGCCAAGTGAGCCAGCAGTTCCTCCTCTGCGTTCCACCTGATGGTTCATGGAGGGGTTCCTTGGCACCTTGCCAGGGGGACAGGAGGAGCCCACCAAGCACTGCAGCAGTTCTGAGCAGTGTGTGCTGCAGGAGCCGGTGGCAGGCTGGGAGACAGAGCTGATCCAGTTTTGGGCAACGTGTCACCAAGTCTGGCAGGACTTGGCAGCAGTTATATTGTATACATGGATGCTGACATGGTGGAGCGGCTGGTCTTCCTGAAGTCCAACTTCCCCCTGCTGGGCTATCCTGAGGTGGTCATGGAGGGTGAGTGACTCATGGTCACCCCCACCTACTGCAACACCACTGGCAGCTTGCCCCATCCTGGCCAACCCCAAACTCAGATGTGTCACAGTCTGTCTGTTAGTGCTGCTGACACATGCAAACACCAACACTAGGATCCTATGCGGGGTTTTGGGAAAGGTTAAAAAAAATTAATCGCCTGCTTGCCCATTTATTTTGTGGGTTTGGTTTTAGGTAGCACCCATCACACTGTACCACCCAACCCACTTTGGTGTCCCTAGGATCTACCCATGGGGAACAATGGGGTGGTTCAAATTCCCCATTGTTCCCTATGGCCGAAACAAGCAGAGTACAAAATTTGCAAACCTCCCTTGAAAAACATGGCAGAACAGAATCATTCGAAAAATCACCTGATTGCCCATTTCTTTTGTGGGTTGGGTGATAGGTAGCACCCATCATGCCCTACCATCCAACCCAGTTTGGTTTCGCTAGGACCTACTCATGGGGAAAAAAGGAGTTATTTGAGTTCCCCATTGTTCCCAATGGCCAATTCACTTGAATCAATTTGAGCTGATTAGTCAAAACAGCCAGTAATGGCCACTGTTTCAATGAATCAATTTGAGTATTTGCGATTCAAATCAAGCTCAGATCAAATAGCAAAATACAATTTGTGCACATCTCTACTAGAGATACACATATCAGGTGGTTCCAGGCAGAAGTCTTTCCTAGCCTTATTTGAGGACACCAGAGATTGAACCTGGGACCTTCTACATGTAAAGCATGTTCTCTACCACTGAGCTGTAACGCCTCTCCACTAGGGTTCCCAGGTCTCCTGAGAATCAGAGAATAGAATCTGACTGTGCCTAGTCAGGCTTCCAGGGCAGAGTGTGGTGGACCTATGTGGTGCAGCTAATAGCAAAAACTCCCAAGCTAATCAGAAAATGGCCTGCCCCCTTGATTGCGGTCCTTCATCATGATATTTTACTTTCCCTCCTAGAGACCCTCAGAAGAAGACTAATACCCTGAAACTTAAAGTCATACCATGAGACCTGGCATTTGGATAGAAGCAACTAGAAAACTGTGGTTTTCTGAGAGGGTCATTTGGACCATTGCAAGCTGTGTAGCAAGACATCCATCTTTATGTTTTCCTAGGCAGCATGCAATAGGCCAAATGCCTTCTTAGGCAACTTGTATCATGGCCATATTTGCTGCCATATCTTTTGCATTAGGGTTGCCTTAAAATGTTTTTAGTAAGCACATTTCTGCTTGCCCCGCATGAGATCCTTAGGTTGAGATGTCTTGGTGAAAAAGACAGCTGCAGGCCGTCTCTGCTCTATGATTGTTCCATGGGGAAGTATCCTTCAGGGAAGGATGCAAGTGGCCTTGAGCTATTTAGGGCTGGGGATAACGTTTCAGTATTTAAAAAATTCACCAAGTAATCATGAAGGCTAACACTTGCTGACCTCCTTAGAGCTCGGTGAACCTTGACGACCTTTCCAAACTCCTTAAATGTTCCCTTGACCCAAAAAGCAGGGGGGAAGGTGTGTGCTTCTCCATAGCAATGGTTTTCGAACTTCCTACCCTTGGATTATTGTCATATCAATTTGTCTGCTGAGGAATCCTTCCATTTTGCAGATTCTAATGTGCTTTCTCAGTCCATGTGGGGTGCCTGCCAATCAGGTCCATTGGCAGGGTTGTAGCCATGGGAGGAAGAGGTCTGCCCCTCTTGGGGATATTCCAGAACTCATCCCTACTTTATTTATTTATTTATTTATTTATTTATTTATTTATTTATTTAATTAATATCCTGCCCAAGCTTACGTCTCTGGGCAGCTAACAACAATTAAAACACATATGAAAGTTAAAACAATTCAACATATAACACATATAAAAGTTAAAACAATACAATAATTTAGAAACCATAAAATTAACCAATTAGAAACCATAAAATTATCAGCTTCCATTGAAAAATACAAAATTAGCCCTTTTACTGTAGAGCAGTGGTTCTCAACGTGTGGGTCCCCAGATGTTGCTGAACTACAACTCCCAGCATCCCTAGCCCCATTGGCCTTTGGTTAGGGATGCTGGGAGTTGTAGTTCAGCAACATCTGGGGACCCACACGTTGAGAATCACTGCTGTAGAGAGTTAAGGAAAAGCCATGTATGCAGTCAGTATTCCAACCATATGTTCCCACCTTCCTGTGTTCTGGCCAATGAGTGCAAAGCCACTGGATAACTGATGCACACAAGGCATTTACTTCTAAATGCTGTGAAATTTAAATTTATGTTATTAATATTTAATGCAATAAAATTACTTTAATTCAGGCTGGCTACCTGTATTTAGGTTCTAGACATTCTGTATTGATCTCTTTGAATGTGGTGTCCTGTACCCTGTGGGCCTCCATGTCTCACATTTCTGGCTACAAGTTGGCTGTTGCCCTACAGAAACCAAGACCAAGATTTAATGCTTCCAGGAGCTATTTTAAGTTTGGGGTGGTATAGAACTATTTTGAATTAAAAATAATATTTTTTTCTTTTCCCCAGAGCCTTGGGAAGTACCAGCACAAAATACTTGACTTGACTTTTGTAATGTGCTCTCTACATGGGGCTGCCTTTGTACATAGTCTGGAAACTTCAGTTGGTTCAGAACGCGGCAGCCAGGTTGGTCTCTGGGTCATCTTGGAGAGATCATGTTACTCCATTACT
Organism: Hemicordylus capensis; assembly: GCF_027244095.1. Taxonomy (NCBI): domain Eukaryota; kingdom Metazoa; phylum Chordata; class Lepidosauria; order Squamata; family Cordylidae; genus Hemicordylus; species Hemicordylus capensis. The sequence continues at coordinate 33,708,279 of NC_069660.1, read as the reverse complement.
GATGGAGTTACACTGGCTGCCAATAGGTTTCCAGGCAAAATACAAAGTGCTAGTTATAACTTACAAAGCCCTAAATGGCTTAGGCCCTGGGTATTTAAGAGAGCATCTTCTTCATTACAACCCCCACCAGCCATTGAGGTTATCTCAGGAGGTCCGTCTCCAGTTACCGCCAACTCTTTTGGTGGCTACACAAAGACAGGCCTTCTCGGTTGCTGCCCTGAGATTGTGGAATGTGCTCCCTGCTGAGATACGATCCTCCCCATCTCTGGCAATTTTCAAAAAACACCTGAAAACCCATCTTTTTGCCCAAGCTTTCTCAGCTTCCTAATATTTAGGGATTTTAATTTCTGGTTTATTTTTAAATTGTTAAATTGTTTTTAAGTTTTTGTATATGTTTTTAACTGGTTTTATGTTATTGTATACCGCCCAGAGATGAACGTTTGGGGCGGTATACAAATTTGATAAATAAAATAGTGGTTTGGGGAGGCAGAGCCAGTCACAAAAATGGTGACATTTATATCAACAAAATAAGGAATTTTAATATCAAAACCCATAAATTACAGGAGAATTTTGCTGCAGGACAGGAAAGGAGCAGGAAAGGCTGCTTTGTGGGAGAAGAAACTGGTGAGAAATCAATGGGAGAGAAATTAAAAGCAACCCCAATCACTTCAAGAGAGAGATTAAAAAAGGTTTGGCCATGTCCACACTTATCCAGCTATCAGATTTGCAGAATAGGGAGGGAGAAGCAAGCCCAAGCACCTGGGCAGCTATTTCATAAGACCAAGAGCTACCAGGCACTCCCTAATCCCCACCCCTCCCCTAGAATGCTCCCAATGCTGCCCTGCAACTATCCTGAATTGCTGATCTCCTAGCAAAAATCTGTAACTTGTCCCTACAATCAGGCTCTGTACCAGAGGACTGGAAAGCAGCTAATTTAACTCTGATTTTCAAAAAGGGATTAGTGGGGATCTGGGAAACTACAGGCTGGTTAGCTTAACTTCTGTGCTGGGTAAATTGATGGAAAGCTTACTTAAGGACAAAATTGTTGAATATGTAGAACAGGCCTTGCTGAAGCACCAGAATGGCTTTTGCAAGGACAAGCCTTGCCTCACTAAGCTTTTGGAGTTATTTGAGAGTGCCAACAGGCATGTTGATAAAGGTGACATTGTATACTTGGACTTCCAAAAAACTTTTGACAAAGTTCCCCACCAAAGGCTCTTGAGTAAACTTAGCAGTCATGGGATAAGGGGACAGGTTCATATGTGGATCGGTAACTGGTTGAAGGACAAGAAACATAGCATAGGAATAAATGGACATTTTAGACAATGGAGGAAAGTAAGAAGTGGTCATTCATAAATGAAGTTGAAGTAGCAAAGTGATCAGATTTGCAGATGACACTATACTATTTAGGGTAATGAAATCCAAAGGAGATTGTGGGGAACTCCAAAAGAATCTCTCCAAACTGGGTGAGTGGGTGACAAAATGGCAAATGTGGTTCACTGTAAGCAAGTATAAAGTGATGCATTTAGGGGCAAAAAACCTCAACCTCACATATACACTGATGAAGTCTGAGCTGCTGGTGACTGACCAGGAGAGAGATCTTGAGACTGTGGTGGTCAGCTTGTTGGAAGTGTCAACTCAGTGTGTTGCAGCTATGAAAAGGCAAATTCCATGCTAGGGATCATTAGGAAGGGGGTTGAAAATAAAAATGCTAATATTATAATGCCCTTATACAAAATGATGGTGAAGCTACATTTGAAGTACTGCGTGCAGTTCTGGTCACCGTATCTTAAGAAGGACATTGTAGAACTGGAAAAGGTAAAGAAGAGGGCAAACAAGATGATCAGGGCCCTTGAGCACCTTCCTTATGAGGCAAGGCTAGAGCATCTGAGACTTTAGTTTGGAAAAGAGGTGACTACAGGAGAGATGATAGAGATGTATAAAGTTATGCATGGAGTAGACTGGGCAGAGAGAAATTTTTCTCCCTTTCTCACAACACTTGAGCCAGAGGTCATCCCATGAAACTGAAGGCTGGGAGGTTTAGGGCCGACCAAAGGAAGTACTTTTTCACATAGCACATTATTAATCTATGGAATTCTCTGCCACAGGATGTGGTGATGGCCACTAGCTTGGATGGCTTTAAAAGGGACTTAGACAAATGCATGGAGGACAGGTCTATCTATGGCTACTAGTCTGGTGACTATACGCCACCTCCAGCCTCAGAAGTAAGATGCCTTTCAATACCAGTTGCAGGGGAACAACAGCAGGAGAGAGAGCATGCCCTTACCTCTTGCCTGTGGGCTTCTCAGAGGCATCTGGTGAACCACTGTGTGAAACAGAATGCTGGACTAGATAGGCCTTGGGCCTGATCCAGCAGGGCTGTTCTTATGTACTTTGCAGGGGAAGATACAGAAAATGAAGGGTGGATAAGATAGCATGTGTATAACACTTGTTCCTACCTTAAAGATTTTCCCTTCTCCCCAGAAGTGGCACAACATTTATTTATTTATTTATTTATTTAACCTGTATACCGCCCAAACTTTCGTCTCTGGGCGGTTAACAATAACATAAAAACAATTAAAACAAATATAAAAGGTTAAAACTGTTTAACAATTTTTAAAACAGTATAAATTTACAACAACAGATTTAAAAAGCTGAAAAAGCTTGGGTGAAGAGATGGGTCTTCAGATGTTTTTTAAAAATAGTCAGGGATGGGGAGGATTGCATCTCAGCAGGGAGCGCATTCCACAATCTCGGGGCAGCAACCGAGAAGGCCCATCTCCGTGTGGCCACCAGACGAGCTGGCGGAACTGGAGACGGACCTCCTCAAGTGACCTCAATGGGCGGTGGGGCACATAACTAAGAAGGCATTCTCTTAAATACCCAGGGCCTTAGCCGTTTAGGGCTTTATAAGTTATAACTAGCACTTTGTATTCTGCCCGGAAACCAATTGGCAGCCAGGGTAGCTCCCTCAGCAAGGGAGTAATGTGGTCTCTCCGAGATGACCCGGAAATCAACCTGGCTGCTCCATTCTGAACCAACTGAAGTTTCCGGACCACATACAAAGGCAGCCCCACGTAGAGCGCATTACAGAAGTCCAGTCTGGAGGTTACCAACAGATATACCACTGTTTTGAGGTCATTGATCTCGGGAAATGGACACACCTGACGTATCAGCCCAAGCTGATAGAAAGCACCCCTGGCCACCGCCTCAACCTGAGAAACCAGGGAGAGGTGTGGATCCAGAAGTACTCCCAGACTGCAGACCTGTTCCTTTTGGGGAAGTGTGACCCCATCTAGAACAGGCAGGTCAAAATCGTCTCTGGAATTCTGACCCCGCACAATAAGTACCTCTGTCTTATCTGGATTCAGCTTCAGTTTGTTCTCCCTCATCCAGCCCATTACTGCCTCCAGGCAGGCATTCAGGGAAGATATGCCATCTCTTGAAGAAGTTGACATGGAGAAATAGATCTGGGTGTCATCAGCATACTGATAACATCCCGCACCAAATCCCCTGATGATCTCTTCCAGCTGTTTCATGTAGATGTTGAAAAGCATTGGAGAGAGTACGGAGCCTTGAGGGATACCATACTTAAGCTCAAATTTTGAAGAGCAACAGTCTCCAATCGACACCATCTGGAATCTGTCCGAGAGATAGGAGCAAAACCACTGTAAAACATGTGAAATTGCTGCCCAGAGGAAGCAGATAGATCTATCAGCATAGGTAGTCTTTTGTCTGTGGCCCTTCAGGATGTATTCTAGGATACCATGCAGGAATTCAAGTGTGTGCAGAAATGTCCTTGGACTTGTGCTGTAACCATGTTAACACCTGATTAAAAAAAAGTCTGAACAAGTGCCCAGAATAAATAGATGACATTATAAGAACATGATGGGCTATATTATTGCTAATTTGCTATGGGGCAAAAGTAGTATCTGAAAGCACCCGAGGTCATAGCATTGTAGCTTAGGTATGTGCGGTTCCAGAAAATAATAAGCGATGGCCATGATTCAAGTAATTTACAGTCTAAATTGGATAAAGCCCAAACTATGCTGACTAAACAGAGTCATGCATTATTAGTGCTGGAAAGTTTTATATGGTGTTAGCCATGGATTTGAGAATGGTGTTTCAGCTAATGAACTCCATGCTTTTTGGAAATGAATTCATTATTCAGAATATTTTCTGGGAACCAGTGAAGCAGCAACTGATGTCTTATGAAAATCTACATATGCAAGGTCCACATTCCTTGCTAAAATCTGAATATCAGTTGGGATGGACAAATATTGTACTTGCAAAGCCAGCATTTAACTCCAGTATTGGTACCTTAATGTCAGTGTTAAAGTCATTAGGGTTAGTGCACCTCAGATTTTAGAAATCTCACCTCAGACAATCCGTTGTCAGCCACATGTGTGACCATATCTTACACACTGAGAGATAAGGAAAAGATAATGTGTGTGCAGCCTTTTGCTGCTGTTGCAGTTTCCCAGAGCAAAATGAGGGTATCTATTCTCGATTAATTATTTGTTCTTTGACAACTTTTATTGATTGGCTGTCAGTTATGACTTCCAATTAACAGCCAGCCTGTTCTTACATATAAATTCAACGCTATTCCAAATGGGGTGGGGGGAGTGCTTAGGAAAATGAGTTTCATGGCAACCCTCTTCCACAGGACTACATAATCTCTCAATTTTTTGCAGGCAATAACTGTTCCGCTCCCTGCAAACCTTTGGTTAAATATTCTTTGCACCATTTCCTTTGTACCTTTTAAAAATGCCCTAGCAAATATTTAATATCTTCAAATGACCTAGCCCTAAAATCAAATTTTTATTTGATGGCTATAACTTTTACACTTTTTGTTCACTTTAGGCCACAGAGAGTTCAAAATGACTGGGAAAAAGCATACTGTATTGAAATTATTTGTGGGAGCATCATGAATAAGATGCAAAATGTGTATGACATGTGTTGGGGTGGAATCTTGTTTTTCAGATTTTGCATAAGGAAAAAGTCTCTCCTAGAGCCTTGTGGCATGGTCTTTCAGCTGCATACTATGCAAATATATCTTCCTCTCCATTTAGCCTGCTATCAAAAACTATGCAGCCATCGTACAAAGCACTATTGGGGAATATTTGTTAGGACAAAACATCACTCACTTCCTTCCTTTCCTACCAGTGGAACCTTTCATAGTACTGTATTGCTATATGTGTGCTTCATTTTCTCTCCCCATAAAGTAGCTGGAGAGTCAAGGTAGCATGGACATTTATAGTGCTTTGTTTGGTTGTTGCTTAGTTTCTGGTAGCAGGCTAAATATTTTGGTGTATGATATTTATTGAAAGATCAAGTTTTGGGGCTCTAGGGGCTACTTTTTCCTTAGGTGAAATCGGAAAAACAAGCTGTATTCTGCTACTTCCCTGGGATAATGCCATTTTCAATTCATTTCCACCCTACAAAAGGCCAGCTTGAATGACATGTCCATTGGCACTCTCAATGGCATGGGAGGGGAGTGTGGTTGCACCCTTCTTCCCTCATCCACTCTGCCATCCTGCCATTGCCTAATTCGATGATCTTCACAATTTTTCAAGCAGGGAGTCTCTTTGTAAAAAAAACAAAAAACACCCAAAACCAAAACCACCTTCATTCAGTGGGGGAGCCATTTTCCACTATGCAGACCTCCTCATAGTTCAGCAGTTTTCTCAGTGCTGGGAGGGCTCTATAAGAGAGCTAGAGCCCTCTCTTAAGAGATCTAGGAAGAGAGCATTGGGAAGGGCTACACTTTTCAATCCTCTGTGCACCCCTTCCTGGATGGTGCAGGGCTTAAGAGGGCTCCATTTCCTTTAAAGGAGCCCTCTGGCACTAGGCACAGCACAGTACTACACAGTGAGAATAGCCATTTTTGCATGTGACTGTGCAGAGACTGTGCAGAGTATTTGGCTTCACATAGACCCAATAAACAATTACTCAGGGGGCCACATGTAAGTTTGACGGGGGGCACTACTGGCCTCTGGACCTTACAGTGAAGAACACTGGCCTAACTGCATGGGAGGGTAGTTTGTCCAAACCACCCCTCAATGTATAGATAAGTAGTATTTAATCTACACATTAAGGGATAGTTAGGATGAACTTTGTTGTGTTTGGGGCAACAGTGGGATGATGTGTTGGATGGTGGACAAATATGCACAACCATACTCATCTCCTTATATAACTGGTTGGCAGACATATCTTCCAAACTGGCCCCTTGTAGGGCTGATGGAAGGGATAAACCCAAGCACACCACCCTGAATTCCTTGGACTATGGGTGAGATATGTGAATTATATCACACAAATTAAATCATCCTTAATTCTGAGGAAGTTGTCTGATTTTATGTATATTTTTGATTTCAAGCAAAAGACTTCTTGAGAGTTGGAACCATGGCTGCTCATTAATGAAAGGTTTTGGCTTACTACTAAGGACAGCTAAAATGTGTCGATTTCTGCTTTAAATCCCATTCTCCAAAACTCAGCATAGCTGCAGGGATAAACCCTCACATCTATTGCATGGGGTGCTTACCAGTGGGTGGGTGCTTACCAGTGTGGTTGCCCTGAGGTTCAGAGACACTCAGAAGTGGTGATTCTGCTTCTAAAGCCTAGCACAAGGTTACAGACAAGACCCCATTCTCCCTGAAGCCAGCTTAGAGTCAGGCTCAGTAGTGACCACACATTTTGGCTGGCTACCAAGCCAAAATCCGTGAACCCCTGCTTTTAATCTGGCACTGGTAGGAGCTTCTGTATTCTATTGGATCTGGTTGTAAAGTCAATCTGGCAGCTGTTTGCCGTGCATGGCTTTTAGGTGGTGTCTGAATAATATTTGCAGAATTCTCTGCTAATCCAAATCTCATTTACAGTCTATTGAAACTTAAGTACAGAAAAGTCCATAACCAATCCAAGGGGACAGGTTTGTTGGCTTGTGGTCACAGCTATGCTGGATTCCACTCCAGCAGGGGAAGGAGGGAGGGAGGAGACCTTCCCTACCTGGTAAGGAGCAGACATGGCTCATAGCCATGTTCCTCTGTTGCACAACTTTCCTACACATAGAGACCCTATCCTACCTACACTACAGCAATGTTATAATCTAAGCAGATTGTTCCTCATTCCCCCTCCACCAGTTCTCAATGTACTTATCCTTGGTTTTCACCCAGATCTAACAACATTATCTTAATGTGGCTTGCACCCTAAGGCCACACAGTCCACTGCACTGTTGCTATTAAATGTAAAGTGTGCTGTCGTGTTGGTAGAATACTGGAGGGGTTTACCATTGCCATCTCCTGCACAGTATGAGATGATGCCTTTCAGCATCTTTCCTATATGGCTGCGCTGCCCAATATGGGAAACATACCAGCGGGGATTCGAACTGGCAACCTCTGGCTTGCTAATCAAGTCATTTCCTCGCTGTGCCATTAGGTGGTACCTACTCCTTTTTGTAATGGTGTAATTCCCACCACTGGTATACATGCATATTAGGAGCTTTCCCCACATTCTTTCTGTCCACCTTTGTGAAAAAGCCATATTTAAAAGGGCCACCATTTAGCTGCCTCGCTGCTCATCTTCTTGATCATTTTCTGTACAGCCATAGGCAGTTTCAAACTTCTCTTTGGAGTCTGAAAGCTGATTGATCTCCAAAGATTGTCGTCTTCATTGCCAACCCAATAATGCCTGATCAAAATAAAACACCACAAAGCAGAATGCTCAATCAAAACATACATTAATCATTCAATCTCTTCTACAGTTATGTAGCTGCGGGATTCTGTGCCAAGATATTGATCCCCTTCTAGGGTTTGATTCATGTGTAGTCGGTGTTAAAGAGTAGTGCCTCAGCAAAATTGGAGCATTTGATCTAGTATTAATTTTCTGAAAGCTCCAGGGTGTTGAGTCCTTGATCCCTAGGCAGTCCTTTAAAATTTCCTGCTGTTCAGCACCTAGTGGCTGTCTCTTTGCTAAATGGTTGGAAAATAGGACCATGTTTCTAACTGTGTGAAAATTAAAAATGTCACTTGTGATCTGGGAAAGACTGTTGAGGTATATAAGGGCTGAAGAACAGAAAGAAGATATTCTGTGAGTAAATAGATGCTCATGCTAAGTATTTTGTCAGAGATCAATCACAGAACACTGACTATACCTGTCCTCCATGAATTTGTCTAAGCCCCTTTTAAAGCCATCCAAGCTAGTGGCCATAAACACATCCCATGGCAAAGAATTCCATAGATTAATTATGCAGTGTGTGAAAAAGTACGCCCACTTGTCGGTCCTAAATTTCCCAGCCTTCAGTTTCATAGGATGACCCCTGGTTCTTGTGTTGTGAGAGAGGGAGAAGAAATTGGCTGCTCTTGGCATTAGTTAGAGGCGCATTTCTTCTAGTGCTAGGGTCTCTCTAAAACACAGCTCCTAAATTTCTATTAACCCTGCAATGGAAAAAATACAGGCACAATGCAGGTATCTTGCATCCCCCCCCCCAAACAAAAGAGCAAATAGCAAGGATTTTCATTATGAAAACAGGATTAAGGGGAAGGATTAAGCACCCCATCCCTCTGCATCAATGCAGAGACCTAGTAAGACCTAGTAAGTTTAAAGAAAAATCGAGTGATTTCATCATGGATCTCCTGTGTCACATTTGGAATGTCTCTAAGACTTCTTGTGGAGGGACTCAACTTTCCCCCCTCAGTTTTAACTTCTTACAAACAGACTCAACAAGGATGAAACCTCATATCTTTTGGCAAAGCGTTTTGTTAACATTAGAGCAGGTGTAGTTATTCTGGTGAAAAACCAGAGCCACTTATTTTACATTTACATTTTACTTCACATTTTATGTGCAGTAATGGGAAGATGCTGAAAGATATTGTCTCATACAATGCAGGAGGAGGCAATGGTAAACCCCTCCTGTAGTCTACCAAAGAAAACCACAGGGCTCTGGGCTCCAGGAGTCAAAATCGACTTGACGGCACACGTTACCTTTAATGGAGATCAACATCTGCATAACTCACATTCTTCTTAGATTCTTACATCCTGTTGACTTGATTTCCCGCTGCAGTTTTCCCACAAGTGGCCTTCACTTCCTGCCCAAAACCACGGGTAAAGTGATTCTGTGTACATTTGCATCCCATAGGAAAATATGTTTCCTCATCTCGCACCGATAACATATTTAAAGCTACCCTCCCAAATTTATGATAAAGCTGCTTGACTCCTTTCCTTCTGGAGTTCCTTGTGCAAATATATTAGCATTCTTTCAATCCAACAGTGTTTATGCTGTGAGGATTATCTGGTTGACTTGCTCATCCATCCCTGGCTTTGTCAATTTTTTTCTGCTTAAAAAAAGAAGCCAGTCTTTAAGATGAAATGATGTAATTATGCTAGAGCTGCAGACAGCAGCTGATAAGCATTAGATACAGTGGCCTTGTAAGGAAGACCCTTGTGTAGGAGACGCATGCAGATCAGTCTAATGCAAGAGACTGTCTGATGTTATTCCAAGCTGCTCTTTTGCTGTCATTCAGTCTGGAGTAACTAAGTACTGAGAAGGGTGGAGCTTGTCAATGGAGAAAGACGTTGGCTGCCAATTGAGGGGCTTCAAAGAAAGGGAGAGTTATTTCCACCATCTCAAAACCCTCCTCTTCCTATACATACATGCTTTTAACAGCTAATGGCTGGTTATGCTAGACTCCATTGGAATGTCTCCGCTTGTGAAAACTAGGGGAATAAATATTGAATTGATTGCTAATTCACTAGATGAGCATCATACACCACTATAGGCCAGTTTCTACATTACACTGAGGATGTGTTGCAAACATAAGAATAGTTCCTGAATAGTTACACCGGCACAGTGTAATGAATAAGTGAGCCAGTAACAAATACATGCAATTCCATGATTTCCAGTAGTCATTTTGTAACATTGAAGATCAAAGGTTGCCTCATCCACCTTTGCTAGATATCATATAATATCATCCCACAAAGCTGTTTCTGGATACCAAATGGTGAGGTGGAGAAGGGAGAGATTATTCCCATGTGTCATCCAAAGACATTTCAACTGTTTTACATCCAGCTACATTGCTGCATACTGGATAGTCCAGTGCATGTGACATTGTTAGGGACAAAAGTGTAGGAATTACTAGGATCCAGAATTCAGTCCTGGATGACTTCTTAGTTTTGGACTACATCTCTCATCAACTTGGCCACAGTAGCTGAAGGTCAGGGCTGATGGGAGTTGTAGTCCAAACCCAACAAATTACTCAAGACTGCCAAAAGCAGTGGGGTCAATGATAATACCTTCATTAGGAGCAACTGGTCTCGTATTGCAGTATGTAATTTTGAGCTCTGTAAAACTCAAAACTTTCTATTTTGTCTTATATTAAGACTTGCCCCTGCTAACTGGGCAAAGAGGCACCTTTTACCGTGGTGATTCTCTTTATTTAGCAGGAGGAGAGTAACTGACCCTATCCACCCCCAGCACAGTACTTCCAGTGACTGTTGCTGGTGTCTGTCTTGTTTATTGATTTTAGAATGTGAGCCCTTTGGGGACAGGGAGCCATCTTATTTATTTATTTATTATTTCTCTGCGTAAACTGCCCTGAGCCATTTTTTGAAGGGCGGTATAGAAATCGAATTAATAATAATAAAGAAAAAATATGTAAAGAGCAAACAGCTGATGTTTCCTAGCAAAAACACAGTGTTTTGAGCTGCAGTTATCTTTTTCATTTTGTGGGTCACATAAAATGAGACAGTGGGCTTGCAGAAGCGTAATAACATGGGATGCATGTCTGCTGGAATTTTTTCTGAGGGGTGGGGGAGTCAAACACACACACACACACACACAATCATCTGCTGCTCCACATTCATCCAAATGTTAATCTGGGGCGGGGGAATCCTCCGCTGGCTTTTAGATTGACTCAGTCAATCTCAGTCAAGGAGAGGAGAGGTGGTCTTGTGGAAGCAAGCATGACTTGTCCCCTTTGCTAAGCAGGGTCTGCCCTGGCTACATATGAATGGGAGACTACATGTGTGAGCCCTGTAAGATATTCCCCTTAGGGGATGGAGCCGCTCTGGGAAGAACATCAGTTCCAAATTCCCTCCCTGGCAGCATCTCCAAGACAGGGCTGAGAGACATTCCTGCCTGCAGCCTTGGAGAAGCCGCTGCTAGTCTGTGTAGACCAGTGTTTCTCAACCTTTTTGGAGTCAAGGACCACTAAATTCCTCGTGCAGAGTTTCAAGGACCGCTACATTCTTCATGCACAGTTTCCCAGACCAGCAGTTAGTAAAGGGCTTTCAAGTTTAAGTCTATCTATCTATCTATCTATCTATCTATCTATCTATCTATCTATCTAATAGACTTCTATACTGCCCAAAACTTGTATCTCTGGGCAGTTTACAATTAAAATAATATAAGCATTAAAATCATTAAATTTGGAATCTTCTGCAAACATGGAATATTAGGGGTTCTCAACCCTGGGTCCCCAGATGTTGGTGGACTTAAACTCCTATAACCCCCAACTACAATGGCATTTGGCCATTATGACTGGGGATTATGGGAGTTTAAGTCCACCAACATCTGGGGACCCAAGGTTGAGAACCTCTGAATCTAAAACCCTGGGTGAACAAATATGTCTCCAGTATGTCTTCAGTATGTGTGGGGTGGGGGTGCTTGTGATTACTCAATGGAGAGGGGATGTTGGGACATTAGAAAAATTCAAAAACTACGAAACCAACATACAAGCAAGCTTTTGAATTCCCCCAAACTCTTCATCAGGCTGGATGTCAAGCAAAGCAAAAAGGAGGTGAGGAGAGGAGAGCTGGGCAAGTTGTCAGTAGAGCCCGAAGTCTACAGTTTAATCCTCTCTTGATGGAGGTGGAGTTTTAGCCAGAGTTGTGTAGTTGCAGGGCCGGATCCAGACTACGTTAGTCAGGACCACCCACTGAAATTAATTCAGTCATCTCTCATTTGTGTCAATGCTGCTTGGTCATGATCACCTGGCTTGATCTGGATCCTGCTCTTAATTGTGCACTTTGTAAGGTGGACTAATGAAACCCGCGCAGCTCCTCCAAAACTCCTTAAAAACAGTTACGTGGCAGGCTCTGGGAATGGTTTTTTTAAATGGTGAAAGAAAACGTGAAGTGGGGACCTGGTGTTAAAGGGAAAGGGGCAATTCTGAGATGGCGGGGGATGCAGGGCATTATAGTGGTGGATGGTTCGTCTTCCTCGCTGGGGAGACGAGGCACTGTTCAGGGTGGGCAAGGCAATGGTGCACCAGACCACGCTTGGAAGGTTGCCTGGATCCAAGAGCTGCTGCCGCTGTGCTTGCACACCAGAGTGTAGCAGGTGTTCCCCCATTCTCTCTCGCAGCGCATGCTTCTGTGCCCCCTCCCAACTCCCCTGCATGCACCAATCACACCAGCCTGCCTTTGGGGCCACACAGCTCACGTGGTCCCACATGCCGCCCGTGCATTGCTGCGAGGCAAGCCAAGGCAGCCCTCCTCCCTCCCTCCACTGCTTAGCCCTCACCGTGGCATGATCCCGGCCAGAGGTTGTCCCCCCCACCCAGCGAGGTCATAAAGGGGACTGCCATCTTCCACCGGCGGGGCAGACCAGGGGAATTATAAGGGGCCAAGGGACCACAACGCCCCACCAATGCAAGAGAGAAACGGTGTTCCCTCTCAAGGTGCCTTGGCCGCAACAGGCAGCTGGTTTTAAATCGGTTGGGATCGGACACGAACCGCGCTGGGCATCAAATCCCCAGGATCACTTCATTCCAGTGCCATTCATCCAATGACCCTTTTGCATGAATGCACAAAATGGTCTCTTGCCTCTCCCCTGCACCACGCCACCTCCCTCCGCCACTTGGCCCTCCTTGGTACGTGTGCTTGCTCCCCTTCCCCAAGGGAGTCCACTTGCACTCCCTTTCTGTAAAGCCCAAGCCAAGGTGGCACTCCTCCCTCCCTCCACTGCTTAGCCCTCACCACGGCATGATCCCAGCCAGAGGTTCCACCCCCTGGCGAGGTCACAAAGGGGACCGCAGACCAAGTGGTTACAGGGGGCCAAGGAAAACACCCCACTGATGCAAAAGGGAAAAAGAGTTTCCTCTCAAGGTGCCTCGACCACAACAGGCAGCTGGGTTTCAATCAATCAACCTTTGGCTGCAAATAATGAGCATGCAAGAACCAGCAGCCCTTCAAGTGGCGCCCACTGCCATACCTTTTCCTCGATGCCCCACGCCACATACAGTTTGAAGTTGTAAAGATAAAGATAGCTGTAGGAAGATCTCAGCAGCACGTGGAGGCAAGGCGGAAGCAGGGTCCCGTGCCTCCATGATACTCCTCCTCTCCCTCTTCCATGCCATGTGCAAAATTGAGGAAGTGAGTGCCTTGATTGCAGGTGTTTGGGGGGGGGGGGTTTGACTCCCAGTCAGGGACCGGCACTCAACCCTTCGGGGACCGGCAGTGGTCCAGGGACCGGTGGTTGAGATACGGTGGTGTAGACAATACTGAGCTAGATGGACCAAAGGTCTGACTCTTCTTATGTTCCTAAAAATCTACCACAGTGTGATCACCCACCTGCAGTCTAAAGTGATGCAGTCCACTCTGCCACTGCTTGGCATACAAACTGTTGCATGTGCAGGCCAAGCCTCAGGCAGAATGAGGTAATGGACTGCTGGGGTGGAAGAATAGGGTTGCCAAGCCAACTCTGACTGAAGCTATTCTTGGAGATTCCCCCCACCCCATGCCAATATTGCTCACAATATTAAGCTGTATACAATCTCCAGAATGGTTTTCAGTGGTGACCTGGAGACTGATGTTGATTCCTGGAGATTCTAGGCCAGTCCTGGAGGATTGGCAATTCTCTGGTCTGTGCTATTTTCCGAATGCAAAAGTCGCTGATCATACTTTTTGAATGTTCTCCTCCATTTAAAAAAAAAAAAAAAAATCCTTGCAAACAGAAAACTAGAGCAGCTGGCAAAGGTGCAGGATAGAATTTTCCTCCCTGATGTATTACCGGGGCTGACTGTAGGGATGGGCACCTACCTGAAGGAGGCACAGTGCTGAGCTTGGTAACCCGTTCTTAGTTGAATGTACTCTCTGCAATGAGTCAGGGAGTCATTGCCAGTGTTGCAGAAATCTACTAGTCTGTAGAGAGTTAAAATGATGCCTGACAAGTGAAAAAAGTCCTGATGAGTAATGTACCAACATTACATAGCTTGACAAGTAAAATGTTTTGTTTGGCTGATGAATTGAGCCAACATTTCTTCACTCCTGGTCATTGCAAAAGTAAACTCCCATCGATTACCTTTAAAGTGTGCTTATTTTTCAGTTTCCAGTTTGCTGTTATTTGTTTTAGATAGAAATCATTGGTACACAGCTTTACTGTGAGGCAGCCTTACTAAGTGCTATAAGCACTACAAATACTATGCAGACTATAAGCTCTATAAATAATTTCAAAAGAAAGCTGTAAAATGATCAGTTTCAAAATTGGATAACTTTTCTTTTTTGTGCTGAAAAGCCTTGGAACAGTACTGGGCTTTGCAATTCTGCACAAGCCACACAATGCGGCAACACTGATAAACTAAATGGTGGGAGGGTAAAACCAAAGGCACTTCTTGTCCATGGTGCTGTTTATGTTAGAGCTGGCCCTGGGTACTACTTTTCTATTTGCAGGGATGTTTTCTTCATGAGCATCCCAAACTGGAATGCCCCATGTAACATCTGAAGTGGTGCAATCTGTTTTACCACCTCAGCATTTGACCCCCTTTCTCCTGCATGTGTAGACCAGGCCAGTGTTCCCTCTAAGAGAGATTTCCAGATGTTCTTGACTACAACTCCCAGAATCCCCAGCTGCAATGGCTTTTGCTTGAGGATAATGGGAGTTGCAGTCAACAACATCTGGGAATCCCTGTTAGAGAGAACACTGGACCAGGCCTCAGTGAGTTCCTTTGGGGTTAAAACTTCCACAAGCTTCAAGGAAAAGCATGTTTTCCACCTTGTGCTGTATTTCCTGAACACTCTGAATCAACACCAGTTCTTCAGGCACAAAAAGGCATAAATATGCCACCAAACCTCCTTCAGATTACATTGGAATTAATCACACTGATTATAGGCTACCAAAAAAGGAGATTCTGTGTCTGTTTACAGCTTCTTGGGGGCCTTCTGCAAGCTGTCAGGGCTTAAAATTGTAGATTTCTGCCTGCTTTGCCAAGTGTCTCCAGTCTCCACATGCTTGAGGAGTTGGAACACTTTTCTAACAGGATACAGGGTGCTGAAAGCATTCCTACACAGGACTGCGCTCAAAAGAGAGTGGTATCCCTATGTTGGTTAACAGGGTGACTCATGCTTATGATACAAAGAAGGATGAAAAGTAGTAGGATTCATGCGTCAAGAAACAGAATGGTCAGTTATCTCAGAGCATTGCTGGGTCCACAAAGTCTGCATACGCAATAAGTGACCAAAGTGAAATTCTTAAAATGGTTCATCATGATATAGTACTTAACAGCACTTTGAAAATGCCACTGAAAATTGTGTTTTTAATTTTCCATAACGTACTTTTCAGTTGAGAACTGTGGGATTCTTTCTTGCTTTGTAAAGGCTGTTCCAGAATATTCACTTACTGCATGAAAACCGCATAGCTGTTACCCATTTGCTGCACCATTTGCTAACATGTCCCCACAAGGTAGCATTTATGTTATGAAAATGCAGCCTTTTCGCTGGACATTAACTGAAACATGTTAAAATTGGAGAAAAATTGTCCTCCAGCTGATGTATTTTGAGGACAGAAGAAATGTTATATTCCTGCAAAAATCAATTGTCATTATGGTCTTAGACCAGCATAATGTAAAAGGAGCATGTAATATTCAATGCTATCTTAAGGAAAGACACACAATGGGAATCAAAGTCACATTTATCATGCAAAAAATGTGGTTATGCAGAATATATCTGTTTAATATGCCCATGACAGAAAATGACACAACCACCTTCTTATGCAATTTAACAACAGTCAACAGGAAGAACAATTGAATTTTGCCAGGGAAACCATCTGCAGTCTCAGTGCTAGAAAAATGGGTTTAGGAACATAGGAAGCTGTCTTTCCGAGTCAGACCATTGGTCCATCTAGCTCAATATTATGGCAATAGCTCTCCAAGGTTTCAGGCAGTCTCTCCCAGCCCTACTATACCTGGAGATGCCATGGATTGAACTTGGGACCGTCTGCTCTATGGCTCCAACCTCTAAGGGGAATATCTTATAGTGCTCACGTTTATCACTTATGAATGCTCAGTATGAATTGAAGATGTCTATAAGCCCCAGAATCAAAGTGCTTTGTAAGCAGGACTGTTTATCAAATAAACTGCTGTCCTTATATTCCCCTCCTCTTTATATGTCATGCTGACATAAACCTAAGGAACAAAGTGCCAATTGCTTTCAAAAATGTCAAATAAATATTATAAGTATTGGGAGTAAACAGTCAAGGTAATTAATAACCAGTAATTGACCACTATGCAAGACCCTCATCCTGAAATGACTTATTGCAGACTGATCCTCCGGAGGGCTCAATCTTCTCTATATATAATTCTCTAGCATACCCATGGCTAATCCCATGCGTGGCAGCTCTCGTGTGAGTTCACGAGCAGCTGCTGGGAGTTACAAGAGCTGACAAGGAGGTAGGGAGACCAAGGAGGAAGAGGAGGTGCCATTGCAAGCTGCTGAGGATGGCCGAGCAGGTGGCTAAAAGAGGGCCAATGGCCTCCTTGCGAGGAGGACGAGAGCTGGCGAGGGGAGGGAGGCGGGCGGAGGTTGAGGAGAAGGTGGCGGTGCCACCGTAAGCGGCCAACAAAAACGCACTGCCGGGCTGCTCGTGAAGAGGATGAGAGCTGCCAGTGGAGAGGGAACCTGGCTGAAGGGATGGGAGAAGAACTGGCTGTGAGCCCTAAAATGGAGAGGGAGGAAGGGAGAACTAGGGGTGCAGATGCTCTGCGCCTGGGTCAGCTAGTTTGGAATAAATGGCTTAATTCATCGGTCGGAATTCTCTGATGCTTCTGGCAAGTAATTAATGCTGCGGTGATGTTCTTTCCACAGGACAGCCCATGCCAAAGCCAAGTCAGAAGGTGCCGAGCAAGCAGCACTGGCAGCTAACAATGAATCCACTTTAGCCAGGTCAATGGCCAGGGAACTATCTCCGGACTTCTACCAGCCAGGTAGGAAATTGAGCTCTTTCTACCTGATTCTCAGTTATTCTCATTAATAGTGAGATATTAAGCACAGTGGCCAACATATCCTGCAGCATAAAGAGTGGTGTAGATCCACCTGCACTGCTGCAGAGCTCTAACACACATTATGCTGCTGCTGTGCAAGAGCGCTATTCTGGTACAGCTTGCCCTTGTATAATTGCAGGGTGTTTGCTACTTGCATTGGCAATAATGTAAGTAGTGCACAACCTTCAATCATGGAAGTCTAACCTCTACGAGAACAACCCTCTTGTGCAGCAGCATCGCCATGTGTGTATTAGAGCCCTGCAGAGACACGGGCAGATCTGCACTGCTTGCATTACTCTGCAGGACATATCAGGCAGTGACAGGACTGAAACTGAGTACCAAACTAGATGTTACAGTGGCGCTGCTTATACGTTACACAGAACCATACAATTTTAGAGTTGGAAGGGACCTTGGAGGTCTTCTAGTTCCTGCTTAGAGCAGGAAACTATTCCAGCACCCCTGACAGATGGCTGTCCGGCCTCTGTTTGAAAACCTCTAGTGAAGGAGAGCCACCAATGGATGGTTCCACTACTGAACAGCTTTTGGAGTTAGGAAATCCCCCCTAAAGTTTAGCCTAAATCTGTAATTTCCTTGTAATTTCAATATGGGTTGTGCAGATTTCATATCAAGGCTCCATCCAACATAGATTAGTGGAAAGAGGTCTGAATCCTTTCTCCCCTGCTTCTCCATCAAAACCACTTCTCTCCATGGTTTTTCTCCTAAGGAACTCCAGTATAAATAGCCTCCCACTGGGAGCAAAATAGTTTCAAGCGGGGGGAATGCAATCAAAGGAAGGGTTCAGCATCTCCCTTCTGCCCATGCTGCATTTTATAAGCCCCCTGCTACTTTATGTGCAATCAGCACAGCCTGCATTTTCACATGGATTGTGCTCCCATAACAGTTTTGTCCCAAGGACTGGATAATATAAACTATGGGCATCACACACTTTAAGTCAGTTGCTACAGAACATCTCAGTTTCACACTGAGTGGATTCAGATGACCACCTATAATTACTTAACAAGTAGGAACTGCTGAGTGCTAGAAGTGCATACTGCTGTCGGACGCGTCTTCTGAACCCACCCAAATCTAGTCACAAAGGTTCTCTGTCCTACATCTTACCAACTTCCATCCCCAGATCTGGAAGTTGGTCAGGTAGTCTTGCTAAAACGTTATGTGCAGAATCTCAGTAACCAGATTTGGTGGGTTTAGAAGACATGCCTCATAGGAGTGCATGATCCTTACACTCACCTGTTCTTCTCCTATTTTGTAATTACTTACAGGCAGTCTTCAGTGATCTTACAGTGGTCTTCAAATGAGATTGCTGCATAACACTGAAATAAAAATGATTTCTCAACAGCCACCCACTCACACATGTACACAAAGCTATTTTTCAGATTTGGGAAGATAGGAAAAGCTCACAGAGCTCTCTTTCAGCAGAGGTCTTCTTGTTTAGGGCTTCCTGGATAGTCAAAATGTGTATGCTCTGGTGTTGCTGTCTTTAAGCTCAGAAGCATCATATCATGGCTAGCATGTTGGACAGCCAACGTGTGAAACAGTTAACAACAGCTGAAGGTCATGTGATCTTGGTGTGAGAGTATCAGCTGTCATCTGTGTCTTCACAATTGCCTAGTGAATGCCAGGCTATTTTTAGCATACAGGAAACAGGAAATTGGAATTCCCAGTGTAAGTTTCGTCTTTAAAAAATAAAACCTACATACTTAAATGATTCCATTTTCATTCATAATGACTCACATCCTGACTAATGTTGCACTTGTGGAAGAAAGTTTCATTTTCATAAGGGGTGATTTTTCTGATTCCCCCCTTCATAAGAACAGCCCCGCTGGAGCAGGCCCAAGTCCTCTAGTACTTTTTCACACGTGGCCCACCAGATGCCTCTGGGAAGCCCATAAGCAAGGGAGGAGGAATCCTTCTATTCTGCTGTTGCTCCCCTGTAACTGGTATTGAGAGGCATCATGCCTCTGAGGCTGGAGGTGGCTGATAGCCACCAGACTAGTAGCCATTGATAGACCTGTCCTCCATGAAATTGTCTAAGCCCATTTTAAACCCATCGAAGCTAATGGCCATCACCACATCCCATGGCAAAGAATTCCATAGATTATGTGCTGTAGGAAAAAGTACTTCCTCTTCTCAATCCTAAATTTCCTGACCTTCAGCTTCATGAGATGACCCCTAGTTCTAGTGTTGGCCACTCTTTCCACTCCATGTCTTCCCTTAGTTACCTCTTTTCCAAAGTAAAGAGGCCCAGATGCTATAGCCTAGCCTCATAAGGTCTAGCCTAGCCTGATCATGCCCTCTTCTGTACCTTTTCCAGTTCTACAATGTCCATAACCTATAGTGACCAAAGCTGTATGCAGTACTCCAGATGTGGCCATACCATAGATTTGTATAAGGGCATTATAATATTAGCAGTTTTATTTTCAGTCCCCTTCCTAATGATCCCTAGCATGGAATTGGCCTTTTTCACAGTTGCCGCACACTGAGTCAACACTTTCAGTGAGCTGTCCGTTAAGACCCCAAGATCTCTCTCTTGGTTAGTCACCAACAGCTCAGAACTCATCAGCGTATATGTTAAGCTGGGTTTTCCCCTCCGATATGCATCACTTTACACTTGCTTACATTGAACTGCATTTGCCATTTTGTTGCCCACTCCCCCAGTTTGGAGAGATCTTTTTGGAGCTCCTCTCAATCTGCTTTGAATTTCACTACCCTAAATAATTTAGTGTCATCTGCAAATGTGGCCACTTGACTGCTTACCCCAACTTCTAGAACATTTATGAAAAAGTTAAAGAGAACTGGTCCCAATACCAATCCTTGGAGGACCCCACTTTTTACTTCCCTCAATCTACTTCCCTCTGTGACCCACAATTCCCCTCAAAGGTATGTCTATGCAGGTTGGTGGGTCTTCAGGCATATATTTTCAGGGGGCATGGGAAGCAGCAGAGGAAAAGGAGTGTTAGCAACAATTGTTCCTTCCTCTTGTGCAGTGAAAAGTACTTCCACAAACACATTCATCAGGATGTGTGCCACTGATTTTGTGATATAATGTAGGCAGCCCAGGCAAAATTGGTTTGCTATGAAGTTATTTGGATTGCACTTATTCCTTCACGTGAAATGCTGCATGAGACGTGAAACATTTCCAAGATTGTTCCATTAAAATAATGCTACATTTCTATTACATTTTATTTACAAATGTATCATCAAACAGTGTACATCCTATATAATAAAGCCCTAGCGTGTGCGCCCATGTCTCTGGTGTCTGCACCCGTGTCTCCCTCGGCTGTTCTGGGCATGCACTCTGCGCATGCCCAGAACAGCCGAGGGAGACACAACCGCAGGCACCAGGCGGACATGTTGGTCGGTTGGTCGGCCCAGCCGCGGGGAGGCCAGATGCGGCAGTGGCGGGTCCGGCCCGGCCGCGGGGAGGGCAGAGACGGGGAGAGGAGAGACGGCGGCGGCGCCATCGCCGCCAGACGGGGTGAGGAGGCAGCGGAAAAAGCCGGCCTAGGTGGGGGCAGAGCTGCCGCTGATGGATGGGGGGGAGGAGGCGGCGGGGGAAGCCGGGCGAGGCGCCGCCCGGCGGGGGGAGGAGGCAGCAGAAGAATCTGGGCGAGGCGTCGGTGGAGCCGCCGCCGCCGCCGCCGCCACCGCTGGGCGAATGGAAGGAGGCAGTGGAAGAAGCCGGAAAGGGGAGGCAGGCGGTGGGGGGGGGGCCCGGGCCCAGCCGGGGAGACCGGCGGCGGAGCGGAGGCCGATTGCGAAGGGCCCGGCCACGGAGGCCGGTGGCAGCCCGGCCGGAGATGGCCCGGCCGGAGACTGGGGCGGGGGGACAGAGGCAGCGGCGGGCCCGGCCGCGGAAGCCACAGGCGGCGGCGGCCGGACCGGCCCGGAAAGGGGAGGCCGGCCGGTGAGGCGGTGGCGGCCCTGGATACTGTGGCGGAAGGTGTGGGGAGAAGGCTACTAGCGCCCGTTATTTTAACGGGCTGAAAGATACTAGTGGATAATGAATGCTCTTATAATGTGCACATGTTGGCATTTGCATAAGCCCTTTTCAAATGTTGTGTGTGAGTGCAAAATATTACATCCATCAAAAATGGCCTATGTGCTCGTAGCACTCAAATGCTCTTTTAGGAAGGATGATAAACAGTTGCTGAATTATTCCTGAAGAAGATCTTTCTGAAATCTGAAAATTTGAAGTCTTGACATAAATTAGGCATATCAATTTGCCTAATATTGACATCAGAGCTGAGAGGAACCTCATAGACTATGTAGTCCATCTCGCTGCTAGAAAAAGTCATCCCATCTGCCTGGAGTTATCATTAGGAAAGAACTATGCAGCATCTACTTCACCGAGGTACCTTAGATATATGAGAAGCAGTGGGTGACATCCAGACTGATCTTGTGTTAGCATAAATGCTGTTGTGCTAGTATAAGGACATGGTTCTATAAAGAAATGATCCTCTGTTCTAGACTAGCAGAAGATTTTGTGCTAGGGGTAGTGTGATATCATGCACTTGCTAATTGTTGTCCACCTGTATACGTTTATACATCATCTAATCAATCAAGGCTTTTGTTCACCTATAAACAAATCTAGGGGTGACCCTCTCAGGGAATAGCAATAGCAATAGCAATAGCACTTACATTTATATACCGCTCTATAGCCGGAGCTCTCTAAGCGGGTTACAATGATTTAGCATATTGCCCCCAACATTCTGGGTACTCATTTTACCAACCTCGGAAGGATGGAAGGCTGAGTCAACCTTGAGCACCTGGTCAGGATCGAACTTGTAACCTTCTGGTTACAGGGCGGCAGTTTTACCACTGCGCCACCAGGGGCTCTTTGGCCTCAGATAGCAAGTGCATTGCAGGGTTCTGAATGTGGGCACCCTGCTGCAGGTCCACTGCTATTGCCCTTCTTCCCTTGTGTTGCCGCTCCCCCTCTTCCTGGCTCTTTGGCCTCTACGTCCCCCCGCCCCCAGGGCATACTCTGTGTGCCTTGCCATCCTGCTCACTGGGCCACACATCCTCCTCAACTCCCCTTCCCAGGAAGCCAGGAAGTCCCAATGGACAAAGCTGTGGATACCTACTACTGCAGCAATCAGGGGCAGTGGATGGGTGGGCAGACAGAGAGCACCTCAGAAAGGTGAGGTGAGGGGAAATAAGGGAGAGAGGTGGCGTCAGCAGGCTCTGGCCCAGGGGGTGAGGCAAGCAGAGTGCACCCTATGCAGGGGAGGTGGGGAGAAAGAAGAAAGAAGAGTGGCGGCAGGCAGCTGCAAGCTCCAGCCCAGGGATGGAGCCGGCAAAGTGAGCAGAGTGTGTCCAGGGAAGGGAGAGGAAGAGGGCTGGCATCTGTGGCCGCAGGGCGGCATTTTGCACCTCACCTCAAGTGGCCATATATATTGAGCTGCCACTGAATGAATCCAACCACAGGCTTATTCAGTCTAATTTTAAAGAGTTCCAGTGATGGAAGATCTTTCACATCCCTATGCAATATATTTCTCCGCTCCATCACTTTTACATTTACAAAATTCTCCCTGAAACCTAGGCTAAATATTCTGGCTGTCCTATGAGTTCATTGTTATTTTTTGACCTGTATATAGCAGAGAAGGGAGCAATGATTTGTATCTATCTTAAGATAACTCTTTGTGTATCAGAAGGCTGTTTTCAAGTTTGTCTTCAAAGCCCATTTTTACAACCAGCTCTCCGTGTGATAGCCACTGCTTGCATCACCAGGAGATCTTCGCTACTATTCATTTATGATAAAAAGATTTATCCCACTTTTTAAAAAAAGTAGGTTAAACTTTATTAAGAGTGCATGGGGTGGGGGGCAGTTCAGACAATCTACCCACCACATGTGATAGAGGAATGTGCTGGGTGTCCTTGAAAGACGTTACGTCAGGTATGCTCTCATGTCCCCCTTTCAATTGTGTGGGCCAAAATATATATTGAGGCTGTTCACACAAGCAACCCTACCCAGGTAGGGCTGTTCGTGTGAAGCACTGGGATCAAGGCCGATCCCAGCACTGACTGCCCTCCCGTTTAGCACAGGATTTTTACCTGACTGTTTATCTGGGGGAAAGGGCACGAGCAATAGGGTCGTCTTGTGAAAGCTCAGGCTGCATACAGCCCAAACGGACACAGAGCTGGGCGCCTAGAGCACCCAACTCACAGCAGAATCCCTCAATGTACCACACTCATCGTGTGGTGAGCATTTGCCCAACCTCCAGAACGCCGCATAGCTCACAAAAGCACCAGTCATGTGAGCGCACAAGCCATGTGGTCCAGGACTACTCCGAATCGTCTGGGGGAAGGTAGGCGCTATCCTGCCTCACCCTCCCCACCCCCCCGGCGCTCTCAAAGGTCATGGGAACAACCTCATTATCTGAACCGGCCCATTAGTTAGAGTATGTATATCTCACTTTTCAACAAAACAAGGCCTTACGTAGAAAAGGAATAAGGAGATGGTTCCCTATCCCAAAAGGTCTCTCAGTCTAAAAAAGAAACACGAGGAAACACCAGCAACAGCTACTGGGAGGGACACTATGCTTGTATGAACAGGGACAGTGTGCACCCACCCCGCTAAAGCTAAGAGAGCCATCATTTTAAAAAAATGTTTCTTTGCCCATCAATTTAAACACGGAAGCCCCTATTTCAGGGGGTTCTCAAACTTGGGTCTCCAGGTATTGTTGGACCATTGTGGTTAGAGATGGTGGGAGCTGTAGTCCAACAACATCTGAGGGCCCAAGATTTAGCCCTATTGCAATCTCATGGTTATTGCTCAGGAATATGTGATTCTGCTGTTGGTTTAGAACAGCTTGGACATTGCTGAACCAGAATTCTAGCAAAGGTCTCACCAGAGCCAAGCAAGACCTCCTAAATCTTACTCATAATACTCCCTGCTCCAGAATTGAATTTCTTTGCTGTAATGGTCCTACACTGCTAGCACATCTTCATCTTGTCTTTGACTATGGTCCTGCGAGTCTTTTCTGCAGTGGTATAAGCTAGACAGACATTCCTCAAGTAAAGTCTGTGTCTTTGTTGCCTTTCTTAGACACAGTACCTTGCTGTTATTCTTATTAAACGCCATCCTATTTATTTTTGCTCAGTTTTCCCCCCAGTTTGTTAAGGACATTTTGAATTACAGTCCTGTCCTCAAAAGGTTTTAAACCCCTCCCAATTAGGTATTATCTGCAATTCGCTGAAACCATTATAGTGGTAATAACACTTCATATAGCTCAGAAAAACAAAAGTGGCTGTGTAATTTAAAGAAGAAAAGGCCACTATGATTCTCAAAGCACTATATTAGTAGATTGTAAGCTTATTTTGAAAGATTTATTTACCATGCCTAACTTAATATTTGTAACCATTGATGGCATACATATTATTAAGACAGTGCTGAAATGGCTTATCACATATCTGTTATCAAGAATATAAGACGCAAAAGTCCTGTTCACATGTATAGTTCAATGCATGTATAATCTGTGTACAGTTCACACACATACAGATCAGTACACACATATACATGTTATCTCAACACATTACAGTAGTACACTTCTTATCTGTACCCCAGTTCATTTTTAAATTGAACACATGTGCAATCTTTCACCTAAACACATATACATATGAACAGACACCTGTACACATGTACAACATGATGTCTGAAGAAGGCTAGAGAGAAAGAAGGAATGATGGACTGAATGGGGTTTTGTTCTTTACAGACAAAATTTCATGATAATTCCATGTATTACAGCTAAAATTCACATTTAATGAGAACATTTCATATTTCTTTAACAACAACAAATATTTATATCTTCCCCCAGACCACTATTCAACCAAAAAAGTTTCCAAAGCAGTTTACAGAGAGAAAAAATAAGTATTTTACCTGTCCCCGAAGGGCTCACCGTCTAAAAAGAAATATAAGATAGACACCAGCAACGGTCACTGGAGGTACTGTGCTGGGGGTGGATAGGGCCAGTTACTCTCCCCCTGCTCAATAAAGAGAATCACCACATTAAAAAGGTGCCTCTTTGCCCAGTTAGCAGGAGTTTCAGTTAAAGTAAATGGAATATTTCACTCCCCAAAAAATCCTTCCTAAAATAGTCTTTATGATTTACATTCACACGTGTGTGCATATGTGCACTTGCATGTGTGCGTGCACACACACACAGCTAAAACCTAGAATTGATTTAATCAGTACATTCATTAATTAATTGGATTTTAGCTGATTAATCTTCTGCTGAATTGGTACTGCAGTCCTTCAGTTCTTTATACTCCCGAACAACTAGGATCTTAGTCAATTAGTTAGATGGGATTTGTTAATTGTGGATAGAGAAATTTTTCATTTGGGTGTCTGAGTCAGGAGGGCTCAGTTTTTAAAATCTGAAGCCATTACACAAGAACTCATTCTCGTATGTTATCGTAATAGGGAATAAAGAAGAAAGGATAGCTTATCTACTAACCATTAACAGTAGTTTTGTTTGCTAGATGCTAAGTTAAGCTTCTTTCTTGATGATTTGATAATATCCAAATTGATTTCATCAATTAATTGATTAAGAATCCAAAAGGCTTTCATTGGTGGACAGTCTTCCTTCCTTCCTTCCTCCCTCCCTCCCTCCCTCCCTCCCTTCCTTTCACTTTCTTGTCACACCACTGCATTGTTTCTTTGGACCCTGTGCAAGTGCATGAGGGCTGTTCTCACAAGCAGCCAAGCCTAAGCTACCAGGATCTACGTGGTGCCACAGCACCAAACCTGATGTCATAGCCTGGCTCTTAGCCAAGATTAAGGGCGTAAATGCACCCTAAACCTGGCGTCCGGGATCATGTGTCAGCGAGGGCTATTTGTAGCTTGTGCTGACATAGAGAGGGGCGCCTAGAGTGCCCGTTCCCTGGAGGAATCCCCCAGGGCACTGCACTTGGTGCATGATGTATTGTGGGATACCCGGGGGCCAAGATAAAGAGTCCTGGCCTCAGAGCGATCCCCCCTGCTCTGCGTTGCATGGAGCAGCAGGGATTGTGTGGGAGCATGGAGTGCACAGCCACCAAGCTCAGGATGCCCATCTGTGGTGGGGTGGGGGGAGGCAAGTTTGGCTAACCCTTCCACCCGCCCAGTAGGACGGCAGGAGAGAGGGTATGCCCTCAACTGGCAGGAGAGAGGGCACACCCTCAACTCCTGTCTGTGGCTTCCAGCGGCATCTGGTGGGCCACTGTGAGAAGCAGGATGCTGGACTAGATGGGCCTTGGGCCTGATCCAGCAGGGCTGTTCTTATGTTCTTAGATGGCCCCATCATATGAATGGCATCATATTCTGGAGTAATGAGAGGATTTCATAGAAATCAGTAGCATTCATACACAAAATTACAATAGTATGATATCCTAAGGTTGTGTGTGTGTTTGTGTGAGGTGGGGGGAGGGGAGAGAGAGGGAGGGAGGGAGGGAGTTGTTCAGAGGAAGATGTCACAAGCGGAGAGGCAAGAGATCATGGATGATCGGTCTGCTGAGTGCTATTTTGAGGAGTCTGAGCAACTGGTGAAATAGCTTCCAAATAGCCTACTTGCAGCCAGAAATAAATGGCCCTGAATGGGTATTTTTATGATTGACAGGAGCCTGCAGGCAGGGCAGGCTGGCTAAAATAAACATCTTATGCTTCTGCTTCTCTTCTTGAGCCCCTTTGATATAGAATCGTATAAAACAGACAACAGCAACCAAATCATGCCATTGATTTGTCATTGTGAATAAGAATTGCAGACCAATCTTATACATGTTTATTCAGGACTGAATTCCACTGAGTTCAAAGTGCATAAAATTCTAGTCTTAAGACTGCTTTACATGCAGAAATCAGCAGGTAAAGGTTTTCATGGAATGGACATCAACATCATGATCCTTTCCACCAAATTGCTGTTAAAAGGGCAACTACAGAGGCCAGTTCAAAAGTGGCAACCTTTTGCTGCTGCGATGTATAAATGGCCAAAACAAAAGATGAGAGTATAGCTCTCCCCACAGGTATACATGATGGAAAGCATGTATCTGCTGGCTGTTGATGGCCTCTCCTCTCTCACAGCACAGACTGTGCCAGATATATCTGTCTGCCAGAAAATACTCTTCTCAGGTTCAGCAGAATCTTTAAGGATTACAAGCAGTGGCTGGTGTCACATGCTGCAGATGCAGAGCCAGTAATGTCCTTGATGGACACTGCCCTTTTTCATGCCTGGAACATCTTTGGGAGAGCTTATTGGTTTCTTGAATTCATTCGCTAGTTAACATGATCCATGCTGATTAGTCAGTACAAGTAGCTTACCGAGTCTTTATAAGAAACCAAAGCCAATTCCACAAGCATCAAAATGATATGACTTTATCAGTTGCCTTTTTCAAAAACTGTCAGAGTGAATCTTCTGATTTGAATTTCAAATGTTTTTCATTCATTATTACTGGAATAAGATTCTCAAAGGTTCACTCAAAATTGACTTTTGCAGCCAAAAATCAATTATGTTTTCTGTAACTGTCACAAAGAAGTGAACTCAAACACGACATGAATTTGATCAGAGCATTTAATAAACTTTCTATCTAGATCATTACAAGGGTTTAAATGTATATATTTAATTATATTTTAAGCAATCCATTTTTGCAGTTACACAGGATTTTGTGTTGCTGTTTCTGATAGGCAAAATAGGTTTAACTTTCTTTTTCATCCCATTATAGAGCCACGTTTGGGGTTTTAATGGATTTACTGTAAGACGTGTTTTCTGAGATAATGAGAAAACAAAATGAATGCTGAGTGCAAAACAGAGCTAGCCTGATGTTTGTGGCACAGAATAGGGGTGTGCACGAATTGCGGACCGAGCACCAATTCGGTGCCGCAGGGAGGGGAGAGAGAAAGTGGAAAGCAGGTCCCTACCATCTCTCTGCCACTCCATGCAGCTTCATGCTGGGGCAGTGCTAGGTGCTTGCGCATGCGCAGACACCATCGGGGTACTTGGGCCGAGCACTGCCCCAGCAGGGAGCTGCATGGGGAACAGAGAGCAAGTAAGGCCCTGCTCTTCTCTTTCTTAAAGCTCCCACTCCCCTCCATCAAATTGGTGCTCGAACCATGGCTCATGCATACCCCTAGTACACAGTAGTACACCCAATGCATGTAAGTGTGCCTAACCATAATGTGAGACTAATTGCCATACTGCAAGGTCACTCCGGGCTCTTTTAGAGATACTCATATATTCCAACATCTCTCAGATTACTAAAAAAAATAAAATGGGGAATCCACACTAGGAAGGTTGTATTATATTCTTAGCACCATCTGCTGGCAGTCTGCAGCAATCAGTGAAACAGCCATTTCTTCCCATGTTCCTTTTATTCCAATCTGAAAAAGGACGGTTGTTTCATGGGTTGCCACAGATTGCCAGCAGATGGTGCTAAGAATATAATGTGATCTCCTTCTTTCTAGTGTGGATTCTTCATTTTGTTTTTTGTAGCAAATTGAGCTGATATTGGAATATATCAGCATCTGGAAGAATGCAATGCCATTGTTCTCCCCTTCCAAAAAAACAATATCTGAGCACTCCTATTCTGGATAAGGTGACTTCTAGACAGCTTTCAACCAAATAATAGGGATGTGCATGAACTGATTTGGTGCTCCTTTTCTGGAGCACTGAACCAGTTCGGAATGCCAGCATTCAAGTCAGTTCAGAGGCAAGGGGCTCCTTTAAGGGGTAGGAAGGGTGCCCTTACCTGCCCCGTTGTCCCCCCCCCCCCCCACTGCTGCTCTTCCCCAAAAGCACTGGCATGGGGCTGCAGTTTACCTCCCTGCAACCCTGGTCAGCATTGTACCTGAAGGGCTGACACGCATGCATGCCATGTGCATGCACATCGGCTACTTCTGGTACTACATTGACCAGGCTGCAGGGAAGTATGCTGCAGCCCCGCGCCAACGCTTTTGGGAAGAGCACAACCGGGGGGAAAGCAGCGGGGCAGGTAAGAGCACCCTCCCTGCCCCTTAAAGGAAACACACACACACACACCTCCCAGGAGTGCACAAAGCAGTTCATGCACAGCCCTACCAAATAAGGGAAGCAAAACCACCCTCCCTCCCCTTCAGGGGCAGAGCCACCATTGGGCGGACATGTTCAAAGAACCCAGGCCACCAATGGGAAAGGGCCGCCGAGCCCCATGGCTCGGGCTCCATAGGAGCCCAGAGCAAACTCCCCCCCCCCCCAATGCCTGGGCCACCAAGAGCCGGGGTGAACTCTTCGCCAATTATTTCAGGCAGCTCCGACTGCCCGTTAGAATGTTTTTCCCTTCCTCTCCCTCTCTGGAGGGAGAGAAAGGGGAAAACGTCCTATCAGGCAGCTGACACTGCCTGAAATGATATGCTGAGAGCTCGTTTGGGCTCTCGGCAGCCTAGGCCACACCCCCTTGTCACGTGCAAAGGGGGCGTAGCCTTGGCTGTTGAGAGCCTGAACGAGCTCTCAGCTCGTCATTTCAGGCAGCGTCGGCTGCCTGATAGGACGTTTCCCCCTTTCTCTCCCTCCAGAGAGGGAGAGGAAGGGGAAAACGTTCTAACGGGCAGTCGGAGCTGCCTGAAATAATTGACTAAGAGTTTGCCCGGGCTCTCAGCAGCCCGGGCGTGGGAGGAGGGAGTTCGCTCTGGGCTCCTCTGGAGCCCGAGCCACGCCCCCATGTGCGTGATGTCAAGCGCACGGGCGTATTGGAGGGGACCACTGAGCGGGACTGGATGCAGGCCACCACTCGGTTGGCTCCACGCCTGCTCCCCTTCCTTATCTCACTGCACTCTGTTGCTTTATGCACTTTCCTCCCATCCTAGCTCTGATTCTACAAGTGAACCAGGCTGGGAGGCAACTGCTAATGGCAAGAGATATAAGGTGGGGGAGGGTTTCTTTCTCTCTCCCACACTCATTTTCATTTAAAATATAAACCACCCTCACTTTATATCTGAGCAGCACTGATATGCGAATGCAATACCCGCTGCTGCCTCATCATATCTAGTTCGTCCCTCAAACATGACATTGAGCCACTCTCGAGTTTTGTGAATGGGAAAAGAAAGCAAATAAACCTTCACGCCAATGCTAGCTGTACATTTGCATTGCAGACCAATTCAAACGCAAACTGGTTTAAGCACCACCTGTGAATGAAAATAACCTGACTTTAAGGTAAACTTCCTGCCTCTGCAGCTTTACCCACAAATCTTTGGCAGCTCGTTAAGGCCACTGACTGTGTTTCAGTTCATAAGCAGGTTTGTCTGAGTGGTAAGAAGGGATGACAGCATCAGGGAATTTGCTGTGTAGTTTTTGCACCAGGCTGAGGCTTACCAACATGTAAACAATCGTGGAGTCCATAGCAGTGCTGCTAGGAGATGATGACACAACCAGTCAGATAAGGACAGCATGAAATCTGAATCCAAAAGTCACCTTGTTTAATGGAGGCAGGTCAGCGTCTCCAGTGTTTTCAGCAGGATCTCAGTGCCACAGGTGGATGACCTTATTTCTGGGCAACACAGAGATCCGACCGCTCTCCCTGCACTGTTTTCCTCAACCAGCCCTCTTCATTGACCTTACATCCTTGTTCAGATTCATGCAGGTTCTGTAAATCAAAGATTGCTTGTATTCTCACCTGTTGCTCTGAGCCCCCTGCTTCCCCCTGACTTGCTTTTGAGAGCCTGATTTAAATAACAGGTTCAAATGTAGAGAATTCTCTGCAACAAGCAGCAGTCATTGGCTCTAGGGACCAGTTCCTAGGATTCTCTACCATCACATCAAGAACCAGGACTCAAGGTGGGAGTAGGCACTTAACAGTCTGTCTCGAACCTTAAATCGCTGCACACCATTAGAGCATCTCAAACAGGGCTGGAAGCCCACCCCGTCACTCATCTCCAGAGGTGGAGAGATAACCACCGCTTCACTGATGGCAGGCGCTTCCGTTATCAGGAGATTTGGGCACCCAAGTCTCCTGATCATCAAAGCGCCCAACACCTCAGTTCTTGTTGAATTTTGTTGAGTTTTATGGGGCTGCAATCTAAAAGACAGTTGAGCAAAGGTAAAACTTCCCCCCACCATAGACATTCCCATTCCAATCTCATCTTGAAGTGTAATCTTCACTTTCTCTCCCAAATCAATGAATGGCTGCCATTCATTCAATGTGGATACTGTGCAGAGTGACCCTGCTTTTATTCAGGGGCCACATCAGTACTTCCTGCCACCCCCGCAATTTGATTTGAGGCTTCAGGAGGATTCCTGCTTCACTTCTGCCTGATTTGGAGCTGTTGCTTTGATTTGGGACTGAAGTTTTGCAAACCCCCCCCCCCCACCACCACCACTCCCTGAACATGAAAGTACTTACCAGCCAAGGAGCCGGAAACAGGTAGGAGGGAATTCACTTTTCTCCAAGTGGTATGGGGACAGTGGTGGCGGCAGCTTGTGATTTCATACTATTTCCAGCAGGGCTTCCTCTGGAAACCCAGGCATGGTGCAAGTGCTCCTGGGAATTGTAGCCTTTTCTGGTGCTGTGACCATGGCTACCATCCACATGGCCCACCTGAATCAGCCCAATCTGGTTCGATTTGGACCTGATTTAGCACAAACCAGATGGAGGTTCAGTGCAAGATTAATCTGAATAGTCCAAAGAAGCTTCACATAGCTCTAAAAAATAAGATTTTGCACTGAGGATGAAACATGCACACCACTCCTCTTTAAGATAGAGGATGGCCAGGTCACACACATAAACACACACATGCACACGCATCCCTCTACCTCTTGTCTGCAGAGAGGACAAAACATACAGTATATACCACTCCTCACAGAACAGAAGGACCAGGTTCACTCCATACACACCCCTGTCATAATGACAGGAATTTGCCAGTCTACATATAACATGAGTATTCATACTGTTTTCCTTATGTTGTGGTTGATTGTAAAATACTTTGTCCAGGTCATTTGGCCCTAAGTCAAAGAATATTAACATCTCTGAGAGATTTCTGTTCGAAAGGAAGGAAAAGAGAGATGAAATTTGAAATAAAGGCAACATTTGTAATATTATGAGAAATAATGCAATTAGCAAAAATAATAAACAGTTTTGCTAGTTTTTCAGTTAAGAAGTTGAATTGTTTCCACTGTTCAGATGACTTTATGCTTTGATCCATACCAAGACAATTGGGGGGAAATCCCTTTTTTCTAATCTAGGTACTTGACTCTTCCCCCCCCCCCGCCCCCGTATGAATCAGCCTCTCAACAACCCAGCATTTCCAATTGACAAATGGAATACTCTGACTGAAAGAGACTTGCTCAAGGCTACCTGCCTCTGTGAATGAGATGAAAATAAACACCCCACCTCTACTAGGATCTTTTAGCCTCTGAGAAGCCTGGGGGATGAATGCTCATTTGAGACTCTTCTTCCTATCATTTTAGTAACAGTCACAAGTTATATACTAGAGCGTAAAGAGTGTTCTTGGCATCAGTTATGAAAGCTCCATTTTGTGCATTGGTGCTGAGCTGGACTGTACCCAGGTTTTTGGTGTGCCAGTCCAGAAACGTAGCCCAATAACATTCTGGCTTTCATAAAACCTTCCTGTCTATCCTAGTATTTCCTCCATGAGTGTGCTCTGTGCCTTCTAATTTCAACAAAAATCCATGCTGGTTGACCCTCCATTATTAATACAAAGCACCTTTCCCCCCCTAGGCCCTGAATATTTGAAGAGGAGGCTGCTTCAGGAGCTCATGGAGAATGAAGAGCCTATAGAGAATACAGAAGAGGCACCAGCTGTGGAAGAGGCACCACCTCCACCAGTCGCTTCAGAAAGTCCCCAGGCTGATGAGGAGCAGGATTCCAGCAAACCCAAGGAAAGTCCACTTCGTACTCCATCACCAGCTGGAACTCCCCCAGAGGCAAAGCGTGCTAAGCAGAGTTCCCAGAAAGATGGTTTTGTTGGCCCTGGAAGCTGGAATGGGGATCACAGCAAGGATGGGAGTCGTACAGGGAGTAGGCCCAACACACCTTCCAATGCATTGCTGGCACCTGCAGAGAAGTCAACAGGTAACATCAGGCCCGCCTCCCGGAGCCCCAGCCAGCCTAGCCATGTGAGGAGTGCAGCTGAGCAGATGGAGATCAAACCCCTTCAGAGGATACAGAAAGAAGGTGACGTTGCCTTATTTCAGGGCTATCACAGTTATGCTGTGAGGACCTCCCCGGTTACTCCCCCAGTGGACTATGAGGAAGAATCATTCCCTGACTCCAAAGCACCCACCAAGTCAAGTTCCCCAGAGCCAAAAGCTGAGGTGAAGGCTATTGAACACAAATCAGAGCCCCAAAAGAGGGGAGGTACCCCTGTCCCTCCACATGAACCAGCTCATGAAGAGAAAAAAACACCCAAAGCAGAACTTAAGCAGGAGCCCAAGCAACTCCCCCCAACTGAGCACAAAGTGGAAGAGAAAACAGAAGTTGTAGCAGAAGCCAAGACCGAACGGAAGTCGGAGGCTAAGGTTGTGGCCAAAATTGAGCCCAAGGCTGTTGTGAAAAAGGCTCCTCCACATGAAGCAGCGGCAACAGAGGTGGAAGAAAACGAAGAGGTGATGTTGCATGGTCTCTGTAGCAGTCAGGGAGTGGGAAGGAAAAAATGGGAGCTCAGCAGTTGCCTTCAAAATCGTCAGTTTCCCTTACTTATGACATATGCCTCACATTGTTTCTGTGTGCAAATATTGAGGTAGTATATGACTGCACAGTATTTGCAGATCTGCTCTCCAAGACTAGGATGGTACTTTGTCTTGATTAAACCATCACTTCTATATTTCAGTGTAGAGTAAATGTTATATTTGTTGCACCATCGAAAGGTTACACATATCTGAATATGGGTAATTGGCTTTTCACCTTAGACCCGTGAATCCCATTAGATACTGCCAGGCAATGACTAATACAAAATATATCCTAAGGCACATAACAGTGTCAATAATGGTAGTGGATTTTGTATATCTCTCCATCTCACATCCCACCCACCTCAAAATTAGGCTGTACATAATATCGACAGACTTCTGTTGTAAAATCTGAAGTATGGTTTGGAACTTGCTGGTTTAAGAGAATGTTTTCCTTTTCATGAATCTACAATCTATTTATAGTGCTAGTACCAACTCATTAAAATACATGCAATCTCTTGTTTAAAATGTTAACTTTATTGGGTTACTATAAAATGAATGTTCCTGGACTGCAGAATAGATTTGGAGTACTTCCATACATCCCCTGATGCACCTTTGATGGGTTTGATCCATTTGAATCTGGGCTTATCTCAGAATTTTAGTATGTTTTGTTTTAGTTTATTTTTCCTGGCATATTAATGATTGGGGCCAGTTCTTCACACACATATTGCATTCTTTTTGATGGTGTAAGGTGATATGACATTGTCTTTGGTGTTAGATCTGTGGTGGCTCCCTCTTGCATGCAAGTCACTGGCTGACAGCCAGACTAATTATTCCTGAGTAGTCCTACTGAAATTAAGTTATACTTTAGAGTAACTTCCAAGATGTACCACTGAGTAACTCTGTGGATGGCAGCCACTGTTTTTATGTTGTAGTCATCGAGTGTGAACCACCTTTTTGGGCAAAACTAGATGCTATGTTGAACCCATTATTTTCGAGACCTCTTTAATGCGCAAATATATGTTAAAAACAGTGTTCAAGAGAGCAGACATTTAGATGTAAAGCATCAGCCTCAGTGCTATACAAAAGTTGCTGAGTCATGCTCACTGATGCACAGCCTCAGCACGCACAGCCTCAGAGCCAGCGTGGTGTAGTGGTTAAAGTGCTGGACTAGGACCGGGGAGACCTGAGTTCAAATCCCCATTCAGCCATGAGACTTGCTGGGTGACTCTGGGCCAGTCACTTCTCTCTCAGCCTAACCTACCTCACAGGGTTGTTGTGAAGAGAAACTTATTATTATTATTATTACATTTATATCTCGCTCTTCCTCCAATGAGCCCAGGGCAGTGTACTACATACTTAAGTTTCTCTTTCACAACAACCCTGTGAAGTAGGCTAGGCTGAGAGAGAAGTGACTGGCCCAGAGTCACCCAGCTAGTATTATGGCTGAATGGGGATTTGAACTCGGGTCTCCCCGGTCCTAGTCCAGCACTCTAACCACTACACCACGCTGGCTCTCTTAAGTTAAGTATGTAGTACACCGCTCTGGCGTCCTTGGGGGAAGAGTGGGATATAAATGTAATAATAATAATAATAATAATAATAATAATAATAATAGAAAAAATCACAAAATACAAAGATCTACAAATTGAAATTGAAAGGCTGTGGCAGAAAAAGACCAAAATAATCCCAGTGGTAATTGGCGCCATGGGTTCCAAAAGACCTTGAAGAGCACCTCAACACCATAGGGGCCACAGAAATCACCATCAGCCAATTACAAAAAGCAGCTTTACTGGGAACAGCCTATATTCTGCGACGATATCTATAATAATAACAGCAACAACACTGACAATAAAATTCTGGCATCCCAGGTCCTTGGGAAGGACTCGATGTCTGGATAAAACAAACCAGTCAATAACACCTGTCTGACTGTGTAAAATAATAATAATAATAATAATAATAATAATATGCCACACTGGTCAGGCCTTCTGGGCCTCACCATCACTCATGTGCTTCTAGCAACACAGAGATCAGCTTCAGAAGATGAATAGGTCAAGCCAGGAAAGCTCTATCACCACTCCAACAGCTTTTCCTCATTCATCTCAGATTCCATGGCAAACCCAAGAGGGGGCATCAAAAAGTCCTTGGCTACATGCCTGCCTCTACAAGCTTAGGAGGGAGGGCACTTAGCATGGCGGTGTAAGAACCCCCAAATAAAATACCCCATGTATTGCTTTTGTTAGCCAACATTTTGAAAAAACTTTAATCTGCATATTTTGTTTAAATCGTCATGGATAATATTATACTCTTGGATTCCCCCTGCACCAGGGACCGAACACAGTCATCATCTGCATGGTCATCTTATTGAACCTTGGCCTGTCCATCTTATTTGTGCATTTTCTGACATGATGAGATGCTAAGACAAGGTAAGTGCAGCTAATGCAATGGGGTTCTGTATTGTTTTGACCATTTCTAAAAATGAAAACTTCACTTTGGAATCTTTTCTAAACGGACGTCTTGCTATCCAGCTACTTAATAGTGAACTATTATTGATTCCTGGTTTTGCTTTGTGAAAAGCTTTGAAAATAAAATGATAAATTTCCAGATATGCAGTACAATTCTTTGCATGTATATTCTGTAGTTCAATGGGACATACTCCCAAGAAAGTGTGCATATGAAGTCACCATTAGGTACTAAACATTTGTCACCTTGAGCCTGTCACCACATGAATTGGCAGAAAAATTAGGACAGGCAAAAGTAAGTGCATCTAATTAGTCTATGGAATTTGTTGCCACAGGATGCAGTGATGGCACCAGCTTGGATGGCTTTAAAAGGGGATTAGACAAAATCATGGAGGACAAGTCTGTTGATGGTTACTAGTCTTGCTCACTGTGGGCTACCTCCAAGAATAGAAGCAGTATGCCTCTGAATAAGAGTTGCAGGGGAGCAACAGCAGGAGAAGGGCATGTCTTCGTCTCCTGCTTGTGGACTTCCCAGAGGCATCTGGTGGACCACTATAGGAAACAGGATGCTGGGCTAGATGGCCTTGGGCTTGATAGGAACATAGGAAGCTGCCATATACTGAGTCAGACCATTGGTCCATCTAGCTCAGTATTATCTACACAGACTGGCAGCAGCTTCTCCAAGGTTGCAGGCAGGAATCTCTCTCAGCTCTATCTTGGAGATGCCAGGAAGGGAACTTGGAACCTTCTGCTCTTCCCAGAGCGGCTCCATCCCCTGAGGGGAATATCTTACAGTGCTCACACGTCAAGTCTCCCGTTCATATGCAACCAGGGCGGACCCCACTTAGCTAAGAGGACAAGTCATGCTTGCTACCACAAGACCAGCTCTCCCCCCATGCAAGTCTCTTGAGTTATGATGTTCACGTCTTCTCCAGTCAAAGATTTTTATGAAACATTAGCATAAATACATAGTTATGCCTTCTATTAACATTGCTCCTCACTGATTTTTTCTCTCTGACTTTTATCCACAACAGAAGTTTCTGCTGATGTATACAACAGACCTTATCAGGGATATAATGGAATCCACTCATAATCATCTAAAGAGGGAGGAGCTTATAACCCAGTGGTTGCACTGTGGCCCTGAACTTTCAAGAACACTTCTTTTACTCCAACCATGGGTGATCTTCTCTGTCCAGCAAGAAGAAGTCTTCCTCATTCTTTCTTTTGTTATGAACTAGAATTGCCTGAAAGGTTCATTTCTTTGATGAACTACTGTGCTGCTGTTTGAAGACACCAGGTTTCATCTGTAATTGTGGAAACACAAATGAAACAGGCTCTTTCTTGAATGCCACCAAGAAAACTAACTCCAAGCTCCATTGGAAGACTCATTGTTCTAGATCTCCTGAAGAACACCACAATCATAAATCATGAAACAGCTAGAAAAATTGTTATAGCCGTGGATTTAGTTTCCCCACCCAAACCAAGATTGTTACTAGCCCATTGTTAAGAAAATGTAAGCTATTTTCCCTGCTGCTACATAATTTTAAATCGTTCTGTTTAGAAGTCCAGACTCTAAACTTTATTTGAATAGCAAGTCCCATACTAGGACATGAGAGAATCCATAGTGAAGAAATGAAACATGTCTCTTGTCAGGGATTTCAGTGTAAAGATGCATAGAAGTAGTCTGAATGTAAGCAATCCCCAGAAGGTGGGTCCCTTACAACACTGCTGTGTAACAATTAAGAAAGAATGCATCTTCTTTTAGAATTTAAAATACTTGCTAATTGGAGGATGCAGTCTTTTAAAACATGGCTTACTGCTAGTACTCTTGTTCAGGGGAGTTGCCTATTCCTCAGAAATTAGACCAACAGTGGGCGTCACATGCTTTACCTTTGCACATTATACATTTATCTGGGTATCTAGATGCACATGTGACTTAGCATCTTGCTAAGCCCTGAAATCTGTGCTTCAATCCTTAGTGTGCATGCATATTTTCCCCACTTCCTTCTTGAACACAGCACAGACTTTTGAATCAGTTTCAAAAGCTTTTTAAAGTGCCTTATTTAAAACTAACTGTGAATTGCTATGCATATTGACACTCCTTCATACAGCTGCAGCTGGTTAAAAACAAGAAAGTAAAAGAGAGTTAGAGAGATGGTAAGATGAATGGGTTGAAAAAAGAAACTCCAGGTGCAGATGCCAAGCAATGAAAGGCTTATGGTACAGTACTGCAGATACAGAGCAGGTAGACACAAGGATTGTGTTTTAGGAGCAGATCAGATACAACTCATGAATTGCTGAAAATGAGATCGGAAAACAGGAGCGGTGGTGTTCTGTTTTTGTTTTTTTGCCTTTGTTCTTTCTTTTATGTATTTTAATCAGAATATATTGTAAATTGGAGTTGGGGGGATAAATTATCTTTGCCCCAAAGCCATGCATTGTAACAGTCCTTGGGGGAAATGTGTTTTAGGAATGTCCACAGAACATGAGTTAATAACAATTTTGCCAGCCTTGGGTTTCATGATGTTTTGCTTTTCAAATCTGACAGACTGTTTCCTAGCGCCCCAGCTGCCAGGTGTACGGTTTCAATATGCCAGTTGCTTTGTAACGAAGTCTGTGATTTTCTTTGAGAGACCTAAGTGGCCTTCATTGATCATGAAGCACAAAATCTGATCCTTTTGAAAGTGCTGCAATTGCCCCCGCTGCCCTATCCACCCACTGAGTTTCACATCAATACGATGTGCTCCCGTTGTTGTGCTTTATTCCTTGCCATCTGATGAGACAAGTAGGTAGATTTGCTTTATGTGCATATGAAAATATGTTGACTGGGATTCAGAGAGCTACTTTAGGTATGCCTAAAGGCTTTGTGTGCACCCGGTGGAATTTTTGACTTTAAAAAAAAAATCTTTTGAGCAGCTGCTACTTCATGCCAAACCACAGACTGCTTTTGAAACTTGTCACTTTAAATGCAGTTTTTCATGCAGCGTGGCAATCTGCTGTTCAAAGAAGTCCAGAACCCCCATGTGGTGCACAAGACTGAATGGACTGTTCTTTGGATCCTATACGTATGTGTTGTACGCCATATACTATTTATATATTCAGTGCTCTCTTAAAAGAGAGAGATCTTGAGGACATGTGCACACATTGTTATCCATTGGTCATGACAAAGCATAATAACTGCTGTGTTTACATGCAGGTATCCAGAATCCTACCTCTAAGAAGTATCTCCAATTCAATAGAGCAGGGGTGGATCACCTCTGAACTGTAGCTCCTTGTTCTTTGCCTTCTTTTTCTCAAATCCTGAGAACCTCAGCCTTCTGTAGAAAATTGGTAATTTTCTAGCCTCGTTCCAAAGATGGGATTGAACAAAATCAGCAAAAACTATGTAATACACAAACATAGTGCCTTGAATCAAGAGTCTCGAGTAAGTTTCTGCATTTGTGAGTGTTTCCATTCATTCCTGCAGAGCTGGCATCTCCACATGTGAAAAGTAATGCATATGTGATTGGCCCCCTTTTTTCAAATGAATGGGAAAGGTCTGGCAGGTGCAGTAGGCTCATGTGTGCCTCCTAGTGCCCAACTGTGTCTCCTAAACTGCCTGATCAGAGGAAATATGTGTGCACAAGACTTGAAAGTGTTTGTTTCCTAGAGTGAGCAGGAACAGGTTTACCTCAAATTTGCATGCCTTCAAAAAGAGGATTTTGTTACATTTTTCAGGTCTTACAAAACTTCAAATGCATTTTATCTCCATCAGCAACACACCTTAATCACAAGTTTTTTTGATGTTTTTTTAAAAGTGTATGACAATTTGTGTAGTATTGTCCCGGAGTTTCCATCAGTTATTCTGCTGGATTATGTGCAATAATAAAAAAGTTATTTTGCTCATGTTACCAACTGTGAATGTTAAGATTGAAGGGGGAAATTGGTTCACCCATGACACTGCATTTTAAATTTAATTTGTCACCTTGTTCATTGAAGCTGACAGGTCAAAAACTAAAAACTTCAAATCAGTGCACAATCCCATCATAATTAAGCACTTTGAAGTCACATAGATGTTAGAGGAACAATTAAGTATGGGAAAATCTCTCTCATTGAAACCAATAGGACTTAAAAGTGCTTACCTTTGGTGGAATCATGCCCCATGAGATTTTGATTTCAACCAAACTGCAGGCAAGATTGTTCCTCATTACGAATTAAGGCAAATGAGTGAAATGCTGAGAATGTTCGAAATCTTGCAGCATGACCCAGCTTGGCATGCAGAGTTTGGCTTGAAGGCCCATAATAGGTCAGGCCCTCAAAGTTGCTTGGGTGAGAGACCAATGAGATAAAGAATTAAATATAGAAAATATGTATAACCTGCTCTAAGCTCCTCAGAGGGATATAGGCAGGGCCAGCATCAGACGTCAGCCAACTTGGGCACTCTGCTGAAAGAAGATGGTGTCGGCCAGCACAGCCACTGAGAAGCACTCCAAGCCACTGCTACCACTTTCAAGGTAAGTCTCCCCTAAACCCATGGAGTGACTTATCTGAGCAGCACCAATGGCCCGAAGCACTCTTTAGCAGGCATGTTGGCAGCAACCATTTCTCTTTCCCCATAATGCAATGTCCTCACCATTGCTTCACTGGACACAGGGGCATTGTGTTGCAGGGGGGGAAGAGATGGTGGTCACCACACAGCTGCCAAATAGTGCTAGTTGTTATCACTGCCAAGGTAAGCCCCCAAGGGTTTGGAGCAGGCATCCCCAAACTGCGGCCCTCCAGATGTTGCTGAACTACAACTTCCAGCATACCCAGCCACAAAAAATTGTGTCTAGGGATGCTGGGAGTTGTAGTTCAGCAACATCTGGAGGGCCGCAGTTTGGGGATGCTTGGTTTGGAGGATGGGGCTGTAGCTTAGTAGTAGAAGCCCTGCGTTCAATCCTCAGCATCTCCAAGTAGAGCTGGGAAAGACTCCTGCCCCAAACCCTGGAGAACTGCTGCCAGTCAGTACAAACAATACTGAGCTAGATGGACCAATGGTATAAGGCTATATTCCTATATGGGAGGCTTATCTTACCAGTGGCTGGGAGTGCTTTTCAACACAACCTCCATGATGGAAGTCAGCATCTTTCTTAACCAACAGTACAATGCTTCCATCCCTGCTGTTGAGTGCAGGGACGCATCGAATTATAGGTCCAGAAGAAGAAGCTAGCCACTGGCACAGCTGCACTGCCCCTTTACCACTGAGGGCCTCCACAAACACATTGGCCAAAGGGCTCTGA
This sequence comes from Hemicordylus capensis, assembly GCF_027244095.1. Lineage (NCBI taxonomy): Eukaryota > Metazoa > Chordata > Lepidosauria > Squamata > Cordylidae > Hemicordylus > Hemicordylus capensis. Next base: position 33,666,667 of record NC_069660.1, on the reverse strand, counting down.
ACCTGACACCAGAACTGGGTATAGGGATTCCTATGCTGCAGAGGCAAAACCCGAACTGCTGCTATTCAGCTGGCTCTGCATATACTGCTCTGGACAAAAACTGGCTTTTGCTTCCCTCAGCAGGGGGATGCGACTCCCAGTCTAGGTGCTTGGAACAGCCACCTGCCCATCACAACCAATCATCTGACCTCCATCCGTGACCATGGAATGCCAGCGCCTTGGAGGAAGAGCAGGATATAGATGAAATAAATGCATTTAGAGGTATGCACATTTTGAACAGTGTGTGGTGGCCTAATCCAAACAGATGTCACACAAACGGGAATGATCAATACATCTTGTCAGGAGATCTCCGAGCTGGCTAGGTAGGAGCTTCATGCTGGCTTTCTTGCTAAGAGGAGCACTTGAACAGAATGCAGAGTAGCAATTTCAGCGAAGGACTTTGAGTAGGAGGTGATGGGACAGCAGGGACATGCAGCTGCCTCAGTCAAGATCTTGAGTAAGAGGCTCCTATACTTGCAGCCTTCTGGGGTTAGAGGTAAGACTTCAGGCTAAATCAAAGTAAGGCGTTTGGGCTGAGGTGGCTGATTAAGGAACACAGGAGTCCACTTTCCCACTTACTGACACTTCTGATCACTGTGAGATTATATGAGAGGGATACGATTCCATGGTTAATACCCTGGAGAGATTCCAGTCCAGAAATACCAGCTGGAGAGGAGCAGGGAGAGGCTGTAAAATAACTCCTGGGTAGAAGAAGGTGGAACTTGCCAATGACAGCCGTTATCTGCCTTAAACTTTGTGCTTTGGAACCCTCTGCTGGAAACAAGAGGCCATAGCGAAATGTATGCCTCGGCCTGTGTATGCCCTCCTCACCTCCAGTCTCCAATTCTTCAGGCAGTGTAGAGACCGCTGCTATTCAGCTCCTGCAAATGCTCTGCCATACTAAAGCTGGCTTCCACCTCCATTGCCACGAAGGTCAGATTTTCATTCCATGTGCTCGGAAAAGTCAATTGAACTAATACCACATTGTCTGACTTCCATCATCAAAGCCTAAAGGAAAGGCCAGTTTGCATAACAGGACAGAATTGACACCCAACACCATAGTAAAACATATATCCTCAACTCTGGTCAGGCAGACAGAATTATGATACTGTATTATACAATGCTTACTTTGCAACTTGGATACATTTGGCAAAAATCAATGGCTGACATCCAGACGGATGCAAATGTGCTCCATTGATGTGAGGCTCTTGAGCTATCTAGTAGTGCTAAGTCTGGATGTTTCACATGTTTCTACTTGTGCAACAAGGGTGCATAATCTTCTGTGTCAGTCATACAGGTGAAACTCGGAAAATTAGAATATCGTGCAAAAGTCCATTAATTTCAGTAATGCAAATTAAAAGGTGAAACTGATATATGAGACAGACGCATTACATGCAAAGCGAGATAAGTCAAGCCTTAATTTGTTATAATTGTGATGATCATGGCGTACAGCTCATGAAAACCCCAAATCCACAATCCCAGAAAATTAGAATATTACATGGAACCAAGAAGACAAGGATTGAAGAATAGAACAATATCGGACCTCTGAAAAGTATAAGTATGCATATGTATTCAGTACTTGGTTTGGGCCCCTTTTGCAGCAATTACTGCCTCAATGCGGCGTGGTATGGATGCTATCAGCCTGTGGCAATGATGAGGTATTATGGAAGACCAAGATGCTTCATTAGCGGCCTTCAGCTCTTCTGCATTGTTTGGTCTCATGTCTCTCATCCTTCTCTTGGCAATGCCCCATAGATTCTCTATGGGGTCAGGTCAGGCGAGTTTGCTGGCCTATCAAGCACAGTACACTGTATACTTTTCAGAGGTCCGATATTGTTCTATTCTTCAATCCTTGTCTTATTGGTTCCATGTAATATTCTAATTTTCTGAGATTGTGGATTTGGGGTTTTCATGAGCTGTACGCCATGATCATCACAATTATAACAAATTAAGGCTTGACTTATCTCACTTTGCATGTAATGCATCTCTCATATATCAGTTTCAACTTTTAATTTGCATTACTGAAATTAATGGACTTTTGCACGATATTCTAATTTTCCGAGTTTCACCTATATGCTCTGCAGCAAACTTATATGTACAAGGGTGCAATTTTAAGCATTGTTATGCCACACATTGCATAATCTTGCATTAGTTCATTGCTCAAGTGCTTCATTAATCTAGATGCCAACTAATGGTGCTTGAATATGTTTTATTTGGGTTCTAAAATTTGGAATTGCTTTGAAAAAATTCTGGGATATTTGTGGGTGGAGGACAAACACTGCTTTTAAAAAGACTCTTCAGCTGAACTACTGAACTTCATTCTTACTGATCTCACTCTTATATGATCCTTAGCATTTTTGTATATTATATTCACATGCAGCATGCAAAGCATTTCAAAATTGCCATTGCATTTAACTTTAAAAATCTGAGAGATGGGGAAGCCCATATGGAGGAATGCTGATCTTGTGGTAGGAAAGGAAAGGTTGTGCAGTTGAGTTGGTGTTGACTCCTGGCGACCACAGAGCCATGTGGTTTTCTTGGTAGCATATAGGAGTGGTTTACCATTCCATTGCCATCTCCCATGCAGTATGAGATGATGCCTTTTGGCATCTTCCTATATCACTGCTGCTCAATATAGGAGTTTTCCATATTCTGGGAAACACACCAGCGAGGATTCGAACCAACAGCCTCCTGCTCTCCAGGCAGGTTTCTTCCCAGCTGCGCCATTAGGTGGCAGCAAGCATGAATTGTCCCCTTTGCTTAGCCAGGCCCACCCTGGTTGGCATTTGAATGGGAGACTAAGAGCTCTTTCTCATGATCACAGAGAAGGCTCCACACTTACCTCCCCCGCAGATGATCCTGGTCTTCTTGCTGGGTGAGCAGATTGCTCGCCCAGACGTTTATTATTCCTGGAGTTATTCCTGGAGATAAACCCAACCCCTGCCCTGCTGCTACCAATATTTTCTGCATGGCCAAGCCATTAAAATTTCCAAGATTGCTTTCAGTGGTCACCTGGAGATTGATGGTGATTCTTGCAGACTCCAGGCTGATCCTGGAGGGTTGGCAACAGTCTCTTATAACATGCAAGGAGTTTCAAATCAGAGACCTGAGCTCCAAGACCCAGACACTTCACTCATTGTGCCATGTGGTAGCTTGTCAGAGGAAATAAGCTGCTGGTCCATTCTCTGCTCCGCTATCAATTCAACCACTCAGGTTCTCCATTTCCTGTCATCCCTGTGGGTACTTTCCCATCAGCCATTTCTAAATAATGGAACCATAACTTTCTCTTTGCCACCTTCTAGTGTTATATTCAGAGCTGCCTCCAGGTATGAGAGGCCTCGGAAGGTTGGAAGCCTCTTCTGCCTGGCTGGGGTCATAAGAACATAAGAACAGCCCTGCTGGATCAGGCCCAAGGCCCATCTAGTCCAGCATCCTGTTTCGCACAGTGGCCCACCAGATGCCGCTAGAAGCCTACAGGCAGGAGTTGAGGGCAAGCCCTCCCTCCTGCTGTTACTCCCCTGCAACTGGTACTTAGAGGCATCCTGCATTTAAGGCTAGAGGTGGCCTATAGCCCTCCGACTAGTAGCCGTTGATGGACCTCTCCTCCATGAAGTTATCCAAACCCTTCTTAAAGCCATCCAGGTTGTTGGCTGTCACCACATCTTGTGGCAGAGAATTCCACAAGTTGATTACGCGTTGTGTGATTATGCGTTGTGCTCCTCTCCTTACAATGGTGGGAGATCAAGAGTTCCTTTCATTTTCCATGGGCCAGCAGCAACAACAGCATTTTAGCCAGGGGCTGTAGCCTGTCAGGTTTTTCCCTCCACAGTGCCTCATATGATGTCCCAAGGGTGGGGGGAAACCCTGGCAGACAGCAGTTACAAGCGAGAATGGTGTTGCTGCTGCTGGCCCAATGAGAAAGAAAGGGTTAGGGAGAGTGGGAAACAGAATGGCAAATGCAGTTCAATGTAAGCAGGTGTAAAGTGATTTTGGCAAAAAGAACCCAACTTCACATAGACATTGATGGGATATGAGTTGTCAGCAACCAACCAGGAGAAATATCTTGGGATAATAGCAGAGAGCTCATTGAAAGTGTCTGCAAATTCCATGCTAGGGATCATTAGGAAGGGGATTGAAAATAAAAATGCTAATATTTTAATGCCCATATACAAATCTATGGTGTGGCCACATTTGGAGTACTACATACGTTCTGTTCACCAATGCCGTATCTTAAGAAGGACATTGTAGAATGGGAAAGGTTGCAGAAGAGGGCAACCAAGATGATCAGGGGCCTGGAGCACCTTCTTTATGAGGCAAAGCTACAGCATATTGGGCTTTTTAGTTTGGAAAAGAGGTGACTACGGGGAGACATAATAGAGGTGCATAAAAGTATTCATGGAGTAGAGAGACTGGACAGAGAGAAATTTTTCTCCCTCTCCCACAACACTAGAACCAGGGGTCATTCCATAAAACAGAGGCTTGGAAATTTAAGACCAACAAAAGGAACTACTTTTTCATACAGTGCATAATTAATCTATGGAATTCTCTGCCACGAGATGTGGTGATGGCCACTAGCTTGGATGGCTTTAAAAGAAGCCTAAACAAATTCATGGAGGACAGGTCTAACAATGGCTGCTAGTTTGATGGCTATAAGCCACCTCCAGCCCCAGAGGCAAGAGGCCCCCAAATACCAGTTGCAGGGGAGTAACAGCAAGAGAGAGGGCATGCCCTCACCTCTTGCTGGTGGGCTTTCCAGAGGCATCTGGTGGGCCACTGTGTGAAACAGCTTGCTGGACTTGGGTGGGCCTTGGGCCTGATCCAGCAGGGCTGTTCTTATGTTCAACACCATGATAGGGGGCAGGGGTCCATATATATATATATATATATTCTGTATCTTGCATAATTTTATATTGGAATGGCAGCCATACTAATGTATTTGATAAAATGTTTGTGGTATTCCATTATTTCCCCTTATATTCCATAAATATCTATCCCTGTCCACTTTCCTCAATGCCTGATGCATCTCAACAACCGTACTGACTCCTTTTTATTCTGCTTTTTATTCTGCTTCCTGCCCCACTTTATTCTACTTTGGCTTTGATTTTAAAAAATAAAACTTTTGGTAATAAGTTGTGCTCCTAGGTGTGTAGGTTGGAAGGGAATCAGAATAACATACTTGGAACTGAGGGTGGATTGGATGGTGGAAAACCTTTGATGGGAAAAGACAGCCAATTTTCATTATGTGAAAGAGACAACCTTAGGTTAAGGTCAAAACACCCTATTGAAAATTCTGTTGAAATCAATGACAAGAGCATGAATCTTGAGGTCACTGTAGCCACTAATGGACCAATTAGCCTTCTCTGTGCTTAAGAGCCTATTAGAGCAAATGAACCTCTTGCCTTCTCAGTGAATGTGGAAAGAAAGCAGAATGTACATGCTAAGTAAAGTTTCTCAAGGAGACTCACCTGTCATCTAGATTTCTGGGGAATTTGGGGGGCTCCATCCATATTTTCTATCACTTAGGTTCTCTTATCTCTTTCTATTAAGTGAGGTGAAAATGCAGCACAGTGGTATAATACTTACTCTGGATGATTTAGAGGCACTATGTGTGTTGATTTGAGCATCTGATTGGGCAGTCCAAGTGTTCCTTCCTTTACTAGTTGTGAACCAGCAGTTGGCAAAGTACTGACATAAACAGAGATCCTGTATTAGTTACGGTTCAAGCTTAAAGCGCTTAGGAAGCTGTCATACTCCATCAGGCCATTGGTCCATTGTGCTCAGTAGGGTCTATGCCAATTGCCAGCGGCTTTTCCAGGCTTGAGAGAGAGGTCTTTCCCAGCACAATCTGGAGATGCCAGGAACTCACTGTATCTGGGACCTTCGGCATGCAAGGACCGTGCTCTTCCACTGAACTACAGCCCTGCTCCATGGAGGCGTAACCGTAAGCCAAGCATTCCAGTTGCACAAGGGTGGTGGCAAGTAGTTGGGGTCTGTGGGGCATAGCCCTGCATTGGGATCATGATGGTGTTCCACCCTTCCCCTGTCTCTGCTGTGGCGCTTCAGCCTCTCTCAGCTTAAGTGGATTGGGAGGGAAGTGGACAGGGCAGCAGCAGATGAGTGGTGGCAGGGGATTGGTAGGTGGGTCACTGACCCCACCCTCCCTTGCCTTGGCAATGGGGGGACAGTGGGATGCCGGTGCAATGGCAGCTGCTCATTCTCTTCCTCACCCCTGCAGGATGGGTGGGAGAAGGCAGTGGTTGCTTGAGAAATTTGCTTGGCCCCTGGGACCTCAGCGGGGTGGGATATGGGCCATTGGCTAGGGCCCAGTGTGGCTGACCTGATGCCCCACAGTTGCTTTTCACCTGCTGAGAAGTTATCTTTGATCATGCGACCTTCTCATTCTGATCCATCCCTGTGATCAGTGCTACACTACGCAGCACAGCTGTTGCTGGAAAGAGAAATGAAAAATAACAATTTTGATTGTGAATACAAACAAGGCTTGGGGTGAGTAGAATGTAATTATCCATCTGAAATGTAGTTTTTCCTATGTGATATGCCTCCCATATCTTCTTCAGCAACCTCAGTTGTGTGCAATGGAGCCTATGTTGTGGTTGCTGGTGCATGAGTGCGTTAATCTCATTTGAAAGACAGAAAGCCCATTCACACGACTGGGCAGGTGGTGGGCAGGCAGAGCCCAACTTACCTTCCCCACCAGACGATCAAAGAAATTCTACTGGGAACTCAATTTGCACTCCAAGATGATCCGTGCTGCTCCAAGCAGACACACACACATGATGCCAGGGTTAAGGGCACACTCTTAGCTAAAGGCCAGGCTTAAAAGTGGGGTTGGGTGAGCAGGCAGCGCAGGGATCTGCACGGATCCTGGCACTGCACATGAGCAGCCTGGGTTGCCCTAGCCTGGGTTAAGCTGCTTGTGAGAACAACCTTGAAAGGTTGCTTGAAACATCCACCCCATGCAATGTACTCCGATTATCTGCAGAGCTGCATGAATGCGGAGAATTTAATGAGTGGCCTGGGACATCCATAGCTACAGACACTATTGTCAGTTTCCCTACAGTTTGCGCATAACACACTTCTACTGAAGCTAAGCAGATCCAGCCTTGTAAACTCCTGGGATGAGAGATCACCCGGGAAGTAGCTACAAGCTTCCATGAGCTCCTTAGAGGAAGAGGCAGGCATAAGTATAATAAAGAAGAAAGATGTTCACATTCACAGCAGCACATTTTTGAGCTCTTCCAGGAATTGTGGCTGTAGCTACATCTGTCCCAAGTCAGCCATTACATTTACATCCCTGGAACAAGCATTGCATAAAGGTTTTGAATGTCGGAACAGGTCCCAAGAGTAGCTGCTTCAGCAGATCTCTGCCACAGTATACAATTGCAATGCCAGCATGACATTACTTTAAAATGGTTTTAAATTTCCAGTGCTTTAATAGCACTTACTATGCAAAGCTACCGGTAGTAACATATTTAAATAGTACATACATTGTAATGTACCCACACAGTTATGAAGTTTAGGCAAAACTGACTGTACAGAAATTCAGGTATGCAGACAGTTTTTAGAGTAAAGAACATGAGGATGCTCAACACTGTACTTCCAAACACTAGTAAAAGTGGCCTTTGGGAAACATTTAATCCATTTTTCAAAACTGGCTATAGAAGGTGGTGGCTTGCATACTGTGCAGCACCTTGTCAATCCAAGAATGGGATATCTGCGTTGGTTCTGTCCATTCTAAGCAGTGTCCACACTGTTACTGAACATGCAGAGCCTCCATGGACAGTGCTGAATTTAGGCATAAACTAAGTAAGCTGCAGCTTAGGACCTCCCACTATGAGGGCCCTCTGAATTTTTTTAAAAAATGACAACATTTCAGGTTTTACATACAAACAAACACGATCAATATTTATATACCGCTTTTCGACAAAAGTTCCCAAAGTAGTTTACATAGAGAACATAATAATAAATGAATAAGATTTATCCCTGACCCCAAAGGGCTCATAATCTAAAAAGAAACATAAGGTAGACACTCGCAGCAGCCACTGGAGGGATGCTGTGCTGCAGCTGGATAGAGCCAGTTTATTTATTTATGTATTTATTGTTAAATTTATATACCGCCTTTCATTAAAACAATCCCAAGGAAGTTTACAGCAAAATTTAAAAAACAAGATTGTAAAAAAGACACAATTAAAATATTAAGCTAAAAATATAAAACAAACCCGAATGAAAATTTAAAACACTCCCCCTGCTAAATATAAGAGAGACGCCACATTAAAAAGGCGCCTCTTTGCTCAGATAGCAGGGAATACATGATAAGGTCAATTCAGAGAGGAGAGCTGGTTTTGTGGTAGCAAGCATGACTTGTCCCCATAGCTAAGCAGGGTCTGCCCTGGTTGCATATGAATGGGAGACTAGAAGTGTAAGCACTGTAAGATATTCCCCTCAGGGGATGAAGCCGCTCTGGGAAGAGCAGAAGGTCGCAAGTTCCCTCCCTGGCTTCTCCAAGATAGGGCTGAGAGAGATTCCTGCCTGCAACCTTGGAGAAGCTGCTGCAGTATTGAAGACAATACTGAGCTAGATAGACCGATGGTCTGACTCAGTGTATGGCAGCTTCCTGTGTTCCTGTGGTCCTCATAACCATTGCAGCCCAGCAAGAAGAGTGCAGGAGGAAGGCAAGATTGAGCTTAACTTCCCCCCACATGGCCATGAGCCTTGAACCAAGATCTCTCTTATAGCACGTAATTAAACTGGAATTCTCTGCCATGGGACATGGTGATGGTTGGCTTTAAAGGGGACTTAAACAAATTCACGGAGGTTAGGTCTATCAGTGGCTACTAGTCTGGTGGCTATAGGCCACCTCCAGCCTCAGAGGTAAGATGCCTCTACATAACAGTTGCAGGGGAGCAACAGCGAGGGCATGCCCTCACCTCCTGCCTGTGGGCTTCTCAGGGGCGTCTGGTGGGCCACTGTGTGAAACAAGATGCTAGACTGGATGGACACTTGGGCTTGATCCAGCAGGGTTGTTCTTATGTTTTTCTGTGAGTTCAGCTTGCACATCCACACAGTCTGCCTTGCTTTTGACTGCGCAGATTTCTGGAAGCTGGGACTTTCCTAAATGCACTGTGTGAGGAGTGTGGTGCATTGTGGGGCTCCTGGCTCTGCAGCCTGAGCAAACACATGACCGGGGACCTAGGTAAAAGGGCACACTCACGCCCTTTTGCACAGGTAAAAACGGGGGGGGGGAGTCCCGTTCCACCCAGCAAGGTAGCGCCAGGATCAGCCCCGATCCTGGTGCTTCACACAAGCAGCCCTACCCAGGTAGGGCAGCCCAAGCCTGGGTAGGGTTGCTCGTGTGAACAGCCTTGATGTGTTTCATTATAAGGTATTTCTAATGTGAACAGGCTCATTGTAAGAGAACTGTTTTTGTGAGATTATTAGTTTGCATCTTTGCCAAGTAAAAACAGAGCTTTATCTCCCCCCCCCCCAATTTTTATCATCCTTTCTGTTGGAATAATGCTTTTTTGTAGCGCTATGGGGCCTTTCACGCTTGACATAATAAAAGCCCTGTCTGTGGTGACTAAAAGCATTGCGTCCATGCTGACACAGTCACCAAGGAGGCTCTGTGAGTTCAGTAAAAGCATGGAAGCTGCTTGGAAGTGGACGGAACCAGCACAGGCGCCCTGCTCTTAGAGTGGTGGGAGGTTGCACAGAATGTAAGCCAGTGTTTCTGTTGCTACCACATACCACCGGGCAGAGTTTGGGCTGCTGTGCTAGCTGTTGAGGACCAGAGTTGTCTTCAGTATTCACAGGGAGCCTGTCACCTTAGCATCTAGGCTCTGTGAAGGGATATTCTTTTACAAAAGTGTTACTAAGGCAACATATCTATTTGTGGTGTTCATGCTTGCCTTGTTTGTATCTCTGGTTCCCAGAAAGGCAGCAGCACAGCATGGGATGGGGTGGGGAGGTTTTCTGGGGTGGGGAGAGGAAGAAAAACAATGCTGCCTATACAAGAGAAAACTTGACAGTGCAAAGGAATGGGGGGGGGGAGTTGAATGAAGGTAGGCAGAGGACATGCCATGTAGAACTATTGTGTGGAGGGCATGGCCTTGTCTGCATTTATTTTTTTTAACATCCGTTTCCCTTGTGAGAGTAATTAAAAGCAAATAGCACAGCTGCTGGAGATGGAGAGTGCTTTGGAAACCATGTAGAAGCCTCCCACACTGGCTTTAAAATAATGTGATTTTTAAGCATTTACTATTTGAGCTCTTTGTTTGTCTTCTCATTGAAGGTAATGGGCTATGAGGCATCAGGAAGTTCAGGACCTACCAGTGGCAGCTCCTGGGTTTGTCTGAAGTAGTTCTCCTGGCATTGGGGCTGGCATCTCCCTCCCTTCCCTTCTAGCCAATATTGCAAATCTGATAGGCTCTCTGGGTGGGGGCGTGGGGGCATAATTTTTGAAGGCATAAACCATGGTTTCTCATGTTATCTGAATCCATCCTCTGTCTCCAGACTGCCTGTCTGGTCTCAGCTGCCTTTTTTAATCAGCCCCCCTTTTCTCCTAAGTTTTTAAAAAATCCACTCAGAGAGACTTGTAAAATAAAAGAACAACAACAAATATTTATATAGTGCTTTTCAACAGAAAGTTCCAAAGCAGTTTACATAGAGAAATAATAAATAAATAAGATGGATCCCTGTCCCCAAAGGGCTCACAATCTAAAAAGAAACATGATAGACACAAGCAACAGTCACTGGAGGTACTGTGCTGGAAAGAAAACAGTTTTATTCAAATGCCACAGACAGCTTGCATCTGAGGCTTTCTCAGCTTTTAGTTACAGGTAAAAATACTCAGTGAGTTACAAGAATACTTCAAAAAGCACCCCAGATGATGTTAGGGTGGCATGCTTTAAAAATCGTGGTTACCAAGTTGCAAGGAACAGGTATGTAGGGAAATACAAAAGCACAATTAAAACTTACAGAGTCCTTTGCAACGCCCTGGCTGGATAGGCATAGGTTAGTGTTACTTAGCTTAATTATGTTGCAGATAAACAATAATAGAGCAGTATCAGGGATATATAAAGTGCACAGTCTAATGCAAAATCTGACTAATGCAAAAACTTCCAGAAGCCAAAGTTCTGGCATCCTTTGTCTTGAATTCACCAAATCCTGGATGAGAATTCAAGCTTCCTGCCCTCTAGGCTTCTTAGGAACCTGAAGAGGCCATTCCATAAGAGAAATCCCCAGGCTAGCTTTTGTCCATGTGGGAGCAAAACTCCATTGTTCCTCACTAAGCCTTTCAGCCTGTGCTTCTCTCACCTACAGCCTAGCTTCTTCTAGCAAAGAACACCTCTCTTCCTCCCAATGGCTCTCTAGGTCCCACCCACCTGATGTGCTGATTGGCTGAGCTCTGGAGTTCACCAACCTGTCAGTCAAGATAGGATTCACTTCCCGTTAACTCTTTAAGGGAGTGCTGGCTGATCACTACAGAGCCCTTTTGGGACCCAGAATACATCCATCCATCCTGTGTGAACCATTTTGAGAACTTTTGTTGAAAAGCAGTGTATAAATATCCATAATAATAGTAGTAGTATGTGTGCATAGTACAGTCATGAGGACTAGACACTTATTATTGCATTTGCTGCATTTGCATGTAACGTGGAACTGAGGGTCCAAAGGGCCCATGGTTCCACCCTGCCCCTACCCTGCGGTTACGTGTCCACGTTTGTTCATAACCACCAGCACCTGAACGACAGTCTCTGAGACTGCAGAGAGGAGGAGGAACTGACTATGTGGGCTTCCTTCTGGAATGGACAGCCCCAGCAGCCAATCACAGCTGGAGCGAGGGAGGAGCTGCCTCCCTCAGCTCTGGTTTGCGCTCACTGCAGCATTCCGACGTAATGACCCAAAATTGAAACCTGAGGTAGGAGCAGCAAAACTCATTACAATCCAAAGGTTCAAATTGGAGTTTGAGGAGGGAAACCTTGGGTCACTTTTGTGTCCAAAGCCTAATTGCATGCATTCAGATGTACAAGAAATTTAACCTCAGGCCCCTTCAACACCAGATTCCTGTTACATGCAAATGGGGCCATTGTTATTTTCAAATGAAAACTTGATGTCTTGGACCACACAATGAGCTGTGCTACAGAATTCATAGAGAAGAAGAGTTTCTAAAAAGCCCATGTTACTGCCTAGAGCAGAGTCAGATTGTCCTTCCTAGAAGCAAAATTTTCCTTTTTAAACCTTTGCCACACTGAGATAACAGAACATACCTCTCAATCATGCTTGCACCTTTAAGCGCTTGAACTTTTCTCCCTGGTAGGGGGAAAGGCATTTTTTTAAACACAGGATCTTCCTTTCAAGCACGAACTTTGTGCTGATAAAAGCCCATCAAAGAGTCTGCTCCCTGTGGCAAGCCATTATCCTTACACTAAGAAGGAAGGCACTTGTTACCTCTGTCATCCCACAATTGTCATTGTTTTCCAATAATACTGGGTAATAGCACAGCCTCAACAAATACAAAAAGGAAATCCTTCGGTTTCCAATTGAATAAAAGAACTACAGCAGATACCAATCTCTCTCTCTTCCCCCATAATAACTCCCCTCCTAGGGTTTATTGTTTGGAGCATCAGAGGGTCTGCGGCTGATGCATTACACCACAGGAATTCAAATCGGTTTGCTTTTTCTGGGTTGGCAGGAGCTGAACAGTCCATCTTCGATGAACTACCCAAGAGGGGATAAAAAGCATTTCTGTGTCACAATAAAGCTCCCACACCAGCTGACACTACCTATCCCAGAGTCTCAAATGTATTTATTCTTATACTAGTTTAACTTCCATGTCAAAGCACCATTCTAGTCTTGCCTAGACCATATCACTTATTTTTCACCCAAGAAGAGCTGTTTAGAATGGCAAATAATTGCACTATTGTTAAGATTCAAACCTACTTGATGCAGTGAGACCTGATCAAAACACACAATGGCTGTTCACAGAGCACTAAAGTTATAACACCCATGATAGATTGTAATGACATCCAGACACTGAGATGGAGGTGACCCATTGAGAACAAATGAATGGACTTTGTAGTGAGCAACAGAACCATGGCTTGAATTCCCTCTGTTTCTTTCAGACTGTGAGCCCTTTAGGACAAGGAAGAATCTTATTTATTATTTTTTGTTTTTCTATGTAAACTGCTTTGAAAACTTTTGTTAAAAGTGGTATGTAAATATTCCAGTAGTCGTAGCCGTAGCCGTAGCCGTAGCCGTAGTAGTTCTTCTTCTAAGTGGTCTCTGTCCATCACACAGATGGGCTTCGTGCTTGTGTGAAGAAACATCTGGGGGAAAACTTACAAGTTCTTCTCTTTTTCTTGTCTCTCCTGATAGGTAGATAGGCTCCTCCCCCTTGTGCCTAGGTCACATGCTCCACACCCTCCTTTTTCATCCACCGAAGAAGAATTTTCTCAAGGGAACCTTGTGAGCTCTTATGTAATGATAAATATAATAAATCTTTTAATTTTAATTTGTATTCTCTCCTGTCTCTCTCATGTATACTTCTTTTTTTTCTTCCCTCATTTTGCATTTTTAAATTTTATTCGGGCAGGGGTTATTCACCCTTCAATCCTCCCCTGTGAGGGGATTTCTTTTCCCTCATTTTATGTGTATGGCTGGCAAAGTGTCATTTAAACGCTGTCCTCAGTGCTGGTCTTCTATTCCCTCCACGGATGGCCACAATCTTTGCCTTTTTTGTCTAGGGGAAACCCATCTAGCTTCTACTTGTGTCCATTGCCTGTGCTTTTCTAAACAAGCTCGCAGAAATAGAGTTTCGAGGCTCCTCCTGTATCTGTGGGAGCGTGCCCTGTCATCCTCCACAACTATGGAGCAGGCTACTAACACATCGACTTCCATTGCTGCGAGTGTATGTGCTGAGGCAGTCACCATCCTGCCTGGTGGGCCTGGGACTCCATCTGTGACTCCCTCTGCCTCCCTGTCAATGCCCCTGTCAGTTCTGCTCCTGCCTACTGCTCAGCCTGCACAGGGGCTCTCAGGGCCATCTGTGACCATCTCCCGCCATCAGGAGCCAGAACCCTACCCCAGATCCCAAGGCGGATGCCCAGCCACATAAGTGGCAGAAGAAGAAGAAATCTAAAGAGCCTGAGATCTCGGCACCGAAGCTGAAAAAGAAGAATTGTTCATCGGAGGTGGGCCAGACGCTGAAGCCAGGGCCGTCCTTAGAGAACCCTTGCGGGGTGCATGGCCCAGGGCAAATCAGCCAGTGTGGGGCCCCCTTCCAGTTAATTCTAATAGGTGTTAAAAGAGCGGGGCCCAGGGCGGTCGCCTTGCTTGCCATGCCCTAAGTAAAGCATTGGCTGAAGCAGACTGCTCTGGCTTCTTCTGTGCATGCGCAAACGTTGCTGCTGGACCCGAAAGCTCAGCAGCCGCTCCTGAAGCTGGCAAAGCCAAGAGTGAAGTCCAAACAACAGTGATGACAGTGAGCCCTTGGCGTGCAGCACACAGGTGCTGCCAAGCAGCCTGCCAGGGTCAAGCAGGGATGCAGCTAGCTTTTCTACCCACCGGACTGTAGGAGGGCAGGGCAGCCTATCTCTGAGCATATGCACAGAACAGCCACATCGAGACCGGTTTGCCATTGGAAGCAGGTCTGACTACCAGTACCCAGGGTGATTACATGGGGACTCAGAGGAAGAACCCTGGGGCTCTGATAATTCGAGGTAAAGGGCTTCCCCCCCGGAGTGCAAGTATAGGCATGAGAGATCTCCCCCTTACCTCTGTATGAAATACTATCCATACACGGACTGGGATGAAGAGTTGGACAGCAGGTGCTCTGACTCAGGAGATGGCAACAACAAGGATTATGATGGCTGAGGTAGATGTATCCGCCATGATTATGTCTATGACCGGGATTATGTGGACTATGATTATAAGAAGGCTCAATTATTATTATAAGGCTCAAGAATACAGGTCTAGGTCCAGGTCTCCTCAATGTTCCTGCTTTTACAGACCACATTGTTCAGGATGACGGTCTCCTTCACCTGTGCATACGTGTTGTCACTCTCGGGAGCATACTAGCTTTTTTGAATGGTGGAGGGACCCTTCCTCCACCCAGCCTATCTTGTCCCAGGTTTTGTCTCAGAACTATACAGCTTCTGCACCAGTAACAACCCCACACAACCAGTCGTTGGCACTCACTGACTCCATAAATCAGGTGGGCTCCATCGGACCAGTCTCTGTGCCAGTTCCCATGGAACACCCTGCCACGGTGCCTCCCATTGAGAAAGTGGCGCTGGCCCTGTCAGTTAAAATCCTGGAATCCTCGGATTTGGACTCAGATTCAAACGACGGGTTGGAGCCTTCCTCTTCCGATGGAGAGTCCTTGGAAGCTGCACATCAGGACCCAATTGTTAATAAACAGCCTCAATCTCTGTTGAAAGATCTTAAAGATCCTTTTCTGCTCACGTGATTAAGGTAGCAACAGCCCGGGGGTTGCAGCTACAAGAGGAAGTGAAAACGCCATCTAATTTAATTGAAGGAGAATCACAGAAGTTTGTAGCACTTCCAATAAACCAGCCCTTGCTTGAGATTGCACTCAGCTTTTGGGACAAGCCATCATCAATGCCTTCTATGTCTAGGAAGGCGGATAACTTCTATAGAGAAAAGACAGAAGATTGTATTTTTTTGCATAAACACCCAGTCCCGAACTCTATAGTTGTTGAGGTAGCGCAGTCCGAATCTAAAAACAGATTGCTGTCTACCCCCATGGACAGGGAGGGCCAAAGACTGGATTCCATGGGGAAATGCTTATACTCGAGTTCTACTTCATTCATTCATTCATCATATTTTTATACTGCCTGATATGTACATCTCTAGGCGGTGCAAAAAGTTTAAAACAATATTTTAAAATCAACACAGATTCAAATACATGAAACAATAAAAACAGTAGCATAAAACAGATACACAATAAAAACAGTAGCATAAAACAATTATTAAAACAAATTATTAAAATTGATTCTAATTAAAAGCCTGTGAGAACAGGTGAGTCTTGAGGGTCTTTCTGAAAACAAACAAAGCAGGAGATACTCTTATTTCAGCAGGGAGCATATTCGAAAGCCCTGTGGCAGCCACAGAAAAAACCGATTCCCCGGTTCCCACCAAATGAGCCAGTGCCAACTGTAACCAGATCTCTCCAGGGGGGGTTTCACACATGGCGTTTAGCCCTCATCCCCTCTTGAATGGATGCTGCGATTCCATTTCGGATCATAACCCAATTTGTTTTACTTGGAAGAAGAAAACAATGACCTCGTTTCGCTGGAGATTGAATGAATACCTCTTGAAAAAACCAGACATTATGGAGAAAGCTAAAAAGAAATTAAAGGACTATTTTGAACTGAATTTAAATCAGGGAATGGACAATAAAATCATCTGGGATGCAAGTAAAGCAGTTATGAGAGGTTTTTTCATACAGCAAAATTCATATTTTAAAAAGCAAAGAGGACTGAGAAAAGAGATATTATTGATGCAGATCTCCAAAAAGGAAAGGGAATTATTATGGACCAAAGATGATAAGACGGTCATACAAGCTATCAAAATGCTTCAACAACTTTCTATGTTGATAGCCAATGAATTAGAACGGAATTTGAAATATGTCAAGCAAAGGACATTTGAGTTTGCAAACAAACCAGGCAAGTTGTTAGCTTGGAAAATTAGATCTGAGAAGAAGAAAAATTATATACCCAAAATATTTACAAAAAATGGGCTCTGTTATGATGGAAAAGAAATAAGAGCAGAATTTTAAAAATATTATTCAGAATTATATAAAGGTAAAATAGTTGAAGATAAAAAAATTGAGCAGTTCCTCAAGACCAAAAATATTCCAAAACTTACTAAGGAACAAATAGAAATTATGAATGCTCCGATAACAGCTATGGAAGTAATCAAAGTAATAAATCAAGCCAAGCTCAACAAGGCCCCCGGGCCTGATAGACTATCAGCTTTATACTATGTCATTTAAAGATCAAATTTTACAACCTCTCCAATGGACTATGAATGATATTTTACAAAAAGGGACTATGCCGGATACGTGGAAATATGCAAACATTGTAGTAATCCCAAAACCAGATCAAGACTTAACGTTAGTTAAAAACTATAGGCCAATTTCCCTTTTAAATAATGATTATAAACTTTTTGCTGCTATTTTGGCAAGAAGAATGAGGGTTATACTGAGGCATTTTATCCATGAAGATCAAGCTGGGTTTTTTTACCAAAGAGACAATTGCGAGACAATGTCAGAACAGTCTTGAATATTCTGGAGTATTATGAAAAACATAATGATAAACAAATGGCGATGATCTTTTTGGATGCAGAGAAAGCCTTTGACAATATTTCGTGGCAATTTTTGTGGAGATTACTAGAGGTAATGATTGCTGGCAATAATTTTATTAGGGCAATTAAGACAATTTATTCGGAGCAATATGCTAAGATTATTGTAAATGGGGAATTATCAGACAATTGTGTAATACAAAAAGGGACAAGACAAGGATGTCCACTTTCCCCATTGCTTTTTATATTGGTTCTAGAAGTGCTCTGTAGAACTATCAGAGAAGATGACAAATTACACGGTCCCAAAATTGGGAAACAGGATTATAAACTGAGAGCTTTTGCAGATGATGTTGTGCTGTTTCTAGAAAATCCAGTGGATAAGATCGAAAGACTCTTGGATAAAATACAACAATTTGGTCAACTGTCCCTATTCAACCACAACACAGCATCCCTTCAGTGGTTGTTGCTCATGTCTGCCATATGTTTCTTTTTAGATGGAGTTTTTTAGACTGCCAGCTTTCCTGAGGCAGGAAGTGGCTTAAGCTAGGATGTGAGTGTTTCAAGCACATATACCTGCACATTAAAAAAAAAGTCTTAATAATAAATATAAGCATAAATTGGAGTAACCTGGACCATTCACATTGCTTCACCTTCCCCGCCTCCCCTTCCTCCTCCTCCTCCTGCCTAAATGCCTGCCCCTACATGGGCTCCTGCTGGTGAGTGGGCAGATTGGTTGTTTTCTCTTGCACACAAGTGAGAAAAGAGGCAACCCTTCCACCCTCTTGTGGGTAAGAGCTGGCGGGGAATGGCAATGGGCGCATAGGAAGGAACAGAGGAGCGGAGGAGCAGGAGCACATCACCTGCCACCATTTCCCAGTCAGCTCATGCCAGCAAGAGTGTGGATGAGTTGCTTCTCCTCTCTCTCTCGGGCGCTATAAATCCTTCCTTTGTATGCACCCCCCACTACCCTAAGGGTTGTGAAGCAGGAGTAAATTGCCATTTAGAAACCCTCACGCAGAGCTCCTTTGAGACAGGAAACCATCTTGTTTCTTTTTCTATGTAAACTGCTTTGAGCACTTTGCTTTGTTCAAAAACGGTATATACATATTCATCATCATTTTAACAACCACAACCTGGCACACAGCTAATAAGCAGATTAAGTTTTTCTTGACATGGAGATAAAGTGATGGAGAAATATTTGCCTTCTTATGGTCTGTATCTAAGGCTACTTACTGTTAGGCACAAGAACAAGGTGGGGGGGAGGGGGGGAGTTGGTGACCCTAAGAGTAAAGGCAGACTTTCATTTCATCAGCACAAGCCTCTGCTTCTAACACAGTTTTATAACTGCTTCCATTGTAAACACAAAGGCCAAATTCAGACGTAACACGAAACCAGAGTTAAATAGGGCAGAGATTGGAATTCCATCATGTCCGAATTCGTGCAACCATGGTTTCAAGCTGAAAGTGACCTGTGGTTTGGCTTGCCAAACTCATATATGAACCTTCAGTTTGCACAAAGATTCACTGCCGAGACCTCTGGTTTGGCTGACAAAGTTTTATATACAAACCCGGATGCTGCCTTAACCAGGGTTTTGTTCTGTTTTTGAAACTGCAGTCATAGAGATGGCAGCACAGACCCGCCTGGGATTGCACCCACTCCATGCCTTCGGCACTACTTGCTGGCCACATCTCCGAGCACCAGCCCCTCCCTTCCAGTCACCTATCCAGCAAGGCTGTAGCCTGGCAACAGGGACATAGCTACATCCCATCCCAAGCTTGTCAGCCTGTCAAGGGGCAAAGTCTCGCAGGGGCATTCCCCTTCCCACTCTGCCCCTTGCTCTTCACTCATGGCAAGCAGGAGGGGACAGGGACGGGATGACAGGGCAGACATTAAAGTGTTTCTCTCCCCGAGAATAAAGTGACAATGATGTATGTCCTCAAGCACAAACATTTCAGGTGGCAACATAGGCAGGGAACCCCATCATAGCACCAGGATGGGAACATATGGCTGGGGGGTGGGTACCCGGGGTACAGTTTAAAAGGCTGCCCTAACCAGGGATTCTTGGCAATGTCTTTTTTTTTGCACAAAAAGGATGGGGAATGGGGGCCCAACCCCCTTCGCCTTTGGGGCCATTTGCACTCTCTAGGCTTACTCATGAGAAGCGCCAGGCAGCAGGATCAGCATTGCTCCAGTGAAAGGGGATATTCCTCATATCTTCTGGTAAATGCTGTAAATGTATGGATCAGGCAGGAACTCTTTATCATATGTGGTGGACGTGCAGTAAAGCTCAGCCATTTTGGAAGAAGATTCATTCTAAGATGCAACAAATCTTGAATATTGACTTTCCCTTGTTACCAGTTGTGTGTGTGTGTGTGTGTGTGTGTGTGTGTGTGTGTGTGTGTGTGTGTGTGAAGTATCACAAAACCTTATATAACTGTAAAATGTGCTGAACTCTCTTTATATATGATAACTGCTGCTAGAATTCTCTCTATGATATATATTGGAAAGTTAATTTAATTCCATCATTAGAAGAGTGGCAACTTAAAGTTTGGGAATATGCATCAATGGCTAAGATTAGTCCATTGTGGCCAGAACCTAAGGGGTATACTTGTGAGACAAATGGGCTGTAACCCAAAATTTGGCTTTAAAAAAGCCAAATCTGGCAACAGAGCTTCAAACATAAAGAACAAATCAGAGGATAAATTTGTTTCAATGTGGGAACTGCTTATATATTATAATTTGGTTCATGGTTTGACACGACATCCAAGACTATAAGTTTTATATCTTTAATTCTCATGTCTGTATCGATGCGTAGATATGCTACTCAGCTGCCATTGGGTTCGAAAGAAATGATAGGAGGAGATATGATAGGGAAGTGGAATCCAAGTTGATGTATTAGATAATCGTGAGATGTCATATATGTTTCTTCCCCACCCCCCTTTGTTGTTGTTTATTGGCTGCTCTTTAATATTTCTTTAAATAAATAAATATTTTTTTAAAAAGAGGATGGATGCTGACCGCACTCGCTCACGAGAGTGCCAGGCCATGGGGACGCTCCCTTTCAACTCATGAGAAGAACCATTTGTGGGGTCTGGGGTGTCTGCCACAATTGCTAAAAATGTGTGATGACAAAACTACCCTTTCTCCCATGGACAGCTCTCTCATGAGAGTGTCAGGCCACTAGGCCTCTATAACAAGCTGTTATAACAAGTTGTTCTATGGAGGAAAGTCAAGTGGATGGATATCCTTGCAATTTCTCTCCCTGTCTTGGCGACTGCTGTCTTGGTGACTGCTGTCAAGTAGCTGTCAGAGCGTGCCCCCTGACAGCCTGTCAGCCTATGTGAACATGTGCAACCTTGCTTATACCCCGAAACGGGGTCACTGGATAACGAGACTCTCTCTCCCGCAATTACCCACACTGACAAATCCACATATGGAGCAATTCCTGACCAGACCTGGAAATTCTGAATGAGAGTAAAGATCCATCCCCACACCTGGGGACCACCACCCCTGCCCACCCGCCATCTATGCACGTGACTCATGGAATGTCAAAATCTCCTTGGGGTGTCAAAATCTCCTTCCCAGGGGAGGAGAAAAACCTTTCAGTGAAAAAAATCTGTTTTTTATTAGAGTGCATGGGGGCCCCATGCAACTGGGGCCCCTTTGTTGGGTTAGCAAATCTTGTGAGCATGTATTCCAATGGAAGAACTAGGCTTTACAACCCCATGGTCCTCCCCAGTAGACTGGCCTTCTTATGAAAGGGATAGCCCACAAGCAGCAATTTGTCAAGGGAGCAGGAATGTGGGTTAGTCCACATCCACCGCTTTGCTGGGGTGATCCCTCACAAGATCATCCTAGGTCAAGGTGGGAGAGAGGGATCCTTTACCCTCCCTCATATACCTATTCCCTCCTAGGTACTTATCATTCTCCCTTCCCTTTTCTGAGTAACACAGAATTAGTGCCCCACCCAGAAATTGTGCTTATGTGGGACTATTTTGCTGCAGGGCTCTTAGGAGGGCAGCGGTGCTATCACTGTCAGAACCCCTGCTAACTTGACAAAGAGGCACCTTTGCACCTTTTCACGTGGTGATTCTCTTTATTGAGCAGGGGGAGAGGCACCTTTTCACGTGGTGATTCTCTTTATTGAGCAGGGGGAGAGTAACTGGCCCTATCCACCCCCAGCACAGTACCTCCAGTGACTGTTGCTGGTGTCTATCATGTTTCTTTTTAGATTGTGAGCCCTTTGGGGACAGGGATCCATCTTATTTATTTATTGAGCCATTTACTTTATTGAGCCATTTACCATTTATTTACTGAGCCATTTTTGGAAGGGCGGTATAGAAATCCAATGAATGAAAGAAGAAGTGCTGGCATGGCATGGCATTCAAAGGGATTTAAATGCCCTTTCCATTTAAAGGGATTTAAATTTCCATTTAAATGAATTTAAATGCCAAGGATGGGCAGACTGCTCCGAAAATATACAATTGTGCGTGACGCACCCCTTCAAGATTGTGGCGAACTGCAGCTGCTCTCTGATGTGCTGACACTTTGCCCACGGTCTGGCCATGGAGCTTGCTGGGATCGGCTGCAGTGACCAAGCAGCAGGGATGGGCTCCCCTCTCCTGTAACTGGAGGTTACCAGACTATGGTTGGACAAACGTCTGCAATGCGATTTACAGTTTAAAACTGAAACCACAGGTTCACACATGTTATGTGTAAATGCGGCCAAAGAAATATTATGTAGGTTTAAAGTAAAGTGTGCTGTCAAGTCGATTTCGACTCCCGGCGCCCACAGAGCCCTGTGGTTTTCTTTGGCAGAATATAGGAGGGGTTTACCATTTCCTCCTCCTACACACTATGAGATGATGCCTTTCAGCATCTTCCTATATAGCTGCTGCCCGATAGAGCAGCAGTGGGGATTCGAACTGGCAACCTTCTGCTTGTTAGTCAAGCATTTCCCCAAGGCTTTATTCATAAGCAACTCCATTTTTTCTCCTTCTCCTCCTTTTTCTTTCCAGCTCCACCCCGTAAACATACTGGGACAGGCATCCAAACAACAAAACACAAACTATTACTAGATATAACGTCTGAGAGTGTTGAGAGTGGGAGGCACTGTTTTACAGTAGTTTGGGGACAGATTCCAGATGGTGTCGATTGGAGATTGTTGCTCTTCAAAATCTGAGCTTAAGTATGGTGTCCCTCAAGGTTCCATACCTTCTCCAATGCTTTTTCACATCTACATGAAACCACTGGCGCTGGGAGAAATCATCAGGGGATTTGGAGCTGGATGTTACCAGTACACTGATGACACCCAGATCTACTTCTCCATGTCAACCTCTTCAGGAGCTGGCATATCCTCCCTAAATGCCTGCCTGGAAGCAGTAATGGGCTGGATGAGGGAGAATAAACTGAAGCTGAATCCAGATAAGACGAAGGTACTTATTGTGCAGGGTCAGAACTCTAGAGACGATCTTGATCTACCTGTTCTAGATGGGGTCACACTTCCCCAAAAGGAACAGGTTCGCAGTCTGGGAGTACTTCTGGATTCACACCTCTCCCTGGTTTCTCAGGTTGAGGCGGTGGCCAGGGGTGCTTTCTATCAGCTTCAGCTGATACGCCAGCTGTGTCCGTTTCTCGAGATCAATGACCTCAAAACAGTGGTACATTTGTTGGTAACCTCCAGACTTGACTTCTGTAATGCGCTCTACATGGGACTGCCTTTGTATGTAGTCCAGAAACTTCAGTTGGTTCAGAATGCAGCAGCCAGGTTGGTCTCTGGGTCATCTCGGAGAGACCACGTTACAACTCTGTTGATGGAGCTACACTGGCTGCCAATAGGTTTCCAGGCAAAATACAAAGTGCAAATTATAACTTACAAAGTCCTAAATGGCTTAGGCCCTGGGTATTTAAGAGAACGTCTTCTTCACTATGTGCCCCAGCACCTACTGAGGTCACTTGAGGAGGTCTGTTTCCAGCTGCCGCCAACTCGTTTGGTGGCTACACAGAGACAAGCCTTCTCAGCTGCTGCCCCAAGATTGTGGAACACGCTCCCTACTAAGATACGAGCCTCCCCATCTCTGGCAATTTTTAAGAAACTTCTGAAAACACATCTCTTCAACCAAGCTTTCTCAGCTTTTAAAAACTTGTTTTTAAATTGTTTTGGCTATTTAATAGGTGTTTTATGATGTTTTAATTGTTAATTATTTTATGCAGTTTTATAATTTTTGTTTTAATTGTTAATTGATTTTAATTGTGTTTTAATGTAAACTACCCTGAGCCTTTTGGAAGGGTGGTATAAATTTTTTAAATAAAAAATAAAATAAAATAAATAATAAATACATATAATACAACACACAGCAATAAGGCCACACTAAGATAAGAGTGCTCCAAACTTTTTCAGGTTTCCTGCAAAGACAGTGAAAAACAGAAGCAGCATTTCAACAAGGAGAAAGCATTTTTCCCCCTGCACTTTTTACATGGAAAATTATCACATCCATTAGATGAAGAGCTTTGTCAATAGCCATTATGTTCTCCTAAATGAATCCCCAGCACTCTGCCCTTAAAAGCCCCTAAATATGATGTCTCTGCTGCTGTGACTCAATCCAGGGGGACAAGTTTAGGGCTCTTTCCTTTGAGATCTTGTGCGGGTATTTGAGTCCTTATTATAACAAAAGTCATCAATTGCTGGTCAAGGTTATTCATCTGATCTCTAGGCTATTCAAGATTTTCAAGCAGGGCTGTAATGAAAGGAAGGGACAAAGAGGGGAAACCAACCAGCTCCAAAACAACAATATCATAGCAAGTATTTTCTCTTCTTAAAAACACCTGTGTCTTGTTTCCTTGCAGCCCTACTGAAGGCCAGATGCCAGGTTGGCACTGACCAGTTTAGACCACTACATTGGTCCAAAGCTCATTGGTCATAGCTCATTGATTGACAGTGGTTCTCCAGGGGGTCTTTTCCAGCCCCACCAGGCAGTGGGGGTTTGAAACTGAGACCTTTTGCATACAAATCAGATGCTCTACCATTGAGCTATAGCCCCAACCATTTTCTTATTTTTATTCCTTTTGCTATGGAAGCTGCTTTGAGAACTTTTTTTTAAAGTGGTTGTAATGATCAGGTAGTAACAGCCTTTCCTTTCATTTCCTGTAAAGAGTGAACCAGAAGTTTACCCTCTCCTAACTGACAGGCTAGGGATCAGCCACTCAGTACATGGAGGGTGGGACCTAGAGGGCCATGAGGCAAGAAGAGAAGTGTGTCTTTGTTCAGAAGGAGCTAGGCAGGAGATGAGAGAGGATGGGTGGAAGGCTTAGTGAGCAGCAAGGGAGTTTTGCTGCCTCATGGTTAACAGCTAGCCTGGAGAATTCTCTCATGGAAGGACATCTGCAGATCCTTGAGAGACAGGATTGCAGAAAGCTTGAATTTTCTCCTGGAGTTTGGGGTGAGTTCAAAGGGGGAAGGAAGCCAGGGCTTTTGGCTTCTGAAGGGTTTAGCCTGGGAACGGTTTGTTAGAGCATGCTAGATTACTTTCTTTTGGTGTGCTTTGCAAATCCTTACAACTGTTCTAAGTTTGTTTATCTGTAATGTAAGAAATGCTAAACCTGTGCCCAAATCCATCCAGGGTACTGCAAAAGTCTCTGTAACCTAAAGGGGCTTTTAAAGGTCCCTATATCCCTGTTCCTTGCAACAGGGGTGCTTTTTGAAATATTATTGCAACTACTGAACTTTTCTTTTACCTGTAACTAAAAGCTGAGAAAGCCTCAGATGGAAGCAGTCTATAGTATTTTGAATAAAGCTTTTCTCTTTTTGTTCTTTGTATTTTGCTTTCCTCTGAATGGATTTTTAACTCAGGAAAAGGTGTTTACTCTGGTGCAAACACATTTCAAGTTTGATTGCTCAGCAACTCACTACCGAGTTCTCCCACCATGTGGAAGCTGCATGTGGAGGGGTTTTTGTACTTTTCCATTGGTAAAGAGAAGGAGAGTTTCCTGGGACTTTTGCCCACATGGTGGAGGACTCCATGCCCACTTTTTAACAAAGTGGGCATGGTGGCAGCACTACTGAATAAGCAGTTTAAGTTTAAAGGAACAGGCTTTATTGAGCAAACCTGGAGAGAATGATTCAGCATTTTTCTTTCCCCCACATGGACTTGCTTTGAGACAAAGGCTGGGTTAAATCTGCTACAGTGGTTTATATAACAAACAAAACAAACAAACAAAATAATATATATATATCTAAGAGATCTGAAGAAAGGGGCATCTTTATGAAAATCTCTACTGAACTTGCTCACTGCTTGGGAGAACAATGTCTTTTATGTATTTTGATGCTTTTAGAAAAATTTACAATGCCTGCAAAAATGCTTGCCTGTTTGTTTACACGCTGATTGCTTTTGATTATTCTCATTGACACCATCACATAGCCACATCTGATTGGCTATGTACTCTAGCGATGCCATCCTGTTCACTGTAGGGGTTGACTAGGACTGCCAATGGGATTAATCCAAACAGAAGAAGAAAGAAGCGGTAAACAGGAGAAAAAATGCTGCAGAAGAATCAGCAGCAGGGAAAATAATAGAATCAAACCACCTGGGAAAAGGTGAAGATAAATAGATAGATAGGATGATTGATTGATTTCCCACTGCAAAAAGGAAACAGGATAATATTCAGCAGAACCCAAATTATAGCCAGGCTCCACTCCTCCAAGTGGTGAGACATTCCAAGGAATCAGTGATACTTGAGTTCTAGCATCTCCTTGTAGGAGGGGTCACTGGAGATTTTTGGTGTCTTTATAATATTTGGTTTATTTAAGTTGGGTGTTAGATGGAATTGCACCCCAACAAACAGCAAGAAGCTACATCAGATACCCAGAGAGCAAATCCTGCATTCTGTGTTGCTTCAGCTCTCAACCCACCATCTCAATGGAGTCTCTCCAAAACAACCTGTAGCTCTCTCTCTCCCCTAGCCTGTTAGCTCTGTTTCTTTGACTGGTAAACACATACATTTTGTCTATCCCACTTTGGCCTCTGGTTAAGTGTTAGAATAGGATAAGATTCAGCAAAATGTCTTTGATCAGTTACTGTGGTGGGTAAAAAAGAAAAAGGAAGAATACATCTACCATGGGCTACAATTGTGCTTTCGTGCTATCACACGGCTTTTGGGGCTCTGAAAATGAGGGAATGGGGCTGTAGCTCAGTGGTGGAGCATCTTCTCTGTATGCAGAAAGTCCCAGTTTCAATCCCTGGCATGGCATCTCCAGCTAGGGCTGGAAGATGCTCCTTTCTGAAATCCTGAAGAACCTTTGCTAGCCATTGTTGACAATACTGACCTAGATTTGATCAATGGTCTGACTTAGTATAAGGCAGCTTCCAATGTAAAAACTATTATTTCACAAAGTTTGTGTCTCCCTATCTCTAGGTTTCTGTTAAATGATTGCCAAACTGATCTGGGACTGCAACACAGACTTCATACTCACCAGTATTTGTTAGAGAATGTAACTAGCTGGTACTGTGATGGGAAAAACCGTACCAGGAGCTTTTTCAGACGGCGACTTTACCACAACTTTACTTTGGGAGGATGGGCGTGATTTACCTATTGGCTAGATTTACCCTGAAGTCTGTGCGATAATTCAGAGAGCACTTCACACACGATTTGGGATTCCCCTCCATATTGGAACCTAACTCGATTTATGTCCAGGGTAAAAAAATTCTCTTTTTGAGTTATGCCCCATACTCTCAGTAAAGCCTTGCGGTAAAGCCTGCTGTCTGAAAAGCCATTAACATTATAATCATGCATGGCACAACATTAACATTATAATCATGCATGGCACAAGTTCATGTGTGACTCATAAAGCTTAGGATAGAGAGACTGCCAACTTCTTAAGAGTCTCTGCTCCTCTTCTTTTAAAAGCAATCTGACACAGAGGAATTAAGCAGGTAAAGCTTTTCTTCTTTATGGATGAGGAAAGCATAATCTGTTTACTTTCTGTTTATCAACACTGAAGCAGGATGGGGTGGGGAGCTGGTAACTCTAGTACAAGATAATGGGTTCCCTCATTGACTGTTTCCCTGGGGAAATATTTTGTGGAAATATTGTGACCAATTCCTCCCCCCCCCCCCCCGCCACAAACTTTTATATTGAAAGATTTTTCTTTCTTCCTGAAGAATGCATGCATAGGAGCATTACTTATTTAAGAATAATTTAGCTGCATCATCAACTACACCAAGAAGACATCTGATCTCAATGCATCCTTTTAAAAAATCAATCTGGCCCAAGTACAATATAAGTATATGAGCGTATATTGATTCTGCTCTGATCTTAGTGACTCTCATAGCATTACAAATGAACCACAAAGAGTTTTGCCTCCATAAAAGATGATTGATCACATGTCCCATATTCTAAAAATCAACAGTTGTATTGATTTTCTTTCAGAAAGGGGCAAAGCTTGGTGAGACCTTATTGCACTCATAGAACAGACTTTTCATCAAAATATTCCCAATAGGCTCTGCAAAGTATGATTCAGGGCTGTGAAGCTGAGATGACAGGGAAGAGTCACCAGGCTTTTAATTAATGTTAGTGGCCTCAATAGTAATAAAAGGAATCACACAGAGTTTGCCCCCAAAATCTACACTTACAAAAACTGATTGATTGATTGACTGATTGATTGATTGATTAAGTGCCATCAAGTCAGTGTCAGCTCTTAGCGACCACATAGATAGATTCTCTCCAGGATGATCTGTCTTCAACTTGGCCTTTAAGGTCTCTCAGTGGTATATTCATTGTTGTTGTGATCGAGTCCATCCACCTTGCTACTGGTCTTCCTCTACTTTTTCATTCAACTTTTCCCAGCATTATGGACTTCTCAAGGGAGCTGGATCTTCACATGATGTGTCCGTCGTCCGAAGCATGCTAGTTTGAGCCTGGTCATTTGTGCTTTGTAGGTTAAAAGGGAATTTCAGCCATCTTTCAGGGATGCTAAAGCAGCTTTCTGCACTAAACTAGGAGTTGGACTGGAAGACCTCCAAGTGTCCCTTCCAACTCTAACATTCTATGATTCGACTCCTGGGAAATATAGTCCTATGAGGGGCCAGAGATCTCTTAACAGAGAATTCTTAGCATTCTCATCAGAGTTTCATTCCCAGGATTCTTGTGGGGATCATGACAAATTGGTATAAAACTGACATAAATGTAGCCATGCAGCCATGTCTTTCACGTAGCCATGTCTTTTAGCATAACATACCTCACCACAGCACGACACAGTTAGGGAGTCTGCTCTCTGATTCTCTTATATTTAACTGTGGGAGAGCAACTGGCCTTATTCAACCCCAGCAGAGCATCCTTCCTGTGGCTGCTAAAAAGAAACCTTATGTTTCTTTTTAGACTGTGAACCCTTTGGAGATAGGGTTATTTTAATAATTATCTTAATTATTTTTTTCTATAAACGACTTTGGAAACTTTTCTTGAAAATTTGTGTAGGAGGAGTAGTAGTAGTAGTAGTAGTAATATACTCTCCAGCTGGAATTTCCTCCTGTATGCTTTCTTTTTCTGTCTCACAGCATCAGGAAAGATTTGTTTCTCGCCACACAAGTAGGCTTCTTTTCTTTCTTGTGGGATTTTGGGATGGTGTATTCATCTTGGGAATGTTAAAATAATGGCTCACCGTGTTCTGGAAACCTTTTAAAAATAGGTTGAGGAAAGAACATGGCTCATAAAAGAACATTATGAGATTTCTTGTAACACTTATCACAGTTGATTACCATTCTAAATACCACCCAAATAAACCAGCTTGCTGCAATATAAACATAGGAAGCTGCTTATACCAAGTCAGACCATTGGTCATCTAGCTCAGTCTTGTCTATAGAAACTGGCGGCAGCAGCTTCTCAAAGTTTGCAGGCAGAAGTCTCTCTCAGCCCTAACTTAGAGATGCCTGAGAGGGATGTTGTAGTTGGGGACAATCAGTTGGAGCAGTCAGCATAAGCCAGTGTTCTCCACCACCTGGAATGGCTGGTTATCCAAATCCAAAGCAATCATCTCCCTATTGGCCCGAGTGATGAGATGAAGCTCTGGGTGACCAGAGCACTTGCTCACTGCCTGCACTCACTGCTCAGGCAACGTCCCCTGATTGGGAGCAGGACCAGGTGCCTTTCCGCTAACTGACAACACACCAGGCCTATGGCTGCCAGCAGGAGGAGGGACCCCTGGGTGATGTTGTCGCAGGTGCTGCAGCATCCCTGATGTCATAAGACACTTGGGATCTATCCCCCTGCTGACTTGTGTCACTTAATGGATGCAGGCAGCATGGTGAGGGTCACCATGGCTGAGCTCAAAGTGGTCCCACACCCGGCTGCTATCTGTCCAGAACCGTTGTGGTGGTACTGGGGCAACTGGTTCATTCTGGGGGCCATAAACACCACCACTTTCCATCTGGGGCTGTCAGCTCCTCCTCAGTCACAGACAGGGCCCGAGGCTGCACCGTCAGCAGGGATTGGGGAAAATGGAGAGAGTTCTCTGGCTGGGCTAGCAGCCGACAACACCTCCTCCTCTTCTGCTTTGGGAAGAAGAGCTTCTTCCCTGACAGGGGAGGACCTCCCCATTACTTCTATCTCAGCCACCACAGGCAGCTGCACTGCAGGACGAGGCTCCTCTGGAAAGGAGAGCTTGTGCACAACCACATAGGGGCGTAACTACCATTAGGCAAGGGGAGGCGGCTACCTGGGGGCCCCCATGCCTCGAGGGGCCCCCAAAGGCATGTCACATGTGAAGTGAGTGTGTGTGTATCAGCGAGGGGCCCATTTTAAAATTTTGTCTCTGGGCCCACTCCAGCCTCGTTACGCCCCTGCAACCACATCAGTGGGGATGGGGACAACTCAGAGTATGCCCCTCTTGCCATTATCCTCTATGATTAGCAGTATCACCCCTCCCTCTGCCTGCCACTCTACTCCTGGCTCTGCTTTGCACCGTCTTGGACATCTTGAATTTTTAAAAAAGCGTAAGCCCTAACTCTGATGGGTGAGGGGACAAGAAGATCCGGGTGTGGAGCTGGGGATGGTTTATTTATGCTCTGTGTACCATGCACAGTGCTGTCTATAGCACTGTGGTGCACACACAGAAGCCAAAAAAACTAAATCCTCCCCAATAAAGAAGCAGGCTTTACTGGGGGGGGCCTTTTTATTTTGAAGAGACCAAGCAGCTATGGGGCATGTCTAAGGGAAGGCAAAGGGCAGGAGACTACTGTAGACAGTCTAACCCAAGCCCACCCCTCCTGTCCTACAGTTCTGCTACTACTCACCTAACCCCCTTCCCTAAACAAGGCCCTATTTAAAGAACTCAAATAAACTGGGCCCGGGCAGGGGTGGACTCTCACCTTCCAGCATCTTCAGCTGGGGATTTGTCTTTGGCTGGAGACTGCTAGGTATTGCTCTCAGGGGCACTCTGGGCTGAGCAGACACAAGTACTCAACAGCTGGAGGGAGGTGAGGTGGATCCCTGCAAGAGGGCACCCACACACCCAAACAATCAAAACAAACAAACCAAAATGGGGGGTGGGGAGAGAGATTGTCTGGCAGACTGGGCATCAGACAGAACACACCAGCCTACCAAAAAGCCGAAAATTAATCCACCCCAGTCCCCTAAACATTAATCCAACAATGACAAGTATTGGATAGTCTGACAGCCACTAGAGAAACTGAATACCTTGTAAACATACCAAAAATTAATCCACAGACAGCAGCAGCAGCAGCAGAGGAGGCAGGGCTGCAAACCAAAAAAAGAAAAGAAAGAAACCAGCACCCCAGTTATAAAAACAATTGGGCACTGGCTACAAGAAAGAATAAGAAATCCAAATGAAATAAAATTCCAAGCAGCACCCAGTTAAGGCCATTGGGGCTCATACATTTTTTTTAAAAAGAAAATAAATAAAAGCAACTGCAAATAAAAAGGAGAAAAAAGAATAGAGAGAGACTGATAAGCCCAGCAGACAGACTCTCTCTCCTCCACCGCCCCACTCACTGGGCCAGTCTGGCTGGCCTTTTACGGGCCTCCGAACAGGTTCAAACACTCGGGGTGTTCAAAGTTCAAGGCCGGGGGTGCCGCTTTAAGGGCAGGGGAGAGTGCACTTACCCCTCCTGCCGCTCTCCCTGTCAGCACTCATTGCCGTTAAAAGCCTTCAGGGTGGCAACATACCTCCCTGCTGCCCCTTCCCCTCCTCAGCCAGAAGTGGCCGGAAGTACCGGGTACACGTGCACCCATTGCACTTCTGGCTGAGGAAGTGGAAGGGGCAGCAGGGAGGTACACTGCTGCCCCAAAGGCTTTTAACAGCAACGAGCATGAGCGGGGGGAAAGCAGCGGGAGGGGTAAGTGCACCCTCCCCTGCCCTTAAAGCGGCACCCCCGCTGCCTTCGAACCGCCCTGCCTCGGTTCCATGCATATGCCTAGCCAGCAGTCTCTGCTCTCAGTGGTGCTGCTGCAGCTGCAACCTCTCTCTGATCTTTCTCTCCTGGGGCACAAATGGATCTCTGTCTCTGCCTACAAGCAGCCCCTTAAATACATTTTGAAACACCCTCCTTTGGCCTCCCACTCCCTACTCCCAGCGAATGGGGCATAGTTGCCTATGACAACACTTGATTGGAATGATAACAAGCCAACCAAGAAGCAAGGTGATCTCAAGCCAATCAGAAGCCAGTGCCAGAAAACCAATCAGCAAGGGGGAGACAACCCTCCAAATGGTGCTTGTCACTCAAATCGATTTGTGCTTGAATTGGGGTTAATTTGATTCAAACTTGAACCATACCCTTCATTGTAGGGGTGATTTGATACGAGTTCAAATAACTTAAATTGCCCTGATTCAAGCTCGAATCGATTCTTATTGATTTGCTCATCTCTGATATTTAAGGTTCTGACTTGGAGATAAAACAGCTTTTACATAAGAACATAAGGACAGCCCTGCTGGATCAGGCTCAAGGCCCATCTAGTCCAGCATCCTGTTTCGCACAGTGCCCCACCAGATGCCGCTGGAAGCCACAGGCAGGAGTTGAGGGTGTGCCCTCTCTCCTGCCATTACTCCCCTGCAACTGGTACTCAGAGGCATCCTGCCTCTGAGGCTGGAGGTGGCCCACAGCCCTGCGACTGGTAGCCACTGATAGACCTCTCCTCCATGAAATTATCCAAAACCCCTCTTAAAGCCACCCAGGCTGTTGGCTGTCACCACATCCCGTGGCAGAGAGTTCCACAAGTGGATCATGCATTGTGTGAAAAAGTACTTCTGTTTGTTGGTCCTAGACCTCCTGGCAATCAATTTCATGGAGTGACCCTTGGTTCTAGTGTTGTGTGGGAGGGAAAAGAATTTCTCTCTCTCCACTTTCTCCATACCATGCATGATTTTATAGACTCCCCACAGTCGTCTTTTTTCTAAACTAAAAAGCCCCAGGTGTTGTAGTCTTGCCTCAAAAGAAAGGTGCTCTAGACCCCTGATCATCTTGGTTGCCCTCTTCTGTACCTTCTCCAGTTCTACAATGTCCTTTTAAAGATGTGACCAGAACTGCATGCAGTACTCCAAGTGTGGTCGCACCATAGTTTTGTATAAGGGCATTATAATGTTAGCTGTTTTATTTTCAATCCCCTTTCTAATGATCCCTAGCATGGAATTAGCCTTTTTCACAGCTGCTGCACATTGAGTCAACACTTTCAACAAGCTGTCCACCACGACCCCAAGATCCCTCTCCTGGTCAGTCACCGACAGCTCAAATCCCATCAGCATATACTTGAAGTTGGGGTTTTTCATCCCAACGTGCATCACCTTACACTTGCTAACATTGAACCGCATTTGCCACTTTGTCGCCCACTCCCCCAGTCTGGAGAGATTCTTTTGGAGCTCCTCACAATCAGTTTTGGATTTCACTACCCGGAAGAGTTTGGTATCATCTGCAAATCTGGCCACCTTGCTGCTTACCCCTGCTTCTAGATCATTTATGAATAAATTAAAAAGCACCGGTCCCAGTACAGATCCCTGGGGAACCTTACTTCCCCCCATTGTGAAAATTCTCCATTTATACCTACCCTCTGTTTCCTGTCTTTCAACCAGTTAGCAATCCACACATGTCCTTTTCTTGACATAACATTTCCTGTGTAATAAAATCAGTGTTAAACTGACTTTAATGCCACAAGGTAGCATGAATCAATCAATGTATATTACCGTGAGAATTTTTCTTTCACTGATTTCAGGTGTGGAAAACATGAGATGCATCTACTCCCATCTAATGACTATTCTAGTCCTGTCATATGACCCCCTGGGGAGACCTTCTAAGATTTCAGACTGGCAGACATGAACATCAGCAGAAGCAACTGGATGTTTAAACCACAGAGCCCCTGCTGTTGTGGGTGGGAAAAGAGACCCGAACTGGCATCACACCAAAGAAGTTTCCAAATAAGAGTATGCCTCGGATTCTTGCAAATCTTACAAGTGGAACAAAGGAGGAGCTATTACTTGGAGAACTGAATACAGGAACAGTGAGCATTGCTTTCTCGGTTCCTCAGCTGCTTTTGCAATAGAGACTGGGTCAAGGAGACAGATGATACCAGCAATTTGCTACATGTAGGATCATTAGTCACCAAGAAAGGCCTAGCCTGACAGCTGCCTTACCCTTGAGGTTCTACTCCTCCAGCAGGCACGGCATGCTAACCAGTGGCCTTCCAGGGACAGTGACAGGCTGCTGCAGATTATGAGCACCTAACTGTAAAGTAAAGTAAAGTTGTACTGTCAAGTCACTGTCAGCTCCTGACAACCACAGAGCCCTGTGGTTGTCTTTGGTAGAATACAGGAGGGGGTTACCATTGCCTCTTCCCTCACAGTATGAGATGATGCCTTTCCGCATCTTCCTATATTGCTGCTGCCCAATATAGGTGTTTGTTTCCCATAGTCTGGGAGACATACCAGTGGGAATTTGAACCATCAACCTCTTGCTCCCTAGTAATTACAGTAATTACATGCTTGTAATTATCTTCCATTGAAATCTTCTGATTAAGCCCTTGCTAACTTGGCAAAGAGGCACCTTTGAACGTGGTGATTCTCTTTATTTAGCAGGGGGAGAGTAACTGGCCCTATCCACCCCCAGCATAGTACCTCCAGTGACTGTTGCTGGTGTCTATATTCCTTTTTAGATTGTGAGCCCTTTGGGGACAGCGATCCATCTTATTTATTTATTATTTCTCTGTGTAAACCACCCTGAGCCATTTTTGGAAGGGCAGTATAGAAATCAAATTATTATTGTTGTTGTTGTTATTTATTAATTAAATAAAATATTGTTAGGAACATAAGAAGCTGCTTTCTGTTGTGTCGGACGATTGGTCCACCTAGCTCAGTTTTGCCTGCTTTGACTGGCAGCAGCCAGAGTTTCAGGCAGGAGTCTTTCCCAGCCCTACCTGGAGATGTGAGGGATTGAACCTGGGACCTTCTGCATACAAAGCACATGTTCAACCTCTGCGCTACAGCTAGAAGGGCCAATGGAAAAGATCAGGGCTGTCCTTAGATCATGGCAAGCAGGGCAACTACACCGGGCCCCGCTCTTTTAACCCCCATTCAAATTAACTGGAAGGGGCCCCCGCACTGGCGGATTTTCCCCGGGCCCCGCACCCCACCAGGGCTCTCTGAGGATGGCCCCAGAAAAGATGAATGTATGAATTGCGTCTCTACCATTTACAAAGGCAGCTTTTAGAAATTTGGATGCATGTAACTGACATAAATGCATATTCTTCCCCTGTCTTCTCCAGCCTCCCTTCCTGTTTTTGACTCCCTTCTGTTGATTTTTAGATTGTAAGCACCTTGGGACAGGCGCCTGTCCTCTTATACTTTGTAATGCATGATGCACATTAAGGACAACCTTAATTTGTAATCACTTTCACAATAGGACTGCATTTATATGCATATAGATGGTGCGTGCACAAAATGACTTAAAGATGGAGTTGAGTTTAGCGCTGCGGGGGTGGGGGGGACAACTCCATGTTCATCAAAGGATCGTCATTAGAGAGGAGAGCTAGTCTTGTCCCAGCATGACTTGTCCCCTTAGCTAAGCAGGGTCCATCCTGTTTGCATATGAATGGGAGACTTGATGTGTGAGCACTGTAAGATATTCCCCTCAGGGGATGAAGCCACTCTGGGAAGAGCATCTAGGTTCCAAGTTCCCTCCCTGGCATCTCCAAGATAGGGCTGAGAGAGATTCCTGCCTGCAACCTTGGAGAAGCCGCTGCCACTCTGTGAAGACAATACTGAGCTAGATGGACCAATAGTCTGACTCAGTTTATGGCAGCTTGCCATATATATATGGCAGCTTGCCTAAAGGATCACATGTGCAGCAAGTTAAGTGGGTATGGTGTAGCGTTCCAGGGAGATTTGGGTTTTAAATGTAAGCAGCAACAGAGGAAGCACAAGCCACCTGGGCTTCCCTGTTTTGACATTTCTGTTTAATGTAGAAAGCAGAAACTTGTCATAGCTCCCCCCATCATGAAATGCATGAGCTCCATATTTATTTATTATATTTATTTGTTCGATTTTCAGACCACCCTTACAAAATAGCTCAGGGTGGTTCACAAACATCAAAGACCCTTTAAAACAATTTAAGGGCACTGGAAGGTCAGGCCAAACAGGTAGGTCTTTAGGGCTCTCCTAAATTCCAATAAAGAATTCAAATTACGGATGTCTGCAGGGAGCGCATTCCACAGTCCAGGAGCAGCTACAGAGAAGACGAGCTGGTGGCAACTGGAGCTGGATCTCCTCAGATGATCTTAGCATGCGGTGGGGATCTGACCAAAGAAGGTGCTCTCTAAGGTAACCTGGACCTAAGCCATTCAGGGCTTTAAAGGTAATAACCAGCACTTTGTATTTTGCTCAGAAACATATCGGCAGCCAGTGGAGCTGTTTCAAAACAGGCATAATATGGTCTCTCCGGGTTGTCCCGGAAACCAGCCTTGCTGCCACATTTTGAACTAACTGAAGTTTCCGAACTACGTACAAAGGCAGCCCCATGTAGAGCACATTACAGTAGTCAAGCCTGGAAGTTACCAGCTGTTGCACCACTGTTCTGAGGTCATCCTCCTCTAGGAATGGACGCAGCTGTCGAATCAGCCTAAGCTGATAAAAAGTACTCCTGGCCACAGCCTCCACCTGAGATACCAGAGTGAGGCCTGGATCCAGGAGTACCCCCAAGCTGCGTACCTGCTCCTTCCGGGGGAGTGTAACCCCATCCAGCACAGGGAGATCTAACTCATCCCTCAGATTCTGAGCCCCTACAATGAGCACCTCCGTCTTGCTTGGATTCAGCTTCAACTTGTTATCCCTCATCCAGCCCATTACTGCCTGTAGGCAGGTATTTAGGGAATGAACGCCATTTCCTGATGAAGCAGATGAAAGAGAGAAGTAGATTTGGGTGTTACCAGCATACTGATAACACCCAGCACCAAATTTCCTGATGACCTCACCCAGCGGTTTCATGTAAATATTGAAAAGCATTGGTGACAGAATGGAGCCCTGGGGGACTCCATATAACAGTTCTCATTGAGAAGAGCAACTGTCACCAAGCTCCACCATCGGGGATCTGCCAAAGAGATAGGAGCGGAACCACTGCAGAGCAGTGCCTCCTATCCCCAACTCTATCAGATGACCCAGAAGGATACCATGGTCGATGGTATCGAACGCCGCTGAGAGATCCAAGAGAACCAACAGAGTCACACTCCCTCTGTCAATTCCCCGGTATAGGTCACCCATCAGGCCGACCAAGGCTGTCTCAACCCCATAGCCCGCTCTAAAGCCAGTTTGAAATGGGTCTAGATAATCAGTTTCCTCCAAAACCGCCAGGAGCTGGTCGGCCACCATCCTCTCGATAACCTTGCCCAAACAAGGGAGATTAGAGATTAGCCTATAATTACCCATCACCGAGAGATCTAGGGAAAGCTTCTTAACAAACGGTCTTAATTATTGCCTCCTTCAAGCATGGAGGCACCTTACCCTCCCATATGCATCCATATGCATCCAGAACTCATGAATCTTACTAGAAGAGCACTCCTAATTTCTCATTTTGCTGTTTGTGTGTATTGTCTGACATGATGAGGCCATAGCTCAGTGGCAGGTTTTTTTAAATTTCCTTTTTGTACTCGTATATCCCTATTTTCCATCTGCAGTAGGAGATTTTAAAAAATCACCAGTTGGTTGTCTGCACCTCTGTCCCCATTTCTTCGCCATGTCTGACTTAAAAAACAAACACCTTTTAAATTGTGTTATCACACAGTTCTAATTTATTGAACTCCTGCAGCATTTTCCTT
The DNA here is from genome assembly GCF_027244095.1 of Hemicordylus capensis. Taxonomy (NCBI): domain Eukaryota; kingdom Metazoa; phylum Chordata; class Lepidosauria; order Squamata; family Cordylidae; genus Hemicordylus; species Hemicordylus capensis. The sequence goes on along the minus strand of NC_069660.1, from coordinate 33,628,987 downwards.
TCCCCTTCTGTCAAGACTCCTATAGAGCTGCCTTGGAAAGGAAGAGAAAGAAAAAAGCCTAATTAAGATTCAGGTGTCTCGCTCCTGCTTTCTGCACATTGTTGCTGAACATTAATCAATCACTTCCTGAAATAGTTTCCTCTCATGGCTTCAATCTTGTACACTTTCCTGGGAGTAAGTCCTATTGAATATAATTGGAATTACTTCTGAGTAAACATTCAGAAGCTGTGCTATTGGGTCCACCCATTTCTTCCTTAAAAAAAAAAACTTTGTTAGTTACTCGTGCCCTGTGTATGGGGGCATGGCATAAGCAATATAACAATAATGCTACAAAAAGCTTATAACTCTCCCCCCCCCTTCCTTCTTCAAATGAGATGAAAAATTAGTACATGGTGGACCCTTGTGAGAACATTATAACATCCACATTTCAGGCAGATAGGTGCAGGGCTTTCTGTGCATGTACACTTGAACTCATGAACTCATTTTCAAGGTCTGACTTTTTGCCAGTTAAATTTCCACAATCAGAGCTTCTGGAATGGGAGGAACATTTTCTAAAAAGAAAAAAGAAAAAAAAAGTGGAGGGGAGCTTCCAAGTAGCATCCAGATAGATGCACAGCCCTGTTCCAAAACCCATTCTCCCATTCCTCACTTTCCTGAATGGAAGTGACACATGGTCCATGATCTGATCTGCACCTTTCCCCATCGTACTAAATTGTTCTGTGTGCATTATCACACCAGAATAACTGAGCAATGAAAATAAACAGGTGTTTCACAGGAGCAGGGCAAATCTCTCAGAGGATACAGAGAATGTCATCTGAAATCTAGGGGGGAAATCACTCTTAACAATCAGTGCTCATAATGGAATATGCCACTGTCTGGAAGGACTCCAGTCCAGATTCCATTATAGCTCATTCATGGACTCTCCAGTGACTCTCTCTAACTTGCCCACCATTCTCCACCCTTAAAACAGGATTACTAGTGACCTACCTCATAGAGTTGTTTAGAAGATTGTTGGATAGGAATAGCGGTTGAGTTAATTGACTAAAATAACCATGTGGCCTTTGTACCCCTAAGAAGGCAGAAAGAAACTTGAGAAAGCTGAACTTTCCTAGGGTGAGAGGGAGGGAAGAATATGTGTAGATGAGATATACTGCTAGTTAAAAGGCACAACCCAACTTTGTCTTCAGGGTCCGAGTTCCACCTTCCCTCACTAGCCCTGCAGCATTCGAGGGCAACTTGAATCTTCCCAGCCTTTCAAGGCTTGGAGAAAAACCGTGTTCCCCACAATGCTAGGACTGGTAGACACCTCACAAAGTGAGAGATAAATGGCGTTAAAGGGATTGTGCATGGTGGCCATGTGTGTGCTGGTGTCACACGAGGGCATCTGGGGGAGAGCACGGCTGGCGCACGTAGATAGCTGGGAGGAGCGCTGTCAGTTCAGGAAGTGGCAACAAGCGACGGAGGAGCAGGTATGCACCAGCTCGCCTCCATTTTAAAGGAGCCGGGGATGTGTTCCAAATCGCATGTCAAATCATGATTCATGCACAACCCTAACATGCAACACCCTGATCCAGTATAATTTCATAATCAAAGATGACCCGGTGACATCCATTTCAATGTTAGGTACAAAACTACTCCTTATTAGAATGTTAAAAGAACTTGGTTCTCATAGTGAATTCTCTAGAAGTAACAGAGATGGCTGTACCAGAGGTGGGAGCATTTTGAAGACCATTCTCCTCTTGATAAAGATTAACATCAAAACGGAGATCACTGGGTCTCCATTGTGGATGGGTGGACTTGTTTGTAACATTCTATATAAATCTCCACAAAATGGACACCACTATTCCTCTAGTAACATATTTAGTTTCATTTATGTGATTTCCAGTTATTATATTTTGTTTTTATTTTAGATTGAAAATATCTTTGCATATAAAATTATACTGGACCAAGTTGCATGCTCCTTATTGTATGGTTTGTGCATAGTATGATGGGGATCTTATTGTTTCTTGTTTGCTTGATTTAAGAGATCCCAATATGCATTATTTATCTTTTTAGTCCTTCCTATGCCATGGTCCTCATGCTGATCTGACCCACCATGACTTCTCTTTAAGTTGTTGTTTTTAAGCATGAGAATCTCAATCAGGGGCTTAAAGGAAGATAAAATTTGGCACCAAAAGGAGGAGAGGAGTAAAAATAAATTAAAAGAGGGGAGCAGACAGTATGTATGGGTGTGTATGCATGCGCATGCACACATATGCCTGTCCATGTGCTGAGGGGAACAGTGTTACCCAGAGATTTGCCTAGAGGTAAATCTAGGCAAATCTCTGTATAGGCAAGGATAGCTGGGCTTACAGAAGTCAGTAAGGTCATTTTCATGACCTGTGAGTTAGGCAGGGAGGGCGTGGCAGGGGGAGACAGCATCGATATTAACCCACCCCCACCCCCCCGAAAATTGTCACTGTTACCTGGGATGTGTGGCTTGTCCACACCCACGCTGCTCCTGACAGCATGGTCATCTGGAGGCCGGGGGTGGGGGAATGTTGCCCTTCCTCCAGAAATCCCTCAATGCACAGGATGAGGAAAGTCGTGCATTGGCAGATTTCCCCACAAGCTGAGTGCTCTGGGCACCCAGCTCTGTGTCTGCTGCAGGCAGCCTGAGCAGACACACGACTGGGATCCCAGGCAGAAGGGTGCACTTGCACCCTTCTATCTGAGTAATAGCCCAGGGGGAACCTTGGGCTACCTGGTAGGGCAGCACTGGAATCAGCCCCAATCCCCGCACTCCACATGAGCAGCTCTCCCTGGGTAGGGCTGTGCAATAGGGATGTGTGAACAGGTTCGATGTCAAAAAGGTTTGACTTTGAACCTGTTCGGTTCGACCATTCGGGGTCGAACCGAACCACCACCTGTTTGGTCCGAACCCAGACGAAACACCCCCAAATGTCCGGGGGGGTTCACAGACCATTTTTCTAAAAGTTTTTTTTAAAATACCTTATTCCCCCTTGGGGGAGTTCCTGGAGGCAGCGGTGGGGGGGGGGTTGTCCATGGAGGTTCCCCCTCCCCCGCCGGCCTCTATTATGCCAGCCTGTTCGGCCAGCTCTTCACCCGTTCAGGGGCTCTTCAGCCAGTTTGCGTCCTTCACCCAGTGGTGTGGTGGCCATTTTGGAGGCCTAGTGTGCAGGCGTGCCACCTCCAAAATGGCCACCGTTCCACTGGGTGAAGGCCGAAAGCTGTCCGAAGAGCACCCAAATGGGTCGGAGGGGGCATAATGGAGGCCAGTGGGGGGAGGGGGAACCTCCACGGACACCCCCCCGCCACCTCCAGGAACTCTCCCGAGGGGGAATAAGGTTTAAAAAATTATTTATTTAGAAAAATGGTCCGTGAACCCCTCTGGACCGGACCAAGCCGGGGGGTTCGAGGGGGCGCCAGACTGAACTGGCCTGGTTGGGCCAGCCGGTTCCGTGCACATCCCTACTGTGCAAGCCTCAGTGGGGCTGCTCATGTGAACAGGCTCTGTGTGTGTGGAGTTTACCCTTACAAGAGAGCAACCTTGAGGGCCAGAAATTCCCTTCTTGTTTTTAAGGAAAAGATCATTTTTCTCTCCTTTGGCAAGATCCCTTGAGCAATACCCTTTGATGGCAATGTGGTCCATTTGCTGCTGCAAGAACTGGTAGCGACGGTAATTGTAAAAGACATCTTGGCTTTGCTTCTCTAGCCTGTATTGTACACAGCCACAAACTGTCAAGTGGAAAGAGAGCTCTTTTCATGGCCCTGTGTGGGTAGTCAGTCTGATGAGAGCTCAGCTCCACTTCGGGTGCGTGCGTGTGTGTGTGTGTGTGCATGTATGAATGAGAGAGAGATAAAGCCCCTCACATATGTCTAGAGCTGACAAATCAATTCCTATAAAGGGACCGTATACTTGCTGCAAGGCTGGAATGTAGAAGGAGGCATTTGGAAAGGGGAATGCAGGGCGGGGAGCAGCTGTCCTAATAATCTGATCTATTTCTGAGTCTGAGAAGTGTAGCAAATCCCTAGTGCTGTCTACTTGAGATAAACCTTTCATTTAAATAACTGATGGGATCAGATTCCCCGCTGAGTATCCCACATCCTCAGTCCCATTGAACTCGGAGCATGCTCCAACCTGGATCCCAGCCAGTTCCTGTCCATTGCCTGCAACCATTTCTCTTTCATAGAGAAATGATTCCCATTTCGCACATAGGACCTGGGTTATATGAATGTCTGGTTGTTTTATGTGCTTGGACCTCAAATCCAAGCCTGAATCAAGGGCTCTTAAGCTCCATGATTGATCCTGAGTTCAATACTTCGGTTTTGAAATGTAGATATCCCCCCCCACCTCCGCCGCTGATTGTGACAGCAGGCAAAGTATGGCTAAATGGGTGGTAGAACTATATATTCCTCTGAATGTGGCTAGAAGCCATAAAACTATGTAGCCATATAGGGCATTTAAGTTCCAGCCCTTGAGAACCCTGGAGCCTTTAGCAGAGTCTTTTTCCTCAGCCATGCCTCCATACATTTTATTTTTAAAAAGGAGGAAAGCTAAAATGGTCAGGAATCCAAAGACTGCATCAGCTGAACATATCATATTCAGTCATATATTTATTCATTTAAAATGTATAACTCACTTTTTTTTAATTTTAAGAAATCACTTTTTTTAATTTTAAGGGGAAAAAATCTGATTTTTTAAAAGGTTTTGGCAAGCAAAATACATACAAAAGAATAAAAAACAAAAACATAAAGCAACTGACAGAATAAAAAAACATGAAAATGAAACAATCAACAGAATAAAAAACATGAAACGAAACAATCATGCATTTGAGATGAAACAATCGAGTGCCTGATTATTATACCACTCCTTTGGAACTGGTTACCACTTTTTGTATTAACGGTTTGATTCCACTCCAAGCCCTAGAAAACCAAGGTTTATATGCACATCCACTTCCTGTTTACTGGGGTGGGGGAAACCTCTCTGAAATGACTTTTGGGTTTGGGTTCAACTCTCTGTTTACCAAAATAAAGTTTTGTTCATCTAAGAACAGTGTCCAGCATCCTAACTAAGGCTGCAGGTGCCCTATGAGAGATGCACCCATACACCGATGATTGTCAAGAGGGAGTAATTTCACATATCTCATTTCCCAGACGTGCCCTCACTCAAAACTATGTCACAGAAGATTCCGTAGCCATCTGGGACATATTTTGAGGTGGTGCAGGGCACTTTGAGGGAAGGGGATTGACAAAATTTGTCTCCACCTTCGCCATGTGTGCAATGACTGCTGCTGTGGTGAAAACTTTCATAGAACTCATGCTTCTTTCAACAGCACACATATAGCTTTGGTTAGAATGTCAACCTGTGGGGGCGGGGGATTAATGCAAAGAAAGGGAGATGTCCTTGGAAAAGCTGGATTTAATATGATGGATCTGAATGGACAAATGAACTCATGATTGATGCCTTTCTGTATGGTCTCTTGGAGTCATAAGATAGTTGCAGACAAAAAGTATACAGGGGCCTGATTCACACCATTGTTTGAATCTAGGTTTAATGTGAGTTTCCAACATTAGTGTTAATAGAACTGCCCTGGGGTGCTTGGTGAACACCCCAAAATTGCCTTTGGCCTTTGTGTGGTGAATTAGTTAGCTGAGGTGCAGCAGTTACATGTCAGAATATCTTTTTTTGCAAAGCTTTGGTTATGGGGAAATGAATTGACAGAGAGGTTGAAGTTCAACCTCAAACAAAGTTTCATTGTAGGGTAGGGATATAGTGGAATAAAAACGTTGATTAGAGCAATATTACTACTAAAAATATGTTACAAGATGAACCAGTTAACTGCAAAGAGGAAATTTTGCTTAGTGTCTGAATTAAAATGACTTCCAGGCTGGTTAGAGAAAGGAGGTTTGAGAGAAACAGGTTTTTGGATTTTAGAAGTGAGCAGGGATAGGAAGTCCAGAGGGGCTCAGCAATTGTCATACAACCTTGTCCTTCCTTTAGTGGCGATTAGACCCTCGTGGTTCTGGTGCACCCGAAGGACCTCCTTCCTCAGGGATGGAACCAGACAATGAAGAACTGAAGACAGCTTGGTTAGATACTGTAGCAGGGGTAAATCCAAAAGGTGCCTGTTTTTGTGTAGCCAACTTCTCGTGGCAAGGTGATCTGGATGGATCAGACCAGGCAAAAAGAAGGCCGATCTGGAGGCTGGAAGTGTGATTGGCATGCAGAGCAAGACACGGCTAGATGTTATAGTGGGTGCCAGGTCTAGCGTCCAAAATTTGGATGACTCCAAGGTGTAGAAACCCAATGAAGCACATTGGTTCAAGAAACCAGGGGCAATTATAGCCCAAAATGTGTTCTGAGGCAACATTCCAGTTGCTCTTCTTTCCTGAACAGGGTAATTCCAGGGAATCTCAAAAAATTCCATTGTCTGTGTTTGCTGTGCTTGAGTTACAACACAATTATTTTAATGGGTCAAGAACAGCCTGTATGTAATTGGAGTGAATGAACATGCAAACATGGTATTTCTTAGGTTCGAAGGACCTAGTAAACCAATCAATATTTTAATGAACACACCTCTGAGTTTCTATCGCCCACTCAGCTCTCTTCTGCTAGGAAGAGAATTGCATTGCAGAGCCTTATCTGACTTCCCTGCTGAGGTGATTTAGCTTGTTTGAGGCAACTGCAGAGGAGGGGAAAGAAGGGGGTCAATCTTTGGACAGACAGAACTTGAGAGGAGACTAACCCAAAGGTTAACTCCAGAGCCTACTCAGACACTCTCAAACTATAGGAAAAGGCATGAAGCTGATCCCCTTGCAATTCGCTTGGCGGCTATTGAATCTGGGGGTGACCGTCCCTCTGCCTGATAAGTGACTGGTCCCCAATATGCCAACAAATGGGGATCCCACAATGCCGTGAGACTCCTGAGCATGTTAAAAGTGAGAACCACAAGCCTGTAGTCTCAGACATAAGCAAAGGGGCTTCTGGGAGCCCTCAGAAGAGCAGTGCTAGCAACAGCGTGACTGTGTGAAATCATGCCAAGGTGGGAAACTCAGATTCATTTCAGGCCATAAACTACCTTGAAATGGGTTCACCCAATCACACTAATGTTGATCAGCCACATTAAACCTAGATTAAAATGAGTGTGTAAACCATGCCACTATGATAATCAGAGATGTTTCAAGATTAATGTGAGACATCGGAATACTGTTAGGTTAAAAACCAATTTAAAATGGTGAGTTTTACATGAAGAACTGGGTCTATTTAATGTACACTCTTCTTAACAGTTGGATACCAATGTACTTTGGTAGGCTGTAATTCCCCCCACCCAAAAGGCTACAAGAGGTAAATGATTTTGAAGAGTTTTGTTGAGTACATCAGGATTAATCATGCTGATTACTGCAGTAGAAAAGCGAAGCACAAACATTTATTCTGTTACAAGATGAAACATCAAAATTCCTTTAAACACAAGAACATGAGCAGCCATGCTGGATCAGGCCCAAGACATGTCTAGTCCAGCATCCTGTTTCACACAGTGGCCTGCCAGATGTCTCTGGGAAGCCCACAGGCAAGAGCTGAGGGCATGCCCCCTCTCCTGCCGTTGCTCCCCTGCAACTGGTATTGAGAGGCATCCTGCCTCTGAGGCTAGAGGTAGCCTATAGCCACCAGATTAGTAGCCAGTGATAGACCTGTCCTCCATGACTTTGTCTAAGCCCATTTTAAAGCCATTCGAGCTAGTGGCCATCAACACATTCTGTTGCAGACAATTCCACAGATTAATTATGAACTGCATGAAAAACTTCCTTTTGTCAGTCCTAAATTTCTTGGCAATCAGTTTCATGGTTCTAGTGCTATGAGAGTGAGGAAAATTCCCCTCTATCAAATTTCTCCACATCATGCATGAATTTATAGACCTCTGTCATATAACCCCTTAGTCATCTTTTTTCAAAACTAAGAAGCCCCCGGTTTTGTAGCCTTGTCTCATAAGGAAGGTGCTCTGGGGCCCTGATCTTCTTGGCTGCCCTCTTCTGCACCATCTCCAGTTCTATAATGTCCTTTCTGAGGTATGGTAGCCAGAACTGTACATAGTACTCCAAATGTTACCGTACATAGAGAAACTCCGGCACCCTATTATTCTGTCTGAAGTGCTAAAAGTTATTTGCTTCTTTTATAAAGGAAAATTGAGAAGTAGGATGCAAGCTTGTGAGCATTTTTCTTTGGGGGATAAGAGGCAAACATTTGAGGGGCAGGAAGGTTGGGGGTAGGTCACCATCCAGAAGGTTTCTAGCAAAGAGTGTTGGTAGGTAAGGATGACAAAAATAAACCCCAATTCATGTTAGGAAGCATAGCTAAGCAGAGTCCACCCTGGTTGCATATGAAAGGGGGACTAGAAGTATGAGCACTGTAAGATATTCCCCTTAGGGGATGGAGCTGCTCTGGGAAGAGCAGAAGGTTCCACGTTCCCTCCCCGGCTTCTCCAAGATAGGGTGGCTGAGAGAGTTTCCTGCCTGCAGCCTTGGAGAAGCCGCTGCCAGTCTGTGCAGGGTGCCATTATTTATTTAATACATTTTCATACCTTGGACTGCAAAAGTCTCAAGGTGGTTAACAAGCAAGTAAAAACAGCCAAAAATTTAAAACACAGATCATAACACATACAGAAGTCATTTTAAAAAAGCAGTAAACATTCGACTAAAAGCCTGAATAAATGCGTCTTTAGTTATTTTTGTAAAAGTCTTCAGGGATGGAGAAGCTCTAATTTCAACAGGAAGTGGGTTCCACAGCCACAGAGCAAATATAGAGAAGGCTCACCTATGAGTAGCCACCAAGTGAACTGGCGGCTTCTGGCAGCACCCTCAGATGAACCTTTGACAATCTTAATAAGGGGCGGAATTCATAATGAATACGGCATTCTCTTAAACACCATGGGCCCAAGCACTGTTCCCTCTAAGGCATGCACACGTGCATGCACTCACAAGTTTCCTGATGTCTGCTCAGTTCATTTTAGATCCTGCTCAGGTTGAATCAGGATGGCCCTCACTCCGAATGCATCTGCGCACACAGTGCCTTGATCCTTCCGCCCAGAACAAAGCTCATTCCGCACAGAGATGGAAAAAACTAGAGGGACCACTGAGCCCAAGCCATTAAGAGCTTTATAGGTAATCACCATCACTTTGTATTTTGACCAGAAATGTATAGGCAGTCAGTGTAGTTCTTGCAGAACAGAAGTTGTGTTAGGGCATCCTGACCGCCTAACAAAAGAAGTGGGGACACAGTGAGAGGCTGTTGGAGATGCAGCTCCTGCGGCATCAAGTCTTCTATCCTATGGACCACTAGGGACATTGGGACTAGAGATCAGGGTCTTCCTCTTTGTTTCCCCACTCATGTTATCTCTCTCTGTGCTCTGGCTTCCTCTGATTCATAGACTGATATTAAGCACTTCTAAATGCCAGTTTGAAGCATGCTTAGTGCCGTTTAGTTCTTCGTGATTTCCACAAAGGATATTGCAGCCTGAATACATGACACATGTGGAAAGCCATGTTTTACTGGCATGAAAGGCCCCCAAATCTGCACTAGAAGTGGACACACACACACACCTGGTTTTGCTGCGTTGCATGCACGAATAGTAGGGGAGGAGGACCACACAGACACTACAGTATAGACCCTCTTTCCAACGGACTGGGATAAAAAAGGCTGAGCAGGAGGGTGTGGGTCCCCCTTTAAGTCTGTCCCCCTCCTCTGCCACAGTTTTCCTGTGGCCCCATATCATTTCACCTGTTCTCACTGCCCACAAACAGGACCCCCCCTTCCCCTCCTCCTCCTCGTCCTAAGCCCAAGCACTGGGGTCTCTCTCTCCCTCCACCTGGCTCTCTCCTTCTTCCTCAGTGTCATGGCTTCAGTAGGGGAGTAAAAACCAAAACAACACAAAACCAGAAAAGGCAGCAGAACAAACCAAGTGTATATACAGCTCACACTGGCTCTGGGGTCAATAAAGTGTGTGGATCCCCTTATCCAGCCACAACAAATCCTCTCATTTAGAAAGGCTCATCCTCAGTTCTTGCCCTCCTCTTCATACCTGCTTGCTGCAATTTTACCCTGTCCTCCTTCCTTGTTCTGCTCCCACGCTATGAAGACATAAAGCTCAGGGATACAGGCTTTCTATCCAAGTATGTAACTTCCTTAATAAATCTTGACAAGGTTTTGTACCTTAAATGTCTGTCTCAAGATACTCTGGATAGTCTTGGTTCTTCTCACACATGCTTGCTCTGTTATAATTAGGGTCATTGAAATGTCTTCCCTACAACAGAGCCTGCCCCTAACACAGCAAGAGGCTTCTGCGCTATCACAGTGTATGGTAGTGGGGAGCAATTTTCAGTTATTTTTCCTGCCTTCGGAAGTAGCCTGTGCCTTCCCAAAATAGGTCTGAGGGCTGTGCAACCCTAAGAGATATATTTCTGGAAGACACAGAGCACTTTATTTTATTTATTTATTTGTTTGTTTGTTTAACATGTTTCTACCGCCCCAAACTCACGTCTTTGGGCAGTTTACAACAAAGCAAACAAACCATCAGAAAAAGTTAAAACATTAGTTAAAATAAACGACAACAAAAATTAAAACACCATTTAAAACAAAGTAGATGATACAGCAAAAGTTAAAACACTACAACAATCCAAACCTTAAAATATTTTAAACAATGTTTAAACTATTAAAACAATATTTAGTTAAAAGCCTGGGTGAATAGATGCATCTTTAAAGACTTTTCTAAATGAGGAGGTGCGTTAGTCAGAAAGTGAGTCCATATTTCTTTATTACACTCTCTCCTCCTATTCTTTATGTCTTGCGATATCTCCTTGTAAGGAAACAGACCTTGAAAATCTCCCCTTGAATTTCCTGCTACTAGGGGAAGTTTGGATCACAAAAGAATGTTTTTCTCTTTTCTTCCTTTTCCTGCAGGAGAGAAGTTGGGAAACATTTGCAATATACTTGATTACACCAAGGGCCTTGATTGAAAAATATCCTGAAGAGCTACTTCTAAGCACTCTAAACCTCAAGCTGAAGATGACAAGCACCGTGTGCTGATTGGAGGCCACCCCAGGACATCTTTCAAAATAGGAACTGCAAAATAAACAAATAGCTTTCTGACAAATTGCATTAATATGATGGAGGGAGGTACCTCACTGCGCTGTTCCACCTCCTCAGATTTGCTGCATGTCCCCTAATCTGAAGCAATTTCCCTTACCCCCGATTGCCACTTTGAACTAATTAGAGGCACAGTGCGGGAGCAGATGGAATTGGAAAAGAGTTTTATATCAGTCCATTAGATCTGCATGCCTTAGCAACTCTCAATTTATTAAGACCTTCAATATAATATTATGAGGCCAGACTGTTTTAAATTTAAATTGAGACAGCTCTTTCTTTTTTGATGATGTATTGTGTTCTTTTGATGAAGGTATTTTATTTTAGAAAAAGTGATACATATTTGACTTATGGGCCCACATGCAGACTAGTTATTTGCTAACATAATGCTATCAAAGGTAAGCCCATAATGCAATGATATTGCACAAAGAAAGTAATGAGTGTTCCGGACTACTACTTCTTCTAGCAGAAGATATTGACATGCTGCAAATTAGCATGCATTGCACATGCTGCACATGTGCAGCAGCATGCATTGCACATGCATTGCACCTGTCCGTATCCCACAGTTGCACAGCATCGTGGAACCCTGCAACTTTCAACAGCTCTACAGACTTCTTAAATGCATGCAACTTCTTGCATTGCTCTCACAAAACACTGGTCTGGATGTTAGCCATGGTTCTTTCGCTCTTGGTGATAATAGCCATTTCCAGTTGTAAAGAATTATTAAAACTTCTGCATTCTCCTGAGTGCAATGGAGGGATACTCCCATGTGAAGTACTAGGGAATGAAACTTCCATTCTTCTACACCTTCAATCAGCCCTTTATCATTTTCTTTACATAGGGGCATTTGGGCAGCCTGGCCTGGTCTATATTCTAAGTTCCTAACATTTCATTTAGTTATTTGCCTTAACGCTTCAATGAGATTTGAGAACTGGTTTAAAAATTGGTCTCTGATCATCACATTTTAGATGTTAAAAATAAAATATGTTCAAATATAGAAAATTTGGCCAATTTTCAGATTTGTGGGGAAAAGGTATGGTGTTCAATATTTAGTCACAAGAGAGCTAGAAATCTATGTGATGGTGAATCCACCACTCAACAGGACAGAATCTGTCTTTTACAACAGTTTGTGAGATATGTAGGTACCAGGTTGCCTCAGTTTTCATTCTTATCTGCTCAGGTTTATAGACCTCATGGTTGGTGGGAAAAGTTGAGTATTTTGTTTACATTTAGCCTGGCGACCACTCCCTTTAGGAACATTGGAAGCTGCCTTCTAACGAGTCTGACCATTGGTCCATCTAGCTCAGTATTGTCTACACTTACTGGAAGCGACTCTCCAGGCTTTCAGGCAGAAGTCTCTCCTAGCTTTACCTGGAGGCTTTACAGACAGGGCTTCTACCCCAAATCTCCTTTGGGAGAGAGTGTGTGCATTCACACACCAGCCAAATTTACCCTGAAGTCCCTTTGAGATCCTTGGACCCACTCCACACACAAGTCGGGCTTAATCTTGGGAATTCTAGCTTATCTCCAAGTATTTCTGGGTTTTTAAAATGCTGGTTTTAAGCTACTTTTTCTGAAAAGGCTGGAGCAAATAGGGAGAAGCACTGACCTAGAATCATTAGCATGATAAGAGGAATGCTCTCTTTACAAATGCCAGTGTAGCTCTTTAGTAATCTCCCCTGCCATTGGTTAGAAGGAGAACACTATGTGAACTTGCATCAAAAGCAAACCCGAGAGCAGAGGGGAGGGGCTACTTCCCTCAATGCCGTGAGTGTAATTCGAAGTGGCGTCGCTCAACATTTACCCCCCAGCATGAAGCCAGGTATGAATAACTCCTTGGAGATGCCAGAGATTGAATCTGAGCTCTTCTGCATGCAGGTGGATGCTCTACCATTGAGCTACAGCCCTATTCCATAAGGGGAATATCTTGCAGCAGACAGTGCTCACATATCCATGTCTATGCTCACATATACTCATCCAAATACAAACCAGGGCAGACCCAACTTAGCAATCAGGCAAGACCAGCTGTCCTCCCATCCTCCTCCTCCTCCTTTTCCTCTCCAAAATCAGAAAACAAATAAATCCAGTCTTCATGCATTCCATCACCCACCACCCCAATCGGTACCAAAGTTTCTTTAAAAATGTTGCAGCTTGAGCAATTTTTAAAAACTTAAGTACATTTCTCTTTGAGTTTCATAATTTATGTTTATTGCAGATTTGGGTTTTGCTAGTTGCCTAATCTCTGAATGTTTATTATAGAAATTAAGAAATCATATTCAAGCTTCATAGGCTGAACTAACTTTAAAAAAAATTTCTGGAAATAACTTAGCACCTGCTCAGCTAAACTAGAATCTTTCCATTAACTTTAATAGATGCTATATTGGCCTCTCAGTTCATATATGTCAGAAACTCAATCGGCTTGCACAGCACCTTGATTGGAGCAAAGCTAGATACATGAATAAAACATAAATGAGAAATGAATGCACGTCGGTTTGTGAGATCAGGAAAGGCCGAATGAATTATAGTTGAAATACAGCAAGGAGATTCAATGCAGAAAGAAAGACTGAGAAGGAAAATAATACAATGAAAGAGACTTTCTGATGTATAAGAGGGGGAAAATTAGATGTATATATTTTTTTAAAAAAGAAAAAGCTGAGGAAATCCAGGCCATTAATTGTGATGAATATGAATATATATATATATACACACACACACACACACACACACACCGCTTTTCAATAAAAGTTCAAAAAAGCTTTGTTTTTAAATGAATGAATGAATGAAAAAAATGGGTCTCTGTCCCCAAAGGGGACAATCTAAAAAATAAATATAAGATAGATACCAGCAACAGCCACTGGAGGGATGCTGTGCTGGGGATGGATAAGGCCAGTTGCTTTCCCCCTTCTAAATAAAGGAAATCACCACTTTAAAGGGGTGCCTCTTTGCTCAGTTAGCAGGGGTCAGTACTACAGTGCTAGGGATGTGCGAAACGTTTCGGATACAAAACGTTTTGTACCCAAAACAGCCTGTTTCAGGTGTTTTGTAGACAAAACAGAACACCCATTTTCCAGATCCAAAACTTTTGTATACAAAACAAAATGCCCCTGTTTCGGCTACAAAACGTTTTGTTGTTTCGGACCTTCATTTTGTGGTGATCTCTGAGTCAGTCTCCATTTTGTGTTTGACATCTCTTTGAATTTCCCACCCTTCCAGCCTTCTGATTAGTGACCTAAATCATGGGCTGACCTGCTGACAATTCCCTCCTTGTTCCCCATTGGCTCTTTTGCTTCTTCCCACTCTTTACTGACCCCACATTGGCCAGGGAAAGGGTTGCTAACCCATGGGGTGCTGGGTTCTGCTGTTTCTGTGATGTTCTGAGTGTAGATTCTCTGGTAGCATATGAGAGTGGATTCTTGTTTTTCACTGAAAATCTCATATGCTACCAGAGAATCTACAATGAACACCTCAGAAACAACAAAACCCAGTACCCCACAGGCTTGTGGGTATGTGGGTGGTTGACATCCTATGTGCACTACACAACTCCTCACCCCCCCCAAGTGGAATTATGGGGCTGCCGAAACCTCCATTATTCCCTATGGGAGAAATCTTAAAGACACATAAACTTCAACAAATCACAAAAGATCAGCCCTTTGCCCAATTCCTTTGAAATAATTCTGGAAGTTTCCTTGCCCCCATTGGGCACTACCACCCACCACACTCTGCTCTGGGTCATCCCTTTCCCCTTGATTTGAAGCGATACATTTGCTGGAATCCCCATTATTCTCTATGGGAAAATTCTTAAAGATGTGTAAACTTTAAAAAAAAATCACACAGACAAAAAATCAGCCCTTTGCCTAATTCCTTTGAAATTTGGGTGGTAGCTTCCACCCATTGAACACTACCACCACCACCCACTCTTTGCCCTGGGACCCTTTTTAAAAATCCAAATCGATTCGGATTCGGATTTGGAAAATTTGGCTACAAAACAAAACAGGGCTGATTTGGATTCAGAAAATTTGGGTACAAAACAAAACGGGGATGTTTTGATTTGGATACAAATCAAAACAAGAAAATTCCAAAATGCACACCCCTATACAGTGCACTGTGAAAACATACTTCCCCAAAGAGTTAGAGTTTATTCATGTGCATTTATTTTTAAGGAAAATCAAAATGTATTTTAAATAGAGCTGCACACCACATCAAATCAGTAACTGGTTCTGAGGCAATGCAAGTTCTATTGAAGCCGATACAATACCATACTGAATCCTATGAGTATGGTATCAAAAAGAATCAGAGGCTGGGCGGGGGGCGGGGGGCTTACTGTAAAGGGAGAGCACATTTCTGCAAGGAAGAGGCTCCCTCCAGCAGTGGCAGCGATTCAAATCTCTTCCTTTCCCTGCATCTTCTCCCCGTATAAAGCACCAGATTAGGAACCAATATTGTGTCCTTTTCCTGGGCGCTTCCCAGATTGCACGCTATCACAGTGTCGCAGCGGGTCCCTTAAGTGTGCTTCCGTATTGCCTGTGTTTTGACATCGCAGCCCCTACGTTGTAAGGAAGATGACATTCGTATTTCCAACGCCTTCTTCCGGGTTTTATCTTTACGTTATAGTGCTACAGCATTGCAAGTCTGTTGCAAAAAAAGAGAGCTGAATTTGCCTGTTTTAGGAGGCTTGTCCCCTTACAACAGATCTCTAATGCAGTTTGGATTCAGTGCCACAAAAAGTTGCAGTTCACACCACTTTTTGTGGTGTATGGCTCGCAATCTGGAAAGCACCCTGGATCTTTCCCAGACAGCAGGCTTTACCACGGATTTCTGTGAGGCTTTACTACGAGTTCAAAGAAAAACTGACGCAAACAGTGGATTTTTTTAAACCCCAGATATAAACCGGGCTACACTTTAATGCACAATGGAGAAACTCGAATTGTAAGTGAAGTGCTCCCTGATAGACGCCCCCCCCCCAAGTAATGTACCAGGAAAAGGACACAACATCACGACATTGGTCCCTAATCTGGTGCTTTATGTCATGGGGTTGGTGGTTCCTGCTCCGATGCATATAGGGTAGGGTAGTCCAGTGGAGCAGCTACTTTCTAATCTTCATTAAAATAAGTCCCCCCACTTCCCATCCTGATGCATCAAGCTGATAACCATTATTGGCTTGATGTGTTCTTGGCCACCCTCTGCATCATTATTAGCACAATGCAAGAATGACCAGGATTGGGATCGAGCCAGTAATTCAGCCTGTACATATCTCAAGATCTTATTCTTTCCCACCTCAAGCGGGGGCGGGGGGGAGGAAGCCTGCCAACGAGAATTTAAATGAGTTTCCTCTTATTGGTTTCATTTGCTATTAAGGATGATTAAATCCTGTTAACTCTGATGGTGAGTAAATCACTGCGGCTATTTAATGAATAAACATTTCACAGCTGACAAGTTGAAGCATGCAGCCAGCGCTGCAGGCGCTTGTCCTAAATGAGGCAATCAAATATGGGGATCATGGCATAAAATGTCCCCAGCAAAGTCCACTAATTTACCCCTTGATCAAATAAGTCCCACTTCTCCCTTGTCTGGTGTCTTGCTGGCAAAGGGTGTCAGCAGGGGCGGAGCCACCATTGGGCGAACGGGTTCAAAGAACCTGGGCCGCCACCAATCAGGGGTCGCAAGTGCAGCCCCAGACATGACCCCCACATCTGACGTCAGACCCGGAGGGCATTATTTCAGTCCCAAATGGGGCCGTGTGGCCCCGTTTGGAGCCAAAAATTGGCCCTTGCTGCGTTAGCAGTGTGGCCAGAGTGACTCTCCCTGCCTTAAAGGAAGGGAGAGCAACTCCTGGTCTCACTGCTAATGCAGCGGGGCCAATTGATCTCCCTCCCAAATGGGGCCACGCAGCCCCATTTAGGAGAGAGATTGGCCTGAACTGCATTGGCATTGTGGCTGGAACGGCTCTCCCTGGCAGAGAGAGTCACTCTGACCCATGCTACCCAATGCAGCGTGGGGTGATCTTCCTTCCAAACGGGGCCACATGGCCCCATTTGAGAGGGAGACCACATCCCCCGTGTCTGATGTCAGATGCGGGGGCATGGCTATCTAGCTCCTTGTGTCTGACATCAGACATCTGACATCAGCACACAAACTGCTGCCAGCCTGCCTACACTGCTGGGTGTCACATGTTCCATCTATTCCTGTTTAGCAGGGACATAACTATTTTCTGGTCCCTGCCCCTGATTAATTAGTGTCCTGATTTTGTCTCCGTTCTGCCTTTTGGAGGGATGCTATTTATTTTATTTTATTTTATTTTATTTTATTTTGCTATTTACACACAGTCTACCAGATGTTATTGACTGGATTTGGTACTTTAATTATCGGCCCTTTCCAAGGGTCTAGGATAACTAAAGAAAATTAAAGATATTGTTGTAGTATTCATGCTGTCCTGAGTAGTGTGGCTTTCTGTACTTGATGTGCTGTAATTTTATTGATGCCCAAGGTGTCAAGATGGTGTTCAAGTTCTTTTGGTACTGCATCAAGGGCACCAATGATTATTGGCACCACTATTGTTTTCTTTTTCCAGAGCCGCTCAATTTCAGTCTGAAGGTCTTTGTATTTAGTTATTTTCTCGAATTTTTTTTTTGTCGTCTTGTGTATTATTATTATTATTATTATTATTATTTCTTGTTTACACAGTCAGACAGGTGTTATTGACTGGTTTGTTTTAGCCAGACATCGAGTCCTTCCCAAGGACCTGGGATGGCTGAATTTTATCATCAATACCGTTGGTTATTATAGATATCATCTCAAAATATAGGCTGTTCCCAGTAAAGTTGCTTTTTGTAATTGGCTGATGGTGATGATGATGATGATGATTATCTTGTTTACACAGTCAGACAGGTGTTATTGACTGGTTTGTTTTATCCAGATATCGAGTCCTTTCCAAGGACCTGGGATGGTTGGATTTTATTGTCAATTGTTATAGATATCGTTGCAGAATATAGGCTGTTCCCAGTAAAGTTGCTTTTTGTAATTGGCTGATGGTGATTCCTGTGGCCCCTATGGTGTTGAGGTGCTCTTCAAGTTGTTTTGGAATTGCACCCAGGGTGCCAATTACGATTGGGATTATTTTGGTCTTTTTCTGCCACAGCCTTTCAATTTCAATTTGTAGATCTTTGTATTTTGTGATTTTTTCTATTTCTTTTTCTTCTATTCTGCTATCCCCTGGTATTGCTATGTTGATTATTTTAACTTGTTGTTCTTTCTTCTCGACTACAGTTATATTATTATTATTATCATTATTTCTGGTTTACACAGTCAGACAGGTGTTATTGACTGGTTTGTTTTATCCAGACATCGAGTCCTTTCCAAGGACCTGGGATGCCAGAATTGTATTGTCAATTGTTATAGATATCATCGCAGAATATAGGCTGTTCTCAGTAAAGCTGCTTTTTGTAACTGGCTGATGGTGATTTCTGTGGCCCCTATGGTGTTGAGGTGCTCTTCAAGGTCTTTTGGAACTGCACCCAGGGCACCAATTACCACTGGGATTATTTTGGTCTTTTTCTGCCATAGCCTTTCAATTTCAATTTGTAGATCTTTGTATTTCGTAATTTTTTCTGTTTCTTTTTCTTCTATTTTGCTATCCCCTGGTATTGCTATGTCAATTATTTTCACTTGTTTTTCTTTCTTCTCGACTACAGTTCTATCTGGTGTACTGTGTGGCAGATGTTTGTCTGTTTGTAGTCGGAAGTCCCATAATATTTTTACATCTTCATTTTGTTCAACTTTTTCAATTTTATGGTCCCACCAATGTTTGGCTACAGGTAGCTTGTATTTTTTGCAGATGTTCCAATGTATCATCCCTGCTACTTTGTCATGCCTTTGTTTGTAGTCAGTCTGTGCAATCTTTTTACAACAGCTGATTAGGTGGTCCACTGTTTCATCTGCTTCTTTACAAAGGCGGCACTTGCTGTTCGTTGTGGATTTTTTGACTTTGGCTCTTATTGCATTTGTTCTTAGTGCCTGTTCTTTTGCAGCCAGTATTAAACCCTCTGTTTCTTCCTTCAAGTAACCTTCTTAAGCCATTGCCAGGTCTTGGTGATGTCTGATTTTCCACTTATATTGTGCAAATATTGACCATGCAGTGGCTTCATTTTGCATTTTTCTGCTCGAGTCGGTTCTTGACTTGTTCTTTCTTGTAGGCCTGCTTTGTTTCATTGGTGTTGAATAGTTTCTCGTTCTTGACCATTTTAAGTGCATCTTCTTCACTGTCCTTGATATATTCTTCAAGGCCTCTTTTCTCCTCCTCTACTGTTTGATGGACTTGCAGCATTCCTCTTCCACCTGAGCAGTGAGGGAGGTATAGCCTATCTACATCACTGCGGGGGTGCAGAGCATGATTGATGGTCATGATTTTCCTGGTCTTACGATCCAGAGTCTCTAGCTCTGCCTGGGTCCAGTCTATTATTCCTGCAGTGTATCTGGTAACAGGTATAGCCCAGGTGTTTATGGCTTGTTTGGTGTTCCCGCCATTGAGTTTGGACTTGAGGATTTTTCTAACTTTCCTGATGTATTCACTTCCAATTTTTCTTTTAACTTCAGTGTGTTCAATGTTATCAGCCTGGAGAATGCCCAAGTATTTGTAATTTTCTTTCTCGTCCAGATTCTTGATCTTGCTTCCATTGGGCAGTTCTTTTCCTTCTGTTTTTGTTATTTTCCCTCTGTTCATTATTAATGCAGCACACTTGTCTAGTCCAAACTCCATTTCTATATCGCTACTGAATATATGGACAGTGTTTAGCAGTGATTTGATTTCTGACTGGGACTTTCCATACAACTTCAGATCGTCCATGTACAGCAGATGGTTGATCTGACTTGATGTTTTAGATGTTTGGTATCCGAGGCCTGTTTTGTTTAGTATTTGTGAAAGTGGGGTCATGGCGATTACAAACAACAGAGGGGATAGTGAGTCCCCTTGGAAAATGCCTCTTCTAATGCTAACCTGTCCAAGTGTCTCGCCATTGATTGTTAACTGTGTACTCCACATACTCATTGCCTTTTTTATAAATATCTGAATGTTTTTGCTGACACCAGTTGTTTCTAAACATTTTAGTATCCATGTGTGAGGCAATGAATCGAAGGCTTTCTTGTAGTCAATCCATGCAACACTTAGATTTGTTTTTCTTTTCCTGCAATTTTCTAAAATCATTTTGTCAATCAGCAGCTGGTCTTTTGTGCCTCTGGTGTTCGGGCAATTTCCTTTCTGTTCAACTGGAAGCTGTTTGATAGTTAATAAGTGTTGCATGACTTCATCTGCTATTATTCCAGTTAATAATTTGAACATGGTTGGCAGGCAAGTTATCGGTCTATAATTACTTGGAACTGCACCTTTTGCTGGGTCTTTCATGATGAGATGAGTTTTCCCAGTTGTTAGCCATTGTTCAATATCACCTCCTTGCAAAATGTGATTGAACTGTTTTGATAGTTGTTTATGAAGGCTTGTTAGGTGTTTAAGCCAAAAGCCATATAGTTCATCATCGCCTGGAGCAGTCCAGTTTTTAATTTTCTTTGCTCTTTTACTTATTAATTCTGGTGTTATTATTAGATCTTGCATTTGTTGGTTACATTTTTTGACCTCTTTCATCCAGCCTGCTTTTTTATTATAATCTATTGGATTGTCCCATAATTTCCCCCAGAATTGCACTGTTTCTTCCTTATATGGTGTTTCTAGGTTTCTTGCAGTTTCTCCTTCTATGCTTTGGTAGAAATGTCTCTGATTCGACTGGAATTGGAGATTCTGCCTGTGTTGTGTAATTCTGGCTTTGTATCTGCTAATCCTCTTTGACTCTGCTGTTATTTGCTGCTTTATTATTTCCAGGACTTCTCTAATTTTCCTTGAATCTCGGTGGTATTTTTGGATCAGATACTGTTTGGTGTTTTCATTCTTCAGCTTCTTGTCTTTCATATCTTTCAATTTACTAGCATCTGATCTAAGCCTGGAGATTTTATTTTCTAATCTAATCTTCCATTTAGGTGATGTACTGCTTTCTTTTTTGACAGGTCCATTGATCTTGTATCCGAGCTCTTGTGTTGTTATTGTTGCTGCACTGTACATTAGTTAGTTTGTTTCTTGCAAATTATTGGTTGTTATTTCTGCAAGTGCAGCACTGACATCTTTTAATGCCTGAGCAAGTTGTTTTTTGGCAACTGTTTTTAGAGCTGGAAGTATAACCCTAGTGGTTGTTTGGTTCATGTGCTCAGTTATTTTTTGCTTTAGTTCTTGTTGCTTTTCTGTTTAATGGCGTTTGGGTTTTTGATGTGAAGGCAAAGGGGAGGTTGCCTTTTTATTTTTATTTTGAAACAGTTCAACAACAGTGGCATCCTCTATTTCCAACACCTCCTCCACCTGCGCCTGAGCAACTGCTTCAGTTGGTGGTAATTCTTCTTCCATATCTTGAGCCTGTGTTGCTCTTTGCAGTTCTTCCAGCTCAACTCCTGTGAATACTTTATTTCTTATTATGAATCTTCTCTGGTCTGCTAGCCTTTGTTCTGTGATTTCTGTATCTGGATGCTTCTCTTTCCAAATTTGGCACATTCTTTTTCAATAGCCTCTTCTAGTTGGACTAGACTTGTAATAGCAGATCATTATTTCTTTGTTGGCATTTTTCGTATATTTTTTTCCAGTTAAGCGACGTTTCTTCCAGTAACCTTGCAGTCCCCAGCCCTGGTTGCTCAACTGAAGATCCTGAGTCCTGTTGCCCACTTTCCACCAGATGTCCAGGGACTCCAGCACCTGGCGCGGTCCTTGTTGACCCAGGCGACGACCAATCCAGTATAGATTTATTAAAGTTACGTCTCACCAATTTGTTGATGGGATTATTATTATTATTAATATTATTAATTACATTTATATCCCGCTCTTCCTCTAAGGAGCCCAGAGCGGTGTACATGGTAATGTTTATCCTCACAACAACGATGTGAGGTGGGTTAAGTACAGTTGTAGGGACACATAGGAACACCTCAAAAGCATAGTTTGTGATGATGTCATCTACCCCAATTGAATATGGCAGATGTGTGAACGTTTGAGGTGGAAGTGGGCTAACTTGTGAAGATTGTAATTATTAATTAAGATTATAGAGAAAGGAAAGTTGGCAGATCACTTCTTACCAGAACTACTTGTTCTCTCTATGTACCGAGGGGAAACTTCATGCGTTTAATAAAGTGGGCTCTTATCCATGAAAGCATATGCTACTTGTCTTTGTTTCTCTTAAAGGTGCCACAATTCTTCTCCTTTATAAATATTAAAATGTGTTATAAATACTAAGCATGGCTTAAGGATCAGAGATGGGAACTTTCAGCAAGGTTGCCTTTCAGGTGGGGACCAGGGGCGAGGTCTCCTTTAAGACAAGATTCGGATCAAATTGTAACACTTCACACATTCCAGATGAAACTGGAAAGAAAAGCAGAGTATTTTTACAAGTATATGTTGTGATGACTTTTTGCACCTTATAACAGGAGTTTCAAACCTTAGTTCCCTTGATATTGTTGAACTACAATTCTCATCCTTCTCAGCCACAATGACCTTTGACCATTGTGGCTGGGGATGATGGGAGTTGTAATCCAAAATGTCTGAGGAACCAAGGCTAAGGACCCCTGCCCTATAATAACCAGAGTTATTGGGGCGCTTGAGGGATCATTTCACATTATCTGAAACACAGAATGCTTTAGTAAGCGATACTACTATGCTGAGCCACCTAATGGCGCAGAGGGGAAATGACTTGATTAGCAAGCCAGAGGTTGCCAGTTCGAATCCCCACTGGTATGTTTCCCAGACTATGGGAAACACCTATATTATAGCAATATAGGAAGATGCTGAAAGGCATCATCTCATACTGTGTGGGAGATGGCAATGGTAAACCTCTCCTGTATTCTACCAAAGACAACCACAGTGCTCTGTGGTCACCAGGAGTCAACACTGACTCGATGGCACACTTTACCTTTACTACTATGCTGTATTTCATACATGGCACAATTAGCTTTCAGTTTATATTAGATGACTTCAGGCATTCTTAAGCCCTGGCTGGCACCTCTTATTTTTGAAGTTGATATTTTAGAAATATAGCTATGATGGGAGTGGGATCAAATGAAACTACTTAGTGGAAGGAAAAATGAAATGCAAAATAATGCATTCTCTGCTAAGTAATTTCTTGTAAGTAAGTAGTTCCCAAACAGCACTTTTTTCTATGCACTGAAGACAACATTGAGAGAAGGTGTCAGCTGATGCTATAATGGCCCATTAAAGCAGCAAATCTATTTCCATTGCGTGGAAACAAATTACATGGGAATCAAAGGGGCTTCCTTTAAAGTTTAGGACTGCCAAGTTACTCTCATTCCTAATAATTTATTTCAAGAACATTTCTGAGGATCAAAAGAAAATGGAAATAAAGCCTTTGCTGAAAGAGCCCCGGGAGCAACCTTTTATTACTCCTGTGACTGTTTCTCAAGAAGGTGCATCAGACGATAGGCTCCAATAGACACTAATGTGCCTCTTGGGTTTGGGTTATTTTCAGGCGTTTGATGTACATTCCAAATTGCATCTTATTTAATCTGCTGTCTGCATCCCTTGCATTTGTATTGCTTGATGTTCTAAAGCTCCCAGAAGAAGATTTTACCATGGACCTGCAGGTGAACTGCTGAAAACCTTGTTTCACTATTTTCTGTTAACACCAGACAAGCAAAACAGGTTAATGGATATAACATTGTTTGAAGACATTTGCCCCATTCAGATGTTATGCTGAACATGTGTACAGATGTCTGTACACTCATACGTGTATTTGTGTGGATGAATGTACCTGTGTGTTCATGTTAACAGTGAACTTGGGTTCACAAATGCATGGTACTATAAGTTGGAAGTGTACTACTGTACTTGTGTTCAACATAACATGTGAATGACAATACCTGTGTATAGGTATTAGGTATCCCCAATACCAGTGGGGATTCGAACCAGCAACCTCTTGCTCCCTAGGCTACTTCCCTGCTGCTGTACCTGTGTACAATGCAAACTCATTGTACAAGTGTTGAACACAATGTGTGATGGGCCTATTGACGTAACCCCTGCTAACTGTGCAAAGGATCGCCTTTGAAAGCAGTGGCCATTTGGCTATAGTCCCCTTTCAGCCCAGCAGAGTGTCTTTCCAGTGACTGTGGCTGTGTCTCCCTTGCATTTCTTTTTAGCCTGTAAGCCCCTTTTGGACAAGGAGTCCTTTCTCATTCCTTTTGCTATATAAACCACTCTAAGAATGTTTGGGGGGGGGGGGTTCCCCTTGAAAAATGGTATACAGTAGGCTCATTCACACAACTACTGGCGGGATAGGAGGATCGCCCAGCCTAGATAGGAGAACTGGCTGCCCTCCTGCAGGGGAGGACAGCTTTCCCTCCTACCTTGGTAAGTGCAGGGGATGGCATTGGGTAGGGTGTGCTCATCCTACCCAGCTGTCACCTCGCATATAATCACTCTCCCTGCCACCTACCATAATATTTGCAAGCACACAACCACCACCCATGAGGAATGTACTCGCCTCTCCTACCCAAGCTGGGCACTCCTTATACCCTGCCACCGATCGTGTGAACAAGACTAAATTTAATTAATTGACTGACTGATTGATTAATAATTTTTAAAATTGCATCCTTCTGACTGATCCTATTCAGGTGATCCTAGAGTGTCCCTTTGATGTTATTTTTATTCCAAGTGTATATGTTCATCAACTGCCAGCAGCAAGGGAAAGATCTCAAAGCAGATGCCTATTTGCCATCATTGCTACTGCTGCCACACAATCGTTGACTGCCAACCACAGACCGAGGCTCTCCAAATAAAAACAGCACCTGATTTTTATTTATTTTTTTAAAGGACTGAGGACTGCTGGTGACCTCTACATCATTTTATTTTCACTTAGACAATTTTCATTTTTTTACCTTTCCACAACAGTAATGGTCCTTCTCCCCTGAAGTTAGATCTGCACTATAGCAACCCTGCATGTTGGATCTGCGTCCAAAGTGCATTTGACTTTCAAGATGGTGTCTTGAAAGCTCACTGTCCACATGCCTCACATCTGTCTGGACTGCAGGCAGGAGGACCCAATGTTCCGTCGGAATGGCAGAGGTCTGCATGAGTAGCGCCAGGCTGATTTGGTCCCACCTCTCTTCTATTAAACAGAAGTTGTTTCATCACATTGTCACTCCCTTGGATCAATGAGAGTGAGAATGCTGTGGTCCTACCAATAGGTGCTGCTGCTGTATTTCTGGATTTTTTAAAAGGAACATTCAGAACTGTACAATGCATTTTGAGTATAATCCATGTGCATTGCATGAGCTGCCACCACACACACCTGTGCATTTTCCTTGTCTATTCACACATACCTTGTTGTCTAGAGTCACATCCCATGACATTTAGAAGCCTATGTAGAGTGGGAGAAAATCCTCAGAACTGGGAATTAGGGATGTGTGGACTGGTCCGGCGGTCCAGCGGTTCAGTCCGGGGGTTCGGGGATTCGTTGTCGAACCGAACCACCACCACCCCCAGTTCCATCGGACCAGAACCGGACCGCCGGGTCCACTCCGGCAGGTACGTGAATTTTTTTTAAAAAAAAAAAAATTAAAAAGTGAAGGAAGTACCTGTGGCCCCTTCGGGGGGCTTGCTGAAGCCGCGGGGGTGAGTGTGCGTGTCTGTGTGGGTTCCCTCCCCCCCGCCGGCCTTCCTCATCACTGCTGCGGCTGGGTAAGTGAAGCATTTTTTACCCTTTCGGGCCTCCGTAAGAGTGAGCGGCCGCCATTTTGGCAGCTGCCGCTCATGTGCAAATGCCCTCTGCGAGGCCACGGCCACGATGGTGATGAGGAAGGCTGGCAGGGGGAGAGGGAACCCACACAGACACACACACACACACCCGCGGCTTCAGCAAGCCCCCCAAAGGGGCTACAGGTACTTCCTTCACTTTTAAAAAATTTGTTTTTAAAAAGAAAGTTCACGGACCAGTCCGGGACTAGACCGGGGGTGGGGGTTAGATGGGGGGCCGGACCGAACCGGGCCAGACAGTTCCGTGCACACCCCTACTGGGAATTTGACAGCTTTATTGCAGAAGTGTGTGATATTCATGAGTGAAGATTCTATGGGGAGTAGCAGTGGAGTCTGTGGGAAGCATCTTTGTAGGCTTGATCAAGGGCTGGGTTCTAGGGGAGTTTACTCACTTTACTTTTCTCATTGTTATCAGTCACTTTTTACATCATCTAATGTAATATGACTTTTGCATGACTTGAATTTTTGAACTGCACAGATGTTCTTTTAGAGCTTCCCCTTTGGGGCAGTGGTGGGAGGAATTGCATGTTTTGTCTCTAATTGCACATTTTTTAAAAGTCCAGCTGTATGTCTACCCCTGCTAACTTGGCAAAGAGGCACCTTTTAATGTGGTGATTCTCTTTATTGAGCAGGGGAAGAGTAACTGGCCCTATCCACCCCCAGCACAATACCTCCAGTAGCTGTTGCATATCTTATGTTTCTTTTTAGATTGTGAGCGCTTTGGGGACAGGGTTCCATTTTATTTGTTTGTTATTTCTCTGTGTAAACTGCCCTGAGCCATTTTTGGAAGGGCAGTATAGAAATTGAATAAATACATAATAAATAATACATATGTGATCAGCAACCTTACAGGATGCATTAGGACTGGTCTGGATGTGGAGGCTGATGATACAATTTATAGGAAGAGCATCAGTGTCAGGGAGGCTGAGTCATGGGCAGTGGGACCTGGGGACCTGGTGCAGGGAGCCAGTGAGGAGAGTGCCAGGGGCAGTGGGCTGGAGAGGCTGATGAGCGGGTGCCATTGCACAAGGCAATAGTCCCAATCCAGGCATGTGAAAGGAGGCCCAGCCAGGGAGTCCATCAGGAGGCAGGATCAGGGTCAAAGGCAGGAGACAAGATCGGGAACAAGCAGGTGAGTCAAGCCAGAAAGTCAGTCAAATCATGGGATGAAGACGGGAGCTGAAGTCAGAAGGCAAGCCAGAGGGCAGTGCCAGATCAATAATCAGGAGTCAGAGCCATTGGACAAGAAGCAAGAGTCATAACAGGACACGGCTCACACCAAGTAAAGAGGGAGATGCACCCCAGACTAGAACAATAAACCTTGATAATGAGGCAAGGATATTCCAGCCAGGAAGTCCCTTTATACTTCTTGTGCCAGAGGACTGGCCAATGAGTGAAAGGCTGGGGTGGGGCCTGCTCCAAGCCATAAAACTCCAGAGTCTGTCTGCAAGGAGCCTTGGCTGCCACAGGAGGGCAGCAGTGTGCAGAGCTACGAGTCAGGTACCGCATGGCACTCAGGAGCTGGTCAGAATGAGCAGGAGACAAGGACCCACGCTCATTAGAAGCAGAGGTGCACTTAGGTAATTTTGGAGCCTGGACCTAAAGGCCTTTGGAGGCCCCCCCACTGCTGGAGGCCCCGCCCTGCAAGTTAAGTATCACCCCCCTACACACACACAGTATTTTTAACACATGGGTTCTAGAGGGCAAAACCAGCAACTGAACTCACAAGAATGTAAAATATAAAACAAGTGTTTTTTTAATGCAAATATGCATTATCAGAAACATTTCGACACGCAACTTAACATGTTCCCATCCCACATATTTCTTTCCCCACTCCCCGCTCTGTCTCTAAAGCACCTAGCACAAGTCATAATCACACTTGGCTGCCCAGTGCAATGTGGGCCAGCAGCAACCACACCACCCAGGACAGACTAAAGAGGATTTTGGGGGCCCCAGAGGGTGTGGAGGCCCTGGACTTTGGCCCTGAAGTCCAGGGGTAAGAGCACCTCTGATTAGAAGGCCAACCCAGCTGGACTGACCTCTTGGCTTTCTTCCAAAGGTCCCTGTATCTTCACTGACTAATAGAAAGCTAGTGAGGAGCCAGGGAGGAGGAAGGGCAGAATAGCCATTGAAGAGGAAGGGCGAAGGAAGAACTGCTACTGCTGGAGAGGGATCCCCTCTTCTTCTCAAGCTCATGTCCTCCTACTCTCCAAGAATGGGAAAGGAAGGAGCTGCTGCTACTGCTGCCAAAGATTCCCCAAATACTCACCAGTGGGGGGAGGGGTGTCTGTTGCCACTCACCAGCTGCTGCCACCAGTAAGCACTAGTAAACCACTAGTGAACATGGGGGGGGGAGTCCCACACACCATCAGGGGGCCAGGGTCCATGGGGCTCTCTGTATAGGGCTTTGCCTCAGGATCCCCAGCAACTTGGAACTGCATCTGAGGGTGGTGGGGGTGATGTTTAACCCTTTAAAAATTAAGGCAATGGGCAGATTCCTTCACATGTGGGTAAAGTGACTGACCAAGAGTGGGCAGGGGGTGGGGTTCAGTTCCAGAAGACTTTATAATTTTCTGCCAAGAAACAAGCCACTATAGGACTTTTTTTGAAGTTATTTTTAAATTTAAAAAATCATTAAAAATCAACAAATTGACCAACCTACTTCAAAATCAATACACCGAGTCCTGCTAACCAGTCCTACATCCATGCCAAATTTCTGAATTCTAGGCCAAGCCATTCTGGAAATATGAAAGGGGCCCTCTTTTCCCTTGAAGAAAGTCATGGGACACTCTAGGAGAGTGGGCACACGGACATGGGCCCCCAGGTCCATGCCTAATGGTGTTCCTGCCTAATAACATTCTTTGCCACCCCTTTGCTTTCCCAAATTAGTTTTTCTAGAATCTCCCCTGCAACAACTTACAATTTATTGTGACTGGGGATGATGGAAGTTGAAGTCCAACCACTGGAGAGCCTCAGGTTGGCCACACCAACTGCAAATGTATACCATTTTTTCAAGCCTGTTTGATGCCAATACAACAAACTTACCTGCTGGTGCTCTTGTGTCTTTTCCCCCCAATCAGGACTTCTTTCTGAGAAGGAGAGATAGTCTTGTGGTAGCAAGCATGAATTGTCTCATTGCTGAACAGGGTCTGCCCTTTTTGCATTTGATTGGGAGGCTAAATGTGAGCACTTTAAGATATTCCGCTTAGGGGATGGGGCCTCTCTGGGAACAGCATCTGCATGCTTGCCTGTAGAAGGTTCCAAGTTCTCTTCCTGGGATCTCTGAGGATAGGGCTGGGAGAGACTCTGGCCTGCAACCTTGCAGTAGGGATGTGCACAAAACTGGCTGGCCCAGTTTGGTTCAAGTCTGAACTAGACCCGAATCAGACCAGGCCAGTTTGGTTCAGCACCCCTTTGACACCCCCCCCCATTCAGTTCAGTTCAGGGGGGCTCACAATCTTTTTTTACAAATTTTATTTTATTTTATTTTTAATTCACCCCCCTCTGGGGGGCTTCTCCCAGGCCCAAGACTGCCCGATGCATATGAACGGGACCAAGACCACCCAAACCAGGCAATTTTCACCAATACAGAGGCTGGCAGGGGAAGGGGGACCTCCGGAGACACACACGGCCACGGCCTCAGAGAATCACACCCCCCCCCTCCTGGAGGGGCTGAGTAAAAATAGAATAAAATAAATTTTGATAAAAGAGAGGGCAAACCCCCACCCCCTGTGGGGTTCAGTCCAAAGCTGAACCAAACCAGGGTGGGTGGGGGTGGTCCGATATCGGACCACCAAACCAGTTTGATGTCAAACCTGTTTAACATCAAACCTGTTCGCACATCCCTACCTTAGAGAAGCTGCTGCCAGTCTGTGTAGACAATAGTGAGCTGGATGGACCAATGGTCTGACCCAGTATAAGGCAGAGTGATGCCAGCCAATCAGAGATCACATTGTGAATGTGACGATGCCACTGAGGGCAAGTGAAGCCTCTTCAGGTTGGAAGTATTCACCCTTTCAAAAAAAAAAAAAAAAAGCACCGTGCACACTTGCACGGGGCATGCTAGGCGAGAGAGAGGAGAGCTGGTCTTGTGGTAGTAAGCATGACTTGTCCCCTTAGCTAAGCAGGGTCTGCCCTGGTTGCATCTGAATGGGAGACTTGATGTGTGAGCACTGCAAGATATTCCCCTCAGGGGATGAAGCCGCTCTGGGAAGAGCAGAAGGTTTCAAAGTTCTCTCCCTGGCTTCTCCAAGATAGGGCTGAGAGAGACACCTGCCTGCAACCTTGGAGAAGCCACTGCCAATCTGTGAAGACAATACTGAGCTAGATAGACCAATGGTCAGACTCAGTATATGGCAGTTTCCTATGTTCCTGTGTTCCAGGAGCTGGACGGCCCCCGATCCCCACTGTCCCTACCGGCTCTGAGATGAAGATGGTAATCGTGTGGGCAGCCTATCCGGCCGCCCAGGGAGAGCTTGATGCTTGTGTGTGGAGAGAGCGGGCTTGACCCACTCTCCTTGCCAAACCCCATCCAGCTCTCCACGCTGCTCATGTGGAGAGCCTCCTTATGTACTTAGTTTTAGCCATTGTACCTAATATGGTAGAGGACTGTAGAAGGGCTGGGTCCACATGTAGAAGGGACTGGATACATCAGGCATCCCCAAATTGTGGCCCTCCAGATGTTGCTGAACTACAATTCCCATCACCCCCTGCTACAATGTATTGTGGCTGGGATGATGGGAATTGTAGTTCAGCAACATCTGGAGGGCCGCAATTTGGGGATGCCTGGGATACATGGTCGAGAAATGCATCATTTATCTGGGCCTGGTGTAAACTACAAGTTAACTCCACTGTTCCCTGTTCTGAATTGATCTAGCTCTTGGCATATTTAGCATTAACCTTTAAAGGATCTTAAGAGGTTGAACTGACATTGTCAAGACTGTTTGGAAGCATTTTTTTGATTACTTGAGAACCTTTTGATTTTCTTTTTGAAATAGACTCAGCTCTTGCCAAATTTGGAATTATTCATCTTTCAAGGATCTTGAGAAGCAAAATTGTGTGCAGTGGGGAAATGCTTGAAGGTTGCCGCCGGTTCGAATCGCCGCTGGTATGTTTCCCAGACTACGGGAAACACCTATATTGGGCAGCAGTGATATAGGAAGATGCTGAAAGGCATCATTTCATACTTCATGGGAGGAGGCAATGGGAAACCCCTTCTGCATTCTACCAAAGAAAACCACAGGGCTCTGTGGTCCTCAAGAGCTTACTGACTTGATGGCACACTTTACCTTTACTATATAATTTGGTTTTTTCTTCTGGTGTAATAATTTCATAAATGTGGGGTGTATATATGATTTTATGCAATTGTTCTTCACTATTGATACAATCTTAAAATTTTAATACATTGATGTTTTTGGATTCTCTCAGGGTTATCTCTAAACTTGTAACATGCCAGCAGGAACAGTGATAAGTGTGTGCACGAACTGCGGTTCAAGCACCAGTTCAAGCCTTGGTTGGGCATGGGAAGCAGGAGCTTTAAGAAAGAGGAGAGCAGGTCCTTACCTGCTCTCTGCTGATCCATTCAACTTTTTGCTGGGGTGGCTCTAGGCCCCAGTACTCAGTGCCAGTATGCACATGACATCCACACATGCACAGGAACCATTTGTGTGGTCAGCATGGTGTTGCTGCCCAGGTGCAAAATGCCAGGTGCAAAACACCAGGTGTAAAAGCAGGGTTAGAAGTTGGGGCAGTGCTGGGCTCGGGCTTGATCCTGGCACATCACATGTGCAGGGTAGCCCAGGCTGGGCTGCCTTACTAAGTTCTTTAGGATGCATACATAATCATAGGAACCCATCCTTCCATTCCCCTTCACAAGCAAAGGGGTGGGAAAATAGTTTAACAGTCTTCTAGGGGCGGCCCAGGTGGGGGGCGGTGAGAGGGCACCGAAGCCGGTAAGCTGCTCTCTCGCCATCCTGCCAGCTGCCTTTAGAAGGCTTTTAAAGGATTCCCCCACCATTTTGCTTATAAAGGGAAATCTTAACTGGATTCGCCTTTACAAGCATAGCCCTTGAACCGGGTCAAACCAGTTCAACCCGGTTCAACTGAACGGACCAGACTGTCGGCCGGTTCGACCCTTTGGTTCAAATTTGGGTCAAATTCGAACTGAACTGCCAAACCCGGTTCTGTGCACAGCCCTCCTGGGAAGAGTGAGGGGTGCTGGAGTTCTGAGTTGGTCCACCTTTCTTTGTTGTGTGTCCTGGTGTCTGCTGTACAGATATTCCATTTGAACTCTGAGAAGTTGCCAGTTCTATTTGCCAGTTCAACTCTGAGAAGTTGCTGAGTCACTTGGCAATAAGCTTCCAAGTCCAACCCTCTTAAAGAGATAGTATCTTCAATAAGAGGGCATATCCCGGAGGGAGGCTACCAAGCAACCAGAGACTTTTTTACACTTTCAATGCTACAGTATGTATGGAGCAAATGACCTTACCACCGCTGCCAACACATATGATATATTAAAGGCTCCCCCCTCCCCCATGACTCATTTTCTAGTCATTTTCAATGTCAAAAGCCCCTGGTGGCACAGTGGTAAAACTGCTGCCCTGTAACCAGAAGTTTACAAGTTCGATCCTGACCAGGGGCTCAAGGTTGACTCAGCCTTCCATCCTTCCGAGGTCGGTAAAATGAGTACCCAGAATGTTGGGGGCAATATGCTAAATCATTGTAAACCGCTTAGAGCGCTCCGGCTATAAAGTGGTATATAAATGTAAGTGCTAAAATACATATTTTAGAGCAGTGATCTTCACTGTTTTTCAAGTGGGGGCCATTTTGGAAAAGAAAGGGGGGAAACCTTTCCATGTGAGAGTCATTCTCCAATGTGCTGACCTCTGCACAGTACTGCACTTTTCTCAGTGCTGGGAGGGCCTTTTAAGAAATGCGGAGCCCTCTCTTAAGAGCTCTAGGACGAACACACTGGGAAGGGCTGCACTTCCCAGCACTCTGGGCAAGCCTTCCATGGTGATACAGGGGCTCAAGAGGGCTCCGTTTCCCTTAAAGGAGCCTCACTGGCACGGGGCAAAATGCCGTACTGCACAGTGGGAACGGTCACCTCCACATGGTGCCAGGGGACTCTGCAGTGTTTTCAGCTTAGGCTGAAGCTCCACACAGGCCCAATAAACACTTCATCAGGGAGCTGCCCTTTGGGCTGATGGCGGCCAGCCGCAACTGACCCCTGGGACTTACAGTGAAGAATGTTTCAGAGCATTATTTTCCTTACGTGTGATTCGGCAACACTGGTTTCAAAGTTGTCTGCTGCCTGACAACCAGCATACCACAAAGATTGCCCAAGTGTTTGGAAACTTTTATCCAGCAATTCCAGCACATTTTAACCAAAAAAAAAAACCCCAACAACAAATCACAATGAGCAAGTAGCTTTTTTTGGTTTTTTGTTGCAGTTTTGTTCACCTTACTGATATAAATGATACAAAATAATGGGGGGAAATACAGTCACAAAGCAGAACATTACACTGGAAACAAATATGTACAATTATTAATGGGCCAGATCAATCCTGGATCTACTCAGGGGTGCTGAAACAAAATGGATTCAGGTGTGCGAGCCAGCTCGGTTAGAGCCAGGCTTGACATCGAACCGGCTTGGTTCGATGGGTTTGGGGTTGAACTGGACTTCATTCAGTTTATAGCTGATTACTGCCATGGCGCCTTTTGTGGGGGGGCAGGGGACACACAGTAAGCTTGTTCACATGACCAGAAACAGGGTCAGAGGAGCCACCAGTCGGGGTAGGAAAGCCAGGTACACTCCCAGTTCACGATCATGTGAACTCCACAAGCAAGCTAGGAGGTGGATAGGGAGCTGGGTAGGTTGGCTTTCTGTCCAACTTCAGTAAAATGGGGGGGGGCAATGTGGGGAGAGCACACCCATCCTACCTTGCTTCCATCTCCCACAGATCACTCTCCCCTCCTCCTCCTCCCTTTCTTTTGGACTCCACATGATCATGGATCAGGAGTGCCCACAGTTTTCCTACTCTAGCTAGCAGCTCCTCCGACCCTGTTTTGGGTCATGTGAACGAGCCTACATTATGCCGATTCCCACCCCACCATCACAGTCACTGCAAGCTCCCCATTCCTACTAGGGGTGTGCACGGAACCGCAGAGCTGCAGTCCGGCACTGTGTGGGGGGTTCCTTTAAGGGCAGGGGAGGGTTTACTTACCCCTCCTGCCGCTTTCCCCCCTCCAGCGCACATATTCTATGTAGTAATTGGGGTGGCAGGATACCTCCCTGCCGCCCCTTCTCCCACTTGAGTGCAAAAGGCTGCATGGAGCCTTTTGCGTACCCGAACCGAACCGGCCAGGTCCGGACTGGTCCGGACCAGTCTGGAGGCCTTTAGAATGGCCTCCGGACCGGTCCGGGCCCATCCCTAATTCCTACTGGGCTACCTCTAGTAGCGTTTTGTACATACAAAGCATGCCACACTTTAAAAGCTGGGGTGCAGATTTGGCATCTTCATTTCAGTAGAAGCGGCTAGAATGGAAATAAGAAGCAGAAACGACGTACCCTGCCTTTCCCCGAAGTAAAGCAAGCCACTTTGATTACAAGCCTGTACAAGCTATTAACAGGATGTATGGCATGGAAACATTTTATGCACCACTGGTGTCACTGCCTCTTGCAAAAAAAGCATGGCAGCCAATGGAATTGTGAACCCAGAGAAGCTGCAACATTGCACAACACACAGGATCAAAGCAAAATAGTGCTTATTCCTTTTGTCATTGCAGAGGGAATTTGCCATAGGGAGACAAAAATAATTCAGTTTGCAATTCAGTTACAATAAAGGCAGCAACGCTTTAAGGGAATGTCTTTACAGCTGCTGAGCAATCTAAGCCTTGATTTGATTAAAAAGGAGCTAGCACCACCATGCCTGGTCATTGCTTTCCTGGTCACGCCTGGGCATTGTTTTCCTTGTTACTTGAGGCATGTTCCAAATGCTGTATCGATGGATATCCAGAGGTGCACCTAGGTAATATTGGAACCTGGACCTAAAGGCCTTTGGAAGCCCGCCGCCCACCTGCTGCAAGTTAAGAAACTTTATTTAACACATAGGTTCTTGAGGGCACAAACCACACCACCCAGGACAGAATATAGGGGATTGGGGGGGGCAGGCGGTGTGGAGGCCCTGGACTTCTGCCCCAAAGTCCAGGGATAAGAGTGCCTCTTTGTATGTCTTATGTTGTATCTGTGTATCAGTACCACATATCCCAAGTTAATAACTCTTTCTCAGACTCTTTCTCCACCATCACATCAAAGACAATTTGATTGACTCCATGGGGAATGCAGGAAGAGTCCAAAACCATCCATATATATATTGCTACCTGCACAGGTGCCTCTAGGTGCTAGCACATGCTCAGTGACATCATCACTATGCATCAGCAGCTAGAGGCCCTTGGAGTCCCTCTGATTCCAGTAAGCTGTGTGTTTTTTAAGAAGAATCCAATGCGGTGAGCAGGCATTAGATGGGAATCTGGCCCTCAGATTTGGAACCTGGGGGATTTACTGATGGAGCTGCTCTTCTGTTTTTGTCCATCTCTTCTGGAGCTTTCCCAGATGGGCAGCTTTATTGCAGCAGGAAGTGCCTAAAGCGAAGTCACTTTGAACACTGCACCAAAGTCCTGCTTTATTAGGATGCATTTAATGCACAGGAACTGCAAATTGTCAGGTGCAAAGTTGAATAATGCCATTGGCTTCTGTCACCGTTCTGACTTTGCTGTAGGAACTCTCCACCCCTCCTCCCCTGCTAACTGAGCAAAGAGGCGCCTTTTTAAAGTCGTGATTCTCCATTGCTGCTTCTTTGTATATTGATTGTATGGTTATTTTTATGTATGTATATTTTTAATTTTTTTTAATTAGATCTGTTTTTATATTTGAGCATAATATTTTAATTGTGTAATTTTTATAGTCCTGTTTTAATTTTTTTCTATGTGAATCGCCTTGTCATTGTTTTTAATGAAAGGCGGTATATAAATGTAACAATCAATCAATCAATCAATCAATAATAAATATTTAGAAGGGAGAGAGCAACTGGCCCAATCCATCCCCAGTACAGCATCCCTCCAGTGGCTGTTGCTGGGATCTATCTTATGTTTCTTTTTTAGACTGTGAACCCTTTAGGGACAGGAAGCCATTCTATCTATCTATCTATCTATCTATCTATCTATCTATCTGTCTATCTGTCTATCTGTCTGTCTGTCTGTCATCTATCTATCTATCTTTGTAATTTGCTTTGGGTACTTTTGTTGAAAAACGGTATATAAATATTCATTGTTGTTGATGATGACATCCCACCCTAAGTGCAGGAAAGCTGCATTCAATCACCATTTGGAAAAGCTCCTGTAGGAAGAGTGCCTGCAACCAATCAGATATATAAATTACTCAGTCTCTACTTTACTCATACTTTAGAACGTGGGTCAGCCCTTAAGATCATTCACACAGTCAAAAACTGTGTTCTACCTGGGGTTGGGAGCTGTGTGTGCTCTCAATTTTTGTTTGGAAACAAGGCAGGAGGAAAACCTGGGTAGAAGTGATTATGTGGAAGCAGATAGGAGTAAAACCTGGGTAGCTTCTCCTCCTACTTTGCTTCCACACAACCGAAAATTGGGAACACACACAGCTCCCAAACTGGGGCAGAGTACAGTTTTTTGATTGTGTGAATGACCTCCGTGTCTTTTTAAAATCTGTCCCCCTTGCTTAATGTGAGAAACATACCTAGGACATAGTGAATTAGACTGTATTAAGCTAGAAGGCGTAATTGGGAGACGCTACACTCTGAAGCTATTCTCACGACCAGTGGAAAGCGCACTAAGGGTGCTTAGCCTGCTTCCCACCAATCGTGAGACTCACCGGGCTCACAGCTGAGCCCGGTATAGTCAAAGTGGGTAACCCGCTTAATTGCCCCTGCCTTAAGCCCAGGTTAGCGGAGTGAGCGCTCCGCTAACCTGGGCTTTCCACGAATAGACCCCCGACCGGGAGGCTGAAAAGCAGCCTCCCAGCTCGGGGGTCTCTCCAGCATGTCCTGTGCGCTCCCACAAGGCATGCTGGAGCTTCTGGGGCTCTGTAACGGAGCCAGCAGTCGTGTGGGCAGCTGGTTCAGCCACCGGGAGCAGACTGACTGCTTGTCTGTGGGGAGAGCGGGCTTAGCCTGCTCTTCCCACTTACCCCATCCAGTGAGAAGAGCTGCTGATCGTGAGAAGACCCTCTCTGAGTTCTTTCTGAAACTTTCAAGCTGCCTATTACAGCACTTGTACATTCCCTGGAAACTCTCTCTCTCTGCAGGTGACAATCAAGCACAATCTAATGCAAATATTGGCACGGATATAGCGGGGAATCCCACTGCATCACAACACTCGTCACAAACTCTGTAGAGATACCAAATGCAGACCAGAGTTTAGCCTAAATTAACATTAAAATGATGCAACTAAGTCAGGTTTATGCAAATGTTGGCTGACATCCAGGCTAGCACTTTTGGTGCAATAGTAGCTGACATCCAGACTAATGCTGTAGCATCATGCAAGTCGGAGGGGGGAGAGTGATGGTCAACAATCTCTCCTTCCTTTGAAGCCGATCATGCCTCCCAAAAAATATGTCCCTGAGGGCTGTGTGATCAGTGCTTGTCTGGATGTCAGCCATTGAGTTCAAACGGCGAAGAGGAATGTTACATCTGCTGCATGCTATTCATACATTCCTAAAACTACTTCAATGCTTGGTTACTACCCAAGTCTGTATTATGTGACATGCTTATTTGGAACATTTGCTTTTCCTTGATGATGGTGGGTAACCATTGATATCTTCTTGTTCTGTAGCATCATGCTCAGAGCTGTCATGGGAATAGTCCTTCATGGTGCTATAGAAGACCGGGGCATTATACCGGGAGACACTTTCAGTTCTCTGCTGCTCACATTTGCATAGCTTTTTGAAGGCAGCTCTAAACTTTTGAGACATCACATTATAAATGATGGGGTTGATGGCGCTGTTCAGGTAGATGCAGAGCCTGCAGAAGAGGACAAACCAGATGTTCAAGTAAGGAGGGTCCATGAAGGAGTTGACCACCACCAAGGTGCGGTAGGGCATCCACAGAAGAGCAAAGAGGATCACCACCACAGCCAACATCTTGGTCACCTTTGGGGTTTCAAACAGACAGACAGAACAAGTGAGTTTACATGTTCTTCAGCTGAGTCACTTAATAAAATTTGGTGGGTGGAAGAAGAGGAAATTCACCACCAAGGCTGGATCAACCATTAGGCACAATAAACTACAAAACTGAACCACAAATACCAAAATATAAGTATACACATCAGAATCAGGTCAGATCCTGAGAATATGCTTCAGTATATAATTCTTGCATCCTTCACCATGGTTATTCATTAATGGAAAGGAAGCTCTAAGTGTCTCCAGGTGCTTGCCGCAAAGGTATATTTTCCGATGGTGCTAGTCCTCAATAAAATACTATCAGCTTTAGTCTCATTGGATGGCAAAACATTGCTGGGCTTACTGAGTCCTCAATATTTTGGGATCGTACTGACCATCTTATCATTTGTTTGGGCTCTTTTCACTTTCTTCTGTTGTTACAAGCTGTTTCTAAGGCATAACAGTAAACAGCATAGACTATTAGGAGAAGAAAGACAGATCTTCATTGCAAGGTAGTAAAAAGCTAGAAGTCTTATCAAGGAGTGAAGGAGCAAAGACACCTGTGCAAAAGGGGAATATATATTTATATGCAGCGTCATTAGACTATCTGCCAAATCCTATGAAAAGTTAGGGGTGCATAAGCCCATTCATATAAATGGGCTTAGGTACGTCTGTCAGTTACCTGGTGGCAACTCCGAGGTGGGCCTTCTCTGTAGTTGCTCCTGGGCTGTGGAATGCACTCCCTGCAGAAATCTGTAATCTGAATTAATTATTGGCCTTCAGGAGAGCTCGCAAAACTTACCTGTTTGGCCAGGCCTTCCAGGGTTTTTAAACTGCTGTAAATGCTATGCATCTCAGCTATGCACCAGATTTCCCCCCTTTTTAAAAAGTTGTTCCTCTGTTACTGAAAATCCCTAAACATTGCAATGAGTCCAAAGAGCTGTCTATGTGATATGTTTATCATCCCTCTTTGCGTGTATTTTCTGAATTCAAAGGATGAACTCTCTCTGCTTGAAGACATACGATATGTGTACACTGAAGGAATTATATAAACCCTTACATGTCAGAAAAGGAGTTGGTACATTTAGTAGAAAAAGAAATGACTTTTGGGTTGCAGTCTGAAGTACAGTCAGAATTAAGCCCCACTGAAGTCAATGAGATTGACTTCCACATAAACATGCATAGGAGGATTGGGCTGTTTGACTTTTTTTCATGCTCATATTCCCTTTTCTGTCGTGATCTACAAATTAAGGCCTGATACAAGGAAACATGTGCAGGAAGATTCAGTGGAGCTGCAGATGAGAGTCCGGAGGACGGCAAGGATTTTGACAGAGCTGTATGTTATACTATCAAAGTGTTGTGGCATGCAGCTTAATACAGACACAAGACCTTTTAATTCTCATCTTGGAGATGTGTGATTACACTGTGTATCATAGTTCAATTATGGCTATGAATGCCATGAACTAGTCACTGGGGAAATGTATGTGCAGCAGTGTGAAATTAAACATGAGATAATCAAGCCAAACAGCAGATAGACAAAGATCTTCATACAGATCCTTGTGCATCCACTGGTCCAGTAAGAGGCCTCTGGCAAATCACCAGGTTTTAGCTGTGTGGTCGTGATGTGGTGACCATAGATAAGGGGCATAAAGACTCTAGGTTCAAATCAAAGAACTCAAGGAACACAGGAACATGGGGAGCTGCCTCATACCAGGTCACGCCATTGG
Source organism: Hemicordylus capensis (assembly GCF_027244095.1). Lineage (NCBI taxonomy): Eukaryota > Metazoa > Chordata > Lepidosauria > Squamata > Cordylidae > Hemicordylus > Hemicordylus capensis. Next base: position 33,589,097 of record NC_069660.1, on the reverse strand, counting down.
TCCACCTAGCTCAGTATTGTCTGCACTGATTGGCAGTGGCTCTCCAAGATTCCAGGCAGGAGTCTTTCCCAGCCCTACCTGGAGATGCCAGGGAGTGAACCTGGGACCTTCTGCTTGCAAAACAGATGCTCCACCACTGAGCTAAAGCCTCAACCCTATCTCAGTTCCCTGAAAATATGAGGCAGTTGAGACGGAGGCTGTGGAACATAGGAACATAGAATGCTGCCATATACTGAGCCAGACCATTGGTCTATCTAGCTCAGTATTGTCTTCACAGACTGGCAGTGGCTTCTCCAAGGTTGCAGGCAGGAATCTCTCTCAGCCCTATCTTGGAGATGCTGCCAGGGAGGGAACTTGAAACCTTCTGCTCTTCCCAGAGGAGCTCCATTCCCTGAGGGGAATATCTTACAGTGCTCACACTTCTAGTCTCCCATTCATATGCAACAAGGGCAGACCCTGCTTAGCTAAGGGGACAAGTCATGCTTGCTACCACAAGACCAGCTCTCCTCTTCTCTCCTCTCCTGTGCTTTCCTCACTTGTCAGGAAGCTGGAAACAGAGGATTTCTCTCCAAGCACTACAGGTGAAACTCGGAAAATCAGACTATCGTGCAAAAGTCCATTAATTTCAGTAATGCAAATTAAAAGGTGAAACTGATATATGAGATAGACGCATTACATGCAAAGCGAGATAAGTCAAGCCTTAATTTGTTATAATTGTGATGATCATGGCGTACAGCTCATGAAAACCCCAAATCCACAATCCCAGAAAATTAGAATATTACATGGAACCAAGAAGACAAGGATTGAAGAATAGAACAATATTGGACCTCTGAAAAGTATAAGCATGCATATGTATTCAGTACTTGGTTTGGGCCCCTTTTGCAGCAATTACTGCCTCAATGCGGCGTGGCATGGATGCTATCAGCCTGTGGCACTAATGAGGTATTATGGAAGACCAGGATGCTTCATTAGCGGCCTTCAGCTCTTCTGCATTGTTTGGTCTCATGTCTCTCATCCTTCTCTTGGCAATGCCCCATAGATTCTCTATGGGGTCAGGTCAGGCGAGTTTGCTGGCCAATCAAGCACAGTACACTGTATACTTTTCAGAGGTCCGATATTGTTCTATTCTTCAATCCTTGTCTTTTTGGTTCCATGTAATATTCTAATTTTCTGGGATTGTGGATTTGGGGTTTTCATGAGCTGTACGCCATGATCATCACAATTATAACAAATTAAGGCTTGACTTATCTCGCTTTGCATGTAATGCGTCTGTCTCATATATCAGTTTCACCTTTTAATTTGTATTACTGAAATTAATGGACTTTTGCACGATATTCTAATTTTCCGAGTTTCACCTGTAAATCCAGCATGAAATTAATATAAATTATAGCACTTTTAAAAACAAAAACAGTCATGTACAGCACATGCAATAATTTACCCAACGTTGTTGTATGAGAGTGTAACATTCAACAAGTTAATAATAATAGTAGTAAATAATAAGGTTCAACTGATGCACTTAACAACATAGCATTGGTCACATATTGGGATATTTAATTTTATAAAAGTCATCTAAAATATTTGTGATTACCACCTTGGAAGACTGGGAGATATATGATGACTTGTTGGTGAAGATGGTTTCTCAGTTAGCAGAAAAATACAGATGACAGTGTGGATATTCCTTCTGATAATGATAATGATGATGGAGTGTTGATGACAAAAATGTTTGAAAATGGAAGAGAAAAAGAGAAATCATGAGCACACACACACATATATGAATACAGTTTACTCAAATGAAATGTTAAACACAGCTAAGTCAGCATGAATAAGTAAAATTGGCTTCGTCCTAAATTAAATTTGGAAATGCTATTTTGTACCCGTCTGGAAGCATTTGATCCTGTTTTGCATGGAATCTAAAATACTTCAAAAGAACATGCCTTTAAAACCATGGCTGATATCCGGACTAAATTTACTTTAGGAAGTCCCATTGAAATTAAAGGGACAAGTTAGGCATACCTAACCTTTCCTTTCAATTTCTATTGAATTTCTTCAAGTAAATTTAGTCAGGATGTCAACCACTGGAAGGATGGAGTTAGGTGTATTTTTTATTTATTTGTCCATTGCACAAAATTGTACCACACACATCAGCATTTCTACTCTTCTCATGGCTTGCAGAAGATATTAATACCATCAAAACAATAAAAACACATTTAACAAAAGTTAAAACAAATTAAAACAGGTTAAAACAGCAGAAGCACTCAAAACACAACAGCCATAAGATAAAATCAAATCAAATGGCATTTTTAAAACCAGGGGGTGGGGGGATATTTGCCTGGCACCAAAAAGGCCATAAGGTAGTGGAGAACATTTCAAAGACAACCTGTGACAACTAAAAATGTTCCCTTTTCATCACCCACCCAACCTCATAAAGCGGGGGGGGGCACTATGAGGACACTATCACTTTAAGAAGGTTGGACTTGAACATTTTGCTAACTGACTCAGCAACCTCTCAGTTGAAGCTGAGCTGGCAAGCAAAGCAGTCCAAGTAAGTGCTCTCTGATTAAGTGCTCTCTCAAGGACTATCTACTTATGTAAATAGTTAATAGAGTGGTGTTGTTTATTTAATACACCTTGAATCCTGGAAGTTATTACTACAAGAATATCACATGCACCTAAAGAAGGGCCTCTGGCAATGGGAGCTTTCCTCCTAGAGCAAATAGCAGCCAGGGTGGTGGAGGGGATCTGTATCAGACTATATGGGGGCAAAGGGTTAAATCTCTCCCACCTCCTCCCACTCTATTGTCCCATTTGAGATCCTTCTTTGCGTGTGCGCGCACACACATACACACCCCTGCTATTTGGAGAAGAAAAAGCAAGGATGTCGGCACCAAGTATGTGCTTAACATCTTTACATAGGAAGTGAGGGAGAAATTCCAGGAATTCTGGGTTCATTTATTTATTTATTTATTTATTTATTTAATTTTTACATTTCTATACCGCCTTTCGTTAAAAGAAAACCCCAAGGCGGTTTACAAAAATTAAAACATACAATAAAAGCAGTAAAAACATCAAGCAATAAAAACATCAAGCAATAAAAACATCAAGCTAAAAACATATAAACAAGCATAAAAACATGACAACAGATAACAGATAAAAACAGAGAAGCCGCAGTAAAAACGATCATGTAAAAGCCTGGGTAAAAAGCCAAGTCTTTAAAAGCTTTCTAAAAGCCGTGATGGAGTCTGAGGAACGAATGGCCACCGGGAGAGCATTCCAGAGTCTAGGGGCAGCAACAGAGAAGGCCCTGTCCCGAGTGCACGAAAGTTGGGCCTCCCTCATTGTCGGCACCCGGAGCAGGGCCCCCTCAGATGTCCTTGTCAAGCGGGCAGCAACCCTTGGGAGCAGGCGGTCCCTCAAATACCCCGGGCCCAAACCGTTAAGGGCTTTAAAGGTCAAAACCAGCACCTTGAATTGGACCCGGAAACGAACCGGCAGCCAGTGCAGCTCTTTCAAAATGGGGGTGATATGTTCCCAACGGGCAGCTCCAGATAACACCCTCGCTGCCGTGTTTTGCACTAGCTGCAGTTTCCGGATATTCTTCAAGGGCAGCCCCACGTAGAGCATGTTACAGTAATCCAACCGCGACATGACTAAGGCGTGGGTAACCGTGGCCAGATCTGCCTTCTCGAGAAAGGGACGCAGCTGGCGCACCAGCCGAAGCCGTGCGAAGGCACCCCGGCCACCGCCTCCACCTGAGCTTCCAAAAGCAGAGCCGGGTCTAGTAGTACCCCCAAGCTGCGTACTTGCTCCTTCAAGGGGAGTGCAACCCCATCCAGAACCGGTAAAATCTCCTCATCCCGATGGGCTCTCCTACTGACCAACAGTACCTCCGTCTTATCCGGATTCAATTTCAGTTTGTTAGCTCACATCCACCCCATCACGGCCTCCAGCCCCCGATTCAGGGCATCCACCGCCTCCCTAGGATCAGATGACAAGGAGAGGTAGAGCTGAGTGTCATCCGCATATTGCTGACAACTCAGTCCAAATCCCCGGATGACCTCTCCCAGCGGCTTCATGTAGATGTTAAACAGCATGGGGGACAAGACCGATCCCTGCGGGACCCCACAGGCCAACGGCCACGGGGCCGAGCAGTAGTCCCCCAGCACCACCTTCTGGACCCTCCCCTCAAGAAAGGACCGGAACCACTGCAACGCAGTGCCTCCGATTCCCATACTCGAGAGGCGGCCCAGAAGGATACCATGGTCGATGGTATCGAACGCCACCGAGAGGTCCAGCAGAACCAACAGGGACGCACTCCCCCTGTCTAGTTCCCGGCGTAGGTCATCCACTAGAGTGACCAAGGCAGTCTCAGTCCCATACCCGGGGCGGAAGCCAGATTGAAAAGGGTCCAGATAATCCGTATCATCCAAGAATCATCCATTTAATGAGCAGAGGCCATCACCATCCATCAGGTCCAAGCTTTTATTGATCACGACATGCCGGGTGCCTCTCTTACAAAAGCACATCCTCAGGCTTTTGGTAAGAGTCTTTTATATTGTTTACTTACAGGCTATAGGACTGAGTACAGAGCCTATTAGAGGCTAAAGTTTCATGGTATACACCAATCATATTAGTACAAGCAGAATAAAGCTTAGCCATTGGTAGACAAGGTAAACCAATTACAAGGCAGAAACCAGAAGTCATGCCCTGCAATCAGCTTTTGCTGTGCTTATCTCTGGCAAGGTATGGGTCAACAGGTGCTTATCACTAGTCAGGCGGGGCAGAGTATTGTTTCCAGGAAAAGAGGCCCTGTAACAGCAGGGTGCAGAAACTTGTGACCTTTAGGGCTTATGTAGGTGACACAACTAGGGGAAAGGGGATAGTGGAATTTTCCTTCATCAGAACCTACCTCATGCCAAGTAAGATCCTTGGTCCATATAAAACAGTATTGTTTACAGTGGCCGGCAGTGGCTCTCCAAGGTTTTGGGCAGGAGTCTTTCCTAGCCCTACCTGGAGATGCCAGGGAGCGAACCTGGGACCCTCTGCATACACAGCAGGTGCTCTGCCACTGATTCACAGACCCATCCCCGGTACATGTTTTAGGCTACCTGGTAATTATGGGGATGAAACCAAAACTGTTAAGCTCTCACTCACAAGAAAAACTTATTGTAAACAGCAACAGTCTGTCATCTGTTGACAGACAACAATTCAATTTCTGGCTTCACAGCACTAGGTCTTTGGGGTTTTTTTTTTTAAAAAGAGCGCACACAGCCGTTCAAGCTTGAAATTTGTATCTTGAATATTGAACAACAGATAACGGAGTGAATAGAGATCTGGAATCATTTTAAGAGACTTTAACTCCATGCTGGTAAATGCATTGCTTTGTACATGGTTAAAGCGAAGGAAATGTGTTGCTGTGCTATCGCCCTCCAGATCAAAACACTGGAAGTGACCTGGAGTTAGAGCAGCAAATCAGAGAGGCGTCAAAGAGAGGCAGGGCTGTTATAAAGGGTGATTTCAATTACCTTCACAGAGAGCCTCTTCTCACAATTAGTGAGAAGGGCTCTAGAGCGGGCTGAGGGGAAGGCGGGTTATACAAACCTTCAGTATTCTCACTAATCTTTTTTCATTTGTATGCGGAATGAGTTTTGTTCTGGGCAGCAGTATTAAGGCAGTGTGCGTGCACGTGCATTCAGAGAGGGGCCTTCCTGGTTCAACCTGAGTGGGATCTGAAATTAACTGACCGGACATCAAAAATAATGTAAGCACGTGCATACGTGCATGCCTTAGAGGGGACAAGGCTTACCTTCCCTGCAGACAACCCCACTGGCATTGCTGGGCACGCTCCCAGGTATGCCCAGATGATTCCTCGCGCACCTAGGCAGCAGGGGGTGTCAGGGGCCAGAATGTGTTGTCCTGGCTTCCAGAAGTACCATGATCATGAGGATCCCCCCTTCCATCCCCAGACTCCCCAGTCTGGCAGTTGTGGCTGCAAGCAGCTGCAGCTGCCAGATGATTTTAAAAAATGAGGTTAAGGGAGCACTCACTCCCTTTTTGATGGGTAACTACTTAGGTGGGTTTGCAGCCATGTTGCCACTGCAATTGGCCCAATTCTGGTGGTTCACACACGTGTGCAAAACTGGACTGGACTCCCTTAGCCTGGTTTTTCATAGACTGGACAAATTCATGTGTGGGTATTGATAGGCAGGCCAGATTTCTAGACATGCTAAATGATTGTGCCTTAGAACAGTTGGTCTCAGAACCAACCAGAAAGAAGGCAACTTTGGACTTAATCCTGAGTGGTGCCCAAGACCTGGTGTGAGATGTCAGAGTTGTAAAACCATTGGGGAATAGTGAACATAGTGTGATCCAATTCAGCTTATATGTGAGTGGAGCATTGCCAAGGAAGTCCAACACAGGTGTGTTGGACTTCAGAAGAGAAAACGTCTCAAAAATGGTAAAAAGGACTGATAAAAAGGAAGCTGAAAGGAAAAGTCAGGAGGGTCAAATCACTCCAGAAAGCATGGAACCTATTTAAAACCACAATAATAGAAGCTCAGTTGGAATGTATACCAAAAAGGAGGAAAGGTAGCACCAGGTACAGGAGGACGCCAGCATGGCTAACAAGTAGAGTCAGGGAAGCTATAAATGGGTGTGTACGAAACACATTTTGCATTCTGTTCCAAGCTCAGAGCAAAATGCAAATTGCACAGAATGTTCTATCAGAAAAAATGGTCAAGCCTGTTTCATTGGAACATTCCAACCCATTCTGAATACCACTTTGAGTCCAAAATAGTGCTCTTTTGCCCTTTGCGCATGTGATGCGGCAGCCTCACAATCCATTGTGGATTTCACTTTGCTAAATAGTTGAGTGTCATCTGTGAATGTGGCCACTTCGCTGGTCACCCCAACTTCTAGATTGTTTATGAACAAGTTAAAGAGCACTGGTCCCAGTACAGATCCCTGGGGGGCCCCACTTCCTACCTACCTCAATTGTGAAAACTGCCCATTTATTCCTACTCTCTGTTTCCTGTCCTTCAACCAGTTACCGATCCACACATGAACCTGTCCCCTTATTCCATGACTGCTGAGTTTACTCAAGAGTCTTTCGTGGGGAACTTGATCAAAAGCTTTTTGGAAGTCCAAGTATACTATGTCAACCAGATCACCTTTATCCACATGCCTGTTGACACTCTCAAAGAACTTGCCCTTGCAGAAGCCATGCTGGTTCTCCTTCAACAAGGCCTGTTCTACTATATGCTTAACAATTTTGTCCTTAAGTAAGTTGTCCATCAATTTACCCAACACCGAAGTTAAGCTGACCGGTCTGTAATTTCCGAGATCCCCCCTGGATCCCTTCTTGAAAATTGGAGTCACATTGGCTACTTTCCAGTCCTCTAGTACAGAGCTTGATTGTAGGGACAAGTTATATATTTTTGCTAGGAGATTGGCAATTTCACATTTGAGTTCCTTCAGAACTCTTGGGTGGAAGCCATCTGGCCCTAGCAATTTGTTAATTTTTAGCTTTTCAAGACAGTTTAGTACATCTTCCCTTTTCACCTCAAATTCGCCCAGTTCCTCAGCCGCTAAATCTGAAAAAAATCAGTTCTGGAAAAAAATCAGCTATGAAGACAGATGCAAAGAATTCATTCAGCTTCTCTGCAATCTCCTTATTCTCCTTAATAATCCCTTTCACACCCTCATCATCCCCTGCTAACTGGGCAAAGAGGCACCTTTTACCATGGTGATTCTCCTTATTTAGCAGGGGGAGAGTAACTGGCCCTATCCACCCCCAGCACAGTACTTCCAGTGGCTGTTGCTGGGGTCTATCTTATGTTTCTTTTTAGAATGTGAGCCCGCCCTGAGCCATTTTTGGAAGGGCGGTATAGAAATCGAATCATCATCATCATCATCATCATCATCATCATCATCATCGGGTCCAAACCTGCTCCCTGGCAGGTATTCTACTTCTGATGCATATTGGGACAAAAAAAACCCAACTTCACATATACACTGATGGGAGCTGAGTTGTCAGTGACTGATAGAGAGAGATATCTTGGAATCATGGTGGATAGCTCATTGAAAGTGTCAACTCAGTGCGTGGCTGTGAAAAGGGCAAATTCCATGCTGGGGATCATTAGGAAAGGGACTGAAAATAAAAATGCTTATATTATAATTCCCTTATACCAATCTATGGTGTGGCCACATTTGGAGTACTACGTCCAGTTCTGGTCACCGTATCTTAAGAAGGACATTGTAGAACTGTAAAAGGTGCAGAAGAGGGCAACCAAGATGATCAGGGGCCTGGAACACCTTCCCTATGCGGCAAGGCTGCAGTATCTGGGGCTTTTAGTTTGGAAAAGAGGCAACTAGGGGGAGACATTATAGAGTTGCATAAAATTATGCATGGAGTAGAGAACGTGGAGAGAGAGAAATTTTTTTGCCCTCTCTCACAACGCTAGAACCAGGGATCATTCCATGAAACTGAAGGTTGGGAAATTTAGGACCAACAAAGTGAAGTACTTTTTCACATAGCGCATAAAAACCACTCAGAGACCTTACAAAGCCATTGTAAACTGCCCAGAGACGGTCGTTTTGGGCAGTATAAAAATATGTAAAATACATACATACATACATACATACATACATACATACATACATACATCTATGGAATTCTCTGCCATGGGATGTGGTGATGGCTGCCAGTTTGGATGGCTTTCGAAGGGTCTTAGACAAATTCATGGTCCATCAATGGCTACTAGTCTGATGCCAGCGTGGTGTAGTGGTTAGAGTGCTGGACTAGGACCGGGGAGACCTGAGTTCAAATCCCCATTCAGCCAAAATACTAGCTGGGTGACTCTGGGCCAGTCACTTCTCTCTCAGCCTAGCCTACTTCATGGGGTTGTTGTGAAAGAGAAACTTAAGTAAGTAGTACACCGCTCTGGGCTCCTTGGAGGAGGAGCGAGATATAAATGTAATAATAATAATAATAATATAAGCCACCTCCAGCCTCAGAGGCAAGATGCTTCTAAAGACCAGTTGCAGGGGAGCAACAGCAGAAAAAAAGGCATGCTCTCACCTCTTGCCTATGGGCTTCCAAGAGGCCACTCTGTGAAACAAGACGCTGGAGTAGAGAGGGTTTTCCTTATGTTCTTATGAGACCACTGAGGTAAGAAACGTGTAATTAACTGTGTCTGTTGTATAACTGGGAACTGGGAACTGTTTAAGCTGCCTTAAGAACATTTTTGTTTAACTAAAAAACATGCACACTCTTACACTAGTTGAGGAGCTTGTGTCGTATAGTAACTCTTTGTGATGTGCGTCACAAAGCCCAGTTTAAGTCTTGTCCTAACCATGAACCAATGATTGCCTGTACTTAAACTACTAGTTAAACTATTTTTAGCCTACTTTCCAGTAGGCTTATGAGATCACCAGGCATTTTGTGTGTCCGTGTGTGTGTACCCCGCTATAAACTTTGCAATGCCTGGACCAATATGAACCAAATCAGGTACAGTTGTAGGGATGCCTCAACAACGTAGTTTCTGATGATGTCATCCACTCCAATTCAAGATGGCGGACACGTAAACTTTTCAGGTGCAAATGGGCTAAATTGTGAACCGCCTAACCAATTTGAATCCATTTGCTACAGCTGTAGGAGTACATGGGGGGAACCTCAATGGCACAGTTTGTGATGGTGTCATCTACCCCAATCCAAGATGGTGAACACGTGAACATTTGAGGCACAAGTGGGCTAACTAGTGGACTGTCTAACTGATTTGAACCAAATTAGGTACAGTTGTAGTGAGTGACACACAGGCACACCTCAGTGGCATATTTTGTGATAATGTCATCCATCCTGATCCAAGATGGTGGACATGTGAACACTTGAGGCATAAGAGATCTAACTTCTGGATCTGGATTTCAACCAATTTAGTCCAGTTGTAGAGATAGTGAATGGAAAGTAGGCAGATTAATTTTTACTATTATTTATTTATTTAGATTTGTATACCGCCCTTCCAAAATGGCTCAGAACAACTGAATACTAGAACAACTTGTTCTTATAATTGAATGGTAACTGCAAGTACTTTTTGAAAAGTAGTTCAAATTATGTAGCTAAACTAATTTTGCTGGTAGTTAACTCTTGTAGTTTAGCTGTCCATTATAATTACTGTCGTCCATTAGGTATAAATAAAACCCTCATCCTGGAACATCATTTTAATCTCATTTTGTTTTCAACTTTCACTTCATGTATTTTCTGGAAAGATCAACTTGTACAGAACAATTTGCACAGGTTATTTGTGGTGGTGAGGGTGGGAGTGGGGGTGTGGGGAGGGGGAAGCCCAGCCCAAAGTCTCTAAACTCCGGACCATTGTTTTGTTTGACCTATTTAACATTTTTATAATTCTTTAATTTTAAGTATTGGAGGGTGTGGAGAAATTTATTTATTTATTTTATTTTACATATTTTTATACCACCCAAAACTTCCATCTCTGAGCAGTTTACAACAAGATAAAAACAACATTAAAACATTAGTTAAAAAACAAAAACAAGAAATTTAAAACAACAATAAAAAAATTAAAACAATATTCTAAAATAATATTAAAAACTATCAAAACAGTATCAGTTAAAAGCCTGGGTGAACAGATGCGTCTTTACAGACTTTTAAAAAATTGTCAGTGATGGGGAAGCTCTTATTTCACTAGGGAGCGCATTCCAAAGCCTCAGGGCAGCAACGGAGAAGGCCCGTCCCTGAGTAGCCACCAGACAAGCTGGTGGCAAATGCAGACAGACCTCTCCTGATGATCTCAATGGGCAGTGGGGTTCATAACGAAGAAGACGTTCTCTTAAATACCCAGGGCCCAAGCTGTTTAGGGCTTTATAGGTTATAACTAACACCTTGTATTTTGCCTGGAAGCATATCGGCAGCCAGTGTAACTCCTTCAATATAGGAGTAATATGGTCTCTTCTAGATGACCCAGAGACCAGCCTGGCTGCCGCATTCTGAACCAACTGTAGTTTCCGGACTACGTACAAGGGCAGCCCCACGTAGAGCGCATTACAGTAATCCAGTCTGGAGGTTACCAGCAGATGTACCACTGTTCTGAGGTCATCTATCTCAAGAAACGGACACAGCTGGCAGGCATATCAGCCTAAACTGATAGAAGGCACATCTGGCCACTGCCTCAACCTGGGATACCAGGGAGAGACTTGAATCTGGAAGCACCCCCAAACTGCATACCTGTTCCTTCTGGGGAAGTGTGATCCCATCCAGAACAGGCAGATCAAAATTGTCTCCCGAGTTTCGACCCCGCACAATGAATACCTCTGTCTTATCTGGATTCAGTCTCAGTTTGTTATCCCTCATCCAGCCCATTACCAACTCCAGACAGGCATTTAGGGAGGTTATGCCCTCTCCCGATGATGCTGACATAGAGAAATAGATTTGGGTGTCATCAGTATACTGGTAGCACCCTGCACCAAATCTCCTGATGATCTCTCCCAGTGGTTTCATGTAGATGTTAAACAACATCAGAGACAATATGGAGCCCTGAGGGACACCATACAAAAGTTCAGATTTTGAAGAACAACAGTCTCCAAGGGACACCATCTGGAACCTGCCCAAGAGGTAGGAGCAGAACCACTGCAGAGCAGTGCCTCTCACTCCCAACCCCCTCAGGCGCTCCAGAAGGATACTATGGTCGATAGTATCGAAAGCTGCTGAGAAGTCCAAAAGGACCAACAGAGTCACACTTCCTCTGTCAATTCCCTGTTGGAGATCATCCATCAGGCCGACCAAGGCAGTCTCCACCCCATAGCCAACTCGGAAGCCAGTTTGAAATGGGTCTAGGTAATCAGTTTCCTCCAAGACTGTCTAGACCTGGGAGGCCTCCACCCTCTCAATTACCTTGCCCAACCACGGAAGGTTGGAGACAAGCCTGTAGTTACTCAGCTCTGAGGGATCCAAGGTAGACTTCTTCAGAAGTGGTCTAATAATCTAATAACCCTAACCCTCCTTAAGACTAAGAGGCATCCTACCTTCCCTCAGAGACACATCAGAAGACCAGGCCTTCTATAACAACTGCCCTGCCAGATAGTATAAGCTATGTCGGGTAAGGGTCAAGAGAACAGGTGGTAGGCCGCACCGTTCCAATCAGCTTGTCCACATCCTCAGGAGTCACAAACTGGAACTGATCCAACCTAACCATATAAGAGGAGTTGCTGGACACCTCCACATCAGACACTGAAGTAATTGTGGAGATGGAGTCTAAGTCGGCCCGAATACGAGAGATTTCCCCCCACAAAGAATTCATTAAACACATCACAGCTGGTAATCGATGGTTCTAGATTCTGATTCAAGGGAGGAGGTGCATATACTAGCCCTCTCACAACCCTGAACAACTCCACCAGACGTGAACTTGTGGATGCAATACGGGCAGAAAAGAATCACTTCTTTGCCACACATATCACCTGAGGCCTATGAGGCCTAGACCTCTTGAGTCCTAGACTTCTTGGTTTTTGTAAATAGGCCCTTACCTTATAAATGAATTGTAAATTGTATTAATATGCACAAACTTCATCATTATTGTAGAGTGTACTTATAAAACTCCACTTTTTGTTAAATAGGATTGTATGTATAACATACCTTGCAAAGCTGGCAGGGTCAAGAGTTCATGCCTGCTGTACTTTCGTTTCATTTTGAGAATATCAGTTTGATAGTTTGGTTTTAGAGGGAAGGGAAGTTTTGAAAAATGGAGGGAACTTTGAGTTATACTGATTGGATTGTTTAAAAATCTGTTGGAACAATTTGTGTCTATATAGAAGAGTGGGGGGCAGATGATCCAGCTGCCCATAGAACTAGTTGGTCAGAAAAGGTTAGAGCCCTAGAGAAAGTCAAGAGTGAAGATGGAGTCTGAGTGAGACAACAAAGTTGGAGTCTCAATGAGATAAGAGTTGGAGTCTGAGTAAAACAAGAGTTAAAGTGGGAGTTGGAAAGAGTAAGAGTTGGATTTAGAAAGAGTTGAAGTGAAGCTGGAGAGAGACCACAGAACTGATGGCACAGAGCTGTTAAAATCACTGGCAGAGACATATAATCTCTGCAGGGCTGAAATCACACAGAACTAGAAAAGAATGGAATCTGAGGCTGAATTGAGGAAAAGCCAGAGTTACTAAAAGTGATCATCAAGGACTCTAAGAGGCTCTCCACATGAGCAGTGTGGAGAGCCATAAGGGGTTTGGTGGGGAGAGCAGTCAAGCTCATTCTCCCCGCACACAAGCAGATAGCCCGCCCTGGGCGGCTGGATTGTCTGCCCACACAATTTAGTGGCTCCATCATGGATCCGGTAGGGGCGGCAGGGATTGGGGGCTGCCCGGCCCCTGGAAGTCCCAGCATGCCCTGCACAAATGCACGGCGCATTTTGGGGAGACCCCCATGCCAGGAGGCTTGTTTTAATCTCCCAGTTGGGGTTCTCCTCATGGGTCACTGCAGCACAGAGCCATGCCATGGCAGCTCACAATCAGGTAAACGGGGTTAGCAGCGTGCTCACTCAGCTAACCTCATTTAAGGGTGGGGGCATTTATGGAAGTTTGCTGCCGGGAGCTGCATGGTTCCTGTTGCAGCACACGAGCAGCAGGAACTGGGATGGGCTCCCTTAGCCCAGTTCCTGCTGCTCGTGAGAATAGCCTCTAAGTTAGGGCTCAGTGAGAATCAGGTTAGTGGATGCATTATTGACCACATTTTGTTTAGTCCTTATGCTCTTTTGGTTGATGGTTTTGTTTTATATATACTAAACTTGTGAAGCAACTGTTATACGGAAGGTGACTGAAGGCACGCTGTGGGGGTAAGCAGTCTGTTTCATCTGTCCTCCTTCCCCACCTCCCCCCCTTTCTTGGATGGGTGAGAGGGATGTTTGGCAACAGCTCCTGTGTGCCTCTTCCTTTTGCAGGCTGCTATCAGCTCTGAGGTGTGTTAGCTCAGTTTAATTGTGCTGTGACTTCTTGCACCTGGGAGGGCTGACCTGACTGGTAGTAAGTGAGAGCTACACCGGTCAGGCTTTTGAACTCCTGGCCCTTATAATGGCGAGCAGCACTGAGGCGCAGCCGCTGGTGTGTGCTGCCTGTAGGCAGCCACCAAAGGGGGCCAGCCTTTGGTGCCAGGCCATCGGTGTGGGACTGAAGGCTGGGGCATACTATAATCCCTTTGGTTATTTTAGGGGCTGCAACTAGGGATGTGCATGGAGCCACGGTGGGGAGGTTCGAAGGCGGCGGGGGTGCCAGTTTAAGGGAGGGGGAGGGTGCACATACCCCTCCCACCGCTTCCCCTCACCAGCACTCGTTGCTGTTGGCTTTTAATGGCAACGAGCGCCAGCAGGGGGAAAGCGGTGGAAGTGCACACTCCCCTGCCCTTAAATTGGCACCCTCTCCGGTCTTGAACTTCGAACCCCCCCAGTGTTTGAACCTGTTCAGAGGCCCGTAAAAGGGCCAACAACAGCTGGTTTGCCAGCTTTGTTACTGAGACTTGGTTGAAGTTAGTTTGTAATGTGTTTGGGTTTGTCTAGAGATGGGGAGACAGGGGGCACCTGCATTGACTTTGGGGCAGCTATTCCAGTGGTGGTGGGGAATAGAAGAAGTAACATTGGCAGGTTAACAGGCTGTTCCACTGGAAGGGAAGTCAGAAATTTAGTATCTGTCTTCCCCTCCAGCTGTCCTGACACTTATTTGACCTCGAGGAGCACTGCCAACAACCCACATCGCCTTGCATTGCTCCTTTGTAATGCCAGGTCAGTCCAGAATAAATCTGATTTGATTGTGGATGAAGAAGCCAACCTGGTGTACATCATGGAGACTTGGTTGGGGGAGGCTAGTGTTCCAGTCTGGTCTCAGCTTCTCCCTCCAGGGTATTCTGTAGATGAGCAGGTGAGAGGACGTGGACGGGGAGGTGTGGTCTATAAGGATAACATCTCCCTTACCAGGGTTCTTGTTGGGGTATCTGACCATATTTAATGTGTGCACTTAAGTTTGGGGACCAGGTATAGATTGGGACTTCTGTTGGTGTACTGATCACCCCACTGCCCAACAGAATCCCTTACTAAGCTCACGGACTTGGTCGTGGAACTTAATTTGGAATCCCCCAGGCTTGTGCTGGTGGGGGACTTCAATGTTCATTTCAGGACCAACTTATCTGGGGCAGCTCAGGAGTTCATAGCAGCCATGACAATTATGACAACATGTCCAGGAGTTGTTCAGGGTTGTGAGTGGGCTAGTATGTGCCCCCCCTTCTTTGAATCAGAATTTGGAGCCATCAGTTACCCGCTGTGATGTTCTTAATTAGTTATTTGCAGACAAAATCCCGTATTCGGGCCGACTTAGATGCAGACTCCACAATTATTACAGTGTCTGAAATGGAGGTGTTCTGCAACTCCTCTTATGTGGATTGGCTGGATCCGTTTCAGTTTGTGACTCCTGAGGATGTGGACAAGCTGCTTGGAGCGATGAAGCCTACCACTTGTTCTCTTGACCCTTGTCCGACATGGCTTGTACTATCTAGCAGGGAAGCTGTTATAGGAGGCCTGGTAGAAATCATAAATGCTTCTATGAAGGAGGGCAGGATGCCTCCTTGTCTTAAGGAGGCAATTATTAGACCTCTTTTAAAGAAGCCTACAGATCCCTCAGAGCTGAGCAAATACAGGCCTGTCTCCAACTTCCCATGGCTGGGCAAGATAATTGAGAGGGTGGTGGCCTCTCCGCTCCAGACAGTCTTAGAGGAAACTGATTATCTAGACCCATTTCAAACTGGCTTTCGAGCGGGCTATGGGGTGGAGACTGCCTTGGTCAGCCTGATGGATGATCTCCAATTGGGAATTGACAGAGGAAGTGTGACTCTGTTGATCCTTTTGGATCTCTCAGCGACTTTCGATACTATCAACCATAGTATCCTTCTGGAACGTCTGAGAGTGTTAGGGGTGGGAGGCACTGTCTTACAGTCGTTCCCCTCCTACCTCTCAGACAGATTCTAGATGTTGTTGATTGGAAATTGTTGCTCTTCGAAATCTGAGCGTACGTGGGCCGTCCCTCAGGGTTCTATACTGTCTCCAATGCTTTTTAACATCTACATGAAACCACTGGGAGAGATCATCAGGGGATTTGGTGTGGGATGTTAGCAGTATGCTGATGACACCCAGATCTACTTCTCTGTGTCAACATCGTCCATAGAGGGGAACTAAGACAAGCCACTCTTATTTTAGCCTCAACCTCCCCTTCTCCACCAATGTGGCTCTAATAATACTGAGCTAAGATACAGATGTCATTCACAGAATCAGAAACTGTGTTCTACCCGCGTTTGGGATGTGTGTGTACGCCTATTATTTTTTGGTTGTGTGGAAGCAATTTAAGAGGAAGACCTGGGTAGAAGTGATTGTGTGGAAGCAAGGTAGGAGGAAAAGCTACCTTGGTTTTCTTCCTACCTTGTTTCCACACAATCACTTCTACCCACGTTTTCTCTTACCTTGCTTCCACACAACCAAACATTGGGACCAAACACAGCTCTCAAATCCAGGCAGAACACAGTTTTTGATCGTGTGAATAACCTCACAGATTTGTTACAAGGATTTTTGAGATAATGCTCCTAAAGCATTTTCATATAAGGTGCCATTATGTTGCCACATGAGCCAACATCCTGACTAGCACTGCATTTGTGCAACAATCAAAGCTGCACTAGTGTAAGAAGATCGCACAGCGGTGCTAAATCATGGGCATTTTTGGAATGGTGCTCTTGTTCTCTTTTGCTGCTGCAGTCTTGCACAAAAGTTCCCTATAAAAACACACAGGGCATGCCACAGGTTGTGCACCTTGTTGTGCAAGATGTTTGTGCTAGTGCCACTCTAGTTTGGAATGTATGATTCAAACTTAGTGCAAACAGCTAGCACAACAGCATTGTACTGGTACTACATCCTTGAGCAAGTACAGCGTTTGGATGTTGGCAATTCTGAACAATACTGATGATGATGATGATGATGATGATGATGATGATGATGATTGGTCCAGCAAAACAATATTTGTAGTGAGTATTCTCAAATGGACAGACTGGAGCAGACTGAGCAGTCAAAACCAGAGTAGTGTAGTAGATGTGCAAATGACACAATAGCAACCTCAGTTACTCATGTACTGAGCAGTGCCCCATAAGCATTTTAATATAACATTCACACATTTGCACAAGAGAGCACATACAGAAAGAATTTTTGGAACTTATAGTCCTCTAGGCAGCTGCCAGACTTCGTACAGTCTCAATATGAAAATAAAATAAAATAAAATAAAATAAAATAAAATAAAATAAACTTCACTGACAGAAATAGTTTGGTTTCATCAGACATGGAAAGTAATGTTCCTGATTCAATTAAATTACAAAAATGCCAAAGAATATGTCACAGTTAAAATTTTTGTAAAGAAACTGGGTTTATTCATTAATCATAGGAATAACAATGTCCTTAATCAAATTCATCCATATCCATTATTCTCTGTGATAAGATTATTGTAGTATGTATAAGGCATTAAAATGGATTAATTATATTTGTGTATTTGATGCTATTAAAACAAAAACAAAAACCAGAAAGACAGAGAATGGATCTAAACTGCTGTCTGGTATGTGGAAAATGTAGGGATTCTGCTCCTCAAGCAGCAATCTTAAGTGAGAAGGATATTTTCTAGTCTTTAAAAAAGGGGAATTTTATCCCTAGCAGTTGGAATAGTCTCATTGAAATAAACAGCACTCCTCTGAACAGCTGTCAGTCTCCTTTGTGTCTGCAAAGCCTACAAATTTGCCCATTGAGCTGATAAATATACAGAGCAGCAAAGATTTTATTTGTAAAACAGTATTTCATTTTGTTCCCTTCTGCTGACTCTGATGCTTCAAAGTGCCTCTATGAGAACTTCCATAGGTTGAGATTGGGCAAAATGGCAAGCTATCAGATGAAATCTTCAGAAAGAGGTAACCATCACATCATGCCTCTAGGGTGGACATTAAAGGCTGGCTGAGTTGATTCTCCATCTCTGAGCCATTCAAAGAAGAACAAAGTCAGCACAACCTTTTCACAGCTGGCAGACACATATATTTCTTCTGTCACATTCTCACCTCTGGTCAGTCAGCTTTTTCAGGCTTTTGAATTAACACAGACCCCTGTGAGACACATCTACACACCAAGAGCAGCAATTTCTCTTTCAAACCGCTGTCAGCTGTCTAGAAAAAGAATCACTCATCTCATTTCGTAATCAATGGCCGTAACTCTGTGATGGATTGTAGCCAGAATTGATTTGGGCAGATCCAACAATGAGCAGATGTGTGCTGAGCACACGAGCCACCAATTAGTGGGGCTGGGGGGAGGTGCCACCCCACACCTTTGCCTGGGGGTTGGAGGGTTGCCTGCCCTTGCCACTTACCTCTGCTCTTCAAGAGGATCAGGCCAGGTGCCCAACCAAACAGCTGATTGGCACGATCATGGCTTACATTACTGCACATACCAGCTGTGTGCCATGATCAGCTGTTCATCAGGGCAAAGGTAGGAGCCTGCTGCTCCAGTGAGTGGAAGGGTGTGAAAGGCATGCTTTGAAAGTCACCACTGAACTGGGTGTTTTCCAAGCAAGGTCCGGTCCTGACTGTCTTCCGTCCACCAGGTATAAATCTACCACCATTTATAACTCCCAAAATGGGGCTGGGGATGGCAGTAGTAGTCCAAATGAGAGTATCCTGGGTTCCAGCGTTCTGCAGTATGATTAATAATCAAAATAGGTAGTAAAGGCCAGAAACAATGAGCCAGGTCTCACGATCAGTGAGACCCAGTTTGGGAAGGGAAGCAGGGAGAGTGGGCTAAGCCCGCTCTCTCCACACACAAGCAGGGCAGGAGCCCTGGGCAGCCGGATCAGCTGCCCACACGATTGCCGGCTCTGTGACAGAGCCAGCGGGGGCTGGGAAGTTTGGGGGCCACGCGGCCCCTGGAAGCTCCAGTATGCCCTGCGCAAGCACACAGGGCATACTGAAGAGACCCCCAGAGCCGGGAGGCAGCTTTTCACCTCCCCTCCGGGGGTCTACTCGTGAGTAGCCATGGCACGGAGCCACGCCATGGCTACTCACAATCAGAAAAACCAGGTTTGCAGAGCGCTTGCTCCGCAAACCTGGTTTAAGGGGAGGGGTACTTAGGCGGGTTAACCGCCGGGAGGCAACCGGGCTCAGCTGCGAGCCCGGTGGCTCCCACGATCATCCAAAATCGGGCTAGGCTCCCCTAGCCCGATTTTGGCTGATTGTGGTAATAGCCTCAAAGTGACACAGTTACTAAAAAATTGTAGGGCAAAATCGGAGCATCCTTCATGAAATCCAAAAGCCCTTCCCTACTCCCCTCCCAATTTTAGCCAAATCATACCTCCACCCCTGTAGCCAATAGTAGCTGAAGGGGGTATTGTAGAAAGATAAGAGACTCCCTGTAATTCCAGTACTGTGACAGTAACCACATGAGCCAGCATGGTGTAGTGGTTAGAGTGCTGAACTAGGACCGGGGAGACCCGGCTTCAAATCCCCATTCAGCCATGCTACTTGCTAGGTGACTCTCCCAGCCTAACCTACTTCACAGGGTTGTTGTGAGGAGAAACTTAAGTATGTAGTACATTGTTCTGGCTTCCTTGGAGGGAGAGCGGGATATAAAAAATGTTTTCAAAAACCCACAGAACAACAACAACAAAACTTGCCCATGTAAATATTCCACATGTGCCCAGTTACATATTAAAATGTGAGCAGCAGGATATTTTGTGTGCAGTTAACATGCCAGCAAATGTACTACTGGGTATTTGCCCTTCCGAAGTGGGGACACTACTGCTTCAGCCGGGCATCCTTTCTCTGCACAGATGCAGCATTAGTCACAATGTCACCCTTTCTCATTAAACTAATAATGCCACCATATAGCTGAATGTCCTGTAAGATCTCCACTGAATTTAGTCTAATAAAGCAATGTGGGTTTTGGATCATAGCCCACTGATAACAATGGTGCTCGGCCCTCTGACTCCTGTGTCCTTTGGATTATTTAGTTAAATCCAGCAGTAAGTACTTCCATTAGCAAGACAAAGTAGGCCAACTCTGCAAAAGTACATAAAAGAGCCAATTTCTTATCAGTATCAGACTGGTCCTCTAAGGACATTTGCAAACACTGAAAAGGGCAAACTCGGGTGTGTAACCAAATGAGTGAATCCTGACTCCCCAAGAAGTATACTTGTATGATGCACACATTTGCAGTAAGGCTGTGTGATGCTTCAGTGACCGGTTTGATTTGGAAAAGATTTGGCCCAATTCAGCCACTGAAGCATCAGTTCAAAACCAAACTGGTATACTGCCAGTTTGGTCTGAACTGAGGCAACTATTGCCAAACAGTGTTGATTCACTTCCAAAGAGATTTGGTCACTTTGTCCCATTCCTCCCAAACCTGCCACCTCTCCCTGTCTCCTGCGGGCATGAGCAAGAGATAGTCTGGCTCTATTTTTTCCAAGTGCAATGCAGAAGCAGTGTCTTGTGCAGTTTAGGAGCAGGTTTTCCCCTTGCATTCATGGAAAGGCACTTTTCTGGGGTTGTGGCCGTTGCTGTAGCCCCAGAAAAGACTGTAGTTTCTAGAAACCCTGCACCATTCCCAGGCCTGCAGATGAAGAAATAAAAATAACTGCATCCAGGAGTCATTTTAACAGAAGACACTAAGGTTCTTCAGACAATCAAAATTACCTGGCCTGGACTATCTGCCTTCCCCCCCACAGAATCCAGAGCCTGAACAGGACTCTGCTGCTTGCACATCCACAAGAGTGCCAGGGCAGGGATTAGCACGGCGAGGGAGAGCCGGGGTGGGGGTGGGAGGACACTCAGCCTCCAGGAAGCCCACAGTGCACCACATGAGCAGCACGGTGCATTGGAGGAATGCCTGGAGGCTGGGTCACTCCTTCCCCCAGCCTCTATGGTGGGTATGGCTGCTGGCAGCCTGAAAGGAGCTGTTAGCAGCCCACTCACCCACACAAGCTGGAAGTGAGGTAGGAGGCAAACAGGCATCCTCCTACCTCACTTTTAGCCTGGGTTTAGAACCCAGGCTACCTGGCCGAGAAGCACCAGGATCAGGACCAATCCCGGTAGTTCTCACGACCAGGTCTACCCGGGTAGGGCTGCACTCGCCCAGGTAGATTTGGTCATGTGAATGACCTCACTATTTTGCTGCACCTGGATAAAAACAAAAACAGTGCCAGCCTTTCTCCTGCTTGTGCCCAGTTGAATACCTACAGGGGCCGGGGAGGGTCTTGACCTAGGCAAAAGGGACAGGAGCCATCTTTGGCTCCACATTTGGGTGAAGAAAAGTGGGACCAATGTGCGCTGCATTTACACTTTTCGTTTTAGTTGTACATTTAAAAGTGTCTTACATGTATAAATTAAAAACATGATGTGAAGAAATTCTAGTTAATTAAAAATTGATGACTGAGTCAGTTAACCAGTCAACACACTGCATTTGGGATTTTAGGAGTGGACTGTTTCCATTTCATTAGAACTTTCATTTCCGCTTCTACATGCTCGTGTGCGTGTAGGGGTGTGATTCCCCACCGCAATCTCACCTTTCTTCAGAAGCACTCTGAGCCATGCAAATTTCTGTCTCTGAGGGTCACAGCAAAACCAAAACCATTATGGTCATTTTAATACTGATTGAATTACAGTTCTGAAAAAGCCCATTAGCTAGCATAGCATAGCCTTTATTTCCAGCATAACAGCATAACCAGCATAACAGCAAAATAGACAAAAACAGTTCAGTCAATCTACTCCTACAAAATAATTATTATACTTAGTATAATAATCAGAAGAAGCTAGAAGTTAAAACTATGAACATAAAACTATATATAAAAATTAATCAACACTAATATCAGAATGACACTGAGTATAAAGGTAGCAAGACAGCAAAATTATGTAATTAATATAGAATGGTGTTAATTCTCATACCATATTGTATTCTATACTACGATGGCAGCAACATATCCAGCGAGTGGAGGCAACATACATATAGGCGTTAGAATATTTAGTTCTTAATTAACTCTAAATGAATTTTGCTAGCTATAAAGCAGAAATTTGCCACATTATAGGATCTAGAGCAGGGGTGTATCTAGGGTAGGGCAGGCAGGGCATGTGCCCCGGGCGCCACTTGAAGGGGGCGTGCCATTTTTTAAAATTAAAAAATGGCTGCCAAAAACAAAATGGCCACCGCACATGCTCAAATGGCCTCTGTGAGGCCCTAGGCCATGCCAGGCCTCACAGAGGCCATTTGAGCATGTGCGGTGGCCATTTTGTTTTCAGCGGCCATTTTTTAAAAACAAAATTTATTTTTAAAAATGGCCACCGCCCATGCTAAAATGGTCCCTGTGAGGCCCTAGAGGCCAGCAGGGGGAAGGGGAACCTTTGCAGAAACCCCCCCCCCATGGCCTTTAGGAAGCCCTCCAATGGGCTACAGGTAATTTAAAATAATAATAATAATAATAATAATAATAATAATAATAATAATAATAATAATATAAACAACGGTACACATATTTAGTTTGGCACTAATAGAGAATCAGGGCTTGCGAATACTGAGCTGAAGCTTATGAGCTAGGATTGTATTCACTTGTTCTTACTTTGCTTCTTGTGATAAGTGAGTTAAATGTGATGTCTTAATAATATGGCTACTAATGGTAAGTTTGTCTTTGAATCAGTGTGAAATCCTTAGTATTAAGGCCCCCTGGGAGTTTCTTGCTCTCTTTCTCTCATTTTAACTGTCTTTCTGAAATAGTAGAATATATTGCAAGCAGTGACACAGTTTACTCTGTGGTGATTCTCTTATATTTAGCAGGGGGAGAGCAACTGGCCCTATCCAACCCAGCACAGCACCCCTTCCGTGGCTGTTACTGATATCTGCCTTATATTTCTTTTTAGATTGTGAGCCCTTTGGGGACAGGGGCTCCTCTTATTTATGTATTATTTATTTTTCTATGTAAACCGCTTTGAGGAGTTTGGTTGAAGAGCGGTATATGCATGCGGGGCAGCCTGCAAAATGGCCACCGCCAGCACGAAGAGGCCCAGAACGGGCCAGAAATGGACTATAATGTCCCCAACCGTGCCAATTGGAGACCGGGGGGAGGTCGGGGGGAGGAGGAACCACCGGAGCACACACACCCTGGTGGCTGCAGCCATGCTACCTGGAGGAGATGAGTTTCTAAAAAGGGTGGGGGGAAATGTTAGTATCCCCGCACCAGCTCAAATTTGAGCTAGGGGGAGGGGAACATGAACATTCCTGGTTCCGTTCAAGTCCGATTCGGACTCAAACTGAACCAGGGATACCGGTTTCATGCACACCCATAGGCTGCAGCCTCAGCAGTTAAACTTGGATCCTACCAACTCATCAGTTAAAGATTTAGTTGATTAATCTACCAATTAAAGGTTACAGCACCAGACAGTATTTCTTACAAACACATTATCTTGTACGAGGATATAAATGCCTGTACACTCATACATGTTTTTGTGTGAATAATTGCACCTGCATTCCTTTTAAAAGTGAGCCTGAATACAGGCCCCTCAAATGGAAGTGTACTGCTGTATCAGTGTTCAACCTATCATGTGAATAACATATCATGTGAACACTGTGCACTCATTGTACAGGTGTTCAGCGTAATTTCTGAATAGGGATATTGAGCTGTAACCCTCCAAATGCTAACTGATGTAGACCAGGAAACATTAATGTGTAGAACACAATGAGGAACCAGACCCTTTCTATGGAAAACAACACAAAAGAGAAGAGACCCTCAGGTGCCTCACATAATTCTTTATTAAGCCCTTTAACAAGGGCAGACCATAATTCTGGGTGACCACGAACCACCCATTCAGCTCAGTGAGTTACAGGTCTCTGCTGGCATCTGATTATCTTACTGAAATAGTGATAGACTCTTGATTCAAACCTGAGAGATTGTGAAATATGCTTTCTGAAGTATGGTTCCCTGTTATTTACACTGATCCATGTTTCTCCTTGTATAAAGCATCTGGCTGATCCCAGACAGACCTGGGCTTTTGAGATTGTCTTAACAAAGAATGGAGCCATAATTATACCATTAGCTTTGATTACTCAAACTACCTTAAAACATTTTGGCTAAATTGTCACTAATGAGTACAATGAAAAATCATGCGTGGTCTCCCTCTTTAGGATGAGAAACATAAAACCAGAACTCTGATAATTATGGTTTTAAAAGATCTTCATTTATTAGAGCACTTAACCTCTTGATCAGGGCTTTATTCCCTCTCCCCCCGCCGGCCGCCACATATGCAATTAGATTTATTTGCTAGTGTTACTGCTGAAGATTAAGATGGATACAGAATACTTTTCCCTCTCTCCGCTCTCTTGGATACTTGAAAGCCTTTGAGGCATACTCTTAAAACAACTGCAGCACTCAGTTCCAGAGCTTTTAAAAGGGCTGGTCCCTTCCATTTTCATTTTTTATACAGGTTCACATGACATGGAAGTGGCAGCAGTAGCCAGAGCACATACCTGCCAGAAACCATCAGTTCTTCCATACTTACTTGCCACCATCATGTTTTTAACTCACCTACTGTAATATTTTAAAAAATTCCCACAAGCGCAAAGCATTTTAGAATGTCTAAAATACTACTTAAAACAGCAAAATGAAACTCCTAAAGACATACAAGAGACCCATATAAAACAAGACCTATTCAAACAGAAGATAACAGCCAATATAGAAGCTAACCAGGTATGGATCTAGAAAATTCAATTTGTTCATATTTCCATATGGCCTCCTGAATTGTTGTCATCTTCTATTTCAGATGAGCAACATTAGTTAGCCCACTTTGGCCCAGTGTATTTGGGGCAATTTCACACATTAAAAACCTGGATACAATCATTTGGATTGACCATGTTCACATTAGCAGTTCTTCAGCTGAACAAATTCCTCTTCTGTAACTCCCCCAGATCTGACTAACATGTTCATGTGACAGATGCTTCTCCCTGGCCTGATCCCATGTCACTCCAGTAATATCTGTCAATATTATGATACATAGTTTAATCGGTTGACACGGTTCCTTCCCACACTAGCTCCCATTGTGCTCCAGTCATGGATGAAACAAGCAGAAGACACCAGAGTACAGGTTCCTCATAATAGTAAAAACCATACCAACTATGGAACTGGTTGCTGATTTATTAGATATAGATTTATTTGCCCTGATAAGGAGCAGGAATTAGGGGAAGCAGTATTTGCTCTCCAGAAAGCAATGTGCCTTCTTGTGAAATGCATTCACATACACTTTTCTGAATAATGTCTGAATAGTGTATTTCTGAATTCTGTAGAAATAGTAGTTGACATCCAGGCTAGGGGTGTGCTGGTGCAACAGTGCTGGCATCTAGAATAACACTGTACCATTGGAATCATAGGAACATAGGAAGCTGCCATATACTGAGTCAGACCATAGGTCCATCTAGCTCAGTAATGTCTTCACAGACTGGCAGCAGCTTCTTCAAGGTTGCAGGCAGGAATCTCTCTCAGCCCTATGTTGGAGATGCCAGGGAGGGAACTTGGAACCTTCTGCTCTTCCCAGAGCGGCTCCATCCCCTGAGGGGAATATCTTACAGTGCTCACACTTCTAGTCTCTAATTCATATGCAAGCAGGGTGGACCCTGCTTAGCTAACGGGACAAGTCATGCTTGCTACCACAAGACTAGCTCTCCTCTCAATCCACTGTGCCTCCCAAAAACATGTCTCTGAGGACTAAACTACACTCATGGACATATTTTTGGGAGGCACAGTGGGCTTCAATGGGAAAAGGAATATGGTGAAATTAGCCCCTCTCCCCTTGTGTGACAGTGCAGCATTAGTGTGTATGTCAGCACAACCAGGATAGTGCTAGTTTGAATCTCCAGATGTCAGCCAGTGACTTTATTTGCCATTTGTTTATGCAAATATAACCAATTTTCAATTTTTAAAAAAATTGTAAGTTTATTGAAATAATAAAAAGCAGAGTAAAACATACTTACATCTCTTGAAACACAAGAAAAAATAAAAACTATAAAGCAAATCAGAGATCAGAGAGAAAGAAGAAAAAAAAGGTACACGCTCTGCTGACTGAAGTTCAAGAATAATTACAGTAGATGTACCAAACAAACTACAAATAAAACCCTGATCTCGAAGATGAATGATGACCTTGTCGAGTATTAAAGTTAATAAAAGGTTCCCAAACCAGCATAAATGACCCTATAAAGGAATTATTCATATAAGCAGTGACTTTAAAAAAAGAGACATAGTCCCATAGTTTAAGAAAGCAAACATCTAAAGATGGAATAATCAAAATACGCCAGTTAGTAGCATAGAGAATCCTAGCGGCAGTAATCATATATAGAGATAACTCATTAAATATTTTCAAAAGTAAAGTAAGAGGAAACATATCATATTTGTCAGCATTGTCAAAAGGTGGCATCCAAGGGCTTGTATGACAATTAAGATGACTCATCATACACCCTCTGCTGCTTCAGCCAAAAGTCTTTTTTGACGTGGTCTCTGTCTTCTACACAAATGGGCTATGCGCCTGCGCAGAGACCTTGTTGGAATCTAACAAGCTCGATTCTCCTGCTTTGGGTGGAAACCCTACCCCCAGCTGCTATATGCGGCTGCGCCACTCTTCATCCTCTCAGTTTTTCTTTGTCCACGCTTCAGTGAAGATCATGGAGTTTGCAGCTCGTCAACAAGAAGGATTAAGATAGTTCTTTGTTGTTTTTCTCCTTGCTTATTTGGTTTTTTCTTATTGTTTCTCCTTCTTTCTTTGCATAGTAGCATTTTTCATTCTTTGCAATTTAGTTTTGTGGGTTTTTCCCCTATTTTGGAGCTCTGATCCCGGCCGGGACGGAGCGTGGTGGCCAGCCGGCCTTTGGTGTGCATGCCAGGCACGACAAACTTTAAGAAATGCATTTGCTGTGGATCTAAGATCCCTTCCCCTGATACTCATATAGAGTGTCTATTGTGCCTGGGGGAATCCCACGTTGTTGAGACCTGTCTTCACTGCCAGAAGTTCATGAAGCAGGCTCGCAAAAATAGGGCTTCTCGCCTTCACGCAGCCCTGTGGGATCTGGCTCTCCAGCCATCCTTGTCTTGGAAATGGTCAGTGAAGATGGCCTCATCAGAACAATCGGCGCGTGTGGTATCTGCTCCCGCAGAATCTGAAGTCCTGACCTTGGTACCAGTATTGACGCACTCGGCCACTATACCATCGATGGCTTCAAGTAAGCCTGTGCACTCAGAAGATCATTCTCAGTGTCCAGTGTCCATGGTACCTAAGTTCTCTATAGATCCGTCTGAATCGGTGTCTAAGCTGAAAAAGAAGAAGCTGAAGCTTCATCGAGACTTGCCAGTGGGTTGTCATCTCCCTCCTATACCTAAAAAGAAGAAGGCGGAAGAGGTTCCAGCATCGGAGGCGCCTGTTTCCAAGAAGGCTAAGGTGGCATCGGATCGCATGGTGCAAAAATCATCGAAGCGGCCTAGCTCACCAGTGACAGAAGCCCGCAACATGACCAGTGATCGTAATAGGTCCAGTAGAGAGCCTTTGATGGTGATGGAGGAACCAGGATATCCTTCCTCAGAGGAGGTGTATTCGACCAGGCCTGCAGAGGATGCTCCTTGTATGCCTAGGCGATGGTCGCCCCATCGGGGCTTACAGGAATGTGTTCTGCTTAGAGACAGAAGTACCCGTTGGGGATCGGAGGAGCGTTTCTCAGCATACAGACAGGAATGGTCCTGGAATTGCCGTGATCAAGCTTATCAGGATCGATATCGAACATCAGAGTATTGCTCCCCTTTGAGCGCAGTTGACCCTTCATATGGCGCATGGCGCCGTGACGCTGAGCCAAGCGATCAGTACCAAGGGGACTACCGGTCTGAGTACTCTGACTATGCTCACCTGCGTTATGGGTCCTGTTATTCAGAGGATCTCACATATGAGAAGTCTTTGACGACGAAGGGTTGGGAAGGGAGGCCACACTCACCGCAATGCTCCCCGAGAGACTGTATTGAGCATCGCGAACCACCCCCTTCGGTGCCGGTGATGCCCCAGACTGCTTTGACACTGAACGCTCAAGATGACAACCTGGGCTCCCCCTTGGGGGTCGACGCCCACGGCACAGGACTCTTTGGCTCATCTGGAGCCCAATTATGAGAGCGATGATAGCTCATAGGCTTCAGAGGCTTGGGGGCTGGGAGGTCCCTGGAGCTCTCATAATGCATTGTGCGAGTGTGTGGTGCATTATGGGGAGTTGATTGATACTGGCTGGGAGACGGCGGGTGTGTGGGTGCTGCGCAGAGCCTCACAGCACTACATACGATCAGTTAGCCTGGGCTAATGGCACATTTGCACCTTTAACCTGGGCTAACAGCTGGGGCTCCCTTGCAGTTTTGCCACTGTGCCACCTCCAGGAGCCACATGGCTCCCAGCAGTTCTCATGCGCAGGCAAAACTGGGCTGGGCTTCCCTAGCCTGGTTTTGCCTGCGCATGAGAAGGGCCTCATTATATGTTAGTGAGACTATTCTCACACACAGTGGAAACTGGGCTAAGGGAGCCCAGCCTGATTTCTACCACTCATGTGAACTGCCGGGAGCTGCATGGCTCCCAGCGGCAAGCCCGCCTAATTGGCCCCCAAACAAGGTTAGTGGAGCATGTGTTCCGCTAACCCCATTTGTCTGATCTTGTTTAATGGCTGACACCCAGACTAATCCAGACTTACCCGTTTGTTTGATCAAGGCTACAACAAGCCTCTTGGCATCGGGGGGGGGCTCTCCAGAATGCCCCGCGCACTTGTGCAGGGCATGCTGGGACTTCTGGGGGCCAGGAGGCCCCCGATCCCCACCACCCCAACCAGCTCTGTGACGGAGCTGGTAATCCTGCCTGCTCATCTGTGGGGATAGTGGATCAAGCCCTCCCTCCCGCAAAAACACACTGCTTATGTGGAGAGCCTTAATAAATGCCTATGATCCTCATTGTGAAATTGAATGCTGTACCTCATTCTCTTCTCACTCACTCATTTTCAGTAAGGCTGCCTCCCAGAACAGCATTTCTCCAGTGGCTGTTCCTGGTGTCTCCTTTGTGTTTTGTTTTAAACGGTGAACCTTTTTAGGACAAGGAACTATTTTCTCAAAATGTTTACTATGCAAACTACAAGAACTCCATTTCATTTGCCGAAATACAGTACATACATATTGGCTGACATCCAACTGAACATAACATGGATGCTGGGTGAGAAGTGCTGGTGCTGAGAAGGTTTGCACTAATGCAGCACCAGCAATTGTGCACAGGTGGGGCGTGTGAGAATTTCAATAACCTCCCCTTCCCCCAGAAACACTCTGTGCTCCGCTAAAATATATTCCTGAGGGTCACACTTCCCTTAGGTACATATTTTCAGGAGGCACAGAGCGCTTCCAGGGAAGGGGCAGTTGTAAAAATTCCCCCTCTTGTGAGTGCTGGTGCTGTTTTAGTTGGGAACTCAGAAGCAACACCAAAGCTTTTCATCAAGCACCCACAATGCATTAGTCTGGATGTCAGGCATTATTAATTTATTATTATTATTATTATTATTATTATTATTTATTAATGGATCATGAAACAATCCCTTACTTGTAACAAGCCCTCTACACACAATAACTGTTTGCCTTACAGTGCCAGCAAAACCTCATTCTGCAAGCTTCAACAAGTTGCCTTGAGAGCTTGTCTCTCTGGGGATGAAACAGCAATGGAAGGTTTTCTCCAAGCGGCCTTTATTTAGTGCAGTCTATTTGAACAGATAGTTCTGCTTGTCAGGCCCAGGGCACTGAAGCTTGGCCTGTATTTGAAAGGTGTTTCCCTGCTCTGGACTGAATGCTCTGGATTCAGTCCTCCTCTGGACTGAATGCACAGGAGAGAGTGATTTTGCCCCAGAACTTATATTTCCCTTATAAACCGGTTTCCCATTTGCTTCTCTTCTGCACCATTCAGTCAAATGGCTAGACCTAGGTGGATAAGAATATAAGTCCTCTCCAAGGTCCTGTTGACTCATTGCCTCAATTTTCCTGTCTCTATAATAAGGATGATTAAATGTCAAAAAGGCTTTGCAATTGTAATATGGAAAGTTCAGTAGAGAGGCACCAACAGTGATTCCAAGAAAATGAACTGGTAGAATTATACTTAAGATAACTTAGAGTCATTAGGTTCAGTGAAAATTAAGTGGCTCAAATTTATATCTTCATGTAGTCAAACTAAGTTATAGATTACTGAGTATTCATTTTAGCTTTCAGGCACAGTTATTAGGGTTTTAAATTTTCCTTCTGCACTAGAGATTGAAGTGTTGAACCTAGAAAGCTGAAAATGTTCTCTTAAAATGAATGCAACTGCAGATGTACACACTTCCCTTCCCTCCAGGATCCTCTATGAGGGTTTTTGCCATACCTGGAAATGTTTTTGGCAATAAGAGCATGTTGATAGGGAATAAGGGAACAACAGGAAACAGAATAAGTGGGACGTGGTGGGTGTGAGGGAAAGGGATTATGGAAAGTGCATAAGGGAGAATGAAAAATAAAAGAGGAGAAGTCACGTCAGCCTCACAGAGGCTGACATCCAGATTAAATCCGAACTCCCCAGCCCCTGCCAGCTCCGTCATGGAGCCGGCAGTTGTGTGGGCGGCCAATCCAGCCACAAGCAGGGCGGGAACCCTAGGTGGCTGGATTGGCCGCCCACACAACTGCTGGCTCCATGACAGAGCTGGCGGGGGCTGGGGAGTTCAGCCCCCGGAAGCTCCAGTGTGCCCTGCGCAAGAGCCATGCCGCAGCTACTCACGATTTTAAAAACCGGGTTTGCAGAGTGCTTGCTCCACTAACCCGGTTTAAGGGGAGGGGTTGTTTGGTGGGTTAACTGCCAGGAGGCAACTGGGCTCGCCTGCGAGCCTGGTGGCTCCCACGATCAGCCGAAATTGGGCTAGGCTCCCCTAGCCTGATATCAGCTGATCATGGGAATAGCCTCTTAGTCTACCTGCGCAAGTATTGTGCTTACACAATAAGGATAGTGGATCGCTTTGCATAATTCCTCTCCACATATATGGAATGAGGGATTCATAGCAGGAGGCACGCTACTAGTTCTGCATGTGCACCCTCTTGCACCAGTACTAGTACATTCCTGTACTAGTCTGGAATGCAAGCTCCTGACTTAGTGGAAGTGCAACATCCATGCACTGGTGGAACACATTTTGCACTAGTGCATTAGTCTGGATGTCAATCAGAATCTGCAGGCACTCACAAAAAACTACAATTCCCAAGCATCCTGTCATAGAAGCCAACATAATCAATCAAGCCTGGAACTGGTTTTAGTTTGTAGTGTGGAAATATCATTAGAGTGAGAAGAATTCAGATAGATCGTGCCCAAAGGATAAGACCTGAATTAATAAGGCTGCCAGTTGGGTAAAGCTCTTTGACTTATTCTTTGTCTTTCTAATCAGTTGGTTAGCCAATAAAATAATATATTTGTGAGGGTTATATTTTGAGGATATTTACAAAAGACTTTTTATCATCAATTCATTCACACTGATGAATCATGCATTGTCTGGAAAATCCACCTAAGTACACCCGGCCCAGTTCAGAGCCCCATGTCTGCTTAGACGCACATATGGAACTCGTAAGTGAGAAGCAACTCCAGGTGCACATATCTTTTTAGGCATACAGAACTGAACCCTTCACTGGAGTTAATGAGGCATCCCTTGCAGGTGGTGGAGGTTTGACTTTCAGCCATTCCTGCACCCATCTGGAACTGCTGAACAAAGATAATGAGTATATCTAGTACGTTATGCGCATCAATAGTATAGAGGGGAGGCTTACAAGGAGGCTGCCAGCAATGAAGCCATTGCACATAGCATAGCTACAATTTTTAAAGCCATGATTTTTAAATCTGCAAGAATTGTTATGTCTGCTTTCATTCAAATAAGATAATCTACAGATCACTTACGGAGAAGTAATATAGGCCTGTTGAAATCAAACAGTTATTGCCTGCCAGTTGAGTTGAAACCCAGGTTTTTGGATCGTTTGCTGCCACAGCGTGACTCCGCGCCATGGTGACACATGAGGAGACCCCCAGCAGGAGGCTTCAAGCAGCCTCCCAGGCTTGGGGGTCTCTCTGGGATCCCCTCCATGCTCACGCGGAACATCCTGGAGCTTCCGGGGGCCGCATAGCCTCCAATCCCCACCCCCCATGTCGGCTCCATGATGGAGCCGGCCGCCCAGCTACATGCGGCTGCTCCTCTGCGGGGAGAGAGGGCTAAGCCCACTCTCCCCACAGAACCCTCTTAGGCACTTCACACCAATCATGTGCAGCACCTCGTATTTTATCCAGCATCTTTTATGTTTTGTTTAGAAGTTCATCGCACTGGGGATCCAGTAGAGAGGGTTGGGTGGGGGTGGGAGGCATGGGTAAGGTCAGAAAAGAAAGGAGGGAGGGAAAGGAGAAGAAGAAAATGGAGTTGTTTCTGAATAAACTCTTAGTTAAATCCACATAAGATTTATTTGTGTGTGTGAAGGAAGCAGTGGGCTCATATACTAATTTAGCCTCAACATTAAACCAGTTCTCAGAGCCCATTATTATATGGGAACATAGGAAGCTGTTATCAGACCATTGGTCCATCTAGCTCAGTATTGGCTACAGACTGGCAGCGGCTTCTCCAAGGTTACAGACAGGAGTCTCTCTCAGCCCTATCTGGAGATACCAGGGACGGAACTTGGGACTTTCTGCATGCAAGCATGCAGGTGCTCTTCCCAGAGGAAGGAACTGGAGCAAGGGAGAGCTCCTTCCATGGACTACTTCGGGGTGTTCCACTCATTTGGGAGGGAGGAGGGAAGCTGGAAGGAGCTCTCCCTCACTCCAGTTCCTCCACGCAGCAGAAGCAGCTTGCTTTAAGGTGAAATGGTGGAATTTCCTCCCCCACGACAACCCTCCCAGTCCCCGCTGCAGATGCCCCATTCCGCTGTGCAGGCAGCAGCGGCATTTTAATGTAAAAGGGGGGACTTGCCTCCCGTCCCCTGCTCCCCACAGCCACTGCTGTGTGGCCTTCACTGGCTGCCCCCCATCCTGCTGCTGTGGCAGGATTTAGAATTTAAGGGGGGGCTTCATCCTTGCCACCCCTACCCTCCTCGCTGTGGTGGAGGCGAAAAATCCTTGGCCACCTATGGGCAGCAAAAGGCTTAATCCACCCCTGATCATTCCCTGTGGCTAGGGAGGATGGGAGTTGTAGTTCAGCAACATCTGGAGTACCACAGGTTAGGAACTGCTGGTCTACACTGACTGGCAGTGGCTCTCCAAAGTATCAGGCAGGAGACTTTCACAATCCTACCCAGAGATTGAATCTGGGACCTTCTGCATGCAAAGCAGATGCCCAGTCATTGAGCTATAGCCCCATCTGCAAAGATGTGTACTCCCATGGATTTGTAGCCCAACAGAGTGGCAGTACAAACATCAGTGGTCTTATACTGTCAAAACGCCTTTGTAGATACAATTGGCCCCAGTCCAAAAGGGGATTATTCTCATGGGGCTCAAGAAGAGGGTACTGTGGGAGAGGGGGACAGGGAGTCATGGACATCCAGTAGATTTATATGCACTAGTCATTCTACTTCTGTCCTGGAAACCTCCCTTCCCTTGCTCTGTTGCTGGAGAAAAACCCAGTGCAACTGCCACTTCCTTCCTGCCGATCATCTGTTTGGCAGTGGGAAAGGCGGCCCTATTGCCACTGTGATGTTTGCAACAAGTTTGCTCCTTGATCCAAGCCAGTTTTTGAAGAATGTAATTGATTACCAGGAAATGTAAGACCAACAAAAGGAAGTATTTTTCACACAGCACATAATTAATCTCCGGAATTTTCTCGCACGGGAAATGGTGATGGCCACCAGCTTGGATGGCTTTAAAAGGGGATTAGACAAATTCACAGAGGACAGGTCTATCAATGGCTGCTATGTCTTGAAGGATGCCTCTGAATATCAGTTGCAGGGGAGCAACAGCAGGAAAGTGGGCATGCCTTCATCTCCTGGTTGTGGGCTTCCCGGAGGCATCGGGTGGGCCACTGTGGGGAAGAGGATGCTGGACTTGGTAGGCCTTGGGTCTGATCCAGCAGGGCTGTTCTTATGTTTGTTACATCCTAGTCCAGGGCTGGATTGTGAGGTGAAAAATATACTCAACAAGCAGGAGAACAGGAAGATAGGCTGGATTGTTTGATATGTAAGAAAAGAAAGGTCGTTCTTTGTTAAGTTCCAGAAGTTTGGGTTTTACTTTACTGCTGATCATTCTGAACTACAGTCCCCAATTCACTGGATTCTACTACCACTACTGCTCCTTGGATAAATAAATCAGAATGGTTGTGTTAACGTTCTGCCCACACAGATTTCTGTGAAAGAATTCACTGCAGCTATAGGCAGATTTATCTAAGGAAAAGATTAAAATTTATTTGTTTGCAGCTTTTGGACCGTTTGCAGCTTTTGGACCATTTGCTTACTTCTTTCAAAGGAGAGGAAAGAGGAAAATTGTAAGCAAGATATCCTCCTGAAAGAAGAGGTAGAGGGGTGGGTGTGTGTTTAATTGAATATTGTCTTAGTTCATTTTGCTCACTTTCTAAAAATCCAATTTAGTCCATGGGATTTAAAAAACCTTTTCACTTGTTTCCTTGCTTAAAGAAAAATCTAATTTTACCAAGTTGGCAGTTTTAAAAAAGCAATACATTTAGAACCAGGACCAAGATACCAAGAGAAAGGGGAAGTTCTCCCCCTATTGCAAGAAAATGGCTATTGTAATTCCTAGAGGCAGCCACACACATTTTACTCAAGGAAAAATATATTTGGTATATTTTAATATGTTAGCTTTTAGGGTCCTCCTGTATAATAAAAGTGTTTCAACCTTTATGTGTTATTCCCATGAGATTCTTGGCAATGGGAATAACACTATATTCCAGCCAGATACAATAGATGTGCCAGGGCATGGTCTGAGGGCACATGATACAAAAACCTTGCTGAAGTTAAACAGGACTTGATCTGGTCAATGCCTGGAAATCCCATGGATGCCATCTTCATTGTGAAAGAAAAGCAGGATATAAATTTGAAGAGAAATATTCCTGCTGTGTGTGTGGCAGAGGGATAGACAAGCTAAAGCAAAGGTAAAGTGTGCCATCAAGTTGCTTTCGACTCCTGGCAACCACAGAACCCTGTGGTTGTCTTTGGTAGAATACAGGAGGGGTTTACCAATGCCTTCTCCCATGCAGTACGAGATGATGTCTTTCAGCATCTTCCTATATTGCTGCTGCCCAATATAGGTGTACCAGCAGGGATTCAAACCGGAACCTCCTGCTTGATAGTCAAGCATTTCCCCGCTGAGTCATACTGCCCCCGCCCCAATTTTAAATTATCTTGACAGAACCTTGTTGCACAAGAGAGGAGCATTACATAGCCTCCCAAAATAATCTTTAAAGGCTGATAAGATGGTCAGTTCTTGCCATGGTGACTGTGGAGAGTGTAGCCTTGCTGCTGTGTGCCACATTTGGAAAATGCTCTGGGTAGGCAAAAATATTGTGTGAAGAACATAGGCTAATAGATACCTGTGAAATTCACACTTTGAGAACAGAAAAGCCATATACCAATATTCTTAATAATAACAAAAACAGCAGCAACTAAGAAGAGATGTGATAAGAGCCCTACAGCATTAAGAACAGGGTGGAAATATCACACAGAGAGAAATGTCTTTCTTTCTCTCTAGCCCTAAACTCATTATACTGGCCCCATTGTGTCAGTATAGTTAAGATGAGGAGTGGTTGTTTTTGTTTGTTTGTTTTTTAACATTCTGCCATTATAAGCCCTGAAAATTCAATTGCTCATAAAGTCAAAGGTATCCACCCACTCCCTCTGAAATCGTGCACACATCAACTAAGGAACATGAGACACCACCCCTCCAGATTTGGTGCACATCCTTTGCTAAATGGCGGAGATACAGCAGTTTAGGTTTTTAACTCCTAAAAAGAGGTTTTGCAGTTTTGGCAACCTTTCTTCACCTCAGATAACAGACATTTTTAAATGTCTGATGACTTTTTTTTAGCATTCCACAAAAATTCAGGTCCATATGGGACCAGTGACTTTTGCTGGTTTGAAAAACATCAATCTAGTGATTTTGTTTTTTAGTAATTACTGTTTGAAATCCCCACAATAAAAGGGAAAATAACCAAGGGAAAGTTAGCTAAGAGCATAACTGAGTCTGCCCACTGAGGATTCTGAAGTGAAAATTGGGAGGGGCAATTTCTGGCAATTTCTAGCAAGTGAATTCCTGGTTCTGAACATAAGTGCTTGATAAGGACAGTCTATGAGCACTCTGGCACTTGTATAGTTAAACAACCATTCCTCCCCCTCCCTTTCCTTTTATGTACATTTGTTTTCTCCCTCTGTCTCCTTTTTCTCACACCCACCAAAGAGGGGGAGAGCAGAGGTCCTCAGTAAAGCATGGAATAAATTACTAGAAAGTCAACTGATTCCATTGAAGCTTACTTCTGAGTAAACTCCATAGGAATCAGGAACAGCGGGCTTCCTAGGCAAGAATATGGGTTCTTTTTCCTCCCTTCCTCCCAACCCCTCAGTAAAGTATAGAAGGGGGAACCCATTTGTTTCTCTAGGGCAGGCCTGCTGAACTTGGGCCCCCCATCTGTTTTTGGACTACAACTCTCATAATCTCCAGCCACAGTGGCCAACAGCCAGGGATTACGGGAATTGTAGGCCAACATCTGCAGAACGGCTGAAGTTGAGCAGCCCTGCTCTAGGTATAGGATTCTAGGTATAGGATTCTTCTGAGTAAAAATGTATAGGATTGGAACCAAGGACCCCATGCTAGGAAGTTCCAAAGGAGGAACCCCAAGGAAATCCTAAAAACCATTCCTATCCTGCATCGAGAAATCATTCATAATAAATAAATAAATTGAATAAATAAATTCTGGTGTAGAATACTCTTGAACATGGAGGTTCTACATCAGAGCCAAACTGCCAGTGAATAGAAGCTTCAGTGGCCATACTTAAGAAATGAAGAAAGCTGGTCTTGTGGTAGCAAGCATGACTTGTCCCCTTAGCTAAGTGGGGTCCACCCTGCTTGCATATGAATTAGAGACTAGAAGTGTGAGCACTGTAAGATATTCCCCTTAGCGGATGGAGCTGCTCTGGGAAGAGCAGAAGGTTCCAAGTTCCCTCCCTGGCATCTCCAAATAGGTCTGAGAGAGATTCCTGCCTGCAGCCTTGGAGAAGCTGCTGCCAGTCTGTGGAGATAATACTGAGCTAGATAGAACAATAGGTCTGACTTAGTATAAGACAGCTTCCTCTGTTCCAATGGAACAGGGATAGCAAACAGGATGTAGGAGTTTAGCAGGAGTTTAGCAGGAAGTGTGCAGGGGAGCCTGGAACAAGCCCCTGTGATCACAAGGAGCCTGGTGGAGAAGAGAACCTAAGTACAAATCCCTCCCTCATATTCTTGGGAAAGGCTGTTTGGACAGTTAAATAGCTGACATTACAGATGAGACCTATCCGTCTAATAAACTATCGAAGAGATAATAATAAACAGATAATAAACTACTTCTAATAAACTCTCTCTAAATACTGTAAACAGCCAACAAAAACAGTATGAAGACAAAGTCAGCAGGGGAAGGGGCACTTCCTAGTGTATTGCACAGAGTGGCACATGTATGACTATTTGCCCCATTCAGAAGTCATGGGTGTGTGCTCGGTGAAAGGAGCTCCTGGCTCTCAGGGAACAAATGTGTTCCCTTGAGACCAAGGGGGCAGATCTGGAGAAGCTCAGAGAGAAAGAAAGAGAGGCATGTGGATGAGATCTTCAGGGACGTGATAGAGGCATCCCACTCCAGGGCTGGTAGCTACTCTGCTGTCAGGGAGAATGAAGGTCTTGGGCAAGGAGGACATCGGTCTGAGGAAGAGGGAAATGTCAAGTATACACTGATGGGATCTGAGCTATAGGTGACTGACCAGGAAAGGGATCTTGGGGTTGTGGTGGACAACTCGTTGAAAGTGTCGACTCAATGTGCGGCAGCTGTGAAAAAGGCCAATTTCATGCTAGGGATCATGAGGATGGAGATTGAAAACTAAACGGCTAATATTATAATACCCTTATACAAAACCGATGCGACCACACCTGGAGTCCTGCGTACAATTCTGGTCACCACATCTAAAAAAGGACATTGTAGAACTGGAAAAGGTGCAGAAGAAGGCAACCAAGATGATTTGGGGCCTAGAGCACCTTTCTTATGAGGCAAGGCTACAACACCTGCGGCTTTTTAGTTTAGAAAAAAGATGACCGTGGTTAGACATGATAGAGGTCTATAAAATCATGCATGGTGTGGAGAAAGTGGATAGAGAGAAATTCTTCTCCCTCTCACATAACACTAGAACCAGGGGTCATCTCATGAAATTGATTGCCGGGAAATCTAGGACCAACAAACGGAAGTACTTTTTCACACAACACATAATCCACTTGTGGAATTCTCTGCCACAAGATGTGGTGACAGCCAACAACCTTGATGGCTTTAAGAAGGGTTTGGATAACGTCATGGAGCAGAGGTCTGTCAACGGCTACTAGTCGGAGGGCTGTGAGCAGGATGCCTCTGCGTACCAGTTGCAGGGGAGAAACAGCAGGAAAGAGGGCATGCCCTCAACTCCTGCCTGTGGCTTCTGGCAACATCTGGTGGGCTACTGTGTGAAACAGTATGCTGGACTATATGTTCTTTGGGCCTGATCCAGCAGGGCTGTTCTTATGAACCCTCCATATTCACAAACCATTTGGCTCTCATGTAGAACCTCCATGTCCAAGGACATTCTACACCACAACAGTAGTTTGTTGGCACGGGGTGGGATTGGTTTCTGGGATTTCCTTGCTGAATTTCTTTGGCGCTTTCTGGAATCATGTAGCTGACCACTGTGAGAAAGAAGATGCTGGGCTGGAGTACACATGCCTTTTTCTGCAGCATTTTGATTCTTTCCTAGAAGGAAGTTAACTTGATTAAAAGGCAGTGGAACCTGATTCCATATAATGAGGGAACAGTTAAATAATCCCTGGATATTGGTCTTGGGGGAGGGAAGAATAATGGAAAGCTCCTTTTAAAAATGTGAGT
The DNA here is from genome assembly GCF_027244095.1 of Hemicordylus capensis. NCBI lineage: Eukaryota > Metazoa > Chordata > Lepidosauria > Squamata > Cordylidae > Hemicordylus > Hemicordylus capensis. The sequence goes on along the minus strand of NC_069660.1, from coordinate 33,549,891 downwards.
GGAAGACAAATGTAAAAATCCTGTGAGGTCAACCCACTAGGGATTTACATGGAACCAGCAGTTCTGCCAGTTCAAAGGTGGTGGGGGTCTCCCTTTAAGAGAAGGGGAGGGTGCACCTACCCCTCCCGCCACTTCCCCCCCCCACAGGCATCTGGGTTTGTTAATGCCCACCAGGGTGGAAGTGCACCTCCCTGCCACCTCGTTGCCCTCATCTTCTGGATATGACTGGAACTCGCCGATGCGCCTGTGTGTGCCGGCACAGGTGCGACGTCTCTTTGCCCATGCTGGCACGCACAGGCGACTTCCAGTCGTATTCGGAAGACGAGGGCAAGGGGGTGGCAGGGAGGTACGCTGCTGCCCCAGTGGGCATTAAGAAACATGGACACCAGCGGGGGAAAGCTGTGGGAGGGGTAAATGCACCCTCCCCCACTCTTAAAGGGAGACCCCTGCCGCCTTTGAGCCTCCCTGCCGCAGTTCCATGCACATCCCTACAACCCACCAACACTCCACCCAGCCAGTGTTCTCTCTAATTTTTTCCATCAGTGTCCAGAATGAATTTTGTTCTGAGCAGCGTATCAAGAGAAGGGATGTGCGAAACCGTTTGGGGTGCTGGGCTGGAGTCGGTGTCACAAGTCAGTGTCACAACCGTTTGGGGTGTTTCAACGCCGAAACAAAACACTTGATCGCCATCCCAAAATGTTTTGGAGTCAAAATGAATCTACCTGGCCCTATGCCAGGGCCTGTGGCCAGGCAGAATTTAGGGGGTAGGGCATCCCTGCTTGCCAGGGAAGATCTTCCTGTGGCTGCAGAGGAGGTGGTGCTGGTGGAGGCAGCTGGCAGTCCAGCCAGATCCACCTTGCTGCCCTCCCCACCAATCTCTGTGTGGGTGGGGGGCCCAGGGTTGCATCTAAGGAGGAGGCCCAGGAGGAGGGAGCCTCTTCTGTCCCTGGGCCTTCCCAGGCCAGCTCTGAGGGCAGTGGTGGTGGCGTGCCCCAGAAGGAACCAGCAAAAGCGCCACCACTCAAGCAGCCCCATGTCGCAGTAGAGTCCAGCAGTGTGGTCTGGAATCACTTTGAGCTTTGCCCTGGTGATCCCAGCCATGCTGCATACACCCACTGCAAGGTGCTTGTCAGTAGAGGCATGGATCCTAAGCACTTCACTACCTCGGGTCTGTTGGTGCACTTGCGTCGGCGACACCCAGGTGTGGAGACCTTCTCTGCTGGCAGTAGCTCTAGGCAAAGTGGCTCAACTAGCAGTAGCGGCAGCAAGCAGCCAGTGGCTCCTGATCCTAGGCAGGAAAAGCTGACTGAACGGTGGGTGCAGCCTCTGGGCAAGCGGTCTGATCACCCAAAACCATATCTCACAACTCGTGCCATTGGTGAGATGATTGCTTTGGACGACCAGCCTTTCTGCATCGTGGAGAATGTCGGCTTTCGCCATCTGCTCCAGCTGCTTGCCCCAGAGTACAAGATCCCCTCACACACCACCTTCAGTAGGAGGGTTGGGCCCTCCCTGTACTGCACATGCAGGGAGGCTGTGTTGGTCAGGTTGTGTGCAGCCAGGCCCAGCACCAGTGTGCATTTCACTGCGGATCTCTGGACGAGCCGCAGTGGGCTGCACATTGCCTTCATGTCCCTGACAGTCCACTGGTGGGGGCATGGGTGTGAGGGGACAACTGGCTCCGCTGGCACTGTATCCAGCTCCTCCCATGCATGCACGCCTTCTTGGGCAGTATTGCATGTGGAGGCGATGGACACAGTCCACAGGTCGGATGAGTTGGTGGCCGACATGGACCGGCAGGTGGAGAATTGGCTGGCTGGGGAGCCAAGCCTTCATGGTGACTAACAACGCAGCCAACATCTGTAAGGCAGCTAAGTAGGTTTACACTGTGCACATCGCTTGCGTTGCGTACGTCTTGAACCTGGTGGTGCAGGATGCTCTTGGGCTCAAGGAGGCGTCGAAGTCCAAGGTGCGTGTGCAGGGTAGGGCAGGTGGTTTAGGTCAGGCCCCAGATCCTGCTGCTTCCATGGCCACTCTTGTGGAGCAGTGCCACAAGATTGCTGGCCACTTCCGCTGGAATGAAAAGGCAAGGCACCTGCTCAAAGCCAGGCAGATTGAGCAGGGCCTGCCTGAACACCTGATACCCCAGGATGTTCCTACCCAGTGGAAGTACACTTTCTCTTGCTCCAGCGCATGCACAAGCAAGAGGGAGCCCTCCACAGCCTGGCAAGGCATGGTAGCTTGGATGTGTGCACACTGGTCCATGCAGACTGTCAGCTCATTTCCGAGCTAGTCTCGGTACTCGAGCCATTCTATTCTGCCACAAACAGCTTGTGTACTGAGGCAACCATGTTGAGCCAGGCTTTGCCCGTGGCTCTTCTCCTCGAGAAGGCCATGGGTGATCTCCTGACCACTCTGACCGCTAGGGACACAATTGCCCTGGCAGATTGGTTGAGGACTGGGGTAGTGGAGTGGCTCAAGAAACCCTTGGGTGCATCTGCATGGCATGTCCTGGCATGCATCTGCGACCCAAAGTTGAAGGGCAGCGCTGTGCCTCCTGGCCAGCTGTCCAAGTGGAGGGACCTCCTGGTCGAACACATCAGGTGTGAATAGGAGGCTAGGTGTAAGTGAGGAGGGGGATGGGTCGCAGCCTAACAGTGCGCATTCCACCCCCAGCAGCACTGCCACCACCACTTCTACCCAGTCCAGCAGCACGGTTTCTCTGACAGTGGCACCAGCGGAGCAGTCAGTGCGACCTCTGCGTTCCACCACTGTGTAGTTCACAAAGGGCTTCACTGGTATCTTGCCAGGGAGACGGGAGCAGCCTGTTCCTCACTGCAGCCGTGCTGAGCAGATTGTTCTGCTGTACCTGTAGGAGGAGTTGGAGGAGGAGGAGATGGCGCCATTCCACTTTTGGGCAGCGTGTCACCAAGTCCGGCCGGACTTGGCAACCGTCGCGGTCTGGTTCCTCTCATGCCTGCCAACCAGTGTCTTGAGCGAGGTTGCTCTCCATGGCCAGGGATGTGGTGACTCCTCTGCGCTCACGTCTGGATGCTGAGTTGGTCGAGCAGCTTGTCTTCTTGAAGGCGAACCTCCCCCTGCTGGGCTACCCTGAGCTGCCCATGGAGGACGTCTCCCGTCACCCCCCTATGCAATGCCTCCCACACCACAGCAGCTCATCCCGGCCAAGATGTGTCACACTCCCTCCTGCCCGCCCTGCCCCTTAGTGCTGCTGACACATCCAGACATGCACACAGGCACCACTGCACTGCCAGCCCGAGATGGTGCACTGCTGCTGTGCTGGCACTCAAGGCTAGGGCAAGTGAGTGCTCCCTGCATCAGGGAGGGGTTCTCCCAGATGTTGCTGAGAGAGACTACAATTCCCATTTCCCACTGTTGCGATGGCTGGCCACTATCGAGACTAGGGACAATGGGAGTTGTAGTCTCTGTCTCAGCAGCAAACAACATTTGTGGTGGATCCCTCCCTTTTGCAGGAGCACCTGCTTGCCCGGTCCTGAGGGCCAGAAGGCAGAAGTGGCACACCATCCATCACAGAGGCAGGCTGCTGCTACATGTGCAGGCACAGGAACGTTTCTGGGTACAGGGTTTTGTTGTGTCTGGGGTGTTCTGAGTGTAGATTCTCTGGTAGCATATGAGATTTTCAATGACAAACCATGAGTCCACTCTCATTTGCTACCAGAGAATCTACACTCAGAACACATTAGAAACAACAAAACCCTGTACCCCATGGGTTAGAAACCCATGGGGGTGGTTGGCACCCTCTGAGTACTGCACCACCACTTGCTCTGGGCCAGCCCGGCACCCCCCAAGAGGAGTTATGGGGCTGCTGAAACCTCCATTATTCCTTATGGAGAAAAACCTTAAAGTCATGTAAACTAAAAATCACTTAAAAATCAGCCCTTTGCCCAATTCCTTTCAAATAATTCTGGTAGCTTCCTTGCCCCCACTAGGCACAACCACCAACCACACTCCGCCCTGGTCCACCCCTTTAAACCCCGCCCCCTGATGTGAAGGGGAAAACCTTAAAGATGCATGAACTTCAAAAAAAAAATCACCAAAAATCAGCCCTTTGCCCAATTCTTCTGAAATTTGGGTGGTAGCCTCTACCCATTAGGCACTACCACCCAGCCCACTCTTTTGGCCCTGGTACCTGGTTTTTAAATCCAAATCGATTCGGATTCAGATTAATTCAGATCCCAATCGAATACGGGGTGATTTGGATGGGTCTGATTCGGAGCCAAACCAAAATGGAGGCGTTTCCATTCGGGTCTGAATCAAAACACTGAAAATCCAAAATGCACACCCCTAATCAATCAATCAATTTTATTACAGCTATAGGCTATACTCAGCTCTAATCAAGATGTATGTGCACATGTGCATTCAGAATGGGGCCTTCCTGATTCAACCTGAGCAGGATCTAAAATTAACTAAGCGGACATTAAAAAAAAACTTGTGAGCGTGCACACATGCGCATGCCTTAGAGGGAACACTGCATGCAGCACACAGATTGTTCTCAAAGGATCTGACATCAGCCAAAGCATCCCACTGTTTAAAACAAAAATGTCAATAATCCATCCTGTCCTACTTTATAGAGAATACAGCAAGGAAGAGAAAGCAACTGACATAAGGAGGAACATTACTCAAAGTAATCCTACTGAAATTAAAATAACACATTAAAGAGTGCCTAGTGTCCTTTTAATTCCAATGAGACTACTTTGCGTAAGCCATTATCCTATCAGCCATTAACCATTAAGTGGAGGCCTGAGGCTTAAAGAGAAGAAATCTACTCCGTCTATGCTCAGAAGCTACATCACTTATGCACAACTTTTAAAATAGAATACTTTCTAGACAGAAGGAAAAGAGACAGACACTAATAAGTATCATTAAAACATACCACAGCTTTATTAGAAGAAGAAGAGCCATGGCCAGAAGAGCTCATAGCAGGGGCGTAGCAAAGTTGTAGTGGGCCCAGAGACAAGATTTTAAATGCGCCCCCCCCCACCTCACTGAAGCTCAGCTCATGAAGTAAAGAAATCTTAAATGAGGCTGAATAGTGGTAAGAAAAACCATAGTAAATTGTGTGTGCGTGTGTGTGCGCACACGCCACAATAGAAATCATCCTAAATTATTTTTTTTAAGATTTTATAAATTGTGGAGGATGCAAGTCATTTAATGGTACCAGAGAAAGACATGCTATTCTGGTAGCTCCGGGTCTTAACACTCACAGACGTTTCGGAAGATGAATACAACTGAAGGAAGCCTGGGTGGGTGCGCGGCTGGGGGAGTCAGTCATGTGACTCACCCCCCCAGGCAGTGGGCCCCCAGACAACTGTCTCCCTTTGCCCTATTATAGTTATGCCCCTGGCTTATAGCAGCAACTGTAGCCAGAGAACAGACCCTGGAAAGGTGAGAGGAGGGCTGTTGGCTCAACGCCTGAGTGAAGGAAGGAGAACAAGACAAATATAAGGGCTCCTATAGGTTTCCCTTAAAGAGTTGGGGTTTCAAGAACTGGGGCTTTTGTTCTCTAGGGGGCTTATAAAGCAGAGTATGAGTCACTATATATGGTTAAAAGGTGCAATTCAGAGGGTTAAGGCCTACTACTTCAGTCAGATTAGCTTAAGGCCTGCCACTGTTTTGCTGATAACACCATCCTGAAGGAAATTAAATCAAGGAGAAGAACTGTGAGGTTTTGGGGAAATTTTCTGGGAAGAGAATCGCTGGTTTTGGACATGGTTGTTAAAGCATTTGTTATTTTTAATGATCACTGTTGTGTGTGTGGGTGTGTGTTTATAAGGGGAAAATGAAGAATAGATTTAAAGTGAACACAAATTACCTGCTTCTTCTTGTGTCCTCATTCACTGCTGAATAATCAAAAGGTAGGATCACACTGTCGCTGTTACTGAATCCACTAATTTCATTTAACTGTTGTTTTTTTCAGGCAGTGGGCAGTGTGACTTTATCTTACTTGAAGGTTTTACAAAGTTCTGGGTGTTCAACATCAGGAAATTCTACCTTGTGGTTTGAGCTCACATAATTATATTATTTGTTAGAATTTCAGTCAAAACTGAAATTTGAAATTTTTACCATTTGGATCCTGATAACTTAGGCTGCGGCCATCACCACATCTTGTGGCAGTGTATTCCACAAGTCAGGAGCTGTGTGAAGAAATGTATTCTTCTGTCAGCCCTGAAGTTACTCACAATCATTTTTACTGGCTATTAAGACAGACTGATGCTCCATAAATGTGTCTATTTAGAATGAATGAATGAATGAATGAATAATGTAAACTGCCCTGAGCCATTTTGGAAGGGTATTCCAAATTTGTATTTTGGAATACAAATCAAATAAATAAATAATAATTAATAAATAATGAACAATTTATTTTATTATATTAGATGATGATGATGATTTAAATCTGTCATCAGCCATTAGTTGTGATAAATAAAACCTCCATGTCCAGAGGCAGTATACCTCTGAGAAGCAGATGCTGGGGACAGACAGTGGGAAATGGCATTTTCTAGTACTCCCTTGACTCTGCGCTTCCAGGGGAAGCTGACTGGCCATTCTTGAAGGCAGGTCTCATAATAGGAGGACCTTTGCCTGAATGAGCAAGGCAGTTTTTATGTCCTCACCACACTTTCCTAAAACAAATAAGTTGCCCTGCTGGTTGGTTAGACAATGTGAAAACAGAAGCATAGTCTTGAGGGAAAGGCATGAAGACAGTATGTCAAACAAAATTACTTCACAATTAACTGACTGTGTGGAAATACTTTTTGAACATAACAGGTAACTTATTATAGCCTGCTCCTGCTATTCCTCTGATCCCCCCAGCCACCGCCACTGCCTCACAGTTAAGCAAAGATCTTAAATTGGAGGAGTTAATTAAACCTGAGCTCAGTTTGGAGAGAGTTGTTCTGGTTAGGCATTGTGCAATCCAACACTCTCCTAATCAGGCAAATAATTAGCAATTATGATAGCAACAATAACTGCCTTTGCTCTCACACTCTTCACCCTTTGTGGGGAGATGACACTCTTCTGCTTTGATCATGAGCTGTAGAAAATGAATGTCCCTTTCAGAGAAAGCAAGACGCTCATGAAGAATCCAGCCTTTGCAGCTTTTCCTTCTGCTTAGCATACAGCAGGTGGGGATGGGGAAGATTCCATCAACCATTGGATCATCTAGCTGGAATTCCTGACCCAACGAGGATGCTCTGCTTCTAAAGCACCCCCAACACGTGCCTATTCAATTTTATTTTCATGCCATAGAATGGTATTCAATTGAACCAGGAAGAAAATTACAAAACAAAAGAAAACAGTGCACCTGCGTTCATTCAGTGCCTTCTCTGAATAGTTCAAATCTTTTCCAGGTGATACTTCCTCCTGAAAAGTGCCTGCTTGCATGCCTTTAAAAGGCACTCCACCACCACCCCTCCCTGTTTTCCAAGTGCCTTTAAAAGTTCCAATATTGGTTTCCCTGTAGCATATCCTTTCTTTTTCCCTACAGCTATTTCATTTTTTTAAAGTGCTTTAAAATGATAAAGGCTTTGCTAGTTTAGCACAGCAGCTGAGTTATGAATCAGAAACTTCACAGTTAAAACCTCACCTATGCTCATTAGATGGCCTTTGGGCCAAACACGATATAGTAATATTTTATATACCATTTGTGTATATGAAATGTGAGATCCATACCAACTCGCTCTGTTTTTTTTCTCCTTCCCCTTTTCAAAAGCAGCTGCAGGGGCAGGATTTGGATCAGGGCTACAGCATGAGGGGAGGGGTAAACCCCTTTGCCCCCATGCTGATTCCTTAACTTACAGTAAATGCTCCTCACTAAGCTGCTATTAGTAGTGGAGAGAAAAACACGTAGACACCATTTAGTGTGCTGTTGCTATCAGGAGATTCAAGGCAAGCCATTTGGATCTGGTTTGCAGCAGGATGGAAAGGGTTAGACTCCCTCCACTACACACACACAGTAGTTGTGGTCTAAATTTCAGGAACCTCAGCTGTATTTGAAAAAGAAAATGGCTGACACACAGCAGAGCCTCCAACACATGGTCAGTGCACCTCTGGCGCTGTTGTGTCTTCCTAATGGCTGTTGTGAAAGCACATACTTGCACAAACACTGACATTCTATGAGGGAGTTGTGTGATCACATAGAAATTTGAAATAATGGCAGTGCATTCAGATAGCTCAATGCAATTTCAGCATTTGCACAAGTGTGCATGTTCACAACAGCTATTAGGAAGACGCAGCAGTGATTGGGGTGCACTGAATGCTGTGCAAGATGTCAGCCATGGATTGCAGGAGCTCTGATCACAGCAGTCCCATGTCATGGTCAAGATGACATGATGGTGTGTGGATTGGTAACTGGTTGAAGGACAGGAAACAGAGAGTAGGTATAAATTGAGAGTTTTCACAATGGAGGGAAGAAGTGGGGGCCCCCAGGGATCTGTAGTGGGACTGGTGCTTTTTAATGTATTCATAAATGATCTAGAAGTAGGGGTAAGCAGTGAGGTGGCCAGATTTGCAGATGATACCAAACTCTTTTGGGTAGTGAAATCCAAAACAGATCATGAGGAGCTCCAAAAGGATCTCTCCAAACTGGGGGAGGGGGTGGGCGACAAAATGGCAAATGCAGTTCAGTGTCCTGTTTTCCCACAGAGCTGAAACCTGACTTCCAAAATGGACTCCGGGACTGAGTCCTGGTTCCAATCATTGTTCTCTTTAAGAAGCTAAGTGCCAAAAGGAAACCAGTTAAATATTCTTGAGAAAGTGGGAGTGAAGGTTTCCCAGGAGTGAGGTTCCCTCTTTGCATTCCCTCTTGGTACTTTGACATTGCTTTTGAATGGGACAGAGAACACCAAAAGCCCAAGTCAATGGATTCTATGAAGACATGGGGCCCATAGGGCCATAGCTCAGTGGAAGACCACACACTTTGCATGCAGGAGGCTCCAGGTTCAATCCCTGGCATCTCCAGGTAGATCTGGGAAAAACCCTGGAAAGTTCCTGCCAGGCAGTGTACTGCGCTAGATGGAGCTATAACACTGAGCTACAAGGCAGTTTTATATGTTCATCATATGTCTCTCAGGAATTACAGGTCCATGATTTTTCAGGTCCTGGGTTTTCCAGGGTCCATGATCTCCAAGTGTGCAGCATCCATGTGCAGAGACAGCATGTGTCCCTTGATATGCTGGAAACAACCGCACAGATGTTGATGCCATGCCCATGTTGTGAGTTTTCCTGTGACATCCGTCTGGCTGCTGCCAAAACTGTTGTGCTGAAAATGGCTTAGCAATTTCTCTCCTCCTCCCACCTACCAGGGCCAGCCCTATCATGGCTGCTCACCTCCAGCAGAACACTTTGAGCTTCCATTAATGAGCAGCAAATTGTCAATTATTTGTTGCCTGAAGTGGACTGCTTCATCCTGCCTAATGGGAGCTGGACAGCACCGGCATTAATATCACAGGGGTGGGATAAGGGAACCATTTGGATAGTCTGGCCCAGACTATCACGGATACTTGGATGTTATTAGACTACAGATACCATCATCCCTTTGGCCATTGTGACGGAGGGTGATGAGAGTTGTAGTCCAACACATCTGGGGATCCAAGGTTTGGAACTCTTCTTGTGGTGGCAAGCATGAATTGTCCCCTGTGCTAAGCAGGATCTGCCCTGGATTGCATTTGGATGGGTGACTACATGTCAGCAGTGTCTGCTGCAAGATATTCCTCTTAGGGGATGGGGCCATAGCTCTCTGTGGTAGAGCATCTGCTTGCATGCAGAAGGTCCCCGGTTCACTCCCCAGCTTCTCCAAGCAGGGCAGGGAGAGACTCCTGCCTGAAACCTTGGGGAACTGGGTTCCAGTCAATGTAGTCTGACTGGGTATAAGGCAGCTTCTTATGTTCCTAGATGTTCCCACATCAATACAAACCACCCTAAATCCCAAAGTTGCTACTGAACCCATTCCACGCCCTTTCAAATGCATCTTCAGCCTCCCTCCCTCCGCCCCCCCCCCCCACAAAAAAAGCAGAAAAAAGGAACCTGTTTCCTGGAGCTCAGGGCCCCCTTGTTCCCCCGGCAGGAGAGCTTCATGGAGCTGGAGGTGCTGATGGAGCTCCCATGTTTGCTCAGCCTGCTTGCGTGCTGTGGCGTGGAAGGCAGCGGGTTCATGAAGAGGATGCGGGCAATGAGGCCGTAGAGGACTGTGGCCAAGCCCAGGGGGATGACATAGAAGATGGTGAAATCCAAAAAGTAGATGGGCATGTAGAGGTTCCTGGAGACGCGGTAGCCGCAGTTGACTTGCGTGCCATCGGCAAAGATGTCCTGCGAGGTGTCCACCAGGAAGAACCACATGACGCAGTAGAGCGAGGTGAAGAGCCACACGCAGGCGATGATGCGCTTGGCCCGGGCCACGGTGCAGAGCAGCTGTGCCTTGATGGAGTGGCAGATGGCGATGTAGCGCTCCACTGTGAAGGCCGTGATGGAGCAGGCTGAGATGTTGATGCCCAGATACTGCAGGTAGGTGATGCACAGGCAGCCAGCGTAGCCGTACACCCAAGAGGCCACCACCTCAGAGATGTTGGGCAGCCCTGCCGCGAGCAGCACAATCAGGTCAGCCACAGCTAGGCTCACCAGGTAGCAATTGGTGGGAGTCACCATGTGCTTGGTGCGAAGGACCACCAGAACCACCATGACGTTGCCTGCAATGCCCACCCCGCAGATCAACAGCACCAGGATGATGGTTACCACCTGCACCTCCAGGGGCAACTGGGGCATCTTGTTCAGAAGAGTCTGGTTAGCTGTGGCATTGCCCACTGGGGTCCCAAAGAAGTCCCAAGTCTGGTTCTCCATGGCTGGATCCCAGAACCCCCTTCCTTGTCCCTGGAGGTGAGAGAGCCTGGCTGGGCCACCCAAGCCAAGAGGGATGTCAACAAGTATCCTGGGACAAAAGAAAGAGGAAGAAGTGAGTTGATAGTTAGACCAGACCTGGTGTAGGCTAACCATTAAGAGCATGATCTGAAATGTGGGAATTCTCAGTTGCCCCTGCTAACTGGGCAAAGAGGCACTTTTTAAAGTGACAACTCTTATTGTTTATAACAGAAGAACAACTGCACCTATCCAGTGCCAACACAGCATTTTTGCAGTGGCCCTTGCTGGTGTCTACCTTGTGTTTCTTTTTAGATTGTGAGACCTTTTGCAACAAAGAGCCGTCTTATTCCTCACCCCCCCCACGCCCGTAAACTGCTTTAAACTGTAATATGATTCAGGAGGAGTGCCTCTGGACATGTACAGAACACACTTGCTTACTACACAAAGTACAGTAGTGCAATTGCAGTTGGCCCACCCACAGCTAGCATTAGGGAAAAGGCTCCAGACCAGAGCGTGTGCCTTTAATGCTTGAGCTCCAGAATCTATTTTATTTGGAAACCGGCTTCTTCTGAGGCTAGCTCAGCTTCTCTTGTGGAATGACAGTCAGCACAGCTCCCATTGCTCTGTTCTGATAAGAAACTGCCCTGCCCCTACAACTAGCAGTGTTCTATCCAAAATCTCTATCCTCTTTTTTTTTTTTTTAATTACCTCTCTGAGCTGGTCCTTATTCAGCCTCCCCTTCCTGCAACCCTTGAAATCTTTCTCAGCACTATTGAAAAGAGCAAAGAATTGTGTGGCTCTCAGAGGTGCACTTAGGTAATTTTGGAGCTTGGACCTTAAGGCCTTTGGAGCCCCTCCTTCTCCCGCTGAAGATCCCACCCCCAATCCTGCAAATTAAGCATCATCCCCTTACACACACACACACACACACACACACACACACACACACCATGACAAACACAGTATTTTTAACATGTGGTTTCTTGAGGGCATGAACAGCAACTGGACTCATAAAAATGTAAGAATATAAAACAGGTATATTTATGCAAAAGTCATCTTAAGTGGCACAGCAGTGAAATGCTTGACTAACAAGCAGAAGGTTGCCAGTTCAAATCCCCGCTAGTACTATATCAGGCAGCAGCGATATAGGAAGATGCTGAAAAGCATCATCTCTTACTGTGTGGGAGGAGGCAATGGTAAACCCCTCATGTACTCCACCACAGACAACCACAGGGCTCTGTGGGCACCAGAAGTCGAAATTGACTTGATGGCACACTTTACCTTTATATTTAGGCAAATATGCCTTAGCAGAAACATTTCAATGCGCAACTTAACAATATTTCTTTCCCCACTCCCCCTTCTGTCTCTAAAGCACCTGGCACAGGTCATAATCACAGTGCGGGCCAGCAGTGACCACAGCACCCAGGACAGACTAAAGAGGATTTGGTGGCCCCGGACTTGGGCCCAGGGGCAAGAGTGTCACTGGCTGCACTTCCAGTTCATTAAATTCCTTGTGGGTGAGCTTTTGCAGGCAAGAGCCCATCTCCTTCCTCAGATGCACAAAATGTGGTGATGGCCACTCAAAGATTATATTAAGTGGGGATTGGACAAATTAACAGAAGAGGAGCCGGAGGGCAGACTTAGAGCACCTGCTTGGCATGCAGAAAGTCCGACATTCAATCCCTGGAATCTTCAGGTAGGTGTCTGAAACCCAGGACAGCTGCTGCCAGTTAGTGCAGACAGTCAGTTAGTGAGTTAGATGGGCCAATGGTCTTTCTCAGGAGGAAGCAGCTTCCTGTGCTCCCTTGAGGAAGATTAGTCTACCAACAGCTCTTAGCCCTGTAGCTATAGGACATCTTCAGAGAAAACATGCCACTGAACACCAGTTGCTGGGCAGAGCTTTATTGCATTCATGCCTTGAGCCATCTGGCTGGTCAGTATCAGGCAGGCACCTGATGATGCGGACCTAGATGGAATCCAGCAGGACTCTTCTTATGTAGGCAAGACTTTTCTTTGCCTGTGGAAGCTTATGCTCCAAGAAGTGCACCAGCCTTAAAGGTGCCACAGCCACTCTTCTCGGCTGGTGCAATTACATGAGCTTTTCTGAACGCTCTTCTGGAATTTCAGTGAGATGGGATCGACATGCATGTGGCGCGCACACACACGCACACACTCCTTTGCCTATCCATGCTGTTCAACCCGCAGCAGTGCTGCAGCCTGGAGTCCAACTTGAGAGTTCCTCACAGTCTTATCCACACTTTAACCCTCCAGACTTTTACGCACAGCAGATTTTACTGCAAGTTTACAGGGAGGCTTTACTGCGAACCCAAAGTCCCCCCAAAACCACGGCAAATAGTGGGTTTTTTTACCCCAGATATAAATCGCACTACACTCTAATGTGCAGTGAAAAACCTGAATTGTGTGTGAACTGCTCCCCGATAACTCACAGGGATTTGGGGATAAATCTAGCCATATGTGAACACACCGCTTCCATTCAAGAGGAGATGCGAGTTAAAGGGCTTGAAAAGCCCAGTGTGAAAAGCTTCCAGAACTGGACTTGCTCTTCCTCCTCCTGCTTCTTCATTTCGACAGAAAGCTCTTTGCGCTTGACTGCTTGCTAACTCACTTTGGTGCTTCTGGGTTGGTAGGTAAACTGAAAGAGGAGCTCAGAGAATAGGGGAGGGAAAAGAAGAATAGAAAGGGGGTGAGGGAAAAGGAAGAAAGGGAGTAAAAAGAGAGGACAGCTGGTCTTGTGGTAGCAAGCATGACTTGTCCCCTTAGCTAAGCAGGGTCTGCCCTGGTTGCATATGAATGGGAGACAAGAAGTATGAGCACTGTAAGATATTCCCCTCAGGGGATGAAGCCGCTCTGGGAAGAGCAGAAGGTTTCAAGTTCCCTCCCTGGCATCTCCAAGATAGGGCTGAGAGAGATTCCTGCCTGCAACCTTGGAGAAGCCGCTGCCAGTCTGTGCAGACAATACTGAGCTAGATGGACCAATGGTCTGACTCAGTATATGGCAGCTCCCTATGTTCCTAAGGGAGGAAGATAAAAAGAGTCCAGGGGATGAGAGGGGAAAGGAAGGGAAGATAAGAGAAGTGGGGGGGGACGGATGCAGCAAGGAGGAAGAAAAGAAAAAGAGGAGGGAATCGGGCAAAGAGGACGAAAAGAAGAGTGGGGAAAGTCAAGGGTTTACTTTGTAAAGAAGAGTGAGGGAAGCAGGAACGGGGGAAGGGAAAGGAATGAAGGAGGATGCGAAAAAGAGAGGAAGGGGGAAAGAATGAAGAAAGGGAAGGAAGGCGTGAGAGAGACGGAGTGAAACTTTACCATTGCCAGCAGAGCAGCAGGTCCGGTCAGACGGTGAGGCGCTGCCCAGAAGAGGCAGCCGTGTGGGAGAGTAGCGAGCCTCGTCCGCCCGCCTTTCCCTTTCTTCAGGTACTTGTGGAGACCTGGAGCTGTCGCAGTCTGCTCAGCCCCGGCAGCAGCGGCATCCTCCGCGGGCTGCAATCCGCGGGTGAGCACCACCCAGGCACCTTTGCCAGCAGCAGCGGGGTCCTAGCGCCCCCTCAACATGTCACTGCAAGGGGAGCAGGGAGGAAGAAGAGGATGCTCGGGGGGGGGGGCGGGAGAGGAGAGCTTCCAAGAAGGTCACCCCCCGGCTCGAGCCATGCCTCCTCCACTAGGGCACAAGAGTAGCTCCCTCCAGCCTTTTCATAGGGAGCGCCGTAGGAGGACCAGGGGGGCAAGCGTCCCCCCCCCCCCACGAGTGGCTCCCACACTTCTGAAATTGGCTTTACCCCTTCTATGCCCCCGCCCGCCCATTTTTTGAGAGTTCGCACAAATCAGCTGGCAGGGTGCCTGTGCCTTTAAAAGCTGCAGGACAGACATGCAAGGGGCAGGGCAATGGGTCTATCCACGCTTGAAAACACAGTTGCCCGGGGTGGCAGTGGCACTGCCATTGCCGCTTGTTTCGGGTTCTGCTCGTGGGATTGTGACGTTTTCGTGGGCATAGCTGCTGGTTGATAGTTGAAGGGCATAAGGGCTGGGTTTAGGACGGCCAACCGTCCAGGATGGGACTTGAGTCTCCACGAATCAGCATCAATCTGCAGGTGCTTATGGAAAGCATTCCTGGAGATTGTCAAGGCTTGATATGGTCAATTGTGAAAAATACTGGGAGGAATTGGTGGGGGGCGTGGGGGGGGGAAGCTCCAGGGACTGCTGCACTTCTCTTATAGCTGTTCCTTCTCCTCACTTGGTCTCCAGTCATTTGACTCTAAAGCTCTCTAGGCTGATGAATTGGTGTAGAAGATGAACATCAATAACAACTGTGTGGAGAAAGCGCTTGCCTGCCTCCCTGCCTCTACCTTTCTACCTTTCTCCATTGAGTATGCACAATTAACCCATATCCATCTTAGTTTGTTAGTGTTACATATATTGGCAGGCTGACTATTCCCATTTCCTGGGGTGAAGGCACATTATACAGCCATCTCACTGAAGCTAAGCAGGTCTAGATCTGGTCATTGCCTGGATGGGTGACCACTTGGAATAATGTCTAATGAAGGAAGGCCACATTTCCTAACCCAGGACTGCACAATTGGGGCCCTCCAGGTGATAACTGGACTACAACTCCCATCATCTCCAGCCATAGTGCAAACTGAAGGGCTGAAGTTGTGCAGCCCTGCCCTAGGAGAATATCTTACAGCAGACAGAATTCACATGTACTCACCCATCTAAAATGCAAACCAGAACAGACCCTACATAGCGAAAGGGACAATTCATGCTAACTACCACAAATGTTTTTGTTTTGCTCTGCTGGCTAGAAAGAAATCCCAATACATTCCGATGTCCCATTTCAAACTGGCTTTCTGGCAGGTTACGGGATGGAGATTGCCTTCTTTGGTCAGCCTGATGGATGATCTCCAAACAGGAATTGACAGAGGGAGTGTGACTCTATTAGTGCTTTTGGATCTCTCAGCAGCTTTTGATACCATTGACCATGGTATCTTTCTGGATCACCTGCAGGGACTGGGTATAGGGGGCACTGCTTTGTAGTGGTTCTGCTCATACCTCTTGGGCAGATTTCAAAGGGTGTTGCTTGGAGACTTCTATAAAGCAAGAGCTTTTATCTCGTGGTCCTCAGGGCTCCATTTTGTCTCCAGTCCTTTTTAACATCTACATGAAACCGTCAGGAGAGATCATTAGGTAATGGCATAACTTTCCTAAATGCCAGCCTGGAGGTGGTAATGGGCTGCATGAGGGTTAATAAGCGGAGGCTGAATCCAAACAAGACTGAGGTGCTCATTGTAGGGAGCCGCAGTTCAGATATGGGATAGATCCACTGGTTTTAGATGGGGTTACACTTCCCCAGAAGGAACAGGTTCGCAGTTTGGGAGTACTTCTGGACCCAACTCTCCCTTTGATATCTCAGGTGGAGGTGCTGGCCCAAAGTGCTTTCCATGAGCGTTATACACACGTGGCATGAGGGAAGCAGCCCCTCCCCTCTGCTCTTGGGTTTTCTTTTTGTGCAGGTTCACATTGCATGCCTCTGTGTTTTCCTTCTAGCCAATGGAGGGAGAGATGGGGGGGACAGGGAGGGAGAGAGTGTTTGGGAGCTCCATGGAGAGGAAGACAATGTTGCCTTCAAAACTTCATGTCCTAGACTGAGAGCATTTGTATAAAATAACATATTTCTTCCTTTTCCCCCAACACGTGTGGTGTGCTTTACATCAGTTTGTTTACATCAGTTTGTCTCTTTCTTTACCAGCAAAAACCTCAAGCAAGCAGACTAATATTGTTCAAATAGTTCAACTTGCGCATAAACAGAGGTTTTGTAACTTAAACTTTCAAAGAGTTTGCTTCCTGAAAACTGGTTTTTCCACTCTTCATATCTAGGCAAGGCAGTTCTACTTGCATTCCTAAAGAGTGCTTTCCTCTTAGCATGTTAATGATTATGTAATACTCTAGTCATTGCCTCTCCCTGGCATTTGTTGCAGAAGAAAAACTCTCTTAAACCAGGATTTTAAAAACCTGTAAATACATTGGGACAAGTTAGAATTCGGAAGACAAAGCCCAATTTGTGCGGGGGGTACTTCCAAAGATCTTGAAAGGACTTTGGGGTAAGTCAACCTGGCATGTGAATACACACACTCTCTTCTGAAGGACATTCATGGTAACAGCCCTGTGTGGAAACCCTCCTGGTCACCTCTAGAGTCTAGACTTGTCTACTGCAGTGCACTCTATATGGGGCTGCCTTTGTATGTAGTCCGGAAACTGCAATTGGTGTAGAATGCTGCTGCCAGGTTGGTCTACAGGTTGTCCCAAAGAAATCATATCAGTCCTGTTTTTGAAAGAAGTATACTGACTGTCAATTCCGGGCAAAATACGAAGTGCTGGTTATTACCTATAAAGCCCTTAACAGCTTGGGCCCAAGGTATTTAAGAAAACACCTTCTTTGTTATGAAGCCTACCGCCTATTTAGATAATCGGGGGGTGGGGTTCATCTGAGGGTGCCACCGGCTCCTCTGGTGGTGACTCGGAGACAAGCCCTCTCTGTATTTGCCCCAGGACTGTGGAATGCAATTCCTGCTGCGATTAGAGCTCCCCCATCTCTGTTGGCTTTTAGGAAACAACTGAACACACATCTCTTCAGCCAAGGTTTTTAGTTGAAGTTTTAGCTGATGTTTTTTGGTTGATTTTTTATTGTTTTAACTTTTATATATGTTAAAATTTTATGTATGTTTTATTTAATACATTCTCTCTCTCTCTCTCTCTGTGTCATATTTTTATACTGCCTGATATTTACATCTCTAGGAAGTGTGCAAAATTTAAAACAAAATTTAAAAGTCAACACAAATTAAAATACATGAGACACAATAAAAATAATAGCATAAAACAGTTATTAGAACAAATTATTAAAATTAATTCTAATTAAAAGCCTGCGAGAACAGGTGAGTCTTGAGGGTCTTCCCGAGATGCTCTTATTTCAGCAGGGAGCATATTCCAAAGCTCTAGGGCAGCCACAGAGAAAGCCCAGTCCTGGGTCACCACCAAATGAGCTGGTGGCAACTGGAACCGAACCTCCCCAGAAGACCGTAACAGGCGGCAGGGTTCATGACAAAGGAGGCACTCTCTTAAATAGTCTGGACTCAAGTCATTAAGAGCTTTATAGGTAATAATCAGCACTTTGTATTTCACCTGGAAACATATCAACAGCCAGTGCAGTTCTCTTAAAAGTGGTGTTACGTGATCCCTTTGTGTTGTCCCAGAGACCAATCTGGTTGCCACATTCTGTACCAATTGTAGTTTCTGAACTATGTACAAAGGCAGCCCCACATAGAGTGCATTCTGAACCATCTCTCAGGTCCTGGTCCCCCACATTCAATACCCCCATTTTATTTGGATTCAACTTTCATTTGTTATCCCTCATCCAGCCCATTACTGCTTCCAGGCAGGCATTTAGGGAAGATATGCCATATCCTGATGAGGTTGACATGGAGAAGTAAATCTGGGTGTCATCAGCATATTGATAACACCCTGCACCAAACCTCCTGATGATCTCTCCAAGTGGTTTCATGTAGATGTTGAAGAGCATTGGAGAGTATGGAGCTTTGTGGAACTCCACACTTTAGTTCTTGCTTAGCAGAACAACAGTCTCCAAGTGACACCATCTGGAATCGACCAGAGAGGTAGGAATGGAACCACTGTTAAACAGTGTCACCCAATCCCACTTCCCTCAGAAGTATACCATGGTCAATAGTACTGAAAGCCACAGAGAGATCCAAAAGGACCAGCAGAGTTACACTCCCTCTGTTGATAGCCAATTGGAGATCATCCATCAGGCCGACCAAGGCCGTCTCAACCCCATAGCCCACACAAAAGCCGGTGGGAAATGGGTCTAGATAATCTGCATCATCCAAAACTGCCTGAAATTTAACCAGAATACAGTATACAGAAAATTGTGGATGAAATTTAAAATAATATTCAAAATAACTGTAACATTTTTATTTTTATTTGATTTCTTTTCTCTCTCTCTCCTACTTATAATCAAATTATCATTTTCCCAAGACAAGATTATTATCTAGATATTAGTTGACTGACAGGTCCCGTGGGAGTTGTTTAATTATTATTTTCTCATTCTTTTATAATTTTCTTTTTCATATCAACTGGGTTAGTGTTAGAAAGTTATTGAAGGGCAAGATCTAGTTTATCTTTGCATCTGTTCTATATGTAAACTATTAACTATGATAAGTATGAATGTACGCAGTACATACATGGGTACGAACATGTCTGATATATCATATTATGTGTTATTAGACAAGTTGGTGGCTCAGAGGTGTAATCTTTATCTTACTTTTCTATATTAATAAAAAGCATTTAAAAAAACAAAACAAAACAAAACTGCCTGAAGCTAAGAGGCAACTACCCACTCAATCACCTTGTTCAACCATGGAAGGTTAGAAACAGGTCTATAATTAGCTAACTCTGAGGGATCCAATGTAGCTTTCTTCTTAAGTGGTCTAATAATAGCCTCCTTAAGACAAGGAGGCATACTGCCTTCCCTCAGATAAGCTTTTATAATATTTACCAGACCTTCTCTGATAAAATGATTATCAGATGAGATAAGCCAAGTTGGGCAAGGGACAAGAGAACAGGTTGTAGGGTGCACAGTCCAAAGCACAGTCCGAAGCAGTTTGTTCACTTCCTCAGGAGTCACAAACGGAAAATGATCCAATCTAATCCCATAAGAGGAGTTGCTGGACACCTCCACAGTAGACTCTGCAGTAACTGTGGAATCCAGCTCTGCCCCAAATATGAGAGATTTTATCAGCAAAATTTTAGATTTGTGTTTTAAATGTGTTTTAAATATGTTACATTTTTTTGTTGTGTTTTGTTGTGTTGTTGTAAATTGCCTAGAGACTTTGATAGGGCAGTGGGCAGAATATAAATTAGATAGACAGATAGATAGATGAGTCACAAGCTTAAAAGAAAATGACATATAGCTAAGCTCCAGACCAGCCGCAGTACTGAACATGATGCTATGCTGAGATTTTATATTATATTTAATAGGCACTTAGTAGTAAACTGATTTCAGAGTCCTACTGCTTACAGTCTGTTTTAGGATTACAGTCTGTCCTCAACCTCCATTGACTTGAAAGTACTGTAATTAAAAAATGTGTTCAAGATAGATCCACTTCTCCAGCAATGATGATATAAGCAATGTGAAGAAAGGTTTCTAGCAGAATAATGTTCCAATTTTGAATGGAACCAATTTTGCGAAAGACAGTTAAGGGAACATGATTAAAGAGCTGTGTACTCAGAGGAAGAGCAGGGCATACTTAGATTGAGGGGGTACGGGGTGGGGGAGAAAGAATCTACTTTATATGCAAAAAGATAATTAAAAAGTGCTCAGGAGCATTCGATGAGGGATGCTGTAAAAAACCTTTTGGAAGTTCTAGTACATAATGAAGCTCTTCACATGATCCATGTGAAGAGCTTCAGATGGGTCTGTGGGGAGAGCGGGTTTTCCCGACCCTCCCCACAGACAATCTCTTACCTCTCCTGCAGGTGACCCGTGACGCACCTCGCAGCTCAAGGGGTGGGGTGCAGGGAAACGCCCACCCCCCCGGAGCCCCAATAATGCACCACACGAGTGCAGGGTGCATTACTTGGAGCCTCCCTCACCCCTGAGTGTGCCTGCCGTGGATGCAAGCAGCCACAGCAGACACACGATCACTTAGCCTGTTTGGGGGGCATGCCTGCACCCAAAACCTTGGTTAATTGGTGGTCTACTTAAAAGGACTCGCCGCCGCCGGACCGCCATCAGTTCTCATGAGCAGCGAAACCCAGGCTGGGCTTCCCTAGCCTGGTTTTCACTGCTCGTGAAAATAGCTTCAAAGGCTACCGGATCACCTCTATTGCATGCTTGTTGACACACAAAGGATTCTAAAAGGCTTGTGAAGTACAGTAGATATTCTTATTCATTCTCAGCAAAGCTTATTCTTCTATATCTTTTGACAATTCTAGCTTTAAAACTATGTTTCAGCCAATTTACTCGGAATGGAATTTAGGCTAATGCATCTGTAACTTCCTGACACCCCCCCCCCCCGAATCTCTTTACACATTGTTGTTATATTATCTACCTGCAAACTCTCCAGAAAGAAGGCCAGCTTTATTGTTGTTGCATACTTTCCCTCTTTGTTAGAAGATCAACCATTCCATCTCTGAACACCATCCTGTTAGCTTGTTATGTGTCAAGAAGAGCTAGAATTTCATTTCTTGCTAATTCAGTTTGAGTTAGTTCTTCCAATAACTTCTCTGGGGAAAAAATTGTTCAGGCACTAGTTTGCTACCCACAGGTCCGCAGTGAATACCGGTGTGAATAATTCATTATGAAATTCAATAGTATTTATTTATTTAACATATTTATGTTACATGAATATTGTAAAAAATAATGAGGCTCAGGAACATATTTCTGGGTGGTGCAGGCAGCTGCAGAAAAAAGGGGAGAAACACACACCCACACACACACACACACACCATGTGTACCAATGAAGCCTTAGTCTAGAATGTAACACTGTTGCAACGTGGTTTCATTAGTCTGGATGTCAGCCAATAATAACAATTAACCAATAAGTTATACAGGCCACAGAATTCAAGTTTTCTTGTTTCAGAATATGGACCAGCTTTAGCATTATTCTGAAATATTTTCACACAGAATATATGTAGACCCTTGAGCAACAACCTACATAATCAGTAATGCAAGAGCTCAGGCCAGTCTAGCTAGCAGCTGCATGCTGCTGGTAAAGTTGCATGCATATGGAAATCTGCAAATCACTCAGGAGAAATGGAGGAGATTCTCACAATCAGCAAAAACTCCCTTGCTAACTGGGCAAAGAGGCACCTTTTACCGTGGTGATTCTCTTTATTTAGCAGGGGGAGTAACTGGCCCTATCCACCCCCAGCACAGTATCTCCAGTGACTGTTGCTGGTGTGTGTCTTAAGTTTCTTTTTAGAATGTGAGCCCTTTCGGGACAGAGAGCCATCTTATTTGTTTGTTATTTCTCTTTGTAAACTGCCCTGAGCCATTTTTGGAAGGGCGGTATAGAAATCGAATTATTATTATTATTATCTCTCTTGTTTACACAGTCAGACAGGTGTTATTGACTGGTTTGTTTTATCCAGACATCGAGTCCTTCCCAGGGACCTGGGATGCCAGAATTTGCGCCAGTTACCACTGGGATTATTCTGGTCTTTTTCTGCCACAGCCTTTCAAATTCAATTTGTAGATCTTTGTATTTGGTGATTTTTTTCTATTTCTTTTTCTTCTATTCTGCTATCCCCTGGTATTGCTATGTCGATTATTTTGACTTGTTTTTCTTTCTTCTCGACTACAGTGATATCTGGTGTATTGTGTGGCAGGTGTTTGTTTGTAGTCGGAAGTCCCATAATATTTTTACATCTTCATTTTCGACCACTTTTTCAATTTGATGGTCCCACCAATGTTTGGCTACGGGTAGCTTGTATTTTTTGCAGATGTTCCAGTGTATCATCCCTGCTACTTTGTCATGCCTTTGTAGTCAGTCTGTGCGATCTTTTTACAACAGCTGATTAGGTGGTCCACGGTTTCATCTGCTTCTTTACAAAGGCGGCACTTGCTGTTTGTTGCTGATTTTTCGACTTTGGCTCTTATTGCATTTATTCTTAGTGCCTGTTCTTGTGCAGCCAGTATTAAACCCTCTGTTTCTTTCTTCAAGTAGCCATTCTTAAGCCATTGCCAGGTCTTGGTGATGTCTGATTTTCCACTTATATTGTGCAAATATTGACCATGCAGGGGCTTATTTCTCCATTTTTCTGCTCGGCTCTTGACTTGTTCTTTCTTGTAGGCCTGCTTTGTTTCATTGGTGTTGAATAGTTTCGCATTATTGACCATTTGAAGTGCATCTTCTTCACTGTCCTTGATATATTCTTCAAGGCCTCTTATTTCCTTCTCTGCTGTTTGATGGACTTGCAGCATTCCTCTTCCACCTGAGCTGCGAGGGAGGTATAGCCTATCTACATCACTGCAGGGGTGCAGAGCATGATTGATGGTCATGATTTTCCTGGTCTTACGATCTAGCATCTCTAGCTCTGCCTGGGTCCAGTCTATTATTCCTGCAGTGTATCTGGTAACAGGTATAGCCCAGGTGTTTATGGCTTGTATGGTGTTCCCGCCATTGAGTTTGGACTTGAGGATTTTTCTAACTCTCCTGATGTATTCACTTCAAATTTTTCTTTTAACTTCAGTGTGTGCGATGTTATCAGCCTGGAGAATGCCCAAGTATTTGTAATGTTCTTTCTCTTCCAGGTTCTTGATGTTGCTTCCATTGGGCAGTTCTATTCCTTCTGTTTTTCTTATTTTCCCTCTGTTCATTATTAATGCAGCACACTTGTCTAGTCCAAACTCCATTGCTATATCGCTACTGAATATACGGACAGTTTTTAGCAGTGATTCAATTTCTGACTGGGACTTTCCATACAACTTCAGATCGTCCATGTACAGCAGATGGTTGATTTGACTTGATATTTTAGATGTTTGGTATCCGAGGCCTGTTTTGTTGAGTATTTGTGAAAGTGGGGTCATGGCGATTACAAACAACAGAGGGTGTAGTGAGTCCCCTTGGAAAATGCCTCTTCTAATGCTAACCTGTCCAAGTGTCTCGCCATTGATTGTTAACTGTGTACTCCACATGCTCATTGCTTTTTTAAATAAATATCTGAATGTTTTTGCTGACACCAGTTGTTTCTAAACATTTTAATATCCATGTGTGAGGCAATGAATCGAAGGCTTTCTTGTAGTCAATCCATGCAACACTTAGATTGGTTTTTCTTCTCTTGCAGTTTTCTATAATCTTTTTGTCAATCAGCAGCTGGTCTTTTGTGCCTCTGCTGTTCGGGCAATTTCCTTTCTGTTCAACTGGAAGCTGTTTGTTAGTTAATAAGTGTTGCATCACTTCATCTGCTATTATTCCAGTTAATAGTTTGAACATGGTTGGCAGACAGGTTATTGGTCTATAATTACTTGGAACTGCACCTTTTGCTGGGTCTTTCATGATGAGATAAGTTTTCCCAGTTGTTAGCCATTGTTCAATATCACCTCCTTGCAAAATGTGATTGAACTGTTTTGATAGTTGTTTATGAAGGCTTGTTAGGTGTTTAAGCCAAAAGCCATGCAGTTCATCGTCACCTGGAGCAGTCCAATTTTTAATTTTCTTTGCTCTTTCACTTATTAATTCTGGTGTTATTATTAGAGCTTGCATTTGTTGGTTACATTTTTTGACCTCTTTCATCCAGCCTGCTTTTTTATTATAATCTATTGGATTGTCCCATAATTTCCCCCAGAATTGCACTGTTTCTTCTTTATTTGGTGTTTCTGGGTTTCTTGCAGTTTCTCATTCTATGCTTTGGTAGAAACGTCTCTGATTCGACTGCAATTGGAGATTCTGCCTGTGTTGTGTAGTTCTGGCTTAATATCTGCTAATTTTCTTTGACACTGCTGTTATTTGCTGCTTTATTATTTCCAGGACTTCTCTAATTTTCCTTGAATCTCGGTGGTATTTTTGGATCAGATACTGTTTGGTGTTTTCATTCTTCAGCTTCTTGTCTTTCATATCTTTCAATTTACTAGCATCTGATCTAAGCCTGGAGATTTTATTTTCTAATCTCATCTTCCATTTAGGTGATGTACTACTTTCTTTTTTGACAGGTCCATTGATCTTATATCCGAGCTCTTGTGTTGTTATTGTTGCTGCACTGTACATTAGTTGGTTTGTTTCTTGCAAATTATTGGTTGTTATTTCTGCAAGAGCAGCATTGACATCTTTTAATGCCTGAGCAAGTTGTTTTTTGGCAACTGTTTTTAGAGCGGGAAGTCGAACCCTGGTGGTTGTTTGGTTCATGTCCTCAGTTATTTTTTGCTTTAGTTCTTGTTGCTTTTCTGTTAAACGGCATTTTGGTTTTTGAGGTGAAGGCAAAGGGGAGGTTGTCTGGTTTTGATTTTGAAACAGTTCAGCAACAGTGGTATCCTCTATTTCCAACACCTCCTCCACCTGCGCCTGAGCAACTGCTTCAGTTGGTGGTAATTCTTCTTCCATATCTTGAGCCTGTGTTGCTCTTTGCAGTTCTTCCAGCTCAACTCCTGTGAATACTTTATTTCTTATTATGAATCTTTTCTGGTCTGCTAGCCTTTGTTCTGTGATTTCTGTATCTGGATGCTTCTCTTTCCAAATTTGGTACATTCTTTTTAAATAACCTCTTCTAGTTGGACTAGACTTGTAATAGCAGATCATTATTTCCTTATTGGCATTTTTTGTATATTTTTTTCGGTTAAGCGACGTTTCTTCCAGTAACTTTGCTGTCTTCAGCCCTGGTTGCTCAACTGAAGATCCTGAGTCCTGTTGCCCACTTTCCACCAGATGTCCAGGGACTCCAGCACCTGGCGCGGTCCTTGTTGACCCGGGCGACGACCGATCCGGTATAGATTTATTAAAGTTACATCTCACCATATTGTTGATGGGAGAGGCACTCTTTGTCTGGCTCCTCTGGTGAGACCTGTCCAGTATGGTTGGACCTCTGGCATAGCTCTCACGTTCCTCAGAGCACACAAGCCCCACAACCACGCCAAGGTAGTGCCTCACTGGGGGATGATGATGATGATGATGATTAAAAAGCAGGCTAAGGGAGCCTAGCCCACTTTTTGCTGATTGTCTGCTGCCACGGGAGCCATGTGGCTCCCGGCAGCAAACCCTCCTAATTCCACCTCCCCTTAGCCGAGTTTAGTAGAGTGAGCGCTCCACTAACCCCATCTTTTCGATCCTGTATTGCAATGGTGTGGCTCTGCACCGTGGCAACACATGAGAAGAGCCCCACCAGGAGGCTGAAACAAGCCTCCGAACCCAGGGGGTCTCTCCAGGATGCCCCGCACGCTCATGTGGTTCATACTGGAACTTCTGGGGAGTGCACAGCCCCCGTTCCCCGCAGCCCCACCAGCTCACAATCCGGCTGCCCAGGGCTCCACGGGCGAGAGCAGGCCAAGCCTGGTCTCCCTGCAAACCCCCAAAGGCAAGTCTCACTGATAGTGAGACTCGCCTCATTCTCTCATGCAACCTAAACTGAGCTGTTATGTCCTACTCAGATCAATGGTACCTACTCACAAGTAAATTTGCATAGGACTGCATCTTATGGTGAAGGACCCACCAGGGCATTTCTTTATGAAGACATTTCACTTCAATGGCTAGACCAGGGCTGCACAACTTCAGCCCTTCAGCATTTTTTTGGACTTCAACTCCCACCATCCCAGCCACAGTGGCCAAAAGTCATGAATGATGGGAGTTGCAGTACAAAATCTGCAGGACTGAAGTTGTCCAGCCCTGGGCTAGACAGATCCATCACTGCAGGCATTCTTTTCAGAGGCATTATGATGTCATTGTGGACATCCCCTTCAAATGTAAGTACAGCATCTTGGCCAGTATTGTCCTTAGAAAGATCAGAGATGCATGTGAAAAGTTGTTCTTTTAGACATTTATATCCAAGTTCTAGACCAAAATTATGAACACTTGGTATAAGGCAGCTTCCTAAGTTCCTAACAACCTGAAGGCAGGAGTTCCAGAGTCTATCCATGTCATGCACGTACACCAGAGGTTTCAAGCCTTTCTTCTCTGATGCTTTTGGACTACGGCTCCAATCATCCACAGTCAGACATTCTTCCATTGTGGCAGGTGAATATGGGAGCTGTAACTGAACAACATCTGGGAACCCCTGATGTAGACAACTGGGTCACTGGACACTGGCCCATATGTGGTTTGAACAGAACCCTGTTTGGTTTTGACTCACCTGCATTTCTCCCTTTTTACATAAGAGTTCTGAATTTCACATAAAAGTTCTGTGTAGATCTATATTAGCTAGGTTTTTGGTGTCCTATCTAAAGGAAATCAATATTTTACAATTATGTTTACATGTCGTCAAACATGGGTTTCAGAAGCAATTGGGATTTGTCTAAAATTAGTTTAACTGTAGTCTTTTCTGCCAAAACAAAATGTACATGAACGCTAAGTATGGTAACAAGTTTTTCACAAAGCTGCACTGATATTTCAAGAACTTACACAATCATCAAAGCTAGATGAATGGAAAATGCTGCAGATCCGATATTTGTGCAGTTTTCTTCTCAAGGTCAAAGCATAAAATGTTCCTTGAAAAGTCTCTTCCTTTCTTTCACTAAATGAAGCATTTATGTAGTATAATTGCTCTTTATTACCAAAGCTGAATATGTTCACTGCTTTTAATCAGATAGAATTCATATCAATATAATTCAAGTTGAAAGCACTCTTAGCAATGAGTTTGTCCTTCTAATTCTTCTCTACTTTTCTTCCAGGGGCCCATAGAGAAATCTGCCACTCTTGGAAGATAAGGATATGATGAGAACTCTGAGTAATAGAACTAGCCTTCGTATGAAATAGCTACCGCTTCAATAATACGTGGTCTGAGTGCCCATGGGGAAAATCCCTTCTGCAGTAAAATGCTAATTACAGTTAGATCCTGTGGTCTGGTCTGGTGTGCAAGGAGTCTGGATGCCAATGTTCTAGAGAAAGACTTTATTTGGTGCAGGCAGCAGCATCATTTAGAGATGCTGTGTATTGTTGGGAATTCTCTCTGGTAGGAGAAACCCTTTTTCATTATAGCAGAGTGCACAGAGGCACAACACATCGGAATTTAGTTAGGCATGCGTGTATGCTGAGAGTAAAGTAACTTGGAGCCAGATCATAGTTTCAAATCAATATAAATGGCATTTATTAGAGAACTCCATTCTAGATAGGAAAGTGAGGAGCTAGGATCTCTAATCTATCTATCTAGCTGGATGCAGATGGATTCTGCATCTCTGCACACATGGTGCAGGGGAGAGGAGCTTGCATGTTGCAAGGTAGAAGGTAGGGAAGAGAAGGGAAGAGGAAGGAAGTGGCTGGAAGGAAGGAAGTGTCCCTGAGAGTAGCAATCTACATTCCAAAGGGATAGTGTCAGAGCAGTAGAGAAGGGATGACCAATGTCTTGACCCTCTAGCCCTCTGACTCACTAGTCTGTTGTCCTGTGTCATTGAGACAAGAGACAGCATATAGTCCTTCACTTCCAACATGTATGTCATAGTACAGGAGTCAGACCCCCTTCTGTCAGAGGAGTGGTTCAAGGCCACAGATGATGAGGAAGACTGGATGCAGGAATCATCTCTAGAAAGCCTTAGAATGCAGTAGCTTGTGAGGTGAAGGGGTACCCCACGAGCTACTGATGCCTCCATCTGCACAGCCTGAGGAAGTAGCTTCTTCCTCAGGCTGCGTTCTTTGCGTCTGTCTTCACTGCAGAGGATACTGACTGTATACCCAATTTAGAACTGAGCTTCGCGGGCTTGGAGGCTAAAGAACTCGGCCAATTTGAGGTGACAAGAGAGGATGTTCTAAAAAATAAAAATTAACAAATCTGTTGGAGATGGAGTTCCAGTGCATCAACCTTTTGCACCGACTATCCTAATGACCACTAGGGGCATAGGGAGTAGAGGTAGTTAGTGAAGATCTCCTTACCTGTCCCTGCTTGCCTCTACTCTATGACCCCCACCTTGACTCCTTAGGTATTTCGTTTGGTGAGTCAGTTCTGTTCTTTTCCTCTTAGAGAGCAGATGGAAACATCTCTGTCTCCCCATCTATTCATTGAGGCTATTTCCACAATCAGGAAAAATTGGCCTAGGGGAGCATAGCCTGATTTCTCCTGACCGTGAGAACCACCGGGCTCGCAGGCAAGCCCGGTGGCCTGCAGGTGGTTAACCCTCCAAAGTAACCCTCCCTTTAAACTGGGTTTGTGGAGCGAGCGCTCTGCAAACCCAGTTTTAAAAATCGTGAGTAGCTGTGGTGTGGCTTTGCGCCGCAGCTACTCACGAGTAGACCCCTGGCGGGAGGCTGAAAAGCAGCCTCCCGGCTCGGGGGTCTCCCCAATATGCCCTGCGCACTCGCGCAGGGCATACGGGAGCTTCCGGGGGCCACGTAGCCCCCTAACTCCCCAGCCCCTGCCGGCTCTTTCACGGAGCTGGCAGTCGTGTGGGTGACCGATCCAGCCGCCCAGGGCTCCCACCCTGCTTGTCTGTGGGGAGAGCGGGCTTAGCCCGCTCTCCCTGCTTACCTTTCCAAACCAGGTCTCACTGATCGTGAGACCTGGCTCATTATGTAGCTGATAGATAGGACTAGGTGTTTCCTATCTCAAATGTACTTCACCAATAAACCTATTTAGTTTAGATTGTGCAACAATCTCCATGTGTGGTGTTTAAATATCTGCAACCACTAAACTCAGCACTCTACTCTGTAACTGGAGTGGGCAGCTTCCTTTTTGGCACTTTGCTAAATAATCACAAACCCCAACAAAATTGCCAGGATCAGATGGCATCCTCCATGAGTTCTGATGGAACGCAAATGTGAAATTGCTGATCTCCTAGCAAAAATGCGTAACTTGTCCCTACAATCAGGCTATGTACCAGAAGATCGGAAAGTAGCTAATGTAACTCTCATTTTCAAAAAGAGATCCAGGGGGATCTGGAAAATTACAGTTCAGTTAGTTTAACTTCCGTGCTGGGTAAATTGATGGAAAGCATACTTAAGGACAAAATTGTAAAACACATACATGAATAGGCCTTGCTGAAGGAGAGCCAGCATGGCTTCAACTTCACATATATTCTGATGGGGTCTGAGCTCTCTGTGACTGACCAGGCAGGGGCGTAACTATAATAGGGCAAGGGGAGACAGTTGTCTGGGGGCCCACTGCCTGGGTGTGTGTGTGCAGAGGCAAGTCACATGACTGACTCCCCCAGCCGCGCACCCGCCCAGGCTTCCTTCAGTTGTCTTCATCCTCCAAGATGTGAGTGTTAAGACCTGGAGCTACCAGAACAGCATGGCTTTCTCTAGTAACATTAAATGACTTGCATCATCCACAATTTACAAAACCTTTAAAAAAATAATTTAGGATGAGTTTTTTGTTACCACTATTCAGCCTCATTTAAGATTTCTTTACTTCATGAGCTGAACCAGTGAGATGGGGGGCCCATTTTAAAATCTTGTCTCGGGGCCCACTCCAACCTTGCTATGCTCCTGTGACCAGGAGAGAGATCTTGGGGTCATGGTGGACAGCTCATTGAAAGTGTCAGCTCAGTGCAAGGCAGCTGTGAAACAGGCATATTCCATGCTACAGATTTTTAGCATGGAATTTAGGAAGGGGGTTGAAAACAAAAATGCTAATATTATAATGCCCTTATACAAATCTATGGTGTGGCCACATTGGAGTACTGCATGCAGTTCTGGTCACTGTATCTTAAGAAGGATATTGTAGAAGTTGAAAACGTGCAGAAGAGGGCAATCAAGATGATCAGGGGCCTGAAGCACCTTTCTTATGAGGCGAGGCTACAGCATCTGGGGCTTTTTAGTTTGGAAAAGAGGTTACTAGGGGGAGACATGGTAGAGGAGTATAACATTATTCATGGAGTAGAGAGAGTGGACAGAGAGAAATTTTTCTCCTTCTCTCTCAACTAGGGATGTGCATGAAGTGTTTCGTGCACATCTGGGGCAGCGGAGAGCGGGCACTTTAAAGGGAGGAAGGCAGGTCTTCCCTGCCCCTCCGTTACACCTTCACTGTCCCCCGCTGCCCCAGAGTGGCGCTGTTTATATTAAGTAGCTGGGCTCTCTGTTTGCATTTGCTTAGAAACAGGAAGTTCCATGTTCCTAGCAGGAAATGGTGTCTGAGCTTGCACGGACTCCATCTTGAGTCATCAGGTGAAATGTCCATGGTGCTGCTTCCTGCCTAAGCTCTTGCTAATACCTGGCCTCAGCCTGGGAGAGAAGGGGCAGGGGACTTTCAGTGCAGTGCTTCAGACCACATGAGTATTTCTCAGGAGCACCTACATTCCTAGTCAATACCTGTGGGTTTAACAGGCTGACTATTGATATGCACATCTGCAATCCTATGCCCAGTTACTTAATACCTGGAAGTCAGCTCTGTGGGACCCAGTAAGACTTACAGTTTGGACTGAACAGAGGCCCATGTATTGCTATTACAATTCCATTCGTTATCCCACCCTTCCTCTCTCAAGGTAACATGTACAATATTTATCCTTTATCCTCACAACAACCTGTGAGGTTAGCTAGTTGAGAGACAGTGACTAGACTACCCTGGCTGAGCAGGGATATGTACCTGGGTCCTCCCAGTTTAACTCCAGTAGTCAAACCACTACAGTATATTGGCTCTCCTACTAGAGGTACATACCAAAACACAAATCTCTTTGCTTCCCATTCCCGCCCAACCCCAATCAACTGTTTAGCTAGTGTTGATCATTGCTATAGGCATTATAAGGTATTTGAAAAGATACTTATTACAGTGGCTCACATACAGCACAGAAAAATGCAGGCAATTCAGCACTGTCTGTGCTTCTGAGTGTGTCTAAAGCACTACCCGCATTGTTGCGGAGCAGGGCTTTTCTGCTCTGACTTAAAAGTGCACAACTATATTTTTGTGACACCACCTCCATTATTTCAAATTAAGGTAGCATCATACAACTGTGGTTGATAAATTTTAAGTTAGAGTGGAAGAGCCCTGTTCCACAACAACATGAGTGGTGTTTTACACACATGCCCACACACACACACACACACACACCCCACCAGCATGGGTGGTGCTGATGGATTTTACTATGCGGTATATGGGCCACTCTTCCCCCCACCCCAATTGACTTTATCCAAGATTGGGCCCTTAAGAGTGGCTGGGAATCTTATCCTCTGCCACTGAGATCTCTTCGCCACCTCTCCACCCCCACTACTCTAATTCAGACCCATAGCCAGAGAGGGCTACAGTGGGCCTGCCCCCTCACCAATATTTTTCTGCCTCTCCCCATGTTTTTTGCAAATAATTTTTAAATAAAATTTTAAATAACTGAATGTTGCTTGAAAGTTGTCTTTAAAAGGCCGGATAAGCTGTCCCCCTACTTTTTTGTGCCCCCTTAAACTTTTAGCTGGCTGTGGGCCTGGTAACTCCCCTACTAGTAATCAGGCAAAACCCATTCGCTTCTGACTGAAAACATATACTTTATTCCCAGAATTTCACAACTTCCCTGCTGCATTCCACAAAGTCAAGCCAGGCCTTTCCTGGTAACAGCACGATGAGTTCTCCATCTTTCTTCTAATTTGAAAAGGCTGCTGTCTCATTAGGAAGAATCAGCAGAGTTTAAAAACTCAGCCTTTCTCCCGAGTAATGCTCCACCATGATGTTGCTTCCTTCTCCTGGCCATGATAGGCTGGCTGCTGGGGAGGAAGGGAGTTTGTAACCACCACTGCTACTTCTGCCTATTGAGGCAGCAGCAAGAAAAAAGGAAATCCCACCACACTGCCGCCAAGTAACCCCCCTCCTTTAATCCAAGTTTGCCACCAAGTAGACCCCTCCTTGGATCCAATTTGATCCGATTCAGGTTGCATCAGACATCCCTGTATTGGATCTGATTGGATTCAGCCCTATTGGGTAATTATTTTAATTGGACCCATTTGGATGAAAAATTGTTCAATAGGGCCCACATTGAATCAGGTCCAATTACTGGCCCAGTCAATTTTAAAACCTCAAACCTAACAGATACAAATGGGTGTTCCAAAAACATACCTCCCGTGTGATGAATGGAACCAGGGGCATGGCCACTGAACAAGGGGGATGAATGTGCCCAGACTGTCTGTGAATAGGGGCTGCACACCCACTTCACCCTCCCACTCACCCACCCCCATGAGCATGAGGCCTGCCTGCCTTTGCAGCCTCTGCTGACCAGCCACCCAGCTCCCCCCACTGCTGCCATCCTGCCTCTCTTTGCCTGGCCATTATATTGCCTGGTGAATGACATCACCAGGCCAGCACCTGTTCTCACTGGAGTGAGGTCACAAGAACAGGCGCCTGTGCAGTGACATCATTAGACCCCTTTACAGCCGAGCAAAGGGAGGCAGGATGGGTGGTTGGGTGGCATGAGCAGTGGGGGCCATGAAGGCAGGCAATGGGGAGGCACTCAAATCTTGCCCTGGGACCGCCCTACATTACTGAATGGAACCCAAAATGAATTGGCCTTAGTGGGGTGTTCCATTCATTCAAAAACAAATGCACAGCCCTAATGCATAGGGGCAATTGAAGGGTTTGAGGAAACTGACCCTGCAAAAGGATGCCCCTACCCTAGAACATAGGAACATAGGAAGCTGCCATATACTCAGTCAGACCATAGGTCCATCTAGCCCAGTATTTTCTACACAGACTGGCAGCGGCTTCTCCAAGGTTGTAGGCAGGAATCTCTCTCAGCCCTATCTTGGAGAAGCCAGGGAGGGAACTTGGAACCTTCTGCTCTTCCCAGAGTGGCTCCATCCCCTAAGGGGAATATCTCACAGTGGTCACATGTCAAATCTTCCATTCATATGCAACCAGGGTGGACCCTGCTTAGCTAAGGGGACAACAAGTCATGCTTGCTACCACAAGACCAGCTCTCCTCTCCTTCTACTGTTCAGGAAAGTAGAGTGTGAACATTGTGAGATAGCTCTGCTCATATTTTTGTCTCCAGATGTGAGCCAGAACTTTGAGAATCCGTTCCACAGGCCTTTGGCTGAAAGAGCAGACTGCAGGCATAGTATGTACTTGAGAGAAAAGTTCAGGCATAATTGGAGGTATATCTTACCACTTGATTTCAACCTTTGGGTCCTTGGTGTTTTTAGCAGTTCTTTGCATTGGAAAAGGAATAGACACACTTTAGAGGTGTTCTTCAATTTTTCAGAACAATTTCCCCAGGCACATAATGTGTTTACAAAGGAGAATTGCTATCAGGCACCTTCAAAAACTGAGCGGGAGTGAAAAGGGCAAGGGGGGAAAAACCAATTGGTTTCAATTATGTTTGAACAGGTGCTTAGAAATACATTATTAAACAGAGAGGGTATCTATTTATTGTGTCTGAAACACAAATCTCAGTTTTTGCTAGTGTTTAGAGTGTGAAGATAACTCAGCTAAGGCATGAAAGGAAGAAGAGTTGTTGATCTAGGAGTCACTGCCCAATTAAAAGACTGTGACTGTGATTATATGTGCACTTACTTGAGAGTAGCCATACTGAAATAATTGGGATTTGCCTTTGAGTAAACATGCATAAGACTAGGCTGCATCTAGGAAGCAGAATTCTCCTTCTCCTACAGGAGTAGCCCAATGAAATTAAAAGGACGAGTTTGGCATTGCCGAACGTGTCCTTTTCATTTCAGTGGGACTACTTTGAATAATTTTCCTCATCGTGTCAGCTGTGGTTGGCTGTGGTTGTTCTTGTTATGCCATCATTGTGTATGGTGCTTCACAAAGTACTGCAGGATAGTTTCCTGCCCATGAGCTTACAGGAAGGGGAGGGGAATGGAAGCAAAAGTAGACAGACAACAGGGGAGAATATACATTTGTTGTGTGTATATCTTTTTTTTTTTTAAGCAACCTCTCACCGAACTGTCCCCGCCAGCGCCACCCTCACCAGCCTCCACTGGTAACAGTTATGAAATAGGTTACTCCACTCACTGGCTACAGCCAGATTAAGTTCCCCCAATCCTTAAGTTCCTCCAAGTAAACGTGTCCCATTAATGCCATTATGACTGTTTATAAGTAACTTAATGTGGATGGAAACCAATGTAATCTGGAAGTAAGCCAGTGGCTGGTCTAGCTTGTCTAGTAACTGTAACATTTAAGTGTGTGTGTTTGTGTGCGTGCGTGCGTGCGTGCGTGCGTGCATACATATGTACATAAATGTTGGAGATAGAGTTCCGGTGCATTGACCTTTTGCACCTACTATCCTAATGACCACTAGGGGCACTGGGAGTAGAGGTAGTGAGTGAGGGTCTCCTTACCTGTCTCTGTTCTATGACCCCAGACTGACTCTTCAGCACTTCCTGTGCTGAGTCACACTTCTTCCCTTCCTCCTAGACAGCAGATGGAAACATCACTCTCTCTCCTTACCTATCTGTTATGTAGTCCTTTAGATTAGATATAGGTCTTTCCTATCTAAGTATATTTAACCAATAGACTTTTAGTATTCAGTTATACAAGGATCTCCATGTGTTTTCTCTAAATAGCTGCAATAACTAAACCATCCTCTGCCACCCACTCTGTAACTGGAGTGTGTGCCCATTCCTTAGTGCTCTGCTGTTTTACCCACTGGGGTAAAAATAAACAACCTCTAACAATAAAAACACGGATTTAAGTGTTACAGTTAGGGAGAGAGGCTACTACAGTCATTGTCTCACATCCGCACTAAATTATGCCTCCCTCCCCTTCTGCAGTGGATACATAACTGAGGATGCGTCAGTTTCAAATAGGTGATCCTTATATGGGAAACAAACAGCACGTCTGTAGCATGGGGAGGCAGGAGGGCTCTGTGTACCCTCAGCAGCCCCTGAGTACTACTACCGCCGGTGAGAACCCTTGTTCCGGACCATAAATGACTAAGTTAATAAGATGAGAGGCTGCTGGTGTGACTGTTGCCTATGCCTAGTTCCCAAAATCAAGACTTTTAGGTGAATATCAAAAGGTATCTACACATTCTGGGGTGTTCCCCACCACACCCCCTTGGCCATTCCCAACCCTACCCATGACAAAAACAGCGTGAAAAGAAGAGTCTTTGTATTACAATCACATTTATGGGAATCCTATTTTTGGTCAAGAGTGCCTTTCACAGCTTTGGCTCATGGACCCTAGATGAGATTT
Organism: Hemicordylus capensis; assembly: GCF_027244095.1. Classification (NCBI taxonomy): domain Eukaryota; kingdom Metazoa; phylum Chordata; class Lepidosauria; order Squamata; family Cordylidae; genus Hemicordylus; species Hemicordylus capensis. Next base: position 33,514,212 of record NC_069660.1, on the reverse strand, counting down.
GGTCACAGTCTTGAGATTTTGCAGACATGCATGGAAGACAGGTCTTTTTCTCTCTTTGCACCTTGCTTACTTGGCTTTTAGAAGGACTTTTGGGGAGGCTGTGATGTGAAGTTTGATTAGTACTGTTATACTTCTGCTCTTTGCCATTACGAGAAAGGAGAGCTGGTCTTGTGATAGCAAGCATGAATTGACCCTTTGGCTAAGCAAGGTCAACCCTGGTTTACATTTGAATGGGAGACTACATGTGTGCACTGTAAGATATTCCCCTTAGGGGATGGGGCTGCTCTGGGAAGAGCATCTGTATGCTTGCATGCAGAAAGTCCCAAGTTCCCTCCCTGACATCTCCAGATAGGGCTGAGAGAGACTCCTGCACCTTCAACCTTGGAGAAGCTGTTGCCAGTCTGTGTAGCAAATACTGAGCTAGATGGACCAATGGTCTGATTGGTATAAAACAGCTTCCTATGTTCCTATGTACTAATGGACACTGAGAACTGGTTTAATGTTGAGGCTAAACTAGTATATGGGCCCACTGCTTCTCTCACAAACACAAAGAAATCTTATGTAGATTTAACTAAAAGTTTATTCAGAAGCAACTCAATTTCCCCCTTCTCCTTTCCCTCTTTCCCTCTCTGATTCCACCCCCCACACTCTGCAGGATCCCCACTGGGACAAACTTCTCATCAACACAACATAAAATATTACTAGATAAAATACAAGAAGATCTGATCTGTTTTGTGCCTTTAATGGCAGCTTAATGCACAGAAATAAGCATGAAGGTTATTGTTAACAGCAGGAAATTAAGCATTATTATCACCTGCCAATGCCTACATTTTCATTCATGCTACTGTTATAGGCACAGAAGCAAGGATGGATGAAAAGTTGGCATTCCATTCCCTAAAGGGGACAGATTTTAGCAGGCCACTAAAGACCAGCTAATTGTCCATTATTTCCTTTATTCACATATCCAATCCAATCCAATCTATTATGGTCGTAGACCAGAGTACAAAAACACAAAAAAGAACAGACACAGAAAAACAGAAAACATAAGAACAATTATATCAAGATCAAACATTTAAAAACCTGAACGGATTTTACAAATTATATAACAGTACCTGGCCACTCCGTTAATAACATTCTCATCAGGATTGGCTAATAAAAACTTCAGATAAAAATCATCATTTATTCACATACGTTTTCACCATCGCTTGGATTTCCCCCCTTAGGGTGCCAAAGTTTCATGAGCTATATCTGTGGCAAGACATTAAGCCAGTGTTCTTCATTGTAAGACATGTGGGGCACTTGGTTGTTGCCCCCCAACAACCCTAAGTGCTGACTCATTGTTTATCATTTTAATTGTGTTTTAATAGTTTTAACTTTTTAAATTTTAATTGTTGAAATATGTTAATATTTTTATTGGTTGTTTTTGTTGTTTTGTGAACCGTCCAGAGAACTTGCGTTTTGGGTGGTATAGAAATACACTAAATAAATAAAGTTATATATATATAGGGCTTGTGTGAAGCTTTGGCTGAAGCTGACCATTCCTGCTGTGCTGTGCTGCATTTTGCCCAGTGCCAGGTGGAGGTTCCTTTAAGGGCAACTGAACTCTCTTGAGCCCCTACACCATCTTAGAATGCATGCAAAGAGTACTGGGAAGTGTAGCCCTCCCCAGTGCTTTCCTCCTATAGCTCTTAAGAGAACGTCATTTTAAATAAAGGGCCCTCCCAACACAGAGAAAGCCACAGCATTGGGCGCATTCACACATAATGCAGAACTGTGGGTCCAATGGACCCGTGGTTCTGCTCCCAAACCCCACTCTTCCATCCAAATTCGGACGCCACAGAGAGCTCCCTCTCTGCAGTTAGCAAGACTGCAGATTGGAGGGGGAACTGGCTGCTTGGGCTTCCTTACTGATGAAAGGACAACCCCGATTGCTAATAGCAGCCGGAGCAAGGAAGGAGCTTCCTCCCTCAGCTCTGGTTGCTGGGCAGCAAAACTGAAGCGTCGCACTTGGACATGACGCTGGCATCACAGCACTGAAGGTAGAAGCAGAGGAACTCACTACAAACTGAAGGTACAAATTGAAGTCCGAGCAGGGGAACTGCAGGTCCATTTTTATTTATTTTATTTATTTTACATTTTATATCCGGCTCTTCCTCCAAGTAGCCCAGAGCGGTATACTACATACTTAAGTTTCTCCTCATAACAACCCTGTGAAGTAGGTTAGGCTGAGAGAAAAGTGACTTGCCCAGAGTCACCCAGCAAGTCTCATGGCTGAATGGGGAGTTGAACTCGGGTCTCCCCAGTCCTAGTCCAGCACTCTAGCCACTACATCACACTGGCTTTCAGACAAACCTGCTGTTGCCTGCATTCGGATGTCCAGAAATTGAAACTGGAGGCCCCTTAACCTCTGGTTTTGTGTTACATGTGAATGCAGCCTACTGTTTAGCTTTGTGGGAAATGGCTCTCACATTAGGGATGTGCAAACAGGTTTGATTCTGAACCAGTTTGACTTTGAACCAGTTTGGTTCGATGGCTCGATGTTGAGTCAACACACACATACACACAGGTTCAGCTCAACATCGGACTGAACTCCCCCCGGACACTGGGCGGGGGGGGGGGGGTTGCAAATATATATATATATATATATATATATATATATATATATATATATATATAATATTATATATATATAATATATATATAATATATATTATATATATATATATATATATATATATATATATATATATATATATTTATTTATTTATTTATGTTTTGTACTTACCCCCTCAGGGGGGCTTCTCCAAGGCCACAGGGGTGTGTGTGTGTGTGTGTCCCTGGAGGTCCCCTGCTAGCCTCTGTTATGGCTTAAATCTCCCGGTTCGGGTGGTCTTCCGGCCTTTCTGAGCCTTTCCCCTGTCGCACTGGCCATTTTGGAGGCTGCCGCACATGCACAATGAGCCCCTGTGTTATGGTTATTTAAGCCATAACAGAGGCCAGTGGGGGAGGGGGAACCTCCAGGTACACCCCTGATATATATATATATATATATATATATATATATATATATATATATATATACACACACACACTCATGGCCCTGCTGAGCTGAACTGAACCGGGGTGGGGGTGGGGTGAGAGGGGCAAAAACAAACTGGCCTGGTCTTGTTTGAGTCCGGTTCGGAATTGAACCGAACTGGGCCAGCCAGTTTCATGCACACCCCTATCTCACATTGAGGGTTTTTTGTCAAAGTGATCCCCTCTTGAAAAATAGTGAAGTTCACTGCACTGATCCAAACTTACTCTCTCCTCATGTGTCAGGAGATAAGTCCCGTGGAGTCCTGCTGCCCTTTTGATGGCAGAAATCTCTGCCTATACAGTCAGAGCAGAGAAGAAGCTGCTTCAGAACAATCCAACCTGCCAAAGCTCCAGAGAGGAAACTAGGTTTTCAATCTTATCAGCAGTGACTGCACAGGCAGTTGAAATGTGAATAATTAATTTCAAGCAGCATATCCAAAGTTAGTCACATATTCTTATATTTCCTTATTTTTATCTTTACTACTGACACATGCTGCATTGTAAATGCACACGGAAATAGAAACTTCATGACAAAAGTGTCACAGGCTGAGGAGTGTAAATCAACAGTGGAAGGAGGAACAAGAAATTACTGAAACAGAAAATACAAGCAGCTATTTTTAGATCTGCCTCGTTCGCTATTTAATGATGTACTTAATTGTCAAACTGATGCAGAAAAACAAATAGGGCTGCAATATTTAAAGAGTTGAATTCAACTGCACAATTTAAAAAAAACCCTTCGAGTAAAAATTAAATTCATCAGTAAGCTGATTAAAAGAATATTTGAATTTTTTTACTTGACAAATAAAAATTGCATTATCTTAGAAAAGGCATTCCCCTTTCCAGGGCTGGATTATGGCATTCTGAGCCCATAAACAATTTCAAGCTTTAAAAGCCCCACAGTATTACGGGGGGTGGGAGGATTTCTAACAAAAAGGACAATGAAAACAGAAATAGTATTTTTCTTTACTTTATTTTTACTTGGCAAAGGTGCAAGAAAAAAACTAATAATCTAACAAAAACAGTTATCTTGCAATAAGCCTATTTATATTAGAAATACATTACAATGAAAATACATTATGTATAATTTGAAACTTAGTCATTAGCCTACTTTCTTTAAGGAAAGTAACCTTATGCGATCATCCGGCACTGTGTGTGTGTGTGTGTGTGTGTGTGTGTCCCATCAACCTTACAGTGCCTGGACCAATATGAATCAAGTTTGGTACAGTTGTCATGAGTTCCAAACAAGGACACTTCAACGACAGTTTGTGATTATGTCATCCACCTCAATTCAAGATGGCAGACACATAAATATTTGAAGAGCAAGTGGGCTAACTTGTGGACCATCTAACCGATTTGACCAAATTTGGTACAGTTGTAGGGAGTGACACATAGAGACACCTCAATGAAATAGTTTGTGATGATGTGATCCACCCTAATTCAAGATGGCAGACGTGTGAAAGTTTAAGGCAGAAGTGGGTTAGGATCCAAATTGAATCTGGGGTGATTCGGATGGGTTAGATTCAGATCCAAATCTAATCGAGGCTATTCTGATTCGGTTACAAATCGAAACACAGAAAATCCGAATTGCACACCCCTAGCTTCTAGTATTATGGTTTTAAATAAACTCCATGCATTCTAGAGTGAAGTGACTCTCCTGATTTTCCCTTTCAGTTTCCTTTCCTCCTTCTTGGTATTCATTCCAACTGAGCTTCTATTATTGTGGTTTTAAATATTATTGTGATTTTAGAAAAGTTCCATGCTTTCTGGAGAGATCTGACTTTTCCATTCAGCTTCCTTTTTACCAGTCCTCTCATTTTAGAGAAGTTTCCCCTTCTGAAGTTCAAAGTGTCTGTGTTAGATTTCCTTGGTGATTCTCTCCTTGCATGTACGCCTAATTTGATCTCACTGTGGTCACTGTTCCCTAAAGGTTGCAGAACACTGACATCTTGCAACAGGTCCTGGCTACCACTCAGGATTAAGACCAAGGTTGTCTTCTCTCTGGTTGGTTCTATGACCAACTGTTCTAGGGCACAGTCATTCAGCATATCTAGAAATCTGTCCTCTTTGTCATTACCAGACTGTGAATTTACCCAGTGTATGTGTGGGTAATTGAAGTCACCCATTATTACATCTCTCTCTCTCTTTGCTGCCCTCCTGATTTCCATCTGCAACTCCCAGTCACTGTCAGCATTTTGGTCAGGAGGGCGATAGCACTTCCCTAGTAACACATTTCCTTTCCTAGTGTCATCCACAGAGTTTCTGTGGAGGACTCTGGTCTTCCTGGATTTTCTAGCTTGTTAGATTCTTGTTAGAAGTGATTCACACACATCACTTATTTAGGATACAATGCTACTCCACTCCCAATTTGCCCCTCCCTGTCCTTTCTATAGAGTTTATATCCAGGAATAACAGTGTCCCACTAGTCCTCACTGTTCCGCCATGTTTCTGTTATGCCCACTATATTTATGTTTTCATTAGCAAGCAAGCACTCTAGCTCACCCATCTTGGCTTAGAGACTTCTGGCATTGGCACATAAGCACCTATATGCTGAATCTCTTATCTGGTGTGTGCTCTCTTATGGCCATTTGATCTCTTTGGCCAGCTAGCACATCCTTCTGTCTGTTCTTTATCTGGTTCTACTCTGTCCCCTTCTGGTTTATCTGAAGCATTTACACTCTTGCACCTTAAAAGATGGCATTTACCGAACCAGATACTGCCCAACTCCTGTTAGCTATCCCCCAGATGTCAGTTTAAAAGCTCCTCTACAACCTTTTTTTATTTTAAGCGCCAGTCGTCTGGTTCCATCTTGGTTCAAGTGCAGCACATCCCTTTTGTACAGGCTTTGCTTGCCCCCCAATGTATCCCAGTGCCTAACAAATCTAAACCCCTCCTCCCGGCACCACGGTTTCATCCACCCATTGAGAACCCTCAGCTATGCCTGTCTTACTGGAACAGATAATATTTCTGAGAATACTACCTTAGGGGTCTTGGACTTCAATATGCTACCTAGCAGCCTAAATTTGGCTTCCAGGACCTCTCAATTGCATTTCCAACATCATTGGTGCTGATGTGCACCACGGCAGCTGTCTCCTCTCCAGCACTGCCTAACAGCCTGATGCCACATGATAGCCACAAACTTTGCACCAGGCAGGCAAGTCACCATGTGGTCTACACGTGGGTCACAGACTCATCTCTCTAATCCCCTAATGATCAAATCAGCCACTACTTAGGGGGCCTCTACCACCAGGAGGAATATCCCCTGCGTGAGAAGATATGGGCTCATCTTTCATGGAAGGGGCCCCTTCTAAGGGAGCATTCCTTCTTCCTTGGAATGATGTCCTCCTTCTCCAAGACCTTCATTCTCCCTGACAGTTGAAGAGCCATTAGCATGGGAGTGGGATACCTCTATCACATCCCTGAAGGTCTCGTCCACATACCTCTCTGACTCACTGAGCTTCTCCAGATCAGCCACCTTGGCTTCGAGGGAACGAACCTGTTCCCTGAGAGCCAGGAGCTCTTTGCACCAAGCACACACCCACGACTTCTGCCCATCAAGCAGACAGTCATACATACAACACTCTGTGCAATACAGTGGGAAGCGACCCCTCCCCTGCTGGCTTTCTATCTTCATGACTGGTTTTGTTGTCCGTTTAGAGTATTTGGAGATTTATTTGGGTAGTCAGGTCTTAGCTGAAGTTGTCAGCAATTCAACAGTTCAAACTTCAACAGTTCAAACTTTATTTCCTGTGAATATGAAAGAGGAAGTAGTGCTTACCCTATTTCCCTGCTGGGCTCCTTGTGATCAAGTGGGCTCCCCCATCCCATCCCACCCACCCACCCCCCCCCCCCCCGCTAAACTCCATGTAAAACTCCTGTATCCCAGTTCACTAATTCCTGTTCGCTAGGTTCTGGTCGCTAAGTTCCCTAGCCACCTCCTCTTGCCTGGAATGTAGAAGGCTCAATAGGAATGTGGCCCCTCCCACCAGGTGTAACTTACCTCAGCCCTAGTTGGCTCCTCCCACTGTCTCTCTCCAGGCAAGAGAGAAACTAAAAACTGAAAAACACATAGCCCCCCAAACAAGCCCTGGCAAACACACACACACACACACACACACACACACACACACACACACACACACACACACACACGGACTTAACCCCTAAAGAGATACCAGCTCCTCAAAATCTCTCCCTCCTCCTGTCTGTCTGTCTGTTTGTTTAAAGAAACAAAGGGGTGGTGGTGGTGGTAGAAAAGCTTGCTACCTTCCCAGAGTAGGCTTCAAACTCCCTCCCTCTGCCTTACTTACTTCACTCTGCCACCGCTCTTTTTGTCTCATTTGTCAGGGGGGAAAAGGTTGAGCACAAGGTGGAGGGGGGTGACATTTGGCACCTGCCTCAAGCACAGTGAGGTCTTGAGCCTCCACTGCAAAAGTATAGTGTGTGAAGTAATTCTTGAAGATCTATGGATGAAAGAAATCCTATTGCAGTCAGCCAGCTGCTTACTTACAACCTCTGTGTCTTCTTTTGCTAATTTCTTTGAACAGACTGAATACTGAACATTAATTTTCTGTATTGGGGCAATCAGAATACCAGCGCAGATATGATTCGTTCTTCCCCCTCTTAATTACCTAATTCATCAGGGCAAGCAAAGTGAATAAAAATTAATTTGGAGCTGTGTTCTCTCTGCCAAACAATTTCTGCTTCGTTATCTTAATAGCCCATCATTGGCCTTCTCTCATGGAGGCCAATGAGTGTCACAATGAATGAAGGGCAGGCTGTTCTCACATGATTTCAGCTGCCTCGCTCCAAAGAGACACCTCACTTTGCTGATCCATCCGTAACCAAAAATTATCCATGTCTGGAAGAGACAGCCGAGGCTATAATCTACAAAGAATGGAGCAAACACAACCACAAAAACACACATTTAAGTCAATAGTATCATATGATTACATTAAAAGCAGCCCATGAGTATCTTATTGTATAGACTCATAGAATTTTAGACTTGGAAGGGACCTTGTGTTGGGGGTAATTACTTATATAGCAGAGTATTTCAGGAGCTAATTCACTCCCATTAAGGCAGAAGTTAACAGGGTCTCAGGGGCAACAGCTTGCAAATGATAAGAAAGGAGATTCATGTAAAGTTAAACTAATCTACTTTATTCAGAATTACATGATGATAGGAAAAACCTATACAGTGGTCCCTCTACTTACGAAATTAATCCGTTCCGAATGCACATTTGTAAGTTGAAAAGTTCGTAAGTCGAAAAGCGGTTTCCCATAGGAATGCATTGGGAACGGATTAATGCGTTCCGCAGCCTAGAAAAAAGACCCAGACCCCCAGTAAGGCTTGCAAACTGCACAGGAACATTTCTTTTCAAGAATAAACAGGCAGTAAACAGACAGGCAAGTCAAGGAAACCGCATGTAAAATTCGTAAGTCGAGGAAACCCCATCTAAAAATTTGTAAGTCGAAAAAACCGCATCTAAAACCGGATCTAAAACTGTCGTTTGTAACTCGAAAAATACTTATGTCGAGTAGTTCGTAAGTCGAGGGACCACTGTACTGTATCTAACTTCTGACTACATGTTGGTCAGAGAGCGAGCGAGCTAGAAGCATCCTGGGAAGAAGAAGAAAGTCACTCTCAGGAAGTTCCTGAGTACATTCTATCAATAGAGAGGTCATAGAGGCAGAGATAAACAGGAAAGAGAAGAAGATCCTAACTGTCTATATCTGCTCCCAATGCCCCCAGTGGTCATTAGGGTTACTCGTGCAAAAGGTTGATGCCATCTGGAGCTGGATCTCCAATACGCAGGATGTCTTCTAGTCCAACCCTCCTGCTCAGTGCAGAAAACTTTGCCTGGACCAAAAAAAAAAAGAAAAAGAAAAAGGGAAGGAGTATTTTTGCCTGCTGAGGGCTGTTGTTCCTGAGGGCTGCAAAATTACAACCCTATGGCTTGCATGCATGTCCATTATTATTCTCTTGTTTACACAGTCAGACAGGTGTTATTGACTGGTTTGTTTTATCTAGACATCGAGTCCTTCCCAAGGACCTAGGATGGCTGAATTTTATTGTCAATGTTGTTATAGATATTGTCGCAGTATATAGGCTGTTCCCAGTAAAGCTGCTTTTTATTGCAGTTATATTGTGCAAATATTGACCATGCAGGGGCTTCTTTTTCCATTTTTCTGCTCGGTTCTTGACTTGTTCTTTCTTGTAGGCCTGCTTTGTTTCATTGGTGTTGAATAGTTTCTCGTTAATGACCATTTTAAGTGCATCTTCTTCACTGTCTTTTATATATTCTTCAAGGTCTCTTTTCTCCTCCTCCTTATTATTATTATTATTTTATTTTGATGAAAGTGCTACAATCCATTGCTGTGGAATAACAATCAAGGTGGAAGGAGAAGGGATCTCCTGTCGCTGGATCAAGGCTGTCCTGCATTCTGCAGGGCAGCTGACAAGCCCAGAAAATGGCTAACTACAGTATCCTTGGACCCAGGTGCAGGCCCAACAAGTACCACCCCCACCACCCCCCAGTGGCTGTTCTAGGGACAGCTCAAGGAAGCAAAGAACTATAAAAACCATATCGTCCAGGGCAGAATTATGCCTGTTGCCAAAACAGAGAGGATGGCATTTCAGTAAATAAGAACAGCCCTGCTGGATCAGGCCCAAGACCTATCTAGTATAGCATCCTGTTTTCCACAGTGGCCCACCAGATGCCTCTGAGAAACCCACAGGCAAGAGGTATGGGCATGCCCTCTCTCCTGCTGTGCTCCCCTGCAACTGGTATTTAGGGGCATCTTGACTCTGAGGCTGGAGGTGGCCTATAACCAACAGACTAGTAGCCACTGATAGATCTGTCCTCCATGAATTTTAAAGCCATCCAACCTGGTGGTCGTCACCACATCCTGTGGCAGAGAATTCCATAGATTAAGTATGTGCTGCATGAAAAAGTACTTCTTTCTGTTGGTCCTAAATTTTGTGGCCTTCCGTTTCATGGGATGACCCCTGGTTCTAGCATTGTGAGAGAGGGAGACAAAATTATCTCTATCCACTCTCTTTTGAAACCCACCCAGATGAAATTTTAAAAAGGTATAACCTGTGGCTGCTCTGATGAGCCAAGTAATGGAAAATGCACAATAAATATGATGATTTTTAGAACTCATGATGATCTGATTCCAGTGTCCAGCGTTGTAAGGACTTATCCAGATTTATTTATTTATTTATTTATTTATTTATTTATTTATTTATTTATTTATTTATTTAATTACATGTATGTGCCGCTCTTCCACCGAGGTGCTCAGAGCAGTATACATGCTAATTTTTATCCTCCTCACAACAACCCTGTGAGGTAGGTTAGGCTGAAAGATACATGACTGGCCCAGAGTCACCCAGTCACAGGATGCCCAAAGCACATTTCATGACTGGAGGCATGAGATAGCAGCTTGTAGGGGAGGAGAGCTGCTCTTGTGGTAGTAGCAAGCATGACTTGTCCCCGTAGCTAAGCAGGGTCTGCCCTGGTTGCATATGAAAGGGAGACTAGAAGTGTGAGCACTGCAAGATATTCCCCTCAGGGGATGAAGCTGCTCTGGGAAGAGCAGAAGGTTCCAAATTCCCTCCCTGGCTTCTCCAAGATAGGGCTGAGAGAGATTCCTGCCTGCAACCTTGGAGAAGCCGCTGCCAGTCTGTGAAGACGATACTGAGCTAGATGGACCAATGTTCTGACTCAGTATATGGAAGCTTCCTCTGTTCTATGTTCTATGGGGTTCAAAGTGGCTATTATTCTGGATACGTTTAATGAGCTGCTATCTCATGCCTCTAGTGTCTCTAGACAGCACTTTGCTGTTGTTTGCCCAATTAGCTTTAATATATACAATTGCATTAGGAAACAGACGCGTCGCATTGCTACAAGCAGTACATGTATGTGTACTCTTCTTCTCTCTCTTCATACCCATGCTATCTAAGCACAGCCCACTGTTGAATAGGTTATAGCTCTGTGCAATGAATGGATGTTTCTGAGGCACTGCAGCCACAAGGAAGGAGGGGGACCAAGTACATTTCTATTGATTGAATCAATGAGCATGATGCAGCAAGTACTATGTGAAGAGCACAGGGTGTGTGTGTATGTGTGCGTGAAATACTGGGAAATGTTCCATCTGCCTTGTAATGGAACGTGCACACAGTTGTGAAAGAACGTTCTTGCACTAAATGCAAGAATTGTGAAAACACAGTTGTGTAATGGGTGGCCATTATTTCCAATGGCCGTCCATTGTGCAACTGCATTTGCACAATTCATGCATTTTGTGCAGAAGCAGTCTTGCACAACTGTGTGTGCATGTTCCGTTACAAGGCAGATGGTACATTGCACAGCATGGGGTGTGTGTGACTGTGTGTGTGTGTGTGTGTGTGTGTGTGTGTGTACACATTGGCACATTGCAAAGTGGGAAAGGGTGAGGCAGATGTGATCTTTTTAAGTGCTGCCATTTTGTGTTCAGAAACATCGTGTCAAGTGTCTTCAAGAATATTGAAAAAATGAGCAATAAATTCAAAATGAAGTGAGTTTGCAGGCGCCATAACAGTCGACTTTATTTGAGGGCACAATCCACTTCAATTAACATCAATTTTGCCTCTACCTTCAGTGAAAGATGGACTGCACACTTACCTAGAAATTGAGTTCAACTGAAGTCTATGGAAACAGAATGGGGCCATCCTGATTCAACCTGAGCGGGATCTAAAATTAACTGAGCAGACATCAAAAAACGTGTGAGTGCGCATGTGCACGCCTTAGAGGGAACAGTGCTCTGAGGGGCCCCCAAGGTTCTCAGTGACTCACGATTTCTCTTTTGTCAGTGACAGAGGAGAGCGGCTGCAGAGAAAAGAAAGGCTTGAAGCAGCCTTGTCTTTCCCCAGCCTCGTCTACAGCTCCTTCCCCGCTCAGCTGGGTGCTAGCTGTTCAAGTGGAAAGGAAACTTTGCAGAAGCAGCAACTCTGCCTGTCGCCCTGTCTCTCTCCCCTGTCATCCACTCAACACTCCAGCACTGCAAATATAGCCAAATGAATAGCCACATCTCCTACTGGCTTGTTTGCTTTCGCTGCAAAGCCCAAGCAGCCCCACACCTGAGATTTGGGCTGTGCAGCTTCAGCATGCTCCTTGAGGGGCCCAATTGAATGCGCAGTTCCTCCCCCAGTACTCTCATCTGTGAGAGCTCCTCAGAACTCCTCTGCTAGTTCATGTGACTCTGTTGCTGAGAGGCTGCCCTTAAAGCAAAGGTGCAGCTTTTTTTTCAATTTACTTGCTTGCTTCTGGCTATTTGTTGAGGATTGAATCCTGTAGTCCACACTGCCTGCTTTGAGGCTTGGACAGAACACTGGGAGAGCCAGCAACAAGCTAGAATTTGTGCTGTAGTTAGGTAGACCCACTTGGATTAATTTGGTGCATGCAGCAAGGTGTAGGGCGGAGTTAAAGACCCACAGCTGATCTGAAACTGGGGGAATCCTGCTTGCTGTTTGAAAGCTGCAATGACTCCTTCCTTTCAGATATGTGAAACATGCAATTATAATGGGGGGCGGGGAGCAAATACACACAAGAAAGGAGTAGATTATCTACTGTTGCTGTATTTCTTTAAACATCCTTTAAAAATCACTGTTTGGACTGCTGAAATTCAAATTCCAAAGATCATGCTACCATAATATGGAACAGCAATATGGGTTTTTGAGAACTTGCTTTCTGCCCAGACATGCTGGAATTGTATTGTGGGGTGGGGTGGAGTTAAATCCTCAAAGCTGATCTGGAACTGGGGGAATCCTCCTTGCTATGTAGCTTGCAATGAATCCTGCCTGCTATGAAACTTGAAATTATTATTGGGGGGGGGGATGCACACAAAGAGTGGATTCTCTAGTGTTATTGTGCTTCATTATTTTATGGTCTGTGGCTGTTTTTATATACTTGCTTCAAAACAAGACTTTGCAAATCGAATTATAAGGAGCTGATCTTGTGGTAGCAAGCATGAATTGCCCCCATTGCTAAACAGGTCCACTCTGGTTTGCATTATGGGAGACATGAGTGAACACTGCACAGTAAAATATTCCTGTTAGGGGCTGCTCTGGGAAGAGCACCTAGGTTCCAAGTTCCCTCTCTGGCATCTCTAAAATTGGGCTGAGAGAGACTCTTGTCTGCAACCTTGGAGAAACTGCTGCCAGTCTGTGTAGACGATACTGAGCTAGATGGACCAATGGTCTGACAAAGTATATGGCAGCTTCCTATGTTCCTAACTTATTTTTCAAGCTGCCTATCTCTCTTGCCCTTGAAAATGCTTGTATTTTGTATTCCTAAATGCTTAGGGACATAGATGGAGGGGCATAGCTAGGAAAGATGGGGGTCTGTTCTCATTTCCCTTGGAGAGAGGGAAATGAAGAAAATAATGAAGAAAACCAGGAGGGGTGGAGCTGGGGGGCTCTCAGGAGTGGGGGCCCCCGGGTTCTTTGAACCCATCCGTTTAATTATAGCTACTCCCCTGAGGAACACTAAGGGACACAGCAGATTTGGATCCTTTAGAAAACAGAGGGGGGAGTGGGGAAAGAAATATGTGGGATGGGAATATGTTGTTAGATGTTGAAATGTTTCTGATAATGCATATTGCATGAATATACTTGTTACATCCTCACATTCTTTTTTGTTCAATTGCTGTTTGGGCCCCTCAAGAATTCGCACAGTATTCTGGAATAGCTGGGCAAAGTGGATTTTATAGTGCTACTGCATTTTTTTTCCCCCATGGAGAGAGTGGGCAGGGTTTTTCCACAAAGCACAATGTTAAAAACTGAGACTCTATCTGAAGTCGGAAAGCTTAATAGACTTGTTCTGCTAGGTTTGAGATGGTCCTGCAAAAGTCTCAAAGTGGTTTACACTTTTACATATTAACTGAACTGTTAAGGAGGCCCCACACATGCTGATTTGCCCTCAACCCCAAGCCCCGCTAGGAACAGCCCTGACCTTGTAACTGTAGTCTCCTGTCCTCTGTTAATCTGCTACATTATTTAAGACATGTCCTTAATGTTGGAAGTTAAAGGACTTTGCGCTGTCTCTTTGTCTCAGACAGTGGAGGACAGACTAGTAAGTCAGAGGGCTAGAGAGTCAAGACACTGGTCATCACTTCTCCACTGCTCTGATGCTATCCCTTTGAAATGTAGATTGCTACTCTTAGGGATTCAACTTCCTTCCTCTCTCTCTTCTCTTCCTACCTGTCCATCTACCTTGCAACATGGCAAGCCTCTCTCCCTGCACCATATGTGCAGAGAAGATGCAGAATCCATCTGCATCCAGCTAGATAGATAGATTAGAGATCCTAACTCCTCACTTTCCTATCTAGAATGGAGTTCCTTAATAAATGCCTTATATATTGATTTGAAACTATGAATTGGCTCCAAGTTACTTTACTCTCAGCATACACGCATGCCTAACTAAACTACCGCTGTGTTGTGCCTCTGTGCACTCTGCTATAATGAGAAAGGGATTCTCTCACCACAGAGAATTTCCAACACTTAATATTCTTCTGCAGCAGAGACATGGGGCCAGGAGAAGAAGAGGAAGGCAGTGAGGGGCCCATTTTAAAATCTCATCTCCGGGCCCACTCCAACCTTGGTACGCCCCTGGAAACGGAACGAGCCTAGGTGTTCGGAAGCCGTGTCGTTGTGGGGAAACTCAGCAGAAAGCAGAGAAGCTCTTTCCTCCATTCCTGTCCAGTCTTATTTTTCCACGGTGGAGAGTATGCAGTTGCAGGAGAATATGACCTAGGTACAGGCCAGGCCAGGCCAGAACAGGAGATGTGGACACAGCTATGAAACATATGGGGTTACCTTCTATTCAGTCAAATCCACGGTCCACCTAGCTCAGTATAGTCTACGGTCTACAATGAAGCCCTCCAGGGTTTCAGACAAGGTTTTCTCCAACCCTACTTGAAAATGCCAGGGATTAAACTTGGGTTCTGAGGCCTTCGGCATTCAGGATCTATATATATAATTCTCCTGGGTGTGCCAGGGAAAATGCGTCCCGGCAGCCCAGCTGATTGGCTGGGCTGCTGAGGCACCTGATTGGCTGGCGCAGCGCACCCAGGAGAATTTGACCAGCAGTGGGCCAGGCTGTGGGCGGTGATGGTGGCCGCAGGTCTGGCCCAGCCGTGGAGGCGAGGCAGCGGGCCCGGGCAAGGTGGCGGCGGGCCCGGCCGCAGCAGCGGGACTTGGCCTGGCAGCCTGGGCAAGAGGGTGGGGGAGGGGTGGGGGAGAGGAGGCTGGCCGCAGAGGCTAACAAGTGGCAGCAACGGGCCTGGCAGGCCCAGCCGCAAAGGCAGCACTCGGCTCGGCGGCAGGCCAGGTGGCGGAGGCGGCTCACGGCCAGGCGACGGTGGAACCAGCCGCCAAGGCCAGACACCCGCAGGAGGCTGGGGTGGGAGGGAACCAGGCGGCGGGACTTCTGTGTTCGCCGCCTGGGTGGAGGAGCAGTGGCCAGTAAGTACTGTAAAATGAAATGCAGGGGGAGGGGGAGGGAAAGGGAAAGGGAGTGGGGGAGGGGCAGGGGGAGGGCAAAAGAGAGTGGGGCGGGGAGGGCAAGAGAGAGAGGTGGGGGCAGGGGCGGGCAAGAAGGAGGGGGAAGGGGGAAGGGGAGGGCAAGTGGGAGGAGGGCAATAGAGAGTGAGGGAGGGGAGGGCAAGAGAGTGGGGAGAGGGGGAGGGGAGAGGAGAAGGGCAGGAGAGAGGAGCAGGGGGAGGGCAGGAGAGACTGGGGCAGGAGGGTGAGAGAGAGGGGGAGGGGAGGGAGGGCAAGAGAGTGGGAGGGGAGGGAGGACGAGAGAGTGGGAGCGGAGGGGGCAAGAGAGAGTGGCGAGAGAGGGGAGGGGGCAAGAGAGAGTGGCGAGGGAGCGGAGGGGGCAAGAGAGAGTGGCGAGGGAGGGGAGGGGCAAGAGAGAGTGGCGAGGGAGGGAGGGGAAGAGGGGCAAGAGTGTGGGGCAGAAGGGAGGGAGGGTGATACAGCCGGCCTCAAAGAGAGCACAGATGCTCTGTGCGGGTTGGCTAGTGTTCTTTATAATTGAGCTACAGTCCTTTCCCAACTGGGTCATGGCAAGCCCTAGGGTGAATCACCACCATAAAAAACCGTTCTCTGGTTGTTGTTGTTGTTGCTGCTGCTCTTGTTATGGTTCTTTACAAGAAGGGAGGGTGTGAAGGAATGAGGCCTAGACTGCCTGATTTTTGTAAATAAATCCTGATGTTGTAAATAGCTTTAATATTCCTAAACTTCTTCATTATTGTAAATAGGTTTTCTTTGTTAATATGGTTGCAAAGGTCTCTATGTTGCAAAGAGAGCTAGTCAAAAGTTCATGGTTTCTGCTCAAGCAAGATTCAGTTAAAGATGTTGCAATATACTGAGTTAATTTTTTTGTGAGGGAGGAATTTTGATATAATTGGTTGCATTTTGTAAAACAAAATGGGGAACAAATTTCCACTGATTGGGATGTTTTAAAAACTGTTAAGCAAAAATTGTGTATAAAAGGGGGTTGCTTTTAGCATAGTTCAGTTCAGTTTTGGAAGTCAGCAGTGAGAGTTCAGTATGGAGATTTGAGAATCAAGTCGGAGCTGAGAACCAGAAGGAAGACAAGCAGTGCAGCCAAGAAACTACATGCTGGAGAATCATAGGAACTGAGTCCAGCTGAAGATTTGCTAGCACACAAGACTGAGAGAGTCAGTGTTGTGGATATAGCCATTATTGAAATCACTTACAAAGAGTGGAGACTCCCTGATAAGGGCTGAAATAACAGAAGAACCAAGCTGGATTGAACCCGAAGTCTGTAACTGTGACCATGACCTGAAACTGCACTAGGAACTGGCCAAATCTCTGCAAAGGCTGAGAGGAGGAGGAGGAGGAGGAGAGGACGAGGTGGTGGTGGTGGAGGAGGAGGAGGAGGGAAGAAGAAGAAGAAGAAGACTCAGAGCTAGGGACCAGTTTTACTGTAGATCGTTTAATTGGATGTGTTTTCCCAACTTTTTATTTCTTCCTTTATGCTCAATTAGTAAGTTTCGTTTTCTAAAATATTCCACTGTAAAAAGAAACTAAAGCTAATGTTTTAACTTGACCATATTTTTCCAAAGTAAACTTTCTTGTTGCATTTAAAGGTTATAAGCTGTTTGTCTCCACCCCATGCTTATAAGCCTTTTCCCTTTTGGTTGGGTGTTTTGTTTTGTTTTGTTGATTTGGCATTACAGCAAAGGTTGAAGGGCTGTTTTAGTAGACACAGCCATAGCAAAGAAAAGTCTACTTGGTGGCAGCAGTTTAAAAAATTGATATCTGGTGAGATCGGTAATTCCACACATGGTATCACATGGTGGGTCAGATAGCTATTCTGCTACAGAGAGGAAGAAAATACAAATGGAAAGAGAGAGGAGGAAATAAAGGAATGAACATAGAAAATAAAGGAAGAAAGGTGGGTCTCCTGTTGTAGGAGCTGAAGAGGCAAGTCCAAGGTCCAAAAAGACTGAAGACTACCACACTACCGTCAAGATTTATGGAATCCCCATTCAGTTCTTTACCTTCTAGAGACCCTGGGGAGGGCACTGAAACTTAAAGCACCCCAATTCATATGTGTGCCTATTACCAGCATTGTAGGCAACTCTAGCATCTCCCCAAAAAGCAAAACAGGATCAAAACAAGGACAATATATTATCAGGGACAGACGCCAACAAATGGAAACCATCTCTGTTAAACAGGGAGATCAGGAGAATAAGGGAGAGGGTCTTAGCTAACAAGCCAGGTACTGTTGGATGTCATCAAGAGCAGTGTTCCCTCTAACAGGGATTCCCAGATGTTGTTTGTTTGTTTGTTTAGCACATTTTTATACCGCCCTAATCCAAGGTCTCAGGGCGGTTCACAACAATTTAAAACAAATAATAAACAATCAAAAGTTTGAAAAATTAAAAGTTAAAAAGCTAAAAAGCTTGGGTAAAAAGATAAGTCTTTAGACCCCTTTTAAAAGCCACTAGAGATGGGGAGACTCTTATTCCCACGGGAAGTGCGTTCCAAAGTCTCGGGGCAACAACAGAGAAGGCCCGTCCCTGGGTGGCCAACAAACGACATGAAGGTAGCCACAGACGAGCCTCCCCTGATTAACGTACTGGACGATGGGGATCATGCAGAAGAAGACGCTCTCTTAAATACCGTGGGCCTAAGCTGTTTAGGGCTTTATAGGTTATAACCAGCACTTTGTATTTTGCCCGGAAACCTATCGGCAGCCAGTGCAACTCCTGTAATATAGGAGTAATATGGTCTCTTCGAGATGACCCGGAGACCAACCTGGCTGCCGCATTTTGTACTAATTGTAGTTTCCGGACTATGTACAAAGGCAGCCCCACATAGAGCGCATTACAGTAATCAAGTCTGGAGGTTACCAGCAAGTGTACTACAGTTTTGAGATCATGAACTTCAAGAAACGGACGCAGCTGGCGTATCAACCAAAGCTGATAGAAAGCGCTTCTGGCCACTGCCTCAACCTGGGAAACCAGGGAGAGGTGTGGATCCAGAAGCACTCCCAGACTGCGTACCTGTTCCTTCTGAGGAAGTGTGAACCCATCTAGAACAGGTAGATCAATATCGCTTCCCAAGTGACGACCGCGCACAATGAGTACCTCCGTCTTGTCTGGATTCAATCTCAGTTTGTTATCCCTCATCCATCCCATTACTGCTACCAAGCAGGCATTCAGGGAGAATATGCCTTCTCCTGATGATGCTGACATGGAGAAATAGATTTGGGTGTCATCAGCATACTGATAACACCCAGCACCAAATCTCCGGATGATCTCTCCCAATGGTTTCATGTAGATATTAAAAAGCATTGGAGACAGTATGGAGCCCTGTGGGACCCCATATAAAAGCTCAGATTTTGAAGAGCAGCAGTCTCCAAGCGACACCATCTGGAATCTGCCAGAAAGGTAGGAGCGGAACCACGGCAAAGCAGTGCCTCCCACCCTCAACACTCTCAGACGTTCCAGAAGGATACTATGGTCGATAGTATCGAAAGCTGCCAAGAGATCCAAAAGGACCAACAGAGTCACACTTCCTCTGTCCATTGCCGATTGGAGATCATCCATCAGGCCGACGAAGGCAGTCTCCACCCCATAGCCCGCCCGAAAACCAGTTTGAAATGGGTCTAGAAGATATTCAGTTTCCTCCAAGACCACCTGGAGCTGGGAGGCCACCACCCTCTCAATCACCTTGCCCAACCATGGGAGGTTGGAGATAGGCCTGTAGATATTAAACTCTGAGGGAATGGCTTTTGCTTAGGGATTATGGGAGTTGTAGTCAACATCTGGGGATCCCTATTAGCGGGAACACTGATCAAGAAGTACACAGCTTAAGTTTGGGAAGAAAGGTACTGTTGGGATCTTCAGTCTCCTGGCTATATCTGAACTCCTCCTCAGGAAAATGAAGCCCTCCTTTACACGAAATACCCCCTGGAATGGGTTGTACCATGGCACTCTTCAGGAGATTTGCATGACTCAGATGATGGAATCCTTTTTCAAAAGGGAAAGAAAATCCTTTCACATAAAAAAGCAGAGAGAAGAATTCTAGCCCGCTATGCTAGTTTTCTATGTTTATGGGGGTGGGGTTGTTTGTGTGAAAGAACATTCCTTCCTGTGAGCCTACTGAGCCCTCACTTCAAGTGTGAAGTGGTACAACCCAGTGAGGTAGTGCAGTGGTTAAAAAATGAGGTTACAATCTGGGACTTCTTTGGTTCGAATCTCGCCTCTGCTCTGAAATTCCTAGGTGGCCTTCAACATTTCACATACCTTACAGCAGAGATTCTTAAGCTTGAGTCCTCCGATGTTGCTAGACTACAGCTCCCATCATCCCCAGTCACAATGGCCAGACAAGATATTGGGTGTTGTAGTCCCACAACATCTGGGGATTGAAGCTGGACAACCCCTGCCTTACAGGGTTGTCATGAAGTTTACAACAGGGTTCTCAAACTGCAGCCCTCCAGCAGCTGTTGGACTACAACTCCCATCATGCACAGACACAATGGCTAGCAACCAGAGATGATGAGAGTTGTAAGCCAACATCTGTCAGAAGGCCATAGTTTGAGACTCCCGCATTGCAAGAAGATAAAGAGCCGAGTCTCACGATCAGTGAGACCTGGTTTCAGGAGCTCAGCGGGGAGAGTGGGCTAAGCCCGTTCTCCCTGCACACGAGCAGAGTGGGAGCCCTGAGCGGCCAGATCAGCCTCCCACACAATTGCCGGCTCCGTGATAGAGCCGGCGGGGGCTGGGGGGAGTGGGGGCCGATTGGCCCCCGGAAGCTCCAGCATGCCCTGCGTGAGCGCACAGGGCATGCTGGCGAGACCCCCGAAGCCAGGAGGTGGCTTTCTGCCTCCCCTCTGGGGGTCTCCCAGTGAGTAGCCATGGCGCAGAGCCGTGCCGCGGCTACTCACAATTTTAAAAGGGTTTGCGGAGTGCTCGCTCCGCAAACCCGGTTTTAGGGGAGGGGTGCTTAGGCGGGTTAACCGCCTGGGAGCCACCAGGCTCGCCTGCGAGCCCAGTGGCTCCCACAATCATGCAAAATCGGGCTAGGCTCCCCTAGCCCGATTTTGCCTGATCGTGGGAATAGCCCCAAAATGTGAAATGCTTTACACACAAAAAATAGGGCTTTGTAAATGCTAAGCAGTATTATCTGGCAGTAGTTTTACCTTCCCTCATTCTCCACAGAAAATATTTCCCAGCCAAGCCAATACAGTGGTCCCTCGACTTACAAACTACTCAACATAAGTATTTTTCGAGTTACAAACGGCTGTTTTAGATCCGGTTTTAGATGCGGTTTTTTCGACTTACAAATTTTTAGATGGGGTTTCCTCGACTTACAAATTTTTAGATGGGGTTTCCTCGACTTACGAATTTTACATGCGGTTTCCTTGACTTGCCTGCCTGTTTACTGCCTGTTTATTCTTGAAAAGAAATGTTCCTGTGCAGTTTGCAAGCCTTACTGGGGTTCTGGGTCTTTTTTCTAGGCTCCGGAACGCATTAATCCGTTCCCAATGCATTCCTATGGGAAACCGCTTTTCGACTTACGAATTTTTCGACTTACAAATGTGCATTCGGAACGGATTAATTTCGTAAGTAGAGGGACCACTGTAGTTCCTAAGTGATTTACATAAAACTACAGTCACAAAATACATGTTCTTTATTGCCTCTTCTCATCTCTTTTTCTCAGCCTGAGAAGTTCCCCCCAAAACTGTGAAAACGGAAGTGTTAAAATGATAATCATCATCTCTGAACCTCTTGCTTATGCAAGAACTAGACACAGTTTATGGCCCCATTAACTGTATAAATGGAGAAGGGAAGCCCTGATTTCCCCTTCCTGCTGCATTACTGATTTGACCATTATAGGTGGAAGTCAACGCTTTGACTAAAAAATTGATTGATTGATTGATTGATTGATTGATTGATTGATTTGATTTGATTTCTATACCACCCTTCCAAAAATGGCTCAAGGCGGTTTACACCGAGAAAAAACAAATAAATAAGATAGCTCCCTGTCCACAAAGGGCTCGCAATCTAAATAGAAACATAAGACAGACACAAGCAACAGTCACTGGGGGGCGGGGTGCTGTGCTGGTGGTGGAGACGGCCAGTTATTCTCCCCCTGCTAAATAAAGAGAATCACCATGTTTAAAAGGTACCGCTTTGCCCAGCTAGCAGGGGACTAGCATAAAAATATGCTTTGTTTCTGTGTTAAAGCTCTAGAAACCAAAGGAGGAAAAGATGCCATTTCATCACTAGCAGGCACTTCACACTTTGTGCAGCTCATGCCAGCTATGGGTACACTGGGGTTATCTTTGAACATAGATAAGCACCCATTCTCACAACCAGCCCTGCTGTACCTGGTCCTACAGGACAGGGCTAGACAAGGTAGGGCTGGTCTTCTACCCGGAATCATTCTTGATCCTGCCACTCCGCCCCTGGGTAGCCCTGATTGGCTACCCAGGTTTAAAGTGAGGTAGGAGTACAAGTGCGTGCCTCCTACCTTACTCTCTGGTCATCTGGGGCTCTGTGCTGCAGGCAGCTGCTCCCAAGCTGCCACAGCTATCTTTATAATAGGGCCAGGGGTAAGGAGTGGTCAGGCAGCCCAGAGATTCCCCAATGCACTGTGCTGCTCACTCAGTGCATTGTGGGATACTTGGTGGCCCAGTCTTACTCCCCATCCCCATTGCTGATGGGCTTGCTGCTGCACTACTCATGTGGGCACACAGGTGGCGGTGCCCTGATGGGTAATTGATCAACTGGGGCAAGGTAGATAGGCTCCTGATTTCCTCTCCAGCCCACCCGCTTGTGGTCGTGTGAACAAGACAACTGCAAGGTGTGAATGGCCGGAGTACCCCCTTCAGCACCTGTTGCTTGCACATGTCTGGGAGCCATGATCCGCACATTCTTCCTAGATGCCTCTACAAGGGATTTCAGGATGCATGTGCCCTGTCCTCTGAGTAGCCAGGTGGCAAAAGGAGCAGGGGCAGGGATATTTATTTATTTTATTGTTCAATTTTTATACTGCTTTTCATAAGATGTCCCAAGACAGTTTACAAAAGTTAAAATACAATAAAATTCAATTTTTAAAAGAGCACATTAAAAACCTTAAAATCAGTGAAACAGTAAAAACCATAACACATCGAGGAGGAGGAGGACGAGAAGCAGAAGCAGAAGCAGAAGCAGAAGCAGAAGCAGAAGAAGAAGAAGAAGAAGAAGAAGAAGAAGAAGAAGAAGAAGAAGAAGAAGAAGAAGAAGAAAAGCGCCAACCATAAAAAAGACAATCAGAAGCAGAACAGCTGAAAGACCCGGCAGCCCCTAAGGGGTAAAAGCCCAAACAAATAAAAAGATCTTTAGTTGTTGTTTTTTTTAAGCCACCACAGATGTCAAAGGGCAGACATTCACTAGGAGAGTGAAATTCCAAGGAAGAGGTGAGCCACATGTTGAGTTAAGATGCAACTGCACGACACCAAGCTGATAACTTGTTCCAACAAGGTCTAGAGCCCAATTGAGGCCTCATATCCCTCTTGGGCCAAACTACCCTTCAAGGCTCTCCTCCCTCCTGAAGCCTTAAAGAGGCCGTTCTCTTTGGTGACCTGGAGGCCAGCCCTCTCTGTCCATTCCTGCACAGTGCCTTCCCTGTGCTGGCAAGTGGGCATTGGAAAGCGTGGCAACCCTGATGCTGAGGTGGCCAATTCCTTGGGAGAATCTCTCTGGGGGCCTCGTTCAGGGTTCCCTGGCTTGAGAGGCAGCCAATCAACACGCAGTGTTGGAGTCTGAGTCCAGGTCCAGCACCTCGGGTTTTGTTTTTTTTTTAATGTGCAACTAGATACAAAATGTGCAGTTCCAAAAAAAAAAAAACCCTGTGCAGATTCAGAACAACGTTTGTATAGTTAAAAAATTCAAGCTATATTATGTCAGATGATGTCCAAAAAATGATAGTGAAGTGTTCTTTATTATTGTCCAGGCTCCTCTAGAATCCAGACTCTGATCAAGTTTATCTATTTTTCCTTCCAAAGACGTTTCCCACTGACACCATTGCTGTACCCCACAATGTCTTCACCAGTGAATATAACAGTTCTGAAATCGTGCTGTCAATTTCCCAGTTCTGAAGAGTTTCTCCCACTCTATGCAGGCTTCTAATATGATGGAATGTGACGCTAAGCAACAAAGTATGTGGGTGCATGGGTGCAGACCAGGATAATGCACAAGTGTGTGCTGCAGTAATGCATGCTATGTGTACAAATTGCACTCACACACCATTGTGCAGTTCTGAATTTCCCTTTAGAGAAACCCTGCAGCATTGCCATGGCTTTCTGTGGCTCCCCTAGGCTGCCTCTCCTTCTTTGTCAAGAGTCCTGGCCGCTGCTGAGGCTGAGTCAAAACCTAGTCAATCAAAAACTGAGAGATTGATTTATGTTTTAAATCAAGAATGCTGAGTTGAGAAAGAGACCATTAGGGATGCCATTTGTCATGAGGCTGCCGACTGAAAGAAGGTATGGGATTTTCCCTCGAACCCTGTATTTTCCTCATATTTTTTTCACAGTATCAAGCCATTAAGGAAAAAAAAAAGATTTCCAGGATTGCTTTCAACAATCAGCTGCAGATTGATGCCAATTCCTGAAGACTCCAGGCCAAACCTGGAGGGCTGGCAATTCTATTCACAATGGATGTGCAAATTTGGATTCAAAAATTCAGATTTTCTACAAAATTGCCACCAATAGGCAAAAATCGGTAAAATCCAAATCAGAATTTGTGTGTGTGTGTGAAAATCAGATCTATAAAGTTGAAATTAATTCTGAAGTATCAAAATTAATTTTGGAAATACTTTGAATTTTCGGAATGCATGAAATGGTGCTTTTTCTGCCATAGTGGTGAATGGAGAAATCAAAAAGAAAATCACAAAAAATCGCAGGTTGGTCCCAAAGCCGTGAAACCTGCCACATATTGGGGAAGGAGGTCTGGGCCCCCTGTAGTGAATTTGAAGAGAATTGATCAATTGCCTGATTTTCAGAGAATTTTTGGAGGAAAGTTAAAAATAGGGGGGGAAAGGATTGTTCTGGCTTATTTCAAGCCAGAACTTTACAAAATGTTCTGGATCTCAAGCCTTCCTTAGGACCATCATTCCACCTCCATTTGTGGGGGGAAATATTTATTTCATTTTATATTGTTTTTTGTCTTCCCCATTGCAGAAGCACACTGTCAATAAAAGTGAAAGTGCTTTGAATATTTCTTTTTGTGGTTAGAAAGAATTTCTCACTTTCCCTTCTAGTCATTAAGGGATTAAAAGGTGTGGAGTCCTTTTAATCCCTTTTAAAAGGTCTGTCTGTTCCTGCAATAGGGAAGAAAAAAATTAATATAAAATCAAATGAATGTCCCTTTTCTTCCACATGGGCATGGAATGATGGTCAAAGGAGGGGTTCTGATCCAGAAGATTTTGTAAAGTTCTAGCTTGAATCAAGCCATATTTGACAAATTTTAGCCATTTTTCTTAAATTTCAAAATTAACCAGAGGAGTAACCCATAACCCTGAAATAAATAACACAGAGTCCTGCCAATGTGGACTTCATGTGTGCCAGATTTCATAACTATGCCCATGCATTCAGGAGATATAAGGGGAGAGCAAAAGGGGCATGCTGTTATCCTTTTTCATGAAGGCAAAGGGCAGATTCCTCCACATGGGGGTGGAATGATGGTCCAAGGAAGGGCTTCATGTCTAGAAGGTTTTGTAAAGTTCTGGCTTGAAACAAACCAGCTTTCTCAATTCTTAGCCATTTTTAATTTATTTTTAAAAGATCACCAAAAATCAGAGTTACCCATAGCTTGGGGGGAGGATAACACAGAGACCTGCAAATGTGGACTTCATGTGTGCCAGATGCTGACAGAATGATGGTCCAAGGTGGGAGGGGTCTTCTGTTGCAGAATGTTTTGTACAGTTCTGGCTTGAAACAAGCCAGATTTCACCACTTTTAGCTGTTTTTACAAAAGATTCAAAAAAATCATCAGAAATCAGATAACTGACCAATTCTCCTCCAGTTCACTACATGAGGCCCTAACCTACTTCCCCACATGCATGGCATGTTTCAGGGCTCTAGGATCAGTCAGTGATTTTGGGTGATCTTTTTCTTTCTTTCCTACTTCCCCATTGACAGTTACGGGTGGGGGGTGGGGAATCAGAATTTAAGTCAGAATACAGATTCTGAATCCTATCCAATATCTGACATCACCAGAGCCCACAGAATCTGAATCAAAAATTGTCAAAGTCGGATCGGATCCAAATCTGAATCCCAATTTTCTAAACACACACAGGCCTACTATTCATACAACATACTTTAGTGTTTGTAGTGGGAAACACTTGTGTACCCATAGCAAGATTAGAGCCTATACTGTAAGTAAAGTAAAGTTGTGCTGTCGAGTCGGTGTTGAGTCCTGGTGACCACCGAGTCATGTGGTTTTCGCTGTAGAATACAGGAAGGGTTTACCATTGCCAGCTCCCGTGCAGTATGAGATGATGCCTATCAGCATCTTCCTATATCACTGCTGCCCAATATAGGTGTTTCCCTAGTCTGAGAAACATACCAGCAGGGATTCGCAGCGGCAACCTCCTGCTTGCTAGACAAGTTATTTCCCCGCTGCGCCATTATATACCATCTATTCATACAGACTGTTGAGATGGGTAAGCAGCAAAGTGGCCAGTAGTCCCTCTCAACACACACTTTCTTTCAATACATGTTTATGTAAAGGTTAGTGATTTTAATCCCATACCGAGGCTGAGATGCTAAGCCCCCCCCCCCGAAAATGCCCTATTTAGGAACATAGGAAGCTGCCTTATACCGAGGCAGACCACTGATCCATATAGCACAATACTGTCTACACAAACTGGCAGCAGCTCCTCAAAGGCTGCAGACAGGAGTTTCTCTCAGCCCTATCTGGAGATGCTAGGGAGCGAATTTGGAACCATCTGCTTGCAAGCATGCAGGTGGTCTCCCAGAGAGCCCCCATCCCCTGAGGGGAATATCTTACAGTGCTCACATGTAGTCTCCCATTCAAATATAAAACCAGAGCTGACCCTGCTTAACAAAGGGGACAATCCATGCTTGCTACCACAAGACCAACTCTACTCCCTGCATCCAATACTAGATTTCCCCACCCCACCCCCAAATTCTTTGATGTTAGAAATCGGTCTGTATGTGAGGTCATCTTATATTCAGGGTCTCCTTTCTGTATATCTGTATTTAACCTGTATTTCTAAAAGTTAAATTCTTACATTTTAATGGTTACATTCTGAATTTAAAGGTTACATTCTGAATTTTAAATTCAGAGTCGTCCTCTGTTCGGATAAATATGGGACATCCTTCCTAGCAAGGGCTACATTCCAGCGCACCATTGGGCATGCTTGACTCTTATTGAACTAAACGGAATTGTTAAAAAGCAGCTAACTCTAACTTGGATCTTGGCCAAGACATTTTATGGGACCAACCCCACTTCCCCCACTCCCCTCCGAATATTTCAAAATTAAGAACTGCACATGGTTAAGCAGCTTTAGGTCTTCACAGCAAAATTGAAAATGACCAGGAAGCAGGGGCGGCCCTTCCATGAGGCTGGTTGAAGTGCCACAGGCACAAGTAGGGGCACAGGGGGCAGCAAACTCCAGGCTTCACCATGAATGCCTCTCCACAGGCCTCCCTGCTACCCACTGCCATCACCCTTCCTTGTCCCACTGGGACATGCTGTTAATTTTCCCTTCCTCACCCCTCTGGTGTGTGCCTCTTTCCCCCCCCCCGCCCACTCCTCCCCATCTCTCAACAGGAGCTAGGAATGCGCCTGCTGTCCTTGCCTGGATTCATGGCATAGTGCTTGTGTGCATCATCACATCCTAAGACTGCAGAGGATGCTCCTGCAGATGGGGTTCATATTGTTAATTGCAGGCAAGTAGTGGCCCCTCATGCATGCCAGCCACACCCCCTGCATATGATGTCACATGCAAGGGGTGTGGCCAGCACCCAGAAGGGCCCCACGGACAACAAAGCTGGCTGGGTGTTTTCTTAATTCTTTCTCTCACTCAGAATGAGGGAGAGAACCAAGAAAATACCCAGCTGGCAACAAAGCCAGCTGGGAATGAGGCCAGCTGCAGCAATGGGCAAGCTAGGCAGCTCCCAGGAGCTGGACAGCTGGGTTCTTTGAACCCGTCTGCCCAATTATATCTCTTCACCGGTTCATTGCCTCAGACAGCATAATGTCTGATCACCTCCCAGCCAGGAGGTGAAGTAATTCTCCATCTACAGAAAAAGGCAAAATTGTGTTACAAAAGGTGGAGATTAATTTGGAAAGATCTTAGTTGTCAAAGCATCTATTAAATGTCAGTGGTATTTATTTATTATTTATTATTAAAACTTTTATACCACCCTTCCAAAAGGCTCAGGGTGGTTTACATTAAAACACCATTAAAATCAGTTAATAAGTAAAACAAAAATTATAGAGCATAAAAACAATGATTAACAATTAAAAACATAATAAAACAACAATTAAATAATCAGAACAATTTAAAAACAAATTTTAAAAAGCTGAGAAAGCCTGGTTGAAGAGATGTGTTTTCAGGTGTTTTTTGAAAATAGCCAGAGGTGGGGAGGATCGTATCTCAGCAGGGAGCACATTCCACAATCTCAGGGCAACAGCCGAGAAGGCCCATCTCTCTGTAGCCACCAAACGGGTTGGTGGCAACTGGAGACGGACCTCCTCAAGTGACCTCAATGGGCGGTGGGGCTCATAGCGAAGAAGATGCTCTCTTAAATACCCAGGGCCTAAGCCGTTTAGGGCTTTATAAGTTATAACTAGCACTTTGTATTTTGCCCGGAAACCTATTGGCAGCCAGTGTAACTCCATCAACAAAGGAGTAATGTGGTCTCTCTGAGATGACCCAGAGACCAACCTGGCTGCCGCATTCTGATTTAATGCAAAAGTGCCTGACCTCTGCCTATATCAGGTACCTCCAGGCTGTTTTCTGCCCCCCCCCCCCGTCCCACAGAGTAACACAGAAGAAGCAAAACAAATGAAAGTCTGTATTGGTAGTTTTGATAACAGAACTTTGTCTATGCCATTCATGTTCAAATTCAAGAACTGCTCCTGCAGGTTCCTTGCTATTGCTGAATTGGTGTGTATTGCACAAGAATGCAACAGTACATGAGGGATATAGAAAACATTACAATGTTATGATTTATTGCCCCCACATAAGCCAAATCCCATGAAACTGGATATTGCTTTTTATTCTGCTTGCAATAAAGTATCTTTAGAAAAGGCTAATAAGCATTTTAGGAGAGGATGTAGTTTGATATTTCAAGAGGGAGCAACCTTCTGCACTGTGAATAAATATTACTTTTTAAACTAAAAAGCCCCAGAATTTGTAGCCTTGCCTCATTTGGAAGGTGCTCTCGGCCTCTGGACAAGGGCATACCGCTAATAAGACAAAGGGAGATGAAAGTCTCCTGGCCCACAGCTTCCGAGGGGCCCCCAAGAGGGGGTCCCCAAGGGACGGTCAGCCCAGGCCCCGAGCTCTAAGAGGCTCCAAGACCAAGCAGTCTGTCCCTGTTCGCTGCCGTGCTGCTCACTCTCCCTGTAGTCACTGCAGCTACAGGAGCAGCAGGCAGAGAGGCAGCAGCTCAGCTCACCATTCTGGAGGTGGATCGG
Organism: Hemicordylus capensis; assembly: GCF_027244095.1. NCBI lineage: Eukaryota > Metazoa > Chordata > Lepidosauria > Squamata > Cordylidae > Hemicordylus > Hemicordylus capensis. The sequence continues at coordinate 33,484,899 of NC_069660.1, read as the reverse complement.
GCTGTGTGTGCAAGGAGTGGACAGTTGCACTCCCTGTGAACTTTGATCCCGATCGGCATTTCCTGGGCAGCAGCAGAGTCAAGAAAGGGTTAAAACTTTCTCTGCTAGTTCTGCCCTCTCCCAGAACTAGCTTCCTGATTGGTTCTCCTGGGGTCTTCTGCTCCGCCCACCCGCAACTGGCATTTTGGACATTGAGAGTTGCTGCTGAGTAAGTGGGGATGTGGCAAAAGTTGGCTGTTCGGCTTGTCTTTCCTGCACCCCCCCTCCCCGGAAAGTAAAACCAAAAGCCCTAACCCTTGCTTAGCCAGTGTGTTTCTCTTCAGAAGTAATATCAATTTGTGTGCATGTGATTCATGTGTGTGTGTGTGTGTGTGAGTGAGAGAGAGAGAGAGAGAGAGAGTTAGTTTCACAAGTGTGGTTTGCTTGAATGTGTGTTTTACTGGAGTGCTGGTAGCTATTATAAAGTAGCCTCTGTTCTGAAGTAGCCTTTTTTCAAAAGGTATAAAAAGTCCCCTTTGCAGACTTTCCTAGCATTTTTTGTATTTTGGACTTAAAGTGTCCAAAGAGAAGAGGATTTGCCCCATTTCTTTCCCTGTGGTTCACCCCAACTTACATCCTCCTCCTGGAGTCCTGAGTTGGGGAGAAGAGCTGGTCTTGTGGCAGCAAGCATGAATTGTCCACTAAGCAGGACGCACCCTGGTTTATATTTGAATGGCAGACTACATTTATGAGCACTGTAAGATATACCCCTAAGGGGATGGTGGAGAGCAACTGCATGCTTGCATGCAGAAGGTCCAAAGTCCCCTCCCTGGAAGCATCTCTAAGACAGGGCTGAGAGAGACTCCTGCCTGCAACCTTGGGGAAATTACTGTCAGTCTGTGTGGACAGTCCTGAGCTAGATGGGCCAATGGTCTGACTCAGTAGAAGGCAGCTTACTATGTTTATCTTTAAGTTACTGATGTTATTACCTGCCTTGAAGGTTTGAATCAGCTTCAAAAGCTGGAACAAAAATGTACACATTAATTAGTCTACAAGTTAAGGCCCTTATTTAACACTCTTACTTTAGCAAGCCGCTAGTTTGGTTAATCTAAGGCATGTGTTAGCTCGAATCTCCAGGATATTTGGGAGGAAAGGGGAAGCCTATTGTGACTGACTATCTAATTATAGGGGCAACTAACACTCAGGCAATACAGGATAAGAGCAAGAAAGCAAGGATTAATTCAAAGTTAAATAAACAAAACGTAGGCAACAGGGAGTTAAATAAACAAAGTTAAATAAACAAAGTTAAATAAACAAAACGTAGGCAATATTTTTATTATTTTATTTTTATAGGCCACTTTTAACCACCAATGGCAATTACAATTGTTATTAAAACAGAAAACAGATAAATAGAATTATAAAATAGGTTTCTTTCCTTCCATATTTATGGTGTGTGTGTTGTATCATTAGTGGCACATAATAATGTACATATGCACACAATGCCTTGACACTGACACCGAGAACAAAACTCATTTCACTTACTGATGGAAAAAAATTAGAGGGAACACCCAATAGTTTTCCATCATTGCTTTGCTTGTTCACACACAGCCATTGTTCCCCTTGCTGCTTATCTTTGTCATTTTATGTTTTTGTGCTGAAGAATTCTGTGTCTGTGTGTGAAGTCATGGCCCAATGTTCTCTTTCTCATGCACTCAGTCTAATCTACAGGATTGTTGTGAAGATAAAATGGGGTGTGTATGGTATGTGTGTGTGTTTAGGGTGATGATGCTTAACTTGCAGTGGAAGGCGGGGGGTGGGGGGAGGGCTCCAAAGGCCTTTAGGTCCAGGCTCCAAGATCACCTAGGTGCACCTCTAGGAATGTCATGCACTGAACAATTTGTGCAGAGTCATTTTCCTCCAACCTTAAAAAAACCACCAAAAAAAACACAAAAAACCCAACAACACACCAGTTGTTTCCCCATGCCCCTTAATGAGGGAGGGAGGACTGTCTTAATTCTGCCTCCATGCAAAAGTATGGAGTGTCAAAATGTGTATGTGTGTGTGCACACATGTTTTACGTATGATGTATATTAGATCAAAAAGTAAAGGAGGCCCTGCACATGCTGATTTGCCCCCAGCCCCGCACCCCACTAGTCCATGCCAGTCTTTGCCCTCTTTCCAGTCCTATAGCCAGGAGTGAGAGCTGCAGTCCCCCCAAGCAAGTTCTCTGTGACTCCCGATTTCTCCAGTTGCAGCAGCAGAGAAAGGAAACGCTTAAAGCAGCATCCCTCTCCTTCCCCAGTCTCATCTTGAGCTCTGAGTTCCTCCTCCGCTTGAACTAAGGATGGAGCTCAGCTGGGACTCACTTTCCAGCTGTTCAAGTAGAGAGGAAAAGCAAACAACTCTTATCTGTGTGGTTTTGGTGTGTGATTTGTTTTCCCCCACTGCTTCCCACATTTATGGAGTGTGTATTTTAAAAATGATTTTAAATGATTGGGTTCTTCCCTCTAAGTCTGCCCCTCAGAACTTACAATGAGTCATTTTCCTCTCTGTGGAAATGAAAGGGTGGTGGCGGCAGGGGGTTATTGGTTGGGTGGTTGGTTGGTTGGTTGGTTGGTGGTGGTTGAAAATATATTCAATTGTTTTTCAACCAAACAAGTTCTCAAAAAAATGTTCCTTGCTCCCAGAATGGCTCACAATACTTGTGGGTTGGGGAAGAGTGGAGCTAGCCTGGCATCCTGGATTGTTTGCTAATTTTAAACTGTGGTTTGCCTGGATATCCCTTCACCTGCCTTTTCCAAATGAAAAATATTCTTTTGTTTTGTTTTTAAATCCTGCCATGCTACAGCCCTGACAAAAATGGTTAAGCTTGGAGCAGAAGCTCCCACAAAAGGGGAGAAGAGCTGTTCTTGTGATAGCAAGCATGAATTGCCCCCTTCTTGTTCACAAAGCTGATACTGTTGTATTATTTGGTTCTGCTGTTGTTTACATCTTGTAACTGTAGTCTCCTCCTGTACTCTGTTAATCTGCTACAGTATATTAAAGGTAAAGTGTGTCGTTGAGGCGATTTCGACTCCTGGTGCCCACAGAGCCCTATGGTTGTCTTTGGTAGACTACAGGAGGGGTTTACCATTGCTTCCTCCCACGCAGTATGAGATAATGCCTTTGAGCATCTTCCTATATTGCTGCCTGATATAGGTGTTTCCCATAGTCTGGGAAACATACTAGCTGGGATTCGAACCAGCAACCTCTGGCTTGCTAGTCCATTTACATGTGTCCAAATTTCCAAAACGTTCTTCTGCAGCACAGACATGGGGCCAGAAGAAGGAGAGGAAGGGAGCAAGGGGAGATTTTAAAATCTTATCTCTGGGTCCACTCCAACCTTGGTATGCCCCTGCCTGGCAATCTTCCTTCAGTTTAGAAAATGTCCTTTTTGAGATATGGTGACCAGAACTGTACACAGTAAAACATAGTTGGCTGCACCATTAATTTATATAAAGGTTTTATAACATTAGCAGTTTTATTTTCAATCCTCTTCCTAATGATCCCTAGCAAGCATATGTTCCAATGCTCCACAGATGAAAATAGGAGGATGAGAGAGCCTTAATGAGGCTTCTGGCTCACATGGCCTTGTTCCATTGTCCCTATGCGCTTGCTCTCTGGAGCATTCTATTATGCTCTGGAGCATTTATTTGTTTGGTTGCAGTCCTTCCTTATGCCCCCGCCCACCCAAGCCAAGTGCACTGGTTAAAGCTGAGCATCCTGGATACAATATCACACCATCTCTAATCTGACTATTTTATACAGGTCAAATCACAAATCAAATGAAGCACACACTCTTCCTGTAAAATTATGTATAACATATTTCATTACATTGATTTGGACACTGTGTTCAGAAGTCTGCAGATTTAAAATCCACTTTCAATTTGAAATATGTGAGTTAGTTTGAAGCTATGAATTATCATAGTAATAAAGTCAAAGAAGAAGATTCCTTTGTTGCTAAGGGAATAAATTCAATTTTATTTTATTTTTTTAAAATCCAGCCTCCACTACACCTGATCCAGGCTACCTTTCCATTTCAAATGTTATACTTTTCATTAAGAACATTCTTATGGAATGTTATGGTCCATCAGTACACTTTTTGCTGAGATTTCTCATTACTGGCAGGCAGGAAACAATGCTTTTCTTGAAATAAGTCCACACACATTGATGCCTATTATCTAGAACTCACAACAATAAATTCACTCATATAATTGGCTTTTTAAAAATATAAAGTATTTATATCCCATCCCTCTGGCACACTAATGCTTGGCATGGCTTACAATAAGAGAGAAAAACATAATATTTACTATAAAACAACGTAATAGAACACAGTAGTAATTCACACGATTCACACAATCAGCATTAGGGCTGGAGAAGCCTCCTGCTCTAATTTGGGAGCCAGCTGTACTCTCTGTCTTCTATAGTGTATTAGATAAAAACAAGGCCAGAAGTCAGCAACGTGATCATCAGTCAAGGCCCAGCTGGGTAGGACAAGCATGCCCTACCCAGATTTACCAGCTTCTGAGCAGGGTAGGCAGAAATATCATCCTACCCAGCTAAGGCTTCACTGATGAAAAGCTTGCCACTTCCAACCTTGTTTTTATCTAACACACAATAGAAAACAGGGAGTGAAGCCATCTCCCAAATTAGGGTACGAGGCCTCTCCTACCCTAACGACGGTTGTGAGAACTGCGCTAATAAAAGACAGTAGCAGATATTATAAATAATACACAAGGAGGCTCTACACACGATCAGTGGTGTAGAGCCTGCAGGGGTTCTGCGGGATTGCTGGCTTGACCCGCTCTCCCCACAGACAAGCATCCAGCCGTCCCTGGTTGGAGAGATTGGCCACTCACATGACTACTGGCTCTGTCACGGAGCCTGTAGGAGCAGTGAGGATCGGAGGCCACCCGACCCCTGGAAGTCCCAGAATGCCCCAAAAAAGTGTGCAGGGCATTCTGGGGAGAACCCCAAGGCTGGGAGGCTTGTTGGAGTCTCCTGGTTGGGGGTCTGTTCATGAGTCACCACAGTAGGGAGCCGCATGATGGCAACTCACGATCGCCAAAATGGGGTCTGCGGAGCGCTCACTTTGCTAACCTCATTTAAGTGGGGTGGGGGGATTTAAGCAGGCTAACTGTTCTCATGCCCACTCAAAAGCGGGCTGGGCTTCCTTAGCCTGCTTTTGAGCAGTTGTGTGAATAGCCTCAAGATAATAACATCAGAGACCCCATTAGGGCCAATTTTTAAAATAAGTTATTTTGAAAACTAGTCAGAGAGAGACTGACAAAGGCCCTCTGGGAGGCACTTGCCTTTTCCACCACTCCTGAAAAAGCCCTATCCGTGATCCCTGCCAATCAGTGGTGGAGACACCATTGTGCGGGAGGGTTCAAAGAACCCGGGCCTCCATGCTCAGGGGTTGTGCCTGGCACCTCGGCCACATCCCTGCATCTGACATCAGATGGGAAGGGGGCATGACCGGGTTTGCAAATGGAACCCACCCTGGTTGGGAACGGGTCTCCTTGCCTTTACAAGCAGGGAAAGGTGCTCCCCACCACTGTGGCAAATGTGGTGCTGGCTCTAATTCACTCGCAAACAGGGCGCGCGGCACCATTTGCAAACCCGGCCATGCCTCTTTTGCGCCTAACATCAGACTCAAGGGCAGGGCTAGGGGGCTGCTGGCTGGTGGCAGCAGCTGAGCATGGGCCCGCGGCAGCTTTGCTACATTCCTGCTGCCAACCAAATCTGTTTCAGTGTTCGCATATATGCTGATGGGATCTGAGCTGTTGGTGACTGACCAGAACAGGGATCTTGGGGTCATGGTGGACAGTGTGAAATCAATGTGTGGCAGCTGTGAAAAAGGCCAACTCCATGCTAGGGATCATTGGGAAGGGAATTGAAAATAAAACTGCTAATATAAAAATATGCACCTATACAAAACTATGGTGCAGCCACACCTGTACAGTTCTGGTCACCATACCTCAAAAATGTCATTGTAGAACTGGAAAAGGTGCAGGAGAGGGCAACCAAGGCAAGACTACAATACCTGGGGCATTTTAGATTAGAAAAAAGACAACTGAGGGGATACATGTTAGAGGTCTAGAAAATTATGCATGCTGTGGAGAAAGCTGATAGAGAGAAAATTTTCTCCCTCTTGCATAACACTAGAACCAGGGGTCATCTCATGAAACTGATTGCCAAGAAATTTAGGACTAACAAAAGGAAGTACATTTTCACACAATTCATAATTCACCTATGGAATTCTCTGCCACAAGATGTGGTGACAGCCACCAGCCTGGATGCCTTTAAGAAGGACTTAGATAAATTTATGGAGGACAAATCTGTCCGTGACTACTAGTCTGAGGGCTGTAGGCCACCTCCAGACTAAGAGGCAAGATCCCTCTAAATACACGTTGCAGGGAAGCAATAGCAAGAGAGAGTGCATGACCTCAGCTCCTGCCTGTGGACTTCCTGGAGGCATCTGCTGGGCCACTGTGGGAAAGAGGATGCTGGACTAGATAGGCCTTGGGCCTGATCCAGCAGGGCTGTTCTTATGTTCTTATGCTAACGTTGGGACTGAGAGAAGAGCTCTATTCCCACAACCATTTTGAGCTATTTATATGCACAGTGATGACAGATGCAGAGTTTCTATATTCATTTTACGAATGTTTGGTTAGATGCTTTATAGCTATGTATAGCGGTACACTTTTGATTGAATTTTATGCATCTCATAAATATATCACATATACTTTATACATATACAGACTATTATGCCATTTGTGCAACACAACAATTATACAATCATACCTTTCTTTGCAGATTGAGTGAACTTCTATTTGGTAGTTAGACCTATCTATGGCACGAAGGGCTCACAAAGTCTCCCAGGGGCCAGATGTCATTGCCTTGCTGCTAGTACCACCAAACCAGCCAAAGAGCTGCAAGCTGAACAATGCTACTTAGAACACCACCTAGGGAGTATTATAAGCCCCATCACCTGACTCAGTACCTGGTCAGGTGACCATGGGGAACCAAAGCTATTCCACCTAGTCCACCTTATAAAACTCCAGTCCCAATTCCTGTCCTTCAGTCCAACAGTTCCTCTCCTAGGAGGCTTTTCATACATGGCTTTATACCTCGGGGCATCTGAAGAGCATATCTGCTTCGCAGCAGATTCACAAGATGTTTACTTTGGGGATTAAAATGACAGTCCACATAGCTGTTGGCTTCTCCCCACATGCCCTGGCAGGTCTTTTTCCTGTGTATTTGCACCTCCCTGGTCCGGGTTTCCCCTCCAACCAATCACAAATCACAGCACAGAGGAAGAGGGGAGGGAGCTTTTTAAAAATAGTTTGACAGCTAAGAGTGCAAGACCAGCATAATGAGCTCAAGACCTTACAAAACAGCTAGATCAAACAGCAGGATGCTTAACCCTTGCCTTTGTGAGTGACTGCCTTCATCACATAATGTTTACCCCTCTACCCCCACACACATCTACCTAATGTACTCTGTGTTGGAAGTGCTCTGTGCTGGCTCATGCCTCAGTGACAGAGGGGGACAGATTAGTGAGTCAGAGGGGTCAAGACATTGTTCATCCCTTCTCTACTGCTCTGACACTATCCCTTTGATATGTAGATTGCTACTCTCAGGAACTTCCTGCCTGCCTTGCCACTTCCTCTTCCCCTTTCTTCTCCCTTGCAACACACACGCTCTTCTCTCCCTGCACCATGTGTGCAGAGATGCAGAAACCATCCCTCTGCATCCAGCTAGCTAGCTAGATTAGAGATACTATCTCTCCACTTTCCTATCTAGAATGGAGTTCTCCAATAAAGACTCCTTATATTGATTGGAAACTATGAACTGGCTCCAAGTTTCTTTTACTCTCAGCGTACATGCATGCCTAGGCAGACTCCGCTGTGTTGTGCCTCAGTGCACTCTGCTGTAATAGAAGGGTATCTCTTACCAGAGAGAGTTCCCAACACTCTATTTGTCTGGCTGGCGCTGGCGAGTGGCACAACAAGGCAGCGGCAGAAGGACTGACTCGTAGGAGTCTCTAGAGCACTCACCCCTGCCAGCCACTGACTGTCTAGGAGGAAGGGAGGGAGGGAGGGAGGGATGGAGGGAGGGTGAAGAGCTCCCTTCCTCGGCCCTGTCTGCCTCCAAATGAGACAGATAGGCCAGTTTCAGGCTCCTGTGCATGCACGCGCACAGTGGCCAGCAACCACGGTGGTGAGTGCTCTAGAGACTGAGTCAGTCCGCCACTTCCCCGTCACACCACTCGCCAGCGTGCTGCCTAACCCAGCCCCCCTGGCCCTGCCCCAGAGCAGCTTCCCTTCAACGTTTGGGAGGCGGAAGAGCTGCTCTCGCTGCCATCCTGCTCCGCTGCTGCTGCTCAGGGCTTTAAAAGTGTTTTTAAAATGCCCCTAAGTGGCCGTGCCCCCCATCCCCCCCCAGTCCCTGTCCTGATTTCTGCCAACGCAGTGTTGTGTTGGCAATCCCGCTCCCCACCGCCAGCGCTTGCAATTGCAAATCAGTTAGAGCAGACCATACCCCAAACAGCTGTCAAACTCCATTGAGTTTTGAAAAACGTGGATTTACTGGCATGCCCAACACAAACGTAACGGAGAAAACTGCGGGGCATAACAGAAGCCCCGGGTTATTTTTCAAAAACCTCTAAAACTAGAGGATTTTTAAAAGCCAGACATAGTTTGGGCTAAGCCAAAATTCGCAGCCTCCATTCGGGGAAAATCAAAGTCCTGTCTATCCTGGTCCCTGATAGCCCACAGGGTTGCCAGGGTAAACCCAGCTAATATGCGGACTGGCACACTCCAATCAGGAGTGGATTCACAATAAAAGCCCTGTGTGAAAAACCTCCAGCAAGAATATCCTACTACACTGAATGTCTGCTTACTTCCTTTCCTCACAGTCTGACTTGGAATTTGACCATGTGGCTACGTTAGACTATGCTGCTTGCCTCTGGATCCTGAACGTTTGTTCTACAGTACACCACCACACCTCTGGACCTACCTGATGGTTTGCTCCCATCTAGCTCTGACCTTCTTAACACTGATCCCAGCAACTCCTCCTTGAGTTATGCTCCAGCACGGAGTCTGGTATGTTGCTTGGTTTATGTTTTATTGTTAGACCACTACAGAATGGAGTGACCAACACTATCTCTGGATCCATAACAGTCTCTAATGAAGAAAATTGTTGCTTTATTTATTTCCATTGGAGCTTGAAATTACAGTACTCTTTTAGATCACCATCTATTTTCTCGCCATCTGCTCTCTCATATGCTCAATTGTGTAAAGGCAGGGCAACCTTTGTAATTCGTCCTCAACATAGCTGTTCCTTTTACTAGATTTGCTTGCTTCTAGTAATCAAGTTGTTGCTTTTTGCTTCAGAATATGTCCATTCTTTGTACAATCTGTGTGATGTTTCAGAATCCCACAAATTTTATTTCCTACAAATGCAGGGCATGCACACATGCACATTCTCTCTCTCTCTCTCTCTCTCTCTCACACACACACACACACACACACACACACCCCAACCATACTCAGACAGGGGTCCCCAACTCAAAGACCCTCATGGGAATTTGAACCAACCACAATGAACCAACCACAACCACAATGTGGTGTTGAGGGACAAGGTCCATTTTCAGCTCATTATGACATTAGAATTATTAAAAATATTAATGAAAGCTATTATTAACGTAGTTCCCTGTGGATCTTTTCCCCTTGTCAATGACTCACAATTTTAACTAAGGATAGTGGCCAGAAAATAGCCATTGTCCCTGCTCAGTTACTGGGGCACTGGAGTGCACACCAGCTCCAAATCCTCTTCTCTCCCTAAATCACTGTTGCCTTCAGGTTGCAAACCTAGGCATGCTTGCTTAGGAGTAAGCCTCGCTGGGAACTCTGGGAATATTTCCAAGTAAACATGCATAGAATGGTGCTATAAGGTAGTTTCAGAGAGGACAGAGGATGTTTTCTCTCTTCTTCCCTTGGAATAACCTGGTCTCAAGCCATTAAGGGCTTTATAGGTAATAACCAGCACTTTGTATTTCACCCAGAAACATATTGGCAGCCAGTGTAGTTCTTTCAGAACTGTCCCCCGGCTCCCCACAGTCAGTACTTCCACCTTATATGGATTCAACTTCAGTTTGTTATCCCTCATCTAGCCCATTACCACCTCCAAGCAGGCATTTAGGGAAGATATGCCATTTCCTGATGAGGTCGACATGGAGAAGTAAATCTGGGTGTCATCAGCATATTGATAACACCCAGCACCAAACCTCCTGATGATCTCTTCCAGTGGTTTCATGTAGATGTTAAAGAACATTGGAGACAGTATGGAGCCTTGTGGAATTCCATACTTCAGTTCTCACGTTGCAGAGCAACAGTCTCCAAGCGACACCATCTGGAATTGATCAGAGTGGTAGGAATGGAACCACTGTAAAACCGTGCCACCCAATCCCACCTCTCTCAGGCGGTCCAGAAGGATACTATGGTCGATGGTATCGAAAGCCGCAGAGAGATCCAAGAGGACCAGCCGAGACACTCCTTCTGTCGGTAGCCAATTGGAAATCATCCACCAGGCCAACCAAGGCAGTCTCGACCCCATAGCCCACACGAAAACCAGTTTGGAATGGGTCTAGCTAATCTGCATCATCCAAAACTGCCTGGAGCTGAGAAGCCACCACCTGCTCAATCACCTTGCCCAACCATGAGGCAAGATGCACTCCATTAGACACCATTGTCATATGTGGCATTTCTGGGCTCCTGGACCAGTGTAATTGCTGTTGTCTAGCATTACAGTGATACTAACTTCTGCTCTCTGAAAGCTATAATTTCTGTATCAATTACAACTGACAAAAGGAAAACAGGCCGCAGATCCTTTCAGCATATTTATGCACAGTGTAAATAGAACACAAGGCCTCCCTAAAGAATTCAGCTACAGAATGAACAGTGTACATGTGCGCAGTATAATTGAATCTGCATAATGTCTCCTCAGGAAGTGTCCTCATGAGAAGAAGCACTTAATCCTTTGTAGCCTAGAGTGCCTTCAAAGGCCCAGAAAGATTGACAATGCAAGTAGATTATCTCTGTTGAAACATAATTTACTTTCCCCCTTCTTTTATAAAATATACAGCTACTTTGGCATTCAGTGAGGTTTGGTGAATATTTTGGACTCAGCAGCTGTGCTTTTGTATTTGGTTGCTCTCATTCATATGCTGTCTGTAAGGAAAATTCATACTTTCCATATTCCTGCCTTAACATGTGTTTGGTTGGAAGAAAGAGTTCAAGGGAGAAGCAGGAACAATGCGGCACAGGAGTTCTTATGGCAACACCACCCTTTCCCTGAATAGTGTGCATCTCCTGTGTGTCAGCTGGAAGTCTGGGCTTCCCTATGGGCACAGCCACACTACAGATCAATTTAATAATCAGTTTCTCTCAACAGGCCACATCGGATATTGTGGAGGAAGCACATTTGTGCATGGAGATTGTTTTTAATAAAAGGAGGTATATAAATTCAACCAAAAAGAAAGAAAGAAAGAAAGAAAGAAAGAAAGAAAGAAAGAAAGAAAGAAAGAAAGAAAGAAAGAAAGACAGTGCTTGGAAGATATAATGATATCTCTCCTCTAAGGGAGGAAAGCTGGTCTTGTGGTAGCAAGCATGACTTGTCCTCTTTATTAAGCAGGATCTGCCCTGGTTTGCATTTGAATGGGAGACCACATTAGTGAGTACTGTAAGATATTCCCCAATGGGGCCACTCTGGGAAGAGCATCTTCATGCTTGCATGCAGAAGGTTACAAGTTCGCTCCCAGGCATTTCCAAGACAGGGCTGAGAGAGCCTCCTGCTTGCAGCCTTGGAGAAGCCACTGCCAGTCTGTGTAGTCAATACTGAGCTAGCTGGACCAATGGTCTGACTCAATAGAAGGCAGCTTCCTACATTCCCTTTTTTAAAAGTGTTGGAAACAGTCATATGCCCAGGCAGCCACCTTTCCAGTTTGGAAGCCAGAAGCAAGTTAGTTCTTTTTTCTTCTTGCAGAATATAAAGGTGCCATGAATGATTAATGCTGGTATATGCTGAACCATTTTGGAAAGGCGGTATAGAAATGAGAGAGAGAGAGAGAGAGAGAGAGAGATGTGGGCAGAAAGGATACTAAAAGATCATAAATGTTGTGGACTTTTTAAAAAAGGGTGCCTCATATTTTTTAGCTGCAATGCTATTACTTACCTGAAAGTAAGCCCCATTGAACACAGTGGCTAACATGTAATGAAGAGTATCTGTAAAGCGGGACTGCAGGAACCCAGGAACCTAGGAACCTGCCTTCTACTGAGTCAGACCATTGGTCCACCTATCTCAGCATTGTCTACACCAGGGATTCTCAACGCTGGGTCCCCAGATGTTTTTGGACTTCAACTCCCATAATCCCCAACCAAAGGCCACTGGGGCTGGGAATTATGGGAGTTGAAGTCCAGTAACATCTGGGGACTCAATGTTGAGAAACACTGGTCTACGCTGTCTGGCGAGGGATGGCTCTCCAAGCTTCCAGGCAGGAGTCTTTCCAAGCCCTACTGGGAGATGCCAGGGAATGAATCTGGGACCTTCTGCATGCAGGCTGATACTTTACCACTGAGCCATGGCCCCAACCCCTAAGGGGAATATTTTACAGCAGACAGTGCTCCCATGTAGTCACCCATCCAAATGCAAACCCTGCTTCATAAAGGGGACAATTCATGCTTACTACTGCAAGACCAGCTCTTCTCCCCCACAAAAAAACCACTGTGCTGAGCCATGGAGAGGGGAGGACTTCACTTCATAGGAACACAGGAAACTGCCTTCTACCAAGGCAGACTATTGGTCCATCTAACTCAGTACTGTCTCCACTGACTAGCAGCAATTTTCCAAGAGTCAGAAATGTGTCTCCTCTCTTCTAGAGTGCTTCCAGAATGCAGGCAGTACAGAGACATTTTGCCCACTGGTGCAACAACATGCATGTATTGTGACTGCGGGAATTGCCTGTGGGCTCCATCATGTCCCTGCTGTTCCTCTTTACTCAGGATATTACTGAGTAGCGTTTGCTACTCAGGATATCAGCCAGTGGGACTTATTCCCTAGGCAAGAGACATGGTATACTCCTGCTAGATTTATTATTATTATGCTATTTACACACAGTCTACCAGATGTTATTGACTGGATTTGGTACTTTAATTATCAGGCCTTTTACAAGGGTCTATAATAACTAAAGAAAAATTAAAGATATCATTGTAGTATTCATGTTGTTCTGAGTAGTGTAGCCTTCTGTAGTTGATGTGTTGTAATTTTATTGGTGTCCAAGGTGTCAAGATGGTGTTCAAGTTGTTGTTGTTGTTGTTATTTCTTATTTGCACAGTCAAACAGGTGTTATTGATTGGTTTGTTATATCCAAATAAATAATAATAATAATAACTGGAATAATAGCAGATGAAGTGATGCAACACTTATTAACTAACAAAGAGCTTCCAGTTGAACAGAAAGGAAATTGCCCGAACACCAGAGGAACAAAAGACCAGCTGCTGATTGACAAAATGATTTTAGAAAACTGCAAGAGAAGAAAAACAAATCGAAGTGTGGCATGGATTGATGACAAGAAAGCTTTCGATTCATTGCCTCACACATGGATACTAAAATGTTTAGAAACAACTGGTGTCAGCAAAAACATTCAGATATTTATTTTAAAAAGCAATGAGTATGTGGAGTACACAGTTAACAATCAATGGCGAGACACTTGGACAGGTTAGCATTAGAAGAGGCATTTTCCAAGGGGACTCACTATCCCCTCTGTTGTTTGTAATTGCCATGACTCCACTTTCACAAATACTAAACAAAACAGGTCTCGGATACCAAACATCTAATACATCAAGTAAAATAAACCATCTGCTGTACATGGACGATCTGAAGTTGTATGGAAAGTCCCAGTCAGAAATTGAATCACTGCTAAACAATGAATTCAGTAGCGATATAGCAATGGAGTTTGGACTAGACAAGTGTGCTGCATTAATAATGAACAGAGGAAAAATAAGAAAAACAGAAGGAATAGAACTGCCCAATGGAAGCAAGATCAAGAACCTGGAAGAGAAAGAACATTACAAATACTTGGGCATTCTCCAGGCTGATAACATCGCACACACTGAAGTTAAAAGAAAAATTGGAAGTGAATACATCAGGAGAGTTAGAAAAGTCCAAACTCAATGGCGGGAACACCATACAAGCCATAAACACCTGGGCTATACCTGTTATCAGCTACGCTGCAGGAATAATAGACTGGACCCAGGCAGAGCTAGAGACGATGGATCATAAGACCAGGAAAATGATGACCATCAACCACGCTCTATACCCCCAATGTCGATAGACTATACCTCCCTCGCAGCTCAGGTGGAAGAGGAATGCTGCAAGTCCATCAAACAGTAGTGGAGGAGAAAAGAGGCCTTGAAGAATATATAAAGGACTGTGAAGAAGATACAATTAAAATGGTCATTAACAAGAAACTATTCAACACCAATGAAATAAAGCAGGCCTACAAGAAAGAACAAGTCAAGAACCGAGCAGAAAAATGGAAAAAGAAGCCCCTGCATGGTCAATATTTGCACAATATAAGTGGAAAATCAGAAATCACCAAGACCTGGCAATGGCTTAAGAAAGGCAACTTGAAGAAAGAAACAGAGGGTTTAATGGTGGCTGCAAAAGAACAGGCACTAAGAACAAATGCAATAAGAGCAAAAGTCGAAAAATCCACCACAAACAGCAAGTGCCGCCTTTGCAAAGAAGCAGATGAAACTGTGGACCACCTAATCAGCTGTTGTAAAAAGATCGCACAGACTGACTACAAACAAAGGCATGACAAGGCAGCAGGGATGATACACTGGAACATCTGCAAAAAATACAAGCTACCTGTAGCCAAAAATTGGTGGGACCATCAAATTGAAAAAGTTGTAGAAAATGAAGATGCAAAAATATTATGGGACTTCTGACTACAAACAGACAAACATCTGCCGCACAATACACCAGATATAACTGTAGTTGAGAAGAAAGAAAAACAAGTTAAAATAATCGACATAGCAATACCGGGGGATAGCAGAATAGAAGAAAAAGAAATAGAAAATATCACAAAATACAAAGATCTACAAATTGAAATTGAAAGGCTGTGGCAGAAGAAGACCAAAAAAAATCCCAGTGGTAACTGGCGCCCTAGGTGCAATTCCAAAACAACTTGAAGAGCACCTCAACATCATAGGGGTCACAGAAATCACCACCAGCCAATTACAAAAAGCAGCTTTACTGGGAACAGCCAATATTCTGTGACGATATCTATAATAATAATATTGATAATAAAATCCAGCCATTCCAGGTCCTTAGGAAGGACTCGATGTCTGGATAAAATAAACCAGTCAACAACACCTGTCTGACTGTGTAAACAAGAAATTATTATTTATTATTATTATTTCTTGTTTACACAGTCAGACAGGTGTTATTGACTGGTTTGTTTTATCCAGACATCGAATCCTTCCCAAGGACCTGGGATGGCTGAATTTTATTGTCAATTGTTATAGATATCGTCACAGAATATAGGCTGTTCCCAGTAAAGCTGCTTTTTGTAATTGGCTGATGGTGATTTCTGTGACCCCTATGGTGTTGAGGTGCTCTTCAAGGTCTTTTGGAACTGCACCCAGGGCGCCAATTACCACTGGGATTATTTGGGTCTTTTTCTGCCACAGCCTTTCAATTTCAATTTGTAGATCTTTGTATTTCATAATTTTTTCTATTTCTTTTTCTTCTATTCTGCTATCCCCCAGTATTGCTATGTCGATTATTTTAACTTGTTTTTCTTTCTCCTTGACTACATTTATATCTGGTGTATTGTGTGGCAGATGTTTGTCTGTTTGTAGTTGGAAGTCCCATAATATTTTTACATCTTCATTTTCTTCAACTTTTTCCATTTTATGGTCCCACCAATTTTTGGCTACAGGCAGCTTGTATTTTTCGCAGATGTTCCAGTGTATCATCCCTGCTACCTTGTCATGCCTTTGTTTGTAGTCAGTCTGTGAAATCTTTTTACAACAGCTGATCAGGTGGTCCACTGTTTCATCTGCTTCTTTACAAAGGCAGCACTTGCTGCTTGTTGTGGATTATTATTATTTTACACAGTCAGACAGGTGTTATTGACTGGTTTGTGTTATCCAGACATCGAGTCCTTCCCAAGGACCTGGGATGCCAGAATTTTATTGTCAATGTTCTTGCTGTTATAGATATTGTCGCAGAATATAGGCTGTTCCCAGTAAAGCTGCTTTTTGTAATTGGCTGATGGTGATTTCTGTGGCCCCTATGGTGTTGAGGTGCTCTTCAAGGTCTTTTGGAATTGCACCCAGGGTGCCAATTACCACTGGGATTATTTGGGTCTTTTTCTGCCACAGCCTTTCAATTTCAATTTGTAGATCTTTGTATTTGGTGATTTTTTCTATTTATTTTTCCTCTATTCTGCTATCCCCTGGTATTGCTATGTTGATTATTTTGACTTGTTTTTCTTTCTTCTCGATTACAGTTATATCTGGTGTATTGTGTGGCAGATGTTTGTCTGTTTGTAGTCGGAAGTCCCATAATATTTTTACATCTTCATTTTCTTCAACTTTTTCAATTTGATGGTCCCACCAATTTTTGGCTACAGGTAGCTTGTATTTTTTGCATATGTTCAAGTGTATCATCCCTGCTACTTTGTCATGCCTTTGTTTGTAGTCAGTCTGTGCGATCTTTTTACAACAGCTGATTAGGTGGTCCACGGTTTCATCTGCTTCTTTACAAAGGTGGCACTTGCTGTTTGTGGTGGATTTTTCGACTTTTGCTCTTATTGCATTTTTTCTTAGTGCCTGTTCTTGCGCAGCCAGTATTAAACCCTCTGTTTCTTTCTTCAAGTTGCCATTCTTAAGCCATTGCCAGGTCTTGGTGATGTCTGATTTTCCACTTATATTATGCAAATATTGACCATGCAGTGGCTTATTTTTCCTTTTTTCTGCTCAGTTCTTTACTTGTTCTTTCTTGAAGGCCTGCTTTGTTTCATTGGTGTTGAATAGTTTATCGTTATTGACCATTTGAAGTGCATCTTCTTCACTGTCCGTTATATATTCTTCAAGGCCTCTTTTCTCCTCCTCTACTGTTTGATGGGCTTTATTTATTTATTTATTTATTCATTTATCATCAAATTTGTACACCTCCCCAAACTTTCATCTCTGGGCAGTTTACAATAACATAAAACCAGTTAATAACATATACCAGAACTTTAAAAGAATTTAACAATTTAAAAATAAACCAGAGATTAAAACCCCAAAATATTAGGAAGCTGAGAAAGCTTGGGCGAAAAGATGGTTTTTCAGGTGTTTTTTGAAAATTGCCAGAGATGGGGAGGATCATATCTCAGCAGGGAGTGCATTCCACAATCTCGGGGCAGCAACTGAGAAGGCCTGTCTCTCTGTAGCCACCAAACGAGTTGGTGGTAACTGGAGATGGACCTCCTCAGATGACCTCAATGGATGATGGGGCTTGTAATGAAGAAGACACTCTCTTAAATACCCAAGGCCTAAGCCATTTAGGGCATTGTAAGTTATAACTAGCACTTTGTATTTTGCCCGGAAACCTATTGGCAGCTAGTGTAACTCCATCAGTAAAGTATTCCTTGCAGCATTCCTCTTCCACCTGAGCTGCGAGGGAGGTATCGCCTATCTACATGACTGCGGGGGTGCAGAGCATGATTGATGGTCATTATTTTCCTGGTCTTACGATCTAGCGTCTCTAGCTCTGCCTGGGTCCAGTCTATTATTCCTGCATTATATCTGATAATAGGTATAGCCCAGGTGTTTATGGCTTGTATGGTGTTCTCACCATTGAGTTCAGACTTTTAAAAAATTTTCTAACTCTCCTGATGTATTCACTTCCAGTTTTTCTTTTAACTTCAGTTTGTGCGATGTTATCAGCCTGGAGAATGCCCAAGTATTTGTAATCTTCTTTCTCTTCTAGGTTCTTGATGTTGCTTATTTTGGGGTGTAACAAAGTCAGATCACTGCGTTCACATTGGGGTTCGGATTACTGTGTTGCTTAGGTTACCTAACATCCATACCCTGAAAGACAATAGAAGGTCACAACTGGAGCGTATCAGAATATAGTGGGAAATAATTCTTAGTGTGGTTGAGCTATTACACCAAATGTTCCTGAAGAGATAATGATAGACCTAAAGTGGCAAGGAGACACAAGGATCAAATACATTATTTAGAGGGCAGAAATCCCTGTCAGAAAAATAGAATTGTAATTATGGTTTATTTCAGCACCTATAATATCTAAGTGTCAACTTTTTAACAATGCAATAATAAAATGCTTCAACTACAAACCACCACACAGCACTGATATATTACAGCCTTTGGGGAAGATAAAGCAGGAGGCATTATTCCTTAGCTTTAGCTTATTTTAGAATGTAGAGAATTTTAAAGGAGGCTTCGTGGCTTCTGCCTAATGGAGGCTAGCAATTGTATCCAAATAGAAATGTCAAGCACTATTGCTTCTTATAGGGCCAGGCGACAGAGACTTATATTTATATTCTGCCAGATATAAATGATGGAGCTAACGGCACATGCATAAGGTTCCCAGGGTGCCTCCCATCTAGACATGGACAAGACCTAGACTGGTTTAGCTTTAGCAAGAGGGCTGCCTCATCATGGGCCTTTACTGGTACCTTTTTGTTTATGATTGATCAGTTGCAATAATATGAACATCATGCATATACTCCACCCACATGGAGGATCTAGACAAAGGTTTCTCCTATTTATTTATAAGATACTCAGCTGTTGACCTCCAAACTAAAAACAGCCCCAGACAAAGCCAATCACTTCTGTCATGAACTCATTAAGTAGCCTTAGGCAAGTCAGTTCCTTGGCTGCAATATGGAAATAAAAATGCATACTGTACAGAGTTGTTACATAGATTACAAGACAATATACAGTATGTGAAGTGCTCCGAAAACTCAAAAATGCTTTTCAAATGCCAGGCATTACTATACAAACTGAACACTGGAGGAGATGAACAGCATGCAACCCTCCTGCCAGGCAGCGAATCTGCTACCTCATGTCAGATCCCCAGAGAAAAGCTCTGCATAAAGTGCTTTTAGCTCTCTCTTTCTCTCTCTCTCCCTCCCACAGCAGCATGGCCTGTGAATGCTGAACACCACCTGACGGTGTGTCATATTATCCTTTGCCTCAGGCAACAAAATGTCTTGGACCATGCCCTTACCCACCAGCCCCTACCTAAATTTAGCTTGGGGCAATAGGTTAATTAGCTTGGGGCAACTACGAGCATTTCCACGCTCTAAGGCCAGGGTGCACGACTCAAATGTTCTGGTGAGCTTTAACCAACTTGGTGTGCAGGGGTCAAAGTCAATTTTCAGCACATTAATAATTCAGTTGAAATTAATTATTAAAATAATGTAAGTGAAGGGTTGGGGTTGGGGGGGGAGTGAAAGGGGAAGATGGATGAGGGACGGGGTCTGTGGGCTCTGGCCCAGGAGAGGGGCTAGCAAGGCGGGCGGCAAACATATGGTCTCAAGCAGTCAACAGCCTTGAGCCACTGCTGCTCATTAACAGGAGAGGCCAAGAGCTTATGGTTACTGCTGTCGCTGCTAGACATTCCTTCCTGCAGTTAAAAAAAAACTCCCCATGGGCCACAAGCTGGATCCAGCCCCCGGTCCATATGCTGTGCAGGCCAGCTCTAATGGCTTCCCCACTCAGAACATTCCAGAAAAATCTCCATTAATAAACATCTGCCAACCAACATTAATGTTCTCTTGTCACCTCTCAGTAGGGTTTCAACCCTCGAGTGGAACTTACTCTCAAGCCTACATCCATAGGATCAAGCTGCAACATGGAGGTAAGATCAATTGAATTCTATGGAACTTAATTCTGAGTTAAAATGTTTAGGATCATACGGCACAGACTTCATCGATTAATCTACAAAATAAAGCTTGCTAACACACTAAGCATACAGGATATGCAAGAATGTGACTATACAACGATATGTAAATTTTTATTTTAGTTATATTTTAGTCCAGATCTCAGTGTTTGAACATATGTAATGCATTATTGTCATTTATCTCCTTTGTACCTCTGTGCGAGGTTGTAAGGACAGATGCCTGCTATGAATTCCTAAGTCTGTCTAGATAGTAACAAGTTTGTTTCCTAACTATTCAAGCATAACCATGCCAGATGTTACTGTTGGCATAAAACTTGTTATTCTCAATGAGCTAGAAACTAATTTTCATTTGCAAAATGGTGGGCAATCCACACTGACTTTGCATGCACATTTTGAACTTATTTATTTACTGTGTATTGGATCCCTTGGGTGGGTGGCTACTTTTTACAGAAGTTGTAAATGGAGATATTCAGCTAAAAAGAGATACCATAGCTCCTTGCTTATGTCTACTTCTGAATGGTCAAGGCTGGCACTACCCACAATGAAAATAAGCAAACATATATGTCTAAAATTTCCCAGCAAAATTAAAAAAAACCATATTGAGAGGTTTCTTATTTTAAAAGAACTGAAACCAGACATGACAGGAATTTCACTTGGCATTAATAAAAGTAATTGATGATGATGATGATGTATTAATAACAATAATGCTGACTGACGTTCAGACTAATGCTGTGTGAAGGAAGGGCAATTTCCGCTGATCTCCCCTCTCTCTCTAACACTGTGCTGGTGTTATGTCAGAAGTGTAATTTTTGCTGATTTCCCCTTCCTTATGAAGCTTACTGTTACTCTCAAAAATACGTCCCTGAGGGCTGCTGAGGGCACATATTCTTGGGGAGCGCAGTGGGCTTCAGAGGGAAGAGGAGAGTGATTAAAATCACTCCATCCTTATAGCACCAGCAGCATTAGAGTGAATGTCAGATAATCATAATCATCAGATAATCATAGAGCATAGCTCAGTGGTAGAGCATCTACTTTGCATGCAGAAGGTCCCAGGGTCACTTCCTGGCATCCCCAGATAGGACTGGGAAAGTCTCCTGCCTGAAAGCTTGGAGAGCCACCACCAGTCAGTGTCAACAATACTGAGCTAGATTAACCAATAGTCTGACTTGGTCTTCCTATGTCTTTCCCTTTTATAGCAGGCCAAATATGCTGTCTGGCCAGCCCACCCACACCTCACACCAGCTACAGGAGCAGCAACGACAGGAAGGGCACTGGGAAGCAGAGCTGGGGCTCAGATGGGGTTGATGCGGGCCTGGGGAAGGGTGAGGGCAGTGTGGGCATCTGGACTCTGGCAAATGGCCTGGTGGGTCACTCGGAACCCACTGATGATGTCAGCCAGCAGGCACGGCTGGTGAGGATTGTTCCCTGGCAGGGAGTGGGCATGGGGTTGTTGAGCGGCAATTGGGGAAAAGGAGGAGAACGCACAGTAGTGGAAGGGATAATAAAACACATGGGGGAGGATCCAGGAAGGGCGAGCCTCAGATGTTCAGAATGTGGTAAAGCAAAGATAAAGTGTGCCGTCAAGTCGGTGTTGACTCCTGGTGATCACAGTGTCCTGTGGTTGTCTCTGATAGAATACAGGAGGGGTTTACCATTGCCTCCTCCCACACACTGGGAAACATACGGGTGGGGATTCAACCGGCAACCTCTGGCTTGCTAGTCAAGTCATTCCCCTGCTGCACCATTAGGTGGCTTGTTCAGAATATGAAGCTGCCTTTAAAAATGTCTCGGCCAATGATGAGGGCAAGGCAGTGTGAGAGAGGGGGCTGTAGTCTCCCAGTGAGGAGCCAGCCCAAGGACGTGGCTGCCTAGGAGGAGGACCCGGTGATGCTAACCCCTTCCCCTACCTCTGAGGCCTTGCCTGGGCACTTCTGCCTAACCCCACTAGGGGTGCTGAGGACACGCCCGGAGTGACTGACATACACATTTCTGGTAAGTGTGGGATTGAAAAGAGTTCTGGAATTGAATGTTATTGTTGTTAATTGTGTTTATTTATTTTCTTAGTTGTGTATTTGCAGCCTCGGAATTGGAAGTGAACAGAAGTAGAAAAAATATGTTGTTTGCGTAAAATAAAAGAACCTTTTTTTGCAATAAAGTTACAGCAGCAAGAAATAATCAGGAGTCGGTAGAATTTACAATGCTTTATTTACCCTCCTTTGTTTCCTCGAGTTATCCAGACTTCATGGTCAATATCCAGCTGAGGGCTACATCTCTGGCCTGCTGCACCCTTCAAAGGTAGTGCCAGGGTTGTGCAAATGGGGCAGTTGAACAAGCAGTGCTGCATTGTTCCGAATGGGGAAATCTGCCTTCGTGCTGTTTGTGCAACCACCCAGTTTGTGCTATCCGAACACTGCTTTGAAAGGCCTAGTCACGCTGCAGCACACTGTTACAGAGTCATAACACTGAGCTGGATGTCAACCAATAGTACTGAGATTGTGGTCCCCGTTGTAGTAGAGAGGTGTGCATCAAATAGATTTTGCATTTCGTTTCTAGCTCAAAACCAAGTGCAAAATGTTCAAAATGTTTTGTTGAAAGAGTGGGCAAGCCTGCTATTTTGATGAAACACTAAAAACATTTTGAGTGTTTTGAGCACTATTTTTCTGGGGATTGCTGGTCTACCAGTTGGGGTCGGCGGGTAGACCAATCCTCTGAGGTAGGCCAACGTGCTATGTCTGGAGCGAAGGCCTGGTTTACCTGCTGCACACAGCGCGTAGATCAGACCTCCACTCCAGACTTAGTGCACTGGGCCACCTCAGAGGACAGGTCTACCCACCGACCCCAACTGGCAGACCAGCATTCCCCTTAAAATGGCACTCAAAACAATTCAGGCTTGAACAAGGTAGTTTTGTTTCAAGCTTGAAACAGGCCCTTTATTTAAAGGCTGATTCATTTCGATTCAGATGTTTCGAACTCGAATCAAATTTGCACATCTCTACTTTGAAGATAGAGGTGGATACTGATGTAATTGCTGTAAGTCACCCTGAACCCTTGAGATAATATAGCTCACATACAAAGCAACACCCCATGGAACAGAGTCTAGACAACTATCACTTCCTCCCTGGCACCCTGAGCTTCCTGAAAAACTCTTGCCACGAGTCAAGCAACCCTCAGCAATTCCATAGACTGTAATGTGGGTGGCTGTAAGGCAAGACAGAGTCAAGGGGAAAACTTGTTTTGCTAGTCTGGCTCCACTGACATTTGAGCTCTTTCCCCTCCCACTACAGGCACTCCACACTACAGTCCACATAGTTGCTGAGGGTCCTTTGACATGGGTTTTTGGAAAGCTCAGGGTGATGGCTGTGCAGACTTTTTTTCTGCTGTCATTGTTTTGTATGTGAAGCAATATTATTTAATTTAATATACTGTATACTTTCATTGGTGGAGCCAAGATGTTGAAGGGATTGTTTTTAATTCATTCTAATTTTAGCTCCTCTGTTTTTCATTCATTCTAATGTTAGTATACTTCCATTAGTCACTTTGGATATGGTATCAAGTGGGATAAAAAATCAAATAAACAAATGTAATAGACTCACAATGGCCCTTTGAGATTGGCTAGGTTGAGATACAGTGAATTGTTTAAGGCTACTGACATGAATGAATAGGGACTTGACCTTGGATTTCCCACATCCAAATCCAATCAGGATGGCTTTTTTGACTACAGTAACTTTGGAGAGTTACTCTTATTTTGGAAAGTTTAATCTTCTTTGGAAATATTCAGCACAACCAGCCACCCAAGATTATAGAGCAAAACATCACGCCTTGCAGATGACGGCATCCTTTAAGACAGTTGTTTCTTTCATCCAGTTCTAAGCATCTTCTGAAGTGAAGTGTCATAATCTGCCAAGTAGCAAAGTTTAATTTTCCATTAGTGAAGTTCTCGTTAAGGATATAAAATGATAATAAAGCACTGACACCTGCTCACTGTTTTGATTTCAAATCAATACAGTTTCTAATGAAGCTCTAGAACCACTGTGGAAGATTCATGTACTAGTCCTAGGATAATTTTAAATACTTTCCCCCTGTAGTAGTGTATAAACACGTTGAAACCCCCAACCTTTAGGAGTGTTGTCTGAGGAATCTGCACCCAAAACGTCAAGCTGCAGTAACAAAAATCTTGTTTTGTGAACAGGAACTTTTAATTCTGTTCCCAGAGTACAGTACCTTATGCAAATCAAGAGAAATGCACATTCCAGCGTGTTCGCTTCCTTTGTTGCAATGAAAAAGAGGTCTATGTGGCACTTTAAAGACTATCAAATAATGGGTGGCTTCACATGTAGGAACATAGGAAGCTGCTATCAAATAATACAGAGTACTTACTTATACAGAGTAAGACCCTTAGTCCATCAAACTCAATATTGTCTACACTGTCTATGCAGATTTCATGGTTTTACATTTGATTTATAGATGATTGTATTTTGTTTTTAGTTTGGAAACCGCCCAGAGCCATTGCATTGGGAAAGGTGTAGAAATGTAATGAAATGTGAAAAATAAATAATAATAAATATATATGCTGACTGGCACTGGTCTCCAAGAGTTCAGACAGGAGTCTCTACCAGTCCTACCTGAAGATGCCAGAGAGTGGGCCTGAGACCTTCTGCACGCAAGCAGATGCTCTACTATTGAGCTTTGGCCCCATCCATCTTACAGCAGACAGTGTTCACGAGTAGTTACTCATCCAGATGCAAACCCAATCAGGGCAAACCAGGTTTAGAAAAGGGGACAAGTCATGCTCATTACTGTAAGACCAGCTCTCCTCCCCACATCGATCCCGAGTTCCCCAACCACATTTCCATCTGGGAACCTGACATCTGTAACCAACTTCAAATCTAGGTTATACATGTCAGGTTCCTAGAGGAAAGTGTGGCTGGGGAACCCGGCATTGGCAGTAACCCCGGCTAACTGAGCAAAAAGACACCTTTTAAAGTGGTGATTCTCTTATTTAGCAGGGGGAAAGCAACTGGCCCTATCCATCCCCAGCACAGCATCCCTGCAGTGGCTGTTGCTGGCAACTGCCTTATGTTTCTTTTTAGACTGTGAGCCCTTTGGGACAGGGAACCCTCTAACTTATGTATTTATTTTTCTATGTAAACTGCTTTGAGAACTTTGGTTGAAGAGTGGTATATAATATTCATCGTAGTAGTAGTAGATTATTTTGCCGAGAACAAATGAATACAAGATTCAGTCATAGTTAATATTACCTGCTCTCACCAGTAATGAACTGGCATACAGCCCAGAGATGGAAGTTTGGGGCTGTCTACAAATTTCGTAAATAAATAAATAAGAATGCAAAGATGATTATTGTAACTCTGTACTGAAAGTAGGCTAATAATTTTCTGTAATGAGCTATCTAGCCATTCCTAGTCTTGACTGAGTCTGAAATGTATGCAGATTTGCTTATCAGATGAGCTCTATTCACTATGTTGTATGCATATTCAGTCTGTCTATGGCAGGGATTCTCAAACTTGGGTCCTCAGGTGTTATTGGACTTCAACTCCCATAATCCCCAGCCTCAGTGGCCTTTGGTTGGGGATTATGGGAGTTGAAGTCCAATAACACCTGAGGACCCAAGTTTGAGAATCACTGGTCTATGGTGTACACAGAGCCACCTAATGGCACAGTGGGGAAGTAACTTGCCTAGGGAGCAAGAGGTTGCTGGTTCAACCCCCGGCTGGTATGTTTCCCAGACTATGGGAAACACCTAGATCGGGCAGCAGCGATATAGGATGATGCTGAAAGGCATCATCTCGTACTGCAAAGGAGATGGCAATGGTAAACTCCTCCTGTATTCCACCAAAGAAAACCACATGGCTCTGTGGTCGCCAGGAGACAACACCAGCTCAATGGCACAACTTTACTTTACTTTATGGTGTACACATGTATATGCACATACAGTTATTCACACATTATTTTCAACACATGTACAGGACACTTCCCATCTGTATCCTGCATCAGAGGAGACCTCCCAGATCCACTTATAAGGTGAGAAGAAATAAAAAAGCAGGGGCGTAACTATAATAGGGCAAGGGCAGACAGTTGTCTGGGGGTCCACTGCCTTGGGAGGCCCCCCAGAGGCAAGTCATAAAGAGCCTTGGGAGGCCCCCCAGAGGCAAGTCATAAAGAGCCCCTGGTGGCGCAGTGGTAAAAACTGCCGCGCTGTAACCAGAAGGTTACAAGTTCGATCCTGACCAGGGGCTCAAGGTTGACTCAGCCTTCCATCCTTCCGAGGTCGGTAAAATGAGTACCCAGAATGTTGGGGGCAATATGCTAAATCATTGTAAACCGCTTAGAGAGCTCCGGCTATAGAGCGGTATATAAATGTAAGTGCTATTGCTATTGCTATTGCTATATGACTGACTCCCCCAGCTGTGCACCCGCCCGGGCTTCCTTCAGTTGTATTCATCCTTTCATCCTTATTTCATTTTCTTATTTGCCTTATTATTTCCCTTTTTCAAGTAAAAAGGGGGCCAGAAGTAGGGAAAGAGGCTGGAAGGTGTGAGGGTGTGAGGATGCCTTCTGAGCAATGTCGAGAGAGAGATGCTTCCCTTGAAATTGCTCTGACGTTTTTTTATGAGCAGAAACCACCAGCATTGCCTCAGCATTTCAGTTTGGGGGGAACTCTGTGGCAGCTCTATCGGAAGAAGCAAGCTATTCTTTGAAGCCTATGCGCAGCTCCCAGGAAGGGTAGTGCCAATGCATCATTGCCTTGGCTGCAGCTTTTTGAGGCAGATATAAAGGAAGCAGTGATCACAACTGTTCTGCACACGGTATTGAGATTCTCCACAAGGTATCTGGGATGAACCTGCTTCTCAGTTACAAAGTGTTCAAATGGGCAACTGTGCTGCATACGGAATGGAGATTCTCCACAGGGGATGAACCCACTCTTCAATTACAAAGTAGTCAAATGGACTCCACATCCAATCTCCATCCCATTACTGTCCTAAAGTTGTGATCCAACTTTAAAATTCACAGTAAAGACCAATAAGTACTTTCCTCCCCAGAAGCAAGGTGATTAGAAAACTAAATAGAAAACCCAGCATGCTGTGCAGAAGTTAAGTGTTCTCTTACCTTTGGCAATGTAATTATCCTCATTAAAGTATCTTTGGCTTGTCAGTAAGTTCATTCTTCCGGGATGAGACTAACTAGAGTTTCACAAGTAAGTTTCATTAGTTCAGCACATGGCTTATTCAGCTGTCATTAGCACTGTGAAGACTGCCATTAATTTTTCATAGCAAGGAAGTATGGCCATTGAAGAAATATTTTACAGAAAATTTGATTTAGCAGGAAAACACATTAAACATAACAGTTAGAGAGATCTTGGGAAGGAATGTATGAGAACTTATTAAATATTGACTAGTATTGTGCTCAATAATGCACAATTCATATAACTGGAACATTTATTTTTCATTGAATTTGTAGGTAAGTGCTGGACTAATCCCAATAAGAGAGTGTCCCAATTCTGGATAAGTCTGTTTTCAAGCAACACAATTAATTGTTTTCTTTGGGGAAGATCCATAGCCTGGGTTACATTTTTCTGTGTAGAGGGGTGGGGAAACGTAACATAACGCACATTTCAAATATTCAAAGCACATACATTAACTTAGTAAACAGTGCTGTACAGTAGACCTCGGTTATTATTCTCTCATTGCAAAAGAGGAGCCGAGGCTAAAAGAATAGCATTTGCTAAGGGCAGTGTGACATTTATTATTTTATTTATTTATTTATTTAACATATTTGTATACCACCCAAAACGAAAGCCACAGATTCTTTTATAGATAATCTGAGATGGGGTTAGAGAGTCCAGACAAATGCTTGTATGGAACAAAAAGTTATATTTATATTCTAAGACTTTAACACATGTCCCCTTTCCCCACACCTTGGAAACAACTATACTATATTTTTGTCCAACAGCGTGTTCATACAATGGCGCAGATGGCAAGGGCAGCATTTTAAAGTTTCCTGCAGCACTAGAGTATTTTAAGGTGCTTTCATGGCAGGGCTTCCTCCTGCCTGCTCTTCACAGCTATCCTGTCCCTTGCTGGTCTGATAGCTGATGATCTGGCCATGGAGAAATAATAACAACAGAAGCTACTTTATTTGTGAGATACACCATAACAATTGTTCTCTGGGTGGCTCACAAAATTGGGAAAAAATGATTGAATAAAACATACTATTAAAAACCCATTGAAACAAATAAAGGCTAAAATAAAATACAAAATAAAATGAAAACTTTTTTAAAGGCCTGGGTGAACAGAAAAATCTTCAAGTGGTGTCTAACAACAAAAGGATGATGCTAGGCAAGCCTCACTGGGGAGACTATTCCATAAATGTAATGCCACCTCCAAAAAGGCCCTCTCCCCAGTAGCCTCACCTCACCTCATTTGGCAGTGGTGAGATACTGGGAGAGCTTTTTCAGCCATGCAGGGCCCATCTGCCATGCAACTTCTCCTTTCTCAGAACTCTTTCTTTCCACAGCCATTACATTCCTGGCTGCGTCTGAGGAAGGGGTAAGACTGTGAGGCCTAATACATTGGCCTGGGGGATGTGGCCGTAGGCTTCGTTTAGTGGTAGAGCATCTGCTTTTCATGCAGAAGGCCCCAAGTTCAATCCCTGGTGTCTCTAGGTATGGCTGAGAAAAATTCCTGCCTGAAACCCCTAAGAGTGGCTGCCAGTCAGTGTAGAAAATATTGGGCAAGACAGAGCAATAGTCTGACTCAGTATAAGGCAGCTTCCTATGTCCTATGTCACTGTCCCCCCTCCCAAGAACATTTTCTGATGAAAATAGGGGCTCCTCCCTTCCAAGAATACAATATCTATCAGAGACC
Source organism: Hemicordylus capensis (assembly GCF_027244095.1). Lineage (NCBI taxonomy): Eukaryota > Metazoa > Chordata > Lepidosauria > Squamata > Cordylidae > Hemicordylus > Hemicordylus capensis. The sequence goes on along the minus strand of NC_069660.1, from coordinate 33,456,010 downwards.
ATTCCATCTGGTCATTATGTAACTTCATTATGTATTATTGTGTGAGAGTTGGTACCTGGATTTGCTTTTTGCTCTCCTCCTTCCCAGTTCCTTTTTTCTTTTTTGCATTGTGTGTCTTAGATTGCAAGTCATTATTTTAAACTGAAAATGGCCTTTCTGCTTTGGCAGAAAGATAGCATATAAATGTTGCAAATAAATCAGTTCATTGTCTTCTCAATTAGCTGTCCTACCTGCAAACAATCGAAATGCATTTCTTTTTCTCCTTTGACAAATACGTTCTTGGAGGCAGTCTTTCACAGAGCAACAATCTGTCTTTAGCCCGCAGTAGACATGGGCACTGGGCAGCAGACCCATTTGTATAAATGTGGGTCTGCCCCCATTTATGTGTAAGGCAGGGTATGAAACCCAAAGTGTTGGACTGGCATGGGGTGATGAACTCTTCCTCTACCCACCACTCTTACTCCATAGTCCATCCCTGCAAGGTGTTTTTCCCCCAGCAGGATTCTAGTACTGAAAGTGGACCTAGCAAGGAGAAAAGTGCCCGTGCAGAAGAGCTGTGAAGGCAACAGCCATGGGCTGGGGGGAATCAACATGTCACACTCATGGTGCTTCAAATTACATCCCTACTCCCTGCTCCACTTTGGAATGGAGTAGAGCCACATCTAAAGAAGTGGGTGTTGGGAATTCTCTCTGGTAAGAGAAACCCTTTTTCATTATAGCAGAGTGCACAGAGGCACAACACAGCGAAATTTAGTTAGGCATGCATGCATGCTGAGAGTAAAAGAAACTTGGAGCCAGTTCATAGCTGCAAATCAATATAAGTGGTATTTATTAGATAACTCAATTCTAGATAGGAAAGTGAGGAGATGGGATGTCTAATCTAGCTAGCTAGCTGATGCAGATGGATTCTGCATCTCTGCACACATGGTGCAGGGAGAGAGGAGCTTGCATGTTGCAAGGTAGAAGGAAGGGAAGAGAAAGGAAGTGGCTGGAAGGAAGGAGGTCCCTGAGATTAGCAATCTACATATCAAAGGGATAGTGTCAGAGCAGTAGACAAGGGATGACCAATGTCTTGACCCTCTAGCCCTCTGACTCACTAGTCTGTCCTCCTATGTCACTGAGACAAGAGATAGCACATAGTCCTTCACTTCCAACAGTGGATCAGTCGCTTGCCACATGTGATTTGATCGCTCTTAGCCACCTAATGGTGCAGTGGGGAAATGACTTGACTAGCAAGCCAGAGGTTGCCTGTTCGAATAAGCCTATATCGGGCAGCAGCGATATAGGGAGATGCTGAATGGCATCATCTCATAGTGTGCAGGAGATGGCAATGGTAAACCCCTCTATTCTACCAATGACAACTAAAGGGCTCTGTGGTCGCCAGGAGTCTACAATGACTCAACGGCACAACTTTACCTTTACTTTATGCCCTAGCCAGCCAACCCAACTGCTAGATAAGACTTGTCATAAATGACAGATTTTAAACTTCTTATTTGGTCTCCAGTTTGGATGGAACTCAAGTAAACCAGTGATTAAGAAATGTTGGGTCTATCCTGAAAAACAGGACAAACAATTAACAAATTGTTAACGAACTTACAGTAGTACACTTCCTAAGTGTACCCTGAATTTAAGGGGACCTGTACCCTGGTTTATTTTTTTAAATGAACACTTGTACAGCCAGTCACATAAGCCCTAGTCACACATTATGTTAAAGACACCTACAATCTGTGTACACTGTGCACATATACAAAACTGTACACATGTAAAGTTATTCACATATCATGTCCAACACACATACATTAAAACTAGGGATGTGCTAATTGATTCGGATACAAATCGATTTGTACCCGAATCTAGCTGATTTGGGTGATTCGGAGACAAAACGAATCACCTCTGTGATCCATTGGCTAGATTCGGGCATAAATCGAATCACGGCTGATTCGATTTGAATCGATTTGGGTTTTTGATATGTCCTATTAATTTCCCCAGATTCCCAGCCTTCATTTTAAAAAAAAGGCTAAGCTCTAGCCCTTATAGAAGTGGAGCTATGGAGCAAAATGTGTGGTCACTATTTTTTAAGTGTTTGGATTCTTTGGTGTATAATAACTTTCACTCAATGAATCCTTATGAGGATTCATTACACACCTTCATTTCTTCTATACATTTTGACTGTCTTTTAGACAGTGCCAATTGTCAACTGCCATGTGCCAACTACGCCCCACTCCCACCCGCAAGGCAGTGAGGTACTACTCAGTTTAAGTTAAGTGCCAAATGGGTAGAGGCTACCACCTAAATTGTAGAGGGATTGGGCAAAGGGCTGGTTTTTGGTGAATTGTTGAAGTTTTCCATAGGAAATCATGTAGGTTTCAGCAGCCCCATAACTGCACTTGGCAGGTGCTGGGGTGGCCCAGAGTGAGTGGTGGTGTAGTGAACAGAGGGTGCCAGCCACCCCCATGGGTTTCTAGCCCATGGGGTTCAGGGTTCTGTTGTTTCTGAGGTGTTCTGAGTGTAGATTCTCTGGTAGCAAATGAGATTTTCAATACAAACCATGAATCCACTCTCATTTGCTACCATAGAATCTACACTCAGACCACCTCAGAAACAACAGAACCCTGTACCCCATGGGTTAGCAACCCCATGGGAGTGGCTGGCACCCTATGAGCACTACACCACCACTCACTCTGGGCCACCCCAGCACCCTCTAAGTGCACTTATGGGGCTGCTGAAACCTCCATTATACCTTATAGGGAAAAACCTTAAAGATGAGTAAACTTCAACTATTCACCAAAAACCAGCCCTTTGCCCAATCCCTCTGCAATTTGGGTGGTAGCCTCCACCCATTAGGCACTACCACCTCACCACACTCTTCCACCCCAGATCCCACTTTATGCCCCAAATCTGCCTCAAAGACACTAAACCTTCAACTCTTCATCAAAAACTAGCCCTTTGCCCAATCCCTCTGCAACTAGATAGCCAGCGTGGTGTAGTGGTTAGAGTGCTGGACTAGGACCAGGGAGACCCAAGTTCAAATCCCTGTTCAGCCATGAAAATAGATGGGTGACTCTGGGCCAGTCACTTCTCTCTCAGCCTAACCTACTTCACAGGGTTGTTGTGAAAGAGAAACTCAAGTATATAGTACACCGCTCTGGGCTTCTTGGAGGAAGAGCGGGATATAAATGTAAAATAATAATAAATTATTATTATTATTTGGGTGGTAGCCTCCACCCATTAGGCACTACCACCTCACCACATTCTTCCACCCAAGATACCACTTTATGCCCCAAATCTGCCTCAAAGACACTAAACTTTCAACAATTCACCAAAAATCAGCCCTTTGTCCAATTCCTCTGCAATTTGGGTGGTAGCCTCCACCCATTAGGCACTTAACTTAAACTGAGTAGTACCTCACTGCCTTGTGGGTGGGAGTGGGGTGTAGTTGGCACATGGCAGTTGACAATTGGCACTGTCTAAAAGACAGTCAAAATGAATAGAAGAAATGAAGGTGTGTAATGAATCCTCATAAGGATTCATTGAGTGAAAGTTATTATACACCAAAGAATCCGAACACTTAAAAAATAGTGACCACACATTTTGCTCCATAACTCCACTTCTATAAGGGCTAGAGCTTAGCTTTTTTTAAAAAATGAAAGCGGGGAATCTGGGGAAATTAATAGGACAGATCCAAAACCTGAATCGATTCAATTTGGATCGGCCGCGATTCGGATCCGAATCGAATTTGGGGTGATTCGGATGGGTCAGATTCGGATCCAAATCGAATCAGGGCTGTTTCGATTCAGTTACAAATCGAAACACAGAAAATCTGAATTGCACACCCCTAATTAAAACACTACTCTGTGTATGAAGGAGCCTGTGCCCAGCTTCATTTTTAAGTGAACACTCATACAGACATTCACACAAAGAACATGTAAATATGTGCAGAAACCTGTACACATATTCAACATAATGAAGCTGTTCACATGAGTAGGGTAGGGCTGCTTGTGTGGATCACCAGGATCGAGCCTGATCCCACCACTGCCCCACAGGGTAGCCCAAGATTTCCCCCCAGGCTTTAAGTCAGGTAGAAGGGCGTGAGCGCACCCTTCTACCTGGGATCCTGGTCATGTGTCTGCAGCCCAAGCAGCCACAGAGCTGGAAGCCTAAAGTGCCTGGGTTGTGAGGACATCCCCCAATGCACTGCACTCCTGGCTTCTAAAGGCCAGGCTGAGTTTCACCAGCCTCCAGAACGTTGTGCTGCTTGCCACAGCAGCAATTGTGTGAGTGGTGGAGTGGCACAGCAAGAGGATAACTGCAGTCCTGTGAGGGAAGGTAGGTCAAATCCTGCCTTCCCCACAGGCCTCCCTAGCCACCAGGGATTTTGGTCATGTGGATGACCTTTTTGTCTGAATAGGGCTATTTGTAAACATGCACATGTGTACAGATGGGTGTACACACATACAGTGTAATGTCTGAATAGGGCTAGAGTTTCAATATATTCAATTGACCAAACAATAGTTGTTAATTCTCTCAATTTCATGGTATTTCAAACACATTAATGAATAAAGCTGAGGAATATATTTCAACCAACATGTTCTTCAGTGCTGTACTTGAAAAGGAACAAAATCCCACACTGCAATTCACCTCTTCTGGAAATATTCTGATTCAAACACATCAAAAAGCTTATACGTGTGTGTGTGTGTGTGTGTGTGTGTGTGTGTGTGTGTGTGTGTACGTACATATTAGCAAAATAACCTACTCCCCACCCACCCCACCCCAAATTGCCAGGATGAAGTTAGGGACCAATAGCAAACTCAGAGGACTCAGAGACAAGTTTGTTTGCAAATGAACAATGTTCAGCATGTACAAAAAGCTGGACTTGCAATATTGATATCACCACGTTCAAATCAGTCTTGGTATAGGCTCAAATTATATTACACCCCTTGCAGCAGGTCACCCATTAAGAAAACTAAGTTCTCTGGAAATCTCTCTCAAAAGCTGCAGTTTGCAGAAACATAAACCATACATATAATCATTAGGACAAACAGGATAAGGGAGTCATATAGAAAAGAACAAAGAAGTTGGCAGAAGACCCCCTTGCATCAATTAGAAAATACATTTGAAAGCATAAAGCAACCCAGGAGGCAAAATTGTTATAATGCCCTCCCTTTCCCCCTAGTCTTCATCTTATCCACGTCAAACTGCTCAGGATTTAAAATAGCTCTCCTAACAGAGAATATTCATCTTCCCTGTTAAGCTGTCTGTCAGGGGAAAGGCCTGCAATTTTTCTACCAGCCCTTTGTACAAAAGTGAAACCAGAAAGCCATAAAACAAAGAAAACCTCTTCTGCAGAGGTTCCCTGCCTTGGGGTCCAAATGTTGTTAGATCACATAGGAACAGAGGAAGCTGCCATATACAGTCAGACCATTGGTCTATGTAGCTCTGTATTGTCTTCACAGACTGGCAGTGGCTTCTCCAAGGTTGCAGGCAGGAATCTCTCTCAGCCCTATCTAGGAGAATCCAGGGAGGTAACTTGAAATCATCTGCTCTTCCCAAAGCAGCTCCATCCCCTGAGGGGAATATCTTACTGTGCTAACACTTCGAGTCTCCCATTCATATGAAACCAGGGTGGACCCTGCTTAGCTAATGGGACAAGTCATGCTTGCTACCACAAGGCCAGCTCTCCTCTCCTTGCCCATCATCCCCAGCCACAATGATCTTTGGCCATTGTAGCTGGGAATGATGGGAGCTGTGTTGCTATGGGAAAGCATGGGGAATGAGGCCTTATAGAGCTAGGAAAAGACTGGAGTCACAACGAGAAAAGACAATAACAAGCTTGGAAATTGTAAGCCCTCACTGGCCGCATTCACATATAACATGAAACGGGAGGTGGCTGGGCCCACAGTTAATGTTTCAAACCATGAATCGCATGGCAGACATTCATCCAACTGCATTCTAGCAACTTCCATTTTCAGGGCAGGGGAGCTCCTCCCTCTTCCTGGTCTGCTGAGGCCACATCCCATCAAGCTCCATAGTGCTCGCATTGCCAGGCTGTGGACAAGGCGACAGCATGTCTCCAGGGCAGCAGCCATTGGCCACGATCTTCAAGGGGGCATGCCGAGCACGATTGTGCCTTTTCGGAATGGTCTGCCTGAACCCGGCAGGGAAAGGACTTTTTCATCCTTTTAAACGCCATGCCATTCAAGCCCTTCTTCTGATAGCAGTTGCACCACTGCCCTTGTAAAAACCGCACAACAAAACTGTCTCACACAAGCACAATTTCTGGTGGGGGATCTTGGGGGACACTATTTTCCTGTTACTCAGGAAAGGGAAGGGAACATGATAACTTCCTAGGAGGGGTATGTATATGAGGGAGGGCAAAGGATTCTGGGATCTGGCCTGCTGTGACCAAGGATGCTCTTGCAATGGCTCACCTTGGCCAAGAAGTCCATGGAGACCAAACTGCCCCCATGGCAACTTGCTGCCAGGGAACTAGCACTCTCATGAGAAGGCCAGTCGATTGGGGAGGACCTTAGGCTCACCAAAACCTTCAGTCATCTTCCATTGGACTGCACACTCATACACTGAGCTAACCCAACAAAGAGGCCTGCATTTGCGTGGGGCTCCACTCTCTTTGGTTAATGATCAAACTTTTGTACTGTGACCCCTCTCCTCTCCAGGAAGCCTTTCACACACCCAAAGGAGGTTTTGATGCTCCATGTGCGTGGGCATAGCTGGATGGGCAGACTGGGGAAACACCGCAACTGGGGGCAAATCTTTACTCTTATTCAAATTTCCTGGGTTTGGACCGGGGTTGCAACACATGCAGATCTGCCACCACAGGTAACTGTGAGAGAGGGGGAGCCCTGATTTCCAGCAACCCCAGGAAAGTAGAGTTGCATTCTGGGCAAAACCAAAGATGGACATGTTCAAATGGGTGGCCAGGCTGGCAGAGGGCATGCTTTGACAGCTTCTTCACTGCAGTCACCAAGACAGTAAGAGGTGTTGTCGAGGTACCCATCCCCAAGGCTTGCTTGTATAGAGCAACCTAGCTAGGCAGCATCTGCCATCCGGCCCCCATGGCCTGACACTCTCATGAGAGAGTGGTCCATGGGAGAAGGGGATGTCATCACACATTATTAGCAACTGTGCCTGACACTCCATCCCCAAACATGGTTCTTCTCATGAGTTGTGAAGGAGTATCCCCATGGCTTTACACTCTGAGTGAGCAGTCCGCTGAGAAACATCATCCATCCTCATCACATATGAGGAATCACTCCTTTCACTGTGGCAATGCTGATCCTGCTGCCCAGCCCTTCTCATGAGTAAGCCTAGGGACCGCACATGTACCCCCAAGGGGAAGGGGCTGGGCCCGCCTTCCACAACATCCGTGGACGAAAAATAGACCTGAGCCATTCAATAATTCCTGGTTGGGGCCGCCTTTTAAACCAAAGCCTAGGTATCGCCATTCTACCATATATTGCCATCCCAGTGCACTAAAGGGGTTGCCCTGCCACCTTGAGTGCATGTGCTTGTGAACATACTCCCCCCCGCTTCATTTTAACAGAGCAAAGCATGTAGTGCCCTCTTGCCATCCTGGCCCCTTTCTCTCCTGATTGCCAGGAGGGGGGAGCAAGGGATAGAGTGGGAAGAGGGCATGTCCCTCTGTGACTTTGATGCTTGACAAGCTGAAAAGCTTGGGATGGGATGTGGTGGTGTCCGTGTTGCCAGGCAACTACGTTGTTGGATTGGAGCCGGGGGCAAGACGAGTGCTCAGAGAGGTGGCCAGTGAGAAGCGACACAGGCATGGAGTGTGTGTGATCCTGGACAGATGTGTGCCACCGTCTCTATGATTAGAGTTTGAGGCAGTGAACAAAACCACAGTCATGGTGCTGTCCAAATTTGGACATAACACTGCCACCTAAAAACCTTAGGTTGTGGCAGTGAAACTCACTACAAACCAAACATTCACATTCGAGCAGGTCACTTTTCCTGCAAAACCGCAGTTGCACATATTCAGATGCCACAGAGTTCCAACCTCTGCCCCGTTTAACTGAGGGTTTGCGTTCCATGCGAATACAGCCACTGACTGTCATGAAACTCCCAGACCAAACCACAAAAGATGGAAACATACCATTTTCATAGGTAGGTTCCAGACCTTGCCCAGACTACCAAAAAAATCCAAAACTCCAGGAAAATGCATTAATAACCCAGAAAATGCAGGAAAGCTCTCCCATTGAACAATATGGGATATCATAGAACTAGGAAAAGACAAGAGTCGCAACAATGTAAGATATTAATATGCTTGCAAACTGCAAGCCAGTGTGTGTGTGTGTGTGTGTGTGTGTGTGTGTGTGTGTGTGTGTGTGTTATCTGTGTCTGTAGCTCTACAGCTCTCTACATATATAACTAATTTATGCCAGAGAGTAAGTTTTATGTGGGTGTGTGTGACATATTTTATGAATGGCTTCAGGAGCATCAGGAAGGCACACTCCAAGTGAAAGACAGCTGTGTATGGTAGGTAGAGGACTGGCAAGTCTCTGATTACACACCCACCCAGTTTCTTCCATTCTTCCTAGACAGGTTTGCACAATTTGTAACCCCACCAAGCCAAATGCAGCCCACCAGTCACATATTATGGCCTGCCAAGTGCATGCAGGTCAATCTCCCTGGTTTTGCACTCTGGGCCAGGCAATGAAACAAGTGGTTGATTGAGCCCCAGATGAGCTACTCCCATGAGGAGATGCCATTAAATCACTCCACATGTTGAATCATGCCAAAGCAGTGATGGAAGCAAAAATCCTTTGTATAGGAAGCTTTCATTGAGGTTGGTTTCCAATTGTTTTGCACCCAGACACCATTTGTGTACAATGGCTCACGAAGAAGGTGAGATTTCCCCAAGATTTAATCTTTTTGCCAATCTAGTTTCAAGCTCAGTCTATACATGTAGCAGAAAGAGGTGGGAATGAAGGGGAGGAGTCCTGAATGGACTGTACCCAGTAGTGGAGCCAGGCCAGTGGCAGCTTGTGTCCGGCCACCATGGAGGCCCGCTCGCTCCACCCGCTATGTCTGATGTCAGATGGGGGGGGGTCTGGCTCCTGAACGAGGCCATATGGCCCCATTCGGGAGTTAGATTCAGGGCAGCACTGCATTTGCAGTGTAGCCAGGAGCAGCTCTCCTTGCCTTAAAGGAGAGCCCGCTCTCCTGGACCTGTTCAGGAGCTAGATCGGGGCCAGCGCTATGAATGCAGCGCTGGCCATTTAACCCATGCGGCCCCATTGGGGAGTTAAACCAGCGGGCACCCCCACGTCTGACATCAAACACAGGGTGTGTGTTGGGGCCATGAGGCGTGGCCCCTGAGGGGCGGCAGCCCAGGTTCTTTGAACCCAGTTGCCCAATAGTGGCTACGCCCCTGACTGCACTGCTTTGGGGAAATCACATATTTGAATGCTCCCTTGTGTGTGACAACAAAATGAAGCCTCTGTACAAGAAGAAAAATTAATGGTAGGAAGCAAACTGGGCAAGAAATCCTTCCCCAGGTTCTGAATTTTTTACTTGCAGAGAGGTTTTTATTTAACATGGTGGAGCATTAAAAAATGGCACACAACTAGCCTGCACATGGCTACTCTTCTATAACTTTGCACTCTGTATAGATGCTGAAACCATAATTCACTTTCTATTTGGCTTAATGGAGTAACTCAAATGTGTAACTCGGATGCCTGCCACCTCATCTACCAGTTGCTGCTTTGATAAGATGCTGTGGTGCCTGTTTTGCATTTCTTCTTCTTCCCTGGGACCAACATGCCAGCCATTGTCTATTCTGAACTCTGCTTCTGGCAGCGTTCCTGGGCTGTCCTCTGCCAGCAGCACTGTCTGTTCATGTTTCTAAATCACTTTTAATTACTCAGGAGTTTGAAAATGTAATACACACAAGGAAAACCATGGGCCAGAAAGCCTGCTCACATAATGAAGCTGTCTGGGAGAGTTAGAAATGCACCAGAGCAAAGGTCCTCTGAGTAAGCCCACATTTATGCTACTCAGAGAGGAAAAGGAACTGGAAAAAGGCTGATACAATAAATCATCCTCTTAAGATAGCCAATTAAAACTGGGCCATATGCCATAAAAGAAACAAAGACAGTAATTGTAACTGTTATCTTTTCGATAGAAAGGATTCCTCGGGGTGAGTTTCTAACAGTATTATAGTATTCAGGCACCATGAATTAAGGCAGCCTCCTTAAGTATAGCAAGTTGCAGTTTCAGGGGAGGAACAGCAGGAACATAGGAACATAGGAAGCTGCCATATACTGAGTCAGACCATTGGTCTATCTAGCTCAGTATTGTCTTCACAGACTGGCAGCGGCTTCTCCAAGGTTGTGGGCAGGCATCTCTCTCAGCCCTATCCTGGAGAAGCCAGGGAGGGAACTCGGAACCTTCTTTTCTTCCCAGACTGGCTCCATCCCCTGAGGGGAATATCTTACAGTGCTCACATATCTAGTCTCTCATTCATATGCAACCAGGATGAACCCTGCTTAGCTAAGGGGACAAGTCATGCCTGTTATCAGAGGACCAGCTCTTCTCTCAGACCAGCCCTCCTCTCAAGAAAGGGCACGCCCTCCACTCTTGCCTGTGGGTTTCCCAGAGGCATCTGGTGGGCCACTGTGTGGGGCAGGATGCTGGACTAGACAGGCCTTGGGCCTGATCCAGCAGGTCTGTTCTTATTAGCCCCACCTCCTGATTTCCCATTTCCTTCTTGCCCCCTGGGGTAGAAGGAACTGTGCTGCAGGCCTGTGTTAGAAGCCTTCCAGGAAGCAGTATAGAAACCTGTTAATAAACCTGTTACATGATCAGCATCTGAGTGGAGCCTGAATGAACAGGGAAGGTTTCACAGCTGTTGTGTGTGCTGCAGCAAAGCTGCCATGTGTGCTGCAGCAATAAAAAACCGCTGAATAAAAAGGAGGCAGGGCAAGATGGCAATGGGCTAACAACCTAACCATCAAGCTCCTGCCTGTACCTGAGCATTCCCCCTCCCCAGGCATGCCACTCAAGGGGTTGACCCTATCCAAGGGGAGAAAAAGACTACAGAAGAGTCCCAGCTGCAAGAGCCCCCCCCCATCAAGGAAGGGGGGGAGATCAAGGAAGAAGAAACAGCTAAGGATTGAAAACCTCCTCCCCCCAAATGAGGCAGTGCCGGAAGACTTTTTTGCTGTGAGTACCAAGAACAGATTCGCAGCCCTAACCTTGGAAGACCTCACTCCCACTGACAGGCAGACTCATTGGGAGACACATAGCAAGCAATCCTCCTTAAAACGTCTCATCAGAGGGATGCGGAGGGAATCTCCCCAAGCCATGGGGGCTGAAGCTGTACAGTTGGGAAAGCACCTCACTCCTAGTCTGACCTTGTTACCCAGCAGCTGAACAACACCTGTCTTATCTCTGCAGAAAGTTTGGTTTTAATTTTAGGGTGTTTGAACCAAATTGGGGGACAAATAGAGGCTCTAACACAGGCTTTTGCCCAATTCTCAGCTAGGATCTAGCAAGGGGTTAACAACTCAGCTGACATCAGCCCCCAGTCAGCCCTCCCTTTTTCCTTGTCGCCTGCCATACCGCATTGGGCTTATCCAGAGGCAGATGGATTAAGCAAGGAAAGTTGCAAAGAACCTTGCAAACCCATCAGATCCTTATCTACATTCCCAGAAAGGATTCACATTTATGGGCTAACAAAAAAAGATACTCGCCTCCCTCTCGGAACTCCTAAATCAACAAATCTTCCCTTCCGAGATGGAGCAATTTCACTTTTAGCCAAATCAGCTGGACTTCAAAAGGCTTTTCTTAACATTCAAGACAGCAAGGGTGCCAACTCAGTTATTCCACTCAGGCTAGCACTTGAGACAATTCAACATCACTGCCCAATGTGTTTTCAAAGATCTTGGCTCCAGATCACTAATTAAGGGCCCTATAAACATCATCAGCAAAAATCCTGAATCTTACATTAATAATAAGGTCTGGGATCTGACATGCCCTTGTCCAGTGATGACCAACTGAAGACTACGGGTGTGCTAGACAACCCTCAAGGATCAATGCCTATCCAGGTCCCCACTGCTGTCCTTCTTGTCATGAGATCCCAGACCATTTCGGAAGCCCCAGAAGACACTATCACACAGGATCCAGGACCAGGAACCTTCTTGGACGATGCTGACCCGCATACCCAAGATATCCCGCCAGAGTTTGGGAACACACTGGACTCTCCTGTCATACTGAATGGACTGGATCCAGGACAGCCAGTCGAAGGGACAGAAGCAACAGGGGGTGCCCAAGAACTTGAAAGCGCTCCACCTGCTACCCGATGACATCCTGTAGACCAGTGTTTCTCAATCACCAGTCCAGGGACCAGTGCTGGTCCAAAAGGTGTTGGGTACCAGTCCATGAGGCATCACTAATAAAAATAACACCCCCCCAAGGACAATTTTGGGCCGGCAGGGGCTCTCTACAGCTCATTTCCAGGCAGCCCTCACTGCTGGATAACGTTCATTTCACTTCCTCGAAATGAACATTATCCAGCAGCGAGGACTGCCCAAAAATGAGCTCCAGAGAGCTACCTGAAATTGGTTTTGGGGGATGCCAGGGGTGGGGGTGGGGGCGAGGGGGGTGAACCCCTTACTAACTGCTGGTCTGGGAAACTGCGCACAAATAATGTACTAGTCCATGACTCCAAAAACATTGAGAAACACTGTTGCAGACCAGAATAAAATTGGATTTTTATATTGGAATGTGAGAGGTTGGTTTTCCTCTGTCTCGGATGATATTATTTTGGTTCAGGAATCATGGACAACCGAGGATTTACTACTCAATGGTTTCCTCTCTTATACAGTTGGAGCAGTACCTGGGGCTGGCCATGGCAGATACAAGGGTGGCCTGGGTGTGCTTGTTGTTACTTCTCTACGTGCATCTTTGAAACTGCTTCCCTCGCTCAAGCAGTATTTGATGGCAGTTCTGGTCCAATTCAGCCGACGCAAATTGCTGATTAATATCTATCTCCCTCCCCAACGTAGGCAGTTACAGGTTAGAACCATGTGGACTGTCAGAAATCTCAGAAATCTCCTGGCCATGATGGCTTCACAGCCTTAATATATAAGAGGTTTGGGGATATTTTGATTCCTTGACTTGTGACTCTTTTAAATTCTATTTTAGATGGTCCTGAGTCATAGAGATTTTCCAGACTAGTCATAGAGATTTTCCGAAAGCTAATAAGGATAAAGAATTTGTAGAATCTTATAGACCTATAGCTCTACTTAATCAAGATCTTAAGATATTTACAGCCTATTTGGCAAAAAGGTTGAATAGCTTTATAGCTCAATATATAAACCCTGATCAGACTGGCTTTATCAAGTGATGTCAGATTGCAGACCCTATACATCGTATTTTAAATTGTATGAATTATTGTAGGGGGCAGAAGTTTCCGTTGGCTCGCCTTACTTAATTAAATTAGTTGAGAAATTACAAATGGGTACAAGATTTGTCAACATTATTAAACAAGTTTATTGTAAATCTTCCGCAATAATTCGTGTGAATTCTTGCAATTTTAAACCCTTTAGTATCTTTAGAGGCACAAAACAAGGCTGTCCCCTTTCCCCTTTATTATTTATACTCTCTATCAAGCCTTTGGCTCAAGCCATCAGACATAACCCAATAAATAATTAAGGGCCATATTATAAAAGACGTAGAGCATAAAATTAATCTATATGCAGATGATATTGCATTAATTCTGATGGACCTGTTGAGGTCTATCTTTGCCATACAGGAAGAGTTGGAAAGCTTTGAACAAATTGCTGGTTTGAAAATAAATTTGACTAAGTCAGAGCTTTTGTGTTCCGGAATGGGTTCTAAATCTCAAGATTGTTTGGCAAAATCCTTAGGAGTTTCTAAAATTTCTAAAGTTATTCAATATTTAGAGGCATTTATATAAATGGATTATCACAGCTTGAAAGACTTATTGAAAGAATTATTCTCCAGTCATTAGTCAAATAAAAAGGAAAATTAGGAAATGGGAAGGTGTCAGGCTGTCTTTGATGGGTCGGATAGCTGCCACAAAGATGCATTTACTTCCAAGATTATTATTTCTGTTTCAGGTACTGCCAACTGAACTTTCAAAATCTACTATAGGTAGATGGCAAAAAAATTTAAATCTTTTTATTTTTGCCGGGAAAAGACCTAGATTTCGTAACGATGCATTATATAGGAAAGTACAACAAGGTGGTATCGGGGTTCCTAATTTAATGGCCTACTATGAAGCATCACATCTTAGGGATATTCTGTGGTTAATAGTAGACCCAGAAGCTAAATACTGGGTGAAGATGGAGGTTCCTGAAGAACATCTCGGTAATATCAACAACTTAGTACTGATATTTGAATTTATTAAGAATTCTAAATCTGTTACAATCCGTTTTTAAGAACCACTTTTAAGATCTGGGGGCAATGGCATAACCCCCCCCCCCATATTCCCCCTTGTTATCCATTTGTAGTCATCCTAAATTTTCAGCTTTTCAGCCTCTCGATTACTTGGTGTCTTTGGAGGTGTTGCAAATAGATTAAAGGATTTTTATTATTTGGATAAGCCAATTGATTTAGAACCAATTTGGGAGAAGTTTATGAATAAGCATTACTCCTGGTTAAATTCTCTTCAGTTTCAGTACTTGATTTTACATCCTACTATAGTTAAGCAGGCTAATAGGAATTTGGCTATGTTTGAGGAATTAATATTAAAGGCCTCAGAAGTTTCTAAAGGACTTATTTCTAGATTATATGATATTCTAATAATGCAAACATCTGATCCTTTAATTGGCCTTAAGTTGGCCTGGGAAAATGACCTACAACAAACTATTAGCGACACACAGTGGAATGGAATACTGAAATGGAAGCCGGTGTTTTCTACCTCTTCCCGAATTAGAGAGAACTTTGTTAAGCTTTTTCACAGGTGGTATTTGACCCCTTCTGGATTATCCCACATTAATAAGAGTATGTCCCCATTATGCTGGAACGGCTATGGAAATAGGGGAACATACTTTCATCTATGGTGGTCTTGTCCCAGTATTTTTGGCTTTTGGACAGAGGTATTTTTAGAAATGGGTAAAATTACACAACAGAGGTTAGATATGAGACCAGAGCTGGCTCTATTAAGTGTATTTTCGGGAGCTAATTTATCATTATTGTCTAAGGATCTTATCTTATAGTTTTTATGTTAACTGTGGCTAGATTATCCATTGCTCAACACTGGAAGTATAAAACCATGTCTCTGACATCTTGGTATCAGTTTATGTGGCATATTGCCATATCTGAAAAATTGACCCATATTATCCACCTTCGAGCGGGTCAAGCTAATTCTAATGATTTTTTCATGATATGGTCAGATTTCATTTTGTTCACAAATCAAGATAATTTCAGTCATTCTCCTCCATCTAATTATTTACGTATTTGGAAGGATGGTTAATGAATGTCATTATGTATAAGTTTTATTATTCATGTTTATGTATTGTAATTTTTTTAAAAAGAACCATGTGGACTGAACTTGAAAATTACATAATTTGGATAATCTGAGCCAATAACAGATCTCCTTCACTCCACTCCAGATCTCCTTTACTCCACTCCTAATGTATACATGGTGATGGGTGGTGACTTAAACGCCAGGTTACGTCCCAAAGATCACACTTTATATACTCAACAGAGGGCCTATCCACCCAGCCCCAAGGCTGATGGGCTCCCTCTCACTCGACTTTCTAAGGATCAAAGGTCAAATTATGCGGGTCTATTGTTTGTGTCAAATGACCACCAGACTTAATCCATTCTGAACAGCTTTCTTGAAAATGACCATCCTGCCAAGTTTACCTATCTTGCCGGCTCCAGAATGAGCCTGACTGACTACTTTATTACCTCAGGGAACCTGCTTCCTTTAGTGGAGAGATTTGAGGTTGTCCCCAAATTTGACAGTGATCACCTTCCCATTTTGCTACTTTTGAAACCTTTCATCTATCAGTCCCACATGGAGAATCATTATAATTCCTCTATTTCCCTGGCGGATGGAGCATATTGCCATGCAAAATGGACACCACAACTGGATCAAGCGTTGAGAGAGCTTCTTGCCTCTGACTACCTGCAGTGTATCCAATCCTCCTTACTTAGTAGCAAACCCATCTGTGCGCCTCTGGAGTCCTATAAGGCCCTAGTCCAGGAATCACAGCAGCTTCTCTCTCGTAAGAACCGCGAGCCTCATGCACAGTATCAACCGGCCTCCAAGCAGTGGTTTGATAAGGACTGTGTCATTGCCAAAAAAGCCCTTGCCAATACCTATCGAGTATAAAATCTGGCTGTGGACTGTGGGCTGCACCGAATCTACTCTAGCAGAAAAGGCAGTATAAACTTATTCTGGCTCATAAGAAAAAAGATGCCAAGAAAGAGGCCTGGATGAGACTCATTCAGGCCGCTAGATCCAAAGACTGTGCTATGTTCTGGTGCCTAACAAAGAACTCTCCCAGGTATGGCCCAAATCACTTGGACTGTCATATCCATCCAGAGATCAGGGAGAAACACTTTCAAGAGGCATACAAAGACCCTGCATCTGCAGAAGCCCCTCCTGTGCCATTGAGGATACCCCAGCATGGGCTCCAGTGTCAACTTCAGAGATCCACAGTCTAGTCGCCCACCTAAGACTGGGAAGGGCTCCAGGAGAGGACCTCATTCCTCCAGAGGCTGTTAAAAACAATCTGGACTGGTGGGCTCCCATCCTGGCATCACTTTTTACCTATATTAATATGAATGGCCAAATTCCCAAGGTCTGGGGAGTAGCGATCATTGTCCCCATATTTAAAAAGGGCAAGAAGGACAGTCCCGCCAATTACAGACCCATTAGTTTGCTCAATACCATCAGCAAACTCTATGCGAGACACCTATACAGGAAACGTAGAGATTGGCTGGAACAGGAAAATCTCCTTGCTGAGGAACAAGCAGGCTTTAGGGAAGGGCACTTCACCATCAGTGCCTAGTCCTACAGCACCTCATAGAGAAATATTCCTCCTGCAGGACGACCTCCCTTCATGCTGCCTTCATTGATCTCAAGGCAGCATTAAATTCTACTTCGCGTGCAAAACTATTGGAGAAGTTGGAGGCCTCCTCCATTGACCGGCGTCTGCTATATCTTCTCCACACCCTGCATATAGACACCTCACTCAAGGTGAGATGTAGTCCACAAGGCCACCTCACAAGGGCTGTTCTAACTCAGAAGGGTATCAAACAAGGATGTATTTGGGCCCCACAGCTATTTGACGTCTACATTAATTCTATGGTGGGCCAGCTTAGCAATCCTGATTTTCACCCTCCAAAACTTGCAGGGAGACACACTGCCATATTGTTATATGTGGATGATGCAGCCATTCTCTCAAGGACACCCATCGGTCTTAGAAGAGCACTGATGGCCTTGTTGCTACACTGCAAGGAGGATCGCCTCAAAATTAACTATCACAAAACTAAAATTATGGCCTTTGCCAGAAGGCTCAAGATCTACTCTTGGGAGGATCAAAGGTCATAAAATTGAGCATGTTGCACATTTTAAGTACTTGGGAGTAGTTTTCCACTCTGGCAGCTCTAAAAAAAGCCCATGGAGGACATGTGGCTTTAAATGTCCAGAGAAACTCCTCTGCTATTCTTCAATACCTACAGATAAGAGGAGGCCATTACCTACCCGCAGCACTTGAACTGTTCAAAGCCAAGCCACTAGCTCAACTCCTCTATGATGCTCAGTTGGGCCCCTTTCCCAACATTGCAACTCTGGAACGGATACAATCTAAATTCCTGAGGGCAGCACTCCGTGTTCCGAGATGTGCCTCCAATGCCACTCTGTGACTGGAGACAGGCCTCATCAAGATTGAGGCCAGGGTGTGGGCGACCACTCTTTGTTATTGGCTCAGATTATCCTTTCACCCAATTTGCTTGCCCCCTTAACCCTACATGACGATTACCATTCTAGTTGGATACAGACAACTGAGGCCAAAATGGCTATGCCACGCCTCTCCCCCTGACCTTGCTCAGCATGGGCTACGATCAGGCAAAAGCAAACATCAAGCAGTGCATTACAAACATTGAGCGCCAAACTGACCTCAGCAGTGTCCCAAAATTTTATATCAGTGACGGGCTTAGATATTCTGCTTCTCCTGCAGCATATCTCAATCAATTGGAGGTCCCAAACCACAGAAGGGCGTTCACCCTGGTTCACTGCCATGGCCTCCCCTCAGCAGTGCTAGAAGGCCACTATAGAAGGATCTCATTTGCAGACCGTCTATGCCCCTGTGGTTCAGGGCAGATTGAAACTACTGAGCATGTCCTCCTATACTGCTCGTTCTATAGAGACATTCATGCCTCTCTCATTCTCCCACTGTTAAACAAGTTCCTGGGATGTCCGAGACAGTTCTACAGTTCCCTGCTGCTCTCTGACCTTAAGCCTACCATAACTTATAGTGTTGCCAGATACTGTGCACTGCGATCGGCATCCACTGGCGGATGACGGGCTCTGAGCCTTTTTAGTCCTGATTTGATTCTGTAATTACTCATGCCTTCCCTTTTACTCCTTTTATTGGTCTTAATGTTCAATATAATTTTTACTCTGACTTTTATAACTCTATTATATTGTTTTTTTAACTCTACTATTTTATGTCCCCTTTTAATGTCTTTTATGCATTTTTATAATTTATAAACACAGTAATAGTATTATAATCATTTTATGCATTTACATTTTTAGTATTTTAGTACTTTTAGCTCTTTTAGCATTCACATTTTAATACCCTCATACATTCTAAGTATATTAGTTATTTTAATGCTAATATGCATCATCACATATGTAACTACCTCCCATTTCCACTTTTATTTACTCGTATTCTCTAACATTTATTTCTATGCTGGTCTATGACTGTAATAAATGATGATGATGATGATGATGAATAAAAAGCCCCAAGTCACCTTAAGTGGCTCAGCGGGGAAATGCTTGACTAACAAGCAGAAGGTTGCCAGTTTGAATCCCCACTGGTACTATATCGGGCAGCAGCAATATAGGAAGATGCTGAAAGGCATCATCTCATACTGCGCGGGAGGAGGCAATGGTAAATCCTCCTGTATTCTGCCAAAGACAACCACAGGGCTCCGTGGGTGCCAGGAGTCGAAATCAACTTGACGGCACACTTTACCTTTACCTTTACAACTAGGCCCCCACAGTGGCCCACCAGATGCCTCTGGGAAGCCCACAGGCAGGAAAACTAGGTTGTTTTGGGGAGGGAAAGAACCTGCTGCTGAAAAGAGGACTGCAGTACTAAGCACACACTGCAGTAAGTGCCATTACACACAAAGGGCCTTACTTCCAAGTATGCATGCTTTGAATCATGCTGCATTAAATATTCTGCAGAACTATTAACCCGACTACTAGTGGCTGACATTCCCCGCAGTCCTCTGACAATGGAAGGAGCCCTGCAAGGATACCAAGCATTTAGAGACTAGCTGCATTCCCCACCCCACCCCTTTCCTCCAAGGCCCAGAAGCAGCAGGGGGGGAAAGTGATTTTCACCACTTCCCCCTTCCTCCTACATTAAAGGAGTATTCCTGTGGTTCAGGGACACATTCCTCAATGTTTGTTAAGATTCTTGGGGACGTGTCTAACAACATGTCATGATCCCAGATCTAGGATCCTCCACCCAATTGGGGGACAAGAAGTTTAGGAGAAACAACGGGGAGGCCTTATGACAGACCCCAGATGACCCCATGTCACTCCAGAGGAGAACTCCCACAATGTATTCTCCACTTGTGGCTAGTGGGAATATTGACATTAGAAGAGGGGCCAATGGGCACGATCCTGCTCCCCATCCCCCTGCATTTACTGAAAACACAGGGCTGGAAGGTTTATATTAGAAGAGAGTTACCATGGTAGCTTTTTTAATAGCTGGAGTCTAAACCCCATGGAAGCCATTCTCTCTCATCCTGATGCAGACAAACATGTTCAGAGAAATTTCACACAAGTGGGTGATTTATCCAAAGAAAATGTCTCCTTCAACACAATTAGCTTGCTTTTTAAAAATGAGATGATTAGAGGCCATATAATGAGGATCTGAGATGTCACATGCAATGCCATGCCCATGGCATATGTATTCTATTTTCCCTGCGCTGTGAAGCATGGCGATCTTTACAGTGTGGAAGGAAGGGGACTGGTGGAATGAAATCAATAGGATTACTAATCTGATGCAAATGCACTCCAGAAGAATTATGATATGTTTGGTGAACAAAGTCTAGTTGCTCTCTCAAATAAATTGGCTCCTTTAAGAAAAGATTATGTGTTATGATGCAGTTCAGGGGCGTAGCTATAACTGAGTGGGTGGGTTCAAAGAACCAGGGCCCCCCAACTCCTGGGGGGCCCCCAGCTCCACCCCTCTCTATTTTCATCATTATCCCTCTGAGGGGTTGCCAGGGAGAGTAGCGAACACGGGCCCCCTCTCCCCTAACTACACCCCTGATGCAGTTAGATGCATTTAAGCACCATTGATTTTAGTGAGAGAATTCAGCTTGAGCTTAACTTACCCCATGTCATGGGGGCTAACTCCACATCCTGAGGGGGCTAACTCCACATCAAAGGGCTCCGATAACTGTATTAAAAACCACCATGGGCTCTTAAATGCTAAATACTAAAATGGTTTTCAACTCAAGTATAGCTAGTAGCATCCGATAAGATAGATTACATTCTTGCACAGCTACAACAGGAGGAGGGGTACAGATTCCCCCAAACATTTGAGTCCCACCCCTTTATTTTACTGATCTCCTCACTTCCAATCCTAACAACCTGTATCTTCACTTCCCAAAACATATTTTTCTAACCCCACAAACAGGGATGTAGTGAGGGTCCCAGCAGCCTGGCGACAAGCTGCCATTGGCCATGCCCCTTCCCTCTAACCAATTACACTAACTCAAGGGGTGTGGCCAGCTGTGATCTCCATCTTAGCTCAAGAATAGTACATAGGAAGCTGCCTTATACTGAGTCAGACCATTGGTCCATCTAGCTCAGTATTGCCTGCACAGATTGGCAGTGGCTTCTGAAAGATTCCAGACAGGAGTCTATCTCAGCCCTGTCTTAGAGATTACAGGGCGGGGGGGACTTGGAACCTTCTATGTGCAGGCATGCAGGTGCTCTTCCCAGAGCGGCCCCATCCCATGAGGGGAATATCTTACAGTGCTCACACATGTAGTCTCCCATTCAAATGCAAATCAGGGTGGACCCTGCTTAGCAAAGGGACAGTTCTAATCCACCTTGGGATTGTTTTAATGAAAGGCGGTATATAAATTAAATTAAATTAAATTAAATTAAATTAAATTAAGGGGGCAATTTTATTTTATTTATTTTTTATTTATTTTTACATTTCTATACCGCCTTCTGTTAAAAGAAAACCCCAAGGCGGGTTTTCATACTTGCTACCAAAGACCAGCCTGTTGTTGGAAGTGAAGGACTCTGCGCTGTCTCATGCCTCAATGACAGAGGCGGACAGACTAGTGAGTCAGAGGGCTAGAGGGGTCAAGACATTGGTCATTTCTCCTCTCTACTGCTCTGACACTATCTCTTTGGTATGTAGATTGCTAATCTCAGGGACTTCCTGCCTGCCTGCCTGCCTGCCTGCCTCTCTTCTCCGTAACACACACGTTTGCCTCTCTCTGCACCATGTGTGTACAGAGATGCAGACAGCATCTGGGTGCATCCAGCTAGATAGATAGATTAGAGATACTATCTTTCCACTTTACTATCTAGAATGGAGTTCTCCAGTAAAGACTCCTCATATTGATTTACAACTATGAACTGGCTCCAAGTTTCTTTTGGCTGTTAGCAGACACGCATGTCTAGTCAGACTCTGCTGTGTTTTGCCTCTGTGCACTCTGCTGTAATAGAAGGGTATCTCTTACCAGAGAGAATTCCCAATACCTGTTATGTCCACTCCACCCTGAGTGCTAAGAATGGGGGACATTCCTCCCTTTTCTTATTGTATGCATGCAATCTCTTGTTTGTGTCATCTGGGGCCAAAGCCATCAATATAGAGGCCTAAACCCTTTTCCACAATAGGTAACCAGCTTAAACCGGACCTACCTTTAGACATGTAAGTTTAGGCCCATTAAGGAGGAGGAACATCAAGTTTGGAGGGGAAATCTCAAATCCATATTAGCCTCAAACCAATGTGACATCAGAAATGTACTAGACCTTCTCATTGGATCCAAGAGCTGTCTATCCTGGGAAGAGGAGAACAGCCTTCACTCTCCGTAATGGCTATACAAACAGAGGGCAAGAGCCTGTCCAGGGTTCACCATTTTTCATCTGCTAATGGGTGTCTCAAGGAATGCACTGTAGAGATTGATGCTCTCTCAGCCAAGGACCTGCCTACTGCTAGACTAAGATAAATCTCAGTGCTAGTTAGTTAGTTAACATCTTTGCATTTTCTTCTGAATTCCTGTGTGCCTTTCTTTATCTCCAGTTTTCCCCGAATCCTTATTCTGTGTGCAACCCTTTTTTCTTAATAATTTTCATATACTTAGAAGTGGCTTCAGTCTGATTTGGTTCTGGAGGGTTACTTGCAAAACTCTTCTCCATGTGCCTCATAAGGTCATGCACTACTGATTAGATGTTTTTAGATTAATATATTGTTTGTCTAGAGCTGGGTTGTGTGGGCTCCAGCTGTACAGTGCCTGGCAGTGTCCAAAGCCAGGCAGTTCTAGAGTTGTTGAAGCTGTGTCTGAGCCTGGGCAGTGGCTTTAGATCAGTCTTCAGCTGGTGGCAGCCTACCTTGAAGGAGCAGCATGCTCCTAAATTAGGATCAGAGGAATCTTTCTACTTAGACCAGATCCCAGGAAAGCATAGAGTAACCCCCATGCTGTCACAGCAGCACAGGGAACAAATGTGTCTTTCCGATCCCCTGCAATTTAAGTGAGTAGTTGCTCCTCAACCTTTCCCTCTGTCTGCACCCCTGGCCAGGAATCCCAGCACTACTTCACAGGGAGGTCTGGTGCCCCTATTCATCCAACCCTTGTAGACATCTCCCCATTTCATACTGCAGTCCCAGCCCAGACCAGAAAATGCCAGTGCCCACACAGACACCAGCCACTTCCGGTCTGACACTGACCAGGACGGCAAGAGGGTACGCTGCTGTCCCATGCCAGCAATTTTCAGCACAGCGCTGGTGGGGGAAACATGGTGGGGGTGGGAGAGCACCCTCCCTGCTCCTTAAAGGTAACCCCTGCCACCCACAACCCAGCTGGATCACTGGACTGTTTCTGAGGTCCAGAAAAGGATCGGTTCATGCAAATCCCTAGAGGCAGGCAGGTGTGATGAAATGGGAGTGTCTCTCATTCTAGAATTGCAATTAGAAAATACTTGTTTGAATTTATGTTTGTGATAAGGTATAATACATGGAAGGTTTTGGTACGGAATATAGTAAAGGCAGCAAAAGCACCATGGGGATTGGATAGTGGGGATTCCATATACAGATGGAGGACAGAGTCTGTGGAAGTTAAAGCCAGTTGGAGCGAAACTGTTACTGGTTGGAAGATGTGTTTCTCTTTGCAAAGCGGAGAAGTTTTTACCTAGCTAGCTTGTTTGGGTGCATGGAGCACTCCTATACCTAATTTGGCTTGTATTTTCCATTTTTGTCTCTCCGATCCCACGGGATCGTGAGTTCACCATTCAGTTCACCTGAGCTAACTCATGTGGCATGTTACTTGGCATGTAGCATGGGAAAGGTGGCCCTAGGTCAAGTTTAACTCATGACTGTAAGAAGAGTATCCCTCTGCTCACCTCTTGAAGTTGTGAGCTTCAAGGTTCTGTATGATGATGGA
The DNA here is from genome assembly GCF_027244095.1 of Hemicordylus capensis. Classification (NCBI taxonomy): domain Eukaryota; kingdom Metazoa; phylum Chordata; class Lepidosauria; order Squamata; family Cordylidae; genus Hemicordylus; species Hemicordylus capensis. The sequence continues at coordinate 33,432,127 of NC_069660.1, read as the reverse complement.
TCACCTCCTGTGATGGGATTGGTGGTTTGCTTGCATGTACCAATCTGTATCAAGTATGCTTTGATGTTTTTTTCTTAACTGTGTATAAAGGCTGTGGGCAGACTCCCACTGGGGGTCCGTCTTGTCTTTGGAAACTATCCCCTAGACGGCCACTTTGTTATTCTGCAGAATCTAATAAAGTTTCTTTGAACTATAAAGTTTTCTCCTTGGTAAAGCGAGAATTGGCAGTAGTCTACCAAGTAGATAATAACCCATTGGTTAACACTGGTAGAGCACACCCAGCAAAGTTTGAACCGGACACAATGTATTCTTTCATTTATCACCATTGCCACCTTTCTCAACTCAAAGGAGTGTTCAGCATTCTGCCTCAGGGCAAGATGTTGCCTATTTCTAGCCAAAGACACAATCAAGCAGTGTGTCTCTTCCTTGGATTCACCCGTTATGTGTTCATGCATCTGGGCATTAGGTGCATCATCTTGCTCTGCCTGGACTCTTGTTCCCGTCCTGCTTTCTGCCTCTAGATCGACCCTTTTGCCAGGCCCAATCTGTGCAGCATGCTTGGCGGCAGTGAGATACTGGTCTCCTGAGATCAGACTCTCTTTGGATTTTCCTGGCTCCCACATCCTCGTTTGATGCTTGGGTCCCCTCTCCTGCCTTTTGCCTGCCCGCTTGTCCTGAAGAAAAGAGGTCCCTCAACATTGGTCGAGCTACAAGGGTCTATACACCCCACTAGGGGGACTTAGGTATAACTAATCTCTGCTCTAAAGCCTCTTGTTCCCCTCCCTTCTTGTCTTCTTTAAATCCAAAGCTGTTCTCCAGGACTGTTTCTCTGGCCAGCCTTGAATGTATTTAATTTGGACCTCAAGCTAAAACACCTCTTTGTGAGCTTCAATTTAGTCCTATTGATTTATCAGTCCTGCTAGGTTTATTAGTTAATATTGTATTGCTTATTAATTAATATTTTCTCTTCTGTACCCCTGGACCCTAAAATAAACCTGATTCTGTTTTTTGAAACTTCAACCTCTCAGTTCTTTCCATGATTGAAACTTTGTACAAATTTATTCTGAAATGGGCTGCTCCTTCTAAACTTACTAGTTCCCCACACAAGCTCGAAAGTAGTCAGGGGTGTTTGCCAATTCCCCTGGAAAATTATCATTAATAAAGTGGTTCCCACCCTGGCCCCAGAAAAGAATAAATCCTTGGTTATGGTTTATCCTGAGTGACATCTTTTACTGTCAATTCCCACATGAAGACAAAAGGATTGTTGTGCCAAGACAACACAGCTACTATGAGATGCTTGAGGGATCCGGATGAGTGCTGAAAGTTTCCTCAGGTGGTGGCAACAGCCGATTATCCTCTATAATAAAACCCTTGGTGTCCGTCCGTGGACGGACACCAAGTGTGTGTCCGTGCCTCCCTGGCCTGTTCTGCGCATGCGCGGAGCGCATGCGCAGAACAGAGCAAGGGAGACACGACCACCGGCACCCGGTGGCCATCTTGGGCGGCCAGAAGCGGCCGCCCCGAAGAAGCCGGGTGAGCGGCGCCGGGGGACACTGGCCGCCGCCTTGGCCAGAGGACACGCCACGGCGACAAGGGAGAGGCCCCGGGCAGCGGAGGGCCCGGCCGGAGCCGCGGGCGGCGGCGGTGGGCCTGCTGGAGCCGCAGCAGCGGTGGGTGGTGGGCCCGCCGGAGCCCTGGGTGGCCAGCCCGGCCGGAGACACGGGCCGCGGTGGGTGGCGGCCGAAGAAAAGTAAAAGTAAAAATGCTGCTGCCGCCGCCGAAGAAGCTGGGTGAGCGGCGCCGGGGGACACTGGCCGCCGCCGCCTTGGCCAGAGGACATGCCGCGGCGACAAGGGAGAGGCCCCGGGCAGTGGAGGGCCCGGCCGGAGCCGCAGGCGGCGGCGGTGGGCCTGCTGGAGCCGCGGCGGCGGTGGGCCCACAAGAGGCGTCCTTTCCGCCCCAAGCTCCAGTTCGGAAAGAGGCTTTGCAGAGGGAGGAGCACTGCTTGCGAGCTCCTCTCTCCCTCTTCAATTTAGGTCATCCTTTGCTCAACTGTCACAGGCGGGGTAAGGTGGTTTCGGAAGTTGGGAGGGAGGGAGGGTGGGACTTCGGCGGCAGCGTCGTCGTCGTCAGTATTTTTTAAAAAAAACAGTAAAGGGGAGAGGAAAAGGCTAGCGCCCGTTATTATAACGGGCTTCAAAATACTAGTCTAGCTATAAACGTCTTAGAATCTCATTGTGAGGTGTCACTCAGTACAGCAGTAAACCATTTATGAGACCTGCTGTTGTTCAACTGTGTGGCCAAAGGGCAAAGCTGGGGGAAGTTCAGTAGCAATGGATAAGATGGTGTTGTGGGAAGTAAGAAGTACTACTGAAGAACAGCATCTGAGGGGGAAATGTCCCTACTTGTGAGCACTGGGAAGCAAAGGAGGCATAGGGCAAGAGAACTGCCCAGCAGGTGGCATTATTGGTCTGCACTGGGTGCAGCTCACCATTGGGCAGCCGCACAGCCTCAGGGATCTATCTGAGCAGCCTCCCTGCCTCTGCCATTGAAGCTCTTCTCACGATCAGTAGAAAGCGGGCTAAAGGAACCTAGCCCACTTTCTATTGATCGTCAGAAGCACCGGGCTCACAGGCGAGCCCAGTGGCTCCGAGGCGGCTAGCCCTCCTTAGCGAGCGCTCTGTTAACCTCATTTTTTTTTGCTCATGTGCCACTGCGGGGGGCGCTGACTCACGAGTAGACCCCAGACCGGGACAATGCAGCCGGCAATCCCCGCAGCCTCCACCAGCTCTGTGATGGAGCTGGCAGTCATGTGGGCTGCTGATCCAGCCACCCAGGGCTTGGAGGCTGCTCGTCTGCGGGGAGAGCAGGCTAAGCTCACTCTCCCTGCAGACCCGCTGGAAGCTCTTCCCACTGATCGTGAGAAGAGCTTCATTGTCTTGCAAAGCCTGCCACAAAGGGCATGGGGCCCATCTTTCCCTTGGTTACTGCAGCAGCACCCTCTTATTTATTTATTATATTTACGTCTTTATTTCATATTTCTTATTATCTTACTACCTGCTGCAATTTATTGCAGCTGAGGAAGATGGGAGTTGTAGTTCAATAACAGCTGAAAGACCCATGGGAAGGCAGGCAAGGATTTGCCACCTCTTTCTGGGCGGCTGCCACAGCGAGGGAAGAGGGAGGAGAAGAGGGGAAATTCCCCCCTTTTTCCTGATGGAAATTGCCAGTTTGCAGCAGGGTGGGGGCGGCAAAGGTCGCAGCAGTGGCTGCAGTGAGGGAGGGTTGAGGGAAAGTCCCCCCCATTTACCTTCAAAATGCTGCTTAATGGTGGGATGGGTCAGCAGCGGCTGCAGCAAGGAGAGTGGTGGTTGGGCAAGGGGAAAGTTCCCCCTTTTAGCAACACCCGCTGGGCGGCGGGATGGAGTGGCAAGGGTGGTGAGAGAGCTCCTTCCAGCTCCCCTCCTCCTCCCGAAATGACTGCATGCCCCTATCTGAGGTCCGTTATGGGCCTTTCTCCACACATGGCGAAACTCTAACCTTTCCCCTCACCCCCCAACCCCTCGCTGCAGCCACCGGCACCCCCAGAGAGGGGCAGCAAAACTGGAGGAGCAGCAAACCGCTTCTCACATTTTGCTGCAGTAGGCAAGGGCCTACTTTGCCACTCCTCAAATCCACCAGTGGGAGCGCCAAGGTTGCCTATCCCTGGACTAGACTAGCCCATCTCATTACTTAGCATTTAAACTGGTGTGTGCATATCCTCTCTAAATTTCTAAGGGGTGCCTGAGCTGGAGCTTTGCAACAGGAGGGGTGCACTTGTGTAAAACAACTGGGAGCCCTGCTCAACATAATTTCCTTTTTGAATCAATCAGCTGAGCCCAGAATAGTAATTGTGTGCCTTTGTGTGTGGTTTTAAACTGCCAAGCATGGAGTGAGGTTCTTGATTCCATTTGGAAAGGGAATTTCCAAATTCTCTTGTTACCATAAAATGTATATTCCCTTTTCGGGTAGGCAGCCCACACACAGAGAGAGCTGGGCATCAAGAGCAGCTCTGTGTGTGCCTGCTCTGCCGCTCATCTGCAGCGAGAGGCAGTCCTCCGGCATCCCTCAATGCAACGTACCAGGAGCTGGAGGACTTCCTCCTCCAGCTCCCTGCTCAGCCACTCGCTGCTGGGCAGCGAGTGTGCTGTGTGAGCGGCAGAGCTTTGGAAATAAATTTGATTGCATGGGGGGAGGCAGGTAGGAGCCTGCCTCCCCGCCAGCCCTCCCACCATACCATCATTACTGGTCATGCAAATGGACTTAATTTATGTCCCCTTTTCAGGTTGATTACTCCTGAATTAGTGCTGTTTATTAAGAAGGTTTTGTTTTCCAAAACAAAAGCCAGCATTATGAGTGACAGTAATTTTCTAAACAGGCAGTCCTCTTTAAAGGGCTATGGGCCTATAGTAATCTGTATCATGTTTTTTAAAAAATTAATTATTCTGAGATTTAGCTTGGCTCTAATGAATGTCTGTTATTAATACAGAGCTTCCTAATTGCATATTTTTGCAGCCGGCTTTTGTGCTGATTTTTTGAACTAATTAAATAATGATATTCAAATCCTGCATCTTTCTTTAAATTATTATTATTATCCTCTCATCTCTTAGGACACAATCTCTCACATGCAGGTAGCGTTCCAATTTTATAAATGCTACGCAAGTAATGGTCTGAGGAACAGATAGAGAGTAAATGAATTTGCATCGTATTTGAATATTGATAGCATGTTATTTATTTATTTATTTATCTATCTATCAAATTTGTATGCTGCCCCAAACTTCCTTCTCTGGGCGGCCCCATTGGTCCTAAATGCTTTGGCTGAGATTGATATATGTGGGTTTCAGTGTGAGATTTGCAAGGAAGTGGGATGCTAGGAACAACTAAGCACACAGTGGACTAGTTCTCATGACTGACAGCTGGGTAGGAGGAGCATCCTGCCAGCCTCCAAGCCCCTTGCACACTCCCAAGAACCGTTTGTGTTTATCTGGATAGGACAGCATGGGACATGCTTTCCCTCCACCCTCAGTACTGCGTTGACTGTTGCCATCCTACCCAGATCATGGCTAGCACACAATCATTTCCCCCTCTTCTTACCTCGATTTTTGCCTGCTTCTTGGGAGCATGCATGGGACTTGGAGCCTCGCTGGACACTCTTCCTATTCAGCTGCCGGTTGTGACAACAAGCCTAGGGAAATGTCAGTCAAAGGTTATGGGTACTCTTAGTTCTGGTTCACACAATTGTTTGCATCTAGGTTTAATGTGGGTTACTGACATTGGTGCAAACCCACACAAAGGTGGGAGTCATAGAGGCTGTTCTCACGACCAGGCAGGGTTAGGCTCGTCGTGAGAAGCGGCAGGTTGCTCGCATATCCCTCCACTCCCCGTCCACCCAACCCTCATAACTAACCCGGCTGTTAGCCGATGTTAAAGATGCACTCGCACCCTTAACCCAGCTACCGGATGTCGTGTTTCTCCTCGGGCTCAATTCAACCTGAGGAGACACAGAGATGGGCGCATAGAATGCCCATCTGACAGGGGAATCCCCAATGCAACATGCGTGCCATGCATTGCATTGTCGGATGCCCAGAGGCTGGAAAAACAAGTTCCAGCTCCAGATCCCTCCATGCAGCTCCGAACAGGGCTGCCCGTGTGGGCACGCAGGAGTCACGCCCAAGATGACCTGCTTGGTCATCTGGGGGGAAGGCTGAAAGCAGCCTCCCCCACCCCGCACTCTCCTCGTCTGCCCAGGGCAATCATGAGAATCACCCCTCAGATTCACCTCTGGCCATAAACCACCTGGTTGTGGGTTCATACAATCACACTAATGCCAGTAACTCATATTAAACTTAGATTTGAACAACTGTGTGAACCAGGCCTTAATAATGAAGGAGAAGGAGAAGGAGAATGTGTGTATGTGTGTGGAGGGAGAGAGAGTGCTCCAGCTCCATGGGGAGGAATACAATGTTGCCGTCAAAACAACATTTTGGGAGTGAGAGTGTGTTATTTTTTAAAGCTGCAAACAGAACTTCTCACAACTATTATCTGGATCCTGAAAGAATGCTGTTAATCAAAAAGAATATCATAAATGTATTTACTGCAATAGAGATGCCACTGACTGAAGCAAAATTGGAAGCAAGACAGAACTTTTGGATACATGCACTTGCAACACTATTTCCATGCCAAAACCTCAAGGACAGCACCTGACATCTCAGCAGCTGCCAATCCGAGACGGCTGAACATGTTACCGTCCAGGCCTGATTTATATAACAAATATGCTCATTAGCTAGCATACAAAATTAGGCCTGTCCCATAGTGTCACCAAGTGACCAAGTTCTTTTATATAGTGACCATGTAGGATCTGGGCGCAAGGAAGAAAGGAGATCAAACCACTCCTAAAAGGATTCAATGGGCTTTATTGAGTATAAAAGAATAACAACATCAATTCTAGCTGAGCAGAAAGCAGAACACTCTATCAATATTACTAAGAGTATTTAAACAGAACATCCTAGCCAGCACCAATGTACAACCCGTGTTCCTAACTAACATATGTGTGTGTATTAAATCTTCCTAAAGCCTAATATAATTCAGATATAGACAGAAAAAGGGGGGGGTAAGGAAGGCTGAGGACTAGCATGGTTTGGGGAGATCGGGAATTAGTAGAGGGAAATGGGGGGGAAGGAGAAGGAGGGGAAGGGATGAAGGGATCCAAGGCTTGTAAGGGCAGCATATTACCAGGATCAGAGAGACTTGAGAGCGGTGGATCTCTTCAGCTGAAGAAGCAAGGCCTTTGGTTGGAGACAGGAGCTTTTGCAGTTTGCTCAGATCACGGCTGAGAGTCAGAGCACCATGGCTGGGGAAGTCTTGACTTCTCACTGCGCAGTAGAAGTCACAGACAGCTCCTGTCCATGGACAGAGTTCCTGCTTGTTGCTCTGTGGCTTAGCAGCAAACTCTGGGATTGCTTGTGAGCAGGTCTTGCATGTAGACACAAGATTGCTAACTCTCTGTCCAGTAGCCTCCTTCTTTATAGTTGTATCATCCTTTGATCTCCCATCATCTTTTCCTGGGTCCCAAAAGGTGACAACTTGCTGTACCTTCTGGATAATGTCTTTTAATTACCAAAATTAGCTCAGGATATTTGGTCAGTCCAGGGTAAACAGGGTCTCTCTTGTTAGCAGAGTATTGTTCTATTGTCACTCCCCAAAACAAATCTACATCTTCTGTTAGCTGCTATCTTGAGGAGGGGGCATTGCCCAAAGCAAATTTGCATCTCTGAGTTGCAAATGGGCCCCCAGATTTGCTAGCCTGGTCCCAAAAGGTGTTAAAAGTCAGGAGTTAGTGAGAGAATTAGTTCTATTTGTGTGAGACAGCAATTACATTATTTCTTGTGTACCTCTATCTAGTGTGTAATTATAACAAGAGAATATTTAAAGTAACATAAAAAGGGGTACATGTGTGAGACGAGTTAATCAATACATTTGACTGAGGCAGAAGCATCCTGTCAGTGAGGAAAAGGGATAATTTCAGCAGTGTGAGACTGGTAATTAAGCCTGACCCATTGAGTCTCTTGTGAGTTCCACAAACACTGATAAACAATGCTAGATTACCCCTGCCTTTACAAATACCCAGGCAGATCTGGGTGCCAATTCACCCTGAGTCAGGCAATAATTCATTCCTTAATAAAATGGAACTAGACACGGGCCTGAATTCCATATAGTTCTGAATTGGTAGCTCTGGGTTGAATGTTGGGGTCCCCAACAAACACATCATGGACTTTCTATAACTGTTACTGCAGTTGCTGTATCTTTCCTATCACATCAGAACAGCTGAATAAGCCAAAGCCAGAATGTCTTGCCCATTATGTTTCTGTTTTGTTAAACAATAAAAAAAAATTAAAAATTAAAAAAAAAATTGTATACATTTATAATTTTTCTTATTTGCAAAACCTATTCTGCAATGTTTACTGTTTTCCACAATTCATTTGTTGCCATTAGTGATGTAGCTCAGAATGGGGGGATTCAGTGTACAGAATTCCCCAGATTGGAACTTCTTGGCTAATTACAAGCCAAGCTCACAGTTCATAATTAGTATGGCTCCAGCACCAGCAGCCCCTGCCAACAAGTTCCCTTTCTTGCTGAAAATTATCTGGCAGTGATGCTGGTAAGAAGTGCTGCTGCTGCAGCAGTCTTCTCTATCTATCTATCTATCTATCCATCCATCCATCCCGCCTGGTATAGATATCCCTAGGCAGTGTACATGATTTAAAAATACAAAAAGCGTAAAAACAGAATATAAACAATTAAAAGAGTTTTACGGAGCAAGAACAATTAAACAATTATCATTGTGGGTGTCAAGATCACTCAGATATGATCTTGATCTTGGAGAGCAGAGCTGGTCTTGTAGTAGCAAGCATGACTTGTCCCCTTAGCTAAGCAGGGTCCACCCTGGTTGCATTTGAATGGAAGACTAGACGTGTGAGCACTGTAAGATATTCCCCCTTAAGGGATGGAGCCGCTCTGAGAAGAGCAGAAGGTTCCAAGTTCCCTCCCTGGCTTCTCCAAGATAGGACTGAGAGAGATTTCTGCCTGCAACCTTTGAGAAGCTACTGCCAGTCTGTGAAGACAATACTGAGCTAGATAGACCAATGGTCTGACTCAGTATATGGCAGCTTCCTCTGTTCCTATGTATTATTATTATTTATTATTATTTCTACATTTATATCCCGCTCTTCCTCCAAGGAGCCCAGAACGGTGTACTACATATTTGAGTTTCTCCTCACAACAACCCTGTGAAGTAGGTTAGGCTGAGAGTGAAGTGACTGGCCCAGAGTCACCCAACAAGTCTCATGGCTGAATGGGGATTTGAACTCAAGTATCCCCGGTCCTAGTCCAGCACTCTAACCACTACACCATGCTGGCTCTCTAGTTGTAGTTTCTCACAGCTTCTCACTCCCCTGCTAACTTGGCAAAGAGGTACCTTTTTAATATGGTGATTCTCTTTATTTAGCAGGGGGAAAGTAACTGGCCCTATCCACCCCCAGAACAGTACCTCCAGTGACTTTTTGCTGGTGTCTATCTTATGTTTCTTTTTAGATTGTGAGCCCTTTGGGGACAGGGATCCAGCTTATTTATTTATTATTTCTCTGTGTAAACCGCTTTGTACACTTTTGTTGAAAAGCAGGCTATAAATATTTGTTGTTGTTCTAGGTCAGGGGTGGGGAACCTTGGCACTCCAGCTGTTGTTGAACTACAACTCCCATCATCCCCAGCCACAATAATTGTGGCTGGGGGTGATGGGAGTTGTAGTTCAACAACAGCTGGAGTGCCAAGGTTCCCCACGCCTGTTCTAGGTAGTTACTAAGGACCCTGGAAAATGTGAAGAAGAGGGCATCCAAGATGACGAGAGGCCTAGAGCACCTTCCTTATAAGGCAAGGCTACAACACCTGGGGCTTTTTAGTTTAGGAAAAAGACGAGTAAGGGGAGACGTGATAGAGGTCTATAAAATAATGCATGGTGTGGAGAAAGCTGATAGAGAGAAATTCTTCTCCCTCTTGCATAACACTAGAACCAGGGGTCCTCCCATGAAACTGATTGCCAAGAAGTTTAGGACTGACAAAATGAAATACTTTTCCACAAAATGCATAATTAACCTCTGTCACTTGGTGACAGTCACCAACCTGGATGGCTTTAAGAGGGGTTTAAATAAATTCATGGAGGACAGGTCTATCACTGGCTTCTAGTCTGAGGACTACAGACCACCTCCAGCCTCTGAGGCAAGATGCCTCTAAATACCAGTTGTGGGGAAGTAACAGCAGGAGAGAGGGCATGCCCTAAGCTCTTGCCTGTGGGCTTCTGTAGTGGGTTAAAGCCTGTGTCTCAGAGCAAGCTCACAAACTATTCTGCATTATGGGTAGGTTCAAAATGCTGCCACCACCACCCCTTTTGTCTACAGAAACTCTCTGGGCTTGGGGTGGAATAACCCAGGGGGGGAAACCTCTCTTAATTTGGTTCTTGAACAAGTATAAAAATATCTCATGTATAATCCTACACGTGGTGAGAAATTTGCTGATATTTGCTGAACGTTTGAGGATGTGTTTGCACCAGAGTAACCCGCCCCCCTTTTCCTGAGTTAAAAACCCACTTGGAGAGGCTTATAAAAACAAAAGAACTAAAAAACCAGTTTTATTCAATTATTTCAGACTGCTTCTATCCGTGGCTTCTAGCTTTCTTAGATACACTCAAAAATACTTAGTAGGTAACAAAAACAGGTTGTAATGTGCCCTCGAGTCAGTGTCAAGTAATGTGCCCTTGAGTCAGTGTCAACTCCTGGCAACCACAGAGCTATGTGGTTTTCTTTGGTAGAATACAGGAGGGGTTTACCATTGCCTCCTCCTGCGTAATGTGAGGTGATGCCTTTCAGCACCTTCTTATATCGCTGCTGCCAGATATAGGTGTTTTCCATATTCTGGGAAACATACCAGCAGAGATTCGAACCAGCAACCTCTTCCTCATTAGGCAAGTCATCTCCCCGCTGTGCCATTACACTGAAATGTTTATAGAGTCTTTTGCAACACCCTAGGTATCGTAGGCGTAGGCTAGTATTTCTTATTTTAATTACTTTACAGGTAAATAATAACAACACAGTATCAGGAATATGCAAAAGCACACACACCAAAGAAATATAAGTTTCTAACGTACAATCTAACAAACTGTTCTCTGTGCTGAATTCCCTTTTCCTTGAACTCACCCAATTCCTGAGGAGAATCAAGCTTGCTGCAATCCTTTCTTTTAAGGATCTACAGAGTTATTCCATGAGAGAAACCTCCATGCTGGCTTCGACCACAAGGGAGTAAACTCCATTGCCCCTCACTAAGCCTTTCTGCACGCGCTTCTCTCCAAAAAGACTGCCCTTCTTGTTCCCAGAATTCCCAGCAACCGCTCTCTAGGTCCCACCCACCTGGTGTACAGATTGGCTACCCTTGAGTTCACCAGCCTGTCAGTAAAGACAGGGTTCACTTCCGGTTAACTCTTTGGAGGGAGGGGAGGCTGATCACTACAGCTTCCCAGGGGCATCTGGTGGGCCACTGTGCGAAACAGGATGCTGGACTAGATGGACCTTGGGCCTGATCCAGCAGGGATGTTCTTATGACCCAGAAACTCTGGGAAACTACAATTACCAAGGATCCTGGTGTCTACGATGCTGCAGCATTGACTTCAAGGCTGAGGCACCAGCCTGCTCGTCACTGTGACTTCCAAATACGTTTGTGGCTGATAACAGTGTGAGGTCCCATGAGAAGTTTAGGTTGGGGTAAGCCTCCATATTTCATTGTATTCCTCCATCAATGGCACAAGATCTGGAGCTCAGAATGAGCTTGAGCTTAAAATGAGTTAATTTAGACCTGATTCAAATCAGGTTCATATTCAAATCAGAGCCAAATCTGCTTTTCAGAGAAGTGCAATGACACACAGCAGTGAAGCCCTGCCCTGTCTACTAGGATTGCATTAAGCAATCCTTCTTTCTTCTGCATTTTGACTAGGCATTGCTTGGTCATCCTTGTGACGTCTGAGAAGTTTTTTTGAATGGATCTCTCAGTTCTACTATCCAAGCAAGAGGAACAGAAATGGTGGCTACCCAGATGGCTCTGTTATTGCTGATGACAATAATACAATTGCAAAATGTGGGCGCTTCATAACTCAGTTGAAGCATTTGTTCACTTGCTTGCTTATGTTGTTGGCCGACATCCAGACCAATGATGTGTCAGTGCTCCCTAAGGAACACTGCTGCTTCTATGCTGCAGGATAGCAGTGTTCTGCTAGTAGTGGGCAGGGCTGGAGGTGGGAGATTTTGCCAATCTCCCCCACCCCAGAAGTGCTCTCTGCAACCCAGAAGTGGGTCCCTGAGGTCTGCAGGACTCTCAGGGACCCAGTTATGGGTTGCAAGGAGCATTTCCAGGATCAGGGGAGATCAGCAAACATCACACACACACATATGAAACAAAAACCACAAGAGGGTGCTCAACTGCTTTACTCTGGAAGTATATTGCCACTGCTTCATTAGAAGAACTGGTGCTTCATTAGGATGACAGCCAGTATTTATACCCCATGTTTTGACAATTACCCTCAAGGTGTCTTATGAAACAAGCCCATACAAAAACATAATATAGAATATATGAATGAGATCCCCAATAAAGCTACAGAAGGTAAAACAGCCAATGAGAACAGCAGCTGAAACCACTAAAAAAAAGTGTCAGTAAAAGCCACCTAATGGCGCAGCGGTGAAATGACTTGATTATCAAGCCAGAGGTTGCTGGTTTGAATCCCCACTGGTATGTTTCCCAGACTATGGGAAATACCTATATTGGGCAGCAGCGATATAGGAAGATGCTGAAAGGCATCATCTCATACCGCGTGGTAGGAAGCAATGGCAAACCCCTCCTGTATTCTACCAAAGACAACCACAGTGCTCTGTGGGCACTAGGAGTCGACACCGACTCGACGGCACACTTTACACTTTAAAAGCCCATGAGAAGACTTTGCCTGGTGGTGCCTGAAAGACAGCAAAGAATGCATCAGGAAAAAAGGCTGAGAAAGGAAGTGATGTGAAGTTATCACGAGCATAGCATCCATTGGACAAGGAGTGGGGAGACAAATGTCTCTGCGCTGTCAGGGTCTGGGGGCTGCCACAGTGACCCTCATCCCTCCCCCAGGGCACCCTTGCCCTCTCCTGCACTGGTACTTCATTTGCCACACCAGCTGGGAGGTGTTCTTTCTCTCCCTCCCTCCCGCAGCATGCTGAATGAAGCACCATTTGGGAGCAGGAGGGGCACGTGTCTGCCCTTCCTGTTCCTGACCACACTGCCTGCACCAGCATGTGTGTGACATCAATGCAGGGTGTGGGTGTGTGCAGGTGCACAGAGCAGTGGGAGGGGCCGACGGCCACAACCTATCCCTGGGCTGTCAGCAAGCCCTCTATGCAGCTGGAAGTTACAGTGCTGGAAAGAAGTTTGTGAACCCCAAGTAGAATAATGAGAACCATTTGAGAATCAATTCACCGGAAGGTCTTACCATGATATACCCTTGTATAACTGAGACCAGTCTTTCCTAATGCAATAAAAGAGCATGAATTAAACAACGGTGTGTTTCTTGAGACACAATAATGGACAAAGTGGGAACAATGAGACTAATTCAGGATTGGTGTGTGAGATAGTAAGTGAACCCCTAGTGTCCTTAACACAGTTAATGGGCTAATCACAATCAGTGATGGGCTAATCACAATCAGCTAATCACATAACATTGGGTAACAAGTAAACCACCCTGCAAAGGAAAGCTGCATGACTGAGTTTGGGCATACTGAGGACCTAGAAAAGGTCCTCAAAGTCCTGAGTTAGATCCACACCATGACAATCATTGGGAACTCATCTCACCATGATCAAAAGAAATACGAAAAAGTGTGGTTGATGCTCATCTGTCAGGATGGGGTTAAAAGGCCATTTCTAAGCATTTGGGGCTCCCTTCATCCACTGTCAGACAGATAGTCCACACATGAAAAAATTGGGGGATTATGGGAGTTGAAGTCCAAAAACATCTGGGGACCCAACGTTGAGAATCTCTGATCTAGATGACCCACTAGGCTTCTGGAATAATGATCTGTGGACAGATTAATAAAAAATTGAACTCTACAGACACAATTACAAATGTTTTATTTGGTAAAAACCAAAAACTGCCTTCCAAAATAAGAACTGCATCTTGACTGTCAAGCATGGTGGTGGAGGCATCATGGTTTGAGGCTGCTTTGCTGCATCAGGACCTTGAAGGCTTGCCATCATTGATGGAACCATGAATTCAGCTACATATTGGAAAATTCTAAAGAACAATGTCAGGCCATCTGTCCATGAGTTGAAGCTGAGCCAAAAGTGGTTCATGCAGCAAAGTAAAGGTAAAGTGTGCCATCAAGTCGGTAACTCCTGGCGACCACAGAGCCCTGTGGTTGTCTTCAGTAGAATACAAGAGGCAATATCATTACCATCTCCCACACAGTATGAGATGATGTCTTTCAGCAAATTCCAATATTGCTGCAGCCCACTATAGGTCTGGGAAACACACCAGCGGGGATTTGAACCGGCAACCTCTGGCTTGCTAATCAAGTCATTTTCCCACTGCACCATTACAATAACCCTAAACATACAAATAAGTCTACCACAGAATGGCTGAAGAAGAGAGCTCGTGTTTTGGAGTGGCCAAGTCAAAGTCCTGACCTAAACACTACTGAAATGTTGTGGCAAGATCTGAAGCAAGCTATTCAGGCAAGGAAGCCCTCAAATGTCACAGAGCTGAAACAGTTTTGTATGGAAGAATCGCCCAAGAACTTGCCAAGCCTATGAGGTCATTCACACAATCGAAAACTGTGTTCTACCCAGGTTTGGGAGCTGTGTGTACTCCCAATTTTTGATTGTGTGGAAGCAAGGTTAGAAGAAAACCTGGGTAGAAGTGATTGTGTGGAAGCAAGGCAGGAGAAAAAGCTACCCAGGTTTTCCTCTAACCTTGCTTCCACACAATCACTTCTACCCAGGTTTTCTTCTAACCTTGCTTCCACACAATCAAAAATTGGGAGTACACACAGCTCCCAAACCTGGGTAGAACACAGTTGTGTGAATGACCTCCTTGTGAGAGACTGATCACCAGTTAGAGGAAATATTTAGTTGCAGTTATTGCTGCTCAGGGAGCTGCTACCTGTTACTGAATGAAGGGTTTATATACTTTTTCACACAAGGATTTTGTTGTTGAATCTTTCTGTTGAGTGAATATTCAAAATATATCCTTTTTGCCTGAGTTACTTATTCAGTGGGTTGCCTTTCTCTCTTATCAGGATTCAGCTTAGGATCTAATCATGTTTTGAATAAGGACTGTGCTAACGTATTACAAAGCATCCCAGGGGATTCACAAACTTTTTCTCAGCACTGCATATCAGTCTAAAGCTGAAAGTTAGACTAAGCTTTGGCTGCAAATCAAGCCTGATTAGACACAGTGACCCACATGTTGCACTGTGTTACGCCAGCATCAGTCCGCACTGCTGGGGGTATCTCAGGAAAAGCCAGTCACCTTCCACAAGAGTGCAAGTGTGCAAATATCTAGAGTTGCACACCCACACTTGGGAGTGCAGCTTCTATCGGAAATCATGTAAGTTGAGCACACAACTTTAAGTATTTGTGCCCTTGCACAAGACTGCTGGAATTTCCCTATACTTGTATGCCCACAACAGTGTGAGTCAACTGGAAATGCCGGCGTAACATTGCACAACATGTGGGCCAGTGGGATTTAATTCTGACTAAACTATGCACAAGATCACTTAGCTTAGATATTTACATTTATCCTACCCTCCTTGATAATACTAAGCATCTGCATTAGGGATGTGCACAGAAATGGCCAGCCTGGTTCAGTTCAAAACCAAACTGGATTCGAACTGCCCCCCAGGTGGCTTGGTTTATGCTCAAACCAGCCCTGGCCTGGTCCAGTCTGGCCATCGAGCCTACTTGTAAGGGGGGATCTGGCAAGGAATCCCCTTTACAAATAAAGGGCGGCGGTGGTGGGGTGGGGAGGGGAGGCGAAGGGGAAGTTCCCCCTTTAATCTTTAAAAAAAGCCACTGTGTGGCGTGATGGGGTGGTGGCCACTGAGAGGAGGTCAGCGAGGGCTGTGGGGGGCGAAGGGAAAGCTCCCCTTTTACTCATGAAGCTGCGGTGGCGAGCGGGGAGAGGAAAGTTCCCCTTTTACCTCTTGAAGCTGTTGCATCTAAACTTCGTAGAGCTTGTATTAGTAATTTGAATATTTTGTAAATTATAAATGTATTATTTTAAATGTTACGCTGGTCTAAGGACCGTAATAAACTTACTTACTTACTTACTCTTGAAGCTGTGGGATGGGGACAGTGGCGACCACAGTGGCTGTGGGATGGGGGCATTGAGGGCTCCTTCCAGCTGCCCTCCTGATTCCCAAGTGGAGCCCAGGCTGGTCTGCAGCCTGTTTGGGGCCTTTCTGCATGCATGCATGCATGCAGAAAGGTCCAAAATAGGCTGCAGACTGGCCCTTGCCTGATTCCCCTTTACATGGCCCTCGAGCCACCTTGCAAGCAGAGGGGGTTGGCTTGGCTTGCCGCCAGACCAAACCGCCCCCCCCCCCCCGGTTTGGTTCAAGAGATGAGCCTTCGAGCCCAGCTGGCTTGAGTGTGAACCAGCTCAGGGGTGTGCAGACTTGCACATCCCTAATCTGCATAGCACCTCCAAGTGTTCCAAGTGCTTCACCTGTATTATCTCGTTGCATCCTTGCAACAACCCTGTAAGGCAGGTTTTAAGGATGTGCACGGACTGAGGTTCAAGCACTGGTTTGGCACTGAACCAGTTCAGATGAGGTTTGAACCATTTCAGGGGTGGTTTTGTCACAGGGTGAGACTGTATTAATACCGTACCATTTCCTATGCTTTAGATAGTCCTTCTAGTCTATGCTCTGTATTGTTATTGAAAAACCAATACAACACTTTTTAAAAGAAAAGAAAGAAAATATAATTCTTTTAAACAAATAAATGTATTGTGAGCTTCATCGTCTGTATCTTGAAATTTGCACTGCAGCATTATTCCTTGTGCAGGGGATAATGGAATTGAAGACATGATTAATTAATAAACAGCAGATGATTCAGACACTTAAAATACATCATTGTCTTCGGTTGCAATTTACATTTGAATAAATGCTTGCCTTTATTAAAGTACATTCACTTTCCATAAATGGAAGGGGAGGGCGATGAAGATGATAATAATAATAAAAGAGATCACACCGTGCTTCTCTGTGTTTTTAATTATACCATGTTTGTTCCAAAACAGACTTTCCAAACTGTCAGCAAGACTTCACTGTTATGACAGTCGTGGGCTGATACGTAGTTAATCAAGCACTATATGAGAGTCATAATGTATGTGTGAATGTGTGTTGCCAGTGGTGTTTCCTCTGTGATTATGTGCCTATGGAGAGTTTATCTCAGTTCATTGCTTTTAACCAGTAAATGTCAGCATGCAAATTTTCAAATAGATCTAAAGAACATGCCCAAGCCCTTAAATGCTCTCAGATCTCTCAGAGGGGCATAAATTCAGCCAGACCTGACATTCAGTCAGACCAGAATGTAGCTCTTCTTTTCCAAATGCCATGCGGCTGAAGCAGCAAGCATGAGTCACACATCTTGGAGCTGCCAAAGATTGTAAATAGCCAGTGCACCACGATATGGAATACAAACAATTCTCTGAATACTTTATCTCGCCCCTTTAGCACTTCAGCTTTCATTTCTGAACAAAAGTGTCTCGAGTTGTCATAGTTTAGCAAGAAACGCCCCCTCCCACCTTCAGGAAGAGAGCTTAGTATAAGCAGCAGTGGAATCAGGGGCGTAGCTATAATTGAGCAAAAGGGTTCAAAGAACACGGGCCCCCAGCTCCTGAGGGCCCTCCAGCTCCATCCCTCCCTATTTTCTTCATTGTCTCCCTCACTCTGGGGGGCCGCCAGGGAGAGGGATGAACACGGGCCCCCTCTCCCCTAGCTACGCCCCTGGGTGGAATAACTATGTGAATTTGCAGAAAGCCTGCAGTGGTCCTTCTGGAAGGAATGAGAATATAGACAAATATATTGTTCAGCTAGAGATTCGTGTAAGAGTTGGTCAGAAATGGTCAGTGCAAAGGTGGTCAGGGAGGAGAAATCAGGAAGGAGAGCTGATCTTGTGGTAGCAAGCAATTGACCTCTTTGCTAAGCAGGGTCCACCTTGGTTTTCATTTGAATGGGAAACTACATGTGTAAGCACTGTAAGATATTCCCCTTAGGGGATGGGGCCACTCTGGGAAGAGCATCTGCATGCTTGTGTGTAGAAGAGCCCAGATTCCCTCCCAAGCATCTCAAAGATAGGGCTGAGAGAGACTCCTGCCTTTAACCTTGGAGAAGCCACTGCCAGTCTGTGTAGATAATACTGAGCTAGATGGACCTATGCTCTGACTTGGTATAAGGTAGCTTCCTACATTCCTATGTTCCTAATTCAGCTACCTGAAAATCTCAGATTTCATTTTTTTTTAAGCAATGGTACAATCCATCCCACCAACACTAGGACTATGACCTGATGCTTCAGCAATTTTGCTGAGGCTAATGAAGCCATCTAATGGCACAGCGGGGAAATGATTGACAAACAAGCAGAAGGTTGCCGGTTCGAATCCCCGCTGGTACTATATCGGGCAGCAGCGATATAGGAAGATGCTGAAAGGCATCAGCTCATACTATGCAGGAGGAGGCAATGGTAAACCCCTCCTGAATTCTACCAAAAGAAAACCACAGGGCTCTGTGGGTGCCAGGAGTCGAAATCGACTTGACAGCACATTTTACCTTTACGAAGATTTGGGTCTAGTCTGGGGTGCACAACTTTGACTCTCCTGCTGTTGCTGTTCTGTGATAGAGCATCTGCTTTGCTTGCAGAAGGTCCTACCAGGTTCAGATCCTGGCAGCTCCAGATAGGCCTGGGAAAGACTTGGAGAACCACTGCCAGTCAGTGTAGACAATACTGAGCTACATGGGCCAAGGGTCTGACTTTGTATAAGGCAGCTTCCTATGTTCCCAACTCCTATCATCCCTGACTATTGGCAACTGTGGGTGAGGAGGATGGAATTTAGGGATGGAACAGCAGCTGGAGGGCCAAAGTTGTACAGCACTGGTCTCATCAGTGCCCTGAAGGGAGGCTGCCTGGGGGCCCTGTGTATTTCCAGGGAGCAGGGGCGGATTAATATTTTTGCTGCCTGTAGGCAAAATAGATTTGTCGCCCCGGCTTGAGGACTTGGGGGGGATGGGGGCAAATTTTTAAAAAATCAAACTTTTTTTCAACTGCCGCTGCATGGCGGGGATGGTACGACAGACAGGGGGTAGGGATCTGCACGGAACCGGTGGTTCTGCCAGTTTGAAGGCGGGAGAGGTCTCCCTTTAAGAGCGGGGGGACAGTGCACTTATCCCTGCCACCACTTTCCTCCCGCTGGCGTCAGTTTTTTAAAAAGCCCATTGGGGCAGCAGCATACCTTCCTGCCGCTCCATTGCCCTCATTTTCCAGATATGACCAGAAGTTGCTGATGCGCCTGCGCGCGCTGGCACAGGCACGCACACATCATGCACGCACATGTGCCCATGTCAGATGAAGAGGCTCTTATTTCAACAGGGAGAGCATTCCAAAGCCTCGGGGCAGCATCAGAGAAGGCCCGTCCCTGAGTAGCCACCAGACGAGCCGGTGGCAACTGCAGACGAACCTCTCCAGATGATCTCAATAGGCGGTGGGGCTCATAGCAAAGACATTATCTTAAATACTCAGGGCCTAAGTTGTTTAGGGCTTACCTTAGGGAAGTGGTAGACAACCTTGGCTCTCCAGCAGTTGTGGAACTACAACTCCCATCATCCCCAGCCACAATAAATTGTAGTTCAACAGGAGCTGGAGAGCTAAGTTTGCCTACCCCTGTTTTAGTGCATTTAAAAGAGAGAGAGAGAGAGAGAGAGAGAGCGCATCAGGTATGGAAACAGGAATGTTTGGCTTGCTGATCTGATGTCATGTCTATTCTTTTCCAAAAGCCTTGAATTGTGTAACATTTAAGTAGTGGGTGCATTAGAGGTTCCTAATTTAAGTCAGAAAAACGGGTAGAGATGCAGACTGAGTTGGCTTCACTGACCTTTGGATGACATAAGATTGGATGAACTGTAATGTGTTGAACTGCAGTCTTTCTCTGTCTATGATAGCCTAGTGTGGACAGTCTGGATCTGTATTCCTGCTAGCTGATCACATTCCCTCCATTCAAAACCTTAGGTCTGACTATTGGATCCAAAATAAAGCTTTAGTACCATCATAATGTGCAATAAAACATGCAATTGGTCTATTGCAGTTCCTTTGATGTGTAGACAAATGGTTAACCATGCGTCTGTACTCTGCAAACTTAAATAGTTATAAAAGTATGCATTTAAGATGAATGGGAGAAGAAGTCCCTTAGAAGTGATAAATAATCTGAGAAATACTGGCAGCGGTGGTGGTGGTGAGACAGAACAGGGAGTCCATCAGAATATTAGTTCTCGCACCTTCACAATTTCCCTAGATTTCCCTCTATATTTTTTTCAGACTGAGGGCTAAATTAGATGTGATGTGGGAGACCCGTGTTTTGATCTTCTGGAATCTTTTTCTTTACTTCAAAGCAGCTGCAGGGAAGGGATTGTTCATCTGACTGGGGAAGTGATGATGAAAGGGTTATTTCCCATGCCTTTTCTCCAATCTAAATCTCCCCCAACAAGTCATCATTATCTTCACAGGGGGCTGGGGAGGAATGCCTGCATGGTGCCTCTATTATTTCTCCAACAGGGCTCACAGCCACTTGAGGGCTTAGATTGAGAAATGGGAGGGAGGGAGGGAGGAGTAAACCACTCAACCAGCTCTGCTCCCCCTATCAAATTAGCTGCCTACTCCCCACAAGTTTGTTTGTTTGTTTGTTTGTTTGTTTGTTTGTTTGTTTGTTCGTTAGTAACAAAAAAAAGTCCCAGGATCTGCTACTTCATTTCTGTTTTGGCCCTTAGCCAATCTTTTCCAAGAATGCTGATCATTCATGTCTTGGAAACCATGTTCTCCTCTGTTCGCATCACATTTTCCATTATCCTCTTAAAATTGATACTGGGCCAATGGCCAAGAGCAAAACACACTCCCCATTATATCAGATTTCCCTCTGCCTCGATCTGTGTGACTTATGACCCTAATCCAAGTCCATTGCGACAAACCTCCTTCTTAATTCCACATTTCACAGCTTCCAAAATTGTGCTTAGCCACCCCAGACTTCCCTATTTCTTGCAGAAACTTTTATATCAGCACTGCTTTAAATCTGAGCAATAGTACAGCAACAGGTCAGCTTGCAGATCTCTGTCAGGTGAAGAATCAAATATACTGATATTGAAAAGACGAGGGTGGGGTGCACATCAGGCATGAAGTAGAACTGTCCTTGCTTATCAAGCTTTTGCTTCCCAAACAGCCCTTCAGTGGCGACTCAAAACGTCTATGTGCCTGAGACAGGGTGCCAAATGCTGCTTCCTTTGCATGCACCCTCCTCCCAGGAGGCAGGAGGGCATCTTGCTGTCCTGTTGGTGCCTCAATAATCTGCTGCCTGAGGCGACCTCCTCAGTTCACCTCATGGAAGGCTGCCCTTGCAGTCCTTACATCGGTGTGTCAGGGCATCGCCCTCACCCTGCACACTGTATCACCTGGAGAGGCCGAGAGGATGCCATCTATCATCAAATCTGGGTCAGAACCTTGGCCAACAGGAAAAGCCAGTGGCAGCAGAGGGAGCCAGGTGAGGAGAAAGGGCCATAGGCCACCACATGTCCAGCAGAATAAGCTAGGACGCAGCAAGACCAGAAGCAATGGCAGAGAGGGAGGTGCTGTTGGAGCAAGGAGGAATGATTGGTTGTATTTATATACTGCCCAATATAAAATCTATGGGCGATTTACAATTTAAAACACAACAATTAAAACCTTAAATCATATAAAACAAATTAAAATAACCAAATAAATAAACTTTAAAACCTCATAAACTAAAACCCCAATAAAATAGGTGTGTTTTCAAAAGTTGTTTAAAAGCAGCCAGAGATGAGGAGGTTCTGATTTCATTTGCTCTGGGGCAACACTAGAGAAGGCCCATTTCGGGTCGCCACCAAATGAGCTGGTGCTATGGCAAAGGAAGGGCAAGCAAAGCCTATGGAGAAAATAAAGAAACTGGGTAATAAGGAAGGGTGGGGCCCTGAGAAGCTGTGGGGGTTGCTCCTCTCTATTTAGACTGACAACGGTCCGTGATGAAGAAGACTGGTCAGGGTCCTCTGGTGAAATGCCAGGGAATAAAGATGCAAGTCCAGCAGAACTGGAGTGAGTCCCCTGCATCTCTGAGGCCCCTTCCTGAAGATCTGAGGCGGTCTCAGGGCTTAAGACCGCAGAGAAGGTGCCACACAGTGTTTCCCAAACTTTTGAGACCTAAGGCACAAATTTTATTTTTTTCTGGATTAAAAGTGAAAGTGTAACTGGATTAAAAGTCCTTATTCTCAAAAGAGACAGAAGCCATATTCAGACTTTATTTTGTATGTGTGTACAGGTTTCTGTACACATCATCTACATGTTTTTGTACATATGCTAATTTTAAAAGTGAAACTGGGCGCAGGCCTCCTCCAGCGCAGGGGACTGACAGGACTACTGTTGGTGCATAACTGTGTGTGCATTCAGGGCTGTACGTGTGTTGTGTTCACTTCACACAGATGGTAGATGTGTTGAACAAAATGTGTGAATGGAGCAATAGGTATATATAACTTGCTCCCAAAACAATGGGCAGGCACTCTTTCTGCAAATGTGGGGTAGCCCAGTTAAGACTGCCTCCTGGTACCACCACCACCATCCCTTTGTTGAGTTATTCAGGACTTCAGGATGGATGTGCTTTCTGGACAATTGTGATGTTTCTGAGATTTCCCTGAATCTGTCAAATTGTAGAGAGTGAGCTGCAGAGTATCCATACTCCCCTCTGTCTTGCCCTATCCTGGTCTCCCATTAGGGCCCACAAGTTGAGGCGAGGACAGCCTGCAGGATTTCAAAGAGCTCCAAGAGAGCAAACTGTATTGAATGGAGTCCCAGCTCCAGCTGAGCCCTTTTATGTCTCTTGCTCCAACTACATCCCTCAGGTTTCTGTTGCAGCATGTGGATTCCTAAAGGGGCAGGACCCCACAGGTCTGGAGCCAAGCAATCTCTGGTCTCTCAGCCACCTCTTGCCTGCCATGTGTTTGTGAGCAGGCACAGAAGGGTGAGAGGTTACCGATTCATCTGGGTCCCAACTGTTGGGTCAGTCCAGCTCAGAGGGGACATTTCTGCTGGGGGTCCAGATTCAGGCTCTTGGGACTCCTCATTGCCGAATTCATTCTTGCTGCAGGGGCCTGAGTCCTATACTTCAGCACCTGGTGTTGGTGATGGGGATTTGCCTGACTCTTCCCCCTTTGGATCTGAGTTCTGGCTGTCACTCAAGGTGAAAATGAGGCCGTAGCTCAGTTGCAGAGCATCTGCTTGGCATAATTAGGTCCCAGGTTCGATTCCTGGCTTCTCCAGGTAGAGCTAGGAAAGACTCCTTCCTGAAACTTGGAAAAGCTGCCAGTCAGTGTAGACAATGTTGAGCTAGATGGATCAATGGCCTGACAGGATATAAGGCAGCTTCCTGTGATGTTGCTGTGCATATATTGGGAGAGAGACGAGGGATCAATGTGGCACAGGGCGTCCCCACTCCAAGAGGCACAAGGTGGTGGACACTTCCAACATGGGGGCTTGAATATTTCAAATCATACTTCAGACCTTTCATGGTAAACCAATTTGAGAATCACTGGACTATGGCCTCTTTCTGCCCCTGCAAACCTGGCAAGCAGAGAGGCACTGAAATTCTATCTACTTGCAGAAAAACATGAGTGCTAAAAAACTGAAACGCCTTTCAGATCACAAACAGCTGATTTCCTTTGCCTTATGAATCAGCAGGGGACACATTTAAACCAGTCAATAATGTGACTTTCCCCCCAGGCTAGAGAATCAGCCTGCTGGCCCAAGAGCAACAGGAGCCTGACTCACAGCAGGTCTCTGGGCAGCAGCTCATCAGGGTCTGGCCAAATTCAAGAAACTGATCTACACACTGAAGAGAATGAGAAAGCAGAGCACAGTGGTAGAATCCAGGACTTTACCACTTCTGACTTTAGAGGAGCGCCATATCATGTATGCAAACGTGTTGCACTAGTTCAAGGATGTTACACTAGCTAGTTTCGGCTAAGATGGGATCTTACCAGTGTTACACTGCTGCAAGAGGGTCCTGTGGCACACCTCTTGATGTGAAACCTCTTCCTCAGTCCATATCTGTTCCAGGGAATGTCGCAAAGGTGTATGCTGTCCCTGTTGTGCATATGCAAGGCTTGTGCAAGCAGACCAAGAATGCAAGAGACTAAGCAATAGTGAGCATCCCCACAGGTATGTGACCTCCCTTTGTGTGGGTACATCTTTGTTCATTGCACTAGTGCAGTGTCAGAGCCGAGTGGTGGCTGGTCAGTAAGGGCAGGAGGTGCAGTGCCCCCCACCCCAAACAAAAACAAACAAGTTAATAAAAGATCAGACTTACCAGCAACCAAGTAAACCTTCAGAGCAGTGCTCCCTCTAAGGCATGTGCACGTGTGCATGCTCACGAGTTTTTTAATTTCCGCTCCGTTAATTTTAGATCCTGCTCAGGTTGAACGAGGAAGGCCCGATTCTGAAGGCACGTGTGCGCACACTGCCTTGATACTGACACCCAGAACAAAACTCATTCTGCAGACAGATTAAAAAAAAAAATAGAGAGAACACTGCTTCAGAGCAGGGAGCTTCTTCCAGCCCGTTCTCCCCTGCCTGTAACTTCTTGTTTTGGTCTTACAGGCTGGAACAGTTGCTACTCAAGCTGCCCCAGCCAATCTGATTCCTAGGGGGTTCCTCCTGGCACTGACCCCAGGAAGAACTAAAATAATAGGTTAAAATGCACTTCCTGGTTGTTTCAGGGTTACCATCAGCTTGTCTGGTGGCGACTCAGAGACGGGCCTTCTCTATAGCTGCTCTGGGGCTGTGGAATGTGCTCCCTGCGGAAATCCGTAATTTGAATTCTCTATTAGCCTTCAGGAGAGCCCTTAAAATGTATCTGTTTGGCCTGGCTTTCCAGGGTTTTTAAATTGGTTTTAATATTTTAACCCAGTTTCAGGGTTTACATTTTCCCCTTCTTCCTGGGGGCAGTGCCAGGAGGAGCTCCCTAGGAATCAGAGTGGCTGGAGAAATTTGAGTTGCAGCTGTTCTAGCCAGTAATACCAAAACAGGAAGTTGCAGGCAAGGGAGGCAGGTTGGAGGAAGTCCCCTGCTCTAGAGGATTCCCTGGCTGCTGGCAAGTCTGATCTTTTACTAGCCTGTTTGTTTGGTGGGGTGGGGGGGATGCAACCCCTGCTTTGTCCCTTCTGTCCCACTTTCTGCCTTTTGCCCTTCCTTTCTGCTTTTCTCCCTGCTTTTTGTCCTGGCTTCTCCTCACCCCACCTTTTGCCCCCGATTTTCTGCTTTTTTTCTCTTTCTGTTTTCCTCAGTGCTGGCAGGTTTATGTAAATAACCAAGTCCACTGGGGTGGGGGGGGGCATGCTTCAGTGGCCAGGATCTCCCCTGCTCCAATGCCCACCAGCTGCTGCTGTTAGAGCCTCTGCTAACTAAACAAAGAGGCACCTTTTAAAACGGTGGTTCTCTTATATTTATCAAGGGGAGATGCAAGTGGTCCAATTCACCCTCAGTATAGCATTTTCTAGTTGCTGCTGCTGGTTTCTAGCTTATGTTTCATTTAGATTGTGAACCCTTTGGGAACAGGGGACTGTGCTATTTATTTGTATATATATTTTCCTATGCAAACTACTTTGGGAACTTTTGTTGAAAAGCAGTATGTAAATATTCAAAATAGCAAATAATAGTTGTAGTGGTAGTAGTAGTAGTAGTACTGCTGCTAGTGGTAGTAGTTATCGTCTGGCTGTTGAATGCTGTTTCCTCATACAAACAACATTTACATCAGCATTCTCCTCTTAGCAGGGTGGGGTGGAGTGTCTCACCTTCCCTAGACTCTGATGGCTTTCTCATTAGAAGCATTCCAGAGAACTCTCTGTACCAAGAAGAACCCATCTCCTAACCATTGGCTCCAATTGAAGAAACATCATTTAACCAGCCTGCGCCATTAACAAGTGATCTGCCAGACAAAGGAACTCTGTCCAGCAGCATAACACTATGTTTCAGAGCTGATCTTTGGCACTGTAAATAAATAGCACTAGAATTGCTTGGTCTGGGCTCAGATTCAGTCTTGCAGCTGTTTTGTTTCTGGCTTAACGCCCTCTGCCCTGAGGAATATGATTCTGTATATAGATAGCTAGATTATAGAGCATCTGTAGGCACATATCTGCAAGCCAGTGTCGTTACATATAATTACTATCACCCTTTTTAGCTCTGTGAGATTACTATGGAATTTTAAGGAAGCCAAAAAATGTAAATAATGTTGCTGCCACTTTAGAGGTGGCATTTAACATAAACAAAACCCAGAGGGGAAAGGCATCTAACCACATATTTTCAAACAAATGAAAAATGTGGGCCGCATTTGAGGTTCATCCCTTCTTAATTTAGTGTAAGAAAAAAGGTTTCAGTAGTTAACACATACATTGGTTGTTATTGATTTGCAACGCAGACTTATTCTCTTTCTATTTGTGAGTGGAATGGGTCAGCTTGGAAAATGAGGACACAAATAGAGCTGCTCCCAACATTTGCCTACAGAGAAATCCGAGGCAAATTTAGAAGGCCCTTCTCAAATGAATCACCTATAGAGATGCTGGGACATTCAAAATTATTTTAGGACAATTTGTGAAATTTCGCATACATCTTTGAAGGCCAATTAATATATATGCAGTGCAAACCACCACCCTTGTGTTTGCACTGGGAGCAGTGGCACAGCCACCACTGGATAAGGGGGGGAATGTCCCTGGGTTTCTGGGGTCTCAGGAACGCATCAAGAGGGAATCCAAATATTTGGATAACTAATATTTTAATGTAATAGTCATAAATCCATGTAGTCGGAAAACTGTCTAACTGTATTAAATAAATCTAAACCAGTTCAAGTGTGTGTGTGTGTGTGTGTGTTTCAATAACATTTGTAAAATGTAATCATTGAAATAGTCTCTGAGTATCCAACTAGAAGAATAAAACCCAACTAGCTTAACCTGTGCAGAGTATCTTCATGCTAGTACTTGATTGCTCCCCTCACCCCCTGCCACAGCCCACCTCACCTCAGAGAACTCTCCACCCTCACCTGAGCTGCATTCCTGCTGCTCCTCCTCCATCTCGTTGCTTCCATCCCCCTCACCCCTCTTGGTCACGGCTGCATCGTTACTGGCACCTATTAGCTAAGCTGCAGCCCCCTATCCCCAGAGACCTCCCCACCCTCACCCAAGCCCTGCTCCTGCTCCTCCCCACAAGAGCAGCAGCAGCGGTTGACAAGGCCCTTCCTCACTGCCACTCATTCCCCTCAGACCGCTGACAGGCCCAGGCCCATCTCTTGCCTGCCTGCCTTCCTCCACCAATGGCCCCGGTAGGTCAAACAGTAGCAGTGGTTGACTGGGCCCTTCCTTGCTGCCAGTAGCATCTCCATGGCCGCTCGTTCCCCTCAGGCTTCTGACAGGCTCGGGCCCATCCCTTGCCCTTCCTTGTTTCTCTCTTCCCCTCCCTTCTTTTTCTCACTTTCTCTCTCCATTTGCTCTTCCCCTCTGTCTTTCGTCCCCTCCCTTCTTTTCTCTCTCTCTCTCCCTTCCTGAGTTAACAGAACTTGTTCATCTTGTTTCCTCATCTAATTCACACAATGGCATCCTCCTTCTCCGGAAAGGGCTCCTTCCTCCCTCACAAACCCTCTCTTCACAGACCCCTGCCCACTATCCTTTTATATATATAGATTCCTCTCCTCTACAATCAAAAATATCTTCCAACCAGTGACAGTTGCATTCCAACTGACCTTAACCATCACAGGTTCCTCCTCCTTATCTGCATATGGAATCCCCACTGCCTAATCACCACAGTGCCACAGGCTTCTCCTCCCTATCTGCATATGGAATCTCCACCGCCCAACCAACCCGGTGCTTCTGCTCTCACAGGCTCCTCCTCCCTATCTGCATATGGAATCTCCACTGCCCAATCACCACAGTGCTTGTGCTCGCGAACTCTTGCAAGATCTGCCACGCATGGGATTAGCCACAGGCATGCCTTAGAGAATTATATATATAGATAGTTCATTTCAAAAATGTCAGGTTGCCAATAAGATGGAAGAAGTGTAGATAGGTGTTCTCATCTGGTCACAGTGTACCATTTTAATTGAAGGATGAAATATTCTATCAGAAATTTGCCAACATCTGCTGATCTGTCTTATGCTTTTGCCAGACGCGTTTTGACTATGTTGAGTTTTCTGCAGTGGCAATATAGTAAACTACGACTATCTCAAAATATAAATTATCCTGGAAACCATCTAGGATACTTGCTGTTTGAAAAATCCTTGCTGCTAGTAGTCACTACCCAATATGAGAGTTAAACTAGTAGTGGCTTCTCCCTTCAGCTTTGTGAATGGTTATGTGAATGGGTTCAAGATATGCTGTGCTAGTACTAGATAGGGCCACTTGCGTTCTCACTGCAAAATGTAAGAGAATCACCACCACCTGAAAGGTGCCTCTTTGCCCAGAGCTCAGGCTTTTTATCCTGGCTGCTTGTATTGAGACTTGGGACACACTCTAGAATAATATTTACTAGAATATATTTGAATCATATTACCACATATTACTTGAAAGAAGCACCTTTCAAGTAGTGGTTTCCTTATATTTTGTAGGGAGAGAGCTCGCTCCCTCTCTCTCTCAGGCATATCCATCGCTAATCCCATGTGTGGCAGCTCTTGCAAGAGTTTGCAAGCAGCTGCCAGATAGCGACCGGGATGGGTGGGAGGGGAGAAAATGGCAGCAGCAGCTGGGCTGGGGACCTAGTGGGGGGAAAAGATGCAGTAAATGGTAGCGAGTGACTGGCAGGCAGAGAAAACTGCAGGGATGGGTAGGCGGGAAGAAGGCGGCGGCAGAGACCGGGTGGGAAGAAAACGATGGCAGCAGGCAGGAAAAGCAGCAAACTAAAGGCGCAGATGCTCTGCAACCGGCCCAGCTAGTTGTCTTTATTTGTCCCAGTGTAGCATCTTTCCCTATGGTTATTGCTGGTGCCTACCTTGTATTTCTTTTTTTCCTGTGACTCCCTTTGGGACGGGAACCATCTTTTCATTTATTTTCCTGTGTACACTAATTCAAAAAGTTTTCGTCGTCGTTGAACAGCAATACATAAATACAATTACATGCTGCATACCACCTTCCAAACCCTCAAATCCTTTGCAAGTTCCCTAAGGGATGCTTTGCCTGAAACCTATTTACCCAATGACTCTTGTGTTGCCAAAGTTTCTCTCTCTCTCTCTCTCTCTCTAAGCACGTGCCACTTTCCATCCGCAATAGGTCTCAGCTGCATGTTCAGCAATGCTCAGTCAAGAGAACTATTATCAAATGAATAATTTTGTTATAAGGATGCTGAGTTATTGCTTTACCCAAGAACTTATCCCATATGTATAATCCTGTGCTTCATATCCGCTGTATATTGTACATAAATATAACACATTCTAAAATATGTGCCTAAGTAAGACTCTTCATCTTCTACAGATGTTAGAATCCTTTTTATCTATCAAGAAGGCTTAAGCTTTATCTATGTAATATGAAAGGCTGCTAGACACATGCTAAATGATGATAATTGTGGTGATCATGCTGGAAATTTAGCTCAGTGCATCTTTTCTTTATTCTTCAGGTTTCTTCTGCTAATTTAGATTAATAATTTACTTTGTTGTTGAACAGATTAACTAAAGTGGAGACAATTATTTCTCTGCTAGAGGAGATACAGCCATAAAATAAAACCTGTAAAACAGATAGTCTTTTAATTTTAATTCATTTAGCAGCAATATGTTCTTCCTTGGCTGTACAAAACATTCTAACAACATAATACTAAATGTAGGGGGGAGTGGGGAAATAAATATGTGAGATGGGGATATTTTTAAGTTGTGTGTTGAAATGTTTCTGCTAATGCATATTTGCATAAATATACCCATTTTCTGTTCTTACATTTTTGTGAGTTCAGAGCTTCTTTGTGCCCTCAAAAACCCATGTATTAAATACTGCATGTGTCACGGGGTGTCTGTGTAGGGGGATGATGCTTAACTTGTGGGGTAGGGGGGTTCCAAAGGCCTTTAGGACCAAGTTCCAAAATTACCTGGGGGTACCTCTGATTACTCTCTGCACCACTAGAGCATCTTTCGGGCATAGGGCACAGCAGCAACACTCAGATCAGTGATGCTCCACAAATGAAGTGAGGTGAGGCAGTCACCTCAAGCAGTGGATTGGAGGAAGCAGCAGGTTGGCTGCCCTGCCCTCCCACCACTCATTTCACCCCACTCAGGCCCTGGGGTCCCTTAAAACTACTACATACCCCCAAATGCACCATCTTTCTGGGGACTTAGAAGAACTTAAAGTGGGGGAAAGGAGGATGTTTTGAAATAGAAACTGCAGCGAGGGCAAGCAGCTGGCTCCAGTGCTCCGTAGGAGTGAAGAGGACATTGTGCCTGCTGTCCCTGGCCCTGCACAGTCCCTGGTAAGGGAAGGAGACAGGGAGAGGGCAGGGAACCGGCACTTCCTGTCAGGCCCAACAGGAATATCAGAACTCCAACGGAATTCAGACATGACAGTGCGGAACTCAATCAGAGGTTCCGACTGTCATGGCTCTCTACTGTCATGTCTAATTCCTTCTGATAATGCCTGACAAAGAACATATCAGATCCAACGTGCCTGTCAGATGGACACAACCACACAGACCCACTTTAAAAGCTGCTATTATATCATTTGCCAAGTTTTCTTCCCCTTCTAAGATGAAAACACATCTTTCTTCCCTCATGGAAGCAATTTTACAGTTGGTTCCTGCTCTTTTTGCTCCCTTTTCTTGTATTTCCTGACAAGTTTCCTGTAGAGGTATTGGACTCTCTGGTCTTCTTGGCTCTCGAAAAAGGAGGCTGAAATTTTTCGGCAGAGTCTATGTGAATACGTTTCCAGAAATACCATGGCATAAATGATACAACATAGGAGTCCAACAGCCAGGGTCACAGCTGTGTTGGGAGGATTCGGGCACTTCATGGAGCAGTCATCAGAAACCAAACTCATATTCAGATGGTAACTCATTTCAAATGGAGACCAGTGTGTTTCATAAAAACTCTTATGAGGAAAAAATCCCAAAAACCTCAGAATTATTTTCACCTGAAACAATAAAAAAGAATGATTCAGTAGAAATCCCAACACCTCACAAAACAAAAACCTTTGATTATGAAATGTGAAAAATGCAGTTAACGGTATATTATAAGGCCCTTATCCAGAGAAAGTTGATCATGCTTAGATCCTTTGAAAATCATTTTGACAATTTACAAAAAGCTAGCTTAAGTCCAATTCATTTCGATGGGACAAGTTTGACAAACAATCTCTGGATCAAGGCCTTGGTATAATTTTTCTATCTTGGATGAAATTTTACCTGACTTTCTACATAATCAACCAAAAATTATTTGAATGACCAACATAAATTAATACGTAGCTATTGAATAGTTCTAAGTCGTCTATATTCAGGTGTTTGTGCTACGATACCATAGTATAAAGATGATACCACAGTATATGATACTTTAGTATAAAGATAGCACACCTATG
The DNA here is from genome assembly GCF_027244095.1 of Hemicordylus capensis. Taxonomy (NCBI): domain Eukaryota; kingdom Metazoa; phylum Chordata; class Lepidosauria; order Squamata; family Cordylidae; genus Hemicordylus; species Hemicordylus capensis. Next base: position 33,400,676 of record NC_069660.1, on the reverse strand, counting down.
TTTGGGGCTTCTTTCAAATACAAGTCTGAAATGAAAATGTGCATGGTAAAGAAGTCATTTGAACTAACTGCCACAAGTGCAAATTGAACATCATAAGTGGTATAGGAAAATACATACAGGTCTTTAGATGCTCAGCTATGTGCTTCATGCGAGTAGTGGCTAATTCACACAACCAGTTGGCTGTGCTTATGCTAAATCCATGCTGAAAAGCATGGTGGACATCTTCATTCCCCGCCCCCCCCAAAAAGGAACCTCACACGCATTAACTTGCTGCATTCCAAAGTAAAGTAACATGAGTGCTTGTATGGGGAGGTGGGATTTTCACCAATCTCCTCTTTCCTCTGAAGTACTCTGTAGCCCGTGAAAATATGTCCCTGAGTGTTGTGCAGAGCTCAAGGACTTGTTTTCAGGGATCACAGTGCTTCAAAGGGAAAGGGAGATCAGCAAAAATACACACACACACACCCGCATGAACATCCACACTGCTTTACACTGGAAAGCAGCAAATGTGTGTGTGCATCCTTTGCTGCACAAGTGTTTTGTAAGTCAGGCTGTTGGCCAATAATCACAGAAAATTATTTTTTAAGTAGGTTGTGTGGGTTAGACCTAAGGGCTGCTATAGAAATATGGGCAAGTAGAAGGTAAGAAATCATGAGTTTTAAAATACTACTTACATTTGTCAATGGATCTCTTTTCAGCCATGTAATGAAGCTTGGTCAATACATGCAACATAATTATTTTTGACTTTTTTTACATAGAGAATAATCAAAAGTTGTCTTCCACTGCAGTTCAAGGTAGTATAATCCATTCTACCATCTCATTCTAAAGCATGTGTAGACCAGGTTTCAGTGGAAACCCTGAGAAGTGGAAATGTACACATACCAGGCCTATCTGTATGGTGGAATATTAGACACAACCATTTCCCATCTCAGTTTGTGTTGGATAAGTTATGAAAAATTATGGTTAATTTTCACCATGTAATACCTATTTTCTTTTAACTCAGTGGGAAACATGGTGTGCAGCCCTCCATCAATGGAAGAAGGGCTGAGGGTTCACAAGATACCCCCATTGCTAACTTGGCAAAGAGGCACCTTTTAATGTGGTGATTCTCTTTATTTAACAGGGGGAGAGTAACTGGTAGGGATGTGCATGGATCCACGGAGGTGTGGTCTGGCACTGAGGGGCATGTAACTTTAAGGGTGGGGGGTAGTACTCACCCCTCCTGCCGCTTTCCCCCCTCTGGCACACAACCTTATAGCAAAGATTTTGGGGCGGCAGCATTCCTCCCTGCCCCCGTCGTTGCCAATTAAAAGCGGAAGTTGAGAGCACGCATGCGCCCATTGCGGTGGGGCAGCAGGGAGGAACGCTGCCGCCCCAAAATCTTTGCTATAAAGTTGTGCGCCAGAGGGGGGAAAGCGGCGGGAGGGGTGAGTACTACCCCCCCGCCCTTAAAGCTACATGCCCCGGACCGCTGGACCGGCCCCAATCCAGACCAGTTTGGAGGCCTCTGCAATGGCCCCGGACCGGTCCGGTGCACATTCCTAGTAACTGGCCCTTTCCATCCACAGCACAGTACTTCCAGTGACTGTTGCTGGTGTCTATCTTGTGTTTCTTTTTAGATTGTGAGCCCTTTGGGGATAGGGATCCATTTTGTTTATCTTATTTATTTGTTATTTCTCTGTGTGAACCACCCTAAGCCATTTTTGGAAGGGCGGTATAGAAATTGAATGAAGAAAAAGAAAAGAAAGAAAGAAAGAAAGAGAAAGAAAGAAGCCTATAGTGTCTTTGCACAGAAGGCTTCTCTCCTAGGGATGTGCAAATCAATTTGTACAAATTGATTTGTACCCAACTCTACCTGTTTGGAGCAATTTGTGGACAAAACAAATCGCCTCTGTGCTAGCTGGCCAGATTCAGATCCAAAACAAATCATCCAGATTTTGGATCTGAAAAATTTGTAGATTCAGATCTCCATTTTGTGGCAATCGCTCTTGCTATCTCCATTTTATATCAGGATTTTTTTTTGAAAATCCCACCCTCCCAAGCTTCAAATTGGTGACTTACAGTGTGCAACGATTGGCTGGTGATTCCCCCCTGGTTCCAGATGTCTCATTTCCATTCAAATCTTGTGTTGCCAGGGGTGACTGACCCAGCATTGGCTAGGGGAAGGGTCAAAGAAGAGACACGGGTGGGGGGAGTTTGAAGGAGGGAATTAAGACCAGTACTTTAGGAGACAGCCAGCCACCATTCTGCCTTTCTGCCTTGTGGGAAAAGAAAGAGAGAGCCAGAGGAGCTTTGCTTTGCTTTGCCTGCCTGCTGCCTGGAGTGTATTCTCTGCTTTTTGTTCCTGCTTTCTTGATTGAGGAAAAGAGGAGAGATTTTTTTTTCACCCCCCTTCCTGCTGCTTAGAGAATCACTGCCTGTGCCTGCTGTCTGTGCGAATCAATTTGGGTACAAAACTATTTGTACCCGAATCTACCTGTTTCATTTAGGAGATTTGTGGACAAAACAAGTCGCTCCTGTGCTGGCTGGCCAGATTCGGACCCAAAACAAATGGTGGGGGGGATTCAATTCAGATGATTCAAATTGAATTTAAAAAATCAATTCGTGCACATCCCTTTCCTCAATGGATCAGGCACAAAGGAGGAGAGGAAGTGATTTTTGTATGTCTTTTCTCCCTCTGAAAGTGCTTTCCACTTGTGTAAATCTGTTCCTTGAGGGCTGCATGACCCTCAGGATCAGATTTATACAAGTGTAAAGGGCTTTTGGAGGGAGGAGAGATGCATGAAAATAAGTCCCTCTCCATACCCAGTCCATGTGCAAAGAAGCCTTCAGTGCAGAGACGCTGATGCTTCCTTGTGGACCCACAAGCCTCCTTCTGACAGCAGGGTGCTGTGCATCATGTAATATAATAGGACTACTTTCAGTCATTTTCAGCCACTGAGGTCATTCACATAATCAAAAACTGTGTTCTACCCAGGTTTGGGAGCTGTTTGTGCTCACAACTTTCAGTTGCATGGAAGCAAGGTGAGAGGATAACCTGAAGTGATTGTGTAGAAGCAAGGTAGGAGGAAAAGCTACCCAGGATTTCCTCCCACCTTGCTTCCACACAACCAAAAATCAGGAGCACACACCGCTCCCAAACCTGGGTAGAACACAGTTTTTGATTGTGTGAATGACTTCATCATATAAGACTGATAGCATAGACATTCCAATAAAGTTTTGATCTTGACATCCCTTCACTTGAGCTACAGGCTTTGGCACTTACATGGTATTTTATCTGGAATGTAATTGGTACCACAGGGAACTGAGCAATTTCCATCACAGCTGCTTCCGCCAAGTGGAAGACAACATAGTCCACTACTATAACCACTATCATCAACATCAGCACTAATGTCAGGAAAAAAAGGTTCATTAGAGATGTCATGAGTTCTTCTTGAGAGAGCCTGAGACCAGTTGATTTAATCAATTTTTTCGGGGAGCAAACCAGTAGGTGTGTTGCTTTGTTTTTATGAGCCAGTGCTTTTAGCTTTTTGGTGATGTAAATATTGTCAAATTGGAAATCAGTGAGGTAGCACTTCAGGTACCAAGCAGACTCAAAAATAAGATAGAAGAGGAGGAAGCCAGCAATCACCCGGTTGGCCAACAGCATGCTTTTCTGGGCCAACAGTTGAACATGCGAGAAATCTTCCTTGATTCCTTGGCTAGCATTGATCATTTTCTGATTCAGCAGGTTGTGGTTGTTGAATGTTTTAAATTCAGCAGGGCTATCCATAGGTTTCCAAATGGCTTTTGCTTGTTTCATGTTGATCAGATATTCACTGAAATCTCGCGAAGCACTTCCTAACAGAACGGTGGAGGTTAGAAGGCTCTTGGAGGAATTCTTCCAGATACATTCAATGACTTTCAGTATGGATTGGATGTTGTTCATGATGTTTGGGACTATGTTGACAGCCACAATCATGAAGCAGGTAGACAGAAGCAGCTTCCGCCCTTGCTTAGTCCCTAATGTAGGCACAATCATAGTGAACATGCAACGGATGGGGTGTACCAAGAAGAGGGTCAATAAGGCCAGAAGACTAATGACAGCAGCAGTTGTGGCTGAGAACTGAAAAGAATACTCGAGTGAGGAAAACATCCAATGGTAGAAGAGGCCCCCTATTGAAACAGCAATACAACAGCATATCAGAAACAAGGACAAAAGCTGCTTGTGGTTTGATGGTAGTGGTGTGGAATAAGCAAGCCAGGCTTCCAGGGTGAATTGTTGTATTCTTGGAAACAGAATGTCCTGGCAGTGGTTCCAGATTCTTAACCTGTACAAATAACGAACATTGTTATTCCAGGTTACCAGAACTGAAATTGCAAATATTCAGAAAAATCCAATTCAAAAATTCAAAATCCAGAAAGGTGGGGCGGGGACATTAACAACAGTCAATAGGTTCCAATGTCTCCCAAAGCCTTCTTTGGAATCTTTCTTGGCACCTGAATACATTCAAACATAGAAGCCCTCCAGGAAGAGGGCTTCAACAAACTCAGTACTACTAGTGAAAAGGCTTTGCATCTTTTGTGAACATTTGGAATGTGGATTTTTAGACTGATTGGAGTCTTTTGATTATTTGGCATGTGTCAGATATGAAATTTCATAAAAGCTCAGATACTAAATAGTACTGTCAAATATAAAATACTGTTGCATGCCAACCATAAGATATGGTCAAATACGAGCTCTTAAGTATTGTCAGATAATAAATACCTTTACACAACAACATTTAACTATCAAATACAGCTAACAATCTGGAGAATAATCAATAGCAAAATTCAGAGCAGAAGTTTTAGGCCAACTTCATTGCAGATCTACTGGCTATTAATATAAATATCCATAAACATTAAATGTGAATGTCAGTACCATTGGATATTTCATATGTATACACAGTACAAGATCTACAACATATCGGCAGACAATGGGGCTGCTAACATGACTGCACATGCATGGCAGGCTGGGGGGAGGCACGGTTGAACCCCAGATGACTATTCACAGCCTTGGTGACACACAAGACGCATACCCACACAATCAACTCTGCCAAGAACAGCACAGACAAATCTCCACGCTGTGCCCAGTAGTGCTGGTAAACAGAGGCCAGAACCTCCGTGAATCCCACAGTGCACCACGTGACATGCATGATGCATTGGGGGATTCGCCCAAGAGATGGGCACTCTAGGCACCCATCTCTATGTGCAGCCAGGCTACTACTACTACTACTACTACTACTAGTAGTAGTAGTAGTAGCCTGGCTTGCCCATGGGCCAGTAGCCTGGGTTAAGGGAACACTTGCTCCCTTAACCTTGGCTAACAGCCGGGCTAAAAAGCAGGGCTAGGTGATGCTGCCCTTCTGGAATCAGGCCCAAACCTGGCAGTTCTCACATGCAGCCTAAGTCGGGTTGGGCATCCCTAGCCTGGGTTAGGCTGCACATGAGAACAGTCTCATTGTAATACTCTAATGTATATCCAGGAGCTAATGGCGATATTCACATGTTCCATTCCCCCCTCCCCCTGCTCTCCCATCTGAATTCGGACATAACACAGAGCTCCCTCCCTGCAGTCAGCGAGACTGCAGAGAAGAGGGGAAACTGGCTGCATGTGCTTCCTTCTTGACTGAAGGACAGCCCCGGCAGCCAGTTGCAACCAGAGTTGAGGGAGGAGCTTCTGGTTACTGAAAAGTGAGACTGCAGTGCCACGTTCAGAGGTATTGCTGGCACCACAAAACCGTAGTTAAAGGTGGAAGAACTGACTACAAACCAAAGGTACAAATCGGGGTCTGGGTATGGGTGTGCAAAAAAACAGTTTGCCCAGTTTGGTTCAAGTCCAAACCACTCGAATAGAACCAGGCATGTTCAGTTTTGTGCATCCCCAAACACCCCGGCTCGTCTAGAATTCAAGCCGGTTCGTGGGTTCGAATGCAAAAAAAGGTTAAAGGACTCACTGCCTCCAGTAGGCGTTGCCGTGGCTGGGAGAGGGGGTGTCCTCCAGACGTCCCCCCTCCCCCCGCCAGCCTCCCCCTGGTCTCAAAATGGCCCTGGTTGGGCAATTTTCGGCCCATTCTGGGCCTCTGTGTACTGGCCGTGGCCATTTTGGAGGCTGCGACACATGCACAATGGCCATCTGTGTGACCCTGGTTGAGCCAGTTCACACATCCCTAAGTCTGGGGAGGCAAACTTCAGATGCATGTTCTGTCCAAACTGAGGTTTCATGTATTTGGATGATCAAAAATTTCAGCCGGAGGCCTCTTCAACTTCATGTGATGTGCAAATGAGGCCATATAATATGATGAGATCTGCTAAGCTGTGATATTGATTTCATAGTACAGGAGAACCTTGCCATTTGTTGATCCCACATCCACCGATTCGTGTATCCACGGTCAGTTAATTGACCCCTGACTTCAGCATAGGTGTGGGGGGGAGTAAGGTTAATAAAGGGTTAAATTTGCATATCCGTGGGTTGGGGTGGCCAGAAATTACCTTCAAGGTCATTTGGGGCCACCATTTTGGAGCAGGAACCATTTTGTGGCTCATTTTTAATCCAAAAAACACACCCGCCCCCCCAGTGATTTTTTGCAGACAAATGACGAATTTGAGATTTGGGGGAGAGGCATTCCTGGAAGGCTGGAGAGCCGTGGAGTACTGTAGGGTACTTTATTTTGCTATTTCCCCAGTTTTTACCCTTTTTTGCCCTTTTCCAGTCTCCAGGAAACTACTCCCCCCCCCATTCCCATTGCCCCAATGCCCTGCTATCTGTAGTTCCCCCGTGGAATGGAACACCCGCGGATAATGGAGTTCACCTGTATTGCCAATGTCGTTTAGCTTAAAGAAGTGAATTCATTTCTATACAAATGAAAAAAAACTGGCCTGCACTGAGAATTTTTTCATCCTCAAGGTCATCCGTTGAATCTATATGCTAGAAGATTAAGGACAGACAAAAGAAAGTATTTCTTTTCACAATGTGGGGTTAAACTACAGAATTTGCTGCTGCCAGGTGCAGTGGCAACCATCAATCTAGATGGTTTTTAAACAGATTAGACAAATTCTTGGAGGATAGGACTATCAATGGACTACTAGCCTCAATAGCGGCATATTTCCATTGGAGGGGGGCATGCTCCCTAACACCAGGTGCTAGGGAATACCAATGGGATGAGGTGGTTGCCCTCTTTTTCTCACTTGCGTGCTTGCCAGATGCATTTGCTTGGCCGCTGAGTGAAGCAGGATGTTGGACTAGTTGGGTCTTTGGCCTGATCGAGCATGGCTCTCCTTACCTTCTTCTATTCAGGTCATTTCTCATCCCTTTACACAACAGAGGGGGAAATTCCCAAATGAACCGGTTGGCATATCTACTATTCAGTTCATTCAAGAACTATTTGTTTTCATAAAATTGCTGGGTGCGGGGGTGTTACATGAAGTACAGCAGCAGTGGTGGGCTTTTTAAAAATCATTTGAAAGTTGAAAAAGCGTGGCAGAGCCCCTTTTAGCAACTGCCTCTGTTGGCAACCATTTTCCCCACAATGCCCTGGGTGTTGTGACATTTCAGGGCATTGCTGGGGGGAATCACCACTACCACCACAAAAATATGATGGCTCCCACTGGCAGTGACAATTTCCTCCATAATGCCAGTGAGTAACATGTTAAGGTCATTCGCACAACCAAAATCAATGGGGGCAGAGAGGGCTGCAGAGAAGGCAGGAGCCTACCTGCCTTCCCCCAAATGTTCGGAGCCGCTCCTGGGTTCAGTGTAGCAAAAATGGCTGCCATTCATTATGAAAAAGAATGGCTGACTTAACAAAGCAATACATAAATGACTCCAATTGTTTAACATAAAACTGAATGGAGCAATTAAATTGTGGGGGGGATTATTGCACATGTCTAGTTTTGCTGAGATGACAGCAAGGGCATGCCATGGCGCAGTGTGTTTACTACTTTATACCCATCTGTACAACACCTAATAAAATCTCACCTCTAATGTATGTTCCTCTCCTCGGATTTCTCACAGCTGAGGTCAGCAAGCAATCTCTTCCCCTCCCCTTTCCCATATAGTGGAGAATATAATTTCACATGGTATTTCTCTGAAGTAATACATTAAATTGAAACCCAGTTGTATTGCCTCAAGGGCAGTGTAAATGCCATCATTTTAACCGTAGAGTTGTAGACTCTATTACAACAGTCAAACCTTACCTTTGTGAATACATTTGCCAAAGTAAGGTATAATATGATGATTGTTCTTCTGGTGGACAGTTGTAAATAGGAATTTAATTTCCCTTTGATTTTTCTAGGCACAGAGAAATAGTATATGCAATGTCTATATATATGTGTGTGTGTGTGTGTGTGTGTGTGTGTGTGTGTGTGTGTGTGTGTGTGTATAAATAAATTCTCCTAAACATACCCGTCGCTAATCCCATGCATGGCAGCTCACGCAAGAGTTTGCAAGCAGCTGCCTGAGGGATAGCGATGGGGACATGGGGAGAAAATGGTGGCGGCGGCTGGTCAGCTGGAGGGAATGTGCCGGCTGGCCGGCGAGGGAAAGCGCCAGGCCGGCAGGAAGGGAAGGGCCAGCTGGTGAGAGAAAGCGCTGCCGGCCGGCGGGGAGGCGGATGGAAGGGAAGGGAGGCGCCAGCTGGGCCGGCTGGCAAGAGAAAGCACTGTGGGCGGGAAGGGAGGGAAAGCATTGGGCACACTGACCGGCAAAGGAAGCCACCGGCAGAGGGAAAGTAGCCTGGGAGGAGGAGAACAGACTGGGGCTGAAGGGGGGGGGGTGAACTTGGGTCGCAGATGCTCTGCGCCAAATCAGCTAGTTTACATTAAAATAGTATATATCTACCTACCCAGCATTATGAAGTTGTCTCCAGTTCTTTTGGAAGTGCTCTGTGATCCTGCAAATGTTCATCTTGTTTTCATATGTTGAACAAAGAAATTTCAAGTAAAGCTCCCAGCAGACAGTTCAGAAATATAGTACGTTTTGGACATAAGTACGGGGAAACCTTGAGAATGGTTTTGATCAGCTGGTAGAATTGTTCTTAAATCTGTCCTGTGAGTATAACCTAAATGAAAATGTAGGATACCTTCTCTTCCTTTCCGTTCTTCCCCAGTTCTGAACAAGATACAAATAGTTTCTAGGAACTCTACTATACTGTATGCATATACTGATAACTGGTTCCTCTTTATAAAACCATATTTGGTATTTCAGTTTCTGAAAAAGCAGAAGAAATATATTTCCTGTGAAGACCTATTTTTATACTGTTGGAAGACTGATCACTATGAATGACTGCTGGAACTTGATGATGAATTCACTCAGCTGATCTCTATTGACCTTAAGATGTTATAGTACTTGATATCATGTAGTGGTAGTGATGCTTAGAATGTACTGCACTGTATATCTTCACATAGAAAACACAAGTTTTTCTTGTAAGCACTGATCAGCCTACTTTCCTTTCTCTGTATCTACAGTTGGACTAAAATTGGTTCAAATTGAGGTTCACAAGCTAGATCTCTTGCACCTCAAATGAGAAAACATGGTGTAGTGGTTAGAGTGCTAGACTAGGACCGGGGAGGACCAAGTTCAAATCTCCATTCAGCCATGATACTTGCTGGGTGACTCTGGGCCAGTTACTTCTCTCTCAGCCTAACCTACTTCACAGGGTTGTTGTGAGGAGAAATTTAACTATGTACACCACTCTGGGCTCCTTGAAGGAAGAGCGGAATATAAATGTAAAAGAAAATAGAAGTCTATGCATCCACCAACTTGGATCAGGGTGGATGACATTATTACAGACTACACCACTGATGTGTCCCTGTGTGTCACTCACTACAACTGTACCAAATTTGGTCCAAATCAGTTAGACAATCCTCAAGTTAGTGCATTTGCGCCTCAAAAATTCACATGTCTGCCATCTTGGAATGGGGTGGTTGACATCATCACAAACAAACAAAGAGGCATTGAGGTTTTCCCATGTGCCCCTACAGCTGTAGCAAATTTGGTTCAAATCGGTTAAGCGGTTCATAAGTTCACTTGCACCTCAAAAGTTTGTGTCTGCCATCTTGAATCAGGGTGGATGACATCATCACAAACGATGCCATTGAGGTGTCTCTGTGTTTCACTCACTACAGCTGTACTTAATTTGGTTCAAATGGGTTAGAGAGTCCACAAGTTAGCCCACTTGCGCCTCAAAAGTTTACACATCTGCCATCTTAAATCAGGGTGGATGACATCATCACAGGCTATGCCATTGAGCTGTCTGTGTTTCATTCACTGCAACTGTACCTAATTTGGTTCAAATTGGTTAGACAGTCCACAAATTAGCCCTCTTGTGCCTCCGATGTTCACACAGCCACCATCTTGAATTGGAGTGGATGACATCATCATACAACACACCATTTGGGCATCCCTGTGTCCCTACAGCTGTAGCAAATGTTCAAATCAGTTAAGTGGTTCACAAGTTAGCCCACTTGCACCTCACAAGTATATGCATCCGCCATCTTGGATTGGGGTGGATGACATCATCACAATGCTTTTGAGGTGTCCCTACAACTGTACCCGATTTGAGTCCAGGCATTGCGAAGTTGATATCGGGGGGTGGGGGGCATACACACAGACACACACAGACAGAATGCCAGGTGATCTCATAAGCCTACTGGAAAGTAGGCTAACAAGTTCGTGTAAAAACATAAGCTCAATAGCAGTGGGGGGGGGCGCAAATTCAGTGCTGAGGATTATTAGAAAGAGTTTGAAAATAAAGTGGCCAGTATTTTTATAGATATAGATCTATAGGATGGGTTCACTTATCACACAGATTCATGGTTTACTGTAAACTAGCTGGGCCAGGCGCAGAGCATCTGCGCCTCTAGTTTCCCTTGCCCACCACCACCGATGCTGATTTCTTCCCCCGCCCACTGTCCCACCCACCACCACCATTTTCTTGCCCGCCCACTGCCACCATTTCCTCTCCCCCGCCCACTCCAGCCACCACCACCACTGCCATTTTGTTTCCCGCCTCGCCTCCAGTGCCACTGCTTTTCTCTTCCCCTGCTGGCAGCTTGCTCACGAACTCTCATGAGAGCTATCACACACGGGATTAGCAATGGGTATGCCTAAGAGAAATAGATAGATAAGGTTTATTTAACAAACCTGAAGTGGTACAAGCAATCACCAAATCTTGATTGTTTCACTAAATGGTGGTTGGTTTGGGTGCCATCTCTTCTCCCTACCTCCCATGGTCTAAGCTTGACTTTCTATGTGAGAACCCTGTGGGGGCTGATTTACTGAAACAAACCAAGATCAAACACAATTGCAGGTTTAGACATCATGCAAGACCAGGGTTAGGATAAACAAAGCAACTTCAAATCTTGGATTCAGATTGTGGTCATATTTTGACCCACATGGTATACCCCACCCACCCACCACAGGTATGTTATTGCATGTTATGGCACCAAATGTCATCTTCCTGAGCATAACAGGGTGTTTTTGTTGTTACAGATGGTCTTCTAAGGCAAGTTGTGAATTTACAAAAAATGGAAAAATCTGAACTTCAAGCAGTGATAGAATACCTGTCTCTGAAGAGCATGTCCCCACAGGAGGTTCATGTTGCTATGCAGCAAACAGTGGATGAGAATGTGCCAGCCCATTTGACTGTTGTGAAGTGGCAGAGAAAAAGAATTCAGGTGTGGCAGAAAATCATGTGAAGATGGAAAATGCACAGCACGGCCCTCAATGTCCATCATGCAGGAAAACATCAGCAGTGTGTGTGATCTCGTGATCATGGACAGGAGAATGACAGTCAGGACAACTGCTGACTCTTTGGGCATCTCAATTGGTAATGTCCATTCCATCTTGACAGACAATTTGAAGATGAAGAAATGAGTGCCAGATGGCTGCCATGGATGTTGACAGAGCAACAAAAGGCATGTTGCTTACAGATATCATCAGCCGATCCGGACATGTTGACTCAAGATCCAACAAACTTTTGGGCCCGGATCATGATGATGGATGAAATGTAGTTCCATAACTTTGATCCTGAGACCAAAAATCAAAGCAGGGTGAGGAAGCATACCTCGTCACCACCTCCCAAGAAGCCCCATGCTGTGTTATCAGCAGGCAAAGTGATGGTCTCTATTTTTGGGGATGCTAAGGTTGTCCTTGTGGTTGACCATGGCACTACAACCATGGCACCACGATTACAGGACCATGGCACCACGATTACTGGCAATTACAATGCCAATCTAATCGGTCAACTTTGTGCCGCAACCCAGAAGAAAAGGTGCAGGAAGTTACGAAGAGGCATGCTCTTCCTTCAAGACAATGCACCAAGCCACTAGGGATGTGCATGAAATGGATTTTTCATTTCAAGTATGAAACAAAATGCAGATGGTAGAAACATTTAATTGAAACAGCAGTTGACCGGGTTATTTCAACGGAACAAACCTCAAAATGTTTTGAGTGTTTCAGCCATATGGAACAATGGGGAAACCCAAAACAACCCATTGTTCCCCATGGGTAGCTCCTAGGGTCACCAAAGTGGGTTGGGTGGTGGGGTATGATGTGTGCTACCAGAGGCGCTCTTATCCCTGGACTCCAGGGCCGAAATCCAGGGCCTCAATACCTCCTGGGGACCCCCAAATCCTCTATAGTCTATCCTGGGTGGTGTGGCTTCTGCCCTCAAGAACCTATGTGTTAAAAATGATGCTTAACTTGCAGCTGGGGGGAGGGGAGAGTTGCCTCCAAAGGCCTCTAGGTCCAGTCTCCAAAATAACCTAAGTGTACCTCTGGGTGCTACCACCCAAGCCACAAAAGAAATGGGCAAGCAGTCAATTTTAAACATTTTTTTTAACATTTTCCCCAAACCCCCATAGGACACTAGGATATAGGGCTGAGGTAGAGACTCCTGCCTGTAACCTGGAAGAAGTCTGACTCTGTGTACTGTAGACAATACTGATCTAGATGGACCAATGGTCTGACAAGAAACAGTTGATATGTATGATAAGAAGTCAACCAAAAAGCAAGGAAATGGCAAGCCAATCAGACGCCAGTTCCAGAAAACCAATCAGCAAGGGAAAGTCCTCCAAAATGGTGCTCAAAACGTTGAAATGTTTTGCATCAAAATGGGGTTGTTTTGTTCCAAGCTCAAAACAGGCCCTTAAAGGGTATTTTGTTTCAAGCTCGAGACACTTGAAATGGCCTTTTTCGAGTTGAAATGTTTCAGCTTTGAAACTTGTTTCAGCATCTAAACATGCACATCCCTACAAGCCACACCTCCCATGTTGCAATGGTTGCCATTCATAATGCAGGATTCGAACTACTTGAACACCCTCAAGTAATGTGAGTGTCCAACTACTTCCTCAAGATCATCGTGAGTGGCTGCCTTCTTAGACCGCCTCCTGAGGCTTCCCTTGAGCATGTGCAGAGCGCCCTTTTCCTTATTTGAGACCCAGATGGGGTAGAGTGCTTAGAAGGGAGGAGAGCTGGTCTTGTGGTAGCAAGCACGACGTGTCCCCTTAGCTAAGCAGGGTCTGCCCTGGTTGCATATGAATGGGAGACTTGATGTGTGAGCACCGTAAGATAGGGGATGGAGCTGCTCTGGGAAGAGCAGAAGGTTGCAAGTTCCCTCCCTGGCATCTCCAAGATAGGGCTGAGAGAGATTCCTGCCTGCAACCGTGGATAAGCCGCTGCCGGTCTGTGTACACAATACTGAGCTAGATGGACCTATGGTCTGATTCAGTATATGGCAGCTTCCCTCCCTATTCCCCAGGCCTTACCCCTAGTGACTTTTGGTTTTTTCCCCAAATGAAGGAGCACCTTTATGGGATGAAATTTTCGTGAGATTTCAAGGTCAAGACTGCTGATGATGGGTGGCTGGCCTACCAGGACAAATAATTTTTTCCCCCAGGGGGATAGAGGCACTGGAGCACAGATGGGAAAAGTGTAATGCAGTCAAGTTTTACATTGAAAAATGAAAATCAAAATACACAGATTTGAGGTTTTCATATACACGAACCTTTTGAACACCCCTCTGTAAACATTCAGATATACAAATTAACCCCAGTTAGACAATGGACTGGTTCAGACAAGACACCAGCTGCCTACATGATAAAGATGGGGTTATGCCCTGTGCACCCACCCTGATATCACTGGTGGACATGATATCACCATGTGTTCTCAAGGTGTCCCTTAATTGTATGAGGTGGGATGTTCATCTGAATTGCCCCTCTTACATGCACTTCCAATACTAGTTTAAACATAAGAATTGGAAAAGATACAAAATTGGAAATACAATTGGAAAAGAGGGCAACTAAAATGATGGAAGGGATGGAGTATCTTCCCTATTAGAAAAGGCTTAATCACGGTTTCCCAACCTCCAGATGTTGCTGAACTACATCTCCCATCATCCCCAGCTATAATTTATTGTGGCTACGGGTGATGGGAGTTGTAGTTCAGCCATACCTGGACTACAACGAGTTAAGAAGCCCTGGGCTAAAGTATTTGAGATTTTTTCGTTTAGGGAAAAAATGACTTGGGCTGCAGGGGGGAGAACAAGACAGAGGTTTAAAGAATTCTGAATGGATAAAACCCCTGACTAAAGGCAAGGACAGCCCTTCCATGAGGCAGGGTGAAGCAATCATCACAGGTTCAGATGCAATGAGGAGTGCAGGAGATGGAAAGTGCTAGACCCCTGACACCAGAGTGCCACCCCACTGTCTGCTGCTGCCACCTTCCCTCGCCCTACTGGACCACGCTGTTCATTTCCCCCTCCATTTTCACCTCTTCACACATACACACCCCACCTCCAACTTGATCTTGCCATCACTGTCTGGCTTAGTGACATAATCTGAGACTGCCCACATATTGCCACCACTTAAGAACATAAGATCGTAAGAACAACCCTGCTGGACCAGGCCCAAGGCCCATCTCGTCCAGCATCCTGTTTCAAACAGTGGCCCACCAAATGCCTCTGGGAAGCCCACAGGCAGAGGCATCTTGCCTCCAAGGCTGGAGGTGGCCGATAGCCATCCGACTAGTAGCCATTGATAGACCTGTCCTCCATGAATCTGTCTAAGCTCCTCTTAAAGCCATCCAGGCTGGTGGAAGTCACCACATCCTGTGGCATAGAATTCTCTAGGTTAATCATGCACTGTGTGAAGCTTCCTTTTGCTGGTCCTTAAAACAGCTGCATTGGCTGCCAATATGTTTCCGGGCAAAATACAAAGTGCTGGTTATTACCTTTAAAGCTCTGAACGGCTTGGGTCCTGGTTACCTTAGAGAGTGCCTTCTTCTGTATGATTCCCATCGCTAGTTGAGGTCATATGGAGAGGTCCGTCTCCAGTTACCACCAGTATGTCTGGTGGCGACTCGGAACCAGGCCTTTTCTGTAGCTGCTCCTGGTCTATGGAATCCACTCCTGGCAGATATCCGCAGTTTAGGCTCACTGTCGGCCTTTAAGAGAGCCCTAAAAACCTATTTATTTGGCCTGGCCTTCCAAGGCTTGTAAAGTGTTGTTGTTTTAAAATGTATTTTAATTGGTTTTAAATAGTTTTAATCATTGAATTGTTTTTATACTGTTTTTAGCATCTTATTGATTGATTGATTGATTGATTGATTGGATTTGTATCAAATTGGATTTGTACCCTTCCAAAATGGCTCAGGTGGGTTAATTGTGGGTTTTATGTCTTGTAGACCGCCCAGAGCCTCTGGATGGGGTGGTTTATGAATGTAATAAATAATAATAATAATGATAATAATAATAATATTATTATTATTATTATTATCATTATTATTATTATCATCATCATCAGTTTCATGGGATGACCTATGGTTTTAGTGCTTTGGGAGAGGGAGAAAAATATCTCTCGCTTGACACCATGTACAACTTCCTCAGCAGCATGGCCTGGAATACTGGGCTCCTACACACAGACTGCGTGCGGGGTGCGGGGGGGGGCGGCATTATAGTGTCCTTCACTTCAAACAGCAAAATGTCTTGGACCATCCCTGGCTTGAGGGAAATTTTTCTCCCCCTCTCATAGCACTGGGTAGAGAAGCTGTTTGGCAACCGATTCAGGAATGACAAAAGGAAGTAGCCGTATTTCCCCACACAACATGTGACTGTATTGCAGAATTCACTCCTGCAAGATGGAGGACTCCTGAGTGTGGGGGGTGGGCGCCAGGGGTGTAACTACCATTAGGCAAGGGGAGGTGGCTGCCTGGGGGCCCCCCACGCCTCGAGGGGCCCCCCAGAGGCAAGTCACATGTGAAGTGAGTGTGTGTGTATCAGCGAGGGGCCCATTTTTAAATTTTGTCTCTTGCCCACTCCAGCCTCGTTACACCCCTGGTGGGCGCAACTGGCTGGGTGGCAGCTTGCTCTTAGCTCTCCCCCTCGTGACATTCTGTAGAAGAAAGGGGGAAGGGGGGAGACCCAGCAGTGGCACACCCAGGTCATTTGGGAGCCCAGACCTGAAGGGCCCCCCCCCATTGTGATGGGGTGTGTGTGTGTGGAGAAAGTCCCCTCTTTTTGCAGTGTAAAAAAAACAAAACAAAATGCCATTGCGGGGAGTGGGGGAGCGGGGAGAGTTCCCCTTTACCGAGATCTTTACCCAGGGGGAGGGTGGGATGGTGCATGATGGTGGCGGTTTCAGGGAGGGTGGGGGGACGGCCAAGTGAATGGACAGCCTCTCACCTCTCTGCTGAGCAGACCGTTTCCGGCCTTCCTCCATGCGAAGGAAGCAGAGAGGCCCGTCCAGTCAGTTGGGAGGAGGGAGCGGAGCTGGGAGGAGATCACCGCCTCCCATCCTGGACAGTAACAGAGGGGACTCTCCTCTCCTTGCCCCCTGTCCCTGCAACCACCACTGCCATGCCCCATCCCCCCTCCCTCTGGGTAAAAAACAAAATATGGGACTAGACAGACCTTTCATTTGACCCTGCAGGGCAATTTTTGCATTCTAATAATCTGGGGTGTCAAAACATCTTCAGTATGGAAAACCACACCAGGAATTGTGGCCTTCATCCTTCAGACTTCTCTCTGCAGGCACACAAATTAGATATCTGTTGCTGAAAAAACTGACTTGGGGATCCCTAGGATCTGAACAGGAGTTCTTCTGAGGCCTCCCACAAGAGCCTTGGCTTTTATGCAACCTCCTGCACTCATTTCAGCAGAATGTGTGCAAGAGACATCACATTCCCCATAGATCTTACCCTTAATCAGTTTTTTGTTTGTTTGTTTTGCTCTACAGATGACCTTTGCAGCGCTAGTTAGGCTGTGGGAGGAAGCACTGCTGTGCAGTCTGGGCAGTATAAAAGGAAACACAGCCTGTTTCTGTTTCTGTAGAGTTTCATCTGTGAACTACCAAGGAGGTGATAGCCAATGGAATGGGAATCAGCAGATACACATCTCTTTCCTAGGTCAAAGAGAACTTCTGCTTCCCTGGCTGCCCCTCTCTGCCTCCTCCTGCCTCTGACTCACAACCCTGCCTCTCTGACTCTGCTCCCATTCATTGCAAAATAATTGGAAAATTCCATTCTGTGGCTGTCTCTTGCTGGGGGGAAGAGAGAGAAATGGACAGAGAGCAGTTGCACAACGATGATTAAGCAGCCTGTAACAGAGGCGCACATGGCCACTCCTGCCAGACTCAGACGCATGCTCTACACCAGTGGTTCCCAACCAGGGTTCCTCCAGATGTTGTTGAACTATAACTCCCGTCATTCCCAGCTACAATTTATTAAGCCCTGCACACAGCGCTAAATCCCGAAAGCACTGCGCTGGGGCAGCGGGAGGTGACAGAGGGGCCATGGAGGTGCAAGTAGTAAGACCTGCCTCCCTCTTTTTAAAGTGCCTGCTCTCTGTCCCCCCCTCTGGTGGGATGTGCATGAAATGTTTCATGCACACCCTGGGCTTGGCTGCCAATGAGAACTGCCGGGATCCACACCAGTCTTCCCTTTAAGAGGGATTGCCAGATGTTGACTACAACTCCCAGAATCCCCAGCTGCAATGGCTTTTGCTTGGGGATTCTGGGAGTTGTAGTCAACAACATCTGGGAATCCCTGTTGGACGGAACACTGATCCACACGTAACCCGGCAGTGCTAAGCTCAGCACCAAAGCCTGACTCTTAGCTGAGGTTAAGGGTGCAAATGCACCCTTAACTCAGCTCCCGGGATCATGTGTCAGTGCAGTTTTGTCTGTCAGCTCCTGGGATCATGTACCTTGTAGCTCACACTGACATAGAAATGGACACTACAGCACCTATCCCCTTGGGAAGTCCCCCAGTGCACTGTGCTCAGTGCAATCTGCCCTGGTCCGCACTGCACAGAGCCGTGGGGATCATGTGAGAGCACAGAGGATGCTCTCACCAGGCTCAGAATGGTCGTCTGGGGGAAAGGCATGTTTTGTGAAGCCTCCCCACCCCACCCCGCCTGCCCAACTGCCTGCCCAATAGATTGTGTGAATGGCCCCAATGTGTCTTACTTTATAGAAAATATTCTTAGGATTGCAGCTTTGAAGATGCATTTTATATATGTTAACTCAAAAGTAAGCCCGGTTGATTCAATGGGGCTTATTTCCAAATAAGTGTCCTTTAGTACTGCAACTTCAGTCATGTTGCTTATATACAGCTTTCCCTGTGTTTATGCAACACTTTTCCTGAGCTTATATACCATTTTCCATGTGTTTATACACACTTCCCACCACCATGTGCTTACACACCACTTCCCATGTGCAGCCAAATTCATATCTGTGTTAGTTAAGGTGTCCCAGCTGGAGACACTGTCCCATACCATTTTTGCAGCACCAACTGCTTTGACATCAGCAAAGTTCTATATACCCATAAAACATTCTGGTTTAGGAACACAGGAAGCTGCTTTATACCGAGTCAGACCATTGGTCCATCTTGTTCAGTATTGTCTACACAGACTGGCAGAGGTTCTCCAAGGTTTCAGGCAAGAGTATTTTCTAGTCCTACGTGGAGATGGCGGGGATTGGATCTGGAACCTTCTGCATGCAAAGCAAATGCTCTACCACTAAGTTTTGGCCCCCATCATGCTGATATTACTTAGGGGGAAAGGAACACCTGTACCTGCTCAATTATAATAATCTATAAATTGCACAGCTTGGATACAAGTGGGAAGTCTTCAGAACATCTTCTGTTTATGGAAGAAGTGTTCATTTTGCACAAGGGGAGGGCGTGATTTTCACTGATTCCCCTTCCCTTGGGATCTTCAGAAGCCAGTTTTTAGGGACTTCTGAAGATCCCAAGATAGAACTTATGCCACAAATGAGAAATTTGATTTCTTTTAAACAATCCAATATAGCTTTTATTGCCAGTCACCCTGGGCCTTAAAGGAGGGGGTAGGTGAAATCCTGGACAGGTCAGTAAAAAAATAGCCAGACAAAGCTAGAATTTTTAAAGTGGATTTGGCATGGTAGAACATGATGCCGTAAAGAGCTATCCAGCCCCTGCAAGCCTGAACTAAATGTATGTGCATTTAGCTGAGATGTTCATTCCACCAGTGAACTAAAAGCTGGCTTTTAACACAATTTCTCCAAATGAATGACTCAGGAACACATGGAAAGAACAGATAAAGAGTAGGCAGGATTAGTTAACACTATTATGATCACGTTGCTCCATGCAAAATAATACATTAGGAAACTGGTTCTGCCCACACAGTTCATTTCATTGTTTACATCATGTCAGAAAACATTTAAAGTCAGAAAACAAGGGTGTACCAAAGTAACAGCCATCACTTTCACATCTCCTTTGGGCAAACAAAGAGACTTTTTAGTGGACTTCCTATTCTGTTATTTCACAAGTGCATAGGATTAATTGCAGGAAGGATGTTGAAGAGAAATTGCATCGCTTACCTCTGTGGTTTAAAAACCTCAGCTTTCACATCTCTTCACACCAGAGTTGCATGTCAGTTGATACTGCTGAAGAAACCATAACTGATTACAAGAATCATTTATTTTCATCATTTTTTAAAAGATGTACTTACCTATTTTACTTTTAATCTCATTTCCCTCCTTCATTTTTTTTTTTAAAAAGTTATCTTGTCAGTTGGAAGAATGTTGCAACTGTGAATGAGCCCCTCCCCCATTTTAAAAAAATTTAAAAAATTCCAGTGGAAAAAAATTCCAGTGTGGATGTTGGTAAAAATCTTCCATTTGGGAAACAATACCCTTCCCTTTAAAAAAAAAAAAAAAATCTAATTTCTACTTTCAGGCAGGCAATTGTATACTTTCAGTATACAATTAAATAGACCTGTGCTCCCCCCCCCCTCCCTTTGATGTGATGTTTAGAGAAAATTCAGTGAATATTAACAAAATAAGGGAAATTTTGCACACACATCCCAATTTAAACTCCTGACATTTTAGATCTTTCCCATTAACACCTCTAGATGTGCAACTTTCTACCTAGACTATATGGATTATTGTTACAGTTTTAGGCCAAATTCAGATGTAACAGGAAACAGGAGATCCCTTCACCTCTGGTTTCCTCACCTGCATGTCCGAATTTGGGGAAATGGAGTTGGACAGAGGGGTAAGACCCGCAGTTTCCCTCCCCGAACTCCAATCTTAACCTTTGGTTCAGAGTGGAGTTTGGCCGCTGCAAACTCAATTTCTGCAGCACCAGTGTTACATCCGAATGCTGCCATTGCAATTTCGGCCTCATGGAGCCAGAGCTGAGGGAGGAAGCTCCTCCCTCACTCTGGCCCAATTGGCTGTGCAGGCTGTCCTTCTGTCAAGAATGAAGTCCGCACAGCCAGCTCCTCTGCCTCTCTCCAGTCAGCTCTCCTGAACGTCCAAGTACAGACAGGAGAGCAGCGGGGGGTGGGGGGAGGCAGAAACACAGGTCCATTGGACCCACAGTTCTGCATTATGTCGGAGCGGGGCCTTATTGTTATACATCATCAGCTGGTATCTTATGAATAAGAAGCAGATATGTAGATATATACAAGGGGGAAAACTAGGAAAATGTGTGGAAAGGGCACATCCAGATTGATTTATACACTAAATTGATACCTTCATCTGTCTACAAAACTTCCTACCAACAGCATGATTTTCCAACAGTTTATTCCCAAGTAGTTTTATGTTCATGAACATTCCATGACATCATAGAAGCTCACCCAGTAGTGTGAAGAGAGGGCATTTCCATAAACCAAAGCCAGAGCTTTGGGATGGTTTGGACTTATACTGACTGCAACTCTGCAAGACCTGTTCACCACACAACTGCAAAACAGAGTGTGCACCAAATACTCCCCCACCCATCACACTGTTCCACTTGGAATATTCACATCAGGGAGTGGACTATCCAGACTCCAAACTGCCTTTCCCCCATGTAAGTTTGCAGAGCAGAACAGCATGCTGGGTGGGAGCTTGGCTGGTCATGTGGGCAGAACACACAGACAGTACTGTCCAAATGTGTTTTCTGATTCCTAGGATTCTGTTGCATCGTAACAATTCAGCAAAGGGAGAATTCATAAACTGATCAGCCTGCTTTTTACATTATGATCTACCCCCTTTCAAAAGTTCCTGTAATCCTTTATTTGCTACATTTCTTAGTATCTCTAGAGCCAAGGATGCTGATGTTGAAAAGTTCCAAGTGACAGGAAAAAGGCTTCCCAAGAAATGTCCAGAAGGACTGTTCCCACATAGGGATGTGCGGACCGGTCCGGCAGTCCGGTCCTGGGGTTCAGTGTTGAACCGAACCCCCCCCCCCAGTTCCGTCGGACCTGAACTGGACCGCTGGGACTGGTCCGACTGGTCCGCGAATTTTCTTTTTAAAATAAAAATAAAAAATTTAAGTATATTTAAAATACCTTTAGCCCCTTCAGGGGGCTTGCTGAGGCCACGGGGAGGTGTGTCTGCGCAGGTTCCCCCCCCCCACTGGCGATCCTTATCACTGCCGCGGCCCGCTGCGGCTGGGTAATTGACCATTTTCGGCCACTTCAGGCCTCCGTATGAGCAGCGGGCCGCGGCAGTGATAAAGATGGCCAGTGGGGGGAGAGGGAACCCGCGCAGACACCCCCGCCCCCGTGGCCTCAGCAAGCCCCCCGAATAAAGAAAATTCGTGGACCGGTCCGAGACCGGACCGGGGGGGGTTGGATGGGGGGGCCAGACCGAACCAGGCCAGCCGGTTCCATGCACACCCCTATTCCCTCACTCCCACTAGGTAAATAAGTGGGAGGATATGATTATGTCTATTTGGAGACATACCTGGGGCGAGGGGTTTGCAGGAGATGTGCAGTTGACAGGGAAGGAAGAAGGGAAGCACTGGTATTCCAGCTCAGATTCATTTTGAGTTACAGAAGAACATATGAGTTGGAGGCTTCTCTTTCGCAGTTAAGCCTGCTCCATAAATATCCTTTAGCTGGAGTGCTAGGAACTTACCAAGCTTCTGTCTCTATAGAGTCAATTCTCCTATCAAATATGTATCCTAGCTGTGTGGTTTCAAATTAAAATGCTGCTGCTCCCTGCATTCATGAGAGGCTAATTAGAGATCACTCACCAAGCTATTAAGCTTTATTAAATATGTTTTTGTTAATGAATTGCTGTTTTATTTGCTCACATACTCTGCCCTTCTATGACATTGTGTTCAGAGCTACTTCCTTTGCACTGTCTTAGGACATGAGTATCATTCCTGGTTGTTTTTCCCTGCTTCCCAGGCAAAGACAAGCATGTGGGATTTTCAGATCCAGAACCTAACAAGGATAGGCCTCAGGACCTGTTTTTAGAAACAGCAGAAAAGATGCAACAGCAGTAAAGAGAGTAACTTTAGATATAGGCGGAGCATATCTGCATCATTGTAGGGTAAACAGCCAGCCTCTTGCATATTTTATAGCTGCTTCCCTTGTGAACACAATGTAAACTTATGTTTGTTTATTCAGAAACAACTCAATTTTTCTCCTTCTCCTTTCCCTCCCTTTCTTTTCTGACTCTACCCCCACAGGATCCTCACAGGGACAAACTTCTAATTAACAAAATATGAATTCTATTGATAGATAGAACGCATCTATCAATCTTTGATGTTTTGTTAATTAGAAATTTGTCCCTGTGGAGATCCTGTGGGGGTAGAGTCAGAAAAGCAAGGGAGGGAAAGGAGAAGGAGAAAAATTGAGTTGTTGCTATAAACTAAACTAAACTAAAATAAAATAAAATAAAATAAAATAAAATAAAATATTTTGACCAGCTATGCATGTGAGTCTGCAAAGCTTGTTAAGGCTCCTGTATCTTCATTTTCATTGCATTACTGGGCCGACATTCCTGAACTGCTGAATTCTATTATTGTAGCTGCTGATTAATAGGGATGCATAGCATCCCTACCCTGACAGTACTATTTATTACTTTTGGACTCTGTTGTTCACTGGATGCCCACTGCAGCATGGCTCAGATCCCTCCACCACCATTTTTTCTTGCCCACCCCAAGAGGACCTGCTCTTCCATAGAAACGATGGAGGTCCTATTTCTGCAATTACCTCCTCACTATAGAGACCCTTGATTTTGCTCCAGCAAAGCAGAAGGCTGTATATATTGCTTAACTGCCTGGGCCCTGAAGGACAGAGAATATATCATCATTTCCCTTTCCTGCCAATTTGGAAGGGAATGCCAACCCTTATGAAGCTGCTCTTCAAACCTTAGATGATCATTTCAACCCTACTTTGAATGAGATTGCTGAATGTTACAAGTTCTGTTCTAGATTCCAACTTCCTGGTAAATCTATCAATCAATATATCATAGTGCAGCATGCCTTAAGTATAACATGTGAGTTTGCCATCTTAACTGATAAAATGATCAAGGATTAGATTGTTATGAAAACAAACTTCCAAACTGCATGAAAAGCTGCTACTAAGGGAAACGTACCTTGGATAAACTTATAGAGATGGCTAGGAGGGTGGGAAATGCTCTTCACTGTGCTGAATCAATCACTCTCTTTGGTACCCCCAAACCCACCTCCTGAAATCCAGATTGTTCAGTCTAAATCCTTCCAAATCCTATCTTCTCATATGGCACTGCCCCAGAAAGTGGAAGCACAAGGAAGGAGTTGCTACCAATACTACCAATGTGGAGACTGCCCACAAAGCCAATTTTGTTCTCTGTGCTGCACGGAAGGTCTCTTGCAACAGGTTCAAAAAAGGGGGACACATTGCTAAGGTTTGCAGGTCGGCTGTCCACTCCATTACTGATTCACTATGTGAAAAGAATGAGGCAGATGAACCACTTCCTGGATCGGTTCCAGGCCTAGGGAGAGGTAGACTCTGTGGAGGTTTGAGCATCATCATCTCCACAGCAATACAGGCAGAGGCACACTAAACCCCGGACCCAATCCAGTCCTCCAAGGACCGGGGGGAGCCTCCAAGTGGCCGGAGGGCCTTGGCAGCTACTTCGCGCTCACCCCGCCAAACTTCCAGTTTTTTGGTTTGTTTGTTTTTAACTCCCCCCTCTTACCGTGGCCAAGGGGTGCCTGTTGGGGGGGGAGCAGAGCAGTCCTTCTCCTTTCTCCCCCCTCCCTGATTATTTATATTATTTATTTATTCAATTTTTATACTGCCCTTCCAAAATTGGCTCAGGGAGGTTTACCCCTTCCCTGGAGGTGGAGAGACTGAAGGGACACTGGCTGCATCCATTCGGGCCAGTGTCTTTAACAAAGTGTGAGGCACGCCTGCGCAATTTAGAGATCGCCACAAGCGAAGTTTTGGCAGGGCAGGCCCTCCAAAGGAGGTTTGGGGGGCTCTCGCATGAGGGGGTGGCCTCGCGGCTGGGGAATCCAGGCGGTCCGGGTGCCAAAATCATCTTGGTGCACCGCTGAATACAGGCCACAGTTACTAGTCTGCCATCATTTGACTTTAAAAGTCAAATCCCGCAATTCAGCAATGTTACCCTGCTGTTGATAAATGTATATGTACCACCTGTTCACCAGCATTCACAGATTAAGACTGTGTAGTCTAAATTTGAATCATATGTAAAAGAACTACAATGCTCTTTCCCTCAAGCACTTTTAGTAGTTGCCTGAGATTTTAATGCCAGATTAGAAAAAGATGATAGATCGCTATACACTAAATTCCAGTGTTGTGCCCCCTCCTATCACCACTTTTTCTCTCACCCAGACATGATAGAAAATTATGCAGGTCTATGTTTGGTTCATACTTTTGATAGGCTGAGTTTATATTTGATAAATGTTGCTACAGCTGATGATTACCCAGCCGGGTATACCTTTTGGGGTGGCACTAGATTCTCCACCATCGATTATATAGCAGTTTCCTCAGGTTTATTAACTCATTTTGAGTGTTTCAAAATTGCTATCCAGCCAGATGACCATCTGCCTGGAGAGATGCATTTAGATTTCTCTGAAAGTCTCTTACATTTAGAACCTACTGACTTTTCAAATTCAGCACTTGAGGTGCGGCCCTCCCGTGTTAGATGGACTGAAAGTACAAAAGAGCAGATCACCTTAACACTGAATTCAGAATCTCTTGTCCTTCTTTGTTCTGCCTTCTTCTTCTTCTTCTTATTTTTATTATTATTATTAATAACATTTATATCCCGCTCTTCCTTCAAGGAGCCCAGAGCGGTGTATTACACACTTAGGTTTCTCCTCACAACAACCCTGTGAAGTAGGTTAGGCTGAGAAAGAAGTGACTGGCCCAGAGTCACTAACAAGTATCATGGCTGAATGGGGATTTGAACTCGGGTTTTCCCTGGTCCTAGTCCAGCACTCTAACCACTACACCACACTGACTCTCATGTCATGAGACATGTCATTATTAGTCATGGGGATTGATAAATAGCATTACTAGGATTGTACAGGCATTGCAGCTTTAACTTACAGGCATTGTACAAGCATTGTCACTTTAACTTACACTGGTTCACGGAAAATTCATGGTACTACCCCCCACTCCAAGAGCTGGTATTTATTTATTTATTTACTCAATTTATATGCCACTCTTCCTAAAGTGGCTCAAGGCAGTTTACATTAAAATGAAAAACACATAATAAAACTATTAAAATCAGAAAATGTTTTAAACAAATTAAAATTAAAACTAGATATCATTAAAAGCCTGACTAAAATGAGGTGGTTATGGGGTAGAAATTGCTTTGGTTGGCCTGATGGATGATCTCCAATGGGGAACTGGCAGAGGGAGTGTGACTTTAGGAACATAGGAACATAGGAAACTGTCATATACTGAGTATACCATTGGTCTATCTAGCTCAGTATTGTCTTCACAGACTGGCAGCAGCTTCTCCAAGGTTGCAGGCAGGAATCTCTCTCAGCCCTATCTTGGAGAAGCCAGAGAGGGAACATGAAACCTTCTGTTCCTCCCAGAGCGGCTTCATCTCCTGAGGGGAATATCTTGCAGTGCTCACACATCAAGTCTCCCATTCATATGCAACCAGGGCAGACCCTGCTTAGCTATGGGACAAGTCATGCTTGCTACCACAAGACCAGCTCTCCTTTGAATGACTTTGTTTGCCCTTTTGGATTTCTCAGCAGCTTTCAATACCATCGACCCTGGTATCCTTCTGAATGCTATGAGACTGTCCTGGCAGCAATTGATTGCTGCATCGCGTTCCAAAAAATCATCGCTATTTTGGCACGTGATTGCCTCTCAGCCACCTCATAGTCCATCTCAGCTTGATTGCCTTATCCCTGCAACTGTATGGGAGGAGCACTATCACACATTGTATGAGAAAGATGAACCAATTGATATTACTTTAGATCTGAATGTGGGTCCTTTCCCAGAGTGGCTACAGAGTGCTTAAATTTGGCAAAGCCCCGGGCAAGGATTATATATCTTCAGAAATAATTAGAAACAATTTAGCATGGTGGGCCCCAATCCTGGCTTCTCTTTTTTCTTTCATTGATCATACTACCTGTGTCCCAAAAGATTGTGGGGTGGCAATAATAACCCCAATTTATAAAAAGGGTGAGAGGAAACTGCCTGAAACTTATCGGCCTCTAAGTCTTCTAAGTATAGTGAGCAAGTTGTATGCTAGTCATTTATATGAACAGCTGTTGGATTAGATGGATTCTGAAAAACATTCTGGCTGAGGACCAAACTGGTTTTCATGCAGGTTATTCTGTTATGGACTCAGCTTTAATATTACAACATTTGGTAGAGAAATATACCTCTAGACCCAGTTTTGCCTTATATGCAGCATTTGTTGATTTTAGATCCACTTTTTACCTGATTTCTAGAAAGAAACTTTGGCTTAAGCTACTGACGTCCACAGTTGACCATCATTTACTTTATCTGATGATTAAATTTCATGAAAAATCTCACTTAAGGGTACACTGTAGTGTACAAGGACCTCTCACTAAGGACATTTTAACGTTCAGAGGAATTAGGCAGGGCTGTATTTTGGCTCCATTGCTGTTTGATATTTACATCAACTCTCTTGTTTCTCATCTAGATAATTAAGAACATAAGAACAGCCCTGCTGGATCAGGCACAAGGTCATCTAGAACAGCATCCTGTTTCACACAGTGGCCCTCCAGATGCCTCTGGGGAGCCTACAGGCAAGAGGTATGTGCATGCCCTCTCTCCTGCTGTTGCTCCCCTACAACTAGTATTGAGAGGCATAAATTAAGACGACCATCCACCAAAATTGGCAGATAAACATCTTGCCATACTTCTTTATGTGGATAGTTCTGTCATTCTTTCCCAAACACCAATAGACCTAAGAAGAGCCTTGCGTTTGCTTGCCTGCTATTGTCATGAGCAAGCCTTAGAAATAAATTACGCTAAAACTAAGATAATGTTGTTCATGAAGAGACCCAAGGTACAAAATTGGTCATTAAATGGGCACAGTTTAGAACAAGTTAAATATGTTAGTGTAATTTTTCAAGCCTCAGGTAGGAGGTGTACCCACAGAGGTGTACCCAAAGAGAATATGTTTCACAGAACACATATAAGACTGCATTAGCAGTCCAATATTTTTGTGATTTTAGGAGTGTTCCCACTGCAATAAAACCTTTCTCAGCTAAGGCCCAAGCACAGCTCTTGTGTGGAGTTCAACTTGGTATATATGTATTCAAATGTTTCAAAGGTAGAATTTGTACAGTCTAAATTTTTGAGAAGCATTTTTCAAGTACCCCAGTGTGTGGCTAGCACAGTTCTTCATCTGGAATTGGGATTACTTAAAGGTAATCCCAATGTAATCCCAAAGTCAAGGCCCGAATATAGATTAATATTTTTGAATTCTTACTAAAGTTGGTTTTCCATCCCGCAGCTCCATCTGTGTTAATTGGCATGATGGAAAAGGGAGCTAGAGAATAATAAAGTTGTATTATGTTAAATTATGTAAAAAGTGACTGTCAACAATTAGAAAATAAAGCGAGTAGTCCAAGTTCCTCTAGATCCCAGACCCTGATCAAATGTACCCATTTCTCCTCCCACTGCTAAAGACACTTCCTGCAGACTTCACTGCTACTCCCCACAGATTCTTCACCAATGAATACAACACTGTTCTGCCGTAGTGCTGTCAAGTTCCCAGGGCTGAGGATTTTCTCTCACTCTGTGTCGGCTTCTAAACATCATGTAACGTGACTCTAGGCAACAAAGTATGTGAGTACATACTTTATGTAGAGTATGTGACTCTAGTACAACAAAGTATGTGAGTACCAGAAAAAATGCACAAGTGTGTGTTGTAGCGGCACATGCTATGTGTATGAATTATACTCACATATCATTGTACAGTTCTGAACCTTCCTTAAAGCCCTGGCACCTCCTACTAATTTCAAAATAAGGAGTAAACATAAAGGTTTTCTAAGATAGGTTGCCGTTATTCCTTGGTATATTTTCCCTTCTGTTTCAGAATTACTTTGTCAAAGATGTCATTTCAGCTATATAAATGCATTGCTGTTGCCACAGCAGCCAGAGAGGCAAAACATGGTGGTCACAACTTGACAGTTAAATACTACCAGCTTAACCAGAATTATCCCAGAACAACCTCTAGAACCAACCACCGGACCCAGTTCCTTACATTGGCATAAGTGTTTCCCCCAGATCACTGTCCTACAAGGTGTCAATTGGATATAACAGATACCATTCTGGGATAGGTAAAGGTAAAGTGTGCCGTCGAGTCGATGTCAACTCCTGGCGACCACAGAGCCCTGTGGTTGTCTTTTGATAGAATACAGGAGGGATTCTGGGAGAGAGGTACTGTGTTCAGTACACATGGCACCTCTGCTGCTGAACGGATTTATTCAGCAGATGACTCATGCAGAAGTATTCACAGAGGAGCTTTTTGGAAATCTGTAGACATTAATTAGGGTTCCTCAATGGGCCAGTTATAGAAAGAAAGAGAAAGAAAGAGCACAGATTTTAAAACTGCAGCCCTCCCCTCTTTTGCATAAACTCTTGGTAATTTCATGCACGATCCTAGCGTTCTTGAATGTCTGGGGATGAGATATTTATTACCTGACATTTATTTCTACCTGTGTGAAGCAGCTCTGACTCCTTGTGGCCAGATGCTGCTATTCCATCACAGAGCATTGCCTGCTGAATAGGACCAAGCTAATCAAATAAAAGTTTGTAGTCTGTGAAGGAACATCCAAAGGTCTTTGTGTCAAGTATGTCGGTGCACCATGTGAACATATGAAGGTCCATTTAGCTCAGTATTGTCCATACTGACTGGCAACAGCTCTCCAGGTTTCAGACAGGAGTCTTCCCAGTCCTACCTGGAGATACCTGGGACTGAACTTGAGACCATCTTCATGCAAAGCAGATGCTCTGTCACTGAACTATAACCTTCTGCACCCAAAGACTGGCAAGCCACTTGATAACTATTCTTCTCCCCCATAACCAGATAGTGTTCAGGGAGACTGGCTAAATCAGCATAGGCAACACAGGACCAATGAGGGATGGTTGTGTAAACCCAATGCAATCCTAGCTCTATGAAGACACTTACTCAGTGCACCATGAATGCATAGACAGAGATTAGGATCATGCCCTGCTCACCTCCAGGCATTAAGAACATAAGAACAGCCCTGCTAGATCAGGCCCAAGGCCCATCTAGTCCAGCATCCTGTTTCATGTAGTGGCCCACAAGATGCCTCTGGAAGTCACAGGCAGGAGTTGAGGATGTGCCCTCTCTCCTGCCATTACTCCCCTGCAATGGGTAATCAGAGGCATCCTGCCTTTGAGGCTGGAGGTGGCCCACAGCCCTACAACTGGTAGCCATTGACAGACCTCTCCTCCATGAGGTTATCCAAACCCCTCTTAAAGTCATCCAGGTTGTTGGCTGTCACCACATCCTGTGGCAGAGAGTTCCACAAGTGGATCACGCGTTGTGTGAAAAAGTACTTCTGTTTGTTGGTCCTAGACCTCCTGGCAATCAATTTCATGGAGTGACCCCTGGTTCTAGTGTTGTGTGAGAGGGAAAAGAATTTCTCTCTCTCCACTTTCTCCATACCATGCATGATTTTATAGACTTCTATCATGTCTCCCCACAGTCGTCTTTTTTCTAAACTAAAAAGCTCCAGGTGTTGTAGTCTTGCCTCATAGGAAAGGTGCTCTAGGCCCCTGATCATCTTGGTTGCCCTCTTCTGTACCATTTCCAGTTCTACAATGTCCTTTTTAAGATGTGGTGACCAGAACTGTATGCAGTACTCCAAGTGTGGTCGCACCATAGTTTTGTTTAAGGGCATTAAAATGTTAGCAGATTTTTTTTTCAATCCCCTTCCTAATGATCCCTAGCATGAAATTGGCCTTTTTCACAGCTGCCGCACATTGAGTCGATACTTTCAACGAGCTGTCCATCACGACCCCAAGATCACTCTCCTGCTCAGTCACCGACAGCTCAGGTCCCATCAGCATATAATTGAAGTTGGGGTTTTTCATCCCAATGTGCATCACCTTACACTTGCTAACATTGAACCACATTTGCCATTTTGTCACCCAGTCCCCTAGTCTGGAGAGATCCTTTTGGAGCTCCTCACAATCCGTTTTGGATTTCGCTACCCGGAAAAGTTTGGTATCATCTGCAAATTTGGCCACCTCACTGCTTACCCCTGCTTCTAGATCATTTATGAATAAATAAAAAGGCACCAGTCCCAG
This sequence comes from Hemicordylus capensis, assembly GCF_027244095.1. Taxonomy (NCBI): domain Eukaryota; kingdom Metazoa; phylum Chordata; class Lepidosauria; order Squamata; family Cordylidae; genus Hemicordylus; species Hemicordylus capensis. The sequence goes on along the minus strand of NC_069660.1, from coordinate 33,369,612 downwards.
TACAGATCCCTGGGGGACCCCACTTCTTACTTCCCTCCATTGTGAAAACTCTCCATTTATACCTACCCTCTGTTTCCTGTCTTTCAACCAGTTAGCAATCCATACATGTACTTGTCCCCTTATCCCATGACTGCTAAGTTTCCTCAGGAGTCTTTGATGAGGAACTTTGTCAAAAGCTTTTTGGAAGTCCAGGTATACTATGTCAACTGGATCACCCTTATCAACACACTTGCTGACACTCTCAAAGAAGTCCAAAAGGTTGGTGAGGCAAGATTTACCTTTGTGGAAGCCATGCTGGCTCACTCCCAGCAGGGCCTGTTCTTCAAGGTGCTTTACAATTTAATCCTTGAGGATGCTTTCCATCAATTTGCCTTGAACAGATGTTAGGCTAACTGGCCTGTAATTTCCCAGATCGCCCCTGGATCCCTTTTTGAAAATCAGTGTTACATTTGCTACTCTCCAGTCCTCTGGTACAGAGCCCGATTTCAGGGATAAGTTATATATTTTAGCAAGGAGGTCGGCAATTTCACATTTGAGTTCTTTGAGGACTCTTGGATGGATGCCATCCGGCCCTGGTGATTTGTTAGCTTTCAGTTTTTCCAGACAGTTTAGAACATCATCTCTTGTCACTTCTATCTGACTCAGCTATCTAGCCTCCATCCCTAAAAAGCCTGGTTCAGGAACAGGTATATGCTCCGTATCCTCTGCCATGAAGACGGACGCAGAGAACTCATTCAGCATCTCTGCAACCTCCATGTCCTCCTTAATAATCCCTTCACTCCCTCATTGTCTAATGGTCCAACCATCTCCCTGGCAGGTTTCCTGCTTCTGATGTATTTAAAGAAGTTTTTGTTATTCCCCTTGATACTTTTGGCTAAATGTTCCTCAAACTCTCTTTTTGCCTCCCTTATTGTCACCTCGCATTTCTTTTGCCAGAGTTTGTGTTCTTTTCTGCTCTCTTCATTTGGACAGGCCTTCCAATTTCGGAAGGAATTCTTCTTCCCTTTTATGGCTTCCTTGATGGTACCCGTTAGCCATGCTGGCATCCTCCTGGACTTAGTGGTACCTTTCCTCCGTTTGGGTATACAATCTAACTAGGCTTCTAGTATTGTGGTTTTGAGTAAACTCCATGCACTCTGGAGTGAAGTGACTCTGCTGATTTTCCCTTTCAGCTTTCTTTTCACCATACTCCTCATTTTGGAGAAGTTTCCTCTTCTGAAATTCAAAATGTCCATGTTATACGTCCTTGGTGATTCTCTCCCCACATGTATGCTGAATTTGATGGGCACTATGGTCACTGTTCCCTAAAGGATCAATGACACTGACATCACGCACCAGGTCCTGGGTGCCACTCAGGATTAGGTCCAAGGTCACCTTCTCTCTGGTTAGGTCCAAGACCAACTGTTCTAGGGCACAGTCATTTAGTGTATCTAGAAATTTGACCTCTTTGACCTGATCTGACTGTGAATTTACCCAGTCTATGTGTGGGTAATTGAAGTCACCCATAATTACAGCCTTGCCTCTCCTTGACACCTCCCTGATTTCCTCCTGCTACTCCCAGTCACTGTTGGCATTTTGATCCGAAGGGTGATAGCACATCCCCAGTAGCACGTTCCCTTTCAGGCCTTGTATTGACACCCACAAGGTTTCTGTGGAGGACTCCAGTCCACCTAGGTTTTCTAGCGTGTTAGATTCTATCCCTTCTTTAACACATAGTGCTACTCCTCCTCTAAGGCGCCCCTCCCTATCCTTTCTATAGAGTTTATACCCAGGGATAACAGTGTCCCACTGGGTCTCATTGTTCCACCATGTTTCTGTTATGCCCACTATATCTATTTCTGCGTTAGCAGCCAAGCACTCCAGCTCAACCATCTTGGCTCGGAGGCTCTTGGCATTCACATATAAGCACCTATACGCTGAATCTCTCACCTGATGTATGCGATCTTTCTTTTGATTCTTTGACCAGCTAGCACAGGCTCCCGTCTGCTCTTTATGCGGTTCTGCTCTGTCCCCTTCTGTTTTATCTGAATTCTTTGCAGCCTCACACTTTAAAGTATGGCTTTTGCTGAACGGGATACTGCCGAGCTCCCATCGGCTGTTCCCCAGGTGTCATTTTAAAAGCTGCTCAGCAACCTTTTTTATTTTAAGCACCAGCAGTCCGGTTCAATCTTGGTTCAAGTGCAGCCTGTCCCTTTTGTGCAGGACTTGCTTGCCCCAAAATGTATCCCAGTGCCTAACAAATCTAAACCCCTCCTCCCGGCACCAACATCTCATCCACGCATTGAAACCCCTCAGCTCTACCTGTCTCACTGTACCTGTGCATGGAACAGATAGCATTTCTGATAATGCTACCTTGGGGGTCCTGGACTTCAAAATGCTACCTATCAGCCTAAATTTGGCTTCCAGGACCTCCCGACTACATTTCCCCAATCCCCACACCATTGGTGCCAACATGCACCACAACAGCTGTCTCCTCCCCAGCACTGCCTAAGAGCCTGTCTAGACACTGTGTGGGGTCCGCAACCTTTGCACCAGGCAGGCAGGTCAAAGGCAAGTCACCCACTACAAGGAGGCCCCCCCACAGAGGAGTATCCCCTGTGCGAGAAGATATGGGCTCATCATCCATGGAAGGCGTCCCTTCTAAAGGAGCATTTCTCACTTCCTCAGACCAATGTCCTCCTTGCCCTAGACCTTCATTCTCCCTGACAGCAGAGGAGCTACCAGCCCTGGAGTGGGAGCTACCAGCCCTGGAGTGGGATGCCTCTATCACGTCCCTAAAGGTCTCGTCCACATGCCTCTCTGTTTTTCTGAGCTTCTCAAGATCCGCCACCTTGGTCTTAAGGGAACGCATTTGTTCCCTGAGGGCCAGGAGCTCCTTGCACCAAGCACACACCCATGACTTATGCCCATAGGGCAAATAGTCATACATGTGGCACTCTGTGCAATACACTGGGAAGTGCCCCTTCCCCTGCTGACTTTCTATCTTCATACTGTTTTTGTTGGCTGTTTACAGTATTTAGAGATAGTTTGTTAGAAGTTGTTTATTATCTGTTTATTAGATAGTTTATTAGAAGGATACGTCTCAGCTGTAATGGTCAGCTATTTATCTGTCCAAACAGCCTTTCCCAAGAATATTAGGGATATGAGGGAGGGATTTGCACTTACGTTCTCTTCTCCACCAGACTCCTTGTGATCACACGGGCTTGTTCCAGGCTCCCCCGGACACTTCCCACTAAACTCCTGCAAAACCCCTATGTCCTGTCTACTATCCCTGTTCGCTATGCTCTCAGGCCTTCACCTCTTATGTAGAGTAGCCTTCCAACTGAGACACAGGATGTGAGTCAAAGGAATGTGGGGCCTCTTCCAGCCCTAGCTGACTCCACCCCCTCCAGGCAGGGACAAAGTAAAACACTGGAGTTTGGTAGCCCTAGCAAATCCTAGCCCTGGGGAATTCTAACCCTAGCAAATAACACAGACAGAGAGAGAGACTAAGACCTACTCCTTAAAGAGAAACAGCCCCTGAAAATCTCCCCTCTTCCTGTTAGTTTGTTTGAAGGGGAAAAGGCTAGATGTTTAGAAAAGCTTGCTCACCTTCTCAGCTGTGTCTGCTCTTCACAGAGTAGCCTTCCACCTACTCATTCCGGGTTGCATCTTTATGCAGGGGTGTCCGCAAGACTTTTTCCGGGGTGGGGTAGCAATCAAATACCCACCACCCTGGGAGTATGCCTCATTGAATTCAATGGGAACTGGCTCAATCCAGGAGGGGAAGCCTCCTCTTGCCACTCCTCCACCACCCATGTCTACATGTATACATAGATATCTTCTTACAATTATTATCTAAGCATACCCCTGCTAATTGTCAAAGTGGTAGTTCTACTGGGTAGTTCTACTGGGAGGGACACTATGCTGTGTTAAATAGAGATAGTTGCTCTCCCCCTGCTAAATATAGCAGGGGGAGAGCAACTGTCTCTATTTAACACAGCATAGTGTCCCTCCCAGTAGCTGTTGCTAGCATCTCCCTTGTGTTTCTTTCTAGAGTGAGCCCTTTGGGAACAGTTAACTATCTTCTATTTTCTTTTGCTATGTAAACCACTTTGAGGACTTTTTGTTGAAAAGTGGAATCTATATATATATAATTCTCTAAGGCATACCTGTGGCTAATCCCGTGCACGACAGTTCTTGCAATAGTTCATGAGCAGAAGCACCTGACTGGGCAGTGGGGATTCCATATGCAGATATGGAGGAGGAGCCTGTGATGGTTAAGGTCAGTTGGAATGCAACTGTTACTGGTCGGAAGATGTTCTTGACTGTAGAGGAGAGGAATCTCTCTATATAAAAGGATAGTGGGCAGGGGTCTGCAAAGAGAGGGGTCATGTGGGAGGAAAGAGCCCCTTCAGGAGAAGGAGGCTGCCTTTGTGTGAATTAGATGAGGAAACAAGATGAACAAGGTCTGTTAACTCAGGAAGAGAGAGGCAGAGATAAGCTGGGAGGGGATGAAAGGCAGAGGGGAAGAGCGAGTGGAGGAGAGAAAGAGAGAGAAAGAAGAGAAGGGAAGGGAAGAGAGAAAGAAGGAAGGGTGAGGGACAGGCCCAAGCCTGTCAGCAGCCTGAGGAGAATAAGTAGTTATAGCAGCAGCAAGAAATGGCCCAGTCAACCACTGCTGCTGTTTGGGGCTACCGAGGCCATTGGCGGAGGGAGGCAGGCAAGGGATGGGCCCTGGCTTGTCAGCAGCCTGAGGGGAATGAGCGGCCATGGTGGTGGCAGCAGCAAGGAAGGGCCGCAGGAGCAGGGCTTGGGTAAGGGTGGGGAGGTCTCTGGGGATAGGTAGCTGCAGCTTGGCCAATAGGCACCAGCAATGCTGCAGCCATGTGGTGAGGAGGTGGATTATCTCCCTCTGGGTCTAGCATGGAGGAGTGAAGCATGGAGGAGTGAACAAGAGGGGTGAGGGGAATGGAAGCAACAAGATGATGATGGAGGAGGAGGAGGAGGAGGAGTGTGGCTCAGATGAGGGAGGAGAGATCTCTGAAGTGAGGGGGACTATGGCAAGGGGTGAGGGGAGCAATCAAGTACTAGCGCGCAAATGCCCTGTGCAGGTTAAGCTAGTATAAATATATTTCGTCAGGCCTTTCCAAGGACATTCACATCTGTCTTAATGTTAACATCGCTTTCACAGCTGGTAGTATAACCCCCCTCCCCCCGGGTGTAGTACAGCATTTGGTTCAGGTATCACAGTTGGTAGTATAACCCCCCTCCTCCCGGGTGTAGTATAGCATTTGGTTCAGGCTGGTGGGTATGATCAAATAGCTACTCTGCTGTGATTAGACCCAGAGGGAGATAATGGATGGCTGGATGTCTGATGCATGAGACAGAAGCTGAACCAGACCTAACTCCTTGCTTAAGTGAGCAGATGTCTATTTAATTATAAGGGAGGGATTTATTTTGTTTGGTGTTATATGTATGTATTGTTTAATTACAGAGCTGTAATTCTTGAGTTTGTCTTGTGGGCCTTCATGGAAAGCCGCAAGTAAAGTGTTTGAAAACAGAAGAGCTGGATCAAGCCAGGAGTTCATGTTGGACAGTTGTTTTTAACTTTCCTTCTTCACAAAGTGGATTGGATCAGTTGAATACTGGACTTTTTAAAGACAAAAGTGGGGAGTGGGAAGGACATGTGTGAGAACTGTTAAGTTAAACGTTTCTTGTTAGTGAATATTTGCATAAATACGTATCACTTGTTTTATCTTTAATGCTCTCTTGCAAATTCAATTGCAGTCTGGGCGCTTCAGAACCCATGTTACAGCAGCATTGCCCCTTTAAGGCTCTTGCCATATCAGACCAGCAGAAGCCGGGCCAGGCAACTGTGCAAGGCAGCATGTTTATGCCCCCCTCCCCGCTAATCAACCATAGCTATTAGAGGGCCTCCGGCCTGACCTGTCTTGCCCTGCCCCTCCCCAGGAATCTCCACAGCCACCAGCCTGGCCAGAACCATCCAGCCTGGCAGAGCTGCTTCCATGTAGGCTCTCAACCCTTCACCTGGAACAACATCAAAGGGGTTATGGCGGTTCCACTCTGTAGGGGGCCCACTAAAGAGGTAAGAGGGCTTCGGGGGGTGGGGGAGAAGGGTGGAATGAGATCCTGTGACGCTTCTGTATAGTGTAAATGCATAATGTGGTAGGAAGTGTGCTATAAAACCAGGTAGTAATTGTTCTCTGCATGTGCAGGTGAATATCATGGTTACAGAAATGCCAACTTGACATTATCATTACAAATTTTAAAAATTTGCACACCTGTGAGCATCTCAAGTGATCCTCTACAGTCTCTCGGATTTGGGTGGTTATGTCAAATCAATTAAGTAGGAGGTGCATGTGCTGAATCATTCCGTCGAATCATCCTTATGACAATTATTGGATTTTGATATTAACAGAAGGGCAACGCTTAGGGAAGTAATCATAGCACTTCAGACGTCTTCCCCTGGATATATTTCTCTCTCCAACCATGTTGCGTTACCAAGGGCTAAGACAATTGCAGGTTTTATATGAATAAAGAAACACCCAGCCTCAAGATAGTGACAAAAAGGAATTTTCAATCAGAACTTAAACCCAGTTGCCAGAGCGATTATATGATAATGTTTGTCACTGTAAGGCCCAGGAAACAGCAGTGCTCCCCGCATTAGCCCCTAGTTTGCTCCCTGACTAATAGTTTTGGGGCTTGTGTGAAGCCTTGGCCAAAGCTGAATACTGATACACTGCATGGTTCCCCTGGCACCATGTGGAGGTGATCATTCTCATCATGTAGTGCTGAACTTTGTCCAACACTAGGGGGCCTCTGCAAAGGAAGCAGAGTCCTCTTGAGCCCCTGCACCATGTTGGGAGGCATGTACAGAGTGCTGTCATTGTAAGGCAATGACAATGTAGTCCTTCCCCACAGAGCTCTTAAGAGAGGGTTCAGTTTCTCCTAAAGGGACTTCTCAGCACTGAGAAAAGTGTGGTGATGTGTGGAGGTCAGCACAGTTCAGAATCGCTCTCACATTGAAGACCTTGCAACAATACCCATACTCGAAAGCTGTTCTATAAAGGGCAATGACAAGGGTGGCCCATTCCTGAAGCAAGGTAAGGCCATTGTCTCAAGCTGCAACTTATTGGAACACCAACAAGGTGGCAAGATACCCTTCTAACTCCTACCCCTTGCTTTTTTAAAAAAGGGAGGAAAGGAAGAAAGGAGGTTGCACACGAGGGTGGTATTTCAAGGACCACCCTCCAAAAAAAGACCAATTCCATGCTAGGGATCATTAGGAAAGGGATTGAAAATAAAACTCCTAATATTATAATGCCCTTATACAAAACTGGTGCGGCCACACCTGGAGTACTGCATACAATTCTGGTCACCAATCTAAAAAAGGACATTGTAGAACTGGAAAGGGTGCAGAAGAGAGCAGTCAAGATGATCAGAGGCCTAGAGCACCTTCCTTATGAGGCAAGGCTACAACACCTGGGGCTTTTTAGTTTAGAAAAAAGACGACTGTGGGGAGACGATAGAGGTCTATAAAATCATGCATGGTATGGAGAAAGTGGATAGAGAGAAATTCTTCTCCCTCTCATATAACTCTAGAACCAGGGGTCATCCCATTGAATTGATTGCCAGGAAATCTAGGACCAACAAATTGAAGTACTTTTTCACACAACACTTAATCAACTTGTGGAATTCTCTGCCACAAGTTGTGGTGACAGCCAACAACCTGGATGGCTTTAAGAAAGGTTTGGAGAACTTCATGGAGGAGAGGTCTATCATTGACTTCTAGTTGGAGGGCTATAGGCCACCTCTAGCCTCAAAGGCAGGATGCCTCTGAGTACCAGTTGTAGGGGAGTAACAGCAGGAGAGAGGGCATGCCCTCAACTTCTGCCTGTGGCTTCCAGCGGCATCTAGTGGGCCACTGTGCAAAACAGGATGCTGAACTAGATGGACCTTGGGCCTGATCCAGCAGGGCTGTTCTTATGTTCTTATATTCTTATAACACAAGGAGGGTGGCACCTACCTCAGGTGCACAGAGGCCTTGAGCCACCACTGGGCAGTGAGCAAGCGTCCCCAGAGTGGTGCCAATGCTCACTACTGCATCAAGACTTTCACTGCAGAGCTGATGCAAGAGTACCACTTTTGCTCTTGTGCCTGTACTGGCCTTCTAAAAGCCAATGTTTTTCTTCCTGGCTGTGGCTCCCCATATTTTGAATGCCCCCCTAGTAGCTTACCTGGTGTCTAGTTTGATATTTTTCTGGCACCACATAAGTCCTGGAATTTCATCTCTGGAATTTCAGTTCCAGAAATGTACATATCCGGTTGTATAAAAATATGATGAATAAATAAAATATCTTGTACGGCTAGTTTCGATGGCTATTTTATGATTCAGTAGGCATTTATGAATGGATGTTGTTTTGCCACACTTTTATTGCTTTGCAGCTATCTTTTGTTTTAATGTTTGATTCTTTTAGTTATAGGGCACCCTAGGAGCATATGCTGGAGGGCAGCTAATATTTTTACTAAATCTGGGTTGCACAACTTCAGCCTTCCTGCAGATGTTGGACTACAACACCCATCAGTCCCAACGATTGGCCATTGGGGCTGAGGATGATGGAAGTTGTAGTCCAACAACAGCTGGAGAACTGAAGTTGTGCACTTCTGTACTAAATGAATATATGTCCATACAGAAGTTCAATGAGGCTTGTACCCAAGCCAGGTCTCATAGGATTGTAGCACCAATAGGAATGCATTTCTATCCAGTACGCCTGTTTCCTAAAATGCCTATGAAGTTAGTCATCTTCCGTTGTATGGCTTGAATACTGGAGAGTAACCCTGCTTGGGCAGGGCTGTCCTTAGATAGCCCTGATGGGGTGCAGGGTATGGGGCCCAGGGCAAATCAGCCAGTGCAGGGCCCCCTTCCAGTTAATATTAATGGGGGTTAAAAGAGCAGGGCCCAGGGTGGTTGCCCTGCTTGCCATGCCCTAAGGACAGCCCTGCACTTGGGCTACAACAACAATGGGCAATAGAGGAGACGTGAGCATCAGCCTTTCCCTGTGACTCACAAATGTAAACTAAAACAGTGTGATAGGCTAATGAGTGCATTTTATTTTCAGTTGTCATAATCATGAGGATTTGGGGATCAAGAATGATCTGGCTTTGGTGCTTTTAGCTTGACCTCTGTCTATGCTCATTTCCATGATGCAATCATAATCTAATTTGTATAGCAGCAGCTACTATGATTAAAGAGGAAGTGAGAGAGAGTTGTGGGTCTATGGGCTGCATTCACCAAATTTTCTCCAGGAACAGAACCTAAGTGGTCTGAAAAAGGCAGTGTAATACAGAGCCCCAAGCTATTTTCTCCATAGGTAGGGCAGCATTGCTCCATAGATTTCATAAGGGTTAATATGAATTATGAAGCTACTGGATTCATTTTCTGCATCACAACAAGAATTCCCTGCCTTCTCCTCTTCCCTGCAGCACAACTCCTGCTGGCTTCACATTTTCCAAAACATGCTTTCAGTATCGATCTTTGAGTTGAAACAAGCCCATTCCTCACACACACAGAACACACAGAATCTGGATTACAATGGTGATTAGAATCACTGTCCATTTATAAACACTTTCATTGAAAGCACCCAAATAATCAATTTTATATAAAAAGAGATCAAAGTGCTAAAATCTCCCACCCCTAAATCTCACCATTAATAATCCTCTGCAAATGTTATTAATTCAGCACTTCTTTGGTGGCATGTCAGTTTCAAAAATCTAGATGTTTAAAATTTGCATTGTTATGATTAGTAGGGAGAGCTCCTGCATGGGCATATATGATGCAATGATGTAACTTCACACCTATCAATAAATCTCCTGTCAGTATCAGGACATGAATGGAGTTAGTCATCAATTCTATAGCTCTTGAAATTTCTACAGCCCTTACATCACTCACCCTCACAATGTCCCTCTGAGGTAGTTCATAATTATTCCCATTTTAATTGTGGCTAAGAGATAGTGACTGGTCTTAGTCTATACGAGATGAAGACAGATAAAACATTTTAAGAGCAGCAGAGACAGCTTGAAAGCACCTTCATTGTGTTCAGTGCAAGCTTACTTGCTGATCTGAGGGTGAGCTTAGAAAACACATGTTTGTGTTTGATGTGGTTTGGCTTTGAACCTGGGAAGAGTGGGTTATGAAATTCACCTATTGGCTAGCTCCTGTGATGTTGCCAACAAATCTCTTCCACCTAACCCCTAGAGCAGTTTTGCCATTTTTCTTGAGACGCTTATACAAGGTGAAAGATGAATGGATATATGTCCAAACATATCAGATCAGCCATTGTGGGAAACATGGTACCTGACTAGACAGGCCATCCAGCAGGGCTGTTCTTATGATCTTATACATGCATCACTTAAAATAAGGCAAATTGTGGAACCTAGATCACCTTATGAGTGCAAGACCCACTGTGATTCCCTGTTGAAATATTATGGCTTTCTTCAATTTCAGTATGTTATGCTTAGCAGATCTGGACAATTCCATGTGCAATACTTTCCACTGGCTCTCACGTTGAAAAGTTCAATAACTGAAAAGGTTCCAGCAAAAATGGTTGGAAATACCTATGAGTAGTCCTGTGTTTCTAAACTGTCATGCAATGGAGGAATACAACAATTTATCCAGTAAGTCATCATAGCCATTTGGAAAGAGTCTTTCACAAGCATCTGAAGTCATTACCGTGCTACATATCATAATAACTTTCAAAAAGTTAAGAAAAATTTGGTCCTCCTAGCACACAAATATTTCAAAATCTAGCTTCTGAAGTCCTCTTCCACTTGGGTCTAATCCTGCTAACCTTACCAATATTAAGTACCACACATTTTCCGCCAATATTTTCCACTGGTGAGGCAAGGTCCACCACTGAGGATGCAAGCGACTGCTGCTGGGAACATGACAATACAAGGGCTAATAAGAAATGACACTGCATCATTGTTATGATGGCCCATATGATATGCAAGGAAACACCCATGTTCCTAATCAGCACTGCTGCACACATGGAAGCCAGCCCCAGTGGTCTTGTGCAAGAGGACAGTTGTGCAGCTTCTTAAAACAGTGCACCCACACTTCCACAGTGTACGTAAACTGGAAAAATACCATATGGAGGAGCACTCAGTATAAGGCAGCTTCACGTGTGATCTGACACTGTTTGAACTCAATTTCTGGGGGTTTTCAAAATCTAATTCTTCACTGAAGCCTTTTCCTTTACCAATTATTTTCTATTGGGCTCCATCAAAGACTGCACATTAGACACTTTGCTCATTTCATTGGGTAGCAGAAGTTGAATACCTGGCTACTTCACATTTCAAGATTCCTTCTCCCCAATTCCCTTTTTTTCTCAGTACACTGCATCAGATGTATTGGCAGGGGTCATAGTGTGTCAGTATTTAGTACAATTATATACCTTCAGTGCTTATTAAGGAAATAAACAAAAACTCTGGGCATGCAGTTCTGGGAGAAGGAAGCCTATGTGCAGAGAGGAAATGCATAAAATTAGTTCTGTAGCAGCAATGTTAAAGGCAATGTGACAAGAGCACTTGTGTGGACATATCCTATTACTCTGATCTATGACCCAATTTTAGCCACACACAGAGGGGAAGCCGCAGGAGGGGAAAGAACACCAGATGACAAATGTCATCAAAGCCTTCAACAACTTTGAGAATGGGCACTTTGGTCAGTGAGACACAGCTTTACATCCTCAACCACTAGACACTGCCATAATTTTTCAACCAAACTGACTACTTAGTTCCTGCATTTTTCAAGTAAATCCCCATCATCCTTCATATTATGCCTAGTGAGTCTTTTTTCACATTTATGAGGTGACTGTGAGTGGGAAAAGGGAAAGCAATGCCTATCTATTTAGAAAGTGGTGGGGAGGACACATTCGTTTAATTATCTCTGAAGGTCTTCAAAATCCTGAGCACTCAGTCATCTTTTCTGGACAAAACTTGTTTGCGATTTGATCCACAGAGTCTATACTCCAGTGTTCTAACACACAGCAAATGAAGCCAGGTAGTCATCATCTTGGACAAGAGAGATCATAACATCTCTTTTTATATTTGCTTTGGATACTGGTATCTGATGGAGAGCAAGTAACTTGCCGTGTACAAATGGTTTACTGGTCCAAGACAAGTCACAGTTTCACTTGCTCTGTGCTTCCATATTAAGATGGTGATATGCTTCTACATTCAGGTGGCAAGTCTCCTTTAGTAAGAAGGAAAATCATTCCCTTGATTTCTACAAGAGAAGTGTTCACAGGTGGGAAAAGGACTGCCAGGCCCATCAGTTAATGCCCCAAACACTACCTAGAAATGTCTGATGGATTTTTGTAGGAAGGTTGAGACATCTTCTGGGACACAAAATAATTATCCAGTAGATATTCACTAATATTTACAACAACCGACATATAAGAACTTGACAGTCCTGGGTAGGGTAAGCATCATTGATGCTGTCTCCTGTGCATACTTGTACTTGATGTTAATTTAATTCAATGCCCAAATCTGAAGGGAAGGGTCCCCCGAAAACAAGGTTGTTTTGTTCACAATTTACTCATTGAGTTCAAAGTGATGTTCTGTACATCCACCAGCAGGGTAGTTGTATTTTCTGGATGAACATTGGCCCAAGCAGGGTAGGTGCCTAGCTGAAAGATGGCCTTGGCCCAAGTGTTGATGGCCAGGCTCAGAAGGAGAACTCCCATCAGATTCATTAGCAGACCAGTCCTTGCCTGTGGAGGAAAACCAAAAAAATGAAATAGGTTAGTGTGCCCGCTGTGGACTCTTTGGGACGGAAAGAGGCTGGTCATGGTTATCCATGTTCTAGTAAGGTCCAGGTTAGTTATTGTAATGTGTTGTACATGCAGACTGTCCAGAGACTACAGTGGTTTGCATATTATGCAGTCTACCATCCTTCTAAGCAAGATGCCAGAACATTGCAGCATTCTACTGAGAAGCTCTCCACTGCTCCTTGCAAACACGCAACGCCTCCATGTCATCACAAAGATCCCACTGGGGGTTTTGTTGCTGCAACAATTATGCTGGACTTAGGAGTGGTGGAGTGCTTCTCAGAACTCTGCAGCATCCAGGCATCTCACTTAGATGGATGGATCTGTGTTCTACTGGTCTGTGTGGTAAGCCACAGAGATTACAGATTGGAAGGTGCTCTGGTCAGTAAGTGGTTTCGAGGCTTTGGAGTAAATCCACCTGCTTGGGCTCTTCTTGACTTGTAAGGGCTATAAAGGCTTCTGAATCAGGTCTGTACTTTGCTTGGGCAATACCAATATCACTGTGCCTGACTTCTTGGTTTCTAACTGACTTGTAAGTCCAGGTTTCTGGCTCGTGCTACATAGCTGCCAAATCTAGTGCTGACAAGTTCATATAAATGTTGGTTCTGTGGGAGCTACCAATCATGAGCTCAGTGGCCTGATGCATTTGCTTGAGGGCCACTAACAGATTTGAAACCCCATCTTGTCCTTAAAGGGGCTGTTGTTCCTCAGTTTCTTGAATTCCACTGAGGAAACTGTCCCAGGAAAAACATCCTTACATTTTCAGCCAATGTGTCAACTTGTCAAAGAGAAGACAAACGAGAGCTGCTGAGAATCACTGGACTGTGGACAGAGTCCCACATCACTAACTCAGCACAGTAGCTAATTTCAGGACTGTCCAACCCAAATGAGTGCAGCAGTAATAGATACACTATATGATCTCTGCTAGTTTATTTGGGAGAATACCACTAATTGTGTATGATTGAGTAATTGCCATAATAGAAACACAAGGAGGTGCTTCACACAATTTGTATAAAGCACCTTACCAGGCTCTGTGGGGAGAAAGGTCTTAGCCCTCTCTCCCCACAGACAATCATGATTGTAGCCCTGGGTGGCCAGATCGGCCACCCAAACGACTACCAGCTCTAGCACATGAGCAAAAAAAATGTGGTTAACAGAGCGCTCACTCTGTTAACCTCATTTAAGGGGAGGGAGAATTAAGCAGGCTAGGCACCTTGGAACCACCGGGCTTGCCCGTGAGCCCAGTGGTTCCCACGATCAGTAGAAAGTGGTCTAGGGTGGCCAGAACCTCAGGAGTATACTCATGAGTCAAATGGGCCGTAAAAAAGCCAAATCTGGCAACAGAGGCTAGGCTCCCTTCGCCTGCATTACTGATCGTGGGAATAGCTTCAGAGTCATTCTGAAATCAGATTAACTTAGTCAAATTGTTAGAGTAGTATTTCAAAAGAACTAGAAGTCCTAGGGGGATACTGATTTTTGTGGGAGGCTTGATTTGATCAATCCACTTTCTTCCCCATTCTGCTTTCTTCCCCAGTTTTCCCCTCCCTATCTATGCACCAAGGGCAGCTGTGTACCCTCAGGATATAGTAAGCCCATTCAGACGACCATCATACCGGGGTCGGAGAGGGCTAGGGGGGAGGCAAGATCCTACCTACATGCCCCCAACATGAATGCTGGTTGCCTACAGACACCGCTGCTCATCATCGATTGGCTGGAGGAAGGATGCCCGGCCTCCAGATATCCTATAATGCACCATACAAGGGCAATGCAGTGCATTAGGGAAATGCTAGAGGCTGGGTTGCTCTTTTCCCCGTCCTCTATCATTTACATGGCTGCTGGCAACATGAAAGGAGCTGTTGGCAGCCCACACGCTTGGGCAGTGAGGGAGGAGGGCGTGCACACACAACTCTAACCTCGCTTTTAGCCCAGGTAAAAAACCCAGGCTACCCAGCCAAGGAATGTCGGGATTGGTCCTGATCCTAGCAGTTCTCACAAGCAGCTCTACCTGGGTAGAGCTGCACTAGCCCAGACAGAGCTGGTTGTAAGAACGACCTCAGAAACTCAGGCTGTGTACAAATGAAACTTTACTTCAGTAGCAGAAATGCTCTGGAAGTGCATTCACCATATTCTGAACAATTTTCTCTTTTGTTCAGGGTCAAGCTCAGTGACAACTATGCACAGCACTAATTGGCTGGCAGCAGTGCCATCACAAACCCACCCCGCCTCCATCCGCAGAGCAGTTCTACAACTTTTTTAAAAAGAATGTGCTCTCCACCTTCCCTAAGATGGACTATTCTAGCTTTCTTCAGTCTCCCTTCTAACTTCTCCTTGTGTGAAAACCTTCTATGCAATTGCTCCAAGCATGTTTCAAATATAGTAATAGTATTTCCAGATCAAGGAAGCCAAGAATATTCTAGTGCAGAAATTTCATGTTGTGTCGAAGTCTAATTACAGTACAGAAGTGTAACCAATGAGTAGAGAAGTGTAATATGCATTTTAGGTAAGAATGTGGGAGATAATTTTTCTTCTTCTACAATCTTATGTGATGTAATTTATGCTAAAGGAATTTAGTTGGAAAAGATCAGCAAATTTCTGTTTTTCATCTCTTTAAAGAAAGGGCAATAATCAGTGCATACCCTACATCTTAGGAACCTGAAAGCTAATTAAATCTGACATGAGCTGGAGGTAAGTCTGCAATTACTAGTTAGCACACCACTTTCTCTTTATTTATTCAACATATGTTGAAAATATACTGAGAGAAGCTAGATTGGAAGAAGATGAGCGTGGTTTTAAAGTTGGAGGAAGGAACATCAACCACCTGCGCTCAGGGGCGTATCTAGGGGTAGGGCAGGCAGGGCACGTGCCCCGGGCGCCACTTGAAGGGGGGTGCAATTTCTTAAAATTAAAAATAAAAATAAAAAATGGCCACCAAAAAAATGGCCACTGTGCATGCTCAAATGGCCTCTGTGAGGCCCTAGGCCATTTCAGGCCTTGCAGAGGCCATTTGAGCATGCGCAGTGGCCATTTTGTTTTCAGTGGCCATTTAAAAAAAACAACACAATTATTTTTAAAAATGGCCACTGCACATGCTCAAATGGTCCCTGTGAGATCCTAGAGGCCTGCGGAGGAAGGGGTAACCTTTGCAGACTCCCCCCCACCCACGGCCTATAGGAGCGCCCCGAAGGGACTACAGGTAAAAAATATTTTTAAAATTTAATATAAGGCACTGTACACATATTCAGTTTAGCACTATGTACAGAGAATCAGGGCTTGTGAATACTGAGCCGAAGCTTATGATCTAGGATTGTATTCATTTGTTCTTACTTTGCTTCTTGTGATAAGTGTGTATGTATGTATTGGTTTATTTCGGCCCAAGGCCAGCATAAATACAGGAAAAAGAAGGGAAACAACAACAACAACTTGTGATAAGTGAGTTAAATGTGATGTCTTAATAATATGGCTATTAATGGTGAGTTTGTCTTTGAATCAGTGTGAAATCCTTAGTATTAAGGCCCACTGGGAGTTTCTTGCTCTCTTGCTCTCATTTTAACTGTCTTTCTGAAATACTAGAATATATTCCAAGCAGTGACACAGTTTACTCTGCATATCCTTTAATTATTTTCAGAGTATCTGGGAAAAGTCAAATTCTCCATTTATTTTTAAAACTTATGTAATAGTGATGCTACAATGCATAGTAGAGAATTAGACAGGCACTTCTGTTTAATTTTCCAAGTACACCTCCACATAGTATTTGGGTATTTCATGAGCCCCATCATACTGAAATTTGTAGTTTTCCAGCATTTTTGGGTCTGGCTACATCCCCTGCTAAATAGTTTTTGAAATTTTAAAAGATTAATGAGCTTGACTTGTATTTTTGAGCTGATATTATGGTAAAGTTATCTGAAAGATGGGTGTCAGATATTTGGAGAGGGGGCGCAATTTCAGTGCTTGCCCTAGGCGCTATTTTCCCTAGATACGCCTCTGCCTGCGCTACACTAATGACACCACTCTGATAGCTGAGAATGCGGATGATCTGCAAGCTCTAGTAATGAAAGTCAAGGAGCACAGTGAAAAAAATGGGACTACGAGTAAATGTAAAGAAGACGAAACTAATGACAACGGTACAGCAACCAGCCTCAGAACTGATAATGAAGACACTGAAGTGGTGGATAGCTTCTGCTTTTTAGAATCAACCATCAACAAAAGGATTCAGCAGTCAGAAATACGCTGCAGACTAGCACTTGGTAGGGTTGCAATGAAGGCCTTGGAAAGGATATTTAGATGCCGTGACTTGTCTGTACCTACAAAGATTAGAGTCATTCGGACAATGGGTTTTCCTGTGACACTCTATGGAAGTGAAAGCTGGACTTTGAAGACGCAAGATTAAAAATGTATTGACGCTTTTGAAGTTTGGTGCTGGAGAAGACTTTTGAGGATACCATGGACAGCCAGGGAAACAAACAAATGGATCATATAACAAATCAATCCAGAATTGCCACTTAAGGCACAAATGACCAGGCTCAAACTAACATACTCTGGACACACTATGCAAAGACACAGCTTCCCTGAGAAGTCCATAATGCTAGGAAAAGTTGAAGGAAAGAGGAGAAGTGGACGACCAGCAGTAAGGTGGATGGACTCGATTATGACAGCAATGAATGCACCACTAAGAAACCTAAAAGGCAAAGCTGAAGACAGATCATCCTGGAGAGAATCTATCTATGTGGTCACTAAGAGTCGACACCGACTTGACTGCACTTAATCAATCAATCAATCAATCAATCAATCAATCAATCAATCACACCACTGTAATCCTGTCATTTGAACCGAATAAATATAGACACTTGCCAACATACACCAGCATTAGCTTTTCCCTTGTCAGCCCATGCTTCTGCAAGCAGACACTATCCTTCTTGAATCTTAATTCAGTGAAATTAATAAGTGAAATGATAGATATACCATTTAGTTGCAGATAGTTTCTATAGTATCCTACAAACTACCATACCTTGAGCCCCTGGTGGCGCAGTGGTAAAACTGCCGCCCTGTAACCAGAAGGTTACAAGTTCGATCCTGACCAGGGGCTCAAGGTTGACTCAGCCTTCCATCCTTCCGAGGTCGGTAAAATGAGTACCCAGAATGTTGGGGGCAATATGCTAAATCATTGTAAACCGCTTAGAGAGCTTCGGCTATAGAGCGGTATATAAATGTAAGTAATAAATAATAATAAATAATAAATAAATAATACCTTTGGGTGCATTAGCATTGGTACTTAACTACTGCATGTGCTCCTACTGCTATACAGTTTACATGT
The DNA here is from genome assembly GCF_027244095.1 of Hemicordylus capensis. NCBI lineage: Eukaryota > Metazoa > Chordata > Lepidosauria > Squamata > Cordylidae > Hemicordylus > Hemicordylus capensis. The sequence goes on along the minus strand of NC_069660.1, from coordinate 33,351,468 downwards.
GACTCGGAGTAGTTTGGCGTTAAAGTACTACCTGTGGGGTTGCACTCCCCTGAAGGATCAGATTCACAGCCTGAGGGTGCTCATTGATTCAGTCTTGTTGCTGGAGGCCCAAGAGGCCTTTGATTAGCTACAAGAGGTGCACCAGGTGAAATTCCTTCTAGACAAGTAATAGCCTGGCCACAGCGATGATAGCCAGATATGATACCTTTAATGCTCTGTATGTGAGGACAGCTTTGAAGACTGCCCAGAAAACTGTAGTTAGTTAAAAATGCAGCTGTTACACTGCTAACTGGGACCAGTCAGTTGGGAACATCATCAGGCGAAAGCATAACCTCCCTAAAGAGACATGGGTTTTTGGAGGTATAAAAATATGTTAAATAAACAATAAATAAATAAATGGCTGCCTGCAGGCAGTGATGGGCTGGATGAGAGATAACAAACTGAGACTGAATCCAGATAAGACAGAGGCACTTGTTGTATGGGGTCAGAACTTGGGAGATGATTTTGTTCTGCAGGTTCTGGACACTTCCCCAGAAGGAACCGATATGCAGTCTGAGAGTGCTTCTGGATCCAAACCTCTCCCTGGTGTCTCAGGTTGAGGTGGTGGCCAGAGGTGCTTTCTGTCAGCTTTGGCTGATACGCCATCTGCAACCTTCAGACTTGACTACTGCAATGCACTCTATGTGGGGCTGCCTTTGTACGTGGTCCGGAAACTGCAGTTGATACAGAATGCAGCAGCCAGGTTGGTCTCTGGGTCATCTCGGAGAGACCATATTACTCCTATGCAAAAAGAGCTACACTGGCTACCAATATGTTTCCTGGCAAAATACAAGGTGCTGGTTATTACCTATAAAGCCCTAAACAGCTTAGCCCCTGGGTATTTAAGAGAACTTCTTCACCATGAGCCCCACCGCCCATTGAGATCATCTGGAGATGTTCATCTGCAGTTGCCACTGGCTCATCTGGTGGCTACACAGGGATAGGCCTCCTCTGTTGCTGCCCTGAGACTCTGGAATGCGGTCCCTGCTGAAATAGGACAACTTTTTAAAAGTCTCTAAAGACTTATTTTTTAAACCCAAGCCTTTTAACTGGACTGTGGTTTTAAATTGTTTTAAGGTTTTCCTTTTTAATCTGTTTTATGTTGTAAACTGCCCAGAGATGAAAGTTTGGGTCGGACTGCAAATTTTGAAAAATAAATAATTAATAAGTGAATAAACAAACTGTGAAGCAATGTTCACGATTGTGCGGGCGAGTGGGGGAGGAAGGCTGCGCAGACCTTCCCTTCCCCACAGGGGAAGGTAAGGGACGATCCAAATATATATGCTGGGAGCACATCTTACGCTCCCAGATGATCCGTGCTGCTCCGAACAGCGCAAATTGCCAGAGGCTGGGACAACATGTGGTGTGGTGCATTGAGTGTGGTGCATTGAGGGATACCCTTGTAAGACTGGTCCTTTAGGCGCCAGTCTCAGTGCCTCCTTGGGCTGCACTCACGCCCTTAACCCTGGCTAAAAGCCAGGCTTACAAGTAGGGTCAGGCTGGGCTGGAGTGTTGGGATCCATGTAGATCCTGGTGCTTCACACGCATAGCCTAACCCAGGCTAGGCTGTCCTAGCCTGGGTTAGGCTGTGTGTGAGAACAGCCTTTGCATCTCACTGCTGTTTAAACAACTGCACTGGCTCCAAGTCCATTTCCAAGTGCTTCTGCTTATCCTCAGAAACCTACATTGCTTGGGGCCGGGGCAGAGATGTAAAGGTCAGTTGATAGAATGAGCGGGGGAAGCTTTTTTCTGGGGGAGAAAAATGAAACTAACAGCCTGGTTTTTTTTCACACAAACATCCCATTTCCCAGCTAGCCTTCACATCTCTAGGCTGGGGTACTTCCTCCAACATGAGCCTGCCCACTGTGGTCATCTTTGAAGGGTCTCCTTCAGGTGCCCCCACCATCTATGGCAAGGCAACTGGGGAAAGGAACATCTCCATGGTGGTGTCTTTCTGATGGGATGCTTTCCCAAGGGAGGCTTTCCTCATATCCACACTGTCTTTTTGACACCAGGTGAAGACCTTTTTTATTTTACCAGGTCTTTTACAGCTTTTCACAGCTAACCTGTTTTAATGCTGCAATATTACTGTTTTTATTCTGTGTTTTAATGTTGTCCTTATTTTAGTGTAACAATTATTTGAACATTGTGAGACACCCTGATAATAATTATATTGAAGGGTTGGGTATAAAAATGAAAAATAAAGCAAACTAGTATGGATTGCAACAAAATGTTGCCGTATATTCCTGTGGTATGTTACCACAGCCGGTGACTGAGCACAGTGAATGTTTTAGACTCCTTTTCCCCTAAGAAGCAGTTGTGAGTGTCTTGAGAAAGTATTCTTCAACCTGAAAAATTTTCCACTCTTTTTATTGAAGCCCTCCTTCCCCTCCCCCCATCCTCACCACTGAGTTCAATTAGCTCCATCCACCTGATTGTCTGATAACTGCCTTCTGAGGCCACAAACATTTCACTCCATTGAGTTACACTGGGGCAGTTTGGGCAGGTTTTTGTTCCTTTGCCGGGGGGCGGTAGTTCTTCATTTTTGTGTGTGTAGCCAACATATCTGCGGCTTACTCTGAGTCCACTGATACTTCTCTCTGTCCCATAGGTACTGATGAAGGAAAATTCCACTATCTCCTTTCACCTAGTTGTATCACCTATTTAAGTCTTAACGGTCACAAGTTTCTGCACCCTGCTATTACAGGACCCCTTTTCCTGGAAACAATACTCTGCCACACCTGACTAGAGATAAGCACTTGTTGACCATACCTTGCCCTGCCTGACTAGGGATAAGCACAGCTAAAGCTGATTGGTGCATTATTGCTGGTTTCTGCCTTATAATTGGTTCACCTTGTCTACCAATGGCTAAGCTTTATTCTGCTTGTACTAGTATGGCTGGTGTATACCATGAAACTTTGGCCTCCAATAGGCTCTGTACTCAATCCTATAGCCTTTAAACAATATAAAAGACTCTTGCCAAGTGCCTGAGTGTGTGCTTTTGGAAGAGAGACACCCAGCATGTCGTGATCAATAAAAGCTTGGACCTGTTGGATGGTGATGGCTTCTGCTCATTAAACAAACCCAGGATTCCCAGAATTTCTCCATCAGTACTCCAATTAGGCATCCATAAGGATTATAATATTTCCAGCTCTTTCTAACATATATAAAATATAACAAACAAAATACCCTGTGTCACATCTAGATTGACATTGCAGAGTGTTATGTCTCTTATGCAGGTATATCGCTCTGCAACATCCAGAAATACAAGTCACCCACTTCAATCATTGCCTACATCCTACTGGTTTAAATTGGCCTTAGGCATACATAACGACATCCATTTTGTAGTGATGTTTCTATTACTCACAGTAGACCACTTTGAGCTTCATATGATAAACAGTCTATAAATGAAATAGTAATAATGGTGATGCTGCTGCACATTAATTGTAGTCTAGTAGTTCATGAATCATTTTCTGGTTAGTCCCATGGTGCAAAAATATATGCCTTTCTCAGCTCCAGATAATTATGATGCCAATAGTGATAGCTGTACAGAACAACTTACCATATCCTTGACCATTAAGTGCCCAGAAGCAAAGGCAATTGAATTCGGGGGTGTTGAAACAGGAAGCATGAAAGCAAATGAGCACCCTATAGTTCCTGGTATCATTAAATAGAGGGGATTCACTTTTAGACGAATGGCCTTGAAAGAACAAAACAAAAGGAGGAAGGAAATAAGACAATTTATTAACTAAATGGTAAACATCTGATAAGTCTCTCTTTTAAAAGCTAGCAAAGAGCTATCTGTGTATAGTTGTACATGCTTGCTCCCAATTATCCTAGGCAGAGCCCTTCGAAGAAAGCACGGGACCTCCTTCTCCTTTTCTTCCATTTCTCCAAAGGCTCACACAGATTCTCTTCCATCCTTTGCTATTTCAGCAAGAAAGATAAGACAAACAGTCCCTGCCTCTGGGACTAGGACATGAAAAACTATAATCTGATATGATGTAACTGTTGCTGTTCTCCTGTACTCATCCTCATCCAGAATTAGAATTAGGGCCCCTTGTAACCAGAGGCGGAAGCCTCAGTGAGCTGGGCAGCTTAGAAAGCTGAAATAATGGTGCACTTCCTTCAACTTTCTCTTTTCTCTTCAACTTTCTCCCTGAGAGCCTCTGCAAATGCTTCCAGGTCAGGTTAGCCCCACCCTAGACTGTCTTCTGCCAGTATCACATAAACCAACTTGTTTGCTCCAGCTCCTACCTTCTCTTTTCTGTTCCTCCCCACACTGCTGAATCCTCTCCTTAGATCTTGACCTCTTACCTTCGGAATTTGCCCCACAGGCATGTGACAATGCATACTGCTTTTTTCAGCTTCACCACCACAGAAGAGGGTCCCTGATAGCTACCACCACCACCACGCTTCCCTGTAGGGAGGTGTCTAGCTGCTTGTGTTGTCCTATGGCATCATTGGCTTGTGCCTCAATGACCAGAAATTCCTCCCATAGGGAACAAGCAAGCAGGTATAGTTGAGATCATACCAAGCAACAGTGGCTCGTGCTGCTATTCTTTGCTGCCACTGCAGAGCTTGGACTGGAAAGGGTGAAGGTCAGCGCATCCCTGCATGTACAGCTGCTACTATCTGGAGATGAATGGCGGAGGAGGAAACAGCACACTTTGAGCCTCTTCTCACGATCAGTCTACAGGGAAGGTACATAGATCAAGCTTACCTTCCCCGCAGATGATCAACTGAACAATGCTGGGTACACTCCCCGTGCGCCCAGACGATTCCCCGTGTGACAAGGCAGTGCGGAGGGCTGGGGTGTGTTGTCCCGGCCCCTGGAGCTACCAGAATGCACCGCATGGGTGTGCAGTAGGGATGTGCACAGAACCGGCGGTTCCGCTGGTTCGACGGTGGGGGGTGTCTGGCTTTACGAGTGGGGGAAGGTGCACTTACCCCTCTTGCCGCTTTCCCCCCACCGGCATCCGTTTTTTAAAAAACACCTCGGGGTGGCAGCGTACCTCCCTGCCGCCCCATTGCCCCCGTTTTCTGGATATTCCTGGAAGTCTCCGATGCCTCAGAGAGACGTGTCAGAAAAACGTGACGCCGGCGGGGGGAAAGTGGCAAGAGGGGTAAGTGCACCCTCCCCCACTCTTAAAGCAGCACTCCAACGGCCTTCGAGCCTCCCCGCTGTGGTTCTGTGCACATCCCTAGTGTGTGGTGCATCCTGGGGATCTCCCCTCCCCTCCCCAGGCTCCCCACAGTGTGGCAGCCGTCCCTGAAAGCAGCCGCAGCTGCCACATGAGCAAAAAAAATGAGGTTAAGGGAGCACTCACTCCCTTAACCTCATTTTAGAGGGTGGCTTCACAGGCGGGTTTGCCGCCATGTTGCCGCCAGGATCAGGCCTGATCCTGGCAGTTCACACGCACATGCAAAACCGGGCTGGGCTCCCTCAGCCCAGTTTTGCATGCGCGTGTGAATAGCCTCACTGCCTGGTATGGGTGCCGCTATGACTCAACGCAGGGATGGGTGGGAAGATGAACATGAGAAGCTGCCTTATACAGAGTCAGGCCATTGGTCCATCTAGCTCAGTCTTGCCTACACAGACTGGCAGTGGCTCACCAAGGTGTCAGGCTGGAGTCTTTCCCAGCCCTACCTGGAGATGCCAGGGATTGAACCTGGGACCTTCTGCATGCAAGTAAATGCTCTACCACTGAACTATGCCCCCCTCCTCCAAGCAAAATGGGCTTCTAAATGGGCTTCTAAACCAATAGGGGAAACTGGCAGGGCCCATGGATACTGACTTCCTCAGGATTCAATATCTGGGGACCAATCCTAGTAGTGAGTCTATCCAATGATCAGCACAAACAAATATAAAGATTGGCAAGTTGACTTTTTTACACTCACACACTACATTCTTGAAACAGGAACCAGGTTGCCTCTTTCTGGCTACAAGGAATTTTGGAAAGAAGCTCAGACACAACAAACATTACTATTCAGCTGAATCCAGTGCTTTCTTCAGGCACAATTCAAGCTGGAAAAGGGCATGGATTTCACTGAAAATAATACCTGTGGAGTCTGGGATGGCTAGGTGCTGGATCTCTGCTTTTACACAATGTATATTTCAGCTATCCACTTAATAGTATTTTCAGAGGTGATTCAGAGGCGCTCTGACCCTTGGACTTCGAGGCCAAAGTCCAGGGCCTCCAAACCCCCTGGGGGCCCCCAAATCCTCTTTAGTCTGTCCCAAGTGTTGTGGTTGCCTGGCCGAGCATGATGATACTTAATTTGCAGGGGAGGAGGGATGGCCTCCAAAGGCCTTTAGGTCCAGGATCCAAAAATACCTAGGAGCACCTCTGGTGATGGTAAAATAGTCTCACACTAGTTATGCCACACATAGTTGTTAATTCCGGACAGAATGTGGACAGAAATGGAAGGTACATTGCTGCTAATGTAGTGGCTAGAGTGTTGGACTAGGACTGGGAATACCCGAGTTCGAATCCCAATTCAACCATGAAGCTCATTGAGTGATTCTGGGCCATTCACGTATCTCTCAACCTAACCCACCTCACAGGGTTGTAGTGAGGATAAAAATAAGCATGTACACTGCTCTGAGCTCCTCAGAGGAAGAGCAAGATATACTACTACTACCCAAGTTCTCAAAGCGGTTTACATAGAAAAATAAAGAATACATAAATAAGATGGTCCCCTGTCCCCAAAGGGCTCACAGTCTAAAAATAAACATAAGGCAGATACCAGCAAAAGCCACTGGAGGGATGCTGTGCTGGGGCTGGAGAGGGCCAGTTGCTCTCCCCCTGCTCAGTATAAGAGAATCACCACATTAAAAGGTGTCTCTTTGCACAGTTGGCCAGGATATAAATGTAAAAATAAAATAAATAAAATAAATTTAAGCAGATTTAAACACAGTTGATGCAGCTGAGCTGCCACATGACTGGAAGGTATGTAAACATCACTCACCAGTTCTGCTAGGACCGGCAGGAAGATTATGATTGTGGCTGTGTTGCTAGCAAATTCTGTGAATAGTGCAATCACTATTGTGATGAGAATGACAGCCACTGGAGGAGGGACATTCTCTAGGGGATCCAGGCGGCCTCCTATCCAGGTGGACAAGCCTGATTCCTATAGCAGGGGAGAAAATTCAGAAGGTACCATAAGGAATTCTGAGGTGGCTGAGTCGTGTGATGGGGTCTCTCACACTTCTCATCATAAAACGATAAATTAGGGATAGATTATTTCACTACAATTGAAATGTGCCCTTGCTCAAGCATGACTGAGGGATAGCTGCAGATGATAGCAATAGCAATAGCACTTCCATTTATATACCGCTCTATAGCTGGAAGCTCTCTAAGCGGTTTACAATGATTTTAGCATATTGCCCCCAACATTCTGGGTACTCATTTTACCGACCTCGGAAGGATGGAAGGCTGAGTCAACCTTGAGCCCCTGGTCAGGATCGAACTTGCAACCTTCTGGTTACAGGGCGGCAGTTTTACCACTGCGCCACCAGGGGCTCAATGATCATTTGACTATACATTCTACCCAGGCCTGTTCAACTTTGTTCCCCCCACCCCCATGCTGTTTTTGGACTACAACCCCCATGATCCCCAGCCACAGTGAAAATAGCCAGAGATTATGGGAGTTATAGGCCAGCATCTGCAGGAGGGCCAAAGCTGAGCAGCCCTGTACTACACCATGTATCTGCTCCTGATGTGTGAAGGATGACAAATATTTTACTCTTTTTGTTTACACAGTCAGACAGGTGTTATTGACTGGTTTGTTTTATCCAGACATCGAGTCCTTCCCAAGGACCTGGGATGGCTGAATTTTATTATCAATATCGTTGTTATTATTATAGATATCGTCGCAGAATATAGGCTGTTCCCAGTAATGTTGCTTTTTGTAATTGGCTGATGGTGATTTCTGTGGCCCCTATGGTGTTGAGGTGCTCTTCAAGGTCTTTTGGAATTGCACCCAGGGCGCCAATTACCACTGGGATTATTTTGGTCTTCTTCTGCCACAGCCTTTCAATTTCCATTTGTAGATCTTTGTATTTTGCGATTTTTTCTATTTCTTTTTCTTCTATTCGGCTATCCCCTGGAATTGCTATGTCGATTATTTTAACTTTTTTTTCTTTCTTCTCGACTACAGTTATATCTGGTGTATTGTGTGGCAGATGTTTGTCTGTTTGTAGTTGGAAGTCCCATAATATTTTTGCATCTTCATTTTCTACAACCTTTTCAATATTTATAATCCAATTTCTATACCGCCCTTCCAAAAATGGCTCAGGGCGGTTTACACAGAGAAATAATGAATAAATAAGATAGATCCCTGTCCCCAAAGGACTCACAATCTAAAAGAAATGTAAGATAGACTCCAGCAACAGTCACTGGAGGTACTGTGCTAGGGGTGGATAGGGCCAGTTACTCTCCCCCTGCTAAATAAAGAGAATCACCATGTTGAAAGGTGCCTCTTTGCCAAGTTAGCAAATAAATGTCTCAAAGTGGTTTACACAGAAAAATAAAAATAAAGAAGATGGTTCTCTGTCCTCAAAGGGGTCACAGTCTAAAAAGAAACACAAGATGTAAACATCAGCAACAACCAACAGAGGAACGCTGTTCTGGGGTTAGATAAGGACGGTTGCTTTCTTCCTGCTAAATATAGCAGAATCACCCCTAAAAATAAAATCTTCCATAGCCTTGGGAGGGTGATACACATGACCAAGCTACCCCAGGGTGAGAGAACAAGTTCTGGAATTATTCAGTCACCTTTAAGAACTGTAGGTATTTGTCTTCTAAAATACTATTTTACTTCAAATTAAGGCCAACTTGCATGACCATTTTTGAGCTTGAACAGCCACCATGGCACTTTCCAGATTAGCTGTTCAACAGCAGCGAAATACTTCCGTTCAGGCAAATTGCATTTGAAACGTAAACAGCAGGGGGAGCAATCTCACGGAAACGAACAACCCCAAAAAACAGCAACTTCTTTATGCCGGATACACGACATCATAGCACTATATCGCAATGATTAAATTCAAAACAAGTCATTGGAAATGTGAATGGCACCCTGCTGTCAACATAGGGACTGCAGTGTCACAACACAGGAAGTGTGGAAGCACACTTCAGTGATCTGTCATGACCCCGTTGCAGGGTGTAATCTGAAAAGCGCCTATGAGGCAACTTTCTTCTCAGTTCACATGGTAAATTTGGTTTTGCAAAGATATCAAGATCATAACCACATCCTGGAAAATGCCAATATTGTAACATTTCCTGGGACAGGAGTAGTCAACCTTGGCTCTCCAGCTGTTGTTGAACTACAACTCCCATCATCCCCAGCTATAGGGGATGATGGAGCATAGGGGAACAACAGGGGAACAACAGCTGGAGTGCCAAGGTTGCCTTCCTCTGTCCTAGAATCTGATAAATAGCAAACTCACTGCATGGGAGCCCATTCACAAGACCACTGCAGCATGTAAAAAGGCCGACAGACCATGCAGTCTCCCAGGGGCGTAACTAAGGGAGAGGGAGCCCATGTTCACCTCTCTCCCTGATGGCCCCTCAGAGCGAGGGAGATAATGAAGAAAGTAGGGAGGGGTGGAGCTGGGAGGCCTTCAGGAGTTGGGGTGGCCCGGGTTCTTTGAACCCATCTGTTCAATTATAGCTAAACCCCTGCAGCCTCCTGCATATGTTCAGCACATCACAGACCCTGCTGCATCTTCCTAATGGCTGTTGTGAAAGTACATATCTGTGCAAATGCAAAAATTGCACCAGGAGTTGCATGGTCACATGGTCATTGTTTCCAATGGCCATTCGATCATAGAACTCCCTCATGCAATTTAAGCATTTCTGCAAATGTGCACTCTCACACTTGCACAAATGCTTAATGCCATTAAGAAGATGCAGCAGCACCTGTGGTGTACAGAACACACATGGCAGGCTGTGCGGTATGTCAGCCACAGAGGGGGGAAATGTCTCATGGTGGCTCTTCGGAAATTATTGTTTGTCTTAGTCCTTAGATTCAGTAATCGAGTATCACAAACTGCATATACCACGTGTCCAAGAAAAATCTGTGCCTTTAGCAAACCAGGCATACGAGGAACATGTTTGACCAGCAGCATTCTAACAAGCGTACCTCACATCCTTTTGCCATCGCAAATCCTCCTCCAAGCAACAGGATTATATTCCAAGGTACACTCTCTTGGGCTTTTCTCCAAGATAGCAAGGGCTGACTTTCAGTGTTTGGTGCTAGACAAAGAGGTTTGTGGCACAGAAAGGAAAAGACAGAAGTCAGCATAATTTATGACCAGATGGGTTTAGCTCCGCATTATGTTCCATATATGGAAATTAATATATGTGCAATGAAAAAGCACATATATGACTAAAAAAAGGAATGGTCACATTTGGGGATGTTTATCTAGAAAATAACAACTTAGGGAACACATTACTGAAGTTTCAAAATTCTGAATATTATGGAGAAAGTCGACAGAGGATTTTTCACTCCGACTCATAATACTAGAACTCAGGTCACCAAATGAAGTTATTTCATAGTAGGTTTTAGGACAGACAAATGAAAATATTTGCTCACCCAATATATAAGTCACTTATGGCAGGAGTTCATAACTTGTTTTCCCAGGTATTGTTGGATCACAACTCCCAGCATCCACAACCACAATGGCCAAAAGTCAGTCTTTTATTAATGGCCAAAGGCCACTGTGGCTGTGGATGATGGGAGTTGTGGTCCAACAACATCTGGGAACACGCATTTGAGAATCCCTAATCTATGGAATTCACTGCTACAAGATGTAGCTTTTTAAAAAGAGCTAACTAATGTATGGTGTGTCAATGGTCATTAACCACGAAAACTACATAGAAATTGCATGTGCAGAGAAATTCCATGTACTATGGGGTGAACTTCATCTTGGTATACTTCTGTTATGTTGGATTAGATGCATGTTGGTCTGATCCAGGAAGATAATCCCTATGTTCTTATGGCCATGAACATTTATAAGTCAGCTTGGGGATATTCCATCAAGCATCCAATGTAAGTGCTTACTTTCAGTCAGATGTACTGTGATAAAAATATGCAACCGATCTTATACACAATTTGTTTCCCACATGCATATGAATCTGTGAGAATGAAAAGGTTCATCTGCAAGAAAGATCCTTTTTTGCAAAAGGTTATCTTGCACAGTAAAGAGTTATTTATGACCTTTGGTAGATGAGATCAGACACGTGAGCAAAAATCTAATGTAAGAACTGGTCCCAAGGCTTGTTGTGCATAAGTACTATGGCTAAAGTGCAGTGAAAGTTGTCAGCGTGAGGTTAGAAATGATGTTAGCATCAGGACTGCAGAACATCATTTTTTGACAGCACAGAAAACAGACACATTACATATGTATAGGAAGCCATAAGGTGAAAGAGATCTGAAACTCATCTTATCTAACCCATAAACTGAGATAGAATCCTTCCAATGGAACAATCCTAAAGGTTTATTAGCCCATACAATGCCTTGCCAACAAGACTGAACACACATCATAACAAAGACTAGGCTAAATGAAGCAAATAAACAAATCTCACTGTCTCTGGCCAATCATAAGCCATATTGCATCCTGCAGAACGAGAAAAGAAACCTCCCATAGTCCTAACTAATTTGATCTAGGAGACACTAGCCTGGTTCACACAATCATTCGAATCTAGGTTTGATGTGGGTTACCTACATTAGTGTGACTGTGTGAATCCATGCCAAGGTGGGAATCTCAGATATCTCAGGTATTTGCTGTTAGATGGGGAACTTGGCCCCGTTTATGAACAAAGCCATCAGGCGCAGCAGTGTCTGACGTCAGACGCAGGGGGTGTGGTGAGGGGGCTGCTGGCGGGAGGAACACAGACCGCCAGCTGGCTTCCTCTGCCAGTGACATGGACTACAGTGCTACTGCAGACTTGTGTTAGACCTTGATGAATGAGTCAAATATGAAAACTAGGCAAATTTATTTTTCAATGCAAGATGCACAGATATTATTTGCTTCAGCATTTGTCTAGTGGTGACATCATGTGAGCTTTCCCCCCTTTTGTTTGCACTTTGGATCTAGCTTAAAGATTGTGAGATTTATGGCAAAGCAGAATCCGGATCTCATTCATGGAAAGGTCATAAATGGATTGTTGCAGAGCAAAACAGTCGATTACGCAAAATGGCCTCATGAGCAGATGAAGGCCAAACTAGAGATGGAAAAGTTGGAGCTTTCGTAACCCACAACAGAATTGTTGCTTGTCATTGCTAACAGCCTCACAAGGCACCCTTTTGCTGAGCAGGGAATCACATCACATCACCTCGCAGGACGGTATTATCTCCGTCATATCATCTCTACACTAATGTCCCAGATGTCTGTGACCAAGATGGTACATTTCCTTCTCTTAAAGTGCTTCACTGACACTGGCACTTCACTGGCATCAGAAACGGAAAGAGAAAAAGAACTGTTTGGCAGGAACCTGTGACCTTTAACCGAAGAGATGGCCTACCCCCGGCCCTGCCACCACAAAGGACCTATGTCTCTGAGAACAGAAATATGGAAAGGGTTATCTAATCCTTCCCCTATTTGCTTAGTTGAACATTCTGAGTTCCCTTATGGGTGATTGGTTCAGGTGGTCTCGACTTTGTGACCATTACACACTGTTTGTTGAGGCCCAGCTTTATAGGCAATTCTATTTTAAAACACACACACAAAAGACAAAAACTGGGTCAAAGATTTCGTAGACAGCAACTTACCTTTCATGTCAAACCACCATTTAAGAGATGGCTTTTTTGAAGGGAAGAAGAACAATATTGTCACTATTGTGATTCCAGTAACTGCATCTGTGACAAAACTAACAGAGAGGGAAGGAGAAACATCTTGAGAACAGCAGCTTTACTTACGGGGGCTATTCATACAATCCTAAACAGAGTAGGAGAGCCAGGTAGGACAGCGATGCGTGCACCTGGCTGGCAGTTGTATGTTTGCAAAGATCAAGATTAGGAGGAGGGGAGAGTAATTGTGTGGGATGCAAGAGCTGGGTAGAATGGTGTAGAATACAGAGGAAAGAGTGTGGTCTGCAAGGACAAGACAGTGGAGTTGAATCAGGAATGTTAACGGTTTAATAAGACAGATAATGAGGCGGGTCTCACAATCAGTGAGACCCGCTGCTGCCGGTTTTGCGGGGAGAGCGGGCTAAGCCCACTCTCCCCGCAGACGATCCAGGCGGGAGCCCTGGACGGCCAGATCAGCCACCCATACGATTACCAGCTCCGTGACGGAGCTGCGGGGGCTGGGGGGAGTGGGGGCCGATCGCCCCCTGGAAGCGCCAGCATGCCCTGCGCGAGCGCACAGGGCATGCTGGCGAGACCCCTGGAGCCGAGAGGCGGCTTTTTGCCTCCCCTCTGAGGGTCTCCTCATGAGCAGCCGCAGCGCAGAGCCACGCCGCAGCTACTCATGATTTTAAAAAACGGGTTCGTGGAGCGCTCGCTCCGTAAACCCAGTTTTAGAGGAGGAGTATTTAGGCGGGTTAACCGCCTGGGAGCCACTGGGCTTGCTTTCGAGCCCGGTGGCTCCCATGATCAGCCAAAATCGGGCTAGGCTCCCCTCAGTCTGCCTTCAGTGCTCTTGCTGCTGGATTTTTTTTAGCCCCACCTCGACTCCAGGACTGGAATAAAAGTAACTAAAGCACCATTCAAAAGCTGGCCTGGATCAATGAATGGATTAACACCACAAACAGCTTTTCATACACCCTTGATAAAATCCTGGGGACAGAGTGTGGGTTGCCTTTGTCCATCCTCCCAGCCCCTGGCTCCCACATGAACACTCTCCCCTCCTCCTACCTTGATCTTTATGAATACATGACCTCTTAAGAGCAAATGCGCCCTTAAACTAGCTGCCAGGATCATGTCTCAGCGCAGGCTGCTTGCAGCTTGTGCTGACATGGAGACCGGGGCCTCAAGTGCCTGTTCCCTGGGGGAATCCTGCTCAGCACAGGCTACCCACAGGCTGGGATAACGAGTCCAAACCTCAGAGAGATCCGCCCTGCTCCATGCTGCATGGAGAGTACAGATCATGTGGGAGTGGGCCCTGCCAGGGCCGTAGCTATAATTGGGTAAACGGGTTCAAAGAACCCGAGCCGTGCCCAATCAGGAGCCGCCATTAGCGGCCCTGACACGCCCCCCCCCCCCGCATCTGACATCAGACGTGGGGGCGGTAGTTTTGCTCCCGAGCGGGGACCACGCAGCCCCTTTGGGAGCTAAACAAAGGTTGGTGCTGCGTTCGCAGCGCCAGCCAGGAGCGGCTCTTCTTTGCAAAGGCAGGGAAGAGTTGCTCCTGGCTGGCGCTGTGAACGCAGTGCCAGCCTAACTAGCTCCTGAAGGGTCCGCCCGGCCCCTTCAGGAGCTAAGACTGGTGCTGCATTCGCAACGCAGCACCAGCCTTTGTTTAACTGCCGAAGGGGCCGCATGGCCCCTTCAGCAGTTAAGCTGCTTCTCCTGAACGGAGCCTCAAGGCTCCGTTTGGGAGCCAGACCACGCCCCCCGCGTCTGACATCAGACGCGGGGGCATGGCTATCCCTTGCGTCTGACGTCAGACGCAGGGGGCGGGGCTATCGGAGCACCCGCCGCGGCCATACATGGGCCGCTGGCGGGCTAGCTACGCCCCTGGGCCCTGCACTCCCTCCAAGCAAAGGATCGTCGTCTGGGGGGAAGGCAAGGTTTGCAAAGCCTTCCCCCCCCCACCCAGTAAGTCATGTGAAAGGCCCCTTTATCTCTTATAAAGGATGATCACCTATGGTTTGTTTTACTATTGATGTTTTGAATGATCATGGAGGCCTAGTGCAACAACCACGTCCCATGGTCAAGAGATCAGGAATGTTATATTCACACACAATGCCAAAGAACCTGGAAGAACTCTTGTGCTGACTGTAGAGGAGTTAATTTTGAGAACTGAGCCTAATTTGGTTACAAATTACAATGTCTTTGTAATCTCTGTGTAGATGCCTACTTGATGGCTTGATTTTTGGTCTTCATTCAGAAACACCCACATGTGCATGCTTGCAAACATGAGCCCCACAGTTCATTTAAGTGTTTTGTTAACTTTTGCATACCCAAGCAATTTTGACAGAACTTATAAAGATGTTAGGAGCTGCCACATCTTGAGCCAAATCAAGCCTATAGGCCCCTGGCTGGCTTTGTCTCCAAGATTCTTGGGCAAAAACCCTTCAAACATTTAGTACCCAAGATCTCTTTGGACTGGAGATATCAGCTGTTAAAACAAGGATCTTCTACATGTGATGTGCATGCTGAATGACTGGGTGACAAGGCTTAATTTGTACCAGGGCTCAGCAAACAGCAGTGGAAGGAAGGAAGGAAGGAAAAAGAGAAGGGAAAGGAAGGGAAAGGGAAAGGGAAGGGAGACTGAATACATTGAACCCAATGCATGGCATATATTTATTTGATACTCTTAAATTTCTCGCTCTCACAGTTATAGAAAGAATTCTGAAATGCAATAACTGCAGTGTCTGGGCAGGACTGAGAAGTCAGTGGACTGTGTGTTTTAAGTTCTAAATACATTCATAAACAGTATTCCTAGACTCAAGATTATGGGGTTGCCATGAAATACATGTGAATTGAAAGAACATTCTCATTTGCACTGTTTCTCTAGGCTTCAAATACTCACACAACTGACATCCTCTTAAACATAAACAATTAGAATGGCTCTTCATCGAGATGTGTGAATATTTAGTCTTCTAACCAGCGCATGCTGGACAACACTATGAAACAACTGGGTGTCAAAACACAGGACTGGGGGAAGCGGGGGGGGGGATCTTACCCTGGTGTGAATAAGCTTGCCCAACCTGGTATGAATTTAGGGTCCCTGGAGAACAGCAGGATGGCAAATAAGCAGAAGAGAATAAATACTGCCTGTTCTGCAAACCTGTAGTGAAGAGAAATGCCATGAACCATTCTAATGAAGAACTAGAATCTATAGACTGAAACATGAGTTAAAAGGTTCTGTGTATTGTAATGAGGAATTTACTGTCTCAGAATAAAATGAAGAAACAGCCTTGGGCCTTTTTCTCAAGGAAAGGTGGACACCAATTTTATGCAAAAACTAAAACCCAAGGATTAACAAATATTCAACACTTGCTGTCATAGGGGGAAATTCTGTAGATACACATTCTAGCATATCTCTACAGCCACAAGGGTTAGCAAGCGGGTCTGCCCTGGTATAATTAAACCATATAACACTTATATATGCAAGGCTGCATAATTTGATTATTGCAATAATGAATGCAATAAAACATGTATGATCATTGGTAGATTTCAAGATGCAGTGCCCACTGACATTAGCCCTTTCATGTATTCATTCCCCATACAGAATGAACACGTATACACATGTGGATGGGGATAAGCTATGCTCCCTGACATACATGTGTTCATTTGAACATCTGAACAGAGTCTCAAGGACAGCAAGACCCCTCCATTCGCACATGTTCATTCAGCATGGAGAATGAATGCCTCCAAAGGCCTATTATATATCTGTTCCTCTTCTATTTTTGTAAAGCAGCAGGAAATGGAATCTAATCCTCCTGCCTGCTGAAAACTGTAACCCTTTCCAACCCCTTTAAAAGTGTGTATAGTGAACATGGTGGGGAGGGGCAGGATCACACCCACTGTCTCTGCCCCCACCCCTTCATATGCAGTTGGCTTTGTTGGTACAGTGCCTATGAATGGAGGCTCTCTGAGCAACTGGAGACCCTAAATTTGCAGAATTCCTAATTGCACATCCAGAGCCTTTGCACAAATAGCTTCTATGCACACAAAGTCCATTTAGGACTTTATGAGTGACAAAAGGAAGTACTTTTTCACACAATGCATAATTAACCTATGGACTTATCTGCCACAAGATGTGGTGGCAGCCACCAGCCTGGATAGCTTTAAGAAGGGTTTAGATAAATTCATGGAGGACAAGTCTATCAATGGCTACTAGTCTGTGGGCTACAGGTCACCTCCAGCCTAAGAGGCAAGATGCCTCTAAATACTGGTTGCAGGGGAGCATCAGCAGGTGAGAGGCCATGCCCGCAGCTCTTGCCTGCCGGCTTCCCAGAGGCATCTGGTGGGCCAGTGTGTGGGCTAGGATACTGGACTAGATGGGCCTTGGGCCTGATCCAGCAGGGTTGTTCTTGTGCTCATTAATGCATGGAAATAAGGAGTGGAGACACTGGACATGATCCCTGGCTTTATACATTTGGTATATGTATGTTTTTCAATAGTCTGAAAAGAGCTTGTACACAGCATGGTTGCAGCATGTCTTTAAAATATATATCATATGATAATCACTTGGAATCTCAGGACTTAACTTACATGTTGGGAAGGGACAGGACAAGAAAGCTACTTTATAGCATACTAGGAGGATCCTCAAATTATACTTCGCTAGACATGTACATTCGTTTTCAGAATGAACTGAACCAGATACAAATGAGCCCCATCCCGGTTGCATTTGTTTCCAAATGAGCATGCCGCAGAATGAATTGAAAGAATGGGGATCAAGTTTTGGAACCCCCATTCACTGCCATTCATTTTTTGTTTGTTTTTAAAAGACAAAAGAAAGTATGTCTCCTACTTTTACTTATACCTCCCAGCAGGAGCCCCACTGCACACTCAGGTCCTTTGGCAGCCATTTTAATTACCCACGGTGCCCCATTCAAGCATGGAATCCAGGGACAAGCGTTAGATGTATTTAATTTAGACGAATTTGAATTTACTTCTTAGAGCATGCTGCAGTCATGCTGCACACATGCCCTTTTCAGACCTTTGAAAAACAGGTATACTGAATATGCACATTTATTTTATTTACTATTTTATTTAAAATATTTATACCCCGCCCCTCCAGGACACTACTACTCGGGGGCAGCGCACAACACTAAAATAGATACCATGTAAAATAAAACTAATAAAATTGAGCAAACAAGTTAAAAGTCAGGCTAAAACCACAATCAGAATTAAGTTTCAAATTAAAAATTATTTTAAAAACTAAAAATTGAGAATTGTAAAAACTAAAAACTAAAGAACCTACCAGATATAACCAAAAGATATAAGAACCTACCAGATATAACCAAAAAAGGAGCATTAAAAAGCCTCTTTAAAAAGATGTGTTTGTTGTTTTTAAAAAACACAACACTGAGGGAGGGAGCATAGTGAAGCTCTTCAGGGAGGGCGTTCCAAAGTTGAGGGGCTACAACTGAAAAGGCCCTGTCTCTAGCCCCCACCAACCGGATCTCCGTTAGCGGTGGGGCCATGAGCAGGGTCTGAGATGATGAGTGGAGGGCCCTGGCAGGTTCATATGGGCGAATACGGTCTGCAAGTTACCCTGGTCCCAAGCCGTGTAGAGCTTTAAAGGTCAAGATCAGCACTTTGAATCTAGCCCAGAAGCAGACTGGTAACCAAAGAAGCTGCCGCAGGATAGGTGTGACACTCATGAAGTGACTTGCACCCACGAGCATCCTTGCATTCTTGCAGCAGCATTTCTGGACCAGCTGAAGCTTCCAAACTGTCTTCAAGGGCAGCCCCATGTAGAGCGCATTGCAGTAGTCCAATCTGGATGTTTCCGAAACATGAGTGTCTGAGGTCAGGACCGACTTCTCCAAGTAGGATCACAGCTGGTGTATAGCTGTAGCTGGTAAAAGGCACTTCTGCACACCGCCACCACCTGCACCTCCAAGGACAGTGTCAGGTCCAAAAGTACCCCCAATCTGCAGACTTTGTCTTTCAGAGGGAGTGTGACCCTGTCCAAGGCCAGATTTACCTAATTACTCAGATGATCAGTTCTACCAACCCAGAGCACTTCCGTCTTATCCGGATTAAGTTTCAGCTTGTTTGCCCCCATCCAGTCCAGAACAGCCTCCAAGCCCCAGTTCAGAGCATCCACTGCCTCTCTGGTGTCTGCTGATTATGTATCTAGCTAAGACTAGGAACCAAATCACAAATATTAGATTTAAGGAAGAATAGATGGCAGAGGGGGGTGGCATTTGGAAGAAACCTAGAGTTGCTAATCAAATTGGCAGTGGCTGGTTTGGACTTTCTGTACTCTTAGGATTAAAAAAAACAGGCCTTTGATTCTTACGATGATACTTTGCAGGTTGCTGATATGTAATGACCTGAATGGGAAAACTAATTTCTTTCATTTAGTTGCTGCACCAGCTGTCTTTCAAGAAACATTTCATAGAAGTTAACACAAAAGCAGCCTGATCTGTAAGCTAGTAAAATATACTTTGAAATGTGTAGTGGATCTGGGTCTCCATGCTGTATGATATCTGACTTCTAAAGTACTGTATATCTCTAAATGGATCTTTCAAATAAGCTCTGTATTTTCAGCACTGAAATCTTTATAATTGAATTGTCAGGTATGTTCCTCTTTTTTTTTTTAATTCCACCCCGCTCTTATCAAATGATAATCTTAAAACCCTCAGCACCTTCCTTCCTACCCACTCTTATATAAATGCCTATTGTAAATCTGGTTTATAATAATTTGGAGTCCATCCTGCTCAAAAAGAAATAATATAAGATCATAAGAACATAAGAACAGCCCCGCTGGATCAGGCACAAGGCTCATCTAGTCCAGCTTCCTGTTTCACGCAGGGGCCCACCAGATGCCTCTGGGAAACCCACAGGCAAGAGGTATGTGCATGCCCTCTCTCCTGCTGTTGCTTCCCTGCAGCTGGTATTGAGAGGCATCATGCCTCTGAGGCTGGAGAAGTGGAGATGTCCCACAGCCACCAGACTAGTAGCCACTGATAGACCTGTCCACCTTGAATCTGTCTAAGCCCCTTCTAAAGCCATCCAAGCTGGTGGCCATTGCCACATCCCTTGGCAAAGAATTCCACAGATTAATTATGAGCTGTGTGAAAAAGTACTTCCTCTTGTCAGTCCGAAATTTCTCGACTTTCAGTTTCATGGGATGACCCCTGCTTCTAGTGTTGTGAGAGTGGGAGAAAAATTTATCTGTGTCCACCCTCTCCATTCCATGCACAATTTTATACACCTCGATTATTAGTGCCTCTTTTCCAAGGTAAAGTGCCTCAGATGCTATAGCATAGCCTCATAAGGAAAATGCTCCAGGAACAGCTTGCCCTGGAGTAACATGGCCATTTGTATGAGTTCACTGGCTCCCCATTAAATGCAATTGAGAAACTGGGAAGCAGTCTTGGGAACGCACATTCCCTCTCCATAGCCCAGTGTTCTTCATTGTAAGGCCCAGAGGCCCATGGTGACTCCCATCTACCCTAAGGGCAACTCTCTGACTAATTGTTTATTGGGCCTGTGTGAAGCTTCAGTCAAAGCTAAATACTCTGCACAGTCTCCCTGACACCATGTGGAGATGGCCAATGCAGATGCAGTTCTGCACTTTGCTCAGCACTGGGGGATTCCTTTAAGGGAAGCAGAACCCTCTTGAGCCCCTGAACCATCTTAGGAGGTGTAGCTCTTCCCAGCACTTCTCCATAGAGCTCTTAAGAGAGGGTACCGTCTCTCTTAAAGGGCCCTCTCAGCACTGAGAAAAGTGCAGTATTGTACAGAGTTCGGCACAGTGGGAAATGGTCCTCACACTGAAGTTTTATTGACAATGTGCCCCCTGCTTGAAAAATAGTGAAGATCACTGCCATAGCCCTTTCTCTTTGGGAGAAAATTCCCCTTCCTCGTTAATTGTGGGTTCAAATCGTGGTTTTCCTGGTCAGCATTACCCACAGACCACACTGATGGTAACTAAGTGCTTAACTGCAGCCAGCAGTTTATTGCCTTTGGTAGAATAAAGGAGGGGTTTCCCATTGCCATCTCCTGCGCAGTATGAGATGATGCCTTTCAGCATCTTCCTATAGCGCTGCTGCCCGATATAGGTGTTTTCCATAGCCTAGGAAACATATCAGCAGGGATTTGAACCGGCAACCTCTGGCTTGTTAGTCAAGTCATTTCCCCACTGCACCATTAGGTGGCTATGTCACATCTGTACTAGCCACTTATTTGTGTATTCTCAAATATAAAAACAAAATTTTCAGCTTTGGGAGGCACATTTCAAAAGAAATCCTCAGCACTAACTTTATTAGCCTGAATACGAATATGAAAGGAGTAATCCTCCTTGAATAATTTATGAAACAAAACTTCAGTTTAATTTCCTATTTGCAACTTGTGCAGAATTCTTCTGGCTCTCTAATCATCACATAAATGATTATTCATAAAGACTTCAGCACATCATTTGTCTGCAGCATCATACACGAGCATGTTGCTACAAATATTCAAAACTCAGTGGACTGGCTAATTAGAGTATTAGTTTGCTCCTTGCTTAAATAATTTAGCAGACATAATTAAGCAACACATCCTCAACTGTGAAGTTTCACATTGACACTGCAATTTGAAATTCACTTTGTAGGTATGTTTGAGATAAACTTTCTCTAGCAGCGCTACCAGAAGTCGGAAGCTGATCTGCTTGTGAAAAGCAAACCAAAAAGCATTGAGAAGGGATGTAACAAAGATTTACACTGCCTAGGGATGCACATGTCAGGCAGTACAGAAATATGGTAAACAAACAAAGAAACAAACAAACAAACAAACAAACAAATGTATCATCTTGTTATGGTTTTATGGGTCTCTTTTGCCACCTCTGCTTTTTGGTGTGTTTATGATTTCTCTTGCTGATATCCTGACTAAAGAAGTGCACCTACAGCAAAGTAAGCACATGAACACTGTGCTGCGATCCTGAATAGAGCAGCACATGCATAGAGGTGGTTTTTTGTCAATCTCCCCTTCCCTCTGAAACACTCTGTGCCTCCCAAAAATATGTCCCTGAGAGCTGCACAACCCTCGGGCACATATTTTTGAGTAGCACAGAGCACTTCAAAAGGAAGGGGAAACTGGCAAAAATTGTGCCCTTCCCCATGTGGAAGTTCTAACAACTTGAAGTGAGAACTGAGGGGAACATTCCCCATTTTACCTTTAAAGCAATGCCGCTGCATGGTGGGGCAGCAAGGGAGAGTTCCTTCTAGCTCCCCTCCTCGCTCCTAAATGACTGCACACACCCCATCTGCAGCCCATTTTGGACCTTTCTCCATTCTTGACCTTTGGGAGGGTAAAAGGGGGGAGCTTCCCCTCACCCCACCACCACCCTCCCTACTGCAGCCTCCACCGCCCCATCCTACCTCGCAGTGGCATTTTAAAGTAAAAGGGAGAACTTTCCCCTCGCCTCTCTGCAGCCACCACTGTGCGGTCTTCACTGCCCCGATCCCGTCGCACAGTGGTGATTTTTAGAGGAGAAAAGAGGGGACTTTCTCTTCTCCCCCAGCAAAATTTGAAGAGCGGCAAAATTTGAGGAGCAGCAAACGACCAAACAGCCAGGGCAGGGAACCAGATGAGGATCGATTCCTACCTTCCCCACCAACAAAGCTGCAAGTACAATTTCCACACTCACTACCAAGAACAGATTTATGGCCCTGGGCACAAAGAACCCTCCCTCACCCCCAAGGAGTCTGCTACAAGGAAGACTGCATTACATCAGGCATATCTTTTGCTATCTAAGAACTCTGGACTGGAAAAACCCCTGGAGCAGAGAGACAGGAGACCCCAGAGAGCCAGATGTGTGTCCCTGCGGCTACTCCTGTGGACCCCTACCAAAATATTTAGGAGATGCATGCTTACTTACAGTGGAAACAGTTATACAAATTCTAGCACTTTTAAACACAATCTCAAAAAAATTAGGGAAGCTCAGGCATGCCTTTGCTACATAAATATACAATTAAAGCCCCAAATGCAGCCCCTGGATCAACATCCAGGCAGCTCCCTCCTAGCCTAGTCAGGACCTCTGACAAAATCACACTCAGGACACATGCTGGACTGCCAAAAAAACAACCCATTCATCTAAATCAATCTGTGTATTTCAAACCTCCCAGGTGCTACTACAAAAAGAAATGAACTCTATTTGTAAAGAGATTAATAACTCTCTGAGCCAAGTCTTAAACTGCCACTCCAGATCTGTAGACCTGGATTTGATCCAATTTCTGCCAAGCTGCCCAGGTTTGGAATTGAATTCTGCTCGCCTTCGATCATCCCATCCTCCCACACCAGCTCCTTCAGATTGGGGGGGGGGAGGGGGGGACATCTTCTAACTTTAACGTTAGATCCAATAAAGTGTTTAGAGACTGCACCATTTGGTCACTAATTTCAGGAAAGACCAGGAGTCAAAACATTCCTTGAGCTTCAACCACAGTAGACATCTTTTAAATGACCCTGCCGAATCTCGGCTATCTCCACAGCCTGGAGAGTGTGATGAGCAGAGGGCCGTAGGCCTAGAGTTTGAAGATCTGAGCAAGTTACTCACAGCCATGAAAGAGCAAGTACAGCCCCTGACATGCCTCCTCCTCAGAGCCTGAACCCACAGACAGTGATCGTGACATGGACACCTTCCACCATCAGTCCTCACCGGAGGGCTACACTAATGCAACTGCCAGAGCCCTAACCAATCCCCTGGAGCATGACCTTATGACCATAAGAGCCAAGCCGGTCTTGTGGTAGCAAGCATGAATTGTCCCTCTAGCTAAGCAGGGTCCACGCTGGTTGCATTTGAATGGGAGACTTGATATGTGAGCACTGTCAGATCTTCCCCTTAGGGGATGGGGCCACTCTGGGAAGAGCAGAAGGTTCCAAGTTCCCTCCTTGGCATCTCCAAGATAGGGCCAAGAGAGATTCCTGCCTGCAACCTTGGAGAAACCGCTGCCAGTCTGGGTAGATGATACTGAGCTAGATGGACCAAGGGTCTGACTCAGTATACAGCAGCTTCCTATATTCCTATGACCTTCTTGCCAGGCACCGACCCAAGCAAGACGGTAACCCAGACCCAGACCAAGAAAGAAATTATCAGTCCGACTGCAACACAGATTCAGAGCTCGAAGATAGTGACTCAGGCATGACTGGAATCCACCCATCCCTCACCAGCCACATCAGCTAATCCAAGGAGCACGGACACCACAGAGCTTGTCCAGCCCCAACCTAAGGCAGCATTATCTATGCTCCCCCTGATGCAAAAGAGCCTCAAACGCTCCACAAAGACACAGAAACCCCTAAAGTAGGAGACCCCTAGCTAACCCTAACCCCAGCTCATAATCCCACTATGCATATCTCCTACTATGGCTGAAGAGCTCCAGACCCTACACACAGATACTGCTACCCCAGAGGAAAGGGCCTCTACAGTGTACCCATCGCCCCAAAAGCAACAGTCACCACACGCAACCCCAGGGACACTGTCTTGTCGGCTATGGGCCCTGGAAAGTTGTTTGCCAACGATCCTCATTTTGATGACATCACGGCTTTAATCTCCCCAGTTTGTTTGCCAGAGCTGTGGGAGCTGCCTGCTTCCTCTGTGGAGTCTGAATGCCCAGAAAGAGGTTTGGCACCCTCTTTGCTGATGCTGAGAGCTCAAGATTCTGTATTTCCATTGTCTTCATGCCAGAATCATGATGATATTGATCTCCAGTCTCTGTCTGTTGCATCGCTGGAAGCAGGGATGTGCCCGAAAGTTATTCGGCGCTGGCGGGGGTGGTACTTTAAGGGCGGGGGAGGGTGTACTCACCCCTCCCGTCGCATTTCCCCCACCGGCGCTCCATTATTTTCAAACACTCAAGGCAGCAGCGTTCCTCCCTGCCACCCCGTTACCCTCATTGGCCAGAAGTGGCTGGAAGTAGCAATCGTGCATGCGCCCATCGTGCACATGTGAACAGCAGACAGGCGTGTGCGCACACGCAACGGGTGCACACGCAACAGGCACACACACGATCGCTACTTCTGGCCACTTTCAGCCAATAAGAGCAACAACTTTTAATTAGATTTATGGTTTTAAATTTTTTATGTTAGTTTTAAATTATTTTTATGTTAATGATTTTAATGTTTAGACGATTTTAATTGTTTAATCGATTTAGTTTTGATTTTAATTGTTAATTGATTTTAATTGGGTTTTTTAAAAAAATGTAAACCACCCTGAGCCATTTTTGGAAGGGCAGTATATAATCAAATAAATAAATATGCAGACTGGGGAGCTTGATTGCACCAAAGTTCCCATTCAGGCATACAGACCTTACACCAGAGATGGCCAGCCTGAGGCTCTATAGCTGTTATAGAACAACAATACTTATCATCCCCATCCATAAGGGCCAATAGCCTGGGATTACTGAAGTTGTAGGCCAACAGCACCTGGAGGGCCTCAGGTTGGACAACCCTGCTTTATACACATGCACTTGCATAAGCATAGAGACTGTTCTACACCTTCCATTGAACATGTAGAAGTTGGAGGCAGAGCCAGGAGATGTACAGCAGTCAGCACCAGGCGAGTGAGCACAATCCCTCTTCTCCATTCAGAGCACAGATATGAAGACGAGGACAGGGCTATAATCAGTCTGTCTCACACACTGTCATCTCCTCCCGTGACATTTCCCCCCTTCCTGCATGAATTTGATATACTTTTTAAATTGTGACTTACTTTATTGGCCCCAGTTTCTGATAATCATCTCTTATTACTGCTCTGGCTCTGGCTTCTGCATCTGCTCGTATGTCCGATTTCTTCTTTCTCCAGCTTCTGCCAAGAAAAGAAAAAATTGCTTAGTTCACCCACCGCCAAGCACATATCTCCCCTTCTAGCAGTGTTGTTCATTTATTAGTGTTGCTGCCACAATACCACTCCGTCCCGACATCAACGCCTGGGGGAGGGGGCTGCCCTTCCTGGGTCACGTGGCTTGTTTGGGCTATTGGCCGGCATGCTGTTGCTGTTGATCAGCGCACCGGCTTCCAGCTCAGTCTCAGCTTGATAGTGACTCCCACCCACCCTTCCCAGTTCAGTGAGAGATCAGCTGGTCACTTTTAGGGACGAGTAGGAATTTTTTGTCTCCACCTGATTGGCCTTGTGTGGAGATTTATTCGCCTACTCCTCACTGATGATGTTTGAGGGGAATCCCACTGTTAGGGGTGGGAGTCTGGGTGCAGCTTAAGTGGTCTCAATGGCAGGTGAGTGAGGGCTTTGGAGGTTAAGGTCTGGACTGGTGTTCAGCTGTAGGCACCTTTAAGGTCATTAGTGGTTTCATGGAACAGTGCCTCAGGGTCTTGCAGCCCGAGTGGTGTCTGGGAATAGACCACTTTTGGGTGCCGTTCAACTCACCCACTCAGGGTCTTGCAGCTTGGGGGATGGTGACCTGGAGGGCACAGGTAACTCCTTGACACAGGTAACTATGTGGTTTGGCGGGGCCAAGCTGAGGCTTCAGCTGGCATCTGCCAAGCCCGGCTGCTTCACCCAACTTTAATGCGGGAAGCAGTAAGCAGTAAGAAGGAAGCAGTAAGAGGAGGCATGCCCTCTATAGGAGGCAGACCTTACTTGTGAGGGGGTAGAGCAGGCATCCCCAAATTGCAGCCCTCCAGATGTTGCTGAACTACAACTTCCAGCATACCCAGCCACAAAAAATTGTGTCTAGGGATGCTGGGAGTTGTAGTCCAGCAACATCTGGAGGGCCGCAGTTTGGGGATGCCTGGGGTAGAGTTATCCACACTTTCGGTCATGTGTGTTATGCTTTGTTTGTTGCAGACCTTGCCCAGTAATTTATCAATAAAAGTGGCCCTAGTTTTATCCATACATGCTTGTCCTATCTTTCTTTGGGGTTCTGGGTGCACTGCAAACCTCCTTGTGGAAAAGTTTAGAGATTATAAGTGGTTCAGCTATCATATCAGTGCATTTGTAGGGAAAATATTAAAACCTTCCCCTCCCCCCTGACTTTTCAGGAGTGTCTTGATTGTATCTAGCCACTTGGTTGTATAATTCCTTGCTGCTCCTGATAGTTTACTATAGTTTACTATAGTTTATTATATCTACTGATAGATATAGTTTTATATCCAGGGTTTGTGATTTTAAAGTTTTATTGTTTTAATATGGTTTTATTTTTGTGTTTAATCACAAGCCACCTGAAGAGCTACTGGCTAGAGAAGCTGGATATGTATCTACGAAATAAATATATAGAATAAAAATGCAATGTATAAATTGTAAATGTAATTAAAAGCTAGACTTAAAAATGAAAAGCTGCACAAATCAATACTTGTGCAACCAATTTTCTTGCAAAAAAGATATTTTATCCTGGGGTAAATATGTCTGCTTTAAACAACCTTTTATTATCTAAATAGCTTTGAGAACTTTTTTTCCCCACTTAGGTAATTTAAGCATGCAGAAATACCGAAAACGTCTCCCACTCCGAGTACAGTGCAAAAGATAAAATGCAAAAAAAAGCAATAACAGAGAAGAAAAGTTACGATGAGGTTCCAATCCTTATGGAAGCAGTCCTTGACCCATAAGCTCCAGTTTTATGGGTTTTCTTTTGATTATGTGATCTCACTGGGCTATGAACAGATCAGATGGTATTTAAAGCAGTGTATTCTTGATATTGAACATCAAAATGATTTAAGTTCTGTATCAGATTATAGTTAGTTTACCAATTAGATTAATAACCAAGGAGAAGGCAGCCGACTATCTTTATAGTCTCAAAGTGCAGAAATTTCGGAGGGCGTTTTCCTTAGCATGCTTCAATTTCCTACCATCTGTGGTAATGGAAGGCAAATATCATAAAGTTCCCTGTGTAGAATGTATATTTCATAAAATTCTCTGTGTAGAACCAGGCCCCTGGGGGTCTGGTGAAGTTGAAATGGTGAAGCACATTTTATTACAAGCAGTTACTTTTATTCACCCTTTTATACTAAAATATCCAGGCCATCCAGACGAATTTTATGTTTCCCTTCTTTTAGCCAATGAGAATAAAGCAGTTACAGTGTTGCTAAGTTTTGTACCATGGCAATCAGAGCACGGAAGGAAGTAACCCAAATTCAAATTTAACTTAACGTAATCTTAAAGCCAGCGTGGCATAGTGGTTAAAGTGCTGGACTAGGACCAGGGAGACCCGAGTTCAAATCCCCATTCAGCCATGATACTAGCTGGGTGACTCTGGGCCAGCCACTTCTCTCTCAGCCTAACCTACTTCACAGGGTTGTTGTGAGGAGAAACTTAAGTATGTAGTACACCGCTCTGGGCTCCATGGAGGAAGAGCGGGATATAAAATGTAAATAATCATCATCGTCATCATCATCATCATCTCTGAATATAACCAATTGTTCTGTTAGATGTTAATTATTTTGTGGTTGGATTTCAGTTGAGTAATTGGAGTGATAATTTTAGTTATTTGATTGTATTGCTTGTATTTAGCATTGACGCTTGTAATTTATTGTTGTATTTCTAATAATCTTTTGTGTTTCGTGGTTTAGATGTCTGTCCCAGTGGGATCACTTTGTCCCACACTCCCTACCCACAGTGTAGAGAGTGTTGGAGTGGAGTCAGAAAGAAAGGGGAAGGAAAGAAGGAGAAAATGAAATTGTTCTGAATAAAATCCCAGTTAAATCTACCTAAGATTGCTTTGTGTTTATGAGGGAAGCTGTTATAAAATTTATGAAATTTAATTGTTAAAATTTTTGTTGACTGAAGTAGAGGGATTGTTGACTGAGGTACATGGATGAGGTACAGGGATTTTGCTGCATTGCTTCCCCTGTGTAAAGTGTACTTCCCAGGCATTTGCTGGTTGGACAGGAAGGGAACTGGGGCAAGAAGCACCACTTATTGATAACAATAATTTATTTATTTCTTATTTATTACATTTGTACACCGCCCCAAACTTTCATCTCTGGGTGGTTTAAAAACATTATAATAATCATGTTTCTGAATCACTGAACGAGCATGCTCAAGACTGGAATTACATCTGCACTGAGTCCCTATGAGTGGGACAATCTCGTTTCATCGACCTAGGTCCTGGGTTGGTAATGCTAGCATTCAGCTACTACCACATTACAAAAACCAATCAAAAGGAAGCAGTTCACACAACATGGTATGTACATCAACAGCTACTCCAGAAACCCAAAATTTGTTCTGGGTATTTAAGAGAGCGTCTTCTTTGCTACGAACCCCACCGCCTATTGAGGTCATCTGAAGAGGTCTGATTCCAGTTGCCGCCAACTCTTTTGGTGGTCACACTGAGACAGGCCTCCTCGGTTGCTGCCCCAAGATGGTGGCATGCGCTCCCTGCTGAGTTATGATCCTCCCCATCTCTGGCTATTTTTAAAAAAACATTTGAAAACCCCTTTTTTTACCCAAGCTTTCTCAGGTTTTTAATTTAAAAAAATACTGTTTGTTTAATTTTATGGTTTTTAAATTATTGTATTGTTTTAACTTTTATATGTGTTGTTATATGTTGAACTGTTTTAACTTTTATTTGTGTTTTAATTGTTGTTAGCCACCCAGAGACGTACATTTGGGAGGGATATAAATTTGATAAATAAATAAATAAAATAAGAAACATTTTAGCTGCTTCCCTCAGGTTCATACAGGACTAGTCAAACACATTTTCCTAGGGAGTGCATCCAAGAGGGGCTAAAGCTCAGTGGTAGAGAAACTGCTTTGCATGCAGAAGGTTCCAAGTTCCAATCCCTGGCATCTCTAGGTAGAGGTGAGAAAGACCCTTGTCTGGAAGACCCTTAGGGAATCATTGTCAATCTGTGTAGACAATATTGAGCTACATGGACGAATGGACTTACTCAACATAAGAACAGCCCTCCTGGATCAGGCCCTCCCATCTAGTCCAACATCCTGTTTCTCACAGTGGCCCACCAGTGGCCCCAACATAAGGCAGCTTCATGTGTTCAAAGAGAGGGTCTGGTCACCACGATCTGTATTTCAACACATGTGGGAACCTTCAACAAATATTAATAGGCAAGTGGGGATATAAAATTCATCTGAGTTCATAATGTGAATAGGGCCTATATGTTGACAAAAGCGGGTGAGGAATCTTTTTTAGAGCCAGCATGCTGTAGTGGTTAAAGTGTTGGACAAGGATCGAGGAGACCTGAGTTCAAATCCCCATTCAGACATGAAATTCACTAGGTTTCTCTGGGCCAGTCACTTCTCTCTCAGTCTAACCTACCTCACAGGGTTGTTGTGAGGAGAAAAATAACCATGTGCACCACTCTGGGCTTCTTGGAATAAGAGAAGAATTTAAGTATAGTAGTAATGGTGGTATTATATAGTTTTGAAACTTAGAAAGTTGTAGAAACTTGATTTTCAGTTTTCCAATCACCTGCTTATTTCCTGCTCTCCCACCACCATCCACAAGGGTGAATCTGATCTCTTGGCATTTATACAAAAAAGATATTCAATTCCCTGAATGCACTGAATAACTTCTTTGTAGCTATCAGAACCTGTGTTCACAGAAATGATTCATCATATAAATTAGGCCAAACTCATCATGTCTGCAGTAATTCATCACCTCTATGCATCCTCTCTAGCAATAGACACCATCAAATTCTTGATTCAGAAGGCGTCAAAGTGGGGGGCAAGGCCATCTCTCAAGATTACTCACAAATTTTCTGGCTAGTCTGATTTTTGCAAAGTGTTCACTGATAATAAAACAAAAATTGAGGCATTCTGAGGAGCAAAGGATGAAATACTAATGTGCTTCTAAGTTCATTTGTCACCCTAAGCCTCCTTAGTAGGCAACCTATGTGTGATATGAAATACTCTGCTCCTCCATGCACCTCTGCTCCCATTATTATGGGCAAATGTGAAAGCTATAGCCATCCCTGGCTTGTTACATGCTAATAGTGTCATGCTGACATTTTCTAGATTTCCATTAAACTCCTAAAGTGAAGGTAAAACCATCAAATGTATAGTCTACTTACTCTACAGTTATGAATCTGTCAATCATTTTCATGAGGAGCAAAACTGGAGACTGGAGAAGGTGCACTGGTGACTTTCTCAGTACTATCCAATAGGCACTGCTAACTTTTCATACACACACTTAAAAAAATTATTAGTTTTTCAGAGCTTACCCTGGGACAGAAATAAATATTTGCAATAAAATAGTGAGGGTACTTTCAGCTAGGTCCCATAGTTTCAGCTATCTTCACCTTTTGAAAAAAATTCAGTTTAAGATCTACTTGTATTCAAGCAAATACATGAAGGGGCAGCAGGATTGTGCCTCCAGCCATGCATCACGGACCAGTCTACCAACTACACTTACAAGAGACTTCACTGTTGAAGTTTGTCTGTACAAAGCACGGCAGAAGTGAATGTGCAGAGGATACCTTTTTGGAGCCCCGGCTGATTGGGAATTCAAGTCCCACTGAGCAACCCACAACATGTTTGCCTCTGTGCAGACAAATGCCAAATGCGCAGTCACCAGGGGGCATGGCCAGCAGATAAATTCATGTTGGAGGTATGATCTCACTACACTAAATTGTGTTTGCTTGAACATGAGTAGATTTTCTTTGGCTAATATGACATAGTAATCTATGATGGCAGAATTCATGACATCTGGCTGTTATCATCATGCAGGTTATCAGGTGACAGTGTAAATAACTGAATGTTTGAAAAGAACATCAGACATCATTTGTGAGATAGTAGAACAGAGGAATCTGGGGACTCAACCTTTCCATCTCTCTCTCTCTCTCTCTCTCTCTCTCTCTCTCTCTCTCTCCAAAAAAGCCGTGCTCTCTAAACAGATATCTAAAGTCAGGATGGCCTTGCCGAACATCACTTTGGTGAGAAGGCTATGTGAAAAAGTGAGGGACTCAGAGAGAGGGCTGTGTGAAGGGCAACGGGAGGGTAGGAAGGTAGATAATCCATGAGCATTGTCTTCTCCAAGGCCCCAAAGCACCTCTGCTTGGGGATTTGAAGAGTCCCTGTAAGCACTGGACTAGATGGACCAATGGTCTGACTTGGTATAAGGCAGCTTCCTATGTTCCTATGACCAGTGGGTATAAGGCAATTTCATATGTTCTTGGTATAAGGCAATTTCATATGTTCTAATGTACCTCTCCCCTCACCCACCCATAAAGTTCTTCCCCCTTAATTTAACAGAAAAAAATATATTCATATTAATAAGTGTCATAGGCATTCAGGCACAGGATGGAGCATACATCTGATGGACTTCATATAGCTTTGCAGGATTAATAGAGGCCTTTATGGAATGTCAGAAGTATACCACAGGTTCCTTGAAAAGTCCTACTAAATACATGCAGTAACCACCCCCCACCCATGGCTGCTTGTATTTATAAAGACTTGCAGTAAACTTATTCCAGCTCATCAGCAATGCCTCTGACCGACATGCTCCAAGTGAAGGAGTTGGGGGGGAGGGGTGGGGGGTTGTAAATACCCAGATTAGCGAAAGATTTACAATAAAACCATGTTACTGCTCTGTTACAGATTAACAAATTGTTATGAAATCACTAACGTTTAATCCTTGTCACGATGTAACATGTTTCGGGCCAAATTTTCAAACACAGACTTTATATCTAAACCTAAAAAGCCAATGTAATGTGAGCTTTATGCTTCAACAGTATCAGAAACAAGTGCCTAACCTCAAAATTTGTATGCACAAATGTCTACATGCATAAATGAACTTTTGCAGGCATACTAGATGCAGGCCCAAATGGACAAGGAATTACGTAAGAAGGAAAATCTAGTTCTTTGGAACACATTACAGCAAATTAGCAAAAGTCTGTGGACCTCAACAAATCAATGGCAATGGAGAGAATCCAAAGGTCATTGGTAGCAGGGAAAGAAATTTGTTTGGTGGTAAGAGTACCAAGTCAGGGATCAAGGCACCTCCACAGCAACCTTATGAGAGTAAGGAATGGAGTTGTAGCTCAGTGGATAGGGCTGTGCATGCAGAAGGTCCCACGTTCAATCTCTGGCATCTCCAGGTAGGACTGGGAAAGACTCTTGCCTGCAGTCTTGGAGACTTGCTGTCAGTGGAGACAATACTAAGCTGGATGGACCAATGTGCTGACTTTATAAGGCAGTTTCCTACAGGTGATGATTAATGGTGGCTACTCAGGGACTGGCCTTCTCCGCTGCTGCCCCAAGTCTTTGGAATGTGCTCCCTGTTGAAATAAGCGCCTCCCCATCTCTGACAACTTTCTAAAAAGCAGTTAAAACACATTTATTCACCCAGGTTTTTAATTAGATTTACAGTTTTTAATCGTTTTAACAGTTTTAACATTGTGTTAAACTGTAAATTGTTTTAATGTTTTAATGTTATAATTCTGTTTTAATTTATACTGTTTTTATTGTAAACCGCCCAGAGGCATAAGTTTTGGGAGGTATATAAATTAGTTAAATAAATGGAAAATAAATGTGGTTTTTGCATTTCCATTTGTGCAGATTTTTTTTTAAAAAAAAGAACCAGTAGCAGCCATAGTGGGCCCTGATAAGGATTGTGACCATGGTGTGGGCAGGGATTTAACCCTTTGCCCTTGTACAGAGCTCCCAATGCAAATCACCGCTCTCACCTGTATTTGTTTGAGAGCAAATCTATGAGGTCCTCTTTTCTTTTTTCTTTTCTTTTCTTTAAATATTTTGGTAATTCCCCTTTTCCCTATTCAAATTAATTTTTTTGTTGTGGGACAAGAAAATACCTCCACATTAAAAGAAGGCCTCTTTCAAAGCCTTCTGAAATCAGAAAAGGATTTCCTTTATTCCTATCAAGATTTGGATAAGGATCCAGCTTAAGGGTGTGCACAAAACCAGTTTGCCCAGTTCGGTTTGAGTCATGACCCAACCACACAAATGGCCAGGGAGCATGCACTGCAACCTCCAAAATGGCCACAGCCATCGGGGAAAGGGCTGGAATGGCCCGAAAACAGGCCAAAATGGCCCTTGCAAGACCAGAAGGAGGCTGGCAGGGAGAGAGGGAGACCAAGGAGACATCCCCCTCCCCATGGCCGTGCCAGCAGCCCCCAAGGCCGCCGAACCTGCAGCGCTGCAGCAGTGAGTTTTTTAAAAATTGTGGGGGGGTTTTAAGTTTAGAACCTCCAAACCCGACCTGCGCTGGCTGGGGGGTTTGGCTCAAGATCAAGCCAAACCGGCCCGGCCCGGCTGGAGCCCTCAAGCCAAACCAGTTCAATGGCGAACCGGCTTGACCTCAAGCCAGTTCGTACATACCTAATCCAGCTAAACTGGTTACTTAAGAATCAAAGTGACATCAAATATCAGACAAATATTCTTAGCAGCAACAACAATACCTTAAACTAATCCCTCCATATAGGAAGGAAATCCAGAGCCATCCAAGGAACAGGAAAAGGATCATTAAGGGAAATGCAAACACAAACCAAGAGCCAAAATTCACAATGTCGCATCCTGGGAAAAAACTTTGAGAGAGAAAGCTCAGTTAATATAAGGTGGGTCAATCTGAGGAAAGATTTTACATATATGACATGTCATACTTACAGCAGGGCTGTGCATGTCGGATTCAACAATGGAATTCCCAGCCCCCACCACTAGGAGGCATCAGAGCATGGGCAAGTACCCCGGGTAGTATGCTTGTGGCAGGGGCCTTTTAAGTGCCCGCCCAGTGCTGGCACAGGGGCAGCTGGGAGCTGGATGGTGCAGTGATTCATGGGAGCTTGGGGCAGGCAGGGAGCAACACAGGGCAGCCTGGAAAGCCCACACAGCTGCTGGGAGGATGTGCAGACCTTGGGGGTTGTAGTCCCTTTCAGAACTTCTCTCAGAACTGAGGTTGTCATTGTTATATTTTCTATTCCAGGGAATCCAAAAAGAGGCAGGGGGAGAATCCTCTTGGACCATCACAGCATTTTAAAGCTCTTTTCCCACACTGCTTCATAGCCATATTTTTACTAGTCTGGAGTAGCACATACTTCCTCAATCATAGTTTAGCAACCATAGGTACATGCAGAGCTGGAACATTTACAATCATCAGGTACCTCCTTCCCCCGGGCCCCTTTTCTGCATACCTTTTCAGCTGTCCCAGAAGAATGAGATTTGGTGCAGTGCCCGTCAGTGTGGCTGTCCCACCAATACTGGCCGCGTAAGGAATCGAAATGAGGAAACCTTTCCATATGTTTGTCCTGTATTCTTCCTCTTTCCTTGCATCAGAGGTAACTTCGATTGTGACTTCCTTCTCCTCTGACATGTCTTTCCTTTAAAACATTCCAAAAGATCATTCTTGAAACATATTATTTGCTCATTACTTGATGGGGGCCTTTTTTGTTTATTGGGGGTTTCTACATGGCTCCAATAGGACTCTGAAGTGTGTCATCTGCTGACTCGAGATGGATCACAGCAGTTTATTTTTGTGTCTAGGGCTTATTTTAAAAAGAGGAACGAGAGAGGGGGTAACACAATGCAAATGAGAACAAATATTCAGTACCTTTAATAATTGTGTAAAAGAGGGAATTTCAGCTTTTCTCACTCCTGCATAATAAGCTACACCTGCCCAAATTCGCCCTTAAGTGGAGCATTGGGGAAATGCTTGACCAACAAGCAGAAGGTTGCCAGTTCAAATCCCTGCTGCTACTATATCAGGCAGCAGCGATATAGGAAGATGCTGAAAGGCATCATCTCATACTGGGTGGGAGGAGGCAATGGTAAACCCCTCCTGTATACTATCAAAGAAAACCACAGGGCTCTGTGGTGCCAGGAATCAAAATCGACCTGATAGCACACTTTATATAACTCATAAAGGTACTGGAGCACTGTCCTCCTTGGCATCTGGTCCCCCTAGAGACAAGAGCAGGAAGATGATCAAATATGATAGCATTCTTCAAATATCTGAAGGGCTGTCACATAAGAGAGGGAGTGGACTTGTTCTCTGTTGCTTCAGAGCAGGACTAGAATCAATGGGTTGAAATTACAAGGAAGCAGATTCAGCCTAGACAAACAGACAGACAGACAGTTTCTGAGGTATTCTGAGTGTAGATTCTCTGGTAGCATATGAGATTTTCAATGACAAACCATGAATCCACTCTCATTTGCTACCAAAGAATCTACACTCAGAACACCTCAGAAACAACAAAACCCAGTACCCCATGGGTTAGCAACTCATGGGGGTGGTTGGCACCCTCTGTGCACTACATCATCACTCTCTCTGGGCCACCCCAGCACCCCCAAGTACAGTTATGGGGCTGCTGACACCTCCATGCTTCTTTATGGAGAAAAACCTTAAAGACGCGTAAACTTCAAAAATCACTTAAAAATCAGCCCTTTGCCCAATTACTTTCAAATAATTCTGGTAGCTTCCTTGCCCCCCTTGGGAACTACCACCCATCACACTCTTCTCTAGCCCACCCCTTTCCCCCCAACGTGCAGCTATACATTTGCTGGAATCCTCATTATTCCCTATGAGGAATTCAAAAATAATTTTAAAATTCACTAATAATCAGAGGAGTGTCCGATTGCCTTGGGGTTTTGTGGGCGGTAGGCAACCCTGGGTGCCTACCACCCACCCCACTTTTGTGCCCCTAGGTGCTCCACAATAGGGGATAATGGGCTGGTTCAGGTCCCATTATACCCAATGAGAAAAATAATTAAAATAAATTTCAAAAATTCATAAAAGATCGTACGAGTGTCCGATTTCTTTGGGGTTTGGGTGGTAGGTACCCATGGGTGCCAGCTACCACCCTACCCACTTTTGGAGGTTTGAACCAGTTCTAACTGGTTAAAACCAGTTCAAAACAAACCACCCCCAGTTTGGGTTGAATTTGAACCTGCAGCTCAAACCTGATGGCTGGTTCGGTTCAAATTCGAACCATTGAACTTAACTGGTTTGAATTCGAACCAATTTGAATTTGAACCATTTTGCACATCCCTACAATGCACTACTGCTCGGGGCAGCTCACAATAATAGAATAGATACAATATAAACTACTAAAATTAACCAAATTAAGTAAACAAGTTAAAAGTTCAGACTAAAACCACAATCAGAATTATTAGGTTTCAAATTAAAAGTTATTTTAAAAGCTAAAAATTGAGAATTATGAAAACTAAAGACTAAAGAACCCACCAGATATAACCAAACTGGAACATTTAAAAGCCTCTTTTAAAAGATGTGTTTTAAGTTGTTTTTTAAAAATACTGAGGGAGGGAGCATGGTGAAGCTTTTCAGGGAGGGTGTTCCAAAGCCAAAAGGCCACAACCAAAAAGGCCCTTAGGATGAGCTTCTTAACTATAAGAGCTGTTTGACAATTGAACAGTCTGGCTCATATAGTTGCACGCTCTCCTTCGTGGGAGGTATTCATTAAGAGGCTGGACAGCCATCAGTCAAGGATGTTGTTGTTTCATAGGAATGTAGGAAGCTGCCCTATACTGAGTCAGACCATTGGTCCATCTAGCTCAGTTTTGTCTACACAGACTGGCAGCAGCTTCTCCAAGTTTGCAGGCAGGAATCTCTCTCAGCCCTATCTTGGAGAAGCCAGGGAGGGAACTTGGAACCTTCTGCTCTTCCCAGAGTGGCTCTATCCCCTGAGGGGAATATCTTCCAGTGTTCACACTTCTAGTCTCCCATTCATATGCAACCAGGGTGGACCCTGCTTAGCTAAGGGGACACGTCATGCTTGCTACAACAAGACCAGCAATCCTCTTCTGCACTCATCGGGGGTTGGACTAGCAGACCTTCAAGGATTAAGGGAGCCTAGCCCGACTTCACCCGCGTGTGAGAACCACTGGGTTCGCAGCCAAGCCCGGTCTCACCAAAGTGGGTAACCTGCTAAGCTTACCCTCCCCTAAGCCCAGGTTAGCGGAGTGAGCGCTCTGCTAACTCGGGCTTCCGGATCATGTGTTGCCACGGCGTGCTCTGCTAAAAAGCAGCCTCCCAGCTCAGGGGTCTTTCCAGCATGCCCTGCGCGCTCATGCAGGGCATGCTAGAACTTCCAGGGGTCATGCGGCCCCCGATCCCCGCGGCCCCCGCCGGCTCCATGACAGAGCCGGCAGTTGTGTGGGTGGCTGATCCGGCCACCCAGGGCTCTGCGTGCACTCGTCTGTGGGAGAATTGCCTCAGGGACTTGGAAAGTGGCACTATCAAAGCCAATTACAATTATTGAGATCATTTAAACAACTGATGGATTTGGATTTCCAATTGTATTTTGATGTTTCTGAAGAAGATACAAAGAAGCCCACTTCTTCATTTCAGGTAAGTCTCCCCATCCCACCCCCTCCATTGTTACAATACAATATGATACAATAAAATACAGCACAACACAACACAATACAATATTGTCTTTCTATCAAATTGTATCTTATTACTGAAGAAATTTTCTATTGGGATTATTTCCAGTGAAAAATTCTGATAATGCTTGCACAGCATCACTCCGCTTATTGGACCAATGTGATACACTGCTCTAATCAAAATACTCATACAGTGGGTAAAATGCACATTTGAATTTAAAGTGACGTCCACTTTCTGTCCCATAAGACATCCACAAGTTTGGGTTACCCCGAACTCAAGAGCATTGTTAACATTGCTTCTGTGCTCATGAAGCCTGAGCTCTTCCAAATGCAGATATATCCCAACATCAGCTCACATTGCTACAAAAAATAAAATGGGAAATCCACAATAGGAAGGAGGTTGCATTATATTTGTACCACCATCTGCTGGCAATCTGAAGCAATGAAATAATTCTAACTTGATTCCATTCCAAGTTGAAAAAGATTGTTTTGCTTCCACTAGCAGTGAAAAACAATCAGCCACCTAATGGCGCAGTGGGGAAATGACTTGCCTAGCGAGCAAGAGGTTGCTGGTTTGAATCCCCGCTGGTATGTTTCCCAGAATACGGGAAACATCTATATCGGGCAGCAGTAATATAGGAAGGTGCTGAGAGGCATGATCTCACA
Organism: Hemicordylus capensis; assembly: GCF_027244095.1. Classification (NCBI taxonomy): domain Eukaryota; kingdom Metazoa; phylum Chordata; class Lepidosauria; order Squamata; family Cordylidae; genus Hemicordylus; species Hemicordylus capensis. Next base: position 33,312,671 of record NC_069660.1, on the reverse strand, counting down.
CTGTGCGGGAGGAGGCAATGGTAAACCCCTCCTGTATTCTACCAAAGGAAACCGCATGGCTCTGTGGGCACCAGGAGTTGACACCAACTTGAGGACACAACTTAACTTAGCAGTGAAGCAAGAGCAGATGGCACTAAGAATATAATGCAGTCTCCTTCTTCCTAGTGTGGATTCCCTGTTTTGTCTTATTGTAGCAATTTGAACAGATGTTCCAGCATCTGGAAGATCCCCATGTTTACTTGGAAGTATGTTCCAGCAGTGGGACTTACTTCCAGGTAAGCAGCCTTCATTTCACACCCCTGATGCTGATGTAGAATTTCTTGCTACCATTGCCCTCTTCTTCCAAGTCTTTAATATAAACTTTAGTGTTAACTTACTCATCAGTATTTGTCAGTAGCTGCATCTCAGTTGGCACCATGTGAAGTTTATTCTGTTGTATAGAAACTGAAAAAGAAATATTTTTAAATACTTCCTTAAGCCATACAGAAAGAAGGACTGCTATTCAAAAACAATGAAGTGCTAAATTCCAGCCTTATGGAATGACATGAACAGAACAAAAAGGGGTAAAAGAGTACACACCAGCATCCAGAATACATAGATTTAGGACTATGATTGCTGCAGTTGGCAGTTGCCTCTGATTGCTGCAGTTGGCAGGAGGGTATCTGTGGCCCTGACTGCCATTTGAAGACCCTGCATCTCAGACTCTCCTCATGGCTCCACCATGGACTGAGATTCAGTTGGCAGAAACTAGAGGCAAGGTCTTTTTCAGTTGTGGCCCCTTGGCTTTGGAATGCCCTCCCAGAAGAGCTTCACCATGAGGTTTTATAGACAGGGATTTATGCGGTGGGGTATCCGAGAAGCAAATCTGCTTCGCAGCAGATTCGAGACAGTTTAATCTGGGGGATTAGGTGGACCATTCATATGGCCCGCGGCTACTCCCTTACACACTTCAAAGACAACCATTAGCGCTTAGCAGAAACATCGAGGTTTTTTCCAAAGGCCACTTGGTTGGTTGGTTGGTTGGTTGGTTGGTGTGAAATAAAGTCACATTTTCTAATGACCTAATGATACTACATTTTGCGTACACAATCCTGCCACTACTTTTTACACCAAAATATGCTCAGTGGAAATTTAATTTATTTTTAGAACAAATTCTGAATATCATACTTCCCGATTACCTACAGATACCAAATTTTGCACCAGCAATCCTGCCACTGAAATTTAGCTGAATATACTACTTTTTACACTGGAGTATACTGGGGGAAAGGCTTTTAAAAATATATTTTTAAAAAGAAATTCTGAATATAATATCACATTTTAACTGTTATTGTTCTCAACAGATTTTTAACACTCAATAATTCCAAAACAACATCATGCCCAAGAGAAGCAGAAGATCTTTCTCAGGGTAGCAAATTACATAAACTGTGGCTTAATTTTTTACCTGGAATCCAGAATACTTATGAGTTTTATTTATTGATATGATGGCTCAGTGAAAGATTTGATTTTACCTTTCCCCCACAATCCTTATACGTTACTAAATTTCCAGCGAAAGGCCATGATTAGGATCACTAAACAGTAGAATGCCCTGTTGCTCATTGATTTGAACAGCACAAGTGCTATTCGGACCTTGAATTTCCCAGTATAAATTTTTCCATTTGGAAATGTTGCCCACTCCTATCCATTTCCCCACATTAAGACAGACAGAACATCACAAGGAAAGTACATGGAGATCAAAGTCTATGGACTCATTCACTCTGCTGTAGAAGCCATGTTAGTCTATTGCTGCTCAGTGAACCAGAGACTTTTTGCAGGATCATGTTTGACACTTTACGAGTCAGCAACTCTGATCTCATGACTTAGTGAAGCAATGCAAATGAGCTCAGTCCCATGACCACAATAATAAAGGGGAAGGGGTTAAAAAGGAGAATATTAATGCACTGATTATGTGGATCTCCCCTCCTTTTCCCCCTCCATTTTGGAATAATTCACAACTCATGTTGCATATAGGTCAGCATGATAAAGACACATGTTGGGAGCAAGAATGGCTTGTGAGCATGTGCAAAGTGCTTCTGCATGCACACCGCAGAGTGTGTGCTGAATTTCCATTCCCAGGCAGCCCTTCTTGCTTAAATGAAGTGCTCCTTGAGTCCAGAGGGTCCTTTGAGTTTGTGGGGTGGCTTTTGGCACCCCCTCCAATAGTTACTAGTTGAATATGGGGCCTTGTGTAACACCCTCCATCCTCACTCCCAGGAGGTCTTCCAACCCTCTTACACATTTCTGAAGGCTCTGGTGTGCCAACTGTGTGCCGACTTCATTTGTTCTGAAACAGCCAGTCCAATAATATATTGTCATATTTATTAGTTCCAAATGAACCTCACCAGCAGCAACAAGAGATGCTACTTGATTTAACCTCTAGCAAGCTAGCAGGAGGGCTGAAATATGAGGAATGACAACTCTAATGTACAAGTGAGAATATGAACAACATTTCAAAAAGACATTCTCCAAAGTCAACCGCCCCACTTCTAAAAAAATACCCCCCAAAATGAATAATCAGGGACAGTTTTTTACCAGAGATGTATAAAAAATTAGGGACAGTCCTAGTAAATAGAAACCATTAGAGCATATTATTTGTGGTGGGGGGGGGTTGCCACTGGGAGGAGAAAGCTAAGGTCCATGCTCATGATTAAAAGTAAAGTTGTGCCCCCAAGTTGGTGTCGACTCCTGGCGACCACAAAGCCATGTGGTTTTCTTTGGTAGAATACAGGAGGTGTTTATCATTGTCTCCTCCCGTGCAGTATGAGATGGAGAGCTGGTCTTGTGGTAGCAAGCATGACTTGTCCCCTTAGCTAAGCAGGGTGCACTCTGGTTACATATGAAAGGGAGACTTGATGTATGAACACTGCAAGATATTCCCCTCAGGGGATGAAGCCGCTCTGGGAAGAGAAGAAGGTTTCAAGTTCCCTCCCTGGCTTCTCCAAGGTAGGGCTGAGAGAGAGTCCTGCCTGCAACCTTGGAGAAGCCGCTGCCAGTCTGGGAAGACAATACTGAGCTAGATAGATCAATGGTCTGACTCAGTATATGGCAGCTTCCTATGTTCCTATAATGCCTTTCAGCATCTTTCCTATATCACTGCTGCCCAAAATAGGTGCTTCCCATAGTCTGAGAAGCATACCAGTGGGGATGCGAACCAGCACCGTCTTGCTCCCTAGGCAAGTCATTTACCTGCTGCACCATTAGGAGGCTCACATGCTCATGCTTAGCCCTTTAGATAACAGCCAATACCCAAAGTTAACCCCTTCGAACTGAGCAAAAACAATACCTTTTAAAAGTGGCGACACTCTCATCCCTAGCAGAGGGAAAGCGACTGTTCCAGTTCAGCCCAGCATAATGTCTTTCTTCCTATAAATGTTGCGGCTGTCTCCCAGCATTTTTTCCCCTTTGTTTTTAAGCTTGCTGTGTGTCTCCTCAATACTTACAGAATACATATGGTACAGCCAAGAATATAGCCACATAAGCAAAGGGCTACTGTTATACAGGCTCTTAGTTTGTCTGTCAAGAAAATTATTTCTGTGTTATATTGGATCACTGCATTTAGGTGACGCAATGGATTCTAAGATAGAAGTGGGCATTAATTAGCATGGTTGCTATTGGGAGCTCCGAAACAGGGATGTAGCTATAACCGAGTGGATGGGCCCCCTAGCACCACCCCTCCCTATTCTCTGCATTATCTCCCTTAATCCAAGGGGCTGATGGGGAGAGGGGCCCTCTCTCCCCTAGCTATGCCCCTGCTCCTGAACTTGCCTGAAGTAGCTCTTGCCTGAAGTAACTTGCCTGAAGTAAAGTGTGCCATCGGGTCAGTGTCGACTCCTGGCAACCACAGAGCCCTGTGGTTTTTCTTTGGTAGAGTACAGGAGGGGTTTACCATTGCCATCTCCCACACAGTATGAGATGATGCTGTTGGAGATGAACTTCCAGTGCATCGACCTTTTGCACCAACTGTCCTAACGACCACTAGGGGCATTGGGAGTAGAGACAGTGAGTCGGGGTCTCCCTATCTGTCCCTACTCTATGACCCCTGAACTGACTCTGCAGCACTTCCTGTGCTGAGTCACAATCCTCCCTTTCCTCCTAGAGAGCAGATGGAAACATCTCTCTCTCTCCTTACCTTTCCACTATGTAGTCTTTTAGATTAGAGATAGGTCTTTCCTATCTAAGTGTATTTAACCAATAAATATTTAGTGTTTAGTCATACAAGGATCTCCATGTATTTTTCTCTAAACAGCTGCAATATCCAAACCATCCTCTGCTACCTACTCTGTAACTGAAGTGTGTGCTCATTCCTTAGTGCTCTGCTGTTTTACCTATTGTGGGTAAAAATCAACAACCTCTAACAGATGCCTTTCAACAGCTTCCTATATCGCTGCTGCCCTATATAGGTGTTTCCCATACCAGTGGGGATTCAAACCGGCAACCTCATAATTGCTAGGCAAGTCATTTCCCTGCTGCGCCATTAGGGCGCTTTCCAGACTAGCTGCTCAACAGCAGCAAAATGCCTCTGTTCAGGCAAGTCGCATTTGAAACATAAACAGCAGGGGAAGCGGTCTTGCGGAAACTAACAACCCCGGGGGGAAAACAACTTTCTTACTCTGGATATACGACGTCCTAGCTCTATATTGCAGCGATTAAATTCAAAACAAGGCATTGGGAATGCGAACGGCACCCTGCTGCCCGTGTAGGGACTGCCGTGTCACAACTCAGGAAGTGTGGAAGCACACTTCCGAGATACGACGTGACTCCATTGTAGGGTCTAATCTGGAAAGTGCCTAGGTCGCTGTAAAAGCTGCCATTTTGTGACTGGCTCTCCCTCCCCAAATGACCATTTTGTGCTGATGTCTCTCAAGGCTCTGCAGCAGGGGTAGATGTACCTTCCAGAAGCCGGAAGTCAGCCTACCCCGATCTAAAAGAAAGAGGGGTGACATTTAAGGGGGAAATTGTGTGCACACATCTTTAGCTGATATCTGTGGTAACGATGCAGCCTCCCTTCTTGACTTACTTAAGGTTTACTGAAGGAAGATATTTACCATTCCTGGGCAGGCAAAACAGAAGGAGAGAACCATGCCTACATTTCCCATGTTCTTTGCATTTCCTTTTGTGCCCATCTGTGTATATTTCCCCTAACATCTGTCAGAAGAAAACAGATGCGCGTGTTTCAAATTACATGAGTAGCATTTTTTAATTTCAGTCTGCTACATCAGTGTTCAAGTACAGTGTCAAATTGGTTCCAGATTCATGGGTAATGAGAAACAAAACGACATTCTGAAATGTTCTAATTTCAGGGGAAAGGGAAGAAAGCTACTTCAGCCTTAATTATTAATATATCACAGGATGTTTTTTTAAAAAAACCTCCAAGAATGAAACCTAACCAAAATGACCTGGATGAAATATATTCCCTTACTTCCATGGAACTATTGTAAGAAATTTATCATACCTCTCTGAGATTATGAATTTCCTAGCACTTTTCTTCAGGGACCTTTTTAAATAAAAAAAAATCTTACAGAGAACATCACCATCCAGAAAGGCAATCACTGAAAATTGCAATAAGAGAAATGGTGCAGTCTGAAGGTATGGGACTGGGATCATCAGTACCAGACACACGATTCAATAATCATATTAAGACTGCAGAGAAACTATCTTTGAATGAATGGAGTGCTCTGAAATTGTCCAGATTCACTTAGGACACTGACCTTGAGGAAAGTAAGTCTGAGAGGAAAGAGGGGTCGACCCTGGCTTGGGTTCCCACCCCTGACAACAGTTCCCAGACACTCCCTCAGAACAGTGCTGAAGTTCTGAGGACATAGAAACAAAGAAGTCAGACCATTGGTCCATCTAGCTCAGTATTGTCTACACAGACTGGCGGCGGCTTCTCCAAAGTTGCAGGCAGGAGTCTCTCTTGGCCCTATCTTGAAGAAGCCAGAGAGGGAATTTGAAACCTAGATGCTCTTCCCAGAGCGGCTCCATCCCTTAAGGGGAATATCTTATAGTGCTCACACATTTAGTCTCCCATTCATATCAAACCAGGGCTGACCCTGCTTAGCTAAGGGGACAAACCATGCTTGCTACCACAATACCAGCTCTCCTCCATAAGGAGAGAACCACATGTCCTCACATGCAACTCCAGTCCCTTCCCTATTTTCTTCATTATCCCGCCTCACTCTGAGGGGCTGCCAGAGGCAGAGTGAACATAGGCTCCCTCTTCCCTAGCTATGCCCCGGGCATTGGTCCATTCAGCTCAGTACTGTCTACACAAACTGCAGCAGCTTCTCCAAGGTTGCAGGGAGGAATCTCTCTCAGCCCTATCTTGGAGATGGAACTTGCAACCTTTTGAAAGCAAGCAAGCAGGCAAGCAGGTGCTCTTCCCAAAGCTGCCCCATCCCCTAAAGGGAATATCTTACAGTGCTGACACACATATTCTACCATTCAAATGCAACCAAGGCAGACCCTGCTTAGGCAAGGGGACAATTCATGTTTGCTTCCAAAAGACCCAGCTCTCCTCCCATTTTCTCATGCAGCTAGGTGCCCAATAACACTGGGAGGTCATTCACACAATCAAAAGCTGTATGCCAACCAGGTTTGGAAGCTGTGTGTGCTCTCAATTTTTGTTAGTTTGGAAGCAATGTAGGAAGAAAACCTGGGTAGAAGTGAATGTGTGGAAGCAAGGTAGGTTTTCCACCTACCTTGCTTCCACACTATCACTTCTACCCAGGTTTTCCTGTTAGGTTGCTTCCACAAACAAAACATCCACAGCTCTCAAACCTGGCAGCTATTACCACGATCAGGGAAAATTGGGCTAGGAAAGCCTAGCCCGATTTTTCCTGATTGTCAGAACCACTGCAAGCCCACTGGTTTTAGAGCGGGTAACCCACTCAAGAACCCCTGCCCCAAAACCAGGTTTGCGGAGCGAGCACTCCGCGAACCTGGTTTCTTAGATCGTGAGTAGTAGTGATTAGTAGTAGTGATTAGCCACGAAATCACTCACGATCCACTCACAGATCGTGAGTGATTTCTTTGCTCTAAGAAATACCTTTGATTTCTTAGATCAAAGTGAGCAGCTTTGTGCCATACCTATTCACGAGTAGACCCCCGGAGGGGCGGCAAAAAGCCGCCTCCCGACTCCGGGGGTCTCCCTAGTATGCCCTCTGTGCTCGCGCAGGGCATAATGGGGCTTCCGGGGACCGTGCAGCCCCCGAGCTCCCCAGCCCCCGCTGGCTCCGTCACTGATCCAACAATCGTGTGGGCGGCCGCCCAGGACTCCCTCTGCATTCATCTGTGGGGAGAGTGGGCTTAGCCCACTCTCCCCACAGTTTGGGGGAAAGCGGGTCTCATGGATCGTGAGACTCACCTCCTGGTTGCACACACAGCTCCCAAACCTGGTTAGAACACAGTTTTTGATTGTGTGGGTGACCTGCTTGTTTACACAGAACTAGAGCTCTAGTCAAGAGGACCATTATATCTGTTCCTCCCATTGAGGGGGCAATATAATCAAATTTCCACACCCTGATGAGAAACAAAGTCACAGAAGAGTAAAGAAGTGAATTCAAGGTGGCAGTGAACAGCCATTATTAATGCGGTTAAGCAATCAGGGTTCTAATCTTGACACCATCATCTCCAGAAACACCACTTTCTGCTTTACAACCAGTGGCTGGATAGCAGCTCTTTGACTATGGAACAGTCTGCCTCATGAAGTTGTAGGTTCTCCTTCTCTGGAGGTTTTTAGGCAGAGGCCAGACAGCCATCTGTCAAGGATGATGCAACTGTTGCTACCATTTAGCTACAGCAGTTGTTTCCTTATACATATTATAGAAGTGACACAATGCTGTCCTAAAGCACTCAGATCTAACAGTCCAATCCTGTGCTCCAAGGTGTGATAGAAATCATTATATGATCATGCACAAAACTTTCAGTCTCCCTTATGCCAGTACTGCAAACTAGGCCTGACACCTACACTGAGGAAGCAGTTGTTGATGCTTTTTAACACATGCAAGATGAATATCATATGGTCCAGGTGCACTGGACCCCCATCAGGAGAGAGACCTCTGGGAAATGGGGGATATGAAGAAAGAACTACTCATAATATGAAGAAAGAAGCAGAACTACTGAAGGCTCTTTGCAAAATACTCTATACACTACTACAGCAACCCTAGTGCTTTAATGTTCGTTCAACATTGTACTACCAAAATCTTTTAGAAAGGGATTTGAATGAGATGTTTTGGTCGAACAGGCCAGGCCCATAAACAGCGGGGCGTCCTGGGGCGTCCATCCATCCCTAAGTTTCTCCACTCACCTTAGCCATCTGTTGTCAGTGCTGCATGGGTTCTCTTTTTTCTATCCCGGCAATGGTCAGCAGCAGCTCCTGCTGCACATGCACAAGCATCCAATCAGAGGCTCTCCTGCATTCACTGGGAGCCCCTCCAGTCGTCAGGGCAGCTGCAGGGAACTTCTCCTACTTCCTCCAGAGCACTCTGCTCCAGTTGCCAGTTGCCCAGGGAGGAGAGAAGCAAAAGGAAGCACCCTCCAATGGTGCAGATCCTGTTGAGGTTCCCCCCCTCCATCATACTGAACTCCCCCACCAAAGCTAATCACTCCAAAATATACAGTATTTACTTGAATCCAAGACTAGCTTTCCCCCAAGTACTTTAATGTTAGAAATGGGGCAGGGGGTTCATCTTAAATTCAGAGTTCTCTTCCTTTGGCGTAATATAACCTTTTTAAAAGAAGTAATCTTAAATTTCCCATTTTAAAAAGGTTTAGCTTTTTAAAGCTAAAAATTACCCAAAAAGCTTTTTAAAAGGTTCACCCATTTACACAAAATTCAGTCATCTTCTCTTTTGGTCGAAACAGCCAGCCCAAATGCTGTTTCAACAAAAACTTTCAGCCATTTTGCTTTTTTTGTTTTGAACTCAAAACAGAACACAAAATCCATTTTGTGTATGTCGCTAGCCTACAATTGCATACACTATCACAAAACAAGTGTTTGTAGGTGGGAAACAAACAAAAACCCGCACATTTTCAAACAATACGAATACGATGACAAATATTTATATACCACTTTTCAACAAAAGTTCCCAAAGTGGTTTACATAGATAAAAATAAACAAATAAAATGGCTCCCTCTCCCCAAAGGGCTCATAATCTAAAAAAGAACACAAGATAGACACCAGCAACAGCCACTGGGGGGATGCTGTGCTGGGGATGGATAGGGCCAGTTGTTCATTAACAACATGTACATTTGCAGATTTAACGCTGAAAAGAACCTCCACAACAATTCAGCAATTTGACATAGAGGAAGTCACATTATTAATAAGCTTGAAATGTGCCAATCAAGCCTACCTTGGTTTTCCTCATCCCCTCTGCTGAAATCTTTAGATGTTTCTTTATCCCCAAAGAGACTCTTCAGGACAGCAGTTGCAATTGGTAGCATCATGGCAGTGGAGGCTGTGTTACTCAGCCACATGGACAGGAAGGAAGTTGTCAACATCATGCCTAAAATGAGCCTAGAATAAAGAAAGGGAATGAAGTCTGGAAATCAGAGATTTACAGGGTTATTTTGTTGTTGTTGTTGTTCCAGCTGAGAAAATTCCATACCAAGACCTCGTAAGATTAATCAGAACAAAGCAGCCTCTAGTTAAATTCTGTAAGAAGGCCCAAGCCTATACAGCTGGGATAAATGCTAATCTGATTTCAACAGCATTGAATTAGTTGGATTTCTTTGCTCCTCTTTTACTAGTCAAGGGGGGAAAGTTAGGAATGTTACTTGCACTAGATGAGGCCTACAAAACTTGTGACACACCAAGCTGAAAGCAGCTCTCTAGCCTTGTGTTGTGACCCTGCCAAATGCTGATAACCCTGTTCTTGCAGATCCAGACACACAGCAGAAACAGAATGCTTCCTGGGACTGCTATATATGGCTAGTTGCTCATATGAACATATGAAGCTGCCTCGTGCCAAGTCAGACCACTGGGTCCATCCCTAACCTCTACTGACTTGGTAAATAGGCACCATTATTGGCTCTCTTAAATTAAGCAACTATTCTGTCCCTATTTGATCCAGTATGGCATCCCTCCCAGTGTCTGTTGCTGGAGACTCTCTTGTGTTTCTTTTCAGATTGTTAGACCCTTTGAGACAGGGCCATCTTCTCATTACTCTTGTTGAATAAACCATGTTGATATTCTGTTCTGGGCTGCACCACAATCTCCTCTACGGCCCAGACCAGGTATGCCTCAGACTTGGGACAGCTCCCAGAACAATCAGTCAGGACCATGGCCAGAGCTCGCCAGGAACTGCAGGAGTTGGGTTCTGCAACCGGGAGATGTTGCTCCAGCAGTGTCTCCCAAGAGACCGCTGGGCTTTATAGTCTGCTGTTAAGGCTCAATGACTCTATCCTGCTCTTCCATAGGCAAGCCCTGGTGTTTAGAGAAATTGGCCCTTGCCCAATTTCACAGCAGTATGCTTTAGCTACATTGTGGGGCATCCACCATGCCTGGGGAGATCCTGAGAGGACTCTTCTGACTCAGAGGATGTTGGTAAGACAGTGTCTTCATATTTTTCGTGGGGTTGCTAGTTAGGGATCCCTAATTCACCCAATGTGAGGACTCCCTGTTGCTTGAGGTCACCATGCATCACCTTTCTTCCTCTAACCCTTTGTCCCATACCCCACCTGGGGGATTCCAGGCTCCAGGATAATGACATTTGAGAACCTTTTTTTGTTGAAAAGTGGTATATAAATATTTGTAATAATATCAAGGTTAGAGCTATCTACATTGACAGACAGCAGCTCTCCAAGGAGGCAGGGATATTTCTCAGCTCTACCAGAATACACCAAGGACTGGATCTGGAGCCTTCTGCATACAAAGCAGGTTCTCCGTCACTCAACTCTGGTCCCCACTTCACTGCAGTAACTCTCCATACACTAGTCTACTACTTGGCCAGCTAAGTGCCTGGGACACGGGACAGCACCTTTGGCAGTCAAGCCTGGCACAAACCTTGCAGATTATCAAAGGATTTTTATTCCTGACACATGTTGAATGGTTAAGAACTCTTTTTCAATGCTCATTTCTCATTAATGCCTTATGTTGAATCACACAGGTAATTCTGCTCAGTTATTCTGCTCTGCTTCTGACAGAACAGCTATCTCAGTAATGTTATATCTGGAATTTGTACTAAATGACTTCTGAGGAAAGATTTGGGTATTTTTAAACTACAAGAAATGTGTTCATGAAACATTTCCATTCTCCATAACTGAGTTTTTCATGGACATGCTCTATCGAGTATAATCATGTAGGCAATATGGATCTCAGAAAGATAGTTAATGACTGTGCACAATTCTAAATATATTTACCAGAACAAAGGCTCACTCAGTTATTCCAAGGTAAACCAAGTACTTAACTATGGCTGGACTGTGCCCCCTGTTTTCAGGTTTTTAATTACTGTGACCAGACAGTTGATTGACCCACCCCTTTTTTTCCAAATGCATCTTTAAAATATGCATGCCTAGCATAGGTTAGACTCTACCTTTGCTTGCTTGCTTGCTTGCTTGATTGCTTACCTATTTATTTATTATATTTCTAAACCGCCCCATACAAAAAAATCCCTGGACATTAATATTATGTAGAATATTTGTATACTGCTTTTGAACAACAACAACAAAAGCTATCAAAGCAGTTTACATCACAAAAGAGTGGAAAGATGGTTCCCTGTCCCATGCCTTAGATTAGAACATTTAAAAGTAAAAAGCAAAGCTCCTAGACCCTTAGAGAAATTATATAGGAAGGAAAATCCCACCAACTATGGCAGCTTCAGCCACACCTGGATGAAGTATCTACTCAAGATCTTGATCTGGCAACCTTACAAAAGCAGTGGAGTGGCAGAGGAACAAGTAAGGAGGTCCTTCCCTGCTTTTAAAGGGAACCACTCCACACCCCGCTGCCAGCTGCATGAACAGCTCCTGCACATCCCTACAGTCAAACCCAAGTTCAGTCACTTCATCAGTTACCTGGCTGGCTGGACTCCCACGAACATAAGGATTCTCAACGCAATCCTGCGATGCAGATTCCACTCTTCAATGGCAGCTGCCATGATTAAGCCACTTAGAAAGAGGAAGTTAGTGTCTACAAAATACTGGGGGCAAACTTTGTTGGCTGGAAGGACCTCTAGGAATGGGAAGAGAACTATGGGAAGAAGGGCAGTCACGGACAACGGCAGGGCTTCAGTGCACCAGTAAAAGGCCATCAACAGAATTACATAGAGGCATTTTCCTTCCTGTAAGGAAATCAAAAGAGAAAAAGGAAGAGATAATATTACATATGGTTCTTATAGCACTTGGGAATCTGCAACACCCTTGATAATTCTAATCTTCATATCCGTATCTTATTTGTTGCAATATCAACTTCACAAAGCAGGTAGCCATTTTCCTCTTCTTCTTCTTCTCTTTTTAATAGATGAGGATTTGAGGCTGACATATCTGTTTGCCCAAAACATCTCAGTTTATTGCCAGCCTCCTCTCTGGAGGAAAGGTGAGTTATAATGTAAAGAACACACAAAAATATTCAGCATGGAAAAAACAAGGGTGATCTACCATTGTGGGACAGCCATTAAGATACCTCTTCTTGCATTCACACCATCAAAATACTGTGTGCAAGAGAGCATAACCGAGAGGCTGTTCTCAGTTGCTATCAGAGTTTGCAGTAGGTCATAGTCAAAGAAGAGGCCATCTCTAAGGATGCAACCTCTGCAGGTTGGTAGAACATTTGGACACAGATTCGCTCCATTCTGATGCATGACTTTGGGACAAAGCATATGTGTTCAAACTTCTTCCAACACTCACAGGAGCTTATTATATATGGTGCTCAGTCCTATTAATGTTCTCGCTAAGATGATTTTATTATTGTAACCCAAAGAAAATATTGAAAGCTTCAATCTGAAATGGAAATTAATGGGGGTGGGGGAGAGGGACACACCTCTTTCTCTGTGAACCTTTTTTTTTTCAGGTAAAAGCAGCCCTCAGTATTATTTGTTGATATTATTTCATGTTAGAGAAAAAAATATCCTAAATGTGTTCTTATATCAAACACATTGATATCCCTGAAAAATGCCTGGGCATGTCTCTAGAAAAAAAAAAATCCCTCCTACGATCAGAGAGTGGATGTTGCCATTCCTGGAAGAACAGAATTGGATAAATTGACTGTTATCCATCGACAACCTGGATCATTTTATTTAATGAACCTGGAAGACAAATGGACTTACTGTGTATATTGTTCACTGGAATGTGCATTATGAACATAGAGAGCTGGAAAGAAAGTTGTTTCTATAACAGTCTTGTCTCTGTTGAAATGAATGAAAGTCTTCTTCTGCATAAAATTAAAGAAGAAAAAGCAACCATCCACACTGCTTTTTGCGCTCTGAGGGAAGCAACATAATATCCCACATATCCCTGTGGGGGTCAAATACAACTTGGAGTGGACAATTTTGATACGAAAACAGGCCTGTAAGGGAAGAGATAAGCATCGCTCGTCCTTCCCTAATGCAAACTTCCAGTCCAGATTGCAGCTCCAAGAAGGAAGGGAGGGAGGAAGGAACGAACAAACGAAGGATGGAAGGAACGAAGGAAGGAAAGACTCTTACATAGTCTGACCCTTAGGAAGGAAGGAACAAACAAAGGAAGGAAGGAAGGAAGGAAACACTCTTACACAGTCTGACCCTTAGGAAGATGTATGGCTGCTTCATCCTATAAATGCAAGAGGCAAGTGATAGGAAGCCAACTATCTTATGCTAAATCAAACTATTGCTCCATTTACCTCAGTGTTGTCTATATCAGGGGTTCTCAAACTTGGATTCCCAGATGTTGGTGGACTTCAACTCCCATAACCCCCAACCACAATGGCATCTGGCCATTATGGCTGGGGATTATGGGAAATGAAGTCCACCAACATCTTTAAAATAAAAAAAATTATATCCCGCTCTTCCTCCAAGGAGCCCAGAGCAGTGTACTACATACTTGAGTTTCTCATCACAACAACCCTGTGAAGTAGGTTAGGCTGAGAGAGAAGTGACTGGCCCAAAGTCACCCAGCAAGTATAATCGGGAGACCCATCAGGGGACCCAAGTATCATTGGGGGACCCAAGGTTGAGAACCCCTGGCCTATATGGACTAGCAGTGTTCCTCCAGGGTTTGCAGATGAATAATCTCAGCCTCAACTGGGAATGCCACATGCCAGGGATTGAACCTGGGATCTTCTGCATGCTAAGCAAATGCTCTTTTATTGAGCTATGGAGCTTTCTCTGAGAATTTGTGCCTCAATCTTACCCTTCTGCCACCTGGGTTAGTACAGACATACTTTCCAAGGATGGTGTTAAGAATTACTGAAACAGTAGAACCATTCCCTTGTTCCCACTCCTCAGGCGTTTAGACTATGCATAGGAGGAAGAGCAGGACAATGTCTGGTCACACACTGACTGTTAACATGCCCAGCCATGAACCCTTGGCAGCCACACATTTGGAATCAATGTGAGAGGGGCTCTGTATGGATACAGCTGTACTTGTGTAGAACTCCTCTATTCCACTGGGAAGGGAACCTGTTGTATTCTGTCTAGTAATCCTTTATGTCTTGCTGTTGAGAAGTGATAATGTAGAGAGTGTAGGGGGTGGAGACAGAAAGGAAAGGGGAGGGAAAGAGAAAGGATACAATGGAGTTGTTTCTGAATAGATCTTTAGTTAAATCTACATCAAATTACTTTGTGTTTATGAGGAAAGCAGCTATAAAACAGAACCCTAATCATGAAGGAATCCCAACTGCATGAAATTAGGAACATAGGAAGCTGCCATATACCAAGTCAGACCTTTGGTCTGTCTAGCTCAGTATTGTCTACACAGACTGGCAGCGGCTTCTCCAAGGTTGCAGGCCGGAATCTCTCTCAGCCCTATCTTGGAGATCAGTTACCTGGCTTGGAGATGCCAGAGAGGGAACTTAGAGCCTAGATACTCTTCCCAGAGCAGCTCCATCCCCTAAGGGGAATATCTTACAGTGTTCACATATAGTCTCCCATTTAAATGCAACCAGGACAGATCTTGCTTAGCAAAGGGGACGAGTCATGCTTGCTACCATAAGACCAGCTTTCCTCTCAAATTCTATGCATGTGCACCTTTACACACATAAGGCTCTTCTATTCACCTGTTATGTTCAACA
The DNA here is from genome assembly GCF_027244095.1 of Hemicordylus capensis. Taxonomy (NCBI): domain Eukaryota; kingdom Metazoa; phylum Chordata; class Lepidosauria; order Squamata; family Cordylidae; genus Hemicordylus; species Hemicordylus capensis. The sequence continues at coordinate 33,297,433 of NC_069660.1, read as the reverse complement.
CTTGTGCAACAAGTGCACAGTATACACAGGTACAAATATGTACACAGGTACAGCTATTCACACATTATGTTGAACACAGGTTCAGCAGTACACTTCCTAACAGTACCATGCATTGGAGGGGCCTATATCCACATTCATTAATAAAATGGACACAGGTACAGTCATTCACATAAAAACATGTTTCAGTGTCCAGACGTCTTTACACTTGTACAACATAATATCTGAATAGTGCTACAGTAATTAATACCAAATGCACAGCCTGGAGGCATGGCCAGTGGTGGTGTCAACATGAGCAATATGGCCGGCGCACACAGATATGCTCCTCCTCCATGTATGGGTAGAGCCAATCTTCACAATATATATGCAAAGTGCTTTGAACACTGAAAAACCACTACACAAATTCTATGCATGATTACTGTTAAGGTACAAGGGAGCCACACCATTTGTGGTTTCTGTTAATATTTCTTTCTTGTTTAGGTCTAGGGCAGCCAAATGTTCTTTGGATGTGGAGAAACCTTGTGAAAACAATTTCCACCACTGCTGTACCCATCACAGAAGCACCCGCCATCACACTTATGGTATTCACGTCTTCAGACCATAACTGTGGAGTGAGTGATGCATCAGGGGTTGGACTTCCACACACTCTCAGACTGGTGTACATGAGTATATTGCCCTTTTTTTTAAAGCATCTGAAGAGAGCTTCATTCACGCAAAAACATGCAGGAACGTACAGACATCTGGATGCAGGTACAACATAGTGGCTGAATACAGCTTCATAAACAGAAGTCTGAGCAGGGGCGTAGCAAAGTTGCAGTGGTTCCGGACAGGGGTGTAGCTAGCCTGCTGGCGGCCCGTGTGTGACCGCGGTAGGCTCCCCGATAGCCCCGCCCCCTGCGTCTGACATCAGACGCGGGGGCGTGGTCTGGCTCCCGAACGGAGTCTTGAGGCTCCGTTCGGGATCACTGCAGCAGTTTAACTGCTGAAGGGGCCGCGCGGCCCCTTTGGCGGTTAGACGAAGCCTGGTGCTGTGTTTGCAGCGCAGCCCAGGAGCAGCTCTTCCCTGCAGGGAAGAGCCGCTTCTGGGCTGCGTTGTGAACGCAGCACCAGTCTTAGCTCCCAAAGGGGCTGCGCGGCCCCCACTCGGGAGCTAAACTACCGCCCCCGCGTCTGACGTCAGACGCGGGGGGCGTGTCAGGGCCGCTCTCGCAGCTCCTGATTGGCCACCCGCCCGGGTTCTTTGAACCCGTTGGCCCAATGGTGGCTCTGCACCTGGTTCCGGAGACAAGATTTTAAAATGGGCCCCTCGCTGCCTTCCTCTCCTTCTTCTGGCCCCATGTCTCTGCTAACTATCCCAACTACAGTTACAAGGTGTAAACAGCAGCAGAACCAACTAATACAACAGTATCAATGAAGAACTCTAATAATTGCACATATCCCAACTCAAGTCCTTGAGCTCCATAACTTGCAAGTTCCAGCTATCTGAAGGCACCAACCGTATTATAGTTATACTATAAGCAGGGTGGAGGGCAGTTATTGTTTGCATGGCAAGCATGCCCCTAAAGCATTGTCTGGTAATTAAGCAATAAATGAATAAGGTCATTCCACTATTTTCACTTACCCCCACTATATTTATTTTATTTATTAATTTATTGATTTGATTTGATTTGATTTTTATACCGCCCTTCCAAAATGGCTCAGGGCACTATATGTGCACCTGTCTGAGATTATACTTCATGTACCCAATGGTGTGGACTGTACTCCATGAAAACTTGTGCTATAATCCATGTGTTAGTCTTTAAGGTGTGTCACAAGACTCGTCATTGTTTCTGGAGAATAAAGAGGTCCTGGCAAAAATAGCAAACAGATGAAACCTAGAATAAAGCTAATGTGGTCAGGAGATTCTCATCCAGCCCCAAGCCTCATTGAATAATGCAGGGAAATTAATTAATTCTCAGCCTTTGCTTCCTATCTGTAAAATGGTGCAACACCAACCATAGACTGTAGACACATTGCAGCTCTAACTACATGAAGTTTGAAGAGTTATCCCTACTGTTATTACCCTTAACAAACTCCCTAGCCCTGCTACCCTTCCTACCATCCCTCTATTCTCTAGGCTCAACTCTTGCTCCGCTCTCCCTACTATTTTTCTCTTCTTGTCACTACATCAAGCAACTTCCTCAAACCAACCTCCTTTCTCACCAATCCCTGTCACCCTTCGCACCAAATTCCTCCCTCCTTTGCTCCTTCTGCAATGGTCCACTTCTCTCTTCCTACTCTTAAAATAACCAAGACCTCAGCGATGTTGCAACATATCCTTTGCTTTTTGGGCCAAACATCCTTTCCAGTTAAAACACTAATAATTATGTAGTTGAGCTGGGAGAGGTCTCTGCCTAATTTAATAGCAGCGTTGAAAGCTAAATAAACCTCCTTGTATAGAGGCAGTATACCTTAGAAAGCCAGAAGCTAGGGACAAACACCAGGGAGGGCTATTACTTTTGTGCCCAGCTTTTAAGTTCCACAGAAGCAACTGGCTGGCACTGTAGGAAGCTGAGTGTTGGGTCACAAGGACCGTTCATCTGTGCCAACAGTTTTCTTGTTATGATTTAATTTTTTAAAAGTCTGGAGCTAGAGTTTTACCTGCATCACACCCCTCTAATGTGGATGCTCTCCCCCTTAATTCCAGACCCGGGGGGGTGGGGGATAGCCATGGTGTGGGAAGGAAAGCACTTTGCACATCCATGGATCAGATGTAATATTTTCTTTACATATCACGTTCACAAGAACATGTCCATGGGATTGTTGTTCTCCAGGGCTCAACACATCCACCCTCCCCCCGCCCCAGTCTCCGATGCAGGGAAAACGAAAGCAACTCTTGCAGAGGAGGAAGTGACCACGGTACTCTTAGCTCAATTAAGATTAATCTCGGCTCAAATTACAGTGATCACAATTAAAATAATTTGACTCCTGTGACACTCCCCTTCTCCCACCCCACTGCCCCATATTTACTTCCTCCAAGAGTCCTGTTTGCTGCTGCCAATCCTACGTGGGATAAGGATTTCTGGAGAGTTTTCTCATGCAACTTCGGAGTTTGCTAATAGCTACTAACAATGCAGGAGGGGAAGAGCGGCTCAGGCAATGGAGTGTGGAGACTAGGACGTAATGGCCCACCGCCGCAGCAGTCCCTACCCTGCTTGCTCTGGAGCTTCTCCTCCTTGTCTCCTCCAGGTCCTTCATTCAAAGTGGGTTTTTTGGCAATGCCACCAGCCAAGTCGGCTGACCTCGCCGCTGCCTAGCTTCCCACACACACCTCCCTGCTGCTCACAATGCACATGAGGCAGGCAGGTGGCTTCTGCCCTGTCCCGCTGCTGTCCAGAACGGAAGAGAGAGGGTGCACAGGCACCACTGCTCAAGTCTTGCCTTGAAGGCAAGGGAACCCCCCCCCCATCACCGCCCTCACCGCACCGAGGCTGCTGGCCATTGCACAGCCCACCCGGGGTGGCCGGCTGCAATCAGGCAGTGGCCGCGGGGGACAGGTGTGCATGACTGGCCTCTGGGGGGGGGGCCTTTGATGCAGCAGGCCGGGAGACAACGGTCTCCCCTTGCCTAACGGACAGTACGGCCCTGAGTCTGAGCCATTTGAGTTCACGATGCATTTTCTGAGAGGTAAGAGCCTCAAGACATGAGAAGGCTTGTGGTGGAAATATGAGGCTTGCCCATTGACTCACGACACAATCGATCAACACTGGAGGGTGGTGGAAATGGAGTGTATGTGAAGGAATGTGTCAGGGTTGAGCTGTAAGCAGCAGCCACTTGGGGTGGGCAAACCTGGCCTTCCTGCTGTTGCTGAACTACAACTCCCAGCAAAAAACAACAACAAAGTTGTGGCTAAGGATGGTGGAAGCTGTAGTTCAGTCACAGCTGGAAGGCCAAGTTTGCCCACCCCTGCACTGGGTGGTACAAGGCTAGAAGGCAGGACCAGGAGAGCCAAGCAACTAGTTGGGGCTCAGAGATCAAGCCAGTAGTCGGAGATCGAGCCGAACAGACAGCCAGGAATCAGGGTTCAAACCAGTAGTCAAAAGTCAGGAACACATCAGAGGATAAACCAAGCAGACAGCCAGGAATCATGGATCAAGTTGGTAACCAAAGGTCAGGGACACACCAGGGGTCAAGCTAAGGAGACAGTCAGTAATCAAGGGTCATGCTGGTAGTCAGAGGTCTAGGAACACACACCAGGAGTCAAGCCAAGCACAGATCAATGAAGCAAACAAGAACAAACACTCCAGAAGCATGGAAAGTTTGTATTGTGGGAAGACCTGCCTGCGACAGGAAACTTCTTATACTCTTCCTGCTACAAGGAGAGTCACTAAATGATCTCACAAGTAGGGTTGTCCAGGGCCCCAAAGGTCTAACAACCTGCTGCAGTGCAGCTAGTTGCCACTAGGAGGAGCAACATGCAGAGCCTTGGACTAGGCAGAGCACAAAAGAATGGAAGCCACAAAACCATAGATGTTGCATTAACTGAAATCTAGTGAGAGAGAAATTCTAATAGCCTAGTCAAAATACAATACCCAGGGACTAGGCTGGGAAAGGAATCCAAGAGAAGCTTGTGTATATAGCACCAGTATATAGCACCGCTCTTTCAATTTCAGAAAGTGAGGTTATTCGCACAATCAAAAACTGTGTTCTACCCAGGTTTGGGAGCTGTGTGTGCCTCACCTTTCGGTTGTGTGGAGCAAATTAAGAGGAAAACCTGGGGAGAAGTTATAGTGTGGAGGAATGTAGGAGGAAAACCTGGGCAGCTTTGCCTCCTACTTTGCTTCTACACAATCACTTCTATCCAGGTTTTCCTCTTACCTTGCTTCCGCACAACCAAAAAATGAGAGCACACACAGGTTTGGGAGCACACACAGCTCCCAAACCTGGGTAGAACAGAGTTTTTTATTGTGTGAATGACCTCAGTGGATTTCCAATGAAATCCCAGCAAAATCTGCAGCAAAGTCAATTGATATTAGTTGTCAGCATTCAAATGCAGAAGCAATGTCCATGAAGGCACCCGCTTTACAGGCTAAATAATTCCACAGTTTTGGAATTACTTAGCCTGTAAATCAACTGACAGGTGCAGCAGACCTATCACAGTGCAGAACTATCATGGCAGAGACATAATTGGTGATCTGCTCATTCACTTGCCCTTTCTGTTCCCACTTGGGCACTTCAGATTTCCAAAGATTAATCTGAGCAATCTATTTCCTCATCTTTCATTTTTATGGTAAAGCAAAGTCCATCTTGTGCGTGCCCTTCTGGCGGATGTGGCCAAAGTGCACCAGTTCCTATGGAAATGAGGGAGGTATGTGGACAGCATCCTTTCTTAATCACCTTTGGCCAGAAGGGTGACACAGCAGCTTTCTGACCACCTTCAAATCAATGGAGCAGAACCACACAATTTACTATTTTGCTTGCTTGCTTGCACTCTCTCTTCCTTCCTTCCCTTTCCATTTCAGCAGGATGCTTAAAGCAAGAAATGTATAATTAAATCAATGCAAGTACATCAGCTGCCCGGCACTGGGCAATGGAACTGCAAAACAGAACCTGCCCTGGTAAATCAGGGCAAATTAAAAGCGACACCAAATGTGACACCAAAGGCACTGAATGCATCTTCTGGTGTCCCTTTCTTTTGTTCAAAGCCAGTGCAGGCAGTGGGAGTTCCAATGGAAGCTGTGGCACTGGGGGACAGTAGCAGCTGAAGACATTTTGATGCCTGAAGCAAGTGCTGAAATGCTGCCCCCCACCCCCCACTTACCCACCCATTTGCATTCTCATCCTCCACCTGGCTACTTGGCTGCAGCAGGAATGGTGGCCATCGGCAGTCATCTTGCACCTATCAGGAGGGCAAAGGGCCACACTCCTCCTTGTGCATTCAGAGAGTGGAGAAAGTGCCCCTCTAGCCTGTAACGGAGCTAGAAACTTGTGCTGCTACTCACAGTAGTCATAGGAGCAAGCGAGCCAGTGAAGAAGCAGGTCAGTTCACTAACTGCTGCTCCTCCCCAATATTTTCCACCCAAGTTGTTCTACTTCACATTGCTGCATGGTGGGGCTGGTCCCACCAGAGAAGTGGTGGGTAGTGTAACCTTCCCCCCACACACACACACACACTGGAGCCCCAATCCAAATCTCCCTCCTAAAGCAGCTCTTAGATGCAGAGAGGAGAGCATTCAACACCATACAGTTCATTTTGCTGTAAAATGCACAGCCTCATAGCAACCAATCTTGCCTGCGTGTAAACTGAAATTATTTTTTGGAAAATGAATTATTATCTAACTTGATTAAAGTTCAAATAATTTTTGGTCACAAACAGAAACTGTCTTGTGACTGGGTTAATTTTCTAACCATGTAATGATTGCTAACAAGGAAAAATACGTCTTAGGTTTTTCCTCAGTTACACAAGACATTATTTACACAATCAGTCAGTACTATGAGTTCGGGGAAGGAACAAACTATAGTTCCATCCTATAAAACTGTACCAGGGGATTTTCTTCTATATCTTTTAACCTCTAAAGTCTAAAGTGAAACCCAGACCTATCTAGCAGCTGCTGATTATTGGATCATGCCTGCTTGCATAACAGGAAAGGCTGTCTAGAGGAAGGGAAAAGACCAAGGACACAACCCACCATATATCCTTCTCTTAAAGTAAAAGTAAAGTGTGCCGTCGAGTCGGTGTCAACTCCTGTCAACCACAGAGCCCTGTGGTTGTCTTTGGTAGAATATAGGAGGGGTTTCCCATTGCCTACCTCCCACTCAGTATGAGATGATGCCTTTCAGCACCTTCCTATATCGCTGCTGCCCAATATAGATGTTTCCCATAGTCTGGGAAACATACCAGGGGGGATTCGAACCAGCAACCTCTGGCTTGCTAGTCAAGTCATTTCCCCACTGTGCCATGCCCCCAATTGAATGGAAACTGCTCAAGAGAGCAATCATGGGGCAGTTAGCTAGATTGCCACCTTTTCAGGACTGAAATCTAACTTCTGGAGATGTACATCAGGTAATTGGTCCAGTAGTGGTACTTACACTGTACTGCAGCAGCTCCACGGGATTTTAGCCAAAATCCTTCCCCGTCCTCCTGCTAGAGACTCTGAAGACTGAACTCGGACTTTTAAATGCAAAGTGGATACTCATCTACTATGTACAACCAGTCCTTAGATCAGTGGTCCCCAACCATGGGTAGTCCCCGGATGTTGTTGGACTACAACTCCCATCATCCCCAGCCACAATGGCTTTTGGTTGAGAACTCCTGACTTAGATAGTTCAAGAAGCAGAAACCTTCTCTCCAACCTAGAAGCTCTGAGTTGAGGCTCATTATACCCAGGAAGGGAGAGAGAATTTTTATTTGACTCAGGTCTCATTTATAAAACAGTGGCTGACATGATGCACAGTGTCTTGTCAATGCTGGGCACTGCTTTGGGGCTGCTTTGAACATGTAAGGCAGCTCGACGCTGCTGAGAACAAGTGGTTGCACAAACAGTGCTGCCACAATTACTCTCATGCACACTGCTTGTGAGACCTCTCATTTTCAACTGCATTGGGGCTGCTCATGTGTCTGGAGCAGCCCTGGTGCCATGTGCAACATTGACGAGACACTCCACATCATGTTGGCCAACGTTTTTACAGATGTTATTGTGATACTGATATACATAAGAATATAAGTACAGTCTTGCAAGATCAGACCTAAGGCCTATCTAATCCAGGACCCTATTTCCCACAGTGGCCCACCAGTTTTCTTGGGAAGCCACACAACCAGGAGTTGAAGGCATGCCCCGTTTCCTGCTGCTGCTCCTCTGCAAGTGGTATTCGGAGGCATCCTGCCTCTGAACGTGGAGGTAGCCTATAGCCATCAGGATTAGTAGCCACTGATAGACTTGTCCTCCATGAATTTGTCTAAGCCCTGCTTAAAGCCATCCAAGCTGGTGGCCATCACCACATTCCCATGGCAGAGAATACTGTCAATGATATCAGTGATATGCAGGACCAAAGACCATAGTGGTAATTACCAGTAGCAATTTAGAGTACTGAGGTGAACAAGAAAGTATTTAAGTGATGAAATACAGCCATATATTACCTACAATAGAATAACAGCACCATCTGGCACCAGCTGCTGTAACCTGGTGTGTCCACAGACAGTGCCTCTGCTTATCAGGAATCCTATTCCAATGGTAGTAATCTTTTGACTTGGGAGGTTGTAACGGAAGTTTACTCCTCTAAAAAATGCATACATGACCCATCAAGAAAAATGACACCAGTGCTACTATTCCTTTACCTTTGTGGGTAATTGGGCATGCATATGAGCCTTTGAAGATACTAATTGAAAAAATATGTGAGAGAATCACCATGCCAGAGGGAGTGCAATGTTAATTTTGGCAAAAAAAGAGAGAGGAGAATCCTCAAATGCCTTCAAATTAGACTTTATAAAATGTCCATGTGCTCTGGCAAAGCCCTTTTCAAGGACTTATTCCAATATCTGTCATCAAAAGAGGCTGAAAAAGACATGCCTTGCTCCTTGTAGCTAAACTCTGTTAGCAATTTTGAGAGATTACGGTAGCCACATTCACAAGTAGCATGGAGTTGCCCAATATTCTCTTATCCATCTTCCAGATCTTGGGAGTGGAAATAGAGAGAATATTGAATGGAGCATCTCGCAAATCAAACCTGCATGGGTTCAGATGTCACATACCCGTTGGGAGTGCGTGCTCTCATATCCTGACATTGTATCTACATGTTTCTCACTTACAGACTGGCCAAGCAGTCTTGTGAATCCACCCTATCAATGGCTATTGATCTTGATGGCCATATGCTACCTCCAGGTTCAACAGAAGTATGCCTCTGAGTACTAGTTGCAGGGGAGCAGCGGGGGGGGGATGTCTTCATCTCCTGCTTGTGGGCTTTCCAGAGGCACCTGGTAGGCCAGTCTGGGAAATAGGATGCCAGACCATTTCCCAGATCTTACTGTAAAACGTTAAGAATTGCTTGTTGTGAGTCACCTTGGGCACAGCTTGTGTAAAGATGACATACAAATAAATGTGATTGGTTGGCTGAGAAATGTGCCCCAAATAATCAGGCAGCAAAATTTTGTTTTGTTTTTTTAAACTTTAATCAAGTGTTTACAATAATAGTGCCTGTTTCTTCTACAAAGGAGAGAATGCCCCTTCTAAAATGAGGATCTGAATGATGCAACATATGTGGGCGTTATTTAAAAGCCAAGGATTTTAAAAAACTATTTATTCCTATGGAAATACATGTAAATAGGTCAATTAAAGTAATAATATGACTGTGTGTAGTGATTAACTGAGTGACAGCCCTCACCAAAATATGTCGAATGAGCATCTTATTTCCGCTCTTTCAATGCAGGCTTTTGGTTAGAGAAAGTATGGGGTTGTACCACACTAGGGCCTGTGCAGGAGCATAGGGAGGCTGGTGGTGGCCCGTGTGTGGCCGCCGCTGTGGCCCCCTGGCCCCGCCCCCGCATCTGAGGTCAGAAGCAGGAGCGTGGTCTCCCTCTCAAATGGGGCCGTGCAACCCCATTTTGAAGGGAGATTGGCCCAAGCTGTGTTGGGCAGCACGGGCCAGAGTGACTCTGTCTGCCTTAAAGGCAGGGAGAGTCACTCCAGCCGCACCGCCAATGCAGCGAGGGCCGATTTCAGTACCAAAATGGGGCCTCATGGCCACATTTGGGACCAAAATAACGCCCCACCCACATCTGATGTCAGATGCCAGGGGGCTATCTGGGGCCACATTCACAGCCCATGATTGGTGGCGGCCTAGGTTCTTTGAACCTGTTTGCCCAATAGTAGCTCCACCCCTGGGCCTGTGTCAATACAGAACGCGAGAGCAGGCCGGTCCAGATGAATAGCAGTCTGCAGCAGCCCTTACACTCAACAGCATCAGGGCTGCAGTAAGAACACATCTGCTCCAACGTCAGTAAGGACATGCTGTCACAAGCTCAGCCCATCCTTTAATAGTGTGTTAGGGGTATTCATCAGAATCACTCCTCAGTGCACTACAAAACCTTGTTTAAACACTCTTAGAGCTACCGTGGTAGTCTATTTGGGGGGCCACTTTCACAAAAGTGTACTGGAATATTTTGATTCTGTAGTTCAGAAAAAGTACTTTGATTAACTTCAGAGTCTCCGAAAGCTGGAATCTAAAAAGCATGAGGCTTTGTAAACAATTGGCTTCAAGGAGTTCCTTCCTTCCTTCCTTCCTTCCTCCTTCCTTCCTTCCCTCCCTCTGCCAATATTTCCTGAAGCTACTCACCCTTCATCCCTTCACCACCAGCAAATATAGCTTGGATAGGTGTTGGTATGCTTGGGAACCAGCCATGCAGCATTATAGCCACTGCTAGTGCTGCTTCTCTCCTAGTCTCAAAGGGCTCCCCAACTCAGTTTTGGCACCATCCTAATAACCTCTGCAATGTCCAGAGTATCCATTATTGAAGCGGAGGCCTTTCGTAACCTGACCCTGGTTGACAGAAGAACAGCTTACAGCACCTGCTGCCTGCTTCAAGGTTGAGTCCCACTGACACCAAGTCCATTAGAAGCTGTAGTGACAAGCTCTTTGCACACCTCATTAAAAATGCCCGCTGTGCCCCTGCCAAGAGTACAGCTCTTCCAGCTGCCTCCTGCCCTGCCTGCTCCTCTTGCAATCATTCACCATTTCCCAGAAAGGGTTGACAGCTCCATCAGCACCCAGGTTAAGAAGTCCGCAACCTCAGACAATGAGACAAGGGGGCTGTTCCTGAGAGAACCACTGGGATCCAACTGGATCTTGGCAGTGTCATGGCACCAAACCCAGTGCTGAAGCCTGGCTCTTAGCCCAGGTCAAGGGTGCAAGTGTGCTCTTAACTCGGCTGCCGGGATCATGTGTCAGAGCCGGCTGCTTTCACAGAGATGGAGGCCAAGAGCACCCATTCCCTGGGGGGAATCTCAGCCCTACCCAGGTTAGCACTGCCCTACCTGGGTAGGAAATGGTCATGAGAACGACCTCAGTGTCTGCTGTGACACATGTGTGTGCATAACCTAGAACGAATAATGCTTTCTAATTCAGAACTTGTATTCATATGGAAATATATACAGATTTATTTATCAAATCCCATATGATTAGCCAATCCATATTTCTTAACTGAGTGGCAGTCATATTAGGCAGATGGATTATTAAAACAATTCCTGAGCTAGTAATATTTTCCAGGTTCACAATTTTTTATGTATTTTTAGGAAGCTGCCTGATTGTGAGTCAGAACTCTGGTCCATCTAGTTCAGTATTGTCTGTACTAAATGGCAGCTGCACTCCAAGGTTTCCGGCAGGAATCTTTCCCAGACCTACCCTGGAGATGCCAGGGATTGAACCTGGGACCTTGTGTATGCAAGGCTCTTCCACTGAGTATATGTATGCTCTTCCACTGAGCTGCAGCCCCAGCCTTCCCCAGTTCTTTTCTTGCACTTTGATAACATCTTCAACTGGTACAGAATGTGACAGCTAGACTCCTTCCTGGGACCCACATGCTTGGGAACAAGTCTCCAATTTTGTCCCATCTGCATCATCTTCTAAGCACAATTCATGGTGCTGGTATTTGCCTGTAAGGCCCTAAATGATTTTTGGGACCAGAGCATTTGAAAGACTAACTCTCCTCACATGGGCCTGCCCTCATTTCGATCATCCACCAGAGCCTCCCACTGAGTTCTCCTGCCTTTGGAAGACCAATTGGTAAAGACCTGCCACAGGGTCTTTTCAGCGATAGCATGCATTGTATGGACCTTGCTCCCCAATAAGCCCACCTGGCACCTTCACTGATGGCTTTCTGGCAGCTGGAGAAGGTGAGGCTATTCCCACAATCAGCAAAAATTGTGCTAGGGAAGGTTAGCTCAATTTCTCCCGATCGAGGGAAGCAACGGGAGCCACGCAGCTCCCGGTGGCAAGCCCGGTTAAATCCCGCTGCTTAAACGATATTAGTGTAGGATTAGTGAAAATCCGCTAACCCCATTTTCCTGATTGTGTGTCACTACTCCGTGGCTCCACCCCACAGCAACTCACGAACAGCCTCCCCACCAGGAAGCTGCAACAAGCCTCCCGGCTTCGGGGAGGGGGGCTCCTCAGAATGCCCTGTGCACTAGCATGGGTCATTCTGGGATTTCCGAGGACCAGAAGGTCCCCGAACCCCACCACCCCAACCAACTCTGTAATGGAGCCGGTAATCATCTGGGCAGCTGATTCAGCCGCCCAGGGGGGGCTTCCTGCTCATGTGCGGAAAAAGCAGGTCAAGCCCATTCTCCCCACAAACCCCATTCAGGCCCTCCACACTATTCGTGTGGAGGGCCTTATTGTATCTGTTTTATCAGGTGTTTAGTGTAGAAAGGAGCTCCTTTTAAAGTGGTGTTTCTCTTATATTTAGCATTAGAAAAGCAACTGCCTCATTCAGCCACAGCTTGCTGATGTCTGTTTTATGGGTTGTTGGGTTTTTTAGCGAATAGCCTCATTCACATTATCAAAAAGGATTGGTGAACTTGAGTACACCCACCAAAGCAGAAATGATGTCCTGTACCACTGGCGCATCTGCCGTTCTCCTCACTACCCTTCCCACAGCATTCACACTTACAGCCTTCATCTGAAGCAGCTTCTGTGACTGGGAGACTTGGTCACGCGTGCCTACCGATCATGGAAGTGCCCACCATCATGCTTACAGTCTTTGCCGCTTCAGACAAAGACTGTAAGCATGAGCATGGAGGGAGGGGGAGGGAGGAGAATGACAGGCATGCCAACAGGGCGGGACTTCCATTCTCATTTTGGATGGTGTACTCAAGTACACCATTCTTTTTAGATAAGGGGTAAATGAGGCTAGTGAGTCCTTCAAGACAGGGAACCATCTTTCCCCTATTATTGTTGTTTCTTGTTTACACAGTCAGACAGGTGTTATTGACTGGTTTATTTTATCCAGACATCGAGTCCTTCCCAAGGACCTGGGATGGCTGAATTTTATTGTCAATTGTTATAGATATCATCACAGAATATAGGCTGTTCCCAGTAAATTATTATTATTATTATTATTATTATTATTATTATTATTATTATTAATTTTACACAGTCAGACAGGTGTTATTGACTGGTTTGTTTTATCCAGACATCGAGTCCTTCCCAAGGACCTGGGATGCCAGAATTATTGTTGTTGTTGTTGTTGTTGTTATTCTACACAAACCACTTTCTGTTGAAGAATGGTATATGAATAATAATCATAATGCTTACTGCCTCCCTCCTACAGTCTTTCTGTTACTGTTCTGGCTTTAAAAAATAATAATTGCTGTTGTTATTCTTGATTAGTCTTATTTTTATTCCTCTTGTAAATGTTAACTTACTATTGTAAGCTGCCTTTAGAGTCTTTTTGTGACAGAAAGGTGGGATATGAATGCTTAGACATCATCATCATGATCCCAGACCTGACATTTTTGCCATTATCCTTGACAGCCACACAGCTGCAGCCCACCATCTTGTGGAGTTTTTATTCTCTGTCAGTCTTGAAAAGTCCTACACACTCACCCTGCTTCTTCTTCTCATCAGCCTTTATCAGGCTGATAAGTTTATCCCAAAGTATTTCAGTCAACTTACCATTCGTGGTTCATCGCAGCTGGATATGCAAAAATGAAAGCCAGCTTGGCATTTAGGGCAGTGTCGTCTGCAGGTTTCAGGGGATCCTTGGCAAATGGCCCTCCATGGGCCTCCGCCGACTTGGGCCTCCCTGGCGTTCTTGGTAGAGTTTATCTTGGTGGGTGGGATAGAAGAGTTGACAACGGAGCAATTCTCCGGGCCAAGATAATCACCTCTGCACAAAGGCTACAGGTACAGAGGTGGTCTCAGGGATTGGCAGTATGCCTTGGCAGTTTCCAGTGCTGCTGACCCCCGGTGTTGGTCCAAGGTCCGGTACTTCATAGATCCCATAAGATAACTCCACAGTCTTCAACAATAATTGAAGGGGATGGTAATGTCCATTACACCCCCAGCAGCAAAAACATGAGCTTTTGGGAGAACAGTGTGGGCGAGAGCTGCACAACTTCTGCCCTCCAGCTGTTCTTAGACTACAACCTCTATCATCCCCAGTTACAGTGGCCAGTAGTCAGACATGATGGGAGTTGTAGTCCAACAACAGCTGGATGGCTGAAATTGTGCAGCCTGATATAGACCCATTCTTAGAATCCTTAGAATCACAGCCTGCTTTTTAAATGGAAGATCGCAACCTTATGGCACACCTATCTACATTTCACGGATGAAAACAGGGATATGATTGTTCGTAACCCTTCTTCTCATCCAAAGATCACTGCCTGAGCATCCTCCCTTATGATTATACATTGTTGAAAGCTGCATTTTGCTTGCTGTGGTTCAGTTTAGAAGCCAGCCACAATGGGCAGGATCTAGACTAAGTTGGAAGTGCCTAATTCCCTTTAAAAGTGAGGGCCTTAAGTTAGTCATGCCTAACTTGTCTCATTTATTTCAATTGTTCTTGGCCATGACTGGCATGTCTGGATTGCAAAGTGTTGTATCCAATATGTCTATGTGTTGTATCCACAGCAATGTAGGCAGAACTGAACTCATGCAGCGGACATTTCCTGCTGCCTCCTCCTCACTGCAGCCCCCTGTGCCACCCATACATCCACTATTGGGGGTCAGGGGCCCTCCAGAACAGTTTAGGATGGGGCACAGAGGCTGAAGCTAGAGGGGGCGAGGGGACTTGCACAAGTAGAAGTGTCTTTTCATTCATGCAAGTCACCTTTGGATACAATCCAAGCCAACGCAAAGAGCTCTGTTTGGTGATAAAGATATACTGGAAAGACATCATTGTCCTGCAGGAGTTGCAGTGAGTGAGATGACTTGCTCTGCATGGGGCTTTAGATTTCATGCACATGCATTTATACACATGTGCACTAGAGATAAAACGCACCCATTTTCTACTTGGAGATTTAACTCTGATGCTGGAAATGAAGCTGAATTCTGAAGAATAAAAGTTTAGAAATGGACACTAACCAGATTTAACAAGGTATAAATCCCCAAAAGCAAAAAAGCAAGAAAAAAGTGGTATCTTCTAATTTTGTTTTGTTTTTTCACTGACTTACATGTTGCACAGCATAATGTGGTTAGTTCAAACCACCTGCACTTCTGCAAGAGTCTAACAAACACACCTGCCGTGCTGTGGAACAGGGATGTTCTGCTAGTTTCCCTTGCACAATTTATTTATTATTTTATTTTATTTTATTTTATTTTATACCACCCAAAACTTAAATCTCTGGGTGGTTTACAAGAAGATAAAAACAACATTAAAACATTAGTTAAAAACAAGAACAAGAAATTTAAAACACAACAATGTAACATTGTTAAAACAATATTAGAAAAAAAACATTAAAAACAATCAAAACAGTATCAGTTAAAAGCCTGGGTGAACAGGTGCGTCTTTAAAGACTTTTTAAAAATTGTCAGAGATGGGGAGGCTCTTATTTCACTGGGGAGCGCATTCCAAAGCCTCGGGGCAGCAACGGAGAAGGCCCGTCCCTGAGTAACCACCAGACGAGCGGTGGCAAATGCAGACAGACCTCTCCTGATTATCTCAATGGACGGTGGGGTTCATAATGAAGAAGTCGTTCTCTTAAATACCCAGGGCCCAAGCTGATTAGGGCTTTATAGGTTATAACTAATACCTTGTATTTTGCCCGGAAACATATCGGCAGCCAGTGTAACTCCTTCAATACAGGAGTAAAGTGGTCTCTCCTAGATGACCCAGAGACCAGCCTGGCAATTGCATTGTTGTGATACTATTTGCATTATTCCCAATGTGATTGTGCAAGGATAAGTAGCAGCAGAGCAGTCCTCTTCTGCAGCACTGTGGCCAAGTTTGTTAGATCCTCGCAACAATGTAGGTAGTTCTGTACCACCTGGATTACGCTGTGAAACATGTAAACCAGTATGGTTAGTCTTTTTTTCTTGTATGAAAAGCCAGCTCCCTTATTGTATTGTATCATCTGTACAGGGATAGTGAGCTATCCTTGCTAACTGAGCAAAGGGGCACCTTTTAAAGGGGTCTTATATTTAGCGGGCGGGGAGCAACTGTCCTTATCCATCCCCAGCACAGCATCTCTCCAGTGGCTACTGCTGTATCCATCTTATGTTTTGTTTTAGATCGTGAGCCCTTTTGGAACAGGGCTCTTATTTCTTTCTTATGTAACCCACTTCGAGAACTTTCTTGTTGAAAAGCAGAATGATAATAATAATTGTTTATATCATATTTATTAAATTAATAATTAATAATAATTATTTATTAATTAATACTAATGATGATATATTCCTGGGGAACCATAAAATAGAGATTATCTCTGGTAAATAAAGGCTACTACAAATATTTATATATCGCTTTTCAACAACATTTCCACGGCAGTTTACACAGAGAAATAATAAATAAATAAGCTATCCCCAAAGGGCTCACAATCTAAAAAGAAACATAAGATAGACACCACCAGCAGCCACTGGAGGGGCTGGATAGGGCCAGTTGCTCTCCCCCTGCTAAATAAAGAGAATCACCACTTTTAAAGGTGCCTCTCTGCCCAGTTAGCAGGGATGAGACACACATTAAGTATGTCAATGAAGAAAATGGGGGGTGGGGAGTGCCTTGTGTCTTCTCCACAACAGACCAATGAAAAGATTTCCACACAGATCATGCTTTCAAATCTTCCTTATCCAAACTGATTTCTGATCACTTTTTACTTTGGCACATGGCATATGTGCACATGTGTCTTGTTTGCCACAAGCAAATGCTGCCAGTTTTGCATGCCCTTGCAGTACCTCACTGTTGACTAGCAGCACCATGCAAAACTGGCAGGTTCTTCAGTCATGAGCTGGAGACCAGTTTTCACAAGTGCAGCAGGTCTGTGAAGCTTCCCTCCGTATCGAAGCACATTTCAAGTGTTGTTTAGGTGGAGTACTCTGGCATTTGGAAATTTTTAAATCTGCACTGGCAGAATGAGACGCTACTCAGAATGAGCTAATTAGGAACAGTGTGCCCCTACTAAATAAGTATGTTTCTTTTCTTTTTTCTTTTTGTCAGTCCAATAACTCAACTAGTAGATGAGAATTCCACTTAGGCCTCTAATGAAGACCTCATTCCAACTCAGAAATGGATGTAGCACTAACTTTCCTTCCTGTCGGTATGCCATCTGGAACTCAGCCACATAAACTTCCTTTGCCTGCTGTGACTTTACCTCTCCCAACCCCCTTGGCATTTCAAGACGCTGCTAAAAAATGTAACCTGTGCCTCCTTTTTCCAGTAATGCCTGCTGGCTAAGCTCAGCTCCCAGCATCAGAACTTAATCCCCCATGGGCACAACAAGCATTTCTGGCTGCCAAAATAAAATGAAGCCATTTATTATTATTTTTAATCCAAATAAATCTGTTTATTCAGAAGACAAATAAAATAAACTTCTCTAAGACAGCAGAAGTCTCTGCTTTGGGCTCTTCCATACTCTGCTATTACAGAACACAAGAATCGAAGGCAGAAAATGCACTTGTCTGAAAGCCATAAAAATCATATTAACTTCCACTTCAAAGAGAGCTGTGTACATCTTTGGGTTCTTCCTCCTTGCACCTTTTATATTGCTAAAGCAATCAGCTAGAGCAGAAGCCAGGTAGGAATGATAAGATCATCATGCTACTGGTAGTTAGGGCCAGCCATGTTGTACTATAGGGGTTCCCAAACTTGGGTCCCCAGATGTTGTTGGATTAGAAGTCCCATCATGCCCAGCTACAGTAGGCTGGGGATTATGGGAGTTAGGAACATAGGAAGCTGACATATACTGAGGAGATTCTCACAATCAGCCAAAAGCGGGCAAAGGGAGCCTAGCCCACTTTTGGGTGAGCGTGAGAACCACCGGGCTCGCAGGTGAGCCC
The DNA here is from genome assembly GCF_027244095.1 of Hemicordylus capensis. Lineage (NCBI taxonomy): Eukaryota > Metazoa > Chordata > Lepidosauria > Squamata > Cordylidae > Hemicordylus > Hemicordylus capensis. The sequence goes on along the minus strand of NC_069660.1, from coordinate 33,279,472 downwards.
AGTTTCCTCAACGCGGGTAATCTGCTTGGGTAGCCCTCCCCTTAGATGAGGTTACCGGAGCGAGTGCTCTGCTAACCCCATCTGTTTGATTGTGTATTGCCGCCGCGTGGCTCCACACCATGGCAATACATGAGGAGACCCCTGCCGGGAGGCTGGAAAAGGCCTCCAGACCCTGGAGGTCTCTCCAGGATTCCCCGCATGCTCACGCGGGGCATCCTGGAACTTCCAGGGGCCACGCGGCCCCCGATCCCCGCAGCTCCTGCTGGCTCTGTGATGGACCGGCAGTCATGTGGGTGGCCAATCCAGCCACCCAGGGCTGCCAGCATGCTTGTCTGCGGGAAGAGCGGGCTAAGCCCGTTCTTCCCGCTAACCCCATTCAAGAGAGTCTCACTGATCGTGAGACTCGCCTCACTGAGTCACACCACTGGTCCATCTAGCTCAGTATTGTCTACACAGACTGGCAGTGGCTTCTCCAAGGTTTCAAGCAGGAATCTCTCTCAGCCCTATCTTGGAGATGCTGCCAGGGAGGGAACTGGGAACCTTCAGATGCTCTTCCCAGAGTGGCTCCATCCCCTGAGGGGAATATCTTGCAGTGCTCACACATCAAGTCTCCCATTCATGTGCAACCAGGGTGGACCCTGCTTAGCTAAGGGGACAAGTCATGCTTGCTACCACAAGACCAGCTCTCTGTAGTCCAACAATATTCTGGGGATCCATGTTTGAGAATCCCTACATTCTGGATCCTTGTTAGTGAAGAGGGGTAGGAAAGGAAATGTAACACACTACAACTCCTGGGGTAAGCACATTAGAAAGATGGAGCAACAGAGGGTACAACAGGTAAAGCAACTGCAGAGACAGAGCATACGCGTGACAAGCGAGCAGCTTTGCACAATGAACCATTAGAAAGCTTCTTGCTGATGCAGACAAGGCTGGATAATTCTGTTAATTGGCACCCCTGCTTAATCCTCTTAGGTATGAGTAAGTGCCTTTAGGAGAAGCTGCTGTCTTGATACTTGCTGATGCCTGATTTTCATGACATACAAAGGAAATGTCAGGCTTGTTCCCAAATGGCTGTTCCCCATTTTGACGGCAGTTGCATGCAGTGACAACTAGCTTCAAATTGTGATTGAGCCATCAAAAAAACAAATGCCACAGACAGAACTAAACTAAATGCCTCAAAAACAATAGCCCTATTCGAACAATTATGCTGGACACCCATGTGATTGATTGATTGATTTGATTTTTATACCGCCCTTCCAAAATGGCTCAGGGCGGTTTACAATTAAAAACAGAAACCATTAAAACCAATAACAATTAAAACAGAGATATAAATATGTACACCAATTTAAAAACATCTTAAAATACAATTAAACTATCAGAACAATTAAAACCCTGAAAACCAGGTTAAAACCTTGAAAAACAATTAAAACTAATTAAAAACCCTGAAAGGCCAGGCCAAACAGATGGGTTTTAAGGGCTCTTAAATATGATGAGTGTACAGTGTACACAGGAACAAGCCTGTACACAGTTATTCACATGTTATGCTGAACATAGGTACAGCAGTACATTTCCTATCTGTACCAGGCATTTCAGGGGAACCCAAGAACACAAGAAGCTGCCTTATCAGACCACTGGTCCATCTACCGTAGCTCAGTACAGTGTTCTCTCAAACAGGGATTCCCAGATTTTGTTGACTACAACTTCCATAATCCCTAGCAAAAGGCCACTGCAGCTGGGGATGCTGGGAGTTGTAGTGTACAATGTCTAGGAATCCCTGTTAGAGGGAACAATGCCTCAGTATTGTTTACACTGACTGGCAGTGGCTCACTGCAAGGTTTCAGTCAGGGCTCTATCCCAGCCCAGCCTGGAGATGTCAGGAATTGAATCTGGGACCTTCTGCATGCAAAGCAGATACTTTACCACTGAGCAATGGCCCCATCCCCAAAACCCAGGTTCACTTTTAAAATGAACGCATGTACTGTACAATCATTCACACAAAAACATGAACAGACTATCATTTTTCAGTGGGAAGAGTTACGCATTCAGCTGCGAGTCACAGAATACTGGGCAATCAAGTGATGCAAAATCAGCTGATGCACACACATCTGTGATCCCACCAAACTTTGTTATAGCAAAGTTTGAGAAGCACTGGGGTCTGTGTACTCAGCACAACCTGCAGTGCTAAATATTCCAATTGTTACATCTTCCATAAAGTCATTGGGCTTCCTTGGGTGTGATTAGAGTTTGGGCTGGGCCTAACCACCATAAGTCCCATGGGTTGTATCCAGCTTGGCAGGGAACAAATTGTGCAGACTTATTGTAGTGCAAAAGAATGCCTCTGTGATTCTGCATAAAACCCACACAGTTTAATGTAACATGAGGAAAACACTGACTATTGTTTATCAGGAATCTGAGCTCCTTTGATGAGAGTAGTCTGCATTTAGAAGACGACACGCTTGGTTTTCTTCGAGCCCTGTATGTGGGCTTACAACAGAATTGTCTTCAAAAGACATTAAAAACTAATAATGTTGTTTGTGCAGCTAATGTAGAACAAGTTAACATAATGAGATATTTACAAGCCCCCAAAAGGAATTAACTATTGGTTCTGTAATCTAATTTTTAACTCTTTGAAGCAAACCAAACATTACATATGCACTTAGAAATTACTGAATATCCAAAAAGGGAATTATGAACTCTTAAAGAAGCTCTTCCAGCCTACATGCTGTGGTACCAAACAAAGCTACACATAAAATGTCTTGTCTACAGAAAAGTAAAGTGTGCTGTCGAGTCGATGTCGACTCCTGGCGACCACAGAGCCCAAAGGTATCCCCAAAATAGGCATCCCCCTCCCCACACTTTTGTTGTTCTCCTGGCTCCTAACTTCACCCCCACAAGTCAGGACCAGCAGAAGGTTTTTTTGCTGCCTGTGGTGAACTGAGATTTGGGAAGCCCTCACTTTTGTCCTTTGTATTCCAAAAGGCAGGAGGCGGAGGTGGAGGCAGCAGCAACTGTCATCTTGGGGAAAGCACTTTCTTTATGAGAAAAGGCTATGCCATTTAGGGCTTTTTAGTTTAGGGGAAAGGGGACATGATTGAGACATAAAATTATGTGGAAAAAATAAAATGATGTGTAGAGAAAGTGGAGTTCTCTCTCTCTCTCTCTCTCTCACACACACACACACACACACACACACAGCACTAGAACCAGGGCTCATCCAATGAAACTGATTGGCAGGAGATTTAGGATGGACAACTTCTTCATATAGTGCATTGAGCAAGGTAGGGGAGACAAATGTCCCTGGGCCACCAGAGTCTGCCCCCTCCTCCAGGGAACCACCTTGCCCCCTTCCCACACGCTGGCAAATGAAGTCCTCACCAGCTGGGGTCCCCCCCCCCCCCCCGCTCCCAGCCTGTGAGCACTTTGTTTGCCAGCTAGGTGTTCTCACTTGGAGTGAGGGAGAGAAGGAACCACATAGCCAGCAAACAAAGCACCAGCAGGCTGGGGAGGACTGAATGGTCACACATCCCCTGCACTGGCGTGTGCCTGATGTCAGCACAAGGGGTGTGGGCAGGTAGGGCTGGCGGCGGCAACCTGTCCTGGGCCATCAGCAAACCTGCTGCACTACTGACATGGGGTAAAATTAATCTATAGAATTCCTGGCCACAAGATGTAGTGCTGACCACTTTAAGAGGAGATTAAACAAGTTCATTGGGGGTCAAGTCCATCAATGGCTCCTCGTCTTGATGTCTATAGGCTATCCTCCAGGTTCAGAGGCAGTATGTGTCTGAGTACCAGCAGCAACCGCAGGAGAGGGAGCATGCCTTCATCTCCTGCTTGTGGGCTTCCATGATGCATCTGTGGACCACTGTGAAAAAGAGGGTGTGGACTAGATAGGCCTGGACATGATCTTATAAAAACAGGTCTTATGTTATAAGATCATGGCCAGGCCTATCTAGTCCAGCATCCTCTTTTCCACAGCGGTCCGCAGTGGAGCCACAAAGTCTCCATGGGGGCGAGCCTTTTTATCTGCCTGAGCTGCCCAGGCATAGGCACACTTATAAAGAGAAGGCAGGAAAGAAATGCAAGATATTGAAAAAGAATACGAAAAAATAGTATCCCTGTCAACTCTTTATCATTTATTTTATGTTACAAGATCATAAAACAAATGCGCAAGAACCAATGATTAAGAACATAAAACAAGTATCCCTGGGGCCCAACTTTGGGAACCACTCGCTCGCTTAATGAGGCTATTCACACAGGCGTGCAAAACCAGGCTAAGGGAGCCCAGCCCGGTATAGCGTGCATGTGTGAACCACCGGGATCACAGCCAATCCCAGCAGCACCATGGCGGCAAACCCACCTAGAGCCTCTTTTGGAAACAAAGTTAAGGGTACAAGTGCCCCGTTTTCCAGATCATCTGTTAGCCCTCGGGGGGGGGTCCCCATAATGCACCATTCGCTTGCGCGGTGCATTATTGGAGCTCCAGAGGAGTGGGGCAATGCAGGATGACGCATCCTGGCACCCCGACCCTTGGAGCTGCCAGCAGGAGTCAGTGCTCATCTGGGTGGGTGATCCACCCACCCAGGGACATCGCAAGGATCGTCTGCAGGGAGGTAAGCGCTTTCGGGCTCCCTCCCCACAAAAACAGGTCGCCCTTTCTCACTGCACGTGAGAAAGGGCTCAGTTATCACTCATTTATTTATGTGCTCCCTCCTCCCCTCTCGCACACTGACACATTGCTTCCTGGTTTCATCAAGCTAGTTTTATGCAATGCCCAAACTGGGGAAAGGTCCTTTGAGTAAGCACTCCAAAATAGGATTGGAAAGCTGTTTGATACTGGTTTGCAATCCTTGTTTGAAGGGCTTGCTCAAACTGCAGTTTTCCAGTTTGGACATCACAGGAAACTGTGGCATGGTTAGACCAGGAAATAATATATTAATAATGTATTATGTTGTGTGTGAGAAGGAAGGGAATCCTTAAGCTCATGGTTTGTTCCTCCAAAACAGAGATACTCCAGAACATAGAGATTCATAGTTGGTGACTCTCTCTCCAAGACATTTATATGGTTGAAGCAGATGCCCTTGGAATTTTTGCATTCTAGGTGATTGCCTAGTCCATCCCTATGCTTGTGCCAGCATTGGCCTAGTCGAAGTTTAGATTGTAAGCTTCCCAGGGCAGAGACTTGCCTTTTGCTTACATTACTCTGAAAAGCATCTTTTATATACTGACAGAATAATAACCAGTATCACCAATATCTCAGGGAATGTAGGGGGGAGGAACTACACCAGACCCTCAAGGTTTGTTTTAAAAAATTATAGCAAACATTGGGTGGGGGGTGGGCCAACCTAAATGCTAAAAAAGAAGGAAATCATATTAAAAGGGGGAAAGTCCATATTCTTTACAACAAAGCTAGAAAGTTAACAAATCCATTACCAAAGAGGTTGAACAAAGTCCAGAGGAGAGATGCCCCCGTCTGGCAGCCCCTTCCTAGTTAAACTAAGAAGAGAAGATATACCTCAAATAACGTTAAACTCTAGTGGTATGGAACCAGCACTAAAGGTTTCCCAGAGCCACTGGCTAAGATTCCAGTGTTGCACCCTAGATCCAATGTTGGCAGGAAGAGAGGAGTGGTGGCCTAGAATATCTCCTGCACTCTAGCCCAATCACTCCTCTTCTAATCCATTCTCCTCTCCCTTTTTAAAGTCAGGGAGCATGGGCAGAGGCGCTCTTACCCCAGGCTCAAGTCCAGGACCTACACACCCCCTAGGGGCCTCCAAATCCTTTTTAGTCTGTCCGGGGTGGTGTGGTCACATTAAAAATGTGTTTAAAATACTGGGGTGGGGGGGCCTCCCAAATGTGACCTCCCAAAGACATAAGTTACGGGCAGTATAAAAATATGTTAAATAAGTAAATAAATCATAATAAATAAATAAATATTTGTGTACGGTTGGAGAGGGTTTAACAGGAAAGCAAGGCTGTTAGTTTCACCAGCCAGAAAGGAAAAATAATATTGCCATCATCTCTTCTGTAACATTCTATCAACTGTATTGATATTGTAATTATCGATTCCACTGTGCATTTATGGTCCTGCCAGCCAAACAGATCAATGGATGAGGAAGCAAAATAGGGGAACTCATGGCTTAAGATGCTCATTGTTCTGCGACAACAGACCCTTGTTGCCGAAGGGGAGAGCTTATAGCATAGAATGTAGGGTCCTGTTTGATGGTTGGGAATGAATAAAAACCCTCACTGACCTGAACTAGAGCACCAGTATAGTGAGAGGAGCAGGCTAGCAGCACTTTCAAACTAACTGCATCGGTGCACAAGCTAAAATAGTACCGGCTATTTTTTATGTCCCCTTTCCAAAGAAGCCCTCTGTGTCACCTCAAAATATGTCCCTGAGGACCGTGCAACACTCAGAGACATATTTTGCATGGCACAGAGGGAAGGGGAAGGGAAGGGCATCGAAAATGTCTCCTTTGGTGCACCATTGCAGTTAGTTTGGAAGAGTTGTTAGTCTCCTCCTCTTGCTGTACCGTTATTTCCTTGCTCTGGATGTCAGCCCCTCTATAGAACAGGCCCCTGAATGTATGTAGGAACAGTCATGATAGAAATATATGAAAAGTGTAATTTTTCACAGCTTAAAAAGCTGTGCTATCTCGCAGCTTAAGAGAGAGCAGTGAGGGCCACACACAGCATTACACATTCTGACATTTACTTAAATAGGATGAAATTAAGATTTAGAAACTGAAACCAGACAAGAGAAAAAAGGCATGTATTGCTAGAGAATGGGAACTGTGTGTCCTGGATTAAAGTCTTTTCTGTACAAATGAATGCTGCTCTAGAAACCTCAGTTAGAACTTGGCAAGTAGAGAACAAGAAGGTGGACAATTCCCGCATTTGGAGGGGGAGGGGGAATCTGTACCATTTCCTACCATTGATCCTTTATTCAGTTTTCCATTTCCAAGCAGATGAGAAAATTAATATGTAATTGATAGGAACATAGGAAACTGCCATATACTGAGTCAGACCATTGGTCTATCTAGCTCAGTATTGTCTTCCCAGACTGGCAGCGGCTTCTCCAAGGTTGCAGGCAGGAATCTCTCTCAGCCCTACCTTGGAGAAGCCAGGAAGGGAACTTGAAACCTTCTACTCTTCCCAGAGCAACTTCATCCCGAGGGGAATATCTTGCATTGCTCACACAAGAAGTCTCCCATTCATATGCAACCAGGGCAGAGCCTGCTTAGCTATGGGGACAAGTCATACTTGCTACCACAAGACCAGCTCTCCTCTCCTAGGCTCTATTACATCTCAACCCTATTCACACATTTTGTTTGATGCACATACAGTCTGTCCAGTGCATGCACATACAAATCTGTATGCAGATAGTTATTAGCACATTATAGCAATAGCAATAGCACTTACATTTATATACCGCTCTATAGCCGGAGCTCTCTAAGCGGTTTACAATGATTTAGCATATTGCCCCCAACATTCTGGGTACTCATTTTACCGACCTCGGAAGGATGGAAGGCTGAGTCAACCTTGAGCCCCTGGTCAGGATCGAACTTGTAACCTTCTGGTTACAGGGCGGCAGTTTTTACCACTGCGCCACCAGGGGCTCTTCAATACATCAAGAACAGCAGTACACTTCCTATCTGTAGTCTGAATTTTATGGGGCTTGTACCCTGGTTTGCTTTTTTAATGAATGCATGTACACTCATTCACACAAAAAACTTGTATACGTGCACAGATGTGTTCACATGCACAACGTAATATCTGAATTGATCTCTGGAATGCCAAGATTTAGGAAAAATTGCAGAGAATTGCTGTAGGGCACTGAGCAATTGTTTAGGAAGCTGTCCTGTAGATCTGCTGCATGTTTCCTCAGGTCTCACTGAGTTCAATGGGACCTATCCTGGAGTAAGTATGCTGAGGCGGGCAGTAGGTGGAACATTTTCTGTGAACGGTCCCCCACTACCTGTCTGTAAGCTGACTGGCAGAGGAAGTGTTCTAGAAGCAGACTGACTGAGAAACAGAGACAAAGAATGAATGAAGTGATGTCTTTTATTGGTAACTGGAAGGGAAAAAAATTCCTTGAGAATCAGGAGGGCATTCCTAAGGGGAGCAGTGGACAAAACCTGGGAATTTCTCCAGGAAAAAGAATTATTTCCTAGTGACATGAATGAGAGTGAATGAGAAGCAGCCCTTGAAGGAGAATAGCTAGATTAGCTTTCTGGGGATGATCCCGGAATTCTATGCTATAAGTAGGGTGCCTTGTTCTCCAATTTGGGACAGGCTTTTCACTTGTATGGAAATGGAGTGTCCTAAATTAAGAGATTATCTCTAAATTAAAAGATTATTTTATCTCACAAAATAAGAGCATCTGGGTATCTGTTGTGGAAGCTGAGCAGGATTTGTTTCAGGAAAGGGGGAGTCATTTTAACAGTAACAGGTTGGGCAGATGTTTTCCTGAAGGATCTTCCTTAAAAGCAGCAGAAAATCAAGCTGGGCAATTCCTTCTAGTGCAGAGAGAGAACTTTTTTGTGCGTTGAGAAGAGAAATGGATCGTGATATGTTAAAAATGCCACTGTCCAATTTGGGGTTTGTTAAACTTTAAAACAGCAGCTATGTGAGGGCCAAATCTGGATGGGGACCAAGGCACAGAAGTAGGGGCATTAACCCTTTTCCTCCAGACATTTCACTGTGAAAAATCACCTCACCCCACCAGCAGCTGCTATAAATGTCCAAAGGCTTCTGCAGGAGTGGGGTCACACACACACACACACACACACACACACACACACACACACACCTCTATCTCCATGCCATGTCCGGACTGAGCTTCAATGCAGCTGCTACTTTAAAGTTTTTTACAAAACTGAACTATACAAAAATGAGCTTTATACAATGTCTAGTTTGGTAGTCCACTGACAGGATAGAGGAGAAAAGTTTTTTGTTTTTTAAGGGAATAGGAAGACTGTTTCGTATAAAGTGGATGCTAAGTTAGTTTTGTGGAGGGAGCATCCTTTTTGGAGGAGACAAGTAGGAATCTATAATTTCTTCAGAGCCATATTCAAGTGGATGCCAGGTAGGTCAGGCAAATGATTGGAAGGAAGACGCAGAAAACTGAAGGAAGATGAGAGGGATGTGGGATAGGAGCCATTTTCTAATACGGTGTTTCAAGCATGGGTCCCCAAATATTGCTGGACTACAATTTCCATCATCCCAGCCACAAGGGCCATTTGAATTTACACTTGTATGAAAATAGAGTGCCCTAAATTGAGAGATGTTCTCACAAAATAAGAGCATCTGGATGTCTGTTTGGCCATTGTGGCTGGGGATGAGGATATTGTAATCCAACAATATATGGGGACCCAATTTTGGGGACCCAATTTTGAGAACCTCTATAATATGGGGAAAGTTTTCTTGTAGAAATTCTTGACAGAAGTAAGAGGCAGAGAAAGTGAAGGGTATGCGTTAGGTTTGATTTATTCCCACGTGGGCAAGAGGGACAAGTTCCCTTACTCAGTGAAAAGCATTTAAGGTAGGAGCTAACATGAGGGGATGCAAAGGGAATGTCTGAGTCAGGAATGGATGACCATCAAAGCAGTAACCTTAGATCTTGAAAGGACTGGCCTCAGGATCAGGGACCCTGATCCTCAACAAGGTGCAAGGAGCAGAGGACAAAGAATGATCCACCTAAAATGTGTGGTGGAAGTATTGGGGATAGGTGAGGCGAGAGCTATTATAGAGATTCCTTGGTTGGGACTCTAGATAAAGAGGTACTACATTAAAGGTGTCCCACCTTAAGTGGTGCAGCGGGGAAATGCTTGACTAACAAGCAGAAGGTTGCCGGTTCAAGTCCCCACTGGTATGTTTCCCAGACTACGGGAAACACCTATATCAGGCAGCAGCGATATAGGCAGGGGCGTAGCTAGGAGAGAAGGGGGCCGTGTTCACCCCTCTCTCCAGCGGCCCTTCAGAGTGAAGGAGATAATGGAGAAGATAGGGAGGGGTGGAGCTGGGGGGCCCTTAGGAGCTCAGGGACCTGGGTACTTTGAACCCATCTGTTCAATTATAGCTACACCCCTGGATATAGGAAGGTGCTGAAAGGCACCTTCGACTCCTGCGCGGGAGGCGGCAATGGTAAAACCCCTCCTGTATTCTACCAAAGACAACCACACGGTTCTATGGGTGCCAGGAGTCAAAATCAACTTGATGGCATACTTTACCTTTACCTTAAAGGTACTTGTTATGGAATCAGGGAATCATGACTGCAGCAGTCAGGTATCCTATGCTGATACAGGAGAGGCAGGCAAAGGGCAAGCAGCTGCTGCAGGATAAAGGAATCCCTTGAGCACATTCAAGAGATGTGGATTTTCTCTCTCTGAGGAACCCAAAGAACAAAGGCAGAAGGTGGGCAGCACATACCCATGATGGGACAGGTTAGGGCAAAGGCTTTCTTCAGAAAGGCTAGGCAGCACAGGCTTTTCTTAAGTCAAGGGAAACATATGATACCTTCCTTGTTATCTGATAGGGTTAAAGAATCCTAGAATCACTGCATTTTAGAGCTGGAGGGGAACCTTAGAGATCTTCCAGACCAATCCTCTGCTCAGTGCAAAAAAACTCAGTGCAAAAAAAAGTGCAAAAAAACTCAGTGCAGTATACCTGACAGATGTGCCAATTCCATGACGAAGATGATGACAGGCAGAAAGTCAAGGCACAGAGGGGCATGCATAGATGGGGAAAGCACCACCTGTTGAAACTCGGCCTGCCCTGCCGCCGTTAAAGTGCTAAGAACAAATCAGAGCTGTTTTGGAGTGAGAACGGAGCAAGTTGAAGATGAACAGACGGTTTACGGTTACCCTAAAAACAGCAGTGGTGGGGGCAGGGCTGGGGCAAAGGAAGAAGCGAAGGGGAGGAGGAAGGCGCTCCGTTGGGGGGCGCTGCTAACCGGGGTGGTTATCATGGGGAGGGGGCAAAGGGTTACCTTGGGGGGCAGGCTGAAGAGGATGGGCAGCAGCACCAGTGGGGTGCAGAGAAGCACCACGAAGCGGCGGATACTCCACAGTTTCTTCACTAAGGCTCCCAGCGCTGCCATAACCCGACAAGCACCCCGAGGGACCGGCTTGAGAGAGAGCGGCCCTCGCGCCACGGCCGCCGTTTTATCCCGGGGGAAGAAGGAGGAGGGGGAAAGAGGCCGGGCTCTCACCGGGGCGGGGGGCGGCGGCGGCTCGGAGTACGAGGCTCCTGGCTGCCGGCTCTCCCTCCCAACCAGAGCAGGCGGGAGAAGAGGCCCCCGCCTCCTCCTCCCGGCCCCCGCCAGCGGAGCTCAACGGGAGATACGGGGTGGTTCGCCATGCCATGGGCCAACCCTTTGCCCGCCTCCTCTTTTGAGGCCACGAGGAAGGAGGAATTTTGGTTCAGAAATCCGGCGGGGCAGCCCCAGATTGGGCGTGGGAGGGACTACGGCCAGCAGTAATGTGGGGCAGCACCACGTATAGTCAAGGGCCGCTTGAGCGATGGGAGGCGACAGCAACCTTGGAGAAGTTTCCGGGCAAACGCGTCTCATTTGACCCGCCCTGCGCTGGGAATCGGGAAGTGTCTGGGCTCCCTTTCGAATGCTCCAGATTCGGACCTGGAACACGTGCAATAAAAAGCGAGACAAGATCGCCATATGGAATGGCTTTGCCTTCTCTCTGGATAACTAGCTCCGCGAGCCCAGTTCACACGTGCGCGTTCATGCCTTGATTTCGGCAGCAACCAGTGACGACTCGCGTGGTGTTTGGACTATCAAAAATGAAGCTGTCGCAGAACTTAAATCTCTCTCACACACACCATGCATTTCAGGTGAACTAGTTCACACGTGTGGTTGCCGGTAAACAAGTGCAAAGAAAACCAGTTGTGTGCCTGCATGTGTGAACTGTTGCTAATGCAGCAACCGACCAAAGCTCCACTTCCTACAGGGCGGCTGCACTATAATGGAGAAGACTGCGGCTAGAAATGCCTTCACATAGCAGCTGCTGAACCCAAGAAGCCACTTTGTATTTCGTGTATTTAAAAGCTTGTGACGCAAGTAGTTTGTGTTCAAGTCAAGAATGTATCAGCAGGACTCTTTACGCCAAACACAAACACAAAAACCCTCAGACCTGAGGCAAGTTATCTAAATTCTGTGCTTAGAAAAATCTGGATTCTGCAACCTGTGCGGAATACGGAAATGTGCAGATATTTGCTTATTTGCTTACTTTTGCTTTTGCTGTTCATGTCCCATCGTCTGCCCACTAGAAATGCTGGTCAACCCTCCTCCCAGTAGGTTTTTTATTGCTCACACATAAGGACATAACATAAAAACAGCCCTGCTGGATCAGGACCAAGGTCTATCTAGTCCAGCATCCTGTTTCACACAGTGGCCCACCAGATGGTTTAAGCGGAGGCTTCTTAGGAGGGCTCACCGCCATGCCACCAGGGCTCCCAGCAGTTTTCATGAGCAGTGAAAATTGGTTGGGCTTCCCTAGCCCTAGCCCGGATTTCACTGCTCATGAGAATAGCTTCATTGATAGACCTGTCTTCCATGAATGTATCTAAAAGTAAAGGTCAAGTCAATTTCAACTCCAGGCGCCCACAGAGCCCTGTGGTTTTCTTTGGGTAGAATACAGGAGGGGTTTCCCATTGCCTCCTCCCATGCAGTATGAGATGATGCCTTTCAGCATCTTCCTATATCGCTGCTGCCCAATATAGGTGTTTCCTATCTCCCTGCTGCCCGATATAGGTGTTTTACAGAGCCTAGGAAACATACCAGCAGGGATTCGAACCGGCAACCTTCTGCTTGTTAGTCTAGCATTTCCCTCTGTGTCACTTAAGGTGACTATGAAATTATCTAAACCCGTCTTAAAGCCATCCAGGCTGTTGGCTATCCTCATATCTTGTGGCAGGGAATTCCATAGGTTGATTATGCGTTGTGTGGAAAAGTACTTGCTTTTGTCAGTTCTAAATTTCTTGGCAATCAGTTTAATGGGATGACTCCTGGTTCTAGCAGAGGCATTCTTACTCCTGAAGTTCCAGGCCAAGCTCCAGGGCCTCCACACACCTTGGAGGGCCCCCAAATCCTCTTTAGTCTGTCCCGGGTGGTACAGTCACCACGCCGCTGGCCCAGGCTGCACCAGGTGGCCAAGCATGACTGTATCCTGCACTGGGCGACTGAGGTGTGACCTCTGCTTTAGAGATGGAGCCGGCAGTGGGGAAAGAAATATGTGCAATGGGAATATGTTAAGTTGTGTGTTGAAATGTTTCTGCTAATGCATACTTGCATAAATACACCTGTTTTATATTCTTGCATACTTGTGAGTTCACTTGCTATATGTGCCCGTAAGGAAGGTGCTCTAGCCCCTGTTATCTTGGTTGCCCTCTTCTCTCCTTCTCCAGTTCTATAATATTCTTTCTGAAGTATAGAGACCAGAACTGTACACAGTACTCCAAATGTGGCTGCACCAAAGTTTTGTATAAGGGTATTATAATAATGGGGGGTCCCCCAATCCCCTTCCTAATTATTCCAAGCATGGAATTGGCCTTTTTCACAGCGGCGTCATGTTGAGTTGACCCAACAAGCTGTCCACCAAGACCCCCAGATCGTCTCCTGGTCAGTCGCCGACAACTCAGACCCCATCAATGTATATGTGAAGTGGGTGGGTGGGTGGGGTTGGGCTACTTACAGTGGCTTACACTTAACCACATTTGCCATTTTGTCGCCCACTCCCTCAGTTTGAAGAGATCCTTTTGAAGCTCCTCACAGAGGCGCTTCACATGACACGTGTGAAGTGCATGAGAGGCTTCTGTGGGAGCAGGCTTAGCTTGCTCTCCCCGCAGCCAAGCAGCCTCTCTTAGCTGGGTGGCCGGATCGGCCGCCCACACGACTGCCAGTTGCATCACGGAGCTGGCAGGGGCTGCAGGGATCGAGGGCCGAGTGGCCCCAGAAGTCCCAGGATGTCCCGCACATTGTGGGGACACACGAGCAATGAAATTAGGTTTACGGAGTGCTTGCTCCGTTAACCTCATTTAAGGGGAAGGTTGTTTAGCAGGCTAGCCACCTTGGGAGCACCGGGCTCGCCTGCGAGCCCGGTATTTTCCATGACCACTGGAAAGCGGGCTAAGCTCCCTTAGCCCTGTTAGAGGTTGTTGATTATTACCCACAATAGGTAAAACAGCAGAGCACTAAGGAATGAGCACACACTCCAGTTACAGAGTAGGTAGCAGAGGATGGTTTGGATATTGCAGCTATTTAGAGAAAACACATGGAGATCCTTGTGTGACTAAACACTAAATATTTATTGGTTAAATACACTTAGATAGGAAAGACCTGTCTCTAATCTAAAGGACTACATAGTGGATAGGTAAGGAGAGAGAGAGATGTTTCCATCTGCTCTCTAGGAGGAAAGGGAGGATTGTGACTCAGCACAGGAAGTGCTGCAGAGTCAGTTCAGGGGTCAGAGTAGGGAGAGATAGGGAGACCCTGACTCACTGTCTCTACTCCCAATGCCGCTAGTGGTCATTAGGACAGTTGGTGCAAAAGGTTAATGCACTGGAAGTTCATCTCCAAAAAGCCCACTTTCCAGTGATCATGGGGGTGATCACAGTCTTCACAGTCTGTTTTGGATTTCACTACCCTAAATAGTTTAGTGTCATCTGCAAATTTGGCCACTTCACTGTTTACCCCAACTTCTAGATCATTTATGAACAAGTTAAAGAGCACTAGTTCCAGTACAGATCTCTGGAGGACCCCACTTCTTACTTCCCTCCATTGAGAAAACACTCCATTTATACCTACCCTCTGCTTCCTGTCCTTCAACCAGTTACCCATCCACACATGAACCTGTCCCCTTATCCCATGACTGCTAAGTTTTCTCAACAGTCTTTGATAAGGAACTTTGTCAAAAGTATTTCGAAAGTCCAAGTATACAATGTCAACTGAATCATCTTTATTCACATACCTGTTGACCCTCTCAAAGAATTCCAAAAAGTTGGTAAGGCAAGATTTACCTTTGCAGATGCCATGCTTGTTTTCTTTCAGCAGGCCTGTTCTTCTATATGCTTAACAATTTTATCCTTGAGAATGCTTTCCATCAATCTGCCTGCAACAGATTGATGTTGCAGCTAACCAGCTTGTAATTTTCCAGATCCCCCCTGAATCCCATTTTGAAAATCAGTGTTAAATTGGCTACTTCCCAGTCTTCTGGCCCAGAGCCTGATTGTAGGGACAAGTTACATATTTTTGCAAGGAGGTCGGCAATTTCACATGTGAGTTCTTTAAGGACTCCTGGATGGATGCCATCTGGCCTTGGTGATTTATTAATTTTTAATTTGTGCAGTTTAGAACATCATATCTTATCACCTCTGTCTGACTCAGTTCTTTAGCCTCTGTCCCTGAGAAGCTCAGTTCAGGCACACGTATACGCGCAGTATCCTCTGCTGTGAAAACAAATGCAAAGAACCTGTTTAGCTTCTCTGCAATCTTCTTATCCTTCTTAAAAATCCCTTTCACTTCCTCATCATCTAACGGTCTAGCTACCTCCCAGGCAGGTTTCCTGCTTCTGATGTATTTAAAAAAGTTTGTGTTTTTCCCCTTGGTACTTTTAGCTAAATGTTCCTCAAACCCTCTTTTCGCCTCCCTTATTGTCTCCTTGCATTTCCTTTGCCAGAGTTTGTGTTCCTTTCTGTTCTCTTAATTTGGGCAGGCCTTCCAGTTTCTGAAAGAAGTCTTCTTCCCCTTTATATCTTCCTTGACTTTACTTGTTAGCCATGCTAGCATCCTCCCAGACTTGGTAGTACCTTTCATCTTTTTTGGTATACATTCTAACTGGGCTTCTATTATTGTGGTCTTAAATAAACTCCATGCATTCTGGTGCAGTGACTCTCCTCATTTTCCCTTTCAGTTTTGTTTTCACCAAACTCCTTACTTTAGCAAATCTTTCATCTTCTGAAATTCCAAGTGTCTGTGTTAGACTTCCTTGGCAAATCTCTCCTTGCATATATGCTGAATTTGATCACACTATGGTCAACGTTCCCTAAAGGTTCCACGACATTGGCATCTCTCTTTCAAGCTCATCTTAGCAGTCTTAAATACTGGGGAAATAGCCTTTTTGTTTAAACATGAAGCAAGCTTAGATTGCCTAGATGCTGGATATCACTCACCCTAAACTGGATTCCATGCTTGGGTGTTGCAAGTGCAACACTGCAAATCACACACAAAGGTCATTCACACAACCTATGCTTACCCAGCCTGGGTAGCTGGGGGAGTTGTCCTGCCTCCCCACACATGATTCAAATCGCTCTCAGGCTTGCCACCACCGCACACCCACACCACAGGCGCACGGTGGCTCTGAGAGTGGCGAGGGAACAGGAGAGAAGCAGACTGCGGCCTCCTGTATCCTACAATGCACCATGTGAT
Source organism: Hemicordylus capensis (assembly GCF_027244095.1). NCBI lineage: Eukaryota > Metazoa > Chordata > Lepidosauria > Squamata > Cordylidae > Hemicordylus > Hemicordylus capensis. The sequence continues at coordinate 33,263,028 of NC_069660.1, read as the reverse complement.
GAGCACAATGCTTTGGGGATTCCCCCACAAGCCGGGCACTCTAGGCACCCAGCTCTGTGTCCGCTCAGGCTGCCTGCAGCCTGAGCAGTCACATGACCAGGTACCTGGGTAGAAAGGTGCACTCGGACCCTTCTATCTAGGTCAGGGTTTCTTAACCGTGGGCCCCCAGATGTTGTTGGACTACAACTCCCATCATCCTCAGCCACAAAGGCCATGTCTGGGGGTGATGGGAGTTGTAGTCCAACAACATCTGGGGGCCCAAGGCTAAGAAACCTTGATCTAGGTAATAGCCCGGGGGAAACCTCAGGCTACCCAATAGGGCAGCACCAGGACTGGCCCCAATCCTGGCACTCCAGATGAGCAGCCCTACCTGGATAGGGTTGCTTGTTGAACAGCCTTACTGTTTCTTCCAGCTTGCTCACAGTTTGACATTGCAGCATATGACGAAGAACATGGGCAGGCTGGACCCTGGAAAATGCACATCTTCTGCCTGTTTGTAAATTGTAATGCTTATTATCCCACTGTTATTTTGGAAAGCTGGGAATGACATATATTTCCCACTCCCAGGCACTTTTTAAAAATGGAGTGCACACACAGTATTTAGTTATCTGACTGCATTTTTGATATGTCATTCAAAAGCTTGACTATGGACAAACTTTTCAAAATTGCCCCCCATTATCCAGTTGATTAAAAAAAAAATGCAGCATCATGGTAAGAATGAAGAAACCAACATTCTTCCCAAATGAGTGTTTCTCCCAAGAAGGAATTTCAGATAATTTTCTCAGACAGTTTCTCCCCACAGCGTACATCAAAAGTTATTTATTTATATTGATCAAAATAAATAATATGTATTTTTCTTTCCCACTTTTACCATTTTCAGTCATGATGCTTTACAAAGCATAACTTTGCAGTAAATGCAGAAGCAAAAATGTTTTGGGTTTTGTTTTTCTTTGCACTGCAATGAACACAGTGCTCACAGAAATACTGGAGTTAGTTCCTGGTTCCTAGCTGCCGTTCCTTATTCCATAAAGAGTTGCAAGAGCAGCCTGTATAATGAGTGAATGAAATCTGCAAGCCACTGCAAAATAAACTTTGAATTACCACAGTGTTCCCCAACCTGGGGGCCTCCAGATGTTGATGAACTACAACTCCCATCAGCCCCAGTTACAATTTATTGGGGAACACTGGATTACCACATATCAGTATCATTCCCTATCACCATAAATTGCCATTTACAAGATGCACAAGCAATCAGCCTGGCCCAAAGAGTTCTTTTTGCCCAAACTGCTTGACACTTGATGCCCCCCAAAAACATTTACAAATAAGGAACTGAGGACATTACACTGCAAAATTTTGGAAAGCTCGGAAGTGGGCAAAGCCCTTTTTTTCCTTTTTCCTTTTAACCTGGGAAGAGGAAGCTGGGCAGTGGCCAGAGGTGCCTTTTATCTGCTTCAGCTGATACATCAGCTGCGTCCATTTCTTGAAATAAATTACCTCAGAACAGTAGTAAATCTGCTGGTCACCTCCAGACTTGACTACTGCAATGCACTCTGTGTGGGGCTGCCTTTGTATGTAGTTCAGAAGCTAGTTAGTCCAGAATGCAGCGGCCAGGTTGGTCTCTGGGTAATCTCGGAGAGACCATATCACTCCTATCTTAAAAGATCTACACTGGCTGCCGGTACATTTCCGGGTAGAGTACAAGGTTTTGGTTATAACCTATAAAGCCCTAAACAGCTTGGGCCCTGGGTAATTAAGAGAACGTCTTCCTTGTTATAAACCACACTGCCCACTGAGATCATCTGAAGAGGTTCGTCTGCAGTTGCCACCAGCTCGTCTGGTGGCTACTCAGGGACGGACCTTCTCCATTGCTGCCTTGAGGCTTTGGAATGCGCTCTCTAGTGAAATAAGAGCCTCCCCAACTCTTACCACTTTTAAAAGGGCAGTCAAGACGCATTTGTTCACCCGGGCTTTTAATTAGATTCTGTTTTAATTGTGTTTTAATAGTTTTAACTTTGTAATTGTTGAAATGTTTTAATATTTTATTGACTGTTTTTATTGTTTTGTAAACCGCGCAGAGAACTTGAAATGTAGAAATGTATTACATACATACTTACATACATACATACATACAATAAGCTTTAGGTCATCCGCAATTACACCCACACACAGCCAGAAGGCTCTCTCCTATGAGAGTCATTGTGTACGGTTCAGTGTTCTGTGTTGTGTATGGCTCAGTATTAACATTTATATCCCGCTTTTCCTCCAAGGAGCCCTGAGCAGTATACATGGTTCTGTTTATCCTCACAATAACCCTGTGAGGTAAATTAGGCTGAGAGTTAAGTACAAACATAAGAACAAAAGAACAGCCCTGCTGGCTCAGGCCCAAGGCCCATCTAGTCCAGCATCCTGTTTCATACAGTGGCCCACCAGAAGCCACTGGAAGCCTGCAGGCAGGAGTTGAGGGCATGCCCTCTCTCCTGCTGTTACTCACCTGCAACTGGTACTCAGAGGCATCCTGCCTTCGAGGCTGGAAGTGGCCTATAGCCCTCCAAGTGACTGGCCCAGAATCACCCAATGAGTTCAATGGCTGAACAGGGATTTGAACTCAGGTCTCCCCAGTCCTAGTCCAGCACTCTAACCGCTACACTACACTGGCCGCTCTTATTGTGGAGGATACTGCCAAATGCATTGTCCCACTCCAAACACTTTCCTTTTGTACAGGACACTATTTAAAGTGGTTTACATATAAACAAACAAACAAAATAGCTTCCCGTCCCCAGAGGGCTCACAATCTAAAAAAGAAATGTAAGACAGACACCAGCAACAGCCATTGGGGGGATGCTGTGCTAGGAATTGATAGAGCCAGTTGCTAAATAAAGATTATCCCCCTGCTAAATAAAGAGAATCACCACTTTTAAAAGCTGCCTCTTTGATCAATTAGCAGGGTAAATCCTTTCCCACACCCCCATATTTTGGGAAATGGGAAACATATCTGGTATGTTTCCCATATTCTGGGAAACATATCAGAGGGGATTTGAACCAACAGCCTCCTGCTCTCTAGGCAGGTTGCTTCCTCGCTGTGTCATTAGGTGGCTTGGCCAGGCCAAACAAGTATGTTTTTAGGGCTCTCTTGAAGGCCAACAATGAGCCCAAACTACAGATATCTGCCAGGAGTGCATTCCACAGGCCAAGAGCAGCTACAGAGAAGGCCCAGTTCCAAGTCCCCACCAGAAGAACTGATGGTCCCAGGAGACGGACCTCTGCAGATGACCTCAACATGCGATGGGGATCATTACCAAAATATTTTTAACGTGTCCAGTTATTTGTTTTTCATGTGTTTCTGTAATGGATTTATAACATCCCACTCTTTTAAAATTAAGGGCAGCTTATGAAAAAAACATGAAAGCATTTACAATAACACAATTTGCAGGACAGCAGATAAAAAACAGAAAACAAGCAGCTACAAAACACAAACGTTTCAAAAAAATAATTTCAAGAGGGACCACTCCACACAGAAAAAATGTTTCAACATACTTTTAAAAAAATAGCGAGAGGAGGCACTCAGATCTCTCTAGTCATCACAGTGGGGTTGTGCATCTCACCTGACATGAAGTAAGTAAAGGTGAGGCACAGAATAAATTTTCCATGCCAGAAGGCCACTGAGATTAGAGAAAACAAAGGGAGGTCACTTTTCAATGAAATGAAGGCTTAACGGGCCAAGACAGGGGTGGGGGGGAATGTGAAGACAAGGTTACACATCCCTGGCTGATAAAGGTAACCTGCAAACAAACCATTGCACTGTAAAGGACTGGGGTGGACATTGCACATAATATCCGGGTTAGAGTTACTTTGGTAAATGAATATTTGGGGTTTGTCTATTTATTAACTTGTTTAGGGCTTGATCTTGTGCTCATCTTTCTTTGCAGTGGCAGCAGAGTGTATGGCTGTTCCTGGTGCTAGGTCAAGGGGACACTTCACCCTGCCTTGACCCAGTACTTGGTCTGTATTGGGGCACCAGTCCTTCCTCTGTCCTGGGGCAGCAGCAGCCGTTGCTGTTTTGCTGTTCTCTTAGGGCTGGCAAAAGCCCTTATACATCACAGAGGTAGAGCGTAAGGGCTTTGGGGAGGGGTATGATATGGAAAGGAAAGCAGAAAACGTAGGGTGAGTTCTGATGCAGAGCTCCATGTGACGTCTTTCAGTCTTAGGCACAAATGTTCTCCCTTTGCATCACGGCACAAGTGTCTACTTTCTTCCTAGGTTAGGATAAACTGAGATTGGTCATGGCATCTGAACCCACCAATCTCAGGCACTGAACCTTGATCCAAGAATTCTCAGGTGAACCTTGATCCAAGAATTCTCTTCGAGACTTAGGCAGCCTTGGTGACAAGGAGATCTTTTACTCAGTCACTTCAGCTGCAGAAAGGTCTGATCCAGCTACAGCTATCCATGATCTTGTCACCTTCAGGTTGGACTACTATAACGTGCTGTACTTGGGACTGCCCATGAAAAACATTCAGAAACAAATACAATTGGTACAAAGTGCAGCAGCCAGGCTTTTAACAGGGGCTGAGCATTGGGAGCACATTACCGCAACCTTACACTGGTTGTCTATTGGTTTCTGAGTTTAGTTCAAGGTGCTGGGCATTACCTCTGAAAGTCTAAACAGTTGGGGACCTGGTACAATAAGGATGACCTTTAAATGTGTGCCTTACTTTGTGCTTCCATCATCTCTCTTGTGGCTGGAAGTGATGGGAGTTGTAGTTGAACTACCAGGAACCCAAGTTTGAGAATCCCTTCACTAGGAGCAGAGCTTTTTCTGTGGGGGTACTGACTGTGCCTCCCCATAGACGCCCAGTGGTCCTCTACTTTGCACTCCTTCAGACATTGCGTTAAAACCTTGCTTCCCCATTGCACATTTAGGGGAGGCTGATATACAGGCTGGTGACTGGGGTGTGTGATTTGAGGGTTTTCACTCACTGTGGACTGTAGTTTTTAATGCTGCTGCCTTTTCCCAATAATCTGCCCTCCTTTTCACCATCGATGCCAGGGAGTGAAACTGGGAGCTAGGACTCTCCCCATATATTCTGTTGCCTGCATGTTTTCCACACCCAGCTTTTAGCTTGCATCTCCTCCTCCGGAATGAAGCAAGCACATTCATATATTGGGCAGATTTACCCCCAAAGTCCCTGCAAGTTATCAGGGAGCACTTCACACATGATTTGGGTTTTTCACTACTCGAGTGCAACCCGATTTATATCCGGGGTTTTAAAAATCCACTTTTTGCATCAGGTTTTTTGGAAAGCACTTAGTTCACAGTAAAGTTCATAGTAAAAGCCCTTTGGCTTGCAAAGCCTCCGGAATGAAGAGGTTGCATTCACATCAGCCAGATTTACCCGATGTCCCTGTGAGTTATCAGGGCGATAACTTTAATTGTTATCATTACATAATTGTTCACACACAATTCAGGTTTTTCACTGTGTATTAGAGTGTAGCCTGATTTATATCCGGGTTAAAAAAATCCACTATTTTTGTCAGTTTCTTGGGACAACTTTGAGTTTGTAGTAGAGCCTCCCAGTAAACTCGCAGTCAAGCCTGCTGTGTGTAAAAGTCACGGGGACTATTTTTCTTCTTGACTATTATCACACCACATACCATTTCAAACAAAATTAAAATGTTCACAACCTTACAAAATTAAAATTAAAATCAATTATCATATTATTAATTGAAATAATATGTTCACAGTCTTACAAAACAAAAATCACATCACTCCACAATTTTTACACACAATAAAGAAAAGTCAACAAGCCAAAAATGATAAGGAAGTAAAAAGTTTAAATTTAAACCTGACCATGTTACCAACCAAGCATTAAATATTCAGGCTTCAAAAACTTTTTTTCCTGATTGGCTGAACTGACTGTATTCACAATAATCATATCATGGCTTTTTATAGTATTAATAATATTGTTTCACTCAGGTTTTCTTGATTGTACTTATTATTCCAAAATCTAAATTCATTCGAGTCACTTTCAAATATGGGCATGGATTTGACTTCCCCATTTTTCATTTTAGTAAGTGCACTTATTTTTTTTCTCCATCAATGTGACCCATCATTTCTTCCTGTGCCACTCCTCTAAACTTGGCAATGAACTTGACTTTCAGTACAGTTTGGCTATCAGCATTTTTGCTACTGCCATACAATTTCCTACCATTCTTATTACATCACAGTGACACAAACAGAAATGAAGACCTTTCATAATAGTGGGTTTACAGGGAACTGATCCATTACAACAGGGTAGATTTCAAAGCCATTATTGAAACTTAGATATTAAGGTTGTTCACACGACCAATAACAGTGGCGGGGGGGGGAGGGCTGGCAGAGAGATAGGCTGGCAGAGAGGCAGGCTCCTACCTGCCTCCCCACACATGATCAAATCTAGTTTTAAGGCTCCGCCACTCACTCAGCACATGATCAGCGCTGCAGCGAGCAGCAGAGCAGGGAGCCGGAGGAGGAAATCCTCAAGCATCCCTCAGTGCACTGCACCAGGATTTCCCAAGAGCCAGGAGTTCTTGTCGCCTGGTTCTGTGTGCACTCGGGCTGCTTTATTGGGGCTCGTCGCACAGTGCATTGTGGGATACGTGAAGGCTAAGACACATCGTCCTGGCCTCCAGAGATCTGTGCTGCATCCCACAGCACAGAACTTGTGGCAATGCAGTCCATGCTTCCCACCAATGTTGTTGGCTCATCTGCGGAGAAGGTGAGTTTCATGCAGACTTCTCTCCACCTGTTCACCCACCCTGCCTAGCAGTCGTGTGAATATCCTTTATATCTAAGATAGAGCAATGGCCTTGAAATCTGCCCTGTTGTAAGAGATCAGTTCCTTATGAAAAAGATCCGTTTTATATTATCTGATGTCCAAGACACTGAGTATCCGAGTGGTGGGGTCAACAACTAAGGAAAAATATGTATATCACATATCTGAGACACTGAGTATCGGGAGGCGGGGGGGGGATCAACAACTAAAAACATATTTGTTTGGCCTGAATTTCCAGGGTTTTTAAATCTGTTTTAATATTCTAACCCGATTCTGGGGCTTTTAATCATTGTAATTGTTTAAATGTTGTTTTAAATGTTTTAAAATTGTTAATTGTTGTTATATTGTTTTTAATTTGTTTTAGTTCTTTATTGTTCTAGTGGTTTGTTTTTATTGTAAACCGCCCTGAGCCATTTTGGCAGGGCAGTTTATAAATAAAATAAATAATAATAATAAATAAAGGGTGGGGAATTGGAAGCTGCCTTCTACCAAGTCAGATCATTGGTCCATCTAACTCAGTATTCTAACTCTGTGAGTCTGCTTCTCACAGACTGGCAGCAGTTTCTCCAAGGTTGCAGAAGTGAGTCTCTCTCAGCCCTATCTTGGAGATGCCAGGGAAGGAACCTTCTGCATGCAAGCATGCAGATGCTCTTCCCAGAGTGTCCCCTTCCTCTGAGGGGAATATCTTACAGTGATCACACATAGTCTCCCATTCAAATGCAATCCAGGGCAGATCCTGCTTAGCACATGGAGACAATTCATGCTTGCTACCAAAAGACTAGTTCCTACTCTGTCTTCATTCATTACATTTGCACATTAGGGGTTAATAACTCAGAGAAACATGATAACTCCAGTCAACGAGAAACATCATTATTCCATCTGGATTCCACCAGCCAGTCTGACATTTCCGGTAGATTTCTGAAAATATTTATGAGTCCATGAAAACATGCTCAGAGTGAATCGAGGAGGCTCACTCAACCATAGCCCTTTGGGAATAGGAAAGCAAGAGTCTAGTCTGCTCCTTTGAAAGGATTGACATCTAGAAGTCGGGAGAGCAGGGGCACTGCTAGGTACTACTTAAAAGATGCTCATGTTGGGAATTGGTATATGAAGAAAAGTGAACAGCCACTCTTTTCCCAAGAGAAATCAATCACTAATGGAAATATTTCACAATATTTCACAGGGACAGCAATCTGAAGACATGTATACTCATCCCATTCACACGACCAGGCCTCTGACCTGGGTGTGCATGGTTGTGTGTATAGGGGTGTGTGTGCACGCACATGCACATTCACACAACCATACATACCCAGGTCAGAGGCTGTACCCAGGTATATATGGTCATGTGAATGAGGTGACTGTCTTTTAAAGCACCCAAGTCCTCCCTCCATTGTCCTCCACAAAGGATTGCCTTTGCTCTGTTGGAGCTAGGACCTTGGCAGCATCAACTCTCAGTTGCAATGTCTCATAGTGACCACGGGGGGGGGGGTGTTAGGGTCATGGATAAAAGTGCTGGACTCCTCCCCTCTTTGTTCTTCTAGTGTTAATCTCCATTTTGTCTCTCCAGAGATGGCTGTTTGTTTTGCTCTCTCTCTTCAGCCATGAGCTACAGCTGAAATTAAGCTGCAGACTTTTTCACGTTTGTTTGTAACCTTTTCTTTAAATAAATCCCTACAGTTCTTCAGTACTAAAGAACTGTCTCAAGACCTCTTGCTTTGCTGCTTTCTCACCAAACTGGTTTTGCTCTGCTATTTGGGGGCTGAAGTGCCATTGCTCCCCTACATGCTCCCCCTCATCCTTGCTCCATTGCTTGCAAGCAGTGCATTTCCTACCACTTGCCTCAAGTTCAGTGCACTTTCCCCAAGCTACCACTTGCCTCATGGTAGTGGGAGGGGATGGAAGAGGAAGGCATCGCTATCTGCATTCCACATCACCTGTAGGCGCTGCAGGAACCTCCTGCTTGAGCATGTGTGCTGCACAACAAGGAGGCTGCTGTCTGCTGTCATTGTCCTGTGGATTGGTGGTGGAGGGGGTTTCCTGAGAATGCAGTTGGCAGAAAGCATCCATGGCAGGGAGGGACTGCTGAGAGTAACCGTGTGGTTCTGAGAAAGCAACAGAAGGTCCAGCTTCTCAGGCAGCACGGAGGACTGGGGCACTCAAGAACTGATTCACGGCATATGCCCCCAGCGGCCCTATGCTGTCAATGCCCCTGCTATAGAGCCATAGAATATGAATAGGCCGAATATTTATATACCGCTTTTCAACCTTAAGTGGCACAGCGGGAAAATGCTTGACTAACAAGCAGAAGGTTGCTAGTTCGAATCCCCGCTGGTATGTTTCTCAGAATATGGAAAACTCCTATATTGGACTAGGTGCTGGACTAGGACCAGGGAGACCCGAATTCAAATCCTCATTCAGCCATGATACTAGCTGAGTGACTCTGGGCCAGTCACTTCTCTCTCAGCCTAACCTACTTCACAGGGTTGTTGTGAGGAGAAAATCAAGTATGTAGTACACCGCTCTGGGCTCCTTGGAGGAAGAGTGGGATATAAATGTAATAATAATAATAATATCAGGCAGCAGCGAGTAGGGGTGTGTGTGTGTGTGTTTTGGAAGCTGCTAGCACCAAAATAACAACTTGGGGAGGCAGAACTAGTCCCAAAATGGCAGCTTGTACAAACACTTACTTCAACAGAATAAAAGGTTTTCAACTTAATATCACATCTCCTGAATTCCATGATATATTTGCTACAACACGAGGGGAACAAAATAATCTGCTCAGAAGAAAACAGAGATAAATGAATGGGAAAGCAAAATCAACTCTGAGCACCAAAAGAGAAAGAGATTAAAAATGGTGTTGTTGTACCACCACTAAACCAGACAATCAGATTTACAGGCATCTGGTGGGCCACTGTGGGGAACAGGATGCTGGACTAGATAGGCCTTGGACCTGTTCCAGCAAGGCTGTTATGTTTTGCTATGTTATGTTCTTAGTATTGGCTGGAAGGGAAGGGAGGGAGAAGGAAGCCCAAACACTCAGAGGGCTACTTCAGATAAGCCCAAGAGGTGGTAATAGCCACTGAGTGACCTAATGCCCACGCCTGCCCTAAGGTTTTTTCGTGAAACTTTCATGAAACTTTTTTTAATGAAATTTTCGTGAAACACATTTTTCCTTTTTTTTTTGCAAGCCACTTTGGGAGCAAGGCCTGGCTAAAAACTCAGGATATGTGTGTATAAATAGAGACATAATTCAGCACTAGTGCTGATTATGCGGTGACCGCATCTGGAATATGGTGTGTTCATCATCTCTGAGGACCACAGTCTAAAAAAGAGATGGACAGATTGTAAAAGATTCAGAGAAAAGCTAAACATCTTGAAAGGATATTTCAAAAGCAGATCATGGAAGGAGTGCAGATGCTACCCAAGTTGCTCCCACCCAAGAGCAATTATAACTCCGAAGAACAGATAGTTGCACTGACCTGGCAACAACAAATATTGCAAAGTGAATCCGTATCACTATCAGGGAACACTGCTCTTTTCCTTACTGAACAGGCATAAAACTGACAATGTGAAGAAAGATTAGATGATTCCTTTTAACTGGATAACAAGCAAGAGAATCCCAGCTGCAGGACACAGGGCAAAGGGCAGGAGATAGAACTTCCATTCCTTGCTTCATAATCAAATTGAAGAACAGATCAAAGCCGCAGAAGATGAGAGGGTAGAGGATAACGATCAGTTGGATTTTCCTTCTGCCTGGCTGATTTGTTTGTGTCATAGAGAGTAATGGCAGAATCAGAAAACAAAATAACCTGATCTCACCTCTCCATTTCACAGTGTCCTTAATATATCTGAACACATGTCCCAGGCGCTGGTGAAATAAACCCTGCAACATGACTGAGAGGCAGAGAAATATTAGACAGAAAACAAGCTTTCTCCTTCAAAGATAATTACCCATCAAGACAGCTGAGGTACTGGGGAGGCATAGCTAATCAGAGTCGTGCATACAGCAATTCTGGCAAAATAAAAAATAAAAAGCCAAAGTGGGAGAGCAGCAAAGCCAACCCAAATCTCCAAAGTATTCTTGCCAATCATACTGGATGTATGCAGCGGGTGTAGAAGGCCAGAATCAATCTCAGAGATTGTATATAGGGATGGAAGATGCCCCGAATTCACATTTCAGTCACAAAGGAAATTATTAAATGGGCTGGGCTATAGTCAGAAATATGTGGGGGAAAGTGTGGACCCGCAACAAAATGTTGCAGTATATTCCTGGTGTGCATGTGTTACCTGAGCACCTGAGGATGGTAAAGCCCCTTTCCACCTCAGAAGCAGAAGGGGCTGTGACAGTCTTGAGGGAATATTCTTCAAGTTGAGGAATTTCCTGGTTTGTTTGTTCCCTCCTTCCTCCTTGCCACTGAGTTCCATTAGCTCCAACCACTTGTTTGTCTGTGAACTGCCCTCTGGATCTATGAAGTTTCCCTCCACTGTGTTACATTGGGACAGGTGGGGAGGGGTTGCTTCTTTAGGGTTTTTCCTTCAAATTTTCATGAAACTGATGTACCTGAGGGTTACCATGAGTCTTCCAGCACCTCCCTCACAGGTGTTCCAGTTATGCATCCATAACATTTCCAGCTCTTTCAGAATATAAGTAAGGCTAGCTTGGGAGTTTTGTGTTCTGGACACCCAAATCCAAGAAGAATGTTGACAGACTGAAAAGGATTTCAAGGAGAGCCTCAAGGGTTGGTGGAAAGCAAATCCTGAGGCTAAAGGAACAATGCTTATCTAACCCATCAGTTTGGGGCTTTAAGAAATTCATTTGTATAAGTAGAAGAAAATATTTAAAGTGACATTTCCTAAGTGGCCAGAATCCTTCCTGCTGGGAATAACTCAAGGAGAGTTCTCCAGAAGAAATTTAACATTTTTAATGTATGCAACCACAGCAGCCAGGATAGTATATGCACAGAAATGGAAAGACACTAAAATACCCTCAAAAGAAGACTGGATGATAAAAATTTTGGAATATGCTGAGATGGCAAAGCTTACAGCACTTATAAGAGATGAAAATTTGGAATGTTTCAAAGAAGACTGGGAACTATTTTTGCTTTACTTAAAGAATTATTTTTCCAATATGGACTTTTCAGTAGGGTTTGAAATATAGTAATAACAGCAGGTTGGGTTGGGTAAAACCGAGTAGCATTGTATGTATGTTTTCAATTATTATAGCAATTGTTTATATGCATAGTTATTGTGAACTGCGCAAATAGGCAAGCAGGAAGTCAAGTAGAATTAGATACATAAAGGTAATTTGAAATGTTAAAGCTATTGTAAAAACCAATAAAAATTTAAAGTGAAAAAAAGAAAGAAATTCATTTGTATATCAAGGTAGGGAAAATGATTGCTGTTTGAGTGGGGCACCAATAAAGAAGGATTTTCATCTGGGAGGGAGCAAAGCTTGGCCCTTGCCAGAAGTACTGGAGCAAAATCTGCATGCTGGGGGTGCTAACTTTTTTTTCTGGCAAGGCTCCTCATTATTTAAGAATGCCACCAGGAAGCTTTTCACATGGGGCTTTTGAAGCCCTTTAACTCACTCACATCTCCTCTGGAATGAAGGGGGTAGTTCACATATTGGCTATATTTACCCCGGAATCCCTGTGAGTTATCAGGGAGTAGTTCACACACAATTGAGGTTTTTCACAGTGAATTAGAGTGTAACCTGGTTTATAACTGGGGCAAAAAAATCCACTATTTGTGATGGTTTTTTGGGACAACTTCGAGTTCTCAGTAAAGCCTCCCCTTAAATTCACAGTAAAGCCTGCTGTGCATAAAAGCCCCAGGAAGTTGCTCATGTGGGGCTCTTAAAGTCCTTTAACTTGCATCTCCTCCAGAATGGGGGATGTGCAGTCACATATCAGCTAGATTTACCCAAAAGTCCCTGTGAGTTATTGGGGAGCAGTTCACACACAATTCAAGTTTTTCACTGCACATTAGAATGTAGCCCAATTTATATCCAGGGTAAAAAAATCCACTATTTTTGTCAGTTTGGGGGGGACAACTTTGAGTTCGTAGTAAAGCCTCCCCGTAAACTTGCAGTAAAGCCTGCTGTGTGTAAAGGTCCAAGAGGAAGAAGATCTGAAAATGCAGTTTCCTCAGCATGGATGAGGAAAATACTACATCTGTTGAAAATCTACCTGTAACAAGCACTTTTAAGGGCACATAAGCTCTGCACAGTATCTGCTCCAGCACTTATTGTTGAAGAAAGAAAAGTCCAGAAGATGTTCTAGTGTTCATTGATTTCATTTGAGGAAAATGCAGTTTTCATTGAGGAAAATGCAGTTTCCTCAGCATGGATGAGGAAAATACTACATCTGTTGAAAATCTACCTGTAACATGCACTTTTAAGGGCACATAAGCTCTGCACAGGTTCTGCTCCAGCACTTATTGTTGAAGAAAGAAAAGTCCAGAAGACGTTCTAGTGTTCATTTTATTTCAATGTGTTTTAGCATAATAAAAAGACAATCTAAACACCACAGTCTATATCCCCTGCTAACTTGGCAAAGAGGCACCTCTTATCATGGTGCTTTTCTTTATTTAGCAGGGGGAGAGTAGCTGGCCCTATTCACACCCAGCGCAGTACCTCCAGTGACTGTTGCTGGTGTCTATCTTATGTTTCTTTTTATATTGTGAGCCCTCTGGGGACAGGGATACATCTTATTTGTTATTTCTCTGTGTAAACCGCCCTGAGCCATTTTTGGAAGGGCGGTATAGAAATTGAATGAATGAATATAACAAACCTAAATGATACCAAGTATTGATCAGCAATCTTGGAAGTTGTCCAGAACTCCTCATCAGCTGGGCATGTTGTGGGAGCCCAAACCTCTACCATTAACAATTTAAAAGGGAGTGCAGGAGGAATTACACGGACATGCAGTGCAATCCTATGCATGTTTACTCAGAAGCAAATCCTATTGAGTTCAGTGAGACTGACTTCCAAACAGGGGCATTGCTAGGTACTTAAAGGATTTGGGCCCAGGCTCTCAGCCTCCCTTTTGATAATTAAATCTCCCCCCAAGAATAATCACATATTATAATACAATGCCTATGGAGGTAGAAGCAGCAGAAAGCTAGGTAAGGCCAGGAGCTCTCTCTCCTGCTCTGTGCAGGTGCTCCATGACTGCACTTTATTTATTTATTGTTCAATTTATATAGGTTAAGGGAGCAAGTGCTCTCTTAACCTTGTTTTCGTTAATGGTGTGTCAGCTGCTGCTGCTTGCGGTCGTGGCTGGCACACTCGGAGGGGAGGGGGATCCCTCCCACACTCAGGGGAGGAGGGAGGCTCCGGTAGCAGGGCGGTGTGAAGCAGAGCATTCCGGCACCCTGACCCCAGGAGCTGCAGCAGCTCCTCTGGGCAGGCAACCCGCCTGCCCAGGGAACACAGGCCAATTGTCTGCGGGGAAAGTATGTTTAACCCTCCTTCCCTGCAGATCGCCTGTGAGCTTTTCTCACAGATCGTGAGAAGAGCTCTACTGTTTTTCAACAAACAAACAGTTCTCAAAAGGAGACACCAGCAAAGACCTTTATGCACAGCAGGTTTTACCGCGGGTTTATGGGGATGCTTTACTGTGAACTTGATGTTGTCCCCAAAAACCCGACACAAATAGTGGATTTTTTTACCCCAGATAGAAATCAAATTGTGTGTGAACTGCTCTCCAATAATTCGCAGGGACATAGGGGTAAATCTAGCCAACATGTGAATGTACCCCCTCCATTCTGGAGGAGATGCAAGTTAAAGGGCTTCAAAGGCCCCTTATGAAAAGCTTCCAACAGCCTCTGGAGAAAGGCTATGCTAGGTCGAATAGAGACAATTGCTCTCTCGCATGAAATATGAGATCCACTACTAAAAAGCTGCCTCTTTGCCTAGCTAGCTGCACTTAAGACAGGGGTTAGCATTAGGTGGTTCTGGTAGCTTCTGGGCTTATCTGAAGTAGCTCTCCAAGTACTTGGGCTTCCCTTCTTTCCCAGCCAATATTGCAAATCTGATTGTCTGGCTTAGTGAAAGTATGGCTGCACATTTTTTAATCTCTCTCTCTTTGGTGGCTCAGAGTTGCTTTTACTTTCTCTCTCATTTATTTATCTGTTTTCCTTCCCACTAAGCAGACTATCTTGCTCCCCTTCTGTCCTGAAGCCAGGGGCATCATAAACGGGTGGCCCATGGGGCACGGACCTCAAAACCACGGGGCACGGGCATCAGTGGTTTGTTTTAATTTAAAATCGCCCTTAACCATTTTGGAAGGGTGATATACAAATAAAATAAAATAAAATAAAATAATTTTTGTAAAGCTCCGAATCTTATCAGCCACCTCCCTTCTCCATGACTTCTTCCAGGAGGGATGTGCAGCAGTGGAGGCACCTGCACAGAGCATACTACTACCACCACTACTACTACTACAACAAATATTTATATACCACTCTTCAACCAAAGTTCTCAAAGCAGTTTACACAGAAAAATACATATGAATATGATGAATATTCATATATACGGCTTTTCAACAAAAGTTTCCAAAGCAGTTTACATAGAAATAAATAAACAAATAAAATGGCTCCCTGTCCCCAAAGCGCTCACAATCCAAAAAAAGAAACATAAGATAGACACCAATGTGCATGCAGAAGAATCAAGTTCCCTCCCTGGCAGCATCTCCAAGATAAAGCTGAGAGAGACTCCTGCCTGCAGCCTTGGAGAAGCCGCTGCCGGTCTGTGTAGACAATACTGAGCTAGATGGACCAATGGCCTGACTCGGTATATGGCAGCTTCCTATGTTACTAAGTCTGCTCACTCCTGTGTTAACGTATAACCTCCAACATTCTGGTGATGAAAATAAGGACATAGCTGTGAATGTGTAGGAGATGTGGCATACAATTCTGACTACAAGCATACCACAAATGAAAAGCAGGTAATAAAAGGAACGCAGAGCACGTTATTCCAGATTACCAAACACATGAGCTGAGCCCATATTCGCCAACATTTTGCAGATGAAGATGCATCATCCCCAGCCACAATGGCAAAATGTTACAATTCGATAACCACAACAGCTCCCACTCTCTTTGGTCATTGTGGCTGGGGATAATGGATGTTGTAGTTCAACAACGTCTGCGGGTCCAAGTTTCAGAAGCTACACACTCCCCCTGCCTTGTTCCCAGCATAGATTGTCCACTAAGGCTCTCTTGGAACCAAAACCTGGCCAGAAGCGAAAAGAAAATGGTTCTCAATGACAAATACCTAGAGTGGAGAAGCCATCACCTCTCAAACACCTTGCCTCCAAATGGAAGATTGGATACTGGTAAGTAATTATCCAATCTCTCTCTCTATCTCTCTGTCTTTCACATGTTTACACCACCCCAAACTTCCATCTCTGGATGATTTAGAGCAAATTCAAACAAAAATTAAAACCTTAAAACAATTGAAAACCACAAATCTAGTTAAAATGCTTGGGTGGATAAATGTGTCTTTAGAGACTTTCTAAAATTTGTCAGAGATAGGGAAGCTCTTATTTAAGCAGGGAGCATATTTCACAGTCTCCAAGCGGCAACAAAGAAGGCCTGTTCCTGTGTGATGAGCTGGTGGCAACTGCAGATGAACCTCTCCAGATTATCTCAATGGGTGATGGGGCTCATAGTGAAGAAGATGTTCTCTTAAATACCCAGGGCCTTGGTTGTTTGGGGCTGTGTAGGTTATAAACAGCACCTAGTACTTTGCCCAGAAACTTATTGGTAGCCAGTGTAATTCTTGTAATATAGGAATAATATGGTCCCTCCGAGATGACTCAGAGACCAACCTGGCTGCCACATTCTGTACGAACTCATTTCCAGACTATGTACAAAGGCAGCCCCACATAAAGTGCATTGCAGTAGTCAAGTCTTGAAGGTATGAGCATATGTATCACTGTTCTGAGGTCATTCATCTCAAGAAACAGACGCAGCTGGCATATCAGGCAAAGCTGATAGAAAGCACCTCTGGCCACCACCTCACCCTGAGACACGAGAAAGGTGTTTGGATCCAGAAGCACCCCCAGACTGTGCACCTGTTTCTTCTGGGGAAGTGTGACCCATCCAGAACTGGCAGATCAAAATTGTTTCCTGAGTTCTGACCCCGCACAATAAGTACCTTCATCTCACTTGGATTCAGTCTCAGTTTGTTATCCCTCATCCAGTCCATCACTGCCTCCAGGCAGGCATTTAGGGAAGTTATGCCTTCTCCTGATCATGTTGACATGAAGAAATAGATCTGAGTGGTATCAGCATACTGACAACACCCTGCACCAAATCTCCTGATGATGTAGTTCAACAACATAGTTCATAGTTCAACAGAGTTTATCGTTGTAGTTCAACAAAATCTCTCCTATCGCTTTCATGTAAATGTTAATGAGCAGTGGAGACAGTATGGAACCTTGGGGGACATCATATAAGAGTACTTGTTTTGAAGAACAACAGTCTCCAAGTGACACCATCTGGAATCTGCCCAAGGAGTAGGAGCAGAACAAAAGCAAAGCAGTGCCTCCCACTCCCAATCTTCTCAGAGAATCCAAAAGGAAACTATGGTCAAAAGTATCAAAAGCTACCGAGAGATCCAAAAGGACCAACAGAGTCACACTTCCTCTGTCAATTCCCAGTTGGAGATCATCCATCAGGCCCACCA
Source organism: Hemicordylus capensis (assembly GCF_027244095.1). Lineage (NCBI taxonomy): Eukaryota > Metazoa > Chordata > Lepidosauria > Squamata > Cordylidae > Hemicordylus > Hemicordylus capensis. The sequence goes on along the minus strand of NC_069660.1, from coordinate 33,245,526 downwards.
AGGTAGTGTCTACCCCATAGCCCACCTGAAAACCATTTTGAAATGGGTTTAGATAATCAGTTTCCTCGAAGACTGCCTGGAGCTGGGAGGCCACCAGCCTCTCAATTACCTTGCCCAACCATGTTGGAGACAGGCCTATAGTTGTTTAACTCCAATGTAGGCTTCTTCAGAAAAGGTCTAATGATTGCTTCCTTAAAACAGAAAGGCACCCTGCCTTCCCTCAGAGAAGCATTTACAATGTCTATCAGGCCTTCTACAACAACCCCCTGCCAGATAGTATAAGCCATGCCAGACAAGGGTCAAGAGGACAGGTGGTAGGCCGTACTATTCCAAGCAGCTTATCCACATCATCAGGAGTCACAAACTGAAACTGATCCAGCTCAACCACATTAGAGGAATTGTTGGACACCTCCACATTAGACTCTGCAAAAATTCTGGGGTCTGAGTCAAAGTCAGCCTGAATATGAAAGATTTTATCCTCAAAGAATTGATTTAAAATATCACAATGTGATGGCTCCAAATTCTGATTCAAAGGAGGAGGGACATGAATTCGCCCTCTCAGAACCCTAAACAACTCTACAGGACATGAGCTTGTGAGTGCAATACGGGCAGGAAAGAATCAGTTCTTTGCCACACATATTGCCTGAGTATAGGTCTTCAAATGCACTCTTTGTTGTAATCTGTTGGATTCGATTCAAGTCTTTCTCCCCTTGTGCTCCAGTAGCCTATCTCCAATCATTCCAAATATGGTGGGAACAAGCAAAGGGTTTTTCAACAGCAGCCCTGCTATTGTTGCCTTTAAACTAGCTGGACCTGCACTCCTTCAGGGAGGCATTAGTCACCCTCACTCTGCCGGCCCCACCTTTGGCTGCCTCCACTAGTCAGGATGGGCAAGAGCTGAGCACATAAATGGTCAGCCACAGCATTCTAATAATTTTATCCACAAACTGAAAGTATTCCTAACAAAAGGTTAAAGAGATGTCAAAGGAATATCACAATATTCAGCCACATGCATTTTCCTAAATAGTATGATATTTCTATCATCTGTATTTGTACCAGGCTATATCTTATGGAATTAATAATTTAAAAATACATTATGAGATTAATACTGATTTAATTTTTTAGATCAGAAAGCCAATTCTTAATCTGCCTCTTTGGGGGCACATAAATAAAGGCCTTACACAACAAACACTTTTGCATGGAAATGTGCATATGGAATTCTAGTCCAGAAAACAAACAACTGGAAACAATGGGGGGAGGTTATTATCATTATTATGATGATACAGGTCAGCTCAGTTAACAGCCATTCTGACTTCCAAGATAAACAGAACTCAAACCAGCTCTCCCAACAGCACACCTCACTCCCCACTGATTTCGCCATTTGGTTCCTGCTCATAAATATATTTCTTCCTGTTGGGATTTTATTATCATTCCTTACCAAGCAAGAATCATATTTGTAATCAGCTGATTCACTGCTGAAGTAATGGAATCTGGTCTATTAGGGGAAGAAAGGCTCAGCTGGAGTACCTGGTACTGCAGAGATGGTCAGCATTTCATGATTAGGGATCCTTACACTTAAATATTGGACAGGGGAGCAAATTTCAGCATTGCAATTTGTCACTGTCGTGGCTCTGCAGGGTTTTTTGGGGGGAAATACCCTGACAAAATTCCTTTATCTACATAAATACGATGGTGGGGATGGGGGAAGACAGAGAAGAAGGGGACCATTGAGGATAGGTGATGGAGAGATGGACCTTTTGGCTTTCAAGGTTATAGGAATGCCCTTACTGGTAAGAGCAAAGGGGACTGGCCCTTATGTAGTTTACCAGCCCTCCAGAATTGGTCAGTGTCCAGCGTGCGACCCTGCAGGAAGCACCACCGGTCTTACCAGCTCCAGCCAAGGCACAGACGCAAAGGAGGACACCACACTGAGACACAATGTCTGGGGCCCAGTACACTCGGGGGGGCGGCCAACCAGGGAGCTGGATGAAAAGATGGGCAGCTCCAGCCAGACTTCCACCCGCATCAGGAGGAAGGGAGTTGCGTCTCAATGATGTCAGAAAGGCAACAGGGAGTGATGGGAGGGACCAGAAGGGAGATTAGGGAAGGGAGACCCAGCTGTACATGCTCAGGGGGAGATGAGGCTAATAAAGCAGGGCAGTGGCTGCCTCACCTGCCAAGGGCTATTTAGGGAGTGAGTTGCCAGTGATGAGGAGGTCTGTGTTGGAAGAGTGGAGAGCTCTGGAAGGGCTAGAGATCAGACCATGGTGACTCCTGAGCCAGGAGGAGGCAGAACCAGGTGAGAACCAACCCCCTCCCCTCCTAAACTCTGAGGCCTCATGACAATGGGGCAGGGTTCCCAGGGGGTGCTGGGATAGTCAGAAATTGGCATCAATCTCCAGGTGATTATTGAAAGTAATTCTGGATATTTTAATGGCTTAGTATTATTGAAAGTATTGGGCGGCAGCGGGTGGAATTCTATCCAGGAACAGTTTGAGTCAGAGGAGAACTTCCTTGAGATGGTAAGAAAAGTGGCTTATAGTGATATCTGATGTACATTTTATTGAGCTCAATGCAGCTTACTTCTGAATACATATGCTAAAGATCACACTGTTTGTTAATTTAGTTTGGCTTTTCTATAGGGATGTGCACAAAACTGATTTAGTGTTCCGTTCTGAGCTCAGAAAAGTAAATTGTGCCGTTGAGTAAGTGTCTACTCATAGTGACCATAGAGCCCTGTGGTTGTCTTTGGTAGAATACAGAAGGATAAAATGCTAAATCCACAGAACATTCTGTCAGACCAGTCAAGCTGGTTGTTCTGGAAAAAAATGACCCAGTTTCATGCTGGAATGTTCCAAACACCATTTTGGAATTCAAAATGGCACTCTTCTGCCTCAGCAAATGCACGGCAACCATTTGTATGGTGGTGCTGATCACGCAAATGGCCACCATGTATGCGCAGACACCAGAAGAGTGTCATTTTTTATTCCAAAATGGTGCACAGAACATTTGGAAGGTTCTAACCAGAAACAGGCCATTCCATTCCAACCTCAGAACAACCTCATTTGAAGGGTGTCCTGTTCTGAACTCAGAACATGCAGAATTGCCCATTTTGAGTCATCCCATTCTGAACGTGGAACATTCTGCACATTGGTACTTTTCTGTTTATGGAGAAGGTTTTCAAAACAGGCTTTTGGTAGCATATTCTGGGGAATGTTTTGCTGTTAACTTCCAACTTGTTATTTTCTGATTATGCTGATTGTTGTGAACTGTCTAGGAGTTGTTGTTCTTATTTAATAAATAAAAAGGCAGTATGTAAGTAAGAAAACTCAATCTTTATTATAGTCTTTAACCTGCATAAAACATGACAACGATGGTGCTAAGAGCAGTCAAAGCCTATGAAGACAATGCTAAAATCTTATAGTTGTCTGAATATAAAATGCTGAATATAAAATGAGCATAGAGAGGCTAAAATCTATGAGAGGCTATAAGTTTGGGGTTTTTTAAGTGTGATGTAAGGTTTTGATAAAATAAATGCATAGAGGCTAAAAGCCTATAAAGGATCTATACAATCTATAAAGCATAAGAGCTATAAAAACATTAGTGAATTAGAGTTAGATAACTTATGAAAATATAGCAAAGTTATTTGAATTAAGGTATGGTAAAATAAATGAGAGCTATGTATCTGGAGAACAGGGGCAGCAGCAGCTAGTGAGGGCAGCGCTGGGGTGGGGGGGCAGCAAGAGGCACCTTTAAGGATTAATAAGCAGGTGCTTACCAGCGTTTAGGCCTGCAAGCTGCCACACTCCACCCGCAATCATGCATGGGGCAGCGGCACTCCACCTGGCATCTGGTGGGGCCCTGGTCTCTGTGCATGCACAGAGGCTCCATGCACGTGCAGGGGCTAGGTACCCACCTCTGCCCCACCGGATGCCGGCAGAGTGCCGCTGCCCCACATGGGATTGTGGGTGGAGCGTGGCAACTCTCAGGTGGTGCCTAAACACTAGTAAGCACCTGCTTATTAAAGGTGCCTCTTGCCACTCCCCGCCCCCAGCACTGCCCTCACCGGCCACTACTGGGCAGCAGTGACAGAATGGGCTGTGTTGGGACTGGTTAGTTCTTACTAGCAGTCGGGTCTCTGCAAATTTTGTAAGCTGCAGGTGAATTGTGTAAAATGCAGGCGCCCTAATTGAAATACTGTCTTGAATCCTTGGATAAGGCAGTGTTTTTCATTGTAAGGCCTGGGGGCAGCCCCCATCAATCCAAAGTGCAGCCTCCTGACTAATTGTTTGTTGGGCTTGTGTGAAGCTTCAACGAAAGCTTGCGCCATGCAGAGGTTAGGGATGTGCATGGAACCAGTCCGGAGGCCCTTTATGGGCCTCCAAACTGGTCTGCTGGTCTGACACCAGGGGGTGGCTCCTTAAGGGCGGGGGGAGGGTGCACTTACCCTTCCTGCCGCTTTTCCCCCGCCGGCGCTCCATTATTTTCTAAAATCCATGGGGTGGCAGTGTACCTCCCTGCCACCCCTTCCCCGTTGGTTGGAAAGGTGGAAGCATTGTCTCCACGTGCGCCTGCTATAGCACGTGTGCCACGCACATCTCACATCGTGTGCGCATGTTACGTGCATGCATGACGTGCAACGTGCATGGCATGCAACGTACGTGGTGGGTGCATGTGGCTGCGGGCGCACATGCAGACGATACTTCCGCCTTTCCAGCCAACAACAGGGGAAGGGATGGCAGGGAGGTACGCTGACACCCTATGGATTTTGGAAAATAACAGAGCACTGGCGGGGGAGGAGTGACGGAAAGGGTAAGTGCACCCTCCCCCGCCCTTAAGGAGGCACACACACACCCGCATCGGACCGCAGCTCTGCAGTTCCATGCACATGCCTAGCAGAGGTGAGATGACAATTCCCACTGTGCTGTACTGCACTCTGCCCCATGGTAGTGGGGCTCCTTTAAGGGAAACGGAGCCCTCTTGAGCCCCTGTACCATCTTGGAAGGCGCACACAGAACACTGGGAAGTGTAGCCCTTCTCAGGGCTTTCCTCCTAGAGCTCTTAAAAGAGGGTTCTATCTCTCTTAAAGGGCCCTCCCAGCACTGAGAAAAGAACAATACTTTGCAGAGTGAGAAATGGCTCTCACATTGATGATTTTTTGCCAAAGTATCCTCTGCTTGAAATGCAGTGAAGATCCCTGGGATAAAAAGAGTTGTCTGAGCAGTAGTCGGGTTTTACATCTATTAATCAAAGACACATATATTTGTTAAGAAAAGGGGGAGAGGTCTTCCCAAAGTTCTGCAGGTAAGCAACCCTTTTGTCTTAAGGTACATACGTTTAAATGGCAAAATGTGTGTGATGCCATAATTTCATCTGTGTGTACTGCATTATTGATGCGTGTGTGATGCCATAATTGCAACTGTGTGTACTGCATTATTGATGCTACTAGTGTATTTTGCCTTTTTAAAATTGGGTTTAAAAGCTGCCTTTGATTCACAGGGGTAACCACGGTGAGGCAGGCAGGGCACGTGTCCTGGGTGCCATTTGGGGGGGGCACAAAAAATGGCACTGACTGCCTGGCGTCGTGGCCACCATTTCAATACCAGCCCGCCAAGGGCCTCTCCAGGCTCTCCCACTCCATTAGCATTAGCGTTGTTTGTGCCCCCTCGGATGGCTCACAGGCCCTGGCAGCAGAGTGGCCGCAATTTAATATTGGGGAGGAGGAGGTTTTTCCCCTCCGACACTCAGATTGCACTCTTCTCCTCTCCCCGTTCCCCAATTAGCATAGAAAGCCTTGCAGAACCCAAGCAGCTAGCGGTAAGGAGGGGGGGATTGAAGAGGGACGTTGGAGAGCTGTTGAAGAAAGACAGGCAGGATCCAAGTTTCTCTTCTAGCAAGGTTGTTAAAGAGGCTTCTGGGCTTCTACTCTGGGGGAAGTGCCAAGGTTCTGGCTTGCTTGTGCTGTTCGGAGGAAATTTGATTTCTCCTGCCTTTTGCAAAACAGCTTTCCACTTTCAAACAGAGCAAGTCCTAAGGGCTCTTTGCACGTGTTAACAGATAGTCATTCAAGCTCTCTGCCCCTACTCTCCTTTAAAGTTAGTCGCACAAATACCTACTCTTTAGGCTGCTTTGAGCTTCTAAATATAAAGGGGAAAGTGCCAATCTCCACTGAGAATAAAAAGCTAAAGTCTAAGTGTCGTGGGGGTATTATTGATTAAAGTACAATGGTTTATGAACTAGAGAACTTGAGTGCAGCATGCAGCAAACATCCAATGCCCCACATATGCTGACAGACCACCATCCTGTCACACTGGCTTTGGAAAGTGCATCTTTCCAAAGGACTCTCTGATTGCAGTCAAATTCAATCTATAGCTCACAGTGGTAGCTCCAAGATGTTGTGATGTTGCAAAGCCTGAACTTCATAATGTTGTAGAACCAGCAATAATAATTTAAAAAAGCAAAACCATTCTTTAAATGCAGTTATAGTATTATGCAGTTATAATTTTCAGGCATGTCATAATTTGTTAATTAAAAGATTAGTGAGCTTGACTTGTATTTTTGTTTCTTTGTATTTTTTGCATTTTTGTAATTTTGTATTTTTGAGCTAATATTATGGTAAAAGACAAGTTTTCTGAAAGATGTGTCAGATGTTTGGATGGGGGGGGCTGGAGGAGGCACAATTTCAGTGCTTGCCCTAGGTGCCATTTTCCCTAGTTACGCCCCTGCTCTAATTTAAAAGTAATGTATGAATGTGCTCCTAGAATGGAGGAATTGAATTATCTCACTGAACTGTAATTTGGACAGCCACTTCCCCAGTTGATGGTGAAGGGCAACATCTAGTGGTTACAGATAGTATATCTTTTTGCAGCTTTCATTGGATATTGAATTACTACTACTAAAAATATTTATTATACTGTAATTTACATATCTCTTTCAACTAAAGTTCTCAAACAGTTTACATAAAATAAATAAGATGGTTCCCTGTTCCAAAAGGACTCACAATCTATAAAGTGACATATGATAGAAACTGGCAACAGCCACTAGAGGGATGCTATGCCGGGTTGGATTGGGACAGTTGCTCTCCCTCTGCTAAATATAAGAAATAATTACCACTAGGGATGTAAAAATATGGTTCTCTTGTGAACCAGACTGCCACAAATCGAGCCGGTTCAAGCGGTTCAGTCACGAACCGCTTTGAACTGGTTCAAGCTGGTTCGTTGAACCAACCAGCCCAGCCAATCGGTTCAACTGAACCAGTTCACTGTGGTGCGGTTTGATCAGAATTTGGACCGAATTCAGACTGAATTGGGCCAAACAGTCCATGCACAACCCTAATCACCACTTTTAAAGGTGCCTCTTTGCATAGTTAACAGGGGACCATGAGAATTAAATCAAAGTGAATTAAGATGGGCAGTTAGGGCAGGCTGGCCCAAGGGCTTGGGGGAAGGAAGAAGGGAACAGCTTGGGTGGGGCACTGACTGTGCTGTTTTTGCCTCTACCCCACCTTTCCTCCAGGTGTGTTGGATCTCCTCTGGGCTGCTGTTGCTGGGGCTCTGCTGCTATATAGGGCAGGCTGGCCAAAGGGCGAGAGCACAAGAGCTCTCAGCCTTGTGGCTCTCAGCCGTGGGGCAAGCTGCCGGGGACCCGGAAGACCTTCCTTCCTCTACCAAGAAGTCAGCAAGAGACTGCATAAGTCTGGATTTGGTTTTTTATCAAGCCAAGTAGCTGTGGTTGGTTAGGCTGAGGAGATGTGTCTGGGAGGGCAGAAAAGCGGGTATGGAGTGGGGGCAACAATATCACAGGTAGCGGGCAGAGGGAGGTATGGCGGTGGGAGTTGGGCAGGCCTACAGGGGGAAACGGTCCAGGCAATTGGGGCCTGTTCCTTTTTCCAGCTCTTCTCCCAACCCTCTGACCCCAGGGAGCTCTGAGAACACTCCCTCGAGGATTAGGGTGCTGCTGCTGAATGCCAGGTCAGTCAATGCAAAAACCTCTCTCATCCATGATTTGATTGTGGATGAGCGTGCTGACCTGGTATGTGTGATGGAGACCTGGTTGGATGAGTTGGGTGGGGTTGGTCTCTCTCAGCTCTGTCCTCCAGGTTTCCAGATCATGCAACATCCCTGCCTCGAGGGTTGGGGAGGGGGCGTTGCAGTCATCTTTCAAGAGATCCTCCCCGTTTCCAGGTGCCCAGTCAGGCGTTCTCAGAATTTTGAGTGTTTGTCCTTGAGGGTGGGCCTCCGAGATAGGCTGGGGATTCTGCTGGTGTAGCGACCAACCCCCCCACCCCCCGCTGCACTTCAGTCTCCCTACCTGAGCTGGTGGGGGTGGTCTTGGAGGTGGCCTTGGGTTCCCCCAAGCTTATTGTTTGGGGGGATTTCAATGTCCACACTGAGGCCCCCCTAGTGGGAGCGGCTCAGGATTTCATGGCCTCCATGGCAACCATGGGCCTGTCTCAATTGGTATCGGGCCCTACCCACATGGCAGGACATAATCTGGATCTGGCTTTTGCCGACCGGGAAATAAATGATCTGGAGGTGGGGGAATCTGAGACTACTGCCTTGTCATGGACAGATCATCATCTGGTGGGGTTTAGTTTGACTGCTCCGTCTGCCCTCTGCAGGGGTGGTGGACTGATTAGGATGGCCCGCCCCCGGAGGCTTATGGATCCGCTTGGATTCCAGATGGCCCTCAGGGAGTTTCCAGTGTCCAGAGCTGGTGACCCTGTCGAGGCCCTGGTTGATCTCTGGAATGGAGAGACGGCCCGGGCTGTTGACATGGTTGCTCCTAAATGCCCTCTCTGGCTTGGTGGAGCCCAATCTGCTCCTTGGTTTTCCTTGGAGCTTAGGGCGATGAAGCAACTCGGGCGACGGCTAGAATGATGCTGGAGGAAGAGTCGTGACGAATCCAACCGAACACGGGCTAGAGCCCATTTTAGGGACTAATCCGTGGCATTGGGGGCGGCGAAGAAATGTTTTTTCTCTGCATCCATTGCATCTGCTCAGTGCAGACAAACAGCTGTTTCGTGTGGTAAAAACATTGCTCCACACATCCCCCCCAGGTAATGGGGGAGGAATCATCTACAGCTCACTGTGATCAGTTTGCCTGCCACTTTGCAGATAAAGTCGCTCGCATCCGTGCTGACCTGGACTCCAGAGTTTTGGCAGTTCCAGCAGACATGTCTTTGGTGCCATCTGGTCCTGTTGTGTTGGATTCTTTTCAGTTGGTGCGGCCTGAGGATGTGGACAAGATCCTGGGCAGTGTGCGGGTGACATCGTGTGCTCTTGACCCTTGCCCTACATGGCTAATAAAAGCTGTCAGGGAGGGGACAGGCAGATGGTTGGAGGTGATCATTAATGCTTCATTAAGGGATGGCAGGATGCCATCGTGCCTCAAGGAGGCGGTGGTAAGACCACTATTTTAAAAACCCTCCCTTGATCCCTCCAACCTGGACAACTATTGACCTGTATCTAACCTTCCCTTTTTGGGCAAGGTGATAGAGTGTGTGGTGGTGTCCCAGCTGCAGAGGGTCTTGGATGATACGGATTATCTGGACCCTCTTCAATCTGGCTTCCGCCCCGGATATGGGACTGAGACTCCCTTGGTCGCTCTAGTGGATGACCTACGCCGGGAACGAGACAGGGGGAGTGCGTCCCTGTTGGTTCTGCTGGACCTCTCAGCGGCGTTCGATACTATCGACCTTGGTATCCTTCTGGACTGCCTCTTGAGTGTGGGAATCGGAGGTACTGCGCTGCAGTGGTTCCGGTCCTTTCTTGGGGGGAGGGTCCAGAAGGTGGTGCTGGGGGAATACTGCTTGGCCCCGTGGCCATAGGCCTGTGGGGTCCCGCAGGGTTCGATCTTGTCCCCCATGCTGTTTAACATCTACATGAAGCCGCTGGGAGAGGTCATCCGGGGACTTGGACTGAGTTGTCAGCAATATGCGGATGACACTCAGCTCTATCTCTCCTTGTCACCTGATCCTAGGGAGGTGGTGGATGTCCTGAATCGGGGGCTGGAGGCCGTGATGGGTTGGATGTGGGCTAATAAACTGAAGTTGAATCCGGATAAGACGGAGGTACTGTTGGTCAGTAGGCGAGCCAATCGGGATGAGGAGATTTTACCGGTTCTGGATGGGGTTGCACTCCCCTTGAAGGAGCAAGTACGCAGCTTGGAGGTACTACTGGACCCGGCTTTGCTTTTGGAAGCTCAGGTGGAGGTGGTGGCCAGGGGTGCCTTTGCATGACTTTGGCTAGTGCACCAGCTGCGTCCCTTTCTCAAGAAGGCAGATCTGGCCACGGTTACCCATGCCTTAGTCACGTTGTGGCTGGATTACTGTAACATGCTCTACGTGGGGCTGCCCTTGAAGAATATCCGGAAACTGCAGCTAGTGAAAAACGCAGCAGCTAGGGTTTTATCTGAAGCTGCCCGTTGGGAGCACATCACACCCATTCTGAAAGAGTTGCACTGGCTGCCAATTCATTTCCGGGTCCAATTCAAGGTGCTGGTTTTGACCTTTAAAGCCCTTAATGGTTTGGGCCCGGAGTACTTGAATGACCGCTTGCTCCCAGGGGTTGCTGCCCGCTTGACGAGGACATCTGAGGGGGCCCTGCTCCGGGTGCCGACAATGAGAGAGGCCCGGCTGTCGTGCACTCGGGACAGGGCCTTCTCTGTTGCTGCCCCTAGACTTTGGAATGCTCTCCCAGTGGCCATTCGCTCCTTGGACTCCATCACAGCTTTTAGAAAGCTTATTAAATCTTGACTTTTTATCCAGGCTTACATAATTGTTTTTATTGCTGCTTCTATGTGTTTTTACCTGCTGTATCATTTTTATGCTTGTATTTTATAGATTTTAAATTTGGCTTGTTTTTGTATTTTTAGCTTAATACTTTTATTGTCATTTTATTGTATGTTTTTTAACTTTTGTAAACCGCCTTGCGATTGTTTTTAATGAAAGGTGGTATATAGATGCAACAATAAATAAATAAATATGTGCATGCAAGCAGCAAATTGGGTGACCCCTGCTAACTGAGCAAAAAGGCACTTCTGCAATGTGATGGCCAAGTTGCATGTTACCTTAATAATATTCTTTGTCCTGATGTGTTTACCTTTTCTTTACTCAATTATGGGGCCCTGATCTTAATTGGGACCATGCCCTCCCCATAGTCCTGATGTGTATCAACTCTACAGCTACTATTTTTGTTAGGAGGAATGCTCTCATTGGTGCTAATAGAAACTTTGCTCCCGAGACAAATAGCTGGGGTCAGAGAAAGAGAGAGCTGATCCAAATCAGGACCAGCATGGCTTCTGCAAAGGTAAATCTTGCCTCATCAACCTTTTGGAGTTCTTTGAGAGTGTCAACAAGTGTGTAGATCAAGGTGATCCAGTTGACATCGTATACCTGGACTCGGGAGTGTAGCCAGACCGCTGGTGGCCCGTGTGCGGCAGCCGCCCCCACTAATCCTGCCCCTGTGTCTGACATGGGGCTAGCCACACCCTCATGTCTGCCGTCAGATTCGAGGTGTGTGGTCTGGCTCCCAAATGGAGCCTTGACCACTCCACTACACAGAAAATGACACAGAACCGTGCAGCTCTACCTGATGACTCTCGAGCAAAACAGGAGAGCAGCACGAGCAGTTGTTGCTTGAAGCACAGGCAGCTGCATCTCCTTTGGTGCCCCGCCCCCAGCTCCTTAGGACAAGCTCTCTGCAAATGAGAATGTGCAACCATATTCCCTACCTTGTCCCAGCAGAAGGCTCCCTACTCAGAAATACAGTGCCATTCTTAGAAGCATCTTCTGTCCTCCCCCACTGACTGTCTCTCGGACTGGGGGCAACCGTTACCACCACCTTGGCCAATTGCCAGGAGCCGCGAAGTTGTTGGGCTGCAATCAACCCCACATGTGCCTCCTATCTCTGAGTCGATCACGAGTGGCACTTTTCCCTCTGTGGAAATTGCTCATTATGTATCCCAATCAGAATACTGTGTTAATGGAACACACAAATGCAGTGGAAAAATAAATACTAAATAAATGGTATAATCAATTCATATATTCATATATTGCTGTCAAACATAATGTGCACAAAGGAGGAGCCAAGCTCCTATATGGACCCAGAGAGTATAGTTTCTAATGTTTCTTTAATGTATCGTTAATGTCTTTGATAATAAACCTGAAGAAATGAAGAGTTATAGGTGCACACATTCTAGATCCAGGAAGCAGAGCAGCTGACTAAGATAGATGAATTCCAAGTTCGAAGCCTTGAGCAGCTGACTGAGGTGGATATGTTCAGATTTCCAGAGTTCCAAAATGCATAAGAGTAGTCCTTGAAAACTGCGTAGGTACCAGTTTTTTTTCACCATAGCTTCCTCACGGACTATGAAAATAAAAACACAACACTGTCTGCTACAATGTGGATACATATCATGCTGCAATATCTTTAGAATGCACGATATGTATCCCAGCAGCAGCCATCTCCCTGCCCCTTGTGGCTCAGCTGCTCCTAGGAGGCATCTTTCCTGGGGTAACCAGCCAGCGGTGCTTCGCACTCCATATCTCCTCCCTCCTGCCTCCAATTCGTGGAGTTGGGCTTCCCTGAACTCTTCACTCACCACCGGACTGCAGCAGCAGCAACAGAAAGGCACAGAGGGCCACGGGGCCGCTTTGGACAAATGCCATCATCTTCCCTCAGAAGAGCCACCTCTGCTACTACACCTAAGAGACCCTGCAAGACTCCTCTGTGTCCTAAACATGGGTGGCTTCCGATACCAGGAAAGGCTGAGCGCCGCCCTCGCCTCTTCCTCCACCCGCCCCTTTGGTGAGGAAAGGAAGGGGGGCTTGAGGCTCTGTTCGAGTTGCAATGCAGTTTAACTGCTGAAGGGGCCGCGCGGCCCCTTCGGCAGTTAAACTAAGGCTGGCGCTGCTTTCGTAGCACAGCCCAGGAGCGGCTCTTCCCTTTTAACTCCTGAAGGGGGTGTGCAGCTGTTAGGCTGGCGCTACATTTGCAGCATGCAGCCAGGAGCGACTTTTCCCTGCCTTTGCAGGGAACAGCCGCTCCTGGCTGGCACTGCAAATGCAGCACCAGCCTTAGTTTAGCTCCCGAAGGGGCCACACGGCCCCCGCTCGAGAGCTAAACTACCACCCCCGCATCTGACGTCAGACGCAGGGAGCATGTCAGGGCCGCAAAGCGTGGCCCTTGATTGGGCACGGCCCGGGTTCTTTGAACCCGTTTGCCGAATGGTAGCTCCGCCCCTGCCTGGACTTCCAAAAAGCTTTTGACAAAGTTCCTCAGCAAAGATTCCTGAGGAAACGTAGCAGTCATGGGATAAGGGGACAAGTACATGTGTGGATTGCTAATTGGTTGAAAGACAGGAAACAGAGGGTAGGTATAAATGGAGAGTTTTCACAATGGAGGGAAGTAAGAAGTGGGGTCCCCCAGGGATCTGTACTGGGACCGGTGCTTTTTAATTTATTCATAAATGATCTAGAAGCAGGAGTAAGCAGTGAGGTGGCCAAATTTGCAGATGATACCAAACTCTTTTGGTTAGTGAAATACAAAACGGACTGTGAGGAGCTCTAAAAGGCTCTCTCCAAACTGGGTGAGTGGGCAACAAAGTGGCAAATGTGGTTCACTGTTGGCAAGTGTAAAGTGATGCACATTGGGACAAAAAATCCCAACGTCAAGTATACACTGATGGGATCTGAGCTGTTGGTGACTGACCAGGAGAGGGATCTTGGGGTCTTGGTGGACAGCTCGTTGAAAGTGTCAACTCAATGTGCGGCAACTGTGAAAAAGGCCAGTTCCATGCCTAGAGCACCTTTCTTATGAGGCAAGGCTACACCACCTGGGGCTATTTAGTTTAGAAAAAATATCATTAGGAAGGGGATTGAAAATAAAACTGCTAATATTATAATGCCCTTATACAAAACTATGGTGCGGCCACACCTGGAGTACTGCATACAATTCTGTTCACCACCTCTAAAAAAGGACATTGTAGAACTGGAAAAGGTGCAGAAGAGGGCAACCAAGATGATCAGGGGCCTAGAGCACCTTTCTTATGAGGCAAGGCTACAACACCTGGGGCTATTTAGTTTAGAAAAAAGATGACTGCGGGGAGACATGATAGAGGTCTATAAAATCATGCATGGTGTGGAGAAAGTGGATAGAGAGAAATTCTTCTCCCTCTTACATAACACTAGAACCAGGGGTCATCCCATTAAGTTGATTGCCAGGAAATCTAGGACCAGCAAACACAAGTACTTTTTCATACAATGCATAATCCACTTATGGAATGCTCTGCCACAAGATATGGTGACAGCCAACAACCTGGGTGGCTTTAAGAGGGGTTTGGATAACTTCATGGAGAAGAGGTCTATCAACGGCTACTAATCGGAGAGCTATAGGCCACTTCCAGCCACAAAGGCAGGATGCCTCTGAGTACCAGTTGCAGGGGAGTAACAGCAGGAGAGCAGGCATGCCGTCAACTCCTGCCTGTAGTCTTCCAGCGGCATCTGGTGGGCCACTGTGTGAAACAGGATGCTGGACTAGATGGGCCTTGGGCCTGATCCAGTAGGGCTGTTCTTATGACCATGGGGTGGCAAAGGGTTAAAACCCCTTCCCTTCCTGCTATGGTTCCAATCCATCTTGGGGACTCTGTACCTGCTATTAAATGAAGAAAAACGAAGCAGATCAGGACTAAACATTATTAAGGTAATATGCAGTTTGGCCCCCAGACTTCAGAAGTGCTGGAATCTCCGTCTCAAGGGCTCTACCTTGACATCTCACCAGTCACAAAATCTGTGGCTGTTCAGCCCCATCCCAGCACTCTGCTTACTTGCAGGGAGCAGCCAAAGGCTACATTGCAATAGCGTCACAATAATATTAATAATTAGAAATGGACATCTTCAAAGCACTCTGTAAGCGAAACTTAATCCCCTTGCCACCCTATGTGGTATTTTTACAGATGAAGATCTCAGGCCAAGAGCCAGAGTCTGCTGCTTTTCATTCTGCAGGGGGGAAAGTACCGGAATGCTGGTCAGATCTCATTTAATTGCTGCTTTCTATTCACATCACTATATACCAAACCACTCCACAGGGCTCTCCTTGGGCATACTTCTGGCCTCCTTTACACTTGCAATATGTTTGTTCAAGGATCTTATCAACTTAGTTGTTTAAATAGACAGGACTCACCAGGCATCTGCAAAGTGTACAGTCTTTCTACACATTCTCTCAATGCACTGTGTCCCACCCTGCACATAAACAGAGTCCTGCACAGGTCTCAGAAGACTCTGCATGGAGTGCAAACCGCTGCTGCCCACTACAGAGATGGAATGACCGATTCCCATGTGTAATGGCTTCGCATCCTGGAAGCATCTCGCTCTGATCAAGTTTGGGGAGAAGTTACTGATTCTGCCTCTCAGCCTGAGGACTTCTGGAGGAGTCCCTGAAAAAATAACAAGATAGTAAAATTCAGGGTTAGCCGTATAAATTGTGGCTGGGGATTACAGGAGTTGTAGTTCAACAACAGCTGGAGTGCCAGGGTTTCCTGGCCCTGGGAACTGATTAGATGACTTGTCCTTGGGAGATGGCAGCTGCGTACGATGCAAAGCCCTGTCATGCAAGAGCTATTGGGGAAAGGACTGCACAATGTGTGTATGTTGAACTTGGGGGAAACTCTGATATTTTTCAATAAATGGCTGATGAAGAGCAGCCTCCTGGGGGTGCTCCACACTGCTCCCGACATGCAGGCAGCCTCATGCTCTTGTGGAACAGTGCAGATGCTTTTCAGAGCTCACCAACACTCCAGAAGTGATCTATCAGAGTGGAAACACAGTGAAACTATTCACACATGCAGGCAGAACCGGTTTTGCCAGCCTGTGTGTGTACCGCCGGCATCGGGCCCAATCCCAGCGGCACCTCGGCGGCAAACCTGCCTCTGGTGCCACCCTCTAAAATGAGATTAGGAGAGTGGGCGCTCTCCTAGCCCTGTTTCTGTGGTTGTCTGCCAGCCATGGCTGATTGCAGGGGAATACCAGCCAGCTCCAGGGAGGGGAGGGGGCACACTCACACGGTGCATTATGGGCACTCCAGGGGGCGGGGCGATGCAGGGTGACACATCCAGGCACCCCAACCCCCCAAGCTACCAGTAGCAGCTGATAATCATCCAGGTGAGTGCTCTATCTGCTGAAGAGGGAGCCCTTGATCGTCTGCGGAGAGGTAAGCTTCTTGAGGATTCCTCTCCGCTAACCCTTTCTTGCTGCTTGTGAGAAAGAGCTCATTGCTTGACTATCAGCAACTTTTTTTTTTTCTTTTTTCTTTTTTTGCTTTAACAGAGCACTTCTGGAATGTGGGCAAGCTCTGCAAAAGAGCACAAGACTGCCCACACATCAGGGAGAGTGTAGAGCAGTACCAGGATTTTAGGAGCATCCACATTTGGATGTTAGCCAATGAAACTCTTCTCACAATCTGTGAGAAGAGCTTTTGTCAGGTCTGCTGGGACAGCAGGCTTAGCCCGCAGATGATCAAAGAGCAGCCCTAGGGTGGCCAGATCAGCCACTCACACGACTGCCAGCTCCATCACAGAGCCAGTGGGGGCTGAGGGGATCAGGGCCGTGCGGTCCCCAGAAGTCCCAGGATGCCCCACATAAGCGCACAGGGCATCCTGGAGAGACCCCTGAGGCTGGGAGGCTGGCTTCAGCCTCCAAGTTGGGGGGGGGGCACTCATGTGTTGCCATGCACCGCAGCTCCCATAGCCTGCTTCCCAGTGATCGTGGGAATAGCCTCAATATCAGTTTCTTTCTAATCCTATAGAGGATATCTTGCAGTGGTGGCAAAGTGCCTACTATATTTGCTTGAATATGTGACAACTCTGAATTTAAGACAAGCCCCTTAAAAAAAAAGAGGTTAAATACAGGTTGTACTTATATTTACCCAAAAGGAAGAGGACTCTGGATTTAACATGACCCCCTGATTTCTAACAACAAAGAACTTGGAAAAAACCTAGAGGTCATTCACACAACCCAAAATTGTGTACTAACGAGGTATGGGAACTGTGTGTGCTCCCAATATCCGTTTGTGTGGAGGAAAGGTTGGAGGAAAACCTGGGCAGCTTTTCTTCCTACCTTGCTTCCACACAACTGAACTCAGTAGCAGAGCCAGGCCAGCAAGGGCCTGTGTACGGCCACCATGGCGACCCACTCGCCTCACCTCCTAAGTCTGACATCAGATGTGGGGTGTGTGGTCTGGCTCCTGAACGGGGCTACACAACCCCATTCGGGAGTTAGATCCAGGCCAGCGCTGTATTTGCAGCGCGGCCAGGAGCGGCTCTCCCTGCCTTAAAGGAGAACCTGCCTCTCCTGGCCCTGTTTGAGAACTAGTTCGGGGCCAGCGCTGTGAATGCAGCACTGGCCGTTTACCCATGCATCCCCGTTTGGGAGCTAAACCAGCGCGCACCCCCGTGTCTGACATCAGACGCGGGAGGGTGTCAGGGCCGCAAGGCACAGCCCCGGAGGGGCGGTGGCCCGGGTTCGTTGAACTTAGTCGCCCAATGGTGGTTACGCCCCTGCAAAAACTGGGAGCACACACAGCTCCCAAACCTAGGTAGAACACAGTTTTTGATTGTATGAATGACCTCCTAGTCTTGGATTCAGGTAAATACAGTAAAATATATGGATTCATGCTATTGCTCCCCTGAAATTGATATTTAGATTGGTATTTAACCAGTCAAATAACTGCATACAATCAAATCAACTCATTGGGTGACAACCTATTTTTGAGATGAGGCAACCTATTTTAACAACTCTGTTTAACAACAGCACTCCTGAAGGACCTCTCTGCTGAAATATGTTAAGGGCTTTCAAATTTACCTTTTGCAAGCTGCTCTTGATGAAATATGGTTAAAAAATATGCTGCAGGAATCCATCACCATGAGAACAGCCACCCCAGGGATAAAACCAATGTCCCCAAGCCCAAGATAGGTGCAAGAAAGAAATATATGTATTAAAACTTTTTTTTAATTATTCTTTACATGTACTTTATCACTTTCTTGGCTTAAACTTCCAAGTCTAACTGCTTGCTGGGATTGCCCTGGTTGGAGATTATTCATTTCAATTTACCAAGCCTATCCTGTTATTATCTGCACCAATGAACAACAGATCTATTTGTTTAAACAAAAAGAAACTGATGCTGCTGTCCTGGAGAACTTCGTCTTGGTACATGAATCAAAAGCCACCCCTTGGCTTTCAGCCCTAGAAACAATGTGCTCTGTTTGTGATTATTTGGATGAGGGGTCACATTATTTTGTGGAATATATACATGATTTTGCAAGCACTTCCTTGAGGCAGCTACACTGACACAACTAAAAGTGGCTGGGTTTACTAAGAAGTAAGTATCTCTGTGTCACATTTTTCAGCATTACAGAGAGAAAAGCAGGGACTGGGACACGCTGTTGTCAAAGGCAGTTTGAGAGTTCAAGGAAATGGAACCTAGAAAGTTGCCTAGCTCAGTATTGTCTATAACAGAAGTCTTAAACTTCAGCCCTCTAGCTGCTGATAGGGATGTGCACAAAACTGGCTTGGCCTGTTTGGTTCGAATTCAAACCAGCTTCAGACCAGGTGGCTAGGTTCAGTTTTGGTTTGGCTCGGAACCCCGCCCCCCCCCCGGGTTTGTTCAAATTCAAAGCAGTTCTGAAAGGTCCTACATAGGGTATAATGGGGACTTGAACTGGCCCATTATTCTGTATGTAGAGCACCTAGGGGCACAAAACCAGGGTGGGTGGTAGGCACCCATGGATGCCAACCAACCACCAAACCCCAGAGCAATCAGACACTTCTGTGATTATTGATGGATTTCTGAAGATTTTTCCAATTTTTGTATTCCTCCCATACGGAATAATGGGGATTTGAGGCAGCCCCATTCCCCCCTTTGGAGGGGCCAGGGCACCCCAAAGTGGATCTGGGGGCATGGCAAGTATGGCCTCAACTCCCCGCAGGCACCGCCACGTTTGTTGGATTTATTGTTTGTTTTTAATTAATAGTTTGAAAGAATTTTTCCTTCCATTGCAATGCATTGGAGTCTCTCCCCATTCATATAAGTAGAACAGTGTGTGCCCTTAACAGCTGTGAACTCTGAACTCAGAGTTCACAGCAATTAAGGCCACACACACAATACTTATGAATGGAGAAGTCTTCCTAATGCATTGCAATGGATGGGGAAAATTCTTTTAAACAATTGCCAAGCAGGTGAGGGCGCCAGGTCCTCCTCCCTGCCTGACACCCCAGTGGGCAGACAGCGGGGCTTGCTTCCCTCCCCTGCCTTCCTCGCCCGGCAGCATGTGCCTGTGCAGCTCTAGGGAGCATTAGTCTTCACCATCGCCCCTTCACCTCTTCGCCACGGGCTTTTCTGCCGGCCAGACTACATTTCCCAGCTACCTCTGCGGCAAGGGGGCGGCCGGGCCAAAGAAAACAGAAGCAGCTGAGGCAGCTTCGCCCAGGCAGTGACTGGCGTTCTGTCTCTCCCCAGTGCCTGTTAAAAAGACCAGAGTCTTTTAAAAGTGATTTCGTGGTCGCTCTTTCCCCTCCTCCTCGCTCTCTTTTCTGGGGGGTTTGGTCGCTCTCAGTACCGGCTGGGCAGCTCTTACCTGCCAGCCTTCCCCACCCTGCCCTCTCCAAAACGGTCGGTGGTTGTGGCTTTTCCCACCCAGTCTGTGTGGTGCCTCCCTCGGGCTGGGTGATTAGTTGCTTCAAGTTAGAGCCACAGTGGGGAGTGGGGTTTTTTTTTTAATCAATCCACCCTTCTTGCTCCCTAATTGTCTCAGTGCTTTATAGAACTCTTAAGAATCTTACTCTACCATAAGGTTTTGTTTTGTTTTGAAGGGAGAGAAATTGTATGCTTGTTCAGAGTGCTTGTGTAGTCCTAATTTTTGAGAAATAGTGGTTTGAAGGCTGTGTGTCCTTCCTTGCCATCGCAGCCTGGAATACCCACTCCATGGGAAGCAAGGACGGAAAGCAGCTCTCAACTAATCACTGACTGGGAGGTGCTGAGGGGCTAGAAGCCCCTTCCCCAGTATTGGCCTTGCCCCTGCGCTGACGTCAGACGCAAGGGGCGGGGCTTGGTGACGCGCACGCAATTGAAAAATGGGCATCAGGGACTAGCTCGGCCAAGAGCGCTACAACCCCTTGAGCCGGCACTGGGAGGCACCACTGAATACCCAGGAAGGGGAGCCCAGCAGGTTGGCGATCGATCGTGTTCCAAAATTGTGCCCCGGCCGGTGGAACCCAGAATCCACATGGGAAGCGGGCACTTAGCCTGGTACAATTTCTCTAGCAAGTAAGTGAATACGACTCCGGCACAGGCAGCCTGAGGCGCTAGGACGCTTGCATGAAGGGAAACTGCGAACAGCAGCCTCGAACTCACGATCGTGCGATTACTCACAGTCCTGGGCATTGCCACTGTGCTATTTCAAAAGTCCTTCCACGCCCTTTTCAGAAGAGCAAAAGTAAAAGTGTTCTTCTGCCTCAAGCGATACATGCATGTCCTAGAACCTGTGCAACAAATGGTTTATGTTTCCTTCAGATACGTCTCTCGATTTTTAACGCGTTTCCCTGATTTAGCAGTTTTCTCCCGGTTATCTAGATGCTTCAGCTTGCTTAATTTTCTGAATTTGCAGCCGCCCAGCCCAATGTGCTCTGAGGTCTACTCTTGGGTAAATGTGGAACGTATGGCAGACTAAAGCACCTTTACTGAGTAATAAGCCATATATTGAATATAGTAGGACGTAAGTTGTGTTTGCCAAAGCATGTATAGAATTATTTAAATTCTATTTTTTAAAAAATCACTTAGAGGAGATTTTTTAAATTCCAGAAAAATCCCAGGTGTTCATCAAGGGCTGCTACAGGTACTTGGCAGGATCCTAAGTCTCTAACAGGCAGACATTGAACAAAAAATATTTTCTCCAGCAGATGTTACAAGGTGAAGGTAAAGTCATGCCATCGAGTCAGTGTCAACTCCTGGCAACCACAGAGCTATGTGGCTTTATTTGGTAGAAATACAGGGTTTACCATTGCCATCTCCCACACATTATGAGATGATGCCTTTCAGCATCTTCCTATATCACCGCTGCCCAATATAGGTGTTTCATACCAGCAGGGATTCGAACCAGCAACCTCTTGCTCCCTAGTTAAATTACTTCCCCACTGTGCCATTATGTAGCTATGATTAAAGGTGTAGAAGCCATGAAAACTTGCCAACACTGGTACACTGATATGGAAAATGTGAGTGCATTAATCTTTGGTGGAATTTGAACATTAATATGTAATCTCTGCTCACCAGCTCAGAGATGCCATATGAGAAAAGAGGAAACCATGCAGCCCGGCCCTATGTGAGTTTATCTAGAAGAATGCCATGTTCATTGGTGCTTACTCTCCAGTAAACGTGCACAACTGCAGCTTTAATCGTACTGATGAAACTGCCTCTCTCTGATCAGGCTCTTGGCTATTGCTGAAGTGATACTGTTGATATGGTGATATTGGTCCAGTGGAAATGTAAACAGTGAACAGAATGAAGTAAAAGTCCTATCAGTCAAAGCACAGAATACCTAATATACAAAGTCTGCATTTTTGTTGTATATTTCCAAAATGTTTAACACATAATCTAGTTGTAGCAACTGCAGCTAATATTCTTAAACTATAGTTACTGATAATGCAGCCCCTTCCTATTTTAAATATCCTGTTTCAAATATTCTATTTGATATCTTGACAACTGGTGCATCTTTTGAAATTACTTTTTTTTTTTTTTAAGATCAGTGTGATCACAATTATATACTACTTAGGTGTCCTCACACAGTAGCTCCTAAGTAGTACTATTGAATAATTTAGTCAGGATGTCAGCAAGTAAAAGCTAATTGTTATTACACAGAGGTGTTGTTTGTGAATGATGTTTCCCCTTGCTGCTGTTTTTATTTTGGGAATTTGTGCTGGTTAGCTTTTTAAAAAATAAAAAAAGCTTTAAAAATATCTTTGTACAGTTTTTTATTCCTTTGTATGATTATTGGATTTTCTAAAGAGAAAGGCAGGGTACAAATATTTTTAATAAACTCATAGTCAACTTTAAGCCAGGCTTTGACAAATTCTATCTGGATCTAAGAGCCAGGTGAATAATTTAGGAGCCAGACAATGGACACTTGAGAAAATTGGGCTTCTCTTTTTCCTCTTTACAAGTAATGTCCTTGGAACAAAAACAGAGCTGCCTAGGATAAATATTTTTATTTTATAATGCTAACTCTTGAATATCCTAGTCTAAGCACCACAGTTAAATTTCTAGAATTTGTCAAGACCTGATTTAAACATACTTAGGTCCAATTGATTTCAGTGGAGCTTAGGTGTGCATAAATGATCACTGGATTTGCTGATACTGTACAACTCCCTATACAAAGCTTGGAATGTGTTACACAGGTATATCTGTCCCTCCCATAATTTTGAGAGAAAGGAAAGTCACTAAATACATGATATAAAATAGTTCCATCTGGAGATATAAGAAGCCAATCGTGCATGACCCGGAACACCCAACTAAGGCAGATTCTTCCATTACATAGTCGCAGAGAAGTGAGGATAAACCATTACTAAAAATCTAGTTTAATTAGACACCTCTGCTCAGTCACAGAACACAAACCTAAACACGTTTGCTCAGAAGTAAATAACAGTAAGCTCAGTGGGACTTATTTATGAGTAAATATGCTTAGCATTGCAGCAACACAAGAAGAGCGGGGCATACCTAAAACAACTGACTAGTGTGTTCATGGATGCCAACCTCTGCCTCTCTGCCTAGCATCAAAGCATTCTCCTGTTCACTCTCCTTAGGACTCCAAACCTATCCTTGGCACAGAGGTTATGAAACTAACATGATTCTGTCAACTGTAAGCTAGCCTAAGCTGTGAAGGGCTAGTAGCCATCTTTCTGAGACCACAGGATTGGGTGGCATAGTTCCGATATAAGGAAACATGCCAGCCATTTATTTTGTCTTCATATGGTAGTTCTGTATTCTTAAAACCTAGTATAAATTGCCACTTGGTTTAGCAAAGTAAGTAAAGAATTCCACCATGCTGCTTCTACTTCAACAATAATTTGTTTCTGCCTTCAAATGTTTTTAGGAATACAGTAGGAATACTTGCCTTACCTAAAATCACAAGCAGTTTTGTTGTACAAATATAAGACAATGAAAGCAATCTGACTTTTATTTCACAAACCAACATAACTGTAAACATTTAAACAAGTTTTGAAGTGTATGCAAAATTTAAATTTTCTCCATTTCTCCTCTGCCATGCAGCATTTGTGTTTATCTAGCCAACCATGGATCTTTTTCTTCCTCTTAGCCGTACTTCATCCAGCTTTTTAATCACTGGTGCTGATTTTTTAGATGTAGCTGAGTACTTCTTCAAGAGCACTTCAAACAGAGCCTCTGTGTTTGGGTGGGTACTCAAGAAGGCTTTCTCCAGGACATACAAATCTACACCTTTATCCTCAGGAAGGGCAGAAATAAAGCTCAGTCCAAAATCTATCAACACCAGCTCCAGCTTTTCTGCTGGTGGTCGCAAAAGCATATTGGAAGTTGTAAGATCTCCATGTATAAGATCTTCATCATGCATTCGGGCTAAAATCTCACCTATCTTCTCAGCTAACAGAATGAGGTTGCTGGCATCTTTGTCAGATTGTTGAACAGAGATGATAAAGTCCCGGGCTGTAGTTGATCCCACAATATCTTCAAGATATATACAGTTGGAAACATAGTCCACAAAGTACACAACAGGTGCAGAAATCCCTAAAGAGAGGAGGTTCATAAACTATTAGCCCTTAAGGTTCGTACTGTGTACGTTCAGTTTTCTGATGATCCAAGAATACTGCAATCATGCAATAAGACTTAAAATTTGCTGATACAAGAAAGCTTTTTTTCAATCAATATGCTACAAGCAAAGAACAAAAATCAGGTATGCTACAGTATACCTAAGAATTCTGTATATCTGTTAGGGATGTGTACAAATCCTGATTCGAAACACAGCCTTTAAAGGGAGGAGAGCAGGTCTGTACCTGCTGCTCACTGCAACTTCCTGTGGTGGCAGCGCTCCCCCAGCTGCCCTCGCACAGTGGCAGCACGCACATGTGACACTGACCACACAATGGCCACTTCCCATTCAGAGGCCATGTGTGTACTGCCGGCACATGAGGACAGCTGGGGGGAGCGCTGCCAGCGTACAAGGGGTGCTGGTGAAAGCAGCACTGGTGCAGGAAGCTGCAGAGGAGCAGGTATAGACCTGCCCACCTCCCTTTTAAAGGTGCCCAGGCTGTGCTACAAATCAGTGATTGGATCATGATTTGTGCACATCCCTAATATCTGTCAGTGGTGTTACAGAAAGTTTTGAACACAGCTAAATGAAAATTACATAAAATGCATGGGTTGATCATGCAAGTCCTAGAAATTCTACAGATCTTAAGGCAGGCTTAGGAAAGCATGAAAAAAGATTACATCCTTTCCCTAAGCACTGTATTTATTCCTAGAAATCTAAAAGATAAGAAAAAGATACTCTATATTCCCCAACAATTTCAGGCGCAGCTATCCCAAACCTGCTGTATGCAGATGACACTGCTATCATTTCACGAACTCCTGTGGACCTTAGGAGAGAGCTTAGGCTCTTGGCCACTTATTTGCAAGGACAACCACTTGGTAATTAACTTCCAGAAATCCAAAGAGATGGTCTTTGTCAAGAGGCCTAAAGATTTAACTGGCATATAGAAGGACATTGTATAGAGCAGGTCAATAGTTTTAAATATCTGGGTGTGTTTTTTTATGCCACTGGGTCATGGAAGGCCCATGTGGACTACGTCGCCCAACAGGCACAAAGAAGTGCTTCAGCAATGCTAAGATTCTTTCACTCCAAAGGTGGAGATGTTATCCCCGCAGTGTTAAAGTTATTTGCTGCTAAATCATTGGCCCAACTTTTGTATGGCACACAACTGGGCCCCTAGAGATAATACATAAGAACATAAGAACAGCCCTGCTAGATCAGGCCCAAGGCCCATCTAGTCCAGCATCCTGTTTCATACAGTGGCCCACCAGATGCCACTGGAAGCCTACAGCAGGAGTTGAGGGCATGCCCTCTCTCCTGCTTACTCCCCTGCAACTTGAACTCAGAGGCATCCTGCCTTTCTAATGTCATCCAGGTTGTTGGCTGTCAATCCAAGTTAATTAAGGGCCTCTCAATGTATCTCCAACGCAGCATTGAGGTTGGAAACAGCCTCCAGAGGGTGGAAACAAAAGCATGGATTTTAATCCTGTTATTTTTAAAGCATGGATTTTTAATCCTCATAACCAGTCGTTTTTGCACCTGTGGCTCAGGTGAGGTCGAATCTGTCCACCATGTGCTGCTGTTTGTCCTTTTTATAAAGGTAACCAGTGCAGTCTTATTTCTCCCTTGCTAACATGCTTTCCCGGGTGGACTGCTGAATTTTATGCCACACTCCTCCTTGCAGATAGGAAACCTACCACCTACAATGTTGCCAGATTTTGTGCAGCTGCTGTTGAGATCTGTCAACAGCGAACCTCCAGCCCTTCTTTTTAGATGTTGTTACATGAGGCTTCTATGTTGGTGTATTCTGTATGATTTACTTCTTATCTGAATGTAGTATCATGTTTGTATATATAACTGATCACTGATCGTAATAAAGCTATTCATTCAAAGATACTCTATTCTGTTATTAAATATTTTTATTAAAAGAACTGAAGCAAATATTAATGCATGATTTGTGTTTTTATGAACCAAACAATCTAGGCAGGATTGCCCAGACATACAAGGCTAACTGCAGAATCTGGACTTGTCCTATACAGTAGATAACTGACTCCAACAATAGTCCAAGTGAGACTGTGCTCTTTTTAGCTGCAGCAAGTCTGAAAGGCTGAGCAAGACTCCACCACCTCTAGATGGCTGTTGTGTCCTTAAAGCACCAACGCACATGCCATATCTTGGTGGGCTTCCATTGCAGTACTCTGCTAAAATGATTCAAAATAAAGCAGTCAGGTATTTGGTAGAGAGTAGTCCTGCAGAGTATGGTATAGTTGCTGAGAGAGTGAGGACTTCCCTGGCTCTGATCCTGCTTCTGCCATGAACTCATTAGGTGTCCTTAGGCCAGCCACTCCATCTCAGCCTCAGCTGCAATATGGGGACAACACTTGCTTACCTTACAGGATTGTTGTAAGGATCATATCAGATTAATATATATTAAGTGCTTTGCCCACTTCCAAAAAGTATCTTAATAATATTTACTTATACAACTGCTAAGTATTATTAAAATACCCATTGTTATATACATTGCTCTTCAACATCAGGTATTCTACAGATTGTCTAGAAAATGAGTGTTACCATTTTTAATACTTTGCCTGGTGTTCTAGTATAATGTTCCTAGGTATTCTTGAGATTAGTTGAATTGAAGATTTGCCTGTAAAGAATAAACTTTTTTCCCCATTTTGATTATATAACCATCCATGTGGATTATCATCTTTGTTTGTTTTAGTTTAAATAAAGAGAAGGGGGGGGAACCACATTCAAGCTCAAGTCACTTGAAACCAATCACTCACCTTGCCACCTGTGGCTAATAAAACAAGTTTGTTTCTTTGAGAATCTCTAGGACACAACTAAAAACAATCCTGGAGTTTTTAATTGTGATTAGCTTCAATCATAGTTGGTAACCCTAACCTAGGGTATTCCAAAAGTCCTAATATTCTCTGCATAATGGAGACAAAACCTGTTTTATTCTGAAATCCAGTTCTGATAGTTCCTACACACAACGAATAAGGAAAATACAGAAAGGTTATATTTACAAGACTATGCTTGTAGTTATCCAACAGAATGAAGGGCAGCTATCAGGATCCTTTCCCCCGTTTTTATTTAAACTAAAACAACATTAGGATCCTTTTTCTGGGAAGCCTTTGACACAACGCTCTACTGTAACCAAGCACGCACTGTATATCTGAAATAGTTGCATATTCCTCCCTTGTTTATCCCACCTCCATTACCCCTCTTCGTAAGCTCTGCCTATTTCTAGACTGCAATCCGCTTGGGGCAGGGATCAGTACTCTGTAAAGCGCCTTGTATATAGACGGTGCTATATAAATAATGAGATTTTAAATTCCTCTCACATTCCTTGAAAACAGAAACTGATGCTATCCTCATTTATGAGCTTTAAAAAAATTAAAAGTACGAGAACGCCCCACCCACTCCCGTCCTGTCCAATCCCTGCTCAAGCCCCGCCCCTACCTGCCCGTCGGCAGCGCAGCAGCGAACGGGCCTCTTGTGCCGTCCTCCGGCGGCTCAGCCGTTCTTCCAGTTGTGGATGCCGGTAGCGCTTAGGGAAGCGGAGTTTCATCACAGTTGGCCGTCCCAGGAACCGGCCTCTATAGAGCCGGGCCTCGGCCCCCTGCTGCACCAGCTGAGCCCCTTGTATAGACGCAGGAGCCACTTCAGGCTCGGCTTCAGCTGTGTTCCCCTCAGTACCGGGGCCGGCCATGTTGACAGCGACGGCCGAGCGGCTTTCCTCCTTACTACGCATGCGCGGTAGTACGTACGTGGCGTACCGTGCGAATATTCCCTCTGGAGGACGTGTGAGGACGGGTTACTCGGCCTTCGGGAATCCTCGGATGCGGTGGCGGAAACACCCGAAGGCAACATCTACTAGACTTTGGTTTGCTTTCCGAGTGGTGTCATTCTTTCCTGCTCTTATGTGTTTTTTACCCACATTAGAACACGGCTGCTTGTTAAGAAGTGGCATGCACAGTTTCCCTTGCAGTGTAGCGCTGCAGGGACACACACCGGTACTTTTTCCCAGGTTCTCAGCAGGGATTCAAGCCCTTTGCTTTCTAAACGGAAATAATATGCTGCTCTTGCTATCCCAATAGTTTGCCACCTAACTGAATATAGGACTGCAATTGATTTTATCTTGGACTACATTTGAACTGAGGTACAATTGCTGGGGTGGAAAACACCTGCTCCCAAGCAGTGTTCCCTCACAAGTCTTTTGAGGTCCGCTCAGTTAATTTTAGATCCCGCTCAGGTTGAATCAAGAAGGCCCCATTCCAAATGCGCATGCACGGACACTGCCTTGATTCTGCCACCCAGAACAAAACTCATTCCACACACAGATGAAAAAAATTTCAGAGAACACTGCTCCCAAGGGTTTCTGCCCATTTGATGAAGTCATTGGACAGGGCTTTGCTCCATCTCAGCTGTCCAACACTTGGGACAGGGCCTTCTCAGTCATTGCCTCCAGGCTTTGGAATGCTCTCCTTGGGGCATCCGCTCCTCAGCCTTCATCACAGTTTTTAGAAAACAGCTAAAAACATGGCTCTTCACCCAGGCTTTTATATGAGAGTACAGATTTTACAGCTGCTGTTCTCTGTTTTGTGCATTACTGTTTTATATAGGTTTTTAAACTTTTAAATAGAGATGTTTTTATATTTAATATTTGTATTTTTAATTTGTATTTTAATTGTGCATTGTTTTAATTGTAAACTTTGGGGTTATTTTAATGAAAAGTGGAATAGAAATGGGATAATAAATGAAATAAATAATACCATTCTTTCTGTCTTCTGTTAGGAGGAGTATCCTCCATCCTTTGTGGATGACAATTCAGACTGCTCTTCTGAATGAATACCCCATGAGATTCAAGCCCTGTAGGATTAGGAAACTAGCAGGGGCAGAGCTGTAATTGTGCACACAGATTGGAAGAACTCATGAGCAGCTGCTGCTTAGACCGCCATCAATTCTTTCTGGGGCCACCGCAGCAGCAGCCACCTCCCTGATGGAGCAGCCCAGAATAGGCCTCCTGCACTGCCCCTTCTCTCTCACCTCACCCATGTATAGTGGCCAGCAGAGCAAAGGGAGGTTGCCGCCACTACACCCAGGAGGCAGGAGAGAAAGGACACCTCAGGAAGGGCACCATGGTGGAGCAGCACTGGGAACTAGGCTTGAAATCTTGTAATAGAACCTCGGGTGTGGCCATTGGGGTGGGCTGCCTATCAGGCTGCACCCATTAAAAGTACTGATTGGATTATTTATTTATTATTTATTTAAAATAATTATCCCCACCCCTCCAGTACATTACTGCTCGGGACAAATCACAACAATAAAATAGATACAATGTAAAAATAAAAGTAATGCAATTAACCAAATTAAGTAAACAATTTAAAACTCAGGCAAAAGACCACAATCAGTATTAAGTTTCAAATTAAAAGTTATTTTAAAAGCTAAAAATTGAGAATTATAAAAACTAAAAACTAAAGAAACTACCAGATATAACCAAAGATGGAGCATTAAAAAGCCTCTTTAAAAGATTATTGGACCTTTCATCCATGCAGATTTCTTCTTCTCATGTCTATGCACTCTGCTTTCATGACAAAACCCTTGGCATGCCTCGGCAATTCTCACATTGTTACATGCAGGAAGAGCGATCAGCAACAATTGAATCCTTGCTGGTTGCACCCAACACACCTATCCAACAAAAATGGTCAATTGGAATGTACCCCCAGGCTATGTTCTGAGGTATAAGAAATCTCAATTTCATGATCCAATGTGCTCTTTGCATACCCACTACCTTATTTATTTATTCATTCATTCTATTTTTATACTGCCATTACAAAATAGCTCAGGGCAGTTCACAAACATCAAAGACCCTTTAACAATTTAAGAGCACTGGAAGGCCAGGCCGAACAGGTAGGTCTTTAGGGCTCTCCTAAATTCCAATAAAGAATTCAAATTACGGATGTCTGCAGGGAGCGCATTCCACAGTCCAGGAGCGGCTACAGAGAAGGCCCACCTCTGGGTCTCCACCAGACAAGCTGGTGGCAACTGGAGCCGGACCTCCTCAGATAATCTTAGCGTGCGGTGGGGATCAGACCAAAGAAGGCACTCTCTAAGGTAACCTGGACCTAAGCCATTCAGGGCTTTAAAGGTAATAACCAGCACTTTGTATTTTGCTTGGAAACATATCGGCAGCCAGTGCAGCTGTTTCAAAACAGGCATAATATGGTCTCTCTGGGTTGCCCCGGAGACCAGCCTTGCTGCCGCATTTTGAACTAACTGAAGTTTCCGAACTACATACAAAGGCAGCTCCACGTAGAGCACATTACAGTAGTCAAGCCTGGAGGTTACCATCTGGTGCACCACTGTTCTGAGGTCATCTTTCTCTAGGAATGGACGCAGCTGTCGAATCAGCCTAAGCTGATAACAAGCACTCCTGGTCACAGCCTCCACCAGAGATACCAGAGTGAGGCCTGGATCCAGGAGTACCCCCAAGCTGCGTACCTGCTCCTTCCGGGGGAGTGTAACCCCATCCAGCACAGAGAGATTTAACTTATCTCTCAGATTCTGAGCCCCTACAATGGGCACCTCTGTCTTGCTTGGATTCAGCTTCAATTTGTTATCCCTCATCCAGCCCATTACTGCCTGGAGGCAGGTATTTAGGGAATGAACGCCATTTCCTGATGAAGCAGATGAAAGAGAGTAGATTTGGGTGTCATCAGCATACTGATAACACCCAGCACCAAATCTCCTGATGACCTCACCCAGCAGTTTCATGTAAATATTGAAAAGCATTGGTGACAGAATGGAGCCCTGGGGGACTCCATATAACAGCTCTCGTTCAGAAGAGCAACTGTCACGTCACCAAGCTCCACCATCTGGGGTCCGCCTTGGAGTCACCAGTTGCTGTTTGGACAATTTACTGTCCACAGGCCATGCCAGGCTGTGCTCAGTTCTTCGTGCCACCCTTCAGATCAGCTTTCTTGCCCAGCCTGATCTGCCCAGTCTTCCTTGCTAACATGGGAAGCTGGTCCCATGGAGGAAGCAACCTTGTGGATTCACCCTCCAACCTTCTTGCACCTGCCTTTGCCCAAGCTGTCCTGGAGGAACAAATTCCCTCAGTGGTTCCAGGAGCCTTGAGATCCTCCTTTCGACCAGATCAGGTGATATGAACATTTGCCACTCACTGGGCCCAATTCTATCTCTATTCCCCTTTCTTAAATCCAGCCTCACCCTTCTCTAAAAGCCTCTTTCTCTTGTCCACCTGGGAATTTACACAATTAGGACTTTAAGCTAAAATGCCTCATTGCAGTTAAATGTATTTTTAGTAGTAATATTGCTTTAACCACACATTTCTTTCTGCTGTACCCCTCCCTACAATAAATACCTTCTTTTGATTTTGAAATTTAAATCTTGTCTCAGTCCAGTCATTTCCTGAGTCCACAGCTTTGTGCAAATTAAATCTGACATGAAACTGTCCTTACTGAGCTAATTTTCCCATGTAAGCCAGAACATAGATTTATTTATATTATTATTATTACTACATTTATATCCCCCTCTTCCTCCAAGGAGCCCAGAGTGGTGTACTTAAGTTACTACATACTTTATTTAGGGGTGTTCACCAATCACCCCGGGGCAGTTTCATTAACAATCCATTTTCATGTTATGTTCAACACTCATACAACAAGTATACAGTGTACAAAGGTACAAATCTGTGCACAGGTACAGTCATTCACATATTATGTTGAAAGGAGGTACAGAAGTACACTTCCTATCTGTACCATGCATTTGAAGGACCTGTATCCAGGCTCACTTTTTAAATGGACACAGATGCAGTCATTCACACACACACATGTATGAGTGTACAGACATCTTACACTCATACAGCATAATGTCTGAACCAGACTTTAGTTTGCATATTCACAAATTAAGGTGATAGTATGGATTGTACCACTGCAGATGCTGATGAGGGATAACTTTTGTAAAGGTTTCCCTTTATAAAAAAAGTACCCTGCAGGTTGAAAACTAGTATGATAGAGAGCGGGCTGGGCCAGAACCTTGTTCCTGGGGTGGTAGGCTTTTTTTTTACTTGCAGTATCATCAATTTTATTACAGCCATTGGCCAGCAGAAATAGAAATAACAAACATATCCAATACAACAATACTAAAACACAACAAAACAAAATACAGTCATTCATTAAAAATTAGTTTTAAAAGCATAAACAGCTCCCACAGTTAAGCACTTAATTGAGACCTTAACCTAATGGCAATATAAAAAAATTTTGCTACAATTTTTGTAATCTCAGAGCTTACATCCGCGAGACAGTAATATGTATAAAAACACTCACACCTCCCAGGAAATTTGAGTAACAAAGGGGAAATAAGTTCTTCTCTAGCATCCCGATACAAAGAACAATATAGCAGAACATGGGTGACAGTTTCCAGGAGGCCAGCACCACAAGCAATAGCAATAGCACTTACATTTATATACCGCTCTATAGCCGGAGCTCTCTAAGCGGTTTACAATGATTTAGCATATTGCCCCCAACATTCTGGGTACTCATTTTACCGACCTCGGAAGGATGGAAGGCTGAGTCAACCTTGAGCCCCTGGTCAGGATCGAACTTGTAACCTTCTGGTTACAGGGCGGCAGTTTTACCACTGCGCCACCAGGGGCTCTTAACCAAGGGCAAAAAACCATAGCAGATTGGTCTTTAGCAAACCTCCGTTCCAAAAGAGAAGAGGGCAACACGTTTAACCGAGCCCGAGGAAATGAGACCCGAAATTTAGAAAAGTGCAACGTTGTTAAGTAATGGGCACCTACTTGCAGTATTTTCCATGGGGGAGTATTCTGAAGTAGTATAGTCCATTCTACCACCTCAGAACTAATTCTGCTACATGTGTAGCTCCAGTCCAAGCCCGTAACACTACAAGCCAAACATAACCAGTTGCCATGTTTTTGGTACCACTGCATTTGAATAGTAACATTAGAAATCTCTTCTGAAAAATAGATTGTGCTCATGGATCAGAGAGACCCAAGTAATTATATTACACCCGAGAGCCTGTTAAACCTTTCCTACAAGCAAATGCCCTCTTGCAGTCCCCTAATGCAGGCATCCCCAAACTGCGGCCCTCCAGATGTTGCTGAACTACAACTCCCAGCATCCCTAGACACAATTTTTTGTGGCTGGGTATGCTGAAAGTTGTAGTTCAGCAACATCTGGAGGGCCGCAGTTTGGGGATGCCTGCCCTAATGAAATATCATTATACTAGTATGCTGTGTTTGGCACCTTCCGCTGACCAGTATCAAAACTGAGATAATATTTTGAATTAAACAGAGTGCTTCTAATCTAGGATGAGATCTCTGGGAAAGGAATTGGAGGAAGCTTGTCTTGTTTTCCAATCAATGTTAGGCTAATAAAAATGTTCTTTAAAATGTAGCAAGTGGTTAAAACAAAAACAAAACCACCACCCAGTCTTCCACATACTAGATCCTACTAGCTACTTTGGGTATGTCTTTTTAAAAAAAACAATAAGATGGATATAAATATTGAAAGTAAATGGAAATAAAGATGGAACATACTTGGAAATAAATATGAAACAATCCACAAAGTTGAGACTAGACTGTGCCTGCTGGAGAACGTCTAGTAATCATAGTGTGAAATAATGGTAATACCTAAACCACCAAGGTGTTTTTCCCCCCTAGAGTTGGTAAGGAGGTTAAATCAAAGTTGGAACCAACCAGCCAGTTTCACGTCAAAGAAAATAAAAGGAGTCATGTGAAAAATCTAAGGAAGCTGGCAAATGCATATAAAAATAATGAAATGCCTAGGGAAACAGGCCTGGCCTGTTTTTTTGAGAGAGAGCTTTGAGATGCACAAGTCAGCAAGGGAAACTGTGTCATGGCACAAAACAAATAGTTGCTGCAGATCGAGCTACACAGAGTAGCTCAAATGTAGTAGCCCTGCTCATTTGGGGAAGTCTGCGAATTCACAGTTGGGGTGACATAGAAAACAATTGGAAATGGGGTTATGGGGATCACGACCAAAAAATCCCCCCTAACTCCTGAAAATCACCCCGATGGGCGGATTAGGCCTTAAAGGACTTGGGGGTGGGGAGTTAAATCTTTTTGTTCATTTAGCAGGTGTCTCTTTGCTCATTTAGCAGGTGTCATTTCTAAAAAATGGCCTCATTTTCTATTTTATTTAATTTTTTCCATTGACAATGTGAATGCCTGCCACAGTCATCAATCCTCTGTAAAGAGCAGCACAATTGTTGAACGCCAAACTATACTTTTTAAAACAAACGTTAAAGCCCTTCTACAAGTTATACACTGATATTTTAAATTTTAAAAATGCTGAAGCATCTCCAGGAAACTTGTAACATAAACTCGAATGATTGATTTGTCAGTTTATGACTTCGTTATAGTTGCCAACCAATCAGAAAAAAGGTAGCCTGGCCCGTATATGTTCCCATGCAAGACAAAGGTCTGTTTTTATGTACCTTGGAAAAATAACAGAGAGAGAGAGAGAGAGAGAGAGAGAGAGAGAGAGAGAGAGAGAGAGAGATCAGATCAACATTTAACCATCATATATGTATTCTGTGATTGGTTTGAAAAGGCCAGGTGGCCAGAAAAGAAATCAAGTAGCCATTTTCTTTGGCAAGAAAGGACTTGCATCTTGAGGACTTGCCTCCATGTTGGTGGTGAATGACCACCTGTGATCTTTTATAATTCCTCCTTCCTGAAACAGTGCAGTGATGTGTATCATCAGACTTTGTTAGGTGTTTCTTGCTTTCTTAAACTGATTGAAATCCATGCATTTCAAGCCAAACCATTTCCTGCTAATAAAGCACGTTGTGATGGTGTTGCCTCTCATTATCTAGCAAAGAACCAAATGGCTGCTTTCTTTAGCAATACCACACTTACCTCTGTGTTGATGATGTTAATAACTGAAGGTTTTCGCTTCCCTTTTTCTAAAACAGTGCAACAAGTTATGTGCCTTACCTTGTATCATTCCTTATCAGTTACCTTGTGTCACAATTTTTGTTATAACTTTACTTTCCTAAGCTTGGTGGCACCCTTTTCCAGATGATTCCCAAAACTCAGGTTGTCTTATTGTTGTTCATTTGTCTATAGTTTCCTGTTCAAGTATTTCCAGAGTGAAAAATCTGCTCCAATATCCTTTCCCCTATGATACCATCTCTAGAATTAAGCCTTGGCAAAAGTTATTTACAGAGCCAAAGAAAGGGAGCAAAATAATTTGGCATTTACTTGCCTCATCTGCTGGATGGGTTGGTTTCAAACCACCTCCAGCTGATACAAATTTTCCTGTTCTAGAATAAAATGATACTCTTACCTGGCAGCCTTACCACTCATTTGTATATTTAAAAGGACCACAACTGCTTTGCCATGATTATCCCATCTAGGGGTGAGAGCAGTGGAACCAAGCTCCTCTGTGAAATGCTACTGCTTCTCCTACCTACATCATCTAGACCTTGATGGCTTAAGCTTGGTGATGGAGCTTTAGCCATCACCAAGGAGACAATGAGCGCATCATAACAGAGAAACCACCGCTGATGTCATAATGGCCAACTGCAGAGGTGGGGGCAAAGCACCATCCTTCACCACTGGGGAGAGATGTAGCTGATGGGTACCTATCTACATTATAAACATACACGTTTTATACCAGCCCTATGCTAATTTGGAGGGAGTGCTGATGATAGGGGTCTGCACAAACCTTTTGCTGCCCAACCACTTCACCTCAAACCAGGCTGGTTCGGCAGCTCAATCACTAACTGAATCAGGGGTGGTTCAGTCCGCGATCGAACCAGACCAAGCCAGGTTCATGCAAAGGGTTCAATAGTGAAGGGGGCAGCAAGAGAGTTAGAAAGGTTCTTATCTGGCCAGCGCTGCTGCTCACGGCCCCCGGCACAGCCACAAGTATGCATAGTGCTTTCTTTAGGAAAAAGAAAGCCACAAAATCCACAACGCCGCTGCCACCACCGCTGCCACGTGGGCAGCTTCCTAAAGAAAGCAGCATGTACGCTTGGGGGTGCACCGAGGGACAAGTGGCAGCACAAGCCGCTGCACCAGCCAAGAAAGAACCTTTCTACCTCTCTTGCTGCCCTCACGCAGCTGCCCTTCAGCATTTCCAGGATCCACACCCCTTTACTTGTTAAAAGGAATCCTCACCATATTCCCCTTTACAAGTATTAGCCAGCCAAACCGCTGAGCCAGTTTGGTCAAACAAAACCGCTGGTCGGTTCAACCGAACTGGTTCGGCAGCATGTGATTCGAATTCAAGCTGAACTGCAATTTTTGGTTCATGCACACCCCCTAGCGCAGGGTTTCTTAACCTTGGGCCCCCAGATGTTGTTGGACTACAATTCCAATCATCCTCAGCCACAAAGGCCATGTCTGGGGATTCTGGGGATTGTAGTCCAACAACAACATCTGGGGGCCCACGGTTAAGAAACCCTGCCCTAGCGGAGAGGTGTCAGAATTATAAATATTGTTGAGCTTCCCATTGATCCCTATTGGGAAATTACCTGATGGGGCCCACGTCCAATTCTTTCACACAGGCCCCTTTAGAGCTTCTTACACCACTGAGCAAGGGAAACTTTTCCATTGAGATAAACATGTTTGTACATCAAGCCACTGTTAAAAGCAGAGCTACACAAACTGGCTGAAAATCCTAAGGGTTTTGTTGAGTTATAAAGATGGACCTTAATTATTTGAGATCTGTGAGTTGATGAGGTGACCAGATATGGGGAGGGCAGAATGCCAGGACTTCTGATAGCTATGTGGAAGAGAGAATTGTGGCAGGGACTGTTTGCCTTTCAGAGTTAAGGAAAACCACACCTGCCAAAATCCTCTTTTCTCCATTTAAGCTAAAGGAATCCTTTCCTTTTTTGCATCTGTCTTAGATATGTGAGCAAAGTGACAACCAAGCAGACCAGTCAAAGGAGAAACAGTGACTAAGATACACAGATTTACACTATTGCTGTGAAGCACCTCAATGTGGTCTGCTCCCTGCAGATAATGAAGAGAATAGGAAAGGGTGGAGCTGAGGGGCCCTCTAGAGCTCTGGGCCCTGGGTTCTTTGAACCCATCCGCTCAATTATAGCTACATCCGGGGCATAGCTATAATGGAGTGGATGGGGTTCAAAGAACCTGGGGGCCCCAGTTCTAGAGGGCCCCCTAGCTCCACCCCTCCCTATTTTCTTCATGGTCTCCCTCACTCTGAGGGGCCGCCAAGGAGAGGGGTGAATGCAGGCCCCCTTTCCCTCAGCTACACCCCTGGCTACATCCCTGTCTACAACTTTAATCAGGATGCAAAATGTTGTTAAATGCTTCATTTGAAGTTGAAATTAGAGAAGGTGAATGGGAAACCCTTCCTTAGCCTATAAAACATCTGCAAAGCTTCTAACATATTTAAATATAGTCTGGCTGATATGATTTCGAGAGGAAACAAAAGAAGTCTCTGATGTACAAATTTCAGATCGGAACAGATGGCCCTCAATCATATTTCCAAACATGCTCATAGGGAGCAGAATTATTTTTACCGTTATCAGTCTCAGGTGTTTAAAAACTATGAGTTAAGCCCTCAATATGTGGCACATTTTAAATTTATCAGGCTTTAAAAAAAAAAAATAAATAGTACTTTCCTTTAAAGAAAAAAGAAAACTTTTGATTCCCTTCTTTGCAAACAAAATAGCTAATCTTAAAAAAAAATAAAAATCACAATTGTCACTAGACTTTGATGCTAAACAAACTTGAAAAGCAGGCCCAGAGAACAGAGGAGGTAGAATTATTTTGTTCATCTTGTCCTGAATCCATATTATTTCTGAATAGGGTTGCCAGCTGACTAGAGGGGGAGAAATCCAACTTGGCCTTTCCCTGTGCATTTTACAGCAGTTTGATATGCAAAATTTAAAAGGTAATACTTTTTATGGCAGAGAGAATAACATCTGCCAGTGTCTGCAGAATATGTTGCTGTTAAGGCATAACTGCAAGAGCTGGTAAAAACATTGGCAACTTTATTTCTGAATATTAATTGTTGGATATTTGTTATAAACTCTATCTGGTTTCTCAGGTTAAGGCAATGGCCAGGAGCACTTTTTATCAGCTTCAGCTGATACATCAGCCACACACACTTCAGGAGGTAAATGACCTTAAAGCAGTGGTACATATGTTGGTAGCCACCTTTCTGGTGCAGTGGGGAAATGCTTGACTAAGAAGGAGAAGGTTGCCGGTTCAACTCTCTGCTGGTATGTTTCTCAGACTATGGGAAACTCCTATATCGGGCAG
Source organism: Hemicordylus capensis (assembly GCF_027244095.1). NCBI lineage: Eukaryota > Metazoa > Chordata > Lepidosauria > Squamata > Cordylidae > Hemicordylus > Hemicordylus capensis. Next base: position 33,207,386 of record NC_069660.1, on the reverse strand, counting down.
CAGCAATATAGGAAGATGCTGAAAGGCATCATCCCATACTGCACGGGAGGAGGCAATGGTAAACCCCTCCTGTATTCTACCAAAGAAAACCACAGGGCTCTGTGGGTGCCAGGAGTCAAAATCGACTCGACGGCATACTTTACATATTTTATCATACTTTACTCTACTGTACTTTACTCTGATCAGACTTTACTCTACTGTAATGCACTCTATGTGGGGCTGCCTTTGTATGTAGTCCAGAAACTACTATTGGTACAGAATGTGGCAGCCAGATTGGTCTCTGGGACAACACGAAGGGACCATATAATACCAATTTTAAATTTACTGCACTGGTTGCCAATATGTTTCCAAGGGAAATACAAAGTGCTGGTTATTACCTATAAAGCTCTCAACGGCTTGGATCCAGGGTACTTAAGAGAGCACCTTCTTCGTCATGAACCCTGTCGCCTATTAAGATCATCTGGAGAGGTCTGGTTACAGCTGCCACCACCTCATTTGGTGGCGACCCAGAACCAGGCCTTCTCTGTGGCTGCCCTAGGGCTCTGGAATGCACTCCCCGTCAAAATAAGAGCATCTCCATCTGTGTTTGCTTTTAGGAACACCCTCAAGACACACCTCAGACTTTTAACTGAAATTAATTTTAAACCGTTTTATTATTTTTATCCCAGGAAATGGTTTTAACTTTTTATTATGTGAAATGGTTTTGTTTTTACTGTTTTATATTTGCTGAATTTTAAATTGTGTACACTGCCTAGAGATACACATATCAGGCAGCATATAAATATGATAAATAGATATTTCACAATTTCATTTCCTTACCTTCTAAAAGTTTGCTGACCAGACAAGGTTTTTAAAGATAATTACATAAATCTCAGAAGGCAGCTACAACTACAATCTTTTGCCCACTCTGCAATGAGTCCAGTAAGAAGTGCTGTGCAGCATGCAATTATGCATGTTTATTCAGATTTAAGCCCCACTGTGTTCAATGGCACTTATTACCTAGTAAGTGTGCCTACAGTGACAGTCTTGAAGACGGTGGGCTCTCCCTCACTGAAGGCTTTGAACAGAGGCTGGATAGCTATTTGTTGGGAATTCTGTAGCACTGGACTTGCTGCACTCAAGTTGGACTAGATGGCAACAAGAAGAGTTGAACTAGATGGCAACAAGGACCTGTCCTGTGCTATGACTGATGGCATACAAGGACAGAGGTGCACATAGGTAATTTTGGAGCCTGGACCTAAAGGTCTTTGGAGGCCCCACCCCCTCTGCAAGTTAAGCATCATCCCCCTAGACCAGGCCTGTTCAACTTTGGTCCCCCAGCTGTTTTTGGACTACAACTCCCATAATCTCCAGCCACAGTGGCCAACAGCCAAGGATTATGGGAGTTGTAGGTCACCATCTGCAGAATGGCTGAAGTTGAGCAGCCCTGCCCTAGACACACCCACCCACAGTATTTTTAACATGTCGGTTTTTGAGGGCACAAACAGCAACTGAACTCACAAGAATGTAAGAATGTAAAACAGGTATATTTATGCAAATATGCACTAGCAGAGACATTTCAACACACAACTTAACATATTCCCATCCCACATATATCTTTCCCCACGCCCCCCTCTGTCTCTAAAGAACCCTGGCAGGTCACAATCTCACTTGGCTGCCTGGTGCAGCGTGGGCCAGCAGCATGGTAGCCACACCACCCTGGACCGACTAAAGAGGATTTGGAGACCCCCAGGGGTGTGTGGAGGCTCTAGACTTTGGCCCTGAAGTCCAGGGGTAAGAGTGCCTAGTCTTCAATGCAATGAATCTATGTTTTCTTTGTAAAAAAAAAAAAAAAAAGAACTATGAAGGAAAGCACTGTCAGTCATCATATAGAACAGCAATTCTTGCACTTATAGTAATGCTTCAATACTGGGAGGCAGGGACTAACAAGTCACCAAAGGTGGTATCCACTGATCCTTTACTTCTGTCCTATGCCTAGTTTTATGATCTCTGCAACTGGCTTAGACCAGGGCGGCACAACTTCTACAGATGTTGGACTACAAATTCCATAATCCCTATCTATCGGCCACTGTGGTTCAGGACAATGGGAGCTATAGTCCAAAAACAGCTGGAGGACTAAAATTGTGCAGAGGGGGATCTTAGACCGTTGAGGGGGACCAGCAATGTCCCTCCCTTAAGGAAAAGGTGCTTGGCTGTGATCTTGGCAACAGTTGACCTTGATGGTGGTTTTCTCTCTGAATGTCAGGAATTGATTTGTTGTGTGATATAAGCAAATGCTTTTTACCTCCTAGACCAGGCATCCCCAAACTGCGGCCCTCCAGATGTTGCTGAACTGCAACTCCCAGCATACCCAGCCACAAAAAATTGTGTCTAGGGATGCTGAGAGTTGTAATTCAGCAACATCTGGAGGGCCGCAGTTTGGGGATGCCTGTCCTAGAAGAAAAACAGGCCTGGGCGCTTTCCAGATTACTCGTTATAACTGTGGTAAAATGCTTCAGCTTGGCAGGATCGAATTGAAAATTATCTCCAGAATCTACAATTGGGGAAATTTCCCAACAAGAAAATACAGCTACTTTTTTGCAATGGACATACAACATTACAGCACTAAACCACAGCAATAAAATCCAAAACAAGGCATCCGAAATGTGAACGGCACCCTGCTGACAGCGTAGGGACTGCAGTGTTACAACATAGGAGGTACAAAAGTACACTTAGTAGATACGTTGTGGCACTCTTGTAAGGGTTAATTTGGAAAATGCCCTGGACTTTATGTGGACACTGAGTTGACTCCCTAACTTTCTCCCAAAGCCATCAAACAGATAAGAGATAAGTCACACTCTCCTACTACTTGAAACTGTTTCTTGGCAACAGAGAACAAGGAGGCCTCTTTTGGGAGGAGAGGTGTATTAATGTGTACCTTAATTCCAGCTTCTTTATGTTTTGTGCCACTCTTCAACAGAAAATGCTTTTTATTGGGGAGACTTTTCTCCAAATACCAGCTCCCAGCTATTGCTGAACTCAGTTCTGGTTTCCTGTATGCTTGTCTACTTTAAAGTAAAGTGTGTCGTCAAGTTGATTTTTACTCCTGGCGCCCACAGAGCCCTGTGGTAGAATACTGGAGAGGTTTACCATTGCCTTTTCCCTTTCAGCATCTTCCTATATCTCTGCTGCCCAATATAGTACCAGTAGGGATTCGAACCGGCAACCTTCTCCTCATTAGTCAAGCATTTCCCCGCTGCACCACTTAAGCTTTGGTGGTTCCTGGGTCTGGAAACTGTGAGCCAAACTACATATCACACAGCCACCTTGTTAGTTTATAAATATATATTTTACTTCTAGGGATGTGATTTGGATTTGCCACCTCAGATATCAAATGTCTGGGGACATCCCGATTTTGTGCTCATAAAACAGAACCAAACCACACATTACTACAACTACTGTGGATATTTATAGACTGCAACCAAAGTTCTTAAAGCGGTTTACAAAGAAAAATAAATAATACACAAATAAGATGGTCCCATCTCCAAAGGGCTCACAGTCTAAAAAGAAACATAAGATAGGCACCAGCAACAACCACTGGAGGGATGTTGTGCTGGGACTGGATATGGGCCAGTTGCTCTCCCCCTGCTTAAATATAAGAGAATCACCACTTTAAAAGGTGTATCTTTGCTCAGTTAGCAAGGGTAGATCACGTCACACAGGAGATCCATGACTGAATTTTCCAGTTTTAAAAAATTATTGAAATACAGATGTAGCAATCTCCCAAGCTGGCTGGAGCAGCAGTATTGGAAATGATTACCCCTTCCCTGCCGTTTTCCTGATTAACATCTCTCCCATCAATTGCTGTTTATCCCATGGGGGGGGAAACAGATTCCTGGATTTCTTCCCTCTGTTTTGGTGCAAAGAGCAGTATGCGGTTGATTTTGACTGAAACCATGGCAAGGGTGAAACAGCTTCATTCAGCTTTGTAGCTGAACTTCAGTTTAAAAATAAAATAAAATGGATCATCCAACCACAGATCTGCATAATACTGTACAGTTTGGCCCTGTGTCCTAATAGGGCTGTCCAAAGACATTTTGGAGTCTGAAGTGGAAAATCCAAATTATACCCCAATATTAAAAGTATAACACAATTTATTTTCTAAACTGACCATTTGCTGCTCTTTAATGATACCCAGAATCTGCTGCTTAAGGCAAAACAAAGCAGGCTGTCCTATGGTAAGGCTTGCCCCAATACAAAATTTTCAGACAACTGAATAGTGCAGAACACTTCATTCTACCTAATGGAAAACTCTCTGTGTGACTTAGAACATTTGTTTGCTTACATCCAGACCGATTTACTCCTGAGTAGTCCTACAGAAATTAAGTGGTCCTTTAGCATAACTCCTGAGCAGTACTATTGAGTAAGTCTGGATATCAGCCACTGTGAGCATAAACTTTTTTTAAATTAACAATATATATATGGGCTGGTGAATTGATCAAACCTGTACTTATGTGGAGAAACATAAAGAATAATACAGAACACCCTAGATTTAAAGTAAAGTGCCGTCGAGTCGATGTCGGCTCCTGGCAACCACAGAGCCCTGTGGTTTTCTTTGATAGAACACAGGAAGAGTTTACCATTGCCTCCTCCCGCGCAGTGTGAGAGCCTTTCAGCACCTTCCCATATTTATTTATTTATTTATATCGCTGCCATCCGATATAGGTATCTGGGAAACATACCACTGGGGATTCGAACCCACAACTTCCCCACTGTGCCATTAGGTGGCTGCCCATTAGATATAAGGTAAAGTGTGCCATCAAGTCGATTTCGCTCCTGGTGCCCACAGAGCCCTGTAGTTTTCTTTGGTAGAATACAGGAGGGGTTTACCATTGCCTCCTCCCGCACAGTGTGAGATGATGGCTTTCAGCATCTTCCTATATCACTGCTGCCTGAAATAGTACCAGCGGGGATTTGAACCGTGTTAGTCAAGCATTTCCCCACTGCTCCACTTAAGCTGACTCCATTAGATATAGGCAGCAGTAATTTCCATGATTGCAGAGGCACTTTTTGCAAGCACTGCCTCCAGGATCTGTGTTTGCAGACCAGTGTTCCTTCTAACAGGGATTCCCAGATGTTGTTGACTACACAACTCCTCGAATCCACAAGCAAAAGCCATTGCAGCTGGGCATTCTCGCAGTTGTAGTCAACACCATCTGGGAAATGCCTGTTCGAGGGAGCACTATTGCAGGCACCTCTTTGTCACAATCACACCTGACATTAAGTAAGGGTACACATCGCACATCCTAGGTGTCTACAGTACACCTAGAAGAAACGTAATGTGTGAAGGGACCCTAACTGAAGATGCAAAAGTTGAATGAGAACCAGGGCAGAGAAGAAGGGGAGTTTGCCTTTGCAGCTTCCTTGTGCACTCGGGCATCTCAACCACGCTGAGCCCGGAGGGAAAGGATCGCCTGGGCACCTCCTACTCCAGAACTTCCTTGCAGCCCTATCGCCTGCCGGACAAGCCCCTGTTTCGGAGAGAGCTCTCCCCTCCCCGCTGCAGTGGGCCGGGCTGGAGCCAACGTGGCGCTGTTCAGCCCCAAATTCTACCAGCGGAGGAGAAGAACTTTTGAGTACCAGAAATTCTCCCGGGAAACTTCAGCTTCGCCGTTCTCCTGACGCTCTACGGCGCGGATCCGCTCCCGTCTCTTTCGTGGCTTGCGAAGATATCAGGGCGGGGAGTGGGGGGGGGGCTTTTTAATCGCTGCCCGGGAATGTGGGATGCGAGTTCTTGATCCGGCGGCCGCTGGAAGCCCATCAGCGCCTCGCCGGGTGAGTCTCCAAGCCCCTGGCGTTGGAATGCAGAACGTGCCTCCCTTGCAGACATCGACCAACGGCTGCTCGGGAAGAACCGCTTGGTTTAGGCTCCATTCCCAGCAGTCCTCTGGGATTCCTTTCTTGCCTGCTCTGCTCGATTGGGAAGCAGAACTTTTGCGCTGAACTCTCTATGTCTCTTCCATCGCCATGGGTAAGTGGGAATTAAGCCTCCCTCCAGGCAGGGAGTGGTGGAAGAGGCGGGGCGGGGGTATTTCTCTCTCTAGATGGCTGGCTTCGTGGCTGCAGAGGAGGGGAAAGTACAGTGAACTTTTTCCAGCTGCACGTAAAAAACAAACAAAAACGGCTTTGCAGCTAAGTGGCCTCTCGCACGTCTGTGCTCTGTATTCTCTACACTTTCTCCCTCTCTCCCAGAAGTGGATTTGTATTGTCTGCCCACCCGCGTCTATTGATATCTGGTTTTGCAAGAGGGTATTTTTTTTAAAGAAAGATGCTCTTAAATGGATTCATGAAAGTTTGGTCCCTCCTAATTACAAAGCTAGCCGTGAAAGAGGCTGAACAGACTAGACGCGAAGCTAGATCTCGGCTAAACGCAAAAGCAGGCAGTTTTTCGAGTTAAGGCTACAGTCCTATGCTCTGTGTCCACAGAACATGGTGGGCCTTTCTTTCGAGTAAGCACTGGTAGGATTGGGTGCAGCTCAGCCACAACCCCGTGCACGCTTAACTGGGAGTAAGCCCCAATGAATATAGTAGGACTTACTTCTGAATAGCAAGCCGTCGGATTGGATCGCAACAAGGCTGCGTATTTAGGCATATTCTCTCGAAAGTAAGAAGTGATCTGTACACTTGCTGCAACGGAATGGGGGTGGTAGAATGGTACGATTTCAGACTGTAGGTGGGGGAAAGAGCATTCTTAATCTCCTACTGTGAAAAGCTCCCTGCAAATAGAACACTTCCATAACAGGCAAATAAACAACTTCTCCACATCCCTACATTTGAGTGCTGCATACATCAGTCTAAAGCAAAGCGCGTTCCAGGAACACTGTAGTCTAGCTCTTTGGATTCAGCTTTAAGTCCAGAAATTGGAAAATTCCATGAATTAGTCTGTTCTGCTGTGGGTATGGTGGGGGAGGGGGAGTTCTTGTTTCTCATCCTGAGCCTTCAGGTTAGGTTGGACTATAAATCATCTTAGTAAGTCTTCAGAACAATCTATAAGGTGTATAGAACTTAGAGCTGCTTTTAAATCATCCACAAATCCATTGTAGACCCTAGGAATTGTCAGGCCACCACCCCACCTTATTATGTATTTTCTGCTGTCCACCAATCCAGTTTTGCAGCTACAAACAGAAGCCAGTAAAGTAAGTTGCCATCCATTCCTATAGCTTCAGACAGGTTTGTCAAGTACCAGGAAGGCCATCAACTAAAATATCTCATAAACTATCCCATTCTGTTCATTTCCTACTTCCGTTTTGGAAAACTCAGCGTTAACTCAGTGGAAGATAACTGTTGTTTTATGCTATGCCAGATTTAATCTGTATCTCAGCATTCTGCTTTTTGTTTAACAATTACACTGAAGATCTCCTTTAACTCTTTAGCCCAAATTTGTGGGAAATATTTGTTGCCACTAAAAACTACTGATCAGGGGCGTAGCAAGGTTGGAATGGGCCCAGAGACAAGATTTTAAAATGGGCCCCCCACTCACTGAAGCTCAGCTCATGAAGTAAAGAAATCTTAAATGAGGCTGAATAGTGGTAACAAAAAGCATAGTAATATATATACCTATGTGCCATAGAACATCATCCTAAATTATTTTTTAAAAGGTTCTGTAAATTGTGGACGATGCAAGTCATTTAATGGTACTAGAGAAAGACATGCTGTTCTGGTAGCTCCAGGTCTTAACACTCACATCAATTTTGGAGGATGAATACAACTGAAGGAAGCCTGGGCGGGTGCACGGTTGGGGGAGTCAGTCATGTGACTTGCCTCTGGGGAGGCCCCCCAAGGCAGTGGGCCCCCAGACAACTGTCTCCCCTTGCCCTATTGTAGTTACGCCCCTGCTACTGATTGCTTCAACCATTTTGTTACTTCTGTTCCTGATCAGTGTTCCCTCTAAGGGATTCCCAGATGTTGACTAAAACTCCCTGAATCACCAGGCAAAAGCCTTTGCAGCTGGGGATTCTGGGAGTTGTAGTCAACAAACATCTGGGAATAGAGGGAACACTGTCCTGATCTTATCTTTTTAAGATGATCCTATCTTGAAAAGGCTTCTTCTCACCTGGCAATTGAGTGTCATGAGTGAAACCACAGTTCACAAAGTCATGAGCAGGGAAAGAGGCTCGTAGAGAGAAGCTAATGCCTCCATCTCCTGCTTGTGGGCTTCCCAGAGGCACCTGTAGGAAACAGGATGCCGGGCTAGATAAGCCTTGGGCCTGATCCAGCAAGGCACTTCTTATATTATTAGGGGAGACGATCAAGGTCTTCAAGATCACAAACGTCAGTCATGCAGTGCAGAATTTTGCACTTGTTGGTTCTCAGTTGTTATGCCTATAAAATTAAATCTCTGTCACTGTTATGCAGTTAAATCTTGACTATGGGAGGGACAACAGAGAGGGGAGAGGATTAGTGGGAACACTGAGAGTAACAAGAAATGAATAAGATGCATGTGCATCTGCTTAGCCCTTCTCAGTGAGGTGGTAAACTTGAGTCTGGGTTATATCGCTTCAAACTGCAGATGGCAGCTCATGTGATTAAATGAGATGGCCTCCATACAAACACAACAGATCTCTCACATTAAAAAAAACTAAATGCCAGAGAGAAGGGTTTATCCTTCTGATCAGTCTAGTCCAGGCCTTGACAAATTTTATTTGGATCTAGGAGCCAGCCCAGATATTTAGGAGCCAGACAATGGACACTTGATAAAAATTACCTAACTTGGTGATAGAGATTTGCGGGGGTGGGTGGGGAGGATAATATTTTATGTATTCAATTTATATATCGCCCTTCCTAAAGTGGCTCGGGATGGTTTACATCAAAATCAAAAAATATAATAAAACAATTTAAAATTAAAAACCCATTTAAACCAGATTGAAATTAAAAACTAGACATCATTAAAAGTTAAGCTAAAAAGATGGGTCTTCTAAGGCTCTCCTGAAGGTCTCCAAGTAAGGCCTTCTCTTTATCCCTTTACAAGTAAAATACTTAGAACAGAAACAGGTCTGCCTGGGACAAATAAAGATTTTTTAAAATAACTCTGCCTCTGAATATCCTAGTCTAGGCACGACAGTTAAAATTCTGGAAGCCACGACTCCCTGGCACCTGGGATTTTTCAAGCCCTGGTCTAGTCTTTATGTAGAGGGAATTTTTTTGTTTGGATGTCAAAACAAAAAATGAATCACAAGTCTCCCCTGTCTGAAGTGCTATAGTTTGTACCTCCTGAGAGAAAACTAGGCCTTAGTTTCAGTTACATTTGAGAACTAAGGGTGGGTTTGTTTGTTTTTTAAATAAATTCTTTATTGGGCTAAGGGGCTTAGGTGATACCATCCTTGCCAAACATTACCTTCAGTGGCACACCATTTGACCTGTGTGGCAACCAGCTGCTGTTCTGGGCACCTGAGTACTATGCCAGTTGTTTGGTGATGTGGCCTGCTGCCACAGATTTCATCACTTTAGCAAACACTGTTTTATCAGTTATTTCCTCAATCTCTCTTTCTCCTTCTTTCCTTTTAGTCTGGGTGAATAGCAAGCTGCATTTTAATCAAAGCTCATAAACCATTGGCACCCATAAAGGTAATGGGAATTGCAGGAGAATCCAATTGAATCAGCCACAGCATTTTCCTCAGCACCATATGTCCCTAATAGAGTTTGCAAGTAGAAACTAATGAACCGTTCCAGTTTTCTGCAAAGCTCTTTTACTTGTCCTGAATAAATATTGTTTCTAATTGACTATCTGAAACCATGCACGAGAATAATTTACAACAGCATAGATAGTTGTACAGCTGGAAGGATTCTTTGGCATATGGCACGAGGGGAATAACGGACTGAGGTGAAGCATGAAAAGCAGAGGAATAAATGCAAATATCAATACAGCTCTTAACAAAAATTAGCATGACATAATCTGTGAATTGAAAATGATAAAAAGCCAGAAGTAGCACCTAAACCTGGAGCCGAGTGCTGCTTAGGAACATAGGAAACTGCCCTATACTGAGTCAGACCATTGGTCTATCTAGCCCAGTATTGTCTACACAGACTGGCAGCGGCTTCTCCAAGGTTGCAGGCAGGAATCTCTCTCAGCCCTATCTTGGAGAAGCCAAGAGCCCTATCTTGGAGAGGGGACTTGGAACCTCCTTCTCTTCCCAGAGCGGTTCCATCCTCTAAGGGGAATATCTTACACTTCTATATCACACCTCTAGTCTCCCATTCATATGCAACCAGGGCAGACCCTGCTTAGCCAGACCAGCTCTCATCTATGCTTCTGGCATAGTTGCTCCCAAAGAAACTGGACGTTGGGCCAGTTTGGATGGTGAGATTGCTGTGCCAAATTTATTTATTTATTTATTGAAACTTCTTGCATACCGCCTCCTCCAAAGACTCTAGGCGGTGAACTCACAAATCACATAGGGAGGAGTATAGGTGTGCATATCTCTCCTCACTAGCACACTATTCTACCACCATGTAATCATGTGCGGGGGGAGTGGGTAACAGAGTGTCTGAACTATCCCTCACTGTGTGATTTAGTATTTAAATTGCTCAGTGAGCAATAGTTCCGATATTTTATTGTATTTATATACAGCCCTACATCCATGGGAGGAGAGCTGGTCTTGTGGTAGCAAGCATGACTTGTCCCCTTAGCTAAGCAGGGTCCACCCTGGTTGCATATAAGTGGGAGACTAGAAGTGTGAGATATTCCCCTCAGGGGATGGAGCTGCTCTGGGAAGAAGAGAAGGTTCCAAGTTCCCTCCCTGGCATCTCCAAGACAGGGCTGAGAGAGATTCCTGCCTGCAACCTTGGAGAAGCTGCTGCTGGTCTGTGAAGACAATACTGAGCTAGATAGACCAATGGTCTGACTCAGTATATGGCAGCTTCCTATGTTCCTATCCTAAGAGCCCAGGGCAGTTAACAGCAAGATAAAAACTGTTCAGTAAAAACAGAACAAATGCAGCTAAAAATGTAAAAGCGCAAGGGACAGCTCACTAGCCAAAAGCCTGCAGTTCCCCCACAAAGGCTGGGAGAGAGGGAGCCAGACCATGGTGGATCTCAGCTGAGAGTGAGTTCCACAGTCTGGGGGCAATAACTGAGAAGGCCCTGTCCCGTATGCTTGACAAATGTGTGGGCATGTGGAGCAGAGCCCTCCCAGACAATCTAGTCAGGTGGGTAGATTCAGCTGGGAGTAGACAGTCCCTAAGGTACCCATTATTCTGCTCCCCACTTGATTATATGGTGGTGGCAGGGACATAGCAAGAGTGGAGTGGGCCCAGAGACAAGATTTTAAAATGCCCCCCCTCACTGAAGCTCAACTCATGAAGTAAAGAAATCTTAAATGAGGCTGAATAGTGGTAACAAAAAGCATAGTAAAAATTGTATAGATAAACACCTATGTGCCACAAAACAACATCATCCTTATTTTTAAAAAGGTTCTGTAAATTGTGGATGATGCAAGTCATTTAAAGGTACTAGAGAAAGACATGCTGTTCTGGTAGCTCCAGGTCTTAACACTCACATCAGTTTCGGAGGATGGATACAACTGAAGGAAGCCCAGGCGGGTGCAAGGCTGGGGGAGTCAGTCACGTGACTTGCCTCTGAGGGGCCCCCAAGGCAGTGGGCCCCCAGACAACTGTCTCCCCTTGCCCTATTATAGTTACACCCCTGGGTGGTGGGACTGCATGCTAGGGGAGAGGAGGTGAGCATGCCTAGACCTCTCTCCATGTGATTTAGCAGGGCCAGTTGGAAGTTTTGTTTGAACCATCCCTTTGTGACCCAGAATCCCCTGTGATATCACATAGGGTTCTGACATGAACTCTGCAGCCTAGGTTTCACCTGCTTGCCTAGAGCAACAGGAAATTTTGAGCCAGCCAATCCATCGTGGCCTGTTCTGTGATTTGCATGGAAGGGTGATCCTGAGCCACTGAGGTTCCGCCTGAAAGCGGAGCCTATGGCAGGTAGAACTTCACCACTTCAGCCAGGGAAAGTGAGAATTCTCCCTAAGCGATCCATCAATGAAATAGGCTCTCCCGTTTTCAGGAAAAGTCAAGTGTGGGGCTGGAAAGCAAGATGGCAATATGGTGAGATGATGCAGGATAGTCAACATGGCAAAAGGCACAGAGGCCCGTTTCAACTTCACAGAGTATTGGCAGAAAGCACAGGCAGTTTGTTTACCTGCAGAAGTCCTAGCTAGCTGGTAGGAGGAGGCAGCACAGATGTTGCTGCTCTATGTACTGAAGGTTTTAACAGTATTACAGTCCAACAAAGACATATGTAGAACTCTCCTGCCTGGCGAGCTGCTGGTGGCATAAAGTCAAGAAGCAGTTAGTGGGTAACACACTGCAGGGGAATTTGACAGGCTGGTCTGCTTCTCATCACTGTCGCCCAGAAGACTCTGATCATGAAAGGTGTCCATGCTTTCTGCACCATGTGAGGCAGCAACAGGGGATGCTGCCTTTTACCAAGTCAGACCACTGATCCATCTAGCTCAGTATTGTCTACACCAGTGGTTCCCAATCTGTGATAGCCACGAGCTTAGATGGCTTTAAAAGGGGCTTAGACAGATTCAAGGTGGACAGGTCTATCAATGGCTACTAGTCTGGTGGCTGTGGGCCACCTCCAGCCTCAGAGGCACGATGCCTCTCAATACTAGTTGCAGGGGAGCAGCAGCAGGAGAGCGGGCATGCCCTCAGCTATAGCCTGTGGGCTTCCCAGAGGCATCATCTGGTAGTCCACTGTGTGAAATAGGATGCTGGACTAGATGGGCCTTGGGCCTGATCCAGCAGGGCTGTTCTTATGTTATATAATCTGGGTTCCTCCAGATGTTGCTGGACCACAACTCCCATCAGCCCAGCTGCAATTGATTGTGGCTGGGGATGGTGGTAGTTCAGCAACATCTGGAAGCCCCCAGGTTGGGAACCCCTGGTCCACACTGACCGGCTATGATTCTCTAAAGTTCCAGGCAGGGGTCTCCCCCCAGCCCTATCAGGAGATGCCAAGGATTGAACCTGAGACCTTCAGTCTGCAGGCAGATGCTCTACCACAAAGCTGCGGCCCTGTCCCCTAAGGCAGGGATAGACAACATGTGGCTTTCTAGATGGTGCTGAATGACAACTCCCATCATCCCCAGCTCTGATAAAGTATGGCTCGGGGTGATTCCAGTAGGACCAGGGGTTCCCAACCTGGGGGCCTCCAGATGTTGCTGAACTACCATCATCCCCAGCCACAATAAATGGAAGCAGGGCTGATGGGAGTTGTAGTTCAGCAACATCTGGAGGAACCCAGATTTGGGACCACTGGTGTAGGCAATATTGGGCTAGGTGGATCAATGGTGTGACTCGGTAAAAGGCAACTTCCCCTGTTGCTGCCTCACACAGTGCACAAAGCATGGACACCTTTCGTGACAAGTCAGTGAGCTGCAGGTGCTATACTGCCCCCCAACGGACCTCAGGTATAGAGAGTTCCTTTTTTATATTTATTTATTTATTTATTTATTGCCACATGTTGTCTATCCCTGGCATCTCCAGATAGAGCCACTTTCTGGACCCATAGCAGAGGCAAGATTTGGCTCTGGGCTTCCTGATTCACAGCTAAGTCCCTTAGCTGCTTGCTACGCTACCCTTGCTGTGTAATGGCTTTTTACCCAATAATGGAGTTTTCTGCTTTCCCATGCCTCCTTCGACAGGCATGCTGCTGTCTGAGTTACTCAGAGAATAATAATACAAATAGTATATTTTGCAGTTAATATTTTAAACTTCCTTTGAAGGAGCATGCCACCAGTCAGTCCCCATGGAAAGTGCACATCCCATACTATGGTCCCGTTCCAGCTAAAGTGAATCATAGCAAGTTCGATTGAGCTCAGTGGGACTCGTGTTAGTTGCAACAAACTTGCTCCATTGATTTCAGTGGGCCTTAGACAAGATTGAATTAGCTGGATAGAGACTGGTGAGTCTCTAGTTCACTTTATGTAAAACAATGGAACCAGTGAAATGAAAACAATTTTCGCTTTAAAATGTTGACCAGGATGTTGCTGTGTCCATGCTATGCCAATTTTAAAAGCAGATTGGCAGAAAGATTGCCATTCATGTGTGTTTCCCCAGGAGTCAAAAAGTGTGTTGCTGTTCAAATTTATTTATTTAACATATTTTTATACCGCCCAAAACTTATGTCTCTGTGACAAAACAGTTGCCCTGCAGAATTAATCAATAAGATAGCATTTTATTTGCAATGGGGACAGGGTGCATACACAGTTCCCCTGGCTTGAGTCAAACTAGTTCAGTTTGGGCAGAGGCTGTCTTAATGTGTAAGTTGCCAGATTTAAGATGCCTTCCATTTTTCCCTGGTAGAAAGGGTTACTGTCAGCCTTTTACCTCACTTACCACTTTTGCACGTGCAGACAAATCTGGAGCCCTGAAAGTCTAAGCACGGTTCTGCAAAAACATTGATTTTCATTTCCTATGAGTTATGTAAAACTTATATATGGGAAAGCTTATTTCCTTTACTGAGAAAGACTCTTGAGACATTATTGTTTTTCTTGACTTGCAGGACAAGCACTGCTGATCCTCCTGCTCTCTTCCACCGTTTCGCTCCTTGGTGGGTTGATATTTGGGTATGAGCTCGGAATTATCTCTGGGGCCTTGTTGCAGCTGCAGCTAGAGTTTCATCTGAGCTGTTTTGAACAGGAAGTTCTTGTGAGTTCCCTGCTGGTTGGTGCTCTCCTGGCTTCTCTGGTTGGTGGGATCTTCATTGACCAGCAAGGAAGGCAGAGAGCGATATTGGTCAGCAGTGCCATTTTGTTGGGTGGCAGTCTCCTCCTAACTCTAGCCAGGTCATTTGTTTGCCTGGTATGTGGCCGTGTGACGGTCGGCTTTGCCATCTCTTTGTCATCCATGGCATGCTGCATCTATGTCTCCGAAATGGTGGCCGCCCATCAGCGAGGGGTGCTGGTTTCCCTCTATGAAGCTGGCATCACCTTGGGGGTCTTACTTTCATATGCACTGAATTACATTTTCTCAGATACATCGGAGGGCTGGCGATACATGTTTGGCTTGGCTATCGGTCCAGCTGCTATTCAATTTCTCAGCATCTCGTTCCTCCCAAAGAACTCCATGAAGTTAAATGTATGCAAGAGCGAGACTCGGAAAAGCCTCATTCGGCAACAGAAGAACAAGGATGGTGAAGACGCGATGCCACCTTGCCCCAAGGAGAAGCGTTATTCATTTGGGGATCTTTTTAGGTCAAAGGACAATATGAGAAGCAGAACTATGGTTGGCCTAGGACTGGTGCTTTTCCAGCAGTTCACGGGGCAGCCCAACATCCTTTTCTACGCGTCCAAAATCTTCCGATCTGTGGGGTTTCAGAGCAATTCCTCTGCCATCCTGGCTTCTGTTGGTCTAGGGGTGATGAAAGTTATTGCGACTCTTTTTGCCATGGCTTTTGCAGATAAGGCTGGCAGAAGGATACTCTTGATGGCTGGATGTACAGTGATGGCCTTATCAGTGACTGCCATTGGCCTAACAAGCTGCTTCATTCACTTGGATGTGGTCAAAGACTGTGGAACGCTGAGAGAATTAAACAGCACTTCACTCCACTCAGCTCATCTCCCCATAAAGTCAGTGTCCACCCACCCAGCTGTGTCATACTTCCCCTTGGCTTCAGGTGCTAGTGAAATTCATATGGTTTCTATTCCTACCATCACAAGGCCAGCAAGCTTTACCAAAATGGTTGCCAGCAGTGAAAATGGAGGAAGAACAGCAAGCGCTTCTTCACACACGGAGAAAGTGGGCCTGCTCAATCAGTCCACTGAGGCAAAGGAACAAAGTACCCCCTCATCTGTTGGAGAGGCTCCTTCTAAGGAACATATGCTCCTAAACTGGATTACACTACTAAGCTTGATGGCTTTTGTCAGCGCATTCTCAATTGGATTTGGACCAAGTAAGTGCACATCCTCGGCTTTCACATTCCTTGCACGTATGGCCACCAGGGTCCTGACTTATTGTGTGCGTATTCTGCTCTTAGCTTTACTAAGCAGGGGTTTGTGTGTGTGTGGTGAGTGAGAGAGAGAGAGACAGAGAGAAGTACAGCAGAACATCAGATTTAGGCATCCCATAGATGCAAACTATGAAATATCATCTCTGCTGTGCTTCACTCCATTATCCCTATATTATATCCTTCCTTTGTTCCAGTTAAAGGAAGAGCAACCACGGAAGGGGAATCTAAGGGAAAAGATCTGAAGTGGCAGCTTATTTTAGTTCTGCAGGAGCATTTCTAGACGGGGCTTTTAGCTCACTTCTCCTCCAGAATGGAGGGTGTGCATTCACTTCACATATCGGCCAGATTTACCCCGAAGTCCCTGCAAACTACCGGGGAGCACTTCACACACCATTCAGGTTTTTCTTTGCACATTTGAGTGGAGCCTGATTTATGTCCGGGGTTTTAAAAAGAATCCACTTTTTGTGTCAGATTTTTTGGGGCAAATTCAAACTTGCAGTAAACCTGTGGTAAAGCCTGCTGTGTGGAAATGCTCCAGGAGAGAGAGCATGCAATTCCTGAATGCAAAATTAGGCATGATGTGGGAGTTCAGTGACTGGCTCTCTAGACATCTTTGTGAAAAAGTAGCCACAAAAGCACCCAATTTTGATCAAGTCCATGGCACAGGGGAGGAAGGTTTCGCCCCTTTACCCCATGCAGCAGCTCCACTCCAAATCCCATCTCCACTCCCAAAGTGCTTTTGGTAATGGAGGGATTTTTTTTCTGCCTGTAACTTTATCCTCTCTACAGCTAAAGGCATGGGGAGGGGGGAGGATTCAAATCAAGGAATCCACGAGGAGACAGAATTAACCACACATACACACACGTTGCAGTTCTGATTCAAACACCCCATGGCTGTTGTTTTGTGTTTGTTTTTGACAAAGAAAAGATACTGGGAGATCCCATCATAGATCTCACTTGCTGTGTCTAGTTCGACCTTAAATCTCCTGTCCTCTTTGAGCCTCTCTATGCTATGCCCTTTTTGTAGATACTTGGTGAGGGTGCTTATCACTCCTTTTGAAAATGTCAAGCCATATTTGGCCATTGCTTCAGCTAGCCTGTATTGTCTGGAGACTAAGCCTGGAATCATTTGCATGCAAAGCCCATGCTTTTCAACTGAGCAGTAGGCAGCTTCTGTTTTGAAGTAGTGATCAGCGGAAACATTATCTGTTTGTATCTTTACCTTTAATGGTCGGTGGGATGTCCAGAGTGGAACCTAGTTCCCAATCCCTGTCCCCCAACCTTGCCCCTTTGTTTCTCAGCTGGCGTTTTTCAGATAACTACACTGCACCATCTGCATGGGCAGAACTGCAAGTTGTTTTGGTGTCCGAGGCTTCTCTCACCTGCCTCTGAAGGATTTATTTCTGCCTACTGTTCCAGGAACTTTCAGCTCCTGCAGAATCTTATTATATACCCCATTATGCAAACATATATACAAATCCTGCCAGACATATGCAGAGTATGGCAGATCTATTCATGATTAAGTGCTCAGGGGCTCTGACCAGGAAATAAACGTCAGTTCCACATGCATGTCTTGATCATTCCCCACCCCCACAGATCATGAACTTGCCTTGCAAGTCCTCATAGTGGGCTAACTCGGGTCTTATTTATTGTAGCTTATGGAAGGCTGGGAGAGAATTGGTTTTAAGAGAGGTGGAAGTGTCAGGGTTACTCGGCTTCCTCTGTTCCCTGCTGCTGCTTCGCAGGGTAACCCAGCTTCAGCCCTCCTACAGATGTTGGCCTACAACTCCCATCATTCCTGACTATTGGCCACTGTGGCTGGGGATTCTGGGAGCTATAATCTGAAAACAGCTGGAGGGCCGCCATTGAGTAGCCTGCCTTAGAGCATACACACACCCTTGTTGTCAGTCACCTCTTGCAGAATAGGTTTTGCAGGATTTTGAAACCATACCAAAACCTATTCGCCAGAGGCAAAAGTAGAATTAGTCTACACACCATAAACCACCCACCCCTCTTTCAAACTGTTCCTGATTTCTTGAAAGGACTATTGTCTGTCTCCAGCCTCGGTAGGTAACTTGTCTTCACTTTTGTCAGCTTGAAGTTTCTGAGGATGTTTCCAGATGGAAAAATACTCCATTTTAAAATAGAAGTTCTTACAGCTTTTCTACTTGTCATTCAGGTGACATCCTAGCTGCCACACAATTATGCAGCGCCATCTGCTGGCCATGTATGGAGCTGCAAAATTGCATGACGTCCAAAGGTATCATCTGAATGACAAGTAAAAAAGCTGTAAGAACGTTTGCTTTAAAACAAAGTATTTCTCTGTCTGGAAACTGTTGGAGATGAACTTCCAGTGCATCGACCTTTTGCACCAACTATCCTAATGACCACTAGGGGCATTGGGAGTAGAGACAGTGAGTCAGGGTCTCCCTATCTGTCCCTACTCTGTGACCCCTGAACTGACTCTGCAGCACTTCCTGTGCTGAGTCACAATCCTTCCTTTCCTCTTAGAGAGCAGATGGAAACATCTATCTCTCTCCTTACCTATCCACTATGTAGTCCTTTAGATTAGAGATAGGTCTTTCCTATCTAAGTGTATTTAACCAATAAATATTTAGTGTTTAGTCATACAAGGATCTCCATGTGTTTTTCTCTAAACAGCTGCAATATCCAAACCATCCTCTGCTACCTACTCTGTAACTGGAGTGTGTGCTCATTCCTTAGTGCTCTGCTGTTTTACCTATTCTGGGTAAGAATCAACAACCTCTAACAGAAACATCCTGGGCTGTATTTTCTGTAACAGAGATTCCTGGCAGTTGTTAACTACAACTCCCATCATCCCCAGCTGCAATGGCCTTTGGGAATGAGGGAGTTTTAGTCAACAGCATCTAAGAATCCCTGTTATAAGGAACACTGATCCTGGAGGTGTTTATCACTCAACTCAGTGAAGGCAAACTCCCCACTTCTAAAATCAGTTCTGTGGTAGAATTGCACAAACCTGTCCAGTGTGTTCTCTTTTCTTCACCCCACCCTACCACCTTCCTTTCTCCTGCCACAGTGACATGGCTTGTCCTCAGTGAGATCTATCCTGCCAACATACGAGGGAGAGCCTTTGCCTTCTGCAACAGTTTCAACTGGGCTGCCAATCTGCTGATCAGTCTCACATTCCTGGACCTCATTGGTATGTATGGGTGTTGCTTGCTGCTGCTATTCTCCACTGCAGTATGCTTCACAGCTGGTCAGGCTCTCAGTTCTGGCAGTGATCCCTGGTGTGAGAATAGGCATGTCGGAAGTACATAGGACTTTCCTTCTTCTTATCTGGAATGTTGGAGGGTGTTTTTAGATGAGGACATGGCTTGTCTCCACTTGTAGCTGAATGAACTTAATGGCTGAATAGGGATCTGAACCCAGCTCTATGAAGCTGCCTTATATTGAGTCAGACTATTGGTCCACCTAACTCAACACTGGTTATACTGACAGGTAATGGCTCTCCAGTGTTCCACATGAGGGTCTCTACCACTTCCAGCTTCCAACCCTACCTGGGTGCTTTCCAGATTAGCCGCTCAACAGCAGCAAAATGCTTCCTTAAAGGCAAATCACATTAAAAATGTAAAGCAGGGGGAGCAGTCTGGTGAAAACTAACAACTTGGAAAACCAGCAATTTTTTACGCTGGATACGCAACATCATAGCACTATATTGCAGCGATTAAATTCAAAACAAGGCATCAGAAATGTGAACAGCACCCTGCTGTCAGTGTAGGGACTGCGGTGTCACAATGCAGGAAGGGTGGAAGCACACTTCAGAGATCCGCCATGACCCCGTTGCAGGGTGTAATCTGGAAAGCGTTCAAGAGATGTCAGGGACTGAACGTAGCACCTTCTGCATACAAAGCATATGATTTGCCCCTGAGCCACAGTCTATTCCCAACACTCTTCATTATTAGACCATACTGGCTCTGGAAGCTACTCACTTCTTGGACTGGAGCACAGAATGGAGTCCACATAGCTTTGTCCATAGATTATGGATAAGGTTCTTGGCCTTGTTCTACATATCCTCCTCCACAATGTAAGGCCCCACACAGCACTGTCTGAATTTGATAAATGCACCAGTCTTCACCATATCCAAGCAAAAAGTGATGTCTTGTCCAGAGGTGGTCCTGGGTACTGCAGCACTTGAGGCAAGGTGCCAAATGCTACCTTACTCCATGACCCTGGTGAGGGCCAGCTCCCCTTAAACGATCCTTGCGAGTTTTGAAAGTGGTGCAGGAGGCAGGGAGGAGGGAAAGTTGTCAGCAGCACCCTCTTCTCTCTTCATGCTTCTTGCAAGCTTTGCAAGGTGTGTGAGGAGAGGCACTCCTTGCAAAGCTTGCAAGGGTCAGACTGGTCCTGAAGAGCTGCTCTAATGGCCATAGAAAGAACATCTCGCCATTCTGCTGGTGCCCCAGTAATTTGCTGGGGTTTGTAGATAATCTGCTGGGAGCAAGTAGCAAGGAGGATCTTGCCATCCTGCTGGTGCCAAAATAATTAATTAATTAATTAATTGTTTTTAATTTTATTTATATACCGCCCTTCCAAAAATGGCTCAGGGCGGTTTACATCAAAGTAAAAACAATTAAAATCAATTAACGATTAAAATCAAAACTATAAAAACAGCATAAAACTAATTAACATTAAAAACATATTACAGTTAAAAACCCTGGAGAACCAAGCCAGACACTTACAGCAGTTAAAAACAATTTACAACAAATTAAAAACCCTAGAAGGCCTGGCCAAACAGATAGTTTTTAAGGGCTCTCCTAAAAGCCAGCAATGAACTCGGATTACGGACTTCTGTCGGGAGTGCATTCCACAGCCCAGGAGCAGCTACAGAGAAGGCCCGCCTCTGAGTCGCCACCAGACATACCGGTGGTAACTGGAAACGAACCTCCTCAGATGACCTTAACTTGCAGTGGGGATCATGTAGAAGAACGCGCTCTCTAAGATAACTCGGACCTAAGCCAATAATATACTGGGATTAATCTGCTGGTGCCCCAATAATCTGCTGTGTGAGGTGACTGCCTCACCTTGCTTCATGAAATAGCTGCCACTGGTCTTGTCTCATTTTTCTTCTGTTCTGCTTCCCCTTGCAGATGCCGTCGGCTTATCATGGACATTCCTTTTCTATGGACTGGTGGGAGCTGCAGCTGTTCTATTTATTTACCTTTTTGTACCAGAAACCAAAGGACAGTCTCTAGAAGAGATAGACCAGCAGTTCTCAAAGAAGCAGTAAGTCCTGGTGTGCCTGCTCTTGGGCAGCGTAGTCCATAATAGCCAGCAGTACTAATGCTGGACCCTGCAAGATGTCCTGTGCCCAAGTCCCAAGGCTAGGTCCGCCATTCCACAGTCTGATGTAGTTGTATGGTCCCTGTTGTCTAAGATCAGTGCTAGAGAAGCAGGACTCTGTGCTGTCAAATGAGACTACCTTCACAGTTGAGCACTTCGGAAACCTAGCCCAAACCCATTGTTTCCTTGTTGCATTTTTACAGCTGCCCCAACCTGATTTTACATTTGTATCCCACTTTTCTTCCAAGGAGCCCAAAGTGGTGTCCATAATGGTTATGTTTTTCCCCTGACGTAGGTTAGGCTGAGAGATTAAGGACTGGCCCGGAGTCACCCAGTGAGGTTTTCGGCTGATCAGGGATTAAAACCTCCCCAGCCCTAGTCCAGCATTCTAACCACTACACCATCCTGGCTCAACTACATCTAGAGGCACTTGTGCCTTTATAAGCATGGAAGGTGTATTTGAGCATCCTTAGGCTAGGCTAATCAAGGTACGGCCTTCATCCAGCAGGCAAGTATATTGCATTGCATTGCAAGATGTAGGCTGTGGTAACGTGAGGTAAGGTAAGCTAGAGTAATGTGGTAAGGTAATGAGAGGAGAGCTGGTCTTGTGGTAGCAAGCATGACTTGCTACCACAAGCCATGCTAAGTACCACAAGTTAGCTAAGTAGGGTCCGCCCTGGTTGCATTTGAATGGGAGACCACATGTGAGCACTGTAAGATATTCCCCTCAGGGGATGGAGCTGCTCTGGGAAGAGCAGAAGTTTCCAAGTTCCCTCCCTGGCTTCTTCAAGAGAGGGCTGAGAGAGATTCCTGCCTGCAACCTTGGAGAAGCTGCTGCCAGTCTGTGAAGACAATACTGAGCTAGTTGGACCAATGCTCTGACTCAGTATATGGCAACTTCCTATGTTCCTAACCATCAGTCTGTTCTCCTGGGACCTAACTGGGGATGGGGCTGTAGCTCACTAGAAGGACCCAGAGTCCATCCTTGACATCGCCTGGTAGGGCTGGGAAAGACCAATCAAGGGTCCTGGAGAGCTACTGCCCGTCAGTTCAGGCAGTACCTAGTTAGATGGACCAGTGGTCTGACTTGGTTTAAGGCAGCTTCCTTTGTTAGCTGACACTGAACTGTGTGGAAATCCACATAAGTCCATAGTTCCCACAATGCACGCTCTTAAAATGTGACAGTGCAAATGTGTGAGTTGGCCTCAAGGTCCTTGACAGAACTGGAAGAGCTTAGGAGGTACTTAGGAGGCGTTGTCTAGGGAGCCACTTAAGCTCTGTAGCCCTGCAGCTAGCTGCCTGACAAAATTGTTCTTCAAAGGTATCACTTCAAATTGCAGGACACTAATACTGTTAGTTCATCGGAACAATCAATCTACTTAGCATACCTTAGCACAACAGCTGTGTCGTATGTTCCACCACTTCTGCCTGACATCTAGCTTTCTATGTGTAAGGAGTAAGTTACATGAGACCACATGCTGCAGTCTGAAATCATGCAGTACAGGAACAACTGCATCTCATTTGAGACATTTCTAACAAATACATTAAGTCCACTTTTCTAATCTCAAGAAGGGCCCGTCAAAAGCAAGGAGGGGCGGGGGAAATCCCCAAAACTATAAACACCACAATAAGGCAGCATCTGTAGTTATTCACCACTTTAATTGTTTGGCAGGTTGTTACAGAGAAACAGATTCTGGCAAAAATTCTGGAACAGAAGAGAAGTTCATCCACGAGCTCATTACCAAAGAGTGGACAGTTCCAGTACCTCCTGAGAGATGAGCAATGAACATTTCCGCTTATGAAGAGACACAAGTGACATCAGGATATTCACTTTCTGCAGTGTTGAAGGGATACGATGACTTGCTCAGAGAAGGAATCCTGAACCTGCTGTTAAAGCACTGAGTTCATGTGGGTGAAGTACAGTTCACCTCCTGGAAAAAATGCATGGAATTGAGCATCCTGGTCTCTTGAAAAGGCTCCTCTTCTATGCCTTGATTTCCGTCTGTTAGTTAAGAGGAAATATAACTGATGACCTTTTGTCGGTTCACACAGCAGGGTATTTTTTAAAGAAAGCATTTGATAAAGTATAAGTTATGACACCATTTTGTGTTCTGTGTTTCTGTGTGTTTCAAAGTGCGAAATACTTCAATCTCTTGCCAATTAAAACCATTCAAAGCAGTGTGGGTAGTCTTGAGGAGCAGCCTGGCCCTCAGAGTGTGAGGTGAAGGCATGGCTCTTTAAGGACTGAATGATATGTTACAACAGGGCTTGACAAATCCCAGGCACCAGAGAGCCATGATGCCTAGAAGTTTAACTGTGGTGCCCAGACTAGATGTCACGATGCTGGTCCCTCCAGAGCTGTTTCTCTTGGTGAGAGGGCCTCAGAGTACGTTGAGGGGAGGGGGTTCTCTTTCACCCAGTTCTTCCTCCTCTGGGCACCTTGGGGTCACTGTGGCAGTCTCTCTCGGGAGGCCTCCACTACTCACCCTCCAACTGCCCCTCATCATCGGCTGGGCCAGCCTTAATTCCCTGTTGGCAGCCCATGCGATCCCCACCCCACCCCCAATTGGCCCTACACCCTGCTTTATTAAGCTCATCTTGTCCTCATTGCAACCAGCTGCCTCCCCACTCTCACCCCGCCTTTCCCTCTGAGGCACCTCGCTGACATCATTTGGAAGTGCCTCGCCAGTGGCCCGCTCACTCGACTGTTCTCTAGGAGCTCTAGGGAGCAGCAGCCTCACCAGCATGCCTGCAGTGGATTGCTTCACCCCTCCCTCGGTTAGTTTGGGGCCAACCCCTGCCTTGGGGGCTGGTAAGGACAGCGAGGGTCCTTTCTGGGCCAGTAAGGATGGTGAGGGCGCCCACCGCATACCAGAATATTCAGAGACTGAATTATTTAATAAAATCTCTGTCCCCAGGTAGCCCTGTTTCTATTCCAAGTACATCACTTATAAAGGGGACAAAGAAGCCCATTTATGCTCATTCCCCTGGCCCAAAGTCCATCACTAAATCTGGATATTTTGTCAAATGTCTGTTGTCTGGCTCCTAAATTTTTGGGCTGGCTCCTAGATCCAAAGAAAATTGTCAAGGCCTGTGTCACAAGACAATCGGAGAACTCCACTGCTGTGTTTGTCTTGTATCAGAGCTGGTCTTGTGGTAGCAAGCATGACTTGTCCCCTTAGCTAAGCAGGGCCCGCCCTGGTTGCATATGCATGGGAGACTAGAAATGTGAGCACTGTCAGATATTCCCCTCAGGGGATGGAGCCGCCGCTCTGGGAAGAACAGAAGGTCACAAGTTCCCTCCCTGGCTTCTCCATGATAGGGCTGAGAGAGATTCCTGCCTGCAACCTTGGAGAAGCCGCTGCCAGTCTGTGAAGGCAATACTGAGCTAGATAGACCAATGGTCCGACTCAGTATATGGCAGCTTCCTATGTTCCTATGTTGTATTGCTAATACAGGGACTGGGGTACATTTTCAGGGAAGAGCCTGTGGGGCGACTTAGTTCTCACCAGACTGCTAGTTCTCCTTTATAAACGTTAAACTGTGTTTAACCATGCTTCAAGGACAGAAGCCAGTCAAGCTGAGGGAAACGGGTGGGTTTTATTTTAGGGTGGGTTTTAGGAAATTATTAAGTGGTAGGTTGAAGTGTAAAGCACTCCCTAACCCCACTTCCTGAATCTCTCCTGCAAATTCTCTTCCCTCGCCCCCAATTTATATAACCTCAGCAGACATGGGTATGGGAACATGCTTTTGCCAAGGTAATGCATGCTGGCCTAAAGAAAGGGAAAGGCTATGCCCTCCTGCTCCTGGCTGGTTCTCAACTGTCAGCGTTGAGGCTGAAAATCTTGTTCTGAGTTTTCCCTTCAGGCTGGGTGGACATTTTCTTTCTGGCTTTTCCTCTTCTTTCTATCTGCCTTTAGTATTAAGTTCTTGGCTAATATAGATTTTCCCTTTCAGTGCTTCCTCTCTAAATGACCCCATTTATCTCAATGATCTTCAGATTTCTACTGGGAGATATTCTACCTGCTTGACATGTCAGCAAACCTATGCAATAAGAGATGGCCTTTATAAACCTTGGCCAACTGTGTCATGATCTCTGATCATTTCTACATCTTCTTGAACACGGTGGGCTATCCTTGTCCAACTGTAGTCCTCCAGTGCTTGATAGTTTTTATGATAGATTCGAGGGGAAAGAGAGAAAAGAACAATTGCAAAACAGAGAAAACCCGGTCATGGGTCGCCACCAAATGAGCCAGTGGCATCCATAACCAGACTTTCCAGAAGATCGTAACAGGTGGCAGGGTTTATGGCAAAGGAGGCACTCTCTTAAATAGCCTGGACCTAAGCTATTAAGCCATCATGCATCATGCCACCAGTAGCCTGGCAACTATCAGTACATCATCAGCTCCCCTCTGGCCATGAAGGAGCAAGAGCTGGGACCAGCCCTGTTGAAGCTGTTGTAAGCAAAAGGAGCATAGAGTGTGCTGTGCACAGAGGCACATTCATGGATGGGAGCCCCTGTAGCCACAGTGCTCTATTGTTAAAATGGCCGCTGGGTCCCAGGAGCTGCTAGGAACAGCATGAGCACCCACACAACTGAAACAAAGCAGTAGGAGAGCTCTCTTTCCCTCCAGTCTGGGTTTAGACCTTGGTAGAGAATCAGGGCTACGCTGTTATCAACACCGTGGGTCATATGCTCATGGATCCCAGAGCATACTGCCTCCTACCCTTGTTTTGTTGACCATGAGAACAGCCCTAATGTCCGAAGAGGTCTAGACTGGATCTGACACTTCTAAGCTATGAAAAGAGCACCAGCAAGGAGACTGGGCTCTTCCCTCTTTTTCTACACCCTCTTCAAAGTGTGCAAGAATAGCATATGACTCCTGCAGGCTTTTAAGGTAAGGTAACGTGTGCCATCAATTGATTTTGACTCCTGGCACCCACAGAGCCCTGTAGTTTTCTTTGGTAGAATATAGGAGGGGTTTACCATTGTCTCCTCCCGTGCAGTATGAGATGATGCCTTTCAGCATCTTCCTATATTGCTGCTGCCTGATATAGGTGTTTCCCATAGTCTGGGAAACATACCAGCGGCGATTCGAACCAGTGGCAACCTTCTGCTTGTTAGTCAAGCATTTCCCTGCTGCACCACTTAAGGTGCAGGCTTTAACGGGTAAAATGTGAAAGAGCTGTCAGCAATCTCATCTTTCCTGCAGCTGCCAGCTCCATAGACTTCCTCCTCCTTCCTGGCAGGAGAGGAAGAGAGAAGAGCAGCTGCAGCAGCAGATATGGGGGCTAGCAGGCAGCATGTCCAAGCAAGGCAGGGGTAGGATGGAGGGATGGGGGTGAGAGGGCAAGTGAGTAGGATAGCTCTAACGACAGCCTCTGCCACCCCCTACTCATGCCGCTTGAGGCAATCACCTCACCAGGCTTCATGGAAGGGCTGGCCTTCACTCCCATTCCTCATTTTTGATTATAAAAGCCTCCCTTCATGCAATAAGGACCGCCCCCACCTATTGTGCTCCCTGCCTGCCTACCAACAGGGCTGGACAGCTGACAATTCCTGTTTGGGAAAATAACACATATCTCATGCTGAATCCTCAACCCACAAAATAGCATTTATCCTCCAGAAGGTGCTCTTGGAGACCATAATAACCAAAGGGAAACGGGTCACTATAGCAAGGCAGCTGTGAAGTGGCTCCTGGAGCCAGGAAATTGTGGGCCTCTCGAATTACGCTCTATGGTTTAGGAGTACGTGATGGGGGAAGTCTCCATACTTGTCCAGATGGTAACGGGAGAGCCCCCATTCCTCACGAAGCTCATTGAAAAAGCGTGTGTGGGTTGGGAATGCACACAAAAGGGACTTTATGAGGGGAAAGCAGCAGCCATTCATCTGCTCTACCGTATAAGAACTGAAAGGCATCAGAGGGAGGACTCCCCAGAGTGAGACACACCTGATGATCAGCGATCAGTTGCAGAACTTTCTTTTCCAGACATGCTGCAGCTTGTCAGATAATGGTTACAGGTGCCTCCTGCTGTTCTCCTTCCTGAGCACACACTTGTGTCCCTGTGCCTCCCCGAGAAAGCAGAACTTTGGTTACCAAGTGTGATCTTTTGTTTCTACTGTCATGAGAATACTGCTCAAGGATTTACTGAGCAAAGATGACAAAGGGGATCATTTGGAAAGGTGGTGCTGTTTTATACGTTGCAGCTGCTGCTGTTCTGTGCTGGTGCTCAGGCTGAAGAGGCATCATGGGAGGAGGGCTTTACAATGCAAGCACTGGAACTTTGTTGTGTTCATATCACACAGTCCTTCACTCTTTTTCAGAGCCAAGGCCTGCCTTTTGTCCCAGAGCGAAACATGGGAGCTGCTTACAAAATCTTACCCAATATTAGTGCATGAGCCAGCTAGAGTAGTTAGTGCCATCTGAGGGGGATAAACACTCGTGGCGCAGCGAGGAAGTAACTTGCCTAGTGAGCAAGAGAAGGCTGGTTCGAATCCCCACTGGTATGTTTCCCAGACTATGGGAAACACCTATATTGGGCAGCAGCAATATAGGAAAGATGCTGAAAGGCATCATCTCATACTGCACGGGAGATGGCAATGGTAAACCCCTCCTGTATTCTACCAAAAACACACACACGGCTCTGTGGTCGTCAGGAGTAGACACCGACTCGATGGCACAATTTTACCTTTACACCCCTAAAGATGGAAAATAGGTGATGGCATTAAAGTAATTTCAGTTCTCAGTGTGTTGTCATGTTTTTATTGTCCTGACCACCAGGCCTCCATCCGCTCAACTTGCAGTGGTATTTAAAAAGCTTTAAAAACAGAAAAACTCTTATACAATTTTATTGATGATGTCAGAGGAAAGGAAAGGAACATTGGCAGGGATGTCCTCCAAAGATTACACCATGGAGAGAGTACAAACAATTTTTCATTGTTGCCTTAACTCTTACCCTAAACTTTTCCTCTGTGTAAAAATGACTGCAATTTTACCCTAATCATTTGAGGATAGGGATAAAGTTTTCCTCTGTGTAAAAATGACTGCAATTTTACCCTAATCATTTGAGGATAGGGATAAAGAAGGGGTGAAGGTACACAGAAAGCTGTAAGTGCAAAAATACTATCATCTATTTTCTTTCTCTAGGGAGGTAGAGGTTGCCAAAAATCACCATGAGCACCTAAGGTAGTATCAATGGGCAAAATTTATGGGCCTGATTCAGGGACATATGCCCAGTTTTTCTCCTCTCTTTAGAGTGACAGGTGCAAAGAATTGGAGCAGGGATCTTTATTTTTAACGTCTGCATAGAAGAGGACTATATTTCAGATGCAGCTTCTCATGCAGGGATGAAAAAGTCCCACTTACCAAAATATTTTTTTATTCACAACTAAGATAAAGGAACTTTATTCTCCTTTACATCTGGACAAGAATGGAAAGAAAAAAGTTCCTCCCCTGAGATTTAGTTTCCATTCTAAATGCATATTGAGAAAGGAGAAAGGAAACACCCTTGCCTATTCCCTTGTACAGGGACGGAGCCACCATTGGGTGAACGGGTTCAAAGAACCCGAGCCTCCACCAATCAGGGCAGCCCCCGCCCACCCACCCCATGTCTGATGTCAGATGCGGGGGCGTTATTTCAGTCCCAAATGGGGCAGCGCGGCCTGTGCTGCATTGAGCAGCCTGCCTTAAAGGCAAGCTGCCTTAAAGGCAGGGAGAGGCACTCCTGGTCTCACTGCCAATGCAGCGGGGCTGATCTCCCTTCCAAATGGGGCTGCGCAGCCCCATTTAGGAGAGAGATCAGCCCACACTGCATTGGCAAAGAGCTCTGGTTATCTGTGGTGTCTCAGATCTTGCCTTCACAACTGTATATTACTTGTAAACATCCTCTTTTCTAGGGGTGTGTATGAAATGGATTTTGCATTTTGTTTTGAGCTCGAAACAGGGCATACCCTGCTGTTACTCCCCTGCAACTGGTATTTAGAGGCATCCTGCCTCTGAGGCTGGAGGTGGGCTATAGGTAGCAGCTATCTTGTTAACCACACTGGGGAAAGGTGTGTGTGTGTGTGTGTGTGTTTGTGTGTGTGTGTGTGTGTGTGTAATACAAATAAAATACTGACTAACATACAGAGCCCTGAATACAAATGTGACTTTTAAAAGCTATATATTTCAAGCTGTAACCACACTCCCTACACCCACAAAAAAACCTCCTGTATGTTATTATTTTGTTATTTTTGCAAAATGTTTACACTGGATTTCCAAATACAATCAAAAACATGTCCCAATTTTGATGGACAATACAAGAAATCAAAGAGGTTTTTCTCACGAGCATCCAAGCCCAAGCTTACGCAGCCAAGCTTGGACTTGGCTGCTGGTGAGAACCACCAGAATCCACAGCTCGTGCTGACACACAGATGGGCGTCACAGTGCCCATCCCCTGAGGGGATCCCCCAGTGCACCACACTCGGTGCACAGTGCACTGTGGGAATCACAGAGGCTGGGACGAGTACTGGCCTCTGTTCACTAGCACTGCTGAGAGTTCTAGTCATGTGTGCGCGCAGCTTGTACGCTGCAGGGGCTCAGCTCAGAGGCTCAGCGCCGTCATCTGGGGGAAGGTAGGTGGAACCCTGCCTTCACCCCCGCCCACCCGACCACAGGAGAGTGCGGTCATGTGAATAGTCCCAATGAATATTTCCGATACCATAATTGAAACAACCAAACTTCCCCCCCCCATGTCCTGTTACAAGGTGAAATTGGAAGTTGCTAGGCAACCTCTGGCACTCCAGCTGTAGATGAACTACAACTCCCATCATTCCCCGCCACAATAAATTGTGGCTGTGGATGATGGGAACTGTAATTCAACAACAACTGGAGCAGGGGCGTAACTATAATAGGGCAAAGGGAGACAGTTGTCTGGGGGCCCACTGCCTTCGGGGGCCCCCCAGAGGCAAGTCACATGACTGACTCCCCCAGCTGCGCACCCACCCGGGCTTCCTTCAGTTGTATTCATCCTCCGAAACTGATGTGAGTATAAAGACCTGGAGCTACCAGAAGAGCATGTCTTTCTCTAGTACCATTAAATGACTTGCATCGTCTACAATTTACAAAACTTTCTAAAAAGTAATTTAGGATGATGCTCTATTGTGGCATGTGTGTGTGTATATATATACACTCTGCTTTTTGTTACCACTTCAGCCTCATTTAAGAATTTCTTTACTTCATGAGCTGAACTTCAGTGAGGGGAAGGCCATTTTAAAATCTTGTCTCTGGGCCCACTCCAACCTTGCTACGCCCCTGAACTGGAGAGCCAAGGTTGCTACCCCTCTCCTAAACATTACAGAATGGGGAAGGATTCCATGTGTGGTAGTTGCCATTTACAGCAACAACTTCATAATGAAATCCGTTGTTCCAGCTTCAGGAGGACAGTACTCCATTGGGTTGCTCTCCACTTGACTAACAAACAGGAGATTGCCGGTTCGAATCCCCGCTGGTACTATATTGGGCAGCAGCGATGTAATAAGGTGCTGAAAGGCATCATCTCATACTGCACGGGAGGAGGCAATGGTAAACCCCTCCTGTATTCTACCAAAGAAAACCACAGGGTGGCACACTTTACCTTTACCTAGGCAAGCAATCCACATCATTTACGTTTTGCCACTAGATGGCTCCTTGTGATTAAAGAATTTCATCTTTTAGGAGCCTCGCTTATGAGCTGCCTGCATCTTTTCACTGAGAAGCAGCACACAAGCTTGTCTTTGGGGCTGAAGTCAGCTCTGTGCCTCACGGTTTTCTCATCACTGGCTTGACAGAGTCCCTCTGTCTAACAGCAACATAAAAGGGAGACATTCAGCAGGTGCTGATTTCCCCACCATGACACCAAATGTGTCTTCAGATTTCAGGAGGCTGCTGGAAAAGGGAGGTTGTTGATGACATTCAGGATTCTGAAGGCTAAAGCTTGGATACATTCAAAGGCATATCGTGAAAAAGCAACATGTTTTAAGAGCATTTCTTAAGCTGTTATGTATAATCATAATAAATCTAGAAATCTCAGCATAGGACAATCCCCTTTAAAATTTTTTTTTGATTTTAAATGTGATTTTAATGTTGTTCATTTGTTTTTTACTGTTGATTTTACTGTTAGAGTTTTAAACCCATTGTAAACCCTCACGACATACTTGTTTTTGGTATATACACGCACCAAGTAGATAAATAAACCACATGCAAGTGTGCCTTTGGCATGCACATCTAGTGCACAGATTCAGGATGAAACTACATCTTATATGAAATGGGGTTTCCTCTGTATTTTTCTTTTTAAATTAAAATATAAGTTGCAGGAGAGCCCAGTCAGCACTGAGGGGCAGATGACACAGGGCCTTAACCCTTTCTCCTGTGCCATGGTAAGGCTCATTCCCACCCCCTGAAGCTTCTACTTATCCTGAATGGAGCTACTATTGGTGCAGTGAACAGGCCTGAGACCCAGGTGCTTCCAAGGAATCATCATATGTCATTTGACACAAGAGGGGAGGGGGGCTGCCCTCTGCCTTATTCAGAGGAAGGCAGGGCTAAGGAAGAGAGTCCTTCGCCCGCCCGCCCTCCTCCCCTCCTTCCTTCCTCCTGCTGGAGACAGTGACTGGTGGCTGTGAGTGCTCTGATGACAGGAGGGAAAACAGCAGAGCCTTTTTAGCAGCAGCACACCACACAACCCAGCCAGCCCTGGCCCCTACTCTGCCCCAGAAAGCAGCCATTCAAAGGTTGTTGTTTTCTTGAGGACAAGCCCCGCCCCTAGGTGGCCATGCCCCCAGCCCCCCAGCCCCCCGCCCCCCCCCCCCGAATCCCTGTCCAGATTTCTGCCAATGCAGTGCTGGCAACCCTAGGTGTTCTGCATAGTCCTGAAGCCCTGGGGGAAGCCCCTGCATACTGACCTCCCAACTTTGACCTTGAAAAGGACCTTAGCAAACCTTAGAAATCAGAATCAACATTCAAAATGATCTGGACACTGGCTTGAACACTGGATCAAAACAAACAAGATGAAGTTCAGCAGAGACAAATGTAAACTTCTGCATTTAGGTAAGACAAATCAAATACCCAACTAATGGGATGGCTAAGCAGCAGTACCTGTGAAAAGGATCTAGGAGCCCTTTCTCCTGATCAGCAAGAAAGGGCTACAGGGTGGGCGGGGAGGAAGCCTTGAAATGCTTACCTCCCCACGTTGTCATCATAACATAAGCAACGACTAGGATCCAAAGAGCCACTTCAGGCACTTCCAAGCTGGAGTGAGTTCCCACTAAAATTTCTGGTCCTTTTAAGAGAACAAAAACAAACAAAATGGCAGGCCTCTGACTACAGCATACGCACAATCTTTTTCTTTTTCTTTTTTAAATAGGTCTCAAAAACTGTTTGCTATGCTCATGGGTGCAGGGAGGAACTGATGTTTGAGAAAAACAAGTCTGCAGCTCCCTTGGGTTCACGGAGCTAGTTCCACAGTACTTTGGGCCTCGGCCAATAATTCTGTAACAGGCGATAGGTAATAAGCAAAAGCGGTAATTTAATCATAGGCAGAAGTAAGTAATAATCCTAGCTCAGTTTTCCTTCTGTTTCCGCTCCAAAAGTGGTTTTCAAAATGGGGTCCAGAGAGACTCTATGGGGCAGGAAAACCATAAACTATTATGAAAGAAAGATAAATTCTCACCAGACATCTGTTTGCTACTTTGCCTATGTTAAAAAATCAAGCATAATGCTGTGTTGATGTGCATGAGGCCCAATTTATATATGCAGCAGAATGAGGTGGTCGAATAGTGAGGTGAGGGAGTAAAAGTGGGTTGTATCTGTTCATATTGCAAGGGGGTTGAAATTTTGGAATATACTCCCACATTTTCTTTAAAAAGACCTCTCCCTGCAAGGAGAAAAGCTAGCACAGCAGGGAGAAGAGTCCTATCCCAGCCCATTCATTGCTGTACTAGTTTTCTAATTGCAGGGAGGTGTGGTTTTTTAAATTTGGTTTTTGATGAAAGGAAGCATTCAAAAAATGTGATTCCCCAAGCTGCAGTCTGAAACAAGACTGTCCATTCTGCCACCTCAGGACTCTAGTAGACCATGGCATTCTGCTGAATGCGTAGGTCAAGAGTGAGAGCTAAACTGCAAGGGTGGTGCCACTATGGGAAAAGGTAGGGACAAATGGCCCTGGGCTGCAAGCAGGTACAGGGACTGCCAGGGCTCCCCCCTGTCCTCCTCAAGGGCACCCCTCGCCCCCCAGGGCACCCCCTGCCACCGGAAGCCACCAGTTCTAGGAAGGGAGAAGGGAGAAACCTCCAGCTTGTCAGCAAAGAAAGCACATGCCAGCTACATGAGCTGTATGACTCACTGCTGGCAACACCCCCTGTGTCGGCATGCTAACACTGGCGGAAGTGGCATGGCCAGCATGGGGTGGTGCACCTGGCAGTGCAGCACCCACCCTCCCACCCTGTCCTGAAGCCACCACCAGCCTTCCTACACCCCTGCTGAACTGCATGATTTACAGGTGAAACTCGGAAAATTAGAATATTGTGCAAAAGTCCATTAATTTCAGTAATGCAAATTAAAAGGTGAAACTGATATATGAGACAGACGCATTACATGCAAAGCGAGATAAGTCAAGCCTTAATTTGTTATAATTGTGATGATCATGGCATACAGCTCGTGAAAACCCCAAATCCACAATCTCAGAAAATTAGAATATTACATGGAACCAAGAAGACAAGGATTGTAGAATAGAACAATATCGGACCTCTGAAAATTATAAGCAGGCATATGTATTCAGTACTTGGTTTGGGCCCCTTTTGCAGCAATTACTGCCTCAATGCGGCGTGGCATGGATGCTATCAGCCTGTGGCACTGATGAGGTGTTATGGAAGACCAGGATGCTTCATTAGCAGCCTTCAGGTCTTCTGCATTGTTTGGTCTCATGTCTCTCATCCTTCTCTTGGCAATGCCCCATAGATTCTCTATGGGGCCAGGTCAGGCGAGTTTGCTGGCCAATCAAGCACAGTACACTGTATACTTTTCAGAGGTCCGATATTGTTCTATTCTACAATCCTTGTCTTCTTGGTTCCATGTAATATTCTAATTTTCTGGGATTGTGGATTTGGCGTTTTCATGAGCTGTACACCATGATCCTCACAATTATAACAAATTAAGGCTTGACTTATCTCGCTTTGCATGTAATGCGTCTGTCTCATATATCAGTTTCACCTTTTAATTTGCATTACTGAAATTAATGGACTTTTGCACGATATTCTAATTTTCCGAGTTTCACCTGTATGCAGGGTAAATCCACTGAACTATAAGGAGGTGATATAGAGTGCATAGTGCAGAATACAGTTGTCCTTGGGGTGGCAAGACAAGAAGTTCAGTGGCTGGTCAATATCCATACACAGGTGGCATGACTGCTCCCACATCACACCAGTAGTGTCATAGGAACATAGGAGCATAGGAAGCTGCCATATACTGAGTCAGACCATTGGTCTATCTAGCTCAGTATTGTTGATACAGACTGGCAGTGGCTTCACCAAGGTTGCAGGCAGGAATCTCTCTCAGCTCTATTTTGGAGAAGCCAGGGAGGGAACTTGAAACCTTCTGCTCTCCCCAGAGCGGCTTCATGCGCTGAGGGGAATATCTTACATTGCTCACATGTGGTCTCCCATTTAAATGCAACCAGAGCAGACCCTGCTTAGCTAAGGGGACAAATCACGCTTGCTACCACAAGACCAACTATCCTCCTCTAACATCCTCAAAAGAGAATCCCATATTGCCGTGTGTGTGTGTGTGTGTGTGTGTGTGTGTGTGTGTGTGTGTGTGTTTCTTATTTATACTGAAAATGTAGGGAAGGAAGAAGACATCTTATTCAACTCACAACCCACGTGATGCCAGAAAAATGGGGAATGGACGATTTGTGAGACGTGTGAGTTCCTGGTTTCCATTTGTAAGAACCCAGAAATTTCAGGTGATATCAGGTTGGCACTGCACCAACCTGACATTTAATGGAGTTCAGTAACCCTAGATCAAATCCGAGATGACCCATCAGATTTCTGGATTTCCAGCTGGAAATCAGAAGTATGCACACCTCATAAGTCTCCCCTTTCCCATTTCTCCACCATCGCGTAGGTCATGAGAACTCACCCATTGTTGGAGAACATGCAGATTTTGAAGGTCAGGCTAATGCTGGCTTTGTTGACTAACGTTCATGAAAGGTGTAGTGTTCACAGGCAGAGGCACTCTTACCCCTGGACTTTGGGGTCAAAGTTCAGGGCCTCCACACCCCCTGGTCCCCCCCCCAATCATCTTTAGTCTGTCCTGGGTGGTATGATTTATGCCCTCAAGTTGAAAACATGTTGAAAAATGATGCTTAACTTGCGGGGGTGGGGGGCTCCAAAGGTCTTTAGGTCCAGGCTCCAAAATTACCTAGGTGCACCTCTGTCCACAGGGAAAGCGATTCTTCCGTTCTGTATGATTGTGTCCACAGGAATACACCAAATACTAGAAATCTGAAGAAGTCTTCTGTATGAGGGAATGGAATATCAAACTTTGGGACTGAATATTATTTTAAAAGGTTACATGGTGTCATGAACCCACTAATGTGTTTAACTGAACACAGGGCTTTCCTTTGGGGCAGGTGCTCAAATCTGAGAGCATGAGGCTCAAGACAGACAGCTGTTTTAACTGAGCAGGTTATGTATACAACAAGAATAATTGGAACTGATGCAAATCAAAAGTGCAGACTATGTGAACATTTCCTTCCTTACAGGTTCTGTTTTTGAAATATCTTTACTGTAATAGCTGTTCATTTATTGTTGACTGCTAACAAAGCAGATGGATAGACACAGAGCACAGAGAGGGGCATGTGAGCGTGCTGGGAGGAACCACAAGGCATTCCCCAAAAATGTTAATTGGCGTACTGGTGGGGGGGAGCCTAGTCCTTCCCCAAGAAACACCCCCGAAGAAGCAGAGAGCACATGTGCTTTGCAGCCCTGGCTTGAACCAAGGTTCCAAAAGTAGTTTCTTCTCCTCCTGTCAATCAACAGGGCACAGCCAATAACACTGGACTGGTGGCACGGCATTTTTGACACTTGTCCTACCTATAAACTTCCTCACAAACCATGCCTGGCCCCTAACGTCATTCAGGCACAACTCTAAGGGGCCAGACACTGCTTGTGAAGAAAGGAAAGAGAAGCCCATTTAAGAGGCATGCCTTCCTCTAGCTGCAGCAGTGATGAGAGATGCACCACTGCCATCATAGCTGCTGCCCACCATCAACAACAACAGCAACAACTGACATTGGAGATGGCCCACCAAGGGCACTTTATCCGAGCAGGGGTGCCAAGAAGAGGATTTTCTTCACCCGCAATATACTGGCAACAACTGCTGCGCAGCGGGCTGATGTCTCCTTTTTGATGCACAATGTGCACTGAGCACCTTTTTCTGCTGCCCCCCATCTCCTTGCCATGACCCATTTCCCAAGCTGCAGCGTGCCTGAAATGCGCTGAGCAGGCATGTCCTCCCCCTTTAAAACGTTATAAACTAAAAGCCTGATAAAACAGGTGTTTTCAAAAGTTGTTTTAAAACAACCAGAGATGGTTTCATTTGAGAGAATATTTTTGATGGACCCAAAAGCTAGTTACTTTTTAGTTGGTCCCAGTGCAGATATTTATGCTACTGTTACTTTTGGATGTTTTTTAACAGACCAGCACAATTACCTGCCATTTTTGTTTGAGAAAAGAAAGATGGGTGTATGTATCTGCCAAGTAGGGTTGCCAACATTGCGCTGGCCGAAATTGGGACACCGGGGGGGGAGGGCTGACCTAGGGGCAGGGCCACATAGGGGTGGAACTTGGCCCCAGGTGGCAAGGGCACAGCCAGGCCCTCTGGACAGCTGCCACTGGGCGTGCTTAGCTAGTGGGCGGCAAGTTTCTAGCCAAGATGTCCCACTTATCGTAATACTACTCCTCCACCTGGTGGCTATGCCCACGGTTGTGGTCTGGCACCTGCTAGCCCATGTTGGCGGGGCCGGCCAAGCTGAAGTTTAAAGGAGTCATAATCATGTTCCTCTTTTTGCTCAGCCAAGGGTGCTGCCAGGGAGAAACAAGGCTGGGGCCTCCTTTGTCTTTTGGCACCCTGGACTTCCACGTGCCTTCCACGTGCCTTCCTAGCAGCAGCATCAGGGCCATTAAGGTGGGCGTGCACCACCTCAACCGCTTTAGAACAGGCATGCAAGCCAAGCCCAACAAGTGCCTCCCCAACCCCCCGCATTCTAAGGCCATCATTGGCTGCTCGCTAGTAGCAAGTCACAACAAAGCAGCTGGTATCTTTAGCGAGGGAAGGGGGTATGGAGGGCTCAACCCCGCACCTCTTCCCCAGGCAGATGAGCTCTCAGGGGCTTCCAGATAAGGCGTTTCATCTTCAATGGTCACGATTACTTTACTCACTTTGGGAGGGGCGGGTTGGCACATCGTCATCTATGCGTTTCAAGCCCAAGAGCCTGCCTCCCAGACTATGACCGATGAAGTCGGGGCTGGCGGGCTGGAGGCAGGTGGGAGAGAAGGTGGCAAAAGAGCTCCTCACCTGGACCCACCTTCTCCCATATGAGGCAGATCAGGCCAGTTTCAGGTCTCTGTGTGTGCGCAGGAAGGTGGGTCCAGGTGAAGAGCTCTTTTGCCTGCCTCCAGTGCTCCCGCCCCGCCCCCAACCTCACCTGTCATAGGTGAGCGGAGCTCTCGCCATGGTCCTGCTTCGCCGCTACCCCACATCAGCAACTTTAAAAGTTTTTTTTTAAGTTACAGGGGTTTTTTTAAGTTAAAGAAAAGTCAAAGTTTAAAAAGTCAAAAAAAAAAAAAAGGAGAAATTGAGTCCCAAACGGGCCGAGCATTTCTCTGCAGGAAATAGGAACATCCCATGCAATGCGGGACAGTTGGCAACCCTACTGCCAAGCTAGATTCCAGTGCACTCTTCTAACTAGACTAATATCTCATCCCACCCCCTTACCCCAATCTCGAAACTTGTTACCTATTAATACAAACATGGCCTGTTTTTCTTCCCACTGCTGAAACGGAGACCTCATTACAGTGGGGGTGGGAAGTTAGGGGGTGGGCTGCATAAACGTTTGGAGGTATCGATAAATCTTCTTTAGTAGGCTTTTTTATTTCCTTTTCTTCCACAATATTTTCTTTAGTTTCCTAGCCAAATATTTCCTAAGGAAGGATTTCTGACTTCCTTTGAGCTGCAGTTCAACATCTGTCCATATCAGGGGGCTGCAGTAATAGGGGTTTGATGTCAAGTCCAAATCCTCACTGGGGAACAATATATGAAGCACTCCTCGTCCATCCACCCCCAACTTCAAACAGACATTTCCGCCCACCCCTCCTCCCACGGCCTCCAGCTATGCTATTTTGCACATTATGGAGACAGGATATAACACACATCAGCCCAAGAAGACTTAGGTCTTGGGTAGCTCTATTATGTGCATTACAATGAGGTGTATAATTCCAGGCATGAGATGAGCATGCATGATCTAAAACTGCTGAAGCAATCTTGGTGCACATCCAGCTGTAGGGGTGCAAGAGATCCCCAGACCTCAGTGTCAATGGTTGCATAGGTCTGTGTAGGCAGAAGAGTTAAAGTAGGCCACCCCAAGGACTGAGGAATCTATCCCAGCAAGAGATATTGCTGTAACAATGGCCTCCAGTGCCACTTTTGCCCCTAGTTACTGCTTCTTCCTATATTAGTCACATGTGCAATACCAGCCAATCAAGCAGCAAAAAGGATAGTGTCACTGTGCTATATAGCCAATCAGATTTGGCTATGTGCTGATGCAAGGCGATAGCTGAGTGGGGAGCCATTGGATGTCCTGCTCTACCAGGAGTTGTTATCAGACCCACCCACCCCGCCGCCAAATGTTGTTTTCATTTTTAACGTCCAGATAAAGAAGGGCTTGCTTTTAGGTTTCAAAATGTTCTGATTTTTAGAAAGTCAGTGGTGACTTGTGCCTTTTAAAAGTTTGGAGCTCTGCCCACCTAAGGCTATCCCAGCCCAGGTTCAATGTTTCAAGGCCACAATGGACTACTTTGGCCAGTACGTCTGTCACCCACCACACAATGAGAGACTTGCGCACACATTCTGCTCTCCCTCCTGGCACAATTTGTTAAGTCGTGATGAATCTTCCACGGCCTCTGTGATTGTACAGAGCAGAACAGCATGTTGGGAGGAGAAATAGAATATGTGTGCCCATGACACTCATTGCATGTGGTGGTGGGGCCAGCTGGGCACTGGCACATCTTTTTGGTTGTTGTTGTTGTTATGATTATTATTAATTCGATTTCTATACCGCCCTTCCAAAAATGGCTCAGGGCGGTTTACACAGAGATATAATACATAAATAAGATGGATCCCTGTCCCCAAAGGGCTCACAATCGAAAAGAAACATAAGATAGACACCAGCGACAGTCACTGGAGGTACTGTGCTGGGAGTGGATAGGGCCAGTTACTCTCCCCCTGCTAAATAAAGAGAACCACCACGTTCAAAGGTGCCTCTTTGCTAAGTTAGCAGGGGTAACTTGGTTAGGGTCCCAGCCACCTGAGAGCCGAAGGGCAGCTTATAAGTTTACTAAATAAATAAATGGCTGTATTGTTTGTTTGTTTGTTTGTTTGTTTATTATTGACATGATGCACAGAATTATGTCTCCGTATTGTTGGAGAGAGAGTTTATTTAATCGTCCCTTACTGCAGCAGAATGCTCAGGTGATGAGAGTGCACAACTCATTAAGGGTTTCTGGAGATATGTGCTTAAGATTCAAAATAAAGAACTTTATTGGGGAAATACAAGTTTAGGTAGAGAGCATACCTGCAGCTAGCTACCTCATGGTGCTAGGGAGGAAAGAGGAAGAGGAAGTCACTCTCAGGTGAGAGAATGAAACCTGAGAATATCAGTTTACCAATTGAGGGGTCAGAGCAGAGACATAGAGGAGAATAGAGAGGGTCCCCTAACTCTCTGTTTAGCGCAGTATACAAATATGCTATGCCACCTAATAGCACATCAGAGAAATGACTTGACTAGTAAGCCAGAGGTTGCCGGTTCGAATCCCTGACGGTATGTTTCCCAGACTATGGGGAACACCTATATCAGGCAGCAGCGATAAAGGAAAGATGCTGAAAGGCATCATCTCATACTGTGCGGGAGGAGGCAATGGTAAACCCCTCCTGTATTCTACCAAAGACAACCACAGGGCTCTATGATCACCAGGAGTTGACACCGATTCAATGGCACACTTTACATTACAAATATGTTAAATAAAATAACATAAATGCAATACCCCTAATGCCCCTAGTGTTCAACAGGAATGCAGGTGCAGAGAGTTGATGCATTCTGGAGCTTGTATCTCCTGCACGTAACACTGCATCCTGGGGCTGCTGCAGACTCATACAAAGCAGCTCCAAGACTGTTCAGAAGCAGCGATTGCACAAGCCGCAATGTCAGAGTTTCCACCATTCACCACATTGGGGGAAACTGCAGTAGGGTCCAACCCCTACAAGTCACCTGGCCACAAAGACATTCCGGGCAACCCTCAGGGACATATTTGTGGAAATGAAACATCCTTCCAGAGGGAGGGGTGAGCAACAGAAATCGCCCCCCTCACTGCTGTTGGGCTGCACAACAAGACTGCGTTGCAGCTCCATGACAGCAATCTTCCGTGTTCGTAGCATTCAGGACATGTCGGCCATTGAGTTCAAGGAGTTCATAATTCATTTATTCTTACCTTTGACTTTCATACAGCCTGTATAAACCCATCTGTAGCACATTGCAAGCCTCCTAGAGACATGAGTTTGGGGCAGTATACAAATGTGCTAAATAAATAAATAAATAAATATCCATATTACACAAGATGTTTGTTTGTTATTAAATGGCATTCCATTCTATGTAAGAAAAGCTTCTGAACTTAAAAACAAACCATTATCACTCAGTGTGTATGTTTCTGACATAAACCACTCATAGACCCTAAATACACATAGGCTGGCAACAGGGTTTATAGATGTTCCTAATGGTGATGAGAAAATAAGTCATTTTCCATTTTTCTTCAAGCCCCACCTGGCCTGAAACCATTTTTCTTGAAGTTCTACCTGGAAAGGTGGCCAACACACCTGGGGAGGAAGATATACTACTGACAAACAAAGTAAATGGAGTGTGACAGCAAGATTTCCCGTCACATGGGAGATCCCAATATAAGATCTGACTCTGCGGTGACACACTAGAGAGGCCAAGTGAAGCCAAGCAGAGAGGGGTGCAATATAAAATGTGAACATTTTTGCAGACCTTGCTGAAAAACCATTGCAAGTTTTGGCTCAGCCCTACGTATTGGTAATGCACATGTATTTAATGTTAGTCTGCTAATTTATGGATCAGTTTGAAGGCAGGTGATGAAACAACTCAAATTCTGTAATTAGTTGGCAGGCTTACTAAGAGAGACAGAGAAAGGGTTCAACAGCTAGGAGAGTAACAACTATGTGGATAAAGGACACCCCAATTATCCTTTGCAGATGCAGCAAAAAAGAAAACATGTCAGATACATTAAGTGGTACATAATGAAAAGACAACTGTGGGACATGCAAAGCAAAAAAAAGCAAAATATACTGGAGGATTCCAGTATATTGAATATTACTTACACAGCAGCTGTACAGCCTGTAAAACTTTCTTCTTACCATTAGAGGGAGCTCTAGTACTCTTCATACCCTGTAACAAACAAAAAGCCTTCTGCCTCTGTTTCTCAGCTCTCTCACACACTCAGTTTGAGCACTGCGACTTTCTCTAGGGATAGTTCAAAGTCTTGATGTAGCATTTACACATAATATTTAGGACCGTTTACTATGATGCTTATGGAGCGACAGACCTAAGGACTTTCCCTTGCCATTTCTTGGCAGGCAAAGGAATGTGGCTGCTGTGCTGAGACTTTAATGCTTAATTCTTAGGGCCGGTTGAGACGGCAGAATGGAGTGATAGAGCTCTTTGTGGACTGTTCTCTTGCAGTCTGCAGGTCAGGCTTTGCATGCCTGAGCTCCCCGCCATGCAGGGGTGTAACTATAATAGGGCAAGGGGAGACAGTTGTCTAGGGGCCCACTGCCTTGCTCCCCCCCAGAGGCAAGTCACATGACTGACTCCCCCAGCCTTGCACCCGCCTGGGCTTCCTTCAGTTGTATTCATCCTCCAAAACTGATGTTGGTGTTAAGACCTGGAGCTACCAGAACAGCATGTCTTTCTCTAGTACCATTATATGACTTGCATCGTCCACAATTTACAAAACTTTTAAAAAACAATTTAGGATGATGTTTTATTGTGGAACATGGGGGGGGGGTGTATACACACACACACACACACACACACACAATTTGTTTACTATGCTTTTCGTTACCACTATTCAGCCTCATTTAAGAGTTCTTTACTTCATGAACTGAGATTCAGTGAGGGGAGGGCCCATTTTAAAATCTTGTCTCTGAGCCCACTCCAACCTTGCTATGCCCCTGCCCCCATGTGAAGCAACTCCATGTATGTAGAAAACTAGCAAGCCAGGAAGGCGTATGACATATTCATTTCTATTGGAAGGTTTTTTTTTGTTTTTAGGAAATAATGAAGCATTCAGTTCTTCCTCCTCCATTTTAAATTGGTACAGTCCTGGGAGAGCGGTACCACTTGACTCTGCTAATTATATAAACTAGCCCTTAGAGGTTATCCTGGAACTGACTTAGAGTAAATAGACATGACCATCCTGCTATGGCTGGCCACATTTCCTTTTTAGTACAGATTGCAGCATGCTTGTGTAAACAGGACATTGGAACCATTCATCATATACATAGGTAACAATTCAGCAGGCCACCATTCTTATTGTGTTGCCTGATAAATCTTGACTATTGAATTC
Organism: Hemicordylus capensis; assembly: GCF_027244095.1. Lineage (NCBI taxonomy): Eukaryota > Metazoa > Chordata > Lepidosauria > Squamata > Cordylidae > Hemicordylus > Hemicordylus capensis. Next base: position 33,164,128 of record NC_069660.1, on the reverse strand, counting down.
AGGCTCCAAACCAATGTAGGCAATTTAAAGTGTGCCATCGAGTCGATGTTGACCCCTGGTGACCACAGAGCCCCGTGGTTGTCTTTGGTAGAATACAGGAGAGGTTTACCATTGCCATCTCTCATGCAGTATGAGATGATGCCTTTCAGCATCTTCCTATATCACTGCTGCCCAATATAGGTGTTCCCCATAGTTTTGGAAACATACAATTGGGGATTCGAACCGGCAACCTTTGGCTTGCTAATCGAGTCATTTCCCCACTGATTTATTTACAGGTTATATTCAGCTCCTGGCATAGCTTCTGCAGCAGGGTTTCTGTAGTCTCTGGAGGGAGTCTGGAGGACTCCAACATATATGTTTTAAATCAATAAATATAAGTATTGATACTAACATTTGCAGAGAAGAATTCCGAAAAATTTGGGAGCAAATTAATTTCCTACTTAGACCAAAGCAACTTCTGAGCTACTGTGCATGAATTCTAGCTTCACTGCAGTAGAGTATCAACAAGAAAAAGTAAGAGAAGAGGTCTCTAAAAACTTTGCTGCTTACAGATGCTGCAAGAATAAGACTATTCTTTTCCATCAAGCTTTTGAGGAAGCAATTTTTTTTGTCCATTTGTTTGCTTGTGTGTGTGTTTTCCAAACCTGCAGTTCATTGTTCCTTAGCTCTGCTCAGCTGAGCAGAGATACAGATACAAAGGTAAAAATAAATACAAAGATAAAAACACTTGTTTTTATCTTTGTATCTGTGTGAGCCACCTTTGGGATCTTTTTTAATGCATGTACGGCATATAGAGAAGTATCTGACGTATATAATTTCCAATAATTTCCAAGTATGTGCAATGGGTTGGTTGCTCATGCTCCAAAACCCATACCTCCCTTCACCTTTTGCAACAATTCAGGATTAGAATATTCAAATCTGATGAACTATCCCCCTACAGAAAATAACCTTTATTTACTTATTTATTTAAAATAATAACCTTTATTTACTTATTTATTTATTTACTTATTTATTTAAAATAAGTGCTGTTGTTTTCAATGAACATCTGGCAGGCAGCAATGTTCTGTTTTTCTGTGTTTCACATTGTTACCTGCTTTCCTTTTCACAATGCTCATGTTGACCAGGAGCATCTGTGGGCCAACCAAAAAACATAATCACTAACGCTCCAAACCACCTCTAGCTTTATATTCAAATATTCAGAATATTCAAATCTGATGAACTATCCCCCTACAGAAAATAACCTTTATTTACTTATTTATTTAAAATAATAACCTTTATTTACTTATTTATTTACTTACTTATTTGTTTAAAGTAAGTGCTGTTGTTTTCAATGAACTTCTGGCAGGCAGCAATGTTCTGTTTTTCTGTGTTTCACATTGTTACCTGCTTTCCTTTTCACAGTGCTCATGTTGACCAGCAGCATCTGTGGGCCAACCAAAAAACATAATCACTAACACTCCAAACCACCTCTAGCCTTATATTCTAAACTGCAACAACACATTTTGCTTTACTGATGCTATAGGATAAAACAGCTATTCTATAATGCTATAGAATAAAGCTATAGAACATCTATTCTATAGTGCTTCTCTGTGCATTTATGAGAAAGACAGAGACTGTTTGTCAAGCCAACAGCCATATATAAAAGAACAAGATAATGGAAAGAGTGAACTAATTTATTCCATAGACTCTATTCAGGTAGAGATTTTCACACATTCTTCTTCTTCTCTCCTTTCCTATTTGACATTTGGAATCTTTTATCCCCAATACTGGATCCCGAACAGTTTCCATAGTTATTCAGACTTGTCTATTTTATTTTCCAGATCAAATGTTATGATTTCTAATGTGGTTCCTTCTGACAGAATCTGGATGGAAAATACAAAAGGAATATCAAGGCCATTTCATGAGAGTTTCCTCTGGCCACTGGGATGCTCTGGCTTGATTCCAGAAAGAGCAGAAACCCCAGCCTTGAAGAGCAAATTTGATTCTCTTTCTCTTTAGTCTCCTGAGTCTGGGAATAATTTAGGCAAACTGGAAAAAAAGTGGGGAGCACTTGGTGCAAAGAAAGAAACTGTGAAGAAGAGAGGAACTAAGAATACTGAAAAGATATGATTCCTCCCCCCCCCCACACACACACACACTTACTTCATATCGTTTAATGGCTTCTGATACCAATCGATCCCTCTGTAAAGCACTGGAAGCATTTGGCACATGTGGTAGATAAGAGATCTAAGACAGCTGGGCCTATGAAATGGCAGTCATAATAGTGACTACCTCATTCACAACTGACTACTTCATTCGAGAGCCTGGCTAAGACGTAGACTACAAGCAGCAGTACAGAATACATTGACTGATCATTTCATAGAATTAGGGAGACAGCAGACCATTCATTTACAACAACCTCATTAATTCATTAAACATTGCATATTTTCAGCACTTGCATTACAGGACACAAGGCAAGAACAATGTCCAAGACTAGGGAAGATTTAATCTCTGCAGATTCTGGTCCATAACGGAACTTATGGAGCTGCCTTATACTGAGTCTGACCTTTGGATCATCTAGGCCAATACTATCTACTCTGACTGGCAGCAGCTCTCCTAGTTCTCAGACAGGAGTTTTCCCAGCCCTTCTGCTGAAGATTCTTTCACTGGAATTGCTTGAGACTGAATCTGGGACATTGTGCATGCAAAGGATGGGTTTGTAGGCCACTTGCTGTGCCCCATTTTCAAAGGTACTGGCCCTCGCCCTTGATATTGTAGTGGATGCTATCACCATCTCTGGCCTTCCCTGTTGTAGCTTTGACCAAACAATCAACATTTAGGGCTGAGAAGTCCCCTGCCTGAAAATCAGGAACGCTACTGACAGTAAATGTAGTTCAGTACTGAATTGGTACTGAACCAATGGTCTGACTTCGTATAAAGCATCTTCATATGTGCAGATTTTTTTCATTTAAACTCCAGGTCTCGATAGCTCCAGATAGTCATCTGTTCATTTAAATTCCAAACCAGTCCAGGCAGGTAACAATAGTTATAAAAAGACTATTCCAAAACTATCTCTGCATCATTCAACAAGTTATGGTAGCGTACAACAACCAGGTTACGTGATGTATCATAAGCCCATCACTAACAAATGGGAGGAGAGCTGGTCTTGTGGTAGCAAGCATGAACTGTCTCCTTTGCTAAGCAGGGTCCACCCTGCTTTGCATTTGAATGGGAGACAGCTATTCCCACGATCAGCTGAAATCAGGCTAGGGGAGCCTAGCCCGATTTCGGATGATCATGGGAGCCACCGGGCTCACAGCTGAGCCTGGTTGCCTCCTGGCAGTTAACCCGCCTAAGTACCCCTCCCCTTAAATCCAGTTTGCGGAGCAAGCACTCCGCAAACCCGGGTTTTCTGATCATGAGTAGCCCCCTGGAGAGGAGCCGAAAAGCCACCTCCCAGCTCCGGGGGTCTCTCCAGTATGACCTGCGCGCTCGCGCAGGGCATACTGGAGCTTCTGGGGGCCGTGCGGCCCCCAAACTCCCCAGCCTCTGCCGACTCCATCACAGAGCTGGCAATTGTGTGGGCAGCCGATCCAGCTGCCCAGGGCTCCCGCCCTGCTCGTGTGTGGGGAGAGCGGGCTTAGCCTGCTCTCCCCACTTCCCTTCCCAAACCAGGTCTCACTGATCATGAGATCCGGCTCTATATGTAAGATATTCCCCTTAGGGGATGGGGCCGGTCTGGGAAGAGCATCTGCATGTTTACATGCAGAAGGTTCCAAGTTCCCTCCCTGGCATCTCCAAGACAAGGATGAGAGAGACTCCTGCCTGCAACCTCAGAGAAGTCTGTGTAGACAAAACTGAGCTAGATGGACCAATGGACTCAGATGGACTCAGTATAAGATAGACTCAGTATAAGATGCTCAGTATAGATGGACTCCATATAAGGCAGCTATCCAAGTTCCTAGGTAACGCAAGGGGGTAAGGGGATCTGTATCAGATGGTAACTGAAGCTTAGCATTGTGAACTACACATCTGAAGACACTGCCTGTTTGTAAAGGCTCGAACTAGGCAGTGAGAGAGTTTATAGCCTAATGCAGGGATTCCCAACCTGTGGTACTCCCGATGTCGCTGAACTACAACTCCCATTATTCCCAGTCACAATAAGTTGTAGCTGGGGATGATGGGAGTTGTAGTTCGGCAACATAGGGAGTACCACAAGTAGGGAATCCCTGGCCTAATGCCACACTCCAGGAATCTCTTTGCCTATCCTTCTTCTCTCCCCACCTAGGAGACACCAAAGAGCAATTACTGCAGCAGACAGAAAGGAAAGTGAAGGGAACATTGGAGCTTGTTCTTGGCATATGTAGGTATCCATACCATGTCTCTGTTCTTATACTTATATACTTATGTGCAGGCAATGTATTATGGAACAATCTGCATCACTGGGATTCCCATAACCCCCCCCCCCACACACACACACACAAAGCCCTGAAATCTACCTTCCCAAAAGTTACGAAAGTTGTTGTGGCTGGGATCTGTGAGCATCAGGTCATATATATGTTGCTCACGTCCACGTTGCCACTGGATGTTTTCTCACATATGCAACAAACCATCTGAACTAGTCCAAAGAGACAAGTTAAGTGTACAGGCTACTTGATGATGGAGGGAAAACACTTACTTTCAACTCTTACTATTTGCTTTCTAGTGAGCATTGTCCTACGGGGGAGCATGGTCCCTTTTTTCTCTCTTTAATGATCTCTGAATTGGCTACAGAAAATTATTTTTCCTAGTGTAATTAACCTTTTTGCTAGTGTAATTAACTTTCTCTTATGTGACGTCACCATTTTCTCCTGTGCATGCTATTTATGACCTACATTAACACAAAGTGCCCTGCCCCAAATCCCCAGATGTAACATATTTGATCTGTGCAGCTACAAAACCCTTGAGGCTTTTGAAAGAAGAACTCAAATACCCCAGTAAAGAACCTGGTGCTCTCCATTAATCCCACAGAGCTCCATGCTTGGCTGTTTTGAGTTAGGCAGAAATGCTGGCAAGTTATCCATATGTTCTTGCAGCAACATCTTGTTTGAACGAAGCAAGCCAGGCCTGGCCTAATGAATAGTAATGAGAACATCGCATGCCCCTTGAGCATTAATAAGCAATAAAATGTCCCACCAACAGAAGAGCCCCTGAGTAATAGAGAATAATAAAGAGTCTCCATATACTCATGACTCTCTCAGGTCAAATTCCTGTCTTTAAACAATCCCCATCACTATTCGCATGTAGGACTGTTGGGAGCCTCAGAGGAGCTATGTGAGAGAAAAAAGCATGTGTCAAAAAGACTTGTAATACTCAATTAAAAGTGCCCTAAGTACACAATGTCATTACCCGATAAATGCCAGGGTCTTTTTGGAGGATAAATATTTTGCTTTCAAAAGTATCTCAGTTCTCGCATGCTTTTATGAGTGCTCTTGCATGGGCTGTATAGCATGCTTACCGTAAGTGAATATAATGTTAAGGGTCTGGCATTTGTTCCATTAGACCTATTTCTGTTGAGTCCCACACCCACATAAGTATATCAATGGTAAATACTGGGCATAAAGTACTTGGTGTTTCTGTATCTCCGTCTGCATTTCACAAATCTTATTTAGGCCTCACAGCAGTTCTCTGAGGTAGGGAGTTTTCTGTCACCACATTATATGTGTGTGGAAATTATGGTGCAGTCAAATTAAGCAATTTGTAGAGGGCCAATTTATGAGTAACTTATAACACCTAGAGATGTCAGTTTTTGCTGGATGAAGTGAGGAGCAGGAGCAAGGGAAGGGAGTCAGGACTTCTTAGATCAGGGCAAGGTGGATGTTAAATTTAACAGGAGTCCTACTTGGACATTACATATGTCCATACAGTTATCTGTACACATGCATATGTTTATGTGTGGATGGCTGTACATGTGGTTATTTTAAAAGTGAACCTGGGTATAAGAAGTATACTACTGTATGTGGAGAGGAGAGCTGGTCTTGTGGTAGCAAGTAGGACTTGTCCCATTAGCTAAGCAGGGTCCACTCTGGTTTTATTTGAATGGGAGACTACGTGTGAGCACTGTAAGATATTCCCCTCAGGGGATGGAGCCACTCTGGGAAGATCAGAAGGTTTCAGGTTCCCTCCCTGGCTTCTCCAAGACAGGGCTGAGAGAGATTCCTTCCTGCAACCTTGGAGAAGCCACTGCCAGTCTGTGAAGACAATACTGAGCTAGATAGACCAATGGTCTGACTCAGTATATGGCAGCTTCTTATGTTCCTATGTGCATTGAACATTATCAATACATTTATTTTTACATTTAAATCCCACTATTCCTCAGAGCAGTGTACATGATGACATTTATCCCCACAACAACCCTGTGATTTAGGTTAGGCTGAGAAATAAGTGAATGGCCCAGAGTCACTGAGTGAGCTTTATGGCTGAACGGGCGATTTGAACTTGGGTTTCCCTGTTCCTAATCCAACATTTTAACCACACCACCACAATGGCTCCCATAATGGCTCATATACTGTACCATGTAGTCAGGTGACTGTCTAAGCAACAGGTGAAGTCACTCCTTCCACACTCCACCCCGCCAAAGTGGCTTGCAAAGGTAGGGAGGCTCCTAAAGAGTGTGACTTTGTACGCCTGCTGCTACCTGCACTGGGAATGGAAGTTTCCATCCAGCTTGCCGGTTTATCTCTTTTTTCCCCTCATTGCATTTGCTATGTAAACTCCTTTGTAAACATTTTGTTGAAAAGCAGTATACATTTAATAATAATGTAAGTTAATAATAATTAAGGTTATTGTTAAAATAATAACAAAAGTTAGTAATAATTACATAAATATTTGTTGAGTAATTGTATGAGTTTTAGTTGATCAGTCAATTAATTTGCATAAATTTACATGTGGTTAGAAATTTTTTTGCAAGAAACATTTTTATTGGTTTTACATGATAGACAAGTGGCAGAGCAGACAATCTTAGAAAAAAGAAGCATTCCTGCCTGCATTAGAGAAAAGGGGAGAATGCTTCTTTTAGGGTGGTACTTGCCATCTGTCATTTTTAAAGCGCTTGTATTAATAATAACTAGCTGAACCCGCAAAGACCATTGGGTCTGGTGGTTCCCCCCTCCCCCCACCTTCTGCCCCAGTGTCCCCTGCCTTCCCCCCACCTTCTGCCCCAGTTTCCTCTGCCCTCCCTGCACCTTCTGCCCCACCTTCTGCCCTAGTCTCTCCTGCCTGGGCCAGTCTCCTCTGTCCCCGCCGGCTTCTCCCTTCCTCCTCCTTGTCCATCCGCCACCTCCATTACCATGCCCAGGGCAGTCTTCTCGCCACCTCCATTACCATGCCTGGGCCAGTCTCCTTTGTTCCCGCCGGCTTCTCCCTTCCTCCTCCATTTTCTTCTTCATCCGTTGCTGAGCAGCAGCTCCACGCCCACCTTTTCATTGGTCATGGCCAAACATCTGCATGCATCCCCACACATCAGCGGCTAAGAGAATTAAATATATAGACGATAGCCAACAACAGGACTAATGTACATTGTTAAATTCGCACACAGATTGCAGGAAGAGCAATTTTCCATTAGGGAAATTCCAAGGGTAATGGAATCGGGCATGTTACTACTTTTTAAATTACTGTAGCCATAAGCAGATTTTCAAGATTATATATATCCCCACTGACAAGAGAACATCTCCTACTATAAGGTTAAATTTTTACAAAACCCTTAAATATTATAGGTAATTTCCACAACATGCAAAATACGTTCCTAATTGAATCAGAAGCAACGTCCAAAAATTCTGATTCCATTACCAATATATTTTCTTTGCACATTTCAGACACTATCTATAATATTTAAGAGTTTTGTAAAAATATATCCTTATAGTAGGAAATGTTCTCTTGCTAACAGGTGTATATAATATCAGCTTGAAAATTTGCTTATGTCCACTGTCATTGGGAAAATGGGAATATGTCGGATTCCATTACACTTGGAATTGCCCATCAATCCCCCCTTCCTTCAAGAGCCCTCTGTGCCACCGTAAAATATGTCCCTGAGAGCACTGGCATAGCTGGGGGAATGGGGGCCGGTATATGCCCCTGTCCTCATTGCCCTGCCAGACGTGCTCAGCGTGTAATATGCAAAGGGCTATGGCTTGAGCACAGGAGGGCCTGCGCAAGTCCTTTGAGCTCATTCCCAGTGGGCATTTGCTAGGTGCATCTATTTTACTTTCTCTCCCTTGCTGCAGCCTCTGAGGGAAAGAAAGTTAAAAAGCATGCACCAGCCAGAAAACGCCCACTGGGAATGAGCTCTGAAGGGCTTGCACGGTCCCTCTGGGAGATCTGGCCACTCCCCCCTTCTGCATGACATCACACACAATGGAGCATGACTGGAGCCCAGGAAGGGCCGTGCAAGTCCTTCAGAGCTCATTCCCAGCTGGTGTTTGCTGGCTGGTGCATGCTTTTTAACTTTCTCTCCCTTCAGTGAGGGAGAGAGGAAAATAGATGCACCCAGCCAGTAAATGCCAGCTGGGAAATGAGTACTGGCGGCGGGGGGGGGGGGAGGAGTTGAGGCAGGAGGCTCCCAGGAGCTGGGTGGCCCGGGTTCTTTGAACCCATCCACTCTATTATAGCTCAACCCCTGCCCAGGAGTTGTGCAGTCCACAGGGGATATATTTTCAGGAGCCTACAGAGGGAAGGGTTATTTTTTTGCAAAAATGGCTCCTCCCCCCTTGCATATGTGTAATGTTCTTTGCTGCATGCAACATTAGTCTGAATGTCAGCTAATACTCTCTTAAAAGAAATAGTCTGCTTCCTGATTAATTGTGTCCCACCTTTTTTTAGTCATTGAAAAGTTTTTTTTAAAAAAAAAATAATTAATCAATTAAAGGTTGCTTAATTCTGAATGAACAACTGTTCTGGAATTTGTTGATCAGACTCAGGCAGGCTGTTCCTTTCCTTTGTTTTTAAGCACTGGAGACAACCTCCAGAGTGGAGCAATCTCTTAATATTCTTATGCTTGGACTTGAGCAGGAGTCTGCTGAGGAATCAGCGAAACCAATGTAAGGGGGGGAAATACATTTGAGGTTAGATATGAATATTGGCTTTGAGGAATGTGGTGTTAAAACAACAAAACTTTTCAAGCTTTCACACTGCAGGACCCACTGGCTTCTTTAACCAGTTTTTTTGACATAGTGCCAATTTTCTCCAACTGCACTTTGGAAACAAAAAACAAAAAACCATGACAGCTCATTTGTTTAACTTGGGTCAGCTTTAAAGTTCTGATGCAGCTTAATCTTCTGACCTGTGTTTATTTTGGCTTGGGATGTCTTTTAGCACAGGGACTTCCTATCCTTCCTAATCTTCTCCACAGGAAAAGTTTTGTGGGGGCTGGGAGTTGGAAGGGGAAGTCATCTAGTTGTATGGTGAGAAAGAAACACTGCATACATGTTTGTCAAGTGGGTGAAGAAGAGAGACTTTGTGCATTCCTGGTAGTTGTCAAAGGGCACTGCAGCTGCACTAGTAGAAATGCACTAGTGTTGATGGTCTTGTCTCTGAAATTGTATGCATCTGGAAGCACAGCGACTCTGAATTGCTACTACTTCAAAGGTTTTCAGAATAATTAAAGCCATACAAATCTTTACCTATATCATGCTGGTATCCAGCCTGCCCTTCTCAGGATCTCAGAACTAGGGCCGGATTAAGTTAGTGCGGGGCCTGTAGCATATGTTATAAAGGGGTCTTGAATTTTAAAAAATGCACATAAATATTAAAACATAAATTATTTACTTGCATAGTAAAGTAATTCAATTTTTTCATTTGCTATATTTTGGAGTAGGGGAGACCAAGCCACAAACTCACACTTACTACAACAACAGTGAACATTTATATACCATTTTTCAATCAAAATTCTTAAGGTGGTTTACATAGAAAAATAAAGAGTGGATAGATGATTCTCTGTCTCCAAAGGGCTCACACTCTTAAAAGAAAAATGTGGTAGGCACCAGCAACAGCCACTGGACAGATGCTGTGCTGGGCCTTCTCTTAAAAGGCACATTTAGCAGAAAAGGGATATTTTATCTCACATGGACCAAATAAAACAGGTAAAGTTTTAACTTTAATTCCCAGTTGGAAGCTGGGCTTGCGGGGCCCTTGAAAACACGGGGCCCGTAGCAAATGCTACATTTGCTACTACGTTAATCCGCCTCTGCTCAGAACAGTGTACGGTAAGGCTATGCCATTCATTTTCACATCCATCCTGTTTGGTAGGTCAGATGGAGAGACAATGATTGATTCCATTCTAGCCCTATTCTTTTGACTTTCAATTCTTTATTCACTTTTTATGGGAATATCCAGATAGTATCATTGCCCAATTGTTGCTTTGCTGTGTTTTCTGTGTTGCGCTGCGTTTTTTCAGACTTGATTTGTAGCAAAAATAATAATAATTGCAAAACATCATTATGTATTTATTAATAATATTTTTATACAGCCTAATATATGCATTTCCAGGCAGTTTACATTTTTAAAAAATAGCTGTAGTTAAAAGCAAACAACAGAAAAACAATGGAAAACAATTAAAAATTTAACTAAAAGGCCTGAGTGAACAGGTTTATTTTAAGTGATTTTTTGAAGGAGGCCAGAGATGGGGAAACTTATTCTGACAGGGAGCTCATTCCAAAGTACCAGGTTGGCCACAGAGAAGGCCATATTTGAAATTGCTACCAGATAAGGTGGTAGAAACTGCAGATGGACCTCTCCTGATTATTTCAATAGACAGTGGGGTTTGTAACACACACAAAAATTGCATTTGCAGAACCAAACTGTCCAGAGTGGACAAGCACATCACTACTACTGGTAAGACTTGTAACAACTACTGTGCATGTTTAGGTTGCACTCTTGTGTAGGGAGAAAGAGCTGGTCTTGTGGTAGCAAGCATGACTTGTCCCCTTATCTAAGCAGGGTCCACCCTGATTTCATATGAATGGGAGACTTGGTGTGTGTGTTGGGAATTATCTCTGGTAGGAGAAACCCTTTTTCATTATTGCAGAGTGCACAGAGGCACAACACAGCGGAATTTAGTTAGGCATGTGTGTATGCTGAGAGTAAAGTAACTTGGAGCCAGTTCATAGTTTCAAATCAATATATATGGTATTTATTAGAGAACTCCATTCTAGACAGGAAAGTGAGGAGTTAGGATCTCTAATCTAGCTAGCTAGCTGGATGCAGATGGATTTTGCATCTCTGCACACATGGTGCAGGGGAGAGGAGCTTGCATGTTGCAAGGCAGAAGGAACAGGAAGAGAAGAGAGAGAGGAAGGAGGAAGTGTCCCTGGGATTAGCAATCTACATTCCAAGGGATAGTGTCAGAGCAGTAGAGAAGGGATGACCAATGTCTTGACCCTCTAGCTCTCTGACTCACTAGTCTGTTCTCCACTGTCTTTGAGACAAGAGACAGCGCATAGTCCTTAACTTCCAACAGTGCGAACACTGTAAGATATTCCTCTCAAGGGATGGAGCTGCTCTGGGAAGAGGAGAAGGTCCCAAGTTCCCTCCCTGGCTTCTCCAAGTTAGGGCTGAGAGATCGTCCTGCCTGCAGCTGTGGAGAAGCCACGGCCAGTCTGTGTAGACAATACTGAGCTAGATGGACCAGTGCTCTGACTCGGTATATGGCAGCTTCCTGTGTTCCTAAGTTCCTAGGGACTAGTGCTACATCCATGTCTTGTTAGAAGCATGCAGTCAGCATGTCAGCCACTGGAGCTGTTCTGAACCATTCCTTCTGTTTGGGCGAATAACGCATGGGATAGCAGTATACAGTGTTAATACAAACAGGGTTGGCATCAGAAGTCAGCATCACTGGGCAGCTGTTGAAGGCCTAGGATGCTCAGAAACCTGGAGCCAGCCCTGAATACAAATGTGACTTTTGAAAGCTTTATTTCAAGCAGTAACCTCAAGCCCCAAACCCACAAAAACCCCTCCTGTATATTATTATTTTGTTATTTTTGCAAAATGTCTACATTGCATTCACTGGTGGATTAAAGGAGAGGCAGTAGAGGCAACTGCCTATGGCCGCAAAATACCCCCAGTGGCAAATTTTTGTCTTGGGGGGGTTAAACTTTAAAGGGGGAGAGTTCAAATCCATTTTTTAACTTTAAAACCGCCGCCGTGCTGCAGCGCGACTGCATGGTGGTGAAGAGGGCGGCAATACCCCTCCTAATCCAAGCCTGCCTACCTCCCAGATGGCACCTATTGCTCAATTTCAGGCTTTTCTGCACACATGCGGGCTTCACGCGTGCACAGAAAAGCCCAATTCCAGGCAATAGTTGTCATTTGGGAGGTAGGCGGGCTTGGGGAAGGAGGGGCATCACCGCCCTCTCTGCTGCCATGCCGCTGCACTGCTGCGCGGCAGTGGTTTAATGTTAAAAATATATATTTAACTCCCCCCCTCCTTCCTCCCTTGCCTCTGGGCCAGCAAATCTTTGGCAGCCTACAGGTAGCAAAGAACTTAATACACCCCTGATTGCATTTGCAATCACAATTAAAATCATGTACAAATTTTGATGGGCAATACAAGAATTCAAAGAATATTTCAGATATCATAACTGAAACAACCAAACTCCCCCGCCCCATGTCCTATTACAAGGTGAAATTGGAAGCTGAGCCAAGAGGAGACAATCTTTGGCATTCCCAACTATAGACAGACTACAACTCCCATCATGGGAGTTGATGGGAGTTGTCGTTGAACAACAGCTTGAGTGCCAAAGTTACATACCACTGAATCAATTTACCCTCCAACTATAGGAAATTCCTTTGTCTCCCAGAACATTGGATCCCCCTCAGGGTGTTTGTGAACATTGTAGACCTATCAGGCACCCAGTAAACGTGCCCTTCTGCTCACAATCCAGAGTACCTTGCATCACATAGACACATTCTTTTCAGTGAGAAGGACACATTGGCACATGGAGTGGGAGAAGATGCTCTTGCAAGTGCAGAGTGTTCACTTTTTATAGAAGAAAACAGAATGCTATTGCACATGTTGGGCCCTATGAACACAGAAAAATATGATGTTGCTTTATACTGAGTAAGAACATTGATTCCTTCTGTCCCAGGACTATCTGTTGTGACTGTCAGCGACACTCTGAGATTCCCAAGAGAGGTCTTTCCCACTCGGCCACCTGAGATCCTTTTAACTGCTGATGTCATCGCTGGAAGAACCTGGGACTTTCTGCATTCAAAGCATGTGCACTACCATTGACCTATCCTTTGGATAGCTGCCAAAGTCTATAAACAAGTTACACCTTTGTCTCCGCTTCTCACAGTTTATATCAAATCAGTTACCACTTTTAATCTGTGCAAACATCAAGCAATGTATGAATCAAACAAAATAAAATCATCTTTGAAGGCATCAAAGAGGGGCTACCTTCATATCTTACAATTTGCACTGCGCTTTGTAACGTGATCCAGTCCTTTTTGAGGTTTAAATGGTGCTACAGAAAGTCAAGTTTCTGTGCTCTCCTTTATTTTTTCCTCTCTTTCCTCTCAGCCTGGGCCCAGGACTGCATGTTATGGATACCGCAAGAGAGGCACAGTGCAGCAAATCAATTGCAAGCTGTCGTGCTATGGGTGTTAGGGAACAATCCTACCGTGACCTTACGAAACTTCCTTTGCATGCATGCCTCTGGAAAACATCAAGAGAGTTACCCTGATTTTTAGGACCAAACACCAGTAGCTAAAAAGCAGAAAGTAGAGTGATGAAAGAGAGCAGAAAGAGAGGAGAAAGTAGAGTGATGCTCAAATTCACAGCATAATATTTCATGGCACAGCATCCTTTGGCAGAATATTTATGTCTTTCTGCAAACCATCGTGTTATTTTGGCCAAGAGCTTTTTGCGGTCAATTCATCCGGCTTTTCGGGGGGGGGGGCAGAATAGAGGCGTTGAGTTTCTGTTTACTCAGTTCCTTGACTAAACTTGAAAAACACAGAGCTGGGAAAGATAGGCCCAGAGAAACACCATAATGATAGACTGATCAGGCCGCGGTAGCAAGAAGCAAATTAAACAGAAGCTAGGTAAACAGAATCACTGCCCGGCCGACAGCACCAGAGATCTGTCAGTGAGCTGGCCTGGCCTTCCTGTTTGTGTTTATGAAGACGATGCCTCTCTCCCACCCTTGGCTGCATTGTACTCTTGCCAAAAGCAGGGTGAAGTGACAGATGGCTTTTGGTGAGATGCCCTGTGTCTGCCAGCCCAGCTAAGTGATAAACAGCCATAGGCAGGCGCTGCTTTTCTGCAAAGACAGACTTCAAAACACAAAGAGCTAAAATTTCCACAGGAAAAAATCATGTTCTGCACTGCTGTTGTCGTAGATGGTTCCTACCCACGTGTGATGAACTTGCCCAGGTAGCATGGTCCAATTCACCAGCTATAGTACAAAACCCCAGACTAGTGGACACCTCTCTGACTGAGACACTTTCCTCCCAGTTCTGGACTGGTTTATGTCACTAGGAAAGCTCCCGCTTAGAAGGTAGCTGCCAGCATTCTGTTCCTCTAGGAAAGCTTCCTCTGATCTTTGCAGGTGACAGCAATGGTCAAATACAGTTCCACATTTCATTCGTAATCTGGCAGCTGAAGCAGCACAGCTGGGGCAAGGACTCAGAAATGAGACGGGGGCGGGGAAGGAGAGATATCTGGTGAATAATCATCTTCCCGACAGTATTTCTGAGTTGTTTTCTTTCCCAAGGATTGACCTTGTCTAACCCTTTTTAGTCTGTCGTTTCAGACAGGATCACAGCCTCAGGATAGATCCATAGGAGAGACAGCATTAATATAGTTAGCAGCACTGCACAGGCTTATGCCTCTAGAAAAGCTTGCCATTCATCAGATGCTTCCTCGGCTCTTACCAAAAAAGTGTCTGTCTTTTTTCAGACATAAAGGATGACACCAGAGCCATTAAAGTGCCTCTATTTATTGCAAGGGATTTGTATGTCATTAGCTGACAACATGATTGACGTTTTAAAAAGTAAAATCAACAGAATCCCAAAGTTTACAACTCTTCTTCTTCTTCTTCTTCTTCTTCTTCTTCTTCTTCTTCTTCTTCTTCTTCTTCTTCTTCTTCTTCTTCTTCTTCTTCTTCTTCAGTACACTGTTGGAAAATGTATGCTGATAATCTAGTCAGATCACGATAGATAGATAGATAGAGAGAGAGAGAGAGAGAGAGACAGAGAGACAGAGAGATAGATAGATAGATCCCTTCTAATTCAGCAAAGAGACACCTTTTAAAATGGTGTTTCTCTTATATTTAGCAGCGGGGGGCAGCAACTGGCCCTGTCCAACCCCAACATAGCATCCCTCCAGTGGCTGTTGATGGAATCTGCCTTATGTTTCTTTTTAGATTGTGAATCCTTTGGGGACAGGGGACCATCTAGCAAGGGCAAAATATTAAGACCTTGTCCAACGATCCTGGTCATATCCCCTCTTGAATTTTGTACATTTTATTTATGTTAGGTTTTTTCTCTCTCTCAAAACACTTGCTCATATAAACAAAAAGCAATCCAACAATCCACCCTTATTAAAGGCAGGCGAATACCATGACCTATGTAATGCACAGTGCTCAGTGACAGAAGAGGAGAAGCCACTGGCAATCAGTCTTTAGTCATATAGATGTTTTGCCTTACCCCATAGCAGGTAATAAACCAGTTAATTAACAAATATAATGATGAACAAACAAGAACAAAAGAAGCCCCACATTCACATATTACATTCAACATGTGCATCATCTGTGTGCAGTTTACATATTATTGCTGATTAGTACACACGTAATTATACGCACATTACATTCAGTTCATGTGCAGCAGTACATATGATCTGTACTCGACATTTTTAAACGGTTCCGTTCCTGTATTGACTTTGAAAATGAATGCATGTTCACCCCCAAATGTGTATGCATACAGACACTTGTGCATGCATGCAACATAATAATGTGAGAATAGCCCGGATGTGTGGTATTTAAAATAAACCCATGGGGTATGTAATGAGTAGCAAGTCTGCAAAACACTGTGCTTAATGTGTGGCCACTGCCTCCATTACTCCATCGCCATGTGACAACAAAGATGGTGGTGATGCAAACAGTAGAATTGACATCATCATTGTATAGGCATGGGACATGTGTGCCTATATGGCTCTTTAGTTTGGAAAGGAGACAACTCTATGGGGAGACATGATATGTATTAAATTATGCATGGAGTCTAGAGAATGGACAAAGATGAATTTTTCTCCCTCTCTCACAACACTAGAACCAAGGGTCGTCTCATGAAACAGAAGACTCATTTCTAGTTTCTAAATTCCTCCGGGAAAGTTAGGACCAACAAAATGAAGTACTTTTGACACAGCACATAATTAACTTATGGAATTCAATGCCACAGGATGTGGTGACAGCCACCAGTCTGGATGGCTTTAAAAGGGGCTTAGACAAATTCATGAAGGACAGGTGTATCAATGGCTACTAGTCTGGTGGCTATGGGCCACCTCCAGCCTCAGAGGCACAATGTCACTGAAAACCAATTTCAGGGAAGCAACAGCAAGAGAGAGGGCATGCCCTCACTTCTTGCCCATGGGCTTCCCAGAGGGATCTGGTAGGCCATTGTGTGAAACAGGATACTGGCCTATATACGCCTTGGGCCTGATCCAGCTGGGCTGTTTTTATGTTCTTATGTGCCTAGGCAAATAGGGTGCTGACACTGCGTATGTACTATTGCCATCTTTATTGAAATATATTCTAGCAGGGGAGAACCTGGAAGGGTATCAGCAATCCATCAAAATATGTGGCCAACCAATGGATTACAGCTGACATCCTGTTTTTTGTTGAACATCTCACATTTGCTTATTGTTAGAATTAACCTTAGTTACATATTATATCCAGCATGCATGCAATCTGTGTACAATGCACACAGTTGTTGATCTGTATACATGTACAGTTATTTACATTAATTTCCTATGAGACTATTCATGAGTAATTTAGTCTGGCTGACAGGTGTTGTGTTCCTCACATGTACAGCAATACACACTATTTGTACTCTACATTTTTGAAGGGTCTAGTCTATGCATTGATTTTTAATTGATCGTGTACACAAAAAAGTGTATGTGCATTTGGACACTTGTACAATGCAATGCACAAATAGCTCTATAATGTATGCTGCTTCCAGATTGCAAGTGTTCAAAACATTTGCAGTATCTGGGGAAGAAAGAATGATAGAAGGTTCTCTGCTTAGCCAGCAAACCCATAAATGTGTGAAAATGTCCCCAGGCTGTACAAATGGCAACTGGAAGTGAGCATGGGAGTGTTGATTTCATACAGTTGTTCATTCACCTCTCTGGTACTTTCCAGGAAACCAGGCCATGAGTATCAGTCAGTTGGGTGAATGATCAGAAATATGCCCACTCCTGAGCCATTTCCATTTCCTCCTGGCTGTAGCTCAACAGCCATTTACATTTCACCACTTCCCTAATAGATCCTGTATGCTAAGCAGTCGCAACTTAACCCAGAGAAGCAAGGGGCAGCAATGGATTCCCCCAGGACCCTGAGCCACAGCTTTGATTAGGGAGATGATGACACATACATGGCTCAAGCTGCATCTTTCCAAGACTGGCAGACAAAGGGCTGTGAATTTCCTTGCCTTTGAGGGAACTTGTTATAGCAAGTATTCAAGGTCTCTAGACCCTGGCCTATATGTGTGACCCCCAGGTTTTTTATATCAAGGAAACCTTGCATATTCGGCATAGCTGGCTAGTCATTCCATTGTGGAAGGTCCCTTTTCTCAGTTCAGTGCACACTTCATAGGAACATAGGAAGCTGCCTTATACTGAATCAGTCCATTGGTCCATCTAGCTCAGTATTGTCTATCCAGACTGGCTGTGGCTTCTCCATGGTTGCAGGCAGGAATCTCTCTCAGCCCTATCTTGGAGATGCCAGGGAGGGAACTTGGAACCTTCACTTCTTCCCAGAGCAGCTCCATCCCCTAAGGGGAATGTCTTACAGTGTTCACACATGTCTCCCAATCAAATGCAAACCAGGGCAGACCCTGCTTAGCAAAAGGGACAGTTCACGCTTGCTGCCACAAGACCAGCTCTCCTCAATCAACTTGACTGTATTGGGTGAAACTTTCAGCCATGATTGATTAGTGGTCCTCTAGATGGAGAGCTTGGAGCAGTGATTCTCAGTGTAAAGGAAGAGTTGTAACAAAATCCTTGCACTCACTGAGTGTAAAGCTCTAGTTCCTATGTTTGCAACTCCTCTTAGCATGTGTTCAGCAAAAGGTTCCAAGCCAAACCTTGGGTGCCCCACAGTTTTGCAGTGATGGACCCTGCCCCCAGGACAACTACCTCAAGAGAAGGAGAAGTCAGTCTACTTGGTGGAGCTTGGAGTCACTATGAGGCAGTTCCCATGATCAGTGGGAACCGCCTCAGCCGGGTTAGCGGGGAGAGCAGGCTTAGCCCACTCTCCTCGCAGACAACCCAGCAGTCTGCTCTGGGCAGCCAAACTGGGCGCCCACATGACTGCCGGCTCCATTATGGATCCGGCGAGGGCTGGGGGGATTAGGGGCCGCGATCATGCAGGGCATGCTGAAGAGACCCCCGAGCCAGGAATCTGCTTTTAAGCCTCCCGGCCGGGGATCTACCTGTGAGTTGCCGCAGCACGGAGCCACACCACAGTAACTCAAGATCGTAGAGCCTGGGTTAGCGGAGCGCTTGCTCCACTAACCAGGGCTTAGGGGAGGGTTATTTATGCAGGTGACCCGCTTAAGAACCACCGGGCTCGCAGCCAACCCAGGTAGTTCTCATGATTGGCGAAAATCTCCCATCGTGTGAATAGCCTCAATGTGTAACCATCCTTTAAGTCTGGAGTAGGCCATATGGATCTACTAGTTCAGGCTTGTTAGCATCTCTGTAATATTTCCTTTAAAGTGTGTCCCCACTCCTTTTCAAACCCAGCCAGACCCTTAGCCCTTTGGTGAAATAAACCACCTTTTGATGTTGTAGCTGCTGGTCTGTGTTTAGTGTGTCTAAATCCCCAAACTCCCCACAGACTAGTTGTTCAGGCACATTGTTGTAAAAAAAGAGGGGGCTCTGGAGATAGTCATCCTACCCCTGTTACGAGAGCCATTACAATTAATTGTTTTAATTGTTCAGATTTTATGGTTTTAAGTTTGGTTTTTGAACAATTATATTTTATTTTGGTTTGTTAACCACCCAGAACTGTTGGATGATGTGGTGTAGAAATATAATAAATAAATAATAATAATGCCCGTCTCCTTGGGGAGGTGTGAACAGTTATCCAAGAGAGCCTGAGAAGTTCTCCCTGACCCCTTCTAATTAGTATATGTGTTGGTCCAAGAGGCGAAATACCAGCATGGCAGGGTAATGCAATGGAGATTGTGTGCCTGGTCTCTAGAAATGAGTCTCAATTTTTAACATTTTGTTTCCTATTGTCAAAGGTCCTTAGGTGGTTTTGAAGCACGTGAAGGGGTAAACCAGCCTTGACACCAATGTTCCCTCTAACAGAGATTCCCAGATGTTGTTGACTACAACTGCCAGAATCCCCAGCTACAATGACTTTTGCTTGGGGATTGTGAGAGTTGTTGTCAACAACATCTGGGAATCTCTGTTAGAGGGAACACTGCTTGCCGCCCTCTGCATTTAGGAGCACTTTTAGGTGACTCATCCAGGCCTGTAGCTAGATTATTGGTGTTAGGAACATAGGAAACTGCCATATACTGTGTCAGACCATTGGTCTATCTAGCTCAGTATTGTCTTCACAGACTGGCAGTGGCTTCTCCAAGGTTGCAGGCAGGAATCTCTCTCAGCCCTATCTTGGAGAAGCCAGGGAGGGAACTTGAAAACTTCTGCTTTTCCCAGAGCAGCTTCATCCCCTGAGGGGAATATCTTGCAGTGCTCACACATCAAGTCTCCCATTCAAATACAACCAGGGCAGACCCTGCTTAGCTATAGGGACAAGTCATGCTTGCTACCACAAGACCAGCTCTCCTGTTGCAGATTGCTTGATCCTTTTGCAGATTGCTTGATGGAGGAGGGAAGGGAAATGAACCTACCTACTTGCCACTGAAATTTTGATCATCTGCGTTCATAAGTACCTTAGTCTCCATGAAGATTTAAGGCTCGTGACATGCATTGTGGCACCTCAAACATTTTTACATTGAGCTCATGTGCACCTGCCAATATGTTTCCGGGCAAAATACAAAGTGCTGGTTATTTCCTTTAAAGCCCTGAACGGCTTGGGTCCAAGATATCTTAGAGAGCACCTTCTTTTACATGATCCCCATCGCACGTTAAGGTCATCTGGGGAGGTCCATCTCCAGTTGTCACCGGTTCGTTTGGTGACGACTCAGAGGCGGACCTTCTCTGTAGCTGCTCCTGGACTGTGGAATGCACTCCCAGCGGAAATTCGTAATCTTGATTCTTTGCTGTTCTTCAAGAGAGCCCTTAAAACCTATCTGTTTGGCCTGGCCTTTCAGGGTTTTTAATCAGTTTTAATTGTTTTAATACCTGGTTTTCAGGGTTTTAATTGTTTTGATAGTTTAATTGTTTTTTAAGTTGTTTTAAATTGGTATTTATATTTGTATCTCTGTTTTAATTGTTTTTAATGTTTTCTGTTTTAATTGTAAACCGCCCTGAGCCATTTTGGAAGTGTGGTATATAAATCAAATCAAATCAAATCAAATCAAAAAATAAATTCAAATAGCTGTCAGTGCCCCTGCAGCCCTGAGACTACGAAAAAGGGATTGCTGAAAGTCGAGAATCTCTCAACAATGTCATGCGCTACATCATGGGTAGAATGCAGGGGGAGGGGGAGAGCCTAGAAGCTGGGTGGAAGACCCCCTCCGCTAGCGGACCTGCACCAGATTTCTGGTCATTCCCTGCAGCGTCCCATTATGTGGCCCACACAGTGACGGAGGGTCCCTCTAACCAAGTCAGCAACACTTTTTGGTAGGCTCCTCCGGGAGCTTCGGCTACACTGAGAGTTACTGGCACTCTCTTCTCCTGCCAGTATCAGTGTGTATGTGAGCACACCGATATTCTTTTCTTCAAAAAAGAATATTTTCCAAAAAATAATATTTCCCAATAATATTATTCAAAAAAGAATATTTTAAAAAAAGGAAAAGAATATTTTTTTTCTTCAAAAAAGAAATAAGATATTTCTTTTCTTCAAAAACAAATATGTTTTTGAAGAAAAGAAACCCTGATCTAGTATCTCCAGTGTACACATAGAGGTACCAATGTTCACAAAGAGCATGCACAGTAGCTCCACGGCTTTGAAAGCTTGTGCTGAGCAACACGGATGCATGACAGCCATCCAAACTCTTTGCATTGGGATGCATTGGGAGCCTACAGCTCTCTCCCTTCAGGAAGGAAAAGAACACCCCAGCACTTAGGACCTTAATTCCTTCATAAAAGTAGCAGCAGAATCCCTGAAAAGGATATTATCAACTGGAATGTAACAGGCCAGGGATTTCTTTCCTACATTCCATTTTCTGCACTGTGGGTCTTTTCTGGCATCAGCTTTATTATTTGCTTCACTGTGGTCACATGTAGTAGGGCCAAGTTATCAAAGCTCCCTCAAGCCACATCCTCCACACAAACATGTGTATGGACCTCTAGTGTGAATGGGAAACACAAAGCTGGGTATAACACTACGTTTCTCAGGCACTAAACCAACATTTGTGAGCAAAGCCATCTGTGTGCCAGTACATCTGAATGTGCAGTGGAAGGTACTCCAAAAAAACTTGAGCACACATCCAGGCTGTTTATGAAAACGAAGCAGACAAATAGCAGGCCTCATGAAAACCAGACTGACCTGAAGATTCACTTAAACAGGAGCTAGACTGCATTCCTTTTGTTGGATGCCAGCTCAGCTGGTCTCTGACTTGTCACTCAACTTCTCCATGTTTGCTTGCAACGTATGCCTTCCAAAAATCTTGCCTTTGGCCGGCAGAAATTAAAACAAGCAGCCAAGATTCCTCCCTGCTGTCCCTCCCCCTTTCCCCCTGCCTTGATTTTGCTTTTTTATCAAGGCCAGTGAAAAATTGGCACAGTCAAATATTTTGTTCAGCTCCTTCTTTTAGGCTTTGAAGTCCTGCAAAGCTGTGCAGAGAGTCTAGGCTTCCATTCACATCTGCTTTCCATGAAGCCACTGGACTGCACTTCATTTGTGCCATTGTTAGAGTTTTCAAGAGAGGGACAGAATAAATGGAGCAGTGACATTTCGGGGGAAAGTGCAAATATGCAAGGAATTGCATCATTGGGAAGAACAAACTGGCCCACTGGAGACAGTTTCTCCAGAGAGTAATTGCAAAATGGCAGGACTAGGCAGAAATGATCCCTGACTGTAGACTGTGTCTAGAAATAACAATACATGTTGGGGGAAAATACATAGCTAGATTCTGTTATAATACCATACAATCACATCTGTACAACTATCAATAGCTGCCTTCCTCACCATAAAGACAGGAGGGGGGGAAAGACATTTCACATAAACAAAGAATCAGTTTACCGAAGCTTCAAGAAATCAACTTCAATAGCTGCAAGAAACTAATTGGAAGTTGTACACAGAAGCTGTAAGGTCAGAGATGGTATGGTGGAAACAGGGTGTTGTCAACAACATAATGGTTCTCCTACTGCTGGGGAACAATCAGGGCATTTGTTTTGTGGACTAATCTTGCAATGGTGCCTCATTCCAAGGCATTTGGTTTTCTTAGATCACACAACAGGTCTTGACCAGAGCCTTCTAGCCATCATTCATTGTGGCCAAGGAATAATGACTTTTGTGCTGCTGCTTTTGACAGCTTTTTGAATTATGGCTGAAGTGAATATTCACCCACTCTTTGGGGGTCAAAAGTAGCACTTCCCTGAAATATGTCCTGAAAAAAAACCCAAAAGTCACATGTGCAAATATTCACCCTTTTCTGAAGCGGTTCATGGACATTGTTTTTGCAATCTGCTGCTGTTTTTTGGTTCCATTTTTTTCCTGGTTAGGGTTTTTTCCTCCTTCCTATTCTGAAACCAACCATCCAAAATTACATCAGCTCTTTTCAAATATACCCTTCAAGCTGGTCCTGGTCCTAATCAGCTAGGATCACTATCTGCGCTGCTCTAGGCAGCATGGATCAACAGAGCCCGGGACTCGTTTTCCTGGCCCCCAGATATTCCCCCAGGCACTGCACAGTGAATCCAGTGCCTTGGGGGATTCCCCCATCAGATGGGCACTCTAGGTGCCCATCTCTGTGTCTCCTCTGGCTCCGTGGAGTCTGAAATAGGACACACGATCCTGCCAGCCAGGTTAAGGTAGCACTTGCTCCTTTAACCTCAGCTAAGAGCCGGGCTTGGGAGTGGGGTTATTTTATTTTTTATTTGTATTTATTTATATTTATTTCTCACTCTTCCTCCGAGGAGCTCAGAGGCCGGGACTATTTTTATCCTCACAACAACCCTGTGAGGTAGGTTAGGCTGAGAGATACATCACTGGCCCAGAGTCACCCAGGGAGTTTCATGGCTGAATGGGGATTCGAACTCAGGTCTTCCCGGTCCTAGTCCAACACTCTAACCACTGCACTATTCTAGTTCTCTAGCATAGGTTAGGGTTAGGCTGGGCAGGAGCAGCGGGATCCACACGGATCCCAGCAGGGAAGGAGTGGCTGGATCTCCGTGGATACCAGCACTCCACACAATTTGCCTAGCCCTACCCTGGGCTAGGTTGCTCATGAGAACAGCCTCTATGTGTACAACAATATTGTGAGGTCTCTCTCCAGGTGCTGGAGAAGCTTTGTTTAGAGTAGGTCTGCACACCTCCAGCCCTCTATCTGTTGTATGACTACAACTCCCATCATCCCCATCCACAGTGACCAATTGTTAGGGTTGATGGGAGTTATAGTCCAACAACAGCTGGAAGGCCAAAGTTGTGCAGCCCTGGTTTAGGATATGGGAAATAATCTGATGAAGTTACAGATTCCTTTTGGCCTCACTGAGCAATTTGTACTGAATTTCCATGCCAAAAGGTATTTAAAAGCGGCAGATAAATGGCTTAAAACACATCAAATGAACTGTGATGGGTTTAATGTGACTGAGGTATTGATGATAAAGTTTCCAAGTTTTAACAATGTTTTATAGCTAGAGCATAGGATAGGGCTGGCCCCTGCAAGGTTGTGGGTTAGCTTGCCCTTGAGCAGAAAATTCTATTCAGCAAGTCAACAACTCTGTTTTTCTTGACAATGGTTCATTTTGCAAGTAGAAATTGTTTTTTCCCCTTATTTCTCTCCCCAGCCCCTGGAAACAGTTTTGCAAAGTTGCGAAATTCTTTCTTAATCTTTCATCTGATGTGATCATAAATATCCTGATTGTATTCTGTTGATTGACAGATTTGGGATGGATTAGGTGGGGATTACAGACCGGAATGATGAATATGCACTTCCATGGTCAATAACTCTGCAATAAGTCAACAGAGTACCATTTTACTCTGACCATATAATCTAATTAACATGGCTGTTTATATATTGAATATTATTTTAAGAACTTTTTAATAAAAGAGGTCTTAAGAATAGTGATGCTTTAAATAAAATAAGGTAGACCTTTAGGTTAGTGTACAATGCTTTTTGGAATCACCCTTACTTTAAAGGTTTTTTCTTCATATAAACATATCTTTTCTTTTTCTTTTTCTAAATAATAGACTGATTCTGCTCATTTTAATAGTCAGTCCTGCATTTATTCTGTGACCTCAAAGTTGTATGGTAAAGAAAGCTAAATTCTGCCATTAAAATAAATTATGCTGCTTTTAGGATTCATGTTAGCAAAGAACTCATAAGAACAGCCCTGCTGGATCAGGCCCAAGGTCTATTTAGTCCAGCATCCTCTTTCACAAAGTGGCCCACCAGATGCCTCTGAGAAGCAAGAGGTGAGGGCATGCCCTCTTTCCTGCTGTTTCTCCCTTGCAACTGGTATTCAGAGGCATCTTGCCTCTGAGGCTGGAGGTGGCCTATAGCCAACAGACTAGTAGCCATTGATAGACCTGTCCTCCATGAATTTGTCTAAGCCCATTTTAAAGCAATCAAAACTAGTGTTTCTGTCTGCTCTTCTCCTGGTTCTACTCTGTCCCTTTCTGGTTTATCTGAAACATTTGCACCCTCATACCTTAGAGGATATTTCTTGCCAAACCAGATACCACCCAGTTCCTGTCGGCATTTCCCCAGGCGTCATTTTAAAAGCTGCTCTGTGATCTTTTTGATTTTAAGTGCCAGCAGACTGGTTCTATCTTGGTTCAAGTGGAGCCTGTCCCTTTTGTACAGGCTTTGCTTGCCCCTAGTGCCTAACAAATCTAAACCCCTCCTCCCAGCACCACCGTTCCATCCAGTTTCACCACCGTGGCCCCATGGGTGGAGCTATAATTGAGTGGGTGGGTTCAAAAACCGGGGGGGGCTCCTGAGGGACCCCCAGGTCCACCCCTCCCTATTTTCTTCATTATCTCCCTCACTCTGAGAGAGGGGTGAACACAGAGAGAAGGGTAAACACAGGCCCCCTCTCCCCTAACTACACCCCTGGGTGGCCCCTTCCAAAGAGGTGAACTTGAGGACATTTGGGGGAAGGTGGTCACATGCAAAGGAGGACAGAGCCGTGTACCTTTAATATAATCATGTAAAGCTGCTCCTGCTTGATCCTCCCCAAGTTCAGTGGTCTGCCCTGCTTCCCCCTTCCCGGCCACCCATCCTTCCAGTGTGGCACACCAGGAGTCCTGCTTGTTGCAGCACGTGCAGGAAGGAACAGAAAAGACGGAGGTAAGAACAGGTAGAAGACGCCATGGCTACCCCATATTCTGCATTGCTGGGGGTTTAAGAATAGGATGCAGATCTCTGAGTTGCAGGACTATGATTTTCAAATCATGTTCTGAGGAATCCTGGAATACCTAAGAAACTTATTGAGGGCTCCTCAGTCTGTAGAGGTGGGCAACATCTGTGAAAGGCAGCCTGCAACTGCGACCAATCTTTCCTGCAACCTACAGCCAAAAAGAATTGCCAATCGGATGTAGGAGCGGGGGGACCTGACCTTGGTCTGTCTGTGTGTGCAGACACTTACTTCTAGGTCAGTTGCCGGAACTGCTCACATAAAAGTCAGAAATTTGTCCTGGTTGCCAGAATAGTATGAGTCACTAGTCAGTGTGAATATTTTATTTTATTTATTTTATTTTATTTTCCCCATTTCTCTGCTGCCCTTCCAAAATGGCTCAGGGCAGTTTACAGGGCCTGTATTTTGAGTAATAGTCAGGATCATTGTTTTCTTTTGGTGCACATAGCTAAACTGTATAGCCAGAGCATATACAGACCAGGGTGCCTGGCTATGAAGCTCAGTGCACAATTTGACATGTTGCTGCAGGGTGCCTCTGTGTCATTTCTCCATAGCCCATCTGCTGAGCCGCGGGAGATAGTGTGGACAGTGACAGAGCAATAGGCACATGTGGCAATGAGTCTTGCAGGAGACGATGGGAGTTGTAGTCAATAACATTGGGGAATCCCTGTTACAGGGAACACTGGTGTCTATACAATACTGGGCTAGCAGCCTCCACAAAACCATGAGCATCTTTCAATGCTCTCTTGGTATGAGCTTCAAGTTCCTCTTCCCACTGCTCAGCTGTTGTCACCAATTATATCCATCTCTCATTTTAGCCCCGCAACAACCCTGTGAGGTAGGATCAAATCAAACTGGCCTGGTTCGACTGGTTCAAACTCAAACTGGACCAGCTCTCCAAAAAGGGGTGGGTGGGTGGTCCAAATTTGAGCCAAACCGGCCCCACTTCTAACAAACTGGATAGGAACTGGTTCAACTAGTTCTAGTGCTTGTAAAGGGGAATCCGGTAAGGATTCTCCTTTACGAGCACCATGGGGGAACCCTATGGAGGTTTAAAAGGTTGTGCGGAGGCACAAACCAGGCCCCCGACATCCCAGATGATAGGGAGAGCACCAGAGGGGTTTAGGGGAGCCACCACCAGCCCGCTGCCACCAAGGACCCACGCCACTGCTACAGTAGATAAAGTAACCTCCTGCCCACCCCCCTGCCCAGCCTTTTTAACCCCCGCAGGGTACCCATGCAGTGCTTGTAAAGCACAAGCCTTATAGGATTCCTCTTTACAGGCACTAGAACTGGGGGGCAAACCGGTTTGACCCAGTTCGACCCGAGTTCTAGAAACTAACCGAACCACCAGTTGGTTCAGCAGAACTGGTTCAGATACATGGTTCAGATACATACTGGTTCAGATACATGGACTGGGTGGTTCAGAACCACCAGCTGGTTCAGATACATTGACTGGGTGGCTCGGTTTGAGTCCAGTTCAGACTCGAATCCAACTGCCCAGAGCAGTTCTGTGCACATCCCTCCTTAAATGCCATTTAAAGGGATCTAAATACCATTTCCCTGCCAAGGGTGGATGGTCATTTCCGAAAAGGCACAATCACACTCAGCTCACCCCCTTTGAGATCATGTCCTATGGCCGCCAGCCTGCTGACGTTCTGACACCTTGCCCACAGTCTGACAACGCAAGCACCATAGAACCTGCTGGGAGGAGGATTTGGCAGACCAGAAAGAGGAAGTTGATGGGCTACAGTTGGACAAACATCTGCAATGCGATTAGCGGTTGCAAAAATTAACCTCAGATTCGCCTAACCACGGTTTCCCATTATGTGCGAATGCAGCCTCTGTGTCTGGAATACTGCTTAGTTCCCAAATGCACAGAGACTTAACCAAAAAATGCCAAGCACGCCAGTCATTTCTAATCCTGCTGCACTGCACATCCTCACAGTCCAAACAGGGTTTGCATTCAGGCACTTATAAAAACTTGAATGCCCTCCAATATCATTTAAATCACTCAGTGAATGTTTGGGTGATTTAAAACTTTTGGAACACTTTTGCACTTGGCGTGTGAGGGCTCCAAGTTGGCAGGAAATCAAGGCATGTTCTTGCGTGGCAGCCCAGAGCATATTGAATCAATTTCAGCATGTAAAAATAATTAACAATGATAAAAACACATTAATAATGCTATAATTATAAAGGCCAAGCCAAAGGGTTTTATTTATTTTTTTAATATGTGGAGGAGAAATGGCTGCAGAAATCCCAAAATAATTTGTGAACAGCTTGAATGAAGAGCAGCAAGAGATTTCAGTGGTGAGGGGGAAATTCAGCAAACTCAAACGCAAGGAGCAAAGACAGGAACCATTTGTCAGCCACTGAAAAGCTGCCGCTCTCTAGCTTCTGGGACTTGCTAAATAAAACTTTGTGCCTGTTGGGGAACCTCCAGACCAGAAGATCACTGCTGTTTAAGGTCCGATTCTCTTTCAAGCTATCAGTGTCAGAAGAAAACAACGCACATCATTGCAGGACAGAGCTCAAATGTTCTAGTAGTCGAAGTATGACAGCCAAATTCAACACCTGTGTTGAAAGGACAGCACCATTGGCAGTCTGTCAGAAGCCACCTGGAAGGGGAGACAGGAGAGAAACTGGAGGCTGAAAAATGACTTAAATGGAGACAATTAAAGTTAGCAATTAAACTAGCTAAGGTTCCTCTGTGGATGCTTTTTTTTTTTTTTTTTGGCTTAGAGAGAAAAAAAGACTCTCTTGATTAATCAATTGGATGTTTATTAAAAGGAATTAGAAGCGGGACATAGCCATACAGCTAGATGAATCTGTGCTTAATTTAAAGGTGAAGTGTGCCGTTGAGTTTAGGGGTATGTTAACAATGCAGATCAATTCCAGTGAAATTGTCACTGTGGTTATTTCTTTGCATTGCACTTGCATCTGTGCATTTTCTTTTGTGCCTGCATTTGGCTGTTTGAGTGTTCTTTTTGGGCACATGGGTAGAGGGGTGGTTTTTTTTATCATACTAAGCATGCTCCACTGTCTCAACATCCATTCATCTCTTTCTGTACCAACACTTGGAGCAGTAAATCATAAGAACAGAAGGACAGCCCTGCTGGATCAGGCCCAAGGCCATCTAGTCCAGCATCCTGTTTCACACAGTGGCCCAGCACTGGCCCACAATCCAGATGTCTACTCATAGAGCTTGAACCAAGAGGCTTGTTGGTCCAGGGCAGAAATTCCCAGCCTGTGGTACTCCAGATGTTGCTGAACTACAACTCCCATCATCCCCAGCCACAGGTTGGAAACCTCTGGCCTAGGTAGGGATACAAATCTCGATATGGCTATTTAAGGCCTAGCTGGAATCCTGGAAGGAATGGCTTGCTAATGAGGCTTGCTAATGAGACCAGGTGAGGTGACCGCCTCAGGTGGCACTTGAGCCTCGGGGAGGCAAGTCAGGCATCTCAATCCTGCCACCTGCCTGCCACTTGCTGTGCCACCCACCGCTTTCCCAGTGCTCAGGGATGATATTTTAAAAACCCATCCCTGTGCACCCAGAAGCCGCTGAGTGGCTAGAGAAAGGAGGAGGAAGAGGGAGCTGGCCCTGCCCCTCAATGGCCAACATAAGTGGCATGGCTGGCCCCTTATGTTGGGGCCTGGACAAGCTCTTCTAAAGAGGAAGAGGATGGTTGTCCCTTTATTGGCTATGGCTGGGAGCAAGAAGCTGATGAAATGGATCTTTGGTTTGATCCAGTGAGGCTCTTCTTTCGTTCTTCTCTACCTACCAAAGGGGGATAGGTACACCAGGGTTTTGGTTTTGGTTTTTGGTTTTTAGATGTGCAGCCAGACACAAAATGTACAGTTCCAGGGGACAAAAAGTGAATTTCCAAAAGAACATTTGCACAATTCAAAAAAATCCAAAACCATGACAAAATTGTATAATGCTAGCTGACGTACAAAATTACTGATGATAACAATGTGAAAAGTAAAGTGAGTAGTCCAGGTTCCCCTAGAACCTAGATTCTGATACTTCAAGCAAATTAATTTTAGGTATATCAGAAACTAAATTATCATAGATCATGCCTCAGGAAGCTCATGCAAACTTATTTCCCTTATCTGTGTACTTATTGTTGTAATTTGTTATTGTTTAGCAAAGCACCAAGAGGAAGCTGCCCACTCCAGTTACAAAGTTAGTCAAGCAGAGCCTTATTGTTGCAGTTAGTCAAGAACAAACATGGAGATTGTAGTGTAGTATAAAGTAAATAATTTGAGATAGGAAAGACGACCTATCTTAACAATGAGCTACATAGTGAATAAGAGGGGAGAGAGACAGATGCTCCCATCTGCTTTCCAAGGAGAAAGGAAGTAGAACTGACTCACTACAGGAAATACCTAAGGAGTCAAGGCAAGGGTCAAAGAGTAGAGGAAAGGCAGGGATAGGTAAGGGGACCCTCACTAACTACCTCTGCTCCCAGTGCCCCTAGTGGTAATCAGGATAGTTGGTGCAAAAGGTCGATGCCCTGGAACTCCATCTCCAACACTTATCAGTGTCCAGACCACAAAAGATTCACTGGAGAAAAAGGTTTCCGAACATCAGAGGAGTTAATTTCCAATAAGAGAATGCACAGGCCTGCTGTAGCATGAATTACGACCGCATACCTCTGTGCAGTTACAAATTTTCCTTTTAAAAAACCCAGAGGCACACTATTCTTCCTCTGGTTAAAGGGATTTCTGGCCTTGGGGTGGTAGTAAAGGCCTCTTTACATAGGCATTGGGAGCTACATTGTATCTTTCTTACTAGTGCCTTCACAAGGATTATTGACTGCATCCAGCAGTGGGTTTTATTTTGTTAGCCTCTTGTACCTCCCAGCCAAGAAGGGCTGATATAGTTGTGGTTATATTTTTCCAGCTTTCTCTAGCTTAGGAGCCCCTCGGGGGACTATTTGCATGAGTGGTTTGCTGGAGTTTTATTTTTATAATAAATGTTACACTCTTTAATTTTATTTTTGTATGTTAATTAAATACTTTTTTAAAAAATCACAGTGCCAACACTATAGCTGAAGCCAAGATAAATACGCAAACAAGAAGACAATCCAAGCATATCAGACAGCAGAGTATTATAGCATAGGCATGTGTTTCAAAGGAGAGCCACATAACAGAGCTTGGATCTTTAAATTAAGAATCTCAGAAAGGAGATGCACATATCTAAATCTCTGCTCAGATGTGTGAAGGCTTGTTTCTCAAGGCTGTGAAGGCCAGTGCCAGATTTAGGCACAACCTACGTAAGCTGCAGCTTAGTACCTCACATTATGAGGGGCCTCTGAATTTTTTAAAAAACGCAACTAGATTTCATTTAAAGGTATTTCATTTAAAGGCATTTCTAATGCAAAAAGGCTTCTTGTGAGATGTTGCAAATAGCAACTGGCGAATGGCTGATTTAAGTCTAGCCTTTGTCTCAGAGCAAGTCCACATGGGGGAAAGAAAAATGTGAATTCATTCCCTCTATGTTTGCTCAAAAAAGGCTGTCCCTCTGGCAATTGCTGCCACCACACCCAAATTATTACAGAGTTTGTCCCCCACCCCAGATTTGAATGAATGTCCAGGGAACTCTCCTCCTCATTTACCAAATGGAAAAATACAAAAATTTCCCACATGTAGCCTACGCATGGTAGTATTCTGCTGAGCAATCAAACTTGAGGCATGTTTGCACCAGAGTAAAACCACTTTCCAGCCCCACCTTTCCTGAGTTGAAAATCCACTCAAAGAGGCTGGTTAAAATTGTAAAGGACCAAAAAGAAAAATAACCTTTATTCAAAATACTACAGACTGCTTCAGTCTGAGGCTCTCTCTCAGCTTCAGTTACAGGTAACAGCAAGCACTCAGTACTTTTCAAGATTTCTTCCAAAGAACACTCCGCTGGTATTTGGAGTGGCACACTTTAAAGATATTGATTACTCAGTTGCCTAGAACATAAATGCAAGAAAAGTTCAAAAGAAAACACACCCCAGTTGTAAGGAACCTTTAAAAGCACCTTTACGGGTTACAGAAACTTCTACAGAGCCCTAGTTGGATAAAAGGGCTCAGGCTAGCATTTTTTAGAAGATTATGTTACAAAATAAAACACAATAGACCAGTTGTAAGGATATGCAAAGCACTAAAATAAAGAAATCTGACACCAGCTACCTAACACATGGTTCCCTTGCTAAACCTTTCTCCGAAAACAAGCCCTGGCTTCTTCCCTGAACTCACCAAAACCATGGTAGAGACTTCAGCTTCCTGGCAGATTTCCTTCCCTGAGAGGATTCTACAGGCTAGCTTTGACCATGAGGCAGCAAAAGCTCAATTGCTTCCCAGTAAGCCTTCCCCACCATCCTCTCTCATCTCCTGCCTGGCTCCAACTGAGAACAAAGACCCCCTTCACTACCTGCCGCCTGGCCCTCTAGGTCCCAGTCACTGTGTGCTGAGTGGCTGATCCCTAGAGGTCACTGCTTGACAGACAGGACAGGATTCCCTTCCGGTTTACTCTTCAGGGTAAGGGAGGGACCGATTGCTACACAAGATGACTAATTTTGTTAGCTTATTAGTTTTTCATTGCATCTTTGACAAGTAAAAATAAAATTGTATGTCCTTTTTGTTCGAGAGATAGCTATAGAGACAGAGACAGAAGTAGAGATATTTGTAATGCTATGAGGCCTTTTAAACCTGATGTAGCTTAGGGCCTTGGTATGCCATAATCTGGCCCTGAAGAGAGCTACGTATTCCATGAATGTTGGTAGGGTGGGACACAATGTCATAATTGCAGGCCCTTCTCCCCGCCAACTTGCCTGCATATATTCCATTACACAACTGCAATGCTGGTACATTGCAGACATGTGACAGAACTCATATTGAGTGGAGGGCAGTAGGGATGTGCACGAACCAGTCTGGAGGCCATGTTAGAGGCCTCTGAACCAGTTCAGAATTGGGCCAATCCAGTCGTCCGGCGGGGGGGATGTCTAGCTTTAAGGGCGGGGGGTAATACTTACCCCTCCCGCTGCTTTTCCGCCGTCGGTGCTCCACTCTGGAGTTGCAACGTGTGAAGTGTGTGGCGCATGCAGGGCAGCAGCAACGGGCATGCGCGCACTGCAACAGGCGCATGCGTGCCGGCAACTTCCTCTTTTTCCGGGCAATGACGGGGCCAGGGGCGGCAGGGAGGAACGCTGCCACCTCTCAAACTTTGCTCCAGAGTGGAGCACCAGAGGGGGGAAAGCGGCGGGAGGGGTAAGTACTACCCCCCGCCCTTAAAGCTAGACACCCCCCAGTGCCGGACCGTCCCTCCATGGTTCCGTGCACATCCCTAGAGGGCAGAGCCCACCATTTTAAGTACATTCAACCCTCTTGCCTATCCCTCCAAACATCTGAAAAGGACAAGAAATGCTTTCTTCATTTCCCCAGTCCATATATCCCACTTTTCCTGCAACTATGTGACTTACAATAAAATCTAAAGATATGATATAATAATAAATGTAACCACAATATTAAACATCAGCTCCAGTAAAGGCCAAATCATACCAGAAACCCCAAATCTGATATCCCCACCCAATTTAAAAACTAATCAGCCACTCCTAATAGCTTGCTAGAGCATCCATGTTTTTACCTGACATCTGAAGGGATTAAGTCAGTGGGTCAGATGGGCTTCTGATGGTCCACAAAGCTGCACATTCCTAACATTATGCTAAGAGAGACTGATGAGCCCAAAGCCATCCAGGGAGTGTCTAGGCAAAGTGAACGTGGCACTTGGGATTCTCATCTCTATTTCCCACACTCCAACCACCACACCCCATCCAGTGAATGTGGTGTATCCTGCAGCAAATTTCTACCCCTGTGTAAATGCGCCTACCACTTTCTCAATTCATTTCAGCTCGGCTTACAAAATGTTGGAAAATGTACATGCCTTTGTATACAGATATGTGCCTGAATATTCAAAAGTACAACAGCCCTATTCACAAGAACATATCTAAGAATCTGGGGAGGGAGCAGAGTAGGATCATGCCCACCACCCCAAACCTCCATGCATTCATGTGAAGATCTGAAAAGAACTTATGCACGCATGTAGTTCTCTCTCGGCATGATTGAGAGCCCTGAGTTTTGCAGTGCTTCTAATGATACACGCAATCACTATTGCAGGGGCATAGCTATAATTGAACAAGAGGGGTGGGGACAAATGTCCTCGGGTCCATGAAGTGGGGGGCACTGATAGGGAAACAACCCACTCTTGTCTCTCCCCTCCCTGACTCATTGGCAGCTGGCTCTTGAATATTTATTTATTTATCTTATTTAGAAGAATAAATCGAGTGTGGGGAGTGTGATATCATATGCACAGGAGGAAAAGAAAGGGCATACTGATAGTTCCCCCCACTCCATCATGTCCATATAGTTCTTCTGGAGCAAAGACATGTTCTGGGGGACAGGCAGAGAAAGCAGAGAAGGCAGGGGACCCAGGGGCCCATCTTCACTTCTTGTTCCAGGGCCCACTTCAACCTTGCTATGCTGCTACAATATTGTATGTATGTACGCTCTGTTCAGTAAAGTAAAGTGGGCCATCGGCGAGTCGTGTCGACTCCTGGCGACCACAGAGCCCCATGGTTGTCTTTGGTAGAATACAAGAGGGGTTTACCATTGCCTCTTCCCACGCAGTATGAGATTATGCCTTTCCTATATCGCTGCTGCCCAATATAGGTGTTTCCCATAATCTGGGAAACATACCAGCAGGGATTCGAACCGGCAACCTCTGGCTTGCTAGTCAAGTCATTTCCCCACTGCGTCACTCACATAAACACATGGACGGTTAGGAGGAAGAGGCAGTAGACACAATCCCACTCCTCTTCCACCACATGTTATGGTCCCCAAATGCATCTTGTGTATAGGGCTAAAGTTAGAATCAGCCCTTTGAACAGAAAGTGCCCCCTTCCCTCATTTGGCCACGAAGCCCCTTAGGATCATCCTGCACCAGCAGTCAGTTTCTAAAAAGAGAGGTACCAGCATATGTCTGCCTGGCACTTGCACCTGCTGATTTAGAAGTCTGGCCATATAATCACAGATGCATTGAGAAGCACTGTGGTTACTCAACAGAGTCAGAAATAGATTCTGCATTTGCTCAGACATTCTCCTCTTCATCATAATGCTTCACACAATCCAACACTGAGCCACGGCACTGATGACAGGCAGCCACTAGAATTGCCTATCTGGTTAACTTGTTATATGGTTCTTATGGTTTTATTGAGTTAATGTTTTAGTGTGATTTTTATGGCGTTTTATTGCATTTGAACTTTTGTAAACCACCTTGGGATGTGTTTTTTGAAAGACAGTATAGAAATTTGACTATAAAATACATTCTGATGAGCCCAGCTCAAATGTAGTCTCAGTTATTAGGGTAACTGTGTGATTTTAAACCCTCATGGTTGTGTTTATATTGGCTGACATCCAGACTGAATTAACAGGGCAAGTTAGTGGCTGACATGAGGACGAAAATTGCTATAACTACCACTATTAGTATGTATATACCGTTTTTTCAACAAAAGGGCTCAAACCATGGTTCCGTGAGCAGAAAGGGCTCACAATCCAAAAGGAAACACAAGATAGACACAAGCAACAACCACTGGAGGGATGCTGTGCTGGGGTTGGATAGGGAGAGTGACTTTCCTGCTGCTATACAGATGAGAATCACCACTTGAAAAGGTGCCTCTTTGCTCAGTTAGCAATCAGATTACTTCATGTAGTCCCATTGAAATTAAAAGGATGCCTAACTTGTCCTTTTAATTTCAGTGGGACTACTTTGAGTAATTTTCCTCATCACATCATTAGTCATCACATCATGACTAATTTGTCCCATTAATTTCAATGTGACCTTAAGTGGCGCAGCAGGGAAATGCTTGACTAACAAGAAGAAGGTTGCCAGTTCAAATCCCCGCTGGTATGTTTCCCAGACTATGGGGAACACCTATATTGGGCAGCAGAGATACAGGAAGATGCTGAAAGGCATCATCTCCTACTGCACGGGAGGAGGCAATGGTAAAGCCCTCCTGTATTCTACCAAAGACAACCACAGGGCTCTGTGATCGCCAGGCAGGAGCGGAGCCAGCTGAGCGGCGGCCTGCGTCCAACCCCGCTCGGCGGCCCCAATATGCCTGTGCACATTACGTCACGCACATGGGGCATGGCTCGGGCTCTGTAGGAGCCCAGAGAGCCAACTCCCCCCTCCCATGCCCGGGCCACCGAGAGCCTGGGTGAACTCTTTGCAGGTTATTTCAGGCAGCTCCGACTGCCCAATAGAACGTATTTCCCTTCCTCTCCCTCTCTGGAGGGAGAGAAAAGGGAAGACGTCCTGTTAGGCAGCCGACCCTGCCTGAAATGAAGAGCTGAGAGCCCGTTCCAGCTCTCAGCAGCCCAGGCCACGCCCCCTCACATGACAAGGGGGCGTGGCCTGGGCTGCCAAGAGCCGGAACGGGCCTCAGCTCTTCATTTCAGGCAGGGTCGGCTGCCTAACAGGACGTCTTCCCTTTTCTCTCCCTCCAGAGAGGGAGAGGAAGGGAAATACGTTCTATTGGGCAGTCAGAGCTGCCTGAAATAACCGGCAAAGGGTTCACCCGGGCTCTCAGTGGTCCGGGCATGGGAGGGGGGAGTTCGCTCTGGGCTCCTATGGAGCCCGAGCCATGGGGCTCGGCGGCCTTTTCCCATTGGTGGCCTGGATTCTTTGAACCTGTTTGCCCAAAGGTGGCTCCGCCCCTGTCACCAGGAGCTGACACTGACTGGATGGCACACATTACCATTACTTTACTCCTTGGTACTTTAGATTTGCTATCAGCTGTTGCTTTTAGTTGTAGATCAATTAACAGAAAAGTGTCTAATATATAGGAACATAGAAAGCTGTTCCCCAAGTCAGTCCATTGGTCCAGTGTACTATTATCTACACTGAGCAGCAGCAATTCTCCAGCATTTCAGGCAGGAGGCTTTCTCAGCCCTACCTGAAGATGCCAGTGGTAACAGAACAGAATGGAAAGTGTAGAATCCAAGGGAAAGAGTTGTAGTATGCAAGGACAAGGCAGTGGATTTGAATCAGGAATATTAACAATTTAATGAAATAGATATTATGTACAAGAGAAGTGCAGTCAGCCTTCAGTGCTCTTGTTGCTGGCTGTTTTTTTTTTGTTTTTTTTTTTAGCCCTGCCTCTGCTCCAGGACTAGAATACAAGTAACTAACGCCCCATCCAAAAGCTAGCCTGGATCAAGGAATGGATTAACCAAAAACACCAGGTTAGGAAAGTTAGGTCCCACTCCCAAGCATTGCACTTTGGCCACTGTAAAATCACTTGCCACTCTCTGCATAAGGAGACTCTACAGTGACAGCTAGTCTTACAAAGATACTTGGAAAAGTTATTTTATTGCCCAAGATATCCATGCTTGGGCCAAACCCAAAGGTCAGTCTGTGAGTTAAAAGGACTTTTGGTGGTGTTCCATGTAGGAAAGAGGTTGGGTTTTTTAAAAGGTTTTAATATCTTATCTCTAGTTGGGGAAAATACCACAGCTGTATCTAGTTTGTCTGATTGCACCATTTGGAATTAATTTATTTTTATAGTCTTTCTGATCCCCAAGTTCCATGGCAGGTAGCATTTTCTTATCTCACTTAGCCTTCCAACACATCTATGAGGTAGGTGCTACTCTTATTTCAGTTTTACTGGTTGGGGAACCAATGCTGAAAGAAAGTGATTTATTCCATGGTTACCCTGATTTTACAGAAGAGGAAGGAACTGAAGCCAGTGTTTCAAAGGAAACTTTGGATGTTAAAATAGGGAAAGAGAGAGAAAGAGCAAGTGGCTCATATTTCCTCTTTCAGCACTTCCCATGAGCCAGTTCAGACCTCAATCAGTGTCTGATGGCCTGGTAATTCTCAACATGTGAGTGAATGCAGAAGAAGCCCCATCACAGCATGTTGGAAGTAATACGAAACCCATATTTGTCAGGAGAGTGAGTGCATTTTCTACAGTAGGGTGCGTATATAGTCTTGATACCTAGAGTTATAGGTATCAAAGTGCTATATCTTGTGCCAGATAGTGCCTTCAGAGACATATTTCTGGGTGGCACTGAGGCCTGCAGAGGGAAAGGAGGGTTGGCGAAAATGACTTCTCCCCTATTATACACCTGAACTATTGTTAGACTGGACATCAGCCGTTGCATGGCCTGACCACATGTTGTTATTTGCATTAACGTCTCAAGGGCTAGTTGAGGTTAGTTGCAATAATGTCTCAAGGAGCATAAGGAGCCCGGCTGTGGCCCATGTGCAGCCGCAACAATGGTCCCCTGGCCCCACCTCATGTCTGATGTCAGACGCAGGAGGCCAGCTAGCCACACCGACATGGGGGATGTGGTCTCCCTCCGAAATGGGGCTGCTCAGCGTGTCAGGCAGCGTGGGCCAGAGCGACTCTCCCTGCCTTAAAGGCAGGGAGAGCCATTCTGGCCATGCTGCCAATGCAGCACGGGCCAATCTCTCTCTTAAACAGGGCTGCACGGCCCCGTTGGGGAGGGAGATTGATCAGCCCCGCTGCGTTGGTCCTTTTTTTGGTCCTAAATTTCCTGGCTGCCAGTTTCATAGGATGATCCCTGGTTCTAGTGTTGTGAGGGAGGGGGTGGATTATCTCTGTCCACTCTCTCTACTCCTTGCATAATTTTATACACCTCTATCATGTCTCCCCTTTTCCAGACTAAAAAGCCCCAGATGCTATAGCCTTGCCTAATACGTAAGATACTCCAAGCCCCTGATCATCATCATCATCGTGTGTGTGTGTGTGTGTGTGTGTGTGTGTGTGTGTGTGTGTGTGTGGCTGTACCCTATTGTGTGAAATGGCTAGGGGCTTGTGATGGCACCAGAAAAAAACCTGAGGTGGGGACATAGAAGGGGCAGTGTGCATTTATGAGTTCGCAAGCTATATTTCTCATATTGGATTTCTGAAACATAATTGGGGATTAGGTGGAGAGCAAACTACTTGTCTGGGGATGCTTGCATCCCTCAGAGCCACCCTTGCTGGGGGCCTCAGCAACAGAAGCACTACTGGGTAGCTCGCAGGTCTGATCTCCTGCTAGTACACATCTGAGACCAGTGGCCCATTCTCCCAATGGATGGCACTGCCCTGATCCAACATCCTCTCATTTCAGAATTACCTAAAATACATATTGGGGTTTTTTCAGCATCTGATTGATTCGCTCAGTAATCAAGGCATTTGTCAGAAAGGCTTTAAAAGCAGCTATACACGGAGCAACCTCCGAACAACCATCTGCTGATTCAATTGTCCGAAAGAATAACAAAAAGCTCAGCTGTTTGGTTGGCAGGCAGAAAGGTCAGGTTATTGACCTCTGCTTCAGGGATATCAGTTACTACCCAAAGTCAACATTCCCCACTGGCCACTGCAGCCTTCTTGTCTTCTTCTAAATATAGCAAATTTGCAGGGCAAGTCTTCCTTCTACATGTAAAGATACTGTACTTCATCTTAAATAAGCAGAAGAACCAGCATGGCAACAAAGTACCAGCAGAGTTTAGCAGCATGTCTGTGATGGTCTGATATGTGCAGTGTACTGATTTAGGCAGATTCTGTGTAAAAACAATCTGAGGGCTACAGAAGTGCAGCCATGTATTTATTTCTCGAATGTATGCATTGCTTCATAGCAATGAGCAATGCTCTCAGACAGCAATTAAGAAAACAATCTAACCAACAGCCATGTCCACAAACATCAGCACGCAGTGCCCTAATGATACGGAAAGATATATTATAGCAAATCATTTAATTTAAAAAGTATTCCCACTTATCCTAATTAGGGCTGTGCCTGATATTCTTCAAATTTGATGCTTAGAGAGGCAGACATTTCCTGAAAAATGGGTTGGTTATGAGAATATTCATGTTTTTTATTCCGCTCAGTTCCAACTGTTTCCCCATTCTCTGTGGATTAATCACATGGATGATCCCCAACCAATCAAAGATCACATAGTGATCACATGGTGAATAGGATGTTGATATGATGTTCTGTAGGCAATCAGATTTGGCTTCCTGAAATCACCTGAGAGTGCTTCTAGAATTCGTCAGTAGGTGATCCCAGTCAACCAGGGATGACAACACTATTGTATAGCCAATAAGAGTTAGCTCTGCGATTATATCCCGAGGACAAGTGAAAACAATTGAAATTGAAAACAAGGGGGGCAATATAAATGAAGGTGAAAACTCCTTTCACAAGAGGTGCTGAAAAATTGTTGGAAAAGGAAGGCAGTTCTCAACACTTCTGAAAAATTTCCCAGTGAGTAGTTTCCGCTCAGCCCTGCACATATCAAAACCCAATATGGCATTAGTAGTTAAATTGTAAGGGTTTTTAAAATGTAATTTATTTTTGGTAATTTCCCTTCTGGTGTTATCAACTTTTAAAATATTCAGCAAATAGAAGTGTTTATTAAAAATGATTTTGTTATAAATTATAGGCAAGTTATTTTGAAAAGCTGAAAGAAGAAGAAACTAGCTTTAATTTTCATAGGATGATACTGTATTGCAAGAGCTGCATGCTAAACAATGTGGGTCTAGAATCACCTTTTATGAGAACCAGTATTTCCCCCCCCCCAAACAATGCCCAAAGAAATTATACTTCAAAGAAAGAATAAAAATTCTGTTATCACTCAGTTTGCAGGATACTCTCCCCCCATGAAGACTATGATCACTAATAATTCCCACTAATATATGATTATCACTATACATGGACATACAATTTTTGTCTGAGTATGCCTGAATTCTTTATATTAGCCATATCTTCTGGTGTGCTGTTTGTTTTGTCCTCTCATAATAGAATGTGGTGCTTTTAGATGTATTTTGCTTTTCATACTGCTAAAAAAGGACTCTCAGTCGGAAAGATAATGTACACCATGATAGTTTAATAAAACAAATTCAGACCTTCAAGAGGAATTAAATTCAAAGCAAGCTTCATGTCAGGTTTTTCAGGATCTTGAGCAAGGCAACTTCTGGGCTCTGATTCAGCTCTCACTGAGACTTGGAAGAATAATACAGCTTTATTTGTTATGCTACAGATCAGAGCTGCAATCTTGCTCCCACCCCCGCAACCCAAATACGCAAAGAGCACAGTGTTGTAGGGTTCTGGTGTAACCTCTCTCTCACCACGTTACCACAACATCACTTGACGAGCCACTGCACTGCAGCGCATCAAGGTCATTTATTACCAGAGGAGGCCCTCATAGACTCTTCATCGCTGTCCACAGGTCTCCACAGTGGGGGAGCAAAGTTATGCTTACGAGTATATACATAAACTATGTAGAAAGAAAGAAAGAAATCTAAATGTGTAAAAGGTCATGAATCCAGGGAGGCAACTGCCCCTCCGCAAATCAAATTGCAGGTGGGGATGATGAGAATTCTAGCCCAACCAGAGAGCCTCAGGTTGACCATTCCTGCTCTAGAGCATTTCATGTTTTAGCCCATTTGTGCAGAACTCTAGAAGTTAAATCCTAGGGCATCTGCAGAAATAGTTCTTGGAAGCGGGCAAAGGTTGTGATGGGAACTGTAGGTGACTTGCTTGATCCTATGCTGCCTTTTTACCATTTTCACTCTCACACTTGCATCACATGATGTTAAAGAGAAAGAACCTAGGGACTGGGCTCTCCCTATATTGGTGCTTAACGGCTTTATATAGTAACACACATCTTCAGAGTATCTTGTAAGAAACAGCTTTAATGCCTTCATTTTATAACAATGTACAGTTGAAGGACCCTGGGCAAAATTGGGTCCTAAAAGAGGAGAGCTGGTCTTGTGGTAGCAAGCATGACTTGCCCCTTAGCTAAACAGGGTCCACCCTGGTTGCTTATGAATGGGAGACTAGAAGTGTGAACACTGTAAGATATTCCCCTCAGGGGATGGAGCCACTCTGGGAAGAACATCTAGGTTCTAGGTTCCAGGTTCCCTCCCTGGCACCTCCAAAATAGGACTGAGAGAAATTCCTGCCTGCAACATTGGAGAAGCTACTGCCAGTCTGTGAAGAAAATACTGAGCTAGATAGACCAATGGTCTGACTCAGTATATGGCAGCTTCCTATGTTCCTATGTTTAGGGGGTGGGGGGAAGACACACATGTTCCCAAGGCTGCATTTCATATTATTTTACACATATTTTATTATCTGCCATGGCTGTGGAATGCTAGGTATTACATCTGAAGCCAGCCTGCTTTCTTTCTTAACATATGTATAGCAGTAAATAATATAATAAATTAGCACATTTAGAATTTAAATTTCAAATGTTCCGTAAATTTGGAATTCTGGGGGGGGGAAGCATCTAGGGTTGCTGAACTCTGGCTGAAGCAATTCCTGGAGATTCCCCCCCCCCAGCATTTTTCACAGATTAAAATGTGCAGGATTGCTATCAGAAGTCATTTGGAGATTGATGCCAGTTCCTGGAGTCTTTGGGCCAATCCTAGAGGACTGACGACCATGGAAGTGCCTCCTTCTGCACCCCTTTAGACACTTGTAGTTCAGACTTGGGACAGGAAAGGCAATGCATAATTCTAGTGCATTTGCATGAAAACACCTACAGAAAATGCCAGTGTACTGCTTTCCTTCCATCTTCCCCATAGCTGCCAGTCTAGGTGGTAAATGTTGCTGAATGTATGTGGTTCAAGAAGTACAAATGAAGTTATTGCAAGAAGAAGTAT
The DNA here is from genome assembly GCF_027244095.1 of Hemicordylus capensis. Classification (NCBI taxonomy): domain Eukaryota; kingdom Metazoa; phylum Chordata; class Lepidosauria; order Squamata; family Cordylidae; genus Hemicordylus; species Hemicordylus capensis. Next base: position 33,121,519 of record NC_069660.1, on the reverse strand, counting down.
GTATTAAACCCTGAGGTTTTCTGCAAAATAAAACTGTTCTGGGCAGTTTATCAACATAATCGGGGTATTCACTACCAGGTGGGGGGGGAAGCTTTGCAAACCTTGCCATCCCCCCCCCCCGAGATGACCATGCTGTCCTTGGTGGGAGTGTGCAGCATGCTCCCACACACAATCAGCACTGCTCCGTGCAGCGCTGGGCGGATTGCTCTCAGGCTGGGACTTGACTGCTCGTTAGGACAGCTTCAATATGAGAATAAAGTAGGGAGACATATTTATACACTACTGTATAGTGAACTCCTTGAAGGAAGGATAGGATGGAAACAGGTGTAGCTACAATTGAACAAGGTGGAGGAACAAGTGTCTCTGGGCCCAGGGGCATAGCAAGATTGGAGTGGGCCCAGAGACAGATTTTAAAATGGGCCCCCCCTCACTGAAGCTCAGCTCGTGAAGTAAATAAATCTTAAATGAGGCTGAATAGTGGTAACAAAAAGCACAGTAAAGTGTGTGTGTGTGTGTGTGTGTGTGTGCGCGCGCGCGCCACAAAAACATCATCCTAAATTATTATTTTTAAGGTTTTGTGAATTGTGGACGATGCAAGTCATTTAATGGTACCAGAGAAAGACATGCTGCTCTGGTAGCTCCAGGTCTTAACATTCACATCAATTTTGGAGGATGAATACAACTGAAGGAAGCCTGGGCGGGTGCGAGGCTGGGGGAGTCAGTCACGTGACTTGCCTCGGGGGGGTGCCCAAGGCAGTGGGCCCCCAGACAACTGTCTCCCTTTGCCCTATCATAGTTATGCCCCTGCCCAGGCCCCTGTGAGAGGGCCCCCCACCCGCTAACAGCTTGCTCTTTGCTTTCCCCCTCACACCTCTCTGAAGAAGGTGGGGTGGAAGCAGGTCCTCACCTTCACTCTTCTGTCCCAGTGCCCCCTCTAACCTTGCTATGTCCCTTGATGGAAACAGGCTAGATAAATATGTGCCTATTTTTTCTGCATCAGAATACAGCTTCTGGTGCCTCGCTAAGCTAGTTCAAGCACAAGAAGATAAAAGAGATATTATGACATAAGGCGACACAGACCATGAATTCATTCGGAAAAGGGAGTGCCATTATCTCATAGAGCACCTAGTGCAATCTTTAGGCCTTAATCCTCGTTTGGGGCTGCCCCTCGGCAGTTTGCCAGCGTGAATGATTTATGAAAGTAGCCCATCTGAAGCACTGAGAACAAGCAGCAACTGGTTCAGTTCCTCATCCTGATTGGAAACGAGGTTACAGTTTTTCATTTTTCTTTTTCTTTTTTCGAAGTATAGATAAAATCTGAGAAACAATGTACAGGGCTAAAGTGAGAAAGTTTGGCTTCCACAAGACATTTTTTACATTCCCACGTGTCTCAAATGTCCACAGTTTAAGCATAAACAAAATCAGTGGAGATTAAAAGATCCCAGACCCCGTATTCTTCTTGTCTTTGTTCAAAACAAAGAACCAAGAAACCACCAGCAAAAATCCTGGCATTGCTCGCTCGCTCTTGTTATTCATGGGGTGACCTCCTTTTGGACACCAGCCAAGCTACTTAGGGCACAGGAAGGCCTCTCTTCATATCTAAGCTTTGGCAAAGCGGAGAGAAACCGACGTTGTCAGGAAAATGTTTAGCTAATGCAGTCTTTTATTACTTTCTGTGCACTAACTATAGCAAGACAGGCCCAAAGCAATCTTTTGGTTTCTTTCCCATAAAGAAAAGCCAACATCTCGTTCCTGGGCTAGATCTAAACCCCATGGCTGAATTTGTGGTTAAGTGCTATGTCTAGGGCAGGGATGGGCTGGGGCATGGGTGACAATCTAGACCTCAATTTCTGGCCTGTGCTTTTCAAACCGCCGTGATCTCTTTTCAGCCCACCATGATTTATTCCAGATTTTGCTGACCCCCTTTCTGCATTATAAGAGTGGCACACCATCACTGCAATAGGATTACTGAATTACTGGGAACAGCATCGCTTCTACACCTTTAACGCTACTGTTGCTGCTACTACAAATATTTATATGCCACTTTTCAGTAGAAGTTCTCAAAGTGGTTTACACAGAATAATAAATAAAGAAGATGGTGCTCAGGCATGGCTTCGTCTCAGTCAGCTGGAAGTGGAGTTCCAATGTGGGTTCCACACTATACCCAATGTAGCAATATATTCTTGTACAAATCTAAAATGCCCATCCGCCTCCCCCCCCCCCGCCCCCTGCAGTGATGTAGCAAGTTTTGAGGTGGCTGGGGGACAAAGTGCGGTCATGGACCCCCTCTGTTTTTCCATTGCATGCGCAAAGTGCACACACGCCCCAGGCCACATCCCCTGCATCTGACATCAGATGCAAGGGGGGAGGGGCAATGCCCTCTCAGGCCCAGGTCAGCTACTTACATTGAGGATCTTCGCTCTTTGCCGCTGCCACCACCACCACCTCTGCTTGCAGCAGCACCATCATGGTCAGCTGGCTCCTCAGGTGATGCTCACCCACGGCGAGAAGACCAGCCTACTCCAGCGCCACTCTGCAGCAACCTGCCCAGTGCCCACCTGCTGCTGCAACATCAGCAGCTCTGCACTGGCCCACCAAGAACAGACCGTGGGCCAAGCCCAGCATGGTCGTCGAGGGAGGCAGGCAGGAAGAACTGCAGTGAAATCTCCCTGCCCTGCCCTGCCCTGCCCTGCCCATCTCTGAAATGAAACCCTGCTGGTTTCTTGACACTGGCCCTGCCCCTTTCATCTTATGTCAGACTCAGGGGCAGGGCTAATGCCCATGAGAGGGTTTATCCCTCTTCCAGCTGGCTAGAGAGGAAAGGGGCATGTTTCGCATTCCCAGCCAGAGAGCACTATGCTCACAAGCTGGGTGCAGGAAGGGGCAAGGAGGCAACCTAGCCAAGGTGGAACCGGGGGGGCAGATCCTCCAGGACTGGGGACAATTGTATCCCCTTGCTCAATAGTCACTACACCACTGCACCCCTCCATAAGTGCATTTATGCAGAAATCAGCCCCATTTGGTTCAATAGAATGTGATGTGGACCTAGGACTGCAGCCTTCAGTTGGCAAATCTCTCCCTGCTTCCCCTAGCAGTGCCCTAAGCAGATCATTCCTACCTACCCAGCACGAACTATATGCTGGCTTTCCCCTGCCTCCCAACACAGCAATACTCTATCTGGTGCAAACACCTCCTGCCAGGGCCATCCTTGAGTAGAGCAAATCAGGGCGGCTGTCCTGAGCAATCCAGAGTCCCGTGCCTTGCCCCTCCCCTGAGGTGGCCAATTCCCCATCTCTTTCCTGTCATGCAGCTCTGCTTTACATTCTAGGCAGTTTGCAACTGGGTGTTAAAGTGAAGAGCAGCAGCAGCGCCCTTGCTAGCTGCGGTACTGTACTTTAATGTCTCAGTGCAGCCTGCCTAGCAGGTAAGACTACACTGCGCAACTGGGACAAGACCAGCATGCAGCAGGTGAGGAAGGAGGGGCTGGCCCAGCTACGAGATGGGTACAATTGGCAGGGACACAGGCTGAAGGAGGAGAGGCTGGCCCAGTCATTGTCCTTCCTTCCACTCTCTCAGCTTGGTTTGCAGCTGGTTGACTAGATGGAAGGCTTGCTTTCTCTCTTGCAAGCTTTCCATCTAGTGAACTGACTGCATGTTAGGCTCTGAGAGCCTGATGAAGGGGCACAGCAAAGGAGGCGGAATGACTATGCCCCTCAACATTAGGGGGATGGCTGGGGCCCCGCACATGCTTACATTTGCTCTGGGCCCCATTCCATCCATGGGACGGCCTTGCCTCCTGACCACTATTGGTGCTTGCTATCCAAGGGAACTGTCCCCTGTTCTCGTCCAGCACTCTAGCCATTACACCACACTGTCTCTCAGCCCTGCACAACTTCTGACCCACTAAGGCAAATACAGTCCGCCAGCCAAGTACTTCAGCTGAACCTGGTGCTTGTTTCCTCAGACCCTGGAAGTTTTTCACACCTGGCTTTTAGTTCACATCTCCACAGTGGAGGGTATGCATTCGGAAGGGGTGTCTAGCTTTAAGAGCAGGGGAGGGTGCACTTACCCCTCCCACCACTTTTCCCCCACCGGTGTCCGTTTTTTGAAAAGCCCATCACGGTGGCAGCATACCTCCCTGCTGCCCCATTGCCCCCATTTTCCAGATATAACCGGAAGTCTCCGACGCATCTGCGCACACTGGAGAATCTGAGACTTCCAGTCATATCCGGAAAATAGAGGCAATGGGGCGACAGGGAGGTATGCTGCTGCCCCAATGGGCTTTTTAAAAGAAGTACGCCAGCAGGGGAAAAGTGGTGGAAGGGGTAAGTGCACCTTCCCCCACTCTTGAGCCTCCCTGCCACAGTTCCGTGCACATCCCTAGTGTGTGTTCACATATTGGCCAGATTTACCCCGATGTCTCTGCAAGCTATCAGGGAGCACTTCACACACGATTTGGGTTTTTCATTGCACTTAAGAGTACAGCCCGATTTATTATTATTATTATTATTATTATTATTATTATTATTATTATTAATTTACATTTATATCCCGCTCTTCCTCTAAGGAGCCCAGAGCGGTGTACTACATACTTGAGTTTCTCTTTCACAACAACCTTGTGAAGTAGGTTAGGCTGAGAGAGAAGTGACTGGCCCAGAGTCACCCAGCTAGTATCATGGCTGAATGGGGATTTGAACTCAGGTCTTCCCGGTCCTAGTCCAGCACTCTAACCACTACACCACGCTGATTTATGTCCGGGGTTAAAAAATCTACTTTGGGGGGTTGGTTTTAGGAGGCAACTTCAAATTCACAGTAAAGCCTGCAGTAAACCTGAGGTAAAGCCTGCTTTCTGGGAAAACTCCTGGCCTCCCCTGCTCAAGAAGAGGCAGCCATTCAGCTTCATAGGTCACAGGCTGTTTGTTGTAATTTTATATTTCACTTACTTCAATAGCTGGAAAAGGCATATTCAAGTTATAGTCACATGCACATTTAATTCACTTTATCAGTCAAGTAGTTAAAAGGCAGCCAGCTAACTGACTACAAGTCTTCAACTGACTGATACCCTCTTTTTGTTTGTTTTAGTGGTCAATTATTTAGTGACAAACTAACTAACTGGTTCTCATGATCCCCACGATACCAGCTGATTGGCAAATGGGAGTTTCACAAGATGTGTGCACTCTCAATTTCCAGTTGTAAGAATGCAGAAATTTCAGGTGGTGCTGTTATTTTAATAGAGATCGAGAACTTTAGATCATCCTAGATTGCTGATCTTCATTGAATGTTAACTTGGCATCACTGACAGTTTCTGGGTTCTTACGATCAGAAATTGGGAGCACACACATTTCATGAATCTCCCCTTTCCCAATCATTTCCCAGGAATTGTGAGAACCAGCCCAATTAAAAATAGACATGGCTCTTGTTATCCATAGTCCCAGCACACACAGTTTCGTGTATCCCCTGTTGAGCAGAATAGACCTGACCTCATTATCCGCAGTTTAAAAACAGGCAAAATTCGCCTATCACCTGCTAGGTATGGGTGGCCAGAAATTACTTCCGATGTAATTTCCAGCCACCATTTTGCAGCACAGAGCTATTTTGTGGCTCTTAAAAAAAATCCCAACAATTTTTCATGGAAAATCTGAGGCACTGGAGGTTTGGGGTGGCATTGCTAGGCATCTGGAGACCTAGAGAGCATGGTACAGTACTTTATTTCTCTTATTTCTGCCACCTCCCTGCTTTTTTAGCCCTTTTAAAACTTCAATAAACTCCCCCCGCCCCAATTCCCATTGACACAAGGTCTCATTATCCACCATTTCATTATCCATGGTTTTAGGCCAAAATGGAACCCCCGTGGATAACAAGGGCCACCTGAAGACTTTTGGGCTGCTCCACAATTATGAATCTCATGTCCTTGGAGACTCACTAAGTCCTTTAGAATTCATGCAGAATCGTATCTGCATTTATCTGAATATTATCTGAATTTAGAACCCCTTTTGAATTCATGCAGAACTTTATCTGTTTGGGCTAGCCTTGAAGAGCCAATGAGCTGAGTTTTATTTTAGCGCTGATCACTTCCTAGACTCCATACTCAATTTTAATTGTTTGTTATCTTTTTAGAATTTGAATTATTTGCTATACTGGTGACACAATACACATAATGGATCTACACTAAATTCTTCTTTCCAGACCTTTTTATTGAGTAGATTTTTTTAAAAAAATTAAAACTACAAATAAAGAGCAGGCATTTCAACGTACAGATGTCAACTTCAGTGTCCCAATGAATGAATTTGTTTTTTAATCGAATGTTGAATTTGTTTTTTAATCAAATGTTTGAATTTTATCTATCCTTTGCTTTCTGTCTGTTGCTAAACCTTGAATTCAAATTCATTAAATAGTCAAGATAGCCCCATCTGTTCCTCCTTTTTCAAAACCCTGGAATTTATGAGATTTCTTTTGGCTTCAAATGCATTTTTAAAGAAGAGAAAACTGATTCCAAAATGTGATTACTAAGCAGGCTTTATCAACAGCATTGTGTGAAGATACAAAACAACACTGCTAAGGCCACATCTTGTTTGGTTTTGCTTTTGCTTCACAATAAATGAATCACAAACCCAAGGGGTCACTTCAAGCCTCGCAAACACACAAGCGGGGAGGGGGGTAGACATTAGCCCAAAAGAGAAAGGCCTCTCAGCCATTAAAAAGTCAGCATTGCTGGCCTTTTCCTCTAACCCCTAAACATTTGGTGTTTGGGGGGTTAACATGTCTCTTAGACTGCAAGGGGTTTGCAGCTGTAATTGGATCCTTTGTATGTGCTTTCTGCTATAGGAATCAACTTAGCATTGACATCCTCGTAAAAATTTCCATTAGATTGAGGACAGAATGCCCGCTAAGGCACTGTGTGGCTTTGCAATTGATTCACTGAATGAAATCTTATCTAAAATCTTTTTATTTTATGCTATTATGGACACAGGGGGAAAACACAGTCAAGTTAAAAAAAAATCACAGTTTTGTTAATGCACAATGCCTGTTGGAAATGGCCTTCAGGTTACCAAAGGAGAATGCCTTTTCTATTTCCACTATTTTGTTTCATGTTACCAGTAATTGAAAAATGTTTCATTTGTTATGAAGTTACATATTGACACCTTGAATTGAATTCAGAATCTTAAGATTTAATATTCATCTATTAGCCAACCTCTCTCCAAGATTTATGCTGTGGAGGAATGGGAAAAGCATGGGGAATAGTTCGGATTTTTACGAGAATGAACTTTCCAGAACTACTCAAAGAAATCTTAATTGATTAATTACCCGAGTTTTAGTCTATTACTTGATTTTAAATTAAATTTGCATAAATTTGTAGACGGGTTAAAAACAATTAACATTGAAGCAAGTGTTTCCTTGCTTTTAATTGATGTGTGCATGTGTGATAGAAAGCATTTTCTTACAAGAGGCATTTCCTCTTTCCATCTGCAGTTTTCAAAAGAACTTGCATTAAAAATGTTTAAAAACACAAGCATGTCCAGATTTGCTGTCTGATGAATGGGGGAGCAGCTTTTTAGTTAATTACAAAGTTTTTATCAAAACAAGTATGAACCCACAACAAAATGTCCCAGTATATATTTGGTTTTCAATCAATCAATCAATCAATCAATCCTTTATTACCGCCACAGACCAGTACAGTTTACAAACAGAAGCCCATCAATAGGTGTGCACGTGTTATATGAGCCTGTGCAAGTTTTAGGTATCTTTACTTCTCAGATGCAGAAGAGGTTGTGACTGCCTTGAGACAGCATTCGTCAAGCTGATAAATTTCCCTTCCTTCCTCCTTGCCACTGTTCCATTAGCTCTGCACACCTGGTTGTCTGTTAACTGCCCTCTGAGTCCACAAACATTCAATTCCATTGAGTTAGATTGGGTCTGTTTGGTGTGTCTCTCCCCACCCCCGCCTTAGGTTTTCAAAATTTTGTGAAACCAACATGCCTGTGAGTTAGCCCAAGCCTGCCAGTACTTCCCTCTTGCCCACAGGTGCTCCAGTTACATGTCCATAAGGATCATAACATTTCCAGCTCTTTAAGAAATAGATATAAGATGCTGAAGCCTCTGCCCTGAAGATGACAGTCAAACTACCTAGAAAGCTTGTAACTCTTTCCTCAGATTCCTCCTCAGCATTGCTGTCAAGGATATCATTTTGGTAGGGCGGAGGTGGGACACTGCTCCATTTCTGCTATTCACGCCACATATGGCGACTCACAAGGAGACCCTCGATCAGGAGGCTCCATCAAGCCTCCCGGCCTCAGGGGTCTCCCCAGCATGCCCCATGCACTCACGTGGGTCATTCTGAGACTTCTAGGGGCTGGGCAGCCCTCGATCCCCGCCACCCCTCCCAGCTCAGTGATGGAACCGGTAGTCATGTGGGTGGCCGATCCAGCCATCCAGGGTGAGCACTCTGCTCTTGTGTGGGGAGAGCGGGCTAACCTTGCTCTCCCCGCCAGGGGCATAGCAAGGTTGTAGTGGACCCAGAGACAAGATTTTAAAATGGGCACCCCCTCAATGAAGCTCAGGTCATGAAGTAAAGAAATCTTAAATGAGGCTGAATAGCGGTAACAAAAAGCATAGTAAATATATAAATATAAATATAAATATATATCTCTCCTATGTGCCACAAAAGAACATCATCATACATTATTTTTTAAAAGGTTTTGTAAATTGTGGACGATGCTACTAGAGAAAAGACATGCTGTTCTGGTAGTTCCAGGTCTTAACACTCACATCAGTTTTGGAGGATGAATACAACTGAAGGAAGCCTGGGTGGGTGCACAGCTGGGGGAGTCAGTCATGTGACTTGCCTCTGGGGGGGGCCAAGGCAGTGGGCCCCCAGACAACTGTCTCCCCTTGCCCTATTGTAGTTATGCCCCTGCTCCCCGCACTAAACCTCCCAGCGCTTCACACTAATCGTGTGAAGCACCTCAACGAATTGCATCCTAAGGATTAGGTTCAGACCCTATAATGAAGCAGGGTGAAGCAGACCACATGTTATTTGATTAGGGGCCAGTTCTGAGGGACAACAGGATAGTCCAACTGACATCCCTTCCCACGGATGGCTTGCAGAAGAAAGAAGGCAACATGACACAACAGTGTGACACAACCACACTGATTTTCCTTTTCTCTTCACAATAGAAAAGCAAGGAAGGAGGGAAAAATTTAGAACGAAGGAGTAGGGCTGTGATTTAATAGGAAAAAGATAATGAAGTGGGAAAGGAGGGTCACGATTTGGTACTACTACTACTACAGTACTACTAATAATTATTACATATATATTTATATACTACTTTTCAACAAGTTCTCAAAGCTCTAGGCTCCTTGGAGGAAGAGCGGGGTATAGAATGTAATAAGTAAGTAAGTACGTACATAAAGCAGTTTATATAGAAAAATAATCACTAAAGATGTCTCCCTGTCTCCAAAGGGCTCACAACCAAAAAAGGAACTCTACCTCAGACAGCAACATGTAATGGGCCAAGAGTGCTAAGGTGTCCTTCCTCCAAGGGAAAAACCTTCCTCCTAAGCAGGGAATCTTTCAAAGGAAGAAAACCTTAGGATTATACTGGCACAATCATGCCAGTATAGTTAAGATGGAGAGTAGTTTCAACATTCCACCATTATACACCCTGAACATTCCATTGCTTATAAATTCAAAACCATTCATCCAAACTTTCTGACCATCAGCACACACTCACTAGGTCACAAGAGATACCTCCCCCGCAAATCTGGTGAAGCTCGGTTGGAAAATGGCTTAGATAGAGCAGTTTAAAATTTGTGTCTCTTTTGAACAAGGGTTTATAGGGTTAGCGATGTTCTTTTGGACTGAGGAGGTGGTGTTTAAGTGATTTGGTAGTCTGTTTGCATAGTTTCAGCCTTTAGATTGCACACAAGAAAAGTGCCTTATTTCTTTCCCCTACGACAGCTATGCCTTTTAATACTGCTCCGTTCAACTCTGGTCGTCAGTTACTCCACAGCCATTAGTTCTTCAAAACCACATGCATTTCGTCCTCACCCACCCACCTCCACACACTGCATACACACACACACACACACACACACACACAGCAGCCTAGATGATGCCCAGAGGAGCCCTTCACAGCCTAGCTAAATGGAGCAGGTCTTCTTCCCCCTGCCTCCCACTTACACCTGGCTGCACAGGGCAGCGCACTGGTTTTGGCTGGAGCCTCCATTCACTTGTTACAGGTAAAAGCATTAGTTTCTTGTATTTTAAAAATGAATTAAAATGAGAATTAAACAGAATAATGAAAAATGAAACAAATGGGGGGAAATGAACAGAAAAGAAAAAAGAAACCCCCTAAAATAAAATAAAAATGTAGGTTTGTGTTGGGTTTTTGTGTGCACATGCCTAATGAATAGCCGCTACATTTTGGTTGAATCCTCATGGAAAGCCAATAGTCTGTAGTGACTGACCATGTAATGAAGCTGATCTTATCCCAATCAGCTCTTTGTAGCGATGCTGGGGTAGATCATGAGGTCATTAACACAATCAAAAACTATGTTCTACCCGGGTTTGGTTGCTGTGTGGGTTCCTAGTTTTCAGTTGTGTGGAAGCAAGGTAAGAGGAAAACCTGGGTAGAAGTCATTGTGTGGAAGCAAGGTAGAAGGAAAAGCTACCCAGGTTTTCCTCCTACCTTGCTTCCACACAACCAAACATTGGGAGCCCACACAGCTCCCAAACCCGGGTAGAACACAGATTTTGATTGGGTTAATGACTTCAATGGATGCTACCATGCAACCACTACCTTGTAACAGACAGCCACCTAGAATACTAATTGTAGCTATGTGCTCTATCTACCAAGATGCTGTTCCTCTACATGCCTTACTGAGAGTGATGGGTGTTTCACAGGGACATGCCACCAATAAAATATTCATAGTGAGACACATAATCCTTCCTTCTCACAGTTAGGGTTGGAGCTGGTTTAGGTCCCTGAATGGATATAAGGGGTCACAGTGAGGCGGGTCTCACAATCAGTGAGACCCACTTTGTCAGGGTTGGCGGGGAGAGTGGGCTAAGCCTGCTCTCCCCAAAGACAATCGGGCAGACCTGCCTGGGCAGCCAGATCAGCCGCCCACACGACTGCTGGCTCCATGACGGAACAGGCAGGGGCTGGGGAGTTCGGGGGGCATGCAGCCCCCGGAAGCTCCAGTATGCCCTGCACGAGCATGCAGGGCATACTGGAGAGACCCCGAGCGGGGAGCCTGCTTTTCAGCCTCCCAGACAGGGGTCTACTCATGAGTAGCCATGGTGCAGAGCCGCACCGCAGCTACTCACATTCTCAAAAACCGGGTTTGCAGAGCACTCGCTCTGCAAACCCGGTTTAAGGGGCAGGCTACTTGAGCGGGTTACCCGCTCAGGAACCACCGGGCTCGCAGCTGAGCCCGGTGGTTCCCACCGTGGGATGAAATCGGGCTAGCGAAGGCTAACCCAATTCCGTCCCATCGTGTGAATAACCTCAGTGTCAACTTGCACTATTGCTGGATCTTTAGGTCTCCATGTAGCATGAGATTGAACCCAAAGGACATTTTCCCATTTTACAGTAAAAACACTTATTGCAGTTGTTTACTTTTTATTTTTGCATCTCTAATTCAAATATAAAATCTGCATTGGTCAATGCCTGTTTGGTTTAAAAATCGCTTTCTTCCCAATTCTGTCCCCTCTTAACAACATTCACATGTGCAACAATCAGTAGTATGTATGTAGCTTGAAGGTTTTGTGTCCTATGTGAAAATACCCTAAGATGGGAGTACGTTAGAACACAAATATTGCTCTCCTAATCTCTTAAAAATACAAATTTCAAAGTTTGATTCTTGTAACCTGACATCAGTATGCTTAGAGTTTCTTTTTATGTTTGTTTTACCATGAGCCTTGGAGACAGAGCAGGAGAGAAAACCAAAGCAATTAAAATAAATAGCCCTTCCATTTATCTGAACTTCTATATGAAGCTGCTTTATACCAAATCAGATAATTTGTCTTAAATCTAGTACTGTTTATACCAGCTGGCAGCGGTTCTCCAAGGACTCAGGAAGACACAGTTTTCAGTCCTGCTACCGAAATTATCTTTTTAAAAGCCAGAGATGCCAGGGATTAAGCCTAGGACTTTCTGCACGCACAGCAATTGCTCCACAACCAAGCTAACCCCTAACCCTTCCCCAAATTAAATCTGATTTTTAAAATTTACTTATCCTTTATGTTTCTATTCCACCCAAATCAACTATCTCAGGGCAGTTTACAGCCTTTAAAACAACCATAAAAACAAATAACAATTAAAACAAAGACTGTTAACTAAAAGCACCAAAGGCCTCATTAAAGCGCTGCATCTTGAACAACTTCTTAAAGGGCAACAATTAAGTCAGCCCATGGATTGGGAAGGAATGCATGTCAAAGCCCAGGGGTGGCTGCAGAGAAGGCCTGTCCCCAAGTCACCGCCAAACAAGTTGATGGCAACTGGAAGTGGACCTCCCCAGATAATCTTAGTAAACCGTGGGAATTATATAGAAGAGGAGACTCTGTTAAATATTCAGGGCCTTATAGCTAATAACCAGCACCTTAAACTTTTGCTTGGAAACATATTGGAAGCCCATAATCAAATATTTCAAGCATTCTTTGACCATCACCATAGTCTGTAACTACTGGTTAAAGAATTTCTTAAGCTTATCTTTCTGTTTATGCAGGGCAAGAAAGGGTGAGGATTTGGATACATGAACTGTTGCCACATCCTCATTGCCACATCAGAGTTCCACTCCTTGATAAGGCTTGTTGAAAGAAGCTTGGAACCCTATACATACATAGCTTGGGCAATATCCAGCCAATGCTAAGCACTTTTAAGTCCCCAGTTTCAGTGAGGAGAATTAAGCACATCTTTGCATCTCTCCCACTAAAATCAATGAGTTTAAAGGACTTAAACTTTGGTTGGATCATGTCATTATTATTCGCAGGAACAGTAATGCCACCATGGACCAGATATTATTCTGCTGTGTATGAATGTTAAGAACTGCACATTCCTATGAAATAGATCCTTGGAAGTTTCCACACACAAAAATCCAGGGCATGTTTTTTAAAATGTCAGATGTTTGTAAAATGGCTGAGCCAACAGAGTCTTTAGGTTTCCATCTATATATTTGGTATATATATGAATTTGCCAAAGACCATATGTTCTAATGGAATCCATTCTACAAGGGGGGGGAGTATAGTTACAGTGTTCAAAACAATGAGCTGTGGGTGGTCTTTGGGCTAGTGGGTGGATTTCTCCTGAGCATATAGAGCTACTTACTTTTACAGACTTTGCCTACGAGCATGAGGATGTGTTCATAAGCTCACAACTGAAAAGCAGAGATAGAGATCTGGCCGTCTGGGGGGCTTAATCCAGTCCCCAAGGGATTCTCATCTAATTCCCAGCAAACTCTTGCTTAGAGACACAGACCACTTGGCCATTTAAATGAGCATATGTCATTCACAACTGATGGTGTTCCACATGTATTTTCCCATTTAACTGGGCAAAGTTAGGCATTGCCTAGCATGTCCTTTAAATTTCAGTGGGACTACTTTGTGTAATTTTCCACATCATGTCAGCCAGTGGGCTCTTTCACACAAACAGAAAAGGGTGATTTGGGGCTGGGAAGAGCTCTTACCCTATTTAAGACAGAGCCTCCGGTCAGCTCTGCAAGCCCCACTCTCAGATGAGCGCTGCAACCACACTCTTTATTGCTGCAGAAAGGAGCTGGGAGGGGGCGCGGGGGAGGGAAAGGCAGCTCAGGAGTTCAGCTTTCTAAAGGGTAGTTTAACTAGGGCTGGGAAGACCTGAGTTCGAATCCCCATTCAACCATGTAACTCACCGGGTGACTCTGGGCCAGTCATGTATCTCTCAGGCTAACCTACCTCACAGGACCTCTGAGCTCCTCAGAGGAAAAGCGGGATATAAATGTAAAAAATAAATATAAAGAAATACACCAGCTGGCTGTAGTGGCCAGGGAGCCTTTGGTGGTGAGCACCTTGGCACAGATGTAGGCCTCAGCAGGTGGCCAACCATGCCGATCCTGATGCGAGCCCTGTTTGCTGGTATCTTTTGGACCAAGCTACACGTTAGGATTGCCTCTACCAAGGTATGAAATACAGTGATGGGACTTAGGCTACCAATTTCGTTGGAGACATCGCACCCACATACAGGCACCCTGATTCCCCAGTCATAATCTGCCCCAAACTACAGTTTATCCGGCATTAGTGGCCCAAGCTATTCCAATGCCTGAAGTGTAGGGCACCAGATGCTACCCCCATTCTCTCCTGTCCCCTACCCTCTTTTCTGGCCTCGTAGCCATGGTGATTTATGCCCAGGCAGCAGGCAGTTGAATAGGCACACCACCCCTCTGTCTCATTCCTATGCAGCTCACTTCAGGCGGATGCCTGAGCATATCACCCTGTGGCAGGGACCTTCCTGCCATTTTCCCTCCTCAGGGAATACACAGCAGCTAGGGAGGCCATTTTGATATGCTAAAAACAGTGGGGGGGAGGGAGTCAAAGCTCCCTCCCCCAACACCATTGCTCTAATCAAACTGGCAGCCCCCTCCTCACCTCCCCCGGCTGTGTGGTGGGAGATCCTATCACAGATCTCCCTTATGACATCTAGTTTGGTCTTGGGACTCTTGAGAATATATCTTATGAGAAGCAGCTGTATGTGAATAGGCTGAATGTATCCCACTTAGCAAATTAAATGAACACACTCAGATTCAGTAAAGGTAAGCATTTTTAAGGAATCCAGTTTCTCGTTTTGATATAGATTTCTAAATTCAAAACAAATGTGGGCCATGCCAGATTGTCGCCCCAAGTCTGCAAAGAACTTGGAAACATGTTTCCATGATCTTCCCCCATCGCTATTAATCCCACAAGTTTGGTGATATTTTCACTATAGATTTCATCACTGATCATTATACACATGCAATCAGGAAAGGGAAATTCCTGGGAGTAAAGCCAACAGCACAGAATAGGGAGTTTTGAAGAAAGACAGAGGCACATAAAAATGAAGACCAAAAAAGTGTGGGAAAGGCACAGTATAAAATGGAAGCAGAAATTAACAGCAGAGGTGTTAGTTGGCTCTAAAGGAGAGACCACTGAGTAAAAAGGAAGCAGAGAAAAAACAAATAAAAATTGTTGCCATGAACAGACAGATCTTCTGTCTCAGCAGGTTTTCATGTCTGATCTGAAATTCAATAGCTGACATCCTGACGACCACAGGATGCATGATTCTAACATCAGTGTTCATGCAGCGGTAGCCCCCGCACTGGTTCCTGTATTTCTGAAGCTTGGGTGCTCTTGCACAAGAGCACTAATGCTTTTGGAAGTCCCGTGCACTCTGGAAGCACTCTGTTGGAGTGGAAGCATGTTCCTGAGGGTCAGCAATGCGTTTCCGCTCTAACAGAGCACTTCCAAAGAACAGGGGAATGCTGAAAATATGTGTGCTGTTGTGCAAGAGTGACTGCACTCTTGCACAGCCCTGTAGCCCAGCACAGGGCTACTGTTGCCTGTGTGCTGATTTGAGAAGCATGCATGCATGCTATGGTAGTCAGGATGTCAGCCAGCAAAAGCAGAACAGATTGACCCTGGATTCCATGTATCCAGCGAATCCTTCAGTACTTGATTGTGTATAGTCTGGTGGCTAAGATGCTGATGTGGACTGAGGAGACCTGTATAAAAACCCATGGAAGTCACAACCATTACTTCTCAACCTTATCTAATCTGCACAGTCGTTGTGCAGATAAAATGGTGGAAGTGCCATGGACACTGTCCTAAGTTTCTTGGAAGAAGGGAGGCAATTAAAATGAAAAATATATATCACCTGTTGAAACTGAGTAGGCGACAGCTATCTTGTTACAATGTCCAAATATGTTCATGACTATTCTGTAATTTCTCCCACAAAATGGACCCCAAGACAATTCACCATTATACAAGGCAAAAACAAATAATCTTAAAACCAGAAGATTCAGTTAATATCATTAAGAATATAATAAATTCTGAGCTAGAAAATTGGTCCATCCAGCCCAGTATTAACCACTCTCACTAGCAGTGGCTTTCCAAACAAAGGTCTTCCCCAGCCCTTTACTTTTAGGAGTAGGGTTGTGAAGGGCTGAGTGGCCAAATGGTTCAGTCCAATTGGCGTTGCTTCTGCCCTACTTCAGTCCCAACCAGACAGCACTTCCGTTTGCACTGAAGTGAGCCAAAGCTGAATAGGGCCCCAAAATTTCACACAGCCCCGCATACCCCGCTACATATGACCGCGACCAGCTTAATAAGGTGCATCTTTGCCCGCTTAGGAGGTCCCGTATCACAGGAGACAAAGCAGTCACAGCTGTTCTCATCTGTTCTCTCTCTGGTCCTGCTGCCTGCCCCTTCCCTCACTTGCTGTGTGGCACACCTAGTACAGGTTAAAGAAGGTCTAGACAGAGCAAGGAGGAGGGAATGGGCCAGAAGAACCATAACTGCCTTTTCTCCCACTACACTGGGAAATGTAAAAACACGGGGGAAAGGGGTGTGGCCAGCATGAGATAACATGCGTGGTCATGGTAGTGGGGGGAGCTCTACATGGGGGATAATGGAGCAGGGTGGCAAGAAGGTGCCTTTGCGGGGTGAAGGACACCTTGGCAGCTCTCAGACCACCGCAGCCCAGGGATATTGGTCCCCCCGCCACTCCATTATCCCTATGCTTCTGAACTTGGTCTGGATATCAGTCAACATTGCGTGCCTTGGTTGCAAGGCGTCATACCCCTGTATATGTGCTACTGCTAATGCTCAATAAAAGATTTTGCAGTAACGTTCTAAAAGCTTAATAATGCACATGGTGGCACTGCCTGGCTCGTCCTGAGCAGGAACGTGACATATGGAGATCATTCATTTCCTCATTGCTTGTTGTAAACCACCCAGACTCATGAGTTTGGGGCAGTATAGAAATATGTTAAATAATAAATAAATTTATGCAGTTTGCCCCCATCTCCACCAAGTGCCTTAAGAACTCCAAACAAATTCTGAAAGGTGTTGCAGAAGTTGTTGCTTCTCATTCAGTGATGACAAGCAATGTCATCATTAGCATGCAACTTTAATTGCATTGGAAATATTACATTAAGCTATTTTATATATTTAGATTTCCACAGAAGATTCTTTTATCCTGAAGTCTCCTGTCAACTTATTGTGGCTCAGATGCTTGGGCCAAATCCAATTAGATATTCCAAACTTCATTTCCACTGAAACACAATCAATTGTAACTTATTTTCAAATCACGCAGCTTTCTCTAATTGTTAGCACCAGCCTCTCCTGAATAGGTGGTTAAGCAAATTAGACCATCTCACATATGAAAATTGCCCTATTTATCTTGGCAGCTTTCTGCGTTCCTGATGAGGTTTCTTGAGCTAATGGAATAATGAAAACACAAAACAGATTTACCTTTCTTAATAAGGAGGAAGGATAATGAACTAAAATTAAAAAATGAAACTCTCCTTATGTGACAGAGTAATATAGTTTCTTTTTGTAAAATTAATGCTGCTCCAAAAGTTGGCTTAATTTTTAAAATTTATTTAGTAAAATGCTGCTTTTTTCATATTTGTAAAGTTGCAGCTTGATTCTATGCAGTCAAGCCAAACTCTGCATAGCCTCCCTCTTGCCTCCCCTCTACAGTCAATGCAGAATACCTTTAGCAAAGGCAAACTTCAAATTGCTATGATCATGGAGTTTTCTGCCTCCATAAAGTATGCCATGAAGTCGATTTCGACTCCTGGCACCCACAGAGCCCTGTGGTTTTCTTTGGTAGAATACAGGAGGGGTTTACCATTGCCTCCTCCTGCACAGTATGAGATGATGCCTTTCAGCATCTTCCTATATAGCTGCTGCCCAATATAGTACCAGCGGGGATTTGAACTGGCAACCTTCTGCTTGTTAGGCAAGCATTTCCACACTGCGCCACTTAAGGTGACTTCGTGTTCCTGCCTCCATAGGAACACATAAACATATTTGTTAGGATATGCTTTCAACCTGAGCCCTATCCACATGTTCAGCACATGCACAATCTGTGTACTGTGTACAAATATGCAGATCTGCATGCATGTATAGTTATTCACATATATGTTCAACACACCTATATTAGTACACGCCCTATCTGTACCCTTTCATCTGGGAAGATCTGTACCCAGCATGGTGTAGTGGTTAAATTTGTGTTGGACTATGGACAGGGAGACCTGAGTTCAAGTCCCTGTTCAGCCACGAAACTCACTGGGTGACTCCAGGCCAGTCACTTATCTATCAGCCTACCCTAACTCACAGAGTTGTTGTGAGGATAAACATAATCGTGTACACTGCTCTGGTCTCCTTGGAGGAAGAGTGAAATATAAATGTATAAATAAATCAATACAATGAATGCATGTTCAAAATACACGTACATGTGTTCAGACATCTGAATGCAGCTAAAGCATAATGTCTGAATAAAGCTATGCTTTCCCTCAGAACCACTCACAACCAGTGGTATCACTTGCCTAGAAAAGTACTTTTTGGTTAGGTTGCCAAATCCCTGGAAAGTAAATGATGAATCATGTTGAAGTCTAAAGATTCTTTTTCCCCTCTTGAGTACTTGGGAAATCGTGCACCCAGCCTTGTCATTCTGCCTTAATATGAATCCTAAGAAAACAATCAAATTAATTTAGGAATTCAAAGTTCTAATTATCATGTTAATTTTTGATGTGATGAAATCATCACAGGTTGTTACGTCCATGTCATTTTTATGTGGCAAATTTGCCTTCTGAATATGTCTTCATAGGTAATATCTGGTATTTCCCACATGAAGAAGAATGTTATGGTTCCCTGACCTAGGAACATGCATTCTAACAAAAACAGCAATAACGTTATTGTTTCTAAAGAGCTTGTAGTTATCTAAATGCTGCATGATACAGGAAAGACATCTTATGATAATTTCCCCACATTATTATTATTTCTCTCACTAGAATAACTGAGCCATAGTCTTGATGATGTAAGGAATTACATAGTAGGCAAGCAATTTATATTGCTGGAAGTCAACAGTCAAATCTGTTCTGGCCTGGGACAACCATCCCACTAGGACACCAAGATTCAGCATGCAATAATTCTAAGTATATTTGGTTAGATTCTAACCATATGATGTACACATGTTTCCAAAGTGTGCATCCATTGATGACAACAATTCTTTGCAATACAAAGACATCTCTCTTTGCTTGTTTGTTTGTTCATTCATTCATTCTTTGCAATATAGAGACAAGTCTAGAGTGCAACAACTCTGAAGACTGTTCGTGTTGTGTCTAAAAGTAATGCTTTAACAAATTTTGCTGCATGTGCATGTGCATGTGCATACAAGTGTACTTGGTGTAGCACACAAAATAAATTATATTAGGCCAGATCCTGGGATCCTTAATCCTGGGATCAGGATCCTTAGGCACTCTGATGAATCACTCCTGAAAACAAGATGCTAGACTAGACAAACTTTGGACTGAGGGCAGGGCAGTTCGTTCTTCTATCTATCTATCTATCTATCTATCTATCTATCTATCTATCTATCTATCATATTTTTATACCACCTGATATGTACATCTCTAGGTGGTGTACAAAATTTAAAATATATACAAGTCACAGATTAAAATACATGACACAATAAAAATAGAATAAAATCGTTATTAAAACAAGTTTTTAATATTATTAAAATTTTGATTAAAAGTCTGCAAAAACAGGAAAGTCTTGAGGTTCTTCCTGAAAACAAACAAAGAAGGAAGCCCCACTGAAATAAGGCCCTCTTATTTCAGCGGGGGAGCTTATTCCAAAACCCTGGGGCAGCCACATAGAAAGCCCGGTCCTGGGTCTCCACCAAACAAGCTGTTGGCAACCGTAACCAGACCTCTCCAGAAGATTGTAACAGGCAGCAGGGTTTATGACAAAGGAGGTGCTCTCTTAAATAGCCTGGACCCAAGCCATTAAGGGCTTTGTAGGTAATAACCAACACTTTGTATTTCACCCAGAAACATATTGGCAGCCAGTGCAGTTCTTTTAAAACCAGTATTATGTAGTCCCTTTGTGTTGTCCCAGAGACCAATCTGGCTGCCGCATTCTGTACCCATTGTAGTTTCCAGACTATGTACAAAGGCAGCCCCACGTAGAGCACGTTACAGTAGTCAAGCCTGGAGGTTACCAGCATATGTACCACTGCTTTAAGGTCATTTACCTCTAGAAATGGATGTAGCTGACGTATCAGCCGAAGCTCATAAAAAGCATTCCTGGCCACTGCCTTAACCTGAGAAACCAGGGAGAGCTTTGGATCCAGGAGCACTCCTAAGCTATGTACCTGATCTTTCAGGGGGAGTGTAGCTCCATCCAGAACAGGCAGATCTAAACCATCTCTCGGGTCCTGGCCCCCCACGGTTAGTACCTCCATCTTATTTAGATTCAACTTCAGTTTGTTACCCCTCATCCAGCTCATTACTGCCTCCAGGCAGGCATTTAGGGAAGATATGCCATTTCCTGATAAGGTCAGTATGGAGAAGTAGATCATCAGCATATTGATAACACCCAGCACCAAACCTCCTGATGATCCCACCCAGCAGTTTCATGCAGATGTTAAAGATCACTGGAGACAGTAGGGAGCCTTGGGGGACTCCACACTTCAGTTCTCGCTTTGCAGAACATCAGTCTCCAAGCGACACCATCTGGAATCTGCCAGAGAGCAGAAAAGTTATTTGACCCATTCCAAAATAGGTGTGCATTATACATTTTATGGCAATTAGCTTCCTTTCCCCCCAGTTGTGATGGTTTTTGCAACATCCTGTTTTTGCCCTTTGAAGAACCAACCTCATTTGGTATTAGGGGATTTTAAAAGGTTCTCCTTTTACCTTCCTGCTTTTGAGCTACAGGATCTTTTTTGAGATCCCCAGCTACTATGGTTTTCTTAGCCAAACATAAAACTGCTTATATATTTCTATCAACTGACGTTGACCACTTGGGGAGGAAACTGGTCGATAAATATTTGTGTAAGACATCAATACCTCAAGACTCGAGTGCTCAGCAGTCCGATATGAGACCCCTGAGTGGAACTTCCTAAGCTTACTTATTTCTGCTGATAAAGGCCAATGGCACAGGTCAAGGTTATCCCCCTTAAAGGTGCTAAAATTAAAGACTGAAAGAGTAAAACCCTTTTAAAGGCTTTTCAGAGAAGCCTACCCATTTTGAGGCTGCACCAGATGTGAGAGAGATAAGCTAGCTTTGGGAGTTACAGTGTGGTCTGTTGTATTTATATACCTGACACAACGCTCAACCATTCTTTATCTCTAGCAGGGTGAGGCAGGCAAAGACTTGCTCTGAACAGAGATGTAGCTATAATTGAGTGGATAGGTTCAAATAACCCGGGCCTCTGAGCTTTTGAGGGGCCCCCAGCTCTGACCCTCCCTATTTTCTTCATTATCTCCCTCACTCCTAGGGGCCACCAGAGAGAGGGGCGGACATGGGCCCCCTCTGCCCTAGCTACATCCCCTGGCTCTGAAACTTGTTGAATATGTTTCTATAATCTACAATCTGTAATCTACAAGGTAGATCTCTGGAGTTTAGTCAGGTAGTCCCACACTTAGCATCTATCTATTCTGTCATTTTAAACATGTAAAGAAGAGACTGATGGATCAGATCAATAGTCCATCTACTTCAGTATTTGGGCACAAAATTTTGTCAGCCATAAGATTTATTCCAACGTACATCTGGGCACATTTGTGCAGTGCAAAAACCACTTTGCCAAAATTGCCATGGAAATTGTTTGTGGAATTTCCCCCTTCCTTCCCCCCCCCTTTTCTTCCTTTCTTTCTCTGTTAGAAAATTCTGGAGTAAGGGGATGCTCCTGGAGGTGTGGGTGGGCTGCACCTGGTGCTTCTTCAGTAGGAAACAAAACTTAGAATAAACCTTGCCCACCCAGATGCCTCCAAGAAGTTCACAAGCAAGACATTAAGGCAATAACTCTCCCATGATTTGGCACGCCAGCTACAGGTCTTCAGTGCCATACTGCCTTGGAACATGGAGGTTCCATCTAGTCACTTGGGTTAAGACTAGAGCCATTTGTAGGCCTATCCATGAATTACTTTAAGGCAGGGATCCCCGAACTTGGGTCCCTAGATGTTGTTGGACTACAGCAACAGCCATTGTGGCTGGGGGTGATGGAAGCTGTAGTCCAACAACTGGGGGTACAAGTTCGAGAACCTCTGGTTTAAGGAACTCTCTTTTAAAAGCCATCAAGAGTTCCCTGGTTATTTGGCCAAAAAAAAAGGGAAAAAGAATAGAATTAATCCTTAAGTCTTGCTTTAAAATCTGCAAGTTTTAGCATATTATTCAGCACTAAAATGAGTGTGTAGGAGAATGGTATGAAGGGGAACATGGAGACCAAGAAGAAATAGCAAATCAGAAGATCTGGGTGTATCATGGAAAGCTCATCATATGCAGACAGCTGAAAAATGTGCAATACAAGCAAAGATTAATTTTTGTTGTTTAAATCTACTGCCTGTGTAGAACAAAGAGCACAGAATAGAGCTCTGGGTCTGATATGTGTTACCTGATAAGACTGTAGGTCAGTTCACATAATCGTTAATGAGATAGGACAAGACTCCTACGCAGCTTCAGGAGCTGTGCATGCTTCTGGTTTTCAGCCGTGTGCTAGCAAAGTAGGAAGAAGGGGAGTGATCATCTGTGAGACAGGAGCTGGATAGGACGACGTTTCCTCCAACCTTGTTAAAGTGCTGGATAGGATAGCACCATCCTATGTACTTCCCATCTCACAGACAATCACTCCCCCTCCTCCTACCTAGGTTTCTGCTAATACAGGACTGAAAATTGGGGGGGTGCACAGTTCCTGAAGCTGAGTAGGACACGTGTCCTACCCCATTAATAACTATGTGAACTGACGATGTGTGTCCCCAGCACGGTAGGTAGTGCGAATGTTGCTATCGTCCCCTGTTGTTCAAGTCTGGCATCGGGCATCAGTACCCCCAGGCACTTGCTGGGGGCCCAAGGTCATCAGAAGGCCCACTGCTGATCTCTGGAGTGACCAGCCCCAGCTATAGCCCACCTTTGTGGGCTCTTTAGTTTAGAAAAGAGGCAAATATGGGGAGAAATAGTAGAGGTATATAAAATTATGCATGGAGTAGAGAGAGTGGACAGAGAGAAAATTTTCTCCCTCTCTCACAACACTAGAACCAGGGGTCACCCCATTAAACTAAAGGTAGGGAAATTTAGGACTGACAAGAGGAAGTACTTTTTCACACGGTGCATAGTTAATCTATGGAATTCTCTGCCACAAGATGTGGTGGTGGCCACCAGCCTGGATGGCTTTAAAGGAGGCTTAGACAAATTCATGGAGGACAGGTCTATCAATGGCTGCTAGTCTATGGGCCACCTCCAGCTCAGAGGCATGATGCCTCTCAATACCAGTTGCAGGGGAGCAACAGCAGGAAAGGGGCCATGTCCTCACCTCTTGCCTGTGGGCTTCTCAGAGGCATCTGGTGGACCACTGTCAAACAGGATGCTGGACTAGATCCAGCTGGGCTGATCTAGTCTGATCCAGCAGTTTTGTGCATCTCTTTTGTGGCAGCACAACTCTCTTGGCTGAAACACTCTGTCATTCTCTCCTTCCTGCCTCCCATCCCTGAATAGATTCCCTCCAGAGACCCCTGCATCAGGAACCCCTGAGAGAAAGCTCCCATTTGTGGATGGGGAGATATTTGGAGGAGGACATGAACAGGTGGGACAGAGAAGATTGACAGGGGACATAGCGGTGGGTAAAGATACTATCCCCAACCTCACCAAGCTAAGCCTTGGGTAGGAGAGCATGTCTTGTTGCATCCCATTTCTAAGCAGGGGCTGCCTCCACTTGCATTTGGATGGATGACTGTATATGAACACTGCAAGATATTCCCCTTAGGGAATGGGATCATAACTCAGCAGGAGAGCATCTGCCTGCTTGCATGAAGGAGGTCCCAACTTCACTTCCTGGCATCTCCTGGAGGTTATTCACACTTGGCTTCAGGCTTTGGGGTAAATGTTGAGCGAAGCAACTTCAAAGTACTCTCACGGCATTGAGGGAAGCAGCCCCTCTCCTCCGCTCTCATTTTTGCACGTACACATGGCACATACACACACACATGCATGCTATTGCTATACACATGGTTTTCCTTCCTAGCTAAGCGGGGTGGGGAGAGATCTGCATTTCTGAAGAGACCATGCCTCTTATCATGCTAATGATTCTACATCAGCGCCTCACCTTTTCCTCCGGCATTTTCAGAAAAAGTAGCTTAAAACCAGCATTTTAAAAATCTGAAAATACCTCAAGATAAGCTAGAATTCGCATCACAAAGCCCAACTTGTGTGTGGAGTGGGTCCAAGGATCTTGTCGGGGGGGTCGGGGTAGGTTTGGCTGGTGTGTGAACGCACACATTCTCTCCCAAAGGAGATTCAGGGCAGAAGCCCCATGTATAAAGCTTCCAAGTAGGGCTGAGAGAGACTCCTGCCTGAAACCTTGGAGTGCTACTGCCAGTCAGTGTGGACAGTACTGAGCTAGATGGACTCATGGTCTGACTCAGTATAAGGCAGCTTCCTTTGTTCCTAAGCCAGGACTCACCCAACTAGGAGAGGGCCCATGGAGCTCACTTTGAAGCTCAGACCTGGATCTGGCCCTGACTGTTCTAACCCATCCTTTCCAACCTTGCCGCCTCTTGCACTAGACTAAACTATCTCTAGAAGCCTAGGAGCTTGCAGTCCTTCCTTGTTCCTGGCTGTGCAATGCAGGAGCAGGATGATAATAGAGCAGCAAACCTGGACGATTAAATCACTTAAAAAAACCAAAAAAAAACCCTACATACACACTGATAAGTGCAGGACTATATTGGCAATTCAGATAGGCAGACCTCACAAAAGTCTGGTGTTTTGGGGGGTTTTTTTGCTGCCATTCGGGTCAATCAAGGCCTGCATCCATGCGAGGCAGTAGCATTCTAGTGAGAAGAGCAAGAAATGGGATAAAGCATTGCTCAGTGCCTTAATTATGTAGATGAAGGCAGCAAGTGTATAGGGGAGCTGCCCTTCCCCCTGCCACATTCTCTCTCTGTCTATTCCCCGCTACACACACACATTCCCAGGTCACTGTCTAGACAAAGATCTCTTGGGGCAAACTAAGAAGGGAATACGCAAGAAAAATAGAAAAATTTTGAAACTCAAGCTAGCAATGGTCAGATTTGTGATAATGCTAACTACTATAATGACGATCCAGGCTATTCAGGAAACCATTTTATACCGGCTGATCTTGGCAGATGTCTGGGGAGGGGGAAGCAAGCTACATTTTTATTAAACTACTAATGTTTCCAGGGTTGCTGGAGCAATTATTTTCTCTCCTGACGTCCCATGTATTCTGCTTTGATTGTTAAAGCAAACAGCTTTGTTCTTTGCCTGGCAGCTGTCTTTCGCATCGCGCCATCCTTATAATTACCAAGAACAAAAGGGCACTAAAGGCCCAGCATCAGAACACCGTCCTTTGAATGAGGAATTAAGTTAAAAGGTGCTTTCAGATATTATGTCACAAAGGAGCAACAAAAGCTCTGCTCTGTCGCAATGATGTCATGCATTTATTTAGGGAAAGTGTTCAAGTGTTCTCTTAGGGCCAATTCCAATTTTCATGTGACCAGTGCACTTGCCGTGTGTTCACTGGTGTCTGCAACGGCTAAAGCTTCAGGCTTGCCAACGTGCCTTTCCTGTTGCCCTCACCAAGGGTCAAACAACATGTTACATTAAACCAGGGCTGTGCAACTTCGGCCATCCTGCAGATGTTGGCCTACAACTCCCATAATCCCTGGCTCTGGCCCACTGTGGCTGGGGATTATGGGAGTTGAAGTCCAAAAACAGCTGGAAGGCCAAAGTTGAGCAGCCCTGGGTTCCCAACCTTGAATCTCCAGATGTTGTTGGACTGCTACTCCCATCATCCTCAGCCACAATGCCCAAAGGGATGATGGAGGTTGTAGTTCAACAACATCTGGAGACCCAACTCTTGTATTAAACATGTTGGTTGGCCCTGCATGTTTCCTTTTTTAAGTTAACTAGCAGCTGTCGGAGACCTGGTCAAGAACGGGACTGCACCATGTGAAGAAGGGATGTTTAACCTTTTCCCTGCAGTCCCAATGAAAATCACAGCCCTGGAGCCAATATTAGCCTGGGAGAGAAGGTGCCATTGCACCAATGGGAACTTTCCTTCCAGGACTAACAGCAGCTCTGTGAGGGATTATTTTCATCAAGGTGGTGACATAAGAGGAAAGGCTTATGTACTCCTTCCCCACATGTTGTGATCCTGATCACACATCATCCTCATGGCTGTAAATAAAAAAATAAATAAACTTTTAAAATATATACATACTAAACTACATATTCAGCAGGGAAGTTCACATGATCATTGGAGAGGAAAGCTGGTCTTGTGGTAGCAAGCATGACTTGTCCCCTTAGCTAAGCAGGGTCTGCCCTGGTTGCATATGAATGGGAGACTAGATGTGTGAGCACTGTAAGATATTCCCCTCAGGGGATGGAGCCACTCTGGGAAGAGCAGAAGGTTTCAAGTCCCTGGCAGCATCTCCAAGATAGGGCTTAGAGAGATTCCTGCCTGCAACCTTGGAGAAACCACTGTCAGTCTGTGAAGACAATACTGAGCTAGATAGATCAATGGTCTGACTCAGTATATGGCAGCTTCCTATGTTCCCATGTTTCTAAAGTTAGAGTAGAAGAAGTCTCCTATCTTAATTCGGGAGCAGTGCACAGTCCTGTTTGTCAATAGGGTGTGAGTTAAAACCAAGGTCAGAGGCACCACCCATGCTCGTGTGCTAAGCAGTTTGGCTGGAGGGCTCCCTCCCTCATTCAGCAGCTGTACCTAGCTGCTGAATGAAATAGGAGGGGAAGTCCCTCTGACCCAGCTGCTGCTTAGCACACAAGCACAGGTGGCATCTCCGACCTTGGTTTTAGCTCACATACAATTGACAAACGGGACCATGCACTGCTCCTGAATTAGGATAGAAGACTTCTTCTGCTCTAATTACAATTGTGTGAACTGCCCTAGTATATTGTGTGCTTTGGCCTGAATCCTCTCAGTAAATTGCTTTGGCTTTCCAGTGGCCACTTTGAAAATATGCCTAAAGAATCCAAATGAAAAACAATGTACTCTTTAAATTATTTTAATTATAAATAAATTATATTCTGTTTTATAACTGCTTCCCCTGTAAACACAAAGTAATCTTATGCGCGTTTGACTAAGACTTCACCCCCACACTCTCTACAGGATCCCCACTGGAACAAACGTCTAAATGACTAAACATAAATGATGATAAGGTAGAATACGACACAATTTTTCTTCCCTGGCACATAGAATGCTGCCTTCACCATGTCTTGGGAAACTATATTCCTCCAGAACATCTGTTGATACTATGGATATAAAGCACTCTGGAAACTCCAAGGCTCCTTGCACTTGGGATACAGCTAAGCAAACATCTCAGTTGTTTAAAAAAAAAATCCCTGGGACCAAAGGTGTAGGAGATTCATGGCGGCCCCACCATGCACTGCCACCGAGTACCTGTTGGGCTCCATACTTGGCACAGCCCCTGTGCCAATGCCAGTGTCCATGGGCCACCCCCTCACAAGGGAGAGAAAGGTAGCACGCAACTGGCAAACAAAGTCATCACCTCATCAGTTGGGAGAGATCAACTGATGGTGCTCCCATGCCTAATGCCAGCCACGCCTCCTATGTCAATGACATCAGTGCAGGGGGTGTAGCTAGCAATGGACACAGAAACACCACCTGTCTTCACCTTGCAGCCAGCAAGTGCTTCGTTTGCCAGCTGGGTATCAGGGAGATATCAAGGGGGTGTCCTCAGAGAGAGAAGGGGCTCCCAGGTAGCCCCTGGATGCTGGTGGCCTGCAGATACTTGTCCTCCTTTGTTTAGTGGTGGCAGTGCTACTGCCTGCAACATGTGGTTTCCAGGATGCTTAAGTCCATAGTAAGGACTCAACATTCTGATAATAGAAAATCCATTCAATGCTAGGGATTGTTAGTAATCTAGCCACCCGGCAGGGGAGTCTAGGGTGTAGCTCACAAGAGACCAGTCTGGGTCGCAGAGGCTAAAGCACGGCTCAGAATCTCTCTCTGGCTCAGTCTGGAGGCTGTCGATGCTCCACAGATGACGTGCGTTGTCTTCCAGCGTCTGACTGCAAGCTGCAGATGTGACAGGGATTCAAGGTTTATCAGCCTTCTGCAAGAGGCGTTTACTTTTCCTGATGGATTCCAGCTGCTGGTGCCACCTTGTGACTCTTCTCTGCTGTGGAGTCAATGGGGGTTGCCTGCTTAACTCATCATCTGGTTCGTCAGTCCTTGTCTCTGCTGCCTCAGACCTCTGTGTTTGCTCTGGAACAGCAGCCGGACCTGCCTCAGCCATCTCTTGGGAACCAACAGCCGGGCTCTACCCCTCAGGCACCCCTGTATCGGCTGGAGGGCTGTCCACATCCCCTTCCTGCTCGCTATCTGAGACCGGGGGCATGACAGGGATGTGCAAACAGGTTTGGAAACGAACCTGTTTGACATCAAACCTGTTCAGTTTGGTGGTTTGTTATTGGACCGAAACCCACCCCCTGCCCCCAGGTTTGGTTCATTATCGAGTCAAACACACACACCCTGTTTGGAGGAGTTCATGAGTTCAATTTTTTAAAAAGAAAAACTTTCAGAAATAGAACTCACCACCACTGCTGCTCCGGGGGCTTCTCCAAGACTGCAGGGGGGTCTCCAGAACTGTCTCCCCCAGCCAGTCTCCATTATTTGCCAAATCACCTGGTTTGGGTGGTCTTCAGCATGTTCCAGGCCTCACCCCCATGGCGGTGGCCATTTTGGAAGCCACCACACATGCCCAATGGTCCTCTGTGGCTATTTTTTTTAAACTTGTGAACCCCTCAAACCTGAACTGAACCGAAGGGGGGTCCAAGGTGCACAAAACTGAACATGCCTGGCAGCCTGGTCTGGCTCGAGTCCAATCTGGACTCAAACCAAATCAGGCAACCCGGTTTTTGTGCACACTCCTATTCAAAGCACTAAGGAGGGAGGTGTGTCATCTTTGGTTGTAATCTAAACTAAAGATAAATTTGGGCAAGAGGAGATAGAGTTTGCTTCATAATGGAGGTGACCATTAACGAGCTGGGCAAATTCTAAACCAATTAATCATGGATTTCAGTGACAACAGTTCTGCTACTCACACACCCTTCTACCTCAAGAATCAAGCAATTTGGGGATATTTTCCATGCTCATATGAACATCCATCTGCATATCTAATGTACAAGTTAGATGCTATTTCGGGCTATGGGGAAGATGCCACTCTATGAGTAAAGCTGCAGATTGGAATAAAAATACCAGGAAAGTGAGATTGGTTTTTCACTCTGCTTATGCTCCCAGCCAAAGTCAAGGAAGATAAGGACCTCACAAAGGAACTTAACAGGGTATTTCAGAAAGCTGTTAGAAGAGACAAGGAGCAGTATTACAATGACATCTGTAAAGACCTTGAGGATGGAAATAGACAATGAAAAACAAGGCAAGTTTTCCAAAAGATCTCTGAAGTCAGAAGGAGGTTCCAACCTCAAATTGGTATGTTAAGGGATGCCAAAGGTCAGATAGTAACTGATTCCGAGAAGATCAAACAGAGATGGAAGGAGTATACTGAAAATGTGTACAGCAGGGATGCCAGCATACTCTAGAAGATATTCCCTACTTGCAAGAACCTCTTGTACGGGAAGATGAAGTTAGATAAGCACTCCAGTCATTACCAAGTCGGAAGACTACAGGAATTGATGGAATAGCTGCAGAAATATGGCAAGCAACAGAAGAAGAATCAGTCAAGGCTCTAACCAAACTATGCCAGCAAATTTGGAGAACACCACAGTGGCCAACAGATTGGAAGAGGTTGGTCTACATACCCATACCAAAGAAAGGAGACTTAACAGATTGCGCAAACCATCGCACAATATCCTTAATTTCACATGCTAGCAAAATAATGCTCAGGATCATCCAACACAGATGAGAGCCCTATGTAAAAAGGGAAATGTCAGACATTTAAGCTGGTTTCAGAAAAGACCGAGGGACAAGAGACATCATTGCTGATGCACGCTGGATAATTGAGAAAGCCAAAGAATACCAAAATGAAGTTAATATGTGCTTTATTAGCTACAGAAAAGCCTTCGATTGTGTTGACCATGTCAAATTGTGGAATATTCTTAGGAAAATGGGCATCCCAGAATAACTCATTGTTCTCATGAGAAACCTATAAACAGGACAGGAAGCCACAGTCCAGATGGAACATGGTGAAACAGACTGGTTCCAGATTGGCAAAAGAGTAAGGCAAGTCTGTATACTTTCTCCTTATTTATTCAATTTATATGCTGAACATATACTGAGAGAAGCTGGATTGGAAGAAGATGAGCATGGTTTTAAAGTTGGAAAAAGAAACATCAATAACGTGCGCTACGCTGATGACACCACTTTGATAGCTGAGAATGCAGATGATCTCAGGCTCTAGTAATGAAAGTCAAGGAGCAAAGTGAAAAAATGGAATTACAACTAAATGTAAAGAAGACTGTAAAGGGTTGCAATGAAGGCCTTGGAAAGGATATTTAGATTTTATTTTTTATTTTATTTTTTTATTTACATATTTTTATACCACCCAAAACTTATGTCTCTGGGCGGTTTACAACAAATAAAAACAACATTAAAACATTAGTTAAAAACAAAAACAAGAAACCCAAAACACAACAATTAAAAAAAAACAACAATGCTCTAAAACAACATTAAAAACAATCAAAACAGCATCAGTTAAAAGCCTAGGTGAACAGATGTGTCTTTAAAGACCTTTTAAAAGCTGTCAGATGGGGAGGCTCTTATTTCACTAGGGAGCGCCTTCCAAAGCCTCGGGGCAGCAACGGAGAAGGCCCGTCCCTGAGTAGCCACCAGACAAGCTGGTGGCAAATGCAGATGGACCTCTCCTGATTATCTCAATGGGCGGTGGGGTTCATAACGAAGAAGACGTTCTCTTAAATACCCAGGGCCCAAGCTGTTTAGGGCTTTATAGGTTATAACTAACACCTTGTATTTTGCCCGGAAACATATCGGCAGCCAATGTAACTCCTTCAATACAGGAGTAATATGGTCTCTCCTTGATGACCCAGAGACCAGCCTGGCTGCCGCATTCTGAACCAACTGGAGTTTCCGGACTACGTACAAGGGCAGCCCCACATAGAGCACATTACAGTAATCCAGTCTGGAGGTTACCAGCAGATGTACTACTGTTTTGAGGTCATCTATCTCAAGAAACGGATGCAGCTGGCATATCAGCCAGAGCTGACAGAAGGCACCTCTGGCCACTGCCTCAACCTGGGACACCAGGGAGAGACTCAGATCCAGAAGCACCCCCAAACTGCATACCTGTTCCTTCTGTACCTGTTCCTTCTAGGGAAGTGTGACCCCATCCAGAACAGGCAGATCAAAATCGTCTCCAGTTTCGACCCTGGAGCATGAGATGCCATGATGTGTCTAAGAAGAAGCAAACTAGAAAAAGTATTGCTGCTTTTGAAATTTGGTGCTGGAGAAGACTTTTGAGGATACCATGGATAGCCAGGAAAATAAACAAATGGATCATAGAACAAATCAATCCAGAATTACTGGATACTTCAGACACATTATGCTAAAACCCAGCTCCCTTGAGAAGTCCATAATGCTGGGAAAGTTTGAAGGAAAAGAAAGAAGAGGACGACCAGCAGCAAGGTGGATGGACTCAGTTACGACAACAATGAATGCACCACTGAGAGACCTTAGACTAAGTTGAAGACAGATCATCTTGGAGAGAATCTATCTATGTGTTCGCTATGAGTCGACACCAACTTGACGGCACTTAATCAATCAATCAATCAATGCTCCCAGCACTTTAGAGACGAAATGCACAAAAATATATTATCTAAACTGACCGTATTAATGTTTGGAACATAGGAATCTGCCTTATACCGAGTCAGACCTTTGGTCCATCTAGCTCAGTATTATCTAACCAGACTGTCAGCAGCTTCTTCAAGGTTGCAACCGTGCAAAAAGTGGAGACTCAGGGGCCATGAAAAATGCCAATAGTTGCAGAAACACTGCTAGTACTGCATAAATTAACCAAAGATCTGTATGGAGGAAAAAAGCAAGACACGTATGTCCATATAACAATCCTTGAGATGCTATATTATAAGTCAAGGGTTAATGAATAACAATACCAATCAGTAATCTAGAAAAACTAGAAAAAGTAGCAACAATCTAGCAGATAAATCTGCACATGCATATAACCAAGTATTACAACTCAATAAATAAATCAAATGTCATAACAAGGAATAAATGTACTTATGAACCAGACATATGGATATTGCAAAAAAACAGCATAAATATATAAAAAATGTGATACTGGTCCATATGAAGAATAAATGAAAAAACTCTGACAATGATGAAAATTCCTAAATGAGTGAAAATAACACTAATATTGTAGATAATGTCTGAGTATGCATGTTGAAGAATATAGCATCACAAAAAAGGACAGAAACTTCTTCTTTAGTGAAAATGAAGTCTTGCCAAGCTGATATTGTTTTGGAGGAAAGTTTCTTTAGGTTTAACGAACAATTTTACCTTCAACAGAAGGGGGTTGCCATGGGCAATACAATGGCTCCTAGCCTTGCCTGTCTCTTCATGTCCGAATTAGAAGAAGCCACTATTCTATCTCGAGAATGCAATCCTTTTTTTGAGTACATTATTTTCTACAAATGATTTATTGATGACATTTTTTTGATCTTTAGGGATTGCAAAAAACTTACTGAATTTGATCAATGGATCAACTCGATTCATTCTTCTATCAAATTCAGTTTGGCTTCGAATCCTTATAGAGTAGCATTTTTGGACACCTACATCAATATAGGATGTGACAGGTCTATTTTACTGATTTACTGATTACTGATTGGTATTGTTATTAATTAACCCTTGACTTATAATATAGCATCTCAACGATTGTTATTATAACCGCCCTGAGCCATTTTGGAAGGGTGGTATATGAATCAAATAAATAAATAAATAAAATATGGACATACGTGTCTTGCTTTTTTCCTCCATACAGATCTTTGGTTAATTTATGCAGTATTAGCAGTGTTTCTGCAACTATTGGCATTTTTCATGGCCCCTGAGTCTCCACTTTTTGCACGGTTTCTTTCCTAATCATTTTTTTCTCCTATTTGGCGTGCATCCCGTTTTATTGCTGTTCTTCAAGGCTGCAGGCAGGAGTCTTTCTCAGTCCTGTCTGGAGATGCCAGGGAGGAACCTTGGAACCCTATACATGCAAACATGTAGATGCTCTTCCCAAAGTGGCCCCACCCCCAAGGGGAACATCTTACAGTGCTCACATGTAGTCTCCCATTCAAATGCAAACTAGAGCAGACTCTTCTTAGCAAAGCGGACAAGTCATGCTTGTTACCAGAAGACCAGCTCTCCTTGTATTGTTTTACCATAGACAGTAAGACCAAGGATCAGAATTCTTTTTTTTTATTCACATGCGACAGCTACTTCAAGATCTTGGCAGCTAAAACCACATGGCAAATAAAGCAAGTACCAACGTATACAAGTTATGTTATGCAGGCACTTGGCATCTGTGTGGAGACATGTTGAGCCCCAAATCCTATCAGCTTTGCCAACAGTGAAACTGAGGAAGCATACCAATTTATTATCAGGAGGAAATGCAGAAGTTGAAACCTTATTTTATGACAATCTTTGGCGGGGGGGGGGCGTGCATGCGCCAGCACGTGTGTGCTGAGGCTGAATAAAGCCTACTAGATTGGAGCCTTTTTTTGACCAGAAAAACCCATCACGACATGTGTGATGATGACACAGGCGTTTTTAATTTGCCATTTCATGTTCACAGCAAATTAGGTGACTCTGCTTCTTCTTCCCTGCATTAAAAATGACAGTCTCCAAAGTTAGCCGTTTTCCCCAGATGCTCCAAATGCCATTGCAGAGAAATCATGAGCAAATCACAGTGAATTAAAATCACCTCTACTTCTCATAATATGAAACACTCGATGTGGTCTCTGAATGGCAGCTCCACATGCCAGAACAAAGAAAGATCATGTGCATCCGGTTGGAGGAAAGTGGAATACAGAACTTGCAATCTGTGTGCTCTGTCAGATCAACACTGTGGAAGGCAAAGAACAATTCACAGTTACAAGTGGAGTATAAACTCTATGCTACCAAGACCATCCAAAACTTCATGGTGCAGGTCAGTATACAGAGCCACTCATGGGGGCTATTCACACGATTAGCAAAAATCGGGCTAGGAGAGCCTAGCCCGACTTTTGCTAATCATAAGAACCACTGGGCTTGGCTGCGAGCCCGGTGGTTCTTGAGCAGCTAACCCGCTCAAGTAGCCCACCCCTTAGCCCAGTTTTGCAGAGCAAGTGCTCCGCAAACCCGGGCTATTGGATCATGAGTAGCCGCAGCACGGCTCCACGCTGTGGCTACTTGCGAGTAGACCCCCGGAGTGGAGGCGAAAAACTGCCTCCCGGCTCCGGGAGTTTCCCCAGTATGCCCTGAGCACTCACGCAGGGCATGCTGGAGCTCCCCAGCCCCTGCCGGCTCAATCACGGAGCCGGCAATTGTGTGGGCAGTCAATCCAGCCGCCCAGGGCTCCCTGACCGTTCGTGTGTGGGGAGAGCGGGCTTAGCCCACTCTTCCTGCGCACAAGAAGAAACTGGGTCTCACTGATTGTGAGACCCAGTCCATATCTGAAGAATATAAGAGCCTTGATGGATCAGATTTAAAGTTTATCAAGTCCAACATTCTATTTCCCAGGATGGCCAACCAGATGCCTCTGGGAAGCTCAAAAGCAGGGCGTGAAGGAAAGGACCCTCCTCTGCTATTGCTACCCACAGCAACTCATCATCAAAATGTATTACAGATGCACAAAAACAAAAGTAAGCCACAAGACAGTATGGCTTCCTTATGCATCAACTAAATGTAAAGAAGACTAAACTAACGACAACGGGTACAGCAACCAGCCTCAGAACTGACAATGAAAACATTTTAAGTGGTGGATAGCTTCTGCCTTTTAGGATCAACCAGCAACAGTAAAGGATCCAGCAGTCAAGAAATACGCCGCAGACTAACACTTGGTAGGGTTGCAATGAAGGGCTTGGAAAGGATATTTAGATGCCATGATGTGTCTATACCTACAAAGATTAGAATCATTTGGACAATGGTTTTTCCCATGACACTCTATGGATGCGAAAGCTGGATTTTGAAGAAGCAAGATAGAAAAAGCATTGATGCTTTTGAACTTTAGTGCTGGAGAAGACCTTTGAGGATACCATGGACAGCCAGGAAAACAAAAAAATGGATCATAGAACAGATCAATCCAGAATTTTCACTCAAGGCACAAATGACCAGGCTCAAACTATCATACTTCAGACACATTATGTGAAGATGCAGCTCCCTCGAGAAGTCCATAATGCTGGGAAAAGTTGAAGGAAAGAGAAGAGGACGACCAGCAACAAGGTGGATGGACTCAATTACAACAGCAATGAATGCACCACTGAGAGACCTTAAAGGCCAAGTTGAAGACAGATCATCTTGGAGAGAATCTATCTATGTGGTCACTAAGAATCGACACCGACTTGACAGCACTTAATCAATCAAATCAATCAATGCATCATCTTCAGATGATATGTATTATTTACATTTTTATCCCTGTCACCTCCAAGGAGCTCAGGGTGGTGTACTCATCTACCATCTTATCCTCTCAACAACCCTGTGAAGTAGATTAGGCTAAAGCCAAAACGCAGCAGCTTCTAAATATCTTCTGATGTATCATATCTTTAATAGCATCTTCTGCTCACTTCATCTTTGGAATATACTTCTAGTATGACTGGATTATCTTGTGTGCGCATCCTTTTAGGAGGGGATAAGCACTCTTTGTTTGCAGTTATTTTCCTTCCAAAGTTACATCTGATCTTTCCTCCTTGATACTTGCTGGATTCTGACCATGTACTTTAAATTCCAAGAAGCAATCTTATCTGAAATTGTTTGAATCCAGAAGCTGTACTTGGATCCAGAAGCTGTAGCCTTTGTCTGCTCTTCCCACCATTTGAAAATTGAATTATCTGGAGTGGCCAAATATGTATTTGAGCTTTATAGCTATATTTGTTAGTCAGACAGGCCATAATAGGGGATTTTTGAAACAAAGCGTACAGGGACTTTAAGATCTCAACAAAAAGGGGCTTTGGGGATAAAGGGAGAATCATGTATTCGCATAGGCTGACATCCAGACTAAGAAAGTTCTGGTGCTATGTGAGAAGCAGGGAGAGTGAATATTGATTCTCTCCTTCCCCAGGAAGTGCTCTATGCTATATGAAATATGTCCCTGAGAACTGTGTGACCCTCATGGACATATTTCCATGTGGCACAAAGCACTTCCAGGGGAAGGGGAGGTTGTCAAAATCCCCCTCCCCATCCGTGATGATCACCGCTGCCGAGTTAGCCGAAGCCATCGGGAGCACCCCACTTCTCATGTAGGAACATACGAAGCTGCCTTATACCGAGTCAGACCATTGGTCCATCTGGCTCAGTTTGTCTACACAGACTAGCAGTGCTTTCTCCAGGTTGCAGGCAAGAGTCTCTCTCAGCCCTATCTTGGAGATGCCAGGGAGGGAGCTTGGAACCTTCTGCATATAAGCATGCAGGTGCTCTTCCCAGAGTGGCCCCATCTGAGAGAATATCTTATAGTGCTCACACATGTAGCATCCCATCCAAATGCAAACCAGGGCAGACTTTGCTTAGCAAAGGGGACAATTTGTGCTTGCTACCACAAGACCAGCTCTCGCACCAGCCCCTGTGCGAGTGCCAGAACTGTATATATTGGGAACTCATCAGGAGGACTGCTGTTTCTCATGTAGCACCAGCACTTCCTTGGTCTGGATTTTGATGACCTTCCCTTCCATGGAAGCGCCTTGTCCCACATAAAAATAGGAAGCTGCATGACTCTCTGGAGGCTGCATGACTATTGGGGACATACATGCTTCTCATGTAGCACCAGCACTTCTTTAGTCTGGATGATGGCCTTAGTTTAGATTTTTATTTTTTATTTTAAGTTGGGAGGAATGCACAGCAAAGGACTTCTGGAATCCAAACCATTCCCTAGATGTAAATAGCACTTTTAGTTTCTAGATGTCCCTCAAGGCCTTTCAGTAAGAGAAATCATACATGCTTCTAAACAGAAAAGCATTTTTCTGTTTGAAATTTAGCAAATTCCATTCAAATTACACTTGAGCATGTGATTCTCTGTGGATTAATTTCTATTGAAGGAAGCAGAGGAAAGTTTAACAGAAATAATGCTAAGTGCTAAAGTATTTAATCTTGCCTAAATATCACTGAAGCAGCTAGGAGCAAACCCACAGGAAACACTGATAAAATGGAAAATTACAGCCCCCAGTGAGGATTTGCCGCCAATATAGTATTAATTCTGTTTCAGTCCAGATGATGCAATAAAAATTAGTGAGAATGTAGTTCATAAGGATAATGACTGGAAGTGTTATCCTGAAAGATTCTAGGTAGCTATAGAGAGTCTGCATCTGCATTTATTATTATTATTAATAATAATAATAATAATAGATACACTGCAGGAATAATAGACTGGACCCAGGCAGAGCTAGAGACGCTAGATCGTAAGACCAGGAAAATCATGACCATCAATCATGCTCTGCACCCCCACAGTGATGTCGATAGGCTATACCTCCCTCGCAGCTCAGGTGGAAGAGGAATGCTGCAAGTCCATCAAACAGTAGAGGAGGAGAAAAGAGGCCTTGAAGAATATATCAAGAACAGTGAAGAAGATGCACTTAAAATGGTCCATAACGAGAAACTATTCAACACCAATGAAACAAAGCAGGCCTACAAGAAAGAACAAGTCAAGAACCGAGTAGAAAAATGGAAAAAGAAGCGCCTGCATGGTCAATATTTGCACAATATAAGTGGAAAATCAGACATCACCAAGACCTGGCAATGGCTTAAGAATGGCAACTTGAAGAAAGAAACAGAGGGTTTAATACTGGCTGCGCAAGAACAGGCACTAAGAACAAATGCAATAAGAGCAAAAGTCTAAAAATCCACAACAAACAGCAAGTTCCGCTTTTGTAAAGAATCAGATGAAACAGTGGACCACCTAATCAGCTGTTGTAAAAAGATCGCACAACTGACTACAAACAAAGGCATGACAAGGTAGCAGGGATGATACACTGGAACATCTGCAAAAAATACAAGCTACCTGTAGCCAAAAACTGGTGGGACCATAAAATTGAAAAAGTTGTAGAAAATGAAGATGCAAAAATATTATGAGACTTCCGACTACAAACAGACAAACATCTGCCACACAATACACCAGATATAACTGTAGTCGAGAAGAAAGAAAGAAAAGTTAAAATAATCGACATAGCAATACCAGGGGATAGCAGAATAGAAGAAAAAGAAATAGAAAAAATCACCAAATACAAAGATCTACAAATGGAAATGGAAAGGCTGTGGCAGAAAAAGACCAGAATAATCCCAGTGGTAATTGGCACCCTGGGTGCAGTTCCAGAAGACCTTGAAGAGCACCTCAACACTATAGGGGCCACAGAAATCACCATCAGCCAATTACAAAAAGCAGCTTTACTGGGAACAGCCTATATTCTGCGACAATATCTATAACAGCAACAACATTGACAATATAATTCAGCACCCCAGGTCCTTGGGAAGAACTCGATGTCTGGATAAAACAAACCAGTCAATAACACCTGTCTGACTGTGTAAATAAATAATAATTAAAAAATAATGAATTGGACCAAAAACTGGTGGCCAAGCTAAACCAACTGAGGCATGTTCATTTCTATGAAAGCTTAGAAGAAAAGAGATGTGAGAGGTCATCAGACAGGCCTCACTTTAATGGACAATGGCAGGGTTCTCAATCTTGGGTCCCCAGATGTTGAGGGACTACATTATTCTAAGCCACAATGGTCCCTTGGGACCTAAGTTTGAGAACTCCTGGATTAAAGCAAAGAGAAAACAGAGCAAACAAGATTGCTTAAGAACCGGCTTAATTTTAAAGGTAAAGTGTGCCATCACGTCAATGTTGACTCCTGGCACCCATAGAGCCCTGTGGTTTTCTTTTGGTAGAATACAGGAAGGGTTTGCCATTGCCATCTCCCGTGCAGTATGAGATGATGCCTTTCAGCACTTTCCTATACTGCTGCCACCTGATATAGGTGTTTCCCATAGTCTGGGAAACACCTATATCAGGCAGCAGTCTGGGAAACATACCAGCAGGGATTCAAACTGGCAACCTTCTGCTTGTTAGTCAAGCATTTCCCCCCTGCACCACTTAAGGTCACTTGGCTTAATTTTACTTGGTGCTTAACAAAACATTCTTTTGAGAGATCATCCTAGCATAAAGGCAATGAATGATCTACAGTACTGTACAGAGGTAAACCAACAGTTTTACTTCAGAGGTGTGGCATGACAAACATGGCATAGTGCTGGATGATTTGCCTCACCTAAAGTAGAATTTCTGAACTGATGGTGTTTGATCTTAAAACTAGTACAACTTGATAGGTTGCACCAACAGTGCCATGACCATATTTAGGAGAAAGAGGGAAAAGACTCTTGAAGAGAGAAAGAGGAGAAACAGATAAAGGCAATCTAGACAGACAGATGAGGGGGGTATAAAGAAGATAATATACAAGCAAAGAAAGTTAAAGTGGGTCTCATATTGTAGGTTTGGGTTAAAAAAGATGAAGGGTAGTGAATGCAAAGAATGCATTGTGTTGTACCTGAGTTCAGATGTCTGTACACACATCGATGTTTTTGTGTAAATGGCTGTAGATTCGTTTTAAAAGTGAACCTGGATACAGGGCCCCTGAAATGCAAGATACAGATAGGAAATGTAGTAGTATACATATGTTGCACATAATATGTGAATAACTATACCTGCATACAGAACTGTACACTGATTGTTAAAGTGTTTAACATAGTGTGTGAATATTTTTGATTTATTTATTTATTTATTACATTTATATCCCGCTCTTCCTCCAAGGAGCCCAGAGCGGTGTACTACATACTTGAGTTTCTCCTCACAACAACCCTGTGAAGTAGGTTAGGCTGAGAGAGAAGTTACTGGCCCAGAGTCACCCAGCAAGTATCATGGCTGAATGGGGATTTGAACTCGGGTCTCCCCGGTCCTAGTCCAGCACTCTAACCAGTACACCACACTGGCTCCACAATGCTGGAGCCAGCATTGAGCTTAAGACAAGCCTGGATTCAAAACTTACTCACCATTGCTGAATTCAGTCAAAATAGGAAACCAGAGGTCCCTTCACTTCTGGTTTCCAAAGCCGCATGTCCGAATTTGGCAAACTGGAGTTAAGGGCAAAAAGGGGCCTACAGTTTCCCTCGCCAAACTCTACTCTGAACCTTTGGTCAGAATGGAGTTTCACCACCCTTAACTCTGGTTTTGTGGTGCCAGTGTTACATCCAAACACTGGCACTGCAGTTTGGGCCTCATGGAACCAGAACGCAGGGAGGAAGCTCCTCCCTCACTATGGCACGATTGGCTGTGTGGGCTGTCCTTCTGTCACAGCCAGCTCCTGCACCTCTCTGCAGTCTCACTGGCTGCATAGGGGCATCTCTTCGTGTCACCCAAAAGTGGATGGGAGAGCAGTGGATGGGGGCTCAGAACCGCAGGTCCACTGGACCCACAGTTCCACATTACGTCTGAACTGGGCCTATATTTCGTGAAGTCCCTGGAGGTTCTTTTGAGCTCTATGTTTCTGAAAATATGATGTGAAATTAATATGAAAACACTAATTCAATCAAGCTTTTAAAAAGGAAGATGCTGTGCTGCATCTACATGTGAACATTATGAACTTATCTGCTCATATCAAGGGCCTTTTTTCTCCCCTTAATTTGCCCTTTGTGGATATTAATTCACAGCAGTAGCCAGTGAAGTGGTCTGTGTGTAGGAACCACCAGCAGTCATTCTTGGGTGATTGACACGGAAAAGGAATTCCCATCCTTAACAGAAACTGATGGGAGGCAGTGGTAGGTAGGGAGCACCCAGTGCTGCAATTACAGGGCAAAAGTCTGTAAAGCCTTAATGAAATCCATAAGTCCCATTATCCTAGTTCCCTCCAATTTTAGTCAAATCGTGATCTCCCCATAAATACAGTAGCTATG
This sequence comes from Hemicordylus capensis, assembly GCF_027244095.1. Lineage (NCBI taxonomy): Eukaryota > Metazoa > Chordata > Lepidosauria > Squamata > Cordylidae > Hemicordylus > Hemicordylus capensis. Next base: position 33,080,123 of record NC_069660.1, on the reverse strand, counting down.
AGTCCAGGACAAAAGATAAGTATTCCAGGCTGCCTCTGCCCCATCCCTGTAATCCGAGCACTGGTGGGTACCTCAGTCCGTATCATTCAAGTGCACTCACTGCCAAATTGTCCCCATGAAGGCTGCAGACTTCTGCATGGGTATACTGTATATCTTGTCTGCAACTACACACTAGCTCAGTGTTGCCTCCGTAACTTCCTTTTTCTGTTAAGGATGGGTTTCCTCTTACCTTGCTTCCATACAATCACTTCTACCAAGGTTTTCCTCCTATCTTGCTTCCACACAACTGAAAATTGGAAGCACACACAGCTCCCAAACCCAGTTTTTGATTGTGTGAATGACCTCTAAGTGTCATACCCTGCTAGCTTGGCAAAGAGGCACCTTTTAATGTGGCGATTCTCTTTTATTTAGCAGGGGGAGAGTAACTGGCCCTATCTACCCCCAGCACAGTACCTCCAGTGACTGTTGCTGGTGTCTATGGTGTTTCTTTTTAGTTTGTGAGCCCTTTGGGGACAGGGATCCATCTTATTTATTTATTATTTCTCTGAGCCATTTTTGGAAGGGCAGTATAGAAATCAAATACATACATACATACATACATAAGCCAAAGTGAATTTTGATCACTTCACTTTTTTTTTTAATGAAGAGCTCTTTTTTTTTAGGAAGAGCTTAACTCTTCCTCTAGCCCATGTGTGAAAATTCAAATTTACCTACTTCTGCTGCTCAATTGAGGCTTATAAAATGATGCATGGAGCGGAGAATGTGGATAGAGAGACACTTTTCTCCCTCTCTCACAACACTGGAAAAATGAAAATGATTGGCAGGAAATTTAGAACAGAGTAAGGAAGTACTTCTTCACACAGCACATAGTTAATCAGTGGAATTCTCTGCCACAAGATGTAGTGATGGGCACTAGATTATATGGCTTTACAGGGGGATTGGATGAATGAACGGAGGAAACATCTATCAATGGATACTCATCATGATGGCTATCAGTTACCTCCAGGCTCAGAGGCAGCGTGCCTGAATACCAGTTGCAAGAGAGCAAGGGTGAGAAAGGGGGCATGTCTTTATCTCCTGCTTGTGGGCTTCCCACAGGCAACTGGTTGGCCATTGTGGAAAACTGGATGCTTGGCTAGACAGGCCTTGGCCTGATCCAGCAGGTCTCTTCTTACTTCCAGGCCATTGTATTGCCTGCCACTTTGTCTCTCAGTGTGTAGAGTGAGCCATTTTTGCCACTGACATTCCTTGACTTTTGGAGCTCTAAGTCTTTATGTAATTGATGGGAGACCCTATACCTAGGGGTCAGTGGAGATCTTTTTCGTGTTTCCTTTTGCTTAGAAGAGGCTGAAGCAGCAGTCCTGACTTAAAAGCTGATTTTGATTGGAAAATAAACAACTATAAAGTACAATAAATCCCATTGAAGAGTCCCAGTCAAAACATCCCAATGAACGGCTAATGCCCTACTAATCAAATCCAGATGTCACTGACTTGTCTGGCACTAATTGGTTGACTTGCTGAATAAGGAACAGTTTAACCTAAAGGAGAGCCCTGCATCCTGCAGGAAGAGCTTTGGGATGTAAAGAGTGTGTCAACTCAGCCTAGAGCCAGGGTTGCTTTTTATTTCGCTACTACATGGATGAGCAAGACTTTTGTTTGGAGAACAGAGGGCGAAATTCAAGAATGAGGCGTCGAATTAAAAAAACCCTCTTTTAAATTAATTTTAAATGAGGAGTCGAATTAAAAAAAAACCTACTCACATGCCCAGCATATTGCGATGTCCCTAAATGTGTGCTCATTGTTCAAGACTGCACAACCGCAGCCCTCCCAGCTGTTTGGGGCCACAACTCTCCCCTGTCCAGTGTCCTCTATAACAGGAATTCCTAGATGTTGAGTATGTCCCGGCAGCCCCAGCTGCAATGGCCTTTGGCTGGGGATTATGGGAGTTGTAGTCAACAACAACAACTGTTAGCGGGAACACTGCTCACAATCTAAAAAGAAATAAAAGATAGACGCCAGCAACAGTCACTGGAGAGGTAATGTGCTGGGGGTGGATAGGGCCAGTTACTCTGCCCCTGATAAAGAGGATTGCCACGTTAACAAGGTACCTCTTTGCCCACTCAGCAGGGACAAAACTAGGTTATTGAAAAGAAAAGGCTATTGAAAAGAAGAGAACAGCAGCTTTCTGATCTCAAGCACCATTCCATCAGCCAGAGCCCAATTCAGACATTATGCTATACACTATACAAGTGTATAGATGTCTGTACACTCATACATGTGTTTGTGTGAATGACTGTATCTTTGTGTTCATTTTAAAAGTGAACCCGGATACAGGCCCTTCGAATGCATGTACAGATAGGAAGTGTACTTCTGTACCTGCATTCAGCATAACATGTGAATAACTGTACCTGTTTACAGATCTGTACCTGTGTAAACTGTACACTCGTTGTTCAAGTGTTAAACATAATGTGTGAATGGGTCTCAGGAGTCAGGAGGACTGGGGCTTAAGAACTGCAGATAGGCTTGAGGAGTGGCTGCTTAACTCGTCCAGTGGGTTACAACATTTATAAGACTCCTGGGATTTGCTTTGCTTTGCTTATACTCTTGTGAACAAGAAATGGGGGGGGGGTTTGATTTAAATACATGTATTATTATATGTGTAAAATATGTATTTAAGTTGATTAATTTAAATATCTTAAATGATTAAATATACCTCTACATTCATTTCATTTCAGTGTGGATTCTGGAAGAAATAGGGGAGGGGTACACAAGCTGTACTCTCAACAAAGAGCAAGCCACCAGTGAACGCTTCAGGTAAGCAGCTTGGGCAACTGCCCAGCTCACCAACCACTAAGGCCAGCCTGCATGAGAGCAAAACATGGTAGCCCCATGCTGAACTCCTTGATATGTAAACTGTATTCTTCTGCTAGGGCCTGTATACTTCTCTTCCTGGGGCCATAATTGGTTAGCCAGGATTCTGATGAGGTAAAGGCACTCATCTTAGGCTCTTCCTTGATTCTCATGGGTGTTGCTTTGCTGTTGGCGGGACTTAGTCCTGAATGTGATCAGAAGCCAGGTCCTCCCCTTCCACATCCCCAGCTCTGTCCTTCCATCCCTTCTACCCTTGCAGTTACAAAGGTTTAGCACTTACGTTGACTTAACATTATGAATATGTAAGCAGTAGCAGCCAGACCAAACGAGCTGGCAGAGGGGGGACAAACTGCAGAGGTGCAGTGCAGGATACTCCGTTCTGCCTTGCCCTGGCTACCTCTCTCCCACTCTCATCTTGCCCCACCCCAAGCCCAGTTGTCTGGTAATTTGCCCAGTTGGTAATTTGCCCACTCCCGGCAGATATCCGCAGTTTAGGCTCACTGTCAGCCTTTAAGCAAGCCCTAAAAACTTATTTGTTTGGCCTGGACTTCCAAGGCTTGTAAAGAGTTGTTGTTTTAAAAAAGTATTTTAATTGGTTTTAAATTGTTTATATTGTTTTTGAATTGTTTTAATATTGTTTTTAGCACTGTGTGTTTTTGTGTCTTTTTGAAGGTTGTTGTGTACTGCCCAGAGCTTCTGGATGGAGCGGTTTATAAATGTAATAAATAAATAAAATAAAATAAAATAAAATAATTCTCAGCTGAGTGAATTACCAGCCTGCTAGCCTTGGGACAGGGTGAGACAAGAAAAGAAGAGAGGTAATCAGAGCGGGGCAAAACATTCGCATTACTGCCACTGCACTTGTGGCTTGTTTTCTGCCCCCATCAGCTCATTTGTACCGGCTGCCACTGTGTGTAGCAATGTTTCTACCCCATCATAACTTCACTACAACAATTTGACTTGCAGTTGCAAGTTGCAATCCTATTCTCATCAGCCAGCATAACTCAAGGATTGCATCGTTAGCAGCCTTTTACCACTAGCCACTTTAAGACATTAAATACTTTGTCAGAAGTAGTCTGAGTGTGACAGCAGAGCTGACTGTTAAAGGAAACGGTTAGGGATTGAAGAAACAGTTAGGGCTGAAGTAAGAGCATTCAGACAAAAATGGGGAAAGTAAACTCAAGGGTTAATGGAAGTAAATGAGAAAATCCCCACTGATCCTTTATAATCCTTATGGTCTGAGTGCAGCTGTCAATCATTAGCAGAACCCCCCTCCTTTTTAAAAAAGTATTCCCTGATGGGTAGGTTATTTCAAACACATATATGTTTTCCAGCAAAAATATCTTGGCAGGACATTTTCCAATTTGAAGGGGGAATATATGACTAAAATGTGGTGCATAAATTTGAACACGATCAAGTTTCTTTTAGTAGTTAAAATCTATTTAAAGTGTCTATTCAAGCTCATTTTCATCTTTTCAAGTAAGTATAAGCAAGCAATATACATATACTGTAAAAGGTAGAAAGGCCTTACCCATAAAATGTAAGCTCTGCTTTATTGAGCAAAGAACAGGCTCTGACAGCACATATACCATTCCAGTCCTTTTCAGAAAGTTACTGGCATACAAAATTCATTTGATCAAACAGTATCATATTCAATTTGAGCCATACAGAGCTTCAGATACGCCAGTAGTAATAGGAGTCGTCTAAATAGTCCATGTGGTTTATGAACACTGATGCATGAATAGTTTTGTTGGCAGACTATGCCTTGATGCCTTCAGCTCTCTTCTTATGGAGTGCTATAATGTGGATGATTACACATCACTTAAACCAGAATAGCTGTAATTCTCATCCTTTCTGTACTAACTATAACTCATGCAAATTAGACGCCTCACTTAACTGAGAAGTATATTCCCTTTTATACATGAAATTAGACTGGAACAGCAATTTGTCCATTGCTAAGTGCTGTAAAAGTATATAAGGAGTTGCTTAATACACGATGTCCAGCCATTGGTCCGTTAGGTCTACTAATGTCTACCCTGATTGGAAGAAGCTGTCTAGGATCTTAGGGTGTCTTTTCAAAGCCTGCTACCGAAGCCTTTTCACTGCTTGAAGTGAAAATTCAACTAACTGCTTCTGCCTGCCTCCTCCTTGTCTCAGCCTATCACATCAACCACACTCTTGAAGTCTTCTATGGATTATGAAGACCATGATGTCTTCGTAGGTACATAGGACACTTCCTATGATGTCACATGCAAAGGGTGTGTGGCCTCAAGCTCCAGAGAGCCCGAGCAAACTCTGCCCTGTCATTTCAGGCAGCGCTTGCTGCCTGGAAGCAGCTATTTCTCTTGATCTTCCTCGATGGAGAGAGAGAGAGGGAAATAGAGGCTTTCAGGCAGCAAATGCTGCCTGGAATGAAAGAGCAGAGCTGGCTCAGGGCTCGCTGGAGCCTGGGCGGTAGGAGGGGGTGGAGTTCCCTCGAGGCTGTTCCAGAGCCCAAGCCATGCCCCGTGCATGTGACGCCACATGCATGGGACATTGCTTGAGGTGCCACCAGGCAGGACCAGACCCAGGCTGCCGTTCGGCTGGCTCCGCGCCTGCATATGTGCATGCACTGTTCACTGGATTGAATATCATGAGGCTGTTCTCATGACATGAGCTGCCTGAGCTACCCTAGGCAGCTCGGTTCATCTGGAGCACTTGGAGCAGAGGGCTCCCAGCTGCTCTAGAAGAGGGTAGCCTGACTTTCTTGCCAGCATTTTACCAAGGTAAAATTTATTTATTTATGTATTGTTAAATGTAAATATCATCTTTCATTGAAAACAATCCCAAGGCCGTTTACAAAAGTTTTAAAAAGCATATAATAAAAATAACAGTTAAAAGTATTAAGCTAAAAATATGAAAACAAATCTGATTTAAAATATATAATATACAAACACAAAAACAGTACATGGATAAAAACACACAGAAGCAGCAATAAAACAATCATGTAAAGGCCTGGATAAAAAGTCAAGATTTAACAAGCTTTCTAAAAACTGTGATGGAGTCCGAGGAGCAAATGGCCACTGGGAGAGCATTCCAAAGTCTGGGGGCAGCAACAGAGAAGGCCCTGTCCCACGTGCACGATAACCGAGCCTCCCTCATTGTCAGCACATTGTCAGAGCAGAAACCCCTCAGATGATCTCGTCAAGAGGGCAGCAACCCTTGGGAGCAGGTGGACCCTCAGGTATCCCAGGCCCAAACTGTTAAGGGCTTTAAAGGTCAAAACCAGTTACTTGAATTGGACCTGGAAACACACTGGTAACCAGTGCAGCTCTTTCAAAATAGGTGTGATATGATCACACTGGGCAACTCCAGATAGAACCCTAGCTGCCACATTTTGTACAAGCTGCAGTTTCTGTATATTCTTCAAGGGCAGCCCCATGTAGAGTGCATTACAGTAATCCAGCCATGACGTGACTAAGGCATGGGTAACTGTGGCCAGATCTGCCTTCTCAAGAAAGGGACTCAGCTGGCGCACTAGCCAAAGTCATGCAAAGGCACCCCTGGCTACCGCCTCCACCTGAGCTTCCAAAAGCAAAGCTGGGTCCAGTAATACCCGCAAGCTGCGTACTTGCTCCTTCAAGGGGAGTGTAACGCTGCAACCCCATCTAGAACAGGTAGAATCACCTCATCCCGATTGGCTCTCCTACTGACCAACATTACCTCCATCTTGTCCGGATTCAGTCTCAGTTTATTAGCCCACATCCAACCCATCACGGCCTCCAGCCCCCGATTCAGGACTTCCACTGCCTCCCTAGGATCAGATGACAAGGAGAGATAGAGCTGAGTGTCATCTGCATATTGCTGACAACTCGGTCCAAGTCTCCAGATGACCTCTCCCAGCGGCTTCATGTAGATGTTAAACAGCATGGGGGACAAAACTGAACCCTGAGGGACCCCGCAGACCAATGGCCAAGGGGCCAAGCAGTATTCCCTCAGCATCACCTTCTGGACCCTCCCCCCAAGAAAGGAACGGAGCCACTCCAACACAGTACCTCCAATTCCCATATTCAAGAGGTGGTCCAGAAGGATACCATGGTCGATGGTATCAAACACCACCAAGAGGTCCAGCAGAACCAACAGGGACACACTCCCCCTGTCTAGTTCCCGGCGAAGGTCATCCACTAGAGCAACCAAGGCAGTCTCAGTCCCATATCCGGGGCAGAAGCCAGATTGAAAAGGGTCCAGATAATCCGTATCATCCAAGATCCTCTGCAGCTGGGACACCACCACACACTCTATTACCTTGTCCAAAAAGGGAAGGTTAGATACAGGTCTATAGTTGTCCAGGTTAGAGGGATCAAGAGAGGGCTTTTTAAATAATGGTCTTACCACCGCCTCCTTGAGGCACGATGGCATCCTGCCTTCCCTTAATGAAGCTTTAATGATCACCTCCAACCATCCGCCTGTACCCTCCCTGGCAGCTTTTATTAGCCATGAAGGGCAAGGGTCAAGAGAGCACGATGTCACTCACACATTTCACAGGATCTTGTCCACTTCCTCAGGCTGCACCAACTGGACCTCTGGTTCATTTTACCTTGGTAGGCGATCATGTGAACTATCATTCCCAGGTAAAAGGGTTTCTGCCTGGCCTGGCCCACCACCATTTCTAGCAGCAAGCCAGAGGGAAAGAGCAGCCGTGCCTAAAGAGAGCAACATTTGCCTTCACCACATCACCATTCAGATGGGTGCATGGCGAAGGCAAAGACGGTGATGTTCATCTTCCCTGCAGACCTCCACAGTGGTGACATGAGGTCATGAGAATGTCCTCAGTGTCTGAACAGGGCTTCTGAAGAGCATGTAAAAGAGATGGGGCTCCCTAAGATATTGAGGTTCCAGACCATTCAGGGCCCTAAAGGACATGGGTAGAGTTGCCACTTCCCCTGAAATTCTGGGTTTCACATGGATTTTAAGCATCTCACCCAGCTTGCTTAGCCCACCCAGATTCTCCCAGATTTCAGATTTATTTTTTATTTTTAAGCTAAGCTCTAGCCCTTGTAGAAGTGGAGTTGTGGAGCAAAACGTGCAGTCACTATTCTGCTCAGAAATTATATTCCAGCCAATTTACATAATATGCAAATTAGGGACCTGGATTTGGAAAGCCAGAATATGGCAACCCTATATCCTAGGCAGTGAACTAGCAAACATAATAAAAGGCAGTTTGAAATTCCCCTCAATTCACGGGCTCTATCAATCTGCCATCTGAGGTGAGGGCTTCACTCTGCCTCTTGGTAGGGCTAGGTCCAAGCCTACGCCTCTCTCTGCATTTGTATATATTCAGAAAATATTTTCAGTTTGACATTAGTGAAATATAATTACATTTTATCCCACTTTTCCCTGTCTTACACATGATACACAGTTGTGTTTCAGGCGGCTGGAAGAGCAGGACCAATGCGGGGGGCAGGGGGAGGGGACCTTACTTCCGTATAAATGCTAAGTGCACCTTTAGCATCCCTAAATAATTTATACAAGCATATATTAAGTTATATGGAGATGTTTAATCTTCCTCTAGTTTTCACCGCTGAAACACCAAATGCCGGTGCTCTTTCACACCTGTAAATATCCCAAGCTAATTTTGTTTTTCCCTTCAGCCTTCCTTTCTTACCTTAGGCTGATTTTGGGGGAAATCCTCCACTCTGGGGAGAACCTGTTTGTTAGCCCTTTGGCCTGCAGGCAGGATTAAAGTGTTAGCTCCATGTCTATCAATCTGTCACTTAAACATTTACCAAACTACTGACCACTTCTATTCAAAGACCATTAAACAGGGATTAGGCTTTTCCTGGGTTAAAATGCAAGGAATGTCACACCCATGCCAGTGCAGTTTATGTTCAGGAGGATAAAAAGTTATGTGTTTATTGACTCCTCAGCTCTGTCCCCTTGTTTGCATTGTCAACGTGCAGCTTCCCAAAGTGAGATCTAATTACTTCTTTCCTCCTAGAAGTTTCAGGCCAGACCTGCACCATTTGTGACCCACCAAGCAGAATGCACCCAACAGCCATGTATTGCAAGGCACTTGAGAACACCTTTGTTTTTGTAGTCTCAATGGCAACAGACACAGGAGGGTTATCAAGCGGCTGGTGGCTGCATTCAGCTTGGTGGGTTGAAACTAGAGTTCAACTTGTGGTAGCAAGAATGGGTTGTCCCCTTTGCTAAGCAGGGTCCACCCTGGTTTGCATTTGAATAGGAGACTACATGTTGGAGCACTATAAGATATTCCCCTTAGGGGTTGGGGCTGTTCTGGGAAGAGCTTCTGTATACTTGCATGCAGAAGGTTCCAATTCCCCTCCCTGGCATCTCCAAGATAGGGCTGATACTGAGAGAGACTCCTGCCTGTTACCTTGGAGAAGCCGCTGCCTATTTGTATAGACAATACTAAGCTGGATGGACCAATAGTCTGACTCGGTATAAGGCAGCTTCCTATGTTCCTAAATTGTGCAAGTCTGCTTCAAATCACCAAACGGTTAATAATATTACATCCTGCATGCAGCCTATATTGGATTTTCCCACCCTTCTGTCTGAACCTGGGTCAAGCAAAGCAAGGATCCCTGCATGGCAATTAGATGCACAAGCAAGGGGAGTTGTTGTCAGGGGTGGGGATCCAAGATAGTGCAGACTTCCCTTCTTCCTCAGACTTGCTCTCTTCAGGGTCGGTTTCCTGGTGAATCCCGACACCTTCCTTCCTCTGAGAAATGTGAAGAGGCATCCACAGGCTGAGCAGATATTTGAACCCAGATCTCCCTAGTTTATGAACTAAAACAGACTTAACACAGGAGATCCTGCTCAGATTTCCCAGCTGTTTTTTCTTTACTTCAGAATAGCTGTCAGGGTGCAGGTGCTAATTTAAGGAAGTGACAGTGAAGGGGGAAGGATGTTGATCTTCCCCCTGTATCATTTTCCCAGTCTGATTCATTCACACACACACACCACAAACATACCTGAACCTGCTACTAATCCTGCTGGGGGAAGGGGGAATAGGCTGACATGATGCAGAACGGTACGGCACCTCTGTGCACCACACTGGTGCAACAATGGGAGTAAATACAGTAGTGTTGATTGTGCAACCATTTGTTCTTTGCAGCATCTGGGCTGCCTTATGAATCCACTGCTGTTGTGGACTTGTAAGGCAGCCCCGATGCTGTAAAGAACAAATGGTTGCACAATCAACATGACTGCAGTTACTCCCATTGTTGCAAATGGGAGTAATTACAGTAATGCTGATTGTGAAATCGCATCAGTCCTCTGCATTGCTGGGGTTGTGCATCACGTCAGCCATAGGCATCAGAAATGCACCTGTTTTTTGTGTTTTTTTGGTCTCCAGTCATGCTAATAGCAGCTTGTAAAGGATTTAGAATGGGGAAATAAGGGGGGTGGGTGGGCTATGTTCAACAGTCCTTCCCGAGCACTGATCAGATTCTTTCCCAAGCACTTTCCTGATCAAATCCGCTGCCTTGCTCAACTGCTTTGAAGTAAAGAAAAAGCCACTGGGTGATATGATCACAGATCTCCCATGTCACATTGGTTTTGGCCGGAAGTCCAGCAAATTATCCAGTACACCACACTGGCCTCTCCCACAGCACATCTAGAATTCAGCATAGATTGTCTTGTGGTGCACCACTGCAACCACTCAAAAAACAGTATCTGCTGATGGCTACTCCAGGCTGAAACCTATGTATGGGGAAATGTAAAATATATAACTAATGGGAGTGGGGGGGCAGGTGTTACTTGAGTTTCAAAACCAGAAGATGAATTACTTGCATCAGAAGGTGTGTCTAATAAGTTTCTTCCACCTCTAATTACTATTATCTCACTGAAAATACAATTTTAGTTCTAAGGGAAGGAGGATTTCCAGCATTTACAGATACCAGAAAAGAGATCCTAGTTTCACCGGATACTTTAAAAAGCCTTTTATTCTAAAATAAAATAATTGAAATAAGATTTTGGTCAGGTGAGTATTGGATTTGCTTTGATTTTGCAATCAATTTCAGGGATTCGGTTTCAGGGAGGGAAACTATTTATCATAGTTTCTCATGTTAAAAGGAAGCTCAAGTTTGCAATGTGGTTTACAGGCTCTAAAGGCCATTGGAGAAAACTGTGCCCCTTAGATTTCACATATTGGTTGTATTTTGCATGCAAGTTGTGTTAAGATGGTCCACAAATATGTGTTTTTAGTCACACCACACAATGTAATTTGTTCCCAGCCTTATTGGAGGCAGGCAGTATGTTATGTGCTACAGGGCCCAAAACAGTAGCCCTGAGAGTCTGGCTATTTCTAACCAACCGGCTTAAGGGAACAGCAGACCCTTCAAACCAACATCCAGAAACCTTTGAACCATTTTGTTCAAAGCCAGCAAGGACCTCAGCTAGGCAAGGATCCATGAGGGAAACAGACCTCAGACAGCTCCCAGGAAAAAGGAGGTCAGGACCTCAGATAGCTCCAAGCCAATGCTCAAGAGAGCTTGGTACAACAGGCACAAGTTGGAGGTTGCTCCAGCAGATGCTTGGAGTAGACAGCCGGTTTTTACAACAGTTGAGCAAGTAGAGTGGATTGGCCCCATCCTTTCCTGTTGTTTAAAGGGGCTTTGCCCAATTTTTTAAGTGCTGACTCCTATGGTGCTATGGAAGCCCTACATGGGCTGGCAGGTCCTTGAGGCACTCCTCTGACACTGAAGGCAGAGCTATGACCTCAGATCATGTGGGGATACTGGCTCTGCTTCCCCAGTTCTCCTGTTGTGGGGGTCCTGGTGGTGCAAAATTGCCTGGAGGCTGGGTCATAGGGTCTTCCTGCCCTGTTCCCTCTCCTGAACTGTCAACCTCACCCCTTAATTGTGAGGAGGTTCCAGATCCAGGCTCATGACATGAACCTAGCTATGCTAGCCAGGATGTCAGGTGTTAAAAAGGAACCAATCAATTTCCACATTAGCCTGTATAAGACCCAGAGCCTTCCTCCATTCTTTAGCCTAAATAACTCATCACCTAAGGAAGTAACATGGCTGATCCACCAAATTTCCTGCTTATTGTACACTGCTGGATTGATGCCTTGGTGGATCCCTCCAAAATCACTGAGCTCCTGAGAGGGGGAATGGTTGCTAGGATTATCATGGACTCTATACCTATATGGCACAAGGCACACATTTGGTACTGTGGGAGGCTGGGTTGTCTATATGTGAATAATTTGCCCCCTGCTATAATTATAGCTTTCAGAGAAGGCATTAATTGGCATTTCAGCTTAACACGAGGGGGGGAAACCCTCAAATTGATATTAAGAGTCATTTCAATGGGAGCTCATTAAATGCCCCATAAGGGGTTAGCTGCTCAATGGAGTTGGAGAGCAATCTGTTGCAAACCTGGAGCAAAGCTTCTATGCCCACCTCCACCCTATAAAACATAACTGGAGATTAAATATGTGCTAAATGTAAAACAGAAATGGGCTTAGTTTGGTCTAGAACTTATAAAGGCTCAACCTCTTCAGAATGCCTGGACTCAGCCCCAGGGATATCTGAAGGTTTTAAAGTAGAGTATGCATTTCCCTCACCACAGAGTAAACACAGACAATCTGCGATGAGGAGGCAAGGCTTTGGTGGAGGATACAACTTCCATAAAATTGTTCTCACTATGCCCTGTTACCTCTTACTTGATGTCATGGACTACACATCACTATGAATGAGAAGCTTTCCTTGTTCCATTCCTTTATTTTCCATTTTTTAGTTTTCATGCTGAAATGTGATTCGGGCTTTATTGCATTGTACCTTTCATAAACTGGTTTTTAAAACTGTATATATACTGATTTGAGAGGCCTGGCCTAAAACGCAGTGAACTGGTATATAAAGATGTACATACTTTGCTTCCTAGATCTCTCCACCCTCTGACTTAATTTTCTTTTTTACATGCTACTGCACTCAGATCATACTACTGTGCTCAGAGAGTAGCAAGACATTAAGGAGCTCAGTGAAATCAACAATAATTCCTTAACACATAATTCATTACTCTTACAGTGAGTCGCCAGAAGAGAAGGAACACCCCTCACAGTACTATTAATGTATCTCCTTATTATGAGATGGATGACAGTATTTCTAAAATGTACTTTTCTTCAAGGTGTTAAGGATGGTGTTAGGAATATCACTTTACCTTTCTCATTTAAGAGCAAACCTCAGCCCTTAGAATTCTAAATGTTGTGCTGATGTATGTGTTGAATATGTGCTCACTTATACTGCCGTGAATAGAAGATAGACTGGGGTCTACTGGTAGATCTCTGGATAGATCTCTGGGTGATCTATATTAGCAAGGTTTCTGAAGCCCAGTAATTTAACAATAGCAAGTATGACAGCAAGTTTAAAAAAAAATCTACCATGGCTAGTCATGTGCTAATCACATCTCTCTCAGCCTCAGTGTTCCTTATATGGAGCACTGGATCCCACTTCAAATCTTTTGCCTTTGCCTTTACATCCCCTGCAAAGTCCCTTGTTTGTGTTTTGAGTCAACAGCTGCAGTGATTGTTGCTCATTTCCCATTCATCCTTTCCTTGAAGGTCTGTTGAGTATATCCCTTTCTTTAATGGCTCCTGATATCACAAACACTCTGGGCTCGAACAGGATGGAACCATCCTGGCACACACGTTCAGCAAGAGTCAGGCCAAAAGTGTGCCTGTTGTGTTTAAACAGATATTTGCAGTACATGTAAAGAGGCCATTCAAATGAACAGCTGAATGGCCTCTCTACTTGCGCTCTAAATACCTGTATAAACATGATAAGTACATCCCCATGTGATAAAGGGATGTACTGAAAGCATGTTGGGATGTCTTCCACCAGTATCATGGCAGGAGCACTCTTGGTGTGGCCCATGCCCTGGTCACGTGGGCAAGAACAGTATTGTCCATACCAGCACATTGATTGCTTTCTAAAGAAGTAATGATATTTCCCTGTGCAGCTCCTAGAACACAAGAACAATTGGGAGGAATCTCCCTCCCAAATGAAAGGTTTTAGGTTCCACTCTACATTTGAATACTTTCCCCTCTCGTTTAATGTTCAGTTGATACCTCTGCTGCTAACCAACAAAAGAGTTCAGGAGGAGAAGATGGACATATCCACGGTTGGGTAATTGACACCAGACCTCAGAATACATGAAAAAGGAGCCAACAAAGGTTAATTCCATGTATCTGTGGGTTTGGGACGGCCAGAAATGAGGAGCCATTTTGTGGCTCATTTGTGTAAAAAACTGAACCCCCATGGATAACAAGGTACACCTGTATAAGTGACCACTGATTGGACCCAGTATTCCAAATGTAAAGCCTTTTTTTAGAGCAAACTCAGTCCTTTAATGAATCCAGTTCTCAGTTCCTAGAAAGCAAAATATGTACCATATGTCAAAGAGAGAGAGGGGTCTGTTAACCCTGGGTACTTCGTTAACACCTCCATCAAATGTCATTCATCCATAGCCATGACCCACCAGACCTGGGAGAAATATTCCTCTGTTCTGGGAAAAGAGAACCCATGAGCCAATTTTAGCACCTAGATAATGCCCCCTGGCTTTGAGTTGCCATCGTTTTGAACCCAACACCTTCTGTGCATGCAAACCAGGGGCCATGTTTTATTGAAGGCATTATATACAATCATTTCAGAAGTTAAGTAGGGAGCTGGCAAGGTCTTTGCCTATAAAGGAGGTATGAAAATAATATAGAGAGCCAGAGTGCAATGTAATGGCTTTGGTCTAAAGTCTTACTACCCACCTTAGCTTTCATTTATTCTTTCACTGCCTGACCCTGTAAAAGTGAGGTAATTTCAAATAAGAATATCATCATTATAAAAACATTTCAAGTTAACAATGCTTCCACACATTGCAAAAATCAAGTTGGCTTGGAATGGTGATATTAGTCCCTAGGTTCTCAATATGTGGGGCTGGACCCCCTGGGAAAGTTGCTTGTGCTGGCATTTTAGGAGTGATCCACTGGTGCTGGAAGACAAGCAGAAGCTGGGGATCATTCCCTCCTGGAAGCGTTATTAATAATGTGAGTGGAAGAGAGACAATGAGAGATATCCTGAGTGTCACTCTGCAAGAATTAGATGGAAGGAGGAGCGGTCCAGTCCCTCCTCTTCTGGCCAATGCCTGGACCAGTCCCATACATCTGCCCAGATGAAGCAGTTCCTTTACCCTCCTATCCACACTGGGGCCAGCCCCAGCCACCGCCATTTCCTACCTAGCTCTGCACTGGGCTAAGAGCCAATAAAAGAGATTATGAGTTTTAATCATTAGCATTGGATAATCCAGGAAGATAATGATCAGTCACCCATCATTTCATCACCTTCTGGACTCCCCACCAGGAATAAGCATGTCATCTGCTCTGGAATGCACTCCCTGTCAAAATAAGAGCTTCGCCATCAATGGCTGCTTTTAAAAAGACCCTTAAGACACACCTGTCTTCTCAGGCTTTTAGTTAGTTAGTTAGTTTTAAATTCTTTGTTTTATTTCATAGAATTGTTGTAATGGTTTTATTCTGTTTTATACTTGTATTTTAAATTATGCCCACTGCCTAAGGGTACAGATATCAGGCAGCATATAAACTAGACAGACAGACAGACAGAAATGGATGGATGGGTGGGTGGGTGGGTGGATGGATGTCAGGCTGCTGGGCTGTGGGCACAAGTCCAAAGCCAGGACTGGGAGAGTCAGGAGCTCAGCAAAGGTCACACTATTCAGAAGACAGGAGGACCAAGACAGAAGCCTGGAGTCAGGAACACACCAAGGATCAAACCAAATAGTCACCAAGAGCCAAGAACATACTGGAGGTCAAGCGAAGTAGCAGTCAAAGCCAGAGTGTCCGAACAGGAGCCAGAAACAAGCCAAAGGTCAAGCCAATCAACCATCAAGAGCCAGAGAGTCAAGCAGATAATTAGGAGTTCAAACAAGCCAGAGCTCACACCAAACAGACAGGAGAAGCAGCAAGACGGACACATCAGAACAAGGAAAACTTTATACTAAGGCAAGGCCTGCCTCAGCTAGGAAGCCTCTTATACTTCCTGCTGCTGGGAAAGGCCAGTGACTAATCCTAATTCCTAATCCTAATTCCTAATTTAGGAATCAGGGCTTTTCCAGGGCCTTGGTGGCCTAGGGATCTGCTGCAGCAGAGCAGGCTACCATATGGGACAGCAACATGCAGGGCCTCAGGCATGGATGTAGGGAGCTTGGCTGGGGCCAGGGGACAAAGTCTGACCGGTGGCTCCCCCGCCTCGGGTGTCTTCGCACGCACAAAGTGTGTGCGCCCCAAGCAACGCCCCCCTGTGTCTGACGTCAGACGCAAGGGGCAGGGGCAGTGCCGAGAATGGGGCTGTGATAGTCCCGACAGAGTTTAATTTCCCCTGTCAGTGGTTGGTGGAATTGCTCAAAGGAGCCCAAAGGAACTCCCTTTTCAGTGATTCCACCAACTGCTGGCAGGAGAAATGAAACTGTATTGGACGCATGAAATGCTGGCTGGAGAGGAGGGGTGCGTGCCTTGTGCTCCCAGTTGGCAAGTTGGCTGTGCCTTGTGCTCCCAGTTGGCTGCAAGCAGGAGGGGGCACCCTGGGGCACCCTAGTGGAGGGGGAGGGGAGCCTTGGGGGGCAGACCCTTGGGGTCTGGGGACAATTGCCCCCCCTTGCTCAATAGGCGCTACACTCCAGGTTTCAGGGCAGACAGAGCATGATCAAGGACCAATGGAGAGCATTCCCACAAATCTATAGTTCACAGTTGTTTATGATCTATGGTATCAAAGACCATCTAGTACGACATGATGAAGCCATGAGGGAGCCTCTTGTTTGTTGCCAGCATCTGATAATCAGAAATAAACAGACTTGGAACATGGAGTGTTTGTTATTCAGTATTGTGTCTCATACAATATTGTATGAGTGTGGGCACACTGGATCATAAACACATAAATATTTTAAGGGGGCAGTGGGTTTCTGCATGTGTCTGCCCTCTACCATGAAGTTGCCTAATTTAGGGTCCAAGCAGAGTCACTGTTGTTGACTGGATGTGATGGAAAAGACTATGGATATACAAAATCAACCTTCCTACAACTGCAAATATTACTCGAGTTCACAAAAAATTAATTCACAAAACAGCATGTAACACTTGTTGAAGAGCTGGCCCACTTTGACATCCATGATTCTCCAGTAATAGATCATCGCCATATTTCTAGGGGTGGGGTTTAAATATGATCTGAAGTAGCTTGTCCCCATATATGGCCACCTTGAGTACATTTTTAGTACTTGCTGTTCAAATGCTATTACACACGGTGAAATAGGAATGGGGCCAGAGCATTTGCTTTGCATGCAGGAGGTCCCAATTTCAATCCCTCCAGGTAGGGCTGGAAAGGACAGCTGCCTGTAACTTGGGAGAAGCCACTGTCAGTCTGGGTAGACAATACTGTGTTGGATGGACCAGGTACTTTGCGGCAGGGGGTGGGGGCGGGCAACTGATCAAGGGCCCCAACCAAAGTAGAGTTCAGTATTTGAAATGATCAGATCAATCAGTTTAATTCCAGACAACAAAACTTAAATCAGTTAAAATATGACCCGAGAATCAAGAATTATTTCAGTATTTTTGATTGACTGATTAAGCACCATCAAGTCGATGTCAACCCTTAGCGACCACATAGATAGATTCTCTCCAGGATGATCTGTCTTCAACTTGGCCTTTGGGCCTCTCAGTAGTGCATTCATTGCTATTGTAACCGAGTCCATCTACCTTGTTGCTGGTCATCCTCTTCTTCTCTTTCCTTCAATTTTCCCCAGCATTATGGACTTCTCAAGGGAGCTGGGTTTTCTCATAATGTGTCCAAAGTATGATAGTTTGAGCCTGGTCATTTGTGCCTCAAGTGAAAATTCTGGATTGATTTGTTCTGTGAACCATTTGTTTGTTTTCCTGGCTATCCATGGTATCCTCAAAAGTCTTCTCCAGCACCAAAGTTCAAAAGCGTCAATACTTTTTCTATCTTGCTTCTTCAAAGTCCAGCTTTTGCATCCATAGAGTATCAAGGGGAACACCATTGTCCAGACGATTCTAATTGGCATCGTCACAGCATCTAAATATCCTTTCCAAGGCCTTTATTGCAACCCTACCAAGTGCAAGCCTCTGGCATATTTCTTGACTGCTGGATCTTTTACTGTTGATGGTTGATCCGAAAAGGCAGAAGCTACCCACCACTTCAATGTCTTCGTTATCAATTCTAAGGCTGGGTTGTTACATTAACACAGGATGCAGTGGCTGACTCACTGTGCAATGTTATGCCTGCGGTGGAAAGTACTGTTTGCCAATGGCACAAGAGTGCTGTTGTGCAAATGCAAAAATGGCACAAATAGAGTTGCACAGCTGTGCAGCCACTATATATAATAGCTCCGCCATTGTGTCACACAACTCCATTTGCATAATTTTTGTGCTTGTGCAACAGCACTCTTGTGCCACTGCACAAGCATTACGTTCCACCACATCCATAACATTGCACAGTATGCCAGCCAAAGGGAAGAAAGCAGGGAGGACTTCAAATGAACATTCTGCCTACACTCAGAGAGGTGGGGTTGGAGGGCATGTAACAATACCAATCCGTCATTTCATCATCAGTGGAGACCCTGGGTGCCTCCAAGTACCAAGTATTCCCATGAGCCTATCTCTGCAATGTCTTCCCAAGACACTTGCCAAACCCAGTTTTGCTGCAGTAATCCTCTGTGAGCGTGACATCCAGAAGAAGAAAAATTGGCCTGCACGCCTCAATGTCAATTTCACCATAATTATCAGACCTGGGAAGGAGTGCCAGCAGCACATTCCTGCTAATTCTGCTTTAAGTGCCAGAGTCACCAAAGATCTAACCAAGTAGTCGTGCAAAGCCTTATGGGAAGTAGAAGAGCCAAAGTGTTAGCAACACATACTAGATTGAAGGCAGAAGGCCAGATGCTTCTTATGAAGGCATCAACACACATTGTGACCCACCAAACCAAATGCAGCCTCCAAGACATGTACTGGAAGGCACAAGACAACCTTCCCACTTTTTGCTGTCCTAGGCAGGCAGCAGAAACTGCTTGTTTCCTGTTTCTTTGCTAATTCTTTATTCCTGAGCAGCAATCATTGGCTTACATGTCACACAGCGTAATGTGAGCGATGCCAGACCTGCCCATGCCACTGCAGGTCTCTTAAAACACTCAGTGACACAGCTGCTGCTTTGAAGAGAATGGTGCAAGAAAGCTGTGAAAGAGCAGCTGTGTTGCTGTGCAAGAGAGCTCTCTGAGAGCAGTACCAGTATGGCTGACTCTGATGCAATCGCATATTGCGTGCTACTTCCATGGGGAATAATGGAAGTAGCATGCAACATGTTTGTGCAAGGGGCCACAGCACCAGTACTGCCTTTTTGCACAGTAGCAGCATCAGGTCTGTTAGGGCCCAACAGTGGTGCAGGCAGATCTGGTAATGCCTATGTTATGCTATAATAAACAAACAAACACACAAACAAATAAATATTTTCCAGGGGGGAAGCAGAAATATTGTTCATACTCAACACACAAGATGTCCAGAATCAAAGAGGCACCCATTGCAGCAATAATTCTTGTTGCCCAACTGTACTTTATTATTGGTAAAGTAAAGTTGTGCTGTCGAGTCGGTGTCGACTCCTGGTGACCACTGAGCCCTGTGGTTTTCTTTGGTAGAATACAGGAGGGGTTTACCATTGCCTCCTCCCACGCAGTATGATATGATGCCTTTCAGCATCTTCCTATATTGCTGCTGCCCAATATAGGTGTTTCCCGTAGTCTGTGAAATATACCTGCAGGGATTTGAACTGGCAACCTCTGGCTTTGCTAGTCAAGTCATTTCCCTGCTGTGACATTAGGTGGTTTCTTTCCTTGTACCTTTGCCGAAATCACTTACCAGGGAGGATCATCCCTCAGAACCAAGTGTGCTAGAGCGACTGCATCCTGCCAAGAGCAATGCTCAACTTGGAGGTTACCTCCAGACTAAGGCTGCATTCAGACATTGCACGAAACCAGAGTTACAGGTTACTGGCAAACCAGTAACTCTAGTTTTGTGCGATTTATGCCACAAAATGTCTGAATGCATGCAACCACATCCTTGCAACCAAAGCACAGGGTTCAGTTTACTTATCAAACTGGAATTTGGAGCTGGGATTACTCCTCAGTTTCACCACTCTAAACCTCTGTTGGAAGGGGCTGTCGAGTTGTCTGCATGCATCCGCCGCTATAACTGTGGTTACAGCTTATGTGACCAGTGGCCAGCTCAGAGCAGCACCAACAGCAGTTACACTCTAGGACTTACGCAGCACTCCATGGTGTGTTCCCTGGCTGAATGGAACCCTGCACACTTCCTACTTCCTCTGCCTGCCAACATGCACACCAGGCCCTGCTGCTCTTATAATTAAAGGGCCAGCAGCACTACCAGGGAGCACTGCTTGAAGTCTGCGACCCTTGCAGCAATGGCGGTGGTAGATAGCAATAGCAATAGCACTTACATTTATATACCGCTCTATAGCCAGAGCTCTCTAAGCGGTTTACAATGATTTAGCATATTGCCCCCAACATTCTGGGTACTCATTTTACCGACCTCGGAAGGATGGAAGGCTGAGTCAACCTTGAGCCCCTGGTCAGGATCGAACTTGTAACCTTCTGGTTACAGGGTGGCAGTTTTACCACTGTGCTGTTTTTACCATCTGTGCTGGAGATGGATGGCAGTTTTACCATCTGTGCTGGACGCGCTGGGCCCGTAGAACCCTCCCCCCCGTGAGTGATTTCCTGGAGCTGTGAAGTGATGTCCACAGCCTGGTACAGGTATGGCTGTACAAGTGGGTGGAACCAAGCTCAGAGGACCAGTAAGTGGGAGGGGAAACTCTAACCTGCCACTGGAATTTCCCAAAACGGAATGGGGGATTGTCTGCGATGCTGTCCCCAGTTTAGAATGTTAACTGCAAACTGCAGTTCTAAACCAGTTCCTGCGATGTCTGAAGGGTATACGACGAATGTTTATTGAGGTCATTCACACAATAAAAAACTGTTTTCTACCTGGGTTTGGGAGCTGTACGTGCTCCCAATTTTTGGTTGCGTGGAAGCAAGTTAAGAGGAAAACCTGGGTAGAAATGATTGTGTGGAACAAGGTAGGAGGAAAACCTGGGTAGTTCTTCCTCCTACCTTACTTCCACACAATCACTTCTACCCAGGTTTTCCTCCTACCTTGCTTCCACCCAACCAAAAATTGGGAGCACACACAGCTCCCAAAACCAGGTAGAAATCAGTTTTTTATTGTCTGAATGACTTCTTAGTCTTTGGTGGAAAGCTTCATTGGATTTATGGGGTATAATTACTTGTCTTTGACAAAGCGATTGTTTTTAATGTTATTGTTCCTTTCTTCATACTCTTATAAATGAACCTGTTTATATTACATCTCAGGTGTGTGAGTGGGGAAGCATTTGTACAGGTATAAATGTTGGGGTTCCAGATTTCTTGGGAAGGGACTGAGCTAGCAGAATCAGCAGAAAGATAGTCCTTCAGTCTTAGTCCTTAGCTTTAAGACAAAGGAAACAGATGGTAGTATGTACTGATTTTGATAAAGTCTGTTGTAGGTCACTGGAACGACACATACATTCACCTGCTTACCGCACGGTCTACCATCATTCTAAGTGAGATGCACACATGCTGCAATATTTTACACAAAACTAGGCATGCACTGGTTGTGAAGGTGGGGTGCCTTTGTGCCTCCTAAGCACAGGATCATTCCCAATGGAACAGCATTGGAACACTGATGACACTGTGCTTAGCAGGCACAGAGGTGCCCCGCCTCTGCAACTAGCTTTTTTTTAGAACGCTGCGGCGTATCTGCACCTCGCTTAGAACGATGGGGGACTACACAATATGTAAACCAGCAACTACACAAGTGCAGGACAGCTGTATGCATCTTTGTTCACAGAAGTAAAAAAGATACTTAATGTATCTGCTGAAAAATGTGAATTTTCTGGTCTTGTTATGCTTGTCATTTTAAATGTTCCATTCCTAATATTTTCCAATGTGCATGCACCTGACCTTGTCTGTTTCATCTTGAAAAATGCCTACTGTGAATGAACAGCTGGTCACCAACCCAAATAAATTCAGTCCCAAGCAAACTTTGATTTAAAAAATGTAGTGATTTTTAATGTGAATTAATTCAAACTATTGTATCACCAAAAAGGCTGAGAAAAGTTATACTAAGAACATTTGCCATCCTACAGCCTAAAATAGTGACACGGGAGGGGGGAAACCCTCTTGTAAACTATTATCGTCACATTGCCAAGCCATTCAAGTAATTAAATTTCTGTATCTGAGGGAAGCAAACTAACTTTTTAACAGACAGCAGATGACAAATGATTTATTTTCACTGGTTATGTATGAGGATGGGCCAAAATGGAGGGATGCATTTCATGATAAATATTCTGACCACAAAACATTTTCCTCTTACAATTATTTGAGTGGGCCTGTGAAACTGGGTCAAAATGTTTGCCAGTTCAGAGTGAGGGTAGGAAGGACTGCTGTCATTCTGATTTGGCTTCATGACATCATCATATAGTCCAATTTGTTTGAACAGGCTTCCTGATGAAATCGTGTGGTCAGTCAGATTTGACTGGGTGAGGTCACATGATCCAGTGTATTGTTGGAAGCAGCAGCTGCTTCCCAGGGCAAGTCACATGGGCATGGTGGCATGTTTTTTGGCTGCCATCCTCACAGTAATTGCCACCCAAAAAAAATAGCTGCTATATTCAGACATTACTTCATCCATGTGTCTGCATCCTGAGCACAGTAAGGCTACTCCAAGTGATATGTAAATGCCTGCACTGGCCTTTAATCTTAAATGTGACACTGTACGAATAGCTATGAATGCTAGAGAAAAGTCTGGTAAAACGGCCTCAACAACTGGCATGGAATCATGGAACCCAAACTGTGGCATCATGCTAAAAAGTGTCTCAGAACACTGGAAATTCCAAGCCATCTGTCCAAGTAACAGCAGGCTCCTTTCCAAACTCAGTTCTCCTCCACTTGCATTTCAAATCATGCATGTCAACAGAAGGGCTTGCTATCTTACAGCTTCTTCTTTTTGTCCACCATTTAATTAAATTATCCCATAATGAAATCTTTCCCTAATGAGTCAGTCTTGAATAATTTATTAGATACTGAAGCCATGCTAGGAGCCTCATCAATTATGTATAGCTACATCATCAGGCACTTTCAATCCTTCTCTTCCTTCCACTTACCATTTGTTTCATTAAAAGCAACTTCTGAGTTTATTGCCCATTGTCAAAGGTTGGTTCATTGATACATAATGCCAGGAGCCTACCAACAGACTCTTTGTGTGCTTGTATGTGTTAGGCAGGCTAAAGCTATATAAAGCATCCATATATGGTTGCCTTCAACCAGAAAGGGTACCAATCAATGGCTGACATCAAGACAAACACTGCACATGTTGCACTAGTTCAAGGGTGTTGTACTAGCTAGCTCCACTAAGTTGCGGGCTTGCATTCCAGATTAGTATTTGACTGGTGCAACTGATTCAGCTACTGCTTGCACAACCTGTGGTGTGACTCCCTACTGTGATACTTCTTTCTCAGTCTATATATGTTGCAAAGAATGATGTGAACCACTGTCCTTGTTGTACAAGCAGACCAAGACCTCAAGCGATTGTGCAGCTTTGAGCACCTGCTGTTCAGCTTTCAGCCTTCCCGAATGCATGCATCTTTGTTTGTTGCATTACTGAAGCGTTAGTCTGGATGTCAGCCACTGTATATCTATGTGGTGCACCTTTGGTTGTTATGTATATTCAAACATATGTTTGCATTGGTGGGGAGAGGGATTTCATTGTGTGAATTACTCTGCCATTTTTGCTTTATCCATTACTTTTACTTTTTTTCCTCCCAAATGTATTTATTGTTTTTATTTTATATGTTACAAAATTATTATGCTTATATTCATAAATACACAAGCCATATCAAAGGAAAAGAGGGAGAGAAGTATCATTAAAAAGTAAAAACTTGTGTCAGATTCAACTGAGCACCTGTTAGCAATATATAACACAACTGGTTTGTGACCTACCTTGAGTATGGAACATAGAAAGCCGCCATATACTGAGTCAGACCATTGGTGTATCTAGCTCAGTATTGTCTACACAGACTGGCAGCGGCTTCTCCAAGGTTGCAGGCAGGAGTCTCTCTCAGCCATATCTTGAAGAAGCCAGAGAGGAAACTTGGAACCTTCTGCTCTTCCCAGAGCGGCTCCATCCCCTAAGGGGAATATCTTACAGTGCTCACACTTCTTTCTAGTCTCCCATTCATATGCAACTGAGGTGGGATACAAAATCTCATAATAGCATTAATAATAAGTAAGTCTTGACATTTTGCACTTGTAGTGGTCATTCAAACAATCAAAAACTGTGTTCTACCCTGGTTTTGGAGTTGTGTGTGCTCCAAGTTTTCAGTTGTGTGGAAGCAAGGTAAGAGGAAAACCTGGGTAGAAGTGATTGTGTGGATGCAAGGTAGGAGGAAAACCTAGGTAGCTTTTCTTCCTACCTTGCTTCCACACAACCAAAAACTAGGAGCACACACAGCTCCCAAACCTGGGTAGAACACAGTTTCTGACTGTATGAATGACCTTGTAATGTAGAAAGCCAGTAATTTAATTAGTGTAACTTGTTCCTGCAGTCAGATGTGATAACTGGGAAATAGTGTTTGGCCATGCATGGCAATGGCTGACATGATGTGCAGTCTACTTCCTCTGTTTTGGTCTGCCCTGGGGCTGCTACAGTCTTCAGAGGTAGTCCCTGCGCTGTTTTGAAGCAGGACTTATAGAAACTGCATTTCAGGGGCTTCCCCATTATCAGAAATGGGCAAACCTCTGGAAACACAGCTTTTGCAATCACTGCTTCAAAACAGCATCGGGGCTGCCTTTGAAGTCTGCAGGAGCCCTGAGGGCAGACCATTATGGTGGCAGTCCAAGTGAAGTACTTTCTGCGGAAGAAATAAAATTTGAGTACTTAATACAGCAGCATGGCTAAGCATACCCAGTGTGTCCAGAATAAGCATTGGGGCTTGTTCTTTCATTTACTGAGCCCCTGGTGGCGCAGTGGTAAAACTGCTGCCCTGTAACCAGAAGGTTACAAATTCGATCCTGACCAGGGGCTCAAGGTTGACTCAGCCTTCCATCCTTCCGAGGTCGGTAAAATGAGTACCCAGAATGTTGGGGGCAATATGCTAAAATCATTGTAAACCGCTTAGAGAGCTCCGGCTATAAAGCGGTATATAAATGTAAGTGCTATTGCTATTGCTATTGCTATTGCTATTGCTACTGTTCCCTGGCTTGCTGCTTATTTCCTTTGTCCCACAATGTGAGCCATTGAGAACTGAAGAGTCCCTGTTTGGAGATTGTCACTGCTTCACCTGCTTAATGATTTAATACACTTAGGGTTACATAACTTGGTCACGCTCGAATGTTATGCTGCAGTATGACAGAACCCAGGGTGGGAACTAGCTTTGAGAGAGAGAAAGGCTTTCTTTATCAATCATAGCAAAACAGTAGCTTCCATATGATAATTGACTTTTATTTTGTGGTTTCTGAAAATAAATGGCAATCAAATTCTGCCTGCCCACTTCTGAATGAATAGAATATATATATTTTACAATGTTGCTATGTCCCATCTCGTGAACAGCCATCCTTCGGCAGAAATCTCTTGTTTTGCATGTACGCAGCAGTAAAATAACCACAACTTTAAGCTGCCAGAGCATGGGAATTAGTATCAAGTAACAAAAAATTGTATTTCAACAACAAGAAAACTTGACTTCTGTGCTTTGGCATGTTTTTCCTCAGGCATCTAAGGCTGCCAACCATCAGAGACAAGATTCTTCAGATGTAAGAGGACTGTAATAGTTTGGCAGTACTTTCTTGTGAAACCTATCAGAACTTGAAGAAAAACGGAGTCCTTGGAATGAGTTCTGCTTTGTTGTGGCAGCTTAGCTTATCTCTTGCTAAGGATCTTGCTGATCTTCATTATCCATCCCATGGTTTGGGAAACATCTGTGAAGGAATTGCACAGAATATCATTTTATTTTAAACATGTTCATGCTACCCTTCAGTTTAACAAAACTTCTAGGGTGGTTCACAACAGCTATAAACAATGAACCACATCCAGACTAATTCTGGGCTGATGTGCCAGGGGTTTCTGTTGTGCAAGAGGGGACATGATTTTTGATTATGCCCCATCACACAATGGCACAGAAGCAGAGGTGCACTGAAGTAATTTTGGAGCCTGGACCTAAAGGCCTTACCCATCCCCCGCTGTAAGTTAAGCGTAATTTTTTAACATGTAGGTTCTTGAGGGCATAAACCACACCACCCAAGACAGACAAAAGATTATTTGGGGGTCCCCAGGTGGTGTGGATGCCTTAGATTTTGGTCCTGGATTTCAGCCCTGAAGTCCAGGAGTAAGAGCACCTCTGCACAGAAGTGCAGAGTTGAGTTTTTTAAGGGGGAGGGCAGAAATACAGCAGAACAGGAAAACCTGCACAGAATGATCATTACCAAAAATGCCAGTAAAAAACATCAGATTAAAAAAACCAGCTTAGATGGCATGCTTATGGCAGTTTGTGTAGACAATACTGAGCTAAAAGGACCAATGGTCTGCCTCAGTATAAGGCAGCTTCCTATGTAAGCCCGCCTTCCCCACAGACAATCTCCAAGGACCGTCTGGGCATGTGGATTGCATGCCCAGACGGTCTGCCACTGCCTCAGGGAGCGCACATACCCCAGCCCCGACAAAATCCCACAATGCACCATGCAAGTGCACCATGCACTGTGAGGATCCCCCCAGTGATGGACGGGCGCCTGTCAGCCTTTCAGCACCGGTTGAAAGCAGCCAACACTGACAGACAATTAGCTCAATGGGGTTAAGGGAGTGCTCGCTCCCTTGACCTCGTTCATGAGGCGGGGTCTTTAGGCAGGTTGGCTGCTGAGGCAGCGCCAGGAGCCAGTTGGCTCCCGGTGGTTCCCACAGGCAGCCAAGCCCAGGCTTAGCTGGAAAGCCTGGACTTGGCTGATTGTGAGAACAGTCTCATTCTGTTTTAGGACAGCCTCTCTTGAGAGGCATGCTACATGCAGGGCACAACAACTAACTGTCCCACTACCACCCACCTCTCATTGATTGGTTGGTAGGTTGATTGATTGATTGAGTGACGTCAAGTCGGTGTCGACTCTTAGCGACCACATAGATAGATTCTCTCCAGGATGATCTGTCTTCAACTTGGCCCTTAAGGTCTCTCAGTAGTGCATTCATTGCTGTTGTAATCAAGTCCATCAACCTTGTTGCTGGTCGTCCTCTTCTTCTCTTTCCTTCAACTTTCCCCAGCATTATGGACTTCTCAAGGGAGCTGGGTTTTAGCATAATGTGTCCGAAGTATGATAGTTTGAGCCTGGTCATTTGTGCCTCGAGTAAATGGAAAACTCAAGAGAAGGGCCTTTAATACTAAATGTAGACAAGATTTTGTGGGCAGCAATGAAGTAGACTGTAGGGGTGATCAAATTTTTCTTTTCTTTTCCTCCCTTTATTTTTGCATTTGATGCTAATCTTTTATTATTGAATAAAAAGTATGTGTTTTATGCTATATGATGAACAATTACTGCTTTGCAATAACTAAACTACAGAACTGGTTTTCAATAGCCAAAATTAAGCATACAACACAAATTTTAATTTATTTCAAAATATTTTATATTTTAAAGAAATTTCTTGATTAATATTTTATCACATTGGGCATAAACACAATACAAGCAAGATTCAAAAGTGGCAGAGAGGTACATCAGTCCAAAAACGATGACCCAAAATGTATAAGGAAAGTTGAAATACTTGTGTAGCTTAGCAAGATGATGATCAAATTTTTTGAAAGGAGATCCAGCCATCGGAAATGACTCTATCTATATGGGTGTTATTGGAGCCTTTACATTCCTCATTAATACCCAACTCATGTCAATAAGCTATTAACTATTCATTGAAGGACTGGTCATCTGAGAACTTTAAATCAACACTCTTGTTATTTTACACATTACTACTTATCTTATTAAGTGACTTGCATATGTGGACAAGAGGAAGACCTTGCAAGTGATCCCACATCAATAACAGGAAAGATGTCAACTCATGTAAGGAAACGGAGGGTTGGGAACATCACAGGAAAATTAATATGTCTGAGGCAGTCTGGAGGATATATTTATGCTGGGAAGAAAGATAATCTAGTCTAGAGGAGAGGAGAGCTGGACGTTTGGTAGCAAGCATGACTTGTCCCCTTCACTAAGCAGGGTCCACCCTGGTTGCATATGAATGGGAGACTAGAAGTGTGAGCACTGTAAGATATTCTCCTCAGGGGATGGAGCTGCTCTGGGACGAGCATCTAGGTTCCAAGTTCCCTCCCTAGCATCTCCAAGATGGGGCTGAGAGAGATTCCTGCCTGAGGCTGCAACCTTGGAGAAGCCGCTGCCAATCTGTGTAGGCAATAATGAGTGAGGTGGACCTATGGTCCACTGCAGCTTCCTATGTTCCTAGTCTGAAAGCACTTATTTTACTTAAGAAAATGCATGTTCTAGTGTTATTGAACTGTTAAGTGCCTTCTCCTCACAGTTTTCTGAGCAATGAGAAGTTCCACAGGTGCTGTGTTACTTGAAGGAGAGTGGTGGTTTTGTGACATTTGGTTTATTTATAAATATACAAGTGGAGCATTCGGTGGAGTTCAAATAGCAGAGCACTCTTACAAGCAACAACAGGTTACATTGGATGCATGGTGTGTGACCCTGCACACCAAGGTGCTTGCCTATTCCAGACTCTCTCAAGTCATTCTGTTGTTGTCTTGCACCTGGCTGGGGAGGATGAGTCACCTTACACTCTCACATCAGCTCTTCCCATCAGGTGGTTGGTACCATCTTAGAAGACTCTTGAATGCTTCCCCCCATCAGGGTGGTTCATGGACATTAACAACCCATTCAGAAACATTCTGACCTCCTGGACTATTAGCAATTTCTTTTCTGCCCAATAAAATAGCATCCCAGCTAGCATTCATGACTGCACACTCATTATGGAACCTGAACATCCTTTGGGGAAGGATCACTGTGCAGCCCTCAGGAATAGATTTATACAACTGAAAAGGGTTTTTGAAGGAAGGGGAGAGTATTGTTCTCCCCTTCTCCTCTGCACCCAGACCACTGCACGAAGCAGCCTGAAGGCACAGGGATACAGCACTACTTCTGGCAACAGAGGACTGCAACTCATTAGCTACCATGATTATGTGATATTCATTTTGTGCCTTTTCGTGTGCTCTTATCATTTAAGCAGCTTTCTGTGATTAAGATGATGCTCTCATCTATACTATCTAGTAGACTAACATCAGCAATACAACAGCCATGTTGTCTAGCAAACTGGGTAGAATAATGTTAAGTTGTTATGGTCCTTTGGGCTGGTTCCCAAGTGAGAATATCTCATTAGCTCTAGTCGGAGACAGGTTAGCACCTGCTAATATCTATGTCTAATAAATTAGCTTATGTCAGCTGTTACTCAAACTCAAGAGTCTGTCCCTTTGCGACTGTCGCTGCCCTTTCGTATCAAGCATGATGCAGATGGCTGCCTTCGAGCAGCTGTCCTCTGAATTAGTGGCCCATAAGCAGAACAATGCATGCAGTGTGCTAAATCTATCAGGTTGTGGGGGGGGGGCTTATGCAGCGCCCTACACCTGTGCTGTACAGATGGTAAAAAGTGGTTTTAGAGGCTTCGGTGTCTGCCAATGGACAGAGGGGAGGGAATCCCTTATAGCTGGTGTATGTCCAAAGTCTGCATTGAAGAGTATCGAGCTAGATGGTGCAAAGATAGGAATCATGCTTGTGTGGTTGTGAAAGAAAATATCAACTGAGTCGAATTGCAGAACAATTGATTGGGTTCTTTTGTTTATTGCGGATGACACGCAAATTTGTGAAGCATTTCATATTTTTAAAGTCTTTAAAGATGCACCTGTTCACCCAGGCTTTTAATTAATATTGTTTTAGTGGGTTTTAATGTTGTAACCTGGTTTTCAGGGTTTTTAAATTGTTCTTATTGTTTAATTGCTGTTTTATGATGTTTTAATTGTTGTTTTACACTGTTTTATAATTTCTGTTTTAATCGTTAACTGATTTTAATGGTTTTGTTTTAATGAGTCTTTCTGGAAGGGCGGTATAAAAATTGAATAAATAATAAATAAACAAACACACAAACAAATAAATATTTTCCAGGGGAGAAGCAGAAATATTGTTCATACTCAACACACAAGATGTCCAGAATCAAAGAGGCACCCATGGCAGCAATAATTCTTGTTGCCCAACTGTACTTTATTATTGGTAAAGTAAAGTTGTGCCGTTGAGTCGGTGTCGACTCCTGGTGACCACTGAGCCCTGTGGGTTTCTTTGGTAGAATACAGGAGGGGTTTCCCATTGCCATCTCCCACACAGTATGAGATGATGCCTTTCAGCATCTTCCTATGCTGTCTGATATAGGTGTTTCCCATTCTAGCGGGGATTCGAACCAGCAATATCTTGTTCCGTAGGCAAGTTACTTCCCCACTGCGCCATTAGGTGGCTCTTATTATTGGTACAGCAATGTTAATAACTACAATCAGGGTTATATATGTAACCCACCAAAGTCCACAGTGTTTGGTTACACTGGTGTAAATTGGTTATCATGGTTTAACATTGGCATGATTGTGTGAACCCACTCCACATTGGGAATCTCATTTTCGTCCTGGGGTGAAAACCAGCATTGACCATCTAGGATCTGAAGTACGATGGTGGAGCTCAGGATGTCCCAAACCAAGGTTCACTGGTTGTGTGAACCCACAACTCTCACCTATTCTGGTTACTTGCATAGGAGGTAACTGCATACTGTCACCAGCGCATCCACCACAGACATTCCTAGATAGAGCGGACATCACACATAGGCGCTCCAGCATCTCAACCTTACTCCATGGCTCCCAAACTTGAACATCTTTGGCTGCACTTTGCTTAGCAACACACTACACCACACTCAACTGCAATGCCTACCTACAACTGTCCCACCAGCCACCCTTCCACCCCTTCAAACCACAGCATGGCATAGCCAGCAGCCCCACACTCCACCAACAGATGTCATCAGGAAGACCTGGTTACCCATGCAACAAGCAGCCAGCAATACTACCTGTGAGACCAGTGATGTGGGATGCTGCTTGCCCACTCAGGAGTTGTACTAGCAAAAACCCAGGTGGAGGGGGAGTGATCATCTGCTAGAAAGGAGCTGGGCAAAATGATATTGTCCTACCTAGCACTTGCACCCAGCATTTTAATGATGTAGGTAGGAGGAAATGTCCTACCCAGCTCCTCTCTCATAGACAGTCACTCCCCGCTCATCCTACCTAGGTTTTTGCTAGCACACAATTGAAAATTTGGAGCATGCACAGCTCCTGAAGCTGGGTAGGGCACTTGTCCTATGCTCTTAATGATTGTGTGAACAGCCTTAGTGTATATTCATGTTTGTGCAATAAACAGTTTTGATGCTGTGCTTATGTCTGTCATTCGAGCTATGGAGCTGAAAGGAAGCCCAGCTAACACCATGGCCGAAGAATGTGAATTCTGGTTTTATAGTACAGAAGAACCTCTTTATTTGCGGAACTGCTATTTGCAGCTCTGTGTCTCCATGGGGTGTCTCATTGACACCCATTTTCAGTATCAATGGATACGAAAGTGTGAAAGCCCACATATCCACAGGGTTGGAAGTGACAGTTCCGCCTGCCATTTTGTCTCTATGGAGCCATTTTGTGGCTCCTTTCTGTTTTTAAAAAATGGACTTTGTTGACTTTTTTCTGTGATTTTTTCAGTTTTGGGGGGCATTTGGGGGGATTCCTGGGCACATGGGTGGGTCCTGGGAACACACAGACCTTGTGGAGCATGCCAAAGTAAGTTTTTTCATGTTATTTTGCCAGTTTTCCCACCATTTTTCGTGTTTCCCCTCCACTTTGGAACCTAACCCCCTGTTCCCCATAGCAATAATTACTCGTTACTCGTGGTTCAATTACTGGCGGCAATAGGCGAGGAACGGAACCCCCATGAATAGCGAGGTTCTCCTGTATGTTTGTCTTGACCTTTAGCATCAAGGAAATCTTCATGCAATATTATAACAATGTGACACAGTGTGGAAATTAGCACAGAGTGTGGTGCCATTTACAGAGAAATCTTTAGTGCTGGAATCACACCAAGTTTGAACATTTTGCTTCTAATATTTTGCCTGCTAGATTCATTGTGGCTTATGGATGAGTAACTAGCTGCAGGATTGCAGACAGCCAAAGAGAACAAGCATGACATTGCTAGTTCTTCAAGCTTATTCATAACCCTGACCACAAAAATGAGTGGCTACTATGTTATCTGACTCACCACAAAGAGGGAAAGAGGGAAAATTTCCTTGGCATAGGAAGACCCTTTCTACTGCACTTTAAGTGCTTTGAATCAATAAGGCATTTCACTGGAGTTTAGGAAGGCCAAAGTACAAGGGGGAAATCTGATCTATCATCTCATTGTGTTCCAACAATCTTTTCAGTGCATTGCAAACAAGGACAAGAGAAAGGACAGTTCCTTTGAAGGAAATTGCAAGGGGGATGATGGTTACTCAACCATTCAAGTCTGTGCTAGAGAATGTGGACTAGTTAGAGTCTACACTACAGACACATGGCAACATTACTTTGGGAGGCTATAGGAGGGGCATCCTTTATGATATAAAGAGGGCTGTGGGTGATCTCAAATGCATCTGGAGGTGACATAATAATGAGGAGCTATTTTTAATTTAATAAGTACTTTAAAATCTATGCATTTACTGGCTGACATACTGTGCAATGTTCTGTTTGCCTTTTAACAAAACTTGTATGCAATTGCACAAGAGTGTTCTTACGCAAAACTCAAGAATTGTGGGCAGCCATTGCATATACATTTCATTAAAATGCAAACACAATGTTGTACAGTATATCAGCCACTATGCTTGCATCTCTTCTAAAGATTGTTAGAGTAAATTGTGACAATATTAAGAGATGTATATGTCCTGGGACATTTTCCAAAGGAGACAAAGAACAAAACGATGTGTGGTTGGGGGTGTGGGGAGTCAAACATTCATACTTTAATGGTTGCGTATTTCAATAATTCTATGGTCCATCCATTGCACTGAGGATGCAGTTCATAGTATCCACCACTAGGATTGTAAAACTGAAACAGGCAAATCTCATTATATGTGGACTCTGTATCTGTGGTTTCTCATATTCACAGGTGTCTAATTTACACCTGTTTTCATTATCCGTGGATATGAAATGGTTAAAACCCTTGTATCTGTGGTTCCTAGATAGCCAAGAGTAACCATGGAGGTCACTTCCAGCTGCCATTTTGTAAGCTGGACCCATTTTGCGGCTCATTTCTTTTTAAAAGATTTCCCCCACAATTTTTTGTGGTTTGTGGGGGCATTTCATGGATTTGGAGGGCATCCCTGGGCATATGTAGACCCCGTGGAGCACAGTCTAGTACAGAATTTCAATTATGTTTGCATTTATTCAGATTTTTCACGATTTTTAAACCTTTTTTGTTCCTTTAAGCTAACCCCCCATTTCCCATAGGCATAATGCCTCGTTACTTGTGGTTTCATTACTCGCAGTAGTAGGCGAGGGAGAACAGAACCCTCACATTCCAAGGAATGCCTGTATGCTAAAACTAGCACAAGGGCCCACAGTTGGCAGCTTGTGGCATACCTGCAGTGCCAGTCATCACTATTGTCATAGGAACATAGGAAGCTGCTATATACTGAGTCAGACCATTGGTCTATCTAGCTCAGTATTCTCTTCACAGACTGGCAGTGACTTCTCTAAGGTTGCAGATAGGAATATCTCTCAGCCCTAAATTGGACAGATTGGGAAGAAAAAGTAATGCTTAAAATCACCATGTGGGAAAAATTGAGCCTTGCCATATACCAGAAAGCGGTTTACATCCTGACTTACCTGATACCCCCAGTGCATAACCTGGCGGTAGTCTATCCTCCCCCGCTCGATCTCCTTCGGAGAGTTGAAAGGCAGATCTTCCGTCTAGTATGGCACACAGCGTCCTTCCCTTTGGCCCGTGCGGTAGCATTTAAGGAGGTTGAGCGGGGAGGCCTAGCCCTACCTGCCCTACAACCCTATTTTGTAACTGAATTCATGTCCTACAATTTTGGAAACTGGATTTTTGTGAATGTCCATAATATGTCCAACCTCCTGCAAAAAACTTGGGTCTTGCTTTTCGCTCTGCATTGGTGCAAGTCAGCATGGGGCATAGCATGGTGGGGAAAAGGATCTTTCAATGGTAATATCACACAAGTATTAAAAATAGAACACCCAGACTACTTGAGAGATTTGTTATTCACACTTAAAAAATGGAAGGTTGAACCGGAACTATTTAAAGGATCCTCCTCAGTTAAGCAGCTAAGGAAAACAATTTATGGAGAGATTCTAGAAGTGAGTTTCTTAAAACCTGATTTAGAACGTAAACGCTACAAACACCGCACTTCACAGTACTTGTTGCAACCCGATCACCCTATCGCTCTCTTTAAGGAGAAAAAAGTCCCTTTCCATTTATGGGAAACAAGGTGGCGCCATCAAGTACTACCACTTAATGCGGCTAAGCCATGGCTCCCAGAGGACCAGCAAGAGTGCCCTAAAATCACCTGCAAACAGAAAGCTAGTGAGCTAGGCAAAACATTCAGGGAAACCCACTCACATTTCTTAAAAGAGTGTGTGGTGGCCAAAAGAGTGTGGCAGGGAGTAAGCAAGCTGTTAGAGTGGCCTGATTTGGAAAAACAGACTTGGGAAGAACTAACCTCGGGTTTGAGCAATAGAACCTCCTTTCAAGGTCCCAGAAAGAAACCTTCAAAGAAACGGGACAGAACGGGTACCCTCATACTAGGGAATTGGAACGTTCCCCTTCTCGTAATCAGGCTAGTAAACCTGTATGTCATTTATGCAATGCTCCTGCATTGGAATAGGGAGGGAAGACGCGACCAAGAGGTTCACACAGATGAGACAGTAAATCTCTTCTGGTAAAGTTTGTATGGTTATGTGCAAAGAGACAAGTGTATCTCTTCTAAACAGCAATGGAACAAATTGTGGAAATGGACGTCGAACGTAACCCCCCCCATTACCTGATGTGCCTTGAAATCCCCCACCCCCGAGTTACAGTACTACCTGCATATACTTCATAACCTTGTGGGTTTCCAAATGCTTGTGTGTAAATCTTTGTAGATATATCATGTACAAACAACCACTTTGTATATAATTGTGCTTTGGCAATGTATTGTATGCTTTGGTAGTTTGTTGGTTCAATAAAAAAATCTCGTCCTATTTTTAAAAAAAAACACCTTGTCCTATCTTGGAGAAGCCAAGGAGGGAACTTGGAACCTTCTGCTCTTCCCAGAGCGGCTCCATCCCCTGAGGGGAATAACTTACAGTGCTCACACATCATCTCCCATTCATATGCAACCAGGGCAGACCCTGCTTAGCTAAGGGGACAAGTCATGCTTGCTACCACAAGACCAGCTCTCCTCCTTACACAGTCCTTACACAGTTGTCCATTGAGAAGCACTGCATCACTGTATCCTTCAAATACTGGTGTGTTTGTCAGGAATGGAATCAGCCTTTAGCTTCAAGCCCATTAAACTGCTGGGGTGGTATAAAATGAATGTCATTCAGCTGACGGTTCATCTTCATGTACTCTACTACCCAAGCAATAAGCATAGAACTGGTTTCTTTAGTCTTAGAGAATGGGACAGTTTGGGTTTTTTAAACTTCTAAGATTTTGTACAAAAAAATCACAGCAAAATGGGGGAGGATTTAAGTACCCCCAGATTTCATTATAGCAGAACCGCTCCCTTTGTAACTTGGGCTCTTAGTTCTATTCTTTGTCATGCTCACCAACAATAGCCAATTTGTGTTTTAGCACTTAGTGTGAGGACTGAATTAAATGGGGAGGCATGTTTTGTGAAAAACTTCACCCTCAATCAAACTCCCACCCCATTTCAGCAACTATTTGAGGAGGCCTGAAAAATGGGCTGGAAACATTAGCCAATTCAGAGTGAGAAGCATTGCTCTCATTCTGACTGGGCATTGTGGCATCATCTAGTAACCAAATCTGGCTGCATGATGACATGACATCATAATCATAATTATGATGACATAAACATGATTATGATGACATCATAATTGCACGTCAGCACAAAATGTGGGGAATTGTAGACGGAAGATTCTGGAAGCCAAATTTAGGCTGATAGGTAGCGTCCCCCAAGGTAGCATTCTCAGAAATGCTACCTGTTCCACATGCAGGTACAGTGAGACAGACAGAGCTGAGGGGTTTCAATGTGTGGATGAGATGTTGGTGCTGGGAGGAGAGGTTTAGATTTCTTAGGCACTGGGATACATTTTGGGGCAAGCAAGGCCTGTACAAAAGGGACGGGCTGCACTTGAACCAAGATGAAACCAGACTGCTGGCACTTAAAATCAAAAAGGTTGCACAGCAGCTTTTTAAATGATGCCTGGGGAATAGCCGACAGGAGCTGGGTAGTATCCAGTCCTTTAAATGCCATCCTTTAAAGTGAGAGGGTGCAAAGGATTCAGATAAAACAGAAGGGGACAGGACAGAACCACATAAAGAGCAGACAGAAGGCTGTGCCAGCTGGTTAAAGAGTCAAAAGAAAGATAGCATACGCCAGGTAAGAGATTCCGTGTATAGGTGCTTATATGCCAATGCAAGAAGCCTCCGAGTCAAGATAGGTGAGCTGGAGTGCTTGGTTGCTAACACAGAAATAGATATAGAGGTGAGTCTCACCATCAGTGAGACCTGGCAGAGGGGGTTCTGCGGGGTGAGCGGGCTTAGCCGGTGTCCCTGCTGATGATCAAGGCTTCAGCTCAGGGCGGCCGGATCGCTGCCAACATGCAGATGCGTAATCAGGGTGGGGCAGGCAGGGCACATGCCCTAGGTGCCAGTTGCAGGGGGTGCAAAGTGGCTGCCATGCCCCACCTAACATGGTTTTTTAAAAATACATATATATATTTTAAATCCCACCCCGGCGGTCCGCTGCCAGCCACACTTATGCAGCCGTGACTCATGAGTCGTTCGACAGAGATCTGAGTCCGGGGAGAGCAGGGGCAGAGACCCCCCCAGGAGTCTCCCTGAGCACTGACTTACGATTATTTTCAGGGAGCGTTTGCTGCCTGGAAGCATCTATTCCCTATTCCAAAGAGGGAGAGAAAGGGAGAAGAGATGCTTTCAGGCAGCAAGCCTGCCCTGAAATGAGACTGAAGAGCTCACTCCACTCTTTAGAGCTCGAGGTCACGCCCCCTTTGCATGTGATGCCATCATGTGACACATCACATGCAAAGGGGGCATAGCCTCAAACGCTCCCTGAAAACAATCAGTGTTCACTCGTGGAGTCTTCTAGTTTACCAGGCGGGAGGGGGTCGTTTGGCCGGAACATCAGAAATCTTGTGAGCACATGCAGACACCTTAGAGGGAACAGTGCACATGACTGAAAACTCTTTCAGACAAAAATACCAATCCCAAGGACACTTTGAATTTCAGAAGAGGAAACTTCTCCAAAATGAGGAGTATGGTGAAAAGAAAGCTGAAAAGGAAAATCAGGAGAGTCCCTTGCCTCCAGAATGCATGGAGTTTACTCAAAACCACAATACTAGAAGCCCAGTTAGACTGTATACCCAAAAGGAAGAGAGGTAACACTAAGTCCAGGAGGATGCCAGCATGGATAGCAGGTAACGTCAACTTCCTTCCGAAATTGGAAGGCCTGTCCAAATGGACAGAAAGGAACACAAACTCTGGCAAAAGAAATGCAAGGTGACTATAAGGGAGGCAAAAAGAGAGTTTGAGGAACATTTAGCTAAAAGCATCAAGGAGAATAACAAAAACTTATTTAAATACATCAGATGCAGGAAACCTGCCAGGGAGGCAGTTGGACCGTTAGATAATGAGGGAGTGCAAGGGATTATATCAAGGTTGCAGAGAAGCTAAATGAGTTCTTTGCATCTGTCTTCATGGCAGAGGATACTGAGCAGATACCTGTTCCTGAAACAGGCTATTCAGGGACAGAGGCTAAAGAACTGAATCAGATAGAAGTGACAAGCGATGATGTTCTAAACTGTCTGGAAAAATTGAAGACTAGCAAATTGCCAGGGCCGGATGTCATCCATCCAAGAGTCCTCAAAGAACTCAAATGTGAAATTGCCGACCTCCTTGCTAAAATATATAACTTATCCCTACAATCAGGCTCTCTACCGGAGGACTGGAATGTAGCAAATGTAACACCGATTTTCAAAAAGGGATCCAGGGGCGATCCAGGAAATTACAGGCCGGTTAGCTTAAGGTCTGTTCCAGGCAAATTGATGGAAAGCATCCTTAAGGATAAAATTGTAAAGCACATAGAACAGGCCCTGCTCGGAGAGAACCAGCATGGCTTCTGCAAAGGTAAATCTTGCCTCACAAACCTTTTGGAGTTCTTTGAGAGTGTCAACAAGTGTGTGGATCAAGGTGATCCAGTTGACAAAATATACCTGGATTTCCAAAAAACTTTCAACAAAGTTCCTCATCAAAGACTCCTGAGAAAACTTAGCAGTCATGGGATAAGGGAACAAATACATGTGTGGATTGCTAACTGGTTGAAGGACAGGAAACAGAGGGTAGGGATAAATGAAGAGTTTTCACAATGGAGGGAAGTAAGTAGTGGGGTCCCCCAGAGATCTGTACTGGGACCAGTGCTTTTTAATTTATTCATAAACTAGTGTTTTCTAGCCTGTTGTAATAATGGGCGCTAGTAGGGGAGAGTTCTGCTGCCTCCCGCTGCCGTCTCTGCCTTCCCCGTAGCCCCTGCCCCCGCCCTCGCCCTCTCCCAGCCGGCCCCGCCGCCTCGCCGGGCCCCCGCCGCCGTTTTCCCTGGCCTTCCACTGCCGGGCCCACCGCCTTCTCCGGGTGAGTCTGCGGCTCTGGCTGGGCCCGCCGCCGCCTTCTCCATTCGCCTGGCCTTCCCCCGCCGCCTCCTCCACTCGCCGTCCACCGCCTCCTGCAGGCTTCGCTTCTTCGGGGCGGCCACTCGCCTCGCCGGGCCGCCGCCCCCGTCTTCCCCGGCCTTCCCCTGCCGGGCCTGCCGCCTTCTCCGGGTGAGTCGGCGGCTCCGGCCGGGCCCGCCGCCGCCTCCTCCGCTTGCCTGGCTTTCCCCCGCCGCCTCCTCCACTCGCCGTGCACCGCCGCCTGCAGGCTTCATTTTTTCAGGGCGGCCGCTTCTGGCCGCCCAAGATGGCCACTGGGTGCCGGTGGTCGTGTCTCCCTTGCTCTGTTCTGCGCATGCGCTCCGCACATGCACAGAACAGGCCAGGGAGGCACAGACACACGCTTGGTGTCCGTCCACGGACGGACACCAAGGGTTTTATTATAGAGGATGATCTAGAAGTAGGGGTAAGCAGCGAGGTGGCCAAATTTGCAGATGATACCAAATTCTTTTGGGTTGTGAAATCCAAAAGAGCCAGCATGGTGTAGTGGTTAGAGTGCTGGACTAGGACCCGGGAGACCCGAGTTCAAATCCCCATTCAGCCATGATACTAGCTGGGTGACTCTGGGCCAGTCACTTCTCTCTCAGCCTAACCTACTTCACAGGGTTGTTGTGAGGAGAAACTCAAGTATGTAGTACACCGCTCTGAGCTCCTTGGAGGAAGAGCGGGATATAAATGTAAAAATAAATATAAATAAATAAAATTTTAAAAACGGATTGTGAGGAGATCCAAAAGGATCTCTCCAGACTGGGGGAGTGGGCAACAAAATAGCTAATGTGCTTCAGTGTTGGCAAGTGTAATGTGATGCACATTGGGATGAAAAACCCCAACTTCACGTAAACGTTGATGGATCTGAGCTGTCGGTTACTGACCAGGAGAGAGATCTTGGGGTCATGGTGGACAGCTCATTGAAAGTGTTGACTCAATGTGCGACAGCCGTGAAAAAGGCCAATTCCATGCTAGGGATAATTAGGAAGGGGATTGAAAATAAAACTGCTAGTATTATAATGCCCTTATACAAAACTATGGTGGAGCCACACCTGCAGTACTTTGTACGATTCTGGTCATCACATCTAAAAAAGGACATTGTAGAACTGGAAAAGGTGCAGAAGAAGGCAGCCAAGATGATCAAGGGCCTAGAGCACCTTTCTTATGAGGCAAGGTTACAACACCTGGGGCTATTTAGTTTAGAAAAAAAGACGACTACGAGGAGACATGATAGAGGTCTATAAAATTATGCATGGTGTGGAGAAAGTGGATAGAGACAAATTCTTCTCTCTCACACATAACACTAGAACCAGGGGTCATCCCATGAAATTGATTTCCAGGAAATTTAGGACCAACAAACAGAAGTACTTTTTGACACAACGCATAATCAACTTGTAGAATTCTCTGCCACAAGATGTAGTGACAGCCAACCTGGAAGGCTTTAAGATGGGTTTGTATAACTTCATGGAGGAGAGGTGTATCATCGGCTACTAGTCGGAGGGCTATAGACCACCTCCAGCCTGAAAAGCAGGATGCCTCTGAGTACCAGTTGCAGGGGAGTAACAGCAGGAGGGAGGGCATGCCCTCAACTCCTGCCTGTGGCTTCCAGCGGCATCTGGTGGGCCACTGTGTGAAACAGGATGCTGGACTAGATGGGACTTGGGCCTGATAGAGCAGGGCTGTTCTTATGTACTTATGTTCTTATAATTCTACCTATGTGATCCCTGACTGGCTGGGATCTTCTCAGGAAGAAGCCTTTATTTGTAAAATGGCATCAAAGCTGCAGATCAGAGGAAGAGGCAGCTGCAAGAAGGTAGCAAACAGCACATTTAAAAAGTAAACAAGGGATTTCAGAAATTATCCTTCCCTCGGCTCTCCTTTCACTCTGAAAACATTCATGACACAGCCCTACTTAATGCTAATCACTCAGCTACGACTCCTAGGGGCCATTAAATGCTTATTGATTAAAATCAATTTATCTAAACCGTCATAACAAAATATATCTCTGAAAGGTTTCTAGCCTTGACTGAAGCATTGAGTTAAGATCAGTGGCCAACATCCAGAGCAAGGAACCACATGTAATGTTGCACAAGAACAAGAGGGTGGCTTAGATGTGCTAAAAATGGGGTTTGCACAAGAGCCCTGTTGTGCTATAGTGTTCTTGCATTAATGTTCTCACTAAAGCAAATGAGGTAAGTTGCAGTTGCAGGCTTGCCGTTGTGCAACTCTAGTTTGAATGGCAAGCTCCAAATATAACACAACTAGTTGGTGTAACAGCTTTGTGCTGGCACAATACCCTCCCAATTGTGGTATGTTGCTCTGGATGTTGGCCACTGTTCCTGGCTGCACATATTCTTAGAGTGTCGTTCTTATGTATTTCAATAGTTTCAATAGTGTGTGTGTCTGTGTCTGTGTCTGTGTGTCTGTGTCTGTGTCTGTTGAAGAAGTCACAAAGGGCAAGTTATTATTTAGGAACTCTATACTCTAAGAGTGAATTTGTAAGTGTGTGTAGCTGCTGTTTTCCTCCTTACATATGATTACACAGGAAGCTGCTATACATCAAGTCAAGCCATTGGTCCATCTAGCTCAGTATTGTCTACGTGGCTGGCAATAATTCTCCAGGGTTTCAGATGGGTATTTCTCATCCTGACCTGGAGATACCAGGGATTGCAATTGGGACCCTCTGCATGCAAAGTAGATGCTTTTCCACTGAGCTATTGTCCTTCCGTTTTATTTGTGGTGCTTCCCGCCACACACAAAGTCACATATCTGAAACATCTTACATTGCTTCAGATGTTAATCATAGTAACATGCTTTCACTAGTCAACACTTCTATCCAGCATTATATGTGGAAGGGCATCATTTTGGCAGTACAAGGCGATGCACGTTGAGTTTCCACCTGTCTTCATGTTGAAAAGTACCTCCCAGGACAGGAGTCCCCTTAAAGTCTTTAAAGGCACCTGAAATATGTCAAGCAGGGATTCAGCCTGTGTGTCACAACCCAGCTCTGAACCAAGGAGAGAACTGCACAGGGACCAGCCACATATGGACATATGAAAACTGTCTTATACTGGATCAGACCATGGGTCCATCTAGCCCAGATCTGTCTAGACTGATTGGCAAGAGTTCTCCAGGGTCTGTCGGAGGTCTTTCCATCACCTGCTAGTTGATCCTTTAACTGGAAATGTCAGAGACTGAACCTTCTGCTTGCAATGAATGTGCTCTACCACTGACCTATAGCTCTTCCAGAATGGAAACCTGACTACAGCAGTAGGTCAGAGTGGGTCAAATAAAATTCCCTAATCCCTATGGAAGTGTCCAGGCTGGCTGGCTGGCTGGTCTGGGTGTCTCGAATTGGAGACCTGGTCTCTTGTTGCCTTTGCCTTGTTTCTCAGGAGGTAGGTCCGATAGCAGCACATAGAAATAAAAATTGTGTGGAGGCTGTTAAACCCACACATCTCTCAACTCCACAATCCTGTTTGGATGATCCCAGCCTGCAACTGCTATTACACTTTAAGAAGCAGCAGAAAGTTCACTCACAGACCTTCTGCCATCGTGTCTAGTCCCACCCCCCCGAAAAGAAAATGCAAGAGCCCCAAAACAGAACAAGGTCCTACTTGAGTTTAAAAATTACATTCCTGCGTCAAAAGCCCTTTTGTCCTGGAATATGTATGCAATTATCTGTTAATTTATGAGGTGATATTAACAAATGCATAATAATATACCAGAGAAGCAATGGAGATAAATCATTTTTTCTCATTCTTTCATGGGACAAAGAAACTTTAACTACAGGACACTAATGCTCTTCAAATTGCTGTTATCACAGACAATGTGAAATAAAATGTGAGTGCAAGCCACTAGAATTATAACGGGATGTTTAAATGCAAGCATATGCTAATATTATGCCACTATTAATGCAAACAGGTCGCTTCTTTGTAATTTGACTTCTCGCCTAAGTATGCAGTCCTATCTTATGGCTTTACAAATCTGTGATAATTTCCTTCAACTTTTACTTTTATAGCTGTGTCATTAAATTCACATTGGGTTGTTACAGCAAAAATGTTTAAAACAGATGTGGTTGTTAAAGTTACATTATGTATTTTACAACCTGAGGTTTTATGACATTGAAAAGACGTTTCCAAGCCACAAAGGCCAGACGCAAGAGTGAAAAGAGATGGCAGCCTTAATGGTGACATATTATCGTGCAACCTATCAGAAAGATAAAGACGAGCTACACAAGATGGGATATTGACTGGGCAGATATGAACAACATTCTGTAAGTAGGAATGAATTAGTCAGAAGCTATTGTGGGGGGGGTGGATTGGAGGTCCACCAAAGCTATATTTGGGGGCCCTGGAACAAGTATAGTGTTCCTGGGTCCAGATGATGAAAAAGGTCGATACCCATCTCCAAAAACGTAGAAATGGAGGACGCACTTCACCAATAAAAGTTTCCAGAAAGTCTCCACTTGGCATAAAATATTCATATGTTTATTAGCATTATATATGCATATTTTGATAAAAATCTGATAATTTGAGAATGAATACAGCTCACCACTGTGAAGCTGATGTCCAGGTGAGCTGTACATCTGCTCAGTCTGCAGTCTAAGTGCACAGTTCTCAAGGCCCCTGATTCTTAATCCTGATTCTTCATCTCTTCCTGGTTAGGTTTACCACACACAGTCCTCTGTCCTCCTTCTCCGCACGGGTCACCCAGCCTGCTCTCCCTAGCCAGGCCAGCAACTTCACCTCTTGGCTCGAGGCAGCATCGCTGGCTCCCAAGCCAGTCTCTTTGCATGCTGGCACAATGGTGCATGCACAGTCTCCCGCTCACTTGCTTTTCTCTGCAACCACAAACATTTCAAGACCACTTTTCAACAGAAGGTTTCACAGTGGTTTTCAAAGAGGAATAAATAACAGAATACTCCCCTGTCCCCAAAGGGCTCCCAATGTAAAAAGAAACACAAGGTTAACACCACCATGAGCCACTGAAGGAATGCTGCACCAGTTGCTCTCTCCGTGATAAAGAGAAGAGAATCACCACTTTAAAAGGTGCCTTCTTACTCAGTTCACGGGGGTAAGCTGCTAAATGAGTAAAGTTAGCTAACGGCTCAGTACCGCCACTGCATGAAGGAAGCAAGCAGCACCTGCCGGGCCCACCTATCCATGCTCCTGCATCACGTGGCTCTGCAACCACCTGCCACTGAAGAACCACTTCCACACTTGATGGATGGTCAGTAGGAAGGGAAACAAGACAGAGGAAGAGAAGCTGCTCATGAGAGCAAAGTTTTCTGAGCGAACAAAATGTTCCAGCTGCTGCCCAGAAC
This sequence comes from Hemicordylus capensis, assembly GCF_027244095.1. NCBI lineage: Eukaryota > Metazoa > Chordata > Lepidosauria > Squamata > Cordylidae > Hemicordylus > Hemicordylus capensis. The sequence goes on along the minus strand of NC_069660.1, from coordinate 33,035,774 downwards.
GTTGGACACCACAACAAATGGGGGGAAAGTTGTTTGGTCCCCAAAATAGTTGCATGTCCTCTGTAAATGTTCCTAGTTGGCAACCCTAAATAAGCAGCACACTCACAATGTGTGTTGCAGTCCAAGCTTCGGCTCAATTGCTGCAAGCCCTTTTGGTTCCTAGCACCAGCTCCTTAATTTGATTTAGATAATAATGTTGCCATAGAGGTGTCATCCTTTCCGGCACAGAATGGGTCCAACTATTTGTGTGATGGGCATATTCAGCTCCGCTGCTTGGTCTCGGCGTAGTTGTCCAGTCTTGTTCAATGGACTGAAAGAAAGGAAAATGTTAGCTCAAACTGATATAAATTCTCAATCTAAGAATCTGTTTTCCCTTAGAATGCCTTGCTTTCTAAGAACTTAGATGTATTTAGGGAACAGTGGGGTTTTATTTAACTTCACTATAAATTTGCATTCTATCTAATTTCCTTTTATAAAAGTTCCATCAAAGCAAATTTCGGAGAGAGATTTTGGCAGTGTCTTTCAACTTCATAAAGCACAGGGAAGGCAGCTTACATTTCATGCTGTGCAGCATGTTCCTTAAATTCTCTTTATCTTGAACTCCATACCTCACCCGAATGATCTGTGAACTGTGCAGGCAGCGCCGGAACCAGCTGTTTTTGCACCTGGGATATAAAGAATTACAATTACCCCCAATCTGAATAATGCAGTCTGAAGAATGGTAGAATATTGGTACTGACCTTACAAAATATAATTCAAACTGTAATGATTCTGTGATGATGTTTGCAACTTTAAAGAAATCCCCCAGATGCAGAGCCATTTCCCTTAGCAATTGTCAGATTGTATTCTGCTGTACGTCCTGAGCAATGTGCCAGCTATGAAGAGTAGGGCTGTGCATTGCATTGGGCCAGTAATCTGAACCAATGTAATACAGGCCTTATTGGAAAATTTTCCAAGTACAATCTAATGAAAAAAATTCCCAATAAACAGATACAATCAATACAAGACAATATTGAATTGTATTGTATTGAATTGTATTGGTGGGGGGTGAGGAGCTTACCTGAATGTATGTATTTATTATTTATTTGTTTGATTACTATACCACCTTACCAAAAATGGCTCAGAGCGGTTTACACAGAGAAATAATAAATAAATAAGATGGATCCCTGTCCCCAAAGGGCTCACAATCTAAAAAGAAACATAAAAAGAAACATTGAATCCAAGCAGCAGGTTTCCTTTTATTTTTTTTAACTGGAAATCAGCTGTGTGGTGCCACTTTAAAATGCTGCCTTCTTTCCCTGACAAACAGTCCACAATGCATCAGCGAAGCAAGCAAGCAATGTCATGATGTTGCATCATATGAACATAAGAATAGCCCTGCTGGATCAGGCCCATGGCCCATCAGCATCCTGTTTCACACAGTGGCCCACCAGATGCCGGTAGAAACCTACAGGCAGGAGTTGAGGGCATGCCCTCTCTCCTGCTCTTACTCCCCTGCAACTGGTACTCAGAGGCATCCTGCCCCTAAGGCTGGAGGTGGCCTATTGCGCTCCAACTAGTAGCTGTTGATAGACCTCTCCTCCATGAAGTTATCCCAACCCCTCTTAAAGCCATCCAGGTTGTTGGCTGTCACCATATCTTGTGGCAGAGAATTCCACAAGTTGAATTCTCCCTTTCCCCTGTGCATTACTGGGGGGAAATGGCCACATCCTCTAACTTCCCCCACCCCTGGTTAGGTCTCAGGGGAAAGAAGCAAAGTTGTGATGTAGCTTTCTCCCGTGCTGCATTGTGCACCAGTTGCCAGGGAGGGAAGTTGGCATTTTAAAGTGGCACCACTGCAGCTGCCCAGAAGGCAGCCAATTTCCAGTTAGAAAATAAAAGGAAGCCCACTGCTCAGATTCAGGTAAGCCCGCCCATCCCACCCCTCACTGATGCACTGAACTGATCTGATGTGTCAACTCAATTCATTGCATCCTCTCCCCTGCCCCACCCCCACATGCACTGTCAACATGATGCAAAGTCTGGAATTTGTCTAGGTCCATCTTATTTATTTATTATTTCTCTGTGTAAACTGCCCGGAGTCATTTTTGGAAGGGCAGTATAGACAGACAGACAGACAGACAGACAGACAGACAGACAGATAGATAGATAGATAGATAGATAGATAGATAGATAGATAGATAGATAGATAGATAGGAGCAGTCTAGGGCAGTGATCTTTACTACTTTTCAGGCACGGACCACTTTGGTAAAAAACCTTCCTACTGTGCTGATTTCCACACATTACTGCACTTTTCTCAGTGCTGGGAGAAAGGATTGCCAACTGGGACTGTTGCAGAGGGCATGCAACTATTTGGGGAACTAAACCTTTCTTTGCATTAGGAGGAATAGAGTTTATTTTGGGGACCAAACAACTTTTTTGCTTGTATTGTGGTGTCCGAAATTCTGGAGAGCAGCTGGAATGTTTGCTCAGAACACTTTGCTCCCATGAGCAGCTCCTCTTCCTCTGTCTCCTTCCCCTTCCTACTGACCACCCAGCCAATGGGGAAGTCAGAGTGGAGGTTCTGCTTCAGTGGCAGGTTGCAGAGCCACGTGATGCAGGAGCATCCTTCATGTGGTGGCAGTGGTGGCGGCAGTGAGCAGTTAGCTAACTAACTTTACTCAATTAGCAGCTACCTCTGCTGACTGAGTAAAAAGGCACCTCTTTTAAGTTGTGAATCTCTTCTGTTTATCATGGAGAGAGCAACTGACCCTGTCCGACCCCGGCACAGCATTCCTTCAATGACTGGTGCTAGTGTTACCTTGCATTTATTTTTACATTGAGAACCCTTTGGAGACAGGGAAGCATCATAATCCCTGCTAACTTGGCAAAGAAGCACTTTTTAATGTGGTGATTCTTTTTATTTATCAGGGGGAGAGTAACTGGCCCTATCCACCCCCAGCACAGTACTTCCAGTGACTGTTGCTGGTGTGTTTCTTATGTTTCTTTTTAGATTGTGAGCCCTTTGGGGACAGGGATCCATATTATTTATTTATTATTCTCTGTGTAAACTGCTCTGAGCCATTTTTGGAAGGGCGGTATAGAAATCGAATGAATGAATAAATGAATATTATTTATTCTTCTTTGAAATCCACTATGAAACCTTCTGTTGAAAAGCGGTCTATAAATGTTTGTAGTTGTAGAGAACAGCAAGTGAGTGGGAGACTGCACACACACCATTGTGCCAGCATGCAAAGAGGCTGGCTCGATACCTAGCTGGTTACCCTGCCTTGAGCCAAGAGATGAAGTTGCTGGCCTGGCTGGGGAGAGCAGGCTGGGTGACCCGTGCGGAGGAAGAGGACAGAGGACTGTGTGTGGTAAGCCTAAGCAGAAGGAGATGAAGAATCAGGATTAAGAATCAGGGGCCTTGAGAACTGTGCACCTAGACAGCAGACTAAGCAGATGGACAGCTCACCTGGACTTCAGCATTACAGTGGTGAGCTGTATTTATTCTCAAATTATCTGATTTTTATCAAAAATATGCATATATAATACCAATAAACATATGAAAGAATTATGCCAAGTGGAGACTTTTTGAAGAAGAGTTTTTTTGGTGAAGAGTGTCCTCTGGACCTGGCAACCCTACTGGAAGAGCCCTTAAGAGAGGCGGAGCCTTCTCTTAAGAGCTCCAGGAGGAAAGCACTGGCAAGGGCTAAATTTCCCAGCAGCCTGTGCATGCCCTTCAAGATGGTGCAGGGGCTTGAGAGGATTCTGTTTCTTTTAAAGAAGCCCTCTGGCACGGGGGTGTAGCAAGGTTGGAGTGGGCCCAGAGACAAGATGCCCCCCCCCACTGAAGCTCAGCTCATGAAGTAAAGAAATCTTAAATGAGGCTGAATAGTGGAAACAAAAAGCATAGATAGATAGACAGACAGACAGACAGACAGACAGACAGACAGATAGATAGATAGATAGATAGATAGATAGATAGATAGATAGATAGATAGCCTATGTGCCACAATAGAACATCATCCTAAATTATTTTTAAAAAGGTTTTGTAAATTGTGGACAATGCTACTAGAGAAAAGACATGCTGTTCTGGTAGCTCCAGGTCTTAACACTCCCATCAGTTTCAGAGGATGAATACAACTGAAGGAAGCCCAGTTGGGTGTGTAGCTGGGGGAGTCAGTCATGTGACTTGCCTGGGGGGGGCCCAAGGCAGTGGGCCCCCAGACAACTGTCTCCCCTTGCCCTATTATAGTTACGCCCCTGCTAGTCTGGCACTAGGCAAAGCATGGCACAGACTGCTCAGTGAGACTTGTCACCTCTGCATGGTGCCAGAGGACTGTGCAGAGGATTCAGCTTTGGCCAAAGCTTTGCACAGGCCCAATAAACAATTAGTTTAGCTGCCCTTAGGGTTGATGGGGGCTCCCATGGGGCCCTTGGCCTTACAATGAAGAACTCTGGGATAGGAGAAAGAAGAGAGTTGTGTGGGGAAACAAAAAAACAGGGGAAGGTTGAGCACCCTTTTGCTGCTTCTGCTCTACATATCACCATGTCCTGACACAATTTTTCAGGGAAAAGTGGCAACCAGTGTATTCAAGCTCAAGCTGGCCATAGAACATGTTCCAGCAGATACTCTAATTAAATGATCAGCAAAATCACATGATGTGCCTCTTGCTGGATATTAGAACTTCAGTTTGTAGGAGGAGGGATGCATGTTTTTAAATGCTTTTCTATGTTTTAAAAAACCTGCATAATCAAAATCATTTTCACTTACTCTTCTCCCTTATGTGCTGGATTAGGAGAAGAATTCAAATATGCAATTGGAATAGGCCTTCAAATACACAATTCAAATATGTGTACAAAGTAGTACATTCCAGCAAGAACTCCACCATGTAATTCTACTGATTGTGTAGCTCTGCACTCAACCATTGGGCATCACCACATTTTGTGGCAATGAATTTATTCCCATAGTTTGCTCTTTCCATCCTATTCTTCTGTATGCACTGAAAGATGTTTTTATTGGGTTGGCTAGCTGGGGATTAAACTTGATACATGAGACTTTAATCTTGCAGTCATTTTGGGTTTATTTAAACTGCTGTTTTATATGGAGCATATTTTAAAGCTTACTTTTATGCTTTTTATTATTATTTTTGTCAATAATGTGATCTGCCTTGAGCCCCTGGGTTAGGGTAGGATAGAAAATTAAGTGTAATGAGATGAAACAGCATATTATTAACCAATCAGCTTTTTAGTACAAACAAGGTAATGGGACTTTATTTTACATCTTAACTATTCAAATGCTATCAAAAGCTGCACACCTATGCAGGTATCTAAATGAACCTCTAACCAAAGAAATGAGAAGATGCTAGTTAAACTCATAACAACTGCAGATAGCTAAAAGCATCTTGATTAACAGCAGCAACGTTGTCCACTTCCTGTGACACACTTTTTCTTCTCTTTTCTGACATGTTCTTTCTTGGCTGCACAACCAGCCTGAAGATTAGATCCAACTTGTTGGTTTGCTTTTGTGTCCTGCGTGCCTTGTCTATAAATTCTGGTTTCCAACATTCCGTGTAATCCAGTCTATCATGTTTCCTCTTTCACTCTGCTGTCTTTATCTTGATCTTTTCAATTTGACCATGACCTAAGTTCAGTTCAGAGTTCCATTTTATACTACCACATCAAGTACCATTGCAAAACATATTTTATATAGCATTGGTTTTTTGACTTGGAGTTGCTGTTGGAGTTCATTTTAAAATGAACATATCCGTTCAGCTCCACAAGGGAACTTCCAAGAGCGCTAATGAACAACAACAACAATTTATATACCATTTTTCAACCAAAGTTTCCAAAGCAGTTTACATAGAGAAATAATAAATAAATAAAATAGATCCCTGTCCCCAAAGAAACATAAGATATACACCAGCAACAGTCATTGGAGGGATGCTGTGCTGGGAATGGATAGGGCCAGTTGCTCTCCCCCGATAAATAAAGAGAACCACCATGTTAAAAAGGTGGCTCTTTGCCCAGTTAACAGGGGTTATAAAGCAATCAGTAAGCAATAACCCTAAAAACATTTACATAAACAAACAACGAAGTTCAGCAGGTGGTGACCATATGAAAAAAGGGAGCAGTAGAGTAAGAGAGAGAAAATCATACATATCATATTGAAAGGCTCATCTGAATAGAAAGCTTTTTTAGTTGACACCTAAAGTGTGTGAACAGGGAGCTAGCTAATTGTGGTAAGCCTGGGTGCCACTACAGAGAAGACTCTGAGCATCAGGTCCACCAACCACAACCCAGATGGTGGTGGAAAACATATCAGGGCCTCCCTTGAGGACTGCAGTGTGCAGTTAAATTGATTCAGACATGCATAGATGCTACTTTAGGTATCCAGATCCCAAACTGTCTAGAGATGAGATTGAATTTCAATCATCAAAAGCTTTGATATATTAGCCACATTTGGATTCATATGCCAATTTTTCAAAATTAGCTGTAGGTTGAATATATTTCCTTTAAACTGTTAATCAGACTTTAAATTAGGCATCTGCTTCCAGATGTGGAAAACCCCAGTGTTTTTACTGCAGTTAATTAAATTATAGTGCTTTAAACTGACAACAGAAGCATCTGCAACATCTAGAACACAGTGGGCACTCTCTGCATAATAAATGCATGTAATAGTAGAGGAGCAGATCAATCATATATCACTGGATCAGCTGTAGCATAAGTTCTGTTGTGCATAACTACCTCTTGTCTCTGGCAAAGAAGGCAGATATGTCCAGATCTACTGATCGTTGTTTTTAAAATCCTTATTTTCATACATTTGTGGATGGAGATATAGATATATATAGATATATAGATATATAGATATGGAAACACCAAGAAGCAAAAGGAAGAAAAAAGCATTTCAACTAGAGATGTGCACAAGCCATTCATGCAGCCTCTGGTGAGGCAGGGAGTGGTTCCCTTTAAAAGCTGGTAAGGAGCTCCTTACCTGCTCATCCCCACCCCGCCACTTTTCTGGTGGTGGTACCCAGTCTCGATGTGCATGCTAACACTGCATTGAGGCTAAAGGGAACAGAGCCACAGCCACAGAGGCATATCTAGGGAAAATAGTGCCTAGGGCAAGCACTGAAATTGCGCCCCCTGTCCAAACATCTGACACCCATCTGATTCTCTGTACATAGTGCCAAACTGAATATGTGTACAGTGACTTATATTATATTAATTTTTAAAAAAAATTACCTGTAGCCCCTTTGAGGGGCTTCCTAAAGGCTGTGGGGGGGTCTGCAAAGGTTTTCCCTCCCCTCTCTGGGGCCTCACAGGGACCATTTCAGCATGTGCGGTGGCCATTTTTTTAAAAAAAAAATTTAATGGCCACTGAAAACAAAATGGTGACTGTGCATGCTCAAATGGCCTCTGCGAGGCCTGGCATGGCCTAGGGCCTCACAGAGGCCATTTGAGCATGCGCGGTGGCCATTTTGTTTTCAGCAGCCATTTTATTTATTTTTTAATTTTAGAAAAATAGTGCCCCCCCTTCAAGTGGCGCCCGGGGCATGTGCCCTGCCTGGCCTACCCCTAGATACGCCCCTGCACAGCCATGTACAGCCATTTGGAGCTCCTTACCTGCTTTTAAAGCAAACCCTTCTCCACCCTACCAAGCCGATTAAAATGCAAGCACTCGAGCCGGTTCAGTGCTTCCCAGGGGAGGTGCCAAACCAGCTCGTGCACATCCCTTACTTCAACACATGGCCTAGTTCACTCAGTGGCCTAAAACAGTGGCCTAGTTCACACAGTTGTTTTGATCTAGGTTTAATGTGGGTTACTTACAGAGTAATTGTGTGAACCCATGCCATGGTGGTTGATGGCCCAAGATGAATCTTAGTTTCCTGCATTGGCATGGGTTCACACAATCATGATAATGTGGGTAGCCCACATTAAACCTAGATTTGAACTATTATATGAATACAATGAATATTTATATACCACTTTTCAAGAAATGTTCCCAACGTGGTTCACACAGATATAAATAAAATAAATAAATTAAATAAATTAAATAAATAGAGTAGTAGGACCGTTCACATGACCAGCTCGACCCAGGCTTGCCCAGCCCAACCAGGGTAGGGCTGTCGTGTGGAGCACCGGGATCGGGATCAATCCCAGCACTTCCTCACCATATAGCCTGGATTTTCTGCCCAGGCTAAATGTGATGTCACCCACGTACCCATCCCTGCGGCTTTCCTGCATGGAGCATCCTGGTTTGGTATTGAGTTCCCTTAGACTGCCCCTCTCGTGAGGGAGCTGTACATGGGATAATGGGATAATGTTGCAGCATGCACTGTGACTACCACCTAGTACCACTAGTCCCATCTTGTGCATTTTACATTAGTCCTCACAGATGGTTCTTCTCATGAGTAAGCCTAGGGACCAATAACCCCCAAGGGGAAAGGGCTGGACCCCTCTTCTCCTACATAAATGTGGGGGGAAAGAACTTTGCTGCTCTAGGTTCCCTACTTGAGTCTGCCTTTTATACCTGATCCCTGGTCCCCCTCATCTCCCCAGCCATTTTCTCCCCTTGCAGTGTTGTGTTGGAGGTATTCTGCTTATGTTGCCACCTGCAAAGTTTGTGCTTGTGAACATACATCACTGTTTGTCCCTTCTTGGGGAGCAAAGTGACCATCCTGTCATCCCATGCCTTTCCATACTGCTTGCCAGGTAGCGGGGGGGCAAGTGGGAATTGGGTCTATCTCCAAGTGTCTGTGCAGCTTGACAGTCTGGGATGGGGCATGGTGGCATCCCTGTAGCCTGGCAACTCCATAGCCAGCGTGGTGTAGTGGTTAGAGTGCTGGACTAGGACCAGGGAGACCCGAGTTCAAATCCCCATTCAGCCATGATACTAGCTGGGTGACTCTGGGCCAGTCACTTCTCTCTCAGCCTAACCTACTTCACAGGGTTGTTGTGAGGAGAAACTTAAATATGTAGTACACCGCTCTGAGCTCCTTGGAGGAAAAGTGGGATATAAAATGAAAATAATAAAAATAATAATAATAAATAGCTACATAGCTGATAGGAAGGGCAGGGCTGGTTTTCCGAGAGGCTGCCAGCGAGAAGGACTGAAATAATGGAGAAGACACTTTTTGGGTGGGTCTGTGCTGCGACCTCTATGATTATGGTTTGAAGATTGGTGCAAAACCGTGATTATTGCTGCACAAGCAGTCGGATGTAACACCGGTGGAAAACCTTCAGTTGTCAGTGGCGAACCTTAGGGAACTGGAAGTTCAGATTGGAAGTTGGCAAGGCAAACTGGAGGTAGCTTTCAGCCCATAACCTCGTGTATTCAGGCATAATGGAGTTACAACCTCGGCCACGATTAACTGTGGTTAGCCGTTACGTCTGAATGCAGTCATAGAGTTTCAGACAGAAGTCTTTCTCAACCCTACTTGGAGACACTGATGATTGAATCTGAGACTTCCATGCAAAAACTCTGCCAGTGAAATACAACTAAGAGGCCTTGTCTCGTTCTTTCACAGTCTGGCACTTCTTGGGCTGCCTCCTAAACTGTTTTCCCTCCAGAAATGATTGGAGCAAAACAGTGCATAAATCAGAGAATGTGACTTTTCCATTGGCCCATAGGACATTGCACAATATGTTGCTGGCGGCCTCCATCTCCCTTCCCACCCCATCACATAGCAGTGCAGACGACTGCTGCTTCCCCAGTACAGGGGCTGGGCACAGATCACAGTGCTTCAATATACATATCAGTCAAGCCTGCATTCTCATTCTCTCTCTCTCTCTCTCTCTCTCTCTCTCTCTCTCTCTCTCTCTCTCTCTCTCTCTTGCTAACTCAAATGTTCTAGCAAATGTAGAACAGTCATCCGGCCATTTCATGATGTATGCTTTTGGCTACAGAAAATCCAGTTCCCCTTTGGTCCTCAGGTACTATTAACTCCTCCAGCTTTCATCAGTGGCTACATTACCTCACATCCCAAGGAGCTCCCCCCTCTCTTCTCAATCTCCTCTCCTCCCTTATGATCTGAAAACCTGGCCAGGTAAATTTCCATATTAGCAGCTAATCCCTTTGTTTCCATACAGCTGGGGTCAGTCACCATTTCCATGACTTACACTCTTGAATATCCATAGTAACTGAGGAGGTCTTTGGCATACAGTTGTTGGATGTCATGTATGCTTGTATTCCCTCGGTGTAATTACTGTGCCTCAGTGTGTGTTCACTTTAATGAGCAAAAACTCTAATGGACAGTATCTGTCTATGGTGGATTTCACAGTGAAGCCTTTGACTGGCTTAAATCAGGGCTGCATAACTTTGGCCCTCCAGATGTTGTGGGACTACAACTACCATCATCCCCAGCCACACTGGCCATTAATCAGGGATGATAGCCAAGGGGGCATAGGGTGAGAGGTGGCATCACAGATTGGCTAGGTTGGGCATGGGCCGGGGCCCACACCCATCAGAGGCTACCCAGTCAACCTGACTCCTGAAACCCCAGTACTGGTGCTGATCAGCCAAAAGTTTCACATTGCTGCTCTTTGCTCAGCACCCCCATCTACAAATGGGGGCATCTCCCAAGGGCCACTACATCAATGCAGAGCTTCTAAGGGATGCTCCCAACACATGATGAGGAGGGTGGGAGGAAGAGGAACTGCCATGTATTTTGGCCAAGAGACTTGCATGGCAGCTCCTCCATCTCCTGCTCTCTCCACCTGCCAGTGAAAGTTTCCCCAAAGGCCCCTGAGATGAAGCAAAGGTCTTTGGCCCAAAGGCAATTGGCCAGTGTGGAGGGTGGAAAATAAAGGCACTCCTATATATTTAACAATGCCTCTTGGTGCAAGAAGACAAAGGCGCTTTCCATATTCCTCTGTATTTACTCAGCATGCAATTAAATCCTTACCATGTGTATTTGGTTCTGGGGTTGGAAGTCCATTCTGATGGGGGTACAAGCAAGACAGCTTCTGGATATTTGTTGCATTTCCACAGCATAATTTTTTTTTCTCATAAGGTAGTTAAGAAAGGTGTGTCACTGTCCTCCCTCCACTACTGACATATGGAACATAGTCTGGTCAGGGAAGATGGAGGTTGAAGTTCAGAGTTTAGAAGTTCAGTTGATTGCAATTCATAAATGTTTCTAAACCCAAACAGAAACTGGAGATGCTATTTGTACCGATAATGACTTAACTTTTGGCAGATGCAAAAAAGGTGGGGTGGGGCTCTTTTCCTGTTCTTATTGTTCTTTCAAAGAAAAGAAGCAGTTTGAATGTAGTTTATTTTGTTGCTGTATCCAGACATCTACTATACTTGTGTATTCTTCAAGGTTCTGCTATGATATACCTAGAAGACCCCAGAATACTCATATCCCAATGTTCTTGAGTTATTCAGTGCTCCCTTTTACATGAAGCAACTAGTTACCACCGTATAACCAAATGCAAATGACACTTCCATTTAATTCCATGAACATACTCTAGCCTTCATCTGGAACACAGCACAGCTGCACTAGCGTTAGGTAGGATGCTGGCCTCTGTTTCCGTTTGCATCACAAGAATCTGCCATGCACAGATACATCCATCTGTGATTTCTGCAATTACAGCAGCTCCAAAAAGTGCTGCCACCATTATTTATTTAATAAATAATGAACATATCAATGATCCTCTGATCCATGTAATACATTTCTCAACGCTAATGTATACTCAAGGATGGTATAAAATTAAGCCATAAAAGACAGCCATAAAATTAATATGTGAACCATCATCTAGAGCAGGGTAGGCAGCCTTGGGTCTCCAGCTATTGTTGAACTACAACACCCATCATTCCCAGCTATAAAGATCCCTTTCTCATGATTTTTGGAGAGGGCTAGCTGGTGGACAGTGGGGAAGGCTGTGAAAGAGGCAGCACAGAGGTGAGGGGGCGGGACAACACAGGAAACCCCACAATGCACAGCGAGATTGTGCAATGCATTGCGGAGATCTCCCTAGCAGCCAGCGGGTGCCCATCTGTGCTTCAGCGCCGGCTGAAAGCAGCCGGAGCTGACAAGCGGTCAAGTAAATGGGGTTAAGGGAGAGCTAAACCCCACAGGGAGCTGGTTGTTTCCCAGCAGTTCCCATGGGCAGCCAAGCCCGGTCCTCACTGCCCAAGCATGGTCTTGGCTGCTCATGAGAACAGCCACAATAAATGGTGGCTGGGGATGGTGAGAGTTGTAGTCCAACAACAGCTGGAGGGCCAAGAACTACCCCTGATCTAGAGATATGTCTTCCCTACATATTGTGCAGAGGCTAGATCAACATGTGTGTTTTCATGTTTCTTCAGGCCTCTGATTCTGGTTATCTGAACACCTAAACACTAACACCAACCCTTGAATTCCGCCCCATGCTATTGTTCCCACTAACCCCATGTTTGGGGTACCACTAGGTTCATGTCCAGCCATCATTTTTAGAGCTCTTTGTGTCCATGCTGGTGTACTAAACCCAAACCATGGTACTGGGGAGGGGGAAAGCAATTATTTGCACCATAAATGACAAGGATTATGGCAAGGGTGGGACAGCACCCAATTGCTGTAGTGTTTGAAAGAAAACCAGAAGCCATTTTATTTCATTATTTTAAATTAAACTTTATTAGAAGAAAATGTACAATGCTAAACAAAATTAATCCAAACACAAATGGCAAAACATCACACAACAAACCCCAATTCAGCCATCCCTCCACATTCCAATATTATCTGGGGTAAAAAGACAACCATAATTCTCCCAATTGGTGTAATGAATAAAATCTGACCATATAACATAAAAAGAGTTATTTGTGGTCTGATTCGCACAAGACGGAATAATATGAGATAACTTTTCTGAAATTGCAATATGTCATAGATGCGTATACCAGTTATCCATCGACATTTTTATTTTTCCAGTGCTTGGCTATGGCTATGATAACCTGGCCGCAGTTACCATAAACACTACTAAATTTTTGTTAACCCCAGAAAATATATTTACAAACACCAGCTGTGGACCAGAAGCCATTTAGAAGAAACAATACTGAAGAAGCTGCCCCCACCACCGCCCCAGGGGAGGCAGCCCTCCCTTCATCTAAATCCGCCTCTCTCACACGTTAACTCCACCCGTCCCTTTAACCCGTCAAGTGCCATACTGCAACAATAGTGGGCATGGGCAGGCAAAGGGTCAGTAAGTAGGGGAGGCTCTTCCAACTTGCTTTGGCAGGGGGTTTCAGATCTGAATCAGGGCAATGAATTTGTGCTGCTTCTGATGTTCTCTAAAAACCACACCTCCAACACTGTTTGGCATCACTGGATTGTGCCACTAGAAGTACCTTTGAAGCATGCCGGAATGTCACTGGGATGGGGCGGGTGGCTAGCTGTGGTGTGCATGGCGGTGCCGGAAGCCAAGCTGGCTTCACTTGCAGTTTTTTCCTTTAGAAGTTGTCATCCCACAGTAATTTGGCTGTGTTTAAGGGGAAGCCAGCTACAGGGGGGTGGGGGCTGGGGGTTGCTTCTTGCTGGGTTGTACAATAGCTGGCACGGAATCTTCCAGCAGCAAGCACAAACTCCCTAAGAAAACACATGCTCAGCCATAATTTCCTGCCTTTCTCTCTGTGTCTGCTTCATGGGGTGATGCATACCATTTCATAGGACTTGGCAGTTTTCTGAAAAGATATTAACAGAAGAGCAACTGGAGGAAAGCTGGGTTTGCCTTCAGTTTGTACAGACAGACATCCTTCACCCATCCCTTTTCCTTTTGTTTTTTTCTGATGATTTCATTGGCACGAGAAGTTGGGAGAGAGGGTGCCTGTGTGTGGACATACTGGGCTCTCACTGGAAGTTGTGAGCTGTGATGTGGTGAGAACCAAAGGGTGTTGCAGCTGCCTTCTGCTTTCATGGGAACTCCACAGTGATGGTGAGCCAGACGGTCAAGCATCCCTCTCTTGGCGACTTGACAATCTCATGAGGAAACATCAGGGAGGAGCGAATGAACACTTGTGCAGTGACAAATCTTCTCTGCCTCCAAAGGGTGATGACAGAAGAGTCCAATATGGCTGATGAGACAGACAGGGATTCTTGCAACAACAACAAAACACCCCACAAAATATACAAAGTGTAAGATTTGGCTTTCATTGTTATGAACAAGAAACCACAGAGTATAATTCCTCACTGATACTCCAGACCAGCTTACTTACATACAAAGCTGCCTTATATTGAATCAGACCATTGGTCCATCAAGTTCAGCATTGTCTACACCAGTGTTTCTCAACCACCGGTCCCTGGACCGCTGCCGGTCCCCGAAGGGTTGTGTGCCGGTCCCTGACTGGGAGTCAACCCCCCCCCAACTGAAATCAAGGCACTCACTTCCTCAATTTTGCACATGGCACAGAAGAGGAAGAGTATCACGGAGGCATGGGACCCTTCTTGTGCCTTGCCTCCACGTGCTGCTGAGATCTTCCTACAGCTATCTTATTCCCTATCTTTACAGCTTCAAACTGTATGCGATGCGGGGGCATGGAGGAAAAAGTATGGCAGTGGGCGCCACTTGAAGGGCTGCTGGTTCTTGCATGCTCATTGTTTGCAGCCAAAGGTTGGTTGATTGAAACCCAGCTGCCTGTTGTGGTCGAGGCGCCTTGAGAGGGAACACTGTTTCCCTCTTGCATCAGTGGGGCTTGCTTGTATGTTGTTTTCATTGGCCCCGTGTAGCTTTTGAATTTTTCTAATGGCCCAACATCCCCTCTCCATTGAGTAATCACAAGCACCTCTACTCCAGACATACTGGAGACAAATTTGTTCACCCAGGCTTTTAGATTCAGGGGTTCTCAACCTTGGGTACCCAGACGTTGGTGGACTTCTACTCCCATAATCCCCAGCCATAATGGCCAAATGCCATTGTTGTTGGGGGTTATGGGAGTTTAACTGAGGGACCCAAGGTTAAGAACCCCTAATATTCAATGTTTGCAAAATATTCCAAATTTAATTATTTTAATGCTTATATTATTTTCATTCTAAACTGCCCAGAGATGCAAGTTTTGGGCAGTATAGAAGTCTGATAGATAGACAGACAAACAGATAGATAGACAGACTTGAAACCCCTTTACTAACTGCTGGTCCGGGAAACTGCGCATGAAGAATGTAGCGGTCCTTGAAACTCTGCACAAAGAATTTAGCGGTCCTTGACTCCAAAAAGTTTGAGAAACACTGGTCTACACCGACTGGCATTGGCTCTCCAAGGTTTCAGGCAGGAATCTCTCCCAGCCCTACCTGGAGATGCCAGAGAGTGAACCTGGGACCGTCTGCATACACAACTGATGCTCTACCACTGTCATGAGCCCCACCCTCACCAGTGACTCTGGGGAATCAGACCCTGAAGAGGCGAGGCCAGCACCAGACCAGGCCCTGGACCCCGAGGGTAGCCCAGAGCCCCAGGGAACCCTAGAGAACAGCCCTGAAGAGGCAGAGCCAGCACCAGACACAACCTCAGGCCCCAGTGATGATCCAGAGCCTGAGGAAGCCCTTGAGTTTAATCCTGAGGAGGCAAGACCAGAACCACCCCCACTGGAGCTAGTGGGAACCAGGAATGGGGTCCCATGAGATGACACCTTCTGAGCTGGAGTTCCTAAAGGATCTAGCCCCCCTCATCCTTGCCTCCCTCAATATCAATGTGTCAGTGTGTTATCTTAGAGAGCGCCTTTTTCTGCACAATTCCCACCGCATGTTAAGGTCATCTGAGGAACTCCATCTTCAGTTACCACCAACTTGTCTGGTGGCGACTCAGAGGCGGGCCTTCTCTGTAGCTGCTCCTGGGCTGTGGAATGCACTCCTGGCAGAAATCCACAATCTGAGTTCATTACTGGCCTACAGGAGAGCCCTCAAGATCTGTTTGGCTTGGCCTTCCAGGGTTTTTTAATTGTATTTAAACCGTAAAGGTTTGGCCTGGTTTTCCAGGGTCTGAAAAACTGTTTTAATTGTTTTAATAATGGTTGTATGCTGTTTTTACAGTATTTGATTTTAATAGTTAATTTATCTTAGTTTAGTTTCAATGTAAACCGCCCTGAGCCATTTTTGGAAGGACGGTATAGAAATCAATCCATTCATCCCTCCATGAATGAATGAATGAATGAATGAATGCTGGCAGCAGACAAGGCAGGATCAACTGGAGAGGAGGAGGAGCGCCAGGCTTCAAGCCAGGAGCCTGCCCCTTTCAGAAGTTGCTTTCTGGCCAGAGAGGTGGAGCCCAGCTGGGGCAGACTGAGTATTTCAGGGCTCAGTCTGCCTCTGCCTGCTGTTGGGTCAACATGCCTTGCCTTGCCTCACTGTGCTGCCTGAGCTTTGCCTCACTGCCTGAGCCTTACTACACTGCCCCTCTGCTTGACTGACTTCACTGGCCACCAGACTGTGGACCTTGTTTGGGATGGGACAGGATAACCACGGAGCTACAGCCCTATCCTCTACGGCAGGCCTGCTCAACTTAGGGCCCCCAGCTGGTTTTGGACTACCATAAGCCCCAGCCACAGGGGCCAATAGCCAGGGATTATGGGAGTTGTAGGCCAACATCTGCAGGAGGGCCGAAGTTGAGCAGGCCTGCTCTACGGGAATATATGATGGCTGAGAGTGCTCACATGTAGTCATCCATCCAAATGCAAACCAGGGTGGACTCTGCTTGGCAAAGGGGACTATTCATGTTCACTACCACACAGCCAGCTCTCCTACTTCTGCCAGGAAAAGCTTGTATGCATTACTGTTAGAGGGCCATACTCTCTAAGCATGCCATACAGTCTATGGGTCAAGTTAAAGGTTATGTTAAGCACTTCATTTGACCCTGGGTCAGGATCATGGCGTGGGGAGGCTTTAGGGTTGTGCAGCCATGTCAGTCCGGCAGGCATGTCAAACTTGATATGCCCTCTATTGGGCATTATAAGAATGCATTCCTCAGCAACAGGAGGGCCCCCTTCCCTGGGCCTGGGTGCAGCAGGCAGCAGCGCAATGGCCTCTTCTGGAGCCAGCCACCTGGCCGCTTACCTCTTGTGGTGTCATCTGCTTTAAAAAGTCCTCAGGACCCCAACCGGCATGGTGGATTGTGGGAGTCGTAGTTCTTTTCATGGCTGCAGCTATGACTTTCCATTTTATTTCAGGGATAGAGAGGTGATAGCAGGCACATATTTACCTGTCTGGGCATTTTGTTCTGAGTTTCTGTGGAGAACTTGGTATTATGATAGGGTTTTCTTGTTTTTTAAGATGGGGACTAAGTAATTAGTGTAGCTAACCAAGCACTGCCAAATGTATGTCATCCGTTCCCTGTGAACATCTGTGGGGACCAGGAATTACACACACTGCAAAATTTCTGAAAAACAGCCTTAAGGGCCTTGTCCATTAAAAGACAGCCAGGAACACTTTCAGGGCTAAACCAAACTCTTTTCAGCAGTTTCTCATGCATGACCGGAGGTGTGGATTTTATGTGCCGCTCGTAAAGAAATTTCTCCAACTTGCAAGCGACTGTACTATCAAGTGATGGGGTCACCGTAGAAAATAAGGTGAGAATGTTTGGCAAAGACTTTAAATGGCGTGCACATATGAGAATTCCCCTTCTGTTTCATGCAGGGTCTGTATACGCTCTGATGGGTTTAGTGAGCTGAGGGTAATGTTTGATGCATTCATTGGAACCACAACTTTTATACCCTGAGCAGGATTTACACCTTTATAAAGTGTACAATTTTACAGAACATCTTACAGAAAATATTTTAGCATGGTGATCCATGCATTATTAGTTTCAGACACATTCTATGTGGCACAGACAGCTGGTAGTGGATGACACACTCTGCACACTTTGAATCATTCTATAACATCATTTTTGAAGGCATTAAAGGAGCATTTGTTTCTTCTTTGCAGGGAGCTTCCTTTTCTTTATTCCCAGGTTTGGCCAAATACAATACAAAATGCACAGCATCCCTCCAGTGGCTGTTGCTGGTGTCTGTCTTACATTTCTTTTTAGATTGTGAGCCCTTTGGGGACAGGGATCCATCTTATTTATTTGTTATTTCTCTGTGTAAACTGCCCTTAGCCATTTTTGGAAGGGTGGTATAGAAATCGAATGAATGAATGAATGAATGAATGAAAATGTGTACATCATCCATCAAGAAAGTGCCACTCTTGCACAAATATGTTTTGGCCCCCAGATGTTGTAGTGCTACAAATCTCATCATCCCCAGCCACAGGAAGTTGTTGTGGCCAGAAATGATGGGAGCTGTAATACAACATCTGGAGATCCAACTTTGAGAACCCCTTGTTTTTCTTATCATTGGAGGGTATCTCAACCTCTCCATACTCAACTACTAATGACTATTTCCCCCAAAGCATTTTGTGATTCAGTAGATGTTAAATATTTTATTATTAAGTTGCTAAGAATTGCCTACCATGTGAGGTTTGTTTGTTTTTTAATCTGTACACTCAGAGCCACCACCATGCCCTGTAATCTTGACAAGACACTAGCAATTTCTGTGTTTCCAAGAGTGTGTGTCAACCTTCCTTATCTGTGACAAGAATTTGGCTCCAAAGGCAGAAAAGCAGCTGTACTTTCCTCCTAGTCCTCAAAGATCCTAAACATACTATGCATTTTTATTAACATTTCATTCATGCTTAATGTCATTAAGGAAGAAATGTTGGGCCAGTTTATACAATGAGGAGAATCAAGTGGTAGAACGTTCCCTAGACTGCAGGAGAGGGATTGCATGTCACAGTCATGGAGGACAAGCCTGCCCATGGCTATGATATTGGCTATATGCGGCCTCCAAATACAGAGGCAGTATGCCTCTGACTACCAGCTGCAAGGAAGCAACAATGGGAGAGGGCTATTTGCTTCTCACTTTGTGTCCCACTTTGAGGCTTCTCAGAGGCATCTGACTGGCCAATGTGGAAAAGAAGATGCAAGACAGACCTTTGGTCTGGTACCAGCGGGTCCTTCTTATGTTCTTCTCATCCAAAACTCAATGAATGTAGAAAACTAGCATATCAGTGAGAAGGATTTATTCTAATTGTGTATCCCTGTTTATTATTTATTGTATTTATTTAAAGTATTTATTCCCCACCCCTCCAGTACACTACTGCTCGGGGTAGCTCACAACAATAAAATAGATACAATATACAATAAAAGGAATACAATTAACCAAATTAAGTTAACAAGTTAAAAGTCAGGTTTAAAAATACAATCAGTATTAAGTTTCCAATTAAAAGTTATTTTAAAAGCTAAAAATATTGTTCTACATGCCAGGAGCATTTTTTATGGGAGTGGGGGAAGACAGAGCTGAAACTCCACACCTGCACCTTTAAATTGTACAGTCTTGTACAGTCTGCCAGGAAAAGTTTTATCACCCAGTTCTGTGGAATGTATAAACTATCTCCGAACTGACACAGTGGAATAGAGATTTACAAAGAAATGACTACTATGCAGCAATTCTTGTGTTAGTGGACCATTGTGTGAAAAAGTCTCCTGTAGTCATTGGCTTGGCATTCAAATAGTTTTCTGTAGCAACTTATCACAAGTTGAAATTCTGAAATGCGTTTAAAATTCTGCTTCTTTTGAAATAAATGAGTCCCTTGCTATAAATTTCAGTAGCCATCTACATTTTACCCAGTGCAACAGAAGTCAGCAATTGTTTACAAATAAGCAGAATGCTTTCCTATTCATATCTCTTTCAACCTTCTAGTGACCTTGTGAGGAAAATTGCTATTTCAATTTTTCAGAGTAAGAGGAGTTTTCATTCCATTTTCTGTTTCTAATTTTGTTGAGCTAGTCAACTGTAATTCTTTCACTTACTCATTTTGCAGATTTTAGTAAAAGCATGTACTTTAATCTTTATTTCAGAAGAAAACCTGTGGGGCAGTTTGGACAATACCATCCATATTATATTATTATTATGTTGTTTACACAGTCAGACAGGTATTATTGACTGCTTTGTTTTATCCAGACATCGAGTCCTTCCCAAGGACCTGGGATGGCTGAATTTTATTATCAGTGTTGTTGCTGTTATTATTATAGATATTGTTGCAGAATATAGGCTGTTCCCAGTAAAGTTGCTTTTTGTAATTGACTGATGGTGATTTCTGTGGCCCCCTATGGTGTTGAGGTGCTCTTTAATTTGTTTTGGAATTGCACCTAGGGCGCCAGTTACCACTGGGATTATTTTGGTCGTCTTCTGCCACAGCCTTTCAATTTCAATTCGTAGATTTTTGTATTTTGTGATTTTTTCTATTTCTTTTTCTTCTATTCTGCTATCCCCTGGTATTGCTATGTCAATTATTTTGACTTGTTTTTCTTTCTTCTCAGCTACAGTTATATCTGGTGTAGTGTGTGGCAGATGTTTTTCTGTTTGTAGTCAGAAGTCCCATAATATTTTTGCATCTTCATTTTCTACAACTTTTTCAATTTTATGGTCCCACCAGTTTTTGGCTACAGGTAGCTTGTATTTTTTGCAGATGTTCCAGTGTATCATCCCTGCTACCTTGTCATGCCTTTGTATGTAGTCAGTTGTGCGATCTTTTTACAACAGCTGATTAGGTGGTCCACTGTTTCATCTGCTTCTTTACAAAGGCGGCACTTGCTGTTTGTTGTTGATTTGTTCTTAGTGCCTGTTCTTGTGCAGCCAGTATTAAACCCTCTGTTTCTTCCTTCAAGTTGCCATTTTTAAGCCATTGCCAGGTCTTGGTGATGTTTGATTTTCCAGTTATATTGTGCAAATACTGACCATGCAGTGGCTTCTTTTTCCATTTTTCTGCTCGGTTCTTGACTTGTTCTTTCTTGTAGGCCTGCTTTGTTTCATTATTATTATTTATTATTATTATTATTATTATTATACATTTTATATCCTGCTCTTCCTCCAAGAAGACCAGAGTGGTGTACTACATACTTATGTTTCTCCTCACAAAAACCCTGTGAAGTAGGTTAGGCTGAGAGAGAAGTTACTGGCCCAGCAAGTATCATGGCCAAATGGGGATTTGAACTCGGGTCTCCCCGGTCCTAGTCCAGCACTCTAACCACTACACCACGCTGGCCTCCCCCCACCCTGCCCCGGTGCACCATTCCACTGTTCCCTCATTGAGGCCAAAATATGACTTTAAGTAGTATTTAAATTCCATGATGACAGGGCAGTTTGGACATTTGCCCCTTACAGCCAAAGTTAAGAGGTTCAGCAGCTGACATCCAGACTAGTGTTGCACTCAGGCAGTGAGTTGCACACACTTAAGGGGTTTGCAGAACTGCATCAAGCTGCAGTATTCCAGAATGCAATGAAGTTGTTCTGCTCCAGTTGTGCAACCAATTGTGAAAGACCTTCTCTGGGACACATACCAGGCTGGGCCACCTGTTGTACAATGTGTCAACAACATCCTCTGCTAGCACAAAAGCTAGCCTGGAACAGATGTTCCTTTCTTTGTGCAACATTGTTGCGCTATGTCCCTGCACAAGCACAACAGCAACACTAGTCTGAACGTTTGCCAGTGATCCCAAGTGGGCTCCCAACTGATATTTATGCCCTCTCCAAGAGAACATTCACAATGTCCATAACGAACCTCTGGTGACAAAAGTGAGATATATGTGCCCAGTATAAAAACTCCCCTGTGGAAAGAATGCTGAAAGTATATTTTAAGTGGGGGGTCACTGGGAGTAAGGAGAGCACAAAGGCCAAACCACATTTAACATCAAGTGACAGAGTTTCCAATTCCGCCTCCGCCCCCTGCTTGAGCATTTATACCTCTGTTGTTTGGGAACCAATTTTGTCATGTTTGAGGCACATAGCAGTTTTCCAGTAATGAACAGCAACTGTGGGTGCTAGAAGGATATATTTAAGAAATAAAGTTAGAGAAATTGGGCAGCCTCTAAACTAAATTAATTGTGACTAAGTCTCACTGGCTGACGTTGAGGAAAGTTGACTCAAAGTAGTCCCATCGCCTAATTTGCCCTTTCAGTTCCAATGGGCCTACTCGGAGTCATTTTCCTCATAGTCAATAGGAGTTAGGTTCGTTATGACTAACTTGTCTCATTGATTTAAATGGCAATTAGTCATGACTTACTGGTCTGGATGTTGCCCCTTATGTTTTAAGAAAATTAGGGGAGAGATAGGCATTTCCAAGCATACAGTACATACACACCATTATAAAAAACCTTTCCAATCTTCTCTTTTAACAAAGACAGTATTGTTTGGGAGATAGAAGTACATACATTAATGTTCCAGCATGACTTCATTAAAACTGGATTTACGCCCACAAGAATTTTACAAGAGTGTTAGCATCTTCCCTCTGTCTTTTGAAGCTATTGTATTCACTATCAGTTCTGACATAAATCACTTTATTTACCAGCTAAAGTGTTAAACAGACAGTATTTCAAAATCTCACAAAGAAAAGCCCTTTGAAATACTTTTTCCTACCATAAGGTTGTTATTCAACCTTATCCTTTAATCAAATTGTTCTTGATTTAGATGTAATTGTTTGTAATGACAGATAGATAGTATTTGATCCAGAGAGAGAGAGAGAGAGAGAGAGAGAGAGAGAGAGAGAGAGAGAGAAATGGTGCCTCCATTATTGGCAATGAGCGAATGAGATTAGCCACAGCTCATTGTCATCCAATTTTGCATTTCCAACATATGTTCTGTCTCAGCCTTGCCGTGGATTCCCACCTTGTAATTTTTAATAAAGACACAGACAGCCTGAGGGGACAAATTACTTGCCTGTATTCAACATGCTTCAGTGCTTTCAGAAGACAAGGCTGGAGGGGGGGAAACACTTACTTTGCTTGGCGGGGTGGGGGGGGAGTGTTTGAAAAACAAAAGGAGAGCGACATCACCATATGAGTAAAGTTCATCTGAAGAGCACTGGGAGGAAAGCAACTTGGGAAGTTGCACGCCTCGGTGGAAAATGATCAAGACTGGAGTTGACTTTCGGGAATAGCATTTTACAGAGAATTGTTTTTCCATAACATCTACAAACACTGTGGTCTTTAAAAAAAAAAAAAAAGCAAAAACACTGTAAGCCCAGCTCCAAAAAAACAGTTTCTGTCCTGTGCATGAACTTTCTGGTTAACTTGCAGTCTGATCCTAAACATGTTTATTCTGAAATCAGACTGTTCAGTTGCACTGGATTCAATGGGACTTACCAATTCAGTGAGTTATTTCTAGTAAAAATGCATAGGACAAGACTCTTAGTTGCAATTCAATACACACTTACTTGAGAGTAAGCCCCATTGAACATAGTGGGACTTACTTCTAAATAAATATGCATAAGATTGTGCTATTAGGGCCAGTTCACACTATCAAAGCAATGTCAGTTTACTGGCAAATCCCAGTTTTCTGTGTCACGCACACTCCCATGGGCAGCAAAAGACTAGCGATCTGAGATCTGTTCTGTGATCAACTGACATTGAACCAGAATCGTTAATCTGAGATCTGAACACCATAGGTCAATCCGGGTTGAATGTCTATCAGTCACGGCATGGACCTGGGATCACAGGTCTACCATGACAGCAGCAGTATGAGAGTGTCCCTCATTGAGGGTGCAATTTCACATTACATTTTGTGTGGAGGGCAAGATTCAGCATGAGCCAAAGGCCTGCTCTCAGGCATAGTTGAAGCTATAATGGGGTGGGGGGGAGTGGCAGACATCCAGACTAATGTTGCCCTAGTACAAATATGTTGCACTACTGCAAGGATGTCATGCTAGCTAGTTCTGCTATGTTTGGAACTCTTTTTCCAGATGAGTGTTGCACTGGTACAACAGGGCATGCCTGCAAACTTGGCTGTACCTCCTGCTGTGAAACCTCTACATATATGATGCAGGGAACTATATAAAGCTATCTGCTATCCCAGTTGTGCAAGTGGACCAAGACCATAAGATACTGCGCAACTCTGAGCATCCGTTCAACTACACAGCCTTCTTGTCTATGTGTGCATCTTTGTTGCCCTTGTGCAGCATTAATCTGGATGTCGGCCACCATATTTTAAGAGGATAAACTTTTAATTCCTTAAAAGGTTTAATATCAAATATCTATAATAACCTTATTAGCACACATTAAACAATAACTTGGGGGGGGGGATGAAGAGATTGGTCCCTTTGACATGTACATACTTAGACATTTAATGTATAACAGTGACCATTCAGTGGGAACATCCAGATTCAGTTAATCATGACTAAGCCCCGTTGAAATTAATGAGACTCAGGTTAGTCAGGAATAGTTGGTCTCATTGGTTTCAGTGCCTGCCCAGTCTGTTTAGATAGATAGGTGCTCCTGAAGCATAATTGCTTGCAGTCTGAAACATATGCTGTGGAATCATACAACAGGAGCCTTCGGTGGTTAATTGGGAGTGAAGTGAAGCAGTCCCACAATTACTTTAGCACATAATGAGGCTGTGCACACAAACAGCCAAACTCAGGCTTGGGCACCCTAGCCTGAATTTGGCAGCGCCAATCCTGGTGCTGCCCTTGTGGGTAGCCTGACTTTAAACCCTGCCCTTTAGCCAGGGTTTAAGGGCACAAGTGTGCCCTTAACCCTGGGTCCGGGGCCGTGAGTATGCTCAGGCTGCACACAGCCTGAGTGTACACAGAGTCGGGTACTGTCCTGGGGAATCCCTCAATGCACCAAGCTCATTGCACATTGCTCATTGTAGAATTCCTGGAGACCCAGAAAATGAGTACCAGTCTCCAGAGATCTGCGCTGCATCCAGATCGTCTGGACACGCAGTGGCACACCCAGGAGAAAATTTGGTTGTGTGCACGACCTCGATTACTTTATTTTATGTATTTATCATATTTATATACTGGCTGATATGTGAATCTCTAGGCGGTGTACACAATTTAAAACAGCAAATATAAAACACAGAGTAAAAACACAAGCCAGACATGCTACAAATTCACATTCACCGTTCTTCAGTTTGGCAAGCCAAACGGTGACAATCAACACTGTTATGTAAGGTACTGGGCAATCTGATCTTAAACATTGTTTAACTTAAGAATAGTCAATACATTCACCTTTGTTAAATAATGTTTTGTAAGAAACAGGTTTCCAGAAAGAAGCACTTACAGAAAGTCCAGACTATTTACTGCAATATAGTGGTGGTGTGTATTAAAGCTACGGTAATATGAGCAGGAACTATGTCCAGCTGTTCAGAATCTTTGCTTCCTAGGCAGAGTTTCTAAAGCCCTTCCAGTCCCTTAGAATAATAAAAATGATGAATAGTCTTGAGTTCTGTGAACCAAAGGTTTTGAAGTGTAACCTGCTACTTGTAATGTACTCAATAGTTGTGACCTGTATTATATTGACATTCTGGGCCACTGCAAGTAGCCCCGGTGGAAAAGAAGAAGAAGAAGTGGGGGACAACCATAAAAGCAACCAATGAAACAAATTGGAGCATAATTTTTTTAAATGCTCAGTCAGTAGTATCTTTTACATGCCTTTCTGCAAAGACACACTTTTGATTTCCCCCTCCCAAAAAATATTTAAAAAATTTTTTGATACATAACATACTCTAGCATTACAGCTCAGCATAGAAAGAGAGTCACTTTTCCTATCACATTTCTCCCAACATGAGGAATTAATAACTGCATTTTACAAACAAGGAACTGAGGCTGATTTAATACTGTTGTGAATCTTGAGTGAATACTGTAGGCAAGAAGTATGCATCAGGGGTGGGGTGGGGACACACAGACAACAAACTTCAATTAGTGTATCATGAGGCTGCAATAAAAGTCACATTACACCACATTTGAAAAGGAATGTGGGAATTAAAGGAACATGAGAACAATCTTATGATGTAAATCACTACTTTCCCCACATTATATACAGGGAACTAATGGTTCACACATTACACCAAAATAGATTTTGGCAGTGCATGTGAACCAGTACATGGTGAACCAGCTCTTGATTATGGTCACCTAATCAATCCATGGCTCAAATCATCTAAGTCCAAGTTCCAACAGAATGTACAGTACTTCATATGGGTATTAATAATAAAGAAGTTTAGGAGCTGGAAAGAAAGAATGGCTACAAATGGACACAGAAGATATCATCCACGATGGTAGGGGCCCCAATTATGGCTTTTGCTGGCTGCCAACCTCCCAATTGGAGAACGCATATGAAGAGGAGCTGGAAAACACATTTTCCTTCTCCCTTGGAGAAGAGCTGGGGAAGGAAGGAGTCTTTCACTTTTGAATTCACTAGGACCATTGCTTGCATGTATATTCTGCAGAAATCCATGTGAAAATGGTGATTGGACTGTAAAGTTCCCTCTGGATTTGGTGTCTGACCACTATCTGATGGCTGTTATGCCACATATTCACAGAACACACATACCATGAATTTTGCCCTGGGCTGGTTTAATTTTAAGCTGGCCCAGAGGCAATTTTGACTGTGTGAAAGTACCCAGAAGAAAGAAAGAGAGCATATTTCATCAGTTAGTGATGAAAAGCTCAGAAGTCCATCGGATGCAGGGCTTTATTTTGGTGTGTTGTGTTAATGATTGGGAGCCATATGTTTTAAGAACAGCATCAATAGTATCAGTAGCTGCAGTTCTCCTCTCAGGTTACTTTTTACTGCCTGTCTAATTTTGGGCTTTAATGGCTAACATGCATTTTGTTTATGAGTTACAAATGTTCCAAATTTGACGACAGTAAAAAGCAAAGCAACAAAATACAGAGTCTCTCCTCCTCTACACTGAGGAATCGGCTCACAATCTGTGTACAGTGTCGTGCGTTTTATAACTAGTTCTTTTTTTAAAAAAGCAATATAATTAACAAGTGGGGGTGTACTATTCGTGGTGGAAATCCCTACCTGCAGTGGATGCTTTGGGAGTGAAAGGAGTGCTCAGCCTCTGAAATGGACCTTGTGGGGATAGATTTGGGCTCTCAGTCCAATTTTGACACCTCATATTTGTTTCAGAAGGAAAGAAGAGATCAACCTCCCTTTTCCTCTGAAATAACTATGATGGAGGTGGGGGTTGCAGCTTCTTGTGTTGGCTCTTGGCTGAAACTTTGCAGTTCCTCTTGTAGGCTGAGAAACATGAGCGGGGCTTGCTTCCCTCAACCAGTATAACTAACCCCATCCTACTCTTGTTCAGGACTGGCACTTCTACACTGCCCTCTGCAGCCGAATTCACTGTGTGTTAACCTTAACTTGAGGTCGTTTTGGGGGGCAGAGATTATTTTGACCCCCAATATTTCCCTACAAGGGCAGGAATTCTCTTACTTGTAGATCATAGAGACCTTCTTACCCCGTTCCCTCCCTGCAACTAACCCCATCCTACTCTTCTTCAGGACGGGAACTTCTACATTGCCCTCTGCAGTTAGATTTATTCTGTGTTAACCCTTTTTTACGTCTTGGTTGAAGTAAGAGATCATTTTGATCACCCCCAATATTTCCCTACAAGGGCATGGATTCTCTAGCTTCTACATCATGGAGACTTCCCCCCCTCCCCTCCTGCTGTATGACCTCCCAGTGGGTCTGCATCCAGAGGTTCTCCTTTAGATGTATATGTTGTTGTTGTTGTTGTTATTAATTCATATGTGTAGCATTTTGGGGCACCTCACATACATTATCCCAGCAATCTTTACCGCAACACTGAAATGTAGGTGGCTAATCATCACAATCATCATCATAATCACCTTTCAATACAGATTAACAACATTAACAATGTCAAAACAATTAAGTTAAAACAATGTCAACAAATGTAAAACTGATACAAATAACATTAACAGTAAAACAGTCTCAATTCAGTTAATCTGGATAATTTATTTCCAAATAATTCAAATTTGTTTCAAAATTATTTCCACATTGCAAAGAATGGGGAGGGGCTGGAGCTGCGAGAGAATGGCTTGCCTTTTAATTTTAATTTAATCCTGCAAAGTGGTGATTAAGATGGTAATGAGCCAACCATGTGAATAAAGTTTTATTTAGTTTTCAGTGTGATGCACGTGTTTTCACTTAGGAACCATCAGGGCAATATCTAGGATAGAAGTAGGTGAGTGGCATGTGTTGAACATTTCATATGTAGTCACTTCATCTCTGGCTTTAAAAAGAAAATAAAAGAAAGCCCAAATATATCTTGAAAATAAGAATTTGAGGATTGGAACTCAATAAGGCTATTCACACGAGCAGCCCTCCCCAGGCTTGCACAGATCTATTGGGGTAGAAATGCTCATGTGAAGTGCCAGGATTGAGGCCAATACTGGCGCTGACCCATGATTGTGGCTGATCCTAATGCTGCCCTGCTGGGTAGCCCAAGGTTTTACCTCTGGCGCAAGCGTACCTTTTACTCAGGTACCCAGTCATGTGTGCACGTAGGCAGCCCAAGCACATACAAAGCTAGGAGGCAATAGTGTCTGGCTGAGGCAGGTAGCAGCATAAGAACAGCCCTGCTGGATCAGGAACAAGGCCCATCTAGTCCAGCATCCTGTTTCACACAGTGGCCCAACAGATGCCTCTGGGGAGCCCACAGGAAAGAGGTGAGGGCATGTCCTCTCTCATGCTGTTGCTCTCCTGCAACTGGTATTGAGAGGCATCATGCCTCTGAGGCTGGAGGTGGCCTATAGCCCTCAGACTACTTCTCCTCCATGAATTTATCTAAGCCCACCTTAAAGCCATCCAGGCGGGTGGCTGTCACCACATCTTATTTTAATTATTTATTTAGTTAACATTTTATTATACTGCCCAAAATTTGCATCTCTGGACAGTTTACAATTAAAATTATTTAAACATTAAAATCATCATTAACATTAAAATCATTTAAACCAACATTAAAAATTAAAACCTTGAATCTAATTAAAAGCCTGGGTGAATAAATGTGTCTTCAGTGCCTTTTTAAAAGTTGCCAGGGATGGGGAGGCTCTTATTTCAACAGGGGGTGCATTCCAAAGCCCAGGGGCAGCAACAGAGAAGGCCTGTTCCTGAGTAGCCACCAGACGAGTTGGCAGGAACCGCAGATGAACCTCTCCCGGTGATCTTAACCAGCAGTGGGGCTCATGGTGAAGAAGACGTTCTCTTAAATACCAAGGGCCTATGTTGTTTAGGACTTTATAGGTAATAACCAGCACCTTGTATTTTTCCTGGAGCTGTATCAGCAGCCAGTGTAGTTCTTTCAACACAGAAGTGATATGGTCTCTTCTAGATGACCCAGAAACCAACCTGGCCGCTACATTCTGGACCAACTGCAGTTTCCGGACTACGTACAAAGGCAGCCCCACATAGAGCACATTGCATTAATCCAGCCTAGAGGTTACCAGCACATGTACCACTGTTTTGAGGTCGTTCATCTCAAGAAACGGAAGTAGCTGATATATTAGCCAAAGCTGATAAAAAGCACCTCTGGCCACCTCCTCAACCTGGGACACCAGGGTAAGGTTTTGATCCAGTAACACCCCCAGTCTGTGTACCTGTTCCTTCCGAGGAAGCGTGACCCCATCCAGAACCAGCAAATCAAAATCATCTCTCGAGTTCTGACCCCGCACAATAAATACCTCCGCACAATAAGTACCTTATTGTGAGGAGATATTTATTGTGTGGGGTCAGAACTCGGGAGATCTGAATTCAGTCTCAGTTTGTTATCCCACATCCAGCCCATTACTGCCCCCAGGCAGGCATTTAGAGAGGTTATGCCTTCTCCTGATGATGTTGACATGGAGAAATAGATTTGGGTGTCATCAGCATATTGATAATACCCTGCACCAAATCTCCTGATAATCAAACCAGCAGTTTCATCTAGATGTTAAACAACATCGGTGACAATATGGACCCCTGAGGGACACCATCGGAAAGTTCAGATTTTAAAGAACAACAGTCTCCAAGAGACACCATCTGGAATCTGCCTGTGAAGTAGGAGTGGAACCACTGCAAAGCAGTGCCTCCCACCCACAATCCCCTCAGACATTCCAGAAGGATACTATGGTCAATACTATTGAAAGCCACCGAGAGATCCAACAGAGTCACACTGCCTCTGTCAATTTCCAATTGGAGATCATCCATCAGGCCGACCAAGGCAGTCTTGTGGCAGAGAATTCCATGGCCTGCCTCCCTACCAGTCCTCCCCGCTCCCCGTGTTTTTGGTCATGTGAATGGCTAGTATATGGCCAATACCTTAATTAATATGTCTTGAATTACTAAAAGATTTGTGTTTGTTTTGGAACTTATTCATTCAGTATATAATTAAATGTCAGTTACCTTTCAATTGTGCCTGATTAAGTTTTGCATAGAGAAAGTCCCAGGTTTGCTCCTTGGCTTCTACAAACAAGGCTGCGAAAAGATGCCCATCTGAAACCCTGGAAAGCCCCTGAAGTCAGTGTAGACAGAACTGATCTAGATGATCAGTGATCTGACTCAGCAGAAGGCAGCTTCATATATTCATATGAAATGTGTGTAACTGGAAAACATGTATTACTCTACCAACATGAATTGAGCAGGAAGGGAGGGAAAGATATTACCTGTGTTGTCCCTCTTAATATTTAAAAACTGCTGTAAGGTGAACAGCATAGGAGGATTTTGTTATTTCACAAGTGCTAGAATGTACTTTCCCTGGAAGTCTGCCATATGGGAACGGAGGTCATAGCTTGGTGGAAGAGCATCTGCTTTGCATGCAGAAGGTCCCAGGTTTGATCTCTGGCATCTCCAGGTAAGGCTGGAAAAGACTCTTGAATTAAACCCTGGAGAGCTGCTGCTAGGCAGACAATACTGAGGTTGGTGGACCAATGGCCTGGTTTGGTATAAGACCACTTCTTTTGTATGTAGTAGTCATTCTGTGGTTGTGGTTACCTTTATTTTTATGTTTTGTATATATTTAACATTTTTATAGCACACAAGTCTAATTTCCCCCCATATGTATAATTTCAGGTTGATCTTCACATGCAATGGAATGACATGGTAGAAGGTCCTGTACCACTTCAAACAGGTGAAGGAATTCGCTTCAAAGAGGTATTTGCCCCTGCTAACAAGGCAAAGAGGCACTGTTCAAAGTGGTGAGTCTCTCTAATTTTTAGCAGGGGGGTAGTAACTGTCCCTATCCCACCCCACCCCAGACTCCAGTGGCTGTTGCTGGTGTGTCCC
Organism: Hemicordylus capensis; assembly: GCF_027244095.1. Taxonomy (NCBI): domain Eukaryota; kingdom Metazoa; phylum Chordata; class Lepidosauria; order Squamata; family Cordylidae; genus Hemicordylus; species Hemicordylus capensis. The sequence continues at coordinate 33,004,727 of NC_069660.1, read as the reverse complement.
TTCTGTTCTTTTTTTAGACTGTGAGCCCTTTCGGAACAGGGAACCATTTGATGATTATGGTTATTGGTGATGATGGTGATAATTTTTTCTTAAGTAAACTCCTTTGAGATTTTGTTGTTGTTGTTGAAAAGTGATATATAAGTAGTAGTAGTAGTAGTAGTAGTAGTAGTAGTAGCAGCACCAGCACCAGCACCAGCACCGGCAGTAGTAAGGAATTCCACTTTTTAATGTTCTCCCACATTAAAACACAATCTCCCTACAAATAGCAAACTGGTACATCAGCAAGAAAGGTTCTAGCCTAGAGCTCTGGCAGCTGTGCTGGTTTTCTGTTTGGAGGAAGTTATTCACATAGGGATCTGTTCCACAATCAGCCCCAGGCACATCTTTGCTGTTACAACTGAGCACTTCCACCTCCTTGCACAAAGAATGTATTCAATTTGATTCTGTGTACTCCATCTGGTGATGTCCATGTGTATAGGCACCACTTTGGTTGTTTGACGAATGTGTTAGCAATGAGGAGATCATTGGCTTGGCAGAAACTAATGAGTTGTTCTCCTGCTTCATTTCTGTTTCCTAGGCCATACAGTCCAACTGTTCTTTCCTCCTTACCAATTCCAACTTTGATGTTCCAGTCTCCAACCACCAGCAGCACATCTTACTTGCATGTTCTGTCAATTTCAGACTGAACTACAGCATAAAACTCATCAACTTCCTCTTCTTCTGCATCAGTCGTTGGGGCATAGACTCGAAAAACTGTCATGTTAAAGGGTTGTCCATGAAATGTAATTGATATTAGTCGGTCACTGACCACATTGTACCCAAGTACTGTCATTGCTATATCCTTCCTGACTATGAAATCAACACCGTTCCGTCTTTGTTTTTCGTGTCCTGAATAATAAACGGTATGATTTTCTGACTGAAAGTGTCCTATTCCAGTCCATTTTAATTCACTGATGCCCAAGATGTCAATCTGTAGCTGATTCATTTCATCTTTCACTGTGTCAAGCTTTCCCATATTCATGTTTCTTGCGTTCCACGTTCCTGTTTCAATTTTGTCTTTGCAGCTTCGGATTTTCTTTTCCCGCACAGCAACATCAGCCACTAGACACCCAAAAGGCTTTAATCTAACCACATCATAAACACCATCAGTACTCTGAGAGATCCTCAGCTCTTCCTCAGTAGCATGTTGAGTACCATCCGACCTGAAGCTCCCATCATCCGGCACTACATCAACAATCATTCTGTTTTGTCTATCCATGTGGTATGGAAAGCCAAACAATTCAAAAAATAAGTCAATATGTGCTTTATTGACTACAGAAAAGCCTTTGATTACATCAACCATGTCAAGTTGTGGAACAGGAAAATGGGTGTCCCAGAACATCTCATTGCTCTCATGAGAAACCGATACACAGGACAGGAAGCCACAGTCCAGACGGAACATGGTGAAACAGACTGGTTCCAGATCGGCAAAGGAGTAAGATAAGGCTGTATACTTTCTCCTTATTTATTCAACTTACTGTATATGCTGAACATATACTGAGAGAAGCTGGATTGGAAGAAGATGAGCATGGTTTTAAAGTTAGAGGAAGAAACATCAATAACCTGCTCTATGCTGATGACACCACTCTTATAGCTGAGAATGCAGATGATCTGCAAGTTCTAATAATGAAAGTCAAGGAGCAAAATGAAAAAAATGGGACTTCGACCAAATGTAAAGAAGACTAAACTAATGGCAATGGGTACAGCAACCAGCCTCAGAATTGACAATGAAGACACTGAAGTGGTGGATAGCTTCTGCTTAGGATTGACCATCAACAGTAAAGGATCCAGCAGTCAAGAAATATGCTGCAGAATAGCACTTGGCAGAGTTGCAATGAAGGCCTTGGAAAGGATATTTAGATGCCATGATGTGTCTATACCTACAAAGATTAGAATCATTCAGACCATGGTTTTCCCATGACACTCTATGGATCCGAAAGCTGGACTTTGAAGAAGCAAGATAGAAAAAGTATTGACACTTTTGAACTTTGGTGCTAGAGAAGACTTTTGAGGATACCATGGATAGCCAGGAAAACAAACAAATGGATCCTAGAACAAATTAATCCAGAATTTTCACTTGAGGCACAAATGACCAGGCTCAAACTATCATACTTTGGACACATTATGAGAAAACCCAGCAATTAATGCACCACTGAGACCTTAAAGGCCAAGCTGAAGACAGATCATCCTGGAGAGAATCTATCTGTGTGGTAGCTAAGAGTCTACACTGACTTGATGGCGCTTAATCAATCAATCAATCAATCAATTCACATAGGGAAGCATTAAAAATGTAATCCTCTCCCTGCTGTCTGAAGAGCTATAATTTGTTTATTTATTGTTAGATTTATATACCATCTTTCATTAAAATAATCTCAGGCAGTTTACAATATATTCAAAAACAATACAAAACTATTAAACAGTTATAAGAATTCAAATATTAAATTGGAATATAAGAAAAAATACAGATCTATTTAAAAGGTTAAGAAAGCATACATAATAAAACCATGAAACACAGCACAGAAACAGCAGCAGCAAGAAAACAGTCATATTAAAGTCTGGGTAAAAAGCCATGATTTTACATGCCTTCTAAAAGCTGTAATGGAGACTGAGTAGCAGAAGACCACTGGGAGAGCATTCCTAAGCCTGGGGCCAATAACGGAGAAGGCCCTGTCCCAACATGACAGCCGAGTCTCCCGCATCAATGGCACATGGAGCAGAGCCCCCTCTGATGACAGCAGGCAGAAATCCTTGGGATTAGGCAGTCCTTTGGATATCCAGGTCTCAAACCACTAAGGGCTTTAAAGGTCAAAACCAGCACCTTGAATTGGACCCAGAAACAAATTAGCCGCCAATGTACCTCTTTCAGAATCAGTGCAGTATGGTTCTAGTGGACAGCTTTGGATAAAAAAGCCTAGCTGCAGAATTTTGCACTAACTGCAGTTTCCCAATATTCTCAAGGGCAACCCCACAGGCATCCATTATACTATATTGTTCTAATGGATGTATGGACTAGGGTTCCTCCTTACAACAAGCATGTTTGGTCAGTATTTTTAGCTCCAAATTACAGGTGGAGTGCTGAGAGATATTGGCTTGCTAAGGTCAATTAGTAAATCTACATCAAGAGAGTAGTTTTGAATTAGGGAGTTCCTAGTTTCCATTTCATTATCTATCCCCTATGCTACACTAGTTCTAAACCATTCTGGTTTGTTTTACTGTACCATCTACATCATTTTAGCGTGCTTTGTAGTTCTACATTCTTGTTACCTTAAAAGAGTAGTCAAATGGGACAACATTTTACAAAGAAATACAATGTAGTTATCTTTTTTTTTTAATTGCTTCTGAAAATTCTAGACAATGGAAGTTTTCTTCCAAACTAGATGTCACACACTTCATAAGAAACCAAAAAAAGAGCTTTCCAGCCCAATCATTGTTCATGTTTGGAAACAGCTATAAAAGTAAAATCCAGCTCTGTGTGCAGCTTTATGTTTTGCATTGTTTGCTTTTGTTTGTATTCATGCCTCAAATACTGCAAATAAGAAATGCATGATAAATCATGAGGTTGCTACATGATGCACTAACCATACAATGTGCTCACTCATAACACTGTGGGAGTTTGTGAATATAATCCTTTCCCCATGCGGCTCTTCACCATATGTATTTCTCTCCCTGGCATCTAGAATGTCCTTTAGCCAGAATGTTCTTTCGAGAGCACTGGCCACAAGGGATTGTTCTTCTTTTTTTCAGGAGTGAATATAGAGCCAGCGCAGCGGATATATGACCTATCCAGGATATTGTAGTAGCAATATATATAGATCTTGGAGTGTTTTGAATGCTTTCACACATGTATACCTCATTCACAACTTGCATCTGATGTTTAATGAGAGGCAGTAGGGTCTACGGAAATGAGCATAGCAGGGTTGAAAATCTGGGGAACGCAAATCTAATTCTGACTCTTTGTCACCTCTCTAAAATCTCTTGCACTCTGCTTTGGTTTCCATACACAGCATGGGGAAAACATTCAGGAAAAACAAGAGAATTTCCATTATGACCCTCAGGGAGGCTCTGGTGTTCCTTGATTTGAAACAACTGAGACATGTAACAGTATGGGGAGAACCCCAGATTTTTGACCAATGCCCCCAGGGTTCCACAAAACATCAAGGTTAAAATAGTCACAGGCTAGAGAAGCAGGAAACTGATGGTATCTTTCCAGCAATATATTTAGGATCCTTGAACATGGATTAGTTACCTCTTAGTGCACTTTAGTTGGCTTTTGTCAAGGTGGTTAATGACTGGCATATAAACCGGTTTTTTAATCCCCAAAACATACTTGCTAAAGGCTGCCACGTCAAATATGTTACTGAAGGAAAAAGACAGAATCATTGATTCAGTGGCTGAAGACATAAACAGTCTACTACAAAGGATTACTATATGATGATTATTTTAATCCAGTGCCTTAAGCTGCGACCTTTTGGCTCAAAATGGAATTCTACCACCTCCATCAATGTTGACAGTTTTCCATTCTACTAAGGCAACCTCTGATATTCCTCCTCTTGAACATATGAAGATACCTTATACGGAATAAGGTCATTTGTCCATCTAGCTCAGTAGTATCTACTCCAGCTCGCAACAGCTCTTTAAGGTCCTGTAACAGCTGTTCCCCAAGGCCCTGATCCCAGAAAGCCTTTTAACTGGAGATGCTAGGGATTGAACTTGTGACCTTCTGCAGCAGAGTAAGGCCCTCCCAGATAATATTAGGGATCAGAATCCAGAATGGGTGAACCATCACTACCACTAATGAGATATTGGATGACTAAATGGTTTCTCCTTAGGTTTCTTCATATGATAATCCATTTAAGTGTGCAGATTTACAATTGTGCATTATCTAGGCTAACTTTGCCAAAATAATTTATTTATTTTATTTTAATTCAATTTGATTCATAAACCACCTGACTCCAAAGGCGGTGGTTTACAAAAATAAACACAAGAAAAACAAAAGAAAACAAACTGTTAAAAACAGTAATTTAGAAATTTAAACATTCAGAGATTACTAAAAGCCTGGCTGAAAAACAAATGTGTCTTAAGCGTTCTTCCACAGCCTAGGAGGGACCACAGAGAACACCCGCTCCCCAGCCACCACCAGATGAGCTGGCAGCATACAGAGATGGACCTCCTCAATGATCTCAATGTGTGGTGAGGATCATGCAGAAAGAAGACGGACGGTGCTCTGCTAGGTAACCCGGTCCTAAGCCATTTAGGGCTTTAAAGGTAATCACCAGCACTTTGTATTTGGGCCGGAAACCTATTGGTAGCCAATGCAATTGCTTTAAAGCAGGCATAATATGGTCTCTCCAAGACACCCCAGAGACCAATCTAGCCGCTGCATTTTGAACCAACTCATAATGACTGATAATTTTATTTAGTTGCAGTTGCAATGCCTCTTTTGGCCACTGAGCATTTGTATATGCTAATTCACTTAAATGCACACCATTATAAAATTGCCTGTTGCCTAGAATGAAAAGTGAGCTTTTAAAAACCCTAAAGCAGTTGAGAAAATAGAAGCAGATGGCTGAAATCTAGCTGCAAGTCAACCAAAGATTAAGTGGATTCGTGCTAAAATAAAATAATAAAACACTCTTAGGAAAAGTATAATGGGAGGAGGGTTTAGCATTCCCACACAGAAAATAACAGATATCCATATTTGGTATTAGAAAAGATTCCCGCCCCCCCAGTCAAGTCATATAAGCTGGTAACCCTAAGTTTGGGGGGCTCTTTCCCTTCTTGTGCAGCCGGATCCTTTGCACATTCTGTTTATGTTTAACATTTGAACCCAGGTCTACTATTTGGGACTGGCCAGACCATGTACTAGCTGGGGGGCCAAGGCCACAGGGTTTGCCTGAAGCACTCTGAGTCACTGGCACTGTCATGAAAATAAATCTCCCCAAAAACTTTGTGAGGGCCTAGCCTGATAGCATGGGCAGCAATGACCCAGAGCACTTCTGGATGGCTGCCATCTTAAAAAATAAATATAATAATACAGTGCCCTGTTGGTGTATGAAAGTTATGCAATAACAAGGTGAAGGGTAATGATCTATCTGTTTTAAACAATGGTAGTCTCACAGATGCACTCTGAGCTGCTGCCAATATTAAGGTGAGTTTTGACTTGGGCTTGGGGGATCCAACCAAGGACTTGGCCAAGGACCCTCCCTAAGGTAGAGCTGGGCCTGGTTGAACCCTTTGGTCTTCTGGTCTGCCTGCCAACTGAGCAAAGAGACACCTTTTTAAAGTGATGACTATCTTCTATTTAGCAAGGAGAGAGCAACTGCCCGACCCAGCACCAACACAGCATCCCTCCAGTGGCCATTGCTGGTGTCTACCTCATGTTCCTTTTTAGACTGTGAGCCCTTTTGGGACAGGGAGGGAACTATTTTATTTAGTTATTATTTATTTTCCATGCAAACTAGCTTGAGAACTTTTGTTGAAAAGCAGCATATAAATATTCCTATGAATAGAAGTAGTAATAGCCAGCAGGTGTTTTCTTCTGACCTCAAATCACTATGGGCCAGGATCTTGTAATTCTGTTGTTCTAAGTGAACAGACTACCACGTCTTTCAGGGTTCTTTTGTAGCCTTCTATTTCCTCATTAGCAACAGGTGTTCCCTTAATGGTCAATAATGGCCCACTGTAATAGCTGTTACCCAAAAGGTCAATGGAGATGGTCCATGAGGCCACATCTTCCTACAGGATGGGTGCTTGCAGAAACAGTTTGTGGAATCTCAGTTTGAAGGGAATATCATCTGGATGAAGGCATGTTCCTCTTTCTGATGACCAATGAGAAATGCAAGGAGAACCCGTGAAGCTTTGTGGTATAGTTGACTACAACTGATCAGTCTGGATATGGGAAACCCATGCTCAACTCCCCATTCAGCCATAAGGTTCACTGTGTGGCCATGGGCAAGTCCCTGTGGTTCTAAGCTACTGTACAGGGCTATTGTGCAACACACATTTGGTGGATAAAATCATATTTCAGTTAACAGAGATATGCTAGACCAACAGTCTTGATTCTTTGCAAGTCCAGAATCACATTTAATCCTGACTTACAACATAGGACTCACTTTTAATTTTTTACTGTATCTCTGTCGGGAATGGTTCAGACATCACACAGAAGAACCATGGTTTGATGATGGTATTGCACAAGGTTAGTGAGCTTTCACGCTTCCTCCTTCCCTTTAGTTTTAAGTTTTAAACTTTCAGTCCCTGTTTAGAACAAACTGGGATTTGCCATGACATCCAAACTCCAGTTTGTTCTAACAAATCTCATTTTGTTCTAACAAGAGATTATGAACAAGCCATGATATAAAACATGAACTAGGCTCACAAACATCATGTCAGACCATGATTAAACCATGCTTCCACATGATGTTTGAACTGGCCACACCTCAGCCATAATTTCTTGTGTACACAATCTCTGTTATTCACTTTCTCTTCTTTTGCTACCGTTCTTTATTTCTCTTTTTAAAAATAGGGGTGTTTTTTGTGGGGGCTTGCATTTGGTAATACTTTGCTTCTAGAAATAGGTTTCACACAAACCATCACAAGTCCAGTTCCTGAGGAGTGCATGTTCCTGGCAGGCATGTCATCTGAACCCACTAAAGTTCAGTGCACGAGCTGATCTGCCAACATTCACTCAACATTCTACCAACTTCAAATGTAGATTAGAAATGTAGGCAGTCCAGCTGCCCACCATGTGTGTTCCCCTGGACCAGACCAGATCAGATTTTGTCAAACAGCTTGTATTAAATTTTGCATTTTGTAAATCCAACTTATTTGTATTTTTCTATCAAAGTTGTGTTCACACAATCACAGTTATTCTTATCTATCCTGGTTATATGTGGGTTAGCCACAGTGATTTGACCAGAATTGCCCAGAAATTCTGGGTTCTCAAAATCAGCTCTGCAGGGCTCAGTTATCCTGGTTAACTCTTTAACCAGAATCACTGTATCTGTATGATTGCAGCCAAATTGGTTCCACACCCCCTGCAAAAAAAAAAATGCAGCCACTATTTGAGCTCAGAATGTGACCTAGTTGTGGATAACAACCCCACTGCAGAAGAACAACCAACATCTTGAGAGAACCTATGTGGAAATAGTGGGGTTAATATGGTGCCAGGAAGTATTTCATGGGGCAGGGTGGGGAGGGGAGAGTTGGCAGGTTCTTAACTGATGCTGGATGCTTTGTCTCATTTTGGACACATTTGGCATTTATTCTGGGGGATAAAAATTTATAGCAAAACCAGCTGTCCTGTTACAATAAAGTTTGTGTTGCATTGTCAGAGGTTGGGATGAAATCTAGAAGTGGGCTGCAGTATTAGAAAATCTTTAATTCTAATGCTTTTCCATGGAGCCTCAGTTTTCTGCAGAAGACCTTTCCTTACTGTTCCATTGGATAAAACAATCTGATGTTTCCTCCTAGAAAGCTATGTTCCAAAGGCTGATGTTTTCTCAGACAAGGTGATGTTAATTAGACAGAAAATAAAAGAACACCACAAAGAATCTCCATTACTCTGGAGACAATTCCCACAAAGTCCAACAACAGGGCTGTAGTCATAGGGGGAGAACTGTAGGGGTCCTGGCCCCTGAGGGATACACCAGCCTCCTGAATTAAATTAATAAATAACCTTAGACATATCAGACTTATAGTTTGGATTTTGGGAACCATTTTCTTTTGAAGGGGAACATTTTATTTTTATTATTTATTTTATTTATTATGTATTTATTTGGTTTGTATACCGCCCTTCCAAAATGGCTATGGTCTATTAAAACCATAACATTGTACAAAGCTCTCATTTACAGTGTGCAATATATATCATCCATGCTATATCACATGATAGAGGTCTATAAAATCATGCATGGTGTGGAGAAAGTGGATAGAGAGAAATTCTTCTCCCTCTCACATAATACTAGAACCAGGGGTCATCCCTTGAAATTGATTGCCAGGAAATCTAGGACCAGCAAATGGAAGTACTTTTTCACACAACGCATAATCCACTTGTGGAATTCTCTGCCACAAGATGTGGTGACAGCCAACAACCTGGATGGCTTTAAGAAGGGTTTGGATAACTTCATGGAGGAGAGGTCTATCAATGGCTACTAGTTGGAGGGCTATAGGCCACCTCCAGCCTGAAAGGCAGGATTCCTCTGAGTACCAGTTGCAGGGGAGTAACAGCAGGAGGGAGGGCATGCCCTCAACTCCTGCCTGTAGGCTTCCAGCAGCATCTGGTGGACCACTGTGTGAAACAGGATGCTGGACTAGATGGGCCTTGGGCCTGATCCAGCAGGGCTGTTCTTATGTTCTTATGCAAAAGTACACCAAGTATATATCAAAAGTTACATTGATAACTTACAAGAGAATTAGACTTCACAATATTTTGGATTTTGCTGTTTCACATTGATTTATGATAGGCCCATTACTTTATGATGGACTTCCAATGTACTGGTAGGCCTTCTGAGTGGCTGTAGGCCTTGTCTTGGGGAGGAGAGCTGGTCTTGTGATAGCAAGCATGACTTGTCCCCATAGCTAAGCAGGGTCTGCCCTGGTTACATATGAATGGGAGACTTGATGTGTGAGCACTGCAAGATATTCCCCTCAGGGGATGAAGCCGCTCTGGGAAGAGCAGAAGGTTCCAAGTTCCCTCCCTGGCTTCTCCAAGATAGGGCTGAGAGAGATTCCTGCCTGCAACCTTGGAGAAGCCGCTGCCAGTCTGTGAAGACAATACTGAGCTAGATAGACCAATGGTCTGACTCAGTATATGGCAGTTTCCTATGTTCCTATGTCTAACATTTATTTATTTACATTTATATCCTGCCCTATACCACATGATCTCAGAGCAGGTTACAACAATTAAAACACCTTTCCCCCTAACCTATCACACAAAGCTGCCCACATCAATACCAATTAACACACCATTGACAAAACACTGTTAAACAGCAGCTATTTACTGTTACTTTTTGGAATGTTGTTGTTGGTTGGTATGTTAGAATTATGGACATAATTGGATGGTCACATGAATGCATGGCAGGGCTGGATGCTGTCCTGCCCTGCCCTGGTTGCCCACAAGGCCAGGCCAGGCGACCTCGGAGAGCTCCCAAGGAACAAGTTGACTCAACCAGTGTTCCCTCTAACAGGGATTCCAAGATGTTGTTGACTACAACTCCCAGAGTCCTCAGCCAAAGGCCACTGCAGCTGGCGATGCTGGGAGTTATAGTCAACAAGATCTGGGAATCCCTGTTAGAAGGAACAGTGGACTCAACATCAGTCAGAGGCAAACTGTGCCCTTAGGTACTTCTGAGATCAGACTACTGCTCCTGGACTCTGCTTTCCCACCTGGAGAGTGGAAGCCTGTAAAAAAGCAGCCTTCTGGAGTACGGCACTCCTCTTCTGCTCTAGCTGCTCCTCCTGAGGTGGCTGTTGGCAATGGTGTGCAGATATTGTACAGATATTGGGGGCATCAGGGTGTGGGAGAGGCCAGCTGGGTTTGGTAGTGGGCTTGGGTTCCTGAGCTGCTGCCCTAAGGAGCTTAGGCTCTGAGGGAGCTTCCTCAGGGAACTCCAGCCCCAGAGGGTTCTCAGGTTCCAGTCTGGAGCCATGATCCAGGGCCTAGTGCTGGTCCTGCCTCCTCAGCATCTGACTCAGAGTTGTTGCTGTGAGCAGGGGCTGTGACAGACAGGGCCATGACAGATGGTATCTTTGTACACAGAGAAGTTGTCAGTGTTTTAGACTGATATATGAAACCTCCTAATATATTATTCAAGCATTTGTACATACAAAGCATTTGCCCATTGGGGCAAAAATTAGTGTGTGATGCCCTCACAGATTTTAGAAAGGAGGTAAGGATTTGGGTTTTTACTTGGGCTTTTATATAAAGGGTGCTATTTTCCTGTTGATGCTGCTTTTGTTTGCTGCCTTTTATTGTTTTTATGGGGTGTTTGCTTTTAAATTTCTTAATAGAGTTGTATTTTTAATATTTGTATTTAATATTTGTACTGTTTAAGTTTTGATTTGTATTTTAATATGTTGTGAACTGCCTTGGGATTATTTTTAATGAAAAGCAGTATATAAATTGAATAATAAATGTCAATTTCACTGCATTCTTCTCTAGGAGATAGACGCTGGTGTATCAAAACAAAGCCTGAAGCATGGGTTCATTTGTTCCCAGCATGTGTCATAGTAAACTGAAACTAATTGACTTGGAAGTAAGTCCCGTTGAGTTCAAGAGATCTGACTTCTGAGGAATGTTTTGGGGATTGCAACCTTCGACTTGACTTGTGAAGTCACTTCAGTTCAGGGATCTCGCATGGTAGAAAACCTGTAGAGATGGTGGTTGTCCCACATATGAAGACCAACATGTGAAGAATGTTCTGCTGAGTCACTTACAGAAGTCAATATGATGTATTTCCAAGTAAAACTGCACATTTACTTAAGAGGAAGCCCCAATGAACTCTTCTTTATTTCTTTATTTGGGGTTGTGTTTTTAATGAAAGGCGGTATAGAAATGTAAAAATAAATAAAATTAAAATAAAATAAATTTATTTATTTGATTGGTTGATTTATATACCGCCCTTCCAAAATGGCTCAGGGTGGTTTACAATTAAAACAAACCACTAAAACAATAAAGATCTAAAACAAATTAAAAACAATATAACAAAAATTAACAATTTAAAAACATTTTAAAACAACAATTAAACGATTACAGTGATTAAAAGCCCCCAAATCGGGTTAGAATATTAAAACAAATTTAAAAACCCTGGAAAGCCAGACCAAACAAATATGTTTTAATTTGCATTAAAAATGCAAATGTGAATAAGATTGTAGTGCAAGTATACAACCTGCACCTCTACCTCTAAATATCCAAGTCTAGGAACTACAGTTAAATTTCTAGGCACCATGGCTCCCTGCTGCCTGCGATTTGTCAAGACTACTCTACACCTGGATTACTTAGTGCATGATCTTTGCAGGGGTCTGACATCACCTAGTTAAAAAATTGAGAGAAAAAGCCTATCTTTACTTCATGCCTAAAACTTGACTGAGTAAGTGATAGCTGAGTGTCCCTAAAGAGAGTTTTCCACATCTTGGGTACCACCACTGACAAGGCCCTATACTAAATTGCCCCACAGAGGGCTGGAGGACACCAGGTGAAGGGCCTCTAATAAAAAGGAATTATCAAGTTATATGGGAGCAGGCAGCCTTTAGATGCCTTTATCTTATGCCATAAACATTTTTAGGTTAAAACCAAAACAGCATCTTTAATGTGGGCAATATAATTGGAATCTCCAGACATTAACTTCTTGACGAGCCCAGCTCTAGATTTCAGTTCCTAAAGAATACCTGTTAATTCAGGGCTGCAGTGTTAAGTCTTGAATCAGTTTTAATATATTCAACCAAATTCTTGGCTGGCAGATCTCACCTAAGAAGAGGCATTTCCCCTTCTCTCACAGTAGAGAGGATGCCTCTTCTAAAACTGACACAAAAATGGTCTAAAAACAGAGTATACGTCTTGTCTTCTGAATGATTGTTTATATTCACAAGCAAATATATGCAGATTTAACCAATTAAGGGACTAAATCAAATATAATGAATCAACTAGGATTTATTTAACCAAATGACCGCATTAATTACTTAATTAAAAACCTCTGTCTTGCCCTTTGGCTCATAACTGGGCCCTCAAGCCAGCTCATAACAGTAGAAGACAAATTTAAGGTAAAACCACATAAAACCAAAATGAACATCCACTTTCTAAAGCCAACCAATAGTGGCACTGAAGTACAGTCATCAAAAAGCATAGAGAGTGTTCAAATTTTATTTTACAAGTCCTCTCTTATAAAAGTCAAGCAGAACTGGTATTGCAATGTTATCAACCTATTCACAAACATACATTTTTATTGTTAAAGGGGGGGAAATCTCAATTTGATTAGTTTTACCACTATTAGTAAACTGAGTAGAGAAAAATTATCGAAAAGATGAACGCCTTGATTCTAAAAAAAGTAAGGCTAAGAACACTTACTAGGGAGTAAATTCCATTGCACTCAGTGCAACTCACTTGCGAGTAAACATATCGTGCTGCAAACTTGTGTTCTGTTAAAATAAAGGGGGTTGACTTTCAAGAAAGCGACCCGTGAGACTAGGATCGAGGAAGAAAGAAACGGGTTAAAGAAAAAATCAGAACGTGCGTGAGTTAACGTATTAGCAGATTCTGGTTGCATGCTCTGAAGATCTCAAGTATCTTGCACCATGTAATCATCAAGAGCAGGCTCCTAGAAATCCTCCTCGAGTTACAATTCCTCACAAGGTAATAGGAGATGCTCTGTTTGCAAGCAACTTTACCAAGGGTAGCCTTTAAAAAAAAAAAAAAGACATTCTCCCTCCCCTCCACGCCGAAATTCTTGAACATTACAAATCACTGATGTCTCCATATTCCCCTTCCTCTCGCCTCCTCCCTTCTTGCAGCACACTCGTCCGCTCTTTTTTTTTTTTTTTTTTTACACACACACCGATAACCCGCCCGATGACTTGTTATTGTTGCTGCGAAAGCTGCTGAACTTTAGGTAAAGGGCAAGGTAAGGGCAAAGCAGCAGCATCCTTCTTCTGAATGGGCATGTGCAAACCTCGCGCACATGCTCACTGGGAGTTCTTGAGGAGTTTGGAGGGCACGTTTCTGAAGGAAAGCAAATCGTGCGCTTACCGGTTGTGGACTTTCCAGCCGGAGCGGCAGCTGCTGCGCTAACCGCAGGCTCGCTCGCTCTCCTCGCGCGCAGGCGGGTGCGGGGACCGGGAGCACGGCGGCGCCTGACGCTGCGCAGCAGTTTGCGGTGAGTGGACAAGACCCCCCCCCCCCCACCCCCGACGACAGCTGGCTCTTCCTCCTCGGTCTTTAATTTTGCAGAGGGGCGCTGGGTGAAGGCAAGGTAGCGGTGCTTTGCGCACTTGGCAACCCCCAAAGCGCGCTTGTCTGACCGTCGTGGGCTTCAGACGGGGCTGACAAGTGGCGTTCCCGAGCCGTCGTTGAACCACCCCGGTGGGACACTGGAGGGTATCTGTGGGGGGAGGAGGGGGGGTGTCTGACTTTCGAGAGAAGGCTGCTTGCTTACATCTTTGGATGTCACATCTTCTCCCAAAGGTCCCCCCCCCCACCACCCGCGCAGGTTTTCCTGGAGGAAAGAATATATTAAGTGCATTTTATTCATTCATTTCCCCCTTCCCCACTACTTTGAACATTCAAAATAGTTCCCATCAAGCTGAAATACTTGTGTCCCGTCAGCACACTCGGTGGGTTTGGTGGAGAACTCTTAGCATTTTATCTAAAAGTGAGTGGTGAGTATAAGAGGTTCTCCCCGCCCCCACCTCACGTTTGCTATTCAGTGACTGGGTGTTTGGACATTTTATTCATTTTCATATCAATCAACTTGTGTGGGAATTTGGAAGATTTATTCTCTCTTTCGTTAGGAAATTGTATTTGGGATATTTGTCAAAAGTATTTTCTGGAGCATCTTTCTTTGCAATATTTGAGAGACTTTGCAAAAGGCTTTCTAAACCTCTTATGTTATCTTGAATAGGTGAATAGTAATTATATGTTCTTTTTCATTTATTGTGTATTAATAGAAGTACTTGCAATTATTTAATTAAGTGATGGGGGTATAATGCAGACCTAAGGAAAAGAGTCTCAGCTGTGTGTGAAAACTGTGTAGGTATCCGTCAGTGATTATATAGGAACATTTATTTGGGGGGAACAAATATTCTGGTGAAAGAAATAATATTCAGTCTGTTATGTATGGGTAACTTTCTTTCCCAGACTTTAGAGAGATGTGTACTCATAAGATTTCCATTATTTATTATTTTGCTATATCTTCTGAGTGAATAGTTTTGAATGCTCCCAATCACTTGCATTAATTGAGATGTTAGTAACACCACTATAATTTTAAAAGAGCATGATAACAAATGTTGGTATAGTTTTACATCTGCTTCAAGTTTTTAATGTGAGCGATATTTAGTACTTGCCACACAGGGAGCTGGGGCGGGGGGCGTTCTTTAAAAAAAAGAGAGAAAATAAAGTTGCAAGTGGAATGTAGGTTTGCACACGCAATTGTGATTGTTATCAACAAAATATTTAAAGAAATCATAAACAATTTAAGCTATAGATGTAACTTCCTCCTGGTGTGTGTTTTAATCTTCTTTAAGTATAATGATATTTTTTGCCCAGTAAAGATCTAGTTATTGTACTCCATATTCACATTTAATAATGATGTGGGTTTAAGAGCACATGAACAAAACTCTTATCTATAATTAGGCTTTATTACAAACCACCAATTGATTTACTGTCTCAAGAAGAAAAGTTAGTGCGACTTGTACATATTAAATATGCTTTTGAGTGTGAAATTAAATACTTGAGTTCAGAGAATGGCCTCTGAAGGAAATTATTGCTGATATACAGCTTGCTGTGTTTCTCAATTTCTTTTTTTAAATTGATTTTCTCTTGATAAAAAGTTGAGCTTTTAAAGTATGTGTGGTGAACCAATTAAATGTTCTCCTGTTCCATATCGTTTTTGTATGAGGCCATCTCAGGTGTATGTGTCCCTTAGCGCTCTTAATGCAATTGACCAGAACGTGATTGTGGTGTTCAGTCCTCTTAGTGTAAAGTTTACCAATGGCTTCCAGGAATATTCTAAAGGCTGCAACTTCTCATAACGTCTTTCCCAAACATGACTACTTATTTTTGTCTAATACATACTTGTATGCATTTGGATGCTTCTGTGTACCCATGTTGAAAAGAGAGGGGGGAAAGATGAATATGGGTTAAATGGTATATTTTTAGTTATGTGTTCCCTGCATTTTCCCCCCTAGTGTTTTACTCTAACAAATGTCTTTTCTTATAGTTGGGTCATATTGTTGGTGTGTTTTTAAAAAACTAATGTACATCTCTGTTCAATTTGGTTTCAACATGGACTGTACAACGTGGGTTTTCTTAAATTACTGAAATGGAATACAAGGCCTAGAAGTACAGCAGTGTGTTAAAGATACCAGCTATGTTTCAGTGGCATTTTTGACATCACCTTAACATTGACTTGATATGAGATTTTAAAGCTGCTAACACACAGTAGTGTTTCTTAGAAGATGCATCCCACATGCCCTAGGCTTCACAAAACCCAAATGTGTCACAGTGCTATTTTAAATCCACATTCCATGAGTCCTAACTGCTACTGCGTTTTTCTTGTTTGTGCTGTTTTTCTTGTTTTTGTTTTATCATAATTTTTTCCTCTTGCTTTGAAAAGTACATCTGGTGACATGAATCTGTAGTATCATGAGATGACTGAAATACTTTAGACTTATTGTTGAAAGTAGCAATTAGGTATTGGGTTGTTTGTTTTGTGCTGAGTTGCTTTATGATTTCACATTCACACCTGAACATTGAATACTATAATATCCCTAACGCAGGGGTTCTTAAAGTTGGTTCTTAAAATTAATCCCCAAATATCATTGGACTACAACTTCCATAGTCCCCAGCTACAATACTCTTGCCATTGTAGTTGGGGATAATGGGAATTGTAGTCCAACAACATCTGGGGACCCAAGTTTGAGAACCCTACTTCAAGGAAACAACTTGGTTTCTGTGGTGATTGGCACTTTAGCCAAAACTGGAGTTAATTTCATTTGATATGGACATTAATCCTACATCTGTTTACACTGTGTGTTTTTACCTTTCATAACTAAATTCAACACAGCACTTAAAAGGAATTGATATATATGGTGGAGTGATTTTAATTATTTGGTCTAGTAACATTTTATCTACATTAAGATGTTAATAGTTGAGAAGCTGGCCATCTACATGTTTACTGTCATGCATGAATTTTGTGGCCAAGTACAATTTTTAGTGAGTGTTCTCCCTTATTTTCTTTGACAGATTTTGCTATTTACAAGTGGGTTTAAGATATCTTCAGCTGGTGAAGCACTAGACTTCAGCTAGTGAAGCCTAAAGCGTATTGATGACTAATCTTTCCGGTAATCTCCTTGTGCAGCAAATTCACAGGTTGTGCCACTTAATGAGAAAAAGTGTTACAGTTCCTTCAAAAAAAAAAAATTCTAGTATTTCAGAGATCTGAAAATCTCTACAAAAAGCAACTGCATTCATAAGAGAATGTTCTTTCTCTCCCTCCCCCACCCCCATGAGTTACAACAATTAAGGTTAAATAGTCAACATGAAATTGTCAATTTAAACTCTTTGGGTAAAATCTTCCTAAAGTGTGGAAATAAATGGGACTTAAAAGTGCTTAGCACTGGCTGGTTCATGTCTTCTTTTTGCGTACAGAGTGTAAACTGTAACAAGATTAAAATCTTATTTTTTAATGGAAAAATATAGACTTCTGTAGAGGTAATTTGGTGAGTTGTAAAGGAATACTTTGGATGCCACTGTCCACAGTATGTAGATACACATTAATATATATTCCTGACTGCTTCTTGGTTTGACTAGTTAATAATCTTTTTTTTACATGCAAATAGTTGCTTTGATGTGAGACATTTGCTGATCTGATCTTGATACATCGCCTCTATGAAACCACAAAAGCATTGGGACGAATTCATACAACCCAAGTATACATTATTTCAATTAATCCTAGTCATTTAACTTTGTTGCATTTGGAAGTGCCATGTAATTTAGTTTGGAATTATCATAAGCACTTTCAGAAACTGTTTAAAGACACATTTAGTCAACAATAATTTGGCTTGTTTTAAATAGGTGCACTGTCATCCCCACCTACTAACCACTCCTTTGAGTACAACACATTTCCCAAAGCATCAACCTGAACAAGAATAAGACTTTGAGCTAAACAAACACAGTGCAATTAACATAAAAGAAATAGCCTTTTCTCTGTCTTCGCTTTTTCTTTCCTGAGTGGCCAAAAAAACCAACTCAAGTGAGCTTGGTTCTTGTTTGTTACATTTATTAGCTCAAAAGTACATTTAGAAAACAATTGGGAAACAGGCACCAAACCGGGAGAACAATACCTCATCTTAATTTATAGATCTTAACTCCTTAATGGTGTTTAACAAACACCCTGTTTTAATCAGGTGAGGTTAAATCCTACAATTAGGTGGTGAAGAAATAACGACAGCCATATCTCAGTGACTGTACCTTGGGGGCTCAGATCATTTACCCACTGCAGAAGGGTCTGGTGGCTCTCCTGTAATTTCACAGGGGAAAGAGGGAAAACAACTTTTTGTGGAAGACCTCTATTTCACTCTCTCAAAAACAATGTTTTAAGCGAGTTCGGGGTTTCTCATGCATAAAACAAAGAATATTATAGCATTCTATTAGGTGGATACAATGAAGGGCAGGGTGTTCTCCTTTAGGCATAAATGTTGTGGGTGATAGAAGCTAAAGAAAAGTGGTAGATCAGAAGCACTTTAAAGCAAAATAATATAAATTTCTATGGGTCCTATTCTGAAATATTTTAGAAATGAGCTTGAGGCCTCTTGCCCTTGCTTTAATTGTCCTTTCTAAAAATCTAACTTTGGATAAACAGGGAAACATACAGCAAGTAATACACAAAATATATGGATAAGATATAGATGTGAGCTGCAACTTGCTTCTGCTAGAGGAACAAGAGAGGAGGATGTACTGGGGTGTTTGTTTCTGTAGTTGATCCATTGTTGCACCGCCACACATTGTTCTGATTGTGCTGTTTGAAATGTATACTAAGCAGATAGTTTTAATGATATTTTAGTAGAATGTTAATGGCAAAAGAAATGGGTCAAAAAGAAAAACTGCACTCAAAATTTTGCATTTTGTGGGTAAAAAATAAAATATATTTGCACATATTTCATTGCAAATATTTGTAAATTATTGTAAATATTGCATAGAAAAACTCAGTTCACTCTGTGTGTGCAAACAGATTTTTTCTGTTGTATTCAGCCATTTATTCTACTTTGCTATTGCCCTGTAAGCAGCCTGAAAAAGAGAGAAGCATTTTTTAAAATCAGGGAGCAAGGACAATATTTTACAGAATTTTTCCCCCTAATTTAGAAATATTTAGAAATATTTTATAGTATACACAATATTTTTTTACAGAATTGGCTTTAGAAATTAATAATAATAATAATTCAATTTCTATACTGCCCTTCCAAAAATGGCTCAGAGCGGCTCAGAGAAATATCAAAAGATCTGGGATTTCAAGAGAAGAACTACTGAGATCGCAACACAGAGAGCCTGTCTTGCCTGTTTTTATCTTATTTATCCTAAAATGTGTCCTGTTTCTGTTCCTATACCTAATATCTGTTTATTATTAGTCAACCATAGTTAAAACCCTGCTAAGGTCCATTAATATTTGTGGAGACAATTTTAAGCACTTGCTTAATTCTCTGGGTGATTTCAAAAGGACTTAGAAGTGTTTAACTTCTAAGCATAGCATAGTGGTTAGAGAGTTGGACTAGGACCGGGAAGACCCGAGTTCAAATCCACATTCAACCATGAAACTCACTGGTTGACTCTGGGCCAGTCATGAATCTTTCAGCCTAACCTATCTCACAGGGTTGTTGCGAGAATAAAGATAACCATGTACTGGGCTCCTCGGAGGAAGAGCAGGATATAAATAAATAAATAAAATTAACTGTGACACAGTGTATGGAGAATTATTTTGTGTGTATATAGAGAGAGGGAGTGTGTGTATGAGATATGATAAGAAATGTTAAGCTTTTGAGTAATATGAAATGTTAAGCTTTTTAGTAGCTATATTGTGCCACATTCCAGCACAGAATTATTTATGTTCATTTAAACCCTATTAAATGTAATGGCTGATATTCAGACTGTCACTGCATGTGCCAAAAAATATTTTGCGCAGATAACTGGGGAGAGGTGTTTTTTGTTGACCTTCTCTTCCCTCTACAGCTCACTGCACCTCCCCAAATTATGTTCCTGCAGATTGCGGGACCCTCAGGAACATACTTTCAGGAGGCACAATAGAAAGGGCAAATCAGCAAAAATGAAATGAATTGTGGCCCCTATCTTTAAATACTGTCCTCAAAAAATACTGTTGCAATTTCTTCATTGGTCTAGAAAAATATGCAATCGGCTGGCAAGTACAAAACACTTGATATCATCTTTTTGTAGGAAGCAAAAAATAAATAGGCAGACGCTTCAGATTGAATCACTGTTGCTAGTGTGCAGCTTTAACTGTTCACTAGAGGTACCATATGAACATGTTTGTTAATATTGGTGGGTACCATTGTTTCATATTGCTGCCATAGAGGCAATCCTTTTCAATTTTACAATGTCTGCAAACTGCCGGGGGCTGTAAGAAATGTCTTCATTTATAACTTCTGGCCCATTAACTTTACACATTGATTTATCAAAAAAAGTTTTCTTTCCTATTCAAACACACACACACACACACACACACACACACACACACCTTTAAAAAAAATACTTGGGGAGTGATTTTAGGAGCCTTGCCCATTGGGGAACTCTTTACTATGATTTTTTAAAATGCATTTTTTAAGATTGTGCCCTTATGGAACAGGAACCGTGGCATCTTATTTTCTATATCAATTTTTGTGAACGTTCTGTTCAAAAGCAGTATAGAAAAAGTAATGGTCATACTAGTAGAAGTAATACACTCTTGAGTGGCTTCCATTTATTTCATTGGGCTAAATAGTGCAAGAGATCTTTCTGGTTGATTAACATATTTGGTGGGTTGATTTTACATTTCATATTCTAAAGGTTTGGGATCAGTTATAACACTTTATAACTGAAACAGGTAATCATTCCTGTAGATATAAGATGATCATTTGTATAATAAAAATTCTATCCAAGGCCAATAAAATTACACTTGGCATTGGCCATGTTAAGGCAAGATATATGCTTAGTGTATATTGATGTTTCATTGGTAAGTCAGTAGAAGAGGATACAGGGAAAGTGGCTGAATAAAGACAAGAAATAATACTGAGTGATCTGGATAACAACCAATACAATCACCTATGGCTATTTAAGATATGATACTGCATAGAAATATGAAGATGTGAAATGCTTGTTTACTAATAATAACAAATATTCAGTATAAAACTGGCCAGAAAACCCGATACATCTCTCTCCTGAAAATCTTTCATAATATTAAAACAAGAAAGTTCCTGAACAATAACATAGTAAGGCACAAGCATTTCACTTTTATAGTAAAAGCTCAAATACTTGGTATTTAAATGTGTTTGAAACTATCTATAGATCTGAAGTATCAAAAGTCTAGCAGGACATTTGGGTAGGATATTTAAAGCAGACTTGTTTCCTTTTAAAATATAAGAGGACAGTATATGTTCTTCAGTACAGGTAAAGGAAAGAAAACATTCCAGACTGACAAATAGGTCATCTGTAATATTTTCCCTCCAAGTAATTTAAATGGCATTTTCTTCCTTTTTCTCACTTGCCAGTTTCAAAGACAGAAGTTGCTTTTATCAGTTTTCATCCATACCTTTTAAAAGTTAATTTGGTGCACATTGTTGAACTAAAGCATGTGTGAACTAGTAGATTAAAACCAAGGCAGTTTTTATAAAAATGAATATTATGTTACAACCTACAGAACAAATGGATTCTATTCACTTGTCGAATCTGCCCCTTGGCAACATAAGGTAAAGTTTGCTGTCGAGCCGGTGTCGACTCCAGGCGACCACAGAGCCCTGTGGTTGTCTTTGGTAGAATACAGGAGGGGTTTACCATTGCCTCCTCCTGCGCAGTTTGAGATGATGCCTTTCAGCACCTTCCTATATCGCTGCTGCCCAATTTAGGAGTTTCCCATAGTCTGGGAAACATACCAGTGGGGATTCAAACCGGCAGCTTTCTACTTGCTAGTCAAGTCATTTCCCCGCTGCACCATTAGGTGGCTTCTTGGCAACATAGGGATGATATTAAGTAGACGAGACAGAAAATGTATTACCGCTATTCCTCTTTTACTTATGTATTGCTTGATTTTATGCACGCACGCACACACGGACACTCACACTCACTCTACAGAAATAAATGTCTAGCATCAATGGTCTTGCTTCTAGGACACATGAGCACCCATGTTATTTCAGAAAAAAGACTACCTTCCTTAGGAGGACTGAGATGCTAAAGAACCTGGAAAGCTAAAATTTGAGTGGTGGGTTGTGTTTTGTTATTGTTTATGATAAATGGTGTAAACTATTGCTGGCATTTGGACTTGTTTTCTGGAGTTGTTGTTATTATTTTTTACATTTTATATCCCCCTCTTTCTCCGAAGAGCCCAGAGCGGTGTACTACATACTTAGGTTTCTCCTCACAACAACCCTGTGAAGTAGATTAGGCTGAGAGAGAAGTGACTGGCCCAGAGTCACCCAGCAAGTCTCATGGCTGAATGGGGATTTGAACTTGGGTCTCCCCAGTCCTAGTCCAGCACTCTAGCCACTACACCACACTGGCTAATAAGACTGGGTACAGGCAAATAAGACTGGGTACAGATTTTTAAAAGAGGTTCAGGCTTTCTTTACAGAGCTGGAACATTTTCTGCTAATCTTGCACTTTTGCTGTCTTTTCTTGAATGTGATAGGGTCTGAAACCTATCATATTCAGACCCTATCATAGGGTCTGAAACCTATCAACCTGAGGAGATTTTACCGGTTCTGGATGGGGTTGCACTCCCCTTGAAGGAGTGCTTGGGGGCACTACTGGACCCGGCTCTGCTTTTGGAAGCTCAGGTGGAGGCGGTGGCCAGGGGTGCCTTCGCACGGCTTCGGCTGGTGCGCCAGCTGCGTCCCTTTCTCAAGAAGGCAGATCTGGCCACGGTTACCCACGCCTTAGTCACGTCGCGGCTGGATTACTGTAACATGCTCTACGTGGGGGTGCCCTTGAAGAGTATCCGGAAACTGCAGCTAGTGCAAAATGCGGCAGCGAGGGTGTTATCCAGAGCTGCCCGTTGGGAACATATCACCCCCATTTTGAAAGAGCTGCACTGGCTGCCAGTTCGTTTCCAGGTCCAATTCAAGGTGCTGGTTTTGACCTTTAAAGCCCTTAATGGTTTGGGCCCGGGGTATTTGAGGGACCGCCTGCTCCCAAGGGTTGCTGCCCGCTTGACAAGGACATCTGAGGGGTCCCTGCTCCGGGTGCCGACAATGAGGGAGGCCCGGCTTTCGTACACTCGGGACAGGGTCTTCTCTGTTGCTGCCCCTAGACTCTGGAATGCTCTCCCAGTGGCCATTCGTTCCTCAGACTCCATCACGGCTTTTAGAAAGCTTTTAAAGACTTGGTTTTTTACCCAGGCTTTTGCATAATCATTTTTACTGCGGCTTCTCTGTGTTTTTATCTGTTATCTGTTGTCTTGTTTTTATGCTTGTTTTATATGTTTTTAGCTTGATGTTTTTATTGCTTTTATTGTATGTTTTAATTTTTGTAAACTGCCTTGGGGTTTTCTTTTAACGAAAGGCAGTATAGAAATGTAAAAATAAAAATAAATAAATAAATAAATAAATAAATATTCCGTTATTGGGTTTTTCCATGGTAAGCTTTGGTACCAATAACATTTTTTTTAAAAGAGAGAGAGAGAAAAGTGGAGATGTCAATTGCCCTATCATTTGTTTGTGGTGGGAGGAGGCTCTAGGAATTAACTACTTAATCCAAAATATGTTGAATCGTATGGTCTAATTGCAACAATATGCATAATCATTTTTTGAGAAATTGGGGTTAAACCCATTAGTGAAAACTCACCCACACTCTTTCTTACACAGTGACCTCAGCCACTGTAAAATACACAAGTGTTGTCTTAATCTCTCTCTCTCTCTTTCTGTTCACCTCTACTTCAATTCAGCCTTCTATCCGAGAAAGATGATAAACAAGGAAGGGCAAATAAGGGTATAATTAGACAGAGACTATTCAAAGGACCCAATCCTATTGATTAACACTGTGTTCCAAGAGCATGTAGGACTGGATGTATTCCAGGACTAAACTTTGGCAAGAACACAGCAGCACCTGTTACTGTAAGCAGCAGCCCTTTTCAAACTCACCCACAGCGGCTTCTCTGTGGTGCAATTCCACATGGCTGCAATATGTGTGTGAATGCCAGGACCACCTAGCCCTCCAACATTTCATTGACTGAAAATAGGGACATGCCTATGAATGTTTGGGGAGTGTGGCTAAGCAACCTGGAAAGTGTTACGTAGAATTCTGACTGCAAGCATGGCATCCAGAAGCCAGGCCGGATGGCATCCATCCAAGAGTCCTCAAAGAACTCAAATGTGAAATTGCCGATCTCCTTGCTAAAACATATAACTTATCCCTGCAATCAGGCTCCATACCAGAGGACTGGAAAGTAGCAAATGTAACAGCAGTTTTCAAGAAGGGATCCAGGGGCAAGCCCGGAAATTGAAAGCCGGTTAGCTTAACACCCGTTCCAGGCAAATTGATGACAAGCATCCGCAAGGATAAAATTTTAAAGCATATAGAAGAACAGGCCCTGTTGGGAGAGAACCAGCGTGGCTACTGCAAAGGTAAATCTTGCCTCACAAACCTTTTGGAGTTATTTGAGAGTGTAAACAAGTGTGGGGATCAAGGTGATCCAGTTGACAAAATATACCTGGACTTTCAAAAAGCTTTTGACAAAGTTCCTCATCAAAGACTCCTGAGGAAACTTAGCAGTCATGGGATAAGGGGACAAGTACATGTGTGGATTCCTAACTGGTTGAAGGACAGGAAACAGAGGGTAGGTATACATGGAGAGGGAAGTAAGAAGTAGGGTCCCCCAGGGATCTGTACTGGGACTGGTGTTCTTTAATTTATTCATAAATGATAAGTAAGACCCCCTGGTGGTGCAGTGGTAAAACTGCTGCCCTGTAACCAGAAGGTTACAAGTTCAATCCTGACCAGGGGCTCAAGGTTGACTCAGCCTTCCATCCTTCCGAGGTCGGTAAAATGAGTACCCAGAATGTTGGGGGCAATATGCTAAATCATTGTAAACCGCTTAGAGAGCTCCAGCTATAGAGCGGCATATAAATATAAGTGCTATTGCTATCTAGAAGTAGGGGATAAGCAGCAAGGTGGCCATATTTGCAGATTATACCAAACTCTTTTGGGTAGTGAAATCCAAAACAGATTGTGAGGAGCTCCAAAAGGATCTTTTCAAACTGGTTGAGTGGGCAACAATTCCATTCTAGGGTTCATTAGGAAGGAGAGAGAATATAAAACTGCTAGTGTTATAATGCCCTTATACAAAATTATGGTGTGGCCACACCTGGAGTACTGTGTACAATTCTGCTCACCACATCTAAAAAAGGACATTGTAGAACTGGAAAAGGTGCAGAAGAGGGCAACCAAGATGGTCAGTGGCCTAGAGCACCTCTCTTACGAGGCAAGGCTACAACACCTGGGGCTTTTTAGTTTAGAAAAAAGACGACTGTGGGGAGACATGATAGAGGTCTATAAAATCATACATGGTGTGGAGAAAGTGTATAGAGAGAAATTCTTCTCCCTCTCACAAAACATTAGAACCAGGGGTCATCCCATGAAATTGATTTCCAGGAAATTTAGGACCAACAAACAGAAGTACTTTTTCACACAACACATAATCTGCTTGTGGAATTCTCTGCCACAAGATGTGGTGACAGCCAGCAACCCGGAAGGCTTTAAGAGGGGTTTGGATAACTTCATGGAGGAGATGGCTGTCATCGGCTACTAGTCGGAGGTCTATAGACCACCTCCAGCCTGAAAGGCAGGATGCCTCTGAGTACCAGTTGCAGGGGAGTAACAGCAGGAGGGAGGGTATACCCTCAACTCCTGCCTGTAGTCTTCTGGCGGTATCTGGTGGGCCACTGTGTGAATCAGGATGCTGGACTAGATGGGCACTGGGCCTGATCCAGCAGGGCGGTCTTTGGGTTCTTATGTTAAGCATGCCTACAAATGGAAAGCAGGTAATGAAGTTTTATTTGGAATTGCCAAAGTAGATAAGCCAAGCCCAAGCCCTGTAATATCTGACTGATAAAAATAAGGATACATATGTAACAATTCTCATACCTAGAATTATTGCCCAAGCCGCCGCCCCCCCGACTATTACACATTGCTGAAAGTTGGATTCCATGTGTTATATGCTGTGCACTGAATAATCCAGTGTTTTATGTTTTCCCCGGTGCTGCTAGGACTCTTTTAAGGGAAACAGAGCCCTCTCGTGTCCCAGTACCATCTTGGAAGGCACACATAGAGCACTGGGAAGTGTAGAGCTCTATGAGGAAAGTGCAGGAAAGAACACTACTTTCTAGCAGTCTGTACACACCTTCTAAGATGTTGTTGAGGTTTGAAAAGCCTATCTTAAAGCCCCACACCCGGGACTGGGGAAAGTACAGCATTTGCGAAAGTGGAAAATTATTCTTGCACTGAAAGTTTTTTGCCGGAGTGGCCCCTGCTTGAAAAATAGTGAAGATCACTGGCATAATTCCTTAGTGTTGTGCACCAGTATTCCCTGTAACAGAGATTAGGAGAGGAGAGCTGGTCTTGCGGTAGCAAGAATGACCTGTCCCCTTAGCTAAGCAGGGTCCACCCTGGTTGCATTTGAATGGGAGACTTGATGTGTGAACACTGTGAGGTATTCCCCTCGGGATGGAGCCGCTCTGGGAAGAGCAGGACAGTTCCCAGTTCCCTCCCTGGCAGCATCTCCAGGATAGGGCTGAGAGAGATTCCTGCCTGCAGCCTTGGAGAAGAATAGAGGAGAGCTGGTCTTGTGGTAGCAAGCATGACTTGTCCTCTTGGCTAAGCAGGGTCTGCCCTGGTTGCATATGAATGGGAGACTTGGTGTGTGAGCACTGTAAGATATTCCCCTTAGGGGATGGAGCCGCTCTGGGAAGAGCAGAAGGTTCCAAGTTCCCTCCCTGATTTCTCCAAGATAGGGCTGAGAAAGATTCCTGCCTGCAACCTTGAAGAAGCCGCTGCCAGTCTGTGAAGACAAAAACTGAGCTAGATAGACCAATGGTCTGACTCAGTATATGGCAGCTTCCTATGTTCCTATGATTCCCAGATGTTGTTGACTACAATTCCCATAATTGCCAAGCAGAAGCCAGGGATTCTGGGAGTTGTAGTCAACAACATCTAGGAATCCCCGTTAGAGGGAACACTGTTGTATACCCATACATGCAGGCGCACTAGGAATAAAATGCATCCACACACATCCACTTAGAGATTTAATTTCTAGAGACTTTGAGGAGGGAGCTGAATCCCGAAGAACGACAACTCATATCTGGCCAGCAGGTGGGGTGTGTGTGGGATGAACAAGGCATTCCAAGAGGCAAAAACAGGTTTACCAGGGACATGTTCCAGAAAATAGGAAATGTCTCTGGTAAATGGGAAGAGTTGGAAAGTATAGAATCATGAATAGAGTCTTTCTCACCTGGTTTTTCTCCATGCTCTCGCCTGGCCCAGTTGGGTGAGTAAGATCCACATGAATTGGTCCCCCCTCATGTGGTTCCTATTCACATGCATATTGCTGCCATATGGGATCACACCACATGAGATCGCATTACAACCTACAAAACAAATGGATGTTAATATTTAACATAACAGCATATTTGTAGAGTCTGCTCTTTGGCAACTCCTTGGTTTAAAATATGCGCACACGCACACATACACACACACTTTCCAGAAATGTCTATCAGTAGTGAGATGCATCAGAGCTCAACTTTACAGCGATCCAGAAAAAAAGACCATTTTCCTTTGGAGGAATATAACTTGGAAATCTAAAATTTGTAAACTTATCTTTGCTAGTTTTGGACTTGTTTTCTGTAATTTTTGCAAATAATATTGGGTATGTATTTTTAAAAAATAGTTTCAGACCTTCTAGTTAGCCCCGCCATCCTCACAGACAAGGTTAGGCAAGGGGCTTCACACCCTTTTCCACCCTGGTGCACAGTGTCACAGGGTCCCTTCTAGTGAGGAGAGAGGAGGTTATGGAAGCAGAACCACATGTGGTTCCACTTAGAGTATCTTAAGGGCATTTGGTTTTATCATAGGGAAGGTCAAATACATATACTGTTGTTTTTAGTAATAAAGCTTTTCCCTACATGTAGTGGTTTTCCTGTACTACAGGATGCTGCTGTGGCTATGGCAAGCTCAATCTACGCTGTGTACCACCACATGGATGATAAATACAGATTGCAAAAGTAAGGTTGGCACCTTTTTGACCTGGAATATCTGCTTTATCTGCGCTAGGTCAGTGAGACATTTGGAGGTGTCAGGCAATTGATGACCATAAAGCATGGTGATGCAGCAGATTGTGGACACTATCCTGAGCAGGTCACAGGAGCCCACCTAGCACTGCCTCCCATGGATGGTCTGCAAAGGAAGGAAGATGAAATGGCACCATGGTACTTTTCCTCAACCCCTTCCTGCCTTTTCTATTAGGAACGGGAGATATTTGAAAGAAAGGATTAATTGGGGAGGATTAATTTGAGAGAAAAGAGGGATGGGGGCACTCTTTTGTACTCCACTCCAGGCAGCAAAATGTCAAATGCTGGTCCTGATGGCAGGTTCTCCACCACAGTGCCACATGGTGACCTCCGCAGGCCCATCCATACTTTCTTTATCCTTTCTCAGTAGAGCAGTGTTCTTCATTGTAAGGCCTCTCCTCCCAGAGAGGAGAGCTGGTCTTGTGGTAGCAAGCATGACTTGTCCCCTTGGCTAAGCAGGGTCTACCCTGTTTGCATTTGAATGGGAGACTAGACGTGTGAGCACTGCAAGATATTCCCCTCAGGATGGAGCCGCTCTGGGAAGAGCATCTAGGTTCCAGGTTCCCTCTCTGGCACCTCCAAGATAGGGCTAAAAGAGATTCCTGCCTGCAACCTTGGAGAAGCCACTGCCAGTCTGTTTAGATAATACTGAGCTAGATAGACCGATGGTCTGATTCAGTGTATTGTAGGAGAATTCTCCTACTTGGATATTAAAACTGTTCTCCTGCAAAAGGAAGCTTTTTTCATATACCAACTTAAAACTTTAGAACCATTGGGTTTAAATCAGGTCAATGACCTGGCCAGTTACTTGTAAGACTAACAAGAAGAAGAGATAAATGTAGGTGCATTTTGGTGTTACTTAAGTTTGTAAATAATGGAACGTTTACACATTTTGCAGATTCTTGTAGACTTCTGAACCTTTATCTGTAATAGAATAGGTAACATCTTTTTTCTTGTGATGCTTTGATGTTGGCGTTCTCTGCACATGTGTGTTACTACCTGCAATCTGAGGTATTTATGTGACTGATTGGATAATGAATATCTAGTTGTTAATTAACGGAAATGTATAAGACTGAGGGAGCTTGAAGGGTATATTAAGCAGCATTGCAGGAGTTGCTTTTTAGAATGACCTTGTAAGAGTAGAGTTCCAATGCGAAACTACTGGAAAAGAGCCAATAATGAAAGTTATCTAAAGTAAGGTGTAACAAAGTAAGTAAACCTTTTCTCTCCTTGAGTTTAGATAACGATTGTGTTTAAAGTATTTTAATAGTGAAGGGATCACTGTATTATTGTGGTTTTTTGATTCTTTGTAGAATGAGCCACTAAGACAAATTGCTAAAAACTTCTCCTGATGATGCCCTGCTTAGAGCAGGAGGAAACAGGCTACAAACTACCTAGATACCTGCTTGCCTAGGATACCTGCTTGCCTAGGATACCTGTCACAACGAATCACAGCAAGAATGGATCTTATGGAGCAGTAGCAAGACTGAGTAAATATAAGAACTGATCCTGTGATACACTACAGGAAACTTTTGATTCATTATACATCTAATGGAACTTTTGATCACCTTCTGACTCTTCAGCTACCTCTTGGGACTCTTTCTTTGCCATTGTGTGCTTTTTCCTTGTCTATATGTCCATACAATTGTCCATTGTGAAAATTATCACAGATGTGTGAGAAATTGGTTTGTATGGCATTTTTTTTGATACCATGGGTTTCTTTGGCAATGTGATAATAATCTATGGTGTGTAACCTTTCTATAGATTATATACACGGTCTATATACATGTTCCTATGTATATGGTTTCTTTCCTTCTTCATCATCCGTGTGTGCTCCTCATTTTTCTTTCTGATTCAGTGTATGGCAGCTTCCTATGTTCCTAAGGCCCAGGGGGAGATGGTGACACTACTACTGCAACAAATATTTATATACCACTCTTCAACCAAAGTTCACAAAGCACTTTACATAGAAAAATAAATAATACATAAATAAAACAGTCTCCTGTCCCCAAAGGGCTCACAATCTAAAAAGAAACATAAGGCAGATACCAGCAACAGCCACTGGAAGGATGCTGTGCTAGGGCTCGATAGGGCCAGTTGCTCTTCCCCCTGCTAAATATAAGACCATCACTTTAAAAGGTGCCTCTTTGCTCAGTTAGCAGAGGTTAACAGGCCCCCATCAACACTGTTCCCTCTAACAGGGATTCCCAGATGTTGTTGACTACAACTCCCATTATCCCCAGCCAAAGGCCATTGCAGTTGGGGATGCTGGAAGTTGTAGTCAACAACATCTGGGAATCCCTGTGGGAGGGAACAACCATAAGTGTGGTTCCCTGAGTAATTAATTGTTTGGCCTGTGTGAAGATCTGTGTGTGCAGGTTTCTTGGCACCATGCAGAGGTAACCATTCTCACTGTGCAGTGCCCGGTGCCAGGGGACTCCTTTCAGGGAAATGGAGCCCTCTTGAGCCCTTGCACATTCTTGGAAGGTGTGCACAGAGTGCTGAAAAGTGTTGCCCTTCTTAGAGCTCTTAAAAGAGGGATCAATTTCTTTTAAAGGACCCTCCCAGCACTGAGAAAAGTGCAGTATTGTGTGGGAAATGGCTCTCTCATTGAAGTTCTTTTTGCCAAAGTGGCCTCCACTTGAAAAATAACGAAGACCACTGCAGTAGAAAATAGACACACACACACACACTCCGCAATCCATGTGCTTTGGCTAACTTATGTAACCCTGCTCAGAGTGCTTTCTGATAGGAATGTCCCCGGAACTGTTCCGGAGGCGGCGAGGGTTCTCCCTTAAGGGTGGGGAAGGGTGCACTTACCCCTCCCACTGCATTTCCCCTGCCGGCGCTCCATTGTATCAAGGCCTCTTGGGGCAGCAGTGTACCTCTCCGCCTCCCTGTTGCCATCCTCAGCTGCAAGTGGCCAGAAGTACCGGGTGTGCAGGTTCCGAGTATTAGCAGTTAGGGATTAGGTACCCAACCTCAATATTGACAGTTAAAAAGGAGTTAAAAACACGGTTTTGGGGTGGCGGGAAAAATCCTCTGAGGTCATTTCTGGCCACCATTTTGAGAAAATGAGCCATTTCGTGGTTCATTTGCTAAAAATATTTCTGTGATACTTTTGTGGAAAAATGATTTGGAACTGTGGACAGCTGGAGACCCAAAGCTTCATTTTGATTTCCCACCACCACCACCATTTTTGCCTTTTTCTTCAGCCTCCAGGAACCTAACTCCCCCATTCCCATTGCCTCATTATCCATGGTTCTGTTATCTGCAGTTGTAGTGGAGAATGGAACCCCCGTGGATAACAAGGTCCACCTGCAGTTACAAGCACTTTGTATTTTGCTAGGAGACATATCAGTGGTCAGTGAAGTTCTTGTGAAATCGGTGTTATGTGGTCCCTTTAGATTGTCCCAGAGACCAAACTGGCTGCTGCATTCTATACCAGTTGTAGTTTCCAGGCTACGTACAAAGTCAGCCCCCATAGAGTGCATTACAGTAGTCAAGCCTGGAAGTTACCGGCATATGTACCCCTGTTTTAAGGTCACTTACCTCCAGAAATGTGCGTAGCTAGCGTATCAGCCGAAGCTAATAAAAAATTATCCTGGCCCCTGCTGGATGCAGTTAGACCATATGATATTTTGGATTAAGTAGTTAATTCCTAGAGCCTCCTCCCACCACAAACAAATTATAGGGCAACTGACATCTCTACTTTCTCTCTCTTAATGTTATTGGTACAAAAAAATACAAAAAGTGATCTATAAAAGTTACATCTGGCACCCTTTCCCCCCAGTTTTAAATTTAAAGGCATTCAATTAATTTAGTTGTTCCAGTTTTGCTAGAGACAGTAGGGACAATAAAACTATTTGAAAAAAGAAAAAAAGGTTTGTAGAATGGGAATATGACTGAAGGGGGGAAAACTGCATTTTTAAAATCATACTTATTAGAATCTTACATAGGAAACTGCCTTATACTGACTGACACCACTGGGCCATCTAGCTCAGTATTGTTCACACAGACTGACAGTAGTTTCTCATATAGACAGACTACAAGCCGGTTTTACATGCATTATTTTTTCACAGTATAATGTTAGTTTAGTAAGCATTCTGCTCCTTAGCAAGTGTGTATATGGTTGCTTGAGACATTTTTAAAAGCTTACCATGGAAAAACCCAATCACGGAATATGATAGATTTCAGACCCTATCACATTTGTGGGTGCCAGGAGTCGAAATCAACTTGACAGCACACTTTACCTTTACCTTACAACTTGCTGCTTTGTGTAATTGTTGTTCACCTCGTCTTTGACTTTGAAACCAAGCAGTGGTAGAATAAGCCACAAGTACTTCCCCAAGTACAGCCTTGCTATTAACTAACAACCTGAACCAGGTTGTTAGTTACCTGAATCAGGTAAAAGTGAAGCAGGGTCTGTTTGTCCGCTCCCCCCCCGCCCCCGATAGGCCAAGCCACACTTATCTGGCTGTTGGGTTGCTCTGTAAAGTCATCTGCTCTGTGAGATGCTATAGCAATGGCATTTTAGAGCAGCATCATTGGCGCTTCTGCTGAAATTGGGGGTCACGGCTGTCCACTTTTATTAGCCTACTTTCCAGTGGGGTTATGAGATGACCCAGCATTCCGTGTGTGTGTCCGTCTATGTGCCCCCCCCCCCGCAATCAATTTTGTAATGCCTGGACCAATATGAGCAAATTTGGTACAGTTGTAGGGACACTTCAGTGGCATAGTTTGTGATGATGTTACCCCGGAGTCAAGATGGCGGACTTGTGAACACTTGAGACACAAGTGGCCTAACTTGTGGACTGTCTAACCAATTTGAACCAAATTTGAACCACAGTTGTAGTGAGTGACAGACAGGGACACCTCAGTGGCATAGTTTGTAATGATTTCATGCACCCTGACCCTAGGTGGCGGCTCCGTGAACATTTTAGGTGCAACTGTGTACTGCTTAACCTATTTGAACCAAATTTGGTACAGGTGTAGGGATAGTGAAAGGAAAGTAGGCAGATTACTTCTTACTAGAACAACCTGTAATTCTTTACATAGTCATGGACTGAAGGTATGACTCAGTATATTTATTTATTTATTTATTTATACACTTATATCCTGCTCTTCCTCCGAGGGCTCAGAGCAGTGTACATGGTTATGTTTATCCTCACAACAACCCTGTGAGGTAGGTTAGGCTGAGAGATACATGACTGGCCCAGAGTCACCCAGTGAGTTTCATGGCTGAATGGTGATTATGAACTCGTGTCTTCCTGGTCCTAGTCCAACACTAACCAGCCAGCTTCATCTTAGTATAGGATAGAAGAGAAGAAATGGAGAATGTCCTCCCTTCAGAAACTTCTGTGACCCCACCCCGCCATTCTTCATTATTTTTGGTAGATAGTTAAAACATAACTTTTGTGTTGTGCCTCTTTATGAATGGTTTTCTGCTGGCTTTCTTGGTTCTTTGATATTTGTATTGGCAGATTATCAGTGCTGGGATTTTACTATTGCTTGTTATTTTTTTTTTCTTATGTTGATTCTGTTAAATTTTTATTGTGAGCTGCCTTTTGGCAGTGAAGATTTAAATGTTTTAAATGGGATTGTAATGTTCTAATACTTTCCTGAAAAATGGGGTCAAATTGGCTTAGAGAAGTGGAAAATCTTGATAAAACTTTTATTTCAGTCTTCGGCAACTACACACTGCTTGTATTCATCAACCTTAAGGAGATCAGTTGTCTTGTAATGTTTTGTAAATTGTGTTGTACTTCAGAAGAGAAAACTTCTCAAAAATGAGGCGACTGGTAAAAAGGAAGCTGAAAGGGAAAGTCAGAAGGGTCAAATCATTCCAGAAAGCATGGATCTTATTTAAAATCACAATAATAGAAGCTCAGATGGAATGTATACCAGGAAGGAACAAATATACTATTAAGTTCAGAAGGACACCAGCATGGCTAACAAGAAGAGTCAAGGAAGCTATAAAAGGGAAGAAGACTTCCTTCAGAAAATGGATGGATGGATGGATGGATGGATGGATGGATGGATGGATGGATTACAAGCTGTCAAGTTGGTGTCAACTCTTAGTGACCACATATATAGATTCTCTCCAGGATGATCTGTCTTTAACTTGGCCTTTAAGGTCTCTCAGTGGTACAGTCACTGCTATTGTAATCTAGTCCATCCACTTTGCTGCTGGTCATCCTCTTCTTCTCTTTCCTTCACCTTTCCCCAGCATTATGGACTTCTCAAGGGAGCTGGATCTTCGCATAATGTGTCTGAAGTATGATCGTTTGAGCCTGGGCATTTGTGCCTTGAGTTAAAATTCTGGATTGATTTGTTCTATAAGCCATTTGTTTGTTTTCCTGGCTGTCCATGGTATCTTCAAAAGTCTTCTCCAGCACCAAAGTTCAAAGGTGTAAATGCTTTTTCTATCTTGCTTCTTCAAAGTCCAGCTTTTGCATCCATAGAGTGTCACGGAAAAACCATTGCCCGAACTATTCTAATCTTTGTAGGTGTAAATATGTCACGGCATCTAAATATCCTTCCAAGACCTTCACTGCTACCCTACCAAGTGCTAGTCTGCAGCATATTTCTTGACTGCTGGATCCTTTACTCTTGATGGTTGATCCTAAAAGGCTGAAGCTATCTACCAATTCAATGTCTTCATTGTCAATTTTGAGGCTGGTTGCTGTACCCGTTGTCATTAGTTTAGTTTTCTTTACATCTAGTTGTAGTCCCATTTTTTCACTGTGCTCCTTGACTTTCATTACTAGAGCTTGTGAAAGTCCTGCCCAAATGAAGAGAACAGAAAGAAACATAAACTCTGGCAAAGGAAATGCAAGGAGACAAGAAGGGATGCAAAAATAGAGCTTTAAAAGCATATAGGTAAAGTGTCAAGGGGAATAACAAAAACGTCTTCAAATATGTCAGAAGCAGAAAACCTGCCAGGGAGTTTAGATGATTAGGGTGTGAAAGGGATTATTAAGGAGGATAAGGAGCTTGTAGAGAAGCTGAATGAGTTCTTTGCATCTGTATTCATGGTGGAGGATACTGACCATATACCTGCTCCGGAACTGAGCTTCTCAGGCTTGGAGGCTGAAGAACTGACGAGAGAGGATGTTCTAGACTTTCAAGGAAAACTAAAAATTATCAAATTACCAGGGCCAGATGGCATCCACCGGTACTTTTTCACACTTGTGAAATTCTCTGCCCCAAGATGTGATGACAGCCAACAACCTGGATGGCTTTAAGAGGGGCTTGGATAAATTTGTGGAAGAGAGGTCTATCAATGGCTACTAGCCTGAGAGCTATAGGTCAGCCACAAAGGTAGGATGGCTCTGAATACCAGTTGCTGGGGAGTAACTGCAGGAGAGAGGGCATGCCCTCCTCTCTTGCCTGTGGGCTTCCCAGCGGCACTTGGTGGGCCACTGTGTGAAACAGGACCCTGCACTAGATAGGCCTTGGACCTGATCCAGCAGGGCTGTTCTTATGTTTACCCAAATGTGAAATGTGTCGACTCAGTGCACAGCTGCTGTGAAAAAGGCAAGTTGCATGCTAGGGGTCATTAGGAAGGGGATTGAAAATAAAAATGCTAATATTATAATGCCCTTATACAAATCTGTGGTGTGGATACATCTGGAATACTGCATACAGTGCTGGTCACTGTATCTTAAGAAGGACATTGTAGAATGAAAAAAGTTGCAGAAGAGGGCAACCAAGATGATCAGGGCCTGGAGCACCTTAGTTATGAGGCAAGGCTTCAGCATCGGGGGCTTTTTAGTTTGGAAAAGAGGCAACTATGAGAGAGGTGTATAAAATGAGAGAGGTGTATAAAATTATGCATGGAGTAGAGAGAGTAGATAGAAATTCTTTTCCCTTTACATTTTTCACACAGCATAGTTAAGCTGTAGAATTCTCTGCCATGGTATGTGGTGATGGCTAATAGTTTGGCTGACTCTAAAGGGAGCTTAGACAAAACCATGGAGGACAGGTCTATCAATGGCTACTAGTCTGATGGATATAGCCCACCTCCAGCCTCAGAGGCAAGACGCCTCTCGTAACAATTGCAGGCGAGAAACAGCAGGAGAGAGGGCATGCACATAAATCTTGCCTACCTCTTGCCTATGGGATCCCCAGAGGCATCTGGTGGGCCACTGTGTGGAATAGGATGCTGGACTATAGGCCTTGGGCCTGATCTTATGGTGTTCCATGCTTCCCCTTAAATTGCAGTATATAGTCTGACAGCATTAGGGTTTATTTTGTACCCCAATTGCATTGCATAGGAAACTGACTAGTACCTACTGCACAGTGTTTTCTCTGTGTGTGTGCGCGCGCACACACACACACACACACACACCCTGTTAACCTGATTATTTTGCGGCTGTTCTGTTCCTGTACTCCCAGAGGGAAATAGTTAATGATTTTTTTCCCCACTTTGCAGTTTGTATAATACTCGAGGCAGCCCACCTAGGCATTTGAACACAGACACCCCGCAAACACACACACCAGATTAATAAAGTGCACTTTTTATTAGGGTGAGAGTTGAAATAAATAAAATATTTAGGAGAATTTCTCTGTAGCAAATGGTGACTTACATTAGGATTGTGGATAAAATCAGGCACTTAATTTGATCTAATTCGATGCAGGTGCTATTGGAAATATTTTCATTGATTTGGCTGTGATCAAAACAATTGTCTGATAGGGCCCGGTTAAATTAGATCAGATGCAAGGGTGTCTGATACACCCTGCTGTTGTGGGCTTACCTGGTGGCAGTTCGGTGGGTTCTCCTTTCTTTGAACCTCAAAAAGCTGTTGCAGTAGTAGTACTGCTGCATAAGGGCAGGGACACAGCTTCCTTCTCTGGAACATTATGGGATGGCTCCTGGGGATGAAAGCAGTTTTTAAACACGACTTCTGCCTATGAAGGCAACAGCTTTTTGAATTTCAAAGGTGGTTGAAGAGCCCACTGTTTTGTCACCAGATTAGGCCCTCAGTACATGAAATGCTTGACTAACAAGCAGAAGGTTGCCGGTTCAAATCCCACTGCTACTATTTCAGGCAGCAGCGATATAGGGAGATGCTGAAAGGCATCATCTCATACTGCGCGGGAGAGGGCAATGGTAAACCCCTCCTATATTCTACCAAAGAAAACCACAGGGCTCTGTGGGCACCAGGAGTCGACACCAACTCGATGGCACACTTTACCTTTACACAGACTTGATCCAGTCTTTTGATGCACTGTCCAATTGAATGGATGCAAGTATCCCCCGTTATATCAGCAAGCTGATGCACTAACATTGGATTAGATCTGATTCCAGTTTTTTTTTTAAAGCAATGCACAGCCCTCTTGTAATTAGAGCTGTTTCTGAAGAGAACATTGTAATACCTGGTGACTGTATTGCATAGTGATGGAAGGCAGAATAATATTTCTAAGAAAAGAAAACATGTATGCTTTTTTTATCAGATGAGTTGTAAATATGCAGCTTCCTGCAAGGCCACTTCTTATGTGGAAACTGTGCATACTGCAAGTGAATTATCAGGAAGCTCGATTTCTACAATCCATTTGAAAAAGCATATGATAAAGGCACTTGGTCTAAATCATTTAATGCTCTTGCAGAAAACTGTATGCAGACAAAGCAGCACATCAGGGAACTTAGAAGCAATGGGCAGCATCCAGATTAGTTAGAGGTAGGAACATAGGAAGCTGCCATTTACTGAGTCAGACCATTAGTCGGTCTAGCTCTGTATTGTCTTCACAGACTGGCAGTGGCTTCTCCAAGGTTGCAGGCAGGAATCTCTCTGAGCCCTATCTTGGAGAAGCCAGGGAGGGAACTTGAAACCTTCTGCTCTTCCCAGAGCTGAGGGGAGTATCTTACAGTGCTCACACTTCTAGTCTCCCATTCATATGCAACCAGGGTGGACTCTGCTTAGCTAAGGGGACGTCATGCTTGCTACCACAAGACCAGCAAATAAACTGGTGGATAAGGAGTGTTGAAATTGACATGACAAGTTAAATTGGTTAAATCCAGGCTCAGCTGTGGATTTGACTAATTTAAGTTCCATTAATTTCAGTGGGACTTACTGGAAGTTGCTCAATTTATTCATAACTAGCCGACCCGCACAGAGCTTCTGTGCGCTCTTTGGGGCCGGCTGTCCCCCCTCCCATCCTGTCCCACT
This sequence comes from Hemicordylus capensis, assembly GCF_027244095.1. Taxonomy (NCBI): domain Eukaryota; kingdom Metazoa; phylum Chordata; class Lepidosauria; order Squamata; family Cordylidae; genus Hemicordylus; species Hemicordylus capensis. Next base: position 32,966,274 of record NC_069660.1, on the reverse strand, counting down.
CTATCTTGCCTCCCTCCCTCCTGCTCCTCCCCTCTCTTTCCCCCCCTGCCCCTCTCTCTTTCCTCCTCTCCCTCCCCCTTCCCCACGCTCGCCACAGGCTGCTCCATTCACTCCCCCAGCCCCTTGCCCTCTTGCTGGCTCCCTCGTCTCCCCTCACCTGACCATCCCGTCGCTACCTCCTGCTCCCAGTGCCCAGGCTGGGCCGCCGCCACTGCCTCCTCACCCGGGACGGGTCAGGCCGTCCCGCTGCTGCCTCCCAGCAGCCAGCCGAGGCCACTGACGCCTCCTTACCCGGGATGGCCTGGCCAGGCCGTCCCACCACCACCTCTTCTGGCCATTTTGTGGCCCGCTGCCACCACTGCCACCATTTTTTCTTTCCCTTCAAGTCTCGCCCAAGGCCGGAACTTTCACAATGTGTTGTGAGAGTTCCGCCGCAAAATCCAGGAGGATAGACATGCTGGCTAAGAGAATTAAATATATAGATTTCTGCAGAGATGATCCACTTCAGTTTCACTTCTCAGCCTAGATCTCATGGGCAGCATCCAAACTAGTAATTGCATGAATGCAATATGTTCCACTTGCGCAAGGGGGGAGGAGCGATTTCCCCCCATCCCCTCTTTCTTCTTCATCCTGCAGGTGGTTCAGCAAGCTGCAGAGAGAAAGCAGAGTGAGTAAATATTGCCCCTCCTCCCTTGCACACAAGCAGAACTTCCATCCGCGCACTTTTATTTTACTTTATTTTATTTTCTATACTGCCTGATCTAGAAATCTCTATGCAGTATACAGATTTAAGCATAATATAAAAATATATAAAACACTTAAAATTCATAAAACCGATAAAAATCACAACAGATAAAAACACATTAAAGTTTAAAATTTTCAGTTAACAGCCTGGGAAAACAGGTACATCTTCAGGGTCCTCCTACAAACAAACAGAGAAGGAGATTCTCTTATTTTAGCAGGGAGTTCATTTCAAAGCCACAGAGAAGGCCCAGTCCCGAGTTGCCACCAAACGAGTTGGCGGCAACCGTAACTGGACCTCTCCAGATGATCTTAATAGGCAAAGGGATTCATGACAGAGAAGGCGCTCTCTTAAGTACCCTGGACCCAAGCTGTTAAGGGCTTTATAGGTAATAACCAGCTCTTTCTATTTCATTCGGAAACATATTGGCAGCCAGTGCATTTCTTTTAGAATTGGTGTTATATGGTCCCTTCAGGTAAACCCAGAGACCAATCTGGCTGCCACATTCTGTACCAATGGTAGTTTCCGAACTACATACAAAGGCAACTCCACATAGTGCAGTACAGTAGTCAAGCCTAGAGGTTACCAGCATATGTACCACCGTTTTAAGGTCACTTGTCTCCAGAAATAGATGTATCTGGCATATCAGTCGAAGCTGATAAAAAGCACTCCTGGCCACTGCCTCAACCTGAGAAACCAGGGAGAGTTTGGGATCAAGGAGCACTCCCAGAGTACGAACCTGATGTTTTATGGGGCGTGTAACCCCCATCCAAAACAGGCAGATCGAAACCATCTCTCGGATCCCAACCCCCTACAGACAGTACCTCCCTCTTGTTTGGATTCACCTTCAGCCTGTTATCACTCATCCAACCCAATATTGCACATATTGGTTGGGATGCTGCCCACTGTGTTTCTGCTTTTGGAAAGTGGAAATATTTACTGCACCCAATGACCATTTACTGCTGTGCAAAGACATGTCTCTTAATGTCCTATAGGGAAAGTGTGTCTGATATTTGTGGGTATGTTTTTTAAAAATTGAAACTGATTGGCAATTAACATGTATCAATTTATCTGAGTACTAATTTGAGGCTTTACAGTGCATTTTGTGTACTGGCTCAGCCATGGATTTGTTGGATGGTATTGGGCAAATCTTTCTTCTTCTATTTCACGTTCAGGAATTATAGTGCTAAATATTTTTTGTATGGCCCAGAAAATAAAGGAGCTGTGGTCAGATGCAGTGGTCTAGATGTGAGGCAAGGTGAGGAGGGGGTTTGAGTAACCTGCAAAGGAGGTGTTCAGACTAAGGGTTCATGTGGTCATACGTTGCTCCCCACCATGCAAACACATTGGTCATGTGTGGAGTTGCTGTTAGGCTTGTAATTGGGCTGCACTCAAGTAGAGGCTATATATGTAGCTAATGAGAATTGTACTCATGGGAACTTCCCACATGGCAATATTACTTTGTTTCACCACAGGAAGGGTGGGTGTGCGTTCATACACATGGGGGATTTATGTCGAAGTCAGTGCAAGACATTAAGGTGCCATCCATCCATGATTCAGATTTTTCAGCTGGCATTATCTTTGTGCTAAAAAGTTTGACGTTTTAGGGTGCCTTTTTGAGATACTTTGAAACATCTCGACGTTTCTTCTGAGTGAGACGTATGGAGGGGTCATACTGATAGACTCTTCTTAAAGCCTCGCTTTTCTTTTTTTAAAAATTTCTTTATAGAGGTACTCAGTGATCTTGCAGAAAATTGACTTCCTGGAGCAGTTCACCCACTTTATATCATCAGTCTTCTGCAAGATTGACTGGGGGAGCAAAAGAAGGAAGGAAACCCAGATAAATCTATTCAAATGCAATCCCAGCAGAAGAGTTCAGTGGGTACTCTTCTTGGGTGTCAGGCTGCCGCCCGACCCCCAACCCAGTGGCTCTCTCCCCACAGTGCCCCTTCTTTTTCAACCATGAGCGGGAAGCCCCTTTTCTTGGGGAAAATTTTGCCCAAAAATAAGTTAAAAGGAAATTGAAATAATTTTTCATGGGCCCAATTGAAAAATTTTCAAAGACACACACCACATGCACAGGTAGGAAAGAGGAGGGCTGGCGTCCTGCCACCTCTAGAAAGCCATTGCCCATAAGGGGCCAGAGAGAGACCAGTATGAACAGTGCATTGGACATGGAGTTCCAGTGCATCAACCTTTTGTACCGACTATCCTAATGACCACTAGGGCCATTGGGAGTAGAGGTAGCTAGTGAGGGTCTCCTTTACCTGTCCCTGCTTCCCTCAACTCTATGACCCCTGTTTTCTCTCCTCATGTACTTCCTGTAGTGAGTCAGTTCTCTTCCTTTCCTCCTGGAGAGAAGATGGAAACACTAGGATAGATCTTTCTTATCTCAATTTTACTTTACCAATAAATCAATTTAGTTTAGTCTCTACAGTGATCTCCATGCATGTTACTTAAATAGCTGCAACAACTAAGCTCTGCACTCTGTAACTGGAGTGGTAGCTTCCTTGGTGCTTTGCTAAATAATCAGAAACGTCAGCATAAATGGGCCAAAGAAGGCCTAGACTGACCTTCAGGACTCCTGGGGAGGCCAGTAGGGGTTGGGGGAACCGCTGCAGCCCCACAGCTGCTGAGAGTATGAATTTTAAAGCAATTTTACTTTAAATTAAATCAATTTTACATTAGGGGCTTTGAACTGGGCCCAAATGGTTCTAATTTGTACTGAGCCAGTGCCCAGTCTGGAGGCGGGGAGACAGTACCAAGCCAGTCCAGTCTGAATCTGGTTCAGATCCGAACTGAACCAGGAAAACCGGTTTTGTGCACACCCCTAACTATGGGAAGGCATAAGCTATGTGAATGTAATGTGTATCCTACACTACACTAAGCTCATGTTTGCTTAAAATTTGAAATTCAATTTCTTATGAGCAGACATCTTACTAGGATTCCACATCCCCTCCCCCCACCGAAATGTCTCTGTGCAGATGCATCTAGACCTTCTCTGGTGGTAAAAGCTGTGCTTTCTCCTTCTCTAGCCTTAGAGTGCACCTCTCCTTTGTGTGTGGGAAAGGGGGGGAAGTCAGACAATTGAGGGAGACCAGGGCATTCATGAATATCATGCCAAAGATAAACATACAGATTTTATAATGTCTGGAAGAGCCCTTACTCTATATATTTGGAAGAAGAAATGTACCCCACTTTCCCTTGGAAAAGTGAGAAGGTAATTTTAAAAATATGTTGGTAATATCAATAACAGTGATATCATTGACAACAATGATAGCAAATATGCACAATTTATACAAGTTACAGAATATAGTTTGGTTTTTGCACAGAGGTTGATTTCCATTTTTAGCACAGAGAATAGATATTATTATAAAGCTCTCAGAATCACTAATATTTTTTACGTATTTCAAGATAAACATTTCAGTTTTAATATTAATGTTTTTAAAGAAATTAATATTAAAGACATTAATGTTTACCCCTGATAACTTGGCAAAGAGGCACCTTTTAATGTGGTGATTCTCTTTATTTAGCAGGGGGAGAGTAACTGGCCCTATCCACCCCCAGCATAGTACCGCCAATGACTGTTGGTGGTATCTATCTTATGTTTCTTTCTAGATTGTGAGCCCTTTGGGCAGAGGGTTCCATCGTATTTGCTTGTTATTTCTCTGTGTAAACTGCCCTGAGCCATTTTTGGAAGGGCACTATAGAAATCAAATAATTAAATGAATAAATAAAATTTAAGACATTAATATTAAAACTGAAATGTTTATCTTGAAATATGTAAAAAAAATATTAATGGTTCTGAGAGCTTTATAATAACACCTATTCTCTGTGCTAAAAAATGGAAATCAACCTCTGTGCAAAAACCAAACTATATTCTGTAACTTGTATAAATTGTGCATATTTGCACGTTTGCCGTATTTAAATAACTTATTCTGTTAGGCTTGGGGAGAGGTAGGGAGCCATGCAGGAGAATGAAGCCCCACCCCTTCATGTTGTCAATCATACTGACATTCTCCTTCCTTTCTGGGCTTTCCTTTTCACCAGGCTTTACCAGTATTTAAAGCAAAGCCTGGTTTTATAGCTATAAGAGATAATAAGCTTAAATCCATCTAGAGCCTTGGGAGTCAGGAGGTATATAAATTAAATAAATAAAATATGATAATAACCCACCTGAAATAAAGGAAGAGAAAGAAAAGAAGATACCTGAGGAAGATGTAGAGTTCTGTGATTTGTACCCAATTACAGTTTTCTGAGCCTGCATGGAATAGGCACAGCCTGTTTCATGGTAGCAGATGTATAAGTTTTTCACCTAATATATTGGAAAGACCATTTAAACTGAGATGTGTTTTGAACTCATCCCATTCAGTGCCCGAGTATTTTTACTCTGTCTACTTTTGGTAACTGCTTTGCAACAGAAATATTTATGCTCTGCCTCTAAACATTTACCTGGGTCTGCATAACCACATACCTTTTAGACATTCTGCTAGACCATGGGTGGCCAACCAGAGGTGCTCCAGCTGTTGTTTGACAACTCCTAGCACCTTCAGCTATAGTGTTTGTGGGACTTGTAAGATGATGGGTGTTGGAATCCAACAGCTGGAAAGCCTTGGATTGGTGGTAGAACTTTCACCATTTCCTTACAACATTGTTCTGCAATCTTTTCTGTCCTTGTTACCATAGTAGATTCTTGCTCCCAGAGCTATAGGACCGTCCTTTCTCTAGGGAAGTACCTAGAGAAAGGAGGTACCCAGGCTTATTTATCTATTTGTAAATGTGTAGGTCACTATTTCAAGTTGACCTCAAAGTGGCTTACAGCAATTAAACCCCTGCTGACTGAGCAAAGAGGCATCTTTTTAAAGTGGTGACTATCTTTATATAGCAGGGGCAAAGCAATTGGCCCTATCCAGTCCCAGCACAGCATCCTTCCAGTGGCTGTAGCTGGGGTCAGTCTTATGTTTCATTTTAGATTGTGAGCCCTTTGGGGATAGGGGACCATCTTATTTATGTGTTTATTTTTCTCTGTAAACCGCTTTGAGAACTTTCGTTGAAGAGCGGTATATAAATATCTGTAGTAGTAGGGAGGTACCTAGGCTTATTTATTTATTTGTACATGTGTAGGTCACTATTTTAAGTTGACCTCAAAGTGGCTTACAGCAATTAAAACAACAAATCCAAAACAATACAATAAAGCAGCAAAAGCACAATAAAAATACTAGTGGAGAAACCAGACTTTCTCCCCATCTTTTACCCTCACAACAACCCTGTGAGGGAGACTGGGCTGAGAGGGAGAGAGACTGGCCCAAGGCCCTAGAATGAGCTTCATGACTAAGTGGGGATTTGGACCTGGGTTTCTTTATTCCAAACCCAGCCCTCTAACCACTATACCACACTGGCTTTTTGTGATTTTTCTAATTGGGGAAAGTAACATTTAGTCTGATTAGTGCTGTCCATTAATTGCAAGATCCCCAGAAAATGCGGTGGATTTTCTGCAGCATGTGCATACACATTTGACATAGCTCTTTTCATGTATATGAGAAGCATGCTATAACCTAATATGTGTTAAAGCTCGCTGACAAACTTCTGGCACTAACTAAATTTCACGTTTAGCCTTTCTGTTAATAAATATTACTTATATAGGAAAAATGTTTGAAGTCCAAAGTCTTGATGAGGGCTGGAAAATTATTTCCAGCTATAAAATTTCAGCAACAAATTTTTGTTGCCTATCTTGTACAAGGCTTTAAAAATATCACCAGGTGTGTGTTCAGCTCTGTGTTCAACCAGTCAGTTGATGATAGTCAGCCATGACCCTAGCATTCTCTTCTCAAGGTCCCACTTGTAAGCAGGGCCGGCTCTCATCCCATTTGGCACCTGAGCAATGTGCACTTGGCAATGTGCAAAGCATTGCTCTTATTCTTGCAGCTCTTCGGCAGTGCATAGAACATGCTGTACTTCAACCAGACAAAATATTTTACTCATGAAGCTTTGTTGGCACATAGCTCATCAGGACTTTTTTCATTCGCTGGGCATCATTTTTCACTCATCACAGACTAGTGGACTAGTGGATTTCTGCAGCCCGGTTTATGACAATAGAAATATTGCCCAGTTCAACTGTAATAATAACTCTTGTGCTACAGTAACACACTATAAGAATGAACTATATCTGGCGTTAGGCCAGGAATGCACAACTTTGGTTCTCCAGCTGCTTTTGGACTACAGCTCTCATCATCCTCAGCCACAGTGACTAATAGGGATGACTGAAATTATAGTTCAACATCTGCAGGAAGGCTGAAATTGTGGAGCCATGCTTTAGGCTCATGCATTCCCCTTCCCCCTCCTCCACATGCAATATGAACTTGGAACTATGGTTGATTCTAACTCTGGATAACACACCAGGATAAACCATGGTTTATATGTAATGGGAATTGTGGTTCACCGTTCATCAAAAGTGAAAGTAGAAGCCTTCTCTGTCCTCCTTCGTCCTTGTGCATGGAGTAAGAGAGGGAGTGAGGTGTGTGTGGCTGAAGACCTCTGTGGTGTGTCCATGATTATCTTAACAAGGCCATTATCCCACTGAGGTTCAATTTCAAAGTGGTATCGGGCATGTAAAATAGCTGCTGTTGCATTTAAATTGGGTGCCAAATCCTATGTGTGCAGCATTAGTAAACCAGTGTGGCTTGCACCTGATATATTAACGCATACACAGCCACCAGCAACCCAATATATGCTGTTGTGAGCTCTTTGGAGGAAGGGTGGGTTAAAAATAATAAAACTCAAACATGATGTCAGCGGCATATAATTCCCACATGGGTAAATTTCTTTCACTTGTAAATCTGACTTGATTTCAGTAGGATTAAGTGTTTAGCAGGCTGCAGATTTTTTTTAAAAAAAGGGTATGTCTGCACTAGTGTTGCAGTTCTTGCTGCATGTTCTTCATCCCTCAGTATTGAGTAGTACTTTTCTGCATTTTCCACACATCAGTGTTTCATCCTGCATTTAAGATTATAGGATGTTTGTTGAGTTGTTTACAATATTATATGGGTGTGGAAGGAAACAAACACAAATGAGAGAAGGGAGCCTTATTTACAGCTTAGGGGACTTATTTAATAGACTGTATTGTCCATTTAATTATGGACTATATATTACATAACTACAAGAAACACTTTCTCTGTTATGAAAATTGTATTACAGCTTGGCTCTTGGTTACAAACAACTCTGCTTTAATGTCACAGACTGCTGCCAACAGCTGCCTTAGAAAGACAGAGCAATTGTAAATAAGTGAAACTTGTGTGGCAAGAAAGATGGAAAAACGTGTTCTGGCTGGGTTATGGAGACAGCTGGAACATTTGTCTTACTCTTAAAACCACCACTCCACATAAACTTCCCCCACCCTGGTTAATAATGAACAGGCACCTATATGATGTCTTGATGGGTGCATATTGTAAAACTTAACCTCTTGTGAAATATGTGAACACGTTGTTTTGATTATTGTTTCCAGGGACTGAAAAACTGAGAGGAATTCTTTGCTGATTCAGAGTGAGGACAGGAAACATTACCTTCACTTTGATTTGGCTATACCAAATCTTATCAATGATGTAGTGTCATCAGGAAGCTTATTCATAATGAGAGCAAAGGCCATCCAGCCATCACTCTGATTTGGCTTTGAGACTTGAGCAAATTGCCTACTTAGTCCATGACTGATTGTGATCACCTCAGAAAGAAGCCTCTCCCCTCCTCTGTATGTCACCAAAGTTATAGTTCATGAGAAGAAGCATCTGCAAATAGGTGATCAGTGTTCCCTCTAACAGGGATTCCCAGATGTTGTAGACTACAACTCCCATAATCCGCATCCAAAGGTCATTGCTGCTGGGGATACTGGGAATTGTAGTGAACAACATCTTGGAATCCATGTTAGAGGGAACAGTGTGATGAATCGCATACAAAAAAGATAAGCAAAAGGAGTTAATGTAACCTCTTGCCCCCTTAAACTCATCCCAAACGTTTTCACGGGCAAAGATTCAGTGCACCCTAGACAATAATAAACAGTTTTAGTACTGCCAAAAACACACATTATTGGAATAAATTTTACTCATATGTGACGTAACCAGAGCAGACATTGGAGAACTTGATTGATTGATTGAACTTAAGTGATAGAAAAAATAGTTTCCAGTTGACAAAGTTTTGCTCTAAGGATAATCAAAATGTGTTTCAAATGAGAGTGTATGTGTGAACAAATTGGCATATACTTTTGTTTATATAACTCAACATATATGCAAAGAATGTGCTTTTCTTAGGATTATCTCCTAATTAAATAAATATTGGCTGATTACTAATAAAGATGCATATGACTACAAATCTGATGAAACATTAAAATGGTTCTAAAGGAGAGGTGATCTATGCATGTGTTGCAACAAGTTCTGTGTTAGAAGAGGCACTACATCCTTTGTAAGAAGAAACAGGAATGCTTCTTCTAAGAATATACCTGTGACTTGCATTCTTTGTAAGTAGTTATAGATCTGTACATTAAATTAGCTCATTTTAATCTAACCTGTGCCTTCCCCAGCAGTGCAATCCTATGAGTGTATATTCAGAAACTTCCTCCCTAGTTACTATGCTTAGGATTGCAATCTAAATGTTGCAGAGCTAGATATGGTTATTTTTATTTGGGGAGATGAGCACAGTGAAAGTGGGCTAGAGAGAGAAAATGGGTCAAAATGACAGGAAAAAGGAATCATGGGGCTGAGACAGAAAATTATAATACCACAAATAATTAGTAACTCTGCCCAGCTGGTTTTCAGCTCCTACTTAATTATACCCCATTCTTTTTTATGGAACTACTTTTCTTCCACCAAAAAAAAAACCTCTGCTAAATATCATATTTACTATATAGAAGTGTAGGCTGTATCCAGCCTTAACTTCCAGATATTGGTATCTGCATGTGCAAATTGGCTACCACTAAGATGTGGATAATTCACAGAAAGCTTAGGGCAAGATGGGAAGGGTTTTTTTGGTTTTTGGTGGGGTTGACTAAATGACAGCTGAATAAATGGTTTTACGACTCTTCTGTTCTGAGCAGACTAGGTAATTACTGGACACATTATTAATTAATGCTATTGAAATCGTGCCGAGAGGTTTCACCTTGCTGTCATAACAAAGACAGTAATTGCTCAAGAGTATAGTAATCAATGCATGGGCTTGGAGAAAACGTGGATGCCAGTAGACAGGGGAGTATTAGATAACTGTGTGATGAAGATAATGGGATAAGTGTGTCCATGCCTTTATCTCTTCTTCTTCCCTCTTGGAATGCAACATTTAATTGCTTCATAGGTTTAAGGTTTAGGCTTGTAGTTCTGTTTAAGTATTCAGAGCTGTTTCATGGATGCTCATTTTTGTCCCACTACACTGATTCCTGTACCGAGCGTTTCCTGCAGCAAACTTATAAAATATACAGGGCAAATGTGCATCCCTACACACACATTTGGCAGCTAATCAAGGTTCCTTGTCATGAGTTGGAAACACCAGTGTAACACTGTAGCCACAACTAACACAAATGGTGTGTACAGCGTGAACTAGACATCAGATGGCAAACCTTATGGACTGAAATGGTACTGAGGACCATTCTAAAGCTGGTTCTATACATGCAGATTTCTGGCTTGTACCATTTCAGGTTGCAGGTAGGATTGTCACTTTTCTGAATGCCCTTCCAAAACACTCTGTGTAGAGTAAACTATATCTTCCTGATCTGCTGTGTTTTTACATGCAGGAAGCCCCCCCCCCCCCCCCCCCGCAATGGGAGAAAGTATTCAAAAATGCAATCTTCTGCCAATAGTATGATGTGGTACAGTCCAAGAATTATATCATCCTACTGTACTACCTCAGTCTTCCTGAATTCAGCCTGATTTAAATGTTATGCTGGATGCACATGAAGAACTTGTCTGTGAAGTGTTTCATTTGTCCAGTGCCTTATTTAAACTCCTTCACCTTCCCTGAACATGTACTGATGGCACACAGGAAACTGCCATATACTGAGTCAGACCATAGGTCTATCTCGCTCAGTGTTATCTACCCAGACTGGCAGCGGCTTATCCAAAATTGCAGGCAGGAGTCTCTCTCAGTCCTATCTTGAAGACGTCAGGGAAGGAACTTGGAACCTTCTGCTCTTCCCAGAGTGGCTCCATCCCCTAAGGGGAATATTTTACAGTGCTCACACATCAAGTCTCCCTTTCATATGCAACCAGGGTAGACCCTGCTTAGCTAAGGGGACAAGTCATGCTTGCTACCACAAGACCTCTTCCCTATCCATAACCCAAATGGGACACTATGTTGAATATCAACTGAGGAGCCAGTTTAAGTAAGATGTGCGGCAGAAAGTAAATTCTGGGTCCAGCATGGGTAAATTCTTCTTGTTCATGCTTAAATTAGGCCTTGCTTATGTATACAGGGGAGTCAGGTGGTAAAAGTCTTGAGGTAATAGTGGGCTGTATTATTTCAGGTGATATGGAGGCATTTTATGTTTGGGTGGAAGGACAACTCCCTGCATATATTTATTTTATTCCTAGCACATCTGAGCCAAAGAAACTCTGACCTTCTTCTCTCTGCTGTGCTACCTCTTTATTTACTGGGAGATTTGCATAAGGAAGTATTCAAAAATGAATTCCCCACCTTGCAGTCTGAAATGAAGTCAGTTTTACTACCCCTGGACCCTACCATCTTATTTCCCAACTATGCCACAAATGTGCATCCAGCGTATAGATCTGGTGTAGGAGAGAAAACCTAGAAAATTGGTTCATATTAGGGATGTGCACAAAATTGATTTTGCGTTCTGTTCTGAGCTTGGAACGGAATTCTAAATCCGTGAAGTGGGCCATTCCGTTCCAAGCTCAGGGCAGGCCTTCCTTCATTTGAAGGGCTGTTCTGAGCTCGAAATATTCAAAACAGCTCGTTTTGAGTCAGAACGTTCCAACCGTGGACCATTTCGCACATCCCTAGTTCAGATGTAACATGTAGGTTAATGTTTACATTAATAAATGTCCACCAAAAATACTATTGGCAATTAAGGATCAGGATAATTTGTTTGTTTTTGGCAGGGTGGATTTTTCGAGTGATTTTTCAGTCACTTGCAAACCTTGGGAACTGCAAGAATGTAAGCAACAGAGACTTCTGCCCTGTCTCTCTAGTGGTCATCTCACTTGCCCTTCTCTCCAACTTCTGTGGGGCACAATTAGATTTGCTACAGTGGGGAAAAAGAAGTTTTTTTATTAGACCAATAGAGTTTCTGAGCTAAGATGCAGAATCCCCCTAAAGGAAGTTGCTAGGGAGCATTTACCATAAAACAAACTCTGCAGGCCCATTCATATATTATTTTAGGTTGCTTTTTGCACTGACAAAAGACCATCTGGCTCCCAACCATGTTCAACAGTCTCCATATATTCTGCCACTGCCAATAGCTAGGAATATGACTATAGTTCCGTGGCCAGCAAAACAGAAAAAGCAAGCAAAACGTGTCCATGAAAATATATTTGCCCTTTTTTGCCTTGCCAACAATATCCTGAGAGAAGGAAATTCATTTAGGTGAAGGAATTCTCAAAGGAGGATAGCGAACTACTTTGGGAAGGGTGGCTGTGATGTGACTGTGGAGAATATAATTTGGCTAGAACCCTGAAGAGAAAAATGAATTGCAAATGGGCATGTAAAAATAAATTCTCAGTCCTATAATATTTACTCACAGTTAGAGTGGAAAGAGCCCTTTCCTGATACTTGATCTGTACTGTCCTTAGTGTTTTTTGTTTTTTATATGCACAATGGGAATTACAGACTTTTTAATCAAGCTGCTGTAGAAAAATGTTGTCTTTATATTCACTGGGGATGACTGCAATAAATTAAAACAGCTTCCATTAGCCCCCTACATACTTAGCTCAACCACTTAAAATTACTTTGGACTGTGCCCTTGTTTGACCTCTTCACCTCAGCTCAGATATTCTCCTTTCCAAAACACAGCAGTACTGATTAGAGTCTTCAGAGTTTGCTTTTGTGAATGAAGTCACAGATCAGCTCGGGGGGAGCAGGAAAGCGGGGGGGGGCGCCATCATGGTGAAAATGAAGCAACTTTTGAGTTCCAAAAGCACGGCTCATAATCTGATTTGCTGACAGTCTGCAGTTTTCTGCAGAATTTTCTGCCCAAGAAATGGCTTATGTGGCAGACAAATATATTGTTGTGTGCTCCCCACTTCCCTGAGTGATGAGACGTTCTGGGGCAGTGGTATCCAGCTGGCAACAATGCCCCTTTTGGTTTCCTTTGGAGGATAGAACACTGGGGACTTGTGGTGTTTTTATAATGTTTGTTTTATTTACAAATATACAAATACTGTAGAGCAATGATTTTCAAGTGAGGGCCACTTTGGCATAAAACCTTAAATGTGAGAGCCGTTTCCCACTGTGCTGACCTCCAGACAGTACTGTGCTTTCTTAGTGCTTAGAGGGTGCTTTAAGAGAGATGGAGCCCGCTCTTAAGGGCTCTAAACTAGGAGGAAATCACTTGAAAGGGCTATACTTCCCAGCACTTTGTACATGCCATCCAAGATGGTGCAGAGTCCCTCTGCCAGCACTAGGCATAGCACAGCACTGCACTGTGAGAATTCTTACCTCCACATGGTGCCAGGGGGACTGTGCAGCTTTGGCTGAAGCTTCACACAGGCCCAATAAACAATTAGTTGTAGTTGTCTGCCACATAAATAGTGTGCTACATTTAGGGTTGATGGGGGCTACCACACCTGGGTCTTACAATGACGAACACTGCTGTAGTGCATAAGTGAAGGCAATCATTCAGTATACACTCTTCTACTAGGCAGGATTGTTGCTCCATATCAGAGTCCCAGAGATATATACCTGTACCCATTCGATGCCTTCAGTTTGCAGCTCTTTCCACCTCTATCTCTCTCAGTTCCAGTCTGCAAGCTCTTTCTTACACGTGTGTGTGCACCCACTCAGCCCTCCTCCCTATCACTCTATGTGTCTATGAGACCTTCCCCCAATCTCTGATGACTAACACCCGAGAGATCTCCAGATAGCGGGAAATCATTTTCTGACCTAATTCCATTGAGGAATTTTCAGCCAACCATCTTGGCCTATGAATAAGCAGTCTCCCTAAAGACCAACCAGCATCCCTATTTCTATGTGTTAGAATATACGTACAAATGGATTTGCCTGCACATTTTATTATAGACTGAGCAAGGGGGTACATCTGTAAAAGTGAAGATATTAAGACAACCAGCCTCTCTGTTCCCCACAGCTAGCACCCATGGGGTTGTCAAGAGCTTCAACAGTTGGCTGTCCAGCTTTTAATCCAAAGTCATTATGGATGACTATGGCTTAAATGACTAATTTTAATCATAGTCATTCAGGTTTTACCAACGTGGGGCACAGTGGTCCATGCATTTTGGCTGGCCTTGATAGGTAGCCATTGTTTGTGACAGCCCCCTCCACTCCTCCAAGACCTTTAGCATATGCCAAGTGGTGGGCAAAGCTTAGCACTAGGCTAAAGATACTCAGAAATTACAAAAGGGTGCCTGGTTGCTTCTGGTGCTTCCAGAACAAGATGCAATGTGAGTCAGTGACCCTACCCAGGGGTGCAGCTAGGTAATTTTGGACCCTGGACCCGATGAGTTTATGGGGGGGGGGGGGCCCTGAAAAATATGCATCCTTTCTGTTGATTCTATGTGGTCGCTAAGAGTCGACACTGACTTGACGGCACTTAATCAATCAATCTGTCTATATACATTTTGCCACAAACCCACTGGTCTGGGCTGGAGTGCATTTGAGTGGGGAAAGAAGACTACACAATTCCCACAGGATTCATACCTCTTCTTGATCATTCACCAAAAACCTAGTGTTCTGGGCCAGAATACATTTGGCCAAAAGGAAAAAAGACTAGCCCAGCCATTCTGGGAATGTAAAGGGTTGGGCAAAAGATGGGGAGGGCATGTTGTCCTTTTTTTTATTAAGGCAAAGGGCAGATTCCTTCACATGGGGTGGGGGGTTCAATTCCAGATGTTTTTGTGATCTTTTGCTATGAGCTACTTATAGGACTTCTTTGAAGTTTAAAAAAAATTCAAAAAGTCATTAACAATCAGATTGATCGGTCCACTTCAAGATCAATAGACCAATCCTGCTAACCTGTCCTACATTTGAGCCCAGTTTCAGAACTCTAGGCCAAGCCATTTCAGAGATGTAAAATGGGCCCTCTCTTCCTTTGGGGAAAAATATTGGGTCCTCTAGGAGAGTAGGCACATGGAGCTGGGCCCCCAGATCCATGCCAAAGGCATCCTCGACCCTACCCTTTCCCTGAGCTCCTGAAGACTTGGAAGAATGGTTTGGTAAGATCATTCGTCTTCGCCCTGGGGTTTGGGGATGGCCAGAAGCAACATCTTGTTGAGGGTCTCCCAGCTTGGTACAAAATTAAAGGCTGACTTCCTTGAAATCCTCTGTGTATGCCAGGGAGAGGAGACAGTCCCTCTCCTTCCTCCCAGCACAAAGTGCGAGACCCTCCCTCCTCCAGGTTCTCTGAAGTACTCAGGGGACAAGGATCACTCATATCATGATAGCAACTTGCTACCTTTACATAATGTGGGCTCTGTTCAAGGCCCATGCTATTTGCAAATGTTTCTTTGGACCCAATACTTTTTTCAAACAATTCTTTCCCACGTGCAGCCCAGAGGTGTGATAGTGGAAGTATTATGTGGCAAAAAAGAGGCATGTAGCATATGTTAATACTCTTTCCAGCCACCCTGGAGATGCATAGAGATTCCATATATATGGGGGCAGGCTTTGGTTACTGAATGGTGAGGAAAATGCATTCTGTCCATGCTTGGTGATTCCCTCTTTATTAATGCTACATGGCTTTCATTGTAACCTAAAATTATTCAGTATCCTTGAGCAAGTCACTGTCTTCCAGTCTCAGTTATCCCAATCTATGCAATTGAAAGAATGGCCTATGTTGCAGAGTTGCTAAAAGGATGAAACAAAACATACACTTTGTACGTTATTACATATGAAGCAAGGAGATAACCCATTTCCGTAGGATTATATATAGTTTAACAGCAAAATATTATTCCTCAATTACCACTGATGTGAGAAAACATTTTGCTTTAAATAAGCAATGATGTCTGCTGGCTCCTAACTGCTGGACACACCGTGCCTGTTTGGTGAGGGCTAAAGGAAACGGTTCAGAAGCTGTATGTAGCCAGTTGAGGAGAAATAAGTCTGAATTATGCAACTGGCAAACAAGAAGGAACATTGGTGATGGTTCTAAGATTATGCTCTTGCTTTTGGGGAAATGATACTACTTTAAAGACTTTAAGGGAGGAAGGCTGGTCTTGTGGTAGCAAGCATGAATTGTCCTCATTGCTAAGCAGGGTCCACC
Organism: Hemicordylus capensis; assembly: GCF_027244095.1. Lineage (NCBI taxonomy): Eukaryota > Metazoa > Chordata > Lepidosauria > Squamata > Cordylidae > Hemicordylus > Hemicordylus capensis. The sequence goes on along the minus strand of NC_069660.1, from coordinate 32,950,111 downwards.
TTGGTTTGAAATTTGAATGGGAGACCATATGTGTGAGCACTGTAAGATAGTCCCTTTAGAGGATGGGGCCACTCTGGGAAGAGTATCTGCATGCTTGCATACAAAAGTCTTCCTGACATCTCTAGATAAGGCTGAGAGAGATTCCTGCCTGCAACCTTGGAGAAGCCACTGCCAGTCTGTGTAGACAGTACTGAGATAGATGAACCAATGGTCTGATTCAGTATAAGGCAGCTTGCTATGTCTCTCATTGCCTGCTTGCCTTCCCTCCATGTTTCATAGGAAGCTGCTTTATACTGAATCAGCCCACTGGTCTGTCTAGCTCAATACTGTCTGTACTGACCAGAAGAAGCTCTCCAGGATTTCAGGCAGAATGTCTTCCTGGTCCTGCCTGAAGATGTCAGGGATTGTGTACAAAACATTTGCTCTTTCACTTTATTACAGCCCCATTATCGTGTCCAACTTTACTATTGTAAATACACAGATATTACCAAGTGCCATTAAGTCTCCAGTATTTTCTCTTTACAAGGAAGTGGTAAAAATTCTGCAACTTCCTACTGCTTGAGTAAGAGAGGTAATTACATAGCACTTCTAATTTAACTGCTTTTGATTCCAGTTGATAATCTTTTATAGTTTCTATTCTATTTTCTACCCAGGAGGACGAAATATGTGGAGCATTACAGAGCATTGGTGAAACTGTTTACACAAATGGTCTGATTCTGTGCAATTAATATTTGAGTCCGTTTAAAATATGTTAGACCCCTTGAACTATGGGGAGATGTTGGGTTTGGGAAGAGAACACAGTTTACATTGTTCACCGTTTCCCTTTAAGATGTTATGTCTCTCTCTCACGCTCACTTTAAATATGTTAGGAGGACAGTATGCCAAACAGAGTTGCCCCAGTCTTGTACATGTTCCAAGACAAACTTACTGTACTATATAAAGTAAAGTTCTGCCGTCAAGTTGGTGTTGACTCCTGGCAACCACAGAGCCCTGTGGTTGTCTTTGGTAGAATACAGGAGGGGTTTACCATTGCCATCTCTCACACAATATGAGATGATGCCTTTCAACATCTTTCCTATATTGCTGCAGCCCAATATATGAGTTTCCCATAGTCTGGTCTATATATATGCATGAGTGTAAAAAGGTTCAGGAACTTAAGCTCTGTATTGTGTGCGTGTGCACGTATGTGCAGATGTGTATGTTTAACCTGAGTTCGTTGACATACAACTGACATTGCTGTAAAAGTTTTGCATATTTTGAAGCTCTTTCTTTCCTTGCTAACTAGGAATGGTACAACAACCAGAACATGCCGTTCTCAATTATCGTAAGAGAGTGAGTGCCAAAACAGCTTGCAAAGCTTAGTCCTGCTGAAAGAGCTATAACTGACATTTCATAAATCACGACACAGGTACTAACATGCTGTTAGAGACAAATGTCTTTAGCCATGGTAATTGTCTTCCAGATTCTACTCCTGTAATTACTTACTGTTCTTTGGCTCACCAACCGGGTATTTTCCTCTGCTGTCATGCTTGGTGCAATCATGGCAGGCAAAATAGAGAACATGCACGAAACCTTCTTTTCAACATCATCAGTGTTAAAATTCCAATGACATTTTCATCAAGAGAATCATGGTGGCTATAATTGCAGCACTTTTGAAGCAATCCTTGGAGGAGGGAATACTGTATGAACTATTTTACAGATGTCTAACCGATCAGTGTTGGCCTGATACTGCAGTATCTCTCAGCCTTGCAAAAATATTTGCCAAATCATAACTAGAAAACAAAGTACATAATAAGTAGAGGGTTTGTGATATTACTGGAGTTCTTTCTAGGGCTGACATATTTCCAAAAGGGTCAACACAACAATGGGCTACACCAGGAGAAGGAGCAGTGAAGGCATGCTTGACCAATAACTTAGGAACTTATTTTCCTGCATTTCCATCTCCATAACTGGTAATAATATGCATATAGTGTATGCAAGCTCTCTTGAGCTATTGGCATAGTAATGATAGCATTGTGAGATTTTGATAACCCTCCAGTTACCATGAAAGGCAAGCAAAGAGAATGCCCTTAGTGGGAGTGAGTTACTTCACTCTGACCTCTCAGAGTTTTCAACTAAAGCTCTTCCTTCGCCTCGGATAGCTCCACAAATGGCCTTTATAAGCTCCTTTGCCCCCTCACCGGAAAGTCAAGAGATGGCTCTTGTTTCTCTTTCTACTACCCATCTCCTGTGGAATGGAAAGAGGCTCCCAGCTTGCTGTCCAGTTGCCTGTTGCCCCATGACCATTATAACATAATCAGCTGGAAATGGCTGTTGCTAATTTCCATAATGCATAACTTTATTATTTATTTATATGTGTATTTATTTATTATATTTCTATACCGCCCCATCCAAAGGCTCTGGGCGGTGCACAACAAGTAAAATACAAAAACAAACACCATTTATAACAAGCAGGTTAAAACAATATAAAAACAAATTTAAAACAGAGATTTAAAACCAATTAAAAATACTTTAAAACAATTTTAAATATTTGGAAGGCCAGGCCAAACAAGTAATTATTTAGGGCTCTCTTGAAGGCCAACAATGAGCCCAAACTATGGATATCTGCTGGGAGTGCATTCTACACGAGGAGCAGCTACAGAGAAGGCCCGGTTCCAAGTCGCCAACAAATGTGCTGGTGGTAACTGGAGATGGACCTCTCCAGATGACATCAATGTGCTATAGGGATCATACAGAAGAAAGTGCTCTCTAAGATAACCCAGGCCCAAGCTATTTAGGGCTTAAAAGGTGGTAACCTGCACTTTGCCCGGAAACATATTGGCAACCCATGCAACTATTTGAGAACAGGCATAATATGGTCTCTTCAAGTTACCCCAGAAACCAGTCTGGCTGCTGCATTTTGAACTAACTCAAGTTTCTGAACTATGTACAAATTTGTCCTCATAGAGCAAATTGCAATATTCAAGTCTGGAGGTTAATGGCTGATGCATCAATGTTTTGAGATGGTTCTATTCAAGGAATGAGTGCAGCTGTTGAATCAGCCAAAGTTGATGGAAAGCGCTCCTGGCCATAGCCTCCACCTGGGATACCAGAGTGAGGCCTGGACCCAGTAGCACTCCCAAGTTGTGTACCTCTTCATTCTGGGGGAGTGTAACCCCATCCAGAACAGGAAGATCTAATCAGGGCTGCAAAACTCAAATATACTAGTGGGCTGGAACCCATCCACAACTTGGCGTGCAGGGGCAGAGATCAATTTTTAGCACATTATTACATTGAAATTAAAACTTGTGAATCTGTTCCCCTTCCCCCATCAGTGAACCCGTAGTTTTAACCAAGGATAATGGCCAGAAAATTGGTCCTGTCCCTGCTCAATCAATGGGGCACCTGGAGTACATGCCAGCCACAAACAAATGCCAAGTCCTCTCCTCTCTATAAATTATTGTTGCTTTCAGCCTGCGATCCTAGGCATGCTTACATGGGAGTAAGCCTCACTGGGTACACCATGGAACATATTTCTTAGAAAACATACATAGAATGGTGCTATAAGGTAGTTTCCAGCTCCTATGTTGTCACAGGAGATCTGGAGGCCAGTAAAATAGTCCCTGCGGGCCGAATCCTACCCTTGGGCCTTATGTTGTGCAAGCCTGTAACTCATCCCTCAAATTCCAATCTCCCACAATAAGCACCTCCATCTTGCTTGGATTCAGCTTCAATTTATTATCCCTCATCCAGCCCGTTACTACCTGCAGGCAGGCATTTAGGGGAGTTATGCCATTACCTGATGAAGCTGACATAAAGAAGTAGATTTGGGTGTCATCAGCATACTGATAACATCCTGCACCAGATCTCCTGATGACCTCACCCAGCGGTTTCATATAGATGTTAAAAAGCATTGGTAACAGAATGGAGCCCTGAGGGACTCTATATAATAGCTCCCGTTTTGAAGAGCAACCGTCGCCAAGCTCCACCATCTGGAATCTGCCTGAGAGATAGGAGTGGAACCACTGCAAAACAGTGCCTCCTATCCCCAGCTCTCTCGGGCAGTCCAGAAGGATGCCATGGTTGATGGTATCGAACGCCGCTGAGAGATCCAAAAGAACCAACAGAGTCACACTCTGGTAAAGGTCATCCATCAAGCCGACCAAGGCCATCTCAACCCCATAGCCTGTTCTAAAGCCAGTTTGAAATTGGTCTAGATAATCAGTTTCCTCCAAAACTGCCTGGAGCTGATTAGCCACCACTCTCTCAATCACCTATTAAACGGCTGTTTGACATTTAATGGAATTTAAAAGCACATTTGAGTACATATTATAAGGTGTTTAACTTGCCTGCTTGCTTTAAACTTATGGACTCTTTTAAAGTTCTTTAAAAGTTATATTAAAATGCAACTCAAATAATTATACCTCCTATTTATTCTATGACCTTGTACGTTTGCCTCTGGTTAACAAAAGAATAGGGATGTGCACCGAGCATTTTGGCGCCTCAAATTTGAGAAGCTGAAACACTTTATGTATTTGATTTTTATACCACCCTTTCAAAATGGCTCAGGGCAGTATACAATTAAAACAAAACCATTAAAATCAGTTAACAATTAAAACAAAAATTATAAAACAGTATAAAACAACAATTAAGCAATCACAACAATTAAAAACCCTGAAAACCAGGTTAAAACATTAAAACATTAATACTTTCATGTATGACTGAAGCTGCTACTGCCTGCAGAAGAGCACCCTGAAAAAGTTTTAATACACACAAGTAGTTCTAACTAGAATGAATGGACCCTACTTTCTGCTTCTAGGTGACTCTTACCTAGGCCCCCCACGCATGTGCTGTTAATTTGGTTTGTATATAACCGTAAGCACATGGGCTACCTACATTGAGTGGTTGCCATTTTGAAACATGGCAGAATGCACCCCCAACATTAAAAAAACACACACCCAACAACCCCTTTTAGGTCCTATAGGACCCACTCCCTTGTGCTGCCTTGTGCGCTCTAAAAGGAGGTAGGCAGGTCTTACTTGCCCCTCTGTCGTTCCTCCGTCACCCCATCGTAGCACTGCATTAAACACCACACAGCTGCAGGGCTGCTCCCAGCAGCCTGTGGGTGGCGTTGGCACATAAATGGCATCTGTGCATGCGCTGACACCATTTGTGTGGTCAGCAACACCATGCTGACCATGCAAATGGCTAGTCTCTATTTTATTGTATGAGCTTGCTGGTTCATGGACATGCCAACTCATGAAATTTCAAACGAAGGAAATAATCTACCTTGTGCTGTTGAAGGTGTTTCTCCTGCCAATCCATTTTATATATTGATGTAGCCATCAAAAACAACAAAGCTATTCTACTTGCAGTAATTCAAATCCTATTCTTAAAATGGAAGACATCAAATTGCTTCTTGTTTTCAGACTGGATAGCCACCGTTGGCTTTCTGTAAAATCTGAACTAGGCACTGAAGCTACCCATCTCAAATGTTCACAGTTTTGCATGTCATTTCTAATCTACATACAATGTATATGCCAAACAACAAATACAAAAGAAAACTAGATAGAACACAGCATTCACCACTTGGATTTTAAATAATCATTGGAAAAACATAACCTGATATATCAAGAGTGTTGCTGGTTTACTCTCAAAAATGGCTACATTTGAATTTTCAGGTAGCTTCAGTGCCTAGTTCAGGTTTTACAGAAAGCCAACAGCTGCTATCCAGTCTGAATACAAGAAGCAATTTGATGTCTTCCATTTTAGGAATAGGATTTGAATTACTGCAAGTAGAATAGCTTTGTTGTTTTTGATGGCTACATCAATATATAAAATGGATTGGCAGGAGAAACACCTTCAACAGCACAAGGTAGATTATTTCCTTCGTTTGAAATTTCATGAGTTGGCATGTCTATGAACCAGCAAGCTCATACAATAAAATAGAGACTAGCCATTTGCATGGTCAGCATGGTGTTGCTGACCACACAAATGGTGTCAGCGCATGCACAGATGCCATTTATGTGCCAACGCCACCCGCAGGCTGCTGGGAGCAGCCCTGCAGCTGTGTGGTGTTTAATGCAGTGCTACGATGGGGTGACGGAGGAACGACAGAGGGGCAAGTAAGACCTGCCTACCTCCTTTTAGAGCGCATAAGGCAGCACAAGGGAGTGGGTCCTATAGGACCTAAAAGGGGTTGTTGGGTGTGTGTTTTTTTAATGTTGGGGGTGCATTCTGCCATGTTTCAAAATGGCAACCACTCAATGTAGGTAGCCCATGTGCTTACGGTTATATACAAACCAAATTAACAGCACATGCGTGAGGGGCCTAGGTAAGAGTCACCTAGAAGCAGAAAGAAGGGTCCATTCATTCTAGTTAGAACTACTTGTGTGTATTAAAACTTTTTCAGGGTACACTTCTGCAGGCAGTAGCAGCTTCAGTCATACATGAAAGTATTAATGTTTTAATGTTTTAACCTGGTTTTCAGGGTTTTTAATTGTTGTGATTGCTTAATTGTTGTTTTATACTGTTTTATAATTTTTGTTTTAATTGTTAACTGATTTTAATGGTTTTGTTTTAATTGTATACTGCCCTGAGCCATTTTGAAAGGGTGGTATAAAAATCAAATACATAAATAAAATAAAATAAAATAAATTAATGTGTCTGGCAGGTGCCTCCTGTAGGATCATCTGGTTGTTAGGAAGCCAAAGCAACCGAGCCCGTGCTACTGTGCCTCCTTGTGAGTCACTGACAGCAGAGGTTGGGTGAAGAAGCAGGAAACAGGAAGGGAAGGGCGTTGGAGGAAATCCGATCCCCACTGCCTCCTGACATAAAAGGGAGGAAGCTCAGTCTGGACAGGACACAGACAGGAAGTGCTGCAGGACTGGCACCCAAGTGTGGTCAGTTTCAGCAGGACAACCTTCTGGAAAATCCTCTATAGACTAGGAACGAGATGCTGCTTCCAGTGAGCTGGCAAGAACAGACCTTAATTCACTCTAGGCAAACATCATAGACTTACAGTTCCCAAAGTGAGACCTAAAGACCACCATCCTCTTTGGGAAGTGATATCTCCCTGGCAGTGAGTGAGTTTCTGAGACCACAAAAACCTGTCTGTCTCACACTAGGGCATTCTTTTTTTGTTTTGTTTTGTTTGTTTTAAGCTGCTGGGAATGTTGTCAGAGCTTCAAACATGACTAAAGCTGCCATTGCTCTCAGATGTGCAGCAAAAACGGTTTAAAAAAAGAAATAAGCCTGGCCAATGCCACTTGCCCTGACGCACATTCCAGGTCACCAGCAGTGACCAAGCGAATGTTTAAAGGCAAGACTGACTTTATAGAGAGCTTTATGAGTATTAAGAGTACTTCAGATATATAATCTCTGTAATCCTTACAGCAACCCTGTAAAGTATGTCAGTATTATTACCTTCATATAGCTGGTGGGAGGCTGAGAATTGTATTGGCTTGCCCAAGACCACCTGGGAAGTTTACAGCTCTGCCGAGATTTGAACCAGTGACTTCTGGCTCACACTCATAGACACTTATGTAACACTGGATCTTAGCTTTTTCAGAATGTCTAACACAGGATTCCTATTGCATGCATTTTAAAATAAATGTTAACTTATTTTCATGAGTTTGATTCATTTCTCCCACCCCTAGTTGGGCAGCTTTAAACTCATGAAAACCCTTTAAAAAAAAATTCCTTTTAAAACTAAACATGTTCATGATTTTGACAGTCAAAGTGGATCAGAAACCAGGGAGTGTTTCACGTGCTGCTGTGTTTTTTGCTCTAGCTTTAAGACCACCAGTGCTCATTTTATATTCTGGCAGAAGTTGGATAACTCTCTATAAACCCACTGCATAAATCTACTATGCTACACGCCAGCTGTTAAATTTTTTAGGCACATTTCTTTCTCTGTATACCAATGGATACCAGCGACTTATACACCCCGTGTTTTATGTGGCACTGGCCAGGTTTTTATAGAGCTGAGTTGGAAACCTACTCTTGACGAGCTTCATAAACTATGATACATATTTTTAATCCATGACTTAGCTTCTTTTGTGGCATGGGAAGTTTAGCTCTTTTACACCCTCACTATGCAAGATGTTTGCAGATAGTTTGATTTCCTGCTGTGTCCAAAATTCCAGCTACATGTTCAGTTGCATGCATTTTCAGTGGTAAGTGCTGGCAGTTGAAGAGGAAAGTGTAGGATGGCAAAGAGTTAGAGAAGTAGTAACATATAGTTCAGGGCTCTTTAAAACACACGCTTTAGAATTTAGAGTAGGTAACAAGCTGTGATCACAATAGGGATCAAAAGGGTTGGGTGGGAGTAGGTTCAGTAATCATAGTTTCCATGAATTTCTGCCTGCAACTTTAAGAAAGAGGAACTGAGAGAGACCTGCCCTTCTCTGTTGTTTGCAGTATGAAACCAGTCTAGTTATGCCTCATAGTAGCCAGGAGGAGTGAGTGGCTGAGGGGATCTTTTGAAGCAGAATAGAAGGTGCTGGTGGTGCTGCTGCTACATATCGTAATATAAGGGTTCCAAACCTTGGGTCCTCAAATGCTGTTGAACTTTAACTCGCATCACTCCCAGCCCCAATGGCAGAGTCGTAGTTCAACAATATTTGGGGACTCAAGGTTGGAAATTCCTGCTGTAATGTAATCAGATGCAATTGAAGCCTTGAGAGGGTGCTCGGAGGTAACACCAAACTATTGTGTAGCATTATGAGCACAAGCAGCCTTTAATCGTGGTTTACTCCTGGTTTAAGGGCAAAATATGGTTTGTGCAAACTATAGTTTGCCAAGTTAAGATGAAATGGCACATTATGGTTTGCTGTATGCCAGTAACATAAACGTCTGGTCTCCTTCCTTTGCTTCGGAGAAAGAAAGGAGAGCACACACAAAACTGAAACTCCAGGCTGTTCATGATGCTAAGCAGCTCCCTCTTGGCAGATTCAGCTCACCATGCCTCAGAGAGAGAGAAGCTTTACTGAGCAAAAGAGCACCTTTTAAAAGTGGTGGCTCTCTTAAGGTTAGCAGCAGGAGAACAGTCCCTCCTGATTCAGTCCAGCGTAACATCCCTCCAAGTGGCGGTGGCTGGTATCTCCGTAATGTTTCATTTTAGATTGTGAGCCCTTTGAGTCTTTATTCCTACATTGATCATTCTCTGCTTGGAATAATAATCAGACCTCGCAAAAGAAACATGCGGTCCTCCAGTATAACATGTTCACCCTGGCACCACACTCTGAGTAAATAACACCTATATTTATTTGCACATATTACTTGCAAATACATGACTAGTGATTGACTCACCGAATTTATTATACATTTTGTACTGTTATTAGGGTTGCCAACTAGGGACTTTTATGGTGGACATGTGACTATTTGGGGACTACAGGACACTCTTTGCCTGTGTTGTCTCCAAAGTTCATTCTGTTTGCTCAGAACACTTTGCTCCCATGAGCAGCTCCTCTTCCTCTGTCTCCTTCCCCTTCCTACTGGCCATCCATCCAATGGGGAGGCCAGAGTGGAGATGGTTCTTTAGTGGCCGGTTGCAGAGCCACATGATGCAGGTGCAGCTTGCTTCCTTCATGTGGTGGTGGTGGTGGTGACTGACTGCCACTGCTGAGTAAAAAGGCACCTTTTTAAAGTGGCGAATCTCTTCTATTTATCTTGGGAAAGCAACTGGCCCTATCCAACCCCAGCACAGCATTCCTTCAATGGCTGATGCTCGTGTGTGCTTCTTTTTAGGTAGTGAGCCCTTTGCGGACAGGGGAGTATCTTATTATTTATTCTTCTTTGAAAACCGCTGTGAAACCTTCTGTTGAAAAGTGATCTATAAATGTTTGTAGTTGTAGAGAACAGCAAGTAAGTGAGAGACTGTGCACGGACTGCTGTGTCTGCATGCAAAGAAGTTGGTGCGGCAGGTAGCTGGCTGTTTTGCCTCGAGCCAAGAGGTGAAGTTGCTGTCCTTGCTGGGGAGAGCAGGCTGGGTGATCCATGGGGAGGAGGACAGAAGACTGTGTGAGGTCATCCATACAGTCAAAAACTGTGCTCTACCCAGGTTTGGGAGCTGTGTGTGCTTCCGATTTTCAGTTGTGTGGAAGCAAGGTAGGAGGAAAAGCTGAGTAGCTTTTTCTCCTACCTTGCTTCCACACAATCACTTCTATCCAGGTTTTCTCTTACCTTGCTTCCACACAGTTGAAAATTTGGGGCACACACAGCTCCTAAACCCAGGTAGAACACAGTTTTTGATAGTGAATGACCTTTCTGTGTGTGGCAAACCTAACTAGAAGATGAATTTATGGCTAAGAAGCAGGGGCCTTGAGAACTGTGCGCCTAGACAGCAGACTGAGCAGACAAACAGCTCACCTGGTCGCCAGGTTCACAGTGGTGAGCTCTATTTATTCTCAAATTAACCAAAATATGCACATAAAATACCAACACATATGCAAATTTTATGCAAAGTAGAGACTCTTTTTTGTGTGTGAAAGGCATCCTCTATTTCCACTTTTTTTATGATGGATATCGACTTTTTTTTAACCATCTGGACCTGGCTACCCTAGTATAATCAAACAATGACCTCCCAGCCCCCGCTGGCTCCGTCACACAAACTCTATGAAGGTGGGTTTCCTTGATCGTGAGACCTGCCTCTGTGACTTTATAGAATTGTAGTGTGTGTGTGTGTGTGAGTGTGTGTACGTGCGTGTGTGTGAAATAATCTGCAACCTTATGCGCAAGTTCCATTGAAATCAGTGGAATGTAACAGGAAACCCACTTCTAACTGGGCAGACACCTTTCAGAGTGGTGATTCCCTTTATATTAAACAGATATTATTTTAAACTATTCCTCCCCAGCACATCATTTCTCCAGTGGTTGTTGCTGGTGTCTAGCTTGTGTTTCTTTTTAGACTGTGAGCCCTCTGAGGACAAGAAACCATTTTTTCCTAACTATTCTTTTTCTATGTAAATGGCTTGGAGAACATTTTTTGTTGAAAAGCGATATATAAACAATAATAGTAAAAATTATTTCAAATAAGTGTTTCTTAAGGTTAGGATGCATCTTGTAAGAGACTCTTCATTAGATAGTCTACTGATTGGTAAAAAAATTTTTGATTTAAAAGGTGCCTCCAGTTTAACTGGACAGCAGACTTCTGTTTTGGTACAAGTTCTTACAAAAGTCGTGGAGATCAGGCACCGTCTTAGAAAGCATTTCCCCCCCCCCCCAATACAAGGGAGAATACCTCTTTTAAGATGGCACATGCTTCTACACATCACAAAACAAATAGTGCTTTTTTCTTCATTTGCAAATGTTCACATGTATCCATTTAATTCAAATGCATACAATTCATTGACATGAAATTTCTCTTTTTAAGTGATAATCTGACTTTTCAGATGTCCTTCTGTACCAGAAATGGGGGGAATTGGCTTTTTGATTGCCAGAGAGTTTAGTATCAAGTACCAGGATATACAGATGCTTCAGACTTGACCAAAGGGTAGGAAGGGATTATTTCTAAACATGGAACAAATTTATCCCTAGGAGAATCTGTCACTCTGTGTGTTGTGTGCTATCGTTGGGTGACAGAAAAAGCTTCAAATTCCATTTCAACCATAAATATGCTCAATTGGCAGTTAACAGTGCGCATAGCAACCAAGCGTTTGGTTTAGGAAAGCTTTAAAACCCACAGAAAGAGAATTCCTCGGGGAGAACAAAACTATTAATAGATGATGATGAGTAATCAGGAGAGTCGGGAGCTTGCAGTCCCGGCAGCCCGATTCCTCATGTAGTAATGAACTCCCACAGATTTTTCACATTAAGATTTGATATATGATTGCATACATTTCAGGCTCTCATGCTGAGTAAATGCATGATAGTGATTTCAAGCAAAATGTCTTAACGTCCAGTCATGCCTTTTCATTCTTAAACAGAATATTTCCCTAGATATTTGAGACCTTATTTCAGATTTGCTAAACTGGATTGCTAAAAGTCACCCTCGTCTGCTGGCTTCTTTTCTTTTGCACATAATCTACTTTTAATAGGAGGACAATTTGGCCTTTTGGCAAACAAGGGATGGATTCAGATGATCTATTTTCCCAATTGTATACACTAGTGTGTAAAGCCCAAAAGCTGGCTTTTAGGTTTCAAAGTGAGGTGGTTCTGCAACTGATTACATGTAAACTGAATAGAACTTCTGCTCCGTGCAGATGTCTCTGAGCAACACACTACGATTTGGTGGAGAAAAGGCCACCTTATTTCTATGGCAGGGGTTCCCAACCCTGAGTCCCCAGATGTTGGACTACAGCTATCTTCATTCCAGCTACAGTGGTCTTCAGCCTTGGGATTTGTAGTCCAACAACATCTGTGGACCCAGGATTAGGAACCCCTACGCTATGGTATTGTGGACCATTCTCATTTTGTTGTTTAGCTACTATGGAGTCTGGGGGCGGGGGGAAGATTGTTCAAAATACACCTATCAGAGTTGCAGCTAAAATGCTGCTGCTATTATTATTTATTATTATTAATTTATTTGTTTTGTTGAGTCAGAACTTGAAAAGGTTAGGAACATTTGGCCAGTGCCTGCTGTATTTGCTGAACATGCATCATTGGTCTTACGTCTTGGTCTTTGTAAGATGTCTCTTTCTTTGAAAATGCATATTTCTTTGAAAGAATTGACAAACTTTATCTTAGTCATGCTGTCACTAAAGTTGTGATGTTGAGTCGGTGCCAGGTCCTGGCAACCACAGAGCCATATGGTTTTCTTTGGTAGAAAACAGGAGGGGTTTACCATTGCCATCTCCTGCGCAGTGTGAGATGATGCCTTTCAGCATCTTCCTATATCGCTGCTGCCCGATATAGGTACCAGCAGGGATTCAAACCAGGAACATCTTGCTCCTTAGGCAAGTTGCTTCCCTACTGCGCCATTAGGTGGCTCACTACAGAACCATAAATTCATATGCTCCTGTTTTTATAGAAAGTACCACCAAAGGCACAATTCACCCTCTAATTTTCTTTTTCTGCACAAGCTCAGTGAAATAAATATTTATTGCACAAAATTGTGCTCCCAATATTTTCTGCTGGGTATTGGGCACTTCCAGTGAATTATTCCCTAAGATTTGTATGTATTTACAATTATATTTACCTGTGGTTTTGGACCCAGCAAACACACATGATGGCTTATCAAAAAAATGTAAAATGCTATAAACAATATATCAGACCATAATACTATTTATTCCATATTTAAAACAGGATTTAAGCAGTTCAACAGTGTTTAGTATTTAAGGATGCCTTTATAAGAGGACTGGGCCCCTTTGCAAGCATCTGTGCTGAATTCAGTCCAAATGAACATATTGCTTCAGAATCAAAATTTGGGGAAAAACTGGTTCCGTAAGTCAGACTAGATTGATGTCAAACATATTGACCAACACATTCCACAATATGTGTTGAGTTTTGCTAGATCCAACCAAAGATCCATTTATTCCTGCTAATAACAGTGGCCATCCAGATTCCCTAGGATGCTCACAAGCTGGACAGTAGTCCTTCCCAGTTCTTGCCTGTCAGCAGCTGGTATTCATTGGCATACTGCCTCTGAACATGTGGTCTCATATAACCATTATGGCTAATAATCACTGATGGGTCATTCTTCCTTGTACTTTGTTAGATCTTCTTTTAGAGCCATCTAAACTAGTAGCCATGACCCCATTTTATGGCAGCAAATTCCTTAAACCAAATATATGTTGTGTGAAGAAGCAGTTCTGTCTTGAATCTATGGCCAATTTATGATATTAATGTCCTGCCTTTCTTTCATTGTAGAATCCAAGTTGCATGGAGTTTCAATGCATGCAGTTTTCAGGTAGTTGCCAGTCCAAGTACTGACTGAGCCTAGATCTGACTAGTTTTAGCAAAGTGGCTGTATAATGTACAAGACTATATCCTGGGAACATCTGGATGACCATGTGTTGTAGTAGAATTATTAGACCACAGTGCCCTGAAGAACTAAAGGGTCTTTTACCACCCTAAAACTCTGAAGGGAGCTAATTTGATTAGTGTCTTTGGGGAATAAGTTCTACAGGATGGAGGCTGTTCCAGAGATAGCCCTGCTCCTCAAGACTAGCCTTAGAAGTATATATAGCAGGGCTCAAGCTGATCAGAGCTTAGGGTGATTGTGTCCTCTTTTGACCTGGACAGACCTCTGTGTTAATGGGGCATTGGAAGCTGTCTTTTGCACCCTTGCTCCGTTTAGCTCACTGTTGTCTACACTGACGGGCATGGCTCTCCAAGGCTTCAGTCAGGAGCCTTTCCCAACTCTACCTGGAGATGCCAGGGATTGAGCCTGAGACCTTTTGCATGCAGAGCAGATGCTCTACGAATGACCTTCTGTCCAGTTTCTGGTCTGGTGTTGGCTCACATCCAATGTGGAAAATACTTTTTGAAGTCAAGGCTTTGTCCATAGACCAAAATGGTTTGGGATACAATAACATAAGAACAGCCCTGCTGGATCAGGCCCAAGACCCATCTAGTCCAGCTTCCTGTTTTGCACAGTGACCCACCAGATGCTACTGGAAGCCTACAGGCAGAAGTTGAGGGCATGCCCTTTCTCCTGCTGTTACTCCCCCACAACTGGTATTTAGAGGCATCCTGCCTCTGAGGCTGGAGATAGCTATAGCCCTCAGACTAGTAACCAGTGATAAACTTGTCATCCTTGAATTTATCTAAACCCCACTTAAAGCCATCAAGGTTGGTGACTGTCACCACATCTTCTGGCAGAGGTTAATTATGTGGAAAAAGTACTTCCTTGTATCAGTCCTAAACTGCTTGGCAATCAGTTTGGTGGGATGACCCCAGGTTCTAGAGGGAGAAATTTTTCTCTATATCATCTTGCTCCACCAGGCATGATTTTATAGACCTCTATCATGTCTCCCCTCAGTAGTCTTTTTTTCTAAACTAAAAGCCCCAGGTGTTGTAGCCTTGCCTCATAAGGAAGGTGCTCTAGGCCCCTGACCATCTTAGTTGCCCTCTTCTGCACCTTTTCCAGTTCTACAATGATGGTAATTTCTTATTGGAATGGGATAAATGGAGCTACACTGGCTACCAATAGGTTTCTGGACAAAATACAACGTGCTAGTTATAACTTATAAAGCCCTAAACTGCTTAGGCCCTGGGTATCTAAGCAAGCGTCTTCTTCACTACGAGCCCCACCGTCCATTGAGGTCATCTGAGGTCCGTCTCCAGTTACCGCCAACTTGTTTGGTGGCTACACAGAGATGGGCCTTCTCGGTCGCTGCCCCAAGATCGTGGAATGTGCTCCCTGCTGAGATACGATCCTCCACATCTCTGGCAATTTTCAAATAACACCTGAAACCCCATCTTTTCGCCCAAGCTTTCTCAGCTTCCTAAAATTTTTGGGTTTTAGTCTTTGGTTTCTTTTTAAATTGTTGAGTTGTGTTTAAGTTTTTGTATATGTTTTTAACTGGTTTTATGCTATTGTTAACCACCCAGAGATGAAAGTTTGGGGCGGTGTACAAATTTGAGAGAGAGAGAGAGAGGATGAAGTCATGACTCATGGAAGTCCCTTGGGAGGGCTTCAGAGGACTATTTCAGAGGACTATTTCAGGCAAATAGGTCTTCAGGTTTCTTTGCAGGCACACCTGACATTTTTTGTCTTTGAAGATTTGCAGCTGGAACCAGTTGCAGACTGGATTTAAGAAAGGATGCTTCTTCAGTGGGGGATGGGAAACATCAATAACTTTGTCATTTCCTGTCTGAATTGGATAAAAGTTGCAGACATGACAGTCCCTTGAGAGGGCTTTGAGCACCTCAAATTGCAGAGAAATTGATCCAAGCATGTATTTGCAGAATAAATTCATTTATCTGATGAATTCAAGCTAAAGGGTCCAAGAAAAGGAGAGCAGGGGCCTTGAGAAGTTAGATAAAAGAAAGAGGGGAGAGAAAACATGATGTAGCACCAAAAAGCCAAAAGGGGGGGGGATTCCCAAGGGTGCTGAATAAATGTTGTTACATTATTTACTCAGTATGCCCAACACATTTTGTGCATCAAACATTCTTCTTCAGAGGCAATTGTACACCAGCCAGCGTGGTGTAGTGGTTAGAGTGCTGGACTAGGACCTGAGTTCAAATCCCCATTCAGCCAGAAAACTAGCTGGGTGACTCTGGGCCAGTCACTTCTCTCTCAGCCTAACCTACTTCACAGGGTTGTTGTGAAAGAGAAACTCAAGTATGTAGTACACCGCTCTGGGCTCCTTGGAGGAAGAGCGGGATGTAAATGTAAAAATAATAATAATAATAATATCTTTCCCACACCAGCCGGAATATCTGTGTGACAAAGATGTGGGATATAGCCCCCAGAAAGATATTAGAACTTACAATTGCCTCTGGGAAAGAGTATTTGATCCCCGAAATGTATTCGGGTATAACTTATTCAGCACCCTTGAACCTTTCCCCCACCCCGCTTCTTCTGTTTTGATCTTGAGAAGTTCAGTAGTGGACAAGTGATGAAGTAGGCACACAGGTTACTCGGTCACAGTCTTCCTCACTATGGTGAGCTGTATTTCTATTTGAATTATAGTGGTTATTTCTAAACATGCATTTATACCTATAAATTAGCATACACACATTTTGTGCAAATTTGACTATGTTCACCTCGCCTTCCTTGGGGAGCTTCACTCTGGCCTAAGACATCTTGTATAGAGGCTGCAGGCCTTGTTTTCATCTGTTTGACTACATCCCCACCCCACTTTTTGAAAATTACCATGGGAATGCTACATAAAGGGCCCCTCGTGACCATATGTATTGAAATCTGTTCCTCAGGAAATGGCTGGCATAATTTTTATGAGTCAGTATGCATGTTCAAACTTACAGCAAACCTATGTAATTTGTCTGAAAAACTCAACATCATTCCCTACAGCCGGGCTTCCCTTCCCCAGTGTAAAAACATTTCAGCACCAGGCTTCCTGGAAAATGTTTCACTTTGGCATTTGTTCTAGCTAATGGTCCTAGTTCACTGAGTTACGCATTCTTCTTTCCTCTTGGTGCGAAGAAACTTTCCATTCCCCCTTCCTCTTCCTTCTCCCCCTCCCAAAAGCAGAATAGTAAAAGGGGGGATTGAGGTTGCTGCAATTGTTGAGTTTGCAGGCAGATATACTCCAAAGACACCCGAATGAAGCATGCAGCTGGAAATAGATTTTATTGGCATGAGATGCAGCATAATTATTAAAATTTCACTTGCTCTTATTGTTTTTAAAAACTCCCTTGGACTTTTGCATTCTGCCCTAAAGATATTTTGTGTCTAATTAGTTGTTGTTTTTGTCAACTCCAAGTGGAGTTGCCAGGTATGTGTTCTTCTAAAAGTTTGGATTCCAGAATCTCATTGTGAGCAGAATGTAACTGATGTTCTTTATTTAAAAATACTGCACCTTTGCAGAGTTGTACAGAGCTCACAATAATTTAGCATAATTCACCACCACCCCTTTTAAAAATCTGTGCTGATCTTAAAGTTCCTCTAGTTTTCTGTAATAATACTGGCTGGCATCTTTCCTGAACAACTAAGCACTTGCGTAACAATCAAAGTTACACTAGCACAATAAATAGGTGTGCTAAAAAAATAAGGATTTTTGCAATTTTTGAAAAGTTTCATTTAAAGCAATGAGATGTGCCACTGTTGTGCAAGCATACAACACTAGTATGGAACACAAGCTCAAGACTTCGCAAAGTAGCTAGCACAACAGCTTTCCACCTCGTCCCAGTTATCCCATGGGAGTGGGGCTCTTTTGTCAACAGGTAAAATTGGGTGAAAAATGAGAGAGGCTGGAATGGGTGACATACGTGGCAATGGTGTTACCATTGCCTTAAAAAAAAAAACAGGCTAAAAGAAGTCTGGCATTTAAATTCTCTAAGCTGTGGGGGGGGGTTGCTGTTAATTTTGAATTGTTTTTAAATTGTAATTAGTTATTTATCAAATTTATACCCCGCCCAAACTTACGTCTTTTTTAAATTAAATTTTAACAAATTTAAAATTGCAATTAAATGTAATTGTATTTTTACCTGCACTTCACTTTACCTGTAGTGGTGCTGTCAGGGCCAATATTGGGCAGCTGCCAAGGTCCTAGGACCTTCGGAAGGGATCACTGCTATTCCCTGAGACAGCTGCATAGCCAGGGCCTTGTGGTGGTGATGACATCCAGATAGGAGTGGGCCCATGAAAGGCAGCTTGGAGGGTGTCCTCAAACACAGAGCCTATTCTGGGTTCTCTCTTAATAGCTTTAGATCTTGCATGCATTTATCTGGTGCTGTGTTGTTCTTAGTTGTCTGAAGTGTGTGTACTTACAGTATATAGGCAGCTGCCATATACTGAGTCAGACCATAGGTCCATCTAGCTCAGTATTGTCAACACAAACTGACAGCGGCTTCTCCAACATTACAGGCAGGAGTCTCTCTCAGCCCTATTTTGGAGATGCCAGGGAAGGAATTTGGAACTAGGGGTGTGCACAGTCCGGAGTCCCCCCCGGTTCGGCATGGGGGGGACTGTTACTTTAAGCAGGGGGGTGGTAGTACTTACACCCCCCCACCGCTCTTCCCCCTCCGGTGCTTGTCCTTTTAAAAATCTTCTTGGGGCGGCAGAGTTCCTCCCTGCCGCCCCTGCCCCCGTCGTACCCCGCTTAAAGTAACAGTCCCCCACCCATCCGAACCTCCAGACCGCCGGACTTCCAAACTGGTCTGGAGGGCTTTAACAGTGTGCCCGAACCGAACCATGCACACTACTATTTGGAACCTTCTGCATGCAAGTATGCAGGTGCTCTTCCCAGAGCGACCCTGTCTCCTAAGGGGAATATCTTACAGTGCTCACATGTGGTCTTCCATTCAAATGTATCCAGGATAGACCCTGCTTAGCAAAGGGGACAATTAATGCCTGCTACCACAAGACCAGCTTTATTCATTGTTTGTTGGGTTGCAGTTGTGAAACACCTCCTTTGTGCCTTTAGAAATAGTTTCCTCCTGGGTATGTGGCAGCCACAGGAAAAGTATTATTGGAGTTAACTTCTGGCTGCCTATCCCACTGGCACAGCTCTTGGGATATAATTGCAAATACCTAAATGTCAGTCAATGCTGCAGTTTCAAAAGCTGAATCCACATATTACCAGTGGATGTGCATGGTTGCAGCATTCTGTGAATGCCACACATCTGGACGGTTGTGTGGTTTCTCATCCACCTTCACCAACAAAATTCTAGATTATTTGCTTTGTTGCTTGGAAGCAGGTAGCACATTGCATGATAAAGATTTTGATCCAATTTGACATTTTGACAATTTGACTTTGCTGCTTAACCAATGCACAAATAGCATTTTTCTTTCTTTCCTGGGATATGCCTTTGAGATATTCTGGGATATCTCCTGTTTAGAGCAAGACATGCTATGAGTATCCATAATATGGACAGTGTTGCATCTTGCTTCTTTCCCTCAGTCCCCTGCAATTCTGCAGGAAATTCAGGGAAATCTTTCCTCTTCTAATAAGTGAAAATTCAGCCGGCTTGCTCGTACCATTTGAAACAGGTCCACCCTTCTGTTTTCCAATTAAAACCTAGGCTTGGGGGAAGGAAAGGGGGGATGCTCTCTTTACTGGCCTGTCATATCTATCACCAAATGTTACTGTAATGATCCCTACTCAGTGTTTTAAAGTATGATATGTATGATATTTTTTTCCCTTTTCCGCTTGTCACTGACTTAAGAGACTCAGAATCTGCTGCTTACCCTGAGGCCTGTGCATAGCTTTAACAAAGGAGTTATCAAATCTAAAAATCTGATGCAGCTTTAAATTTGGTCATATCAGCAGAAGACAGCTACTAGTGCTCAGGAGTATAAACAGTCTGTGGAATTGTGCCTGGAGGTTCACCTTGGGGAGGAAAAGAAAAACCATTTTGCTGTCACTAATATATTGTCAGTCTTGCTAAAGGAATATTTGTTACAGTTTTGGATTTAAAAAGAAACAGTGTCAAGAGAACACTCTTGAGAGCCAACTCAGAGCTTACACCGTAGATTTATAGATTTATATTTAATTAGATTTATAATTTTAAATTTTAATACTGAATTTTAAATGTTTCAAAGTTTTAAATGATTTTAATTGTTAATTGATTTTAGGTGTTAAATGATTTTAATTGTAAACCGCCCAGAGACGCAAGTTTTGGGCAGTATAGAAACATTTTAAATAAATAAATAATTTTTAAAAGATGTGCTTGCTGTGGATACGCCAGTGCTTGCAATAATGAATGCTTCTGTGTATCTGCCTTTGTGTCCTGCTCATAAATGAATTCATTAAGGCAGTTCACATGATTGAAAACTGAGTAGAACCCAACTTTGGGAGCTGTGCATTCTCCCGATCTTTGATCGTGTGTGAGCAAACAACTAGGTAGGAGGATGGGGGAGTGACTGCATGTGTAAGAGGCGCTGGATAGGATGGCTTTTCACCCTACCTTGTTAAAATGCTGCATAAGAGGTGCTGGGTAGGATGGTGCCATCTCTCACATGATCACTTCCCATCTTCCTACCTAGTTTACTCACATGATCAAAATTCGGGAGTGCACACAGCTCCTGAAGCTGGGCAGGACACTTGTCCTACCGGGTTTTGATTGTGTGGACTGCCTTATTTCCTCCTACAAATCATCTTGTAGTTGGGGGCAGAGACTGTTTGGACATGCAGGCTGGGAGAGAAGCAGGAGAACAAAATTGACATCATTTCCCCCCCCCCCTTTTTTGGTAAGAGTTACGCGATGATCATAGATGAGCACACATCCTACTGTAAAAGAAGGAAGAAAAATTTCTGAAGTTTGCTTTGGTTATACAAGACTTTATCCAGTGGGTACCCATGATGCATATGCACAACCGTTACAGCAGTTTTGATGAGCTTTGACTCTTTCCCAGGTACTGCTCAAAGCACTACAGGAACCTGCAAAACCAATCTGACCAGAAAAAGTGGATGGGTGTAATGTGGGCTTTAGAACACTGACTCTGCAGCCCTGTTCACATGTTATGTTCAATTCATGTACAGTCTGTGTACAGTACATGCACATACAGTATGATTGTACAAGTCTTACACATTTATATTTAATGCATGTACAGCAGTACATTTCCTCTTTGTGGCCTGCACCCAGATTCATTTTTTAAATGAATTCATGCACCATCCTTCACACAAAAACATGCACATGTGTACACACAACATCTGTGAATAGGGTTAGTTTCCCCTGCTAACTGAGCAAAGAAGCCCCTTTAAAAAGTGGTGATGCTTTGTATTGAGCAGGGGGAGAGCAATTGGCCCTATCCATCCCCATACATACATCATTGTATGTATTTTGAGAGAGGTTCACTTCTCATGGTGCGTTCACCATTTTGCATGGATTTGAACCAATTACAAATGTTGCCGAACATGTACAGATGAAAATGGGATGTTGGCACCATTCCTCCCTGAACCTGCCTTCAGTTCACAACAACTGTCTGTCTCAAGCTTAAATTTTACTCCATTAATTAGGAAAAAATCTAATTTTCTTGTTTTCATGTGGGGTCATTAAAATACACAATATATCTAAAATCAGTTTTGTTTTTATAAATGTTATCTAAATTTCTCTTGTTAAAAGATTATTACAACAAAATCTGTTGGCAGATTTGGTGAAACAAATAGCCCAGGATAACTCTCCAAGTGTTAAAGAAACCTGTATAACATAAATATTGGAAAATATTAGCGCTCATGATAATTATATTGTTTAAAAGATTTATACTGACACTTTTGGAAAAGTTAAATCCATGTTAGAAGATTTGGGACTTCGATGATAGATTTGAGTACTGACCAAGTATATTTACAAAAAACAAAAAACAAAAATGGAGACACTGGCACTAACTCATGGTGCAGTGGCACAGCGTGTAAACCGCTTTTGCAGAGTTTAGCAGTGCAGAGTTGTACTGAGCACCTTCTATTCTTTGCCAATCTTCCCTCACCCTGGAAGAGGTCCCTGAGGGCTGCGCAGCTTAGCGAAGTACAGAATGTTCTGGGCTCAGAATGTTCCTACTCAAAACGGGCAGTTTCGAGTGTTCCAGGCTTGTTCAATTGAAATGCCTGTTCCGAACTTGGAACGGAATGACCCTGTTCTGAGTCGGAACATTTTGAGTATTTCGAGCACCATTTTGGACTCTAAAATGGCCCTCTTCTGGCCTTTGTGCATACACCCGACAGCCATTTGCATGGTCAGCATCACCACGCAAATGCTTGCCACGCTCGCACAGAGGCTAGAAGAGTCCCATTTTGGAGTGGTGCTCAGAACATTTAGTGTCTTCCAAGCCCGTTTTGCCAGAACAACTGGCTTGACCAGTTCTGATGGAATGTTCCAGGCATTTGTGTTCTGCTCCAAACTCAGAAAGGAACGCAAATATAATTCCATGCACATCCCTACTCTGCGCTGTTAATGTGGCAGTCATGGTAAGGGATATGGCATTGATTTAATTGGATGGAACTTAATATCTATGCACCCAAATTCATCAAGGCCAATCCTGTGCATGCAGAAGTGAAGAAGAACCTGGTTCTTCTAGGTTTGTGAATGAATGCACACAGAATCTGTCAGGCCTGATTGCGCTGATGATGTCTGGTAAGGAAGGAATCCTAGTTTTTCTTCTGCTAACAGTACCAGCAATCTCTTCATTAAGGGGGAAAGTGTGAGGAAAGCCTTTGGGTGGATAGTAACTGCCCTCTTCTCTTCTAGTTCTTGAAACTTTGGCATTTCAAAAAGGCATTATTACCAAATTATATTACACTTGATGAACTTGTGAAATCAAATAATTGAAGGAAATTGATCCCGCATATTCATTAAGAAAAGTAACTGAATTGGAATTTACATCACTATTGCATATAAAGAAATATAAAGAAATATTGTACTCCTACTAACTGAGCAAAGACCACCTTTTTAAAGTGGTGATTTTCTTATGTTTAGCAGGAAGAGAGGAACTCGACCTGCCCAACCCCTGCACAGCATCTTTCCAGTGGCTGTTGCTGGTGGCTGTCTTATGTTTCTTTTTGGACTGTAAGCCCCTTTGGGACAGTGAACCATTTTATTTTATTTTATTTTATTTTATTTTTCAGTTGAAACCACTTTGAGAACTTTTGTTTAAAAGTGTGATAGCAAAGCAACATTGAAAATTGATGTCTGCGGATTGAATCCAAATTGGTAGTACTGCATCTGGAAGTCTAGACTGGCCAAAAAGCACTGGAAGCCCATTTCTTTTTCCATGCAAGTATTTAACACATGAAAAGCAAAGGTCCTTTGGGTCAATAGGATTGTCGAGTGTTAAGATATGGAAAGACCCTGCTTTGTAGCAACCTGTGAATGATAAGCCAAGTCAGGTTGCAGCCAGGCTGATTGCTTTGTATATTTGCCACTTCACCCCCTTGCAGGGATCTTTTTACCATTAACAGCTGCAGAATAGGTACAAATTCAACCAGCAAAGCTTTTTCCCAGGCCAGGAGAGAGATAACTGGGGAAAGCTTTGCCTGTTGGGTGTTTGTAGTTCTCTTGCAGCAATTAAATTTACAGGAGCTCTTCACAGAAACTTACCTCTTGGGAGCCGCTCCAACCAGGCTCTGCAGTTTTCTGCTATGCTGCTTGTAGAGGCCACAGCTGTGATTTTGGACTGGCCAGGAAGAGTGGTTGCACCTTGTGTCAGCTTGATCTAGGCTACCGTGTATGAAAGAGTCCTGCATGCATTGAGTTCAACTTGAATGATTTCCTACACAGTAAATAGAAGCTCCTGTTCTATGTCATATGACCTTTACTGATACTGAAAATGGATGCATTTTTTCAGCAAACTCCTGGAAAGTTTGCTGTTGTAACATTTAAATGGAAATGTTTTTTGGGCGGTGGGGGGGACTCAAAGTTGAAGCTCTTGGGTTTAATTTCCAGTTCTGCTGTTGACTTGCTGTGTGACCTGGGACAAGTTACCTCCATACATAATTCTAGAGCCAGAGGCTAATGACTTTGTACTTGCATATAAATTATGTAGCTTAGTGAATCTCAATGAAACTAGATAGCAAAGTGCATCTGAATTCAATTAACTACAGACATAATTGTTTGCAATGGGATGTGCTCATACCTGCCACTTTAAATTTATATAACTATACTTAAGTCTACTCCATGTTAATTTCCATGTTAACGTAAATTAAAGTTCATACCTTGACTGACTTCCTTCGTTTCAGCATTTCATCAGTGTGTTGTCTTCTGCTAATGGGTCTCCGATTTCATAATAGATTATATCATTTCATGGCACTAAGTCTTTTTCTCCCCCCCCCCTTAATCTGCCTTTTGACCACATATGATAGCATTCCTAGTTATTCAAAAGTGTCCATAATTGTATATTTTTGTAGTCCATTATAAGCCCCACTCCTGAGCAGGCCCACAATGCCAGGTAGTAAAAAGGGATAGGGCTGATAGAGGCAGCGTTGGAGGAAAATCTAAGATGGAAGAAAGAAATCTAAGATGGAGAAGTAAACCAAAGTTTTGCTCTCTGTGGTATTTGGGAAAGATGCTGTTAGTGTAAAACAACAATCACCTCTCTGTGGCTTGAAGGCTCAACATGCGCAGTAGCAAGAGGAAATGTATCTAGTCCAGAGTACCATGATTGGTCAATGCTGGTCTGAAGAAGCAGAATGTATGGGTACTCATTCTGACGAAATGTATTTGCATAACTGATCAGGCTTTGGTATATAATCTGTAACCACCATTTTGTGAAGTTCTTCTTCTCTCACCCTGGTGATTGATGGAGGCCTGGTACTGTGATCAATAAAGCTTTGAATTTGATGGAACGGTGTGGCCTTTGCCTATAATAAACCCTAGTTGGAGATTTCTCCTACTGCGGCCAAGAACTCAGCACATCGTTCTGGCCCCATCTGGTTCTCTCCTCTTCCCCCACCCCCAGCCTGACCACTTAAAGGCAGAAATGTTCTTGCTAATTAACTAACTAGTCCTAACTAGATCTTGGCCACTTTTCTTTGGATCTAGGAACCACCTCAAAAATTTAAAAGCCAGATAATGGACACTTGATAAAAATTACTGGACTTAGTGACTGACGCTGTGGAACGGGGAGGGTGAATGGCCGCCTTTTTATCCCTTTTACAAGTAAAATACTTAGAACAGAAACAGGCAACCTGGGACAAATGAAGATTGTATTAAATAAATATATCTATGAATAACCTAGTCTAGGTACCACAGTTAAATTTCTAGGTGCCACAGCTCACTGGCACCTGGGATTTGTCAAGCCCTGAGGTATGATACAGTTAATGAAAACTCTTCAAGAATTAATTAATTTTTGCTGATTGCCATCTATTTTATCTGTATGTGATTCACTCAATCACAAGATTTCTCTCACTCTTTATATGCACAGAATTGCATTAGATTATGTATAAAGCAATTTAAAGTAGGGGCGTGTGTCTGTATCCAGTAGGTATCTACAGCAGTTGCACCAAAATGTGTATACATTATTACAGAAGCTCTGGTTGTGCTGCTAAAAACTAGTTTTGGCATTTCCTGGGTGCTGCTTGAAGAATTAGAGGTACAGTTCCAAGAGTGCTTCATGCTTCTGTGTTCCTCCCCCCCCCCCCCGCCCCTCACAGTCTTGTATGTTTCTCTCTCACTCCACTCTTCACCTTTTTGGAGCCAAGGAAATTAGTGTTACATATGCACTAATCTTAATGCTCATCATGATTAATCCTTACCATGGTTAGAATGGGTTTGCAAACTGCTGGTTATGCTAACCATGGTTCCTGTTGATATCAGTAAATGTACAATGAGATGGAGAGATACTCACTAAAGGGAAGGACCAGTTGTGGGGGAGTAACAGCAGGAGAGCGAGCATGCCCTCAACTCCTGCCTGTAGGCTCCCAGTGGCATCTGGTGGGCCACTGTGCAAAACAGGATGCTGGACTAGATGGGCCTTGGGCCTGATCCAGCAGGGTGGTTCTTATGTTCTTGTGACTGAAGAAGGAATGTGTGCCTGAGGAGAATGGAGGTGGTACCAAAGCATAAGGGGTGATGTCTCATCAAGTATCTTTTGAAATTCACTGAAACACAGATCTTATGGGGCACAACAGATACAATAAATACAAATACACTGACATGATAAAATTGTGCCTCTTGAGTAGATTCTTTGGGGTCATCCCAATGCCGTATTTGTAGTGACTGAGCACATCCATTAATTTCAGTATCCTACTGATACTTAGTCCAAAAGAGAATAAAAATATAATAGTTCACATGGTGTACATGGGAACGCTGGCATTCTTGATCAGTCAGTGTTGCCACGCACATGGAGGTCAGCCTTGGCGATGTTGCTTAAGGGTGCAGTTGCACAACTATTTAAAACAGAGCACCAGCACTTGCACAGTGCTACTTGCATTACAAACAATGTAAGTTGTGCACGTGTCTCTTAAACAGTTACGTAACTGCACTCTAGTGCAACTCTGCTGGGACTGGCTTATGCATGTGCTACAGTGCTGGCCGATTGGAAACACTAGCATTGCCTTGCATGGAATGTGGTCCACTGTTTTCCAGGAATCAAACATCTTTCAAATGCAGCCTTGTGTGTGCACCATGTGAGGGAGCCTAATAAGAACAGAAAATAGTGTTTGAGCTTGGACCAAAGACACTCTTGTTCAAACCCCTGTTCAGCCTTGAAGCCTACTGAATGACTTATCTATTTCTCTATTTCTCTTAGGCATACCCATTGCTAATTCCATGTGTGGCAGCTCTCGCAAGAGTTCGCAAGCGAGCTGGTGGCAGGGGAAGAGGGAGGTGGTGCCACCGGGCAGGGAGAAAAGAATGGTGGTAGCTGACGGGCAGAGAAAATGGCGGCACCATATAATTCTCTAAGGTGTATCTGTGGCTAGTCCTGTGTGTGGCAGCTCTTACGAGAGTGGGCAAGCAGGAGCACCTGATTGGGCAGTGGGATTCAATATACAGATAGGGAGGAGGGGCCTGTGATGGTTAAGGTCAGTTGGAATGCAACCATTTCTGGTCGGAAGATGTTCTTGATTGTAGAGGAGAGGAATCTATATATGTAAAAAGATAGTGGGCAGGGGTCTGCGAAAAGGAAGGGCCTGGTCATGGCGGTGGTGGCAGTGACAAAGGGCCTGGTCAACCGCTGCTGCTGCTGTGGGAAGGAGCAGGAGCGGGGTTCCAGTGAGGGTGAGGAGGTTTCTGGGGATAGGGGGCTGCAGCTTGGCCAATAGACGCCAGCAACGCTGCAGCTGCGACCAAGGGGGGATGGAGTAAAGGGATGGAGGAGTGACCAGTAGGGGTGAGGGGGATGGAAGCTATGGGGTGGAGGGGGAGCAGGAGTGTGGAGAGATCTCTCAGGTGTGGGGGGGCTGTGGCAGGGGGTGAGGGGAGCAATCAAGTTCTAGCATGCAGATGCTCTGCGCGGGTTAAGCTAGTATTATATTATATTTTGAGTGTTCCAAGTGCCATTTGAAGGGCTGTTTTTCCGGGGACAGTTGGTCTACCGATTGGGGTCAGCAGGTAGAACAGGCCTCCTTGGAGGCCTGGTCTACCCACTGCATGAGGCCGGTAGACCAGTCCTTTGAGGCGGGCCAGCGCACCAAGTCTTGTGCAGAGTTCTGGTCCACCATGTGAGGAGGGTGAACCAGGCCTCCACTATGTGAGGAGCGTGGGCCAGGCTTCCACCCTGGACTTAGAGTGTTGGCCCTCCTTGGAGGACTGGTCTACCCACTGACCCCAATCGGTAGAACAGCCTTCCCCAGAAAAACAGCCCTCCAAACTGGCACTCATTCCGTCAGAACAACTGGCTCGACTGGTTGTTCCATCAAAATGTTAAAGGGATTTGTTGGCTGGAGCTCGAAACAAAACACAAAACCCGTTTCATGCACATCTCTAGTGATTTGTGCAGAAATAACTAAATTATATAGGAATTTTATGATACCAGGGCCTGGTTTAGACCAATACCTGCCATCACAGTTACAATGTTTGTCTCTTCAGATGAATATTGCTGTAACTGTCAGCAGTCCAGGAAGGGAGGAATGAGTGATGCTCCGGAGTAGGACTTACATAGGAACATAGGACTTCTTACCCATTTTGTAATGTTATGGGGCCTTTTAAGTCTAGGTCCTTGGCATGTCTTAATCCGGCCCTGGTTATCATGCATATTAATGTTGAAGCCAAGATTAACTGGCATGCCAGTGTTAATACATAAATGAGTCACTACATGTAGGAAGCCCATTTAAACATTAATTGGCATCTATGCCTTATATAGCATCCCTGCCCTGCTCTCCATGATTTCTGCCCTGCCATCTGTTACCTTTCTGCTCCTGAATGTTAGATCTTTATCTCTGAGTAGATAGTTGTCTGCAGCCTAGGTAGCTGAACAAAAGCATGCAGGGGTAAATAGAAAGGTGAGCTGCTTCAGGCCCTGACTTGGAACCTTCCATATGCTTTTAATCCATTCGCAGCAGTGGGAGCCTTTTGAAGTCGCTCTTCTCCCCTGTGCTGCTTCCCCTACTGCCCAGCTGTCATCTCCTAAGTTCTGCTCCCTGACACTGTTGTGGAATACTCCTCTAAGAGCTCCGTTATGCTTTACCTTAATGCTGTAGCCTCAGGGGACGTAGAGTGACGACAGGACTGACAAATGGTGCAATCTGCTCTATACAGCTGTGAAAAGGAAAGTGGAGGAAGGGCAGGAGAGCAAGCGAGCACACGTCTAGATCTTTTCCCGTTCAGCCTGCACTGGGCCCATCTCTGATGCTTCAGAGGACTCTGGTATACTTGGCAATGAAAAGCTAAGATTCGGAATAAAATTTATTTTCTGTTTCTGTGTAGCTGTGGGGAGTGTTCAGTTTACTGCAGGGCCCTGTCTGGTCTTAATTCAAGCCAGGGATTCTGCCATGGCCGGCTCTGAATGCAAGGCCTCAACCTGTAAAACACAGAGGAATAAGAGTGCCTTTTAGGTTGTGCAGCTTACTTAAATGCACCATTTCTTATACCCTTAATAATCATTCTCATATGGAAGGTGGCTGTACATACACCTATAACAGATAGTCATTCTAGCAGCTGTCAAAAGGTGAATACCATTTCCAAATCCTTGTGTAATATAATATATTTTATGTAACAGAAAAGTATTCTCAATAGGTCTAAGATAAAATGTAATTAGCCATGTCCCTGATACAGTCTAAAATCAGACTCCAAAACCAGATCATTTTAGGACCTTGAAATTTCAAATACAGATAGGAATTGTACTACTGTACCCATGTTCAAGCCACCTAATGGTGCAACGGTAAAATGTCTTGATTAGCAAGCCAGAGGTTGCCAGTTCAAATCCCCACTGGTATGTTTCCCAGACACACCTATATCAGGCAGCAGCAATATGGGTAGATGCTGAAAGGCATTATTTCATGCTGCGTGGGAGATGGCAATGGTAAACCCTTCCCGTATTCTACCAGAGACAACCACAGGGCTCTGTGGTCGCCAGGAGTTGACACCGACTTGACAGCACACTTTTCACTTTACCCGTGTTCAATGTAACATGTGAATCTCAACCTGCATACACTGTACATGGAGTGTACAAGTGTTGAAACTAACATGTGAACAGGGCTAGAATGCTAAAGCAATCATGGTTCTAGCTGCAGCCCACACAGTTTTGAAATCCAACCTAACTGTAACACCCCACCTTAAAACATATGACTTCAATATTACTCCAAAATAAATCACCATTGCACCTTATGAAACCCCACTGGTTCTTAAATAATAATTAAAAATACAGAAGACCTTGTAATTTTTTATGGCCCTATGGGTATTCTTGATGCCTAGAACTTAGCCAATATTTTCTTGCAGCAGCTTTCTAAGAAGCATGTTTCCTGTTCCAATCTTTGCTGTACATAAGAACAGCCCTGGTGGATCAGGCCCAAGGCCTGTCTAATCCAGCATCCTGTTTTCCCACAGTGGCTCACCAGATGCCTCTGAGGAACCCACAGGCAGGAGGTGAGGGCATGCCCTATTTCTTGCTGTTGTTCCCCTGCAACTGGTATTTAGAGGCATCTTGTCTCTGAGGCTGGATGTGACCTATAGCCTCCTCCACGCTTGTCCTGAATTTGTCCTAGCCCCTTTTAAAACCATCCAAGCTAGTGGGCATCACCACATCCCATGTCAGAGAATTCAATAGATTAATTATGCACTGTGTGGAAAAAGTACTTCCTTTTGTCAGTATTAAATTTCCTGACCTTCCGTTTCATGGGATGACCCCCTGGTTTTTATGTTGTGAGAGAGGAAGAAGGTTTTTTCTCTCTGTATACTCTCTCTACTCTATGCATAATATTATACACCTCTATCATGTCATCAGTAAATAATCCTTTATTTCATATTAAACCCACCTGCATTATGTTGATGTAGTAGTCAGTTTCCCCAGAGAACCTTGCACTGGTCACTTTCATCCAAATTTAAAACAAGTTCTAATCAGTTCTAATCTAATCAGACTACTTTCCTTTCTCTGTCTCTGCAACTGGACTAAATTTGGTTCAAATCGAGGTCCTCAAGTTAGATCTCTTGCACCTCAAATGTTCATGCGTCCGCCATCTTTGATCGGGGTGGATGACATCATTACAAACTACGCCACTGAGGTGTCCCTGTGTGTCACTCACTACAACTGGACCAAATTTGGTTCAAATTAGTTAGATCACATGTCCACCATCTTGGATCGGGGTGGGTGACATAATCACAAACTACACCATTGGGGCATCCCTATGTGTCCATACAGTTATAGCAAATTTGGTTCAAATTGGTTAGAATGTCCACAGGTTAGCCCACTTGCACCTCCAAAGTTTACGTGTCTGCCATCTTGAATCGGTGTCTTGAATGACATCATCGCAAACTATGCCATTGAGGTAACCCTGTGTGCCACTCATTGCAACTGTACCCAATTTAGTTCAAATGGGTTAGACAGTCCACAAACTAGCCAACTTGTGCTTCAGACGTCCACGCGACCACCACCTTGGATTGGGGTGGATCATCACAAACTATGCCATTGAGGTGTCCCTATATGTCCCTACAGCTGCAGCAATTTTGATTCAAATCAGTTAAGCGGTTCACAAGTTAGCTTATTTGCACCTCAAAAATTGATGTGTCCGCCATCTTGAATTGGAGTAGATGACATCATCACACACCACGCCATTAGGGCATCCCTATGTGTCCCTATAGCTGTAGCAAATTTGGTTTGAATTGGTTAGGCGGTTCACAAGTTAGCCCACTTGCACCTCAAAAGTGTGTGTCTGCCATCTTGGATCGCGGTGGATGACATCATCACAAACTGCGCCATTGAGATGTCCCTACAACTGTACCCAATTTGGTTCATATTTGTCCAGGCGTTGCAAAATTGATAGGGGACACACACACATGGACGGACGGACGGACACACACAAAATGTCTGGTGATCTCATAAGCATTCTGAAAGTAGGCTAAAAAAGGGAACATAACAAGACTCTTCTTAAAATGTTGAGCATTTGACTTTAACAGTAGATTTGGGAACCTCCCATGATCACCCTGGCTCAGGGCACATCTAGGGGAAGAGAGATCAGTGAAATTCACCCCCTGTTCAAATGCCGGGGCTACAATAGTCAGGAAGCCTTACGCAGCATGGGTATTTCTTCCCATTATGCACTGCACACAGTCAGGATGTTAGCCGATCTATCTATCTATCTGTCTGTCTATCTATCATATTTCTATACCACCTGATATGTAAATCTCTAGGCATTGTACAAATCCCAACATTAAAATCACAAGTTAAAATACATAACATGATAAAAACAATATAAAACAAATGATTAAAATTCTAATTAAAAGCTTGTGAGAACAGGAAAAGAGTTTTGTCTGTTTAAATGCTGTGGGTTTCAGTGCTTATGCAAACTGTATATAGGAGTGCCTACACACAGTAAAGAGGACCGTGGACCTGTCCTATGCTCTTGTTTCCTTTCTTTTAAATGTTCGCTAACTGTGCAATGCACTCAAGTGCCATTCTTGCTCCTAACATTTCTGTAAGCCACAGGCTTCTCCAGTGCTGCTGTGTGCATTGGAAAGTGATGATAATAATAAAATGTACTGCTTGTTCTTGATGGCATTTAAGATATACATAAATATAATCTTCTGATGGTAAA
The DNA here is from genome assembly GCF_027244095.1 of Hemicordylus capensis. Classification (NCBI taxonomy): domain Eukaryota; kingdom Metazoa; phylum Chordata; class Lepidosauria; order Squamata; family Cordylidae; genus Hemicordylus; species Hemicordylus capensis. The sequence goes on along the minus strand of NC_069660.1, from coordinate 32,917,943 downwards.
ATCCAGGTTGAGGGGAGAAACATTTAATCAGATAGGTGTAATCTCTAAGGGAAGCGAGTGCTTGATTTTTAATTCGGCATTTTCCCTTTGATGAAAACTTTTTCCCCATCAATGTTGTTTATGTAGAATTTATATGAAGCCTGGGTTTAGGTAATCAGCTTTAATATTTATACTCCTAGGGAAAAAAGTAGAATCATTAGCGAGTGTGCATAATTAATGAATAAATTATCTGGCTTTTTTTCTTTTCCTCCAGGTATAAGGAAATGCTAGATCTAGTGACATCACCCAGCTTGACTGTAAATAGAGAACACCCTGACTTTCTGAAGCTTAACCTTTCTAACACTTATGCCACGGTTCCAGATGACATAGAAGGTAAGCTGGTGGCTCTTTTTATTGGTTATTACCTTTAGACACCTAGCAGATGGGTGTGTGTGTGTGTAGCTGAAAAAGCAGGACAGGTGGGCATGTGGCCTAGGTTTGTGAGAATTAGGGCTTAAGAGGCGTTTCTTTTTAATGCATTAAGCAACTCTAATTATTTCCTGTTAATTATATTGGGAGTGATTATCTTCAGTTGTATAATTGCTTTTTTGCTTAAAATATTTGGAAAGTTCTTTAGCTCAGTGATGGAATGTTTGCTTCATATGTATGAGGCCCTTATTTCGACCTCCTCCCACCCCATGGCATTTCCTGAAGTGATGCTCTTATTCAGACTTGACCTGTCGGTCCAATAAGGGCTGTTTTCAACATGACTTTTCCTTGCATATACTTTTTAATGCATGGATAAGGAAGCAGATTAAAAATGACTGGAGAAGAGAGTGTTTAATGTCATAATGGTTAGCCTTGATGGATCTGATATGAGCCATTGACAGACCCACTTCAAGGAGCTTTTCTGATTGCACATGCTAGATGTAATCTGACTGTTTTGATATTATCATGGCTTTTAGTAACTTTGTGCCATCTCTTTGCATCATAAATGTCAGCATTGACTCATCAGCTCCTTTGTATCTTTTGTCGGACGTTAGAAAGGAAAGGGATGTCTTAAATGTGAATTGTTCACCTTGGTCCTACATGTTCTGATTTGGGCCTTGGACTTTACCAATATATATTTTTCAGCTGTTTCTGTTTACCAAGGAGAGTGGCTACTTTACTTGTTTACTAACCACCCCCACCCCACCCACCCCCACACGTACGATATTACTATAGTAGTAATATCCTAGCTGGCATCCTGAGTAAAATACTCAGTATTACTACTCAGTAGTTACTCTAAAGGACTAATAAATTTCAATATGACTTCCTTTAGTAAAATTGGGCAGGATGTCATGTACTGTTTGTGGGGGAGGGAGATGTTGGGAATCTCTCTAAAAAACCAAAACCTGTTGATGTGCACACATAATTCCTCTGGGGAGTGAGCTGAAACCAGATTTCTATAAATTAATTTTTTAAAAAAAATTGGGGAATGGATGCATTGTTAATTGATCTCACATATATAAATCCATGAGGGACATGCTGAGGCAATGCTTCACTACCATCACCCTGTAACTGTCCTACCATTTTGTAAAATGTTGCTGAGTATGAGTTTAAATTTCAGCAGTTTTATATTCTCGTTGTGAGATGATTAAACCAGGGGTGACACCAGGAAAAAAACTGAGCAGGGGGGCACAGAAGGGGGCTATTAGACTTTAGATTTCTGAAACAGAAATGGAGGCACTGTGGGGGTGGCGGGGACAAGCCATTTTATAGGGGACACCTTTTGTTTCATTTATATCCTGAACTTATGTCTATCCTGCACTCATGGGGCTACATAGCCAAAGATGTTGAGCATTCCCCCCCACCCACGGAGCAGCCCTTCGATTAAACACATTTTTTTTAAAAGGCAAACTGTTTTACTCAGTTTTTAATGTTCAGTAGGAGAAGAGCCTTCAGCAGCATGTTGTGTGTGTGTGTGTGTGTGTGTGTGTGTGTGTGTGTGTGTGTGTGTGTGTGTGTGTGTGTGAGAGAGAGAGAGAGAGAGAGAGAGAGAGAGAGAGAGAGAGAGAGAGAGAGAGAGAGATGGGACATATATGTAGATAGGGTGTGCACGGAACTGGCTGGCCCGGTTCAGTTCAAGTGCGAACTGCAAAAAAAATTGCTGCCTTGCATGCTCAAATGACCTCTATGAGGCCCTGGGCCATGCCAGGCCTCGCAGAGGCCATTTGTGCATGCGCAGTGGCAGGCAAAATGGCTGCTGCGCCAAATTACAGAGGCCCAAATGGGCCAAAAAGAAAGGTTTTACGGGCCGCAGCAGTGATAAACAAGGCCGGTGGAGGGAAGGAGAACCTTTGCGGACACCACACACACACACACACACACACACACACACACACACCCTTTTGGAAGCCCCCCGAAGGGGCTACAGGTAATTAAAAAAAAATTAAAATAAAAAAAAATTCACAAACTGGTGTGGGGTTTGGTTCTGGACCAGACAGAACTGGGGGGCGGGGGTTCGGTTCATCCCCAAACCAGTTCACACATCCCTATGTGTAGAAGCTAGTTAGTGAGTGTGTGCGAGTTAACCTAGTAACCAGGCACAGAAGGTACAAACAGGGAGGGATTTAAAATAAGGGCAGGTGAGACAGAGAGAGGAGAAGGGGAGTTAGTTGCGTGGGTGTAGGAGGTGTTTTGGGCTGAGGGTTGAGAGATTGGTTTGTGTGTTCTAAACAGGAAAGATTGTTCGGGAGTGTGGTATGGAACTTGAAGGGTGAGTGTGTCGAGTCAGGGGGACCAGCAGTGTACTGGGCTGCTCCTAGTAACAGACAAGAAGGTCTGGAAGAATTCACTAAGTTTATAAACCCAGTTTTAATTACCTCTATCCCAGGTGCCTCCCCCACCCCATACGTTACATTTTATCCAGATGAAAAGAAACGCTCAAAGTTGAACAGAGGATGTACCTAGTCACTTGGTAGAGACGCTTGTGTGTCCTGTTTTGCAGAGATCTTTATTCTAATCAGTAAATAATAAGCTTATTCTTGTTTTCATTTTATATCTCCAAGTTTTGTTTCGTTTTATATCCTGAACGTATATGCCTATCCTGCATTTGTGAGGCTACGCAGCCAAAGATGCTGAGTACCGTGAGCAGGGTAACAAGAATTTATATGGTGGCAGCGAGGGGGAAATTTTTTTTAAACCAAAACATACATTCCCAGAAGACTAAATTGTCAGAAAGTGTGCCGTCGTGTCAGTGTCTTCTCCTGGCGACCACAGAGCCCTGTGGTTGTCTTTGGCAGAATACAGGAGGGGTTTACCATTGCCATCTCCCACGCAATATGAGATGATACCATTCAGCATCTCCCTATATCGCTGCTGCCCGATATTGGTGTTTCCTATAGTCTGGGAAACATACCAGTGAGGATTCGAACTGGCAACCTCTGGCTTGCTAGTCAAGTCATTTCCCTGCTGCGCCATTAGGTTGTCATATCGTCATGTTCTATTGTCATAGGACAATATAAAAAAACAAATCACCTCCCTGGAATTGAGAGAGGCATCAAGGAAGGACCCTGACAGGGTGTCAGGTGGAGCTCAAACCATGATCTTTGGAGAAATAATAGAGTTGTTACAAGCACACAAGATGGCCCGTTTCCATTGGTGTTGGAGGGAGTACGAGTGCTGCTGCGAAAACAACAATGGGTAGCAACCACAGTGGTGCTCACAAGAGGACCTTTTGTGGTTGCGATGCTTCACAGAGTTGCACTAGCGGAAGAGGAGCCACCCAAATGCACAGGGGCGTAGATTGGAGTGAGGGAGTTAATGAAGAAAATAGGGAGAGGTGGATCTGGGGGGCCAGGTTCTTTGAACCCACCCGCTCAATTATAGCTACACCTCTGAAAATGCATGTTGCTCAGTGAGTTCCCTGCTAGCACAAGAGGTTGTGCCGCATAAGAACCAGTGCAAAAGAGAGGTGGATTTCTTGTGCAGTGACTACACAATATGTCATTATGATATTATAACAGCATTTATGCTAGCACAAAACTAGCCTGGATCTTATCCAAAGAGTCCTGTAGCAACTTAAAGACTAATACATGTATTATAACATACCCTTTGGTGTATGTTATAATATTGTATTATATTGTATACCCTGACAATTTTTTTTTTAGATTTAGGAGCCAGCCCCCAAACTTGACAAAATTACTGGACTTCATGACACACTGTGCAGGGTGTGTGTGTGTAAATGTGTTATTTGGGGGGTGGGGTTACCACCCCCACCACCACTACTCCCCACACACCAAGAGCTTAAATGTGTCAAATCCCTTCTCCGTCAGAAGAAATACAAAGCTGTAAAATGGCTGATGAGAAAACTAAAGAGTTTTAGACATATTTCCCCCTCAGAAGCAGAAGGGGTTATGAATGTTTTGAGGGAGTATTCTTCAAACTGAGACATTTTCCAGTCTTTTTGTTCAAGTCCTCCTTCCTCCTTTCTCCCAGCCCTCACCACAGATATGCATTAGCTCCGCCCACCTGGTTGTCTGTTTAGTGCCCTCTAGGTTTATGAACATTCCTCTCCACTGAGTTGCATTGTGGTAGTTTTGAGGGTGGGATTACCCTCTTAGATTTTCTTAAAGTTCAGATTTGTTGTGAAACCAACAAATTTTGCAGGTTTCCCCAAATCTACTGGTACCTCCCTCTCACCCTCGAGTATGCTGCTTTTGCATCTGCAAGTTCATATAAGATCATTCTTCCTTTGAATATCCTAGTCTAGGCAGTTATATTTTCTAGGCGCCATGGCTCCCTAGCGCTGGGGATTTGTCAAGCCTTGGACTATGGAAGCTTATGCTATAATAAATGTATTGGTCTGAAGCAACAAAAACAACCATAAATATGGTTGTTATATGTGAGTCTTTCTCACACAGCTTTCCCTCTGGTAATACTGCTGTGTTGGCATGTCTTAAAAAATTAGATCTCAGATGCTGACACTGCTGCTGTCATTGCCGAATACTTATTTCTCTCTCTCACAGACACACATGCACCCTTCTCTCCCTCAGATCTGTGGTCTGAAGTCTCATACTTGGCAGGTACCGAGGACACATTCTTTTGGTGGTTGAGGTTAGGGGATGGAAACTTATCCGCCTTCCCTCAGTTCCCATCTTCTCTCCTCGCCCCCATCCTTTGTTCATACTGTCCAAGTGAAGGGAGCAGAAAGAATGTTTAAATCTGTTTTTAAAATTATTGGCGAATGATGCGGCTGAACTAGTTTTTGCTGGTATACAATTCCAGCTATTGTTTGCTGCGGTTAGGGCCCAACAATCTTCCTGTTGGAGCAGAACTAGAAGAAGGCACTGGCTTATTCACTACAGTATTTAACCCTTTACCTTCAGTGCTGTTTTAAGGCATTAATGATTTAGTAGAAACCTTGATCATGATCCTTCCTGGGGCTTAAAGCAACACTGAACAGACAGAAAGTCTGGAAGATGCTAATGTGGCACCTGGCAAACCTCATCTGCCATCAGTATGTGATCTGTGGAAGCTGTGCCTCCCAGCAGGCTCCAAAATGAGGTTCTGCGAGAGCCTTGCATTGCGTTCCCAGTCTTACTCAACATGCATGCACAGTCCATTTGTGCAGCTGTGAATCATGAGTTTGCAGTGCTGGATTATGGAGATAGCTGTGGAGTAGCTACTCAACACATGCTTAAAAGGGAGACCCAGCTCTGTTTGTCTTGGTCGTCTCAGATTCTTATTCTTATTCTTATTTATTTACACAGTCAGACAGGTGTTATTGACTGCTTTGTTTTATCCAGACATTGAGTCCTTCCCAAGGACCTGGGATGGCTGAATTTTATTGTCAATGTTGTTGCTGTTGTTATAGATATCGTCGCAAAATATAGGCTGTTCCGAGTAAAGTTGCTTTTTGTAATTGGCTGATGGTGATTTCTGTGGCCCCTATGGCCACATATTATTATTTCTTGTTTACACAGTCAGATAGGTGTTATTGACTGCTTTGTTTTATCCAGACATTGAGTCCTTCCCAAGGACCTGGGATGGCTGAATTTTATTGTCAATGTTGTTGCTGTTGTTATAGATATCGTCGCAGAATATAGGCTGTTCCCAGTAAAGCTGCTTTTTATAATTGGCTGGTGGTGATTTCTGTGACCCCTATGGTGTTGAGGTACTCTTCAAGGTTTTTTGGAACTGCACCCAGGGCGCCAATTACCACTGGGATTATTTTGGTCTTTTTCTGCCACAGCCTTTCAATTCCAATTTGTAGATCTTTGTATTTGGTGATTTGTTCTATTTCTTTTTCTTCTGTTCTGCTATCTCCTGGTATTGCTATGTTGATTATTTTGACTTGTTTTTCCTTCTTCTCAACTACAGTTATATCTGGTGTATTGTGTGGCAGATATTTGTCTGTTTGTAGTCGGAAGTCCCATAATATTTTTACATCTTCATTTTCTTCAACTTTTTCAATTTTATGGTCCCACCAATTTTTGGCTACAGGTAGCTTGTATTTTTTGCAGATGTTCCAGTGTATCATCCCTGCTACTTTGTCACGCCTTTGTTTGTAGTCAGTTGTGCGATCCTTTTACAACAGCTGATTAGGTTGGCCACGGTTTCATCTGCTTCTTTACAAAGGCGGCACTTGCTGTTTGTGGTTGATTTTTCGACTTTTGCTATAATTGCATTTGTTCTTAGTGCCTGTTCTTATGAAGCCAGTATTAAACCCTCTGTTTCTTTCTTCAAGTTGCCATTCTTAAGCCATTGCCAGGTCTTGGTGATGTCTGATTTTCCACTTATATTGTGCAAATATTGACCATGCAGTGGCTTCTTTTTCCATTTTTCTGCTTGGTTCCTTACTTGTTCTTTCTTGTAGGCCTGCTTTCTTTCATTGGTGTTGAATAGTTTCGCATTATAGACCATTTGAAGTGCATCTTATTCACTGTCCTTTATATATTCTTCAAGGCCTCTTTTCTCCTCCTCTACTGCTTGATGGACTTGCAGCATTCCTCTTCCACCTGAGCTGCGAGGGAGGTAGAGCCTATCTACATCACTGCGGGGGTGCAGAGCATGATTGATGGTCATGATTTTCCTGGTCTTACGTTCTAGCGTCTCTAGCTCTGCCTGGGTCCAGTCTATTATTCCTGCAGTGTATCTGATAACAGGTATAGCCCAGGTGTTTATGGCTTATATGGTGTTCCCGCCATTGATTTTGGACTTGAGGATTTTTCTAACTCTCCTGATGTATTCACTTCCATTTTTTCTTTTATCTTCAGTGTGTGCGATGTTATCAGCCTGGAGAATGCCCAAGTATTTGTAATGCTCTTTCTCTTCCAGGTTCTTGATCTTGCTTCCATTGGGCAGTTCTATTCCTTCTGTTTTTGTTATTTTCCCTCTGTTCATTATTAATGCAGCACACTTGTCTAGTCCAAACTCCATTGCTATATCACTACTGACAGTGTTTAGCAGTGATTCGATTTCTGACTGGGACTTTCCATACAACTTCAGACCGTCCATGTACAGCAGATGGTTGATTTTACTTGATGTTTTAGATGTTTGGTATCCGAGGCCTCTTTTGTTTAGTATTTGTGAAAGTGGGGTCATGGCGATTACAAACAACAGAGGGGATAGTGAGTCCCCTTGGAAAATGCCTCTTCTAATGCTAACCTGTCCAAGTGTCTCGCCATTGATTGTTAACTGTGTACTCCACATGCTCATTGCTTTTTAAAATAAATATCTGAATGTTTTTGCTGACACCAGTTGTTTCTAAACATTTTAGTATCCATGTGTGAGGCAATGAATCGAAGGCTTTCTTGTAGTCAATCCATGCAACACTTAGATTGGTTTTTCTTCTCTTGCAGTTTTCTAAAATCATTTTGTCAATCAGCAGCTGGTCTTTTGTGCCTCTGGTGTTCGGGCGATTTCCTTTCTGTTCAACTGGAAGCTATTTGTTAGTTAATAAGTGTTGCATCACTTCATCTGCTATTATTCCAGTTAAGAATTTGAACATGGTTGGCAGACAGGTTATCGGTCTACAATTACTTGGAACTGCACCTTTTGCTGGGTCTTTCATGATGAGATGAGTTTTCCCAGTTGTTAGCCATTGTTCAATATCACCTCCTTGCAAAATGTGATTGAACTGTTTTGATAGTTGTTTATGAAGGCTTGTTAGGTGTTTAAGCCAAAAGCCATGCAGTTCATCGTCACCTGGAGCAGTCCAATTTTTAATTTTCTTTGCTCTTTCACTTATTAATTCTGGTGTTGTTATTAGATCTTGCATTTGTTGGTTACATTTTTGACCTCTTTCATCCAGCCTGCTTTTTTATTATAATCTATTGGATTGTCCCATAATTTCCCCCAGAATTGCACTGTTTCTTCTTTATTTGGTGTTTCTACGTTTCTTGCAGTTTCTCCTTCTATGCTTTGGTAGAAACATCTCTGATTCGACTGGAATTGGAGATTCTGCCTGTGTTGTGTAGTTCTGGCTTCATATCTGCTAATCTTCTTTGACACTGCTGTTATTTGCTGCTTTATTATTTCCAGGACTTCTCTAATTCTCCTTGAATCTAGGTGGTATTTTTTGGATCAGATACTGTTTGGTGTTTTCATTCTTCAGTTTCTTGTCTTTCATATCTTTCAATTTACTAGCATCTGATCTAAGCCTGGAGATTTTATTTTCTAATCTAATCTTCCATTTAGGTGATGTACTACTTTCTTTTTTGACAGGTCCATTGATCTTATATCCGAGCTCTTGTGTTGTTATTGTTGCTGCACTGTACATTAGTTGGTTTGTTTCTTGCAAATTATTGGTTGTTATTTCTGCAAGTGCAGCATTGACATCTTTTAATACCTGAGCAAGTTGTTTTTTGGCAACTGTTTTTAGAGCTGGAAGTCGAACCGTGGTGGTTGTTTGGTTCATGTGCTCAGTTATTTTTTGCTTTAGTTCTTGTTGCTTTCCCGTTAAACGGCATTTGGGTTTTTGAGGTGAAGGCAAAGGGAAGGTTGCCTGGTTTTGATTTTGAAACAGTTCAGCAACGGTGGTATCCTCTATTTCCAACACCTCCTCCACCTGCGCCTGAGCAACTTCTTCAATTGGTGGTAATTCTTCTTCCATATCTTGAGCCTGTGTTGCTCTTTGCAGTTCTTCCAGCTCAACTCCTGTGAATACTTTATTTCTTATTATGAATCTTCTCTGGTCTGCTAGCCTTTGTTCTGTTATTTATGTATCTGGATGCTTCTCTTTCCAAATTTGGTACATTCTTTTAAAATAACCTCTTCTAGTTGGACTAGACTTGTAATAGCAGATCATTATTACCTTATTGGCATTTTTCGTATATTTTTTCGGTTAAGCGACGTTTCTTCCAGTAACTTTGCTGTCTTCAGCCCTGGTTGCTCAACTGATGATCCTGAGTCCTGTTGCCCACTTCCCACCAGATGTCCAGGGACTCCAGCACCTGGCACGGTCCTTGTTGACCCGGGCAACGACCGATCTGGTATAGATTTATTAAAGTTATGTCTCACCATATTGTTGATGGGAGAGGCACTCTTTGTCTGGCTCCTCTGGTGAGACCTGTCCAGTATGGTTGGACCTCTGGCATAGCTCTCACCTTCCTCAGAGCACGCAAGCCCCACAACCACGCCAAGGTAGTGCCTCACTGGGGGCATTATTATTATTATTAGTAGTAGTAGTATTAGTATTATATTAAAATCTGTATACCACCCTTCCAATATACAGATTTCAATAAAATAATAGTAACCTGTAAGCTCAGCAGATGTATGGAATGACTATAACAGGATGATCCTGTGTGTATGCTGTCTTACAACTTAACCGGAGTTTTCCAAGGTCTCCAGGCCAGACTCCATGTTACGTTAAGCATGTCATTGGCAGTGTTCTCTCCAATTTTTTTTCCATCTCTGTGTGAAATGAGTTGTGTTCTGGGCGGCAGTTTCAAGGCAGTGTGGGCACACATGCATTCAGAGTGGGGCCTTCCTGATTCAACCTAAATGAGATCTAAAATTAACTGAGCGGACATTAAAAAATGTGTGTGTGCAGGCACATGCCTTATAGGGAACATTGGTCGTTGGCCTTTGGTTTTTATTTCCTAAGTAGCAGCTGCAACAGGTAAGGGAATTGGGATCAAAGTGTGGGGAAGAAGGGGATATTTAACCCTTTGCCACCAGTCTGGTCCCAATTGGAATCCCACCCCCATCCTCTGCAGCTGCAGTCTTGACCCAGGAGGGAAGCTACAATTTGTGCTAGGTTGACCAGAAAACATGGGGACAGAGGTCCCCATGGTATGTCTTAGTAGATGGTGGTGTCATATGTTTATGTACCTGCTCTTTGGTGGAATGGTGAGATAGAAGCTAGATTGAGTTCAGTTATAGAGCCTATGAGCACTAACTCTTAAAGAGTTTAAGATGATAATGCTACTCGGGACAAAGGCATCCTTTGGACTGGATGTCCAGGGGAAGTCTGGTCCTCCAAACCGGGGAGGGCAAATGTCCCACAGGGGGCTGGGGAGTGTGCATCGCTGGGCTGATCTGTGCTGGGGCCGAGTGCAAAACGCTGAGGCAGCTGCAGCTAGCCTGTAGCCTGCTTACCCGATCTCCTCTTGTGTGTGCGGTTGCAGGGGGCTGAGGGCCAAGAGCAGCCAGGCCGGATGGCTATGAAGGCCATGGCGGCTGTGGCAAGCCTGGGCTGGGCCTGGACAGCCCAGGTGACAAGCAAGCGTGCCACGTTTTTTATGAAGGCAAAAGGTAAATTTCTCCACATATGGGTGGAATTATGGTTGGGGGGCAGGTGGGGGTACAGTTCTAGAGACTTTTGTCATTTTCTGCCATTAAATAAGCCTCGTGTTAGACTCTTTTCAAATGAAAAAAACCAAACATTTATTAAAATTAAACAGACTGAGCAATATGTTTCAAATTAAATATATGGTGCCCCCACCCACCCTTCCCTACATCTGTGCCCGATGCCAAACCAATCTGGAAATACGGAAAGGGTGAGTGATAACTCACACAAGCCCCATGCTTTCTGTTGAGGCAGGCATAGAGTTCTCCGAGGAGGCCGTGGCAGACAGGACAGAGGGCACGCCGCACAACGCACTGATATATCTGTGACCAGCGCTGGCTCTCTGCTTCCATCCTTTCCTCTCCATACTCATGTGGCAGGCATGAGAGCTCTCCCATTCTGGAGAGCTTCACCGAGGCAGACAGAAGAGATTAGAGAAGCCTCCACAAGCCCTGCCCACCCGCCAAACAGCTGATCGTCAGGTGTGGGGGAGGGAGCGGCAGCCCCAATCTGCACGGGAAGCACAGAGAGAGAGAGCCCCTCTTTGTCTTGTGTTGTCTAGTGATGCCAGTCCGGGCCACAGAGTGTGGGCCTCAGTGCTATGCAGCCCTGCTGCTACTCCGCTCTCCCTCTCATTCACATTGCCTCATGTGACATGTGCGTGATTGCTCACACTCAAACATTCTGCGTTTTCTCTGTGATCCCATGGAACTGAAGCATATCTACAGGCCTGAGGGGTCATAATTGAGTAGTAGAATATTTTATTCATTCATTCATTCATTCATTTTCTATACCACCCTTCCAAAAATGGCTCAGGGAATATGCACTCAATTGTCTGATTAAATAAATAATATAGTTTCGTATATGGTAGGTTTTTTAATGCCTGAGACAGAGGAGAAGAATGGTTATACTGAGTGTGGAGTGGGTAGACTCTGGCCTAGTTTTGGCGTGACCCCTTAACCATGATTTCACTATCATGAACAAGTGTAGGGTTAATGCACTCTGATCCCTCCATTCCTGGTTTGAGGAAACCACATCTTGCTATGATGTCAGTATTTGGTAAACCACTGATTGCCTCCAAGGCAGAATTGGAAACCCAGTTCAAACTGTGATTTTCAGTTCTGGATTGGAAGCAAAGCATGGTTTGCAGTAACCCTAGTTTGCCTGATCAGGGTGTCATGGCAAAATTTAGCTTGCTCAAACCAGGCAGAGAGGGGATAGGAGTTCATGATTAGTGACCAAGGAGAGTATAAAGCCAAAGCTTTTCATACTGCCCAAATATAGATTGACTGTTGTTTCTGAACGGAGCAATTCTTTCTGTTCCCAATTTACTACAATTGGTATCAGCAGGATCAGATTTGTAAGAGAAAGGTGTAAAATGTTAGTAAATATATTACTAGACAAGCCCTATTCACACATTATGTTCAATGTGTGTACAATCTTGGTACAGTATACATGTACAACTCTCTCTATATATACAGTTTGTTACATTCAGTTTACATACAGTAGTACACTTCCTATCTGTACCATGTATTTGAAGGACCAGTGCACAGGTTCACTTTTAAAATGAAAGTATATACTGTCATTCACAAAAACACCATGTACGTGTATACAGATACCTGAATGCACATACAGCATAATGTCTGAATAGGACTATACTTGTCTGTGGATCCATGTTCTTTGCTCTTACAGGGGAAAAGGAAAGATCAACTGAAAGCAGACAACTTAGAACCATGGGGCTAAATTTTGATTTTCAAAGGCAATAAAACATCAAAGGCAAGCAACATTATTTTAGAGGATCATTTCCAAGGGAGAACCAGCAATGTATATAGAAATATATCATCTGTAAAAACACGTGCAGAATATTTTGGAAATGTTTTTGCAGGGTTTACAGAATAACAATATTATGTGAGCCCATAGGATTCTTTCCTTATATTTGATTTTCAATGTATTTGCATATTTCATTAAATAAAACATGCCTGAGATGTTTAATTCACTATCTTATGAATTGCTGAATAAACTAAAGTTCTCTCATTTTAGATGACTTCCTAATGAGGATAATCCTCTTGTGGTGATGGGGGCAAATTTGGGTAACTCTATGATTGTCTCTTGCTCAGTAGTAACTGAATGCTAAACAGCAAATTAAATTAGCAGCAGCAGAGTCCTATTTCCCTGAATATATGCAAGAAGTTGCAGCACATGCTGTGTTTGGCCATGTGTTATATTGTATACCTCATAAAAAGGGCTGGAAATGTCCCTGTCTGATGAAAATCTGGGTTCTTTCACCCTTTCACAGCTGGAGAGAATGTTTACACGTAGAAATGCAAAGTTTCATTTCTGGCCTTAATTGATTGTTTGTATGAATGTTGTCCTTCATGCTACTGCATGAAGTAGCCTGAGTTGCTAGTTAGTCTGGCATACTGAGTTGCATTGTTGCTCGTGATGGAAATATATACATTATACAGAAATATACGAGCCTCTTCCCCAGTCCCAGTTTTTAGCCTATTTGTTGCAGTATAAAGTTGGCAATCAAGATGGCAATATGTGTTATAGGCTAAAACCCAAAGACGGTTTTTGCTTATGCAGTCCTTACAAAGATGTTTGGGTTGCAATCCTATATACAGTTACCTGGGAGAAGTAAATTCCATTGTACTCGGTGAGTACAATGTACAATGTGCATAGGATGCCCACATTGTACAGTATGCATAGGATTGTGCTGTTGGCTTCCTAACCACAACTACAAGTAGTTGTTGAAGTTGTGTGCTGTGGTTCTGCAGTACCTCATAAATCGTCAAATTATTCTGAAGTTTAGCCTGCTAGATACTCCAGAGACCCTGAAAGAACAATCAGGCCCAAGTTACCTGAATTAATTCCAGGGTTGATTAGATTTAAATCACTTTTCTGCAAGACTCAATTTTAGTGATTTAAATCACAATTTAAATCACTAATCAGGAAGATTACATAAGCACATCCCTGCTGGATCAGGCCCAAGGCCCATCTAGTCCAGCATCCTATTTCACACAGTGACTCACCAGATGCCTCTGGGAAGCCCAAAGGCAAGAGCTGAGGGCATGTCCTCTCTCCTGCTGTTGCTCACCTACAACTGGTATTTAGAGGCATCTTGCCTCTTAGTCTGATTGGTCTATAGCCCGCAGACTAGTAGCCATTGATAGACCTGTCCTCCATGAATTTATCTAAACCCTTCTTAAAGCCATCCAGGCTGTTGGCTGTCACCTGTGTTCCTTCTAAGGTGTGCGCACGTGCATGGTGTGCACTCACACATTTTTTTATGTCCACTCAGTTAATTTTAGATCCTGCTCAGGTTGAATCAGGAAGGCCCCATTCTGAATGCATGTGCGCGCACACTGCCTTGATACTGCCGCCCAGAACAAAATTCATTCTTCACACAGATGAAAAAAATTAGAGAAAACACTGGCTGTCACCACATCTTGTGGCAGAGAATTCCATAGGTTAATTATGCATTGTGTGAAAAAGTAGTTCCTTTTGTTGGTCCTAAATTTCTTGGCAATCAGCTTCATGGGATGACCCCTGGATCTAGTGTTAATGAGAGAGGGTGAAAATTTTCTCTACAGCATGCATGATTTTATAGACCTCTATCCCCTCAGTCATCTTTTTTCTAAACAAAAAAATGCCCCAGGTTTTGTAACCTTGCCTCATAAGCAGGGTGGATAAAAATCAATGATTAAAAAAAAAATCAAAACATTTGGATTTTTTATATTTAAATCACATTTTTTTATTTAAATTGGATTTTTTAAAATTTAAATTGGATTTTTAAAATAAAATGCTTTCTGAGGGGGGGAAAATCTATCTAAAGATAGTTTTCTATTTAAGATACATTATAGTCCAAAGGTTATTCATCATGAAAATAAGGATTAGTTTTTAATTATGTAGCATGAGGCTGTATATATGCAATGTTTAAATTTTTTGGTAAATGAATTCCATTAATCCATTCACAGTGTCATGCCCTTCCAGAGGTTTCTGTAAGATTATTTTGGGCAATTTTTCTATCTAGAAGAGGACCAAAAATGAAACTTTCATCTGGTTGTAAATATTAAGATTATACCAGCAAGAATGAGTCTTTATGTTAAAAAAACATGATTTAAATCTAATCTTACTGACTAGTGATTTAAATCATGATTTACATCGATTTGATTTAAATCAAATCTACCCTGCTCATAAGAAAGGTGCTCTGGGCCCCTGATCTTCTTGGTTGCCCTCTTTTGCACCTTCTCCAGTTCTGTAATGTCCTTTCTAAAGTACAGTTACCAGAACTGTACACAGTACTCCAGATGTGGCTGCAACATAGTTTTGTATAAGGGCATTATAATATTAGCAATATTATTTTCAATATTCTTCTTAAGATATGGTGACCAAATCTGTACAGTGTACTCCACATGTGCCCGCACCATAGATTTGTGTAAGGTTATTATAATATTAGCAGTTTTATTTTCAATCCCTGTCCTAATCATTCCAAGCTTGGAGTTGGCCTTTTAAAAAAAGGCTGCCACACATTGAGTTGACATTTACAACAAGCTGTCCACCATGACCCCAAGATCTTTCTCCTAGTCAGTCACTGACAGTTCAGACCCCATCAGTGTATATGTGAAGCTAGGGTTTTTTGCCCCAATATGCATCACTTTACACTTGCTAACACTGAACCACATTTGCCATTTTGTTGCCCACTCCCATAGTTTGAAGAAATCCCTTTGGAGCTCCTCACAATCTGTTGTGGAATTCACTACCCTAAATAGTTTAGTGTCACCAGCAGATTTGGCCACCTCACTGCTTACCCAACTTCTAGATCACTATTAATAAATTTAAAAGCACTGGTCCCAGTACAGATCCCCAGGGGACGCCACTTCTTTCTTCCTCCATTTAGAGAACTGTGCATTTATACCTACCTTCTGTTTTTTGTCCTTCAGCCAGTTACCAAACCATACATGAACCTATCCCCATATCCTATGACTTTGTAAAAGCTTTTTGAAAGTACAAGTATACTATATCAACTGGAACACCTTTTTAGATTGTGAGCCCTTTGGGAACAGGGATCCATCTTATTTATTTATTTTTTTATTTCTCTGTGTAAACCGCCCTGAGCCATTTTTGGAAGGGCAGTATAGAAATCGAAATAATAATAATCACCTTTATCAACATGCCTGTTGACAGACTCAAAGAACTCCAAAAAGCTAGTGAGGCAAGATTTACCTTTGCATAAGCCATGCTGGTTCTCCTTCAGCAAGGCCTGTTCTTCTATATGCTTAACAATTTTATCCTCGAGAATGCTTTCCATCAGTTTGCCCAGAACAGTGTTAAGCTAACTGGCCTGTAATTTCTCTGATCCCCCTGGATCCCTTTTTGAAAATTAGAGTTACATTGGCTAATTTCCAGTCCTCTGGTACAGAATCTGATTATTGCTAATAATTTAACATTTGAGTTCTTTAAGGACTCTTGGGTGGATGCCATCTGGCCGTGACGATTCATTAATTTTTAATTTTTCCAGACAGTTTAGAATGTCATCTCTCTTCACCTCCATCTGATTCAGTTCTTTAGCCTCTATCCCTGAGATGTTTGGTTCAGGGACCATGTATACACTCAGTATCCTCTGCCGTGAAAACAGATGCAAAGAACTCATTTAGCTTCTCTGCAATCTCCATATCCTCCTTAATAATCCATTTCATTCCCTTATCATCTAATGGTACAACTGGCTTCCTGGCAGGTTTCCTGCTTCTGGTGTTTTAAATAAGCTTTTGTTATTCCCCTTGATGCTTTTAGCTAAATGTTCCTCAAACTCTCTTTTTGCATTTCTTATTGTCACCTTGCATTTCTTCTGCCAGAGTTTGTTTTCCTTTCTATTCTCTTCATTTGGGCAGACCTTCCAATTTCTGAAGGAAGTCTTTTCCCCCTTTATGGCTTCCTTGACTTGTTAACCATGATGGCATGCTCCCGGAGTTGGTGGCACCTTTCTTCCTTTTTGGTATACATTCCATCTGTGCTTCTATTATTGTGGTTTTAAATAAACTCCATGCATTCTGGAGCGAAGTGACTCGCCTGATTTTCCCTTTCAATTTTCTTTTCATCAAACTCCTCTTTAGAGACGTTTCCTCTTCTGAAGTTCAACGTGTCTGTGTTTGATTTCCTTGGTGATTTTCTCCTTCATGTATGCTGAATTTGATCACACTATGGTCCCTGTTCCCTAAATGTTCCATGACACTGACATCTCTCACCAGGTCCTGGGCACCACTCAGGATTAAGTCCAAGGTCATCTTCTCTCTGGTTGGTTCCATGACCAACTGTCTTAGGGAACAGTCATTCATTGTATCAAGAAATTTGGCCTCTTTGTCATTACCTGAATGTGAATTTACCCAATCTGTGTGTGGGTAATTGAAGTCACCCATTATTACAGCTCTGTCTCTCTTGGATGCATCTCTGATTTCCTTCTATAACTCCAAGTCACTATCAGCATTTTGGTCAGGAGGTTGATAGCACCTCCCTAGTAGCACATTTCCTTTCAGGCCTTGTCTTGTCACCCATGGGTCACCTTAAGTGGCGCAGCAGGAAAATGGTTGCTGGTTCAAATCCCCGCTGGTATGTTTCCCAGACTATATTAGGCAGCAGCGATATAGGAAGATGTTGAAAGGCATCATCTCATACTGTATTGGAGGAGGCAATGGTAAACCCCTCCTATATTCTACCAAAAGAAAACCACATGGCTCTGTGGGCACCAGAAGTAGAAATTGACTTGACACACTATTGTCACCCACAGAGTTTCTGTGGAGGACTCCAGTTTTCCTATGTTTTCTAGCTTGTTAGATTCTATCCCTACTTTAAGATACAGTGCTACTGCACCCCCAATTCATCCCTCCCTGTCCTTTCTATAGAGTTTATATCCAGGAATAACAGTATCCCACTGGTTCTCACTGTTTCACCATGTTTCCATTGTGTCCACTATATCTATGTTTTCATTAGCAACCAAGCACTCTAGCTCACCCATCTTGGCTCAGAAACATCTGGTATTGGCAAATAAGCACCTATATGCTGAATTTCTTACCTGGTGCAAGAAATATGTAGAGAGTAGGGTTCAAACTGAGGCATATAGGCTCATCAGGAATGTGGCCCTTCCCACCAGGTGTGATTAGCCCTAGCTTGCTCCCCGTACTGTCTCTCTCCAGGCAAGAAAGAAACTAAAACTGAAAGCAACACAGACACAAAAACAAGCTCTGGCAAAAACCAGACGCAGACACTGGGACTTATGCCCTAAAGAAATACCAGTCCCTCAATCTCCCCCTCCTCCTGTTTGTTTGTAGAAGAAAAAGTTTGCTATTTTAGAAAAGCTTGTTACCTTCTCAGGTCTGTTTCTCCTCTTCCCAGAGAAGGCTTCAAACACACTTTTAAACAATTCTGTTCAATTAGCATTTTCTAGTAAAAGTGCATTCTTGTTGTCCGATATAACCATAATATATATTCATCACTACTAAGATTTAGGTTTCATTTTTAGAAGGAAGATACCCACTATAAATTGTGAAGCAACTAGTAGGTGAGGCCAGTCATTGACCAGGCAAAGCCATATTTAATTTCTTGAACTTTCCTATAAGTGTAATCTAAATACATGTAATAGAATTTTGTATTAATATGCTTGCAAAAAGGAAATAAAAGAACAGTTTGGAATGTGTAGGATTTCAACTTCAAACATTTTTCACTTTATGGAATAATTACCATATATAGTAAATTTGTATAAAAGTAAATTTGAATCCAAGAAGATCTTCTGCTTTGGCATAATGTCACTTTGGAACTGTTGATCTGATTATTGAGTGTTAAAAATTTGTTGAGAACAATAACAGTTAAAATATGATGATTACATTCAGAATTTCTTTTTTAAAATAAAATAAAAATCTTTAAATTTCCTCCCAGCATATTCCAGTGTAAAAAACAGTGCATTCAGCTAACTTACGTGTCATGATTGTACATGCATAATTTGATATTCGTAGGTCATCGGGAAGTATGACTTTATTTTGCTCAAACAAATTATTCAAAATATATAATAGATTATTATATTTATTCTGAATAAAAATTCAGATTAATGTTCACCCCCCCCAAAATGGGATGATTATTTGGCCATATTATTTAGTAAGTTTATTATTGTAACCGTCATATTATCTAGTAAGTTTATTGTAACCGCAGGTCATAACAACCTGGTGGGTGACAAAAGAAATATCAATATAATGGAACCCCTAAAGTTGTTAATGATCTGTTTTAAGGTCTTATCTCTAATTGGTGCATACCAAGGGCTATAGAATACATAATGAATAATATCCTCCATTTGACCAGACCCACAGGGGCATAGTTGTTTGATTTAATACCAAAGCAGGCACATACTTCTGAAGTCATTAGGAGGTGAACCAGCTCTAGTTCAATTAACCATGAATTTTGTGGAGGATATTTTTATCATGATGTGCTAGCCTCCACCATCACTAAACACCACCATCACTAAACAGGCTTTTAAATTGTATTAAGTTTATTCTGGTTAGTTTTCTTTAACAAATAAACAACAAACATTTTGACAAAACAAGCACATGTTTTTTTGAATTGTTAACTATTTTAATTCTGACTTGAGATTCCTTGAGATGCGCCTTTTTGTTAACCTGACCTTTTTGCCCTTATGCTGCATACATTGTACCTCTGTCAATGTCTCCCCTCAGTTGTGAAACAGCCCTTGTAAAGATCTAAAAATTTCATTTCAGAGCGAATAGAATCTGAAGTCCTTCGTGCATACAGTACTATTGCTTCCAATTCATGTGTTATCCACATTAAAATAACATGCACATTATGGGGCTACTTTATGATTGTCATTGGTTTTTGCTCTATACCCCAAATCAAAACAAAGGTTATGGAGAGTAACTCGCTGGTGATGGACTAATTGGCCTTGTTCTAGCTGATATTAATTTTGCTGATTTTGTTTTGTAGGCAACACTAAAGCTGCACCTCAGTATCCTCTTCATCTCTATGCTACAAAGTAAGGAAGCCTGAATAAATCTGTGATGGCTGAGAAGAAGAATTGTATTGTTTTAGGACTATCTCTGAATAAGAGGAATATTAGTAAATAAATCATGTATGTGTTGATTGTAACTACATAAGTTTTCATAAAATTACTGTATATTCTTATCTGGATTGTGTACACTGCCTAGAGATATACATATTAGGCAGTATATAAATATGATAGATGGATAAACAAGCAAATTAATTTTTAAAAAAACAATGTAGAAGAAAAAAACCAGATATGTTGTACCTGTATTCAGATGTCTATACGTATGCAAATGAGTTTGTGTGAATGACTGTACTGTGTCATTTTAAAAGAGAACTTGTGCATAGGTCCCCTGAAATGCAAGGCATGGACAGGAAGTGTTCAGAATAACACAGGGTGTTTGGCCCTCCTGTAGATGTTGGCCTACAGGGAATAGCCCTGATTATTGGCCACTGTGGCTGGGGATTATGGGAGTTGTAGTCCAAAAACAGCTGGGAGTCCTAAATTGAGCAGGCCTGGCTTAACATGTTCAACATACCTGTGTTCAGCATAATGTGTGAATATCTGAACCTGCATACAGATTTGTACCTATGTACATTGAACACAGATTGTATGAGTGTGCCGTCGAGTAGATATCGACTCCTGGCGACCACAGAGCTCTGTGGTTGTCTTTGGTAGAATACAGGAAGGGTTTACCATTGCCATCTCCCGCACAGTATGAGAGGATGCCTTTCAGCATCTTCCTTTATTGCTGCTTCTCGATATAGGTGTTTCCCATAGTCTGGGAAACTACATATTGGATATAATGTGCAAATAAAGCTTTTATTTTTACAAAATATCCTTGCATATCACAGTAGGTGCCATCTTAGCTATGGCATTTCCCATCCCTCTTACACAGAGGGAACGCTCCTAGAATGTACACCTGCCATCCATAGTTCTTGTAAGTAATTACACTAAAAATAATCCATATGTTAAAAATTTACTGTCCAGTTAGCCTTTTTGATCAAACAGAAGATTTTAATTAGTTAATGATAATTTTAATCTATCAAACAGTGTAGCCCACATTAATTTTGTAAGAACACTTTAAATTCTAGTTTATGTTTGTGGAATGTACCATTTGTTGTTGAGTTGGAAATCAACTGCATATTGACTAAAATAAAATACTTGAAAGGGTAAACTTCAGACAGTGGCTCAGTTCAAATGAACACTAAACCATGGTTAAGGAAAGTTAACTGTATTTGAAATGCTATCTGCAGAATTGACAAACAATGGTTTGTGATTCGGCTGGCAACCATGGTTTGTAGTGAGTTAGCTAGGTGTTATTTGTCCTAACTGTAATTTGGCAGGATATCTGAATTGGCAAACCATTGTTGTTTCAAATAGTTATATACAGGGCCGGTTCAGATAAAATATGGAACCACGGGTCCCGTGGATCTGCAGTTCTGCAATCTGCCCTTGTCCCACTCTCCTCTGTGTTCAGACCTACAGCCGTGAGACTTCAGAGAGGTTGGGGAACTGGCTGTGAGGGCTCCCTTCTTTCCTGAAGAACAGCCCACACAGCCAATAGCAGCTGGAGCGAGTAAGGACCTTCCTCCCTCAACTCCAGTTGGAGGCAAAGGCAAACTGCACTCCCGGATCAGACACAACAGAGGCGCAGTAGAAATGTAGTTATCAGCGCCGTAATTCACTACAACCGGAAGGTAACAAATGGCGGCCGGGGGTGGTGGTGGACCACAGGTCCATTTTTTCTTTTAATTATAGTTCCCTGTGTTCAGACGTTCAGCTGGCAAAAACAGAGGTGAATGGACCTCCTGGTTTCTTCTGAATCTGACCACCATTTCTCAACAACACAGTTCCAGCCATCATGCTGCCTCCTGAGGTTGCTGCATCATAGACATGGAAATGAACTTATAAATGCATAAAGCTGAATGGTCAGAAAATGGAAGCAGACAGGCAGCTTCAGGGCATGGTTTGTCTGTTATATGTCTGGAAACTCAAACCACAGTTTGGCTTCTAAACAGATGGTGCAAACTGTGGTCTGGCACGATGTCTTTATAATTTTTACCCCGCCATTCTCACAATTGACTCATGTTGGCTTACAATAACTTCTATAATTAACAACAATAAAAGAGAAACAATATAAAATCCACTTCTGTACCAGAACAGTAAAATCATAACCGCCCTGAGCCATTTTTGGAAGGTTGGTATAGAAATCTAAATGATAATAGTAATAAGAAAAAATAACAAAATACAAAGACCTAAAAATTGAGCTGTGGCAGAAGAAGACCAAAATAATCACAGTGGCAATCAGCGCCCTAGGTGCAATTCCAAAACAACTTGAAGAGCACCTCAACACCATAGGGGCCACAGAAATCACCATCAGCCAATTACAAAAAGCAACTTTACTGGGAACAGCCTATATTCTGTGATGATATCTATAATAATAACAGCAACAACATTGAAAATAAAACTCAGCCATTCCAGGTCTGTGGAAAGAACTCGATGTCTGGATAAACCAAACCTGTCAATAATACCTCTCTGACTATGTAAACAACAACAATAATAACAATAACAATAATTTAAAAACCTAATATCATAATGAAAGACCCAGCAAAAGGTGCAGTTCCAAGTAATTATAGACCGATAACCTGCCTGCCAACCACGTTCAAATTATTAACTGGAATAATAGCAGATGAAGTAATGCAACATTTATTAACTAATAAGCAGCTTCCAGTTGAACAGAAAGGAAACTGCCCGAACACCAGAGGGACAAAAGACCAGCTGCTGATTGACAAAATGATTTTAGAAAATTGCAAGAGAAGAAAAACAAATCTAATTGTTGCATGGATTGACTACAAGAAAGCCTTCGACTCATTGCCTCATACATGAATACTAAAATGTTTAGAAAAAACGTGTCAGCAAAAACATTCAGATATTTATATAAAAAAAGCAATGAGCATGTGGAGTACACAGTTAACAATCAATGGCGAGACACTTGGACAGGTTAGCATTAGAAGAGGCATTTTCCAAGGGGACTCACTATCCCCTCTGTTGTTTGTAATCGCTATGACCCCACTTTCACAAATACTCAACAAAACAGGACTCGGATACCAAACATCTAAAACATAAAGTAAAATCAACCATCTGCTGTACATGGAAGATCTGAAGTTGTATGGAAAGTCCCAGTCAGAAATCAAATCACTGCTAAACACTGTCCGTATATTCAGTAGCGATATAGCAATGGAGTTTGAACTAGACAAGTGTGCTGCATTAATAATGAAAAGCGGGAAAATAACAAAAACAGAACTGCCCAATGAAAGCAAGATCAAGAACCTGGAAGAGAAAGAACCTTACAAATACTTGGGCATTCTCCAGGCTGATAACATTGCACACACTGAAGTGAAAAGAAAAATTGAAAGTGAATACGTCAGGAGAGTTAGAAAAATCGTAAAGTCCAAACTCAATGGCAGGGACACCATACAAGCCATAAACACATG
This sequence comes from Hemicordylus capensis, assembly GCF_027244095.1. Classification (NCBI taxonomy): domain Eukaryota; kingdom Metazoa; phylum Chordata; class Lepidosauria; order Squamata; family Cordylidae; genus Hemicordylus; species Hemicordylus capensis. The sequence goes on along the minus strand of NC_069660.1, from coordinate 32,894,653 downwards.
GGCTATACCTATTATCAGATACAGTGCAGGAATAATAGACTGGACCCAGGCAAAGCTAGAGACGCTAGATCGTAAGACCGGGAAAATAATGACCATCAATCATTCTCTGCACCCCCGCAGTGAAGTTACAGGAAGAAACGTCGCTTAACCGAAAAAAATATACGAAAAATGCCAACAAGGAAATAATGATCTGCTATTACAAGTCTAGTCCAACTAGAAGAGGTTATTTAAAAAGAATGTACCAAATTTGGAAAGAGAAGCATCCAGATACAGAAATAACAGAACAAAGGCTAGCAGACCAGAGAAGACCAGGAAAATCATGACCATCAATCATGCTCTGCACCCCCGCAGTGATGTCGATAGGCTATACCTCCCTCGCAGCTCAGGTGGAAGAGGAATGCTGCAAGTCCATCAAGCAGTAGAGGAGGAGAAAAGAGGCCTTGAAGAATATATAAAGGACAGTGAAGAAGATGCACTTAAAATGATCAATAACGAGAAACTATTAAACACCAATGAAACAAAGCAGGCCTACAAGAAAGAACAAGTAAGGAACCAAGCAGAAAAATGGAAAAAGAAGCCACTGCATGGTCAATATTTGCACAATATAAGTGGAAAATCAGACATCACCAAGACCTGGCAATGGCTTAAGAATGGCAACTTGAAGAAAGAAACAGAGGGTTTAATACTGGCTTCACAAGAACAGGCACTAAGAACAAATGCAATAAGAGCAAAAGTCGAAAAATCAACCACAAACAGCAAGTGCCGCCTTTGTAAAGAAGCAGATGAAACAGTGGCCAACCTAATAAGCTGTTGTAAAAAGATTGCACAGACTGACTACAAACAAAGGCATGACAAGGTAGCAGGGATGATACACTGGAACATCTGCAAAAAATACAAGCTACCTGTAGCCAAAAATTGGTGGGACCATAAAATTGTAAAAGTTATAGAAAATGAAGATGCAAAAATATTATGGGACTTCCCAGACTAGCGCTGCTGTAACCATGAGCAGCATTGCAAGGGGTGGGTGACTGAGTGATGTTCCGGGGCAGGACTTCAGACCCACTTTGTAATGCTACAGGGCCTTTTAAGCTTAACATAGCTTAGGGCCTCAGCAGGTCATAATCCAGCCCAGTTCATCAACACCTCCATGAACTTACTCACAGAGGTCCACAGGAGGGGGCTTGCGCATCCCAGCACCCAGAGGCTTAACTAGGTAAAACGGCGCCCGGGGCAAGCACTGAAATTGCGCCCCCCCCCACTGTCCTTCCCCCCGGAAATATCGAAATGTGTCACAGTCATAGTCAAATGTGGGTTGTGGGCTGCATCCGTGCAAGTATACTGGGACAGGAAAAAGGAAACATGAGGCTACAAGGCTCTTTAGAAATATATATTTTAAAGAAATGCCTTGCATACTAACAGCCTAAGTTTGCAGTCCTCATGGCCAGAAAATAAATGCTTTTAAACATAGTAATAGGTTTTGTGTCCCAAAATGGAAAAGACAAGACAGGTATTCTAGTCTTTTCCATCACAGATATTCTAGTGTATTCAAGATTTATGCTTATATTATAATAGAGACTTAAATTATAATAGACATATATTCTAGTCTATCATAGATATTCTATGTTTATTAATTCTATAATAATGTCTATTTGTAGCACACTTTACGTTGGTTGTATTCCTGGGAAACTCAATGGCCACATTCAGCCACCATTATTTGAGCCATGATCTTCTCCTCTTTCTGCTTCCCTCTCATACACAGTCTTAATAAATAACCTCCTGGTTTAATTAAATCACTGTTTGCCTATGCACCTGAACAGCAAAACTGAGGTTTGGGCCCTTCATATACCAGAATTGCAAACCACACTGTGTGATCCTAGTTTGGAGGGCTTACTCAGCAGTTTATTGGATGTAAGCTGTGAATGTGAATGCATCCAATTGGACTGAACGTAAGGGCAAGTTATGGTTTGATTACGTAGGAAGCTGTCTACAGCGTCAGATATTGGTCCACCTAGCTCACTATTGCCCACACTGACTGGCAGCAGCTCTCCAAGGTTTCAGGCAGGAGTTTCTCCCAGCCCTACCTGGGATCTTCTGCATGTTATTTGCAATTACATCTGACTTGCTTGAAATTACACAGGCAAATCAAAAAGATCATGAATAAGTAGGGGTGAGATTTTTCTTTGTTTTAAAAAAGCCTTCCCAATTTCCTCTTATTTTTAAAACTCTCTCAAAGGAAAATATAAGTTTACTATGTAAAACAAAATACACATTGAATGAAAAACCGTGATTAACTTTTTAAAAACTATTAAGTATGTAATTAGAAGAATTCCATTACATTAAGATACCAATTTCTTTAAAGCCAGAAATAATACCTACTGAAACTTTAATTATTTAAACAAGGAGAGAAAAAGGCATGTTATCTTCCCTAACAAAGATTAAAATCAATTTAATTGGTTCTCCACTGCCTTGACATGATTCTCTCTGTGAGTCAAGCAACCAAAAAGGGAAATTAATATCGCAGCTGTTAATCAAGTGATATTTGTGCACTCTATCTTATTAAAGCTACAGGGGCAGAAAGAAAAACTTCCCATTGCTACTTTTTGGACCAATTTGTTCACACTGTATTAAATGGGATTTCCCCCCCTTCAAAAATATAGATGCTGTACTTATGTTTTGGAGACAGAACATCTACAATATGCACCAAATGAACAAGGCTGAAAATGTTGTAGACTGTATGTTGCTAATAAAAATCTGCTATAAAGAATAAACCTAGTATTAATCCAGACAGACTGAACATTATTCAAAAATTATATTAATGAGTTCCAAATTAAATTGCCACCCCACCCCCCATGCTAAGGGATGATCCAGAAGTTGTAATTACTAGCAGAGCTGCAAAGATCTTGTGTACTAGTACTACTAGTTTCCTTTTGCAATCCCACCTCTGCAAAAGGAAACTCATGCATGCAAGCCAGGAGAGTGACTTGTGGCTCCACTTGCATTGCATAAGTTTTGTTTTGCAGAGGTGGGATTGCAAAAGGAAACTCGGGCAATGCAAGTGGAGCCACAAGTCGCTCTCCTGGCTTGCATTACGTGAGTTTCCTTTTGCAATCCCACCGGGACTCACACAATGCAAGCCAGAAACTGCAAGCCAGAAACACATTGCAAGCCAGAAACACATTGCAAGCCATAAACTCACACAATGCAAGCCAGGAGAGCGCCACTGGCTCCACTTGCAGGCAGCTACCCTCGGTTTAGGGGTGGGGTGGGGTGAAGCCTGCTATGCAAAGCACAGAAGAGCTAAAAGGAGGACGTTATGCAAGGGAGTAGGGGCATTCTCTCACACACAACACACACAGGGGAGAGAGAGATTTGAGCAATGAAACTTACTTTGTTAATGCAGAACAGAAGAATAAAATGCAGCCAGAGGGCAGTGTGGTGGGCAAACGGCAGGCAGGCAGATTCAGGGAACGTCCCCAGCAGCAGCAGCTCTCGCAAGCTACTCCGCTCCACTTCTCCTGCGTGCAGCAAGCAGGGAGGGAGGAACTGAGACAACCAGCATGGTGGCCATGTGTTCTCCGGCAGCCAATGGGAGCTCCCGCCCACCGGAGATCTCCGTAATGACGAGGGGGGGGAAATCACACAAAAAATTTTTTTTGCCAAAAGCAGGGGACTGGCAGGGGCACTTTTTGGCGCCCCCTCCCAAGTGGTGCCTGGGGCACGTGCCCCCCCTGCCCCCCCTATCGTTACGCCCCTGCCAGCACCCAATAAAGTGCAGCAAGTGGGAGTGCAGGGTTAGACCTCCTTAATAACAACTCCCGGCCTTGGAACTTATTGCCTAGAGAAATTCAATCAGCTACATGAGAAAATGTTCTGACAAGTGAAAACTACTTTTTGAGTGTGTACTGCTTATTGAACAATTAGTTTAGCTGTTATAAAGTTCTAATGCTGTGTTAACTATTTAATTAGTTTAACTTTGTATTGATTGTATCTATATTTCCATTGTTGGATCTTGTCACTCTGAGCATCCTAACCAGGTGGAAGATGTGTGGTAAAGTGATTTAAAGAAATACACTTTAAAAACCTTTTTTAAAAACCATATGCAGCTACAGAAAGATTACTTTGCTTTGGATTTTTACCATGTGTACCTTATTTAACATTTAACATTTTATATCCTGCTCTTCCTCCAAGGAGCCCAGAGCGGTGTACTACATACTTAAGTTTCTCTTCACAACAACCCTGTGAAGTAGGTTAGGCTGAGAGAGAAGTGACTGGCGCAGAGTCACCCAGCTAGTATCATGGCTGAATGGGGATTTGAACTCTGGTGTCCCTGGTCCTAGTCCAGCACTCTAACCACTATACCACGTTGGCTCTCCCTGTGTGTATTGCCCAATTACCTTCCCAGTGCACAAGTACTTGGTAATTGTCCATTGCATGATCTTCCCTCTAGATTAGATGTATCCAGGAAAAATTAGCCCAAGATAAAACTGTACTGCCCCATATGATTGCCCCAAAACTTTCAGTGAGTGATTTAAAAACATGACTTGATATAGCACTGAATATTACTGTTCAAATCAACCAGACGTTGTTGAAAATAATCCATTGTGTCTTAGATTTTTTTTCTCTATCTCTTTTAAAATAGACATTATCCCCATATAGTAACCATCCCGTCTCTTCCAACGATGGCCACATATGGACAGACTCAGTACAGTGCAGGAATCCAGCAAACTGCCGGTTACAGTGCATACCCACCACCTGGGCAGCCTTATGGAATACCTTCCTACAGTGAGTAGTGTGATGTCTACTTGATTAAACTTTGTTGATGGTGTCTTGCTTTGCTGATGGTGTCTTTGAAAGATGTAATTTATTAATTTCTGAATAGATACAGCTGTGCAGCAGTTCTTAGTGGGGTATCCAATGGGCCACTGTTGAGGATATCTATTATCAGAAACATAAAAACTGGGGGAGACAAAGTTTGGGAAGATACAAGGAGAGGAGAGAAAGGCAACTAATCAATGAGGTTGTTCTCATGACCAAACTGGGGAGAGCTGGAGGGAAGGATGGAACCTACATTATTTTAATTTAATTTGATTGATCATTTACCGGCCTTCCAAAAATGGCTCAGGCTGGTTTACATTTAAATAAAACTAAAATCAATTAACTGTTAAAATCAAAAACTATAATAGCATAAAACCATTATTAAAACCTTTTTTTTTAAACGCTGGAAAACCAGGCCAAACCTTTACAGTTTAAAAACAGTTTTAAAACCCTGGAAGGCCAGGCCAAACAGATAGGTCTTAAGGGCTCTCCTGAAGGCCAACAATGAACTCAGACTATGGATTTCTGCCAGGATTGCATTCTATAGGCCAGGAGTAGCTACAGAGAAGGCCTGCCTCTGAGTCGCCATCAGACTTGTTGGTGGTAACTGAAGATGGACCTCCTCAGATGACCTTAGCATGCAGTGGGGATCATGCAGAAGAAGGCTCTCTCTACATGCTCCCTCCCTCCCACAAGATTTGAGCTTCCATTGGGCTCTGTGGCCCATGCACTCACATGAGTGGTGTGGTGGCAAGCCCAGCAGCGGTCAGGAATGGGGGAAGCAAACCATGTACCCACAGAAGGAAAGCTCAGCGCTTTCTGGCCTCTTCTTTCCCCGGCTCTATGATAGAGATGGCTGCCTGCTGGTAGACCAGGAGTAGCTGCCAGCACTCAAATGACCATCAAGTGAGGTAGGAGGCGTGCACTTGTATTCCTACCTCACTTTAAGTCTTCATTGCCAATCTGGGCTACACAGGGGAGGGGAAACAGGATCAGGAGCGATCTTGGGGCTGCAGATGACCCACCCTACCTGGGCTTGCCCTGTCCTACCCAGGTAGGGCTGGTTGTCAGAATGACCTCAATATTTTCAAGCTGGAGGGGAAGGCAGACACCCCTTCTGGCCCATGTACTCCAACACATGTACTTGCCCAACCAGCTGCCTATTGAAAATAATGGGTGTCCTGTTGCACAACTTGATGCTAGAGCGAAACTGCCCTGGTTCACAACACCATCTACTGTGTTTATACTGATGCAGCAGCAGCGTGGTGGTGCTGGTGCTCCTACAGCCCTCATTGCCTTGCATGATATGTCAGCTGGTAGTATTAGACAAATTGTTTGTTTCTCATTCCTTCCCAAGTACTGGCATGGGGTACTGATGGCGCAAAGTCTTGCATTCAGCTCCTGGGTGGTACATCTTCAGTAGGTGGCAGGCCAAGGGATTTCTCTACAGTAAAGCATAGGGAGTACTAAACGATGTGTGTATTTTGCATATAGATGCAGTACACATTTTCAGGCATAAACTGTAGCAAAGTTAATAGAGAACAGATGTTTGTTTTGAGACTCTGCCTTACTGTTTTCAGCAGCTCAGACCCTGTGTGCACACCATGTGGAACAGCCATGCCTCATCTTGTGTAAATAGATATCATATTAGATATGTTTGGAAGGCAGAGGGCTTCTTTTGTTTTCTCAGTGGAACTTCCAGTTCATGGGCTTGCACTGTGCGTATTTTTGCTGCATATAAAGGGCACTGTGATTTGTGTGTGTGTTCTATGTGTTGTATTCCATTGCACATCTTTGTAAATAGTAATTGGCACATGCAATAGTCAATTCAAAACAGTCATCCAAGACAGTAGCAGTTGTTGAGACTAAATTGCTCATGAGCAGTCCCATGACTTTCAGTGGGACCCCCATTAATAATTTGGTCTCGATGTCAGCCAGTAAACCTAAGATGATGGGCTTGCCCCTGAAGTGTACCACACACTTCTTCATTTTTGTTCTGTTTTCATTTTGGTTTGGTTACAGCTGGCTGTGATGCAAGCAGCCTTGGTGTGATCTGATACAGGCAAAATAAGTTCTGGATAGCTCAGTACCTAGTCGGTGCTGAGTAATTGGAAATTGCCAAGCTGAGTGATTGGAGAAATAGCATCAGTGACAAAAGGCCTTCCAATGGAGTAGTGATAAAAGAAGCTGGTTCATAAATAATCAGGTCACTAGTGCAGGGCTGCTTAACTTCGGCCCTCCTGCAGATGTTTGTTTGTTTGTTTGATTGATTGATTGATTGATTTCTATACTGCCCTTCCAAAAATGGCTCAGGGCAGTTTACACAGAGAATAATAAATTAAAAAGATGGATCCCTGCCCCCAAAGAGCTCACAATCTAAAAAGAAACATAAGATAGACACCAGCAACAGTCACTGGAGGTACTGTGCTGGGGGTGGATAGGGCCAGTTACTCTCCCCCTGATAAATAAAGAGAATAACCACGTTAAAAGGTGCCTCTTTGCCAAGTTAGCAGAGATACTAACTGTATCCCTTTTAACTTGTAGGGATACTGTAGATGTTGGCCTAAAACTCCCATAATTCCTGGCTATTGGCCACTGTGGCTGGGGATTATGGGAATTGTAGTCCAAAAAACTGTTGGAGGGCCGATGTTGAGCAGCCTTGTTCTAGTATGTTGGAAGCTATATCAGAAAATGAACACACATGTGCACTTGTATGCACATAGGAGACATTAGCAGGCAACATAGCTTAGGTGCTTAGTGGGTACCAGGACTTGGGGTTGAGCTACATGTTACACTCATCATATGAAAAGTAGTCCAGCCTTGCCTGTGTGGAATCATGAAGACTATACTTAAAACTGTATCTGAGGGAAAAGGGCAACCTTTAAAAGATTGAGGAGGAGAAAAGATCTCACTTCTTACTTGGATAATTTGCTTCATTGACAGCCTTTGCAACATCTGGTTCAGGCCTATTTCTCATGCACTGGGGGCTGGGACCAGGACCAGACCCTACAGCAGGGCTGCTCAACTTTGGCCCTCCTGCAGATGTTGGCCTAAAACTCCCATAATTCCTGGCTATTGGCCACTGTGGCTGGGGATTATGGGAATTGTAGTCCAAAAAACTGTTGGAGGGCCGACGTTGAGCAGCCTTGTTCTAGTATGTTGGAAGCTATATCAGAAAATGAACACACATGTGCACTAGTATGCACATAGGAGACATTAGCAGGCAACATAGTTTAGGTGCTTAGTGGGTACCAGGACTTGGGGTTGAGCTACATGTTACACTCATCATATGAAAAGTAGTCCAGCCTTGCCTGTGTGGAATCATGAAGACTATACTTAAAACTGTATCTGAGGGAAAAGGGCAACCTTTAAGAGATTGAGGAGGAGAAAAGATCTCACTTCTTACTTGGATAATTTGCTTCATTGACAGCCTTTGCAACATCTGGTTCAGGCCTATTTCTCATGCACTGGGGCTGGGACCAGGACCAGACCCTACAGCAGGGCTGCTCAACTTTGGCCCTCCTGCAGATGTTGGCCTACAATTCCCATAATCCCTGGCTATTGGCCAGTATGGCAGGGGATTATGCGGGTTGTAGAGACATGTAAGCCTGGCACCATGGAAAGGGTACACTAGGCTCATTCACACAATCCTAATCAGGGTAGGAGAAGCTTCGAGCGAGAATAGGAGAGCTGAGAGCACTACTGATTGACAGTCCTGTAAACCCTAACAACAAGGAGAGTGATTGTGGAAACAGGAGCTGGATTTTTTGTCCACCCTTGGTAAAATGCTGGGAAGAGAATGCTCCTTCCTCCCATATGATCACTCTCCCCTCCTCCTACCTCGTCGTTTGGGTTTACATGACAGCGAATTTGGGAGCATGCTCACCTCACCTACCCTGGCTAGGCACTTCTCCTACCCTGATTAGGATTGTGTGAATGGGCCTACTGTCTATTCCCTTCCATGCAGGTAGGGTGAGTGAGCCAGGTCACAGGTCATTGTTGGTCAAAGTCTGGTGATGTTTTCCCAACCTGAAGCATTACAAAATATAGCTTCCCATAATCATTACCATCTATGAGCCCTTTAGAATTATGGGGAAATATTCATAGGATCTTCATATTCCTAATTCTGAGAAAGGATGCTTTCACAAATGATGTAAGCAGTGAATTGGTCTCTAATGCTCTCACTCCTCTGAATGTTTTTAGTATGATGCAGAGGCCCAGTTCAAATATGATGCAGAACCAAAAGTAAACATATGCCTCCATGAGATGTCCACAAGTCTCATGCTCACACACTTCCCACACTTTCTCTTTGCACATGTGAGGAGAAAGGGATAGGGGTGTGCAAATAGGTTTGAATCTAAACTGGTTTGATATCGAACCGGTTCAGTTTGAAGGTTCGGGGTCAAGCTGAATCACCCCTGGTTCAGCTCGACCCCAAACCAAACACACACACACACACACACACACAGAGTTTGGGGGTTCATCAAGTCATTTAAAAAAAAAATCAAGCCTTTTAAAAAAAAAACTTACTCCCTCCAGGGAGCTTCTCTGAGGTGATGAGGTGTCTGCAGAGGTGATGGGGTATCTGAAACAAATGCGGGGAGTGGGATTTTTGATGAGGGACAAAACCAAACTGGCCAGGTCTGGTTTGAACTCGAACTGAACTGGGCCAGATGGTTTTGTGCACACCACTGGAAAATATACTTTGATCCTGGTTTAAACTAAGCCAAAATTTGCTGGATTCAAACATTGTGGTGCCTTCCTTACCTCGTGGTGCAAAGGGAAATAGGGGAGTGGGTCTGAGACTCAGTGACATCACACTGAATCATGGTTTAATCCTGACTCCATGTGACATCTGAACCACTTCAGAATGTGTTAGCTATTTTTTGATTGAATGTATCTTCTGATCATTGTGGTAGTAGCATTATTTTTATGAATAAGAAGAAATTCAATTGCATTTCTTAGTGTGCGAGAGCCCTATTTCTGAGACCAGAAACTTCTCGCTCTTTTCAAGTCATAGTTAGGCACGTGTTCCAGAATTACTAGCCCTTTATCATTCATTTTCCCCAAGGTTTGTGCTTTTAAGATTGCTTGAGTTAATTCATACCCACTTTAAAATCGCCATCTCTAACCTCTGAACATGCCCATCATTTTAATGTGTTATCACCTGTTTGTGCAAATGAGCAGGTATCAACCCAGGGTGGTGTAGTGGTTAGAGTGCTGGACTAGGACTGGGGAGACCCGAGTTCAAATCCCCATTCAGCCATGATATTAGCTGGGTGACTCTGGGCCAGTCACTCCTCTCTCAGCCTAACCTACTTCACAGGGTTGTTGTGAGGAGAAACTCAAGTATGTAGTACACCGCTCTGGGCTCTTTGGAGGAAGAGCGGGATATAAATGTAAAAATAATAAAATAATAATAATAATTTTATGAAGATCCGTTTATGAAACTCTCCAAACAGTCTCCCTGAAAAGGCTTGGCTTCATAACATTTATCTCTCTATCAAGGAAGTCAGAGAAACATTTAGATTTGGTTTTCCAGAATTACATTTGTGTGCTATATCAGCTGGATGGATGCCAAGATAAATTCTGAACAGTTGTCCCTGTTAACAGCACGTGAAAGCTTGGCCATTGGCTACTGGCTGGTGTCTTCAGGGCATATACAAAGCAGCCCACATGCTGCATATATAGATTACCTATTTCTCTATCTTTTGAACAATTGTCTCTCCCTCTTCCCTGCCCCCACCGCTGTCACCCATAATGCATATGATACTGTACATTTTGAAAAAGCCCACCTGGCAGACAACCAAGAACAATGAAGTACTATTGTTTTTTTGGCTCAAAGAAATAAAACTATCTCAAGTTCCTAGACAAAACTGAGAGCTATGTGGAAATTAATTTGGTGCCAAGTTATTTCTCTGTCTGACAACAGGCTTCCAGAAAGAGCCTGTCACTGAAGATTAATCATGGTCAGGTCTGTAATTGGTTGAGTGTTTTGTGTGTGTGTTGCTGATCGTAATCAAAATACGAATGTCATGTTATGCACAGCAATTTCTTTTAGCATGCGCCCACAAAAAGTCCAACCCAAGCAGCAACAATGGAGTCTGCCATAATAGGACATAATCCATCATAGTTGCCCAAACAACTTGGCTTGATTTTGGCATGGGATGCTGTTATCCTCCGAGTAATTTGCCTCAGGGCATTCTTTTCCATTCTTTTTTCTAGTTTTTAAATGGCTGTGAAAAACCAAGGACATTTATGCACCAGAGCACTTCTGCAGGGCAACTTTTTCATTCTTTGAATTCATAGGTGGCTACTAATGGGATCTAACCCCCTGCCCATCTCCAAGCCAAAACAGAGGCCAGCGCTCAGTTTGCATGGTAAAGGTGTGATGCAAGCCCCTCCCATCCATTACAATGTCAACATGCAGTGTAAAGTAGGGGTCATATACAGACCTTTAGTGGAGCAGTGCTTTGTTGGCAGAAACTCCTTCTGTTCACAGAAGGGATACACACACACGTGTACAAAATGTTTCATCGCCTACATGTCAACACCGTGCACAGGCTGATGGGAACAGGAAAGCAGCGCTGGAACGGTGGTGGGGCAGTGGAGGAGCAGGTAAAGGTTTCCGTACCTGCTCCTTAAAGCTACTGCTTTCCACCCCCCACCTGTCTGAAACATTTCGTGCACATCCATGCACACAAGAACCCCTTGCGATAAGCCTAATTCTCCATTCACGGCAGGAGGTTCCACAGAGAGCATACCATTCCGCTAAAGGGATGAATGCCGCATTAGGTATTCCATCCACACACCGAATTGTGTGGAGTCTCTTTTTTGTATGATCTCTCCTCCCCTCTCTTTGGTCCTGCGATTTGGACCAAAGGATCCAAACTGCAGCCTGGGGCAATTGCTTGCACACACAAACCCTGCTCAGACACTGTTTTGCTCAGATGTGTGAATGACTATATTTGTATTTCATTTTAAAAGTGAACCTGGGTACAGGCCCGTTCAGATGAAGGATACAGACAGCAAATGTACTGCTGTACCTGCAGTCAACATAAGATGTGAATAACTGTACCTGTATACAGATCTGTACCTTTATAGGCTATACGCAGATTGTATGAATGTTGGACATGACATGTGAGTAGGGTTTCACACAGACACACCCCAGCCTTTGAAGGGTAGTACAACAACCTTTATTACAGTCACTGACCAGCACAGTTCACAAACAGAAGCACAACAAAATAAACGTATGTAACTTACAGGGTTATGGAAAAGGGGGTAGTACTGAGCTTGGGCCATAAATCACCCTTCAGTGTTTGTGGTAACAGGTTCCTTGTAATCCATTCTCCTGCCAAATGAGTGTGGGAAGTAGTCAGATTGGGGAGTCTGTCACCACCAGAAGTTTACCACAGGACCTTAGAATTATAAATGCACAGAGCATGGAAGCAGTCTTTATTATCTTTGACACTAATATATTGCAGCCCAGTTGTAACTATGTTTAACTGGAAGAACATCCCATTGATTATACTGATATCTAAGGGTGCCTAGTATAGTAGCCTTTAACTAAAAAATAAGGCAAGGGATTGATCGAATGTAGATCTACTGAATTAAATTTCATCAACAAATCGGTTACTGTCTCCCTTGGTCTAAGTAAAGGCTACATGTGACTATTGCCCTACAAAGGGTAATTGTAGTAATTAGAGTGTTGCCCTAAGAACTGGGGAGACACAGGTTCAAATCCCCATGCAGCCATGAAGCTCACTGGGTGACTCTGGCCAGTCATTTATCTCTTGGCCTAACCTACCTCACAGGGTGGCTGTGAGGATTAACATAAGTATGAATTCCATTCTGGGCTCCTTGGAGGATGAGCAGGATATATGTGTGTGTGTGTACAAGTATGTTTTCCAGTGCTCATGCTTCTATTTCCATTAGATAGAGCACCATCCAGCAAGAGCTGAGCATGCCTGAATCCAATTGAAATCAATGGGGCAATAGCATTAACCTATGCTTTTTAAAAAAATGAATTGAATTGGGCATTGTGCCTCAGTTTGCTGTTATGCTGTTTGCTGTTCTCACCTTGTAAAGCTGGTTCTTCCTCTTCGTTGGTGTGTGTGTCCATGTCCACCAGCCAACTTTCTGCCCACTTCACGCCTTGACATAGGTAGGCTCTTCCATCTGAAAATTCACAGCAAAATTACTATTTCAAGTGCCGCAAGTCTTTTTGAATGTCAAAGGTGACTAACTGCCTTGAAGAGTTCTTTTGCGGTGTTACTGGAAAAGAAGTGAGAAACACTGTAAAATACTTTCCACACAGGAAAGATTAGTGCTATAAATTGGAAGAGATATGTTAAGTAAATAATTCTTTAGTTCACTCAGATCATTGGTAGGCTGGGGTGTGAACTGAAAATTTCCAGAGGTGATCAGTTTTGGGTCCTGATAACTTTGAGACCCTAAAGCTGGATAATGGGGACATATTCATTGCCCAGTGTCAGGGTGCCTCCCTGATGCCCCTCTTAATTCCAGGGAGGTGATTTGTTTTTATAGTTCTATGACAGTTTAGTCTCCAGGTTCTGGGAATTCATTCAGCTTTTACTTTCCCTCTCTGCCACCTTATAAATTATTTGTACTCAACATCTTTGGCTGCGTAGCCTCATGAGCACAGGATAGGTATCTATGTTCACGATATAAAATGAAACAAAACTTGACGTATAAAATGAAAACAAGAATAAGTTTATGATTTACTGATTAGAATAAAGATCTCTGCAAAGCAGGGCACACAAGCTTCTCTACCAAGTTAGTAGGTACATTAGCTGTTCTGGATAAAATATAGTGTATAGGAAGGTGAGATAACTGGGACAGAGGTATTTAAACTTGTTTTTGTAAACTTAGTGAATTTCTCCAGACCTTCTTGTCTGTTACTAGGAGCTGCCCAGAACACTGCTGGTTCTCCAGCCTCCACACATTTACCCTTCAAGTTACACACACACACACACACACACACCCTGAACAATCTCTCCTGTTCAGAACACACACCACAAACTCTCAGCCCCCAGCTCAAAAACACCTCCTACTTCCATGCAACTAAATCCAAATCTCTCTCTCCCCTCTCTGTCTCCACTGCCTTTCTTAAACACACCCCGCCCGAACCTTCTGTGCCTGGTTAGTAGGGTAACCCACATGCACACACTCACTCACCAGCTCCTATATACATCTCATCACACCCAGTAAGGGCCATTTTTGGGGTAACATCTTTTTCAAGGGGCAGAAACCTACTTGCAAAAGTGATATTGGTACTGCGATCAAATAGAGCCCAGTTAAGCCAGAGTTTAAAAGAACCAGTGGGATATATTTGATAACTACTCAAATTTAATATTTGTTATAAAAAATATGTCAGGGATATCGCTTTAAAGGGATGGTATCTTTGTGGGACTGCGAAGTGGACTCACGTGCCCTCTATAATGCTTTCTTGGAGTCCAGTTTACAAGACCTGAAAGACTCTTAAGTCTTTAGATCAAGAAATTTGTGAGGTGAGTGATCTTGAAGATATTTTCCACGACTTTCCACGTCTGTGAGGCCTCCCAAATCCCATTAGAATTGCAGAGGACAATTCTAGTCGACATAAACAATGTTGTGTTGCCCACAATGGGTATAAATAGTTTTTGAGCATTAAGACCAGCCCTGCAGGATCAAGCCCAAGACCTATCTAGTCCAGCATCTTGTAAAGCTACCAATCCACAATTGAACTTGTCCCTTTATCCAAGTATATTCATTGTATTACAGGGCTGATGTTCTCTACAAGCATGTATTCAGACTGTACTAACTTTTAAAACAGAAGCTCGGGACTTCAGTATATTATTAGTTTAATCTTTGTTTTCTCATCAAGTATTTGCTTTTTTGCAAATAAACATGGAATCAGGTGGAGAAATATACTCACGGAATTCTCAGTAATATGCCACTCAAATTATATAATTCTTCTTCAACTTTAGTTCAACTTGATACTCCTTTTCAAATCCCCTCTCAGCCATGAAGCTCACTGGGTGACCTTGTACCTGCTACGCACACTCAGTGTAACCTACTGGATACCTATGCTTGTTTTAGTGACAGTGTCCTCTGTTAATCAGACTTCTGCTTTGCCCTCCTAAGGCATCAAAACAGAAGACAGTCTGAGCCATTCACCAGGGCAGACCGGGTTCCTTAGCTATGGATCAAGCTTCAGCACTGCAACACCGGGACAAACACCCTACACCTACCAGATGCATGGTAAGTATGGCTCTATGTAGTTGAGAAGTTTTGTTTACTAAATTCTGCACCATCAAGCAGTTCCAGTTTTGATCATGTTCAGTGGTTGCTGTCATTTTATCCTGCAGGTTACAGTGCATGTGTTGGGGGGAAGCTAGAGTACTGTTTCGCAAACTTTTGTTACTTTGGACAAAGGCTGATAAATAAAGTATGCATGCCTCAAGGGACTGGGGGAACATGCTGATAGCCTGCATGCCACCCCTCAGCCCCTCTTTGCACATGCTGTTGCACATGCTGTTGCAGCCCTTAGAGTTCAGAGTGCTCACCATGCCCCAGAAGGACTCTGCAAGCTCAGAAACATGGGAGGAAAATCTCTTTTGTTTACGGAAGTGACTTTTGCATGCAGTGCTGTTGCTTTAATATTCCATGTGACTGTTCACCAATATCTTTAGAATATTGCAACTTATATCTAAGGTATCCAACTTATATGTGCAAGTAGCCTTCAGGGTCAAATTTGTGTCTCCCATGGAATTATTGGCACTCTTTGAATGTTGCTTCATTAGTGCTTATATATTCCCTTTTTAAAAAAACAAAACCTGAGGCAGTTTTTGAAGTTAAACTCATTTTAACTCGGGAACACTGTCCAGAGATGCACAGCTCCTTTCCTGATCCAAACCAAGTTTCCTTTAACTCCTCAAGAGAGGAAAGGCACTCCCCGCCCCTGCTTTTCTTTAACTAGCTCTTCATCTCTGGGGTTTGTTTACCTTTCCAAAGTGCCAGTGAAAGGTCTGGATGGGATGCTCAGAGCCTTCCTTCCTAGTTGCTACTGAGGAATGTGCTCTTAAAAAACTTTCCCACACTTAATGCACCTGGGAGGGTAGGCAGGGCTTTTTTTCGTTTCTTTTCTGGTCTTTCTTTTTTTCTGTGCCTTGCTTGTAACAAGTCACTTAAAGGAAAACAGGGTCTCTTTCTAATGCATGGCTTCACTAACACCTTGTACAGCCTCAGTGCTGTGTAGTCAGCAAGACTAATCAGAAAAGGGTGGTGATGAGAGAGGGTGGAACAGCTGTAGTGGCAGTCTCCTGTGCCAATCAAATCATGTAATTCATTGTGGGTGGGGCAGGGTGGATGGTGGCGTTCTTTCTCAATGTAACAGATGTGCTTGACCCTACAGCCAAGGAAAAATGTGTATTGTCTTGGTTTCTGACTTTGCCTGTAGCATTTGGTTTGGCTCATTTGCTAAAACTGCCCACACCTGTTTGTTCAGCAGCCATCTTTTTGCAGGGTAGCTGCTTTCTGCTTTGTGGCTTCTAGAAGTGTGGACTATGTACATGTGGTAATCTGATTTGGAGCTGATGTATGACTGGTCCCATCTTGCTAAGAAAACATGGAACTTGGTGCTGTTTTGGTCCCTTTCAGTTCTGTTTTAGATCCCCAAACTCTTCAAAGAATCCAGGGCGTTTTCCAGACTAGACCCTACAACGGGGTCAGGACGTATCTAAGATGTGTGCTTCCACACTTCCTGTGTCGTGACACCGCAGTCCCTATGCAGACAGCAGGGTGACATTCACATTTCCAATGCCTTGTTGCAAATTTAATCGCTGCGATATAGAGCAAGGACATCGTATATCCAGCATGAAAAAGCTGCTGTTTTTCCAGGTTGTTAGTTGCTTCGAGACTGCCCCCCCTGCTGTTTACGTTCCGAATGCAACTTGCCCGAACGGAGGCATTTTGCTGCTGTTCCAGCAGCTAGTCTGGAAAATGCCCTGGTGGGGAAGGCCAGTCTTGAGAGTTTGCACGGCACTAAATTATGTGGACTGTTCAGGAGTTCTCATGCTTATGCAGGGGAGCACAAGCAAAACAATATCTTTTGGATTTAGTTTCACTTTTCTTGCACACTGCTCTATTGCAAGTTGTAAAACAGCACATCTGTGGGAGGGAAAACACCTTTGGATCCACCCCTTTTATGCTATTTTTGTTTTAAGGGGCTGCTTTAAAGAAGGTGGTACAAACAGAGGCGCTCTTACTCCTGGACTTTGGACTCTTACCCCTCCTGGACTAACCCCCTGGGGCCCCCCAAATCCTCTTTAGTCTGTCCTGGGTGGTGTAGTTTGTGCCCTCAAGAACCTACATGTTAAAATATTGTGCTTAACTTGCAGTGGGCGCGGGCTCCAAAGTCCTTTGGGTCCAGTCTCCAGAGTTACCTGGATGCACCTCTGGGCACAAATAGTTGGTAGAAAGCTGCATTCCACTCCCTGTAAGAGAAAGTGTATGTAAATGGAGTAAAAAGATAGGGGGAAGCATACATTCCCAGGAGTAGCTCAGGAGCTACAGGTATCTCCCAGATTTATCTGAAGTAGCTTTCTGGGCCCTTTGGGCTTCCTTCTCCTTCTCTTCCCTTCGAGCCAATACTACGAATATGATTGGCTGGCTGAGTGCAGGCATGGCTGCTCTCTTTTTAATCTCTTTCTTTTCAGATGATCAGGGCTGCTTTTACTTTCTCTCTCATTAATTTCTTTCCATTTTCTTCGCCTACCAAGCAGCTTCTTTGCTCCCCTCCCGTCATGCAATAAAATTCTCCAGGAATTCAGGGGATTTGATCTTAAAATCTGTTATTCTGTGGGTGTCATTTTCTGTACAAGCTTCCATTTTTTGACTCATTCTGCCACCCCAAGCTGCCATTTTGTGACTGACTCTGCCTCCTCGAGCCACTATTTTCTGCTAGGAGCTCAGTTTGCCCATCCCTGTTCTGTCCTTTTTGAAGAGTGTTTGCCCCTAAAAATACATAAAAATGAAGTTAAAACCAGCCCATGTCTTCCTGGCACCAGCAAAAGCAGGATGCATAGTAGAAATGTGTCGGCATGTTGTGAGTCTGTGCTCCTACCAATTTTTCTGATAACCAGGTACAACCATTTACCGTGTGCAGACCATGTTGTGGTGGTGATAGTGTTTTTGGATTTATAAACTGCTTTCCTCCAAAAGGGTTCAAAGCGGTCTGCCGAAATAAGATTCCATAATATGCAGGTAATCACAGTCAATTAAAATAAAATAATTAAAAATCATCAAAACATAACCCGCAAACAACCTAAAGTCACAATAATCCAGCAATGAAAGATCAAGAATCAGGGGAAAGCACACCATAATAAAAGTGCACATCCTCTAGACAGGGCAATTTTGAAAGACTTTGCTGACACTGGTGTGGAAGCCTTTGTCCTCCTTTAACAAAGGTGACTTTGTAATGGCATGTTGCAACTGAGTTTTTTTATTTTTAGCATGGATGGAGATCAAAGTCCATTTCAGGTTAAAGAATGACTATCCACCAAAATAAAAATCAACAAGCATCTGTGGCTTGGTTGCAAACCATATACTGTATTGCTTCAATTGAATACTTGACATAAATCTTCCTGTACATGTTTAAGAATCTCCCCCAGTATTCATTGCACACATTAGCAGTGATGATTGGATGTTTCATTGACAGAGCTTTTTGGTATTTTTACGTGTATCCCCTGGAGGTCTTTGCCTCTGAAACTTGCTTATGTGCTTCAGTGGCATAATTTCAGCTCTTCCTTGAGAAATGTAAATTACTCTGTACCTTATAAACATTAGACCTGCTAACATAGTGGAAAGTGAAGGAGATGGAGAGACTGTGTTAGGCAAGCTGTCACTGAGATGCTTTAGCTTCATAAAATGAAAACCTCCATAGAAAATTAGTTGTCCCTTTTCCCCGGAGCTTCTCCCTCACAGCTGGTTTGCATTAGTTGCAGTCTAAGATGGTGGCGGCAGCGTTGTGCTTCATACCACAAGGAGTCAGGGGCGGGGGGAGAGGCCTCCTCTCAGGAGGGTTCAGGCCTCACTTTTTAACAATATAAATAAGTTTCCCTTGAACAGCAAGGTCCCTCTTTTTCAAGGACTTCAGAACACTCAAGGCTAAATATAAATATTTAGCTAAATATACTTTGGTTTAAAGGCTGTTATAAAGTGATTATGTGGTGAGGAAGATATGCAGGGTAGAAAGCGGGGAGGTCAGAAAGGCTGCCTCCTCATATGCTTCTGTCTAGATGGGAAATCCCATTTAGTTATTGCTTCGTGTACCATTGTTTAAAGCCGTAGTGACCCATTTTTTCAGCACTGTTAAACAGGACTATAAAACTGCTTTCACTGTAATTAGATGTCACCCCAGAGTATAGATTTGAACATGTGGTTGGGATCTGCCTTAGGCTATCTTGGGCTGTAGCCGTTTTCTTGGAGTGAAAAACTTTCCCACCTACTTCTTGCTTTTTGTCTTCTCCACCTTTTATCGGTTCTCAGCTCACTTCTGATATCAAAGCTGGAAAGCGAGAACAGCCAGTTGCTCCAGGCATTAAGTGAACAATGGGAGTGGGGAAGTTTCAGTGCCCCTTCCCAAGCTTTCCTCCTACAGCGAAAGTAAGACCTGCCATGGCTGCCACCACTTTATATATGAGCAGGGTGGGCACCTAAAAAGAAACATGTTTTCCACCATCACATCTAATTTGGATGTCTCTCCAGCTAGGCATTCATTCACCAGCACTTTGATTACATTCCCGGTGTTATAAGCAAAGTTAGGGAACCCACAAGAGCACTCTAGTTTTGAGGCATTCATCAGTTTATGTCACACTCATATTTGTTTCAGATGTTTTCAGTTAGTGGGTACCTTTTAAAAAGAAAGCCTTGATCCATCTTCACATTCCACACTAATTGAAAGAAGTTGGAAAACTTTGCCTCCCTATTTGAAAGCAGTGTCAAAAGCAAAGGGAAAATATATCACCAAGTTTGAGGAATATATATTTCATAGTCTTAGAAGTAGTAAAGTTCACAAAATAAGGTTATCTGATAGGCTGTACCTGAGAGACCAATTTATTATTACGGTAGTTGATGTAGTAATGTGCAGTAGCTGATCACCTAATGAGCCCTGATAATCTGAGGGTGGTTTTGGGGGGCAAAAAGTTCCAACTCTGGTCTTCACACACAAGAAGAACCTCTGTTCAACTCTGTAAACTCAGGCAGCCGCGGTTTCCATTTTTGAAGTCAGGAGCTGGGTCCAAGGATCGAAAGAGCTATCCCAGCATGTATTGTACTACTAGGAGACTGTGAACACTTAATTACATCATCAGCTGTCCCCTGATTGGCAACAAAGGGGCGGGAGGCAGGACCAGCTGTACTGAAGGCATTGCAAGCAAAGGATCACAGCACAGCACATTCACAGATATCCCCTGTAGCCACAGCGCTCTATTATAATCATGGCTGCTGCTTCCCAAATTGGAATTTGGTAGTGCATTTGCTGCTACCAAAGGCAAATGCACCCAGATGACCAAAACATTATGGTAGCAGCACTCAGTTTTCGTCCTACCTGAGTTAAGAACAAGGCAGAAGCTCTGGGTTACCCAGATTTGAGTGAGCTGGGTTGGAGAGATTCCTCTGGGTTCACACCACCATGAGTTCTTGGGTATGCTGCCTTCTATTATCTTTTTCATGATCATGTGAATGGGCTCAATAATTTATTATGCAACATCATAAGTGGATAGACGTTTTTATCCATTATACTTTATACTACACTATATTTATCCATTATAAATACACTATACTACACTATATTTATCCATTATACTTTCAGTGGCCGACATGTTCTACAGTGTTACAAGGGCAGAGCAAGAGCTATGCCCTCGCAGAGAGGCTGCTATTGAACTCAACCAAAAGCTTGTCATGCCTGATCACTTGTGCAGGAAGAGAAGGAGCAATTTTTGCTGCTCTTTACTCTCTGCAAAAGTACTTTTTGGCTTAAAAAATAGGGAGGGGAGAGAAGCAATAGTTGTTGCCCGCCCATGAGTGTGTGATCAACTGTGTGACAAATCTTTGACTAAGTTCTGCAGAAGTTTCTCTGGGAAGGTGCAGCTCTTTCTCCACCCTTGTAATGCTGTGGGACATGTTGGTCAGTGTCCTCAAATGAAATTGATGGCAATAGGTACATCTCAAGAAACCTCTTCACAGAACACATAACTGATTTATGGAATTCAGCGTCATGAGATAATGATAATGGCCATTGCCTTAGATGGCTTTAAAAGAGGATTTGGCAAGGTCATGGAGAAATCTGTTGATGACTTTTAATCATATTGACTGTCCAGAACTGCTAGACCACTGAATCTCAGTTGCGGAAGGGCGGCAGCAGTGGAGGACTTTTGCCTTCGTGCTTGTGGGCTCCCTGGAAGCATCTGGTTGGCTATGTGGGAAGCGGATGTTGAACTAGATGGACCTTGATCTTGCTTTTGAAGAGCACGAGTAAGGGCATGACCTTAGCAAGATAAGTTTTCATAGGCAGTGCAGACTTGAAGTGTTAGTCACTTGTGTTGGGAGAAAATTGATTTGCTGTGCATTCTCACTCTCTCATATTGGTGAACTACTGTAATTTTGTCTGAGACAAGAACACGGTATGCAATAGGTTTAGTGCTTTCCATCTGTGGAAAAGGAATTCTAGATTTTGTCTATAGTAAGCAGCTGTCTCTTGTTCGCACATATGGCAGGAATGGAGTGCACTGGAAATGTGATAGCCCAGAGAAAGATACATGCGTAAAACTTCTCACATGTGAAATTCATCTTTCATTTTAAACACCAAGAACTTTGAATCGATACATCATGGGAAAGGAACCAATTTTCATTAGTCGAATTGAATCAAACTGGCAACTGCAGTAAAGTAAATACAGAGACATAGGCCAAAAATGCTAATAAAATAGACATCTAAAAACTTGTATATTGCTTTTCCTTTCTCCCTTCCCCAACTGTATTTAATATATTTTAAAAGTAGAAAGGTATTGTAGGACAAGCTTCCAGACTGCAATCTATGGTTATTAATGGCATTCAACATTCGGTAGAGCTAATCCAAATCCACAACAGGAGATTCCTGTCTAAAGGTTTAGGCTGGTGGTGCTGGGAGACTTCAGTGTTCACTTTGGGACCAATTTGTCCAGGGTGGCTCAGAAGTTCATAGCAGCCATGACAGCTATGGGCCAATCTCAAGTGGTCTCAGGGCCAACATACATTGCTGGTTACACGCTTGATTTGGTCTTTCACTCTGATCAGGGAGGTGTTCCGTGGGTGGGGAATCCTGTGACTCCCCCATTGTCATGGACAGACCACCATCTGGTTAAGGTTGGACTCACAATCACTTCCCACCTTCACAGGGGCGAGAGACCTATTAGGATGATCCGCCCGAGAAGGTTATTGGATCCAATAGGATTTCAAGAAACCTTGAAGGGATTTAGTGTTGGCTCTGCTGGTGATCCTGTTGATACCCTGGTGGAGAATTGGAACAGCAAACTCACCAGAGCAGTAGCCATGATTGCTCCTAAGTGTCATCTCCTACCCGCTTCAGAATTGGCCTCTTGGTATACGGAAGAACTATGGGGACTGAAGCAATGAGGTAGACGACTGGAGCGCAAGTGGAGGAAGACTCAGCTTGAATCTGACAGATTGCAACATAGAGCTCATTTGAAGACCTATGCTCAGGCGATACGTGCGGCAAAGAAGCTATTATTTTCTGCCCATATTGCATCCGCAAGTTTACATCCGGCAGAGTTGTTCAGGGTTGTGAGAGGGCTAGTATGTGCCCCTCCTCCCTTGAATCAGAATCTGGAACCATCTTTTACCCACTGTGATGTGTTTAATGAATTCTTTATGGAAAAAATCTCTCATATTCGGGCCGACTTAGACTCCACCTCTACAATTACTTCAGTATCTGATGTGGAGATGTCCAGCAACTCCTCTTGTGTGATTAGGTTGGATCAGTTCCAGTTTGTGACTCCTGCGGATGTGGACAAGCTGATTGGAACAGTGCGGCCTAGCACCTATTCTCTTGACCCTTGCCCAACATGGCTTATATTATCTGGCAGGGGGTTGTTGTAGAGATCCTAGTAGAGATTATAAATGTGGATTATAAATGAGATTATAAATCCCTTCTCTGAGGGAAGGTAGGCTTAAGGAGGCAAGTCTTAAGGAGGCAATTCTTAGACTGCTTCTGAAGAAGCCTACCTTGGATCCCTCAGAGTTGAGTAACTACAAGCCTGTCTCCGTAGCTGGGCAAGGTAATTGAGAGGGTGGTGGTCTCCCAGTTTCAGACAGTTTTGGAGGAAACTGATTATCTTGACCCATTTCAAACTGGCTTTTGGGCTGGCTATAGGGTGGAGACTGCCTTGGTCAGCCTGATGGATGATCTCCAATTGGGAATGGACAGAGGAAGTGTGACTCTGTTGGTCCTTTTGGACCTCTCGGCAGCTTTCGATACTATCAACCATAATATCCTTCTGGAGCGTCTGAGGGGGTTGGGAGTTGGAGGCACTGCTTTGCGGTGGTTCCACTCCTACCTCTCGGGCAGATTCCAGATGGTGTCCCTTGGAGACTGCTGTTCTTCAAAATCTGAACTTTTGTATGGTGTCCCTCAGGGCTCCATATTGTCTCCGATGTTGTTTAACAATTACATGAAACTGCTGGGAGAGATCATCAGGAGATTTGGTGCAGGCTGCTATCAGTATGCTGCCTTGATACTGCTGCCCAGAACAAAACTCATTCCGCACACAGTTGAAAAAGATTCTCCCTGATGAGAGTGCATTTTTGGCAGCTGGACATGCATGCATGTTTTTGCAGAATAACTTTATTCCATTGCAGCTAGATCCCTCACTGGGTCTATGAAAGCAGTTGCTGTATCTAGAATAACAGTCACCATTCATCAGACCTGTTGCTACAGCTACAGCCTAGCCCCCACCCTGTTAAATGACTAAGTAGGAAAGCACCATCCAGTTTCAGGGTTGCTGCAGCATTTAACTAAGTACCTCCCCCTCTCATTAACTGAAGATACATCAGGACCCGTTTTCCCTCTAACAGGGATTCCCAGATGTTATTGACTACATCTCCCATAAACCCCAGCCAAAGGCCGTTGTAGCTGGGAATGCTGGGAGTTATAGTGAACAACATCTGGGAATCCCTGTTAGAGGGAACACTGAGCAGATCTGGAAGATATGCCTCTTTAAGCATTAGTAAGACTGAGTAGGAGAAATGTTGGTATGTATTGGGGAGACTGTTTTTCTCAGGTGCAAGTGAGAAGCAGGAGGAGGAGAGTGTGTAGGATTTGTTTATATTGATCTATGAACCATAACATTGTATTCCGTTGGTTGTTGTGAAGTTGTTTAGTTTTTTCCTGGGGGGAAAGAAAGGTAGTAAGGGTTAAAAATAAAATATTTGAAGTGTGTGTGTGTTTAGATTGTTAGATACAAATGTTAGGAAAGCTAAGGAAGATGCACTCTTCGCTGTAATAATCAAAACCACTATCAAATAATCAAAACCAATGCAAGTCTTCCCCCCCCCCCGTGCTGCTCAACCAGCCTGCTGTAACTGTAGTGTGCAGCAACCATATCTAGTGAAGGGTGGGGGAATATTGAGATGTTGTAGCTTGTATTTCCATCTAGTGTGCATCCTGGTAGCTGACATGTAAGTGGATTAGCAGCCAGTGCAACTTTGGAGAAGCAAAGTTGTGTTAATGATTACATGCTTCAGTATTGCAAATTTCTTTGGAGTCTGTATGTTGTGTGCTGAAGATGCCTAAGATCATATGTTCCATTACATTGATGCTCTTACCTCTGTGTGATGTCGCCTTTATTATGGAATCTACCTGTGAAGACGTTAGAGTGTGGAAAATATACTTCTGGCCTCCATACTAGATAATAGTGGTCTCAGAAAATATGAAACATAAGAACAACCCTGCTGGATCAGGCTGAAGGCCTATCTAGTTCAGCATCCTGTTTCACACAGTGGCCCACCAGGTGCCTCTGAGAAGCCCACAGGCAAGAGGTGAGGGCATGCTCCTTTGCAACTGGTATTTAGAGGAATCTTGCCTCTGAGGCTGGGGGTGGCCTATAGCCACCAGACTAGTAACTATTTATAGACTCCTCCTCCATGAATTTGTCTTCAGTCTCTTTTAAAGCCATCCAAGCTAGTGGCCATCACTGCATCTTGTGGCAGAGAATCCATAGATTAATTATGCTCTGTTTAAAAAAAGTACTTCCTTTTGTTGGTCCTGAATTTCCTGGCCTTCAGTTCCATGGAATGGGCCCTGGTTCTAATGCTGTGACAGAGAGAGAAACATTTATCTCTGTTCACTCTCTCTATTCCATGCATAATTTTATACACCTCTAACATGTCTCTGCATGGTTGCCTCTTTTTCAAACTAAAAAGGCCCATATGCTGTAGCCTTGCCTCATGAGGAAGGTGCTCTAGGCCCCTCATCATCTTGGTTGCCCTCTTCTGCAACTTTTCCAGTTCTACAGTGTCCTCCTTAAGATGCAGTGACCAGAATTGTACACAGTATTCCAAATGTGTGCATACCACAGGTTTGTATAAGGTTTGATATTAGCATTTTTATTTTCAATCCCCTTCCTAATGATCCTTAGCATGGAATTTGCCTTTTTCATAACTGCCGTGAAGTGAATCGACACTTTCAACGAGCTGTCCATCATGACCCCACGATCTCTCTCTCTCTTGATCAGTCACTGACAGCTCAGACCCCATCAGGGTATATGAGAAGTGGGGGGGGGGGTTGCCCCATTATGCATCATTTTACATCTGCTTACATTGAACCGCATTTGTCATTTTGTTGCCCACTCCCCCCCAGTTTGGAGAGCTCCTTTTGGAGCTCCTCACAATCTGTTTTGGATTGTGAGGAGCTAAATACACCCTAAATAGTTTCATCTGCAAATTTGTCCACTTTGCTGCTTATCCCAACTTCTAGTTCATTTATAAACAAGTTGTCCCAATGCAGATCCCTGGGGGACCCTACTTCTTTCTTTCCTCCGTTGTGAAAACTGTCCATTTATTCCTACCCTTCAACCAGTTACCAATCCACACATGAACTTGTCCCCTTATTCCATGACTGCTAACTTTACTCAAGAGCCTTTGGTGGGGAACGTTGTTAAAAGCTTTTTGGAAGTCCAAGTATACTACGTCAATTGGACCACCTTATTCACACTAGAGATGTGCAAACAGGTTTGAATTTAAACCGTTTCATTTCAAACTTGAACCAAACAGGGCATTGAATTGGCAATGCCGGTCCGAGCTCGATCCAAACAGAGCCTGGTTCTATTCGAAATGGTTCAAACTGGTTCGAGCCTCCAAAACTGGCAGGTTTTCTGCTTCCAATGAACTGGCAGGTTTTCTGCTTCCCTATGACACTACTAGCTATATGCTCCTCAAATTTTCTTTTTGCATCCCTTATTGTTTAATTTAACCATTCCTGATATAAGCAATACGTTTTTAACGCAAATTTTAGGAGCAAGCAAATACGAAAGAGAACAACCAAAAAGCAGTTCCACTCATGCTAAAAGGTGTTCCGGCAGATGGCTGGCTAGAACTCTATCATCAGGGAGTTCCAAAGAAAATAACAAAACATAGGTGAAAGATTAGTCCTCTGTGGTGTTGCATCTTGCCCCCTCTAGCCTTCCCTCTGCTCTCATATCCCAACATCTCTGTCCATGACTTTCACTTCTCCAACTCCACCACCCTTAACATCTGAAGCTCTCTCATTCCCCCTCTCAAACACCTTTTCCCTTTCTTTTCCCCTTATGCCTGGAACTGCATTCTAGAACACCTCTACTTGCTCTTCCTTCAAAACACCTCTCTTATATCTTTTGAAACCCACCTTTTCCATGAGGCTCCCCTTTGGCACAATGCCCCAGTTCCCATACCCTATGGTAACTAAAACTAAGAACATAAAACTTAAAATCATATTTGCTTCCCCTTTATATGCCCATCTCCCTCTTCTTCCACTGTTGTCTCCCTTGTGTCCCATGTTAAGATTGTAAGCTTCTCTGGGCAGGTCCATGACTCCCTATACTTTGCAGAGCAACATGGGTATTGATAGTGCTATAGAAATAAGAATAATATCCTATATGGTTTAGGGCTGTGCCAAAAATTTTCAGGGGAGAAGTTCTGGCTTCACTTTCTGGGAGTCAGAATCAAAGTGGTGGGGTTGGGGGATGGATACAGGCTTACCTTTTTTGCTGACTTCCCCATTTTTGCCACTGCCACCAATTCCATAGTGGTACTCCTTCTGGTAGCTGCTAGCTTCCTGTTGGACACAGTGTTATTCATGGGCATTCTGGTGGCAGCTGTCAGAAGGAGCAAGCACCACTGCCACCTCCAGTCAGCCCCCTCCTTTCATACCCTTTTCCTTCGATTTTGCTCCCCACTTGAAAATCACCAAAATCACACATGGGGTGGCAAAAATGCCGTTTCAGCTCAGTCTTAACTTATTGTTACTATTAACAATATTTGTTACTGTTTACAATAATAATTGTATTATGGTATAACTGCTCACACTTTTAAAAAACAATTGATCAGCCATTGAGAGAGAGGTTTCTTGAATAGGACCATTCATAATTGCAATTGCTCTTTAAGTGGCTGCATAAAATAACTTCTTCTTCTTCTTTTTTTGGAGAGCTGTTTGTTTTTATGCAGAGATCAATACATGCTAAAGCACAAAACACTTCTGTGTAATACACTCTGTGCCACATAATTCTGTGCTGCAGATTGGCTCCTATTCCATCTAGATTTTTAAGGTGCTCTTTACTGCAGTTTTCAAACTTTCCAAGATACAGATACATGCAGAGCTTATTGGAAGGAATCGTTATGCCAAACAGCAGACAGTTTGAGCAATATGACAAGGCCTGCATATGGGTTTAGTTATCTTTTGCTTTTGCAGGTTGCTTTCAAGTTGAAGTATCCCCCACTGACAGCCATGTAACATTTTATGTACTCCTTTGCTCAGTGAATGGAGGGATTGCTGCAGAATTTTGAACCCTTAACAAGCCACTAGAGCATTCTTGGTGGGAGGTAATTTTGTTGAGCTCTTAACCTCTCGATCGCAGAGTATCATCTTGGAGAATATATTTACTGCAGGAAACATTTGTCTGTCAGGCACTTAGGAACTGTGAACAGCCTTTTACAATGTCCAGTTTTCTCCATAGCCAAATATGATGTACAAATATGGGAATTTGTACATTTTGCTGGGTGCAGTGCATGAATTCCTTCTGTGTTAAGATGAAGCTACCTTAATTTTGACATTCTTACTGTGCGGGTTAATGCTGTTCTGATGCTTTTCAGCAGTAGATCTCCCCTCCCCCGCCATATTTGTAGTTTTTCTAGAATGCTGCATTGTGCCACAAAAGGTCACAATTTAATTCCTGAAATCTTTACTTGCAAGAATCTTGGGAAGCAGAGATTGGAAAGTTCTCTGGAAAGCTGCTGCTGGTTGGAGTGGACAGTGCTGGTATGGGAAAGCCCTCCACTTTGAAACCCTGGAGGGTCTCTGAGTAGACAGTACTTTGGTATGTGGACTAATGGTCTGACAACTTAATGGTAAAGCAACTCCATATGTCCATAATCTTCAGGAAAGTGTAAAACGTTAGGTTAGCATCCCCACTAGTATTTTCACAAATGGAAGATGTTTTGCTCAGGCGAGGGGGGGAATTTGCTAATCCTTTTTCCTCTGCAGTCCACTGCACCTCCAAAAATTAGCACTCCTGAGGGCCCTGAAACCCTTGGTGACACATTTTAGGGGGGCATGGCAAGTGCAAAGGGAAGTGGGGTTGATGTAAAATGCCTCAATGAGCAAGTGGAATTTCTTCTGTTTGCAAAAGTACTTATTGGGGTGTTGTCCGAAGTCTGTAACCCTTCCATCAAAGTGAGGCAGTTCACACTTCATGACTCATTGTTGGGTGGTGGTGGTTAAGGAACATGAGAACATAGGAAGCTGTCATATACTGAGTCAGACCATTGGTCTATCTAGCTCAGTATTGTCTACACAGACTGGCAGCGGCTTCACCAAGGTTGCAAGCAGGAATCTCTCTCAGCCCTATCTTGGAGATGCCAGGGAGGGAACTTGAAACCTTCTGCTCTTCCCAGAGCAGCTCCATCCCCTGAGGGGAATATCTTACAGTGCTCATACATGTAGTCTCCCATTCAGATGCAACCAGGGTAGACCCTGCTTAGCTAATGGGAGAAGTCATGCTTGCTACCACAAGACTAGCTCTCCTCTCCTACTCTGCAAGTGATGACTTGCATGTATGATTGAGCCAGTACACGCAGAATGTTTATATCCCATTATGTCAGCTCAGATGCCTTTATGTGGTGTGAATCTGTTCACATATTCAGCTGCAAATACCTGAGTGATGAGTAATCAGGTTATGTGTGAACAGGCCCATGGCTGCATGCAAATAAATGACTCATTGATTTCTGTGTAATTTGTGTGTAGGTCTTAATGGCATGGCTTGAAGGCACATGGTACAGCAACTGTGTTGCAATACGACAATAACAAAAAGTTTCTAAAGCGGTTTGCATAGATAGATAGATAGATAGATATAAACAAACAAACAAACAAAATGGCTCTCTTTCCCCAGAGGGCTCACAATCTAAAAAAAGAAACATAGACACCAGCAGCAGCCACTGGAAGGATGCTGTTCTGGGGATGGATAGGGCCAGTTGCTCTCCTCCTGCTAAATAAAGAGAATCGTCACTTTAAAAAGGTGCCTCTTTGCTCAGTTAGCAGGGGCAGATCTGGGTTTGATCACTGCCTGGATGGTAGACTTCCTGGGCACTTTATGTACATCCAGTTATGTTACAGAATGGAAGAGAGGCAGGATAGAATCGTGATTATAAATAAATGAAATCTCCTTAAATCACCACAAAAGATCCTGCAGCAATTTAAAACTTTCCACAGGAAAGAAGTACAAATACAGGGCAAATTAGGTTGCATTAGGTAGAGGGAGGAATCCGGGAATAGAACTAAACATACACATAGCAATAGCAATTACATTTATATACCGCTCTATAGCTGAAGCTCTCTAAGCGGTTTACAATGATTTAGCATATTGCCCCCAACATTCTGGGTACTCATTTTACCGACCTCAGAAGGATGGAAGGTTGAGTCAACCTTGAGCCCCTGGTCAGGATCGAACTTGTAACCTTCTGGTTACAGGGCGGCAGTTTTACCACTGCGCCACCAGGGGCTCTGGTGCACATGTGCACACTTCAGTCGGGTCATAGTCCACTTTTTTGGCACAGGATTTAGTTTTCATTGATATTTGTGAAAATGCAGCATGCACACTGGCCTACATGATGTGCAATGCTGCCATTGGTAAGCACCAAGAGGCACTTCACACATTTCAGGCAGCCCTGGCGTTGTTGTGCAATAGTGTTGTTGCACAAATGCTTAAAACAGCACACTCACAGTTAGGCAACGCTGTTTATGTTGGAGGCCAATGTAAGTAGCACTGTGCAACTGTGGGCACACGGTTTTAAGTAGTTACATAGAACTGAAGCTGTCTTACGCAATGTCAGATCATTGGTCCATATAGCTCAGTATTGTCTGCATTGATTGGCAGCAGCCCTCCAAGTTTTTAGGCAGGAGTTTTTCCTAGGTGTACCTGTAGATGCTCGGTATTGAACCAGGAACTTTCTGCATGTAAAGCAGATTATCTACCACTGAACTACAGCCCTATCTCTGGTTGAGTCGTGCAACTGTGCTCTTGCAGCACAGTGCCAGGGTTGCCAGCAATGTGTGCAGCAGTACCAGCATGCATTGCACATCATGTGAACCATTTTTCAGCAGCCCCATGTATGCCTAGTGGTGCTGTATGTAATTGGACTCAAACATGTAAGTCTAACGGAGTTCAAAACCCACACATTTCTAAAAAGCTGTCAGCAAGTATTTTAAAATAGCAATTGCTGTGAAAAATGATCTTCTATTGTTTCAATCTTGGTCATGAAAAAAATACATACTTTGCAATCCTTGCTTATTGCAGTGTATGGAAGTACTGGAAAGAAAAGCATTGACTTTGGAACAACCTTCTATGGTTTGTGACTATAGTAACTAAACAGCTTGCCTACGTAGCAACCAGGGTTGCTAGTTGGCGGGGAAAGCCCTTCAGTTACTGGCAACGGCATCAGCTTTACTGCTATGTGTATATATATTCTAATACCAAGGTTGTAATGCACACGCACAAACTAAAACAAGTTAAAAATCTTAAAACTTCTTCAGCATGCTGACTTTTCCAAGACCCAAACCTCTTAACTACATGCTTGGCATAGTTACTTTTTTCACAGGGTGGCTTTACTATTTCCATTTTCAGCTTTCAGTAATGGGAGCTTCAGTACTGCCAGTGGTTGTATTGAACTTGGCTTTGTTGTGCTGAAAATTCCTTCCCAATGGGATTTCACTGGAACATGGCCTGAATTAGGGCAGAAATAAAATCTAGTCCAAGATTTATGCACATCAAGTGTGATGCAGGAAAAATAAGCATGGTGTTTTGTTTGATGAAATTTCCACATGTGACAGAATTAGGATTTGAGAATGTGTGTTTTCATTCTTCAACCAAAAAAATAAAAATAAAAAATTCTAGGCCTCATGTTTAGGGATCTGCATTTAAAAGCATGCAGGCTGTGAAAAGATCTGGAATTTGAAGATTTCTACTTCTTTTGTGGCTATTTTCATTTCCTCATATATTCCGTTATATTCTAATACTCCAAACCTGCACAACATATGGCCCCTCTGTTTTTTATATATACACACCCCAAGTGCTATACCTGGCCAAATGCTTCATAGCCATTTTTGTGACTCTCCTGAGGCTGCAAAGCAGGAGTGTTATCAAGCTCCCAGGGGTGCATAAGTCATGGCTGCTTGGAGTGTATGGCCTTGGGGTCCATAACATCCTAAAGGTTAAGTAAAGTGTGCCGTCGAATTGGTGTCAACTCCTGGCGACCACAGAGCCCTGTGGTTGTCTTTGGTAGACTACTTGAGGGGTTTACCACTGCCATCTCCCAAGCAGTGTGAGATGATGCTTTTCAGCATCTTCCTATATTGCTGCTGCCTGATATAGGTGTTTCTGGGAAACATACCAGCAGGGATTTAAACCAGCAACCTCTGGCTTGCTAGTCAAGTCATTTCCCCGCTGTGCCATTAGTCATAACATCCTACACTATTCTATATTTTCTGTAGGATGTCAATGTGATTGAAGCAGAGAATCTGTTGGCAGGGCCCTGACATCTTACTTCTGCTCCTCTGAGACAAGTTTCAGGCAGAGAGAGCTACAGGGCCTGGTGGCTTGTTCATTTTTGTGCGCTTCAGCACCACTCACGGCTAGAGGAGAGATCTTGTATTCCCCACCCCACCCCTTTTGATAATTATTTTATTTATTCATTCATTCATTCGATTTCTATACTGCCCTTCCAAAAATGGCTCAGGGCAGTTTACACAGAGAAATTAAAAAAAAAAGTAAGATGGTACTTAATAATAAATAAGTAAGATAAGTAATAAATAAATAAATACGCAAGTGGACAGTGTACACAGATACAGAGCTGTACAAAATTACAGTGATTCACACATTATGTTGAACACAGGTCCAGCAGTACACTTCCTGTCTGTAGGATGCATTTGAGGGGCCTGTATCCAGGTTCACTTTTAAAATGAATGCAGGAACAGTCATTCACACACAAACATATACAAATGTACAGACATCTGGACAGTTGTACAACATAATGAGGTTGTTCACAAACCAACTGGGGGTGGAACTGGAGGGAAGGCCGGATCCTACCTACCTTCCCCCAGACAATTTGAGCCTCTTTGGGGCTTTACGACTCACACCTCTATATGACCAGTGTGACAGTGGACTCCTGAAGTGGGATTGGGAGGAGGAACTCCTCCCGCATCCAACCGCACACTGCGTGGGCAGCAAAGAAGCAGCCTGTGGCAGTATAGCAGCACTTCTCTCCCTGGCTGCACTTTCCACAGTGCTTTATGGCCACCAATCCCAGTGGCCATTTTCAGAGCTGCAGTGCTGCAGATGACCAAAACGTGAGGTAGGACGAACTCCTTTCCCCCTCCTACCTCACCTTTTGCCCAGGTAGTGGATCAGGGCTGCTCAGGTCTGCAGCAGCTGGGTTGGGAGGCCTCTGGTGACCCAGATGACATAGGCTGCTTGGGTAAACTCTCTCCTACCCAAACATCTTGTGTAATGAGAATAGCCTCAAAGTCTGGATAGGGCCATTACATTTTACCAGTGTCTCTACAGATGTACATTTTTGTGTGTGAATGGTTGTACATGTATTCATTTTAAAAGTTAACCTGAGTACCGGCCCCCTCAGATGCAGGGTGCAGACAGGAAGTGCATGTTGTGGTGGTGGTGGTGAATGTAATGTGTGAGTCACTGTATGTGTGTTGAACATAACATATGAATAGGGCTTGTATGCTGCTGAATACCAGCTGCTTGAGGGAACAGAAGAGGAGGGCAATTGCCTTCATGCTCTGTTTGTGGGCTTTTCTGAAATCGGGTAGTTGACTGTTGTGGGAAATGGGAGGCTGGATAAAATGATCCTTTGGTCTGATCCAGCAGGGCTCTTCTTATGTTCCATTTTATGAACTTTTGGCAGACTTGGGTCCTATGTTCTCTCAATTTTTTTTCATCCGTGTGTGGAATGAGTTTTGTTCTGGGCAGCAGTATCAAGGCCGTGTGTGTGCACTTGCTTTCGGAGTAGGGCCTTCCTGATTCAACCTGAGTGGGATCTAAAACTAACTGAGCAGACATCAGAAAATGTATGAGCATGCACACGCCTTAGAGGGAACAGTGCTTGGGTCTCCAGATATTTTTGGGCTACAACTCCCCATGCTCCTCAAGCACAATGCCCAAAAGCCAATAAGGCTGGGGAACATGAGTGAGATGAGTGTTATGGTCCAGCTACATCTGGGGGATGAGTGTTATGGTGCAGCTACATTTCTTATTGCTTTGGCGTGGGTTAGGGTGCAGAGAGCTCTGATGTAAGAATCTGATCCCTGCAAGTTGCATGCCAAGGAAATGGTAAGATCAGCATGGGCGACACAGATAGAGGAAAGCTGCACAAACTCTTATGCAGCATGGTTGGCTTATGGATCTTTTGTCATAAGCTTGAATAAGACACATTATGCGTGACTGTTGGAAAATCCATGATTTTTGGATTTGAATTATTTATCTGCGCATTTGGGGTAGAAGCAGAATAGACCACTAGATACAGTTAAGGCCTGATGGACAATCAATAACTGTATCTTCATTAATTGTTAAATTGCTTGTTTTAGGATGGTAATAAGTGTTACAATTAAACTAGCTGTGTAACTGACTCGTGTAAAAATACTGTATTAGGTGATTAAGTTGTTCTCTGAGCCTAGGATGTCTTTTTTAAAATTTGGAAAAATATAAACAAACCATAGTGACTTTACAACATGTCCAAATGTTTACCCTTTAATTACATTGCAGATTTATTTTTTGTGCAACAATTAAATCTTATTAATTGTACTGAATGTAGTGGGAACATTTTCCCTTCATGCTTCAGCATCACAAGTTGCCAGAAGTTAAAGGTCTTCCAGCATGTGGCCCACCAAGGTTGAAGAGGACCACATCTATGGTTCAAGCACAGATGCAATTGCGCTAAAGTGTGGCACACATTTCTTTGAAAAATAAACATTAAAGGAATGGCAAATGGAATCAGTTTGTCATGAAAAGGACACAGGCCATTTCATTCATGGGTTTACTAATGGTTTCAGTTTGAGTGTTGCCCTTGTACACTCAGATGTCTCATTTCACAATCCATCATTAGGAAAGCCCATGGCGCAAGGTCAATTTTAGAGTTTTCCTACCAAGGACTTTCCAGTACCATATATCTGAAGAGCTGTTCGCCTCTAATACCTAGGTTGTTTTATTACCAGTTAAATGTTCTCTGTGTTACCTGTGAATGAGGGCATTGTGACATTTTAGCAACTGATTTGATTGAACACAGATGTGAACTGTGCTCCATGTGGAGAAGATCCAGAAGGGAAAGATCTTGACTTGTGCTTCTGATTTAAAACGAGTTCATTTGATTGAGTGAAAGCCGGATGATGCAGACCCACCACCAGCATAGGTGAATGCAAGTGTCACTAAGACCCGTTTGCAAGTTATGTTCAGCGTACATCCAGCAGTGCACTCCTTTCTGTTCCCTGCAATTGAGAGGGCCTGTACCGAGGTTCACTTTTAAAATGAACACATGTACACTCATTCACACAAAAACATGTAAATGTGTACAGATGCTTGTACACATGTACAATATAATGTTTGCATAGGGTTTTCCTCATGCACCCATCCTATAGTGAAGGGCAGAAGCTTTGGAAACTAGCTAAGGGAGACTGAGTGCACCTTTGAATGCACGTTATTGATGGAAGTGTTGTTGCCAAATGGGTTATCGCATCCATTTGAATTGGATCCCTGATAAGGAATGAAGTCAGCCAGGAGCAGGGCCTTCTCATTTGTGGCACCAGCCTTATTTTTATTTATTTTCACATCTATTCTGCCTTTCATCCAAAGATCCCAAGGCAGTTTTTAACCATCGCAGAGATCATTAACGCATAAAAGGAATTAAAATGTTCACCCCATTGGCTCAGGTGTTAAACTGCTGCTATTCTAGCTTTTCTGACTGCTGCCCCTCAAAAGTTCCATAGTGACCATAGGGGGAAGAATATTTATTTATTATTTATTTAAAATATTTATACCCCACCCCTCCAGTGCACTACTGCACTACTGCTTGGGGCGGCTCACAACAATAAGATAGACACAAGATACAATAAAAGTAATAAAATTAACTAAATTAAACAAAAAAAGTTGTCAGATTAAAAACCACAATCATTATTAGGTTCAAATTAAAGGTTATTTTAAAAGCTAAAAACTGAAAATTATAAAAAGCTAAAGAACCTACCAGATAGAACAAAAAAATGGAGCCTTTAAAAGCCTCCTCTTCTCCCAGAAGTGTGCTATGTTGCAAAAATTTTGAAATTAACTAAATGTTGTAAATGTCACCAGATATGCTATCAGTTGAATTCACATTCAAGTGACTCACAAGTGGCTAAAGTGTGCTTCTTTACTAACATCTGAAGCTACTCTGTATAGACTATTCTTTCAGAAGTCTCCAACTCCATTATTAACAAGCATGGATTAATATCTTATTATTCAGCAGGAACCAGAAATGTGGTAGGTGGGATGGAACAGCGACCATGGTAGGACCTGTTTGGAAAGAGAAGAATTGTCAGTGGAGAGAGAATGAGAGAAGCCCTATGGAGACATGTACAAGTATACAGTTGCAAACAACACTTGTACATGTTGTGTGAATAACTACACCTGTGTTCATTTTGAAAGTGGACCTGGGTACAGATCCCTCAGATGCATGCTACAGACAGAAAGTATACTGCACAGATAGTAAATGTACCTGTGTTCAACATAACATGTGAATAGTTATTATGTACTTGGTTGTATAAGTATTGAACATAACATGTGAATAGGGCTAGAGAAGCAGCAGGAATCTGTATATTGGGGTACTGGGGTATAAACATGAGCACAATAGAAGTCTTGGTTTCCCTTTAGGCTTTTCCAAGGTGGAGGACACAGTAAAGCCTGAGATGAGCAAACAGTGAATGGTGGCTGACAAATTCATGTACGATGGAGCTATCAAGGGCTATTAAACATGATGGCTAGATAGGAAATGTTTATGTTCCGAAACTATCTCCTTCTTCTGATAAGATTAGGAGAGTAAATATCAGGGGATAAATGCCTCCATCATGCCTTATTTCCTGGGGCATCTGCCTGGCTGCCCTGGAAGGTTGACAGGCTGCTAAACTAGATTGTCATATAAAGCTGCCTTATTCTGAGTCAGTCTGTTCGACTGTCTAGCACAGTGTTGTC
This sequence comes from Hemicordylus capensis, assembly GCF_027244095.1. Taxonomy (NCBI): domain Eukaryota; kingdom Metazoa; phylum Chordata; class Lepidosauria; order Squamata; family Cordylidae; genus Hemicordylus; species Hemicordylus capensis. The sequence goes on along the minus strand of NC_069660.1, from coordinate 32,857,808 downwards.
TACACTGATGAGAAGCAGCTCTCCAGACAGGGGTCTTTCCCAGCCCTACCTGGAGATGCCAAGGATTGAACCTGGAACCTTCTGCAAACACAACCAGGTGTCCTTCCTCTGGGTTACAGCCCCTCTCTTTGCTTTCATACAGGGGGTTAAAGTTCTGCTTGTGTAAGGTTGTAGCAGTTGCAACTTGAAAGACAAAATCTAAAATAAAATAAATGGTTGTGGTTTTGGTGCTCAAATGTATATCCCATCCTTACTCCAAGGATCGCAGGGCTGCATATATGGGATACCCCCTTTTATCAGCACAACAGCCCTTTGAGGTAGGTTAGGCTGAGAGATTAGTGTCTGACCCAAGGGATTATGGGTAAGTGGGCATGGCGGTAGCAGAGACTGCTACCTGCTTTGCAGGTGTTCAGTGGAAAGGGGGGTATTGTGTTGGTGAGCTCTTTACCCTGTGCACAAATCACCTGTTGAGCTTCCATAAATAAAACACAGATTTACATGCAGATAACCTTCTATATATGCTTGGAAATCCTGCAAAGACATGATTCCCAATTTCTTGGAGAGCACCCCACTGTGCATATAGCTGCGTTTGTGGGGCACCTTGCAGATGTTCGAATAATAATTCTTAGCATTTGTTTAGTGCTTTCAAGTTCAGAGCACTTCATATGTGTTGTCCTTTTGTAATCCTTACAACAAACCTGAAAGATAAGTATTTTTTTTAAAATCACAAATTGCAGATAGGAGGATTTGAGGTGAGTGGCTTACCTAAGATCACCTAGTGAGTTAATGGTTCCAATGAAACTATTTTTCCTTGTCAAATAGCAGCTGTTTGTATCTGGAGGAAACTTATCTGGATCAGAAATTTAGTGGGAGGGGAGGGTTAAAGCCCCCCTAACGCCCTTCACATCATGGTACTGATCCATGGGGGTACAATCCAACTGAGAGGAAAAAGTTAACGTCTATCAGCGCTAGTGACAGGTAATCATGAGAGTCAGTGTAGTGTAGTGGTTAAAGGGTTGTACTAGGAATGAGGAGACCTGAGTTTAAATCCCCATTCAGCCATGAAACTCACTGGGTGACTCTGGGCCAATTGCATCTCGCTAAGCCTAATCTATTAAATTCCAGGGTTGTTAAGATAAACATAAATATGTACACCACTCTGAGTTCCTTGGAGGAAGAGTGGGATATAAATGTACTTATAAGTAAATAAATAGTTTGGCTGTTTGTCAACCAAGAGTCATATTCAAGAATATGTGTTCCCTTTCAGCTCCTTTCCTACATGGAAGCAAATTCCCTTCTTTCTGTTAACCACAGTTAATAGTATGTTGATACTTAACTGGAGAGGGAAATTTACTTCCAGGAGGGGAGGAGGGAGAGTGACTCCCATTTGATCAGCCACAAATAACAGGGAAACCAGTTGTAGGTCTGCACCAGCCTTTTATGCCCAGATTCTCTCACTTGTTTGTGGTGCAATACATTTTATTTACTTAAAGGTGAGCAGAGAACAGAACTTTTATGAAGCCTGTTAAAAGTTTTTTGCAGGGCCACTGTGGACCAGATAAAATTGTTTCACAAAATGTAGCTAAATCTAAGAGTTGTGAAATAGAAAAGAATTCTGTCCCATCCTCTGACAAGAACCATAAGGCCTAGAAGTTGGCAAGGCCAGAGTAGCTGGGTTACAGCACCATGGATAGCTCCCAGGAACAAGTTGCTCTGACATCAGTTGGAGGCAGATTGCACTTTTAAATACTTCCGAGCACAGGCTTCTAGAGGTGTGCACAAAACGCATTTTGTGTTCCGTTCCAAGTTTGGAATGGAATGCAAAATGTGTGAAACATTTAATCGGAATGACCAGTCAAGCCAGTTGTTCCAATGCAGTGACCCCATTCCACTGTATTGCTCCAGCCGCCAAAATGGCAGTCGGAATAGTCAGAACATTCTGGCTGAAATAGGATCATTCTGTTCGAATGCAAAACACAAACCCTTTTAGGGTATTCTGTTCTGAGCTCAGAATACTCAAAACATTCCATTTCAAAGGCAGAATATTCCACATATCTCTACAGGTTACCCCTCTTCCGTTCCAGCTCCCTGCCCGGAGAATGGAAGCCTTAAAGAGGCAGCATTCCTCCTCCTCCTCCTCTTCCTCCTCCTCATCTCTCTCTGATATTGTTGCTAGTATTAGCATGCAGATATCAAAGAGTACAGCAGTGTGGGATGGGCTGACTCTTCAGGGGGTTCTGATTCTGAGAGTACGGTTTCAGGGGCACAGGCTCTGAGGGTGCTATTTCAAGATGCTCCAGTTCTGGAGATTCTTTTAAGCTCTAGTGTCGTGATCCAGGACTCTAGTACTGGTCCTGTCTTCTCTGGGTTAAACTCTGTACTTTATTCACATGTGTTCAGTGCTTGTACAACATTTGTACAGTGTACACAGGCACAGATCTGTACACAGGAACAGTTATTTACATGTGGTATTGAACATAAGAACAGCCCTGCTGGATCAGGCCCAAGGCCCATGTAGTCCAGCCTCCTGTTTCACACAGTGGCCCACCAGATGCCACTGGAAGCCTACAGGCAGGAGTTGAGGGCATGTCTTCTCTCCTGCTGTTATTCCCCTGCAAGTCGTACTCAGAGGCAGCCTCTGAGGTTGGAGGTGGCCTATAGCCCTCCGACTAGTAGCCATTAATAGATCTCACCTCCATAGTAGTACACCACCTCCCTGTACCATGCATTTGAGGGACTTGTACCCAGGTTCACTTTTAAAATGAATGCAAGTATAGTCGTTCACACACAATAAGTACCTGTGTACAGACATCTGTACACTCATACAACATAATATCTGAATAGAGCTAAAGTCACTACTCAGGGCAGGATTGCGATACAAAGTCCTCAGGGCTAATCTCACTCCAGCGACTGAATGACCTTGGGCAAGCCACTAGCCTTAATGCCCCACCCCCGCGGCCCATAGCCAGTATGAGCTGACAACATTAACCAACCTTACAAGTTCCGTGGATGGTATTCTGAGCTAACATATGTGAAGTGATTTAATATCATAAGAAGATAACAACAGCCCTGCTGGATCTAGTCCAAAATCCCATTTCCTGCAGTGTCCCACTAGTGGCCTCTGAGAAGCTCATAGGCAAGAGGTGAGGTCATGCTTTCTCCTCTGCTGTTGCTATCCTACAACTGGTATTTAGAGGCAACTTGCCTCTGAGGCTGGAGGTGAACCATGGCCAGCAGACTAGTAGCCATTGATAGACCTGTCCTCCATGAATCTGTCTAAGCCCCCTTTTAAAGCCATCCAAGCTAGTGGCCATTTCCACATCCTGAGGTAGAGAATTCCATAGATTAATTATGTGCTGGGTGAAAAAGTATTCCCTTTTGTTGGTCCTAAATTTCCTGGCCATCAGTTTCATGGGATGACCCCTGGTTCTTGTGTTGTGAGGTTACTACTCCATGCATAATTTTATACACCTCTATCATGCCTCCCTTTAGTCACCTCTTTTCCTAACTAAAAAGCCCCAGATGCTGTAGCCTTGCCTCATAAGTAAGGTGCTCCAGACCACTGATCATCCTGGTTACTCTCTTCTGCACCTTTCCAGTTCTACAATGTCCTCCTTAAGATGTGGTGACCAGAACTGCACGCAGTACTCCAAATGTGGCTGCACCATAGATTTGTATAAGGGCATTATAGTACTAGCATTTTTATTTTCAATCCCCTTCCTAGTGATCCCTAAAATGGAATTTGCCTTTTTCACAGCTGTGTCAAACACTGAGTCGACACTTTCAACGTGCTGTCTGCTATAACCCCAGGATATCTCTCTCCCTGGATCAGTTACTGACAGCTCAGTCCCCATCAGTGTATATGTGGTTGTTGTTTTTGCTCCAATATGCATCACTTTACACTTGCTTACATTGAACTGTATTTGCCATTTTGTTGCTCACTTCCCCAGTTCAGAGAGAGAGACTTTTGGAGCTCCTCACAATCTGTTGTGGATTTCACTACCCAAAATAGTTTAGTGTCATCTGCAAATTTGGCCACTTGGCTGCTTCACCCAACTTCTAGATCATATATGAACAGTTAAAGAGCACTGGTCCCAGTGCAGATCCTTAGGGGACCCCACTTTGTACTTCCCTCCAATGTGAAAACTGTCAACTTATTCCTACCCTCTGTTTCCTGGCCTTCAATCAGTTACCAATTCACACATGAGCTGTTTTCTTATCCTATGACTCCTATGTTTCCTCAAGAGCATTTGATGGGGAACTTTGTCAGAGTATGCTATGTCAACCAAATCAGCTTTATCCACATGTCTGTTGACACTCTTAACTCCAAAAAGTTAGTGAGGCAAGACCTGCGCTTGCAGAAGTCATGCTGATTCTCCTTCAGCAAGGCCTATTCTTCTATATGTTTAACAATTTTGTCTTTAAATTTGCTTTCCATCAACTTACCCAGCACAGACGTTAAGCTAACTGGCCTCTGGTTTCCTGGATCCCCCCTGGTTTCCTTTTTGAAAATGAGATTTACATCAACTACTTTCCAGTCCTCTGGTATACTTCCAAATGCTGTATAAAAGTTTGTTCTTTATTGGGGATGTGCACAAAACAGATCTTGTTTTGAGCTCAAAAGAAAACCAGAAGGCTGAAACGTTTTGTCGAAATGGTGGTTACTCCGGTTGTTTTGATAAAACAAAACTCAAAACGTTTCAAGTGTTTTGGCCATAGGGAACAATGGGGAAACTTGAAACACCCCATTGTTCACCCTGAGTAGCTCCTAGGGACTCCAAAGTGGGTTGGGTGGTAGGGCATGATGGATGCTACCAACCACTCAAACTGTAAAAGAAATGGGCAAGCAAGCCAATCAGAAGCCAGTGCCATAAAACTAACCAGCATGGGAAAACCAGGCTTCCAAATTGGTGCTCAAAATGTTGAAACATTTCAAATTGAAACAGGGTTGTTTTGTTCCAAGCTCAGAATAGGCCCTTTATTAAAAGGGTGTTTTGTTTTGAGCTTGAAACACTCAAAACATTTTGTACATCCCTATTTTTAACCTCTTTCATTATATTTTATGTTACATTTGCTTGAATGTTGGCAAAACCCGTCCATTGAATCTGCTCACTGGGATCGTTAGGGAGCAACTTTCTGTCACCCAATATCCTTTTGCACCAGTCTCTGATAACACAAAAGCCTGGTGTACACATACAACCAAATCAAGTGGTAGAATGGGCTATACGATTCCAGCCTGCGGGCATAGGGTGCCATTTTTACTATGTCCCCATTTAAAAACAAAAAACTAGCACAACAAGGAGAAAGGGTCTCGCCTAACCTCCTCTGCTGTTTTGTTTTGTTTTTAAACAGAAAAGCTTTAAAATGTGATCTCCAGTAGAAATGTGGGATTGCTACTTGCATCACTACCACCTCATTTCGCTGCCTGTGTAGTCAGGCTAAAGAAAGGGGCAAACAGCTTTCATCTCCTGCTTATGGGTTTCTCAGTGACATTTGGTTGGCCACTGTGGGAAACAGAATATTGGGCTAGATAGACCAGTATGATCCAGCTTGGCCTTTCTTGCGTTCTTAAAATCAAGAAGAATAACATTCCTGATGCCAACAGCCCATAACTGAAAGAATCTGTATTTCTAAAAGTTAACTCGCCTAGCATAAATGTGTCTACTTCTGCCTTGAATCCAGCTCCTTCCTTTGCTCCTTCAGTTGCAAGGGAGTATTGCAGAATGTTACAACACTAATAGTGTGGGAAATGTTGTTCTTCCACTTTAGCTAGGGACCTTCTACACTTTGCTTGAGTTTCTTAGGAATGTCCCATGAGCCACTTCCATTGCTGTGTCTTCAAATCACCCACCCCAGTCTCTAAACATGGTTAGATTCTGATTTTAATGTAAGTGTTGAGTCTTGAGAGAGTAGGTGGGTTTGGGAGCTTTTGGTGGGCTGTGTGTTTTTTGGTTGGTTTGGTGTTTTGAGGGTTGGAAATGCAAAGCTGTTGACATGGAAGTACTTTTGTGATTGATCTCCTTGGCATGAACATGCTAATCAGCAGAGTTGGGTGGAGGATATCCAGCTGAAGTCGTGGCTCAGGCTGGCACGCCTAAGGCAGGCACCATGGCAAGAGATCATTAGCTCTTGACCCCTCTGTGCTTCCCACCCCCCTTGCTCTTTGTCTAGAATGCTTTTAAAGACCAGATGTGATGGCAAATTAGTTCTGGAAGCAGATTCCCCCCGCCTTTTTTTTTTTTGGCATGAGGTTTATTTCTCTCTGCATGTGCTTTGAGACTGACTGAACTTGGCGAGCTGCAGTTTGTTCAGCTGTCCATTCCCCTGTTTAATCTAGGGTCTTAAAATAAAAACAAACAAGCGGATATTCAGAGAAAGGACACAGCATGGAGACACTGAGAAGCATTTGTTCCTGTGCTCTGGCTGAAGCAGCACTCTGCTGGACCCATGTATTGGCTCCAACACAGCTAAAGAAGCTGGCAATTCCTACAATGGGAATCTGTGTCAGGGATTTGGTTTTTCAAGCTTTATTAAAGAGAAAGAGGGCAGAGGGGGGAACCCAGGAGTTAAACTTCTTCCTGCTCAATGCAGGCCATTTCAACAGCTCGTCAGGGATACAAAATTGAGAGATGGTAGGTGCCCTCATCTTTAACATGAAGTCAAAGCTTCATTGTTATTACTTTTTAAGTCTGCCTGATTATTTCAGCGTGGTGCATTGCATTCCCCACAGCCTCCCTTTCACCATGAGAAGAGTTGCTATCTGTATGTTTCCCTAAGACACCTTGCCCCCCGGGGAGAAAAAAACCCTGTTTTAAAATTATTTAATTTTTATCCTGCTCTTCCTCCAAGAAGCTCAGGACAGCATACATGCTTCTCTCCTTGCCTTTTCTCCTTACAGCAACCTTGTGAGGTAGATTAGGCTGAGACACAATGGCTGGCCCAGGGTCAGCCTTGAGTTTTATGGCAAGATGCAATTTTTCCCTCCTGTTCCCAGTGCTTGAAAAGGGAATTTCGAAAAAGACCTGTGGTTCTGAGTACAGTCTGGCAATTGGACCTAAAAGGTTTGAGGCTTCAAAATCCTTGTAAGAATATAACTAGCCAACATCCTGCATAACTGCTCCCATGTGTCCGGAAGAAGCGTCCCCTCTCTGGAGAGCTTTCATGGCGTTGATTATTCAAGGAGGGGCAGTTCTTCAACGTGGTCTCTGTCTTTTACACTAATGCACTATGCACCTGCGCAGAGACCTCGTTGGAATCTGACAAGCTCAATTCTCCTGCTTTGGGCGGGAACCCCACCTCCAGCCACTATATGTGGCTGCACCACTCGTCATCCCCTCAGTCTTTCGTTGTCCGCGCTTCAGTGAACATCATGGAGTCTGCAGCTTGGCAACGAGTAGGATCTGGTTTTCCCCTTGTTGTTTTTCTCCCTGCTTTCCCCCCTTTCTTCCTTTTATTCTTTATTTCTTCGCATAGTAGTGGTTTTTTCTTGGTGTTTTGATTTTTACGATCTTTCTTCTTTGGAGCTCCAGTCCTGGCTGGGACAGAGCGTGGTGGCTGGCCGGTCTTTGGCATTTATGCTGGGCATGACAAACTTTAAAAAGTGTGTCCGGTGTGAATCTAAGATCCCTTTGCCTGATACTCATACTGAGTGTCTCTTGTGTCTGGGGGAATCCCACATTGTCGAGACCTGTATTCACTGTCAGAAGTTTATGAAACAGGCTTGCAAAAATAGGGCTTCTCGCCTGCACGCAGCCCTGTGAGATCTGGCTCTCCGGTTGTCGGAAGCCTTATCGTTGAAGCAATCTGTGAAAATGGCTTCATCAGTGACATCAGAGTGTTCTGTCTCTGCTTCTGTAGAGGCTGAAAACGTAGGCTTGATACGGTATCGGTACCTCCTACTCGACTTCGAGTGAGCCAGAGGACTCAGAAGATCATCCCGCACCTGTGATACCGAAATCATCCTTGATCCCTGTGACTTCAGTACCTAAGAGGAAGAAGAAGAAGTCTAAGTCACATCGTGATTTGCCGGTGGGTCAACATCTCCCTCCTATACCCAGGAAGAAGGCAGCCCTGTCAGTTCCTGCTTCGGAGGCCCCTGTGGCCAAGAAATCAAAAGCAGATTCGGATCATCCTGCTCCAAAGTCTTTGATCTCGGCTAGGTTTTGCTCACCTGTAGAGGAGGACTCAAATAGAGAGCGCTCTGTGGCGTCTATGAACCTGGTTACGCCTCATCGGGCAGGGAAGCCTATTCCCCTAGGTGTTGTTCGCCCCCTCAGAACTGCCAGGAGCGTATACCTCTTAGGGACTGTAGTGATCGTTGGGACTCAGAAGAGCGCTCATCAGACTACAGGCAGGATCGGGCCTGGGACCGTCATGAATCTGCCTACTTGGATCGGTACTGAGCGTCAGAGCACTGTTCTCCCTTGGTGGAGGTTGAGCCATCTTATAATGCTTGGTGCCAGTACTCTGGATCATACAGTCGATTCCAGGTAGAGTATAGATCGGACTGTTCTGACTACGGTAGGCCTCAATACGGCTCTCGTTCTGTGGAAGCTCCCCTGTATGGGACGCCTGGTACCATGAGGGGCTGGCGTGAGCCCCCGTCACACTCGGAAGGGAGGTCGTGTTCCTGCTCTCCACAATGCTCCCCCGGGAACAAACCGAGCGTCGTGAACCTCCTCCTTCGGCTTCTTCGCTACAGCAGGCTGCTGTTCAGATCCAGATGCTGCCAGCAGAAATACCAGCTTCGGTACCAGATGATCCAGCTAGCAAAGTGGTCTCCCCTGCAGGTCCAGGACTCTCTGGCTCCCCCGAGTCGGAATATGAGAGTGATACCAGCTCTCAGGAGTTGGACTGTGCTTCCTGGGGTCATCCCCGCTTGACATAAAATTGGATTCGAAGCTGGTTTCCCCGTCAGAGGACCTAAAACAATACTCCGCTTATGTGGCACATATGGCTTCGGCCCAGGGGGTTAGCCTCAGTACCCAGAAAAAAGGGGAACTGGATCTGTCATTCAGCCTGATCAATTCTGAAGCAAAGGTACCAGCTGCTCTGCCCCTCAATTCAGCTTTGTTGGGGGTCATGAAGGGTCGCTGGGGGGAAAAAGTGACTTTTTCCCAGCCTAATAGGTGCCTGGAAAATTTCTACAGGATACAGTTGCAAAATGATACAGCCTTTCTTAAAAACCATCCAGCACCCAATTTGATTGTTTTGGAAGTGTCTATGCAGCAAACCAGAGGACACGGCCAGTCGACACCGAGTGACAGAGAGGGCAGGAAATTGGACTCCTTTGGGAGAAGGCTTTACTCGGCCTCAGCCCTCCACTTAAGAGTGGCTAACTATCAGGCCTGTAATGCATGATATAACCACTTTTTGTGGGAGAAGGTGGGCCCGTTCTTGGATCTCCTGCCTCAGGACAAGAGGGATCTGCTAAGCTGTTCCTCCGTGAGGCTATTCAAGTGGCTAAACAGGAACTGTTTTCGACCAGGCACTTGGTGGAGTACGTGGCCAAAGTGACGGCCACGTCCGTGGCGCTTAGATGACGTGCTTGGCTGCGTTCGTCTGGGCTGAACTACAAGGCCCGTGCTAGGGTCAAGGACCTGCCCTTTGAGGGCTCTAACCTGTTTGCAGAGCAGACAGATGACATGCTCCAGAAATTGCAACAGCTGAGGAGCACAGCGCGATCCATGTCGTACTCATCCTCAAACACTAAACCACAGAAAACTTCCAAGTGGTTGCCTTATCAGTGACTGCACAGGCGCATAGCCCATTAGTGTAAAAGGACAGATGGCCACTAGAAGAACTAATGTTACAGTTGAGTAACCTGTAGTTTTTGCTTCCCTCTGCTTCTTCCAAAAGTGCACTGTGCCACCCAAAAATACGTCCAAGAGGACTGTGTAGTCCTTTGGGATGTATTTCCGAGTGGCACAGGTCACTTTCAGGAGAGAGAGATCAGCCAGTAGGTGCTGCAATAGGAACAGTTTTTCATGACACTTGGGTGCATGGTTAGGCAAGATGTAGACTACTGTTGTCACTAATTTTAATATGTATCAGTTAGGTACTGTACATATGTGGCATTTTGCAGTGTGTGGGGCGTGGGCAGGTTTGTGTGTTATTTCTTAAACCTCTTCTAATCCACTTGGTGGTGACTTAGTAGGGCAAAAATCTTTTAAATAAATACAACTCGAATAGTGGAGATTCCACTTCATTCTGATTCCACTTCATTCATCCATTTAAGTGGATACAAATGACCATTCTACCCCAGATCTGTATTTATGTATGCATTATTTTATACAAAATTATATCCTGCTTTTCTGCCTGTCTTCTTTAAAGAAGGCAGCTAACACTTTTCAGTAAAACATTAAAAACTGCTCAAAATATACAGTAAAAATTATCAAATGGAATCAGGTAAAATCTACGAAGATATAGTAAATCACTATGTGACCAACCCATCCCCGCTTAGTAGAAGAATGTTAGCAGATGTGAGGGCATGTTACAGTTAACTTAATATAGGCTAATCAAATTAAGTGTGTTTCACTCCACCTACACTCCATCTTAAGACTGTTAAACTGCAAGCATTTGGGCCCCAACATTTTGCTCTGTATAATATCTAGCCTGAGTAAGAGGTCTGGAGAAAGCTTGCCTAAGACTTCGTGTTATTTTGGTTGTGCTGGTCTTCCTAATACAAAAATTACCTATCTGTGATGGTTTGGAATTTTGCTAATGGATCAAACATGGCTAACTACAATGTAATGTAGGCTACCTTTTATTGTTTTACAGAATGATACAGAAGACCAAACTAGGCCCAAGAGATAAAGTGGTATTGGACCTAATGAAATAATAAAATTCCAGTCTTCCCATTTCATCTTTCTCTTCTCTTAGGTACCTCAGGGATTTATCAGGGACCTAATGGCCTGACAAGTTCTGCAGGATTTAGCACAGTGCACCAGGTACAACTTTAACCATATTTGTTTTATATCAATGTCCTGAAAAGGAGGTTCGTCGTATTGGGCCTACATTGATATGACTAATTTGCTTGATACCTGTCTCTGATAATCATACTTAACATCTGATTTTTGGGTGCAGGCAGGAAGTACGTATCTGTGGGCGCTCCTGGAGCTCAACAGCTTAGCAGGGGACTTGGCAATCAAATACTCTCAGAACCATTTCCTTTCTCTTTCTTCTCTTCCTCCTCCTACCATTCTTGGCCCTGGCTCAACACTTTGGTTGCAATGCTGAAAACATTTCACAACTCTTTTGGGGAGACCGCAGTATCATATGAACGGCTTTTTCTTTTTTTTTAAAGCTAGTTATTTCCATCATCTTGCAGAGAGCTCTCACTTCTTTCCCTTCCAAACTTGGCTTTAGGTAATAAATGTGAATAAACATTTTTAAATGTCACATAGAGACCCTTGTTAATATGAAACCATCGGAGTTTGCTTGCACTCTTCCTTATTTGGATGTACACCTGTTCGTGAACTTCACGCTTTGCATATGTTAGCACCTTTATATATAAAGCATGTGTATAAATATGTGGTGTGGATACATTTCATGCAGAAATACTATATGAGAATGCTTACTGGTAAAGCTTGATGTGTAGACCAAATATGAAGTCACTGTACTTTTTTTTAAAACGTATTTTTTAAAAAATGCAAATGCTAAAGTGAGCTTTCAAGGCTAAATTAAATTCTGAGACATAGAAAACTTCTAAGAATTACATCCTAAATTCCATTTTCCATAAGTTTTGACAGCAGATTCCCACCTGGGTGTTCTAAGGGGAAAAGACTATACCTAAGGACCAAACCAGACAATATGCTTATTGCATGACTGAGGTCTGCTTGCTTGATTTTTCTGAAGTAAACAACACGTACGGGAATCAATCTGGATCTTCCCTTCTTCTTCATACAGCTGGTATTTGCCCCAGGAGAAAAATTCCCATAGGTGCGAGGAGGCAGACAATCTGGACTTGGACAGCAGCAGGGGCAAAGGGTGCCGCCTCCCTCACTGCAGTCCCAATCTGGATTGAGGCCCCTGCAATTACATGAGAGAAATCAAGTGTATTGTTCCCAGTCTCACAATCTATATATCATCTAGTTTGGCCTTTAATAATAATGCAAATCCTTTGTATATTGCTAGGCTCAGTCCCTGCCTTATCCAGCTAAAAAGAATCTCAAGTAGCAATGCTGGGAAACTCTTCTGCTTGGGATTTTGAGGGCTGCTGCAAATCAGCATGTATTGAACTGCAAACTACAGAACATAGGAGCAGATTACATGCTATGTGGGAGCACCATGATTGCAACTCTTAACATAATTTTCTTATTGCAAAAGCAGCCACAGGGCCTCCTGAATTGAATCAGGGCCACGGCACAGAGTACAGGAGAGTCTCATCCAAATTGCCTTCCCTACCAAAGTTGGTGTTAGCAACAGAGGAAAACTTAGGCACAAATTATGCCCGTAGATTTTCTCCTCCATGGCTCATAGCAGCTTGGGGGTGGGGTGGGGTGGAGTTTATAATTTTAAGATGGAGAATATGACTTACTGTTGGGCACAGCAGTGATGGATTCAAAAGTGGCAAGAATGGGAAAATATTTGCAAGCCTAGCTGTTCTTTGCCCTTAGATTTCACGTTGTGTAACTCTTAATTACATTTGTTGCTTATTACATGTTTGCTTGCTTTCTGCAGAGTCTATGCTGCAGATTGACTAGAGTAACTATCTCTTCTTTCAAAGGAGTACTCTTCATATCCTGGATTCACCCAAAGCCAGTATTCACAGTATTACAGTTCTTCCTACAATTCTTCTTACATGTCTGCAAATAGCATCAGCCCATCAGCCATCCCAACGTCCACTTATTCTCTCCAAGAGTCATCGCACAACATCAACAGTCAGAGCACCGAATCACTTTCTGGTAGGTCACTCAAACTATTGTTTACTATTTATTGTGGTTGCTATTTATATACTGCTTTTCAACAAAAATGTTGTCAAAGCAGTTTACATAGCAAGAGGAATAAAAATAAGAAAAGCATTCCCTGTTCTGAAGGGACTTGCACATTGCAGAGTGTGTGGAGCACGTGCAGAGTGTATTTGCCTCACTAATAAGTAACCAAAGCCGGATAGAAGATCAAGATTACAGATGCTAGAGGCTGACTTCCAGGTAGGCGTCAGTTGTGTGGCCATCCCCCCGCCCAAATGCCAAACATTGGTCTGCCTTCTGAATGCATACAACAACATCAAATTGTTGCAAAGAGCACTTATGGAAACAGGGGAGAGCAGTGAAAATGCTCATGCACGCTCTCCTACTTGGGAAGACTCTGCCTACAGGGACCCTCTTACCAAGTCATCCAAACACTGCTCTGAGTGTCAGCTGCTGATTTCAGAATGGATGTGTGTTTTTTAAAAAAAATCAGATGTAATAAACCTGCCTGCAAATTGCAAGTAAAGCCCTGCAAAATATTACATGGCAGATATAAGAGAAGGTGGGTGGAAAGTAGGAGAGATGAGTAGGCTCTAGGATGGAGGAAGAATGTTGGGATCAAGGTCAAGGAGAAAGATGGAAGTTTTGACTCAGGGAAGAAGAAAAGTAGAAAGGGCAAATGGAAACGGCTGCTGCAGTCTCTCTGTATGAGCCAGAACTCCACCTGCAGTGGTGAATCTCCAGCTCCTGAGATAGCTTTGGTGACTGGCCCCTACATTGGCCTCAGGACTGAGGATTTGCTTGTTTCCTCTCACCCTCTGTCCCTAAAACTATAATGAAGACTTATCCTTGGCTGAAGGGGACAGGGCCCAGAGATGGGCAAGGAATTGTCACTGAGGGAGCAGCGGCTGCAATTAAACTGAAGTTGTAGTAGGATTACATTACTGGAGGCAAGGATGTCACTCAGACAGACTTGGTTTCAATTTCTTTGCAAGAAACCCAAGGTTTTGGCAACAATGCTCTTCACTGTTTTTCATTCAGGGGCCACTGGGGCACGGGGGACACTTTCAATGTGAGAGCTATTTCCCACTGTGCTGACCTCCACACAGTATTTCACTTTTCTCAGTGCTGAGAGGGCCCTTTAAGAGAGTGTAAGAGCCCTGTAAAGTGCCGGGAAGGGCTGTTCTACCCAGCATTCTGTGCATTCCTTCTAAGATAGTGCAGGGGCTCAAGGGAGCGCTGTTTTCCTTAAAGGAGTCCCCCAGTGCTGGGCCAAGTGCAGCACTACACAGTGAAGAGTGGCCATCCCTGCACAGTGTCAGAGGGACTGTGCAGGATATTCAGCTTTGCCAAAGGGCAATATACAGTTAGTCAGGGAGCCGCGCTTAGGGTTGATGGGGGCTGCCACTGGCCCCCAGGCTTTACAATGAAAAGTCTATAAGATGTAGCTTTTCAGAGAATTTACATTATTTGAAGCCCATTTTTAAAAGCTGTAGATAACCATCCACAATGAGCTGCACCTTGAAAATTAAAAAAATTCAAATACTTCTCAAAAATAATATGAATATGATGAATATTTATATACCACTTTCCCCAAAGTGGTTTACATAGACATAAATAAATAAATAAAATGGCTCCCTGTCCCCAAAGGGATCACAAACTAAAAATAAATAAATATAAGATAGACACCAGCAACAGCCACTGGGGGGGTGCCGTGCTAGGGATGGATAGGGCCAGTTGCTAAATAAAGATAATCCCCCTGCTACATAAAGAGACTCACCACTTTTAAAAGGTGATTAATTTGCCCAGTTAGCAGGGATCTTATTCTCCAGGCTTCCTAGAGTGTTAACGTCTGTTGGCTCCAAATATCATTCTGGGTCCAATTCAAGGTGCTGGTTCTCACCAACAAAACCCTTACAGGCTTAGCACCTGTATATCTCCGGAATCCCCTCTCTTGGCCAGTTGTATCCCATCCTGTGAGGTCTTCTCAGCTGGCCCTCCTTAGTGTCCCAGGCCCTGGTGTAGTGCGTAGTGCCTGGGCCCGTAGGAGGGGATTCTCTGTGGTTGCCCCTCTTCTTTGGAACACTCTTTCCCCCAGATTCGTTCAGCCCCCTCCCTGGTTGCTTTTAAGGCCCTTCTTAAGACACACCTGTTTTGCCAGGCATTTGCCCTTTAATTAAAAAAAAATTGATTGTTGTTGGTATTTCTGTTGTTCACCGCCTAGAGTCTTGGGAGGAGGGGGTATATAAGAAGTTTCAATAAATAAATTGTCATTAACTGTGAGCATATGGACTGCCCTATTTAGAGTGAGACCATTGGTTCATCTAGCCCAGTATTTTCTGTATGATTCTCTCCAGGGTCTCTTGTGCATCACCCCATCACCTGCTCCCCCATCCATTTAGCTGGAGATGCCAGGGATTGAACCTAGAACCTTCTATGTATTACATGTGGAGAGAGCCCATTGTGCATGTGCACTACCACTACTGTGGCCCCTCCCTTTCCTATGTACTGTTGGAATGTAGTCTTCAAGTATCACTTTCCTAGAGAAATTTTTCATTTACAGACAGTATCATTTATCTGTCCACATTATTTATCTAGCACCACATCATTTGTGGATAATCACTTTATGCATGCTCAGAATGGGGTCTGCCCACTTCTGGAACAAGCCTGTACATCTGCTGTTGCTCAGAAAGAAAAATAAACTAATACTGGTTTGGTGGCAGGGCTGGGGAGGAGAACACTATCACTGATCGCCCTGAAAGTACTTTGAGAGAGATATTTTCCCCCTCCTTAGATTTTTATCTCAACTTCCTTTCAAAAAAGCTCCCCAGGAATGAACAGCACAGATTCCCCTTTAAAACACTGCCTTATAAGCGCTTGAGAGGTTGAGAGACCACATAAAAGGCAGAAAGCAAATTGAGGTCAACAATATCTAAATAGATTTATAAAAATGAATCCCATCAATATGGACGTTCTCCACCATGATCACCACCCACCTTCCTTTTCTTTGTTTCATTTCTAACTCTCCTTTCTTCATTCAATAAGGGCCCAAGGCAGGTAACAAATGTTTGACCCTCTTCCAAAGATTTCAAATAGCTAAAACTGCTGACCTCTGCTAAGCTGCTCAGCTGAATTAAAACTTCAGTTCAGTGCCTGGTTTTTGGAAACAAGTGCCATTGATTTCAATGAAATATAATTCCAAGTTCGTACAAACAAAATTAGAACACACCTTTGCTTGGGGTTATGTTATAGGCTCTAAAAATGCTTATGATTTTTAATTGAAAATGCCAAGATAAAAATGTCATTCAGTGTATAAAACATCTCAGTTTTCATTGACTGAAGGGAATGAAATTCTTGGCCAAAATTTGAAGGTGGGGGGCAGGGTGATGAAATGTTTAAAGATTTAGATAAACTAAGCCCTGAAGATGTTTTTAAACACCTGGAATGTTTCAGAACTTGTAGGATTTTTTAAAAAACAGCTCTGTATTAATTCTGTGTAATAATTAGTTTTCTTTTTAAAAGCACTTTTAAAAGAAGGGTTATAATACTACAAAAAGGTAAAATTGTCACGAGAAGCATCAGGGTTAATGATGCCATCTTTTTCTGTTGACTCAGTCATTTTGTTTTTATCTTTTAAACCATTTAGAGATTATTTTTGTTAGGCAAGATATAAATGTAGCTAATTAGTAGGAGGATTTTCTTTACCTCGCTCGCCCCCTGCTGCCCCCAGCTCTAGTTTTATGTAACATCCAGTGGACGGGTTAATAATAATCATGGATGGAGATTCACATTCTAATCTTCATCAAGATCCACCCTGACAGTTTAACAGGATCTTGATTGGCACTGCACCACAGATGGGATGTGCATCTAGATGAGTATCTGTATCCACATCAGCTGTAGTTCTTCCACACATGGATTTTCTTGCTTGATCAAAGCAATTAAGTTTATTAGATTGCAGAAAAAGCTTTGGAAATAATAAATGCATAGGTTAGTGGGATTCGATGAACACAATTGGGACTGGGTTCAAATTCTAGAGCAGTTGTGGACCTTTTGAGTGGCCTTAGACAAGTCCCTGTTTCATTATCTAAATTCTCAATCCGTAAAATGGAAATAAGGAGAAATATTTTCACAATGTTGTGAGCATGACTGAGAAAAATCTATAAATATCTTGACTGGTCAAAAGTAATGGCAGTCTTTTGCACTTATAGAGAGTGTACAAGTTTTCCGTGCTACAAGAAGCGAATATTTTCTGCCCGCATTGCTTCTGCAAATTCGCGTCCAGCAGGCACATACTAGCCTCACGAAGAGGAGAGTCTGTGCCCCCTCCTCCTTGAATTTGAACTTGGAAATATCAGTCACTCACTGTGACATCTTCAATTATTTTTGTGCGGGTAAAATATCTCGTATTTGGGCCGAACTGGATTCCACAGTTAATACTAATTCTATTGTGGAGTTGTCCAGCAACTCCTCTTATCAGATTAGATTGGATCACTTTCAGTTTGTGACTCCTGAGGATGTGGACAAATTGCTTCAGACTGTGCATCCTACAACCTGTTCTCTTCCCCCTTGCCCTACTCTGCTTATTTCACCTGGTAATCGTATTATCAGAGAGAGTCTGGTAAATATTATAAATATTTCTATGAGGGAGAAACATTGTCTTAAGTTGGTTATTATTAGACCTTATTTGAAGAAATCTGTATGGGATCCCTCAGAGCTAGCTAATTACAAACCTGCTTCCATGTTTGGGCAAGGTGATTGAGAGGGTGGTAGCCTCTCAGCTCCAGGCAGTTTGGGATGATACAGATTGTCTAGACCCATTTCAAACTGGCTTTCGAGCGAGCTATGTGGTTGAGATTGCTATGGTTGGCCTGGTGGATGATCTCCAATTGGCTGTCAACAGAGGGAGTGTGACTATGCTGATACTTTTGGATATATTGGCAGCTTTTGATACCATCAACTCAGGTTTTCTTCTGAATCATCTGAGGGAGGTGGGATTGGGTGGCACTGTTTTACAGTGGTTCCATTCCTACCTTTGTGGTAGGTTCCAGATGGTGTTGCTTGGGGACCAGTGTTCTTCAAAGCAAGAACTAAAGAAGTATGGAGTTCAACAAGGCTCCATAATGTCTCCAATGCTTTTTAACATATACATGAAACCTCTGAGAGAGATCATCAGGAGGTTTGGTGCAGGGTGCTATCAATATGCTGATGACATCCAGATCTATTTCTCCATATGGACCCCATCATGAAATGGCATAACTTCCCTAAATGCCTGCTTGGAGGTGGTAATAGGCTGGATGGGGGATAACAAACTGAAGTTGAATCCAAATAAGACGAAGGTGCAGCAGGGAAATACTTGACTAACAAGCAGAAGGTTGCCAGTTCAAATTCCCACTGGTACTATATCGGGCAGCAGGGATATAGGAAGATGCTGAAAGGCATCATCTCATACTGCGTGGTAGGAGGCAATGGCAAACCCCTCCTGTATTCTACGAAAAAACAACAACAGGGCTCTGTGGGTGCCAGGAGTCGAAATCAACTTGACAGCACACTTTACCTTACCTTTATTGACTGGGGGGGGGTGAGAACCTGAGAGATGGTATAGATCTGTCTGTTCCAAATGGGGATACACTCCCCCTGAAAGATCAGGTATGTAACTTGGGAGTGCTCCCAGATCCAAAACTCTCTGATTTCTCAGGTTGAGGCAGTGTGGCCAGGAGCGCTTTTTATCAGCTTTGGCTGAAATGTCAGCTACGCCCACATCTGGACATAAATGACCTTAAAACAATGGTATATATGCTGGTAACCTCCAAGCTTGACTACTGTAATGCACTCTACATGGGGTTGCCTTTGAATGTCGTCTGGAAAGTATAATATGTACAGAACATGGCAGCCAGACTAGTCTCTGGGACAACCTGAAGGGACCATACAACACCGATTTTAAAAGAACTGCACTGGTTGCCAGTATGTTTCCAAGGGAAAAACAAAGTACTTGTTATTGCCTATAAAGCCCTTAATGGCTTGGGTCAATGGTATTTGAGAGTGCCTTCTCTGCCATGAACCCTGTTGCCTATTAAGATCATTTGGAGAGTTCCAGTTCTGGTTGCCACTGGCTCATTTGGTGGTAACTTGGGACTGGGCCTTTTCTGTGGCTGCCGCAGGGCTTTGGAGTATGCTCCCTGTTGAAATAAGAGCACTCCTGCTAACTTGGCAAAGATGCACCTTTTAACATGGTGATTCTCTTTATTTAGCAAGGGGAAAGTAACCGGTCCTATCCACCCCCAGCACAGTACCTCCAGTGACTGTTGCTGGTGTCTGTCTTATGTTTCTTTTTAGATCGTGAGCCCTTTGGGGGCAGAGATCCATCTTATTTATTTATTATTTCTCTGTGTAAACCACCCTGAGCTATTTTTGGAATGGCGGTATAGAAATCGAATAAATCATCATCATCATCTCCTTCTCTGTTTGCTTTTAGGAAGACCCTCAAGAAACACCTGTTTTCTCAGGCTTTTAACTGAAATTAACTATTTAATTTGTTTTTATCTTATGAGATTGTTTTAACTTTTTATTCTGTGAAATTGTTTAATTGTTTTTAATCTGTTTTATATTTGTTGCGTTTTAAATTGTGTACACCACCTAGAGATGCACGTATCAGGTGGTATATAAATATGATAGATAGATAGATAGATAGACAGACAGATAGATAGATAGAATAAAAGTAGCAGAATGAGCTTCAGGGATATATGCACCTGTTCTTCACCACTTATTGTGGGACAGGTGACACATAAGCATATGATAAAAACCAGAATCAAATTTGTATGCTATGACAATATTTAAACTCAGTTATCAAAGCATATGGACAGCCTACACTGATGAGACCTTTGCCTACTAACAGGCAAATAACTCCAAACCTGTCATACCTATTGGACATGGAGATTCACCCTCAAGACCACCCCTCATCCCCTTTATTTCCTGTTGCCTCTCTGTCTTTTCACTTCCTTTCCAACTTTTAAATTTATAAAATTGTAAAATTTTATCATAAACTGTGGCTGATATCCAGACCACTCTTGTGCAAACATCTTCACTTGCACAAAGACACCTGACATCTGGGACCAAGATTTGGAGTTGGGTGGTAGTGGGAAGTGCGGCAGAGGAACTAGACTACAGCTCACGCTGGAAACATGTGCTCATCGGGAATCGGTGATTTGCAGCAACCGAACTTGCTGTGTACCATGTGAAACTGCCCATTGAATCCTTGTTATTGGACCTAAAAATAAACATAAATATGGCTGTTTCAAACTGAGATTAGATTGGACAAAGGCTAAGAATGTCTGGTGGCTAAGAGCCCCTGGTGGTGCAGTGGTAAAACTGCCGCCCTGTAACCAGAAGGTTACAAGTTTGATCCTGACCAGGGGCTCAAGGTTGACTCAGCCTTCCATCCTTCCGAGGTCGGTAAAATGAGTACCCAGAATGTTGGGGGCAATATGCTAAATCATTGTAAACCGCTTAGAGAGCTCCGGCTATAAAGCGGTATATAAATGTAAGTGCTATTGCTATTGCTAAGAATGTAGAAGTGCCACTTACAAATCCCTTGAAAATATCTTGTGTATGTAACTGTTAGAGACCATATTCACTAAATTTCCCCCTCAATGGAGAAGGAAGCAAAGGCTTTATCAAACAAGGCTGTAGCTGTTCTTATTACCAGAGAAGCCAGTACCTTGACAAGTTGGATGCTCTTCTGTAGTGGTTACAAGAACCATAATGTATAATAATGTATAACCATAATAATCCTTTTCATCAAAATTGTTTTATCCCCAAAGGAGAGTACACAACACCTGTAAAAGACACAGAAACAGACAGGCAGCACAGAGGGACTGATGGAAAACTACGAGGCCGATCAAAAAGGAGTAATGATCCCTCCCCAGCAGCTGACACCGAAATTGAAGTAAGAGTACTAGACATTCTCTACCTTCCCCAGGGTGGCAGCGTTCCTCCCTGCCGCCCCTGCCCCCTTGTTGACTGGTAAAAGCGGAAGTAACTTCCGCGCATGCGCCCGCCGCTGACGCACGCACGTGCCACACATACACACTGCACATGTCACATGTTGTGTGCACGCTGCACACACTGCATAGCGCGTGTGCGTGCATCGCAGCAGGCGCATGCACGGAAGTTACTTCCGCTTTTACCAGTCAACAAGGGGGCAGGGGCGGCAGGGAGGAATGCTGCCATCCCGAAATTTTCACTAAGAAATGGAGCGCGGGAGGGGGAAAGGTGCGGGAGGGGTAAGTACAACCCCCCTGCCTTTAAAGAGCCACCCTCCCCAGTGTCGGACTGCACCTCCGTGGTCCGTGCACATCCCTACTGCTCAGTTTGGCGCCTGCTCTGTTGGTGTCTGTTTTGGCACGCTGGATCCCATACCCAAGATATCTCATTATGCAAATATTCCTTTGTCTGGAAAAATCCGAAATCTGGAACACTTCTGGTCCCAAGCAGTCCGGATAAGGGATACTTAACCTGTAGTTATGTAATTCCAAATGAATAAACTCTTTCAAGCAATTGGTATGATTTCTTTCTTTTCCCACCCCTCTTGTCTTTCACAGCGTGTGTTTGTGTGGGACTTGGACGAGACAATAATTATTTTTCACTCCTTACTCACGGGAACCTTTGCATCCAGATATGGGAAGGTACTGTTGAATTCATCTCTGCGTGTCTCCCCGCCACCCCCATTATTGTTTGTCCACCCCAAACACTTAGGGGATTGTAAGAGCTCATGCACAGCATTTTAGACAGATGTTGCTCATTTTCTTCAGAACATATTTAATATAAGTCTAGTGGCATTTCCCTCAAACATGTGAAAACTTAATTAACGTTGCGTCACCTTACCCAAAGCCTGAACTTCTCAGAAGAGACTATTGTTCCACCTCATGTTAGATAGGACAGTGGGCTGTTTTTTGTGTTAAAGCTTTTCTCTTCTTCTTTTTTAAAAAGCAGCATTTTATTCAGCAGACATGATGGAAAAACTCTTGTCTAGTTGAGATGCTATATATTTTTCCGCTAGGCTGTTTTGTATTGTATTTAACAGCTTTTGTCAAATAATCTCTATTTAGATTAGAAGACACAACACAGCAGCCTAATGTGATGCATCTGTTGCTGGACCGTACCACTTCAAACAGTGTGTGCGGATGGAATGTTTGCCTCTTCACAGTGTATTAAAAAAAACAAATCTCCCTGAAAATTCAGAATTAACATCATGGAAAATGCTAAGCTAGAATGCTTCTCACTGTACATAATTCTGCATGTACAGGGACATTTTTATACTCACTCCTCTATCTGAATTAGATGTGGTACAGTCCTGCAACAAATGTATTATATTAATACAATATATATTTATTATTTTATATATATAGTAAGTAATTTAGTTCAAATACAGGCTTGTATGCCTGTAGCCTTGAATACCGGCTTGTATCAGGCTTCCCCAAGTCCCAAATTATTGCAAATTATTTATAGAACTAGCAAAGGCAGGCAGAGATACTGGATGCATGAATTGCAGAACAGTTCAAAGCGTTTTGCAAAAAGCAGGTTTTACTCTCACTCACTCACTCTTTCAGCATTACAAAGGGCATGTCTACATCACAAGCATATGTAAACCAGTTTCGAAACTGTTTAACTTCCATGACCCTTACCAACATTTAATCAAAAAACTTATCTGCAAGTAGCAGAAGCAGCTGCCCAGGAGCACAAATTCACAGATGTTTCTTCTTTGCAAGCTCCAGAGCAGTACTGAGTACGGTAGATTTCTTTGCAAGCTCCAGAGTAGCAGCCTGAGTAGACTACCACAGGGCTCTAAAGGGGTCTTTGTTTGTACAACATTCTTTCCTTTTACTGATAATGACAAATAAGTTCAAAATTGCTTTGGCACCACTCTTCCTTATTTTAGATCACCCTGTGTTTGCAGACCCAAGCAAATGTCAACAATATAAGAAGTGGGCATCAAAAGGGATTTACAGACTGAGCAACATTATTGAAAAAGGAAAGCCAATATCAGAAGTTAAACTTGATACTATGCTGATTGGCAACCAAGCTACTTGGATGCAGAAAATTCAAATCCAGTCCTTTGCATCCAAGTTGCTATAGAAAGGAGAGACTACTAGATCTTTGACTATCTATGAAAACTTGTGCATCTCACCAACTAACAAAACAAGGGGGATAGCCTTGTTTATATACAAATACCCTCATCTCTGAATCCTGTGGTTCCTCAGGAGGGCGAAAAGCAACGTGGAGAACTGATTTAGGGACCTCTCTTGAAGATAATGAATGGGAAGCAATTTGGCTGAAACAACTTAGAAACGCATCTGCCCAGATAAGGGAGGCAACATTAAAGGTTATACATAGATGGCATCTTACTCCAGTCAAGATGCACTACATCACCAAAATGTCTTCCCCATTTTGTTAGCGGGGATGTAAAAACAGAGGTACTCTCCTTCATTTATGGTGGGCTTGCCCATACATAAAAGGCTATTGGCAGCACATTTTTCATATAATTTCTGAAATAGTCCAGCTCAGTTTCAGCCTGACCCAGTGTTAGCACTTTTATTAATTTACAAAAGTACTCACAAAGATATACCTTATAAAGATCTAATAACAAGATAGAGGTAGCTAAACACTGGAAATCCTCAAAGGGTCTATGCATTCAAAATTGGTTCTGGAAGATAACATTTTCCGAAAAGCTAACACGTCAAATCAGGTAGAGGAGTAACAAAACAAAACAAGTTTTTGGAAATGTGGTTTCCATTTATTGAATATGTCAATAAAGGATATCAGTTTGTAAACCTCCATCCACTCAAATCAAATTTTGGAATGATATTTCTTGAATTTTGTTTTCAGTTGTCTCCTATAAAGTTGTACTCTCACGCTCAGCAACTGACAATCTCTTCTTAACACTGGACTTGCGTATAACCTCAAATGCTCTTAATTTCTGACTTATATTCAAGTTTTTATTGTTTGTTCTTTTCCACTGCTGCACAGTTTTTACACATGTGCTGCATTTGTTGAAAATAAAACAAAATAAAATAATTGTTTTAAAAATTGCTTTATGCTGCAGGATGCTTAAGCATTTTAATACAGAGTGGAAAGAGTGTATCTGCTGTTTATTAGAATGGAATGATCAATTTGGCAGCTGTTGGAACAGCTTTGAATGCTGCTGCTGCTGCTGCTGCAGGAATATGATTTGACATCATTTTATGACTCTACCAGCTGGGCTTGTTTTATGATAGTTATAACAAGCCATATGTGTAATTAGCAAGATAGATTTATTGTCCTCCTTTAGAGTTATCCACATGTAGAAATATGTAAAACTTTGTGATTCAGAAACCCACTGAAGTGTTTGGAAGGCTTCTACTATCTTCCTGTGAAAAAAGAGCATATGTGACTGAAGGCATAAATTTGTTCAGAGCTCCAGTTGCTTCAGTACTAGGATCTTTAAATGCCCCCGAGCTGCTGTTTTTCCGTAATCAGCTGGAAGCAGAATTGGTTCTGCATGACCAGGGGGCAAGGGGAGACAGTTGTCTGGGGGCCCCCTGCCTTGGGGGGCCCCCCAGAAGCAAATCACATGACTGACTCCGCCAGCTGCGCACCCACCTGGGCTTCCTTTGGTTGTATTCATCCTCCGAAATGGATGTGAGTGTTAAGACCTGGAGCTACCAGAGCAGCATGTCTTTCTCTAGTACCATTAAATGACTTGCATCCTCCACAATTTACAAAACCTTTAAAAAAATAATTTAGGATGTGGGGGGAGGAGGGCATTTTAAAATCTTGTCTCTAGGCCCACTCCAACCTTGCTACACCCCTGTGCATGACACTATAGCCCTGTTCAGACATTATGTTGAACATTCATACAATGTATGTGTGTACACAGGGAAGAACATAGGAAGCTGCCACATAGGAGTCAGATCATTGGTCTATCTAGCTCAGTATTGCCTTCACAGACTGGCAGTGGCTTTTCCAAGGTTGCAAGCAGGAATCTTTCTCAGCCCTATCTTGGAGAGGCCAGGGAAGGAACTAGGTTCCTAGATGCTCTTCCCAGAGTGGCCTCATCCCCCTAACGGGAATCTCTTACAGTGCTCACACTTCTAGTCTCACATTCATATGCAACCAGGGCGGACCCTGCTTGGCTAAGGGGACAAGTCATGCTTGCTACCACAAGACCAGCTTTCCTCTCCTTACAGTTAGGTACAGTTAGTCACTTTATGTTAAACATAGAGACAGCAGTATGCTTCCTATCTGTACCATACATTTGAGGGGCCTGTACCCAGATTCATTTTTAATTGAATGCAAGTGCAGTTATTTGCACAAAAATATGTACCTGTATACAGACATCTGTACTCATACATCATCATGTCTGAATAGGACTTAATATATAAGCATAATACTATCTGACATTGCCTGTCCCTGTGATCAAGATTTAATATAAATGTATTATATTAAATATCTAATATGTAATATTTAGTCAGAAGTAAATCCAGTTTAACACAGATCCCTTGCAGCTTAAATTAGTAGCTTCCTTATTATGGTTTCTGTACCATTATGGATGCAGCATTATGGATGATTTGCCACTTAATTAGGCAGCTCCTGTACCTCATGGGGGAAAGGGCATGGGAGATGAATTGCTGTAATTCATAGAAATAATGAACTGCATGCCATGGTTTCCTCTCCCCCCCCCCCTTTTCAACTGGAAAAAAGTGCTATTTGGCAACTGAAGAAAAGAAAACATAAAAGGAAATCTCAATTCCAGGCCCACTCCCCTATAGGGAGCAAGAGTTTACTGACTAAGGAGCAATTTATCAGTAATACCACAAAAAACAGGGGCAGGAGCCACAAGAAGACCACTTCTAATTAAAGGTACAGTAGCCCTGAGAAGCCTCAATAGGATTTTACCAGGACAGGTTAGTACTGCAATTGCCTTGTAAGTGGAGGGAGGGGGGATCTCCATGCATCAGGTCTGAGGGAAGGATGAGAAGACAATTCCAAAACCATTGAAATTCAAGAGCCTAGCAAAAACCTTTGCTGTAAGGGTATAGGGAGTACCTCTTCGCCCCCTGTGTTGAAGATGGGAGCTCAACCCAAGGATTAGTTTTTTGATGAATTGATAGGAGGAACCGGACCTTGACCCAAATTCTGTTATTCTGGGACTTCTCTTGGTCTTTTTTTTTAAGGATTAGAAAGGTGTTTTTGTCTCTTTCTTCCTCCTCCTTCCCTTTTGTGTTATAGGAGTTGTGTCAGTGTCATGGTTCTAGCCATGTCAGGGTGTCTAGGAACTTACCGGTTATTTATTTCTCTTGGATGAAAGGCAGGAGTGGGGGGGGGCATCACTATTGATATGGTGATGGGCTAAGACAGATGTGGTGATGGGATTCAGGCTGGCCATTACAGGAAATGGCAGGGGGTTCACCAAGTAGTAGCCATTCCTGCTTGGGGGACCTTGATAATGCTGTTGGCAAGCCCTGCAGTCTGAAGGGGCTGTTGTTGAATGCCAGACCAGTGAATAATAAACTTCTAATAATCCAGGTTTTAATCTGGTTTAATAGCTGACCTGGTGTGTAGCGCCAAGATCTACCTGGACAAGCTGGAGGGGATTGTCCTCTCTCAGCTTTGTTTTCCAGGTTGCAGGATACTGCAGTAGCCTTGACTAAGACTGGGGAGCTGGAATCCTAATAGTCTATCTTGAATCCATCCCCTATCTAGGTGTCCCTTCCAGCAGTCATCGGGGTTTGAGTGCCTGTCCTCAAACCTGGATGTTCAGGACAAGATAGGAATTCTGTTCATGGACTGCACACCCTGCTGGCCAACTGTCTCTCTGCCTGAGCTGGCCGGAGTGGTCTTTGGTATGGTATTGATCTTCCAGGTTTTAGTGTTGGTTGGGTGATTTCACCGTTCATGCCAGAGCTCCATTCCCAGATACAGCTCAGGTGTTCATAACTGCCATAGCAACCATAGCCTTGTCCCATCTGATAGTGGCATTCCTTCCCAAGTGGAGCATACTCTTGACCTAATGTTTACTGCGGAAAGGAGTGGAGGTGAACATCATTCCTTTGTCTTGGACAGATCACTTCCTAATAGAGTTAAGACTTGTTGCAACCTCAAAGCTTCACGAGAGTAGAGGACCAATTAAGATTGTCTGCCCCTGCAGGTTTATGGATTCCTGATGGCTCTGGAGGACTTTTCTGATGGCAAAGCTAATAATCTTGTCAAGGTCTTTATTAATATCTTGAATAGTAAAGAGGCACCTTTTGAAGTGGTTGCCCTCTTTTCTTAGCATGGAGAGACACTGCTGGTGTCTCCTTTGTGTTTGCATTTCTTTTTTCCAAGATTGTGAGCTTTTCTCATTCTCATGCAGCATTTCATGATCTTGCAAGGAAATTTTATTTTCCTTGTGATTGAACTTCTGATTACAACTGCTGCCTTTAAAGTTAATCTGTGAGTTTATTTTCGATGTTAGGCGAACCTGAGGATTTAGGACCTATCCAGACAATTACCTTCTTATGAGCAGACTGTACAAACCGCTCAAAGTAACACAGGAAGCACCGTTGTTCTCCAGATGTGTTCACAACAGCTTGTTTCCCAGAATGTATCCTGGCAACAACTGATGCTATTAGAAACAGAACTTGAGTGGGGTTGGTTGCAGGGAAAGTATGCATTTCATTGAGGAACAAACTTTTCATATAAGCTTCCGATAAGTTTCATATAGGTTTCCGGGCAAAACACAAGGTGCTGGTTATAACCTATAAAGCCCTAAACGGCTTGGACCCTGTGTATTTAAGAGAATATCTTCTTTGGCATGAACCCCACCACCTATTGAGATCATCAGGAGAGGTCCGTCTGCAGCTGCCACCGGCTCGTCTGGTGGCTACTCGGGGATGGGCCTTCTCAGTTGCTGCCCCGATGCTTTGGAATGCACTCCCTGCTGAAATAAGAGCTTCCCCATCTCTGACAATTTTTAAAAAATCTTTAAAGACACATTGGTTCACCTAGGCTTTTAATTAAATGCCATTTTAATAGTTTTAACTTCATTTTAAAATACTGTTTTAAGGTTTTAAATTCTTACAATGTTTTAACTTTTTGTTGTAATTTATTTTAACCAATGTTTTAATTTGTCATTTATTTGTTTCAACTAATGTTTTAACTTTTTGTTTTTGTTGTAAACTGCCCAGAGACGTAAGTTTTGGGTGGTATAAAAATATGTTAAATAAAATAAATAAATATAAAGGATTTAATAGATACCGTGTGAAGCCTCAGATCTGCAGGCTGGGAGAATTCCAGCCTTCACTTGAAATAGAGCCATCCTTTACATATCTGCCACCTGGGGAGAGCTGTTAAAAGCAACAGAAGTTGAGTATGCTGTTTTGAAACAGAGCTTCTCCTCACCCTTGCCAGCCAGTTTGCAAAGGCTTGCAGTATATCTGCTGGCTGGGGAGAGCTCCATTTTAAGCAAGAGGCTGAGGCCTTCCCAGCCAGCAGATCTACTCATGAATATTTTGCTACTGTTCTTTGGCAGGTGTAACTCCATATCTGCAAAGAGCAACAGCAGGATATTGTCAGATTAGGAAAGAGAGTTTGCCCTTCTTTCTCCTGGAAAGGATCCTTGAGGCATGCACACATGCTAGATCATTGGCTGACATTCTGACTAACAATGCACTTGTGCAACTAACAAGATTGCTCTTGTTCAAGAAGGTTGCGGAGTTGCATGCAGTGCTCCATGATGTCGCACAGCAGCTAATGAAGACTTCTCCAGGACGTAGACAAGGTTGCTCAATAAGAGTTGTGCATCTGTCAGCATCTTCTGCTCGGGCAATAGACATCCCTTCCTTTGTGCAACATCCCTTCCTTTGTGCAACATCCTTAAGAACATAAGAATAACCCTGCTGGATCAGGCCCAAGGCCCATCTAGTCCAATATCCTCTTTCACA
Source organism: Hemicordylus capensis (assembly GCF_027244095.1). NCBI lineage: Eukaryota > Metazoa > Chordata > Lepidosauria > Squamata > Cordylidae > Hemicordylus > Hemicordylus capensis. Next base: position 32,828,938 of record NC_069660.1, on the reverse strand, counting down.
CAGTGGCCCACCAGATGCCTCTGGATGCCTACAGGCAGGAGCTGAGGACATGCCCTCTGTCCACTGTTACACCCCTGTAGCTGGTATTCAGAGGCATCCTGCCTCTGAGGCTGGAGGTGGCCTGTAGCCCTCAGACTAGTATCCTTAAGCTAACACATTACACCAGTCTGGCATGCAAGCTCCCAATATAGCAGAGCTTGTCTATACAACATCCTTCCACAAGCACATCAATAATCAGGACATTGGCCACCATTTCACAGAGATCTGACTAAGGTGTGACGACTACTCTCCATAGCAAGCATGTCTGCTAGCATTTTTGGATGATGATGTCTGTTATAACATTTGCAGGCACATTGCTAGCTGCTGTACCTCTTGACTCTGTGTTGTTTTAAATTGCCTTCCAGTGTGAACTTCTTGGAGTTCTCCCTACTTCTTCTCTCAGGCTCTGTGCTCAGTGGCTATATATGCTCACCACCTCCAGCGTGTTCTCCTAATTGCTTTTAGTCTCTGGATTCTCCCTGGACAGGCTATTCCTCATCACTAAGGTTAACTCTGTCCCTTGCCAGTATACGGGAACAAAAGGACATAAGAGCATGGGACTAGAGCTACTACAGCGCTAAGCCCTCCCCTTCCCAAGTATGAATTCCTGCCTCCCCAGTGCTACTGAAGGGCTCGTAACATGAACATTAATCTGATCTGAACAAACCTTGGTTAAATAGGGTTCCCAAGCAGTCTCCCATAAAGTCATCTTACAGGGCCTGACTGTCCTGTCTGGGTCGCTTGCAAGGTGAGGCAGGTCACGTCTGCAGAACCTTGGAGAGGTCAAAGAGAGCAAGTTGACTCGATGCTGCTTGGAAGCAGACTGGGTTCAGATTAGGGTGCTGCCCCAGGGAGTGCAGGCCCTGCAGGGAACCCCTCGAGGAATCCCAGCTGTGAGGCGTCTGTCCCCAGGGTTCGGGGCTGGGGCGATTGCTGGTCTAGCCTCCTCAGTGCAATTTGGAAAATCAGAGGGTGTGGGAAAGCTTTCTGTAATAGAAACATTTTATGTACATTCTGGGAATTAGTAAATTCAGGCACATGGAGACTTCATTGGGCAGAATGTTGAAAGAACTAGGGCTATAACAGAAAATGCTGCTCTTTGACACACTAGGCAAACCTAATTTGGAGCAGAACTTTCTCAGCTATGCTTAGAAACTGCCATTAGTAAGGAGAGAATGCAGAAGCCCATTAAAGAAAGCTTAATGAAAAGAATATCTCTTTAGACAAATTCTTAAAACATAAAAATATAGCATAGTGCGAATGACAATGTAAAGATAAGTGTCAAAGACAACCAGTTCTGTCTCAATACTACCTTGTAAAAGACTGTAAGACACTAAGATTTCATGACAGATGGTGAAATATAATTCTTGGGGTACAGTCGCAAGAGGATGACATTGAAAGGTCATAATGGATTTTTCCTGCTACAATCAATTGCATGAGCTCACCTTCATTTGGCCAATTGTGGCCAAGTTGGAGTAATACTAGTAGCCTTAGCTCTGATCCTCTTTGTAGTCAGTTGGTTTCCCATGCAAATCTTGCAACATAATCCTTCATTAATCACACATGACAGGCATTAATTCCACTGTCAAAAAACCTGTATAGATTAAAACCAAATCTCTGGACAACTGAGGTCAGCAGAGGCCTGTGAACACCAGATGTACCTCGACGTTATTGTTCCAGGTTTTTCTCTTTTTTCCTTTGTGGCTTTCAGGTGACAACAGGTGTGATAAAGCATGAAAATACACAATGCTAATCCTGGCTTTTAGTACTTAGAAGGTGGAGGATGGCAGCAGAATAAGACAGCTTGGAGCACAATTAGAGCAAAGTTATGATTATGTTTGGGAGAGACAAACACCATCGCAAGCTGAAAGAATAGCTTTTACCTCTTTAGATTAAGGATGCCAATTTCAGTTCCCTACAATGTATTGCCCTGAACTATATTCTAGGATCAGTTTCCACGACAATTCTGGAATTTGTTACTCAATTAACATTTCAGATGTTTTACGGGCACACAGTTTCAACATATTTCAAGTTGCATTGAGATTGCAGAGAAACAGAAAAATGTCTAAAGGGCATAAAAACAGTACAGACTAAAAGGCTCAGTTCAGACATAACGCAAAATTATGGTTTCCCGTTTTGACCTAATGTGGTAAATGGTGGTTTGTACGAGCCATAATTCGTTAACAAATCAGGAAATCGGACAAAGATCATATACCTGCAACCTTTGCATGTGACACTGAATGAAATCAAAAACTGACAGGTTCTATTCCAGGAGTGGAAACCCAGAGTGGGCCAAGAGGTGGGGCACATAGGTTTTGTGCAGGGCTAAGGCTAGAGCCCTGTCCATTCACCTAAGTTGTATAGTAATACTTTTTTTAAAAAGCCGAGTGGCCAAAAAAAATCAGCCTAGCCTGGGGGTTTTCAGTGGTCTACAGCCATTGTGGCTGAGGATGATGGGAGCTGTAGTCCAACAATGGCTGGGGGCCTGAGTTTCAGAGCCCTGGCTTATGCCACAAATAGTCTTTTAAGGTGCCACACAGCACTCTTCTGTTTTGCTCTGATAGACTAACAGAACTAGTTTTATGAAATTTGCAAATAGCCACTTACAAAAATTGGGAAGGGGGGGGGGCGCTAAAAATAATGATCACATATCATGATTGCAGATCAGTCTGTCAGCAGTAGACCTGACCATTAATCCATTTTGAACACAGTTGCTTCACAAGATCAGTGGGAGCGTTTGTGTATGCGTGTTGTATTCAGTTTGTCGACTGTACTGCATATTTTTAAAATGCAGTTATCATTTGCTTAGGGCTACAAGCTTCAATTGACTTATCAGTGCAATTAGTGTTGAAAACATATACTAACATTTGTCTGCTGCAGTTATTTGTTCATTCTGTTGGTCCACCTGGCCCTTGTTCCAATGAAACACGACTGCTGCTTCAGTCCTTGCTTTGGTTTTGATTTTGCTGCTGCTGTTTTATTATTTTTGTTGGTGGTTTTAATTTGTGAGCAGCTTTGGGCCCTCTATTGAGAGGAAAAGCAAAATAATCATATTTTAATAAATGAAATAATAAGTGAGGTTGTTATCAAGCAAAATCTCCAGATTCTGGGATTCTTGAAGGGTCCACAACTCTGTGGACTATACAGTCATTGCAGTCCCTCCCCACTGCACAAAATTTAATGAGAAGGAAATGTCAAGGTTGCTTTTTGTTGACACTGCATGTGCAGAAAGGTTGCCTTTCCGGATGATAATCTTTATAAAGACCTTAGAAGACTTTTGTAGGAAAGTCAGGAAATTGAAGCTGGGAATGCTGTGCTGAAATTGTGTCAATGGTATTCTAAACCTGGATTTTCCACAGATGCCCTAATTATAAAGCTGTTGTAGCTCCGGTGCATTATTGTAGTAGGAAACATTTTCCATAGTCTGAAAACCTTAATAATGAATGCTAGAAGTTAGAGCTGTACAATTATCTGGGGGTGGGAAGAATTACCCCATGCTGAACACACCAGCAGAGCCTCCATTGGGCTCTGCAAGCCTAGCGTACACACAAGCACTGCAGCAGCAAGCTTGGAGCAGGGAAGTCCTGTGAGAATTGGAAGAACCTTCCCACAATGCACTGCACTGCCAGGAGAAGGGAAAACCTCATGACATCAGCAGCCACCCTCTGATTGGCCACGAGGGGGCAGGAGGCAGGCCCAGCCCTATTGAAAAGCGGAAAAGGAGACAAAGTCTCACAGTACTGTGAAACCTTTATTAGCCCAACGCATTTTGGCCGAGGTCACCTTCAGGGGCAAACTAAAATAACATTTTTTAAAATTACAATTAAACCACTTAAAAGACACATTTGGAACAATATAAGATCAATAACATGTAAAGCTCATGACTACTTACATTTGTGGTGTTTCCAAGAGACCTTTTCACAATCGAACCTTTGTCCCTGAACCTTTGCCCTCAGCTGAAATGCATTAGGCTAGTTAAAGTTTTCACAAAACCATGAGACTCGGTCTCCTTTTTCGCTTTTCTGTTTGGGGTGGTAGTTTGCAGTTAATGAGGAATCCATGACAGTATTACACACAGCTAATTAGACAAGATTAAAACTGAATTTGTATATTGGAAAGTGTTGGGATAAAAAGTCTGCGTGTTTAATGTTCAAGTCAAGGTAAAGAGATCCTCCCCAACTATTGTTGGTAGATATCCAGAGCAAATACAAGGAAACTGGACAGTGCATCAGGTAATTCACATAATTTGCATATGAAAATTATTTGCAAGCTAATTTACAAATTAGGGTGCCTGAATTTGGAGAGCTTGAATCTGGCAATTCTAGTTCATGGTAGCCTGCTTAACTCAAATAAGCCAAGAGCTGTACTTAAGTTGAAGTAAATTACTGACATTGGCTTATTTGAGTTAAGCAGATTAAAATAAACCATGATTGGTGGGTTTGGATGTCGCAACTGAACTTTGTTTACTGTAATGTAGAGAGGAACCAGATGCTCATGCATTTACAGGAGGGGAAGTGCATGCTCCTGAGGCGTAGCGATGTCATGTGGAGCCTGGCTTTAACAAAGCCTCCATAGTTTCAACCAGCCCATTATTTCTGTGACATCAGAATCAGCAAACCATGATTCACAAATCCACTCCAAACCATGGACCAATAATAGGAGGCAAGGGGTTATCCACAGCTTGCCAAATGGGATGTCACAGCAAATTATGGTTAGAGAAAACCAGGAACCAATGGATAGTGCATGAGAGAGAAGAAACATATGAATTCTGCAACATTTCCCCAGGCTTGTGAAGTGTAACTAACCATGGTTTGGAGGACCAGGCTTGTGATGTGTAACTATAGTGAAAGAACATATCTGCTCTGAAAACATAACCAATTACAAATGGCTTGAAGCTTTTCTTCAAGTTAGGTCACAAAACCTTGATTTACTAAAGCAGCTCGGTTATATCTTTCTTACTGTGCATTTCCATTATAAAATTATACACTATTGTGACAAATAGAGTTCTCAGATTACCATGTATAGCCTGTTATTTCATATCAACACATAATAAGAAGCCAAAACTCGAGAAGGAAAATACTAGAAGATATGCCACTGACTTGGGTGACTTTTGAAAAGATTATACAACAGCTGTTAGCCATAATAGCCAAAGGAACCTTCATATTCAGAATCATATCAGAGAATGGTGGGCCACTGTGTGAAACAGGATGTTTCACATCCTAGATGGGCCATGCGCCTGATTCAGCAGGGCTGTTCTTATGTCCTTATGTAATGCCAGGGCAAACTGGGCCTTGGTTCTGAGCTTCAGAGGTATTTGGTGGACTGTTGCTCTAAACATGATGGTCTGCTTATGTTCTAAACACATTTTAAAATTTTCTAATAAATAAAACCAACAACAACGTAGTTAGTCGCCTCATGTTCTCTGGGCGGCTCACAATAAAACAACCACCATCAAAACTACCTCAATTAATACACAAAACAAAACAGAAAGTTACAATAAAATACAAAAACATTTTAAAAACCTTCTAAAAACCTGTATTAAAAGGCCTGAGTGAACAGAAAGGAACCAGATGCATCTAAAAGAACAAAGTTACGATGCCTCACTGGGGAGGCTATTACATAAAGGGGGTGCCACCACTGAAAATGCCTTCTCTAATATTATTGGTTAAAAAACCTTAAAGTTCTCACTCAAAATGTTCACATGCTGCTGAGGCTTACATTCCAGCGTTTCTTATTGGTCAACATCTTATTGGTCAACATCTAAGGAAGTGCCAGCAGTTTTGCACAAGAGCATAAAGTGGAAGTGCAACTTGTGTTGTTTGCAATGTATGTTACATTCCTGAAGTGTGGGCATGCTCTTGCACAAGACTGCCAATGCTTCCTAAGGTGGTCGTAGCAACATGGGCTGATCAGATATGCTAACGTAAACCTTCACAATATGTGGGCCACTGAAATTGTTTAGAAACACCCTATTACACACACAGATGTGCAGTAAAATCCTATGTCTGTTTACTTGGAAGTAAGTCCCATCAAGTTCAAAAGGGATTATTCCTAAACATGCATAGGATTGCAGTTTTCAAGTGTAGAGTGCATGGAGAGCTTTAGATTGTTATGCACATAGGACTTTCACTGCTCTATAATGGGATTTAACAGAGCTGAGCACTGCAGACCATGTAAGGTGCCTTGAAAAGGAACATTATATACTTTACGCCAAAACCATTAAGCAGAACAGGCATCTCAACTCCATTGAGAGCAATATCCATGGCTTATTGGCTGGGACAATAAAACTCTGATTTGCAACATTCTGTGACTGTGACTTCCCTGCTTCCTACGTATTGTGAACCTCTCCCAACCAGCCTCCTGTGCTTCATCTGCCTCTAAGTTCAGCAATTGTATAGAATAGTGACTACACGTTTTGCTCCTTAACTCCACTTCTACAAGGACTAGAACTTAGCTTTTTAAATTATTATTATTATTTTAATGAAAGCTGGGAATCTGGGCAACCTGTTGGACTAACATATTGGGGCACATGCTTAAAATCCAGTAAATACCCAGAAATCTGGGGAGATGGTAACTTTACCATAAACCAATATCAGTGGGTTCAACCAGTCTCAGTTTACTGTGACCTAGAGTGGAAGTGGATGTTTGTGCAGGGTTAGGAGGAGGAAGCACATACTCCTGAGATTCAGAGATGACACTCAGAAAGCCCGACTTTAACCAAAGTTTTGCAGTACATATGAACCAGCCCTATGGTGAGAGAGAGTCAGAAAATGGATGAGGGGACCCTATGTACTGTATAGGAGGGAGACGATGGAGTTCAGAAGCTCAAATCACATTACTGAGCTTCCCGACCATGATATGCAAACCTTCTTCAAACATAGTTTCAAATATATGGTTTAGAGACTAGGTGCTAAGCATAGTTTGGATGTCATAGTTTGGAGGACATATGAATCAGACCTATAGGTGTTTTCAGTTTGTTCTGAGTGATAGTATAGTATCACCCACAGGATAAAGGACAAACAAAATACCTCACAAAAACTGCAAGTATTTAAATCTTTCAAAAATAAATGCTTGGTACTCTAAAATCTGAAAACTGTTGAGAAAAAGCAGGGAAGACTAGCTGTTCCTTAACAGATTACTGTAGCCATGAAACTGTATATCAGGGGAATGAATACCTTCCCCACTCAACATTACCAGTCATGGATCATTAATAAAGATGACCATCCAATTCCATGGGAAATGTGAGGAAGCCTTACCACCATTAGAACACATGGAAGGGGGGAAACACACATTAACATTTAATACAGCTGGCTAATCAAGCATGAACTACTTCTATATAGGCTCTGAGTGTGAATAGGGCTTTCATTATGAATATCTGATCTTTTCAACACCCTTTAGACTTCTGCTCTATTGAGAAGCAGATTCAGCTGCCAAAGATTGGCACTATATCTGTCTCTTCTGTATAGTGCGAGGTGCAATATTCTAGAATATTATCCAGGATTTCATGTCTGTGGCATGAAATTTGGTGGCAAATTGCTACCATATTAGCAATAAATTAAAAGGAGCCATTCTCCATCTAGGACAAATAAATGCACATATCACTGGAGCACACTTTAGGCTTCTCTCTTGTAGCTTTACCATTTGGTGAACATACATTTGTAAGAACTCCATATACTTGCATTCCAGCAGCTACAGTGATGTCCTGATGTCTCATAAAGCCCATATGACGTCCTTTTCATGTCAGCAGGAAAGAACTGACTAGTCTGCTGTATAATATTATTAATATCTGTCCATCCATCCTATTTATATACTGCCTGATATATCTATCTCTAGATGGTGTATACAATATAAAAATAAAATAAACAATTAAAACACTTTCACAGAATAAAAACAATTAAAAACAATTCACAGAGTAAAACAATTAAACAGGTGTGTCTTAAGAGAATCAGAGATGGAGAAGCTCTTATTTTGATGGGGTGCATTCCAAAGCCCTTGGGAAGCCACAAAGAAGGCCCAACCCAGAGTCACCACCAGACACGCTGGCGGCAACCGTAACCAGACCTCCCCAGATGATCTTATAGTGACTGGGTTCATGACAAAGAAGTCAATCTCTTAAGTACCCTGGACTCAAGTCATTTAGGGCTTTATAGGTATGACCAGCACTTACCTATAAAGACCTATAATGACCAGCACTTACCTATAAAACCAAAGCTGATAAAAAGCGCTCCTGGCCACTGCCTCAACCTGAGAAACCAGGGAGAGTTTGGGATCCAGGAGCACTCCCAAGCTATGTACCTGATCTTTCAAGGGAAGTGTAACCCCATCCAGAACAGGCAGATCCAAACCATCTCTTGGTTGTAACCCCCCACCCCCACCCAGTCAGTACTTCTGTCTTATTTGGATTCAACTTCAGTTTTCCCCTCATCCAGCCCATTATCACCTCCAGCCAGGCATTTGGGGAAGTTATGCCATTTCCTGATGAAGTTGATAGGGATAAATAGATTTGGGTGTCATCAGTACATTGATAACACCCTGCAACAAACCACCTGATGAGCGCTCTCAGCAGTTTCATGTAGATGTTTAAAAGCATTTGGGACAGTAGGTAGCCTTGTGGAACTCTGTACAGTAACTCTCACTTTACAGAGCAACAGGCTCCAAGTGACACCATCTAGAAATCTACCTGAGAGGTTGGAACGGAACCACTGTAGAACAGTGCCACCTAATTCCACCTCCCTCAGATGACCCAGAAAGATACCATGGTCAATGGTATCGAAAGCCACCAAGAGATCCAAAAGGATCAGCTGAGTCACAATCCCTCTGTCAATACCTAATAGGAGATCATCCATCAGGCTGACCAAGGCAGTCTCAACCCCATAGAAAGCCAGTTTGAAATGGGTCTAAGATAATCGGTTTCCTCCAGGACTGTCTGGAGCTGAGAGGCCACCATCCTCTCAATTACCTTGACCAACCATGGGAGATTAGAGATGTGCCTATGGTAGCCTGAGGTGTCCAATGTAAGTTTTTCAAGTATGGTCTAATGATAGTCTCCTGAAAACAAGGAGAAATCCTACCCTCCCTCAGAGAAGCATTTATGATGTTTACCAGACCCTCTCAGATAATCTGATAGTTAGAGAAAATAAATCAAGTTGGTCAAGAGAGCAGGTGGTAGAATGCACAGTCCGAAACAGCTTGTCCACATCCTCAGGAGTCACAAATTGAAAGTGATCCAGTCTGATCACATCAGACTGGATCACTTTCAATTTGTGACTCCTGAGGATGTATAAGGATGTATGAGGATGTATAATAAGAGGAATTGCTGGAAACCTCCCTAACAGACTCAGCCCTGATTTTAAAATCTAGTTCGACACGAACACGTGAGATTTTGTCTTCAAAAATCATTAAAAGCATCACAGCGTGTAACCAATGGTTCATCGGTTTGGAACCGATGTTCCAAATTTGGATTCAAGGGGGAGGGGGCTCATACTAGCCCTCTCACAACCCTAGACAACTCAACTGGACATGAACTTGTGCATGTAATTCAGGTAGAAAACAATTGCTTCTTTATTGTGCGTATTGCCAGAGCATAGATCTTCAGATGTGCTCTGTGGGATTCGAGTTGAGTCATTTTCTATTTGTGCTCTTGTTGTCTACTTCGCTGCTTCAGCTCCTGTCATTCTTCCAAATACCACGGGGTTAATTTTGAAGCAGGTTGGAGAGGACACTTAGGAACCATTGTGTCTACTGCTATAGTGAGTTGGTTATTCCAAGTTGGCACCAGAACATCGACACAATTATTGGCAGAGCCAGCTCGAAACCCTTCCAAGCCTTCTTGGAATCCAATAACCTTCTTGGGTGGACCAACCTAATGGGTCCTTCATCCCTGTAGAAGTGGGTTGTGGTTGCAAGTCCTACCTTAACCAGATGGCGGTCCATCCATGACAATGTGAAAATAACAGGAGCCCCCATCCATGGAACACCACCCTGATCAGAGAAAATGACTAAACTGATCATGTGACCAGCAGCTTGCATTGGTCCAGAGACCACTTCGGATAGGCCCATAGTTTTCATGGTCGATGAACTCCTGAGATGCTCCTGACAATCCAGTCATTTAGTGAACATTGAAGTCGCTCACCACCAACTGGGCAACTCCAGTGCCAACCCTGTAACCAAATCTATCAGCTCAGCAACTCGCCCACATTCTCTCACCTGCTCCACCACAGAGTATCCTGCTGGGAGAAGCTGGGACCAGACTGGGCCACTAGCCTCCCCTGACCAGGTCTCTGCTCTGAAATGCAAGATCAGCTCCTTCATCCAGAATCAAATCGTGGATGATTTCCTATTTGTTTTGGACTGACCTGGCCAAACTCAAACAGTCAAGTTCAAATAGTCCGAAAGTCAAGGAGAAGCTGAATCAAAGATCAATATGTAACTGGATGGCATATTAAAACATTTAAATTGTCTTTTCCAGAGTAACATGCTTAGAACAGTCGTGCTCCTTTCTCTCAGATTATGGCTTATTTGAAATTCCATAGAAATGTAATCAGCTGTGATGTTGATTCATGCTTCTTGTAGCTAAATCTGCCCTTTTACAACACCCTGCACTATGGAGTAAAAAACTTGTTTTATTACCTAGCAGTTAGAAACTAATTGTAGAGGTTCAAATCTACTTGCTTGGTTTGCTAAGGTTCAAATCAAATATACACTTCCCCCTTGAGCTCTATTAGCTAATTCAGAGTGACATATCTTCTTTGCTTTGTTTGAGAATTGGCCTAATATGTATGCACCGCTGCTGCTGCTGTTCAGACATGTAAGAGTTCTCCATTCCTTTGACAAACATAAGCCAAAGTGCTTAAGGACATCTGTTTATTTTATTTCTTTAATGAGAAAACCTTCCATCTTCTTCCTGGTTCAGCTGTGTTTATTTACATTTTGTTACTCATATGTGCTGGGTACTTTGGGACGTTAAAACCCCACCATGGCTTACTAGCAGGCACCAAACCCCTCCCCACCTTTTATGAAAGAAAGAAAAGGGAGCAGGAAAAAGGCAGAATAAGCTCTTCCTAAGGAAAACACCATCCTTTGGAATTCTATAAAATAGATTTTAAAAACAAATACGGCCTAATTCACTCAGTACATGGTGGATTAACTCAAGATGAATACAATTTGGGGAGGATTTTCTGAGGAAGCAGGAGATATTTTTTTAACCCACTGGAGGCTAAATCTTTTATTCCGTTCTCTTTTAGATTAAATAATATAAACATTTAGTCATTGTAGGCAATCTTAAGTCTATTTCATTTGTGCCATTGTATTATTTATTAGCAGAGCTGTACAAGACAGTTGGTGTTTGTCAGCTTAAAGGAGGGAGGGCATGTCAGAGTACATGGAGGCTCTCATGAATTGCCAGGATGCCAGGAATGAAAACCACTGCTAACAGAACAGCTGCTAAGCCTGCATCATCTCTAATATTAAAGAGCTAATTGAAGCCTTTGAGGTGCTCAGGTTAGTTGCACATCTCCCCATCAAGATGCTGCCTACCAGTTCTAGTCTTTTATTTTCCTTCCTCCTTGTTTGGTGTTTTTGTTACCTTCTACAATGAATTTCTGTAGCTAGCAGATCACTAGACTCATCCCCTCTACCCAGCAAGCACAATGTTTGTTGTCAGACATTGAGGGACCACCTTGAACTTCCCAGCTACACCAACCAGCCATCCTTTGGCTTGTCCTCTGCCTGTCAGCGCTCCCTGGTACCCACATCCTGTGCACTGCTTCTCCTCATGGCTCTTACCAGGCCTGCACAATTTGTGGCCTACCAGCTAGATATGGCCACTCTAAGAAGCTCTATAAAGATCCTGGTTTTTTACTGTCTACAAGAGACTGCAGAAACAGACAGGCTTGTCAAGCGCCCATCAGGCTACACTACATGACTAGGGCTGTATTTGGCTTGGTTGCTTGAGCACAAGTTGTGCAGGTCTCTGTCACACCTGGTTACTACCAGGTCCAGTGGACCACTGGCCTGCTCTGTTTCAGTGCACTGCGATACTCTGCCTACTGCCCATGCACCAGAATTTTTTGGGATGCACAGTGGAGTATGGTGCAGCTTGACCTCCTCACTGAAGGAAAAGAAACTGTGCTACTTCCTCCTTTCTTTTTGTCCTCTGACCTTCCTGGTCAACAAATGTGATGAGAGGTGAGTTTCTTCTCCATTTGCTCCCAGCTGCCACTGCTGCCTTCTCCCTTGGCCAGGGAGTGCATCAAGGGAGATAACTCACACACAAGTGATCCTCTCAAGATGCTTGAGAAAAGAGGAATCTGGATAACTTCCTCTCTTCTCAAAAGCCTTGCACAAAATGGGGGAAGGAGGAAGAATCTGGTTGAGTCACTTCCTACAGAGAAAACGTGGCACTCTATACCAAATAAGAGGCTCCTTGGTGTGGGGCTCTTTAGTCTATAGCTGGAGGAGGACACCAGAGTGGCAAATAGTCTTTTTCACCTGAAGTGGCAGGATGATTTGGACTTCCTTCTTGTGTGTAACCTGTTTGCTGGTTAAAGCATTCAGTTGTGTGTGGCTTGGATTAAAATGTTTCTAACTTACCTAAATCAAGCCTAAAAGAAAGCAGAAATAATCTTGCTTTCTGTAGAGATGTAAATTAGCAATCTTTCCCATTGTTCATTGAGAGTCCTACGTGATTTGGAATCTTACTCCCCTGCTAATTGAGCAAAGGCTAACTTGTTAAAGTGGTGATTCTTTTATATTAAGCCGGGAGAGAGCAACTGGCCCTATTCAGTAGGGATATGCATGAACTGAAAGTCCGTGTGTTCGAGTCAGTTTGGAGGTGGAGGGTCCTTTAAGGGGCAGGGAGGGTTGCCCTTACCTGCACCATTGGAAGTGGCCAGCGTGCATGCGTGTGTGTGCTATGTGCACATGCGTCAGCGTGCAGGGCTGACCAGGGCTGCAGGGAGGTACCAACACATTTGGGAAGAGCGCCAGTGGGGGGAAGCGGTAACGGGCACCCTCCCTGCCCCTTAAAGGACACCCCCCGGCCTCTCGGGAGTGCACAAACTAGTTCACTCACATCCCTACTATTCGGCCTAGCACAGTGTCCCTCCAGTGTCTGTTGCTAGTGTCCACTTTTTGTTTTGGGGTTGTTGTTTTTTACCCTTTGAGGACAGAGAACTATCTTATTTCCCTATTTGTTTTTCAATGTAAATCGCTTTGAGAATCGCTTCTATGTAAATTGCAACAGAATCACTTCTGTTGGAAAACAGTATATAAATATTTGTAGTTGTAATTCACTTTAAAAAGATAGTCTAGTAAAAAGCATCATAGGGTTGTATGATGCCTTCTGCTCATACTGCCTTCTGCTCGTACTGTCTATCACTCAAGGGATGGGGGCGGGGCGGTTATTTTTGCTGATTTCCCCTTCCCTCAACAGTTCCCAGCAGCCCCTGAAAATCTGCTCATTAAGGTCCTTCAACCCATAGGAACACAGTTTCAAGGAGGGCAGAGAGCAAAAGGGGAACCATTGAAAATCACAACCTTTCCCCCTTATATACGTGCTAGATGGTGTTAGTGGAAGGCATGATTTGGATACAACGGGTTATTATTTAACCCAGACTGGCCTGTACTTGAGGTCCCTAGCCACTAATGTATTATGTTGAGTTTTTGTTGTGAATAATAGTGGTGATGATAAAAATTGTTGGGTAAATATATAGGGCTTGTTCCAACAAAATTTGAGCTGACACTTCCTAATCACGTGAGAGAGGAGCATGTGGGCACACATCTTCCTTCCCCTACCTGGCATGCCATCCTGCTGCTATCTAATTGCACAGTGGGGTGGTTCATCCAAAAGTAGGCACTTTCAAAACTTTTAAAGTACTTTAATTTAAAGTACTTAAGTAGTATTTAATCCATGCAATTAGATGAGGTGGTGTGCTAGGTGGGGAGAAATATGTGCACACATGCTTCTTCCCCATGTGATTAAGACTGGCTGGCAGACATAGTTTGATATTGACATAAAATACTCCTTTTAGCTCTCATTTTGAAAAGGGGGGCATGAGAGAAAGAACATAAAAATTGGCACTGAGGAGAAGATATGTTAGAGCTCAGACAAGCTTGCAAAATGCTTGTCTCTGTTCCTTGCTTATGTATTAAGCGATGTGATTTTTTAAAATATTTTCATCAAGGCATGAAACTCTTCAACCAGAGAGTAGATTATAACTCTTCCTCATCCAGACATGTGGCTTAGCCTGCTTCTCTCTCTCTCTCTCTCTCTCTCACAACCTCTATTTCTTTCTTCTAGTTAGTACAAGCAAACAAACCAGTCCCATTTCCGAGCGTTTCCAAGTAATTAAATCAAATTAAAACCATTAAACCCTTTCTTTAGTGACAACTTCATTATTAACAGCTAACCACAAAGATGAGATTTGACTTGGAAGGCCCTCAATTGCGTACTAATCTGTCTTTCACCTCTGGCTGACACCTCCAGAAGATAACCCTCCCCCCATCCCCACAGAATAGAAGACTGACACATATGCTTAATTAATGCTTTCTTCCTAGTGGAAAAGTCATTATTTGTTCACTGCATAAGCAAGTATTTGGCAGGAGTGCAGAAAGTCTGATTGTTTTAATAAAGAGGAGTTGGCGGGGGAGATTTCTTTTGTCGTGTTTTTGAAAAGCAAAACTTAAGACAGAGATGTAGAAATACATTGCACAAACATTTGGAATGTCAGTTGAATTGGCACATGGGGGAAATGGAAGGACACTCAATCTCCGCCCGTTCACTAATGGCATACAAGTCTTAACAGTTTACCAGTTAAGATATAAGTCTAAAACTATGGCTGATTTGGAGCCAGAAACAGAGGTAAGAAAGAGTGACTTGCATTTGAGAGATTGCCAAAGATAAGTCCGCCTCCAACTTCCTTTTTACAATTTCACCAAGAGCTGTAGAGGAGAAAGTAACTGGATGCAAAGGTCCAGCCAGCTGGAGTGGCGAAGCTGCAGGTGGTTAAAAAAATACATTGTGGGTCTTAGTGCACACTTTAAAAGACATATAAGCAAATGTTTGCCTTAAAAACAAACAAACCAAAAGCCACAGCTTCAGGGGCCAAAAATTTCTTTTATTTCTGGGCAGCAGGAAATGGACTTTAGTAATTGTTGGAATTTAGTAATTTAGTAACTCTCCCCATCCCCCCTTGAAGCTTCACACTCAGGCTATCCACCATAAACATAACTGCTCACAACTCTGAATTCCAGTAGTGTGAACTGTACACACTTGCAAAAGCATGGGGGGGGGGTGCATGTTGCACACACTGCAGACCACACATGCGCATAGAAGCAGACGTGTAATTTCCTTTCTCCTTTTTGTCTGGTGAATGTATGTGTACAGCTGCAAAACTCACACACAACAGCCCTACAGTGGATCACACAATCTGTCTTTCCTTTTTCCCAGGAGAAAAGGAGCTTTAGTATTAACTAGCCTTGTGAATGTTCTATCTAGTGCACATCCAAAATTAGTTTTTACTGGCTGACATCCTGACTGATGAAGCACAAGTGCTTCTGAGAACTTTAACTCAGCTCTACTGTTAGTTCAGCAGTAGGAGCAAATTTTCCTCCCCTATCCCAGGAAGCTCACTGTGCTACCCAAGAATATGTCTCTGAAGGTCATGCAGAATTCCTCAAGAACATATTTTCAGGTGTCGTGGAGGGCTTCCAGGGGAAGCAGAGGTTGTTAAAATTCCTTACCCCATGTGCATACAAGCACTGGTGCAGCGTTAGTCTGGAATTCTCCAAAAGCACAGGGGCTACACTAATGCTTCTCCCATTGCATCGGTGCTTGATCGGTGTCAGCATGTCAGCTGCTGTTTTCTGCTTAAACTCACTTTTCCAGGATTATTGAAAATGTCCTATACTGTATTACCATCTGAACACGCACTGGAATTTTCACAAGATTTGATTCAATACATCTCTTCATAAATGGGCAAGCCGATCAGGGCCACACTAGAGCCCTCTTCAGACATTTGGCACTCAGACATACAGTGCTGAAAGCGGGAAGGAAGTCCTGCCCTGGCATGGTCACTCACCACCTCCAGCCAACAGCTCATGGTTACAGCTCTATTTGAAGGGGAAAGTGTCATGATCGTGACAGCCAGCACTTCCATGAGTGGCAATCTCGGGGTGATCCAGGTTGCCGCTCACAGAAGCGCTGGCCATCATAGTCACGGTGCTTACTCCTTCACACAAATGGAGCCGTAACCATACATGACAGGCAGAAGGGGGGTAAGTGACAGCGGTGGGGTGGGACTTCCTCCCCACTTCTGGCACTGTAAGTATGAGCGCAGTGTCACTCACACACATCTGAATGAAGCTTCGATGTTATGCTATACGTGAAGCTGTTCCCCAAAACAGCAGCTGCACATTTTGCCTCCCTTCTTAATGTCTAGTGGAACCTACCCACATACTGATGTCACATTCTGTGTTTCCCTCCCTCCACCCATCAACATAGGCTACCACTTTTAGAAGATGTTGGAACTTGTCAGGGCATGGGTGCATTCTTACTAGCCATGACAGAGCAGAGGGAAACTTTAAATATAATGTTAATTTTTTTTTGTTTTGGTTGCACATTTAGTGTAACACCCAGTAAAGTCCTTAGTTACAGCAGTAAGAAAAGGCTGACCTGGGCATGTGAGTGTCGTTAAGGAGATACCAAGCAGAGATGCTGAGCCAGTCTGCGGCTGTTTGAATTCTTCAGTAGGGTGGGGTTCTAGATGCACAAACACACACACACGGTTATCCAGCTGTTGGGCCTGGGCGATGAGTTTTGATTGGTACAGAACATTGAGTTTTTTCAAGTGAAGTACTAATTATGAATTGCACACCATCTTCTTCCCCTTTATACTTGATATAGCCAAATTCCCATGTACATATATTTATTCAGACTGCAAAAGGTTATGAAACAAAATCAAACCAAATTCAATAGAGACGACTTAACAAAAGTACAAGAACATTTTGACTGAAGTGCCTGTGGTGATGTAATAAATTATAAAGAGCAGTGTGTTGGGACCTGAAGAATAACTGGAAAAGCAAAAGGAAATTAAAACAAAAAGCTCCCCAGTGCAGGTCCAGTATGAAGCTAACAGAAATGAAGCTTAAAAGATAAGTTAACAGTAGACATTGTGCCACAAAGCTATATTTTTAATGGGGAGGCACTGAGGAACATTTTTGGGGGTGGTTATTTCTTTGGTCTGAGAGAAATTGTAGATTTTCTGCCTGCCTGACTTATGCTAATGCCTAGAGCCATCTGGGTGAGGCGGTATAAACATTAAATAAATAAATGAAATAAACTGGGTTTGTGTACCATAGTTGAAGGGGGGAAATGTCTAGGATTGTCTAACTAGCATATTATCCTCAAGGAGGAGAGATGGAGCTACAGGACTAAGACCAATGCTGCCCACAATAATTTATCACTACAGAGATCACATTCAACCATTTGGACACACAAATGCTTCCCTATCTGGCTGAATTTGTGGCTCATATTTGGTAAGATATTTACCCACAAGTGCACATGAAGCACTTAGAACAATGCATTGGTTTGTATTAAGCCGTATAATATTTCACACATGGGGAAAACATAGATTAAATTAAGGTCTGAACTGATCCAAAGAAAATTCAGGGACCTATTCAAAAACAACAACCAAATAACAGAACTTCCCTTATGCTTTAATGTAGCCACTTATGGGTATTTTATATTTCTAGAACTTCATCCATTTTCTTCTAACTAATGACCACTATACCAAGAAAATGTAATCATTAGGTTAGTACAGGCGTTTTCACAATTGGATCCGCACATGATGTTGGACTACAACTTTCCCACTACAGCCTTTGTCCATTGTGGCTGGGGACTTCCCAGAGGCATCTGGTGGGCCACTGCGGGAAACAGAACTGGACTAGATAAAATGCTGGTCTGATCCAGCAAGGCTGTACTTATGATGATGAGAGTTGTAGTCCGGCAACATCTGGAGAACCAGTTTGCAAACCCCTTGATTAGTGCATAAATACACGAGCCATTGGCAACAGTATTCATCACAAAGATTAGTTAAAACCTACCTTAAAGCTATACTCCTGTCCAAATAAGTGGGCGGAGCAGAGGGCGGGCAGGGAGGCAGACTTCGGCCCTTCTCCCAGCACACGTTGAATTTTGGTCTCCTGGCTCTGCTGCTTGCCCAGAGGCGTAACTATAGGGGGGGCAGGGGGGGCATGTGCCCCGGGTGCCATCTTTTCTGGTCACGTGGGGGGGGCGCCGCCATGACCAAATTTTTTAATTTTTTTTTTTTAATTCTTAATACAAATGTTTCTTGCTCAGTGCAGCAGCGCTGCAGCAGTCAAGGGAGCGCGTCGGTGCCCCCTTCCCCACGAGCGGTCCCTTCCGCGCCGCCTGCGGCCCCCCCCCCCATTGCTTTGCTGGCGCCTGGCGGCCAGTCAGTGGCCTGGCTTGGCGGCGGCTGCGGCGGGCGCTTGTGAAGAAAAACCTAAGTATAATGTAGTATGTTGGGGGGGCGGTGGGGGGGCGCCATTTCAGTGCTTGCCCCGGGCGCCGTTTTCCCTAGTTACACCTCTGTGCTTGCCCATCACATTATCAATGCCATGGTGAGTGGCAGAGCAGGGAGTCGGAGAAGGAAGTTCTCCAGCATCCCTCAATGCACTGCACCAGGAGCGCGGTGCATTGAGGGATCTTCCCTGAGCTGGGTGCATGACCCTGTACCTTTGGGGTACAGGGTACACTTGTACCCTTTAATCCAGGTAAAAGCCTGGGTACAAAACTCGGGCTTGTAGAGGAGGCAGCACCAGAATCAGCCTGGATCCCAGCACTGTACACAAGCAGCCTTATCCAGATAGTGCTTCCGTAACTTGGGTAGGGCTGTTCATATGCACAGCCTCTCTGTCTTCAAGCATTGCTGGGGATTCTGGGAGTTGTAACCAACAACTGGGAATCCCTTTTAGAGGGAACACTGTTGTGAAGATGTTTATAAGCTCTGCCAGATGTATTCATTTGATTGACCTCACCTGGCTGTAACACAACTGCAGAAAACTAGGTCAAGGCCTACAGAAATCTGTATTTCTTTGTCATGGTTTGTAACTACAGTGGGAGAAAAACACCCTTGAAGCTTCAGAGTTCATTTAGGGCAGGCTGAGACATCACACAAAACTTCTGTTAAAACTGAACTCCGCACAGCATCCCTCAGCCTCTGGAGTATGCACTCCTCCCTCCCACCCCTGTGCAAATGTTTGCTTGTTCTTGGTTAGATTGATGGTGATGTCCAACCCACCAATCTCAATTTATTCTAATCTCCTTGCTTAGAACCTGAGATCTGAACCTGAGGGTTGAAGTGAGTTTCATATCATGTGTTCTCTGTAATGAGTAGGTTGTAATAAGCTAAGATTGGTCATGGCGTCTGAACCAACCAATCTTGGCTTACCCTAACCTAGAAAGGAAGTAGCTGCCTGCAAGGTATGGAAGTGGAAAATGCACATTCCTGAAGTTGAGGGACCATTGTGTGGAGCTCAGCATTAACAGAGTTTCCAAATGCTCCATGATCCCATCTATAGATAGAAAGGGAGAGAAAAATAACATTCCTAATGAAGAATTCTAAATGAAGGGATAAATTCAACTTACCAAACCTTTTTCTCCCCATTTAGTTCAGGCAAAACATTTCAGAATAAAAAATTGTGATTTTTTTTTTTAAAGGAGTGTCCTTCAGTCTAAAAATTCCTAAATGCATCTTTTCCATATATGTTATTTCTTTAGCAAAGAATGGATTTCAGTGCTATTTTCACAATGGGCTTGATTATATAATGTACTAAGAACTGAAGATAACATGTGCACATGCCTGATTTAGTAGTGCTTAGCCCTTGTATGAGTGCATTTGAGTGTTCAAAGTGCGTATTGTGCATGATGATCTTGTAATCTTTATAACAACCCTAAGGTAAAGGGGTATTTTAACACCATATTGCTGATGAGGGGACTGAGGTGGAGAGGGAGTGACTTGCCCAAGGCCACCTTTGTGGCAGGCAGAAGAGTTGATCAGAGTCTTAGCCATTACACTAAACCAATTCTATTTAAAAGTAAAACTCATTTGCAGAGCCTGTATTAAAGAAGTATTTTTCTGAATTGCAGCCAATATCATCTTAGAACATGGGAAACTTCTGTCTGCTGAGTCAAACTATAGGTCCATGTAGCTGAGTATTGTCTACTCTTGACTAGCAGCAGCTCTCCAGGGCTTCAGGCAGGAATTTTTCTCAGCCCTACCTGGAGATACCAGGGACTGGACCTTGGACCTTCGTGCTAAGCAGATGCTCTATCATTCCCATTCTATCTGCTTTCCCCACATTTCATCCCAAGAGTCAGAAATTATGGACAGAAAAATAAAATAGCTGACAGCTTTTCTTTCAAACAGGACACGACTACATCTGTCCGGATAGGTCTTATGATGGAAGAAATGATCTTTAACCTTGCAGATACGCACCTGTTCTTTAATGACCTGGAGGTAAGTAATAATGATTTTGCTTTATTTTATATCTTAACTTTTGTCCTCTGACATCCATATTGAGAACACTTGCTTCTCTCTTCTAGAATGTTTTTATGAATGAGTAAATTAAATGCTGATCTGTGCCTATTTCAAAAATACCTCATACGTTCTTCCATATGTGGGGTTCTTCCACCTTGGGGTTGTTTTTAACGAAAGGCGGTATATAAATTCAACAATAAATAAATAAAAATATGTCTTAACTCCCTGAATATAGGGCCAATTTGGTGTATAGCTTAGTGGCCCATGCAATTAGCAAGGAGGCGTGCCAAGAGCAAACCTGTCATGACATCCTCTGTGCATGACCCGATGCCTTTCTGGCATGCCCCTTTAGCATTTGAATTACCTCTCTACATACACTCCAAATACTTGTTTAAATAGTGTGAGCAACCAAAATATGCAGGTTTACAATAACAAGAATCACCTACAAACTGCATAAATGTATGTAAACATTATTTGAACTGATTGGATCATTCCAGTTTCATCTAACAGACCAGGTTTCATCAACAGAACAGGTACAGTTCTACCCAAGCTAGGTAAGGTACTTACCTAGTACCTAAGTAAGGCACTAGCCTCTTTGAGAAGAGGAATGGCACCTGTGGGCCATTGGCGATATATGGCAGTAAGTTGGGTGAGATCTTCAGACCACTGTAGTAACCACCTTTGGCAGATACAGCATTCATTATTTTAAGCTTTTGTCTGTAGATTTAAGGATTAGAACTTTGGTACACACACACACACACACACAACCAACCCAAAACTTGAAACCTGATAGGAGCACTGGTTACAGGGTTAGCATTGTTGGACAGCTGCCAAAGGCCTAAGTCCCTTAGAAGGGCCCTCTGCTGCTGCTCCCTGAGACCACCTCTATGCCCAAGTGTATGGGCACAAAGCAACACTCTGAGTTCTCCTAGAAAGGAGGGGGCCCATGGAGGGCAGTTTGCCAAGGATAAGCCCTGCTTGGCTACCACACTGAAATCCAAATTCTGATATTTGCAATGTGATGACAGCTATGGAGAAAACTATAGGCCCTTGCTAAGGTGATTGCATATTGCCCCAGCACAAACCAGCAATTACGTAACTAAAAATATGTTTAGTTTATTCAGCTGCATAGAAATGTTTGCATCGGCTTATAGCTTAGATGCCCTTGGACAACACACCTCTGGTTCCAGGAGATTGGTGTGGAGAAAGAAGAACAACTTCGTAGTGTCAGTCTTTTCTCATAATGGGGCAGCGATTTGCTTGAGCAGACTTCGTGTACTAATATAATTAGAGTCAGACTTTTGAATGGGTCAAAGGTTGAGTATATGCACAGGGAAAACATAAACTGGAAGAATGTTCTTGTGCTTATAATCTGTTTGTTAATAAATTGTCCAACTCATCTGTCCTTGCTTTGCACCCGAAGAGCATACTGTGGCACTTGGTGCTGAAAAAACGAGGCAGACACAGTGCACAGAGGTCACTCACTCACAAGCGGTTGTCCTTCTGAGCCCCTTGAGTCAGCAGACCACTGCATTTCTTGCTGGAAAAAATGTACCTTGTTAGAGCAGGTTTGGCATTTCCACAGTAGTGGAAGCTGAAGGCCTGAAAAATCAATAGTTATTGATTTTTAATTGTATCTTATTACCATGGTCTTTTAAAATGGAATTCGATCCATAACAAACAAAATACTTTGAGAGATTTTGTGAATTCCCTTACATGGAAGATGATCCCCATTTGCAGAAGGTTCTTTCAGAACCTTCTAGAAAGCACTGTCTGGAAGATGCTACTGCATCCTTCTCTCTTCTGGCTGTTATACTCTAATTCATTTGACCCCCCCCTTTTTTTTTTTAGCCTATGTCCATACAGACAAACTCATCACACACATGCAAGCACCTGAGACTGTGCATCTCCCACAACCAGTTTGCCATTAGATACATTCAGTTCAGAAAGACCAATGATTAGGATAGAAACCATCAGGATAGAAAAGTGTCCCAGGTGGATATATAGTCCCAAAGTGAGACTATTACAGATGACAGAGCTCCTAGCAACCTCTACCTGCCATCTTCTTACAGGCACAGAGGACTTATTATTATGGATTAATATAATTGAGCAGAACTTTAGTACAGAATAGTTGCACAAACAAAGAGCACAGATGTATACACTTGGCAATAGTTGTTGGCATTCTACCTGGTTTTAGAGGTCTCAGCACCAGGGCACCTTATGTCATGGATCCCAGTCTCCCTTTACTTAGCACCTGCCTTACACGATTTCTGGTGGTCCTCATGCATAAGTAACAGCTTGCCCTTTCCTCCTTGAAGCCAATGGGAGATTTCCCACTGGATCAGGTAACTGGCATCCTCCTACTTTGGAGGGACTGGTCACCCCAATCTCCTGATGAAGGGATGGGAGAGGACAAGTCCCAGATGTTGAGACGTCTGTAGCTGGATGGCCCATTGTAGGTCACTGCCCTTGCAGGTCTCCCATTCACTGGCAGTTTGTCAGATGTCCCTCAGGTGCCAGAGAAGAGGTCTTCGGATGCCTCTTTCAAACCTGTGGTCCCTTGTCAACTGAGCCTACACCATCCTTTAGTGAGAGACAATTTTTATTATTTGGAACGCTCCTGTGAGAAACACACAAGAGATGCATGAACAGTGTCTCCATTTTGTTTGCTTTACTGAAAAGCAGGAGGCTAGGAATTCGATCAGACCAGTAAAGTGGGGTACCTTTTCACTGTGCCCCCCCCCCGCTGTTTTTCCTCCTTGGGGAAAAAGGTACTTTCTCTCCTCTAAGAAGAAATACAGCTGAGGGAGGCAATTTTGATCAGAAAGATATCCACAAGGAAAGGATTAAGTGCCCTCCTTCTAGTCCAGTCAGATTTGCAGGTATCCCCCACCCCATGACCTTGGTGTAAAAACAAAGAAAGAAAATGCCGGGAGAGCTTTGATTCATCTTGTCTAGTTTGACCTAAATAAATGCAGGAAAAGAGATTCTCTGAGAGAGGAGTGTGCGGCAGGACTGGTGTACTGTTTGATCTGCCAAAGTTGCAATATGCTGCAGCACCATCCAGTGGTGTACAATGAACTGAGCTGGTTAGCTTACATCTACAGAGTAATGGATGTTACTGAATCTGCCCAGCAGACTTACTTGTACATTGGTATGTGCGGAAGTGGTGAGAAACCATGATGGTTTCTCTCCCTATAATGAGAATGGGGAGAGAAACGATGAGAACCTGGGAGTGTGATATCCCATATATTAGGCTCACAAGCAGCATAACCTTCTATTTCTGTGAGACGCAATTGATATTACCAAATGTGATGACAACCCTTAACATATGTATGCCTGCATTTATGGGTCTTGTTCCTGATTGTGTAACTGTAATAGCACTGTTTAAATTGAGGTTCATTGAATTACATGGGAGGTCCTGGAAGCCAAATTTTGGCTGATAGGTAGTGTTTTGACGTTCAGGACCCCCAAAGTAGCATTCTCAGAAATGCTACCTGTTCCACGTGCAGGTACAGTGAGACAGGCAGAGCTGAGGGGTTTCAATGAGTGGATGAGACATTGGTGCCGGGAGGAGGGGTTTAGATTTGTTAGGCACTGACATACATTTTGGGGCAAGCAAAGCCTGTACAAAATGGACAGGCTGCACTTAAACCAAGATGGAACCAGACTGTTGGCGCTTAAAATCAAAAAGGTTGTAGAGCAGCTTTTAAAATGACTGACAGGAGCTGAACAGTATCTGGTTCAGCAATGCTATCCTTTAAAGTGTGAGGGTGCCGAGGATTCAGATAAAACAGAAGGGGACAGAGCAGAACCACATAAAGAGCAGTCAGAAGGCTGTAGCAGCTGGTTAAAGAGTCAAAAGAAAGATTCAGTGTATAGGTGTTTATATGCCAATGCCAGAAGCCTTCGAGCCAAGATGGGTGAGCTGGAGTGCTTGGTTGCTAATACAGAAATAGATATAGTGGGTATCACAGAAACATGGTGGAACAGTGAGAACCAGTGGGACACTTTTATCCCTGGATATAAACTCTATAGAAAGGACAGGGAGGTGCGCCTTGGGGTGGAGTAGCACTGTAATGGGTACCGTCAAGGAAGCCATAAAAGGGAAGAAGACTTCCTTCCAAAATTGGAAGGCCTGCCCAAATGAGGAGAACAGAAAGGAACACAAACTCTGGCAAAAGAAATGGAAGGTGACAATAAGGGAGGCAAGAAGAGAGTTTGAGGCACATATAGCTAAAAACATCAAGGGGAATAACAAAAACTTCTTCATATACATCAGATGCAGGAAACCTGGCAGGGAGGCGGTTGGACCATTGGATAATGAGGGAGTGAAAGGGATTATTAAGGAGGATATGGAGGTTGCAGAGAAGCTAAATGAGTTATTTGCGTCCGTCTTCACAGCAGAGGATACTGAGCATATACCTGTTCCTGAACCTGGCTTTTCAGGGATGGAGGCTAAAGAACTGAGTCATATAGAAGTGACAAGAGATGATGTTTGGAAAAACTAAGAACTAACAAATCGCCAGGGCCAGATGGCATCCATCCAAGAGTCCTCAAGGAACTCAAATGTGAAATTGCCGACCTCCTTGCTAAAATATATAACTTATCCCTGCAATCAAGCTCTGTACCGGAGGACGGGAAAGTAGCAAATGTAACACCAATTTTCAAAAAGGGATCCAGGGGCGATCCAGGAAATTACAGGCTAGTTAGCTTAACATCCATTCCAGGCAAATTGATGGAAAGCATCCTCAAGGATTAAATTGTAAAGCACATAGAACAACAGGCCCTGCTGGGAGAGAACCAGCATGGCTTCTGCAAAGGTAAATCTTGCCTCATCAACCTTTTGGAGTTCTTAGAGAGTGTCAGCAAGTGTGTGGATAAGGGTGATCCAGTTGACATAGTATACCTGGACTCCCAAAAAGCTTTCGACAAAGTTCCTCATCAAAGACTCCTGAGAAAACTTAGCAGTCATGGGATAAGGGGACAAGTGCATGTGTGGATTGCTAACTGGTTGAAGGACAGGAAACAAAGGGTGAGTATAAATGGAGAGTTTTCACAGTGGAGGGAAGTAAGAAGTGGGGTCCCCCAGGGATCAGCATTGGGACCAGTGCTTTTTAATTTATTCATCAATTATTTAGCAATAGGGGTAAGCAACAACATGGCCAGATTTGCAGATGATACCAAATTCTTTCTGGTAGTGAAATCCAAAACAGATTGTGAGGAGCTCTAAAAGGCTCTCTCTGAACTGGGGAAGTGAGCAACAAAATGGCAAATACAGTTCACTATAAGCAAGTGTAAAGTGATGCATATTGGAGCAAAAAACAACAACATACACACTAATGGGGACTGAGCTGTCAGTAACTGATCAAGGGAAAGAGAGATCCTGGGGTCACAGCAGACAGCGCGTTGAAAGTGTCGACTCTGTTTGACACAGCTGTGAAAAAGGCAAATTCCGTTTTAGGGATCACTAGGAAGGGGACTGAAAATAAAAATGCTAGTATTATAATGCCCTTATACAAATCTATGGTGCAGCCACATTTGGAGTACTGCATACAATTCTGGTTACTACATCTAAAAAAGGACATTGTAGAACTGGAAAAGGTGCAGAAGAGGGCAACCAAGATGGTCAGTGGCCTAGAGCACCTCTCTTACGAGGCAAGGCTACAACACCTGGGGCTATTTAGTTTAGAAAAAAGACAACTGCGGGGAGACATGATAGAGGTCTATAAAATGAAGCATGGAGTGGAGAAGGTAGATAAAGAGATATTCTTCTCGCTCTCACATAACACTAGAACCAGGGGTCATCCCATGAAATTGATTGCCGAGAAATTTAGGACCAGCAAACGGAAGTATTTTTTCACACAATGCATAATCAACTTGTGGAATTCTCTGCCACAAGATGTGGTGACAGCCAACAACCTGGAAGGCTTTAAGAGGGGTTTGGATAACTTCATGGAGGAGAGGTCTGTCATCGGCTACTAGTCGGCAGGGGCGTATCTAGGGGTAGCGCAGGCAGGGCACGTGCCCGGGCGCCACTTGAAGGGGGCGCCATTTCGTAAAATTAATTTTTTTTTAAAAATGGCTGCCAAAAACAAAATGGCCACCGTGCATGCTCAAATGGCCTCTGTGAGGCTCTAGGTCATGCCAGGCTTTGCAGAGGCCATTTGAGCATGCACGGTGGCCATTTTGTTTTCAGTGGCCTTTAAAAAAAAAAAGATTATTTTTAAAAACGGCCACTGCACATGCTCAAATGGTCCCTGCGAGACCCTAGAGGCCAGCGGGGTGAGGGGGAATCTTTGCAACCCTCCCAGCCTTTAGGAAGCCCCCCAAAGGGGCTACGGGTAAAAATAATAATAATAAAAATATAATATAAGACACTGTACACATATTCAGATTGGCACTATGTACAGAGAATCAGGGCTTGTGAATACTGAGCTGACGCTTAAGAGCTAGGATTGTATTTATTTGCTCTTACTTTGCTTCTTGTGGTAAGTGAGTTAAATGTGATGTCTTGCTAATATGGCTATTAATGGTGAGTTTGTCTTTGAATCAGTGTGAAACCCTTAATATTAAGGCCCACTGGGAGTTTCTTGCTCTCTTTCTCTCATTTTAACTGTCTTTCTGAAAGACTAGAATATATTCCAAGCAGTGACACAGTTTACTCTGCATATCCTTTAATTATTTACAGAGTATCTGGGAAAAGTCAAATTCTCCATTGATTTTTAAAACTTATGTAATGGTGATGCTACAATGCATAGTAGAGAATTAGACAGGCACTTCTGTTTAGTTTTCCAAGTACATCTCCACATAGTATTTGGGTATTTCATGAGCCCCCACATACTGAAATTTGTAGTTTTCTAGCATTTTTTGGTCTGGCTAAGTCCACTACTAAATAGTTTTTGAAATATTAAAAGAGTAACGAGCTTGACTTGTATTTTTCAGCTGATATTATGGTAAAGTTATCTGAAAGATGGGTGTCAGATGCTTGGACAGGGGGCGCAATTTCAGTGTTTGCCTTAGGCGCTGTTTTCCCTAGATACGCCTCTGCTAGTCAGTGGGCTATAGACCACCTCCAGCCTCAGAGGCAAGATGCCTCTGAGTACCAGTTGCAGGGGAGTAACAGCAGGAGGGAGGGCATGCTTCAACTCCTACCTGTAGGCTTGCAGTGGCATCTTGTGGGCCACTGTGTGAAACAGGATGCTAGACTAGATGGGCCTTGGGCCTGATCCAGCAGGGCTGTTCTTATGTACAACAGCAGGACATTCTGCAGTTAGAGTCAATTGCCACACTGGAATCAAAAAGAACTAGATATATTTACTATCAAAATAAATAATGGCAGACATTCCGCTTAACAGTGTGCTTGCTCAAGGCTGCTGTGCTCGCTGCCTGTGTGTTTGGAACCAGCATTCCAGACTAACGTTGCACTACTGCAAACAAGTTTGCACTTGCACAGCGCATGTGCAACCTGTAGTGTGCCTCATATGTTTCAAGCTGAATGTTTGTGCAAGAAAGCAATTCTGAAATTTTCTTCTCTCTCTCTTTTTAGCACAGCTATGCAATTGTCTTGCGCTTGTGCAGTGAGTGTACTATTAGTCAGGATCTCAGCCAACGTTTTTAATTAGCAGATTGAAAAACAGG
Organism: Hemicordylus capensis; assembly: GCF_027244095.1. Classification (NCBI taxonomy): domain Eukaryota; kingdom Metazoa; phylum Chordata; class Lepidosauria; order Squamata; family Cordylidae; genus Hemicordylus; species Hemicordylus capensis. Next base: position 32,800,697 of record NC_069660.1, on the reverse strand, counting down.
TAGACACACATCTTGTTCCACCAGAACAGAGTTCTCTAGAAAGCAAAAATAATACTTTTATTAGCATTAGCCAATATTCAGGGTTCTATGTAACAGAGTTGTTCCTAATGTAGTATGTTAAAACAGAAATCAAAAAGAGGAAAGTTTATTTGAATGACCAACTTAAGAGTTTTAATTAGGCTAGGGTTTACTTTCCAAACTAATTGAATTCTATTTCCAAATGAAATATGTTTGACGAGGAGGGCCTACAAATTTTGTATTGGACTTAGAAAATCATGTTGGCAGCCTAGTCCCAAATGATGGCAAAATAGATCCTGCTGCTCAGGATGAAAGCCCTGCAGCATTGCGAATGTGCACATTTGCTAGCGTACAGTTCTAACTGGAGGAACATCAACATCTTCAGTGTTTCAGCTTGGTGTTTCGACAACCTACCTTATCAGGAGCTGCCTCCCAACTTCTCAAGCCCATTAAATCCAGAATTCCTCTGAGGGCATGCTGTCTCTTGTTGGCTTATTTGCATCAATTCACATTTGATCACCAAAGTAAATGTGATGACCTAAACAGTACAGCACTGTAGCAAATGCTCTGGGAGACTACAAGTGGTGTTTGTGGTTCATTTTAATTACCCACATGGCCTCTGTAAGGTACGCTAATCACCAAGGCCTAAGCGATCTCTACATATCAGTTAAAGCCAACAGACATAGAGCCTGGGTTTGGAAATGTCCTCATTACCAAATTTTATTCAAGCACAACTGGAACCTCCTACTCAGCCACCCAGATGTTCACATCCTCCTTCCTCACACACCAGGGTCTCAAAAGCAAAATCTGCAAGAATGAAAAATTAGTCTGGTAACCAAGTACTGTAGTAAAATATGGTCTACATTTTTGCTTTGTCCAGCTTTGCTATGTTTTACCCAGTAACATGATAGTGTCGGTCAGCGGTGGACTATGAGGTAGTGTCTCACTAAGTGTCATGGTATTTTATTAAGTCAGAAATGTGATCGCTACTGTTGTCAAACTTTAGCATACAGAACAATTCATTCACAAATGAGAAAAGCAGATACCCCTACAAATACCTTTCTCCTGACATAATTGCACAGCACAGAGCAACTGAAGTTGAGTGGGCTGCGACAATATTATTCCAGCATGGCTTTCACAATTCACATGCACGGCTGAGAATGTTTTTATCATTTTGGAAAGGCGTGCAAGTGTGTGCCAGCAGAAATCTGCTTTCAATTCTGTTTTCTCAGGCCATGTTTGTAGAGTCAGCCCTCACTTAAAATGCAGTCTAAAAGTGACTAAGGAAGGAAGGAACTAGAGATATAACCATCAGTATGGAATTGGCACATTGAATCTGCCCACAGCAAAAATCTGTCTTATATATAGCACACGCAAGACAGCTACTGTAAACCAGCATCTGTCTCTCTAATTTGATGGTTCTTCAACTTTTAAAGACAATTGTTTCAAAGAATACCTAGAGAGGCATACCTGCACATGTACAAGATCTTTCTATTAATATGAATCCCAAGGACACATAGATTTGGAAAATTTACATATCAAATCCCAAGTGAAAAAGAACAGCAAAGTGCTTTCAGCATCGAAGCAGATCAGAACAAAGCAGATTGTTGGGTAAACCATGGCCTTTTGAACGATATTACAAGGCCACATTGCATGTTACTACACAACTGTTAATTGATTAAGTATTTTTTAGTTGATTAACTACATGTATTCCCTTGCATTTTTTAGCCTACTTTCCTCGTGGAAAGTAGTCTCAGGAGATCATTTTACTGGGTCTTTGTGTGGGTCTGTGTGTGTATCCCCCTAACAACTTTGCAATGCTTTGACCGATTTTGTCCAAATTTGGTACAGTTGTAGTAGTGCCACATAGGGGCACTGCAACAGTATATTTTGTGATTACATCATCCACCCCAATTCAAGATGGCAAACATGTGAACTTTTGAGGTGGAGGTGGGCTAACTTATGAACTGCCTGATTTGTACCAAACGGTATGCATGTAAGATTATAGGGGACATTAAACCTGGATGTCCCATAAATTAATTCCAGAACCATTTTCAATATGGCTGTGTTCCCCCTAGCAACAAATTTGCAATGCCTGGACCAATTTGGATCATATTTAGTACAGTTGTGTGCCCCATAGGGACATTTCAATGGTGTGTTTTATGATGACATCATTATCTTATTGCCATCTTCCAATTATGCATGAGGCTCCCTGTTCTTATAGATGAGGCTCTGGCGAATACTGTTTTACTGTATCCTGCATACTGCATTTGGTGTTTAACACTAAAAGAAATACATGAATTTGAAGATGGTAATTATCAATCACAATTATAGTGAAAGGGAAGTAGGCAAATTCATTCTCACAGAACTTCTTGTTTTATTTTTAAAGTGCCATAAAAATGACTAATAAAAAAATTTCTGTTTGTAGCTTCTGCAACTCCATAAAATACTAAACCAACATGAGAAAAAAACAACTTCCCAATTTGCATGTGCTTTGCAGCCAACATTCTTCTTTCTGCTCTGCAAAGGTCATAGAAGGAAGCTTCCTGACTTTTTAGGAATTTGGAATGTCAAACCAAATAAAGAAACCATTAAAATAACATTTTCAAAGTTTTTGAGGTTGAGGCCTCTTCCCCTCAGATAATAAAGAAATTGGAAGATAAGGTTTGGAGTGCATATTTTATACTGGCTAAGCTCCAAGTTGTGCTTTGCTTATTCTTTTTTTCCCTTCTTCTCTTTTGGTCTTCCATAGTTTGTTTATACTTCTATAGGTGTGCACAAGAAATAAGGTTTTTGCAAAAGTCTTTTCTCTTTTCCTGTTGCAAGCTCTGCCACACCTAGGAAAGGGAGAATATAATCCCCAAAGAATTCTTGTAAGTCAGCAAAACAAGAAGAAATGCCTTATACAATATATTACTTCTGGGACAACTGTTCCTGGTTTCTTATGATCTTCTGTATCAACACACTACAAAGGTATGATCTTCTTGAGCCAATTAGAGGATAGAAATTGCATTTCAGACAGTGAACCTGGTCCCTAAGGTTACCCAGTACAAAGGGAACTGCACTACACTTTGTACTGATTTGATACAGAAGTTCATATACCTGTACTGTGTTCACTGACGTGGAATAATTGTCAGAGCGGGTTCTGTACACGTAATCACTAATCCAGATTTCTTCCGTTTAGAAATACCGATTATTTGTACACAACAATTAACATTGCAAATCTGTCCAGTGGTCAGAGCCACTCAAGGTCGCAGGTCTCAGTAAACCACCCTCCATGGGCCACCTCCTACCTGGTTGAGCCTGGAAGAGTAGCTTCCCAACACCACCCAAAGGCATAGATGTGGTATCTGGGATCAGCAGTGGACCCTTCTGAAGGCTCTGGTCCTTCAGAAGCTACCCAATGATGATGGTGATGTATCAGTACTGTTATGGCTGCTAGCTAGGTGGTTGATGGTTCATTAACCATCGCAGCAAAACACAGCTTCTGAGGGGTTTTTTGTATTTAGTTTTTAGAGTTTTTTAGTGGGTTTTTAGTGGGTTGATGGGAGGGGGGGCGTATGGGTATATGTTTAGATTATTCTTGTTAGGTCCTGTAGTAGTGGTTGTAGATTCTTTTCAATCTCGTTGTTCTGCACAGGACAATGACAATAAAGATTTATCTATCTATTTATCTATCTATCATTAGTCTGCAGCTGGATGGCCCATTGTATGGGTGGTTGATGGCTCATTAGTGAGTTACAAGGTGGTCTCCTGATAGCTGAGGATCTCTCCAGTGTTTTGAATCAGAGATCCATCAGAGTTTACAGAAGGCCTCATTCACTCATACAGCAGCTAGAGGGAGTAGGCAGAGGGGTATGTGTCTGTGTGTGATATGGCAGCTGAAAGCAGCTCAGGATGCAGAACTTCTCTTCAGCATCCGACATGGAGTAGCAGATCTTGAAGGAGTGCCTGTTCCTTGGAGAGGAGAGCTGGTCTCGTGGAGAGGAGGGGTCTTGTGGAGAGGAGAGGAGAGCTGGTCTTGTGGTAGCAAGCATGACTTGTCCCCATAGCTAAGCAGGGTCTGCCCTGGTTGCATCTGAATGGGAGACTTGATGTGTGAGCACTGCAAGATATTCCCCTCAGGGAATGAAGCCGCTCTGGGAACAGCAGAAGGTTTCAAGTTCCCTCCCTGGCTTCTCCAAGATAGGGCTGAGAGAGATTCCCACCTGCAACCTTGGAGAAGCTGCTGCCAGTCTGTGAAGACAATACTGAGCTAGATAGACCAATGGTCTAACTCAGTATATGGCAGTTTCCTATGTTTCCTATGTTTCTTGCCTCCGATTGAACTCTATTTTTAAATCAAGCAATATATATTTTATTTATTTGATTGATTGATTGATTGATTGATTGATTGATTTCTATACCGCCCTTCCAAAAATGGCTCAGGGCAGTTTACACAGAGAAATAATACATAAATAAGATGGATCCCTGTCCCCAAAGGGCTCACAATCTAAAAAGAAACATAAGATAGACACCAGCAACAGTCACTGGAGGTACTGTGCTGAGGTGGATAGGGCCAGTTACAATCTGGGCCTATCCACATAAATCTCTGGCCCTATCCACATAAATGTAACATAAATCTCTAGTGCTCTCTTGTCCAAAGAAAACCAAATTCAAGTAGCACTTCTAATTTGCCACTAGTTGAGGAAGTGGGGAGCATGCCACACTACTGTTTATGAAACTGGTGCCGTGGTTCTCAGTTAGTATGTTCATCTTCCATAATACTTCCTGCTTTTTCAAGATGAAAATATGGAGGTTTAGTCTTAGTAGCTATTAACAATGCTTGCCTGAAAGACAATGATTTCCCCCCCTTAATGTTTCAACACTATCTTGAATGAATAGGAAACAATTTCCCCTTAGGTGAATGAAAAGTTTTATGAGCGACCTTATTGTCTGAGAGAATTACTGTGTCTAACCACATAATACTCATGTTCTTGGAATGCGGAATCTGAAATGTTGCTTGTAATCTGATTACTGTAATTGACCAGAAATTGTTGGGGGATCTTCTCTCAGCATGGGTTCAGTTGCACAAAATATCTTCATTGTTTTTACAAAGCAATATTTGCTTCTTGGCTGATTTATTTTTGGAAATGTTTTTCAGGATTGTGACCAGATACACATAGATGATGTATCATCAGACGACAATGGGCAAGATTTAAGGTATAATATCTCTGTGCTGTGTTGTCCAGTGCAAGCAATCCACAGCTATCAATATCTTGAGGTCAGCTAGTGGCATAAGTTCATGATCTTAACTATTTTTCTGCCTTTTCATATTGGAACTGTCATATTGGAACATGACAGTTATTTTATTTCCCCCCAGCAATGGCCCAGTACTAGACACGTCAAAGGTGTATTAGAATCCACATAACAATACTAGAGAAATGCATCCCTTCCTTCCAGCAGTCAAGCCCTATGTTTGAGATGTCTTGTTTCTTCATCAGGGCAACTATAGCCATTGGGGAAATGCTCGGTCCTGTGGTGGAAGCACCAAGAAGCAGGTTGGCCTAAGTGTGACTGAGGATCATATGTTCCTCATATGATCCTCAGCAATAGCACAAGAGCTGCGATGTGGCTATTTCCTCTTCTCCTAAACTTCTTGCACAACTCCCACTAATTTGAAGTGGGCATTTCACATGAGAACTTCTAGGTGGATTGTAGGCTTTTTGTTTGATTTCTTCAACATGTTGATAAAAGTATATGGGAACTAGATGAGGATGTGGTTCAATATATCTCCCTTTCTAGTGAGCTAGAATCCTTAAAATGATTGCTAAATCATAGGCAGAGCCAGCAAACCTGCAGGACAAATGTAATAAGAACAGTACTTCCTTTTTTTCTTTTCTTTGCACTTGCTGTCTTTAACAAGGCCAGAACTTTGGAGTATGTCTTCCTCTCCCCTCTTTTCTCTTTACTAGTTTCTTCATCCTAGTGGGAAGTGTATGTTATAATTTCACTCCTTCCCCTTTTCCTCCTTCCTTTGCCACAGCACATATAATTTCTCAGCAGATGGCTTTCACAGTTCAACCGCTGGAACAAATCTTTGTCTGGGCTCCGGAGTCCATGGGGGAGTTGACTGGATGAGGAAATTAGCATTCCGCTACCGGCGGGTGAAAGAGCTCTACAACACCTACAAAAACAATGTCGGCAGTAAGTATCTCCCCAAAACTCATCAGGGAAGGCTCTTTCTCATCTTCCTAAAAACTTGTTTTCCTGTAGGCAAGGAGCCTACATACCTTGCAATCTGCAGAAATGCAAGAACCACAGAAGGGGAAGCGTTTTGCCTTTTAATTTCCAGTTCTCTTGACTGATGAGCTGAGAGATTACAAAAATAGATGGACTGTTTTAGAGGTCGCTATAGCCTTGTCACTGCGGCAACAGACTTGGCGTCAAGATTGCTCCTGAGCCCTGACTCTTCATTACATGGAAGTGGAGAAGTATTTTTGCCTGAGCCACATTGCAGAGTTTAAACTGGCCAGTGCAATGCATCCAAGAACACACTGTTTTCCTTTTAGGCACAGGCATGTGCACACGGACATAAGCCTTGCTTCCTTCCTCCATCAGCTCCAGTTTGTTTGGCACCTTTACAGTGCAGTTCTGAAGAGGAGGTTGCTAATGGAATACTCTTAACCCATGTCTTCAGGGGCCAAGTTTCAGCTAATTTGTTTAAGAAAAGGTGGAGAGGAGAGAGAAAGAGAATGAGGTTGTTGCTCTTCACACATTCATTAATGTGTTTGTACCTTGTGCGGGAAATGGCAATGGTTAGCCCCTCCTGTACTCTACCAAAGACAACCACAGGGCTCTGTGGTTGCCAGGAGTCGACATCGACTTGACGGCACACTTTACCTTTTCCCTTAATTGAGCTGGGGCTAAGGGTTGCATATATCTTGCACGTGTGTATTGAACTGTATGGACTTATGGGTTGTTTGCTTACTTGCTCCTCCAGGCACGAAGGCTAGGCACACCTGCAGGCAAGGATCATGTGAAATAATTCAAACTTCACATGCTAAATTAATCCCTCACTTCTCAGTTAAAAGGATCTTGAGTAATAGGGCTGGGTAATAGGGATAAGTCTCTCTACCTGAGAGCTTGGAGAGCAGCTGCCTCTTGAAATGGAGCCGAATGGACCAGTGGTGTGGCTGTATAAGGCAACTGATGTACAGTGTAGCTAGTCTACAGGCTCCCTGCAAGGGCAGAGCATTTTCTTTGTCTTCATAAGGCTGTGGAGGATGTCAGACAGTGTAAACATAAGAATAGCCCTGCTAGACCAGGCCTATCTAGTCCAGCATCCTGTTTCTCACAGTGGCCCACCAGATGCCTCTGAGAAGCACACAGGCAAGAGGTGAGCATAGGCTGCAAATGTGGGCCACTGTTTCAATTACAATATGTTGAATTTGTTTTTATTTTGTTACATTTTACAGGAAAATGACTAATACGTTTATCTGTAATTATTTGTCGTCATTAATACCTTTGCTATCAGGAGTGGATCTAAATGAGCCAATGTTTAATGTTAAATGAGTCACAACTCTGCTTAAGGAAACTAGTCACTCCTATTTCTGTCATATTTGTGCCCCATCATTCCTCCAAGGAGCTTAGGGTAACATACATTTATCCTCACACTACCCTATGACTCGGGTCCAAACAAGATATGATTTTCATGCATTTCCCCCAGGCGAACAGCATGTATAAAAATAATAGAATGCAGAATGCATAGGAGATAGCTGCTCAATGTTTTCATGCTCTGACACACTGCAGTCTATATCCAGCCAGACTCTGTTCCTCATTCATTTCAAGTATGACAGCCAAGAACAGAGAAATGTAGCTAATGCAACCAGCTGCAGGAGGTAGGGTAAGAGGACTTCTGTGCCTCTCCTGCACACTCTTTCTACTCTTAAAATTATTATTACTATTTTATTTTAATCCTTCCAAGGAGCTTCAGGTGGCATACATGGTCTTTCTCCCACCCCACCCATTTTATCCCCATAACAAGCCTGAGGAAGATCAGACTTGAGAGATGGTGACAAGCTCAAGGCCGCCTAGTAAGCTTCATGGCTGAGCAGAGAACTTTATCATTAGTTTTCCAAGCCCTAGTCCGACGATCCTACATAACCACGATGTTACACTGTCTCTGACCGCTCCCTTTTTGTATATGAACAATGGCCCCTTCACATCTGGCTTGGTTTCCTTAGGTGTGTAGCTAGGGGAGAGTGGGCTCGTATTCACCCCTCTACCCAGTGGCCCTTCGTGTGTGCCAACTACGCCCCTGTGTGTAACGTCACACACAGGGGAGTGGCCAGCGTCCTGGAGGGCCTACGTGGCCCTCTGGAGCTTATTTCCCAGCCATCTTCATTGTCAGCTGGGTGTTTTCTTTGTTCTCTCCCTTGCTCTGAGCAGACAAAGAAAACACCCTTCCAACAATGAAGCCAGCTGGGGGAAAGAGATCCAGAGGGCCTTGTGGGACCTTTCTGGGTGCTGGGATGTGATGTCACACACAGGGGGCATGATCAGCATCCAGAAGGGCCCGTGAAACCAATCTGGAGCTTGTTTGCCATCCAGCTTCATTGTTGGCTAGGTGTTTCCTTTGTTCTCTCCCCCAGCAAGGGAGAGAACGAAGAAAACACCCAGCCAACAATGAAGCCAGTTGGGGCGAGGGACAAGCCAGGCAGCTCCCAGGAGCTAGGCGGCTTGAGTTCTTTGAACCCGCCTGCCCAATTACAGCTCCCACCACTGGGCTTCCCTTGGGATAGACCCAAGACCAGCCAGTGAGCTTAATGGCTGGGCCAGAGTCCACTGCACACTCTGTCAACTGCACCAGACTGCCACTCTCTTGCTGTGCACAGCACACTCATCTAAAATATCTGGGGTATGTTCAGACCTGGAAGGGACCATTGTTGCTCAACCAGGGGGGAAAAACTTCACTGGTGAAACTGCTGGTTACCTTCAAAACCTCATCACAAGGCAGCAGGGAATCCCTGTCCAGGCTAAAGCCCAGCATCTCTCATAACTAGCCTGGCATTACATCATTATGTCTGTCACATTGCTAGAACCAGAACAAAAACAACACACACCCCGATCGGAAATGACAATTTCCCCTCTAGGTATTTTAAACATATGTATTGTATGCCATTATCCAGAATAATTACTTTCCCGTGTATAATGGGAATAATGACCTGGCACACAGCTTTTCAGGGGAATTGAAATAATAACTGGTTGGACCTATCCGGCCGTCTGTTTCAGCTCAGACCATTGGCTCCTTGCAGACCGTTGCTAATCTGCAGGAAATAGTCTGCACCTTTAATGGTTATCGTTTAAGCTGTGTGCATGTTTTAAACATGTTTTAAAAGTGCATGTAAAATGTTAACAGCTGATAAAGGTGAGTCCCAAAATATAATCTTGAGGTTCAGTTTGGGCTAGTTTTAACTGTGTGCGTGCAATAGCTTTGGAAGAATTCAGAATTCATTCAAAGGAAGCATAACAATCAAACCACGAATGATGCTCAGTAGGACTGTGCAAAGATTCCACTCCAAAGCATCAAAGCCAAATCATCTGCACATCGCCTCAGGCCCTGTGGGGAGACAGCAGCGCACAGCACTTACCTCCATTCAGGGTGGTCCTCTGCGCAGCACCAGCAAAGGCCCTAATCCACCTCCCTGGGGGGACTGCGGCCATATGCAGAATGATTCGACTTTGACACCAAGGTGTTCTGATGGGATAGCAATAGCAATAGCAATAGCACTTACATTTATATACCGCTTTTATAGCCGGAGCTCTCTAAGCGGTTTACAATGATTTAGCATATTGCCCCCCAACATTCTGGGTACTCATTTTACCGACCTCGGAAGGATGGAAGGCTGAGTCAACCTTGAGCCCCTGGTCAGGATCGAACTTGTAACCTTCTGGTTACAGGGCAGCAGTTTTACCACTGCGCCACCAGGGGCTCTGGTGGGTATTCTGTGGGAAGAGGTGAGCTGCATCCCACTTCCAAAAGCACCAGCAAAGGCCCTAATCCACCTCCCGGGGGGACGGGACTGTGGCCATATGCAGTGTAGCAAAGTGGCTAAGAGACTGAGCTACAGATCAGGGAGTCCCTGGTTTGAATCTTGCCTCTGCAATGAACTCACAAGGTGGCCTTAGGCAAGCCACTGCTTCTTAGCTGAGAGCTGCAATAGGGAGATAGCAGTACTCCCTGACAAGATTGTTTTAAGGATTGCAGTACAATAGTGTCTGAGGAGCACATGCTATAAAAATGCTAAGTATTATTACTACCCTAGCCCAGGGGTTCCCACCCTTGAGTGCCCAGATTATGTTGGACTAAAGTAAAAGTAAAGTGTTGATGACAACTCCTGGCGATCACAGAGAGCCCTGTGGTTGTCTTTGAGGTTTACCATTGCCATCTCCCATGCAGTATGAGATGATGCCTTTCAGCATCTTCCTATATCGCTGCTGCCCGATATAGGCGTTTCCCATAGTCTGGGAAACATACCAGCGGGGATTCGAACCAGCAACCTCTAGCTTGCTAGTCAAGTCATTTCCCCACTGCGCCATTAGGTGGCTTTATGTTGGACTACAACCCTGATTAACCCCAGTCACAGTGGCCTTCCATAGTGGCTGGTAATGGTGGGAGCTCTAGTCCCAGAACATCTGGGCACTCATGGGTAGGATCCCCTGCCCTAGCCCTCATATTTAACAGGAGCCACTGAGGGAGTCTTGCCTGAGGGCCCCCAAAATACTGGAGCTGGGACTGTGAGGTCATATGAACAAGAGTGCACAAGATTGAGGGAGAGATAAAGGTTCTAAAAGGACAGCTACATGGGATCTCAGGGCAGAGTCTTTGGACACACCTGGGGAGAGGGAAAGAGCTCTTCCATAAATGGCATAGAGGCAACTCTAGAAAAGATAAAATTGACCAAGTCACAGCATCATGCTTTTTATTCTTTCTGCAAGCATCTTTCTGCAGGGTGATTGCTGTGTCTCAGCCTTTGGCATGCTGATCTCTGCGTTGTGCAGACAGGTTATGTATTTGACTGGAAGACACATGGTTCTGCCTTTGGGGCATCAGTTTGGACTAGTTGGATTTCTGGTACATTCCAACTCTATGATTCCATGGCTCTACAAAGCCATGTGCAAACTATTCTATGCCTTCCCCTTGGAGCTAGCTACGAATAATGTTGCTTGCTCTATCTGCAGGTTTAATAGGAGCTCCTAAGAGGGAAACCTGGCTGCAGTTAAGAGCAGAACTGGAAGCGCTGACTGATCTCTGGCTAACACATGCTCTGAAAGCTCTGGATTTGATACATTCCCGGTAAGAATGGCTTAAGGAGACGTCTCCAGGCTGCAAAGCTTTACTTTCCTCTCCTGTTCTCCAAACAAACCAAGGAACATTTATTTATAGGACACCTTTGGACAAATTTGTGGGGGGCCCATCTGGACATGGTATGGGGAGCGAGATCTAAAATGAGAACCATCAGGCCCCATTTCTGGCTCCCAAATATACCTTTTGGAGAGAGCAGGAAAGTCATAAAGGGAACTGACTACCCAAGGGGGGACACAGTGTAAATGCTATTGGAGTTTTACACCATTTATATCCCCGGTGTGTGATTTCTTGTGACGTACTTCATTTTCAGACTTGTTTGAGTTATAATAAATTATGGGGGAGAAAAACATTTAAAAGTCTAGCCACTGCTGACTGTGCTAATCACTGATTTCATGGGACTCATTGCTGGCAAACCTTAACATCTTGCTTCCAGTTCAGGCTAATATAGCAGAAAAACAAAGATAGTCTGTTGTGATTCTCCTTATGTGTCAAAGATAAACTTTTGTTGGCGTGGGTGATCTTCTGACTTTAATTCTGATAGCACTTTCTGTCTTGTAGGCCTAACTGTGTAAACGTTTTGGTCACTACAACTCAGCTCATACCTGCACTTGCGAAAGTGCTGTTGTACGGACTGGGCACAGTCTTCCCCATTGAAAATATTTATAGTGCAACAAAGACAGGTAAGATCAGGTTTGAGTCCTCAATGCTAATTTTAAGAAGTCCTTGTGCCTCCTTGGTTAACAGTTCAGTGTCTGCACCAGCATTTTTCTCCTGCCACAGGGAAATGCATGGAACTAGGTTGTATGAATAGCCAAATTTAGCAACAGTCCCAGTATTGGTAAATCAGTGCTGGAAGTTTCCTGGCCCACAAGCCAACTGAATGGGCTCTTCGTTCCGCCCAGTTCCATTTATGTTTCATCCTGAATTTGGAGCGAAAGGAATGGCTGAATGAATATACCCCTACGATCTCAAGTAAAAAACAAACTGGAAATGTAAGCAGAGAGATGAAATTAGAGGTCTCCTAATCCTCTACTCTGCTATCCACTTTATTCAGAAAATTAATGCTCCTTCCCCCCCTTCATTATTCAGGGAAAGAGAGCTGTTTCGAAAGGATAATGCAGAGGTTTGGGCGGAAAGCTGTGTACGTTGTAATAGGAGATGGTGTTGAAGAGGAACAAGGAGCAAAAAAGGTACCGCTTTTGAGTTCAGCACTCCAATTATTTTTAATTATTCTCCCTCTTTGTCTAGAGAAAAAAGGATAGAAATTCCTTCCTATTCTCAGCTATGTGCAATTAGTCTATTTTTCCTGTTTGAAAGTCCATAAAGCATCTTGAGCAATTTCCTACTGTAAATCCTCCCTCCTTGCCCCTGGCAGCTATTGAGGCCTTTCCAACAAACAGTTTCCGCTTGCTGTAGAAACTGTTCTTGATTAACAGTGATGCTGTTCGGTACATAAATAAGGAGCAAGATCAGATCAGTGAGTGTGTCAAGATCGACCATTTCTCATTTCTACAGTGTGGTTACACTTCCAAACACTATTGGGAAGAGTGATTGAATGCAGCTCCATGAGGTGGATGTTTTGCACAGTTGGCTAATAACAAGTGACTGCTTTCTGCTTTTTTGCTTTTTTAATATAATGAATGATTTGTTGCAACTGAAAGAAAACAGGAATGGGGATTTCTGGCACTCTGAACAATAAAATTGTAAAGATCTTAAAGGAACTTGCAGACACAGACTGAGGGCCAGTTCTCACAACTGTGTAAACAAGCAAAACGGTGGATTTGGGGAGTATAGCCTTGAGTTGGGCCAGTATGGTGACATGGTTGCTTGACTGCACACCTAAGACCCTGTTTTTCCAATACAGAGCCTGCTGTGTGGATATTTTCCCACCCCACCACAAGACAAGTCTCAGCCCAAGAGGCTAAATGTTTGAGTTTTTTTGTTTAGGAAAAATATGTGACTAAAGAGGAAAACATAATAGAAAATTAATATCCTATGAAATTATACAAGATGTGGAGAAAGTGGATAGAAAATGGTTTTTTTCCTCACTCTCTTTTAACAGAACTCAGCCCAATGAAACTGAGAGGCAATAAATTCAGGGCAGACAAAAGGAAGTACTTCACACAGTGCACCATTGATTTGTTACCACAATACTGTATTGTGTGTATGTGTGTGTGCATGAATATGTTGTATTTATACCACATACCTCACAGCACTATCCTTTCATGATGGCTAATATTATTTAAAACATTGGCTGACTTCCTGACTGACAAGCACTTGCGGAAGCATGCTGCACAAATGCAAATCTGTTGTGCTAGCCAGATGCGCCAAGTCTGGAGCTTGTGTTCCAGACTAGTGTTGCACAGTCATAACAGTTGCACAACTTGTGGCATGCCTTATTTTATTTGAAAGGAAACATTTGCTCAAGTGTGCAATTCTGTTTTAAAAAAACACACCCTTTTTGTGTGCAATTATGCAATCTTCTTGTGCTGGTGTAACTTTGTTCTTTAATGAATGCAAGCGCTTTGTTAGTCAGGAAGTCAGCCATTAAGCCAGCCATGACCACTAGCTTAGATGGCTTCAAAAGGAAATTCTTGGAGGATAAACCTGCCAAGTCCTGATAGCTATATGGAATCTACAAGTTCAGGGGCAGTAAACGGGGGCACCAGTGGGAGAGGGCTTTGGTCTTCATGCAAGGTATGTGACTGGCTTCCTGGAGGTATATGACTGGCCAGTATAGGCAGCAGGATGCTGGACTGGATGGACCTATGGTCTGATCCAGCAGAGCCGTTCTTGCATTATTAGCTTATGTACACCTTATGCAGAATGATGTGGCTGACCAGCCTCAAGTTACATGATATTATTTTGCAGCATGGGACTTGCTCCGGCATGGTTTCATCTTCTGCAAAGGTAACAAGAGAAGGCCCAGATCGCATGAGTTAGTCCCAAACTGCAACTCATCCCAGCATAGGAAACGAGAACAATGCTGACCTCAGGAGGAGCCAGAGTGTGGACTCATCCATGTGACCTGGGCCTTCTTGTGTTACCTTTGTGGTGCAGGACAGAGCTCTCCTTCAGCAGTTTCAGTGCTATAATGACAATGTGAGAAATGGGTGATAGAATTCCGGGCTAGCCCCCGCCCCCAGGGAAAGCGCTATGCTAAGCCTTTCTTTCTGTTTTGGTAGTTTACTACATGTAGGGAGGGAGATTTTGTGGCGGGGGGAGGTATTCCACGATATGAAAACATACACACACAAACACACCCCTGAAGCAGTAAATACCTGAATTCTGTTGTCTCAGGGCAGCACTAATTACCGACCTCATGTTTCCTTCACAATGCAAATGTTAATATTGGGTGGGCTTGAGAGGGTTAAATATCTTTTCCCTCAGGGGTAACTCCATACCTCATTGGAAGAACATCTGCTTTACACACAGAAGGTCCCAGGTTCAATCTGGCATCTCCCAGTAGTTCTGGGAAAGAGCCCTGTCTAAAACCCTGAAGATCCACCACTCATCAGTGTACCCAATACTAAGCTAGATGAACCAGTTCTCTGACTATAAGGCAGCATTCCTTCCTGTGTTCAGATGCCTGCCAATTCCTGTGTTCAGATGCCTGCAAGCTGCATGGGCAGATTTCTACTATCTTGGCAAATCTACTGTTTTGGCACATGTAGTTATACCCTTAGCTCAACACCCATTCCTGCATAATTTTCCTTCTGGCTTTTAGAATCTGGCAGTAGTGTGGTAAAATGTCCACCTACTTCTTCAAAATAGGACATTGTGTGCCACCACCAGCTCACCCTTTGGCTGCTGTAGATTTCTATGAGCCGAGCAGATCCCAGGCAAATGTGGTGACTCTTTAGGAGTTAAAGAACACCACAAATGCATTGGAAGAAAGTGAAATGATAATGGTGTGATGCTTTTGACAGGGCCCCTGTGAACTTCAAAAGTAAAGGGGGTCAGCGCACATGAGTGTATCAAAGGCCACTAGGCTCCCCGACAGTAGAGTTCAGCAATACCTTTTAGAAACTGTGCTCCATGAGTCCCCTTTGCTGGTGTCTCCTGCTTTAAACCTCTTTCCCATTAATGGGCATGCATTCTTTGCCGGAGCTGTCAGGGCCTTTGATTGATGATGATCATTAGTGCGGGTGACTACACACCTGAGCTTTATAAACCCATGGGGAGAACAGGGCGCCTTTCACTGCTTCGCCAGCAGCACTGATGATATCTTGGCTTGAGTGGGTCATTTCTCTTCACCTGTCGGGCGAGTGATAAATTGATGGGAGCTGAGCAGCAGGCGTGGCTGAACTGCCAACTTCTCCTCTCTTTAGAGAAAGGAAAACAGATCATTTATATGGAAGCAGAGCCATGTGGGAAAAAGAGATGAGGAGTGGGTGGGGCTGGCATTTTCTTCTTTTTAAGCAGTTTGCTTTGGATTTATTTTATACTTCTTTTAGCACTCATGTCTCCTGCCCTCCTTGCAAGGGTGGACTCTTGGACTGTGAACATGAGGTTAATCCATTTTATCCTTATGATATCATTCATACCCTTTGAGGTCCATTTGGCTGAGCAATAGTGGCTTCCCCAAGAGCCATTTCTTCCCGGTCCAAGTTCAGTGCTCTGTTTCCACCACATCATCTGCTGCACAGTCTTATATACTGTATTCAGTATGGTTTACTTCTAGGTAAGAGTACATAAAATTACAGGCCTTAGTCTCCCAGTATCCATGAATCATTGGCTGGTGGGGGAGTCATCGCTCAGTGGTAGAGCATATGCTTAGTATACCGAAGGTCTCATGTTCAAGCCCTGGCATCTTCAGGTAGAGTTGGGGAAAGAACCCTGTCCAAAATCCTGAAGAGTTGTTGCCAGTCAAGGTAGACAATATTGAGGTAGACGGACCAATGTATAATTGTACTGAATATATACCCCTGCTAACTGGGCATACCCCTGCTAACTGGGCAAAGAGGTACCTTTTACCATGGCGATTCTCTTTATTTAGCAGGGGGAGAGTAACTGGCCCTATCCACCCCCAGCACAGTACTTCCAGTGACTGTTGCTGGTGTGTGTCTTATGTTTCTTTTTAGAATGTGAGCCCTTTGGGGACAGGGAGCCATCTTATTTGTTATTTCTCTTTGTAAACTGCCCTGAGCCATTTTTGGAAGGGCGGTATAGAAATCGAATAATAATAATAATAATAATAATAATAATAATAATAATAATAATAATAATAATAATATTAATGACTCAGTAGAAGGAGTCATGGAATGTTCATGGAATACTCTTACAGTGGGAAGGGGATGTTATTCAGTGGCATAGCCACTGTTATGGCTTCTGCATTCAGAAGGTCCCGGGTTCTGATTTCTCCAGGTAGGGCCAGGAAAGACCCCTGCCTGAAACCCTGGAGTGCCCCTGCAATCAGTGTAGCCAGTACTGAGGTAGATGGCCATAGGGTCTGTTTCAGGATAGGACAGATTTCTGTGTTCCCATTGTGGTTAAGAATATGAACTGAAAGTCCCTGGTTCAAATGCCACCTCAGCCATTATTCCACTAGGTAGTCTTAGGTAAACTACTGTTCTCTCAACCTCAGCCTGCATTTACCATTATAATGATAATAATACTGGTCGATAATAATCTTTACTGGTTGTAAAGATTACTGAGATAATGTAGGTGAACTGCTTTGAACCATGGAAATGTCCGACATAAATGCTACGTGTTGTTATCATCTATTCACATCAAAGCTCAGCCTCTGATCTTCTGTGGCTGAGTCTATGGTGCAAAAAGAAGCAGCATGAAATGTGAACAAAAATTATCACTGACAGTAATTATTATAATTGGTCTTCTCTATAACTGTCTTCCATGCATCCAGAATGTTGCTATTCTTGTCTTACATTACAGAGAGGCTGTAACTCAGTGGTAGAACACAAACTCTGCAGTTCAGCCCCTGGGGATCCTCAGTGGGAAACAGAATGCTGAAGCGGATACCTATGGAAAGCTGACAAGCAGAACATGAAGGCCACAGCCCACCCACCCCCAAAAAGCTGATAATTAAGTGGCATGTTGTCTCTGAACACGGAAGTTCCATACAGCCCATCATGCCTAACAGTTGTTGATATATGTATCCACTATAAAGTTGTCTAATTGCTTTTTAAAGCCATCTAAGCTATGGGCTGCGACCATCGCCTGTGAATTCCATAAATTTGTACCAACGTCAAGTGGCAATTTACAAAACAAATGATAAAACCAGAATTAAAACCAAATTAAAACAGTTACAAAATTTAAAACAAATTTAAACAGCAGAACAACTATAAAACCAACTTACAGCTGATCAAGGCTTGGTGAAACAAAGAAATGCATCTTGAGCCTTCTTTTAAAACCTGCTAGAGATAAGGCAGCTCTTACAACAAGAGGGAGTTTGTTCCAAAGCCTCAGGGTGGCTGCAGAAAAGGCCCAGCCCTGAGTCGCCCACCTGATGAGACGGGGGCAGCTGCAGGTTCTCCTGAATAAGAGGTGGGGGTGGTTCTGAAGGAGACGGTGAAGAAGAAACCATTTAGAGCTTTATAGGTAATCACCAGCACTTTATATTTTGCTCTGAAACATATGAGCAAGCAGTGTAATGCTTTTAAAGTAGGAGTAATATGGCCTCTTCAGGTTGCCCCGGAAACAAACCTGGATGTTGCACATTGTACCAACTGTAGTTTCCAGAATATGTATAAAGGCAGCCCCACATAGAGCACATTGCAGTAGTTGGCTATGGAGTTTATCAGCAAATGTACCATTGTTTTTTAGGCCATTCTCCTCCAAAAATGGACGTGGAGAAATAGATTTGGGTGTCATCAGCATACTGGTAACACCCAGCACCAAATCTCCTGATGATTTCCCCCAGTAGTTTCATATAGATGTTGAAAAAACATAGGAGACAGTCTGTAGCCCTGTGGGTCTCCATACAAAACCTCCCATTTAAAGGAAGAATAGTGTCCAAGCGACACCATCTGGAATCTCCCTGAGATATAGGAGTGGAAGCAATGCTTTTATCTAGCTGGAACCTACCGCCACTCAGTTTTGTTGGAACACCCTAAGTTCCAGTATTATGAAAGAGGGAGAACAACTGCTCTATCTCCATGTAGAGAGGACCAATTCCACATGGAGTTTAACAGGAAAGGACTTTTTGGCACCACTCACATGGCAGGAGGCACACCAATCAAATAGGCTCTGTGAAAACAACTTTCCAACCCCCATAGGTGCTTAGGATAAGCTGTACAATATGTCTGCCCCATCCCTGGTTATTTAATATTCATGTATTTCTCAGAGGATTTTTCTGTTCTGTAGAAATGTCTCAAGCTAGCAGCCAGGTTTGCAGGATTCCCACTATTTGGGAAATTATTTAGTAAACATCTTCTGAACTTTTTCTTTTCTTTTAATGTATGATTATAGCACAACATGCCTTTTTGGAGGATCTCCTGTCATGCTGACCTTGAGGCTCTGCGGCACGCACTGGAGCTGGAATACTTGTAGCAGACCTAGATGTTTCCAAGGTGGGCTTCACATCACACCTGAAGACACAACTTATTTTATTGGCATTTTATGCTATCCATGCCTTCCTTGGGGTGGAGCTCTTTTGTATGAAAGCCTTTAAAAGAAATCTGCACCATGAGCACAGCATACCAAGTTTCTTTTTCTTTGGATGGAGGAGAAACCCTCAAATAACCTAACAACTGGATGCTTAGAACTGAAGTGGGACTTTTGCCATGTAAATGACTTCCAGGCTTGCAGAAGACCAGTCCTGGTTTAATTTGTTAGCTCTCCCCACCCCCACCCCAACCCCTTGTTTTAATGAATGGGAATGGGGTGGGAAGACATGACATGGAGTTTCTAGGCATATTTGCTGGACAGTTTATCCATTCAGATGAGTTTCTGAGGAAGAGGAAGATAAAAATGGAAATAGATGATTTTTTTGTATTTTTTTAATTTATGAACTAATCCTATTACTCTGATATTAAGCTCAGTACCTGTGTTTGTATCTGCCGGGTTCGATGAACTCAGCTCATTCTAATTTAATAGCTCTTTTCTCCAAGGTAAATTCTGGGGAACAATCATTATCACGTCCATTTGAAATGAGCACATTTGGGCCTGTTGGTGTAAGAATTATAGCTAGTTTATAAAAACTGTGGCATGTGGGCTGCGCACATGTCTACATAGGCTGCCATCTTGTTTTCGCATGGTTGGGAGGAAGAATTACCTTGTGATGAGTGAATGGCAATAAAACTATGTTTACAATTTTAGGACTAACATTATTGTTTTTTGCCATGGATTAAGCTTCTTGATGTCTTGCTTGCTTTTTAATCTGGAGTCAGTCCAGGAAACTTTGTAAAGTTATGCTCAAATATACCCAATAATTCCATGATATTTGTTATTTAAATGTCAAGACAGTTTTTGGAGCCAGAAGGTTTTAGGGTTGTTTGTTCCTGATCCTGAGCGAGCTCCTATACCACCAAGAGTTCAGTAGAAAGGAAAATTCCATCAAGTGCATACACAGTCTAAAGTAATGAAAACTATCTAGAATCGGGTAGGCAGATTAAAGATTTCTGGGGGCTCCTTCCTCCTCCTCCTCCTCCTCCTCCTCCTCCTCCTCCTCCTTCTTCTTCTTCTTCTTCTTCTTCTTTTTTGCCAGAGCCTTGGGAATCACCATCACAAAACAGCGCGGGGGCGGGGGGCAGAGCCAGTCACAAAATAGCAGCTGTTGCAAAAATTGACACCTACCGAATAAAAGATTTTGATGTCAAAACTTCTGAATTCTAGGATGATGATACTGCAGGATAGGAGAGGAGCAAAAGAGAGGTTGCATTATGGGGGGAAGAAACTGGAGAGTTCTGCGAATGAGAAGCTAACACGATCCTGTGCACGCACAGAGAGAGAGATTGCAAATGGCATGGCCCACACCCTCAGCTCCGCTGCTGTCGACAGCAGGGAGGTTTAGGAGCTGGGAGGCCCTTGAAACTCCCATAATGCACTGTGCGAGTGCGTGGTGCATTATGGGGATCCCCAGGCACTGGCAGGGAGCCCTGCAGCCGGAGCTGGCAGATAACTGAAATAACGAGGTTAAGGGAGCACTTGCTCCAGAGGCAGGTTTGCCACTGCGCTGCCACTAGGAGCCGTGGGGCTCATGCGCCCACAAAACCAGGCTGGGCTTCCTTAGCCCAGTTTTACTGGTGTGTAAGAATAGCCCCATTTTCTTTCTGTTCAACCTTTACTGAACCCCTGCTAACTGGGCAAAGAGGCACCTTTTTAACGTGGTGGTTCTCATTATTTATTATTATTATTAATTTACACAGTCAGACAGGTGTTATTGACTGGTTTGTTTTATCCAGACATCGAGTCCTTCCCAAGGACCTGGGATGCCAGAATTATTATTGTCAATGTTGTTGCTGTTGTTATAGATATCGTCGCAAAATATAGGCTGTTCCGAGTAAAGTTGCTTTTTGTAATTGGCTGATGGTGATTTCTGTGGCCCCTATGGGGATATTATTAATTATTATTATTATTATTACATATATATCCTGCTCTTCTTCCAAGGAGCCCAGAGCGGTGTACTACATACTTGAGTTTCTCCTCACAACAACCCTGTGAAGTAGGTTAGGCTGAGAGAGAAGTGACTGGCCCAGAGTCACCCGGCTAGTATCATGGCTATTTAATGAGCAGGGGGAGAACAACTGGCCCTATCCACCCCCAGCACAGCATCCCTCCAGTGACTGTTGCTGGTGTCTATCTTATGTTTCTTTTTAGATTGTGAGCCCTTTGGGGACAGGGTTCCATCTTATTTATGTATTACTCCTCTACGGAAACTTGTCGAAAGGTGGTATATACAGTTTGTTGTTATGTTAACATTTAGACATATAGGAGTTCTCTTAGTGTTTAAACCAGGCATACTGTACTTCTAGTGGAATACCATCCCTAAATTTCAGGATGCCCTCTCTCTATTTCACCCACTCCTGTCTACCATTTCTGCCATGTCATGAGGTAAGGAAAGACAAGGGGATAAACTGCATCCATGAAGCAGTACTAGCTAGATGTGTATCTGTTTGTGGGGCATTGGGGATATTAGAGATGCTATAAGAGTAATAGAAAGGTTGGTAACAGGGGTTGTTGTTTTTTTGAACTTAGCCCTAGAATTTATCTTCTTGAAAGAAGAGAGTCTTGAACATATCAGGAAGGGACAATATCCTGTACACATCAATTGACATGCTTGCCCTTGGACTCTTAAGACAATAATCACTAAACCCAGAGCTGAGTGACAGGAGAAGTATGGGACAGAATATACTTTTTGGCTTTTGGCTTCTGAATTATCATCGGAAACTGAAATAAATTTGGCTGCAAGTCCAGGACAGGAAACCAAAGGGAGAAAAGAGGAAAATGTTGTCGTCGTTTTTTTTTGTTTTTTTTAATGCTGTCAGGCTTCCAAGAGATGAACAAATTGAATAAAGACAGCAAATCTCAGGAGATGCTGGGTCGGCTGAAAGCCAAGCCACTGATAGACAGCAAAGCTGGATCTTTTAGCACTTGCCAATCAAGAAGTTGTTGCATTTTGCCTGGGATTTTGAAGTTACTATTTTAGTCTGCCACATTTGGTACAATAGCAAACCCTATTGTGTAGGAATTGTGCAATGCTTCATGAATTTACACAATCGTCCAGAGGTATGTATTGAACTACCGTGCTCAGTGGCTGAATCTTGACAGAATCTCTTGCAGATTCTCCCCATCCCAGTCTCTGTGTTTGATTTATTAGCATTCATCCACCATTCTCATACTGGAAGCTATCATTGGATAATGTATAACTGTGAAAGATGTCCCTTATTTGAACAGACTCATTCCTGTGCACACAAGACGCTTTTGAAAGAGAAACTTCCTATGCATGAAAAGCACCAGCCCTCGTTCATTAGGAGGCAAACTGAAAAGCATGTCCAGGTGTGAACCATGCTGGATGGCAGAAGGTATATTAAAAAGCTAATGATCAGGGGTATGGGGAAACGAGTGCATCGAGTTTCTCTAAAGAAAACCACATGGCTCTGTGGTCACCAGGAGTCGACACTGACTCGAAGGCACAACACACCCTTTAATATATGCTAGCAATTGTTAGCAATCAAGCATATCCTCTGCCACTGAGTTATTGCCCCTTCTATGATCTCTTTGGGAGCATGGTTTTTGCTTTGCAAGAGATCCAGGGTTCATTTCTCAGACAAGTCCCTGCACTGGGATAAAGGAGGGCCACACCCTAGGGAGGAAGAGCACATGCTTTGTATGCAGAAGATAAGAGGCTCAACCCATGGCATCTTCAGATAGGACTGGGGAAGACGGAAGAGCCACTGCCAGCCAGTCTAGACAATACTAAGCTATACTGCCAGCTATAAGATGGACCAATGATTTGACTCTTTAAGATGGATTCATGGGTTCATACGGCCCACAGCTGTTCAGTGAGCTAGCCAACATCTTCCGATCAGAAAGGGAGATGTCATTTATTAGACTTAGAACAAAAAAAGCAGCTTAAACTCTTTCAGGTCTGCCCGCTACAATGTAAATGCATATCTATGTAATGTAATGCATATCAGTGCATCCTCTCTAATAAAACGCTTGGTGTCTGTCCGTGGACGGACACCAAGCGTGTGTTCGTGCCTCCCTTGGCAGTTCTGGGCATGCGCGAAGCGCATGCCCAGAACAGGCCAGGGAGCCACGACCGCCAGCACCCGGCGGACATCTTGGATGGCCACAAGCGGCCGCCCTGAAGAAGCTGGAGAAGCGCCGGCAGGGGAAACTGGCCGAGGCGGCGGCAGAGCCGCCGCCTCGCCCAGAAGAGACAGTGACCAAGCTGGGGAGACGGGGGACAGGATAGAGGCCAACGGAGGCCGGCGGGACAGAGCCGACCATGAAGGGCCCGGGCTGGCCACAGAGGATGGCAGCGGCGCCTCCAGAGACCGCACGGCCGGTGATTGAGGGGGGAAGAGGCGGCAGGGGAAGCCTGTCTTCCCGCCGCCCGCTCACCCGCCCTCCCAGCTTTCCAAAATCCCCTTCGCCGCTCCTCCCCCCAATTGATTACGGGCCAAAAGGGCCCATGAGAAGGCCGTCGCCCCCGCCTATCGCCCACCCAGCTGCCCGAGCCCACCTTACCCGCTCCAGCCCGCAATAGTCGGGCGAAGAAAAAAAAAATTATTCGCACAGTGGAAGTGAGGAGCTCAGGAACAGAGCTCCTCTCTGTGCTATGCTGCTACCCAAACTGCTGCTATGGACGCAAAGGACGTCCTTTGCGTCCATAGCGGCAGTTTGGGCAGCAGCATAGCACAGAGAGGAGCTCTGTTCCTGAGCTCCTCACTTCCACTGTGCGAATAATTTTTTTTTTTCTTCGCCCGACTATCGCGGGCTGGAGCGGGTAAGGTGGGCTCGGGCAGCTGGGTGGGTGGGTGGGCGATAGGCGGGGGCGACGGCCTTCTCATGGGCCCTTTTGGCCCGTAATCAATTGGGGGGAGGAGCGGCGAAGGGGATTTTGGAAAGCTGGGAGGGCGGGTGAGCGGGCGGCAGGAGGACAGAGGGAGGAGGGGAAAATGGAAAAGAAAAGAAAAAACCGAGAGAGAGAGACAAAGAAAAAAAAACACTTTAAAAAAACACTTAAAGGCGGGAGAGAAAGCTAGCGCCCGTTATCACAACGGGCTTAAAAATACTAGTTCTAGATAATGATCTTATACATCCAACATTAAGACTGGAGCCTTGGAATGATTACTTATCTGCTCTCTTAACTTCATTCATTCATTCATTCATGTATAGTCCCTGCCTGATGAGACAGTTCTGGGAAGGGAGGAGTGAAAGTGAAATGGCAGTTGCGTCCAACATAGCCTCCCTTTCTTACTGCTCCCTCTGGTGCAGCCTGCTGGAATGGCTGCTGATGGAAACAGTTCTATCCAAGTCGTTCCTAAATTCTGTGGGTGGCAAGGGAAAGCTTTTCAGAGGATATTTCTTATTTTCAAAACATAAATCCCATTCTCAAACCTGGGGTTGAATTACTTGCTTGAATTCAACTTGTGTTGAAGACGTTGTTGAATTATAGCTCCCACTTCCAATCATTCCCAGCAGCAATGGCCTTTGGCCATTGCATTCCCCATCATCCTCAGTCACAAAGGCCAATGGCAGATAGAAAGTGCAGATTGCTGTACAAGGATGGGAGCTGCTTCACCTGATGAAATTCCCTGCTCTGACATACTCTTAAAGGTACAGAATCTATGCCTTCCTTTGTATCTGTCCATACTAGTTGCCAATGTATATCTTATTCATGAAGTTTAAGAATAAAAGCCATAAATGTTA
Organism: Hemicordylus capensis; assembly: GCF_027244095.1. Classification (NCBI taxonomy): domain Eukaryota; kingdom Metazoa; phylum Chordata; class Lepidosauria; order Squamata; family Cordylidae; genus Hemicordylus; species Hemicordylus capensis. The sequence goes on along the minus strand of NC_069660.1, from coordinate 32,775,988 downwards.
AAGCAAGCAGACATTAAAATTCTCTTAAAAAGCTACCATATCCCAACGTTTTGAGCTAGGCTCATCATTAGAGGATACTAAGCCACTTTCCATGCTGTTCTCTTCTAAAGTGAAAATTCCTTTCCTCAAAATTCTCCCTCTTGCTGATAGATAATATGTTGTATAAGGTTTTTAAATTCGAGCTTGATTTCTTAAAAACAGTTTAACACAATGCTGTGATAGAGAAGGATGACAGTTTTCTCCTTCAAATGTACACAGCAATAGTTACCACACTGTTATGGTAATAGCAGAAGCAGGACTAAGAAGAATATCTGGCCTCAGCTGAGACCAACATCAGCTTCCAGCAACAATGTTTTTGTACTGGCCAATCTATTTCTTCACCATAGCTAGTTTAGGGGTTTTTTGTTATAGGATTATATATATATATTCCAGACTTTTTAACACCCTCAATTATGGTTGTAGTGAAGCCATGGAAGTGCATTCAGTGTGTGGTGGATGTTGCTGGATTCAATTATTTTAGCCCAGGTCCCTCCGAGTCTCAGGAGGGAAGTGCATGAAGACCACTGTTGGCAGTGTTAACGTGGGATATTTGCTAGTCAGGCCCGGGACTGTTCACAGTAGGATTTGTACTGTTCCTGGACCTAGGCCAAACCTGTCTTGGCTCCTGGAATAGAAGTCAAAATATTATTTTGTGCAGGAGATCATCATCCGGATCTCCTCTGAGACTTTAATGGAAGTCTCTTAGCTGGCAGGTGTACAGGACTGCTGAAACAAATAGTGCTGCTCAAATTCAATATTCGAATTGAAGCCTTTCAAACTGGACCAGCGAAATCTAATTATGTGAATTTGAGATGACTTCAGGTCCAATTTCTTCAGCCTAACTGAGTGGAAGTTTGCAGCCATTGTTTACTTTGATAACTAAACTACCTGAGTTTGCTTGCTCAGTTTATGGCTGGGAAATCAATCAAAAGGAATAAGTGCTGTGAAGATTCACTTTGGTGTCATGGCGCAACAGTTATTCTCATTTTGGTCATCAAGGAACAAAATAACTATCCAAACAGCTTTATTGTCATCTCAGACTCCGAGTGCCATTCCAGGAAAATGATAAGCTTTGATAGCTCCTTATGGTTTTAGTTTCTTTCAGGAGAGTATCATTTTATTGATCATTCTTGTTTCCTTTCCCCCTCCCCCCACGACAGCGTATTGTTAAATGATTGTGTTCGTATTGCCATTACCACCCAAATAGAACTTTGAAAACTCTTCCCTCTATTGAAGTGCACATATGCAGAGGAAAGGCAGAAAGAGCTACCCCCAAGGATCAGCCAATGGAATCAAGTTTACCACTTGATTAAAAATGTGCATCTCCACTGACATCAAGCTGATAAAACTGATCACCCCACATGCTCCAGCGTCAGCAAGGCTTCTGTGAGCTATTGGATAAGGGCATGCCATCATATGAAACTCCTGACAACCTGCTTCCATGTCCCGAAGGGGGGAGAGAGAGAGAGAGAGAGAGAGTGTGTGTGTGTGAATAAGAAACAAAGAAGTTACAAGCAACAACTATTGGAGAAGACACTGGGTGACACAATGCAAGGTACACATAACATTTCACAGTATATATGTATTTAACATTCCTATACTACCCAAAACCTGCATCTCTGGGCAGTTTACAATTAAAAGTCATTTAAACATTAAAAAATACTAACATTAAAATCATTTAACCCAACATTAAAAGTATTAAAACTATAAATCTAATTAAAAACCTGGGTGAACAAATTATTATTTTAATATTACTATTATTTTTACATTTATAGCCCGCTCTTCCTCTTAGGAGCCCAGAGCGGTATACTACATACTTAAGTTTCTCTTTCACAACACCCCTGTGAACTAGGTTAGGCTGAGAGAGAAGTGACTGGCCCAGAGTCACCCAGCTAGTTGCATGGCTGAATGGGGATTTGAACTCAGGTCTCCCTGGTCCTAGTCCAGCACTCTAACCATTACACCACGCTGGCTCTCAAATGTGTCTTCCTTGCCTATTTTAAGAGTTGCCAGAGATGGGGAGGCTCTTCCTTCAACAGGGAGCGCATGCCAATGCAGGAGGGCAGCACTGGAGAAGACAAGCCGTTGGCAACCGCAAGTGAAGCTTTCCAGAAGATCTCCATGGGCAATGGGACTCATGGCGAAAAAGACAGTATAAAAGTCACACCGTTGTGTAAGACAACTGTTGTGCTAAAGAACTGCACAAATGCAGTTGTTAGCCATTATTTCTAATAACCATCAATCGTGTAGCTGTGTTTGCTGTGTTCTCGTGTTTAGCGAAAGAGCACTCGTGCGCAGTTGCACGGACATTATATTGCAATGCACAAGTAACAATTGCACAGAATGTCAGCCACTCTGCAGGAGTAATTAGGGACTGTGACTCTCCCTGCTAAAATGAAAGAATCATCATTTAAAATGTGTCTCGTGGGTTGGCAGACATTGTGCCAGTGGTTCAGTTGACAACTGGCCCTATCCATCCTCAGCACAGCATGCCTCCAGTGGCTGTTGCTAGTGTCTATCTTTTTTGTGTGTGTGTGTGAGCCCTTTTGGTGACAGGCAGTTATTTTATTTATTTATATCTATGTAAACCTCTTGGGGAACCGTGGTAGGAAAAGTGGTATATAAATATCCACATTCATTGTCATGGTTTTTTTGTTCAAAGAAAAGTACAAAGGGTTGAGAGCTGTGGCATCCAAATGCTAGGGGCTTTAGCAAGTCCCTTCTCAAATCTATTGCACTAATCTCTGCATTACTAAAGATTCAAAAATATTGCTCCCCACAATAGACACACATACTTCCCAGCCATTCAAAGCTAGCCGAGAAAAACCTGGGTAGTGATGTTGAGATGTTAGTAAAAACACAGTTTCTCAGCAGGTTATTTGTGCCAAGGTAGGGGATATTACAAATGTTGGCCACAAACCAACATACACACTTAACTCAACGGGCTTAACTTCGTTGGACTGTGCAGCCTTTGTCTTCATAGCTATGATTGTTCTCAAGATGTTGCTATGTGATGCTGATACCGCTTTTATTTCTTTAATTAATTAATCATTTCTCAAGCCATCCTACTTGGAGAAAACCCTATGAACTAGTTCAGGCTTGCATGTTTGTGCTTCTGTCCTAAAAGCTATAATTCACTTGCTACATGGCTTGGGTGGTAGAAAGACTGCAAGGGTTGATTGACTGCAGGGGAGTGGCTACATTGGCACACTCCCTTTGGTAGCACAGTGCAGGTGCCAAAGGGACTGCAGCAGAAAAGCTACAATTATAAAGAGGTAATTGTTTTTGACAAGATACAGCTTGTCATGCTGGGAGACAGACAGCTTCCAAAGGAAAGGTCTGGAAAGCAGTTTCCCTTTCTGCTCTAATGGAGCATCCTCTATTACTGTCCTAGTGTTTTCCTTCCTTTCTGGTTTGCCAAAGACAGTATGACTGTTTTCATTAGCATGTCCCTCTGCATTTTTGCCTTGGCCAACAACACACATGCGAAATGTAGATGTAAGCACAGACGACAGATAAAAGCTTAACAAACAATGGATATTATCCAATAATTGTTAAGCAGCTTTAAATCCAATTTATTTCACTGAGAGAGATTTAAGCATGTGCTTAACTCTCCCACTTGTTCATAGGACATTCTTTTGGCTGGATTGTCAAAGGAAAAATATGGTGGATTTTTTCAAGCTGTTCTGTCTGCCCCTGGATAACTGCAGACTGTCATGGCTATGTACTCTTTTACCGCTAGTTTTGTGACCCACCGGATTCTCCACTTCATGATCAGTTTTTAATCTCATCTCTTTCTAAGGTCTTTTGGCTGCATAACAGAAAGTTAAAGGAGGAAAAGAAAAACAGGTTGACATGAGGAGGAAAATTGCTCAAAGTTGTCTCTTTGAAATTGAAAGGACAAATTAGCCACAGGGTGAAAATTAGCATCAATAATACAACAAATTGAACAGCACACATGTCTCAGAGAAAATATTTGTTGTATCTAGCTGCTGTGTTCACCTCTTGGGGAATATTTTCTAAAAGGAGTATGTGATGAGCAAATGACACTTAGAAGTGCTTGGATACCAAATCTTAACCATTTTAAAAATGTTTGTCCTGCAATAAGAAAAAACAACCTGACAAAGGCATTGTGTGTGGGGTGTGTGTGTGTGTGTGTGTGGTGTTGTTAGGGAGTGGGGTGGCATGCTTTGCAGGCAGTAGCCAGTAGGCCATGCAATTATACAGCAGTGAACATTTATCTGGTCTTGAGAATAACATTTCCCAATGATAAAATAATTGTGGTTTGAGGAACAGGAAGTGTTAGTGTGCAAATATCCCTTGGGGGGAAAACATGCATTGCTCACACAAAAGCAAAAACACCTGTATGATTAGTCTGTTAAATTAAAAAAAAAATTAAAGGCAGTCACACCCACATGCCAACCATATATTTTTCAGCATGATCCATATTAATTTATAGTTTCCAGACATAGCCACACAATGGCAGCACTCTCACTAACACTCCAGCAAAGAACAAAGCTCAGTTTCCACCGTTTGGATAACTTCCCATGGGGCGGTTGTGTTAGGCTGTTGCAACAAAAAATCTTGTGGCATCTTAAAAACTAATGCAGTCATTGTAGCATAAGCCATTGTGGACTTGAGCCCCTTAGTATATATAGAAAAACGACAACAAATGTAACCAGTGGGCCCTAATGGCTGTGGAATGCGTATGGTACATTTTGGGACAGGCTTTAGAGCTCACATGTACGCACAGACTAGCTTGCACTTCAAGGCCATTTCGTCCCATTGGTCTCAGGGTTTTTGTCTCTGTATCCATGCAGACTGAAAATAATACTTCGCTTATCTGATTAAGTGGGCTCTAATGCGGATGCTTTTAAGGTGCAGGCATTAGGATCATGACAAGCAATTCTATTTAGTTATAGGCATTGCTAATATTGCACTAGAACACAATTTGTGAACCTTTCTCTCTACGCACTTCGGGGTAATCTGGCTCAGTATACAAATAAACAATGTTTACTTTAAGAAGATCCAGGGTAGAAAGCAAATCTGGGTCTTACTAGTAACTTTTGTATCTGTCATCACTGCATACAAATAACCCAGGGGAGGACTCTAGTGGATTTACGGTGTTCTGTTTGCAGAAGAAAGTGGAATTCCTTACAAAGAGAGAATCAAGAATCCATGTCGACAAGTATGATTCAATGTCCCAATCAAGACTGTGGCGGGCCTCAGATTTCACCACCTCCAAAGCATTATCTAGGGAAGAGCAAGCCTCCAAGTGATAATAGTTGGTGAAGGTATCTTGTTATGAACCTAAGGGAAACTAGGCCATAGGTCCAAACTAGATCTGGAATAATAAAAACGGAGCCAGTAAGTAAGAAAGCAAGCTCTGGGAAAGGTTTCGTTCAGTCAAGGTCAAATCCCAGTAGCCACCTGAAATCCAAGGTGTAGCAGTTTCCTTCCTAGAGTGGTCAGGCTTCACGTTGGACTTTATCATCGGGAATGGGGTGCAAACAGTCCTGCCTCAAATTGTTCTAGTGCCTGGGATCACTGCTCCCCAGCCTCACCCTGCTTCCCCGTGTGTGGAATGTGCTGTGTATACCAGTCTTCCCACCACTACCACCGCATGACCCTCACTACCCCCATCTCTCCTTACCTGGTGGTGGCAGTGGCAGCCACAGCTGCTATCCTTCCTGCTCCCTTCCAGCCTTTTGAAAAGGGAAGTATGTGGAGGACCCCTTAGTAGGAGGAACAAAAGCGATGTGGCAGGTCAAGGATACTTCCTTTGCCAGTGGGGGGAGGGACCACCCCACTAATTAAAGAACAGGCTAAAAATGATGTGCATAATAAAATCTGTAATTGTTTGGAATGACATCGGAACATAGGAAACTGCCATATACTGAGTCAGACCATTGGTCTATCTAGCTCACTCTTGTCTTCACAGACTGGCAGTGGCTTCTCCAAGGTTGCAGGCAGGAATCTCTCTCAGCCCTATCTTGGAGAAGCCAGGGAGGGAACTTGAAACCTTCTGTTCTTCCCAGAGCGGCTTCATCCCCTGAGGGGAATATCTTGCAGTGCTCACACATCAAGTCTCACATTCAGATGCAACCAGGGCAGACCCTGCTTAGCTATGGAGACAAGTCATGTCTTGCTTGACAAGACTAGCTCTCCTCTCTGATACATTTTAAAATAAAATAAAAACTCCCGACTTCCTCTTCTGTGATGCTCATCATCCATAAGCACATTAAAAATGTCTTTCAAACACCATTTGATGTTCAGCATCCCCATACTTGCATGGAATGGTTGCAATGTTCTAAGAACACAGGTTACGTTGCTAGGCTGATCAAATGAAACAGGAATAATGTAAGCTATATGTGAACACAGCAAGTAGTGAAGTAATGAATGCCAGAACTACTATGGGATAGAACTGGGGCAAAAAGAAGAACTTTTAAGAAGGGGACAACTGATTACTGGTTTTCAGAAGGAAAATGGAAATTCAACATAAACCATTTTTTCTACAACAGTTTAATTTAAAAAAGAAAGAAGTTCCCTGAAAAAACTGGGAAATCCCAAAACATATTGTGGGCCACCTATTTTAGTCACAAAGAAACACAATAATCAAAAAAGATATTTAGTTTAATACAAATTTTATACAAAGAAAATGTGAAAAAATACTTCCATATGCTAAAAGCAATTATGCTTCACAAATAAGGCCAGCTAGGCTATCTTTGACACAACTGCAATTCACAAATATTCTGCTCTTGATTTTTGTTTCCTTCTAGTTTTTCTTCTTTTCTCTAATGTGTGTACTAGCTGGAGACTGTACAAACTGCATCCTTTATAAACAATTGGGGGTGGGGTAGGGGGAGAAATCAACATGACTAAAATGTACAACAAAATGTACTGGAATGATATCATACAATTAATTTTCTCATATACATACATCACCTTTGCTTTGTTCAATGCTTTTGTTTACACAACATACAAAATGGTACTACAGTATAAGTGTAACAGACAGCATTTTCATGGGATACTTTCTCTCTCATACTGTACTGTTTCATGCGTACATAAAAACATAAAAATTCCATAATACATGCTCTAGCCCAGCATCAATGTCCTTTGCCCATGTTTTCCTGGTAAAGAGTCCTCTCCATCTCTAGTTCTTGTTCCCGTTGAAAAGCATTTCAAAGTCCTTTGGACAGGTTTTCTTTAATTAAAAAAGAAAACAAAAACAAAACAAAAACAAAAACAAAAGATAACCAACTAGGAAGCATAGCCCCAAAAATAAAATCCACTTTTGTCCTCTCTGGAAATATCGATCACATATTATATTACCAACTACTTGGTACTAAGCTTCCTACTTTCCTTCTCTTAGCATGAATGAAATTTAAAACCCCTTTTTTTTGTAAACAATCTCTCTCATTTTAAATACGCAACACAAAATATGCCCTTTAATGTACTTGCGGCCTGAAGACTGGAAATTCCTAATTTAACAAATTTAAAATGAGCAGTTCCAGCTTGAGTTGCACAAACGGATGTGCAGGCATTGTTTACATTTCCAAAGGCAAGTTGAGTGGTTCACAGTCTTCTCTTTCTGAATCCTAAAGAGTGAGAATGATTTATGTGCAACTGCAGTTCTCAGAAGACCATTACTCTCGGTGGGTGTTTGTTATAAGTCTGATTTAACCTTTCCTTCACCAACTTCCAACACTCCTTATACGTCGAAGTCAATACAAATATAAAAAGGAGATGGTACTCTAACATCATCCACAAATTGTACATAATTTACAACAGAAGCATAGATTTACCATGGCTCTTACCAGTCCTCAAGGTTTTTAAAGCCAGCGCTAATGCTTTACATTAATTGTAGTGTAGTTAGATGCTTTGTACAATGTACAAAGCTAAGAGTCTGAACCTCCGAGGTTAATCCAAAGAACTGTGGGGATTTTTTTTTCACATTTCTGTTACAGAGATTATGTATTCCAACAGCAGCTTGGACTCCTTTGTTAACAGTTAGACTCTCCGTACTTGGACAGGCATGGTTGTCTGAACATACTGAACTCCAGTTCTCATTGCCACGGTTCCAGCTGTAGGGCTTACTACTACAGGAATGGTCTGTAGATTAAAACCAAATCAGAACACACATATGTCAATCACAGGTGCTCACTCACAGAAATATAGGACTGCTTGCCATAAGAATCCATGAACAGGATACCATCAGACAAATACTTAAGAAGAGTAGAACAAAACATAACTATACTCTGCTATAATATCGCTAATGTACATAAGCACTCTAGCAACAAGGGAAGGATGTTTAATGCTATTGCAAATATAGAATTTTCCTGTTCATTCCCCAAATTCAATACTTGTAAAGCAGGCCTGCACAACATTTATTTTATTTTATTTAAAACATTTCTATACCGCCCAAAACTTGACTCTCTGGGCAGTTTACAATTAAAATCATTTAAAACATTAAATCAATTAACAATTAAAATCATGCAAACATTAAAAACATTTAAAACCCAATATTAAAAATATTAAAACTATACATCTAATTAAAAGCCTGGGTGAATAAATGTGTCTTCTTCAGTGCCTTTTAAAAAGTTTCCAGAGATGGGGAAGCTCTTATTTCAGCAGGGAGCCCCCACACGAGTTGGGGGCAACCACAGACGAACCTCTCCAGATGATCTTAATAGGCAGTGGGGCTCATGGTGAAGAAGACATTTTCTTAAATATCCAGGGCCTAAGCTGTTTAGGGCTTTATGGGTAATAACCAGCACCTTGTATTTTGCCCAGAAACATATTGGCAGCCAGTGTAGTTCCTTCAACACAGGAGTAATATGGTATCTCCGAGATGACCCAGAGACCAACCTGGCTGCTGAGTTCTGAACCAATTGCAGTTTCCGGGCTACATACAAAGGCAGCCCCACACAGAGCACATTGCAGTAATCCAGCCTAGAGGTTACCAGCGTATGTACCACCATTTTGAGGTTGTTCATCTCAAGAAATGGATGCAGCTGGCGTATCAGCCGAAGCTGATAAAAAGCAACTCTGGCCACTGCCTCAACCTGGGACACCAGAGAGAGGTTTGGATCCAAAAGCACCCCCAGACTGCGTACTTGTTTCTTCTGGGGGAGCGTGACCCCATGCAGAACAGGCAGATCAAAATAGTCTCCTGAGTTCCGACCCCGCACAATAAGTACCGCTGTCATATCTTGATTCAGCCTCAGTTTGTTATCCCTCATCCAGCCCAATACTGCCTCCAGGCAGGCGTTTAGGGAGGTTATGCCTTCTCCCAATCATGTAGACATAGAGAAATAGACTTGGGTGTCATCAGCATATTGATAACACCCTGCATCAAATCTCCTGATGATCTCTCTCAGTGGTTTCACGTAGATGTCAAACAACATCAGAGACAGCATGGCGTGCTGAAGGACACCATATGAAAGTTCAGATTTTAAAGAACAACAGTCTCTAAGAGACATTATCTGGAATCTGTCTGTGAAGTAGGAGAGGAACCACTGCAAAGCAGTGCCTCCCACCCTCAATCCCCTCAGACATTCCAGAACGATATTATAATCAATAGTATCAAAAGCTGCCAAGAGATCCAAAAGAACTAACAGAGTCTCACTCCCTCTGTCAATTCCCAACTGGAGATCATCCATCAGGCCATCTCTACCCCAAAGCCAGTTTGAAATGGGTCTAGATCAGGGTTTCTCAACGTGTGGGTCCCCAGATGTAATTGGACTTCAACTCCCATAATTCCCAACCAAAGGTCACTGGGGCTGGGGATTATGGGAGTTGAAGTCCAGTAACATCTGGGGACCCACACGTTGAGAAACCCTGGTCTAGATAATCAGTTTCCTCCAAGACTGCCTGGAGCTGGGAGGCCACCACATAAGGTCCAGAGGCCAGGTCTGGCCCACAAGGACTTTCTTGCTGGCCCCCAGGTAGGACTATCCTGCCTTGCAGCACCATTCTATGCATGTTTACTCAGAAATACATCCCACAGTGTACCCAGTGAAGCTTACTCCCAAGTAAGCATGCCCAGGATTGAAACTTCAAAGCAAAGATTTAGGGAGAGGAGAGAACTTTGCATTTCTTTATGTCTGTCTCCAAACTCCAGGTGCCCCACTAATTGAGAAGGGGTCAAGGCAACCCCTGGCCTCTGTTCTTGCTTAAAACTGAGTGCCTTGATGAGGGGAAAAGATACACAAGTAACTGCTTTAATTAATAATTATTTTTATTTATTTCAATGTAATAGCTAATGCACTGAAAAGTGACCTTGGCCCGTGCACAAGTCATGGTTAATTCTGGCCCATCACAAGGGCATTTTATTTTATTTATATACCACCTGACTCCAAAGACTCTAGATCAGGGTTTCTTAACCTTGGGCCCCCAGATGTTGTTGGACTGCAACTCCCATCATCCCCAGGCATGGCCTTTGTGGCTGAGGATGATGGGAGTCGTAGTCTAACAAATAAGGAGGGCTAATGTTAAGAAACCCTGCTCTAAGTGGTTCACAAAACATTTGAGTTGTGCACCCCTGCTGTAAAGCACTGAAAATCCAACACACTTAATGGCAGCTTGATTTGTGATAGGCCTCCAATACAGCCATGGATGCTGCATATATTTTATGCTTGCAGAATGCAAATTTCATTCATCAAATATGATATAAAGTACTCAGGACATACAGTGCTCTGCCTTACTGAGCGAAAGCATTGCTCAGTCTAGCCTAGAACAGTTTATTCTCTCAGCAGTAATCTGGCAAAATCTTTCTCAATCCTGCCACCCAGGATCATTAACCAAACTTTCTGTGAGTATTCTGGATGCAAACAGTACACAAACAGCACACTAAGTGTACAGCCACTTCTACAGAGACCTATAAAGACTGTGGAGGTGGCTACTCCCTTTTAGGTCCTTAGGACTATTTATTAAACTCAAACATGCATTCCATGATTCCAATAGCATGGGACTAGAAGCAATTAAAAAAAAAAAATCACACTTCTAAAACCCACAATAAAAGAAAATTCATGGACCTGGACATCATGCCATGGAACAGGATGCACTATGATCACTATATGAGCATATGCAATGATGCATGCAGGATAGACAAATCATTGTAAAATTAAAGAATCAAATGATGAGCAAAGATACAAATCAATCCCATTATCCAGACTGAGCCACAAGCAGATAGGAATACCATATCAGCAGTTCTAAGCAGTTCCATATCAGCCAGTGAACCAAACCACAACTTTAGGACAAAAAAACAAAAACAAAACGGAGTCACTAGTAAATCTGATATTGGCAAAACTTTCCCCCCACTCTGAAATACGGTGAGTAATGCAAGGTAAAGCCAATCCACCAAGTATCCCACATCCATCTTCATTGTGGTAAGTTGCTCATGCCTCAGAAAAAGCAAAACAAGCCTCTAGTTTTTGTAGCAGAACTCTACTCCTTGCTATCCTCAAGAGGGCACAACTGACTCAAGTACCAGGCAGAAAATAATACATCCTTCATGAATATTTCCAAACTGTCTTGAAATACAGGGGTTTGTTTTTGTTTTGTTTGCCTCCCAATAAATTCCAAATTCCATCTTGAGCTATTTAGCTCAGTCTCCTCACTGAGCATGGAAACTCTCTTTTGGGGACTAAGCTAATAATGGATGAATAACTCAATGGGGGTTCACCTCTGCCTAGCAACTGCACAAAAAGAAATTAAGAAGCTCAAGGAATTAAATGCACATTGGAGAGAAGCCTAATCCCTAATCCCAGGGCCAACAATTTCCATCTCAGCAGCAAAGGCCCCAATGCACAAAGGTGATATGGCAATTCCAGAAACAAACATACTCTATTGCAGGGTTTCTTAATCTTGGGCCCCCAGATGTTGTTGGACTACAACTCCCATCGTCCCCAGATATGGCCTTTGTGGTTGAGGATGATGGGAGTTGTAGTACAATAAATCTGGGGGCCCAAGGTTAAGAAACCCTGCTCTATTGTATGGCTCAATATGTTCAGTGTTGACCTGGAAACCCAATGTTAAAACTTTTTTGCAAAGCACAATGAATACCCATCTATACCTGCACAGTGATGTATACGCAGCACACAACTGAAAAGATAACTAATTATGACTGCTGGCTAATCTAATGCCTTGTTTGGCTCTGTGATGAGAATGCATGGTATGGGGGAGATGGTATGTTGTACAGCAAAATAAGGCAATTTGCACTGCAAACTGAAACTTGAGACCAGTGAATTCATATCCTGATAACATAGGAGACAACCCCACTCCCCAAATAGATAATGAGCTGTTTCAATGCCAAGAGCAGTACTTACAATTGTGGGTTGAGTAGTTGGAATATAGGTGGTGGTCTGCGGTACCTGGACCAGTTTTATAGGCTGGCTGCTTGTCACACCTGTTGCTATCTGCAGAGGCAGCACAGGTAACCTCAGTGAAAGGTTCAGCTTTTACATAAATGCCACCTATTTATTATCATCATCATACAAATTTGTCAGATGCTTGGCTTATGTTAAAAATTTGCATCTCAATGAATTCACAGGTTACATTTTTGTTAATAAAAGCAAAATTCAAAAATATGAATGTGAGCAATGTACACAGTTTGATGTTTCAAAAAGGTATAACAATAAAGAGATTTTCAAAACAGAGTATTCCATGGCAGAAATCACATCTGACATTTAATGAAAAGTAGCCTCTCAGAAAGCATGGGCTTCTGAGTGCACCAAGAATCCTAAAGGTAGCTCAAATAAGACTCAAATCAAAACTATGGCAAACAAAAGAATAGAGCTGTTGTTGTTTTTAATCTAAGATCTTACTTCAAACTTGGGAATGAAGGGATAAAATGTAGAATGCCAGTTCCTAATATTGCCACTGATATAATTGTGCGTACAAGCTATGCTTCAAAAATAATTTTCTGATTAGAAAACAAAATACATAACATATTATAATTCACATAATCTGCAGAACATGTACAGATTTGTATACATGGATTAAGTACACTGAATGTCCGCCTGCCCCAAAGAAGAGTCAGGATGCAAATTTATTTATGGATGTGGTAATGCGAGCCACAGTTTCAAACCTGGGCTATAGACACATGGTAGAAGAACTGGGATATGTGCTCCACAGAACACATAGAAGGTGCACTTAAAAAGATCTAGGTAAGCAGCTGCCTTGACTCAAGGAGAACATACCATGAAACCACATGAAATTTCACTAGGCCTTGGCGTGTTGAAAGGAAGGGGCAGCACAGGAAAATATGTCAGAGCCTGAACACATTTTGGTCCCTTTCCTCAAGAAACAATTCTACAAAGGTGGTGGAAAAGAAGTCCATAATCTCTCTTTTAATTGCTACCTACCCTCAAAAAAAAAAAAAAAAAAGGTAAATGAAGACAATGATGTAGTGCTTTCTACAGCCTTACAAATTCAAAACAAAATGTGAACTGCAGCAAGAGAGGAAATACTCACTGTAACACTCTCTTTGCTTTTTTCAACAGCTGTCTCTTTTTCTTTTGGAGTACTTGCAGTTTCTGTAGGTGCTGTCTGTGCACTAGAAGTTGGTTGGGATGATTTACTTAATGTTTCTGTGCTAATTTCAGGATCTGCTTCTTGCTGTGTTGCAGTGGCTAAAATGAAAACAAATGGAACGCAAATAAAACACCACTGGAACTATATTCACTCATAAACTGATTAAGATAAATACTTAAAATGTAATTGTGATAAGCATTTCTATGCTAACGATTTAGAGGTATATTGTTCAGTTCCCGATCTTAACCCATCATCAATAGCTACTTTTTCTGCCTGCCTTGCTTCTGTTTCTTCTTGAATTACTTTCTCACTCCTTCCCTCTTTTTCCTGATTATCTGTTTAGTTTGTAAGCTTGCAGGCGGGGACTTCTTGCTGTTAATAGTATATACATATGTGCGTACAGCATCTTGTTTCTTATGTGCTTAAGAAATAATGGCTGACATCCTAATGAAGGGCTTGTGCTTCTAGAGGCTGCAGGGGGCAAAACGGGAGCCCTTGGGCCACACACCCAGCCCCCTGCACGAGCACAGCTGCACAAAAGCCTTTCGACTCCAGAGCACTCCCCATGCTCCAGAAGGGCTCTGCAAGACAGGAACACTTCGCTGACCCTCAGCAACGACAGGTTGCTTACCTGTAACTTGGGTTCTTCTAGTGGTCATCTGTGCTCTTACACGAATGGGCTTTGCGCCTGCGCAGAGACCACATCGGAGCTTCCAAGCTAGAGTTCTTAACTTTTGGCGGTAACCCCACCCCCTCGGTATATAGGCGGCTGCGCAGGCTTCCCTCTCCAGTCTTCTGAGTCCGCAATCTGAAAGAGGCTAGCAGAAAAGACATGAGGAGAGGGGAGGATGAGTGGGCGTGTAAGAGCACAGATGACCACTAGAAGAACCCAAATTACAGGTAAGCAACCTGTTGTTCTTCGACGTGGTCTCTGTGCTTTACACGAATGGGTGCATAGCAAGCTGCACCTGTGCCATGCTCACCTGGAGGAGGGATCAGGCGAAAATGAATTGTAACACCGCTCTGCCAAATGCCATGTCTTTTCTGGCTTGGACATCCAGGGCATAGTGCTGCACAAAGGAGTGTTTTGATGCCCACATAGCTGCCTGGCAGATGATGTCCAAAGGAATGGACCTGTCAAAGGCAGTGGAAGCCGCGACCACTCTCCTTGAATGTGCCCTGATGGAGGACAGGAGAAGCTTCTTGGAAATCTGGTATGCTAGAGAGATGGTGCAGACCACCCATCTGTATATAGTCTGCATAGAAGCCTTCTTGCCTCTGTTAGGTCCAGAGTGGAGTACGAAGAGAGAGTTAGGTGCGAAGGGCGGAGGTGCGGTCGACGTAGAAGGCGAGTGCCCTGCAAACGTCGAGAGTGTGGAGACGACGTTCGGCCTCAATTGACGGCTCCATGAAGAATGCAGGTAAGGAGATCGGTTGGGAGCGGTGAAATGAGGTGACTACCTTCGGCAGGAAGGCAATGTCCGGCCTAAGGACGGCTTTTTCTTTGTGGAAAATTAGGTACGGCGGGTCAACTCTAAGTGCCCTGAGTTCACTGACCCGCCTGGCCGAAGTGATGGCCGTTAGGAAAGCTACTTTACATGAAAGGAGGTAGAGAGAAATCATAGGCATGGGTTCAAAGGGAGGGTACATGAGGGAGGAGAGCACCGAGGTCAGGTCCCAAGCCGGGGCCATGACCGGCGGGTCTGGATAGAGGTGAGTGAGTCCTTTAAGGAAACGGTTGACCGTAGGGTGTTGGAACCACGATGGTGTGGACAGTGGGGAATTAGCCACTATGGCTGCGAGATGAACGCACAAGGAAGGCATCTTAAGTCCGGCCTCCTTGAGGGACAGTAAATATGAACAAACATGTTCTACAGAGACGGAGTGTACAGGAGTCTCCCTGTCCTTTAGAAAGTTCTGAAAGCGTGTCCACCTGTGGGAATAGGAGGTGACAGTAGAGGGTTTAAGCGAGGCCTGGACTATTCTTTGTAGATCTGCAGGCAGGTTGGGACTATGTGCCAAGCTGTGAGATGGAGGCACTGTAAATCTGGATGGAGAAGGTGAACCCCTTGCAGGGAGAGGAGGTGAGGCGTGTGCGGGAAACGGTGGTACCGATGGTTAGATAGGCGGAGGAGGCGGGGGAACCAGGGCCTCCTGGGCCACCAAGGGGCAATGAGTATGCAATGCGGGCGGTCCTGGGAGATCTTCTGAAGGACTCGAGGAAGTAGGGGAACTGGTGGGAAGGCACAGACTAGAAGTCCTGTCCAAGTCATGGCAAGCGCTCCCCCAAGGAATTGAGTCCGATCCCGGACCTGGAGTAATATTGGTGGCATTGCGCATTTGCCTCTGATGCGAAGAGGTCTATTTCTGGGAGGAACCAGCGGCGGAAGAGGGAGCAGAGTGTGGGGGGATGTAGCTGCCATTTGTGTGATGATGTTTGAGTCCTGCTTAGCCTGTCCGCCGTGACGTTGTCTTGGCCCTGTATATGGATCGCCGGGGGGGGGGGGGTGATGCCGTGGCAAATGCACCAGAACCACATTTCCATGGCCAGGAACAGGAGGGAGCTAGAGGAGGTGCCGCCCTGCCTGTTCAGGTAAGCCTTGGCGGTAGTACTGTCCGTTTGGACCAGGACATGGAAGACGCCTATCAGGGGGAGGAAGGCTCTTAGAGCCTTGAAGATGGCTAACAGTTCGAGATAACTGATGTGGTGGGCGGCTTTGGTCGGGGACCAGATGCCGCGGATGTTGTGATTGTTGGCGTGGGCATCCCAACCTTCCATGGATGCGTCCATGGTGAGTAGAAGGGCGTGACTCGGGGGCTGGAAGGGGGAGCTGACGCTGAGTTTGGCAGGGTCCGTCCACCACAGCAGGGAGTGTAGGACCCGAGGCGGGATCCTTAGGGTGTTGGTGAGGGAATCCTCGTGTGGAGAGAACACTGAGAGGAACCAGTGTGGAAGAGTCCTGGCCCATAGATGGGCGTGAGGGAGGACGTAGGTGTTGGAAGCCATGTGGCCTAATAGGCACTGAATTGTTCACGCTGACTGACGTGGGTGGTAGAGGAGGTGGGATGACAAGTTCAAGATAGCTTGAATTCTGCACTGAGGCAAGAAAATTTTTGACTGAATAGAGTCAAAGAGGATTCCCAGAAATTCTATCGTTCTGGAAGGGGTGAGCTTCAACTTTTCGTAGTTCACCTGGAGGCCCAGGTTGGATAGGAGGTTGATGACCGTGTGAAGGTCTCTGAGTAGAGACTGCAGATTGTTGGCTACCACGAGCCAGTCATTGAGTTATGGAAAAATTTGAATGTTCTGTTGCTGCAGGGCTGCTACCACCGGGGCCATGCATTTGGTAAACACCTGGGGTGCGGATACCAGTCCGAAGGGGAGGGAGTGAAATTGGTAAGTGTTGTCCGCTATTTGGAAGCGGAGGAAATGACGGTGCTGGGGTCTGATGGTGATGTGATAATATGCATCCTTGAACCACTGGTTTTTGTGCAGAAGGGGATAGTGGGAATAGTGACCATCCGGAACCTCCGGTACGTGATGTAGGAGTTCAGCTCCTGGAGATCCAAGATGGGGTGAAGGGAGCCGTCTGGCTTGGGGACCGTGAAGTAATGGGAGTGGAAACCCAGGGACTGCGGATTGTGAACCAGTTCTATTGCAGATTTGTAGAGTAGAGAGTCGACTTCCGCCAAGAGAGCAGGGGTGGGCGGAGTGGGTAGTGGAGGGTTGTATGGAGGGGTGGATGCAAACTCTATAGCATAACCGACCCTCACGATGGTCAGAGCCCAGGAGTCCGTGGTGATATTTTCCCAGGTGGGAATGAAAGGGGAGAGTCTAGTGCCCCAGCAGGGAGGAGGATGCAGGTCATTGTCTTTTGCCTTGGGGCTGAGATCCTTTGGATTGCTGCTGCAGTTTGGATCCGGCGAAGTGTGAACGCTTTCTGTAAGGCTGGTACCTGGTGGAATGTAAGGACTTGCCTTGAGGTTGATAGTACTGATGCTTGGAGGAGTATGGTTGTTGCTGCCATTTTTTTGGTTTATAAGGACGGGATGTGGACTGTTGAAAACCCATGGAACGGGCCGTGTTACGAAGTTTCTGTACTTTTTGAAGAGTATCATCTGTTTTCTCTCCGAACAGAGAAGAGCCATCAAAAGGAAGAGCTTCCACCCTGGATCTAGCGTCGGGCGTGAGGCCAGAGGTTCGGAGCCAGGCGTGGCGACGGAGGGCGACAGAGGTCGCCATCAACTTAGCAGCCCCTTCCGTGGAGTGGCAAATTGCATGGAGCTCTTGTCTGGAGACCTGCGTGGCCTCACGGGGGAAAACGTTGGCAGGGCCCAGCTGTTCTTCAGGGAGATGGTCCAGAAAAGGGGCAATATGGTCCCAAAGAAAAGACTGATAATTGATGTAGTAGTCCTGGTAATGTGTGATTCTTGTTAATAAAGAGGCAACAGAATACAAACGCCTTCCAAACGTATCCAATTTCTTTCCTTCCTTGTCGGGTGGAGGAGGAATACCCCCAGAAATTAGAGAGGGAAGACTCCACAACAATAGAATCAGTAGATGGGTGTTGTTTCAGGAAGGAGTCATCCTGATCTGTCGAGGGGCGAACTTTATAGAAGGAATCAAGCCTCTTTGATGTTTGGGGAAGAGAAGAAGGCTTGGTCCAAGAGGCCTTGGTCACCTTGAGAATGGACGGATTCAATGGGAGCGATACCGATGGCCAGGCATCGTCTTCGATCAGCTGGAACAGGGGGTCAGGTTCAGACTGAGAGAGTTGGACTCCCAAGGAAGTTGCCATACGAGAGACAAAGTATCTTCCGATGGAGAATTAGGCCTAGGATCCAACAGAAGAGTAGGAGGCAAGGAGCCCAATGATATTCTGTCGGATAAAGACGACTCTGGGCCCTCCTCATCCGAGGACGAATCCAATGAGTCGGTCGAAACCGGAGGTGGGAGCGGCCAGATTCGGAGCTGAGTCCGGGGCGATGGTGGCCGTGGCTGCCTGTACAGGCGAATTTCTAGGTGGAACCCGTGGTTGTAAGAGAGTTGTATTTCAGGGTGGAGGTGGAAGAGTTGTCGGTCCCGAAAGCAGATTTGGGATCGAAGCCGAAGTCGAGTAAGCCGGTACCGAAGGGCGAGGAGATGCAGAACGCCGAAGGGGCAGCTCTGCGGTGGTCAAGGTCCAATGGCGTTGGTGAACCTCCTAATGAGCACAGAAATAGTCTGCCTCTTCCTCCACTTGCCTGGCGTAGCGCTCGTCCAGAGCAGCTTCGAGGTCTTGATTGGCCCAGTGGCACGGTTGCTCTGGAGGGAGTTCCTCGGGTTCAGAGTCGTGCTCGGACCCGTATACGGGATCATGAGGACTAGAACCATAGACCACATCGGTATCTAAAATAGTCACAGTTTGTAAAGTATGGGATTGATGTTCGGTATCGTGCATTGACTTCTGCTTCTTTTTTGGCAGTTCCGAGGGAGCATGACAGTCCTTCTTTCTCTTTTTGGCTGGCTGGACAGAGCGTGGCTCAATCAGTGCCGCCGTCGTGATCGACACTGCCACCAAACTCCTCGGTACCAACGTCGAAGCCCGAGCCACGGGATCAACCGGTATATTTACCTCGGGAGTGGTTGCTGAGACTCCCGGAGGAGATGAAATGGGCTGTAAGCCCCGGGCTGCAAGCCCCGGGCTGCAGGAGAGGCACTGGATGAGGCCTGCACAATGGACCGTTTGTCAGAGCCTGTACCCTTGAACGCTTGTTCCCAAAGCCAAGAACGAAGTCAAGAGGCCCGATTCTTGCGCGCCTGTTTGGTAAAGGCCACACAATACAGACAAGAGCCAACTTTATTCATTCATTCGATTTCTATTCCGCCCTTCCAGAAATGGCTCAGGGCGGTTTACATAAAGAAATAACAAACAAACAAGATGGAACCCTGTCCCCGAAGGGCTCACAATCCAAAAAGAAACATAAGATAGACACCAGCAACAGTCACTGGAGGTACTGTGCTGGGTGCAGACAGGGCCAGTTACTCTCCCCCTGATAAATAAAGAGAATCACCACGTTAAAAGGTGCCTCTTTGCCAAGTTGGGAGGGCTCTAATTATGGTTCTCGCCCAGGAAGAAAAGGCAGAGTTTGTGGCTGTTGGTCGAAGGGATTTTAGATTTTCAGCGACCACACTGCTTAAAGTTTGTAGTCTTTGCCATAGGCCGAAGAAGGTACCGAAGAAAAATGGAGGGAAAGAAGCCGTAGCACGCCAGGCCCGAAGGCCACGACAAGATGGAGAAACAAAACTTCGAGGGAAGGTGGGGAGGTGCCAGGGAAGAAATAAAAACGCTAACGAAGGGGAGTACTGAACAGAAATATGGGGGGAAAGATGATAAAAGCAGTACTTAGCAAAGATCTAGCAAGGAGTTGCTCAATGATGTGTCTTCTATTGCAGACGAAGAAAGACTGGAGAGGGAAGCCCGCGCAGCCGCCTATATACTAGGGGGCGGGGTTACTGCCAAAAGTTAAGGACTCTAGCTTGGAAACTCCGATGTGGTCTCTGCGCATGAGCAAAGCCCATTTGTGTAAAGCACAGAGACCACGTCGAAGAACATGTTTTTATCTTGCAGAGCCCTTCTGGAACATTCCCTGTGCTCCGGAGTGAAAAGACTTTTGTGCAACTATGCTCACAGAAGGGGATGTGGAGTTGTGCGAGGGCTCCTGTCACACTCTCACAGCCCCTAAAAGCACATCCTTTGTTAGAATATCAGCCAATAAATTTATTATTATTATTATTATTATTATTATTATTTACCTGACTGTGTGCAGGACTTCATATGTTCTGGCCAATGAGCTTGCTGGCAAGGGTAGTCACAGTAGCTGGTGTTCCAGCAACAATAGAAGATGGCTTCTTTCTTGCAGTTTGCACACCATTGCTTCTTCTTGGTTTCATCCACAGCTTGTTGTTTTTCCAGTTCCAGTTGCTTCTTCACTTCTGCAATCAAGCGATCCCTTTCCTGCTCTAGACTCTGACGCATTTCAGCCATAGTGAGTTCTAGTCAACAGATGGAGAATGTGGAATCAGACGGTCCAAATGACACAGACAGTTCATCAGTTAGGAATTAGTTTTAGCTCAATATGCATTTGTGATTTCTGATGGGAAATATTTGATCATTTGCATCCTAACTATAAATACATGATGGGGATCAGTCTGACTACCTATCTAGTAATTACTAAACCTGTGCAATTATTTGACTCTGAAGGAACGACGTCATATAAATTGCACTGTGCATCTGGCCCCACATGGAGGCAGCATCTCCACCCTGATTATCTCTATGAAGAGTGGTTTCTGCACCGGACGAAAATTGCTGCACCATGGGGGAAACCACTGGGAAGGACACACGACTCCCCTTGCGCCATCCACTATGTTACTGGAGTTGCATCCAGCTCCTCATCCTTTTAACAGGCCACTCCCACCCAGGGCAGAAAACACTATGGGAGGTGGGAGAGGCTGCCTCCCTCCACGCTGGCCCCGGCACACTGTAGAATGTAATCAGCTCCAATCTTTGGGAGCCAATGACTGCACAAACCTATTAATTAGGTCTCCGAAATGAACATTTAATTATCATAAAGTTGGACAACATTTTTCATTCTTGAAACTGAGAACTGTGTTTCATTTTAGTTCAGGAAATAGCATTATACCCCTGCTAACTTGGCAAAGAGGCACTTTTTAATGTGGTGATTCTCTTTGTTTAGCAGGGGGAGAGTAACTGGCCCTAGCCACCCCCAGCACAGTACTTCTAGTGACTGTTGCTGGTTTCTATCTTATGTCTATCTTTCTTTTTAGATTGTGAGCCCTTTGAGGACAGAAATCCATTTTATTTATCTTATTTATTTGTTATTTCTCTGTGTAAATCACCCTGAGCCATTTTTGGAAGGCCGGTGTAGAAATCAATCAATCAATCAATCAAATAAATAACTATACATGTGAGCAGTTGCTCAGCACAGTATGATCCAACATATTTTCTACTGCTTCACATGAGGACAATTTGTACCATTAGAAAGTTGCAACTCTGATATTGCCATGGCCCTTTTACATATCCCTCTATGTCAGTGGCAAAAATATTGTCATTTTGAACAACACATTTTAAATACCAAGATTATGTTTCATTTCTGAGAGTTCTTGTTGATGTAACCACTGAAGCTTCTCTATTTCAATTCTCAAACGACGAATCTGGAATATTAAAGAAAAAAATAGGGCAACCCAATTATTAAATCTCAGCTGAGTTTTAGCTGATGAATCCTGCATAAATTTGCATTGTTCTGAAGAAGAAAAAATTCCTCTTTTATTAATAAAGCATACACATGAGTCATGACAGGGATCCATCTCAGAAGAAACATTTCTTCCTGTGTGTGTGAGGAGGAGTGTGACTGCTAAGAATATGCTTGCCACCCATGGATCGGTAAGTACTTCTATTAAAATTATCTTTTAAAAAAATTACTGCCCAATTAATTTGAGGCAGGTTTTTAATTTATTAATCTAATCAAGTAAATGTTGCAGCTTTAGAAATAATATTTAGAAAGAGAAGATACATACTTGATTTAGTTCTGCAGTTCAAATATAGAACTTCCAAACAATTAACTGTGTTTCTTTTAACATATTGATAAATGAAGTATGACAGTTTTTTTTTTTGCAGTGGCGACATTTAAGAATGCTAAACAGCCTCCTGTGACTATGACCACAAACAAAATGAGGAGTGGAAGAGTTGCCTAGCATGTGTAATTTATGCTTTTTTAAAAGGTTTTAATAGTGACGGAAGCAGCACTAAAGACAAGTCAACCAACACTGGCTTCCAGATATTTCTAACAGAGGAAAAATTAGTGGAATGGTAAGGGGTGGAGCCCTTGCTAATCTCAGTTCTAATTCAATGTGTACACTGGTTTATTTTCACAATATTCATCCCATTACTAAAACAGCAGCAGAATGGATAGCAAATAGAGCATTTTTCCTCTAGAGCACAATTCACATGCTATATAAAACACTTGTACACAGGTAGAGTTATTCACATGCTATGATGAATAACACAAGCACAGCAGTACACTTCCTATTTGTACCATGCATTTGAGGGGCAGGTTCACTTTTGAAATGAACACAGGTACAGTCATTCACATAAACATGTATACAAGTGTACAGACACCAGCATGATGCCTGAATCAGGCTTAGGAGCTAAGGTACTCCTGAATTGCACCCAAAACTCAAGTGTAACATAGCCTTGCAACATGTGTGTAGGACACCTCATGCTCTTGCTGGATGGGATAGAAATGAGAGAGGAGCAGAAATACATGACTACCTTCCTGTTTGTCATATCTCAAGGTAATACAAGTTCTTTCAGCAGGAGGGCAAATTCAAACACCATATTCACACCATATAAGGTGAGTTGGTGACACTGCAAGTTCAGTATATCAAAATGCGAATTACAAAGAAGCCCCTGAAGGGATCTAGTTTAGTTCAGAAGTCCTGAAGGGAAATCTTGGACTAATAAGGCACTACATTTTTATACCGCCTTTCTGTCTTGACCAAAGTGGTTTACAATATTAAAAAAAGAAAATTACAGAATGTTAATAAAATGTTGTCCCAGGCTGTTGGTGTTTTTGGGAGCGGAGGACAAGAGCTCCCTGGCCTGGGTGCCCCCTTTCATGCCTTCCTCTCAGGGCACACTGATCTTTCCATACTGCTGGGAAGGGGAGGGGAGGGGCTGCCCCAACAGTCCCCAAAGGCCAAAGCTGGTCTCTATGGAGGCCGATTTTATGCTCTCCCCCGGCCTGGGTGCCTCCTTTCATGCCTTCCTCTCTGCATAAGGTTTCCTCACTGTGTGCTTGTGGGGTGGGGAGCAATTTTCACAGATCTTCCCTGCCTCTGGAGTGTTCTGTGCCTTCCAAAGTACAGTAACGTCCCTGAGGGTCACACAACCCTCAAGGAAGTATTTTGGGAAGTCACAGAACACTTCCAAAGGGAAGAAAGATCTGTGAAAATGGCTCCCCCTTCCCCCACTCATGTGCTGAGGAAGCAGGGGAGCCTTAGATGCATTAAGAGGAGCCTTTCGCTGTGCCCTTGCTTCCTTAGTCAGGATGTCAGCCTGTGATTCTATCTCACAGCATCCAACCAGTTGGATGTAAGAGAGCAATAGCTCTACACCGTGTAAGAGAGCAATAGCTCTACAGATATACTTAGAAGGTAGATTCTATGTATTTTTAAAAAATGTTTAATATTTAATTTGATTTTAAAGAGCATGACTGGATGATGGCAAGAGATACCAACCTCAGCAATTGTACTGCCAGTGGTATTTTTGGAAAGGTCATTGTATATTTCAGTCATTGTTCCTTTTATGGCATCCATCATCTGTAAAACAACAAAACACATTTTTTAATTCCTTAATAACTAAAAATGTTTCTCTTTAACTCTGGGAAAGTTCGCTATTCCCCCCACCCCCGTCACAAAATTAACCAAACAAAAAAAGAGCGAACACTTTCTTTGAGTTGTAATTTTTTAGTCAGAAATGTCTGGTTATGCATCTGACAAAGTAGGCCCTAGTCTATGAGAACTGATTCTATTGTAAATTTTTGTCAGTCTTCAGCGACAAAGTGTCATAGGATCTTTTGTTTTTCCTGCAACAGACTAAGAAATTATCTATGCAGAATTAGGGGCAGACTTATGAGAATTCTGGACTGCACTACTTCACAGTTGAGCAATATATCTGAATGCTCCCCATCATTAAAGAACTAAAACGAGCTCTGTATACAACAAACTAGCAATCAGAGAGGAAGGTTAAGCAGTCTCCTTCGTTGGATACATTTTGCGTTTACTTTATATAAGCCACATTCAAAAATACAACTCCTTACACCTTCAGTTTGAAGTGGTATAATCTAGAATTCTACAAAATGCAGAGCTGGGCTACACATAGCTTTTTACATGAGTGTAACATGTAGCCAGGCTAAATCTACCACATCATTTAGTATAACATGTAGTTTGGCTCCAACACTGTTTTCCATTAGCAAGTTTTAGGGTGTGTGTGTGTGTGTGTGTGATCCTATTTTTTAGGGATGTGCAAAAAATTTCGGGCACAGATCAATCTGTGCCCGAAAAGCGCAATTTCGGGTGATTTGGGTCCGAACCGAATCACCCCCAATGTCCCCCGAAATTTTTTGGGGCCAAGCCGAATCACCCCTGATTCGGGCCCGAAAAATTCGGGTGATTCGGGCTGACGTCTCTTTGAATTTCCCGCCTTTTTGCCTCCATTGATTTGAATGCAAAAAGGTCTGATGTGACATCAGCTTGAATTTGGGTCCCAGGGACAAAATAGTGGGGTGGGGTGGTAGTGCTTAATGGATGGAGGCTACCACCCAAATTTCAGGGGAATTGGAAAAAGGGCTGATATTGGGGGAAATTTTGAAGTTTTAGTGTCTTTGGGGCAGTTCGGGGGCATAGCGTGGGATCTGGGCAAAAAGAGTGGGGTAGGGTGGTAGTGCCTAATGGGTGGAGGCTACCACCCCAATTTCAGAGTGATTGGGCAGAGGGCTGATTTTGGGGGAATTGTTAAAGTTTACCCGTCTTTAACCCCTGGGACCCGTTTTTCATACCTGAATCGATTCGGATTTAATCCGAACCGAATCAGGGGTGATTCGGGTAGCCCAGATTCGGGCACAGAACAGAACGGGGGTGATTCGGTTCGGGTTCCGAACCGAATCACTGAAAACCCGAATTGCACACCCCTACTATTTTTATTTTCTATAAAGAAATGCTTAACTCATTACTGCAAACAAGACTATCATAAATTACAAAAGCCAGTTGAAATCAACATATTTGTTTAAATACAACCTATTTTGAATATAATTTTTCTTAAACAGCAGAAATAAAACCTTTTGTACTGAAAAATCTGACTACATCTCAGAGGACTATATTAGGGGTGTGTACAAACCATTCTATGTCAAACAGGTTCACATCAAACTGGGCCGGTTCGGCAGCTTAATCATGGACCAAACTGGGGCTGGCCTAGTCCTTGACTGAACTGCACCAAACCATGTTCGAGCAGACCGGTTTGACATCGAAGGGAGCTGGTGGGGGGGGGGGAGAAAAGTAACGTAAATTCCTTACTGGCCAGCACAGCTACTTGACCTCGCCCTGGTCACTGCCCAAGAATGCAGCAATCCATATTTTCCAAGTCACCTGTGCAACATTGGTGCGGTTACGGCCTCCAGGAAGTCTCAGAGGCCACAAGTCTAACCAAACCAGTTTGGTAAAACGGAATGGACAGACCAGTTTGACCAAACCTATTCAGCAGCACACTGTTCGGTTCAAATTTGAACTGAACTGTGAGTTCTGGTTCGTGCACACCCCTAGACTATATTTCTATATGGCTGCCAACTTCACACCAATCTTACTTGTTGGTAGTAAAAAATAAAACAGGAGAGGTGCTGGAAAATGGCCTGTGAGTTCGTCCATGGAAGTTACTAACAGCCTCAACAGCTTGGAGATCAAATTCATTGCAATCAATAATTTTGTGCCCTTGCAGACACATGTTTTCATCATTATGACAAAGGGCATGATAATCTCTCCAGCTCCTCTCAAGTTTCTGAATTTGCAAGAACTACAAAGACTATACTAACAATTCTCCATTTCCATTTAGAGTAAATTTAATTTGAAAACACAGCAGGCAATACCATATGATGTAGGTCATGTCCATGCTTTCTTGGCCCTTGGGATTCCTCCACCACTTGACACACCATAGGTGGAAGTGATCACCAGGAGATTTTGGGTAGCATCTAGAAGATGCTGTTTGGCACGATGTGCTAAACATAATAGAGGTATCTCTGGTCAGTCCTGATTTGTATAATTTAGTACTATATCAAATCCTGTACCTTAAAAAAATTAAATTACGACCGCAGAATTGAATTCTACTGTAAATATTTGGAGTAGCATCAATAGGAACTGGTTTGCTTCTTCCAATGCAATGGAGAGAATGAAATCTCAAAAGTTGCACTGGGAAAATTAAAAAGCCACTCTCAACTGACTAGTTTCATCATTCTGAAATGATAATTACCTCTGACTGTGTTTAAGATACTTAAAGGGGGGGGGGGGGAACACACACACAACATCAATTGTTCACGAAAGAACAGGAATTACTTTTACTTCATGACTATAATATCCAAAGAAAGACAGGATTACTTACTTGTCACTATTGCTCCTCCAGTTGTGCTGCCCATGTCCCACTATTGCTGTTATCGTAACGCCAGCTGTAACACACGGGGAAACTTTCACAGCAGCATTTTAAACTGGCCACCTATGCACTCTAGGTTGTTCAATGAAGCACCTATTATAGCTTTGCCTACTCTATTCTTATTCATCCTTCTTGATGCAGTTCTAGATGTACATGGGGTTATGTTAGCAAGACAACAGGAATGGTCCTGAGAGATGCCCAGGCTGTCAGATGCCAAGGCCAACCAGTGAACTTCATGACTCAAAATGGATTTGAAACCTGATCCACAATTACGAACATAAGAACAGCCCTGCTGGATCAGGCCCAAGGCCCATCTAGTCCAGCATCCGGTTATGCACAGTGACCCACCAGATGCCGCTGGAAGCCACAGGCTGGAGTTGAGGGCAACTCAACTCTTGCATGTAGTGATTCTTTGATCACTACACCACATTTTTTCACCAAAGAATTGTGCGACTGGCCACATGGCAATGAGTTTACATTCACGCGACAGGAGCAATCCTTAACTTTGTAACTTCAGCATAATCTGGTTTGGAGAATTCATTTTGGCTTTTATGTAATCAAAACTTCAATTATCACTAACACATAGGCACTGGACAACAATATATATATAAACCTGAAAATTAGGGAGGAAATCCCACAGAAATAATATACATGTAATTTACAACGTTCATCTGTTGGTGCAATTCAGCACATAGCTAAGATGCTTTACAGTGCAATCTTATGTTTACTCTGAAGTAAGTCTCACTGGCTGATATCTGGATTAATGAAGCACTCAGACTTCTAGGGGCTGTGGGGGCACAATGGGAGTTCTCACACAATTCCCGCGTTCCTCTGCATGAGCACAGTTGCACAAGAGCCTTCACACTCCAGAGTGCTTCCTGCACTCCAGAACGGCTATGCAAAACTGGAAACACATTGCTGAGCGAGTGTATTGTTAGTCAGGATGTTGCACACTGGTTTCAATGGGACTTTCCTAGGTAAGCATGCATTAAACTGCAATCCCAGCCTAACTGAAATTGCTATCTCTTAAGTATACTTAATAGTTTGCTGGACATAATGTAATGGGGAAAGGAAGTAAGACAAGAACACTTCTTTCATTTAAAAACAGAATTAGTCAAATAAATTGGAAGTTAGTCAAATTCAGTATCAAATGTGATATTACAGGAGAAGTTTTACATGTTTCACCTCTAATAGAAAATATTAATGGCACTAACAACTAATTTGATGGGGTATAGACACCCCAGTTATCTTATTCCCCTGCAAACAATCCAATAGCTACCACATGTGCAGCAGCCTCAAGCTTTTGGGATTGAGGAAGGAAAGCTAGTCTTGTGATAGCAAGCATGAATTGTCCCCTTTGCCAAGCAAGGTCCAAGTCAGTTTGCATTTGGATGGGTTACTACATGTGAGCACTGTAAGATAGTCCCCTTAGGGATGGGGCCATAGCTTAGTGCTAGAGTATCATGCTTGCATGCAGAAGGTCCCAGGTTCACTCCATAACATCTCCATGTAGGGCTGGGAGAGACTCCTGCCTGATACCCTGGAGAGCTGCTACCAGTCAGTGTGTAGACAATACTGAGCTAGATGGACCAAAGGTCTGATGGACCATTACAGCAGCTTCCTATTTTCCAGTCAATACCAGCTTACATCTCACAAACACTAATGTTGGGATTATTGGGTCAGATGGGCCACCTTTCTCCCAACAAAGGCCCAATATTCTGTTTAGTAAGGTGGCATGGCTAACAAAGACCACTCCCAAACAAATCAGTAGCTGGAAGTGCTCGCCAAATGCTGGGGTCTTGCCCAAGAAAGACCCAGTTGGTCTCCATGCCGACCATCTACTTGGATGCAACAAACAGATAGACTTAAGAACATAAGAATAGTCCTGCTGGATCGGGCCCAAGGCCCATCTAGTCCAGCATCCTGTTTCACACAGTGGCCCACCAGATGCCACTGGAAGCCTACAGCAGGAGTTGAGGGCATGCCCTCTCTCCTGCTGTTACTCCCCTGCAACTGGTGACAGTTACCATTACTATCAATAGCTCACTTACTTAAGGTACTTCTCAACCAGGCCTGCTCAACGTTGCTGCCCCCCCCCAGCTGTTTTTAAACTACAGCTCCAAAAATCCCCAGCCCCAGTGGCCAATAGCCAGGGGTTATGGGATTTGTAGGCCAACATCTGCAGGAGGGCTGAACTTGAGCAGGCCTATTCTGGACTAACTGGGCAAGCCATGGCAGCAACCAAAAGATCTCTCCCAATTGTCTGCCATAGAGATTGCCTGCAAAAGGAACTATTATTATTATTAATAATAATAATAATAATTCGATTTCTATACCGCCCTTCCAAAAATGGCTCAGGGCGGTTTACAAAGAGAAATAAAACAAATAAGATGGTATTGCCACAAATAAGATGGTATTGCTATTGCCATCTCTCTGCAAGACACAACGGGTTTAAGACTGTAGTCTTTATATCATTG
Source organism: Hemicordylus capensis (assembly GCF_027244095.1). Lineage (NCBI taxonomy): Eukaryota > Metazoa > Chordata > Lepidosauria > Squamata > Cordylidae > Hemicordylus > Hemicordylus capensis. The sequence goes on along the minus strand of NC_069660.1, from coordinate 32,746,680 downwards.
CTTTTTATACTGAAGTAGATGATATTCAGACAAAATACCTGTCTCCAATGCTTTTTAACATCTACATGAAACCGCTGGGAGTGATCATTAGGGGATTATCAATAGGCTGATAACACCCAAATCTAATTCTCCATGTCAACTTCATCAGGAAATGGTCTAACTTTCCTAAATGCTTGCCTGGAGGCTGTGATGGGCTGGATGAGGGAGAACAAACTGAGGCTGAATCCAAGCAAGGCAGGAGGTACTCATTGTGGAAGGCCGAGACTAAGGAAGTGATTTCGATTGGCCTGTCTGGACAGAGTTGCACTCCCCCAGAAAGAGCAGATATGTAGTCTGGGTGTACTCCTGGACCCAAAACTCTCCTTGATCTCTCAGGCTGAAGCAGTGGCCAAGAGTACTTTTTATCAGGTTCAGCTGATACGCCAGCTACGTCCATTTCTGGACATAAATGACCTTAAAACAGTGGTGCATATGCTGATAACATTCAGACTTGACTACTGCAATGCGCTCTACACTGGGCTGCCTTTGTACTTAGTTCAGAAACTGCCGTTAGTACAGAATTCAGCAGCCAGGTTGGTCCCCAGGGTTGCCCAAAGAGATCACATTACACCCATTTTAAAAGAACTACCCTGGCTGCCAATAATTTTCTGGGCGAAATATAAAATACTGTTTATTACCTATAAAGCCCTGAATGGCTTGGGTCCGAGGTGTTTAAGAGAACACCTTCTTCTTCATCAACCCTGCTGCCTACTGAAATCATCTAGCGAGGTCTGGTAGCAGTTTCCACCAGCTTGGTTGGTGGCGACTTGAAACCGGGCCTTTTCTAGAGTTGCCCCGGGACTTTGGAAAGCGCTTCCTAATGGAATTAGAGTTTTTCCTCTTCTGAATGTTTTTTAGAAACATTTTTAAGAAACCTGAAAAAATACCTGTTTAGCCAGGATTTAGTTTAAGCTTTGGGTTTGCTTTTATTTGTATTTTAAATTGTTTTAATCACATTAATGTTTTAATGGTTGTTTTTACATTGCAAACTGCCCTGGGAGTTTTTTGTATGGGGCGGTATAGAAATGTACTAAATAACTGATAAATAATAAATAAATAAGAATGGGGCCTTAGTGCAGTGGTAGAGCATCTGCTTTTTATGCAGAAGGTCCCAGAACCAGATAAGGTTGGGAAAGGCTTCTGCCTGAAATCTTGGAGAGCTGCTGCCAGTTGGTGTAGAAAACACTGAGTTATATAGACCAAGCATCTGACTAAGTATAAGGCAGCTTCCTATGTACTGTAATACCAAATCATTGTCCCTTGTGGCAACATGGGAATTCCTCCATGCCAGGAACTCCTTCCCAAGACATGTGTGTGTTGCCCCACATTCTCTTCCTTAAAATACCTAGACACCTTTTCTGTGAAGCTTTTGACTTAAAACTCTAAGGACACATAACTGCATCTACTAACATTCATCCCTTTTCTCTCCCTAAACAGACTAAGCAAACAATTAAAAATAAGCTGGGCCAAAAATGATAAATGTAGTAAGTCCTTTAAAAAAGATTATGTTGTGTATACATGTACTCATAAAATATCAGAAATTAAGCAACTGCAACCGAGAGATCTATTTAGGCTGGGTTTTTGTTTTTTTTTAAATTAGCCTACTTTCTTTAAGGTAGGCAGTCTGTGTATGTGTGTCCCGCATCAACTTCACAATGGCAGGACCAATATGAACCAAACTGAGTACAGTTGTAGGGACACCTCAACAACATAGTTTGTGATGAAGTCATCCACTCTAGTTCAAGATGGTGGATGTGTGAACATTTGAGGTGCAAGTAGGCTAATTTGTGGACCACCTAACCAATTTGAACTAAATCTGGTAGTTACACATAGGGACACCTCAACAGTGTAGACTGTGATGATGATTGAGAGCAGAGCCGGTCTTGTGGTAGTAAGCATGATTTGTCCCCTTAGCTAAGCAAGGTCCACCCTGGTTGCATATGAATGGGAGACTTGATGTGTGAACACTGTAAGATTTTCCCCTTAAGGGATGAAGCCACTCTGGGAAGAGCAGAAGGTTCCAAGTTCCTTCCCTGGCATCTCCAAGATAGGGCTGAGAGGGATTCCTGCCTGAAACCTTGGAGAAGCTGCTGCCAGTCTGGGTACACAATACTGAGCTAGATGGACCTATGGTCTGGTATGTCAGCTTCCGATGTCCCTATGTCATCCACACCAATTCAAGCTGGCAGATGCATGAAGGTTTGAGTTGCAAGTGGGAACCAATTCGGACCAACTTTGCTACAGCTGTGGGGACAAATAGGGACACCTCAAAGGCATAGTTTGTGATGATGCCATCCAACCTAATTCAAGCTGGCAGATGCGTGAACGTCTGAGGCGCAAGTGGGCTAACTTGTGAACTGCCTAACCAATTTGGACCAAATTTAGTCCAGTTGTAGGGATAGTGAAAGGAAAGTAGGCAGATCAGTTCTTACCAGTACTACTTGTTTTGTTTTTACTCTCCTCCACCACTGTCCCAAATTTCGAGCTTCTGTTTTTGGAAAACAAGGGAAGGATAAACTACTGTGCTTCCTAGCTACACATAAGCAGCCAGTTTAAAATACTGTTGTAAAGTTTCTTCCATGTGCTCAAAGGTTAACCCTATTCACGTGACAGCATGGGAATAAGTGCTTAGAAGGGTGGATAACCCATTGTGTGCATATTAGTAAAGGCATAACTTCAAAGTAAATCTTTGTAAAAAGAAAAATCTTTTAAAAAAAACAAAAAAAAACTTACTTTACTAGTATACTTAGCAATATCTGCAGCCACATCTGCTGAAGCCGTTGCTATTGGCAAATCTGTACTAACTGAAGATGAAAGTGTACTTGCTGATCCGGAACTGGTTACTATGGAAACAGGCTGAGTGCTTGTAACCAAGGTGATGGTTGATGTTGAGGTACTCTGAGTAATCTCCTTCTGCTGCACAGCTAAGGACAGAAAACAAATCCACAAGTGAATCACCACACATTTCAGAAATTACTAAACAATATTTAGTAATCTTTCGGTTCAGTCATTAGCTATTTGCATTGGTTTATCTGTGAATGATACTATTCTAACATTCCTTGCAACAGTGCCATGTCACGCTTTGTGACATTATGTTGGCATAGCCATCTGTATACCTCTCCTGGCCTGCGTATATGCTGCAACAGAAGTTCTTAGGATAAAGCAGTTAAACACTGCTTGCATCTTTTAGTAAATATCCATGCTGATTGTATCAACCATTATAAACTGCTCCTTAAAATGTTGACTCTATGCCTTCAGAATCATGTTCACACAAAAGAGTTCATTATCTCATGATTCTCTTGTACTTTCCCCATTCTTTTGTTATTAGACTGCATACCAATCACAGCTATGTGGTGCTGTAGAACAGGAATATTTTTTGGTCACATTTGGATTGACAACAACCAAATGAAGTGCAGATCGTTCACTCCTGAAGAGCAAGTGTTATGATGGGAGCGGTATTATAACCCACTGACATCGTACTGTACATTTCATACTCGTACAAGACATACTGTGGCCTTACCCTGAAGTAGCTTATTTTTTCATACTACTAAACATTGGTAACAGTAACCATTTTACATGTAGATGGAACAATTCATGGTTGCAATCTTTGAATGCAATCATCACTACTGAAAATTCAGCAATGGGACACACTGGGAAATATGGTGAATACCTTTCACGGCTTGTCTGGTCTGGTATCTTGTTCCTTGAGAGGACTGAGGTTGTTGCTGTTGACTTTGTTGTTGTTGCTGCTGCTGCTGCTGCTGCTGCTGCCTTTGTACTTTCTGCATATGCCATTTCTGGGAAGAAGTCTGAAATTTGTTTGAAGAATTCCACACTACCCGCTGAACAGCAGGGGCCGTTTCCTTCGGTAAGAGTGGCCTCTGCTTTTTAACTGGGCTCCCGGTGGCTGCAGCTGGAGTGTTGGCAGCAGCAGTAGTGCTTGTTGTAGCTGTGACACCAGCTGGAGGAGTCTGGGATGCTGACCGGGTGAGCACCTGAGTTTCAGCTGGAGGCTGGTTGCTTGCACTTGAAGAAGGTGGGGTTTTAGCTGCAACTAAGTAAAGAGGGAAAACATGACACTTATTTTTACTGGAATTCAGGGTTCTCACAGTGCTGGGTTACCAGAGAGAAGGGGACAGTAGAACATAGCACATAATTAAGTGTCTTCCATTAGGTGAAAGTTGCATAACTTTGTTCCCAGGTAGATGAAGTGGGAAGCCACTTTACAAGTGACAAACCTGTAAAAGCCTTTTCCCCCTTCAAAGAAAACCTGAATTATGTTTAAATTAAAATGCCTTAACATGTCAATCATAACCCTACATCCCAACCCCAATAATTGCAAATATGTTTACATTCTTTTTTAAAATTTAAATGTCAAATCTCAGTATTATAAGTTAAAATAAAGGGAGAAAAATCACACTCTATTAGAACTAAACTGTATTTGCATGCAGAGTGTAGTTTAGAAATGTGCATGGAACCACGGAGCTGCGGTCCGACACCGGGGTGGGGGGTGGGGAGTGGCTCTTTAAGGGCAGGGGAGGGTGCACTTACCCCTCCCACCGCTTTCCCCCCACCGGTACTCCGTTATCTTACAAAATCCATGGGGCGGCAATGTACCTCCCTGCCCACCCTTCCCCCATTGTTGGCCGGAAATGAGAAAGTACAGTCTGTGTGTGCACCCACTGGCACACACCCGCCACACACGTTGCATGTGTGACGTGCAATGTGTGTGGCAGGGGCAGGTGCACGCACAGACTGTACCTCCTCATTTCCGGCCAACAGCAGGGGAAGGGCCGGCAGAGAGGTACGGTGCCGCCCCATGGATTTTGGAAAATAATGGAGTGCCGGCAGGGGAAAGGCGGTGGGAGGGGTAAGTGCACCCTACCCTGCCCTTAAGGAGCCACTCCCCGCCCCGGTGTCGGACCAGCGGAACCACCGGTTCTTTGAACCGGTTCGGAGACCCATAAGGGGCCTCCGGACCGGTTCCATGCACATCCCTAGTGCTGCTTGGCCCACTATTATCACCTGCAAACAACCTGCTTTCTATGGCAAAGATGGACTGCAGCAGTGGGAGGATGTCGATTATGCAACTATGGTTGTAATCATCATAATCACCTTGTAATCAAACACCTTGAACAGGGGAGGGCCCGCCAAGTTTTCCCTTCCCTGCCCTTGAAACACTGAAAGAATACTATAAGGCTCTATGCATGATCCATGCATAGAACCGAAAGGGGGTTTGCAGGGAGAGTGGGCTTGACCCACTTTCCCCGCAGACAATCATGCAGCTGTCCCTGGACAGCCAGATTGGCCGCCCAGACAATTATCAGCTGTGTCATAGAGCCACTTGGGGAGGTGGGGTTCGGGGCCTCTTGGCCCCCGGAAGTCCCATAAGGCACTGTGTGAGCGTGTGATAGCTTTTGTGGAAAGTACACCCCCAACGCCGGGAGGCTTGTTGTATCCTCCCAGTCAGGAGGCTCCCAGTCAGGAGTTGTGGTGTGGAGTCAAGCCATGATGACACAAAATCAGTTAACCCGCTTTTCGGGCACTCTTGCACCTGAAACCCAGGTTAAGCTGCGGGCTAGCCAAAAGGGTTTGCCGCCACACCGCTGCTCCTGGTGGTTCTCATGTGCAGTGGAAACTGGGCTGGGCTCCCTTAGCCCAGTTTCTACTGCGCATGAGAACAGCCTCAATGTCAAACTGCAATATGTATACAGAGTCCAGAGGATCATTGCAACTAAACTACAGATATAAAGAAAGCTGAAACCACTCACTCTCTATTTAGCATGCAGAGGAACAGAAAATAATTATAGGCATTCAGTTGCAGTAATTATGCAATGCAGATTTCTAAAATCCATGCCAAGTTGTAGATATTTCATAGTGCTAAGCAAGTATTTCTCAATAATTATTTTTCAAATTAGTTGTACAATTATTTGTAGGAGGGAGAAAACATGGCTTATTTATTCTAGAAGAGCAAAAGCTTCTGAGAAGACATCAAGATTTCAGGAAGCAATCAGAGATAATTCAGATAGAGGCAAAGTTCCACATAAACAAAAAGAAACAAAGAATTTTATCCTACCTTCCTGCTTAGGAGGAGATTCCTTGGGTTCTTTTTTGTTTTTTCGCCCCTCGCGCCCACATTGGTCGTCGCCTAAGTCAATAACAAGTTCACTTTCTGAGTCAGAGTCCAGACCAAGATGTACAGTAGGAGAGTCTGTCTCATCTTTACCTTTTAGCTTCTCCTTTGTAAGATGTGATACATTTTTCCCCTTTTCTGAAGGCTCTTTATCAGAGTCTACATTCGCCTTGTCTTTGATAGAGGCATCTGTTTTCTCAGCTTCAGAACTTGTACTTTTAATTTCCTCTTTTTCTTCAGTTGGAGTTGGTGGCTTAGGTTTTTTTTTCATAGCCAAGGACTCTTTATCACTTCTTGCACCTTCCTTTTCTTCCTCTTCCTGATCATTCTTAGATTTTTGTTCATCCTCACTGATATATTCACTATCACTTGAGTCCGATTTTTCTGAATCCTCTGAGTCGCTATGTTCTACTGCAACGTCTTCAGATATTTCATTGATCCCTATGTGGAAAAGAACAGTAAGAATGTCCCAATGTGACCAAAGAACAATTTCATATTTATTGATTTCTACCCTGCCTCTTCTTCACAGTGTTCAAGGCACTGAAATTTAACAAAATTTAAAACAAAATGTAACACACAATAAAGGCATACAACAGACTAAATTAACAAACAAAAGAAAAGAAGAAACCCAACATCTCTTTTTTAATCCTCAGAACAATTCTGTGAAGTAGTTCAGTAAAGTTTTGATTTCACAGACAAGGCTCATTTGACAAGCCTAAGCTACTTGTCTCATTTACTACTGATACATTTGGCATCACACAACTTGCTAAAGACCACAGAGCAAGCAAGGCATTGTGTTCCACACAGTGAAACACACACACGCTTGTGATTTTTTAATATTTTAGAAGACATAATATTAAAATGAAGGCTATATTTTAGCTCTAATGCCTAGACAGTAAATAATACTACGAACATGTGTTTACCTAGTTGTGCTTTACAGCTTTCTATTGTCTTATCAAGATTAAGCTGGAACCTGCTACGAATTTGCCGTTTTGGTGAAATTAATGGCACAGGTGTGGATTGCTGCTGGACCGATTCACTCAACTCTTTTAGATCCATCTCGGCTTTGCTACGATCTAGAAAATATTAAATAAAATATATTTATTTTAGTTTATACAGAAAACTCTAAGGTTTAGAAAAGAAAAATATTTTAACTGATTTATATAAAATTTATATTGTATTATATATGTTACAATTGTTGACTATAATACTGAGCAACCATTTAGAACCCACGGCTGCAATGCGACAAACAGGTTGCTTAAAGCTCACTGGCTGACATCTTGACTAACAAAGAATCCGCTGGGAAGTTGCATGTGTGGTTTACTTCATTTATAATCCTGTACTCATAACAACTTTGAAATTCCAGCACTCTGTAGTTACAACCACAGGAAGGAGTGGAAGTTGTACCTGACAGTTTGAACTCACCAAGATTAAGATTAAGAATGCTTCCTGGAGTAGATGTTCTTTCTTGCTTAGCAGCAGCAGGTGTTGACGCTTGAGGAGAGAAAGTTTTGGGGCTGCCGGATAAACTCCCTTGGCCTGTCCTCGTTGGTGCTGGAGATGCTGGAAAAGGAGATAATTAACACAAACAGATTCAAAATGTGGATGGAGATCCAAAGAGCTACTTTAGGCATGCTCAAGGCCTTGAGGTCATAGGAACATAGAAAGCTACCATATACTGCGTCAGACCATTGGTCTATCTAGCTCAGTATTGTCTTCACAGACTGGCAGTGGCTTCTCCAAGGTTGCAGGCAGGAATCTCTCGCAGCCCTATCTTGGAGATGCCAAGGAGGGAACTTTGAACCTTCTGCTCTTCCCAGAGTGGCTTCATCCCCTAAGGGGAATATCTCACAGTGCTCACACATCAAGTCTCTTATTCATATGCATCCAGGGCAGACCCTGCTTAGCTAAGGGGACAAGTCATGTTTGCTACCACAAGACCAGCTCTCCTCTACTCTCACTCTTTGAACAGCAGACCCTATGCCATATCACAAGCTGCTTTTGAAAGTTCTCTATATTTCAAAAGGAATTTGCCAAATAGGTGGGGTGGGGGACTCTTGTTCAAGAAATGTAAACTCAGTGAGCTGTGTAAACTAGATGCATGGTTCTTAGATTTCAGCCAAAGTGACAAATTAAAAGGTACTAAACTGCCCTTTCACAATATCATAGATTTTTAAAAAGAATATGAAGGTCCTCACTGTGTGACTGTACTGAAAGAAAAAATTATTTATTTATTTGATTTAATTTATATACCACCCTCCCAGAAATGGCTAAGGGCGGTTTACATCAAAATAAGTGTTAAATTAAATTGAGAAGGCTTCTCCACATGTTTCAGATAACAGGTATGTTTGGGCTAATTATAACTCAAATGTCTTTATCATGTCAAGTAAGATACATTCATTATACCAAAAGCTTGCGAAATAAATAACACACATAAATAATACTCAGACAGCTGGATAGTTCAAAACATTTTCAGATATCACAGACTTGCCAATCTCCCACTCCAGAAAGGAGACACCAGATTTTACATGTCCTCTCTTCTCCCACTCCCAACCCTGTCTTTGTCCTGGTCAGTTACACATTCACTGGGCTATCCTAAGCAAATTTGTCAAAGCAATGCTTTTCTAGAACAGAGCTGAACATGTCAAATAAAAGCAAAGTACCGAAATAGAGTGGAGCTCCTCTAAGTTTTACAGTTTGCTCATTACGATAATTAAACCAAATCTGAGCAAAGACAGATATCAGATCTAGCCACAATCTAGGAAACATCTTTATTAAAATCCTAATTGGCTCTTTTGGCAAATAGCCACCTGGCTCTTTACTGACGAAAAACAATGTTTCTTTCAATGTACTCATCAGCCTTAAAACATAGCCATATGTACTGTTTTAGATGCCTTTAACATTCATTCCATTTATATACTGTCTTCTTGCTAAGGCACTCAAGGCAGTTTACAATTATTTAAATACTAAACAAAACAAATGTTACAAAAATTTAAAAACAGAATCATAATTTTTCAGGCTTCCAATGGTGTCATCAAGAGCCAATGATGTTAGCTCCTTTGGCCTCCTCCTTCCTTCCCTCAGGATACTCCGATCTTAAGCAGCCCCAGGAAGGTTTTAATTTAATTCAGTTCAACAGATTTTTCTTGGAGAAACCCAACTTTTCAGATCTGTTTCAATCTGACTAATGCTTTCTTGGACATCTTGATGGATGCCTACACTGGGAGATAAGACAGAGCAGGGCTGGCCTTCTTCCCTAGGCAAGAAGTGCCCTCAGCTTCCCACCCCACTAGTTAGTTTGTCAGTTTTGCCAAGTTGTGTTGCTAATGCAGGTTTGCAAAACCTAATAGTGTAATAGTGCTTACTTTTCCCAACAATGATTAAGGGCCCAGAGCTACCTTTCAGTAATTTAGGAACCTAGGAGGCTGCCATATACTGAGTCAGACCATTGGTCTATCTAGCTCAGTATTGTCTTCACAGACTGGAAGTGGCTTCTCCAAGCTTGCAGGCAGGAATCTCTCTCAGCCCTATCTTGGAGATGCTGTCAGGGAGGGAACCTGGAACCTTCTGCTCTTCCCAGAGCGGCTCCATCCCCTGAAGGGAATATCTTCCAGTGCTCACACTTCTAGTCTCCCATTCATATGCAACCGAGGCAGACCCTGCTTACCTAAGGAGACAAGCCATGCTTGCTACAAGAAGACCAGCTCTCCTCTCCTCAGTTTGCTGCCAGTGCTATCCTACTCCAGTTCTGGAATCACACTGAAGTCTCACAGGCCTTTTACAACTTCAGTGCAGAAAGTAAATTGAGCTGCCAAGTTCAGCTCAGCACCCCGGGCAACCACCCTTCTGACCTGCCCCTAAGGCCAGCCCTGGATGGGAGAGTACAATCCAGTTGATCCCCTTGGACCTCTCCATGGCTTATGATGCCATCAACCATGGTACCTTCTGGATTAACTTGCCAGGATGGGTCCTGGGGCATTTAGAGTTTTGCAGTAGCTCTGTTCTTTCCTGGAAGGTAAAGTCCAGAAATTGGCACTGTGGGACTGCTGCTTCACACCATGACCTTTTGTTTCCAGAGTGCCACAAGGTCCTATGTGAAATTGTTTGGTTAGATCATCTTGAGATTTGGGCTGGTGTCATCAGTACAATGATGATATCAAGTCTCTCATTTCCATCATCTGATCCGGAGGCAGCAGTAAACATTCTGAACTAGAATCTGGGACAGTTTTGGATTGGATGAGAGTGAAAAACTGAAGCTCAATCCGGACAAGACAGAGTACTGTTGGTTGGTGGTACTGATGACCTTGGAGAAAGTCTTCAGCCTGTTTTAGACAAGATTGCACTGCCACTGAAACAGAGGCTTTGTAACCTGATTTACCTCCTGGACCGTTTTACCAATTCCAACTACCTGTAATCAACTCCAACTCGTTTGTCAACTGCATTCTTTTCTGGATAAATCAAATCTAGTCTCAATCATTCATGCTTCAGGCACTTCCAGATTGAATTACTGGATCACACTCTACTTGGGGACGTCCTGTAGATTCAATTGTTTAGAATGCTGTGGTCAATCTTTTATCTGGGGCTGGCAGGATGGATCATATTAGGCAAATTTTATGCCATCTTTGTTGGCTCCCAATTTGTTTCTGGGCTCAAACAAGGTGCTGGTTTTGGCCTTTAGGGTTTTATACAGCTTAGGACCAGGGTCACTTGGAAATTGCCACCTCGGAGTTTGCAACCAGTTTGAGGCCTTCCTTGTTGTCCTTACAAGCAGAAGTATGGTTGGTAGGGACAAGAGAAGACCTTTTCAGTTGTGGTGCCTAAACTATGTGAGAAGCTCCCAAGAAGTTTTGCCTGTCTCCTGCTCCACCTGCTTTTATATGGAACCTTAAGACTGCTTCATTTTTAAATTAGAGCCTGAGGTTGTACTCTATAGATTCACTTAAACAACTAGATAATTTTCTTCATAAAAACAGAATTCAAGTTCAGAGAGTCTAGATCAAAGTAAAGCAAAACTGACTCTGTCCTCTGAAACACTCATACTATTATTTATACCGTTTAATTGAAGCTAGGAACAGACTATTACTATTGCTCGACCAGGAACATTTTGTTTCCTAGAGTCATCCACCATAAAACAGTTGCTAGAGACCAATGTGCACTTGGTAACATATGGCAAGTCTGGATTTACAGGGGAAGGTTGCTTCTGAACTGATCCTGAATATGTTCACTGTGCAATTATCTGATTTTCCCCATGGGTTCAAATTTCTAAAATAAGAACATGATCTTGGTGTCTTCAAGCGGGGGGGGGGGGAATCAAAATACTACATTTGAACTTTTTTTAAACGAGGAACAACCATTTTACAGAAATTGATACACATAAAAGAGGCTAGAAAGAATAAATAATAGACCCCTCCACCTAATATTATTAGCATATAGCAGAAACAACAAAAATATGCATGCCAAATGAAGAAAGATGACATTCGGGAACAGGCAAATTAGGACACTAGCAGTGGAGCTAATATTGTTCTTTTAAAAAAACACAAAACGCAGTGCTAAAGCTACAAATAAGTTCAACATAAATGGCTCTGAAAAATGAAAAAGCTGAACCAGCTTATGCTCTGCACACAAAGCATTTTAACATTATTCTGGATAATAAGTCATCTCCTTGCCTCTAAATAGTACACTTGTGAAATCATGTACTAGGAAACATTTAAAACACTGTAACACACTTCTGACAAGGAGCACACTGAGAAAAATTGACCAACTCTGCATCCCATTCCCTAGGTTGCTGCTTCCATTTTGTAGATCAGTTCACAGTCTTTTCTGACTTTAGTTTTGTTTTAATGTTTAAGCAGCTGAGCACGTAAGGATTGTTTCATTAACATATCTGAGGTTTTTTAAAGTCAAAGCGCAAGTTCTTTGCCGCCGCCGCCCCTTTTAAAATTAAGGGCCTGATCCATAATGCAGCTATATTACACAACACTTCAGGGAAAGGCACAAATCTTTCTGCCAAATGCTGCCATATCTGGATCCCAGATTGTACTCCTTCCAATAATATTTCCAGTTACTTAGAAGAACAGCTACCCCCTCATAATAACAGTTCAACAGTTCCCAGACAAGACCCTCAATTCCAGCACCCTGTTCTCTAGCTTAGCTTGTTGGCTGTTGCAGGTGGACGAAGTAGTATGCAAAATTTTACCCATATATCCCCTTCAGGCCCTGTGGACTAAACCAAGGCCACCTCCTTACATGGCCTAGGAATCTGGGTACATGACATCCTATTATTGCTGTCAAGACTTTGAAAAACATTTCTACCTGCTTCCACTGATCCAGATGCTCAAATTAGGCTCCATCTCTCTGGTTCTATCTTAGTTCTTCAGCATTATTCCAGTCTGGCTTGACCTCCTTTGTTCCAACAATTGCTGTGAATTCTTTCCTAGCTCATACTTTTGACTCTTCCCAGGTGGCTTTGATCCACATTAGAGTTGAACACAAATACTCTGCCATTAGCATGGGGAACAACCTTTCTGGCTCTGACTCAATCTTATAATTGTTCCCAAGACAATATGTAGATACTTAAGAATAGTGCTGCACCTGAGCCCATTGATATCCCCAACTAAATGTCTTGATAACTGACGGGAGGCAGGTGTCACCAGGATGGAAACGAGTCATTGGCGGAGCATTATCATTTTTTGGTTGAAATCGAACTTTTCCCAGGTAAGTCTGGCTCCCTTAACATTGGCTGACAGTTTCACCTCAAAGTGGAAGGTGATGGTAAAACCTAAACTCCAGTATTATGGTTTCCCCAGTGAGAACTTATTAGGCTGGGGTTCGACCAAGCCACGAGGGCTATCAAACAGAGTATTCTAGACACTGAACTGCAAGAGGAAGCAGCTAAGTTATCAAGTGGCTTGCATATTGGCAACCAGCTTTTAAATTTTAGACCTGCTAATTATTTAAACAATCTTACAATTGCAAAATTCAGATGAGCAATGACTCTCGCCTGTTTTAACGCACTTCCTACTGCAGTCTTGGAGGAGAAGATCAAAGGGATTCCATATTCTTCTTGTTTATGCCCATGCGGCTCAGGTGCCACTGAAACTACCACCCATGTAATTCTCTATTGTGACTTTTACAAGGATATCCATTCAAATTTTATTTCCCCTTTACTGAATAATTTTCCTGGCCACACAGATGATTTTTATCTCGACTATTTGCTGTCCAATTTTAATGTAACGGTGGCCATGTTCTGTTATATTGTATGTAAATCTCTCAATGAATTTATTTGATGTTGCTGTCTACTGGTCAATGACCGAAATAAAGAGATTCTGATTCTGATGCCTTGATAACTAACACTAGATTCTTTTCTTCCAGTATTATGACCACACACTGCCTGATAAAGATTGACTGCGCAACTGGTGAAGGATCTTTTCTTCTGTCCTCCTTACCTGTACTCTTATCAATGAAGTCCATGGATTCTTCACTAGCGCTAAAGTGACTAGAAGTTGCTTTTTTCTCTGCATCCTGTTCAACATCAGATCCAGTGTGAACAGATGAATTTGTACTCATTGGGGAACGTGGCATGTCTGTTAAGGAAATCCTTCGCCCAGTACTGCTACTCAGCATTGGTTTACTCATTAAAATCTTGGGTGATGCTGTCATATCAAAGTTAAGTTTGATTTTCTCTTGTTTGTCAGTCTTAGCAGTTCCAGCACCAGGATTAGAAGGATCTAACAACATTTGGTATTGGTTGTTGGGAGTATATGGTGTCCGAAAAGGTGCATAATTAAATACTCCAAACTTTCTGCGGATGTTCTCAACATAAACCTCCATCTCTTGCATTGCACTGTTGAATATGCTCTTAGTCTTTTTCACGGAAAAAGGAATTTCTTTAGACATGAGGTAGCAATTATTTACTGGAACCCAGGCCCTGCAGACAAGACAGTAAAATGAGAAGTTGGCATTGTGGGGAGAACAGAACATTAAATTCCATGTAGGTGGTTTACAAGCCCCATTGATTTCAATGCATCTTTAAAATCAGATGCATACTTGGAACTGAAATCTTTATTGAACACCAGCTTATACAAACCTGACCAGTCTATGCAATACGTATTAAAGTACAGTGCAAAGTTAACACAATTCCAGACAAAAGCTTTTCTTTCAAAACAATATTTTTTAAAAACAAACATTATTTAAAAAAACAATGCTTAAACAACATTAGAAGAGCAACTAGTACCTAATAATGGATGAAAATGGTGACACGAAGCCTTTCAACCACCTTTGTACATTACATTCTCACCAGTCACAATGACCAAAGTAATAAACATCAATTTGACAATTCTGTGATGTGATCTATTGGTACGTCCCACCTGAAGTACATATGTGGTGATGACTTAGGCTCAAAGCTTGTTCATATAATATCTAACCATATATCTCTCTCTCTCTAGCGGTAAGATGGGCCTACTCCAACCAGAAGGCCAGTGATCTGGACAATCCATGGACCATATGGGGGTTTCTGCGTTCTTGAGGGACAATCCAGAAAAATACTACTTAAAAAACAACAACAAATTGGCAAAGCACACACCTCCCAAGGAGGTGTTTGTGTATGCACAAAGCCCTCCTCTAGGTACAGAACATTATAAACAGTTGGAAACTCCAATAATATAAAAGCAAATGGGGGTGGAAATCAGCCTTGAAAGAGCCAGTTATTTAGCTGCTTCCATTCAACTAAGATCGTAAGTGGTTAAAACAAAAAACCTCCCCGAGATAGTATGCACATAGTATTCAGGTGGGAGGTACTTTACCCCCTTCACTATGAAAGGATGCTTTAGAGAAAAAAGCAGACTGAGCCCCACCAACACAAATTCTTGTGGCCCCTAATTGTTTATCTCAAATATTTACAAGCCCGTTATCTGCATCTTCTGAATAGTTACAACTGTTAGTAGAATTACAAAGAAATTATGGGTTTTAATTAAAAAATAAGTCAACTACAAATGCATCACATGCATGACTCAGTCTAGTGATAATCCTCTGCTTCAAACATAACCAACCCTAAGAATAAAAAAAAATACTTTAAAATATCACATTTGCCAGACAGCAAATTCAACTAACATAAGAAAATAAAATTCTCAAACATTTGTGCACAAAATATGCTTAGCAATATATTCCATATCAGTTTAGTAAGCCAACACTGTTATTGTGGCAACAAGAAAATATAGGGATACATATTTGATAACTCAGAAAAGAACTACAAGTAAATACTACACATGCTGCTAATACCAAGTACACAAAAGCAGAATAGCTCAAATGTTAATATACCACTTAGCAACATGTAAAAATGGGGACATGAAGCCACTCAACCGCCTTTTGACTTAATTCCCACCTGTCATGTTGACCAAAGAAACGAGCATCAACTTGACCATCTTTATCCCTTAGTGCTTTAGCAGGCCAGAATGGGAAACCCTTGAGTTTAGCCCAGACCAATGGGTGTGGATTGCTCTAGAGGAAAGTGAGACCAAACAGTGAGAAACTATTTTAAGCCATATACTGCACTTCCTGATTGCCAACATGAAAGAAAATTATTAAACAGGTTGTAACAATTCCTAAACATTACAGTGTGCTCTCCTAGATGCAGAAAATGTAGTCTCTGTCCAGACACTGTGAAGCTTTCTCCGTGTTTTGTAAGCTGTTAATTGCTTTGAAGCATTTAAACTGTACAAAGAGAAATGTTTATCTTGTCATACTCTTCCAACTTCAGTCCTGTTTGTGACAGTAGGAGAGTGCTCGTTGGAAAGTCTCCTGCTAAATTTAGGAGCAATGCTCTAGAAATGTTATACCCCACTCCATCCTGAATGCTCAGAATGAACAACAAATATATAAAAGCTAGCCAGTTTAAATTAAATGAACCCCACAGATAATAGAACTCCATACCCAAATCCCTCTTGTTCCTGGCTATCAAAAGTGAACCAGCATTTTAAGTTTTACATTGCTTCTGTACCCTTGGGGTTAAACTTCCACTAGACTCTAGTAAAACTAAATTCATGACTACAGGGCAGACACTGAAAATATGCCTCTGCATGTCATTTTATCATTTTAATTGCACAAACTGTAAACTTAAAAGGGTGCTTCTTTATCAAACATAGACTTCAGAGGGGCAAAAGAATAGATGTAGTTTCTTAGTGTGAATTTTGCCCAAGCCATTCAGGGCTTTATATATTCTAACAAGCCCCAAGCACAAGAGAGAACAAGTCAGGTGCTGGAATGTAGGTGTAATGTGTTCCCAGTTATCCTAATACATAAAGCAAAACAACAGATCCAAAAATGTAACCAAAAAAACAAAAACCAACTAAATATATGAATATAAATGGCATTAAAAGTGAAATAATAAAATGTATATAGTGATATGGATAAATGATATAAAGTACATTCGTAAGATATAACGACTAAACATCAACAGAAATATACCATTTATGCAGTCTAGATAGAAATTACTCTAGAGCGTCTTCTTTCTACTTTTGTGGTTAAAAGATCAGTTAGTCCATTCAGATATATCTAGAACTACAGACGTAAGAAGTCACTGGAAATGTGGACACTACATGTTGTCATGAAGTTTGCCAAATAAAGAAATCATTAATCCCCTGCAAATTAATTATCGCCCCTGTTAACTTGGCAAAGAGGCATCTTTTAATGTGGTGATTCTCTTTATTTAAGCAGGGCGAGAGTAACTGGCCCTACCACCCCCAGCACAGTACCTCCAGTGACTGTTGCTGGTGTCTATCTTATGTTTCTTTTTAGAATGTGAGCCCTTTGGGGACAGGGTTTCATCTTATTTGTTTGTTATTTCTCTGTGTAAACTGCCCTGAGCCATTTTTGGAAGGGTGGTATAGAAATCGAATGAATGAATGAATGAATGAATAATCTAGCTGATGATAAGAAAATCACACTTAAGGCTTTCACTACTTGTCAATCCACAGATCTTATTTATGTAACTGTCTGTCCCTGTGCTCTTTTTTATGTGGGTCAGACTAGTAGACCTTTGAGAACTCGAATTACAGAACATAAGTGTAAAATTAGAACTAAAAATATGGAGGCCCCCCTCACTGCTAATTTTATTAAATTCAGACACTCACTAGAATCTATGAAATGTTTTGCGATTGAAAGAGTGATAGTTAATGTAAGAAAAGGAGAAGAGTTGAGTTCTAGACTAAAACAAAGAGAAGCCTTTTGGATTTTTACTTTAAAGTTCATATCGCCTACGGTAGGGATGTACACGAACTAGTGATGTGCACGGTCTGGAGAAGTCCGGACCGGCACCGAAGGGGGGCCTTGTTTTTAAGGCGGGGAGGGCTTGCTTAGCCCTCCCGCCTCCTTGCCCCCGCCAGCGCCCGTATTTTCTAGTATAGGGGCGCTGGAAACCAGCCGCCCCCCCCCGCGGCGGCGGCGGCGAAAGAACTCCCAATGCCAGCCCTCCCTCCCTCCCAGCTAGCTGCCCGCCCGCTCGCTCACCGCTCACCCGCTCACTGGATAGGAAACGAGAGGAGCTCCAGCACAGAGCTCCTCTCGTTTGGAAGGCCTCCGGCAGAATGGTGTTTTGTGCGTGCCGCAAAGCACGCCATTCGCCGGAGGCCCGGTCTACCCGCTGGGAAAGGGCCGGGTAGACTGGGCCTCCGATCGCTGGGTAGACCGGGCCTCCGATCGCCGGAGGCCCGGTCTACCCAGCGATCGGAGGCCCGGTCTACCCGCCGGGAAAGGGCCAGGTAGACCGGGCCTCCGATCGCTGGGTAGACCGGGCCTCCGGCGATTGGAGGCCCGGTCTACCCAGCGATCGGCGGCCCGGTCTACCCGGCCCTTTCCCGGCGGGTAGACCGGGCCTCCGGTGAATGGCATGCTTTGTGGCGCGCGCATGCGCGCGCAAAACACCATTCTGCCGGAGGCCTTCCAAACGAGAGGAGCTCTGTGCCGGAGCTCCTCTCGTTTCCTATCAGGTGAGTGGTGAGCGGGCGGGCGGGCAGCTAGCTGGGAGGGAGGGAGGGCTGGCATTGGGAGTTCTTTCGCCGCCACGGCGGCAGGGCAGCTGGTTTCCAGCGCCCCTATACTAGAAAATACGGGCGCTGGCGGGGGCAAGGAGGCGGGAGGGCTAAGCAAACCCTCCCGCCCTTAAAGGCATACCCCCCACCCGGACCCGGACCAGGCAGGGCCGGACCAGTCTGGCAGTTCGGCCATTCTTTGGAATGGCCGCCGGACCGGTTCGGGCACACCACTAACACGAACCTGTTCAGAGGTCCTTTTAAGGGCCTCCAAACCAGTTCGAACGACTGGCTATTTGGCTGGTTCGAAGGCAAGGGTGCATAACTTTAAGAGTGGGGGAGGGTGCCCTTACCCCTCCCACCACATCCTCCCCATCAGTGCGTACCTCCCTGATGCCTCGTATCCTCTTTGGCTGGAAGTAACAGGAAGTACCTGGTGCGCGTGCATGTCATGCTTGCTCAATATGGTATGGTTTTGTCTCTTTAAGAATTTTGGGTCTATCTAACAGATTTTGACACAGCTATTATAAATAGCTATAGTTTATCACAAGTTACTCAGTCTGTTGGAAACCTTTGAGGAGGCTGGTTCTTGATAAACCTGTAGGAATGCTATTTATATAAAATGAGAACACTACATTGCATCTATCTACAAGCCTTATTATATGAACAAATTTGATTGGTGAGGATTTTATTTAAAACAGAATACGGAGCTTTTTAATTTGCAATAATAACAACTATCTATAGGGGTAAACTCCGTATGTTTATTTAGATAACAGGATAATGATTAATATTAAATGCATAGTATGTTGTTAATAGTATTTATAAACATATATATTGTATTAACTGACTAGGGAGATTTGACAGGTTTGAATATTATATAGAAAGATATTTTAAAGGGCTATGAGGCCATTTATTTATAATATAAGCAATAGATTAGTATGGCAGTATTAATATATATATTGGTGAATATGGGCATTTTTTAGAATGGACATATGGTGGGAGAAGTCTTGTGGACTCCCACTGAGTAGGATCTACTATTCAGCACAAAAGTAGAACGAAGACGCTATTGACATTTTTTGAAGAACTGGACTTTTTTGAAAACTTGAAAAAGTTTACCGAAACAGCAAATACTACCAGAAAACTGTTGTGTTTACATAGTTCTCTATATTATACTGTTCTATTGTTCTTATGTGTATATGTCTGTTGATGTTTGGTTGTTGTATCTTACTAACACTGTTGCCTCTAAGGTGTGCGCATGCTCACAAGTTTTCTGACGTTCGCTCAGTTAATCTTGGATCCCGCTCAGACTGAATTAGGAAGGCCCCACTCTGAATGTATGTGCGCACACAGTGCCTTGATACTGCCACCCAGAACAAAACTTATTTCACACAGAGATGAAAAAAATTAGAGGGACCACTACTTACTAATGTACTTTATATCATTTTATACATTTGATTGTTTCACTTTTAATACAATTTATATTCATATATCTTTTGTTTTGGTTTGGTTTTTGTTACATTATTGGATTGTTTCTGTTTTATGTATTATAGTTCAGGTCTTTATCATTATTGGATTGGTCCCAGTTATCCTAAACCTTTCCAGGAAACGAACAGAGTCCAAACATGAGCAGCCTTTCTCCGCTAAACAGTAGCAATATCTTCTACTCAAAATCGAGGAGGCAGCAATCTTCCAAATGATTACTGTACCTACTTATGTAAAAACCCAGAAAAATACTGCTACCCCAAAACTCTGATCCAAATGTGACCCTATATAGACTAACGGTTAATTTCCCAACCCTCCTTACTTCCAACAACCCTGTTTTCTAACTAGCATTTATATAGTACATTTAAAGTGTTACAAGCACTTCACATACATTATCTCAGTCACCCTTATATAAGAGCCCTGTAAGGTAGGCCACAGCATTAGCATTCTGATTCTGACTGCAACTGGGGAGCCAAGATAGAGAATGGGCACTTGCTAGCATCCATACTGAATTTGTGGCTGGGGGTGACATTTGAATCAGGCTCAACTTCTTAGACAATATGCAACTCCAGCTCCCTATAAAGGCTTGCCTTATCAAAGTTTATGTTCACTGATTATCAATTTAGCATCACATCTGACATCCATTTCTGCATGTTCATACATATTGTAACAGAGTTAATGCAAGCCTAGATTCTAATGTCAACTGATTTTAACCATCAATATTTTTCTCTTGGAAATTGGAGCCTATGGTTTCCCTATGAAACAGGAAGACCATGTGTAGACTAAGAAATCCAACACTTATTTGCTTATGACTGGAACAGATTTGCTAGTACAGTCAGGGAACATAGGAAGTTGCCATATGCTGACAAGCGATATGCCCGAAGTTGCTTCGATGCCTGCGGGGGTAGTTCTTTAAGGGCGGGGGAGGGTGCACTCACCCCTCCCGCCGCATTTCCCCCCACTGGCGCTCCATTCTTTTCAAGCCCCTCGGGACGGCAGCGTTCTTCCCTGCCACCCCGTTGTCCTCATCGACCGGAAGTGGCAGGAAGTAACACTGCCGCCCCAACGGGCTTGAAAAGAACGGAGCGCTGGTGGGGAAAATGTGGCGGGAGGGGTGAGTGCACCCTCCCCCGCCCTTAAAGAACTACCCCTGCTGGCGCCGAGGCACCAAAGCACCAAAGCGGCCCGCAGAGCTGAAACGTTTCAGAGGGATTTATAATGGCCTCCGAAACTTTTCAGGCTCAAGCCTAATGCTGACTCATTCCATTGATCCATCTAGCTCAGTACACTGAATGTACACTGAATGGCAGCAGCTCTCCAATGTTACAAGCAGGAGTCTCTCCCAGCCCTACCCAGCTATACCAGAGAGTGAAACTGGCACCTCAGATGTTCTTCCACTGAGCTATGGCCCCATCTCATAAAGGGAATATTATTATTATTTTAATTATTATTTTTACATTTATATCCCGCTCTTCCTCCAAGGAGCCCAGAGCGGTGTACTACATACTTGAGTTTTTCTTTCACAACAACCCTGTGAAGTAGGTTAGGCTGAGAGAGAAGCGACTGGCCCAGAGTCACCCAGCTAGTTTCATGGCTGAATGGGGATTTGAACTCAGGTCTCCCGGTCCTAGTCCAGCACTCTAACCACTACACCATGCTGGCTCTATTCTTACAGCAGACAGTGTTCAAATGCAATCTCCCATCCAAATTCAAAGGCAGACCCTACTTAGCAAATGGGACAATTCATGCTTGCTCCCACAAAACCAGCTCTCCTCCCTCTACCATATATAGATGTCAAGTAATAAGCCTATTAAAAAGTCCAAAAGAATTTAAATATACATACCACACACAACTTTTAAAAAACCCACTATTTTAAGTTTGTATGAGCAGGGGATTGTTTCGCTTTTGTTCTTACTTACACAAGGTTCACAAAACCAATTCTCTCGTTTTTGGCAAGCAGCTAAATAACATTCTGGACATACTTCTATTTCATTCATCTGTAAAGAGAGAGATTAGGTACTGTAGGAATTTTAAGAGTTTGTGACAATTCATTATTCAACCGTATCTTGTAATCCGGAGTAACATGTGAAGCCAGTCAGTTTTCAACTACAGTGATTTATTTATTTATTTTACTAATCTGTGTATCCTGGGACTTATACACATTAATTCATACAAGCTGACCCCCACACAGAGCATCTGCGCGGTTTTTGGGGCCGGCTACCTCTCTCCCCCCCGCCCCAGTCTCTGGCCGGGCCGCCGCCGGCCTCCGCGGCTGGGCCAGGGCCCCCGCCAGCCTCCCCGGGCCCGCCGCCGCCCTGGCCTGAGGCCAGTGGCCTCCATGGCCCGGCAAGGCCCGCCGCCGCCTCTGTCCTCCACCACAGACGCGCCTCAGCCAATCAGGTGTGTCCCTCCGCTCCGCTGCCCAGCCATTCAGCTGGGTTGCCGGGACGCATCCCCACAGAGGCACGTCTACGGGGATTAAATATATAGATTGGTTCCTTGTGGACATGTTAAGATCATGAATATAATTCATACATGAAGTGATAAGAGCATGTTATTTATTGTTCCATATATACATTGGTTGACATCCAGACTAATGCTGTGCTGCACTACCACAAAGAACAAAGTTGCATACATGCAAGAAGACCACATAGCTGAGCAGATGCTCAAAGCTGTGCAACTGCTCATCCTTTCAGTACGCTTGTGCAAGCCTTGCATTTGTACAAGGATAGTGGAACGGGGACTGATAGGCACACTAGCATTGTGCTAGCACAAGAGAAGTTAAGCACACACGTCTGTGAGCTGTGCAGAGCTGTGGTGCTTCGCAATGTTGTTGCTCTAGTAGCAACCTTCTCCAAATCATATGCAAGTTTGCACAACCTGTTGTGCCAATGTAGCACTAGTCTGGAGTGCAAGCTCCTGGTGTAGTGGAATTAGCTAGTGCAACGTCCTTGTGCCAGCACAGCAGTAGTCTGGATGTCAGCCAATATTTATAGCATCTAACCTAGCAGGGGGGAAAGATGAACAAAAAACCTACAGTATGAGTCAGCTGCCAAGATTAATCAAGTTTTCAGAAAATATTTAATTTGATGTAATAGAGTATGGGGTACAGGGACATAGGTCATAATAAACTGTTTGGACATGACACTGTTCATGTGTATAGTTTTCTGTACACATGTATATTTATTTTGTGTATTATTGTACATGCATTCATTTTAAAAGTGAAGCTTAGGGTACAGGTCCCTCAGATAAAGGGTACAGATAGGAATTGTACCACCATGTTAAACATAATATGTGAATAACTGTATGTGTGTACAATGTACACAGACTGGATGTGTGTTGAACATAATGTGTGAATAGGTCTATTGCCTTATTAGAATAAGCTGTCAGTTTTGTAATGAGTCACACCTAGGTACAGGTTTTCAAAATTCTATCCTCTACAAAAAGCTAACAAAGTTGGGCACAGTTGACTGTTGGTGGAGTAGTGTTCTATCAATGTAAGTTCCTGTGGGCCACCTCCAGCCTCAAAGGCAGGGTGCCTCTGAGTACCAGTTGCGGGGGAGTAAATGGCAGGAGAGAGGGCACGCCCTCAACTCCTGTCTGTGGCTTCTAGCAGCATCTGGTGGGCCACTGTGCGAAACAGGATGCTGGACTAGATGGGCCTTGGGCCTGATCCAGCAGGGCTGTTCTTATGTTCCTTTCATTCACAGAAGGAGCCCTGTACTCATGCAAAGGGAAGGATCCTTTGCATTAGCTCAGTGCTCTTTCCATTCATGAAGCAGCTTCTGTTAATTAAGCACCTCTCCACTGGATGCTGGCCACTATTTGTGAATCATGGTTGCTTTGTCATGCAAACGAACATGCTGGCTGACATCCAGACTAACACTACCCCAGCGTTTTCTGACACACGAGGGTAAGGTGCAATTTTCAGAGATCCTTTCCTTCCTTATGCAGCCCTGTTTCTTCAGAAGGCTGAAGAGGGGAAGAAGATCAAAGATACTGTTGCACTGGCACAGTACTAGTCTGGATGTTGGCCCCTGTTACTGAAAGCAATGTCTCTTGCTCTGAATTCCAAATGTTCACTGGGAAGAGAGTAATTTGTTTTTAAACCCTGTTTTTAAACCCGTTTCCCATCTCTCACACACAAAAGAATTTGAATTCTGCATGGCATCTTTCTTAATGAAAGCAATATGACCTATGCGCTTGACTAAATCTCTGACCGCACATATCTCAGCAAAGAGAAGGATGAAGTTCTAACTCATTTGAAAGATTGAAATCACAGTCAAGTATGAGATGGTTCTTTCAACCACGATGCTATGAAAGTTTAATTTACATTTTAATCAATATAGGAAGAAAACTAAGGAATACATACCTCATGCTCACAGATTTTGATTATGACTTTTGCCGTTTGTGTCAATTTGTGATTTCCTAAGGAAACATACAAGTGGAGATGTCTAATCAAATCTCTTTTGTAGTTACAATATTTATGTTTTAATCTAAAAAACAACATTTGAATAGGATTTTTGAAAACTGTCAGTACAAATAGGGTTAATCAGAAATAAGGCTTTCATCCTTTCCTGAACCCAGGCATAACATGGCCACAGGACTTGGGGGGGGGGGAATCCCCACTCCATTTAAACAGTCAGATAGTGTCTCCCCACACACTTTTTAACTTTTTTTCTCACACTAGGTTTCCAATAGTAAACATTTCAGAAGAACACTGATGACCCAGCTGATTATGGAAACAAAAGAACCTGAATATCACATAATTTATCAGACCTAATTTCAAAGGCATAATGGAGGACAAAAACATATACAGGTCAAGTATCACTTATCCGGACTGCTTGGGACCAGATACATTCTGGATTTTGGAATTGTCCATAAATACATACAGTGAAGCAGAACTCTTGTGACAGCCCGTGAGAGTTCCAGCGGCAAAAAACAATGGTGGCGGTGAGGAGCTGGGCGAGCAGAGGCGGCTAGTGGAGTAGGCGGGAGGAGGCGGGACGGCCCAGCCCTGAGGGATGCGGTAGGACGGCCCCGGCCCTCAGGAAGGCGGCTTGACCGCATTTTAAAAGTAAGTTGAGGGTGTGTGTGTGTGTGTGTGTTTTACGGTGTGGTGGCGGGTTTTAGAGCATTCTGGATTTTGGATGTCCTCATAAGGAGTACTTAACCTGTATTACTACCTAAGCAACTGATATCACTTCTTAAACCACTGATATGACAGATCCCAATAGGTAACTTTGAACTAATCTATTTCATTTCAGAAGCCTAACAAAATACTAGAAACTATCTTACAATTGAAACTATTTTGTTCTTTAGTTTTTTCCTTCAAGCCCTTCAATTACTCAGATTCCAAGGCCTTCTTACAACATGCTGAATGGCTGTGCGGTTACTGGCCAACATCCAGACTAATGAAGTACTGGTGTGGCTAACACTGCGCTGGAGCTACAGGAGAGGAATGATTTTTGCCTTAGGGCTGCATGACTTTACAAGTGGGCTTCAGAGGGAAGGGGAGATCAATGAAAGTCATTCCTTCCCCACAGCACCACTGCATCAATGCTTCATTAGTCTGGATGCTGGTCACTGTGATCCAACCTCAGTGTCTAGTCTATCAGGCCTGCACAACATAACACCTTGTGGGCTGCATCCGGCCTGCACGGCTTCTTTTCTAGGCCCACAGGGCCATTCCCACCACTTGCCTCCCTCCTGAGCCCTCCAGAGGGCTCGCTTTCTCCCTGCTTGCTTGACCCGAGCCCCTTGGCTCAGCTGCCGTCGGCCATAAGCTTCCTGGAAATGAGGGCATGCGTGTGCCCTAAATCTCCTGCAGAATGCACACGTGCTATCATTTCCAGGAAGCTCCTGGCTGCCCTTGAACACATAGCTCCGGTGGATTTGGGAGGCAGGATGGGCTTGGGAGAGAGCCACACCTTTACTCTCACACTCCCCTTCATGTACAGAGCGGAGGGTGGGGAGAAAGTAAGCCCCGTGGAGGGCTCAGGAGCAAGAGAGAGGAGAGCAGCAAGTGTCGTGGAGCCCATGAATGCTGCCTCCTCTCCTTCTGGGCTGTTTTCCTGCCAGCCGGGTCTGTGGGAGTCGGGTCGCAGCAGCTGTGGGGATGGGTGGGTGGCAAGGGCCGGGCAGATTTAGCTTTTACATGGGGGTGGGATGGTGTTATTTGCACTGTTTGTAGCTGAAATGCAGTTGGTTGTGCTTGTTTAAAGACCACAGTCCTTTCCCACCCCCCTCGTCAAGCCTGCCCCATCTCTTTTATTGCTTTACTTTCTTTTCCTCTTTCAGTCTCTTAAAGCCTGTACCTGCCATCCGCCCGCCCCCTCTCTCTCACCAAGCCCAGCTGGCCCCATCCTCTTTCTTTTTCTTTCTCTCCCTTTCTCCCTCTCCCAATCTTGTAAAGCCTGCACCCACATCAGTGGGGTTTATTGTGAAGGATCAAAAAGTGTGTGGTAAAGGATCAAAGTGTAATTTATTCAAAAATTCAGAGAAAAACATTTTTCCTTACAAGTGCTCCATGTTAAGTGGGAGGGTTTGTGTGAATAAGCTATGTGAAACCATGGGGGCTTGTATTAATTTTCCTTACAAATGCACTATTTTCAAGTTAGTTTGTGAATTATCAAGAAGGGGTGTGAATCCATGGATCTTCTGCTGGCTTTTTTTTTCTTAAGCAAATGTATTTATGTATTATTAGAATGAAATTCAATGAAATTCATTTCAATTTAATCTTGGCCTGCCAGAACTACAAAAATTAAATGTTAATTAAATTCATTTTATTTTGATTTTTAAAATAATTAATATTAAGTGGTATTTTAATAATTAGTACCCTAAAAATTGACCTCAGCCCCCACATGCCAAGTCATGATTGGTTTCGGCCCACCCGGGTATTTGAGTTGTGGACCCCCTGTAGTATACAAACAATACATTTATCTTCAAGGAACCATGCATATTCTTACCCCCATTGTAAATAATGCAATTGTGCAAAATCCATTTGGCATCAGCCAAAAAAGCTTCAGTGCAACCATACATCTTCTTTTTAACATTCTGGGGGGGAAAGAGTATCAAAATTGTATTAGAAACTGAAAAATATCTTCCAAATCTGGCAGATGGACATTTTTATGTTTTCTTGGTACTGCTGAAGCAATTTTCACATTTTACTTCCTATACATTAATAGAAAAGATCTCCAATATGTAATCAAGGCAGTGTTCAATTAGATAATACCAGCACTATCCTCTCTTACACAAAAAATGAACTCTCACTCAAAGCGTTCTAGCTCTCAAATTAATAAAACTATTAAGGTCAATATGCACTATTCGGCACAATATCATTTATTTGTATATCATGATTTACATATTAAGTATGATTTTTAGACATCTGGAAAAGTTACAGAATGTTTAACCCAAGGGCTGATAAAGTCATTTCTATTTCATATATGGAAACAATGCAGTAGACAGAAAGCTGATTGAACAGAATCAGTTACTTTCCTTTTTAATTGTGGCAATTTAAAATAGTGGTGTTCATAATTACAAATTAATTCTCAAAATTGTGAGCACACTGTAAATACAAAACTCTAAATGCAATTCATCTTGAACAAGGGAAATGAATGGTTTATCCATCTCAATCAAACCCTTGGGGATTCTCATTCTGTGGGTCTCTAAAATCTGCCCTATTCCCCTCAGTTCCACCAAATATGGCCTAGAGTTTGACTACTGGGGTTGGTCACAGATATTTTGAGGAAGAGGACAAGTGTATGACATAAGGTCTCAGTATCACCTTCATACAAATAAGGAAACCTCAATGTGAAGAGGCACAGAATCCATCCTTTAAAAGTCCTGTGTATGACAATTTACACTAGTGAAAAGCAGGTAAAAGCAGCTATACTGCCTTCTGAGAGAAAATCCTCACTTTATATAAGCCGAAGGCAAAAATGGTTTTGAGCAAGGAGAAAATTAGCACAGCAAGGACAAGGGCATTAGATTAATAATAATCAAGTTCCCAGTACACAGTTGTGAATTATGCTACAGTGAGGCAATTGCAAATTCACACAAATGGTGGTCTAGCACAATGAAGAATTAAGTCCAATATTGCTAGTATAGCTAAGCGATTCCATGACATGGAAAGGGGAATAAATAATCATATAAATGAAGTATTGTACTGATTTTAGAAAAAAGCAACAGAATCAATTATGAGCATCATAATGACAGTCTAATAGCACTAAATGGGATATTTCTTTTTCATCAACCAACCTTTTCTAATGTACAAAGGTCCATTGGATGAAAGATGTATTCTGCATAATCTGGATGCTGATCCAGTGAAACTGGCTTTTGAAATGGCTCTGTCTGTGGAAAGAAAAGAAAACAAAAACTAGGGCTGCAACGTTTGTTCAATTAATTGGTTATTTCTATCAATTAAAACACTTTTGACTGACTAAAAAGGTGCCCCAATTAATCTTGCAACAAATGCTTGTTTTAAAAAAACCTATTTTTAATAGATGTATTTATACAGTGGGAAACACAACTTAAAGGCATTCTCTCCTGTTTGAGAAAGGGGAAATCTTATTTTTAAATGATGTCTCTAACATAAATGATGTCTCTTTTTTCTTTTACAGTGCCAACTGCTTTTTGTTTTCTTAAGTTACAGCACTCCAGTGATTTAACTGGTTGCTGTTTTTATTTCTGTTCTTTGTTTGGGTGAGTGGTCCGCCTGCTGGCCCTCCCCCCGGCTGCCAGCATATGCAGAGCTAGGAGCGGAATTACAGGCATAAGGAGCATGATGCTGGTTGGGGGCGAGGGCAGTGAGAGGGGTCTACTCCCCAAGTCACC
This sequence comes from Hemicordylus capensis, assembly GCF_027244095.1. Classification (NCBI taxonomy): domain Eukaryota; kingdom Metazoa; phylum Chordata; class Lepidosauria; order Squamata; family Cordylidae; genus Hemicordylus; species Hemicordylus capensis. The sequence continues at coordinate 32,718,168 of NC_069660.1, read as the reverse complement.
TCTGTCCCCGTAGAGGTCGTTGCATGCAGAATCACCTATCTGTTGCTGCCTGCAACTTTAGCCACCACAGGCAGCTGTGCTGTGGGAAAAGTGAGGGGCCTCCCCTTTCAGGAAAGCAGCTCTTCCTTTGGGGGGAGCTGAGAAGAAGGTGTTGATGCTGCTAGCCCAGCCAGCCAGATCCTTCTCTCCATCCTCCCCAATCCCTATTGGCGGTGCAAACCCCATCTGAGACTGAGGAGGAGCAAGAGAAGGTTGTTCCTGGACCTTTTCAACCCTGGATGGAAGGCGTGGTGGAAGAGGCGGCTGTCCACAGCAGGAATCAGCAACCCCAGTAGTACCACCACCACCACCACCACCACCAAAATGGACCAGGTCTGACAGCAGCATGCTGTCTTTAAGCTTTCTTTAAGCTCCACCAAGGTGACCCTACATGTGCTGTCTCCACTCACTGCAGGGCAGGTCAGCAGGGTAAGGACCTTAAATGTCTTGGGATATCAGCAATGATGAGGAACTTGCAATGTCATCACGCAGGAGTCCTTGCTCCTGCTGGCAGCGCCAGGCCACCTGGTGTGCCCTTGACTACCGGTGGCAAAGCATGCGCTCCTGCTCTCAAGTAGGGGACGTTGCCAGTTGCACAATCAGAGTCTTTGTCTCATCATCGGGGAGATGATGGTTCTGGAGGACCAGCCACCTATGTAGTGGAGGACACCAGCTGCTCCAACTGCTTGTCCCCGAGTACCAGATCCTTTCACGTACCACCTTCACCAGGCAGGTGGTGCCCTCCCTGTACCAGGAATGCAGGGAGGTCGTGTCAGAGCTGCTGGAGTCACAGTGCCTGACACTAGTGTGCACTTCACTACAGATCTGTGGACAAGTCATAGTGAGATGCACGCTGCTTTCCTGTCCCTTACGGCACTCTGATGGGCAGGAGAAAGAGGGGACATCTGCTGCTGCTGTGACAAGCTCCTCCCATGTGGCAAAGCCCAGGTGAGCTGTGCTACATATGGAGCTGCTGGCCACTGGCCACACAGCAGATAAGCTGTTGGAGGTCATCAGACACCAGGTGGAGAAATGGCTGGCCAGGTAGCCAAACCTTCACTGAGGGTTCCTGGTCACCAACAATGGTGCCAACCTTGGTGAGGGCAGCCCATCAGCTGCACTTTGTGCCCATATGTTGTATGGCACACATTCTGCATCCTGCCGTGATGGACACACTTGGCCTCAAGGAGGCTAAAGACAGGAGATGTTAAGGCCTGCCTACTGAAGGTCCTCCTGCCGCCATGGCTGCTCTTGTGGACAAGTGCCACAAAATAGCAGGCCACGTCCACTGGAGTGAGAAGGCTAGGCAGCTGCCTCGGGAAAGGCAACATGAGCTCCGCTACTGAGTGCCTGATCCCTCAGAATGTTCAGACCTGATGAAACTCCAACTTTCTCTTGCTCTAGCACCTGCAGTAGCAAGAGGCAGCTACTCACTCCCTAGCAAGGAAAGTGTGGCTAGGGTGTGTACAACCTGTCCAAAGCAGACTGGACACTTATGAGGTTGTGTTGACACTCTAGCCGTTCCTTGTTGCCATGAACAGCTTGTGTGTCAAGACAGCAACATTGAGCCAGGCTTTGCCTGCAGTTTTTCTCCTCAATAAGCCAATGGGTGAGCTCCAGATCTCACTGACCATGGGGGAAGTACATACCCTGGCAGGTCAGTTAAGGACTGGAGTGATGGAGCAGCTCAGCAACACTTTGTGACAATCAACAGAGCATGTTTTGTCCTGCCTATGTAACCCAAGGATGCAGGGCAATGCTGTCACTTCTGACGAGCTGCCCAGATAGAGACACCTCTTGATTCAAGAGGTTAGGCAGGCCAAAGAGAGGAGGCTGGGTTGGAAACAGGAAGATGCTGGAGTGCCTGCTGCTGTGCACTCCATGCCCAGCAGCATCACCACCACTTCCTGGGCCAGCAGCTTGGTGTTCCTGGCAGTGCCAATACAACCAGCAGTTCCGCCAGGGCGTTCCACCCAGTGGTTCACACACGGGTTCCTTGGTGCCTTGCCAGGGGTACAAAAGGAGCCAACCAAGCCCCATGGCACAACGGAGTAGTCTGTTCTGCAGTACCTGCAAGAGCTGGTGGTGCCAGACCCAGAGATGGAGACAATCCAGTTTTGGGCAACCCCACTGATCCAAAAATATTCAAAAAATATTATAAAATTGCCTGATTGCCTGACTGTTTTGTGGGTTGGTTGGAAGGTAGCACCCATCATGCCCTACTGCCCAACCCACTTTGGTGTCCCTAGACACTACCCATGGGAAATAAATGGGGTGGTTCAATTCCCCATTATTCCCTATGGTGAATCAGTTTGAACTGGTTCAACAAATGAACTGGACCAGCTGGGCAGTTATAGTCAACTAGTTTGTGAACCAGCAGCCTGATTTGGATACAAACTGAACCAAGGAAACTGGTTCTATGCACATCCCTAGTTTATGTATCGGACCTTACACATTGCCTAATTTTGACATATGTAATAGGAGACTGAGTACAGATGACTTTTTAAGGATGTCAAACTGATTGTACTCTTGCCTATCTTATTTTTCCTATCTTCTCCCATTGTTCCATTGCTTCTCCCAATGTTCTAGCAGTACTGATAAAATATCAGTTCAATACTGCATGATATGGAAATCATACCAGACAATGACATTTTAAATTTGATATCTTTTATCACAGGGGTTCTCAAACATTTTGATTCTTTTTGATAAATATATTGTCATGCAAACCATCCTCACCCACCCCACTCGGATTAAAGCCACTGATTTGATTAAACAGAGATAAATAACACACATTATCTTTTAATTAGAAGAATGAGCTTGCTTACTCCTGTTTTGTTTTTCACACCTGGGCTTTAGGTCCGAGACTGCCAATCTAATTTCAAGCTTCAAGTTTATTTTTGATCAGTATTTGCTCTTTATAGTGGCAACTGCTGAGAACTCTGATTCACACAAGTATGAAGGTAACCAGTATTTTCAAAGCTTTCTCAATTTTTGTACTCAGCTTGCATACTTATCCAAATCAAAATATAGGAAGAGACATCATCAAGAACTTAAAGTGGTCCCAAAAGAGCTGCTCTAAAAGAACAAAACATGGACATGAAGACAGGATCTAACAAACTCTCTGCTCCTCACAAAGCCAAGCAGGCATGGCAGCAGCATTTCTTTGGTCAATGAGCCAGAAGAGAATTCCCTCGCAGGAGACTCCCCTCTCTGAATAACAGTTGTGGGGGAGTAACAGCAGGAGAGAGGGCATGCCCTCAACTCCTGCCTGTGGCTTCTAGCGGCATCTGGTGGGTCACTGTACGAAACAGGATGCTGGACTAGATGGGCCTTGGGCCTGATCCAGCACACATTATCTTTTCTTATGTTCTTATGAGACACTTGCTAGGGATAATGTCCTAAGCGGGAACTTTCTTCCATCCTGTTGGCCAAAAGAGTGCCACTGTTGTGCCTACCCTCAGCTTTGTGAGTGGTGGAAGAACCAGGTGATTGTCAACTTCTGTCTCCCACTGATGTCTCAAAGATGTCAGGTAAGACCCCTGCCTCCAGTCAGCTCTCTCCTGACCCCCTTTAAAGTTGCTTGCAACCCCAGCTCCCCCATCGGGCTCCCAAAACACAGTTTGAAAACCCCTGTCTTATAACAAACTTTAGACTTTCCAACATTTGGGCCATGAACTAACAAAATAGTTCATTATGAACCCCACTGCCCATTGAGATCATCAGGAGAGGTCTGTCTGCATTTGCCACCGGCTCGTCTGGTGGCTACTCAGGGATGGGCCTTCTCCGGTGCTGCCCCCGAGGCTTTGGAATGCTTTCCCGAGTGAAATAAGAGCCTCCCCATCTCTGACAATTTTAAAAAAGTCTCTAAAGATGCATCTGTTCACCCAGGCTTTTAACTGATACTGTTTTGATTGTTTTTAATGTTGTTTTAGAATATTGTTGTAAAAATTTTAAATTGTTGTGTTTTAAATTTCTGGGTTTTGTTTTTAACTAATGTTTTAGTGTTGTTTTTGTCTTGTTGTAAACCGCCCAGAGACATAGGTTTTGGGCGGTATAAAAATATGTAAAATAAATAAATAAAATAAAATAAAATAATAAAATGGAATTGGGGCTTTTCTGGTAAGGCAAATTGGTGGATCCAGATATAACCTCAGACCTCTGCAGTGAAAAGCCTGCACATTTGCAACCTTCTGAATTGTGACCATATCTTTTTAACTAATAGCAACAAAGCTGAACTGCTAAGATTGTTACCAGCACAGTCAGTCAATGAAACTTTGTGTTACCAGCATTACGAGTCAACACAGAAACAGATGGGAAAGGACAGAAACGCAATCATAAAGCCATTTTGAAGAAAAAGAGACAGAAATATATTTGTCTCCTATATTTTTGTGTACGACGTATTAAATTCATCGTATTAAATTCCAAAACAACTCTTTGTTCACCTAAAGAGCTACAGTGGCATGATTTTCTATGCTTGGAACTCCAAAACTATGGTCAAAATCTATTGACCAGAACCTCCAGTGAAATTACATTTCATCCCAGTTTGAATGGTAAATTACCCTCATTTTCAGAGATTGCAAGGCGGAGGAGGGAAGGGAACCACAGTTGTTCTACTATACATTACCTACAGTAGGAAGTTAACCAGGATGCTGCGTATGTACGGTAGTTAAAAATCCAAAGACTGAATTATACAATCAAATAATATAGAGTCATGTATTAACACACATTGTCCTTACCCCTGGCTGTTTCATTTTCTGTAGTGCAAACTTGAGCAAGTAGGATAGCTGTTCAATAGTGAGCATTGTCATAGCTTTACTCTGTGTTTCTATGCATTCTGCTACAGTAATTTTCTAAAAATGAAGATTAAAAATAAATAAATCAGCAAAACATGTGGAGATGAGTACCCTAACATCCCTTCATTATTGTGGAACATGCAGAATACTGTCACATACAAATATCAATCCTGAAATCTGTTTTCCCTTCAGGCATGCAGGACAATGGCAACTGTCCTGGATTCAGGAAATGAATTAGATCACAAACTAGCACTCCCAACAGGGAGCTTATTGAGCCACTTCCGAAGAAGGAGGAAAATCAAGAGAGAAGATGCTTTTCTGGCAGTTTGACTGACCCCACGAATGTCAATGAATTATGAAACTGGAGACCAGTATGACTGTGCTGTTGGCCAAATCTTGCTTCCTTTCTCATCCTTTCTAGAGAGTACAGAATTTTGTATTTATCATCACAGATTTGTGTCTCAGGAAAGAAGATGATGAGTAACAAAACTGCACATAATACAGAAAAATCCTGCTAACTATAGGAGAGAATGGAACCTGTGCTGAGTGACAATAGCATAATTCCCTGAAAAATAAATTGCGTACCCTGGCATCCTTAATTTTAAATCTTACAGCTTTTAAAATGTGAGAACTATTTTTCTATCTCAATGAAAATGTAAACACAGTTTTGATATTGTAACAACTAACAAATTATGTAGGAGGGTCAGTATTTATTTCTCTCTTAAATGTGTAGGCCACCTCAAACTTCGGTTTTTGGGCAGTTTACAACAACATAACAAATTAAGGATTATTAATTAACTTGTATGCATCTTCTCCATTACTTTCTGTGTTATCATTCTGCCACTGTTTTGTTCCTTACACTAGTAACGTCAGTAACTTCATACATACAATAACTAAGGCCCCATGCACACTTACTGCTAGTGATCTGGAAGCTACTTCTCTATGATGTCTTTCCACACTGATTCAGAAAGGATACAGAAAACAGATGGGCTGGGCCAACCCTTTAGCCAGTTGATAATCAGATAGGCAGGAACCATACAACTGGCCGTGCTCATATAGACACTGAAATGTTCAACAAAATATTATGGGATGATACTGCATGAAAGCTGCTATTATCACACTAGGAGAAAGTGTGAATGGGGCCTGGGAGACAAAACACACACAGAGCACACTTTCTCTTCCCGCCCCACAATAGCACTTAAAATGAGCACAGAGAACGCAGATGATCAAGATAATACTGCTGAAGGAAAAACTACTTGCCAACATTCTGTACAGCAGAAAGCTGATGTCAGAGACCCACCAGGGCTGCCAAATAGGTGGCAACTGTGCGGATGCCATGTTAAGTCATTGTGCAACTGCCTTGTTGCACACCACCACTGGGGGTGCCTGCCACATGTGCAGCAGCTCTGACAAGTCCCTAATCCTGGTGTTTCGATCCATAGAATGACAGTCACTGAATTGATATATATTATTAAAAGTCAAGCATCTGTATATTATTCCTTCTCTAACGCTGCAAGAAGTGAAACTCGATGGAAAAGAACACAAGTTCTAAGATGTGGGAAACAAGTTATCAATGAGACAAATATGCACCTCATTACAAACTAACCTCACATTCTGGGCAAAACCAATCCCCCTCTGGCTCCGCTGTCAGTTTCAGACACTTAGCGTGATAAACCCGAGGGCAGAGTTCACAGCAGAGGACTTGGCCTTCCCGATGACAAACCCAGCAATAGAAATCATTCCGTCCATCCTGCGGTACAACATCAACAGGGTCTGTGGTGAGTGGCTGCTTCATATAGTAAAACGGACCATGTCTTAGTTCTGACTGAAATGTAGGCAAGAAAGACAGGTTTGGTTTCAAAACAAATTTGCATTTTCAAATAAATAAACAATTAAATAACTAAATAAATAATTAAATAATGATGATAATAATAATAATAATAATAAACATGACCAAACAGTCCCCACCAGTATTACAGAATTCAGCTCATGTTTACATGCCTTTGAAGACATGTTTACATTGCCTTTGAAGCTACACATATCCTCTGAGGCAAGAGCAGTTGTCCCACCTCAGATGTTTTGAAGCACCTTAATTAAGAGAGAAAGTGAAAGAGAGAGAGAGAGAGAGAGTGAGAGTGTAAGTAATGTGTGTCTGCATTTAAAAAGTGTGTAGTGGTGGTGTTAAAAAGAAAAACATGTACATCTTTGTAATAACAAAGTGACTTGACAGGTGCCAGGACTTGTCTTGAACAGCTTGGGTTTCTCTTGTTTTTCCCACCATCAATGTCCATGTGATGTTCTGTTGTCAATGTTTGGGCTTATCATCATCCATTACACAGAACAACTGATGCCCCCTGGCAGATGTTAGCAGTTAATTTCAGCTAATTTACAAATGGGACTACCCAACAGGTGAATGAGTTTCTAATACACATGGGCATTAATTTCTTTAGAAACACAGAGGCTGAATGCAGATGTAAACATTTTGGTCCAATAAGTCATGCTTCATTCAATTGGGAACAAAACCATGAGTCTGTGCACCACCCATTCTCCTTTCTTCCTCCCTTTGTGTGCCTGACTACTTTGAAAGTATACTGGTTTCTTAAACCATAGTCTCCTACAACATGCGAATGTGGAAATTCTGGCTAAAGCACTCCATACAAACCACGATATCAAACCATGGTTTGATCCTGGTTTGTATGAGTGTTTAAAGCAGAGTTTCCAAATTTTGGAACTGGTCATGTTTGCTTCAAAGGCAGCATCTAACACAAACATACACACCCCTCTACCGAGCTCTGCTTTGAAATTAAAAATAAATAGTTATGAACAAGTTGAAACCTGTGGGACAGTGAAGGATGTGATGGGGAATATGGAAGGGGACTGGAGAAGCACTTCCAAGGGATGTGCCAAAACATGATTTGGCTGTCCAAATTGCTGGCACCTCCCATTAAATTTGAAGTCTTACACAGCCCCTTTAAAGCAGAGAGCAGGTCCGTACTTGCTCCTCCTTCACTCATCGCCATCCCGGTGCTCTCCTCAGCTATGCTCATGGGCCAGTAGAGTGTCTCCCAGCTGCCCCTGCATACACATGGCCTCTGAGCACACACAGAGGCCATTTGCGTGACCAGCATGGTTGCTGACCACGCAAATGGCCTCCATGCATGTGCAGAATCCATGTGTGTGCCAGTGCCATGCAGGGGCAGCTGGTAGATGTCCCACTGGCATGTGGGCATAGCTGTGGGGAGCGCTGGGGTGACAGTAATGGTGGCAAGCAGAGGAGGAGCAGATACAGACCTGCTCTCTGTTTTAAAGAGGCTAAGACCTCACATTTAAAGAGAGGTGCTGGTGATTCGGACAGCTGAATCACATTTCAGCACATTCCTACTTCCAACTACTGAAGACACTGTGAACTCTGCTACAATTGTCAGAACCTGCCCAGCTCCTTCAACAGAGAGATATATTCACATTGCCCTGTTTTGTATATGTCAGTCTCTTTAAATCACATTAAGACTCTCATCCTTCCAGATTTATCACTTTATTGCAACATAAAAGCACCTCAGAATTGAATTACTAGCAAAGAAAATGATAAATCGTAAGAATAATTATGATCATTGTGAGGATTATTTTTTCCATTGGTCAACCTTCACCAGAAAAAAAATCAAACTTGTTCATTCTTGTAGCATCACTTTGTCACATACACATCAGCATCCAAACATTTGTATATGACCACATACTTAAAATGAGTTCATATTTAAAGATGAATTAGCAGAAAAGCAGTGAACTATGCAAACATTTGCAACAATTTTTTTAAAGGTACACTCTCTCTACAAAATCCTGTGACCTATCTGTAAATGCATGCCATTTCATACTCATGGGGTAATATTCAGATTAGTTACTCATGACTAACCACCACTAAAATTAATCAGACAAGCTAGTCATGACTAACTAAAGTCTCATTAATTTCAGTTTTGTCATGGAACTTTGCCAATGATTTTCAGATTTAATATTTTTCTTTAAAAGCAAGGCATTTTTATGGGCACAATTGGACCAACTCAACAGATCATCAATTACCTCCTGAGAAAGCAATGTGCCTACATCAAATTTTTGTGGGGGAAATTTTAAAAGCAAAATGTAATTTGGTACTTAATTAGATGCTGTCAAAACTTTCTGTATAACTATGTAGAAATCAAACATGTAGAAATACTTGAAATTGGGTTATTTTGAGCTTTTCCTTCCTTTAATATCTTCATGACCACAGAAAGCCATTCTGTATGTTAAAAACAACCGTAAGGGGAAAAAACGAAGCATTAAAGATTCACTGCTCCTTATATCTAAACCCTCAACTCTAAAGAAAAGAAAAGCTTTAACACCTCTGCAATTCCACCAGTGCATGCCTATACCCACACCCAACAAACTGGGTAAGATATATTTTACAAAAACTGTGAAGGCTTATCATCGTTAACAAGGAACCACATCCATGCTTAAGAAGTTACTATTACAGTCCAACATGAAACTGTTCACAAGTAGTCTTCAAGTATTGTCCAACAGTGTAGTATCAGAAACCTACAACTGGTCCATTTCTAATATAAGTAGAACAGTGACAAAAAAACAGCACTGCGAAATAAATAGCACTGGTGTGGCAACAGAGTAATAAATAATCCGGACTGCCAAAAAAAAAAAAAAAGCAAAAGATAGTGTGCACATGCCAAACTGTCTGTATTTAAATTTAAGTGCCCTCATTGCTCCAATTAGGGGCAATTCTCTAGTGGAGTTGTGACCAAAAGCTTGCTTCCCATTCACAACCTGGGGCCTCCACAAAACACCTCAGCTAAAGAGAAGAAATACCACACCTGAGACTTAATATTTCCAATATTTTCCAAGGTAGAAAATCCAACAGACAACTACAGATTCTTACACACTCTCAGCCTTCTTTATATTAGTGAGAATTCGTAACAAAATCTGCTTAAATCATTTGCATTTCAAATGTATTTACCTAATCAAAAATTGTTTAACGAGTTCCTGAGTAATTGGGAGTTCTCGATTCTCAGTACTGATTCATCTCAAAATGAATGACTGTGTAAAAAATTACACTGTTATACAGGAAGCATGCAAAACATAGCAGAATTTCCATACAGGCATGAAATCTGTCAATAGCAATTCGTGATAAGTGATCTTCCTAGAATTCCATGTCCAAATAAACAAGGTATACTAACTATGAAAATCCTCAATTTACTGCCTCTGGCATTCTTCCTAGTATAAAGAAGTCCTAACTAAATCACAAAGGCTACATCCTACTCTGTTCTCTAGGTCTGTGTGTGTGTTGTATGTTGGGGATTCAACTGATCAAGTCAATACTCTCCAAATCACAGCAGCTGCTGAACAGTAGCTGAAACAACAGAGGTACACTACCAGTGTGATTTCAATCCAGAATCATTTGAATGGTCAAAAACTTCAGGAGTTAATAGTAATTATGACAACACCGGTTCATGAAAGAGAGTTCCCATGACAAATTCTACTTGACTACTATTAGGACCATGGTTCCCAATCTGGGGAGCCTCCAGAACTTGGTTTTTGGGGGGGGGGGTTTTGAGAGATATGTGACTGTCCTGGAGTCACTCAGTGAGTTTCATGGCTGAATGGGGATTTGGACTCAGATCTCCCCAATCCTAATCCAACATTCTAACCACTACACCACACTGGCTCTCATTTGCTGAACTACAACTCCCATCAGCCCCAGATACAATTTACTGAGGCTGGGGATGATGGGAGTTGTAGTTCAGCAACATCTGGCGGACCCCAGGGTGGGAACCACTGCTATAGGAAACAAGGCAACCGTATGCTAATTACTACTGCTGTTGCTCTGCTATAGAGGTATTATTCTTGTAAGGACCTACACCAACAATCAGCATATCTGATTACCACCAACAGTATACCAACAATTAAAATGTTAATACCATGTGTCAGACAGTGTTCTCTTCAGTTGACTACAGAAGATGGCTGTTTAGCAGAAAGACTGCTAACATTTCAATCTCCTGCTTTAAAGAAAGAATATAGATCTTTGTTTCTGCAAAATAGCTCAGATTTTCAGAGTATTCATATATCACGTAAGTTTGCCAGCAATTAAACTAAGCCTAACCAGAACCAAACAGTGCTTGACATATTTACAGAGCCATGGCTTTTCTGGAAAATGTTGAGTAGGAAAAATTTCTGGAATCCCCCCCATGCAAAATTCTCTTCATTTGCATAAAATTTGCATTAATGTTCTTCTCAGAAAAACTACTAAACAAATTATCCTAATGCCCTAAATAGAGTGATCTGATTTGGCATGTTATTTAACCCATTTATACAGTTAGAAACAAACAAATCACCACCTAAACCATATTCGTTTCCTCTCACTGTATCTCTAAGGTTTTTGAAGCAGCCAAATAGAAATGTTTTGAAAGCGAAAATATTATATGGAAAAATAAAGTACAGGGAAATTTTCCAGAAAAAAATCCACCCCACATCTCTGCTCACTTATAATAAAACTTAACTCAGGGTGCATTCAGCAGTTAGAGATTTAACCACACACTTTGGATGAATTCAGCAAACATACAAAGACCACACACACGTGATCTCATAAAGCTAGTAACCACAAACCTACTGGTATTCTATAAATAATCTCTACCTGAAAAAAAGGTGGGCAGAGCTGCATGATGCCCAACTTTTCAACTGGTAGCTATGATCATAAGAATACTGACCAGCACCCCACATACACTGTATGTGTAAAAAATAGAGACATAACAACACAGAAGGTAGGAAGGCCAAACAGGAGATAAATTCCCCCTGCCCCCAAACCACAAATGCTACAACTATCGGGTAACTGCAATGTCACTATTGAACATATGATTGCTCCATGGTGCAGTGAGTGAAAACTGCTACTACAAAAATTGTCCAACAATTAACAAAGGTTAAGGATGAACCAGCGGTGAAAATTCAATACATATAGGAAAACTGTTGAATTAGACCCAATGTTTGTGTCATCTACATTTACCAGAGCAGTGATTATTACTAATAGAAAAACCGATAAGGTATTTTGAATGAATTTAGGTAATGATTAACAATTCATAGAATGATAATGTAGAAAACCTTCCACATTTTATATTTATTCGCCTAGAACTATTGAGTTAACTAATAAGCAGAAATATCAGCAATTCTAGATTTGCCTCATTAGAATTCCCTTAGTAAATTTATATACAATGTAACAGGATTGTGCATTAGACGAATTTATTTAATATACCAATACAAAGGAATCCATGGGAACAGTAGCATGGAAAGGAAGTGAAGCTATCTTAGCACACATATCCTCCCTCCAGGAAGATATCAACAATCCACTTCTTGGTAAGTAAAGGTCAAAAGGTCAGTAGCACTAGAGGGAGCACTTGCTCCAATGCTACCCAGCCTAGGTCTACAAAAAGAGCAAACCAGTCTACCAGCATGGCAGCACTGAACAAGGCTGCCTTTGGGAGTGGGACAAGGACCGGAGAATCAAGTCACTTACTGTGAGAATTACAGATGAAGCAACAATTAGAGTGGGTGTGAGGGCCAACAAAGCAACATCATATTCCCTGATCCCCATAGCCTGAGCTTGGTCTTACTTCCATCAAAATTGCTGGTTACTGCTTTGCTAAAACATCATCTTCAAAATTCCTGAAGAACAACCACAGGAAAAACGGAAGGAAAAGGAATCTGCCTTTTGTCCATCCCCTGCCCAGTTATCCAGCTTTCTCCTCCACAGCGAGAGCCTCACGTAGCAGCAAGGAGCTAGCAAGTGGTCTCAGTGTACGAATGGGCAGTGGGGAGGACAGAGGGCAGTGCAGTCTCTTCCTTTACCCCATACACAGTCTGTCTACCAAGTTCTTATCTGTATTTCAGGCCCAGCAGGAGTGGAGAAACACCCAGTGCTGCTCTAACTCCTTCTGGTGGCCTCTCTACTGTCCTGGACATAGACGCTTTCGGCAATACAAGCTTTCTTTCTGGTGTGCCAATAAAAAGAGTAGCATTCAAGTACTCAGGGCAGCAATCTTAATTGTTTCTAAAGCAGAGACCACTTGGGGGGGGGGGCACACCAAAAAAACAACCCTTCAGTGGGAGAGCCATTTTCCAATGCACTGACTACCATGAATGCTGCACTTTTCCCAGCACAGGGGGAAACAGCTTTTATGAGAAATCGAACCCTGTCCAGCCGCATAACCAACTTGGAAAACATGCACAGAGCACTGAGAATTGGAGGTTTTCCTAGCACTTACCCCAAAGGGCACCACGGAGAAAGTACTGGAAAGGATTACACTTCCCAGTGCTCCATGAGCACCTTCCATGACAGCATTGGGGTTCAAAATGGCTCAAGTTTCTCTTAAAGGAGCCTCAGTGGTACTGTGGAGTCACCTCCATGTAGTGCCATGAGGGTGCCAATAAAGAGTGTGGCATTCAAGTACTTAGAAGCACACAGGAGGGAAAATGACCATACCAACAGGTAGGAAGGAAGGCAACGGTGCAATGACAGTTTATTGAAGAAGTAGATCATGATGCATTTTGAGTGAAAACTCTTCTTCAGGGGACTACAACATGTAAAATAGAGCAAAGAAGGAGTAATTATTAAAGTAACTATTAAAAGGTAGATAAAAACAAGCCATAATTATGACCTTGAAAAAAGGGAATATGATGAACCTCAAGTGCAAAGACAAGGAGCCAGGTCTCACGGTCAGTGAGACCCAGTTTGTAAGAGTGAGCGGGCATACGCCCTGCTCGTATGCACAAGAGCAGGGCGGGAGCCCTGGGCGGCTGGATCAGCCGCCTCCACAACTGCCAGCTCCATGACAGAGCCGGCAGGGGCTGGGGAGTTCAGGGGCCGCGCAGCCCCCGGAAGCTCCAGTATGCCCTGAGCGAGTGCGCAGGGCATACTGGGGAGACCCCCGAGCTGAGAGGCTGCTTTTCAGGTTACCCGCTCAAGAACCACCGGGCTCACAGCGGAGCCCAGTGGTTCTCACGATTATAGAAAATCCGGCTAGCGGAGGCTAGCCCGATTTTCTACAGTTGTGTGAATAGCCTCAAGAGGTGGTAATAAATAATTTCTGTGAAAGAAACGAACAATTTAAAACAGTATAGCAAACATGTTTAAACTAACTGAACCAAAGTTATGATAATTAGCTTCTTCTCTGATTTTGTTACATTGTTTAAACCTGCCAGTTTGTATGCGAGAAGCTATTTATAATCTGTGATTTAGTTAATATAAATATTTTTGTTTGAACTTATTATTTTTGTTTGCAAGAAACTATTTATCATAACTTTGGTTCAGTTAATTTAAATCTCTTTGCTCTACTGTTTTAACTTGTTAGTTTCTTTATTTACCTTTTAACAGTTCTTTTTATAATTACTCCTTCATTGTTATATTTTACATGACGTAGTTCCCTGAAGAAGAGTTTTCATTCAAGTACTTAGAGCAGCTCCATATAGTACCAAATATTTGGTTTCACGCATTCCTAATGAACAATTAGTCAGGAAATCAGAGTCAAAGGGAGATTCCATTGGCTCATGGGTCTTGCGATGAAGAATACTGACTTATGGTCTGATAGAAAATATGTGGGAGCAGGGAGAACTATGCCAATTTTTTCTCTTCTCTTTTTGCTCTCTGTCTGTTTAAGTAAGTTCAGTACTAGCAGCATTGTTGAGGGGGTGGGGGTTGGGGAGAAAGTATATGTTAAATATAAACATGTGATTGGTCAACACTAGCACTTGTTCAACAGGTTTTTAATTCTGTTTAACTACAAAAATGGCACTTTAATAGACTTCAAGTTCATTGAAATATCTTGAAATTAAAAATAAAATAAAAATTTTCATTTTTTGTTTCCCCTGCAACCCAAGGAGGACCCATTATCACAAGCAGTGGTACTGCACCAAGGAAAGAATAGAGCACTTAGTCATCATCATGGGGTTAATATACCAACACCACATCAAATCCACGACTTCTATTACCTGCTCTTTATTATTACTGTTCAATAAACCAGGTTTCTTTTTCTTTTTAATAGGGCTTGTTGAGGAGTCTTCTGGGGAGTGACCATTAGAAGAGTGTGGAGGACTTGGAAACTTCCTTTTTTGTGCTGTACGTTCAGCAGAGCCAGGATCTATAACAAAAATTACAGCAACATTAAGAACCCTTAACAAACCATCTGGAACTAGCTGGGCCAGGCCCAGAATATCTGCGCCTCTAGTTTCCCCTGCCCGCCCACTGCCTATTTCTTTTCCTCCCGCCGCCACCATTTTTCTCTCCCGCCCCCTGCCGCTGTTTTGTTTCCCGTCTCACCCGCCTGACCGCTGGTGATGACACTTTCCTCTCCCCCTGCCAGCAGCTCGTGAGAGCTGCCACACATGGAATTAGCAATGGGTACGCCATATAAAGATAGATGTTTGCTGCTAAGGTAGTCAAGGCAGAGAACTTCTATTGTTGCTTTTTAGAATTGTAACATATGGAGCATAATAATGAGGATAAAAATGCAGGAAAGACAGAGCCATAAACGCTCTCTGTCGACAGAGCCATGAACGCTCTGTCGACACAGGCTACTTTTACTTGTATTATAAGAAAATCTACCTTTTCTGCTTGGCCACATTCTTAAAGGCCACATTCTTAAAGTCAAGATATGTGTCAAACAAGTTGACAAATGTGTGTCAAACAAACTGACAAATAAGTTTTAAACTTAGTGTAGCTCTAGAGTCTTAGTGTCAATAAAGCTATTTTGTCAACTACACAGCTGTCTTTCATCAAGCTACCAGGAATCAGCCTAGACAGTACAGAACAAAAGCTAAGCAGACAACCATCACACCTCATGGAAGTTCTAGTATATTGCCATGAAATGGCACTTTTGAATCATTGTTCTTGTGGAAGAGACATATTCAATTCAAGTACCATTGCTAGTCACAAGTGTGGTAATGTCAACAGCTAAAAATAAATAAATGTAGAGAGAATAAAGTGACTCAATTCTCCTGTTTGTGCATGATCAAGTGCTCTAGCAAAGATTCTGCTGACAACACAAAGTATGCCTCTGGAACAGAGATGAATTTAAAGATTACATACTATTCACTATCCAGTGAAGAATATATCAATTAGTAATCCAATGTGGAATCTGTGATTTCTAGTAGGCAGCAGGGGTCACCCTAAATCCTTAGCATCCAAAACAAATACACAGTCTACCAGCGGGCATACAGCAATCTAAATTATTCTTCATATGACAATTTTCGTACACTATCACTTATGTACAGGGGGAAACATTAAAACGTTTAGCAGGCACACCCATCTTTTACTATTTGTACAAGAACAGATACTGAGCACACATCCACTAAGACCTGTTTGGAGGAATAAGCAAGCTCATTACACGCCTCCCAGCAGCTTTTGCTCATAGTTAGACTCACACTACCTATTTACCACAGGCAGATTTAATCCAAACCAAAAGGCCCACATAAAGCTTAAGCATTATGTGAGCCTTCCCAAGATAAAAGGCAGTTTTGTTTTAAAGGTTTTTGTTTTTAGGATAGGGACATATCAAATGCTCTAGCCAGAGTCTAGATTTTAACAGTTATGGCCTATATTTCTTGGGAATATGGCTCCAATAGGATACACAAATAACTTGTTCAACATAACATAATCAACTTGAAGGTCATGTAAGTCAAAGATCAGTAAGTAAACAGTTATTGTGAGACCAAAGAAATTAAAACCATAACATATGGTCCTAACTTCTCCTTGCTTATGATGCATCGGCACCCAGTATTATACACTACTCATGTTGCTGATTTATAAGAAACCAGAAATTCATCTTAGCGATTTGAGAGAACAGGATTATCAGGCAACAAAACTGCACAGTTCTTCTATGAAACACTGTAGAGATCTGAGTTCCTGCCACCATGATGCCTGGAAATTTAATCACAGAACCTGAGCCAGGCAATGGACAGATGCAAGTAGGGGACAGCAAGCAAGGCAGGGGAGGCTGCTTCCTCCTCCTGCTTGTGTCCGCCCATCACCTGGTTCAAGCAGCTGATGGATCAACATGAGGAGGAGGGGGAGGAGGGGGAGGGAGAACGAAAGCAAGACTTGGAGGAGGGTTGGAAGAGGAAAAAGCAAACAGGCTGTAAGGATTGGAGAAATCGCTGTTGTTGCTGCCACATGGCTTAGTTTGTGGCAATCGATTTACTGTTATCTGCCTGGATGCTTTGTGCAGCAGGGCAAAGGAAGGGTGCAGAAAAGGGAAAGTGAAGGAACCAGAGAAGGGAGTATCTGGTCTGAATGGGCTGGAAGTCAAGGCATGGGGGCTCCAAGCTAGAGTGAGGAGAGAAAGAGGGAAGAGAAGGGACTTCCAGGCTGAATTCTTGGTGAGAATTCTTCTCAGCCCTCAGGTGAGCAGTTGAACAAGGGGCAAATCGAGTCTGAGGGAGAAATGCAGCTTTTGTTAAGGTCTTACTCTTCAAGGTGGGTTGACAGACTGCCCATCCACCCTCACTTGCTCTCTTACTGGCTTGTTCCCTCCCTTCTGCAGGAACTGCTGAGGCTAGAATGTGAGACAACCCTTCTGAATACCAGCTGAAGGGGAGCAACAGCGGAAGTGAGGGCATGCTGTTCTTATGTGTGGCTTCCTAGTATGACAACAGTGAAAATAAATTTATTATTATTATTATTATTATTATTATTATTATTATTATTATTATTAAACAGGTGTCCTGTGAGGAGCTTTGAGAGACACCCACCATGCTAAGGGGGAAATTGAGGGAGAGGACAGAGCCCATCTATTTTGGTACCCATTAAATTCATGAGGCCCAATCCCCAAGCAGGCTAGAATGGACTGTATAGAGTGGCTTCTTGCTACGCTGAATAGTGCAAAACCCACCCACTCCATCTTTTACCTGGGCTCCTTAAAAAAAAACGTTCAAGCTCAGTTAATTAAACAATGGATAGTGATTTTTGGTGCTGTGATATTCTGAACTCTTATCAACAGTGTTGACCTTAGTGAAATATTTTTCAAAGGGCAGTACTACAGAAGTCGTGGCCAGGATTTTCTGGTTTGTACACTTGCTACGGTAGAAGTCAACAAGATGAAACTTGTTACAGCTCCATCCTATGCATGTTTTGGCAGTGAGCTGTCTCCAATAGGACTTAATCCCAAGGAAGCAAACAGGACTGCCATCTTACCAGGAATGGGGTGCCACTTATGCTATGTATCACTACCATACAGCAATACGAGTTCATAAAATGGCTAATGCACGTAGTCATTATTTTCACTGAATGTAGAGCTGCTGTGGAAAAGGTCCCAACCCTGCACCCATGCTCTCTTCCTTTGACACTGCCACTAGTGTTGGTGCCTGTAAGATCAATTTCACACTGCTATTGCAAGCTTCAAAACAAAGCTTCCAATGTGTGGAGCTAAACAGCCTCAAACAAACATACTAACCTGTCATATGAAGTTGTCTTAAAGGTTACTCAGATAATTAACATGCAACTTTGAAGCAAGGAGGAGGAGGAGGAGGAGAGAGCCAGCAAGGCTGGGGGTCCACACACACCACAGAGCAGGGGGCACTGCTGGGCCAGGGATGAGACGTAAAAATGAATCTTAATCCTAGATCCAAAGAAAACCTGCCAAGGCCTGCCCCCATAGCCTAATATCTTCTGGACAAAAAACATCCTGCTCATGCCACATCCTTAGTGAATCTGTTTCACTAATATCTCTTTAGTCAGACTTTTAGTTTTGCGTTTCACAATTTTAGGTTTTTAGAGTATTATCTGTATTTTAAATTATTTTAATTGTGTTAATGTTTTAATTGTTCTGTTTTTTAATTCTGAACTGCCAGAATACAAACACATACACAGGCGAAATAAAACAGATAAATAAGTCTACAAAATTATCCCAGGCTACTTTACCCTACAATAGAATTCCGGCTATGTTCTCATGGAACACTCAGTGCTTCATCTAGGATGGCAGACATGCCTTGCCCCTGAAGACTCTGCATATGTCCTATAGTGTTGTTTGCATATATGCTGAATTGTTTTCCCGCTAGGAAGCAAGTGCAGAAGGTCCAGCTGTAGCAGCTAATTAGTTAAGCCACCCTGGGCAGAAATTCATGACCTGTATTCCTTTACCTGACTAGACCCTGCATAAACAGGCCACTAGAGGGCAGAGGATAGCTTCTCACCATTATGTGTAATTATAGAAAGAAGCATATGAAAAGTCAGGTCTTCTCACTTCTGCAAGGCAATAGCATGTACAAAGTAGAGCAACAAGATTCAGCCCAACCGGCCCCTGCCTAAAAGGGTTGTTTAAAAAATGCTTTAAGAATACAACTATCATAGACTATAGAAGCAACACTTCGAGAGGACGCTGCTATGTATTATAAAAGGTAAGTTTTAATATGGTCATAGATAAATGATGCCTCCTGGCATAACATGAAATTAGTACAAAAGACCCAGTAGTGTGCATAGATATCAAATATAATATTATAACCTTGTGCCTGTCAACTATCTATACATATATTTCTCAAAGATGTACCCATTGCTAATCCCATGCGCAGCAACTCTCCTGAGAGTTCGCAAGCAGCTGCCAGATAGTGGTGGAGACAGGCAGATGGGAGGAAAGAAACTGCTGCCCAGGAGAACGGCCAAGCAGGCGGCAGAGAGGACAACACAGCCTCTCTCTCTGCCCCACCTGCCAGCCAAATGTAAGGATGGCCCGCACTGGGACTGAATGAGGACAGGTGAGTGAAAGAGGCAGTGGAGAAAGAGGCGGGGGGGGGAGTGTCAGGGAGAGAAAGTGGCAGCAGGGGCGGAGAAAGCACAGGCGGGCAGGAAGCCCGAAATGGGCCGAGAATGGGGGTGAAGAGCTGAGGGAGAGAGAAGAGGGGAGAAGGCAATGAATGAGGAAGGCCAAGAACGAGAGGCAAACTAGAGACGCAGATGCTCTGCACTCTGGCCAATTAGTAATGTAAAATATCCTGCAACATCATTAGAAGTATTATTTATTTATTTCATTCCAATTATTAACTGCCAACTAACAGTGAAGAAACATACCCTATGGGCAACTGGTAATATTCCCATTTGATTTTAATTCTTCCTCAGGTGCTAATAAATCAGTCTTCATTCTTATTCTTCCTCAGGTGATATTGTTTTAACAAAATAAAATATTTTTAAGATGATTTAGGAAGGGAAATAACCTCTCCCTTTTGGACTTTCTCTTTAAGCAATGAACTGCCCACAAAAATTTAGAAGTCAGTATCCAAAACATATAATCAGGAAAAATCCAACTGCTCTAAAATATCTTCCATTTTACAAGTCCATCAATAAGCTGACAATGTTTGTCAGGCTCCAGATTCAAGTTGCCTATCACAAATGTAATCCAAATTTTAAAATGAATTGCTTTTAAAGCTTCTAAAGGCTACTATATCATGCATTTCTACCTTGGTTTACTATATAAATATACAGGAACACACTGCTTTGTGCTATGAATATCTGGTAGCATGAAACAAGAACTTTCTCTTCTATATACAACTTATTTGAAACCAAATCTGTTTAGAAACAGCATATGGTCAGTTCTAATGTAATGCATAGGGAATGGAAACCTCATGTATTATGTACATTTGTGATAACCCAGAACTAATGGGAACTGCCTTCCATTAAACGGAGTCTAGACAAATGTGGGATGTACTACCTTGTCTGCTGATTTCATCAACAAGGAGAAGAGGCACCTGCATTTGCACAAAGCATCTGAGAACAATCACAACTAGGTAACACAAAATTTCAGTAGTACTTTTGCTACCATCTCAGCTTTAAACATTAAATAACTGTACTGATCTATATGCTTAGATTATTTCCCACCCTATCCAAAGGGCTCAAGGCAGGTTACAACAAAGAATTACTTTGTTTTATTTTCACAACAGTCCTATGAAGTAGGCAGGCTAAAGGACAGTTTACACACTGGAACAGCCAACATTAGTGGTTGCTCCACGTAGAAGGTAAATTCTACTCTGATTCATAGTAGTGAATTGGAATGAATCATACTATCCATTCATTGTACCACACTATTTTAAAGCAGTTTATAATTTGTCCTTTCCCCAACACTTCAGGAAATATCTCCTGCCTTTTATTTAAATGAAAAGAAGGTGGCAAATGGTGCATTTCTGCTACCAAAGGATCCTCCCCCCACAAATTACAAGTGCAGAGCTGAAATGCAATCGCTGCCAGATCACGCTAGTAACTAAGGTGCAATGGGGAAACTTTTTTTTAGGACAAGATTGTCTTTATAAACCCTAAATGACATCAGCCATAAAGTTGCATAAGAATTCTTCTTGCTCCTGTATTTTTGAATAATTTATATGAAGATTAATATATCTTCATCTCTTTGGGATTAAAGTATTTGGCATCACATGACAGTAAAAACGTACAAAATGTACTGCATAGTGATGATATTACAAAATGTACTTTCTATTTTGGAAATATCTTTTATGAATCACTTCACATTTGTATTCAAAATATGTCCTAGAAAGTTGACAGTTAAATGTGACCATTAAAAACTTTAGCAGAAACATATTTATAAAAAAGACAGGGTTTCTTACAATATGTATAGAAGTTTTAAAAAGAAAAAAAAAAGTGTGTTCCTGTATGAAATTTTTTAAAATTTAAGATTTCAAAAACACACACACACAAAAAAAAAAAACCCCAGTGGTTTTTACCATATAATTCTTAGGCAGTTCTGCAGCAACTATATTCAAGAATGTGAACAGAAATAGAATTAGATGACCAGCTCCTAGTGTACAAGGATAAAAGAGAAACAAGGGAAGGATACAGAGGAAAGATACTCTTTTGTCATGGGATCTAATTTTGGAAGTTTTAAACTCTGCCTTCAAGTTGTGGCAGAGTTAATACAACTTCAAGGCAGAGTTTAAAACCTCCAGTGACAGGTCAGTTTTTTAAAAGATTATCCCCCCCCCCAATATTTATAGCAATATTCAAGGCAACAGTGGCTTAGAGTTGCCATGAACCCCACAATTCCGGGTTTCACTCGTATTTTAAGCATCTCACCCAGCCACACACACACACACAGCAGCCACACACTCACACTGCAGCCATCCCCCCCACAAACACACACTGGAGACTCACACACACACACACACACACACACACACTCACAGACACTGCAGCCTAGAGCAGCCCTTTGTAGCCTAGCTAAATGGAGTGGGGTGGGGGGAAGGAGAGGCACTTCGTTTAGCTAGGCTACAAAGGGTTCCTCTAGGCTTCGATATGTGTGGTGGGGAGGGGATGCCTGCAGAGAGAGAGAGAGAGAGAGAGAGAGAGAGAGAGCGCACCTAACTAAAGAAGTGTGTCTCCTCCCCCTGCCTCCTGCTTATACCCAGCTGCACAGAGCAGTGCACCAGTTTTTGCAGGTCAGGACAAAACACACGTGGTTTTGAAGAACCGACAACCATGGAGTGGAATAGTGCTTTTCTAACCCAAAGGAGCAGTATTAAACGGTATAGCTGCAGTGAGGAAAATAAATAAGAGGGCAGGGGAGTAAAATGAAGGGCTGTGCTTCCAAGGCTTGGACAGGGACGGAGCTGACCGCCATACTATCTGTGGGCAATGCTATAGGCACCGCAGCTTCAAAAGTCCTACTGCACAGACTCTTTTAGCAGTAAAGTTGCATTTTTCAGCCTCTGAAAACGCAACTTTGAGGATCAATTGTGTCCCAGAGGGATATACAAAAGGCACTTTTCTGGCATGTAGTCTAAAGGCTGAAACTATGCAAATGGACTACAAAATCATTTAAATACCATTTCCTCAATCCGAAAGAATGTCACCAACCCTTTAAATCCCTGTTCAAAGGAGACAAGATTCAGACTGCTCTATCTAAGCCATTTTTTCAACAGATCTTTACCAAACTTGCTGGGGAGGTGTCTCTTCTCACCTAGTGAATGTGTACTGATGGCAAGGCAGATTATAAAATCAAAACCATTTGTCCAAGCAATAGAATGTTCAGGGCTTATAATGGTGTGCTGTTGAAACTTAGCTGGGACAATTAACAATTGTGCCAGTATAATTGAGGCCAGTTTTAATAGAGATGTTAATATCACTTTTAAAAGTACTAATCTGAAACAAAGTTATATCATTGAACCATTTAAAATGTTACTGTCAAGAGTTTCAAGGTATAGGCATAAAAACAGAAGAGAAGTCTCCGTAAGTGGCACAGCGGGGAAATGCTTGACTAACAAGCAGAAGGTTGCCAGTTCGAATCCCTGCTGGTACTATATCGGGCAACAGCAACATAGGAAGATGCTGAAAGGCATAATCTCATACTGCATAGGAAGAGGCAATGGTAAACCCCTCCTGTATTCTACCAAAGAAAACCACAGGGCTTTGTGGGCGCCGGGAGTCGAAATCGACTTGACGACACATTCTACCTTTACCTATACCAAACAATATAAGAGTTGCGCCAGTTCTATTGCCAGGACAATGGGAACACCACCGATGCCAGCGGTAGGGGGAGGGATGAGCTCTTGTGAGAGATCAACACGCTCTTGCAAGAGAGCTTCATCCACTCACAAAAGTGTGGGGCTGAGGAAAGGAGGGCCTTTGGTGCTGGAAGTTCACAGTGTTTGGCAGCTTGTCTGGGAAAGAAGACGAGGAAGTGACTATGACCTAGGGTTGCCATATTCTGGCTTTCCAAATCCAGGTGCCTAATGTAAATTGGCCTGAAAATAGTTTTTGAGCGACTGCACATAGTGACTGCATATTTTGCTCCATAACTCAGCTTCTACAAGGGGTAGAGCTTAGCAGCTTTTCTTTCTTTTTCTTTTTTTTAATGAAAGCTGAAATCTGGGTGGGCTAAGCAATCTGCACGAGATACTTAAAATCTGGGGGAAACTCAGAATTTCGAGGGGCATGGCTACTCTACTGTGACCTCTCTCTCCAAACTAAGGTCAAAATGAGGACAGTAGTTTTTTACTGAAATAAGAGTACTTATTTGTATTATTTAACCATTTAATTTTTTATATCCCTAGTTTTAGCTGTGCCAAAGAGTGCAGTTGCTGATATGGTTAAGGTCATCCTAACCACATATGGCTTCACAAAGAGCTTCCTATATGGAAAAATATCCACTTGTTTTGCTTTCTCAGTAACATTTATTCCTGCGCCTGGGATAACCTTTCCCAAGCAGAGGAAGGAGAGAGAAAAATCTGTGCACATGGGACATAATTACACTGTAATTAAACAGAAAAAAGGTATTATAATGGAAGTAGGGTCACATGTAAAGTCTTTCAGGCAGAAATATTAAGCACAGACATATTCAAAGTACAGGTTAGCAGCAGTTCATGTTCTGCCACACTCACAGATCACAAAAGAAGCCCTGCATATCCAAGAGGCTTCCCCTCCCTTCAAATCCTGCTTCCAAACTAGTGATGTGGCCTCCGGACCGGTCCGGATATGGATGGTTCAGATTCGGGTGGAGGGTTCCTTTGGGGGAGGGTTACTTTTCCCCATCTGGTGCCGTATTTTCTTTAGTAATTGGGGTGGCAGGATACCTCCCTGCCGCCCCTTCTCCCGGCACTTGGCTGCAGTGCAAAAGGCTTTTAGAAGCCTTTTGTGCCCGCATGCAATTTCTTTAGTAATCGGTGCAGTGAATGCACCTTCCCCCGCTTCCTTCCTTACCTTCCCCCACTTAGCACAAAAGACTTAGTGCAAAAGGCTACACGTGCGCCCGTACTTTCTTCAGTAATTGGGGTGGCAGCAGGAGGATACCTTCCTGCCGCCCCTTCTAGCGCTTCGCTGCAAAAGGCTTTTAGAAGCCTTTTGCGCACAAGACGTGCACATGCGCAAAAGGCTTCTAAAAAAGCCTTTTGCAGCGAAGCATCAGAAGGGGCGGCAGGAAGGTATCCTCCTGCTGCCGCCCCAATTACTGAAGAAAGTACAGCACCAGATGGGGGAAAGCGGCGGGAGGAGTAAGTAAACCCTCCCCTGCCCTTAAACGAACCCCCCACCCCAGTGCCGGACCGCAGCTCCGCGGTTCCATGCACACCCCTATTCCAAACCCAACTTTTCTGCATGGCCTTTGATCTATCCATCTAATCCTCATTCCCAATTGTAACCAAACTTCAAGTACAATGTAATGATATTCTCTCTGCTCTTCTATCTTCCTCTGCTGTGTCTACACTGTCCCTGGAAGCAGAAGTTTGTCTATGTAACTCTATAAGGTGTAATGTACGCTGAGAGTTCAAACTAATAAAAGTAGAGTAAAGTTGTGCCGTCAAGTCAGTGTAGACTCCTGGCAACCACAGAGCCATGTGGTTGTCCGGTAGAATACAGGAGGGGTTTATCATTGCCATCTCCCACGCAGCATGAGATAGGAACATAGGAAGCTGCTATATACTGAGTCAGACCATTGGTCTATCTGGCTCAGTACTGACTTCACAAACTGGCAGCAACTTCTCCAAGGTTGAAGGCAAGAATCTCTCTCAGCCCTATCTTGAAGAAGCCAGGGAGGGAACTTGAAACCTTCTGCTCTTCCCAGAGCTGCTCTATCCCCTCAGGGGAATATCTTACAGTGCTCATACTTCTAGTCTCCTATTCATATTAATTATTATTTCTTGTTTACACAGTCAGACAGGTGTTATTGACTGCTTTGTTTTATCCAGACATTGAGTCCTTCCAAAGGACCTGGGATGGCTGAATTTTATTATCATTATTGTTGCTGTTGTTATTATGGATATCGTCGCAGAATATATGCTGTTCCCAATAAAGTTGCTTTTTGTAATTGGCTGATGGTGATTTCTGTGGTGGTATTATTATTATTATTTCTTGTTTACACAGTCCGACAGGTGTTATTGACTGGTTTGTTTTATCCAGACATCGAGTCCTTCCCAAGGACCTGGGATGCCAGAATTTTATTGTCCATGGTTATAGATATTGTCGCAGAATATAGGCTGTTCACAGTAAAGCTGCTTTTTGTAATTGGCTGATGGTGATTTCTGTGGCCCCTATGGTGTTGAGGTGCTCTTCAAGGTCTTTTGGAACTGCACCCAGGGCGCCAATTACCACTGGGATTATTTTGGTCTTCTTCTGCCACAGCCTTTCAATTTCAATTTGTAGATCTTTGTATTTGGTGATTTTTCCTATTTCTTTTTCTTCTATTCTGCTATCCCCTGGTATTGCTATGTCGATTATTTTGACTTGTTTTTCTTTCTTCTCGATGATGATGATGATGATGATTAGTATTATTAATTCAATTTCTATACTACCCTTCCAAAAAATGGCTTAGGGCAGTTTACATCGAGAAATAATAAATAAAAAAGATGGATCCCTGTCTCCAAAGGAAATGCAACCAGGGCAGAACCTGCTTAGCTAAGGGGACAAGTCATGCTTGCTACCACAAGAGCAGCTCTCCTCCCTCGGTGATGATGCCCTTCACCATCTTCCTATATCACTGCTGCCCAATATAGGTGTTTCATATCAGCAAGGATTCAAACCAGCAACCTCTTGCTCCCTAGGCAAGTTACTTACCCACAGCACCATTACAACACCTGCATCTACAGCAAAACTTAGGTTCAATGTAACAGATTCAGGAGTCAGGTTCACCTATTAATAAAGCTTACTAACATCATTACTGTATGTGCATTGCAACAATGTATATAGTGGCCCTTTGCAAAACCTCCTGCTTAATTATTGAAAGGATAAATAAATCCTCCTGGTTTTTATTGTAAACCGCCCAGAGACGTCAGTTTGGGGTGGCACAGAAATTTGTTAAATAAATAAATAAATAAATAATTCTAAAGACAATATCTCACTTCCAGTTCCTTCTTGTAAGCAAAGCTCCAAGTGAAGAAAAGAACATTCTTGGCCTGTTACTTAAGACATTTGTAAATCTACTGATTTTTTGACTTCTCAAAGTAGACAGGAGCCTAGAAAATAAAAGCAATGCAAACTTAGAACACAAGGAAAACTTAGTGATATTAAAGATGCTTGTGTACAAAAGCTAGTCAATGTAGCTAGCCTACACAGACTGGAGCTAATTAAGTTGTATTAATAACAGTGGCTGACATCTTGATTTGCGGAAAGACATTACGCTAGTGCAAGGCTGCACAACTTCGGCCCTCCAACTGTTTTTTTCAACTACAACTCCCATCATCCCCAGCCACAGTGGCCATTAGTCAGGAATTATGGGAGTTGTAGTCCAACATCTAAAGGAAGGCTGAAGTTATGCAGCTTTGCGTTAGTGTTGTGCTACCTACTTGCACAAAATCTTGAGCTAGCTACCACAATAATGCTTGCGCCTGCACAACTACAGCACATCCCTTCTGTTTTAAAGGAAACTTTTGCGCACATTCCTGTTTGTAATGCAACTAGGTGATTTTGCACTAATGCAACTTTACTCGTTACCCAAGTACTTCGTTAGTCAGGATGTCAGCCACTCTCTTTTGGATTCAAATCAGATCAAATGTTGTGCCCTTTCAAAATACAGTAAGAGAAAGCATTTTACATATAGGCACGAAGTTGAATCTTCATGTTAAAAATTAATAGGTGCCTAAATTTTCACAGGCTCATAATTATGCCCTCTTAAAAAAATTATTTACATTATATAGCCTTTTTGGTTCACAGACTTTGGGCAGCTTAAGATGTCGATAAAATCTTTTTAAAAGCCACTAAATAAACCCAATATTAAGCTCACAATCAAATATTTTGGAACACCCCGTCCTACTTTATACTGTACAACAGAAGCAGATGGCACAGTTTACTTTATATACTTTCAGCTATGCTTCAGGTGCTAATGGGGCAGCCCCACCCAGCACATAACTGATGCAGATATGGAATCCTACACCAGAAGTTGGTATAGGGCCCTGCACTCATACAAAACTAACTTAGGACAGACAACTGTTTATAGCAGACAAAAAGGTAACCATATCTCATGGATGGCAGCTACTGCTTATACAACATAGCAGTGATTTCTAAACTAGGAAGGGGACTCATCAACCACAATTTTTCCTCCATGTCTGGGATTCAAATTTGCTGACCTGGAAGCCACTCCCACTTAGCTCTTTCATGACATATATGCTTCTAGGTATCACATTCTGAAGGTCAAACAGAACAACAAACTCCAGACATTGTATCTGGGGATGATGGGAGTTGTAGTCCAACATCTGGGAACCCAAGTTTGAGAACCCTTGGGTTTAGGGTATCAGGGGGACTTGCACAGTAAATTTTTTCTTATGCAGATCAGGAGAAAAAATATTTGGGATATTTTTTGGAATAATTTTTTTTCTGAATACACACATTGAAGAAGAGTGCTAGTGTAGAAAATAAAGGGCAACACTATGAGCCACTGTGGCATAGTGGTTAGAGTGTTCAACTAGGACCAAGAAGACCCGAGTTCAAATCTCCATACAACCATGATACTTGCGGGGTTATTCTGTGCCAGACACTTCTCTCTCAACCTAACCTACTTCACAGGGTTGTTGTGAGGAGAAACTGAAGTATATAATACACCATTCTGGGCTCCATGGAGGAAGAGCGGAATAGAAATGTATAAATAAATAAATAAAATTAGGGTTATCCTACTAATAATTTGGTGCATTCCTTGCTGCACCTGTGTGTTTCAGTCTCTGATTTCTGTTACCAGATAAGATATGCAGAGTGAAGCAAGCCATCCACCTTGGAAGAGGGATGCAGCTGGAGCAGATGCTTCATTATTGCTATAAATTTTAGTTGCTTCAACTTCAAATATTCACCTTCCCTCCTTAAAATTCTTTTGTATGTGGAAGCCGGGAGGGTGGGGGTGTTGAGGGGAGGAATAAAGAAAGATGAGATGTTCTACTAACTTGAAGTGACACCAGAGAGAGGTTCATGTGAACAAGCCATAAGGCTATAGCTCTGGAATAACTGGTGCACATAAGAGAGAAGGTTTGGTAGGTTTCCTTCCCATAGACACATACTATGGTAATAGCTTTTGTGTTTTGTGTGTGACAGAAGCTGTGTGGTAATATGTGCAAGGGATGCTGGGAAATGTAGTCCTTCTCAGCACTTTCTCCACAGAGTTCTATGGCTTCAACAAGGTCACTGAGGCTTTCCACAGCTTAAAGTAAAGGCAAAGTGTGCCGTCAAGTCGATTTTGACTCCTGGTGCCCACAGAGCCATGCGGTTTTCTTTAGTAGAATACAGGAGGGGTTTACCATTGCCTCCTCCTGCACAGTATGAGGTGATGCCTTTCAGCATCTTCCTGTATCGCTGCTGCCCGATATATCCCATAGTCTGGGAAACATACCGGTAAGGATTCTAACTGGCAACCTTCTGCTTGTTAGTCAAGCATTTCCCTGCTGTGCTTTGGTTCCCATTAAGGGCCCTCCCTCGTGCTGTGCACCAGGGAGAACAGCTGCCTCCGCACTGGGCCAGTGGTGAGGTGTAAATGACTGAGCTTCAATTCTTCAAAGCCAAATCGTTGTACAGGCTTAGTTAGCTCTATTGCAATTCAGCATTCTAATGCAGTTCTGAACTTACAGGACAACCTCGTAGCTTTAATAATGGTGCCTTAGCAACTAGCTATGAGGAAAGCATCATTTAGCCCTCTACCACTATTCAAGGACACACACACATCCAATTTCCTCACCATTGCTTTCTCTCCTCAAAACTCACTTCTTCAGCAGAGCCTCTCCTAAACCAATCTAAGAACATAAGAACAGCCCTTCTGGACCAGGCCCAAGGCCTATCTGGTTGAGCATCCCATTTCAACACAGTGGCCAACCAGATACCTCTGGGAAGCCCACAGGCAAAAGCTGAGGGCATGCCCTCTCTCCTGTTGTTCCCCTGCAACTGGCATTTAGAGGCATCTTACAGGCTGGAGGTGGCCTATCTCCCTCAGACTAGTAGACTTGCCTTCCTTGAATTTATCTGAGCCCTTCTTAAAGCCATCCATGCTAGTAGCTGTCACAATATCTTGTGGCAGAGAATTCCACAGGTTAATTATGCACTGTGTGAAAAGGTACTTCCTTTTATCATCAAACATTTCTTGGAAATCCGTTTCATGGGATGACTCCTGGTTCTAGTGTTTTTTAGGGGGGGATTATCTCTATCCACTCTCACCACACCATACATAATTGTATAGACCTCTATCATGTCGTCCCTCGGTTGTATTTTTTCTAAACTAAAAGCCCCAGGTGTTGTAGCCTTACCTCATAAGGAAGGTGCTCTAGGCCCCTGATCATCTTGGTTGCCCTCTTCTGCACCCAAGATTCTGCACAGGGTTCTCCATTCCTTCACCATCTCTCCACCTGGTACTCACTGTCTATCCCTTGCCCATCTGGACGGTAAGGGCAGGGTCCATCCTGGTTATTGTTCTGTACATATCAAGCACAGAGTCTGCCCTAAACGTATTTTAATCCTCCCGACAGAGAATTCTGCAAACAACAGTACAAGGATCCAGTCTCAGCTTATGGCATCCTCTAAGAGCAAACTGCATCAATAATCCATTCACACTGATGCATCCCAGAGAATCTGAACTGGATCTTTGGAAGCTCTGCATGTATCATTGCTTCTGCAGCTACAGTGAACTAAAGCAAATTAAAATCCAAGGACTAAGGGTTTACTTCAAATTAGTATTGAATTCTCAAACACTCCCTTTTATCTTTTCATCTCCCACTTCCATTTTGTTTGTAATCTCCTTTCAGAAGAGGATTCATGTTTTGTTTTACTATCTAACAAGCACCATGCAAAATAATGGCCCTATATAAATGGCAGAAATTAAATGCAAACCTTGTAATGGCACTGGAAATTATCCATGACTTTTGAATTCCTGCTAAATAATCTGCATATGGGAGATCTTAAATAGTTCTTATAGCAAATTTGAAATGATCTTCTGTTACATGAGAAACATGACTACCACCGAGAAAAATAATTAGAACAGAATCAATATGTTGCAGTTTCACATTAAGTATTTTTCTGCATTTCTTATTCTCACATAGGCCGCATTCGCATGTAACCAGAGATGAAGGGACCTAAGGTTTCAAAATCTGTACATCCGAATGCGGGCAACTGCTGTCACAACAGAAAGTGGACCCATAGTTTCCCTCCCTGGACAGTGATTTGCACCTCTGGTTTATAGAGAGATCCTCTGTCTGAACCTCCAGTTCTGTGATGTCAGGATTACGTCGGGACGCTGGCACCGCAGTCTGGTTGCTTTGCAACCAGACTTGAGGGAGGAAGCTGCTCCCTCGCTCCGGCTGCTATTGGCTGCCAGGAGTGTCTTTCAGTAAAAAAAGGAAGCCCAGGCACCAGTCCCCGCTCCTCTCTGCAGGGAGCTCTCCTGAACTGTCTCCATTCAGACAGGAGATCGAGGGATTACATGCAAATGTGGCCTTAATCTTTTGAAGTTACAATCCAGAATTTAAACATTAAGCAGAAGCACAAAACAGACATTATGTAAGCTCATGAAGTCTATACCAATAACCCAACAGGCACTGCTAACAAAAAGCTAGTATGGTATAGTTAAGAGTGTGGAAGACTGTAACTTGTATAACAATTATGCCACAATATTAACTGAAACTCACAATGAGCTCAAATCAGTGTCAAAATTTACATCATCCTATTATGATTTTCAGTATTATTTTTATGCACCATGAAATAAAGTATGCAAAACCTGAAGCAATATTAGTTTGTTTCCCCCTATGCACTGTTCTCACTCACCTTTGGATCGAGTGGAGATATCCATCCCTTCCACCACCTCCTGCTCTGCCTTTATTTCTTCGTCAGCCAAGCTATGAAAGTAAGGGGATATTCAGAATATTATGTTCACATTATAGTTCATACACTTTACCACTTCTAAACCATAGTACGTAACCTAAAGGAGAGCAGACAACTAGGAGCCTGCAGATTTAGAATGAAAGT
Organism: Hemicordylus capensis; assembly: GCF_027244095.1. Classification (NCBI taxonomy): domain Eukaryota; kingdom Metazoa; phylum Chordata; class Lepidosauria; order Squamata; family Cordylidae; genus Hemicordylus; species Hemicordylus capensis. The sequence goes on along the minus strand of NC_069660.1, from coordinate 32,686,413 downwards.
AGCACTTTAGAATGATACTTGCAGTTTTATTTTCAATTCCTGTCCTAATACTAAATTTGTCTTTTTCTTTTTAATGCAGCAGCACACTCAACTGATGTTTTCATTAAGTTTTCCTCCAGGATCCCAAAATGTATTGCCTAGCCTGGGTCTAAAATGGCTGCACCAGTAGCAAATACATTAGGAGCATAAGTCCCAATGTATATCAGTATGGAGTTACATAGAATTTCATCTAACATTCTTCCGTCAAGTCCCCAGTAGGAAGATTCTTTGGGCATTCTTTACAGTCATTTGGAATTTTATTGTCCCGAACAACTTGATACCCAGTGTTCCCTCTAAAATAGATTCCCAGCTATTGTTCCCTACAACTCCCAGCATCCCCAGCTGCAATGGCCTTTGGCTGGGGATGATGGGAGTTGTAATCAACATCTGGAAATTCCTGTTAAAGGGAACAATGTTGATACCATTTGCAAATTTCACTAGTTCATTATTCAGACTTGACTAGATCACTGATAAATACATTTATAAGACGTAAGTTTGGGCGGGGTATAAATTCAATAAATAAAATAAATAATAAAATAAATTATAGCAGTCCCACACAGACTGCAGAGGAAGTCCACTATTTATTTATTACATTTCTAGACCACCCCATCCAAAGGCTCTGGGAGGTGCACAACAAATTTAAAAAACATAAAAGCAAACACCATTTAAAAACACACTGCTTCAAACAATATAAAAACAAATTTAAAACAATTCAAAGTCAATTAAAACCAAATAAAATACTTTTTAAAAATTTAAAAACCTTGGAAGGCCAGGCCAAATAAGTATGTTTTTAGGGCTCTCCTAAAGGCCAACAACGAGCCTAAATTACAGATATCTGCTGTGAGTGCATTCCATAGACCAAGAGCAGCTACAAAGAAGGCCCGGCTCCGAGTCACCACCAGACATACCGATGGTAACTGGAGATGGACCTCTCCAGATGACCTCAACATGCAACGGGGATCTTACAGAAGAAGGCGCTTTCTAAGGTAGCCTGGAACCAAGCCATTCAGGGCTTTAAAGATAATAACCAGCACTTTGTATTTTGACCAGAAATATTGGCAGCCAATGCAACTGTTTTAAGACAGGCATAATATGGTCTCACTGGGTTACCCCAGAGACCAGTCTGGCTGGCACATTTTGCCTCAAGTTTCCGAAGTATGTACAAAGGCAGCCACACATAGAGCGCAATGTAATAGTCGAGCCTGGAGGTTACCAGCTGATGCAGCACTGTTTCGAAATCATTCATTTCAAGGAATGGATGCAGCTGTCGAATCAGCCAAAGTTGATATTAAGTGCTCATGGCCATAACCTCCACCAGAGATACCACTGTGAGGCCCGAATCCAAGAGCACTCCCAAGCTGTGTACCTGTTCCTTCTGGGGGAGTATAACCCCATCCAGCACAGGAAGATATAACTCATCCCTCAAATTCCGATCTCCCACAATGAGCACCTCCATCTTGCTTGGATTCAGCTTCAATTTGTTATCTCTCATCCAGCCCATTACTGCATTTAGGGAGTGAATGCCATTTCCTGACAGTGACGATAAGGAGAAATAGATCTGTGTGTCATCAGCATACTGGTAACACCCTGCACCAAATCTCCTTATCACCTAGCGGTTTCATATAGATGTTAAAAAGCACTGGTCCATATAATAGCTCCATATAATGGCTCCCATTTCGAAGAGCAACCATCACCAAGCTTCACCATCTGGAATCTGCCTGAGAGTTAGGAGCAGAACCACTGCAAAGCAGTGCCTCCTATCCCCAACTCCCCCAGGCGATCAGAAGGATATCATGGTTGATGGTATCGAATGCCGCCGAGACATCCAAAAGAACCAACAGAGTCACACTTCCCTGTAGATTTCTTGGTAAAGGTCATACATCAGGCCGACCATTTCAACCCCTTAGCCTGCTCTAAAACCAGTTTGAAATGGGTCTAAATAATCGGTTTCCTCCAAAACTGCTGGAGCTGGTTAGCCACCACTCTCTCAATCACCTTGCCCAACCATGGGAGATTGAAACTGGCCTATAATTATCCATCACTGAGGATCTAGGGAAGGCTTCTTAAGAAGTGGTCTAATTATTACCTCCTTCAAAAAAAGGAGGCATCCTACCCTCCCTCAGTGATGAGTTAATGATATTAACTGGGCCATCTCCAACAATCTCCCTGCTAGATAGAAGCAGCCAAGTCAGGCAGGGATCCAGAGATCAAGTGGTAGGTCGCACTATTCACTATCCTACTCCACTTCTTGTTTTTAAGCAGCTAATGATCCATATAATGCCCCAATCCTTTATCCTAAGAAGACTTCTTCAAAAGGTCTTTGGAAAAATATATAGGTCAGTTCAGATTTCACATGGAACTTCTGCATGACATTTATAAGCTTCAATCTCACATGTGAAGAGAGGTTGTTTTCTTTTCAAAGTTGAGGTTTGCCATGACATCTAAACCCAGGAAATTCTGGGTTGTCTAACAGTTTTTGAACAAGCCAGGACACAAGACTCTGATTTCATCAACAGGGCAAGCATGTTGGCCCAAGGTTCATGAATGTTGCCCGGATCCAGGAATAATCCATGGTTCTATGTGATATGTGAATTAGTTCACTGGCTAACATGCCCTACAGTGTAATGTAGGTGGTTCAGAAACATCCATGCCACTCTGGGGCTCAAAAATGCATGTTTGAGCATGTTCAAACAATGCTGTGCAAGAGCACTGTTGCAGTGCAACTCACCCTTGAGCAATCACAGGTCATGCACTATTTGCATAATTCCCAATGCAAGTAGCATGCAACCCATGATCAGGCAAGGCTGAATTTTAATGGCACAGTCCTCTTTTGCAGTAGTGTGTGTGTGTGTGTGTGTGTTAGAGCGCAGCTCTGAACTACCCACATTATGCGGCAGGACATGCCTTTTGGACCAATCCCTATTTGCAGATATGTGAGCACTCACAAATAATGCTAAAAGATTAGCGAATGAAGATGTTGCTTAAAAGGCAGGACAGTAACATATACTGTGTAAATTATTTATCCCCTTGTCTAATTTCAAATGGTGTACTTTACCCATCATCACCCCAAAACTATGAAAACCTAAGTCTTTTCAAACTACGCAATAAGTTGTTCAACTCTTTTTAGCTGTAGTTCTATCTTTTGCACTATCAAATGCAAGACTTTCTTCCTTAACAGTACAAGGTTGAACAGAGGATCATGGATTCTATTTCACATGTGTCCAGTTTCACATGTGTCCAGTTTAAAGATGGTATCTCCCAATAGCTCATCTCTCATGATCACAAGATCAACAAAGCATTATGGAGATACATGCTTACCACTTATTACAACAGATTGCAATTGTGAGGCTAGAATTCCTGCACTTTGTGATGGCTATTAAAAAAAATACTGGTTGTACCAATCATGGAATGGTTACAGGAAATGAATTAGATATAACTGATCTGCAGAGAATGGCTTTCATTCTTATATTCAATGACAGAAGCTTCCTAGAGATCTAAAAATAAAGGCACATGTCCAGAAGCCCTCATATGTGCAGGATTCTCATTTATGGCATCTGGAACTACATAAGCATACAAGAGCCAACTGGATCTTTTCCCATCTGGAGCCAACAATGGGAAGCCCTGCTTGTGCATGCAGACTATTTTGGGGGTTATGATTATAGGCTATATAATTTATAGCATACTCTAAAGGTCTTGACAAACAACAGAAGAACACCAAGGATGCTTTGAAATTTCAGAAAACAGCAAAGAAGTACAATTACATTATTGCAATTTTGAGGGATTTCAGGGATTCTGCAGTAATAAAGCTACTTTGTTTTGCATTGTTTGGTCTACTGCAGCACACTGAAAGTCATGTAGACACTGATGCTAATGGAGGGGGGATGGGCAAGGTTTAAAATCTACATATGAATAATTTACAATGTGAGGTTAGGATAACCATTTAGAACTGATGGATCTTCCAGTTTGTGCCTTCCTTCTCCAAAAGAATTGTTATGGAGCTGATTAAACACAATAGTTTAGTCATACTGCTACAAAGTTTACTGCTTTAAAAAGAGACAATACTACAAATAAAACATTTTTCAAGGAGCAGTCATTCAGTATTTGCAATGTTTTTCCTTTCCTTTTTCCCCCACGCTCTTTTTTGTTTGTAAAAGCAACTTGGCATCAAGGGATGGCATAAAGTATTAAAGAAAAACACAGTAAACTGAGATGTCAATACATATCTTTCCTACCATACTGACTGATTTCATCCAGCTCAGTTTGGTAATATGATATTTGTTAAATTTGAATGTGCATCTTAGAATACATTAGTCTGGGGTTACCTACCAGAAACAACAGTGGTATATTTTTCCAGGTTCCTAACACTGCAGGCAGGAAAATGTACTGTATATTGTTTATCCAGATCCACATTTTTCTTGAGAAAAACTGAAAAGCTTATAAACTACTAGGTAGAAGGAAATGGTTGCCAACTGCTATTAATTGACTGGAATTAATATTAGCTACAGAGAAGCTATTATCTCTGTGTTTATCAGGTTCAGCAAGATAGACTCAAGGCAGTTCCAAAACCAATTTGTTTCATATATACTATTTTTAAAGCTTGTATGACAAAGAGGATGTTGGAATAGAGGTTCTCTCTCTCTCTTTTTAAACAGAAGAGCTGGAGAGATGGGAAGTAAAAAGGAGGGCACAACTGAGAACAAACCTACACCATGAGTTTGCAGCATATCCTTTTCATGATTATTTTAAGGTCATACTCTTCATTACCATCCATAGAGCACTGTAGTTAATTGTAATTAAATAAATATACTTTTAGACAAATAAAATAAACTTGTTCTTCAAAAAAACTATTCCTTACTATACCATTAATCTCAAAAATTCACAAATGTAGACACATCTTCACATTCCCTTAACCTAGGTTAACTATAGAGAGCAATCAAAAGTTGTAGATGAACTACTGCACCTTGACATTTAACCAGGAAATCTGATATGGAAAACTACCAAGGAAATATTGCCCACATACAGAGTATTCTCAATTTTATTAAGGAAATTGCTACATAAACTTAATCTCAAGAGCCATACATTTCTGGAAGCTATTTTTCTTAAAATTAAATACAGTGTTTAGCATCATAAGCACTAAAATTCAATTTTATGTTTAAAGTAATTACTGCTGCTTCTAGATTGTGAGTAGCAAGCATTAAATAAAATTTCTAGAAATTGCATTAGATTAAAAAAAAATGGAGATAGTATTTTGCATGCCATAACTGAATAAATAGCATCTGTGTATAAGCACTCACCTATAACAGTCTCTTACTCATCGGTAGCTATGCTATTTATGCAGGATTCTTAAAATGGCGTCTGGCAGCACTGCATTGCCTCATTCCTATACTGTAGCTAAAATGGTAGCAATTTATTCAATAACTATGTCCCTTGTTCAAACAGCAGTACTATTTTAAAAGCAATCGTCTAAGTAGCAGGAAAATGGTAAACGATGATACAGTGATATCTGACAACCTAATGTTTAACTAAAATGCACAAGACAGGGAGGTTTAATGAAGTCACAGGTTACTAAGGAAATCCTTCCATTTTAGATACTGTCTTCAGTTTGAATATGCAAGGAATGATGATCTCCAATTTTCCTGCAAAAAGCCTAATGTGCATTAAGATTTAACATAAACAGGAAAACACACACATGTACAAGTCAATCTTAGAATCTGCACACTTTATACAAAATGAAAAATGTGATTTTTTTTTAAAGTGCGTTTTGACAAAAGGTGTGAGAAAGCTGTGAAAAATGTTCATGTATTTCAACTCTGGCAAGCAACTGTATTAGTTATGACTTGCATAGCATAAACAGGATTCTTATAACACTAACAGTTTGATCCTATACAGGTGTGCTTAAAGCAACTCATTTCATAGGATCAGGCAGCACAACTTCAAAATTTGGAAACACAACTGAGTACAAATCTCTAGCTCATAACCAACACCAGTGCCTTCCATATTACCTCAGGACAAAGCTTTTTATGCTGCAGTATTTTAAAATCACACAATGGATGCATGAATACCATGGGCCCTGCCAATAAACTGGTAGCACTGGAGGGACAAACAGGTCTGATTTGTAGATAACCATGTCAAACCTAGCTCATATGTAGCATGTTTTGAGAAAGAGATAAAGCTCTGGACTGATGGTTTCCATGAATATGATTTGAAATTCAACCTGATAGCCCCCTGAACATATTATGTGCTTGCCACATTGAGAATTTGGTACAAGACCAGCTTCCAGAATGACAAAATGCCATCTGGAACTCTTTAATTTGATACTCTTTGCTCAAAAGAATCCAGGGCATAGCTGGCATGGAGACCTATCACTCTTGGACAGAGGACTACAAAGTAGCACCTGTCTGTCTTAAGGGAGACTGAATTTCCTGTATATTTTGCCAGATGTAAAACAAATATGGCTTCTCCACCCAAGAAGGGAGGGCAAGAGTGAGATTACAGAGAGAGGAGGTGCTAAATGAGTTAAGTCAAAAGAAGTCTGTGCACATTGATGCTAGATTTACAAATTATAATCCTCAAACTGGTAAAACAATGCTGCATTTTGCATATGTTTCTTCCAGTCAACAAAGTATATGCAGGATGGAGAGAAGAGGACATTCCTTTTGGGTCACTTTACATGTTGCCCCCTTCCTTTTTTCAGTGTTGTTTACTGATAACAATTCGCTTCAGAAAAGTCATTCATTTCTTAGCCAGTCCTATTTAGCTGCCACCTAAAACAGGTTGCCTACTCAGAATGAAAAGCATTTTGTTTTGTTTTTTAAATAAAGCTTGTGTTTTTACACTATTTTGTAAAATACAACATGCTTTTGTTTTTCTGAACTACACTCTCTGCAGAGCCAATTACAAAAGTAACTGGATGCCAGTCTAAATAACAATGGCAAATTATATTCATTTGGCCAATCTAAGTAAATCCCTAGTTGTCAGAAATTTTTAGAGGCACTATAATATCAGTCCTTGTTAAACCAAAACAGTGTAATGCACAGTGTATGTGCTTTCTGTAAGAAGCACATATTTCAGCTAGGCTGCTTTATATAATCTCAATTCAACAGCAACATTTACAAGATCTGCTTCTCCCTGTATAGGAGCAGCAAATGTCCCTCCCCCCATGTCTGTTTAAACAAGACCCACATCATCTGGATTAAGACAGAGGGGGAAAGAGCACCCTGTGTTTCTTCATATGCTCTCCATAAAAGCAGCTGATATCACATCTTCTGAAAGCATCAAAAATATATAAAATTCTTCAGCATGGCTGAATTTGCTTTACTGATATAGAACAAAGATGGGAGAAATTTCCAGAAGGCCTTTCTCAGCCTTGCTACAGTATTTGTCAATCTTTAACCTATCCTTGGTTTCTATTGGCTCAGGCTTTCAACACAGCAGCATGATTGGGCTGATCTGGGAAACAACACTGCTCTCGCTCCTTGCCTCAGACATCTTGCTGCAATGCAGACATTTATATTTTGTGAACTATCAAAGAATTAGCATTTGAGCAATTTTAAAAGGTGAGCTTCAGGGGACTTGTGATGCTGTGTTTCATTATGTGCACAAGGGTAGTCCATGCAAATATGCCTCCCCCTGACAGCAATACCTCTGGAGGTACAGATTTGAGACATATACTTCTTCAACAAAACCTAGGGGAGCCATTTTAATTCAAGCATTCTGAGTACAGCTCATTTTCTACTGCTTCTTCATAAGATAATATTGTGCAATATTAAGATTCCACACCCAACTGCTAATGTACAGTAAACTGCTGTAAGAAAAAAATATATCTGGGCACAGGTCTGACAACTGAAGAACCAAAACTTATTGCTCAGCTTACTTCTACATGCCAATAAGTGCTAAAATAGCACAGAAACTTGATAATGAACTCAAATTCCTTTAGAAACCGGGGGGGGGGGGTTAATTATCTGAATAAAGTATTTTAATTAGTACATTACTTTGCTGTTTTCAGTTTAAAACAAAAGAGCTTGTTAGGAACAAAATCAGAATACAAGGGATATTATAGCAATTTATCGAGTTCATGAGACCCAATATAAAATGGTGACTAGGTATTATTTCTTAAGCCACACTTGTATATTATATTATTACAGAACTGTGCCTAAACTGTACAGTATGCTGTGAGGAAAAAGTCCACTGAAGAGATGCTCATTGAAACGTGCATATAAAAATGTCTCAGTTCCAGTTTACTTTAAAAACACAAGTTATTCAAAAGTAGCTTTAAAACCATTCATGCTGCATGATATAGCACAGAACAACAAAAGCACAGGGTTACTGAGGGATAACCTTGTTACAATGTAGTAAGATTACATTGCTGAGAACTAGCACATTCATCACACTTCAAAAGCCTGAGGAAAGTCTGAATTGAGCTTTAACCTGCAAGTGCATTAATTAAGGGGTCCAGGAACAAAGAGTAAGCAGAATTTTGTTTTCACAGGAAAACAGGAAGTATACATTTCAAGGATGGTACAAGGATTGTCTGAAAAAAGATATAAATTCAAATTGGCAAACTGTTCATATAAAAATGCTGAATATAATCAACAAAAAAGATTTTTTACTTAGCTAGCTACCAACAGAAATTCAGTTACTGAATTAACTTTATCCTGTTAAAGCAAAAGATTAAGAACTATTTGAAATTATCAGAGAATAGCAGACAAGTTTACTTACCAAGTGCTCAAGCAACCATCTCATTTTTCCCAGTAAATAGGATACAACAAGCTGGCAGATTTGGGATTTGACCAAAAGGAAATTTTTGAAATAATTACGTAGCATCATGCCAAAAACCAGAAAAGCCCAAAAAGAAAAAAAAGAAAAACATGTAATGCTCTCATGAACCACACATGATTTTATATCACTCCATCTCAGAGAACTGTGGCTGGTACATTGCAAAAGGAAAAAAAGCACAGTTAAGTCCATTACTTTTATTTGTACTACAGTAAGAAGGTAGATAGTTCAAACACACACACACACACACACACACACACAAACACCACCCCACCGTATCTTTAAACAGGATTAAATAGGTAAGGCTTTGAAACAGATGCATAGCTATGCTTGATGGTTTCAGACCTAAACTGTTTCTAAAACCTGAAATAAGAACATCTTTAAAGAGACAGATTGTTAGCTATACATTGTTCTCCAGAAAAATACAGACACTGCAGCTAAGGATCCTGTAAGAAAAAAGTTAAATGCCCATTTTAAGTTAAGGCAAACCTTCACAAAAAAACATGATGCAATAGCACTCCACCACTTAGGCCCAATATCTGCAATCTACCATTAGCACTATTTACTGAGGTCTAGGTTGCTAAAAATCCCATGTTTTCTCAGGGACAACTTAGCTTAGCTCTTCTTTTCACTGTCTGAAAAGGTAAACTTGCCTGTTCTGCTGTCTGCCATTATCCCTGCTTGTCTCCCTGTAGGGCAGTTAAATGCATCTGCTCCCTAGCTTCCATTTTCTCTTCAGCAGGCATGTGACACAACAGACAATAGTGCAGGCAAACTGCTCAGACACAGAAAGCTGCTTTGGAATAACAGTATCTTGACAAGCTCTAAAAACCACCATCCCCTTGTGAAGAAGTATGTTTGCAAACGTTCTGCCAGTCTGTAAAATAAAGCTATGGCTAATGGCTACTAAACCATGTGACCCAAGAAAGCAAATTTAAATATTTTCAACTTAATAAAGTGCTGTGGGGTGAGTTTTGCGCGATAGATCACAGAGAATCACACTGTTAAGCCACAACTCATAGGTTTTAGAGGAAAAAAATGTAAAAAAGTAAAGCTTACCTCTGTGGATGCATTGTTAACACAGTGTTATGTCAATACTTATAAAACATGGAGGACAGGCTCTCAGTACTCAGACAGAAAGGGCTTGGCACTTCAGCTTGATGATCTGTCTTCCTAATAAAAGCTAATCCTGGATTGGCTACTTTGGAAAATCTGAATGCAAAGCTTCAGGGGATTGGCTGAAACACTTCCTGAGCGATTATCTTTGTGCAGCTCTGGCAAGCAGGAGCCATCCTGTGCACAGAGAAGACAGGCTAAACTAGGCCTGTTTCAGCAAAAGAAACTTAAAAGGAGAACCATGCACGTACACACTTTTTGCAGAAAGCAGATTTTCAAGCAGAATTAAGTGAGCACTAAGTGCCAGTCTAAATAAAACATTTCTCAAACCACATTTGTTGCTTTTGCTTCAGGTTTTGTAAACTTGCAGGTTTCCTCAGGTCACAAATGCTGTTTTTTCCCCTACAGAGTATGCAAAATTTCTGAAATGCATTGTAAAAGCTACATTTGATAAAGGCAGAAAAACATACCGAAGCAACACACACCCTGCAAGGTATGGAATTAAACTTATATTAAAAGATCAAGGATAACTGCTGCAGTTCATCTGTTATATAACAGCAACACAGCTCAAAAAGCAAACATGATTCTTCTATACACATTAACAAGCTTGTAGTGTGCTGTAAAAGCCCACATTTTGGATTTTTACCAACACTGTTCCAATGCACAATATATGTTGAGTTATAAAGCAAGAAATTGGCCTTCTAATAACTGGCAATGCCCCTTACCTAATTAAATATAAAGGACACAGAAAATAGCTACGATTTTCAGTACTGTGCTAGATGCTGTTTTCACAAAGTGCCCTTCCCTCATCCCTAAGGCCTTCTAAAGCTGTCAGTTAAACAAAAATCTGACTTGCCTATTAGTCTGCTGCAGCTGCAGCTTCCTGTTCATTAACCCTATCATATTTGGCTCTTTTTAAGCAGGCCTTGTGAAGAGCTGAGTTTCAGTGTGGAGAAAAACATCAGAGCTGCTTTTTGAACAATGGAAATCTGAATTTAGCAACGCCAATATGAAGTCTTTATTGAAATTAGATATCTAAAAAATAATACATTTTAAAAATATGAAAATAAATTTTACAGTTAGAGCACAATTCATTAAAACAGCCAGTCGGATTTGGGGCCAGTTCTTAAAAATTCTATGCAAGCATGAAATGAAATAAAGTGTTTATTCTTCTCTAGAACCTGTGTTTCAGTTTGGTTACCACAGTCTGAGCTGCAAAATGTGTTGCTATGCTGGGGGAAGGGAAGGAATAGTTTCAGATGAAAAATTTCAAAATAACAGGTTTACACACAGGCCTGTCTTAACTCAGTGCTTATATTTGTGCCGATCTTTTTTTGCATTTGCACCTACAAATTACTGTGCACAAAAAATTATACATAAAAAGGGAATGACAAACAGCAATCAACAATCTTCTATATGAAGAAATGGACCCAAACCATAAAGGGTACGTTGGCTGGAGGCAGACAGTACAAAAATAGGCAGGTTCTGAGTGCAAACTTCAATGTATTGAAACAGCCAATTATCCTGAGAATGCTGCACAGTATTGGGGGTACACATAAGCAAAGAGAGCACATAAACCGTCAATGGGATACAGAAAGACTACTAGCCAAATTAAACCTGCTTCTTAACCAGTTTTCTCAAATGTATGGGTTAACTATGCCTCACATGAAAGCTACTAAAACCCCTCCCCCATCCTCAGCAGTAAGTGATGCAATAAAAGCTAGCCCGGCTCCCCCCCCACACACACCTCTTTCAACTGTGGATTTCATTTGAGGCACACGCATAATCCAATCAATGCAAAAAAATAATCCTAGACTGCTGTGTTTCATGCTGTGGTTACGTTTTCCTGAGATAACAATCATCTTCACACTTCACAGGGAAACTCGCATGCCACTGAAAAGTTGTAGTTCTATGCCAAAGCTGTTTTTCAGGCTGGACCAGTGGATTAAGCATAATGCTTCCGTCAGACACCGCTCTACAGTTTCTACTAGAAGGAAACATTTTCCCTTACATACCCTAGCCACATTTTTCAGTACAGAGAATAGTAAGAGAGTGCCTTCACAGCTCTGTTGATTTAGAAATGCAGCAGGAACTGAACACTGTGATAAGGGGAAACAGACAAGCCACTTAAGAGCAGCAAGAAGAACCTGGAAACGGATGGCAAGCCATGCAGCGTACATTTACAAATTCAAACCTTTCTGTACAGTTTTGTCTCTAGAAGCCTTAACAAGAGTGTTTATCTCAGTGCACAGAATTCTTTGCTGTTATTCCAAATGCCAGGGGAAGGAAGGAAGGAAGGGATAGCCAAGTAATGTGGTTTATCAAGAGGATATTATTCAGTAGCAGAAATGTTTGAATCGTTAAGCCTAGAACATGTGCCTGATCTGAATTCTGATCATTCTTGTTGTCACCAGTTTGTAGACTAATAAGGTTAGACTGAGAGCCAGTGTGGTGTAGTGCCCAATCTACCCCAGCCCAATCTACCTCACAGGGTTGTTGTGAGAATTGTGGGGGGCAGACCATGAATGCTGCCATGGAGGGATGGCAGGATAAGAATATAATAATATGAGTGTGGCTATTAAAACATACTACCAAATTTTAAGTTGAAACCAGCCCTCTTCAGACATTAAAAAAGCAGGGATGCTATACTAACATACAGCAGCCTGAGAGTGTGCCAGGAAGTCACAACCCTTACTCTGATATGCTCAGAAGCCCTACACATCCACAGTCCACACTTGCAGCATTTAAGAGTGGCGAGCAGGTGGGTTGGGCTTCTGGGCACATCAGCGGAAGGGATGGGGCTTGAAGGTACTTTCACAGGATGCTGTATACAAGTACAGCATCTCTTTTAAAAACACCTGAAGAGGGCTATTGTTCTGTAAAGATATTGTCTGAGGTATACACTCACTTGCCACCTAATGGCGCAGCGGGGAAATGACTTGACTAGCAAGTCAGAGGTTCCCAGTTTGAATGCCCACTGGCATGTTAACCAAACACCTATATTGGGCAGCAGAGATATAGGAAGATACTGTGCGGGAGATGGCAATGGTAAACCCCTCCTGTATTCTGCCAAAGACAACCACAGGGCTCTGTGGGCGCCAGGAGTTGACACTGACTCAGCAGCACACTTTACCTTTACTTTATACACTCACTTACTATTTTTGAAGGAGTCAATATTCTCTTCATACAATAAACAGAAAATTATACTTTTTAGTCTATGCTACTTAATCTTAGAATTAGGAATGTGCCCAAATCAGCTCGGGCGCCCGCATCCAAACTGGTTCAGTGGGGTGGGGATCGGGTTCTTTAAAAAGCACGTCCTTACCTGCACCTCCACTGCTTTTCTGGGCACGCTGTTCACTTTTCAAAAGGCCAGGCTTGGCTGCCACACTGTTTCCAGCAGCCTGCGCATGGTGTCAGCACACACATGGACGCTGCATGTGTAAGCCCACAGTGCACGCAGGCTGCTGGGAACAGCACGGCAGCCGTGCACTGCCTTTTGAAAAGCAAGTGTTGTGCCTGGAAAAGCAGTGGGGCAGCGGAGGAGCAGGTAAGGACCTGCTTACCTGCTTTTTATTTCTATTTATTTTTTTACGTTTATATTCCACTCTTCCCACAAGGAGCCCAGAGCGGTGAACATAGTTAAGTTTCTCCTCAGAACAACCTCTGAAGTAGGTTGGGCTGAGAGAGAAGTGACTGGCCCAGAGTCACCCAGCAAGTATCATGGATGAATGGGGATTTGAACTCGGGTCTCCCCAGTCCTAGTCCAGAACTCTAACCACTACACAATGCTGGCTCCCACAAAGAGAGATCATGAAAGGACCCAATCCCCACCACACTGAAATGGTTCGGATGTGGGCACCTATAGCAATCGGCCATCCCTTACCCTAAAGAGTGAACCGGAAGTAAACCCTGTCCTGACCAACAGGCGGTGACCTCTGAGGATCAGCCACTCAGCACACGGTGACTGGGACCTAGAGGGCCTGGCGGTAGGAAGTGAAGGGGGTCTTTGTGCTCAGAAGGAGCAAGTAGGGTGATGAGAGAAGATGGGGATCAGGCTTCCAGCTATGAAGTATTGCTGCCTCATGGCCACCAGACAGCCTAGAGACTTCTCTCATAGAAGGATATCTGCAGAATCTTGAGAGACAGGATTGCAGGAAACTTGAGTTATCTCCTGGAGTTTGGGGTGAGTTCAAGGGAAAAGGAAGCCAAGGGCTTTGGCTTTGGGGAAAGGTTTAGCCAGGGAACCATGTGTTAGTTAGCCTGTGTTAGATTACTTTATTTTTTGTGCTTTTGCAAATCCTTTCAACTGGTCTATTGTGTAATGTAACCTTCTAAGAAGCCCTAGCCTGAGCCCTTTTTATCCAATCAGGGCTCTGTAAAAGTCCCTGTACCCTGTAAAGGGGCTTTTAAAGGTTCCCTGCAACTGGGGGTGCTTTTTGAATCATCCTTTCAACTGAGTAACCACAATTTTAAAGTGTGCCGCTCCAAATACCAGCTGGAGTGCTTTTTGAAGTATTCTTGCAAGTATTGAGTGTTTTGGTTACCTGTAACTAAATGTTGGGAAACCCTCAGACTGAAGCAATCTGTAATATTTTTTAATAACATTTTTATCTTTTTGTTCTTTGTATCTGACTTGCCTCTGAGTGGATTTTTAACTCAGGAAAAGGGGTTTTACTCTGGTACAAAAATGCCTCAATGTTGATTGCTCAGCAACGCAGACTACCAGGTTTGCTCTTCACATGTAGACTGCACGTGGGAGGTATTCTGTCTTTTTCCATTTGTAAAAGAAGGAGTGTTTCCCTGAAATTTTGCCCACATCAGGGAGGGATTAAACTCTGTTAAAAAGTGGACGCGGTGGCAGTGATTACCAAGAAACAGTTAAGTTTTAAAGAAACAGCCTTTGTTGAGCAAACATGGAGGGAATTAATCAGCATTTTTCTTTCTCCCATGTGGGCTTGCCTTGAGACAAAGGCTGGTCTTAAATATGCTATTCGCAACAGCGCCCGAGCTAGTTTGGAAGCTTCCTAAGAAAGCACCGAACCAGTTCAGGCACATCCCTACTCAGAATAACTAACTTGCAAATTGCCACTAAAGATAAAAATCTTCACGTCCACCAAAAGCACTAAAACAATGAAGGGAAAATCCATATTTACCTCTCTAACAATCATGATTGTGCATATTACAAGACAGTTAAAAGGCATTAAGTAGGAAACTAATTCTCATGGAATTATTTTGAATATGTTGCCCTTAAGTGAGAAGCTATAAGGTCTTTCTCCAAGAAGCTCAAGGCATCTTACATGGGAATATCCTCTCAAGAGCTCTAAGAGGTAGATTAGGTTGAGAGAGAGAGAAGCCTTGCTCACATATTATGTTCAATGTACATAGAATGTGTAGTGTGTACGGAATACAGATCTGTACACACATAGTTATTCATATATTATTTTGCTTTGTCTGGTAGTACACTTCCTATATGTACCCTACGTTTGAAGAGACCTGTACCTCAGTTCACTTTTTAAAAGAATGCATGTAAAGCCATTCACATAAACACATGTAATTGTATACAGATACTTATATGAATGTACAACATAATTAGCCCTTATGATCTTTGAGAAGGGCTATTGGGCATGCGGGGCGGAAGGCTGCTAAAGCTTACCTCCCCCTCAGACCGTGCTGGGCGGGCGGACTGCATGCCTGGACGGACACCAGCTTTGCCCAGCAGCTTGGAGGGTCAGGGGCTAAGACACATTGTCCCAGCCCCTGAAAATCCTATAATGTACCATGTAAGTATGTGGTGCATTCTGGGGATTTCCCCTGGCTGCTCCTGTATTGGCAGCACACAGCACTGACACAATCATTTCGCCCAGGTTAAGGGTGCACATGGGGGAGGGCCTCTTTGGCAGGTTTGCCACCGAGGTGGCGGGAGCAGCTGCAGGCCGTTCTTATGAGCAGCCAAGACGGGCTTGGCTTCATTAGCCTTGTCTTGGCTATGTGTGATAACAGTCTCCATGTTTCTATAGCAGGGCTGCACAAATTTGGCCTTCCAAATTTGGACTACAACTCACATCATCCCCAGCCACATTGGCCAACAGTTGAGGATGATGGGAGTTATAGTCTTAAAACAACTGAAGGGCTGACATTGTGTAACCCTGCTCTATTGTGACATGCACAAGGACCCTCAGTGAAAACCATGGCTACGTAGGAATTTGAACCCAGGGCTTCACTGTTGACCATTGTCTTATCCACTATACCACAGCACACTGACTCTCTAACCAACTTGTTGCTTCACGTGACAGCTTGCCCATCTTTATCTCCCTCCAGATTGTGGGGACTACAATTTGCCACAAGGAGGAGCAAGTTGCAACCCACCTCTTCTTCCTAAGTAAATCCTTCAAAGGGGAAATGGCACTGTGACAATAAAAAATCGCCAACACACACACACACACACCACCAGCCCTTTCCTAACAGCAACTTGCCATGTATAGCAGTTGTTTTTTTCAAGTGGGTACTACATGTGTGAACTGCTTCTTAGATGTGGAAAGACTGAGAGCACAGCAACATTGCATTCAAACAGAGGAAGAGGGTGTGCATACAGACCTGAGGCAACTTTCCTATAAAAACAACTATAGAATTTTGCAGGGGGGCAATGGGGTGGGAGTGAGAACAGCAAAACATGCAAACCAAACAGGTTGCACCATAGCAAAAGTGATACAGAGTGAGGGAAGTAACTCACAGTATTTCAGTGCAGGATGATACTTCTCATATAGTAAAATGTATTGCCTTGAAATGTTTAACTGTAGTATGCACTTCTATCATCTACCATCCCATTTGAAAGCCGGTAAGCAGTTATGGATCATAAAACAAAATGGATCATAGAACAAATCAATCCAGAATTTTCACTCGAGGCACAAATGACCAGACTCAAACTACCATACTTTGGACACATTATGCAAAGACCCAGCTCCCTTGAGAAGGCTATAATGCTGGGGAAAGTTGAAGGAAAGAGAAGAAAAGGACAACCAGCAGCAAGGTGGATGGACTCAATTATGACAGCAATGAATGCACCACTGAGAGACCTAAAAGACCAAGTTGAAGACAGATCATCCTGGAGAGAATCTATCTATGTTGGCACTAAGAGTAGACACCGACTTGACAGCACTTAAGCAAGCAAGCAAGCAGCTATGGCAGAGGCCAGAGCAAAGAAGTAACAGAAGTATGCCCCACTGGCACAAGCACTCAATCAATCAATTTATTACAGCCATAGGCCATACAGAGAACATATAAAAATTAAAACAAGATTAAAAACACAATATGCCAACTGTAATATAATACATAATAATCAGGACAAAACAATCGCTCCTATGAATTAGACCTTAAACAAGATCTTAGTCTAATAGCGACATAAAAGAATTTCGCCACCACCTTAGTAACCTCATTATTTTGAACCTCAAGACAGAAATTCAAATAAAAGAAGTCAGCTCTTCTTGGAAATTGCTCTAACAGAGGGAATATGAGTTCTTTCCTAGTATCATAGTAAAGGGAGCAATATAACAGCACATGCGAAACCGTTTCAGGGAGGCCTGCACCACAAGGGCATAGGCCAAAATCTGACAATGCCTTATCAAATCTTTTTTCCAAAAGGGCTGAGGGCAACACATTCATACGGACCCTGCACAGGCACTCAGGGAGTGGGTCTATGAGGTCTCTGTCCATGCCCTACTAGTCAGGGCCCTGGGGGGCTGGTACCCTGGCAGCGAGCCAGTACTGTGAGCTTGCAGTGTGGGTACGCAATGTTTGGCTATGCCAAACTAATGCACAAACTGATGGTGTCTGACACCATCCAGTGGTCCCAAGACATCTACAGAGAACACATCTCGGGATACTGCCAGTACCAGGAGCTGGCTTGCCCCCCTAACGCCCGAGGGGGGGGGAGCTAAAGCAGCCTGCTCCCCTAACCCCAGAGGAGAGGGGCCACTGAGCACACAAAGGAACAGCTCGCCCTCCTAAACCCAGAGGACGGGAGCCACCTGCAGCTTGCCCTGCTATGCCCACAGGAGGCAAGCCACCACACGATCCACCCTACCATAGTAGGGAGGAGCTCCACCAGAACTGCAGACAAGCCCAGTGAGGTTTTTCCCTTGCAGAAGGATGCCAGACTGCCTGGAAATCCTCAGAGAACACCCCAGACAACAAGCCGCCTCCTGCCCACAAGATGAGACCGGGTTTTCCCGCTCCCCTGGCTTGGACTCTACCCTGGACTCTCTCCAGATTCACATACACATGGAACCGAAGGAGGACTTGCAAACATTGGTGATGCCTTGCAGCTTTTGACTAATTCAGATGGACACTTGTTTGCTTATAGCTCTTTAGACCTGCATGTATGTAACCTCACACTTCGGGAACATGGTCTGTAGCGTATTTGCATGCTAAACTGACCACGCCAGCACAACAACTGAGAACGCGAGGAACTCCCACTGACAGCACCTCTGGAGGATCCCTTGGACCTGGAGAAGAACCTCTGCCATCGAGGACCCACGCCCAGAGAATGCAATTGGCAGAAGACTGGTGAGGCCAGGATCGGACCCACCCTTGGACCTTTTGGACATTCCTCTCACTGAACTCTTTTAACTGGACTCTACCCAAACCCATAGGAACTCATGTACAGTGGTATTTTCTCTCTGCCAGGGGTGTAGCTAGGGGAGAGGGGGCCCGTGTTCATCCCTCTCTCTGGCAGCCCCCCAGAGTGAGGGAGATAATGAAGAAAATAGGGAGGTATGGAGCTGGAGGGCCCTCAGGAGCTTTGAACCCTTTCGTTCAATTATAGCTACGCCCCTGCTCTCTGCTATTGCAATTGCCCGTGTTTTATCAGGAAATCTTATTCACTGCTGCACTGCTTTTGTAAATCATATGCTAAACATTCTCTAATGCACTTCTGACAATATATGTCACATCAGGAACAGAGAAAAATTCAATAGAAAAATATCTCTGAAGAATAAATAAGAATAAGGACGGTTTCAACTCCACTAAGCAAAGAAATGTAAAAACAAGTTACTCTCCACGCATAGTGACCATCACAGAAGCTTTAACCTCTGTGCTGCTGTGGAAAGAAATCAAGACATTTACAAAATTGAAAGGGCTCTTTTCTAAGGAAGCAAGAGAAACATGGAAATTATATATAAAATAATTCAAGAAGGAGCTATTCGGTTAACATCTTGTGTGGAAAATATCTTGATAGAAATATGACTATCATAACATTAATTTATTCAATCATCTGTGAAGCTTAAATTTTTAATTTTTACTTGCCCAGCCACATGTGGCAAACAACTATCCCAGAGGGCGGCCAAGCATCCATATTTCCACCAAAATGGCTGCCAGCATCAGAGCTGTACACAAAGCTTCCATAGCACTGCACTATGTAACACAGAGGAGTACTATAAACACTGCACATGCAGCTCTTAGTCTCCTTTCTAGCTTTAAAGACCTATTGATTTTAAAGCCAGAAGAGAGAGAGAGTCCACTATGGAGGCTGCCCATGTGGGTCTCTCTCTGCTGCCAGCTCTGCTTCAGTGTTATTCACATCAAAAGCAACATTCCCAAACAAATACAACTGAAATACAGAGTTGATTCTCTGTAGGGGGAGGAGATCTGGCTCTGGGGCTGCAATGGCGCTGATGGTGGCTGGGCATACTGCCAAACTGACACACTTGGTCCCTGGAGAGAGGATTTGGTCACATATCAGATAGCAATTTAATAGCAGCAATAGTTAGATGAGGCCTCAAGTTCTCCTCTCCTAAACAAAAAAAAAAGGTTTAGTGAGCTGGAGAAAAGAATCCAAATACTTGCCTCAAGTGGCAGTAAAAACAAGGACTAATTGGGGGCTTTTCTCAGGTAGCTTGTATTGTTTTGAACACAAACAAGCAAACTGCAGATTTATCTCACAATGGTAAATAGGTTATTTTAAGTATTTTACATGACAGACATGGGGGCTTTATCTTCCTTATTTGGAATGATCTTTCATATTGTCTCAAAAAGAATGAAAGGTAAAAGCACCATTTTACTTGAACAATTTATGCTGCAGAAAGCAAGCAAGCCTTCAAGCTAAGACAGCTGAAAGAAACCCCTGCTGCAATCAGTGAATGAAGCCTCTTATCCAGTAATAAAAGGCAATTAAAATGCATGGCCCACTGCAGCTTAGTCAATTGCTTTTCCGGGGTGTGGCTATTTAGGTGATGATGGGGGGAGAGAAAAACAATGAAATGGGGAGAACAGGAAGGAAGGCATAAGTAGAGGGCTAAAGTCAGAGATGTTAATCAGCAGTGTTTGTGCTTTGAAAAAGAAAACCAGTGAAAAATGAAGTGGAGGTTGGAAACCACAAAAACAAATTTAACTCTTAGAAGGAAACATAGGGATGGGGAAACAGAAAAAGTTCAACATCAACCACAAGCCAAGCAGAGTTCTAGAAACTTTCTAGCTTTTTGCCTGGAGTCATTCCTCTTTTTACAGAGCACTGCAGATACTATGCTTACCTCCTACCATGAAAAAACGAGGGAATCTCTCCCAGAAAATGCCATACACACTACTTATAATCCACAACACAACAAATGAGAGAGCTCCCTAAAAACACCTACCACCTGACACAGACAAAAGAGGCTGCTTTCCCAAGAAATCTAGAAATGCTTTCTGTTCACAAGACAGGAGCACAGTAATTGCTGAGACAGGTTCAGGCAGAAAAGAAAGAACTGCGGGGAAATTGCAGAGCTTACGGGGGGGGGGGGGGCAAACTAAGCTATGAAAAGGGGAAAGTGTATGCAGAAGTGGGCTGCTCAAAAATGCATTCTACAAAAGAGCCAGGGAGCTGCAGATGGTTCACAGTACCGGATGGGAGCCTGTTTTAGTATGTTTCTGAAAGGCGTAGGGGGAGCAAAGAATATGCATCCAAAGCTAACAGACAGAAGTCTTGTCCTACAAAAGCAAGTAGAAAATGAAAATACCTGTCTTCACTGGTAGTACTAGTAGTACTACTCCCACAAGCAATATAACACAATTCCTTTAAATGGACCAATATGGCTTTCTACAATTTTTACTCCCACAGTAAAGTGACTCAGAATCTTTTTTTTTTTTTTTTTACTATCACTGAAGCACAGAAGATAATTTATCCTGAAATAAAAGGTGATCAGATACTCAAGATGAATATGTGAAATTTTGCATAAGGGGAATCGGAAACAAAAGATGAGGCATCTTCTCTAGTAGTCAAAGCTAGTTCAAGATTTCTAAGCATATGAATCAATGCAAGTAAAAGTCAGATGTAGGCCACTGCAGGCAATCCAAATCCATCTAGCCAAGTAAGCCAGCAGGTAACCATGGGTGAATGGAATAACAATGCCAACTGGCCATCAGCTATGCTAATAACCCTATTAGCCTGTAGCAGCAAAAGTACTATAATGTGGCATTACATGGTAATCAGGGTGGACTTAAGAATCCCACCATCCTGCTTTTCTACATTTACTTCATCTTCCAGGACCTCCCAACCACAGTAACAAATATAGTGATTCCTGCACTCAGACTTACTACTCTCTGACCCCTTCCAAAAGTCATGCACATATATCCCCCCTGCAAAACAAAACCCTATACATGCACAGGCAGTAAGGGTGCAATCTCCCCCAGAAATCCAGTGTAAACGAGCAAGGATCCACAGCCAGAGGATATCCAGTTATAAGAACGTAAGAAATGTCCTGCTGGATGAGGCCAAAGGCCCATCTAGTCCAGCATCCTACTTCATGCAGTGGTCAGCCAGGTGCATCTGAGAAGCCTGCAAGCTGGGAAGAGGGCAAATGTTCCCGCTCATTGGTGTTCCCTAGCACTTGGGGTTCAGGGGCATGCCACTTCTGATCCTGATAGAAATATATAGCTACCAAGGCTAGCAGCCATTGAATGCCCTATCCTCCATGAATCTGTCTAATCCCCATTTAAAGTTAGGAACATAGGAAACTGCCATATACTGAGTCAGACCATAGGTCCATCTCGCTCAGTATTGTCTACTCTACACAGACTGGCAGCAGCTTCTCCAAGGTTGCAGACAGGACTCTCTCTCAGCCCTATCTTGGAGGTGCCAGGGAGGGAACTTGGAACCTTCTGCTCTTCCCAGAGCGGCTCCATCCCCTGAGGGAAATATCTTACAGTGCTCACACTTCTAGTCTCCCTTTCATATGCAACCAGGGCAGACCCTGCTTAGTTAAGGGGACAAGTCATGCTTGCTACCACAAGACCAGCTATTGTGGTAGCAAAGTTGTATAGACTGGAAGCCATCACCACTCACATCTGGCTGTAGCGAATTCCATAGTTTAACTACACATTGTACAAAGAAGTACTTCCTTTCATCTGTCCTGAATCTCCCAGAATTGAGCTTCAGCGGTTGGCCCCGGGTAGGAGTGTGCATGGTCCGGTCCGGAGGCCATTGACAAGGCTTCCAGACCGGTCCTGATACCCCACGGTTCGGAAGGATCGGGGGGGGGGGGAGTTTCTCTTTAAGGGGGGTGGTAGTACTTACCCCCCCACCGCTCTTCCCCCTCCAGCGCTGGCGGTTTCCAAAATGTTCTTGGGGCGGCAGAGTTCCTCCCTGCCGCCCCTGCCCCCGTCGTTGTCCTTGCTAGTGTTAAAGTAAACAGAGCTGGTGGCACGCATGCACCCTTTGCGGCGCGCATGCTTGTCCCTGCCGCTGGCGCGTGTGCAGCGTGATGCGGCACGCATGCGCCAGCGGCAGGGACAAGCGCGCACTGCAAAGGGCGCATGCGCGCCACCAGCTCTGTTTACTTTAACGCTAGCAAGGACAACGGCGGGGGCAGGGGCGGCAGGGAGGAACTCTGCCGCCCCAAGAACGTTTTGGAAACCGCCAGCGCCGGAGGGGAAAGAGCGGCGGGGTGTTTGTGTAAGTACTACCACCCCCCCTTGAAGAGAAACTCCCCCCCCATGCCGAACCGCGGGGTATCCGGACCATGCACACCACTAGCCCCAGGTTCTAATATTATAAGAGAGGGAGAAATACTTCTCTTTATTTACTTGATCCACACCATACATAATTTTATACCCCTTTATCATGTTTCTCCCCACCCCTTCCCCCCTTCTTTCTAAACTAAAAAGCCCAAAACATTTGTTTTTCCTCACAGGGGAGTCACTCCAATCCCCTGATCATTTTGGTTGCCCTTTTCTACACCTTTTCTAACTCTACATCCTTTTTATGGTGCAGTGACCCAAATTTTACACAGTATTTTAAGGGCAAAGTCTAAGAGCTGATATAGAAGGATATAGCGCCTACCTCAGAATCCTATTGCTCTGTGGACCTTCACTCTCCTGTCCTGGTGCCCAATGCCACTCAAGTGGCGGGAGGACAGGACCCTACAGTTTGAGAATCGCTACACTAGCTGTTTTGTTAACTTAGTTGCCAGCTGTGTGCATCTGTATATTCTCTCAGTGCACCTAGTGAAATAGGCTATTGGCTGCTTCACACAATGCACCACTTACCATCCTAAGCATGTTTTCTCAGAAGTAAGTTCCATTTAGTTCAGTGGGCATTTATCGCCAATCCAATAACTTTCTTCAGGATAGCAGTCTTACTCTATAGATTCTACAGTTCAAGCAAATGCTCTCTGACACTACTAATGAAATATTTGTTACAAGTTTATGCTTGCCTCTCAACAAGAGCCTGTTCTTGTTTATGTGGGATGCTGAATACTTATTGTCTTCTGTTGGCAGACATTTCCAGCTTCCTCCATCTCCATTTAAATTAGAACAAAGAGTCTTGTGGCATGTCAAAGATTGAAGTATAAACTTTTATACTGCAAAGACTGAAGTATAAACCTTTGTGGACTAAAAATGCATCTGATGCAATGAACACTTTTTCACAGACGGACATTTATAGTTCAATAAATCTTTAAGGTGCCACAAGAATCTGTTGCTTTTGCTGCAACAGAATTAAAAGTTACCCCTGTGGAAGGTTTTACATTTTTAATTAGGCTTGGTTGCAGTGCTGATGCAATTGCTATTTGCTTGCCCTGTAATCTACAACAGCATATCTGGTATCTGACTAGACTCCACCCGCTGGGTCTCATGTTTCAA
The DNA here is from genome assembly GCF_027244095.1 of Hemicordylus capensis. Taxonomy (NCBI): domain Eukaryota; kingdom Metazoa; phylum Chordata; class Lepidosauria; order Squamata; family Cordylidae; genus Hemicordylus; species Hemicordylus capensis. The sequence goes on along the minus strand of NC_069660.1, from coordinate 32,662,371 downwards.
TTAGATCAATGGCTGTGTTAGAGCTTTTGCATTTCTAGAATTGCTCCCAGACAGTCAAACTATTAACCCTGACTGAAATACTGATATTTTTATCCACAGCCTAGGCAGAGTGGATGCCTAAATCACATGATTGAGGTGAACTAGTTTGCTATTGTACATAAGAGCTGGAGGTCAGATGTGTGCATTTTTTGTCTATCTTAACAATATTTTTGCCATTCTTGTGGCTTGGCCTATTTGTTCTAGCAAAGGTTGCAAATTCCTCATCTTGTTACAGACTGCTTGCAGGGAACTGGTGAGCTCATATTGCTTGCAGTAGGAACTTGGACATGATGAGGAAGTATTTCCAGTAAGACTCATCAACTATCAAGCATCCTAATTTGCAGAGATAAAATACTCGAAGCCACCCTAAAGTAGCTTTATTTTGCAATCATATCTCAAGGACAATTGTAACAAGTAGAAACTGACATAGCAAGGCCCTGTGATTGTACCAACTCACTTCAAGGAATGCTTGTGTGAAATTACTCCCAAGCATAAAGGCACAACCTCAAAAAGAAGGCTAGTCTAGAAGCTTCCCTGACATGAGTTTCAATTAAGTGAGTAACTTTTGTAAGATAGGGGGCAGCATTTTCAAAGAAGCAACCTCTCGAATAAGAAATCTGTTGTGGATCAGTTGTATGAGAAGACTGTACAATGTCAACCAAACTGACCAGAAGTGATTGATTGATCAAGTGCCATCAAGTCGGTGTTAACTCTTAGCGACCACAACCAGAAGTACCAGGAGTATACCAACCCCTTACTGGTATAATCTGGAGCAAGCAATACTCCTAATCTTCAATGAAGCTATCACAGCATTCCATCAAGGCATTCTGCAACAGCTAGCATCATATATATGAGGAGGGAAGATATTCACCAATCCCTTGTTCTTTTTGCTGACCCTGGTGCCCCCACAAAAATGCCCCTGAGGATCGGGGGACCCTCAGAGACATTAAGGAAACATTGGGGGCAGCAAAAATAATGATGGGGATCAGCAAAAATCCTGCCCTTGCATGAGTGAAAAGTTATCCTCATGTATAGTTACTTTTGTAGTCACCTTAAGTGGCGCAGCAGGGAAATGCTTGACTAATAAGCAGAAGGTTGACAGTTTGAATCCCCGCTGGTGCTATATTGGGCAGCTGTGTTATAGGAAGCTGCTGAAAGGCATCATCTCACACTGCGTGGGAGGAGACAATGGTAAACCCCTCCTGTATTCTACCAAATAAAACCACAGCGCTCTGTGGGCACCAGGAGTCGACACTGACTTGACAGCACACTTTACTTTAAAGTTATTTTTAATCCTGTTCATTACTCTGAAGCAAGCACAAACTGAATTTCATTTGGGAAGAGAATTTCCCTATCGCTTATATTCCCAATCTTTTTTTTAACAAGTGCACCCCTTCTCTCACAAACCTCCAGCTCAGGTACCACAGAGAGAGAGAGAGAGAGAGAGAGAGAGAGAGAGAGAGAGAGTATATAATGTTCACACATTAAATGTAAACATTACAGTTCTGAGACTACCTCAGTCACTGGCTGACATACAGATGAAGTAACTCATAACGAGTCTTACTGATATTAACGGGACAAGTTTACTTCCTGTCAGTCAGGCTGAGGGGAGAGGTGCACGGAGTTTCAGCACATAGTCTTTGCTCTCTTCCCTTCCCTTCTACAGCAGGCACGTCACTGAAGACACATTGAAGCTATTCTCACGATCGGCCGAAATCGGGCTAAGGGAGCCTAGCCCAATTTCAGCCAATCATGTGCTGCAACAGGAGCCATGCAGCTCCCGGCAGCAAACCTCCCAAAGTACCTCTCCCCTTAGCTGAGGTTAATGGAGCGAGTGCTCTGTTAACCTCATCTTTTTGATTGTTTATTGCTGTGGCATGGCTCCACATCACAGCAACATATGAGGAGACCCCCGGCCAGGAGGCTGAAAGCAGGCTCCCGAGCTCAGGGGTCTCTCCAGCATGCCCCACACACTCATGCAGGGCATCCTGGAACTTCTGGGGGCCATGTGGCCCCCGATCCCCGCAACCCCCACCAGCTCCGTCATGGAGCCAGCAGTTGTGTGGGCAGCCGATCTGGCCGCTCAGGGCTTAGTGGGCGATCATCTGCAGGGAGAGCAAGCTAAGCCAGCGGTCCTCAGATGGGGAACAAATAATGTGGCTAAAGCATGGGAGACAGAAGGGCTCTGAGTACCCCATGGACGCCTTTCAAGTGCCTCTAGAGGCACTAATATCCCCCATTGGGAACCCCTGGTCTGGACCATTAAGTACTAACATGTGGGATGAGGCAACATTCTCAGCCTTTTTTTGAAAAAGGGGGTTTTATGGAAGACAAGTGATTCAGCCATGATGAAGTATGATTCTATCTAATGCACCAAAAGGTCAGAAATTGCTTCATTGAAGATTAGGAGCATTGCTTACTCCAGATTCAGCTACAAAGGCAGACTCATTTGAAACTTATTGGGATTGGTAAAGGCTACCAAGGACACAGGGGAGCAAGACAGAGGATATCAAGGCAGGGTAGTGTGTCGAATGATGTTGATTTCATCAAGGTTTCAATCTTTATTATTATTTAAAATGTTTATAGCTGTCTAAGTCCTGCAACTTTTGAGCTGTTCAGCACAACCAGCATTTTAAGACACCACTCTGTAGCCACAATGCAAGGCTGGTGTAGAAATATGATTGATTGATTGATTAATAAATAAATAAATAAATAAATGATTTGGGCAGAGTATAAAAATGTAGATTTACAAAACCAAATCCTATTCCAATTCCCTTCATCAATGACCATTTATAAATCATTTCCCCAAACTGATTTTAATTCAACCAATGGTGAGATCTTATACCCCAAAAGAAAAGCATAAAGTTTGGATGTTAGCCTTGAGTACCCAGAATGTTGGGGGGCAATATGCTAAATCATTGTAAACCGCTTAGAGAGCTCCGGCTATAAAGCGGTATATAAATGTAAGTGCTATTGCTATTGCTATTGAGTTGATGTATTGATAGCCAATATTAATTTTTCAAATTTAGTAAGTTGTCTTGGTTGCTTGGATATTTGGTTAAGAAGAGAAAAAAAGAACAGTTGTAACAAATGGAGCCAATTAAAATCTGAAAAATTTTGTTTTATCTCTTCCAAGGAAACTAACATACCACTACAATACATATCTCTCACTCTGACCCAATTATCCTTTACCCTGTTATGCCCTCTAAATATTTTCACACAAAAAGTATGGTCTACAACTAATATATTGAACTGGAGGGGGGCAGGCAAGATTGCCATCCTCTCCAAATCTCCATTGGTGACTTTAAAAATTGATTAGAAGTAGAATTAGTGATCTTTTTAATAAGGTCAGCATGAAATGGTAAATGTTTAATCTGTTTTTTAAATTCATGGAACCATGGAGTTCCAGAGAGAACCATAACTTAGATTCTCCATTTGGCTACCGTTCCCACAATATTTTAAACGGTGAAGCTTCATAATATAACTTAAGGTTGGAAATATCCAATCCACTATCTGATTTAGTATGCAACACATTACAAAAAAGGTTTGGCTTTTTATTTGTGTGTATAAAGGACAGAAATAAGTTTGTAAATTATTATTAAATGTCCTCCTATGAAATGCAAAAAGGTACTGCCTTTATTCAAGAGACTAGTTCTCTTCAAATAACTAAAAGAAAGGCGGGGGGATGAGTAGCAGGAAATAATCCTATTGTAATTCCTACCAAGCAGCAGAAATGAATGCAATGGTGAATTCTCCTTAGAGCTAAACTGGAGAAGAAAGGAAGTGAAAATTGTCAGAATACTATACTTGCATGTAGGAGTGTGCGAACCGGCTGAATTTGAGCTGGGCTCGACAGGTTTGGGGATGAACCCAACAGCATTGGCCAGTCCGAGTTCAAACTGAAACAGGCCTAGTTCGAACCAAGCTAGCTTGGAACTTTACTGGTAAAGGGGAATCCAGTGAGATTCCCCTTTACCAGCAAAGGGGAGGCAGATGGCTTCCCTAAAGACAGAGCGGGTGGGCGAGGAGTAAGAAAGTACATAGGAGTGCTGCCACCAGCTGTGGCGCCCCACCACCACCCATCGGTCTCCCCCAGGATAGGCAGGGCCAGTTCAGGCCTCTGTGCAAGCACGGAGGTCACTAAAATAGCCTCCACGCTTGCACAGAGGCCATTTGCATGACCACACAAATTGTGTGGTCACACAAATGGACTCTGCATAGGTGTGGAGGCCATTTTAGTGACCTCCACACCTGTGCAGGGGCCCAAACCACGCCTGAACCGGCCCTGCCTACCTTGGGAGCCCCCGCCACCCTCCCATGGCTGCTGCCGCAGCCACTGCCAGCAGTACTAACAAGTACTTTCCTACACCCTGCCCGCTCACTCTAACTTCAGGGATCCCCCCGCCCCCTACTTGCCCTTTACCAATAGAGCTCCAAGCCCCCTCGAACCAACTCAGTTTGAACTGGAACTAGATCCAGTTCAATGGTGTGCAAAACCGTTTTTTCCGGTTTGGCTCAAATCCAGTTCAGATTCGAGCCAAACTGACAAAAGGCATGTTGGTCTTACCGTGAAAGGTTCTTTTTCACAGCAAGGGAGGTCATCCACCAATAGTATGGGTTGTGGACTGAGCATGCTCCGAAGACCAAATAAGAACTGCTGAAGGTGTGACTAGCTTCTTGCCTGGGAAGCAGCAAGCCCCCAGTTCCGGGACTGCTGAGCTCAGAGAGGAGGACAAGATAACATAAAAATAGAAAGAGCAGACAAAGGCATGAACTAGCAACCCGGAAGTCACAGCACTGCAGTGGAATGAGCAGTGATGCCACAGGGCATGACTAGATTGAGCAACTCGTAAGCCAGTGAAATGCAGGTTTGAATCCAAGCAGACAAGTTAGTCTTGGAGACTTTGGTGCCGAGCGACGACTGGTGGAAAGAAACGAACAATGCATCAGAACAGTGAAAATCCTTGCACATCTACATAGGTAGATGTGCAAGGTACACCGAACATCGAGTGAGTGTCAAACCCGTTCTTTGGAGTGCTCTGGAGACGGACAGAAGGATTGAAGCACCACGTCTTGTGAGTGGTGGAAGGAAGAGTTCACCTTGAGCAAAAAGGTGAGGTCTTGTTTCAAGATCACTGCATCCGGCTGGAAGATAGAGTTCTTTATGGACTGACAGAGCTCCGAGCTCCAATACCTTACAAGCAGACATTATAGCCACTAGAAAAAGGACCTTGAGTGAAAGAAACTTGAGGGGAACCTCAGCCAGAGACTCAAAGGGACTCTTGGTGAGGGCATTGAGTACCTTGTTCAGGCTCCAGGATGGAAACCTGTGGATGGTAGGTGGGACCAGGTTGGTAGCCCTCCTGAGATGAGGGTGCAGCTGAGGGGCATTTCCCACGGAGAACTGAGAACAAGGCTGACATCTGTCACTTTGGGCAAAGTACTAGGGCAAAGACCCATGTTGAGGCAGGCTTGTACGAAGGAGAGGACTTCCAGCACGCCTGCAGACAACAGACTGACCCATTTCCAATGTGCCCACCTGGAAAAGGCCACCCATGAAGCTTGGTAAATGCGGTTTGTTGATGGGCACATGGAGGCTAAGATGGTGTCCTGAACAGAGCTTGAGTGGCCCTTGTTGGCTAGGGACGCAAGCTCAACCTCCAGGCGCAGAGTTGGAGTTTCCCAATGACCATTGTTGGGGAAAATTTGTAGAGGGTTTCAGGTGTTGAAGAGTCTGAGAAGGGATGAGGTGACTTTTCTGGTGGTTGACTAGAAAGCTGTGGCTCTCTAGGGATGAGATGGTTTGTTTAACCACTTGTGGGCCAGTTCAAAGGATGGAGCCCTGATCAAAAGGTCATCCAAAAATGGGTATGTATGGACCCTGCCCATCCAGAGGTAAGCCACCAGGGCCACCATCACCTTGGTGAAGACCCTCGGGGTGACTGAAGCCCGAAGAGTAGAATCCTGTACTGATAATGCAGGCCAGTGTAGTAGAACCTGAGGACTCGCCGATGGTCTGACAGGATCGGAATGTGAATGTAAGCTTTGGCTAGATCTATGGACGCCAGGAAGTCTTGGGGTGTCGCTAACTCCTTGATTGTGCAGAGATTCCATGTGGAATTTTCATTTCCGAATTAAGAGGTTGAGGCATTTGAGATCTAGCACTGCCCTCCAAGACCCATCTTTTTTAGGCACAAGAAACAAAAGTGAATAAATGCCACACCATAATCCGGTTGACACTACACGTTCTAGGGCATTGATCTGTATCAGGTGGAGAATGGCTTATTTCATCTGAAGATGTCATTCGTATCCTTGGGCTTTGGAGAATGAACAATGTGGTCAGGAGGGAGGGACTGGAAATCTAGCGCGTAGCCGTGAGCGACCACCAAAAGCTCCCAGTGATCCTAGGTGGTGGCTTCCCACTGCAGGTAAAAGTGGAGAAGTCTCCCCCTCACTGGAGAGTAGTAATTGTTTGCGGGAAGGCTGGGCGGAAGGGGGGGGGAAGGTACAAGAAAATCGGCCACAAGGTGCTCCCCCTCTCCACTGCTGCTACTGGTTGCACCAGGCCAGGCGATATGCACTGCCCTGATTGTCTCTGGACGAGGCAGCTGCTGAGGTGGAGAAGTTTCTGAAGGGACAAAAAGGTTGCTCTTTAAACTTAAAAGGCCTACGGAAGTACCTGTGAGCAAATGGCAGTGCCTTTTTTTATCCTTGCCTTCAACCAGGATAGGGTCAAACGGTTCCCCAAAGGGCAGGGGACCTGAAAATGGAATAGCAGAAAGGCTAAGCCTGGATCTAGAGTCTACGTTCTAATGTTTTAATCATAAGAAATGGCCAACCCTGATGCTATGGCCCTAGATGCATACTGAATGCAGTCCAGGCTAGAATCAGCCATAAGGGCTATCGCCTTGGCTAACTTGTTGAGGCCTTGCCTGAGCTTGGAATTTTCAGGGGGCACCACAGATGCCAGTTCTTTCATCCAGAGCACTGAAGCTCTGGCAGATATAGAGTTGGTGGTGGCAGCTTTAAGAACTGTGGCCGAGGCAGTACTATTCGTACGTAAAAGGAGATTGCATTTGCGGTTTTCTGGGGATTTAAGTGGCTCATCTCCTTCTTAAGCTACCACAGAAGTGGAGACCAACTGGACCACAGCGGGGTCCACAGAAGGCACAGCAAAGAGGGATAAAATCTCCTGGGGCAAGTTGTAATGCTTTTGGGGAGTAAGCCCCACTGGTTTGGTAGAGGTAGGGGCAGCCATCATGACTTCCTTGAATAAAGGAGGGAAGGCAACAGTGCCAGAGTGAGTGGACTGGAAGGGAAAATGTTACGATCAAGTGAAGACACAGTTTGGGCCACATCCAATGGGGGTATATCCTTGATAGCACATTTGGCCTTAGAAAGCATAACCTCAAAATCAGCCGAGGAAAAAAACGTGTGAAGAAAAGGGAACAGAAGCTGGGGTAGCCTCATCAGAGAGCTCACCCTCCTCTTGATCAGATGGTGACTCATTGTTAGCGTCACTCAGAACACACACATAATTACAAATTACAATCTGTGGCCTTGTAGGATCTAATTGAGGTCTATTAGGAACCACAGTCGTAATGGGGGGCAAGGCAGGGCAGGAGGGAGAGTAGGACATTTGCGGGAGTGAGCCCCCTCTGACAATGACAAGGAAGATGATCTAGGCCTCTTCCTTTTCCTTGTGCCTATGAGGCGAGGATGAAAACTGCCCCTCTCATTAGATAGAAGAGGTTGTTGGGAGGGGCTGGAGGTTGGAGAGGATGATCTGGATAGGAGGGTAGGGAGGCAGGGAGGCAGGATCAGTGGTGAGAGATGAGCCTTAATTATAGAGGAACACTGCCTTGCGATAAAATCACGCAACCAAGCAGCTATGTCTGGTGGGAAGGGGTCTTTGCTCAGCAAGGGTACATTACTCACGTCCACTGGCACAGGAGTGGGCTGCTCAGGCCGGTCTGGAGCAGAGAGCTGCAGGCATGGCGAGGAAGGATGGTCTGGAAGAGGAGAAGATAGCACTGCTGGAGAAAGGCGAAGGCACCGAAGGGAGCAGTATAGGCAGCAGCAGCGCCAAAGGTGGAGGCGGGGACATGCCCACCAGAGGATCCAGCCCGCCTTCCTTCAGAAACTCCAGAGTGGGAATGGGTGGCTCAACCAGCATGGAGTCAGTCAGAAGAGTCGGAGCCAGGGGCTCCTCAGGGAGCGGGGCCGCAGGAACGGGTGGAGGTAAGTTGGGGTTGATCACCCTGTTTGACAGGGAGAGCACTTTGAGTCTCCTCAGAAGCCAGCAAATGGCAAGAGGGATGCTCTTCAGATACCACCTGCAACAGGAGTCTCTCGCTCAGGCTAACGGTGGTTGTCAGCACCGAGCATTTTTTGGACGAGCTGTCTCCTTTTGTAGGTAGTTCCGTATATTTGGTTTTCTTTTTCACCTTTTTGTGAGCCTTTCTAGAGGCCTCTACAGCATTGCTATGGGCTGCCAGAGGATTGTGTGCACCACGCTCCTGGCTAGGTGATGCAGAGTGGGCTAGAGTGGAGGTAGAGGGAGAATCTTGGTGGGGAGATCTTCCTCTGGATTCAGATTGCGGCCCTTCGGACAAGAAACCCTCCAAGGGGGCTCCAGAATGAGAGTGCTGCATAGTGCAGCGAGAAAACAAGCCCCAAGGCAAAAACAAAAGTAAAGAACACCAATCAGATCAAATGAAATAAAAAAGGTAATTTGGCAGTTTTGAATAAATTTTTTCGACTTCCTTCCCATCCTGGCACAACACTAAAGGAGGGAAGGAAGATGTATAAAAATTTAAGAAGGAGCTAGCCACAACAGAAGGAAAAATAGTGAAGCAATGAAGAGCCCCTTGCAGTCCTGTTCACCAGGGCAAGACAGGACCAGAACTGGGGGTTGCTGCCTCCCAGCCAGGAAGCTAGCCACGTATTCAGTTCTAATTTGGTCCTGTCTTCAGAGCATGCTCAGTCCACAACTCATACTATTGGTGGATGGCCTCCTTGGGCTGTGTAAAAACCAGTTTTGTGCACATCCTTACTTGCATGGGTCTCAAAATATTTTTCTAAAAATGCATGAATCTGCCTTAACTTCAAATGTTTGGCATCAATTAATTCAGTATTGTAATAGTCCACTGGTCTGGAGACAGTAACAATTCCTTTCAGATGAGAAGCTTAATAAGACTCACTGCTTAAGCTACTCTGTAACACACAAACATACAGGCCAAGCGGTAACAAAAATCTTTGTGTCTGTCCGTATAAGTAGGCAAAATTATTTCAGTCCCAAATTGAATATTGTGACCATTATAGACTCTCCACCACCACAACTTGGCAATAAAATCCCAACTACTGAGAGAGATTGTAGCAAGTGCACTCCGCTAAGGTTCAAGTTTCCCTTTCTCTCCCACTCCCACTCCCAGTCCCCACCCCCATCCTGGTAGCTAGAGTATAGTTATAGGATCAGTCTGTTAAGTCTCTTATTGAATCTGAAATCTCAGCCTTTAAAAAAAAAACATTTACTTGGAAGCAAGCTTCAATGAATGTAACTGAATTTACTTCCAAGTAAGTGTACTTACATATGACAGAAGTTCAAAAAGATGTTATTCCAAGTTAGGGCGGGAATCTCCAAGCTCACTCTTGTGTATGACTAAGTTCTCCTGATTGGGCCTCTAGGATTTACTGTAAGCAGTAATTAAATAAAATCCCAGCTGTAGTCTTAAATCATATCCAAGAACAACCATTTGTGCTATAAATAATTATTAGGTGGCGGCTCTTATGTTTCAGTTTCTATCTTCACATTTTACATTAACTAGTACATCACCTATTGAACTATGAGAAGGAGACAGAAGAGGGGCTCATGTAGAGAAGAGGAAGAGTGCAGTGTGTTAATAATTGTCTATTGCGTTAATAGAAATGTAGCACCCCCTAGTGTTTCCTCACTCCAGAACTTTGAAAAAGTTTTCATTAAAGAACTGCACGGATTATACTTCTGCTAGTCCATGAAAGCAATAATCTGAAGCACATTTGTAATTAGAGTGTACCCAAAGACAATCCTATGTATGGGATTTATAGCCACCCATCAGCAACCCAAATAGCAATATATATGCAAGATGTTCAACTAAAATGCAATTATCTGGAAGGCTCCCAAGGTAGAGACTATGTCCCACCTGCCTCTTGCATTGCCCTCCTCTGAAGTCCCCTTAAAATATAGTGGCTATTCTTTCATCACAAGAAACATCATTTTCCAATGTGCAGGAAACACTGAAATCATATTAGAGCCTAGTCAAACTATCAATTCAATTTTTTTTGCCTCCTGCAATTTAGCTTTGTAGAGATAAATCTGCAAGTCATTATTCAAATCCGCAAGTCATGATTCAAAGGAGTATGGGGGGTGCTAACCAGGGTGTTAGTCCTTCTGTCCTCCTCTGAAGGCTAATCAGTTTTGCTGTGGCTACAACTGACGAGTTTAAATCTGAAGCACCCAGAAGCCCCGTACCAAGGGCATAGCTTGGAACAAGGTGGAGGGAAATGTATTTTGTGGGGTGTTTTGCAATGGAGGAGATGTCTATAATGGGCTACTAGTTAGAGGGCTAAAGGTAGCCTCAAAGGCAGGATGCCTCACGGTGAGTACCAGTTGCAGGAGAGTAACAGCAGGGCATGCCCTCAACTCCTGCCTGTGGCTTCCAGTGGCATCTGGTGGGCTACTGTGTGAAACAGGATGCTGGACTAGTTGGGCCTTGGGCCTGATCCAGCAGGGCTGTTCTTATGTAATGTCCCTGGGCTCCTGTGGGGTGAGCATCATCTGTGTGACAGCTTACTCTTTTCTTTCCTCCCACACCTCTCTGAAGAACAGATAATTTAAGGTCCCATCTTCACTTTCTGTCCCAGGGCCCACTCCAACCATGCTATGCCTCTGCCCCTTTACCACAGAAATTCTTATGCTTGGCACTCAACCCTGCCATACCAGTTTCCTACCAGAATATATCTAGGAGCCCAAATATATTCCCAAAGAAAAGTAGAGAGAGAGACATATCAACCCTTCGCTTTAAGACTAGACAGTTTCAGCCCCAATGCAAACCCTCTCTTTACAGGCCAAGCTCTGTTTTCACAGACATCACATGGTGAGGGCACTGAGGTTGGGAGCTGTGTCACCACTGAAGTCATGGGCACTATCTAATAGGTGTTTAAATCACTTACACAATTGTATGGCAATCTTCCTCCCCTTCTCCCCTGTTGCTGTTTTACAGAATCAAAACAGAGAATAAGCTACTTGAAAACAATGTTGGTTAGTAATGCACTATTAAATAAGTGAACATACATGTGTATATAATTATTGTAGTAGAAAAATAACAATGTTTGTTTTTGATTTTAAAGCTGGATACTCAACTTTAAAAAAAACAAACCACCTGAACAGATGCAGACTATTTAGAAAATGAAACAGACTGTTTCTCCAGCAGTGGAGCCAAATTGAAGCTCACATCAATTCTAAGCTCCTGTACTGAATTATCAGAGATCATAAACAACCAGTTTGTGAAAAAACAAAAATAATGATTGGCCACCATGTCTACCAGATCATATTTCCATGCTATTCTGCAATGACTCAAATAGTGGCAGATTCAGGATTTTCAGTTAATATGAATTTGCAGTTATGCACATGTACAATTTGTTTATTGCTGAAAGAGATCTTTCCCCTTTATTTTCTTCAGCAATTGATGTGCTAATATCACCAATATAGTCAGCAGCAACAGAGAGTGGCCAGAGCTACCACATGAAAAATCCCACGAAGGGCTTGTTGCAAAAAATGAAGTGGGCTGAGAAATAAAAATGTCAGAGGACTCACTAATTACTTAGGGTCACCCCAAACTACAAGCCAACTAATGGCACAGCGGGAATTGACTTGACCAGCAAGCCAGTTCGAATCCCCACTGGTATGTTTCTCAGACTATGGGAAACACCTATATTGGGCAGCAGCAATATAGGAAGATGCTGAAAGGCATCATCTCATACTGCATGGGAGATGGCAACGGTAAACCCTCCTGTACTTTACCTCCGAACATGCACGACAGCCATTTGTGTGGTCAGCATGGTTGCTGACAATGCAACACTGGCCACAATGCAGGGTTGTATCTGTATTTACATCTTTACAAACTACAATTAGCAAAAACAATGCACCACATTTAGTTGCAAATTGAAAGGAAGGAGAGTGAGTGTGTGTGTGTGTGTGTTGTGAAGAGAACTGTGCAAGCCCAAAGGGGGATCCTAATCTCCTAATGATGATTGGGAGATCAAGCAGTGCCCCATGTGTCCTGAGCTTATTGGTCAGGAGATCATCTCTATACTATCCACATTATAGAGGCTAGAATCATAGGAAGCTGCCATATACTGAGTCAGACCATTGGTCCATCTAGCTCAGTATTGTCTACACAGACTGGCAGTGGCTTCTCCAAGGTTACAAGCAGGAGTCTTGGCTCTATTGGAAATGCCAAGGAGGGAACTTAGAACCTTCTGCATGCAAGCATGTAGATGCTCTTCCCAGAGTAGCCCATCCTCGAAGGGAAATATCTTTCAGTCTTCACACATGTCTCCAATTCAAATACAAACTGGGATGGACCCTGCTTAGCAAAGGGGACAATTCATGCTTGCTACCACAAGACCAGCTCTCCTCCTTTCTACTTCTGAGTGGCTTGGTGTAAATGTTAACACTGCCAATCTCCTAACCATGGCTAAAGAACTGGGTGGGCTCCAGACATAAAATACATATTCACTCCCTTTTCCAATAGGCCTCTCTGTTGCTCATTAATTCCTTCTCTGCTTGATGTCTTAACCATGGACCATGGTTTAGCGTTACACCTGCACAGACTGCGGATCTTATCTCAACATGAGTTTCTTGCATCTAATTTTATTACTACATATGGCAAAACCTTATACTCCACGGTTATTTTCCTTTTGTTTCCCTATATATAAAACCTACTGAAACCTGAAATATAGGATTGAACAAAAAAGAAATTACGAATACTTTATAACAAAAAGCAATACATGAACAAAGGGTAAAAGAAGACTGTCACTGTGACATAATCATTATCTCCAGAAGCCACCTAAAGTGTCCTAAAGTGTTTACAGATCAAGGTAGCTTTCACAAATATCTTTACAAACAATACAAACAGCGGAATATAATTACATTAAAATATAATGCCCACAAGCAAATATAAATTTAAAGACTGTTTAAGCTGCAGTTTTAAAGACACATAAATATGTTTTGGACTGTGGCCAGTCTGTCGAGATATCAAACATGTGAATCCAAAAATATTTTTCCTAAGATAAAAGTGATGCAAATGGTACTGTCAGAAGTCAACACAACATTTTAATCATGGAGTCATTTCTAACAAAAACATAGACCTTTGGCAGAGATCTCGACAGTTTGGATAGCAAGGGTAAGAAAATGGCAATTTATTTTATTAAAATAAATACTGGAGTTTTTGCGGCATGAGTCCAATACAGCAAAGAAACTGATTAGTAGAACACAAGTTACTCACATTTTGTTGTGTTTGGTAATAAACCTTTTACAACACAGAACATAGAAGGGAACCATTGTCATAGGCCAACGTGCTAACCAAGTGTGAATGCTATGGGAGAACCACCGGTGCTGCTGCTGAGTTCCAGACTAATATAGCACCTACACTCATGGAGAGGGGTTTATGACAACCTCTAAACCACATTGCTCTGTGGTCACAAGGTGCCGACACTGACTCAATGGCACAATCTTTCCTTTCCTTTTTCTTCTCCCTGGAAGCCCTCTGTGCCCCTAAAAACATGTCCCTGAGGGCTGCATAGCATACAGCACTCATGCTTCATTAGTCAGGATAGCCATTAAAGTTTTAAAAAAACATTTTAAATAACTAAGTTACTAATTAGATCTGATTCTTTGTTCTATCTTCCTACATTCCTTTTTTCATATCTTTCCCCAAATTCAACATAACCAAATCTACCAAATTGGTAACCAAATCTAAAGTGTGAAATGTCTGTTACAGATTTATTGATTATGTGAGTACAGGTGGCCCTAATTATTCATAGGGGTTCCATTTTCACCTATAGGTGTGAATTCAGAAACTGTGAATAATGAAACCTTGAGTCAATGAGAATGCAGGGGTGGGGTGGGGGGTTAGGTTCTTAACCAAAAAAAAAAAAAAAAAAAAGGGCCAAAAATGCAAGGGAAGCAGAAATAAGAGACTATATTCTCCAGCAATGCCCCCACAAACCCCGAAAACAGTCAAATATTCACCCAAAAGGTTTTGTTTTTTTTAAAGAGCCACAAATTGGCTCTCTGCTGCAAAATAGTGGCCATAAATGACATCAGAAGTTATTTCTGGCCACTCAAAACTGCAGATAAATAAATGCATACATGTAACTTTTAGACTTTACACCCCAAGGAGTGCAACAGTCTGGTGCAATACCATTCACCCTTTGGCACACTGACTTTATACAAAATGCTGAATATGTAATTTGTATACATACATTAACTGTATACATACATATATTACATGTAAATGGGTATTTAAGAGAACGTCTTCTTCGCCACGAGCCCCACCGCCTGTTAAGATCATCTGGAGAAGTTGGTCTGTAGTTGCCACCAACGTGTTTGGTGGCAACTCAGGAACAACAGGTTGCTTACCTGTAACTTGGGTTCTTCTAGTGGTCATCTATGCTCTTACACAAATGGGCTTTGTGTCTGCACAGAGATCACATCGGAGCTTCCAAGCTTGGAACTGCTTTTTAGCGGTAACCCCACCCCCTCGGTATATAGGCGGCTGTGCGGGCTTCCCTCTCCAGTCTTCTGAGTCCGCAATCTGAAAGAGACTAGCAGAAAAGACAAGAGAAGAAGGGAGGATGGGTGGGCATGTAAGAGCACGGATGACCACTAGAAGAACCCAAGTTACAGGTAAGGAACCTGTCGTTCTTGGACGTGGTCTCTGTGCTTTACACAAATGGGCACATAGCAAGCTGCACCCGTGCCATGCTCACCTGGAGGTGGGATCAGGCGAACATAGATTGTAGCACCACCCTGCCAAACGCCATGTCTTTTCTGGCTTCGACATCCAGGGCGTAATGGTGTATGAAAGAGTGCTTTGACGCCCACGTAGCCGCCTGGCAGATGACATCTAAGGGAACAGATCTGTCAAAGGCAGTAGATGCCACAACCGCTCTCGTCAAATGTGCTTTAAGAGAGGGCGGAAGGGGTTTCTTGGCGATCTGGTATGCCAGGGAGATGGTACGGACCACCCATCTGGATATGGTCTGTGCAGAGGCCTGTTTGCCTTTATTGGGGCCAGAGTGGAGCACAAAGAGAGACTTGGAGGTTTGAAGGGCAGAGGTCCGGTCAACGTAGAAGGCGAGCGCCCTTCGGACGTCCAGAGTATGGAGGCGTTGTTCAGCCACAGTCACCAGCTCAGCGAAGAACGCAGGTTAAGGAGATAGGTTGGGAATGGTGAAACGAAGTGACTACCTTCGGAAGAAAGGCAATGTGATAGACGTAAGGAAGGCCACTTTACAGGAAAGGAGATCGAGAGAAATCATAGCCATGGGCTCGAAGGGAGCGTTCATGAGCTAAGAGAGGACCAAAGTCAGCTCCCAAGCCGGTGCCATGACTGGCGGGTCCGGGTAAAGGTGAGTGAGCCCTTTAAGGAAGCACTTGATGGTAGGGTGTTGGAACCATGAGGGTGTGGAGGTGGGGGAGTTAGCCACTATGGCTGCCAGGTGGACCCGCAATGACAGGATTTTAAGTCCGGCCTGCTTAAGGGAAAGTAAGTAGGCACAAATACGTTGCACTGAGACAGAGTACAGGGGAATTTCTCTGTCCCTTAAATAAGTCTGAAAACGGATACATTTCTGGGAGTAAGAGGAGACCATGGAGGGTTTACGTGAGGCCTGGACTATTCTGAGCAGGTCCGCCGGGAGGGCGGACTATGTGCCAGGCTGTGAGGTGGAGACGCTGTAGGTCTGGATGGAGAAGACGATCGTTCTGCAGGGAGAGTAGGTGTGGGATGTCCGGGAAGCAGTGGTATTGGTGGTTGGAGAGACGAAGGAGTTGGGGAAACCAGCGCCGCCTGGGCCACCACAGAGCGATGAGGATGCAACGAGGGCGGTCCTGGGAGATCTTCTGAAGGACTCGAGGAAGTAGAGGGATTGGAGGAAAGGCGTAGACGAGACAGTCCGTCCAAGGTAGGGCAAATGCGTCCCACAGGGAATTGGGTCTGATCCCGGACCTGGAACAGTACTGGTGACATTGCGCGTTCGCCTCTTGATGCGAAGAGGTCTATTTCTGGGAGGAACCAACGGCGGAAGAGGGAACGGAGCGTGGATGGATGTAGTTGCCACTCGTGAGATGTTGTGTGAGTTCTGCTTAGCCTGTCCGCCATGATATTGTCTTGTCCTTGTAACCGCTGAGGGCGTGATATCGTGGTGAATGCACCATAGCCATAGGTCCATGAAGGGGGTGGAGGACGTGCCACCCTGTCTGTTCAGGTAAGCTTTGGTGGTAGTATTGTCCGTTTGAACGAGAACGTGGGAGCCTCGTATTAGGGGAAGAAAGGCTTTTCAAGGCCTTGAATATGGCCAAGAGTTCCAGGTAATTGATATGTAATTGATATGATGGGAGGCTTCGGCTGGGGTCCAGATGCCGTGGATGTTGTGACTGTTGGCATGAGCACCCCAACTGTCCAAGGATGCATCCGTGGTGAATAGAAGGGCTGGGCGGGGAGGGTGGAAGGGGGAACCAACGGCGAGGTTGGTCTTGTCCATCCACCATAGAAGGGAGTGCAGTACCCAAGGCGGAAGCGTTAGTTTGGTGGCAAGGGAGTCCTCATGAGGAGAGAACACGGAGAGGAACCAGTGCTGCAGAGTCCTGGCCCGTAGCCTGGCGTGGGGGAAGACATGGATGGTGGAAGCCATATGCCCTAGCAGGCATTGCACCGTACGCGCTGACAGGGTAGGTGGCGGAGCACGTGTGTTGATAAGTCCAGGATTGCCTGGGTTCTGCGTTGAGGGAGGAAAATTTTTGGATTGCACTGAATCCAAGAGGATTCCCAGAAATTCTATGGTTTTGGAGGATGTGAGCTTCAATTTGTCGTAGTTCACCCGTAAGCCCAGGTGGGAGAGGAGGGTGATGACCACGTGGAGGTCTCTGAGGAGGGATTGTGGGTTGTGAGCCACCACGAGCCAATCGTCGAGGTACAGAAATATCTGAATATTTTGTTGTTGCAGGGCTGCCAACACCGGGGGGCCATGCATTTGGTGAACACCCAGGGCACAGATGCCAGTCCGAAAGGAAGGGCGCGAAATTGGTAAGTGTTGTGTGCTATTTGAAAGCAGAGGTAACGACAATGCTGAGGTCTGATGGTGATGTGATAGTATGCATCCTTGAGATCGATGGAAACGAACCACTGGTTCTCTTGCAGAAGGGAGATGATAGTAGGAATCGTGACTATACGGAACCGGCAGTAAGTTATAAAGTAGTTGAGGTCCCGGAGATCCAGAATGGGGTGAAGGGAGCCGTCCGGCTTGGGAACAGTGAAGTATTGGGAGTGGAACCCCGGGGTTTGTGGATTGTGAACCAGTTCTATTGCAGATTTGGAGAGTAGAGCCGACCTCCTGCAGGAGAGCCGGGGTGGGTGGAGTGGGTAACAGAGGGTTGTATGGAGGGGTGGATGCAAACTCTATAGCATACCCCATCTGTACTATGGTCAAGGCCCAGGAGTCCGTGGTGATATTCTCCCAAGCGGAAATGAAAGGGGAGAGTCTGGTACCCAGCGGGGCAGAGGGTGCAAGTCATTGTCCCTTGGTAGAGGGCTGAGATCCCTTGGATCGGTGTTGCGTTTTGGTTCCGGAGAAGTTGGAGCGCTTTTTTGTAGGGCTGATATCTGTTGCAACGAAAGGACTTATCCTGGGATTGGTAGTATTGTTGTTTAGAGGCATATGGCTGGCGTTGCCATTTCTGTGGTTTGTAGTGGCAGGTAGAGGGGTTTTGAAGGCCCATGGAGCAGGCTGTATTATGCAGTTTCTGTACTTTCTGAAGGGTATCACCCGTTTCCTCTCCAAAAAGGGAAGAGCCATCGAAGGGCAGATCCTCAACTCTGGATCTGGCATCTGGTGTGAGGCTGGAAGACCTAAGCCAGGCATGGTAGCAAAGGGCGACAGAGGTTGCCATTACTTTGGTGGCCCCTTCAGTGGAATGGTGAATTGCATGCAGTTCTTGTTTAGAGACCTGCATGGCCTCCCGGAGGAAGACCTTGGCCGGCCCCTGTTGATCTGCGGGGAGATGGTCCAAGAATGGAGCAACATGGTCCCAGAGAAAGGATTGATACTTGGCATACTACGCCTGGTAATTAGTGATTCTAGTCAATAAATAAGCGATTGAGTATAAATGTCTTCCAAAACTGTCTAGTTTCTTTTCCTCTTTGTCTGGTGGGGTGGAAGATGAATATCCCCTGAATTTATCCCCTGATTCGACCACAATCGAATCCGTAGAGGGATGTTGCCTTAAGAAGGAATCATCCTGTTCCGTGGATGCATAGACCTTGTAAAAGGAATCAAGCCTTTTAGATGTCTGCGGGAGGGAAGATGGCTTGGTCCAACAGGCCTTGGCTACTTTAAAAATGAAAGGGTTTAAACGGTAACAATACCGATGGGCAGGCATTAATTGAAAGAGAGGATCGGGTTCAGATTTGTCACCTTGGGTAAACTGGACTCCAAGGAAAGTTGCCATATGTGAAACAAAGTCTATATAAATACGGAAGTCCTCCGGCAGAGAGCTGGGCCTAGGGTCCAGTAATGGCGGGGGGGGAAGACCCCAGAGATGTGCGGTTGGAAATGGAGGATTCCGGGCCCTCTTCATCCGAAGACGAGTCCAACGAATTGGTGGATACCGGAGGTTGAATGGGTCGAATCTGAAGCCAAGGCGTTGGCCTAGAATCGGGAGCAATAGTAGCCATAGCATCCTGTACCAGCAAGTTTCTAGGTGGAACCCGTGGAGGCAGAAGAGATGTGGTCCAGGGAGGTGGGGGAGGAGGCAAAGTTGTCGGTCCCGAAGACAGGTTCAAGAGCGAAGCAGAGACCAAGCTGGCTGGTACAGAAGAGCGAGGAGAGGCGGTACGTCGAAGGGGAGGCTCCGTAGCCGTGGAGGCCCGCTGGCATTGACGAACTTCTTGGTGAGCGTAGAAGTAGTCAGCTTCCTCCTCGACTTGTCTTGCATAGCGCTCATCCAGAGCAGCCTCCAGATCCTGGTTAGCCCAACAGCACGGTTGTTCTGGAGGGAGCTCCTCATGAGAGTCGTGGTCGGACTTGTATACGGGATCGTGGCGGCTGGAGACATAGGCAACCTCTGTATCCAGGACGGTTTCAGTTTGTAGAGTTCGGGATCGACGTTCGGTATCGTGTGTCAATTTCTGCCTCTTTGTTGGAGGTTCAGAAGGGACTCGAAGGTCTTTCTTCCCCTTTTTCTTTTTGGACGGCTGGATGGAACGCGGTTCAATCAACGCCACCGTCAAGATCGAAACTGCTACCGAATTCCTCGGTATCGATGTCAAAGCCCGAGCCGCGGGATCGACAGGCAGATTCACCTCGTGGGTAGTTGCCGAGACTCCCAGAGGGGATAAAATGGGCTGTAAGCCCTGGGCTGCAGGGGAGGTATTGGACGTGACCTGCGTAGTGGACAGTTTGTCCGAGCCCGTAGGTTGGAAGGATTGTTCCCAGAGCCAAGTACGAAGTCGAGAGGCCTGATTTTTGCGCGCTTGCTTGGTAAAGGCCGCGGAGTGAATGCAGGAAGCAACCTTATGAGATTCCCCAAGGCAAAAGAGGCAGAGCTTGTGGCCGTCAGTCGATGGGATCTTGGATTTGCAGCGACCACACTGCTTAAATTTTGTAGTCTTTGCCATAGGCCGAAGAAGGTAAATGGAGAGAAGCGGAGGCGAAGAATCTGCAAGACACCGGGCCCGAAGGCCACGACGGGTTGGAAAGCGAAACTAAGTTGTCCGAGTGGGGGAACCGGGATAAAACAAAAATGCTAAAGAGGGGAAGTACTGAACTAAAAGTTGAGGAGAAAGGGGAAAGAGAATGCAGTACTTGCGAAGCGTCTAGCAAGGAAGAGCTCGGCGATGTGTCTTCGATCGCGGACAAAGAAAGACTGGAGAGGGAAGCCTGCGCAGCCGCCTATATACCGAGGGGGCGGGGTTACCGCCAAAATGCAGTTCTCAGCTTGGAAGCTCCGATGTTGTCTCTGCGCAGGCGCAAAGTCCATTCGTGTAAAGCACAGAGACCATGTCGAAGAACGGGCCATCTCAGCTGCTGCCCCTGGACTGTGGAATTTATCTATCTGTCAAATTTGTACACCGCCCCAAACTTTCATCTCTGGGCGGTTAATAATAGCCTAAAACAAGTTAAAACATATACCAAAAAAAATGTATACTCCCTATTGAAATAGGAAATGCACTCCCTCTTGAAATAAGAGCCTCCCAATCTCTGGCAACTTTTAAGGCACTGAACACATATTTATTCACCCAGGCTTTTAATTAGATTTATGGTTTTAATATTTTTAATATTGGATTTTAAATGTTTTCAAATGTTTTAAATGATTTTAATTGTACGCTGCCCAGAGATGCAAGTTTTGGGCAGTATAGAAATATTATAAATAAATAAATAAAAGCATGTATATCATGTAAACTAAATTTGTATTCCTTTACATTCAGATTTTTTTAATTAGTTTTCATACAACTTGTTAGCACTTAAAATTATAAAACTATCCTATATATTAGGCTTGCAACTTTGATTTTGTCTGATCACCTCTAGTAAGTAAGGAATGTCTTCAAAGAACTAGGGTGGGAAATCTTGGGTAAAGATTCCCTTTACCCAAGATTTCTCACCCTCTTTCTTTCAGGCCACAAATTATTAACATGGATAAGTGTAGGCTGGCAGGCTGATAAATTCTGTTGCAGGCTAGCTATGTTTTTATTGTCATTTGTAATTATGGTTCTTTTCCCATTATGAGTACTACACTCTGGAACCGGAAACGAGATGCAAAAATACAGTTGTCCCTCACCAACTGCAGGGTTCCATTCCTGGAAACCCTCATGTTTCGCAAATTTGTGGTAGACAAGTAATTGTTTTCAATGGCAAACAGGGGGTATGGAGAATTGCAGTTGCAAAACAGCTGAAAACAAAGTAAAAAATAAAAAAAATCGCCCCCTGGCCCCCAGAAATGACCCGCCAACCCCCCCAAATTTTTAAAAAGTCACCAAACCAAGGATATGCAGGTCACAGTTGGCAAGAGCGGTCACAATTTCCCAGTCGCAGATACTCAATCTGTGATTTGGAAAACCATGATAGGTGAGGGACGACTTTAATCATAGGAACATAGCAAACTGCCTTATACCAAATCAGATGACTGGTCCATCTAGCTCAGATAATTGGTCCATCTAGTTATGAAAAACTTCACCTCCTCTTTTCTGTAGATCAAATTGCTATTAAAAACACAGCAGCCAGGCAAAAAAATTTTTTTGTTTTGTTTTTTGCCGGGGGTGGGTGGGTGCGGTTTGCTGGTCTGTTGGCAGCAACTGGCTTACATGGAACACTACACAATTTGTTAGCCAAACCTTCAGTCTTTAACATTGTTAAAGGATTAAACCTGTAAGTTGACTGTACTTACCCCATCATGACAACAAGATTCTTCTGTAACTTTTCTTTACACCTCTGAAAGAAAAGCCAGATTTGCTTTTAGACATCAGATACAAGAAAAACTAAGTCGACATATCTTTGTAACAAATTAGTTTTTTCCATATTTCATTTGTAATGCAGGCATAGACTCTATTCAGTTGTGTTAAGCCACTGATATAGTAGCAGCACAAAACACTTTTGTATTTCTGTATTTGTGTTTAATTCTTTAAAAATATTTTTCATATTACATGATCATAATACAGGCTGACAAGAGTAAAAACATGCAAAGCAATCCTACTGAAATTAAAAGGACAAGTTAGGTGTTGCCTAATTTGTCCTTTTAATTTCAATGGAACTACTTTGAGTAATTTTCCTCATGCTAGCCACTGTAACCATTTATACTTCCACGTTAAAAGTGCAAAAAAGATGCAACAAAATTCTAATCAAATATCAAAGACTTTGTACAGTATATTATGCTGAGCTTACAAATTAGTTCTACACATCCATACTTTGCCTTGGTCTTTCAGCTTGACACTGGAATTGGAAAGGGATGTTTCTAGGTATCTCAAAAGGTGTAGCTTCTGCATTCATTTGCTACAAATTCACTTAATTAATTAATTAATTGCATTCCTATACCCTGAAATGCCCTTAGCCATTTTGGAGGAGCATTATATAAACCACATAAATCAATAAACAAACAAACCACCCCATCCAAAGGTTCTGGGTGGTGTACAAGTAAAAAACAAAGGCAGACACCATTTAAAACAAGCTACATAAAACAATGTAAGAACAAATTTAAAACAATTCAGAATCATCTAAAACCAATTAAAATACTTAAAAATAATTTTGAAACCTGTGCATTCCACAGATCAGGAACAGCTACTGAGAGGGCCTGGTTCTGAGTTGCCACAAGACAACCCGGCAACTAGAGACGGACCTGATTTCTCCTTGATGCATCTGTGCAAGCACAGCACTTTCCCAAAATGCCACCTACTAGAGTAAGTATCCCGGCAGAAATTCTACAAGTGCAGCAGTTTTCCAAATCACAGTTGCTCTCCTCCTGCTAAATATAAGAGAATCATCACTTTAAAAAGTGCACAAGGCTGCATTAATAGAGACATAGTATCCAGATCACGAGTAATAATTGTTCCACTCCAGTCTGCACTGGTAGGACCTCACTTGGAATACTGGTCCAGTTCTGGGCACCACATGATTACAGTGTTCTGTGCACAAAGACACCACTGTAACCGTAAGTGGCTAGAGAAAGGGGTGAGCAACAACGTCAGAGCAAGATTTCCTATCCACTTTTGGCACTGTAACTGTGGGCAGGGTTTAAAAATAAATCTGTATGAGGCTATTGGGAAGCTGAAAAGGGTTCAGAAGAAGGCAACAAAGATGTTGTGGGGTCCAGAAACCAAGTCCTAAGGGGAATGGTTGAAGGAGCTGGGTATGTTTAGTCTGGAGAAAAGTCTAAAGGGGAGATAGGAAAGCTGTCTTCAACTATCTGTAGGGCTGTCACATAGAAAACAGGGCGGACTTATTGCTCCCAAGGGCAAGCCTAGAACCAATGAAATGAAATTGCAAGAAAGCAGATTTAGGTTAGACATTATAAGGAAGGTTCTCCAAACTAAGAGCTTTTAGGGAGTGGACAGCGTGATTTGTCTCTAAAGATTTTCAGATAGTAGCTAGAAAGTCATCTGTCAGGGATGATGTAGCTCTATTTCCGCCTGAACATTTACTATAGTAGGTGGCACTTTGGGGGAGGACTCTGTTCAGAAGCATCAGGCAGAGATTCATCCAGAAAATCTGCAAGTAATTGAGTCTCTCCAGCCGAATATAGAACTAAAAGATAAATGCAAAGTGTGCATGTATTGAACTTAATTTGTAAAGCCAGCATAACAAGACTTTATAAACTAAAGTCTTTATTGTTTTTTTGCAGTTTCTATGTTTAAATTGTAAGCATCTTAAATCTCATCTTAAACTGAAGATTTTGTGATATTTGAATGTACTTCTTTTCTTGAAAAGGAAAAATTACTGAAATGCATGCATGGTCTATGTGGAGTGGGGGATGGGATGTTAAAATGTTTTAGGACTTCATAGTTTTATATGAGCCATTACATTTACATTGTAAACATGCACAAACGTGTTATATGTGTAGAGATGTCTCAGAGTTCCAGAGGAACTTAATGTAAAGCAAACCAAATTTATTTTTCAACTACAACTGTGGCTCCCTAGAGCCACCAACTGTAACAAACAGCAACCATTCTACAATTCCCCTCAGGGGAACTTCTTGTTCCCAGCCTCCTTTAGGAAGCTGGTGCCCCATCCAGAATTTGTTCATAATATTTACCACAAAAAAATGAAGTAGGTGGAAGATAATTTTAAAAACAAAACAAAACAGACTCAGTCTCTTTGATTCATCTCTTCTTTTGCTTTTCCTCACATGGAAATGGTTTACACCTCAAAGGAAGCTAACTTCCATCATCCACATTTAGCTTCCCTCTTTAAGCAGAGAAAGCCAGTGGTTTAAAAGTCACAGGTTCAAATCCAGTGGTTTAAAAGTCACAGGTTCAAGTCTTCAGTTAGCCATTAAGTTTCTGGGTGATCTTGAGTCAGTAACCTTTAGATAGGATGTCATATATGCACATACGTACAGATTTCTGTGTGAATGAGAGCATGTGCATTCACTTTAAAAGTCAACCTAGGTACAGGACCCATCAAATGTATGGTGTGGATAGGAAGCATACTACTGTATGTGCACCGAACCCCTGTGAATCTATAAGTACATGCATACAGATTTGTACATGCTCTGAGCATAAAGTAATAGGGCTTCTCTTGCAGCCTAATTTGCCTCACCAAACTGCTGTGGAGATATACTGGGCAGGAGAGAACCATGTACTTCATGGCAGCCATTAGATAGCTTGGGAGCTTCCTGGAGCTCCTAACCTTTTAGCTCCTCATGGAGTTTGGGCTTCGTTTATCCCTCCCTTCCAGTCAATACTGCAAATCTGATTAGCTGACAGACTGAACGTGTCACCACTATTTTCTGAAATTCTCAAAAACAACGAACGGATTTTTTAAAAAATGGAGTGGAAACAAATGTGGAATCTGACAGCTTCTCATTTTCAGCCTACTTTCCAGTAGGCTTATGAGATCACCCAGATTTCTGTGTGTGTGTGTCTCCGCCATGAACTTCACAACACCTGGACCAACATGAACCAAATTGGGTACAGTTGTAGGGACACATAGGGACACCTCAACGGTGTGGTGTGTGATGATGTCATCCACCCCAATTCAAGATGGTGGCTGTGTGAACATCTGAGGAACAAGCAGGCTAATTTGTGGACTGTCTAACCAATTTAAACCAAATTGGGTACAGTTGCAGTGAGTGACACACATGGACACCTCAATGGCATAGCTTGAGATGATGTCCATGCAGATTCAAAATGGCAGATGTGTAAACATTTCAGGCACAAGTGGGCTAACTTGTGAACTGTTTAACTGATTTGAACCAAATCTGCTACAGCTGTAGGACACATAGGGACACCTCAATGGCGTAGTTTGTGATGATGTCATCCACCCCAATCCAAGATGGCAGATGCATGAACATTTGAAGCACAAGAGATCTAACTTGTGGACCTCGATTTGAACCAAATTTAGTCCAGTTGCAGAGACAGTGAAAGGAAAGTAGGCTGATTAGTTCTTACTAGAACAACTTGTTAAATGTGTGGGGAAGGAACAGGCTGCAGTTGCAGAGGAAGGCACTCTATACCTCAGGGCTGTCCTTCAACAGCCCTAGTGTGGTGCAAGGACTGGGCCAACTCATCCAGTACGGGGCCCCCTTTGAGTTCATTTTAATGAGGGTTAAAAAAGCAGAGGCCAGGGCAGTTGCTCTGCTTGCCATGTCCTAAGAGCAGCCCTGCTATACCTACCAGAGACACAGTGCTCCTTAATTTTAGGAGTGTGGGAACATGTTTCATCTTTCCAGCTAAAGGCCCTTTGCTGCAGGTGCTCAGTGGCTTTCTCCCTCATCTGATTTCTTCTTTTGTCACTGAGCAGGCTGACCAATCTTTATTGGTGGCTAAAAGGTAGAGAAATAAGGTTTGCAGTCTTGAGTACAATGAGGCTTATTCCCAAGTAAGAGTGCATAGGATTAAAGCCTTCAGGACACAGGGATGGGCATTACTTACAATATCTACAGTTTGAAAGAGGTTCCCCTAATGCAGGGACAGCCAGTCTGAGGCTCTGTATAATTTTGGTTTTTTTACAACTCTCATCATCCCCAGCCACAATGGCTAATAGCTAGGGATGATGGGAGTTGTAGTCCATCAACAGGTGAAAGACCTCAGATTGGCCAATCCTGCTGCAGTTACTACCTTATTTCTCTATAAGCAAGAGAAAAAATCTTGAAAATATGGGCAACTGGCTGAAATGAAGCAAACTTACTTGGTCTGATCACTGTTACTCTCTTTACTACCTTCCACCACACCCTCTGCCTGGAAACAGCACTTTGGCTTTAATGCAATTCTAACTAGCCCATTATGATCCACACATACATACCCCCCAAGAGGAGCTACAGTCTCCTTCCATTTTCCCTTCCTTGTACTTGCTTACTTACAAATAAATCTACTTTGACATGACTGGGATTTTAAATGTGTTTCAGACACGTAGCTCTAAATATATTTCATCAGAAACAAATGCATTAATTGGATTTGCCTCCTAGCCAAATGCTGAGAGAGAAAAACAAGACAACCTGCAATGTTGTCCACTGTTATACTTTTATTGCAATTTGGAGTTTTGACTGAAACAGAGTGTGACAAACAACAACCCTGAAGTGTTGTCTAGTGCTGCTATTTCAGTGTTGGAAGTCAGAGGTTAGGTTGAGACTGAAATACTGGTTTTACAGCAACCCTGCAATGTAATCTACATGAAAGGGCAACAAATGGTAAAATGTGGTTCAGTGTAATGAAAAATTGTGTAAAGTTATGCACATTGGGGCAATCCAATCCAAACTCTACATTCATGGGTTCTGGGCTGGCAGTGACTAACCAGGAAAGAGGTACTTGGGTTGTGGTATATATACAGCTCAATGAAAATGTCAACCTAGTACGTGGCAGCTTTGGAAAAGGCAAATTCCAAACTAGGTATCATTATTTATTTATTTATTTATTTTCTGTGTTTTAACTTGTTTTATATCACTGTAAACCGCTCAGAGATGAAAGTTTGGGGTAGTGTACAAATTCAATCAATCAGGAAAAATATCAAAAATAAAACTACTAATATTATTATGCCATTAAACAAATCTATGGTGCAAAACACATGTAGTTTTGGACAAATCTATGGTACAAAACACATGAAGTTAAACCAACTCATGAAGACTTGTCTATCAATGGCTACTAGTTGTGATGGCTATTCTTGATGGCAGGGTGCCTCTGAATACGAGTTACAGGGGAGCAATGGCAGGAGATTGGGAATGCCTTCATCTCCTCTTTGTGGGCTTCCTAGAGGCATGTTCTTGGCCATTGTGGAAAAAGGATGCTGAACTAGATATGTCTTGGCCTGATCCGGCAGGGCTCTTTTTATGTTCTTAGCATACAATAATTCCACAATGTAAACTGACGTTTTCTTTTCGGAAAATCTGCTGATCACATCTTTGTATTTTGAGTTGCCATGGAGGGAACACACAAGTCTTGTTGTTGTTTTTTATCAAGAACTTTGCCATATAGAAATTCCTCTCTAAGTTTAGCAATACAGGCACAGCAAACAGAAGGAACTTTTATTTGTTGCTGAATGGAAGCTGATTAAAGAAAGTGAGTTATAGAGGAATAACAAGCCAAACTTCAGTCCGAGGGGGCCCTGTGCAATGTACCATCTGGTGGGCCTAATCCTATATTCGTGCGCATGCACACGCACACACCATTGTGAGGGTCCCCAGGTGAGCAGAGTACAGCACCAGTACTTCTCTCAGTGCCATGGGTTGCCTCTGGCAGGCATACCTGGTAATGAGTCACAGATACATTAATTCCACCAACACAGCAGAACTGCAGAAGTACAGAACAAATAACCTCATAAGTAACAATGGGAGAAGGGAGACTTTGTGCCTCAAAATGGCTGCTCAGGGAGAACAAAAGTCCATTTCCAAAGACTTGCTTAAGAGGGGCTCTTCAAGTACACCCCACCAGCCATTTTGCAGGAGGTAGGCACTTTCTTCCTGCAACACATAAAAAACAGCCCTCCTGCTTCAAAACAGCTAGATATGGGGGCGAACAGCAGCCTACACTTTAAGATACTTGAAGTTGCTTTTCCATCTTAAGCAAAAGGGAACAAGTTGTTCTAGTAAGAACTAATCAGCCTACCTTCCTTTCCCTGTCTCTACAACTGGCCTAAATTTGGTTGAAATCAAGGTCCATCAAGGACACTTGTGCCTCAAAAGTTTGCACATCCACCATCTTGGGTCAGGGTGGGTGACATCATCACAAATAACACCACTAAGGTGACCCTATGTGTCCCTATAGCTGTATCAAATTTGGTTCAAATCAGTTAAGCATTTCACAAGTTACTCCTCCAAAGTTTACACGTCCGCCATCTTGAATTGGTGGGGATGTCATTCACTGCAACTGTACCCACTTTGGTTGAAATGGGTTAGACAGTCCACAAATTAGCCGGCTTGCACCTCAGTTGTTCACATGACCACCATCTTGGATTGGGGTGGATGGCATCATCACAAACTACACCATTGAGGCATCCCTATGTATCCATACAGCTGCAGCAAATTGGGTTCAAATCAAAATTGTAGGGACACAGGGACACCTCGATGGTGTAGGTTGTGATGATGTCATCCACCTCGATCCAAGATGGCGGACATGTAAACATTTGAGGCGCATGTGGGCTAACTTGTGAACCACCTAACTGATTTGAACCAAATTTGCTACAGCTGTAGGGACACATAAGGATGTCCAAATGGTGTGGTGTATGATGAAGTCATCCACTCCCATTCAAGATGGCAGCCACATGAACATCTGAGGCGCAAGCTGGCTAATTTGTGGACTGTCTAAACAATTTAAACCAAATTAGGTAGAGTTGCAGTGAGTGACACACACGGACACCTCAATGTCATGGCTTGATGATGTCATCCACACTGATTCAAGATGGCAGACGCATAAATTTTTGAGGCGCAAGTGGGCTAACATAACTGTTTTGTTATGTATGCTCTTACTGAGGAGACCCGAGTTCAAATCCCCATTCAGCCATAAAACTAGCTGGGTGACTCTGGGCCAGTCACTTCTCTCTCAGCCTAACCTACTTCACAGAGTTGTTGTGAGGAGAAACTCAAGTATGTAGTACACTGCTCTGGGCTCCTTGGAGGAAGAGTGGGATATAAACGTATAAATGAATGAATGAATGAATGAATGAATGAATGAATGAAACTGAACATCTATGTTAGCCAGTTAGATCAAAAGCAAAACAGGATTGTAATCATTTATATATTTCTCCTTATCAATACAGGACAAATTGTATATTCTCTCAGACTTATTTCAACAATAGCTGGAAATACTGTTCCAATTTTTTCCATCAACTTGTTTTAAATACCAAATAAGGAATAGGAAATCAAATAAGTGTTTTGGTTCACAACAGGTCTTACCACATTTGTACGTTTCAAAATCATCCACAAGCTGTCAAAGAACAGGAATTTTGACTTTTTCAGATTTGACAGTGTATCCAGCTACCTCCTAATTACTATCATGTCCCAACTTAGATCATCCTCTAGCAAAGCACCATATGTGGGGCGTCACACCTTTGGTACACAATCCTCCAGAAATGAGTAACCAAATTCAGAAGTGAATTCTTCTATTAAGGAATAATAGAGAATTAACTTATATCTATAATAACAAGAACATAAGAACAGCCCTGCTAGATCAGGCACAAGGCCCATCCAGTCCAGCATCCTGTTTCACACAGTGGCCCAACAGATGCCTCTGGGGAGCCCACAGGCAAGAGGTATGTGCATGCCCTCTCTCCTGCTGTTGCTCCCCTGCAACTAGTATTGAGAAGCATCATGCCTCTGAGGCTGGAGGTTGCTCATAGACATCAGACTAGTAGCCACTGATAGACCTGCCCACCGTGAATCTGTCTAAAGCCTTTTTTAAAGCCATCCAAGCTGGAAGAACTGACAAGTTCTCCAACATTTCCTCAAGACCGGAAATAATATATTCGACACAACTAAATGTAACAAACCATGATAGAGGTCCAAAATTTCAAAGCGTGCATTGCAATTAATTTTGTCTATGGTACCAATATTCCTAAGAATCCCACATTTAAGACATGATAAGACTATGCTCATGAGCAACCTAGCCTGGGCTAGGCTGCTTGTGTGCAGCATCAGGAGGAAGATCACTCCCAGCGCTGCCCTCCCTCCAAACCCTGCTTTTTACCCCGGCCTTTAGTCAAGGTTTAGGGCGCGGGCACACCCTTAACCCCAGCGCTGGAGTCCATGGGAACACTCGGGCCGCTTGCAGTCTGAGCGGACACAGAGATGGGTGCCTAGAGCACCCATCTCCCGGAGAAATCCCTCAATGCACCACACTTGTTAAGCGGTGCATTATGGGATTCCTGGATGCTGGGACATGTTGTCCCAGCCTCCAGAGCATTACACTGCTAGGAGCAGCAGGGATTATGTGGGAGTATGGTCCACACTTCCACCAATGTTCAACTATCGTATGGAGGAAAGGTAAGTTTTTGCAGCCTTCCCCCCGCCAAGCCTCCTGTCATGTGAATATCCTTTATGTCTTGCAGATTTTCTTCAACTAATGGATCTCTACTATTTATTACATCTAGCATTTTCTATGCACTGATACCTCCAAAGTGATCAGTAAGACATGTGAGCAATACTTGAAGACAAAATATTCAGTTCACTCTCCCCAAACTATGGAACAAATACTGGCCAACATGCAAGCTAGCCCTCCACCAATATGCAATATTCTCTTACATGAGTGGGGGAGAGATTTTTGGCAAGCTGCCCTTTCCTAACCCCTGCTAACTGGGCAATGAGGCACCTTTTTAATGTGGTGATTATCTTTATTGAGCAAGGGGAGAGTAACTGGCCCTATCCACCCCAAGCACAGTACCTCCAGTGACTGTTGCTGGTGTCTATCCTGTGTTTCTTTTTAGATTGTGAGCCCTTTGGCGACAGGGTTCCATCTTATTTATTTATCACTTCTCTGTGTAAACCACTTTGGAATCTTTTGATAAAAAGCAGTATATAAATATTTGTTGTTGTTTCAAAGTTGCCAGGGTCCTGACCGCCATTTAATATCTGGCAGCAGATGTTTGACCTTTGAGCATATCATTTGCTTGACTGTATAATAATTTTAATTTGCCTTTTACTTCACTGCTTTTATATTGCTTTTATGTAGCTTGTATATATTATTTTAACCATTTTATACTTTTAGTTGCCCTATTTTTAAGGATTCATTTACTCTATTAACCTTCCTACAGATTTTAGGCTTAGCCGGTAGCATTTTACTTTAATAATTCCATACAGTTTTTAGAGTTGTATTTTACTATCATAATCATACTTAGCTTTTAGAGTTATATTTCATTTAGCATGTGTTTTATTATATTGTATCTTTACCTTATTCTGTGCTGGTCTTTGATCCTAATAAAGATGATTGATTGGTTTGTTGTTTTTGTTTCCTCTGTAACCACCTGTACCTTCCAGAACTATGTACCTGAGGGTTTGGGAACCATCGGGCAGCTAGTTTTGGGAGACACAGGTACCTACAGAGGAAATGGCAGCTTGCTGAGAACACACACACACATACACATGCATGAGCTGTGCAACAAAAAACCCTGGTGCACTGGTGAAGAATTAATCTGGATCTTGGCCACTGATTATTTCTATGGAACGATGAATTCATATAATGTATTCACATTACTTTTTATAATCTAGTTTATGAACATCAACTCATCATGTACACACCAGATAGAAACCTAGAAAGCATTTTGCTTCCAATCATTTTCACCATACTCTAATACTAGAGTCTGTAAGCTTTATTATCTGATACAGGCTGTCTCCTACAGGGGGTCCCAACCATGCAAAGGATGAATAGTCCATTTCTTTTATACATTCTCCAATGTAAAATCAATTTTTCCTAACATAGATTTATCACACAAGTCAGTATCATAATCCTCAAAACAGATTCCAAATCTATGTCAGTATCTTTATAGGCAGGACTATGTTCCTTAAAATAACTATAAGCTCCTGTCAAATTACTTCATTCTTAGTACCCCATTCACTAAAATAGAAGGTATAATATACACCTTTTTCTTAGATAGCTCTCACCAATCATTTTCCTGGCAAATTGCCACTTTTGGTATTTAAATGAATGACAGTTTGTAAAGGTTTCACTAACTGAATAAGAATTCTTTCATACAAATTTAAACTTTCTGACACTTTATGGGTGCTACACCCATACCATTTAACACATCCCTCACAGGTAAGCAGTTTTTTTCTCAATTCTGACATTCACACAAGCATACAAACCAGTATCATCAATCCCATAATTATTACTTTGATACTCAATTATTTTCCTTCTTCATTCATTATCCGCCACCACTACTTTAGCCATATCAACTTTTTAAACTTGAGATGAACTAATTTGTTACAGCTGACACAAACTCAGTAAAAAATCACTTTCACTTTTCAAAATCCACAATTTCCTTTTCAGGTTTAGAAAACTGCTCATCATGAATGTTTTTAGAGCAGTACTAGCACCTTTAGAGCTCTACTTGCAGTGCAGCGAACATCTCTACCCAGTTGCTGGGGTCTTACTGTCTCCCTCTGCAGCTTCTTCCACCACATTCCATGCCACTTCCAAGGCTCCTTGCCCCATGGGAATGACTTTTGGAGGAAAGGGATAGAAGGAAAGGGGTGGGGGGGAAGGTCACCACTAGCACCATTGCACCAGCACATCATCTACAACACCGGGTTCACAACTGCAAGATATCCTAACCTTAAAACACAGTTTGTTCTCAATGAAGCCCCTAATACTTTTCATGTCACTACCATAATTGGAAGAAAATATTTTAGCTGTCATCCAGGCCTCACTCTGGTATCTCAGGTGGAGGCTGTGGCCAGGAGAGCTTTTTATCAGCTTAGGCTGATTCGACAGCTGCGTCCATTCCTAGAGGGAGATGACCTCAGAACAGTGGTGCACCAGCCGGTAACCTCCAGGCTTGACTACTGTAACGCGCTCTACGTGGGGCTGTCTTTGTACATAGTTCGGAAACTTCAGTTACTTCAAAATGCGGCAGCAAGGCTGGTCTCTGGGGCAACCCAGAGAGACCATATTATGCCTATTTTGAAACAGCTGCACTGGCTGCCGATATGTTTCCGAGCAAAATACAAAGTGCTGGTTATTACCTTTAAAGCCCTGAACGGTTTAGGTCCAAGTTACCTTAGAGAGCGCCTTCTTCGGTCTGATCCCCACCACACACTAAGATCATCTGAGGAGGTCTGGCTCCAGTTGCCACCACTCGTCTGGTGGCGACCCAGAGGCGGGCCTTCTCTGTAGCCACTCCTGGACTGGGGAATGCGCTCCCTGCAGATATCCATAATTTGAATTCTTTCTTGGAATTTAGGAGAGCCCTAAAGACCTATCTGTTCGGCCTGGCCTTCCAGTGCTCTTAAATTGTTTTAAAGGGTCTTTGATGTTTGTGAACCGCCCTGAGCTATTTTGTAAGGGCAGTCTAAAAATTGAACAAACAAACAAATTAAAGCAAGAGAACAGGCCTCAGATACTTGTCTCAGAACAGAAGTTGTGCAGTCATTCTCAGCTAGTG
Organism: Hemicordylus capensis; assembly: GCF_027244095.1. Taxonomy (NCBI): domain Eukaryota; kingdom Metazoa; phylum Chordata; class Lepidosauria; order Squamata; family Cordylidae; genus Hemicordylus; species Hemicordylus capensis. The sequence goes on along the minus strand of NC_069660.1, from coordinate 32,628,777 downwards.
CAGAATGCTCTTAATGTTAATTGTGTTAACAATATGGTTTGACCAAAACATAACACCAGAATGATTTGTAGAATTTCTGCCTGGACATTCACAAGACACACGCAAGTCTTCAGACTTAAGTCACAACTGGTTCCTAAAAACTGCACTTTATTTTGAAATGTCTTTAACTCAGAGCCTATTTTCCCATAGGAGACAATGCTACAAATGGGGTTTTAGTTCCAGAACCAAGGCCAAATGTCCTATTTTTCTGCTTCTCTCAAACCTGGTGGTGTGTAAGTCACAGACATGCAGCGGAAGAGTTTTATTTATTTATATTTTATTTTATTATTTTATTTTTACATTTATATCCCACTCTTCCTCCAAGGAGCCCAGAGCGGTGTACTATATACTTAGGTTTCTCCTCACAACAACCCTGTGAAGTAGGTTAGGCTGAGAGAGAAGTGACTGGCCCAGAGTCACCCAGCTAGTATCATGGCTGAATGGGGATTTGAACTCGGGTCTCCCCAGTCCTAGTCCAGCACTCTAACCACGAGAATCGGAAGTTGTTCAACCTCACCACTCACTCCCTTCTTGGCTTTTTCTTACTTTTCTGTGGAAGGGAGGGAGACAATTGTGTAGCTCATCCATCTCCTTCACCTCCTGGGCAACAGTTAGACAGGGAAGGAGGAAGGATCGGCAGGAAGCAGCATGTGGGCTGGTAATGGGCTTAGTTCCTACCTCTTGCTATCACAACACAACAGTTAAATCTGGAGGAGTGGAAGTGGCAGTGGTGGGAGGAGCCTCTCAAATGGGCCAGTTAGCCAGACCCTCCTCCGACGCAGCAGCAACTGCCACTAGGACTGTCAGTCTCAATGACAAAGGGAGTTTAAGCTGCCTCTATCATCTCCTCTTCCTCTAGCCCTTGCACCAGCAGTCATCTAGCAGAGCCTCCCCTCCAGGGGCAACTGTTGTAAAGCTGAAACACAGTTGTAAAGCTGAAACAAGGTGCAATTTGGTTGATATAATGACGACACAATTATATCAAGGTACAATTTACGAATGTTTTAAGTGCAACAGATCTTAACTTGGAGCATCTTAAGTCAAAGACCACCTGTACAACCAGACAAGCAATACTTTGGTTTTTACAATTCTTAATTTTAGGGTTTTTTAAAATAACCTTTAATTTGAAATTTAAAAATCTGTAATTCCAATTGTGGTTGTAGCTTGGATTTTTAACTTGTTTAGCTTAATTTGGTTAATTTTATTAGTCCAATTTTACATTGTAATTATTTTATAAATGTTGTTAACTGCCACGAGCAACAGTGTACTGGAGGGGCATGGTATAAATATTTTAAATTAAATTAAATTAATAATTGAAGTTGCTGTATTACAGACTTCAGACTAATAAAATCTAAAGCAAAAAAAGTAGTTATTTGAAAAAAGGAATATTATGTTTAAAAAGCTAAAATTTATTCTACTTATCTCATCTATTATTTTGACACTGACTGACATCCAGATTAGCCACATGCTAGCAGAAGAACACTTTTATGTTACAGGCAGTTTTCAGAAATACCAATTCCTCCTCAGCCACCTGTGCCTCCTGAAAATGTCCCTAATGGTTCCACAAACCACAGGTACATATTTTCTCAAAGTACAGACAGCTGCAGAGGGGGAAGGGACTTGCTGAAAATTGCCCCTCCCCATTTGCCTGAATTGCAATAAGTAACTAGAAACAAACTCTAGACAGAGCGATTCTTATTCAAGCATTTGTTCTTAATAATTTTGTTATCTATCTTTTTTGCTTGGTTAGCTTTTCCTGGTCTTAGAAAAGCCACCATCTGACTTACCTTCACAGGTTGGTGTGGAAATAAAATACCATTCTGAACTTCTTAAAGAAACTGCAGTATCACAGACCATCTATAGTAGGCATTCTTTTAAATTTGTCATTTTGATTCAGTGTGACAGGACAGGAAATGGGAGAGTTAATCTTTGTCTATTGTAAGAGAGAGACACAAGATGAAAACTCCAGCGGCAGGAGAATGGTGCTCCTATCTGGGAAAGGTGCTTGGCTGAGGTGGGAGAAAGACCAGAGGATAGGTCTACTAGCTATCCAACCCACTCTTGGTTAGGGATGTTCACGGAACCGGCGGAGGGGCGGCTCAAAGGTGGGGGAGATACCTTTAATGGTGGGGGAAGGTGCTCTTATCCCTCCTGCCAGGTTTCCCCCACCAGCGCTACACTTCAAAAGGGTCCAGTGAGGCGGCAGCGTACCTCCCTGCTGCCCCATTGCCTCATTGGAATGTAAGTGACGGGAAGGACCCGACATGCACAAAAGTGAGCACAACGTGCACCTGCCCGACATGCACATGCACGTTGGATACTTCCTGTCACTTCAATGAGGAATTGGGGAAGCAGGGAGGTCCACTGCCACCCCGCCGGACCCCTCTGAAGTGTAGCGCCAGCGGGGGGAAACGCAGGGGTGGGGGAAGAGCACCCTCCCCTGCACTTAAAGGTACCCCCACCATCTTCAAGCCAGCTGAACTGCTGGTTGTTTGAACCAGTTCAGAGGCCCATAAAAGGGCCTCTGAACAGGTTTGTGCACATCCCTACTCTTGGTCCACCAGGTAGGGTGACTCAAAGCTGGGGTGCAGGGTGGCTTGGGCCAGGGGAAGAACCATGGTGCTCCTAACCAGGAAAGTGTTGTACCTGGGCAAATAAGGTGTGGCAGGATCCACAATGTAGGAGCAGACCAAGCCAAAGTCACAAGACAGAGGTCAGAGACCAAGGATCAGTCCAGTAGGAACAGGCAAGGTCAGAGTCAAACCAAGCAAAGGGTCAGAAGCCAAGGAATCCAAAAGCAGTGAACAGAAAGCAGGCCAAACACATCCACAAATGAAGTTGCTTCAGTGAGAAGCAGAGGCAAACAGAGACCTTAAGTAGCAACCAGAGGTGCATTCAATTCCAGGCCAGGTCTACCAGCCAGGTGGTAGAGATGTTCACAGCAGGGCTGGGTAGCTGATGGTGCCTCTGCTTCATCCTCTGAGGACAAGGGTAGGGGAGTGTTGAGAGGATCAGTGGGTGTGGGGGACACTGGTGCTGTAGTTGGAAGCTCCTAGAACCCCTACTCCTCAGTCTTCTGTGTGACTCTTGCATGTGGGAGTCAGGTTCGGAAGTAATGAATGCCTCCTCCACTGAGTCTGACCAAGGTAGCAAAGGGTTCAACTCAGGGTTCATGATTTGTGCATCCTTGCAGCCAGGATCAGCACCGGCAACTGATCCCGGAATGCAGTAAGAGCTGCTGCCTGGAAGCTATAACACCCACCATGCCCAGAAAGGTGGGCAGGCTACCTGCCTGATTGAGGCCTTCCCAGCCGATCCAGCACAGGTTGCGGGCAGCACACTGTCGAAGTAGAAATGCACCCTACGGCAATGCATTTTGTTTCTTTATGTAAGGTCAAAGAGAGCCATTGGAGGTGTAAGGCACCATTAAGTTCTGCTTCTTGAAAAGACAACAGGGTAAGTGTTGGCAAAAAGATTTTTGATCACTTTGTGCTTGTACTTTTGAATTTAAATTGTTACATTGGTATTTTGTATCCTTTATACTCAAGAGTCCATTTGAAAGCATGACTAACTACATCATCTGAACTGAGAGACATTGCTAATATATTGAGTGGACTTCAAGATCACTAGCTCCCTTTTGGATTTGAGAAGGACTTTGATATGTGAGTACAATTCCAACTAATAATACAGTGTTATATTGGAGATTTCATTTGACAGAATAAGCTTTCAAAACTTTGAGTGCTACAAGTCTTAGCATTTTGTCAATTATATCATTACCTATTGGGTCACTTATATTGTATGTCCATCTTTTACTTAAGTATATATTCTCTTTCTCTAAGGATGGATCACCTCAAAACTTTCAAGGCCCCTGAAAAATGGTGCAACCTCTTTATGTGGGGGCATAAGCTGTCCATCCGTAGGTGCACTTCAGTAGCTCAACGTCTGCTGCAGGTGAGCACCAGCTGCGCCAGTATCAATGGTTCATATTGCAACTCCATGACATCAATACTCTATCAGACAAATCGAAGAACAGAAGAACATCATCCATAAAACCAGACTGACCTCGTAATCATCCCAGAGAGGATGACAAGCTAGTTGCAGGTCATGGATGGGAGCTGCAATCGGCCCTTCAAGCAACTAATGCAGAAGAAATGGGGGGAGTGGATGCATGCTGGGCCGAGGGCACTCACCACATCAGGCTGTCAGAAGAAGCCAGACCTTTCTATTATTGTACGGTGAATCAAAAAGGCATGGGAAGCAATAGATCCTGCCATTATACAGCAGGGTGTCAAGAAATGTTACCCAATGAATGGGATGGGAGACTCTGAAGATGATAGCCTTCAGGTGATATTTGAATCCACTGATTCAGAAACAGAATTTGAACGTTTTGCCAAATACGACTGAGACGGGAACCCTGGCCGTCCAATAATGACTTCCCCGTCCCACCTCGCTGTCAGCTCTGAACCCAGAGGCTGCCCCCACCCCACACCTCTGAGGACAAGCAGGTCCATAAATAGCTTTGTTGATGTTCATATGTTGTTGTTACCTACTCTCTGGTTTCTACCACTACATGTTTACTCCCTGTCACAGAAGTCATAGAAACAGAGGTAGCTCCCTCATGTCCATGTAGGTGTGTCTTATGCATGCAGGCATTTTAGAATCAGAAAAAGACGGTATTTCTCAACAGATCTTCATTAAATTTGAACAATTTATAGCTCAGTTATTCCATGCCAAATTTCAGGATGGATGGCTTAAATTTTACAACCAATTGAACGTTCAAGGCTTAAAATGGTGAAATTAAGTTTTTATACCACATTTGTTTTTATACTATACAGACACTGGTGTCTTATATATAACCACTATCACAAAACAGAGGGCAATCAGCCTTTGTTTCTATACAGTAATGATGACAAATTGGAATTTACGACATACGTTTTTGTTACTTTTCCTCCTTTCTTTTTGTAGCTTTCATTTGTTTCTCTTTCTTTCTCTCCTATATGAAACTAATCCAAAACCAGAGAAATGTGCTTGGGCAGGGGAGAGTGAGCATCTATGAAGAAATTCGTAACAGGTAAACTGGCTCCTGCTATACATAAGAGAACCATCTTCCTTGGGTCACCTTTAACTTGGGAAACAAAGAAATATATTCATAAGTTACAATAATAGTCTTGTGCAGTGCCTTAAAGGCTAACATAACCACTGTGGGCTAGGTTTTTGTGGATTAAAGCCCACTTCATCAGCCTATAGTTACATTGCACACAGGGTGTCTTGGGGCACACTGTACACTATTCACCTGACAGGCAAATTACCTCTTTGCGGCTCTGTGTCAGCCTAGCATGTACTAGGCCACATGGGACGCATAGACTGCATATCACAGATAAAAATCACAGAACCTTAATGCTGAAAAGCAGTTTGTAAAGTATGTTTTTCATATTTTGCCATTATGCAGGACCAATTTTACACCAACCATTCCTGACTTATTTGTATTGCTTCATAAAACCTAATCCAAAGACTCCACAACTGCCCTTGGTTTCTTATGGTAGTCTTGTTTTAGGTAGTAATTTTAGATTAGGGTTGCCAATTGTCCAGAAAGAAAACCTAGACTTGGCCTGCTTTTGTGTCTTTAACAGTAGCTACATGCGCAAGAATTTGGGGGTGAAACTTTCTGAGGAATGAAGATAAGCAGTAATGGGAACAAGAATATGCAGTAGAGTAGGGAGAGGACTCTGAAGTGCTTCTGCTTCCACTAGTACGTTCCTGTGCTGCCACCTCCTTTGAGGGACACAACAGATACCGTCATATGATACTATTGATGGCACTTGGAATTCCAGATCTGACATTGCAAGGGCAGCATCATCCATGTACACATCTGGTTTTATTATTTTGAACTGCTTTGAGAACAATTATGTCAAAAACCAGCATGCAGGCGGTAAAATAAAAATAATGTATCATCTGCTACAAGTCAAACAGGTGTTAAAAGCAAAGGTAAAGGGACAGTTTAAATGGTGGCAACCCTAATTTCGATAACCACATCTTTTTAAATCTCATCTGTCTTAGATCCAATAACTGTGGCTAAACTCACAAATAAATTGGAACTGTAAAAAACATACATGCCAATTTGCCCATCTTCATAAATTATAGCCCTATGAGTAATCATGTTTTAACTGTGTTAACCGCTTGACATTTTACCTGAAGAAGAGGATATAGCTCTCCAAAGTAAATAAATAATCTGGAGGAGATCAGTAGTACTGAAGGTCTACTCATCAAGTTTCCCTTAATAGATAGGACTATTCCACATTTAGCAGTAGTGGTGTGCACGGAACCACTGCGGCGCGGTTCGGCACTGGGGGGGTCTACCTTTAAGGGTGGGGGGGTAGTACTTACCCCTCCCGCCGCTCTTCCCCCTCCGGCGCTACATTTAGGCTTGTAGTTTTGGGGGCAGCAGCGTTCCTCCCTGCCACCCCTGCCCCCGTCGTTGCCCGGAAGTTGCGAAAATACGAGCACGCATGCGCCCGTCGCGGCGCACATGCATGGCGGCAACAGGCGCACGCGCGCGCACCGCGCACATGCGTGCTCATAGCGCCGGAGGGGGAAGAGCGGCGGGAGGGGTAAGTACTATCCCCCACCCTTAAAGGTAGACCCCCCCCTCAGTGCCAAACCGGTCCGGTTCCGAACCGGTTCGGAGGCCTCCAACATGGCCTCCGAACCGGTTCGTGCACATCCCTATTTAGCAGATTCTTCTGGAGGTTGCCAATTTGACAGAAGAAAGCCAGTCTGGCTTGCTCTTGTGCCATTAAACAGTTTGCAGGAATTAGCATATGAAGTTTTTTGTGGCATGGAGATAAATATTTTAACCTAGAGATCAAATTGCTGTTAAAGAGCTTGTTCAAAAGTTGGCAGTGATAATCCCACTTCTACTTCACACTCTGCAAAATTATTAAGGGTAAGCAGGACAAGCTTTAAAAAATGAATGTAAATAAGGATTTCTCTCATAGTAAAGAACACTTAAAAACATTATACACAGAAGGTCCAGGGTTGATCCCTGACTTGAGCTTGAGCACAGCCTGAAGCTTACATATGGATGAGAAGAAAAAGCAATTGCTTGCTAACTGACTCACCGTGAGTCAGTTTGGATAACAGTGTAAAAGTAAGGTAGCAAGAACTGGAGATCCCAGCAAGCGCAAATTCCTGGCAAGCGCCAGTGCTTCCACTCACTTTCATGTTGCCTGCACCCCACAGTGTTGGTTTCCTCTGCCACTCAACATCTGTAACCTACATCTGAAGTTAGGTGGCAAATGTAGCGTGTCAAAGGAAACCTGACATTAGTGGGTTCAGAAGACATGGAAATGAACAGAAGTACTGGCTTGCACCAGAAGCACACACTCATCAGGAACCTCTGGTTCCCACACCTTACTTTCTGGCAGTTGTACAAACCCATCCTGTGAGACAATATAGAGTTGAAATGGATATAGGGCCCAGAAGAACTGTGAACTAACTGGGTGGCTGGCCCTACCAACTGTTTTGTCAAGTCTCAGTTCCCATTCTGCAAAATGGGGATAATATTGGCCTGTCTATGTGATAAAAACTGAGAACCATCAAAGCTATTGATCAACATAAAGTGCAATTAAAAGAGATATATTAAAGCTAGAAGAGAACACACACTATTTTGGCTTACAGCCCCACTTTACAGATTCATAATGTGAAAAATTCTAGCATCTCTCTTCGGGTTCTTTACATATAATTGGCATTTTAAAAATAGTCTGAGTGGTCAATATATGTCACCTATTATCCAAGAACTTGCAACAGCCAAGGAGGGTATGACGCTCTTGTTATCCACGTTGTAGATCAGGCCTGCTCAACTTAGGCCCCCCAGCTGTTTTTGGACTACAAGTCCCATAATTCTCAGCCACAGCAGCCAATAGCCAGGGATTATGGGAATTGTATGCCAACATCTGCAGGAGGGCCGAAGTTGGAAGGCTGCGATCATGGTGGGTTATGTAAAGTCACCTAGTGAGTTCATGGCTAGAGAGCGATTTGAACCAAGGATTTCCCACCTCACTGCTCATGTTCTTTAACCATTAATATTATATCTTGCCAAACCACTGTACTGCAACTCTCTGTTGCACGCATTAGAATTCCTCCTTTTAAAAACCTTGGGGACTTTGGAAAACCTCATTCTAGATTTGGATATGTCTGTTTTGTTTGTATGTTTCAGTTGTTTTATTCTTTTGCAAGCCACTTAAGAAGCCCAAATATTAAAGTGCAATTTTTTTAAAAAAGTTAAATAATTGATGTAAAATTTGGCTACAAAGACATATTTATATTATACATCTTTATTATATTATACATATTTATATTATATATCTGTTGTGTTCCTCAAAGGTAGTGGCAGCACAAGTTTATAAATTCTATAAATATATACTTTTTTAAAAAAATCGTGATTGGTTTTGTTTTTGGTCACCGCCTAGAGTTTTTGGAAGAGGCGGTATATAAGGAAAAATTAATTAATTAATTAATTAATTAATTAATTAATTAAAAATGACATATACAACTGTCTTAAACAGCATCGGCGTAAGCGGGAGGCGGCACTCGTCCGCTCTTCCTCAGCCCAACTACGGGAAATCCCTTTTCCCCTCTTGCCTGCGATGAACCGCGATGAACCTGGCTGGAACTTCCAAGAAAAGCACATGCTCTGCTCTCATCTTTCTCCCTTTGAACCGCGTTCTGTGCGATTTACTCCAAAGTAAACATGTGCAGAATTGCAGCCTTACACCCCGATTCTATGCATCTCTATACCCAAATAAGCCTCGCTAAGTTCAAAGGAGCTTTCTTTTGGGAAAGCATACACAGGATTGGGATTCCACATCCATCACTTCATCATAAAGAAGCTTGACGAACAAAAGCAAATTCCAGGGTCACCCATCACTCCGGGGTCCTAGGAGCCCCTCCCCGCCCCCCCCCCCTCAATACCTGATGCTCTTCCTACCTTCCTAGTCACGAGCCCTCGAAGATGCCGCCTCTACTGCAAGCACTGAGCAACACTACGCGTCGCAGCGCCGGGTTCCAGTGGGTCCCGCCTCCGAGAGCCCCTGAATGGCCGGATTTAGGTGCCACTCACGCGAACACCCACCCCCATCCAACGGCCATTTCGAACGTTGACCAGCCTCTTTCTCAAACCTCTTTCCGGAGTCCCCGCCCCCTCCCTTGGAACCTGCGCCTCCAGCCAAGTACAGCGATTAGCCGCTGAAGCCCTCAGTCACTATTGATCCAGAACGGCGATTGGATGAGCCTAGAGAGAAAGGTGGGAAGCGTTGTAGAAGGGGCGGGGCCGGGAGTCGTTGGTGTTTACTGGGCGTGAGGTGAAGAGGATTGTGGAGGAATACAAGAACTGCGGCTGTTCATTCTCATTCGCCCCACCCCTCGCCTTCAACTTTCGGCCCTGGAGCCCCCCGCCTTTGAAAGTCTCCACCGCTATGGGGCTCCGGAAGAAAAACAAGAGCCCGCCGGTCCTGAGCCATGAGTTCGTCATCCAGAACCACGCGGACGCCGTGTCCTGTTTGGCCATGGGCCTCCTTCTGGGCCTCATGTTCGAGGTATATCGCTACCAGGACCGAGGGGGAGGGGTGGACGAAGTGGGTAGCGGCAGCACGCGCCTTTCTTGACCGAGCCACGCCCCCTTCTCCCGGAGTATCCCCCTTTGCCCGCAGCCCCGCCCGTCCCCGGTTCGAGCCTTGCCTTCTTTTCTTGTAATCGTAAACCCCTTCAACGTGCGCACTCTCAATCATTGGTTGAGTAGGGCTTGTCTTATTGCGGGAGGAGCAGTTTAGGGTTGGCTTCAGGACTTTGTGTCCATCGCTGCAAGTTGGTGGGGCCCTTGTTCACCAATGGGTAGAGGATAAAAACTGAAAGCATACTCTGGGGTCCTCTGCCAAGTTACTCAGGCATGAAAGTCAAGCTACTTAATAACTTTTTGTCTTGAATAGAGGGGCACATTCCAACTCTCGGCGGTATACTTAAAAAACAGCAAAACTGTTCTTTAATTAGAATTCTTCATATAAATTATTTAATTCTTTAAAAGTGTTACTTTTAAACTTAACGCAGAACGAGCTGTTTGTATGGTACCATGCATGGAGCTTTACGTTGAGTAAAAATTCCTGAAGGATCGCAATCTAAAAAGACTGAGTTAAGATCAAGAGGGAAGTAAAGTCACCGTGTAACCTTCGTCGAGAGGTTTTGTTCAGCTTGTACCATCTCAGTGAGCCCCCTGCCTTTTTCAGGACTTCCCACTGGAGCTGGTCTCAATACTAAGACTTGGACCTAGCATCTGTGTTTAGTGTCAGGGTTCAACTCTGGAGCATATAAAGAAAGAATAAAGTGTGTTGAGCAGGTGCAAAGTACATCAACCTCACAGCTGAGGAACTAGAGAAAGATTCAAGCCTGAGATGGGCTTATACATCATAGGGTAATATAGTGTCTCCAATCAGACTTAAAACTTGGTGTCTTTTTTCCCCTAGAACTTAAGCATGGCTAAAATGAGCTTTGTCAAGTATTTATGAGTTTACATTAAAGTAGTGGTGGTACTGAATTAGGCATACTGTAAATTGTTGTAGTTCTAATTAGCTAGCTCTGCCTACCATAGTAAAAATGTGCCCATGCTGCTTCATTGCTGTTTGGCCTTGTATCCAAGCCCTGTGTATGTTTGTTCAGAAGGAGGGAGAAGTGCAAAGGGCTGTAGCCTTCATGGGTGTAGCAGTATTGAAAACTCTGGTTCACCTGCAGATGATTGAAGAACTGCTTTTTACCCCAATTCAATGTAACAGTAGGTAACTGATCCTTAATGTGCACATGAGTATTCAGCATAGCCATTAGCAAGGCACAAAATGGGATATTTTTGTTTAACAGTGTCTTAGTGGGAGGCACAAACAGCTTTGTGTGCCTTACTGCTAATAGGCCTATAAAATATCCAAGTCTTGGGGGTTTCCAGACTGATAGACATGAGAATATGCCCTTAGACTCTTGACTCATCAACCCACAAAATGGAAATGTGGAAGGGGAGGGAACCTGTTAAAGATAGGTGTACAGCCTTAAGTTAATATGGAGTGAATTTGCCACACTTGTGATAAGTTAGTCCCCTCACAAATGCTGTCTCAATTGGCTAATTGAGAAGAAATCTGTTACTTGTATAGACTTAAGTTTAGGGTCTCACAACTTCACAATTGAGGTGGAGGCAGGATGCTGATGTTTTCCAAGGGCACCTGTATACACACTGCTGAAGCAATACAGACCATGCATCTTCCAGTGTGCACCATACTGAATGAAGATCAACAGGCAGATTTTGATTTGACCTAAGACAACACTCAGTTGCAGGATCAACAGCATGCACACCAGCCACTGCTAGATCCTTAGCTGTTCTGAAGTAAATACTAATAGGTGAACTATAGACAGGGTCACAAAGACTTACATCTAATAAATAGATGAGTCCTCAAGGACTCAACAATGATTTAAGTAGTTATCAATTTAGTGCATATGGTGGGGAAGGGCAATTACAGAGAAGGGGACAGTGGTTCAGGAATGACATAAGCATGACAATTGCAGAATGTTGAGCAAGAGAGAGGATGTTCCTAAGGAACAAAGATAAAAATTAGTCAATTGGGGCTTAGTGGTCGAGTTGGGGAGTAAGAATAGAGTTCATCAGGTCCAAGAAGTTCTAGTTGTTGCTGTATTGACTTGGCAAGTTGAGGAAAGCCTTAATCATAGAGCCAATGTAGCAGTTTGTGGTTCTAGCTGTTACCAAATGGTCTGGATACCACACACCCCTGTATTGGCCAAAATAATTGTATTGGTTAAAATGATAGGGAGGAGATGAAGTGGCACTGTGTCAAGATGTCTGGCTGGCATAATTCAAATGCAAAGAACTTGTGAGGATGTACGGACTTAAAGCAATATAGTCAGACCCTCCCTTTAATTTTATGTTAAAACACAGGCAGAAGATTTGCCGTAGTCCTGCTCCTCAATTCTGAGCAGTACCAGAACAAGAGACATGTAGCAGGTTGCTTACATCAGGGCTGGAGGTTTACTCTTGGTTGTACAGAGCAATAGATGTGCTGTTAGAGCTACAATGCAGTAAGAGCCTTATTTTTATTTTTAACATATTTTTATACTGCCCAAAACTTACGTCTCTGGCTTAAATCTTTAAATCTTTAAATCTCTGGCTTAAATCCTTGAGGACTCAACAAGATTTAAAAAGTAAAACAAAAATTTAAAAACCAAAACAAGAAATTTAAAACACAGTCTAAAATTTTAAAACAATAGTCTAAAAACAACATTAAAACCATCAAAACAATATCAGTTAAAAGCCTGGGTGAACAGATGCATCTTTAAAGACTTTTTTAAAGTTGTCAAAGATGGGGAGGCTCTTATTTCACTAGGGAGTGAATTCCAAAGCCTCATGGCAGCAACTGAGAAGGCCCGTCCCTGAGTAGCCACCAGACGAGCCAATGGCAAATGCAGACGGACCTCTCCTGATGATCTCAATGGTGGGGTTCATGACGAAGAAGACTGTCTCTTAAATACCCAGGGCCCAAGCTGTTTAGGACTTTATAGGTAATGACCAACACCTTGTATTTTGCCTGGAAACATTTTGGCAGCCAATGTAACTCCTTCAATACAGGAGTAATATGGTCTCTCCTAGATGACCCAGAGACCAGCCTAGCTGCCGCATTCTGGACCAACTGTAGTTTCCGGACTACGTACAAGGGCAGCCCCACATAGAGCGCATTGCAGTAATCCAGTCTGGAGGTTACCAGCAGATGTACCACTGTTTTGACGTCATCTATCTCAAGAAATGGACGCAGCTGGTGTATCAGCCGAAGCTGATAGATGGCACTTCTGGCCACTGCCTCAAATTGGGACACCAAAGAGAGACTTGGATCCAGAAGCACCCCTAGACTGTTTACCTGTTCCTTCTGGGGAAGTGTGACTCCATCCAGAACAGGCAGATCAAAATCATCTCTCTCCTTAACATACCTAGTGACCTTTAGGAAGGCCTTAAAGATGCACCTGTTTAACTAAGCGTTTTGTTGATATTTTACTAGCTAACGGTTTTAAATCATTTTAAATACTTTAATTATGAGTTCATTTTTTAAAATCTCCATGAGATTATCTAATCTGGTGGTACTGAATAACAAAGTGTGGGGGCCCTTTAGTTTAGAAAAGAGGTAATGAAAGCCATGGTTGACACTTATAAATCTGTGCTTGGTATGAGAGAAAGTTCTCCCTTGTTCATAATTACTAGAATGCAGGATCATTCATTGGCATGGGTCGGCAAGAGATTCAGAGCAGACAAAGGAAAGTACTTCTCACACAATGCATAACTAATATATGGAATTTATTTACTGTTGTGGGATATGGTGATGGCCACTAGCTCCACTTCTACAGCCAGGTGGAAGGGAATAGGAGATTTGTTTTCCCTCCCTTGCTCCAGGGAATAGGGGGATTGTCCCTGATCTTGTACTGAGCAAGGTCAAGGACTAAAAATGTAATCTGTGCATGCTTACCTGGAAGTGAACCCTACTCAACACAGCAGGACTTACTTCTGAGTAGACATGCATATGATTGCATTGAAGAGAAAAATCAGAGTTCTGATGACCACACACTGGCTTGGCTACCAAGTTGCAAGTAACACAACACACACAAACTTTAGGGAAATGTACCAATGTTCTTGTATAAACAGTATAAGTATACAGTATTATAACATATCTCTTTCTGTTATATTTCTGTTATATTAAATTTTAGGTTACAGCCAAATATGCCATCATGTTTATTACTGTTCAGTATAATGTTACCTATACGACAGGTAAGATCAATGCTAAATCTGCATGTTTTATAGTATTTAAAATAATTTAGCTTTGTAAATAATAAAATGTGGATATGTTTTGCATTAGTAAGTTAGCTGATAACAATGCCTATGTGAATGGGGCACCTGTCCCAGATGTAACACAGGGAGTATGCTGTGGTGCCCTTTTGTGAACCCTAGTGAAGCAGTTGTAGCAGGGCAGCATGCATCTCTGTCCCACTACTGTAGGCACTGCCTGCCTACTTGCTGCTGGCCTCCCTGCCCTGCTGGGTAACAACTCATTTCCCCCCCTCTGCGGTGCTCACTACAAGGCACAATGCAGCAGATGACTCCTTATGATCTCCTCCACTTTCTCTTCTGGAAAGAGAAGAGTGAAGATGGCAGCAGCAGCAAATTGCTTGTCTTGGTTTACTTCTCTAATTCTTTTGCTCTAGCTCATCTCCAAGAAAAAAGCATAAGGCAGGATGGGAAGAGGATTCTTGTCCACCTCCCACCACAGTGTCTTCCTTCATCTCCGCAGCCTAGCACTTTTCACCTGTCTGCTTCTTCCAGAGCAGAGGCAGCTCAGCAGCATAGGTGTTCTCTTTCCCCCATTCCGCACATTGGGTTCAGGAACAACCATTCAGCCTGCTCATCCAGCTGTGAGCTTAGCAGGGACAGTTTCAGTTTTGTGAGAGAAATTTATAGGAAAGGAAAATAAATATAGACTCTGCAATTCTTGTACTTTATTTCCTGGATAGGATCCTGTTTTTGCCTTAAGAATTCCCCCTCTCCTACATCTGCTGCTCTACATCACCAGCTGCTTTCAGACCTGGCAGATCTACTTGCCTTAATGTGTTATGCCATAAGGAAAGCAAGCAAGAGAATATTCCCCAGGAGTTCCCCTCCCTTCTTTCCCAAATGGCTTTATGGAGTCAGCTATCTTTTTCCATAACACAGGCTGCCTGTTGGCTTGTAATTTTGGGGAGCTGAGCAGTAGTCAGGCAGTCTGCAACCAGTACAAAGGGTGGGGGCAAGCCCTGCTTTCTTCCTTCTAGGTTCACACTGCTTTCCTTCATTGACTCAGGTTATGGTGTGATCCTGTACCTGTTTACTCAGTAAATACCACTGTAATTGGGCTTACTCCCAGGAGAATCCATAGGACTGAACCTTTGCATCAGTATGTTCTCTAATTTTTTCATCTGTTTGCAGAAATGAGTTTTGTTCTGGACGACAGTATCAAGGCAGTGGGCTGTGGAATGCACTCCCTATAAATATCCATGGCTTAACATATTTTAGTAACCTTTTGAATGTGTTAACTCATTTTAATAGTTTCTTTAACTGCGTTTTTATTGTATGTATGGTTGTGAACTGCCTAGAGCAGTGGTATCCAAACTGGGGCCTCCAGATATTGATGAACTACAACTCCCATCAGCCCCAGTTACAACTTGTTGTTGCTGGGGTTGATGGGAGCTATAATTCAGCAACATCTGGAGGCTCCCAGTTTGGAAACCACTGACCTAGAGCCTTGGGAGTCAGGCAGTGTATAAATAAATAATGAAGTAGCCCTAGATAAAGAGATCCCTTCCCTCCCAAGGGCTTATAATACAGGGAGAGAAACAAATTGGGAGATGGGTATGAGCAACTGTAGTTGCATGTAATTAAGGTTTTGTTTCAGGTGCACTTAGGACTAGCAGGTTAATCCAAAGGCTCCATGGAAAAGGTGGTACCATTGAGTAGGTGTTGTAGGACCAAGTTCTTCTTCATTGAGGGAGAATGAATGAAGTAATTTAAGGCAGCAGGAGACTTTGAGACAAAAAGTCTTGGTCTTCGTGTTAAGCTCCATGGTGGAATCTAGACCAGGAATTTAATGATTTTTTTATTTGAACATCAGATGCTTATATTCCTTCAAGTCCTTCAAGATCAGCTAATAACCAAATAAATAATAAAAGCCAACTTCAGCTTTTCTAATACTAAGTTGGGTTCTTTCCAGCCCAACAGTGCTGTGAACTAGTAGCTTTTAGGGCTGCAAGATTATTGCCCTGATTGATTGGGTGCTTTCCACACCCCAGTGCACTGCTGACTTGGGGCAACAGGATATGCCTGCTTTCAAAGTACCAGAGGAGTTTCATGGCTTTATCCAGTAACTGCTCTTGTGTGGGGGTATTGGATCAGTTTCACTTTGACTCCTGAGGACATGAACAAGCTGCTTGGAACTGTGCATCCTACCAGCTGTTCTCTTGACCCTTGTCCGTCATGGCTTATATTATCAAGCAGGGAGATTGTTGGAGAGGTCCTGGTTGAGATAGTAGGATGCCTCCTTGTTTAAAGAAGACAATTAATAGACCTCATTTAAAGATGGTAAACTCCTCCTGTATTCCGCCAAAGAAAACCACATGGCTCTGTGGTTTCCAGGAGTCAACACCGACTTGACGGCACAACTTTACCTTTTACACTTGCAATTACCTAACACTCAAGAGTTAGGCAATTATAGGCCTGTCTCCAATCTCCCATGGTTGGCCAAGGTGATTGAGAGGGTGATGGCCTCTCAACTCGAGGCAAGCTTGGATGAAACAGATTATCTGGACCCATTTCAAACTGACTTTCGAGCAGGCTATGGGGTGGAAACTGCTTTGGTCAGCCTGATGGATGATCTCCAAAGGAGAATTGACAGAGGGAGTGTGACTCTTTGGTCCTTTTGGATTGGAGGCTTTCAGTACCATAGACTACGGTATCCTTCTGGATCGCCTGTGGGGACTGGGTGTAGGGGCCCTGTTTTGCAGTGCTTTTACGTCTCGAGCGTATTTCAGAAGGTGTTGCTTGGAGACTGCTGCTCTACAAAGCGAGAGCTTTTGAATGGTGTCCATCAGAGCTCCATTGTCTCCAATGCTTTTTAACACCTACATGAAACCGCTGGGAGAGATCAGAGGATTTGGTGCAGGGTGTTCTGAATACACTGACGACACCCAAATCTACTTCTCCATGTCAGCTTCATCAGGCAATGGCATAACTTCCCTAAATGCCTGCCTTGAGTCAATAATGGGCTGAATGAGGGATAACAAACTGAGACTGCATCCAAACAAGATGGTAGTGCTCACTGTAGGAAGCCGCAGTTCAGGAAATGGGTTCCTGCATTTTGGGGGAAACAGATCTGCTTGTTTTTGCATGGAGTTATACTCCCCCAGAAGGAACAGGTTCGCAGTTTGGCGTATTTCTGGACCCAACCCTCTCCCTTATATCTCAGGTGGAGGCGGTGGCTTCCTATCAGCTTCAACTGGTTCGCCAACTGCGCCCTTATGTGACATTAAGATAGTGGTGCACATGCTGATAACCTCCAAGCTTGACTACTGCAATGCACTATATGTGGGGCTGCCTTTGTACATAGTTCAGAAGCTGCAATTGGTGCAGATTGCTGCTGCCAGATTGGTCTCCGGGATGTCCCATAGAGACCATATTATTTTGGTTCTAAAATATTTGCACTGGCTAGGTTTCCGGGCAAAATACAAAGTGTTGATTTTTACCTATAAAGCCCTTAATGGCTTGGGGCCATGATAATTTAAGAGAGCGCCTTGTTCGTTATGAACCCTGCCATATAATTTAGATCTTTGGGGAGGCTCATCTGAGGGTGCCACCAGCTTTGTGACAACTCAAAGGCATGCCTTCTCTGAAGTTGCCCCAGGACTCTGGAATGAATTTCCTGCTAAGATTAGAGTTATTCCATCCCTTTTGGCTTTTAGGAAACAACCAAGCTTTTTAGTTAGTTGGCTTGTTTTTAAGGGTATTAAGCTGATTTTTATGTTTTAGCAGTTAAATTCTTGGTTTGTTTTATGCTTTAAACTGCCTAGAAACTTCAGTAGTGGGCATTATACACATGTATTAAATAAATAAATAAATGGCCCAAGAAGTCTGAACTAGGCAAAGGAAAATCAGATGAAAGAAATAGTTGCCCAGGCAACAGTATCAATGTGTCAACCTCCAACTGATCCAGATGCCTCCCAAAAGACATTGGGCCTTGGAATGTGTATTTGCACTCTTTGTAAATGCTAGGATGGAAGGGCCGAGGAAGAGAAAACAGCAAGCTGCAACGAGTGCTGAGCCCAGGGAGGCAGAGGCTAGTGGGTGAACTTAACTCCCGCCTCTCCTATAATGCACTTCGAGGAAGCGCTAGGTAGCAGAAGCAACACCTTGCATCTTGTTTCACGATATGTAGGCAGGCCACCTTTGCATATTCATATATTTTTAGGTCTTCAGTGCTGCTATTATGGATCTGCATCTTGGGAGGAAAAGTCAGATGGAATTGACAAGGGGTTGCTAATGCTGTTGTGCATGCTTTCCAGGCAGAGGATAGGGGATTCTTTCATGTGGTTCCACCCATTCCCTAGCAGCTGATCCCTGCAGCAAACTGCCTGCCACTGTCAGATTGTGGGCTGTGGGAAGGGATAAGAGAGAGCTCATCTACTTCCCCCACCCCATCCTAAGATTGGAAGTTGTTCAGCAGCTTTTCTTTGGAGCTGTGGGAAATCCGCTGATGGGAAATGGAAAAAGCTTTTTTAAGCAACAGGCTATGCTTGCTACTTGCCCCAACAGAGTGGTTATAAACTGCCCCCCCACATGCACACACACCTTAATCAGCTATATGGAAATACTAACAGTGAACTGCATCTGTTAGCCACAGAGATACCTGCAGCTGAAATACAGGCATATTTTTTTTATAGTGGGCTACATGACAGTGTACTGATTTTCATTAGAATTGTAACATTTATTCATATGCCCATTTATGCAAATGTTGATGGGTTCACACATTAATTGATTAAAACATCTTTAGCTTTTGCCTTCTAATGTTGAACTTCAGTGTTACAAAATCCAATACATAGTGGATCTCTGAATCAAAGTTACATTTGAAGTATAATAGCTCACATGCAAGTTTTATTTTCTTTTAAAATCTATTTACTCTTGGATAGCAAATGCTTAGAAGGTATTTCCAAGCATTTGGTAATATAAAACTGATTATTCTCAAGTGCTTCTGAACTGTATGCCCCAATTCAGAATTTGTGGAATGGTAAATACATTCTTAGATTGAATGATAATGACCACTGCACAAGTTACGTTCTGCTGATACAAATGTTAAACAAAGTCTTTTAACCTCACTTGCCTCTGACTAGAGAGGAAGAATGTATTGTGTAGATCTTAAATAAACAGCACTGCTGAAGGGGAGTTAACTTTGTGTTCTTCTGTTGCCTGTTATGTTGCTCAATTGCATGCTATACAATTGTATACTGTTATAATAATAAGATATTGTACATTTCAGATGACAGGCCTGAGCCAGTACATTTCTATGAATATGGTCCAAAAGATATGGCTACCATCTTTTTCTACATGCTTATAGCCATTATTCTGCATGCAGTGATTCAGGAATACATACTAGATGTAAGTTCACAATTATTAGGTGGGTGTGAATGTTAGATTTTCTGAGTTAATGATGTCTTCTAAGTAAAGAGAGCTAATTTAAAATATACTTTTTTGCCTAGTTCAGGGACATTGGACTTCTATTTAACCAATCTCCTTCCATGGGAGTTGAGAAGGCACATTTCTCTATAGATGCAGCAGGCCCCATAAGGGTTCGAAGATATTGCCATTGTAAGATCTATAGCAGTGTTTTTCATTACAAAGCCGGGGCAGCTTCCACTGCCCCCAAGTGTGGCTCACTGACTAATTGTTTGTTAGGTCTGTACGAAGTTTTAGCTGAATACACTCCATGGGTCGCCCTACCACTGTGTAGAGGCAGCTGTTCCCACCACTTAGTGCTGTGCTCTATTTTATGTTGGTGGGACTTGTATAGGGAAACGGAGCTCTGGCACCATTTTAGAAGGTGTGTGCTAGAGCTTGGGGGGAAGTGCTGGAAAGACTGCTCTCCCAGTTACTCTGTGCATGCCTTCCAAGATGGCAAGGGGTCTCAACAAGGCTCTGTTTCTCTTAGAGGGGCCCTCCAGTGTTAGGAAAAGTGCAGCACTGCATGGAGGTCAGCACAGTGAGAAATGGCTGTCTCTCTCTCTCTTTTTGTCAAATGGCAAAAAAGAGAGTGAAGATCGCTGATCTATGTGGAAGACTGAGTTACAATCCTCCTTCCCTGGCCTTACACCTTATTGTACAGCCAATGGTTCAGTCTGCCAACTGAAATGGATGTGATGCCTTAAACATGTTGCATCCATACTTTTGGTCCAGGCATTGCTGCTTAGCTGAAGAGTGACCAACATTCATGAGCCTGAAGTAGATCCATATGTCTTGTAACTTTGTCATTTAGTCAAAATGAGTGACTGTAGACCAAAGTGCTTGGTAGATCACAGACTCGGTTGATTTCACCATGGGTCATGTGGAGCTCTCTCGAAATGAATAGACACTTCACAGCAGTAATGCTTGGTAGATGGCTCCGTGTGTTATCACTAGTTCCCCTTCCAAGCTTAAGTTGGAAGTCTATTGATAAAGATACTTTTATTTAAAGGTTTACTTCCTCCCATATGAACCCACTCTGCATTTTAATGTCTTGGGCAGCCCTTCTCTAGGTGCCCTTGCTTCCAAAGGCTAGATGAGTGGCCTTTTTTGTGATAGACGTCCTTGGCTGTAGTGCACTATCTGGGGACACTTGCCTGGTGCCAGCCTTACTGAGCTCTAGGTACCAGGTGAAAACCTCTTACTTGCCCAAGCATTTCTTAATTGATGTTGGTGATTTTGTTTCTGCTTCTGAGTTTAGTTTTGCTTTATACTGTTCTTTTGCTTTTGTATTTCAATATATTGATTTCTTCCTGAAACTTTTTAAACTGTATACTGTGTTTGGACTCCTAAAACTGAAAGGCAGGTTAAATAAAAAGACCTTTTAATTATAACACTGTATTCTAAATTGCCATGTCAATATATGATGAAACAATAGGCATTCTTACGTTTTGGGTTTAAAATTAGCTCAAAATCCCATTTTTTCAGTACAAATTGCATGAGATCTCAGAGTTCAACAATAGAAAACTGGCAGCATGATCCATAAATTTCCATCATGGTGCAAATTAACAGTGCTGACATAGAGATTGACTGTACCCTGCAAATGATAAACATGCCTCATACAGTGAACCAATACCACATTCAAGCCAGAGCAGCAAGTACAGTTCTCCCTAGGGGTGTGCAATTCGGATTTTTGGTGTTTCGATTTGGATCCGAACCAAAACACCCCTGTTCTGTTTTGTATCCGAATATGGCCCATCCGAATCACTCCTGATTCGATTCGGATCCAAATTAATCTGAATCCGAATCAATTCGGATTGAAAACCGGGTCCCAGGGGCAAAATAGTGGGGTGGGGTGGTAGTGCCCAATGGGTGGAGGCTACCACCCAAATTTCAGGGGGATTGGGCAAAGGGCTGATTTTTGGTGAATTTTTGAGGTTTTAGTGTCTTTGGGGCAGATCGGGGGCATAACGTGGGATCTGTGCCAAAAGGGTGGGGTGGGGTGGTAGTGCCTAATGGGTGGAGGCTACCACCCCAATTGCAGAGTGATTGGGCAGAGGGCTGAATTTCTGAAGTTTACGCGTTTTTGAGGTTTCCCCCCATTAGGTATAATGGAGGGTGTATCGCTTCACGTCGGGGGGGGGGGGGGGACTGCGAAAAAAGCTACGAAAAATTTCGGAGGGCCAGAAAGGTGATTCAGTTCGGATCCGAATCACCCGAAATTGGCTGTTTCGGGTACAGATCGTTCTGTACCCAAAACGTTTTGCACATCCCTAGCCTCTCCCCTCCTCCCAACCAGTGTGTTCTCTAATTTTTTTTCTTCTGTCTTCAGAATGAATTTTGTTCTGGGCAGCAGTATCATGGCAATGTGTGCACATGTATATTCAGAGTGGGATCATCCTGATTCTGTCTGAGCGGGATCTAAAATTAACTGTACGGACATTAAAAAAACATGGGTGTGCACACCTTATGGGGAACACTGCTCTCAACTAAATACTAGTGCAATGATCACACATGTATCGGCCAAGAAGCAGATGTAGTTGCCATATATTATGGCTATCCATGCACTTGTCACTGATAGTAATACAAGGGGTGTATACCTCAGGCCACAAGTCTGCCATTGTCATTCCTTTTTTATCATGACCTTTCAGGATAAGGGAAGAATTCAAGGGGACTTTGTAAGAGCTAAGGCCAGTGTGAGCATCTCGTCTAGCACCCTTATCTGATTTAGCACTATTTGTACATGTTGTGATTGATCAGACCAGCTATAAGCCTACATTGGAGCTAAGCCTGCACTAGATAGTATTCATAATCTATTGATTTGTCCTGCTGGTGGTCCTTTCTTGATCAGCATTCCAAATAGGACTTGACCATCTCCATAGTTATTTAGGAGGCTGCAGCCAGCATAGGGCGCAGTGTTGTGAGGTAGCTGGTATGTTGCATCATTTTTTTGCCAGTACATAAGCAGCAGCTCCTGAAAACTGCTGGTTGACTGTGTCAGGATAGATTTGTTGTGGATCATATCCATTATGTTGTCTTTGCTCATATCAACTACCAAGAACTAAAAGTCCAATTTGGAGATACTAACTGAAACAAATACTAAAGTTGAGCTATACACTGACATTGCAGGGATGTTAGATTGGCTTCTTGGGCAGATATGTATTGTAGTCAGTAAAGACAAACAGATGTCTTTATGCCATGTGTATCTTTTTTAACTTCTAGAAAATTAATAGACGCCTCCATCTGTCAAAAACAAAGCATAGCAAATTCAACGAATCGGGGCAACTTGCATTTTTCTACTTGTTTTCATTTGTCTGGGGCGCAAGCATTTTGTCTGCAGTAAGTAAGTCAAGTTATTTTTCTTGAATTTGTTAAATGTGCATTAGCCAAAATATCATCAAGTATTCTAACTTTATATTTCCCCCCTTAGGAAGAATTCACAACAAATCCAACTTTGTTGTGGAAAGATTATCCTCATTCTCACATGTTGTAAGTCTTGTTCTTTTTCTGCTTCAGTATGATCAAGCCTAATCTATCTAGTATATTGTTTTGCTTGTCCAATCAACTTTCTGATAAAACTCTTCCCTCCATTAAAAACAGCTTTGAATATCTAGTCCACCATTAATTTTCTGTTAATTAAAAGAGGTTCAGAATTGTTCATGACAAGAATTGGTATCCTTTGTCAATCTAGTGGTCCATCTTTCCTAAGAACAGTGACCAGAAAGGTGTTTCAGGGAAGCCTACAGGCAGAATTTGATGGTGATAGGCCTAAATCCTTAGGAATATTTGAAAATAGGAAGGTACTGTCTGGATTCAGATATAAGAGGGATGTGATTTCCTCCTGTGTAAACATGCTTGGAGAGCAGTAGGCTAGTATACTCCCCACTTTTCTTTCATATACAGGAGGGAAGTGTTTGCTTTCATTTTGAATTAAACCATAGTTGTGTTACATGAAGCCACAATTTAATCCTGGTTTGCTTTGCCTAACTGTTCTCTCCATTCATATGTATCATGGAAATGTGGTTTAGTTCAAATGGAAAATAAAAGCTTTTACTCTGCTTCCCTTTTGTATTACAGAAAGTATCATGTGAGCTGGCAGCTTTCCCAGGCTTGTTCACATAACAGGAAACCATGGTTGCCTGTTAAATCTGATTTATTTATTTATTTACAATCATTTATGCTAGTTGCCATCGGAATGCTTATGACAATGAATTCTATAGGCTAACAACATTGTCTGAAAAAGCACTCTTCTCTTAAACCTGCTGCCTTTTGCTTTTAATCATAAATGTAATAGTCTTGTATTTTCAGAGTGAAAAAATCTTCTGTATTCAAATGCTCAATATCACTTGCAGCTTTATAAAATAGTCATTTTTCCTCCCTCCCCACCCCATGTTAATAGCCTGCTTCAGACACAACTATTCCACTCTAATAAAACCAGGGTTTTGTTGAATTTAAAAAAACCTGGGTGCCTGTACACACCCAGCTGCATTCAGTACTTCCTGATTTGTTAAACCAGTTTCCTGTGACAACTAAACTGGGGAAGTATGGCTTGAGTCATTGCTACAAACCATAGTTTGATTCTGGTTTCTGGGATCACTCAAACCACAGTTCTCAGTTTACGTGTCACAGGAAACTGGTTTTAAGAAATGGTATTAATGGCAACAAACCATAGTTTGCTGGACCAGGATCATTGCATCTGAAATACCAATATGTCGAGATGGGTTAAGCCTCCCTTCATAAGAAAAATGTTCCCAATCACGTTATTTACATCGTCTCTAGTATTATACCTTTTAAAGGTGGAAATAAGATTTCCATGTGGTGGTCTTAATAGGGTCTCAACATAGCCAAATATAAAGCCAATAAGTCTGTTTTCTAATGTTTAACTTCTGTTTATCTTAGCAAAAGGTGTTCATGTTCTCACTGACCTTCTACTGAAATGCTAAGATCTTTCCTGCTGATAACCAATTTAGACACCATCAGTGTAAAGTAGGATGGAGGTTTGCTCCACTGTACGGTGGTTTTCGCTTAAGCTGAATTTAATCTGCCATTGTGTTCAGTTACCCAATTCAGAGGAATCCATATAGAGCTCTTGTAGGACAGTAGCTAAAGATTTCACTGTACTGAGTATTTAGATGTGTTCATGCCCATCTCCAGACTGCTTGTTTAAGTATAAAAAATACCAGTCCGCATACAGAGCTTAGCAATACCCACTGTTGCTTTTTTTAGCATTGGGACAACTATCCTCTTACTCCTTAGATTTCTCTCTCCCCTCCCTACCCTCATTCCTTTATAAGAGAATGGATCCTCTCCTCATAGTTGCT
This sequence comes from Hemicordylus capensis, assembly GCF_027244095.1. Classification (NCBI taxonomy): domain Eukaryota; kingdom Metazoa; phylum Chordata; class Lepidosauria; order Squamata; family Cordylidae; genus Hemicordylus; species Hemicordylus capensis. Next base: position 32,604,096 of record NC_069660.1, on the reverse strand, counting down.
ACACTCCCAGAAGTTTTTGGTCTGCATAAACTGTTTAAATAGTGTTCAAAGAATGCAATGGAGTACACTTGCTGCCCTTAGCTTGCATTCATATTGAATTCATTCAATACAACATTTTTTTTAATGGAGTTCTAAAAATGTTATAGTGCAGATACTATTTTGTTAATATCTTGTTATAAAAGGAAATGCATATGATTGACAATATAAAGCAAAATCTTATGTGCAAAATTAACACTACCTGGGTCATTAATGACTACTTTTCCTCTTAGTTTTCAGGTTAAATTCTTCTATATTTGCCAGATTGCCTATTGGCTTCATGCACTGCCAGAACTCTACTTCCAAAAGGTTAGAAAGGTATGAATTGCAACTTCAGTCTTTAAAGCATTGAACTTGATCGTGATCTGTTGCCTTCATAATATTGGGTTCTGCGCCTAGCTATTGTGTACAAAGAGGAAGATTTTTATAAGTAAGAGAGAAGCTTGGGGAAAATGGTGGAGAAGGGAACTAAATATACCTTAAAATAGTACAGGAACATGTGCAAGGAGGGAGGTGTCTGATCACAATGTATTGTCCTTACAGAAAAATTTCTATTTATCTTTAATATAATTTTTATATAAGAACTTGAGTGAAGAGCATGATTCAATTAGGAAAATGGTTCATATCATAAGACTACTGCAGAAATGCCAAGAACAAGGAAAGCTTATCGAAAGCAATTTGTGTTTTGAAAGTAAAGTCTGTTTTTCCTCTTTTGTGTAATTGCAGGAAGATATTCCAAGACAATTGCACTATATCTGCCTTTATATTGCCCACATATCTGGTGCCTACCTTCTGAAGTAAGTATTTGTAAACTTAATTTCTTGTGACTTGTATTCTGTGGGGTGCTGAACAATGTATGGTCAACCTTATTACAAATAAGGTGGTTAATATTTCTGTATAATTTGAAACTATGATCATCCAATGTGATCATGACTGAGCAGAGACTTGAATATAGATCCACGCAGCACAGCTAACTCTTTTTTACTGTGACTAGATTACACTAGGCCCTATTTGTTACTAATGACCTTGAGCTTGGTATAACATTTTGAAGAAAATTTATTTCTCTTTATATTCTAGTCTTCAACGTTTGGGTCTAATTTTGCTGGTACCTCATTACCTTGTGGAGCTTATATTTCATGCCTCACGCCTCTTTTACTTCAGTGATGAAAATAAGCAGAAAGGGTAATTGTGTTACTACTGTTCTGTAACTAAGTTTTAAAACTCTGTGACATGTCTGTTGCTATTTTTAAAATTGGAGACTTGAGATGTCCCTTCACCATTGAGCTTCTCATTTCAAATAGCCCTTCTAGCACACCTTGGTTTGCTTAACTTAAAATGTAAGGCAGGGAATTTGGTAAAGGGAAAGACTATTCCACTATGCTGCGTTCCTGACAAGTTAAAATAACAAATCAAGCTTGATGTAGACATAATACTGCCAGCACTCTGGCTCAAAATACTCCTCCCCTGTATGTATTCAATCCTCCCTTTCAGTTCTGACATTAATTGTGGTTAGCATTATGCTTATGTTCAGCTTAGTACTAACCATAATGATAACCAAACCACTGTCCAGAATCATGGTGGGTTTGCAAACTGGTTGATGTTTAACATGGATACAGACACATTGCTAATTACAGTTAACTCAGAAATTGAAAGCAGGCAGAATGCTTGCATGAGGGAAGAGGAACATGCATTGAATTTTCTTGTGCATTTGCAGGAGATTGCATGTGTGTAACAGGTTGTCGTGCACCATTTTATGCAAGCCGTATGTGAAACCTATTTTGGAAGTGGCTAGCAATGTATCCTGTGTTGCCATTCAGAAAAGGAAAGATAAGCCCATATACTAGATTCTGTCCAATGAGCTGCACAAGATGACTAGCTGCAAATAGCATTATTTGGTAAACTTGTTAAATTTGGAAATATAAGGTGTTTGTGAAAGACAGCTGATTGAAGAAGGAAAATGCTTACAATGGTTTTTATTTTCAGATTTACTCTTTGGGCTCTACTGTTTGTAATGGCTCGTCTTCTGACCCTAACTTTGTCAGTCCTCACATTTGGATTTGGTCTGGCAAGAGCTGAAAATCCTGGCTTTTCCTTAGCAGAAGGAAACTTCAACATACTTACTGTTAGGTATAATGAACTTCTTGGATTGAATCTTTAAATTTGAAAGCTCGGGAAGTTAGATGTTCATGCAAAAAAAAAATTACTTATTTTTATTACTCCTAAGTTAGTAGGGAATTTGCACAAGTAAGGTTTCTTTGAAACCTTCATTACAATCTGTCTTAACCATAAGTAATGTTAGGTATGTTAAATATCCAGCATAGTTAATACATCCAACATTATATTTGCATTATTTCTGTTTAAAATTTTACATCTGATCCACCGGTAGCAATTCCTGCTATGTGTAACTAACATTTTAACTTGAAACTTATTAGAATTAGCTGTTTGGCTGCAATTTGTTTGACTCAAGCTTGGATGATGTGGAAATTCATCAATTTCCAGTTAAAGAAATGGAGAGAGCATATACAGAACCAGATTCCTAAGAAGAAAACAAATGCCACCAAGAGTAAACCAGCAAAAAAGGAATTGAGCAGAGGCAAGTATAGCCCTCAAATATATACTCCTTCCAGAGCCAGAAAAGAGCTTGGGTTATAACACAACACTGTTACTGCTACCTAAACTTGCAGCTGACAAACATTCTACTCTGTCCAGTTTATATAATTAACACAAAAGTGAGAGGAGATGTAAGAATATATTAAGAATGTGTGTGAGAGAGAAGCCATTTCAGAAGATGTCCAGACGTGAGGGTGGAATTGCACATATTCAATCTCTACGCATTCAGTATAAAATTTGAGAAGATCGCACATGTACACAGCTTGTTCAGTTTGTGGTAACAGAGAGAGCCCTTTGCACGCATATTAAGTACACTGGATTTTTTCAGAATTTATATTGATCATGTGATGAGTATGCATAATCCCTCTCCTCCACATATTTGAATAATTTCTAAACCAAGCTGCTAATCTCTTGAGAGAGAGTTTGTGGGCTGGCTAAACCCAGAGCAAATGTCATCTTGGTTACTTGTTTAAAAACATCACATGGTGGAAGCATCACAATTTCTCAAGTGGTAAGTAACTTTTCACCTCTCAAGTTCCACTAACTTACTAGGTGCCATAAAGAGAATAGAGTAGATCAGTTCCAGTCTCCAAAGCAGTACACACATGCATTGGGCAGATAGGCCAAGATGCTATATGTTATAATGTTTTGCACAGTGTGCTTCCTCTTCCCATTGTTTTACTCTGCTTAGTTACTTCCTGGCTGACAGCAAATGTTAGTTTACTACTAGATTCAAACCAACAAACAGAGGTTTGGGTTCCCCTTCCAAACTAGCATTGCAAAGTATGGCTAGAAAAGAGCACAAATCTGTGGCTTGCAGCAAACCAGTACCTAAATGGAGTGTATGGGGTGGGGGAAGGAGCCTAGGTCACTAATTCCAACCCACGTTTTGGCATTATGTGGATCAGCCTAGTGTGTAGAATCTATATCTTGACCAGAAATATACATGCTACTGAGAACTCAGACAGCCCCCAAATGAAGTATGGGAGACTAGTAGCAATTAAAAGACAAATAAGCTGAAATTCAGAGTAGCTTAGGAAGGGTTCCTGAAGGAAGTCTTTAAAGGGGAAGAAAGAATCTTACAAGCTGAGAGAGGAAAAACTTCAACTAGGGTATAAGATGCAGAGAAGGCCTAGTGATACGAACAGATTGTGCAATAGCATGCCTAGTAGATTGTACTCTGTATGTAATTTAAATAGCTGCAGTTGTTTGTTCTGCTGCTGTGAAAGCATAAATTCTCCATAAATGCTAGGTAGTGTGTTAAGCAGTTGGTCATAAACTGACAAGGCTAGTTAACATGAACATGATCTTAAGTCTATTATGTCTCTCCCAAGAACTCATACGTGGGTGGGCATTAAGTTTGCCTTGTGTGTTAAGTCCTGGATGAGAGTGTCTTTATAATATGTCTTGGTTTGCCTGGAGATGGCGATACAGGGAGTGTATCCACTGACTATAGGGCAGCTGTTCCAGTGGTGTTGGAACAGCGGAACAGTTGGCAGGTCAGCAGGCTGTTACAGGGGAAATCAGAAACTTAATAGCTTTTTCCCCTTCCGGCTGTCCTGCCATCTCTTTGACCTTGGGGAGCAGTGCCAATCACCCACAGAGCCTTACCTTGCTCCTTTGTAATGCCAGGTCAGTCCAGAATAAACCAGAAACCATCCATGATTTGATTCTGGATGCAGGGGCCAACCTGCTGCGTATCAGACTTGATTGGGAGAGGTGGGTGGCCCAATCTAGTCCCAGCTTCTTCCTCCAGGGTACTCAGGAAACAGGTGAGGGGTTGTGGAGTGGCTGTGTTCTATAAGAATAACATCTCCCTTACCAGGATCCTTCTTGAAGAGTCTGACAATATTGAATGTGTGTACTTGAGTTTGGGGACCAGAGATAGATTGGGACTTAGATTGGTGTACCGATCACCCCACTGCCCAACAGAGTCCTAACTTAGTTGGCGAACTTGGTCTCGGGCTTGGCGTCCCCCAGGCTTGTAGTGGTGGGGGACTTCAAAGTTCACTTTGGGACCAATTTGTCCAGTGGCTCAGGAGTTAATAGCAACCATGACAATGTTGGGCCTATCCCAAGTGTTTTCGGGACCAACACATGTTGCTGGTCACACACTTGATCTGGTCTTTCACTTTGAACAGGGTGGTGTTCCGTGCGTGGGGACTCCTGTGATTTCCCCAATGTCATGGACAGACCACCATCTGGTTAAGGGGGGACTCATAATCACACCCCACCTTCGCAGGGATGAGGGGCCTATTAAAATGGTCTGCCCAAGAAGGTTATTGGATCCCATAGGATTCCAAGGATCCTTGGAGGGATTTCGTGTTGGCTCTGCTGGTGATCCTGTTGATGCCCTGATGGAGAACTGGAACAGCAAACTCATGAGGGCAGTAGACGGGATCGCTCTTAAGCGTCCTCTCCAAACCGCTTCGAATGGCACTTTGGTGTACGGAAGAACTAAGGGGGCTGAAGCAGCAAGGTAGACGACTGGAGCACAAGTGGAGAAAAAATTGGCTTGAATCCAACAGATCATGACGCACATTTGAAGATCTGTGCTCTGGCAATATGGGTGGCAAAGAAGCTTTTGTGTTCTTCCCGTATTGCATCTGCAAGCTCATGTCCAGCGGAGTTGTTCAGGATTGTGAGGGGACTAATAAGTGCCCCTCCTCCCTTGAATCAGAATTTGGAACAATCCATTATCCGCTGTGATGTGTTGAATGAGTTGTTTGAATGTCTTATATTCAGGCCAACTTGGATTCAAACCCCACAATTATGACAGTGTCTGATGTGGAGGTGTGCAGTGACTCATCTTATGTGGTTAGACTGGATCAGTTCTAGTTTGTGACTCCTGAAGATGTGGTCAAGCTGCTTGGAATGGTGTGGCCTACCACCTGTTATCTTGACCCTTGTCTGACATGGCTTATACTACCTGGTGGGGTTGTTAGAAACCATAAATGCTTCTCTGAAGGAGGGCAGAACTCCTTCTTGTCTTAAGGAAGCAATTATTAGATCTCTTTTGAAGAAGCCTGCATTTGACCCCCTCATAGTGAATATAGCCCTGTCTCCAACCTTCATTGGTTGGGCAAGGTAATTGAGAGAGTGGTGGCCTCCCAGCTCCAGGCTGTCTTGGGAAAAAAAACAGATTATCTAGAACTCTTTCAGACTGGCTTTTGGTCAGACTTTGGGGTGGAAACTGCCTTGGTTGGACTTATGGATGGTCTCCTATTAGGAATTGATAGAGGAAGTATGACCGTTCCTCCTTCTGGATTTCTCAGTGGCTTTCAATACTATCAACCGTAGTATCATTCTGGAACTGAGGGGGTGGGAGGTGGGAGGCACTGCTTTGCAGTGGTTCTGCTCCTATTTCTCAGGCAGATTCCATACGGTGTCTCTTGGAGACTGTTCTTCAAAATCTTAACTCTTGTATGGTGTCCCTCAGGGCTCCTTAATTGTCTCCAATGTTTAACATCTACATGAAACTGCTGGGAGAGATCATCAGGAGATTTTGTGCAGGGTGCTATCAGTATGCTGATGACACCCAAATCTATTTCTCCATGTCAGCATCATCAGGAGAAGTTATAACCTCCCTAAAATGCCTGCCTGGAAGCAGTGATGGGCTGGATGAGGGATAACAAACTGAGACTGATTTGGAATAAGACAGAGGTACTTACTTTGTGGGGTCAGAACTCAGGAGATTATTTTGACCTGCCTGTTCTGGATTGGGTCACATTTCCCCAGAAGAGATATGTAGTCTGGGAGTGCTTCTGGACCCACACTTCTCCCTGGTCTCCTAGGTTGAGGCAGTGGCCAGAGGTGCTTTCTGTTGGCTCCAGCCAACACACCAGCTGCATCCATTACTTGAGACAAAACTACCTCAGAATGGTGGTACATCCAGATGCAGGGGGTTAACAACAGGAGAGAGGGCATACCCTCAACTCCTGCCTGTGCCTTTCAGCAGCATCTGGTGGGCCACTGTGCAAAACGGGATGCTGGACTAGATGGGCCTTGGACCTGATCCAGCAGAGCTGTTCTTATGTTCCTATCTGCTGTTAAACTCCAGACTTGACTACTACAGTGCGCACTATATGGGGCTGCCTTTGCACTTGGTCCAGAAACTGTAGTTGGTCCAGAATGTGGCAGCCAGGTTGGTCTCTTGGTCATCTTGGAGAGACCATATCACTCCAGTATTGAGAGAGCGACACTGACTGCCGATAAGTATCTGGGCAAAATACAAGGTGCTGGTTATAACCTGTAAAGCCCTGAACTGCTTAGGCCCTGGGTACTTAAGAGAATGCTGTCTTCGCTATGGACCCCATCACCCATTGAATCATCGGCAGGTTCATCAGCAGTTGCCACCAGCTCATCTGGTGGTTTTTCAGGGATGGGGCTTCTCCACTGCTGCCCCAAGGCTCTGGAATGTACTCCCTGTTGAAATAAGAGCCTCTCCATCTCTGACAACTTTTAAGAAGTCTGAGACACATTTGTTCACCCAGGCTTTTAGTTAGATACTGTTTTGATGGTTTTTAACGTTGTTTTTAATTTTAAATTGTGGATTTAGCCTTTTTATTTTGTAACTCGTATTTTATTGTGAACTGCCCAGAGATGCAAGTTTTGGGTGAGATAGAAATATGTCAAATATTTGTGATTTTTTTAATTGCAGCTAACTTGGTCAATGGAGTAGTAAAATTGGAAGAACGCACATCACCTAGAAAAAGAAAATCAAAAGCTTTGTGAGGAGCTATACAGAGGACAATGTGTTAACAGAAGACTTTTATTAAAAAAGGAAAAAGTTCCATCACCATGAACAGAGAGAGAAACTATTTGGCTGTTTTCCTGAAGGACACTGGTTGAAATATTATATTTTTAAACTTGCGTTTATCAATACAAAACTTATTATGAGAATATTTCATCACGAGTCTCGCTTATTTAACATTTTAATACTGTTTCCATCTTTAATTTATCTCTTGAAAGTGGAAATCTGGTTTTATTCTTGCATGCAAGTATGATGCAGTGTTTGGGGGTACAGGCACAGGAGAGGTTTCTAAATCAAACATCTTTATTTGGAGCTTTAAAAATATCAGTAACATTTCCATTAAGTTTCTTTAAAAAGTAGTTCTTAGAAACCTTTCTTAATTAAAGCACGCATCTTTTTTTTAGAAAATGTTTTGCACAAAACCCAATCGACTGTTCCCTTTATCACTGTCTGAAATGCACCTCTTTTATTCAGAGGTACCGGTAATTGAAAATGAGTTTTCTGTGTTAAAATTCATCAAGCTATGACGTGTTTATCCCTTTGTTTTAAAAGTAGTGTTTAAGAATGAAATCAAGTAATATCTTCACCATGGAAAACTGCCAGTTCAGCATAGTTTACAATGTCATTTCCAAGACTGAGTGCTAAGCAATTATCTATGGCCAAATTTTACATAATTGGTAATCTGATTTTCTCTCAATGAGTGATCTCCACTAGTTGGTCTCATATGAAATAGCCCCTGAAATCTTTTAAAATACATTTTGAAACTAATGCTTCTTAAAATAGTGCTAAAGAATTTGGTATATTTTTGTTTAGAGATCCATGAAACTCTTAACACATAATCATATCTAAAAATGAATGTTAAACATGCAGAGCTGTAGATAATGTTAGAGTAAATTTTCAAGTATGTCAGCTTCAGTAATGTTGTCAGCAGTCATGAATACTTGACTTATACAACAGCATCACAGTCATAACTTCTGTCAATCATTGAATCTTGGTTTGTTTGTTTTTCATTATAGAAAAGTTTTTACTCCCCAAACAGACACCTGCATTAATATCTGTTATCAAACATAGCTGAGATGCATAGTTACTATAGCACTAGCATACTAAAATCTCTTCTTGTGCTTAAGGTCTGGAAGGATGGCTGATACATTAAGATCAATTATACCAACAAGGATACAAAGAGCTACCTATAGTGTTGCAAGGGACTCGCACTAGCCCAGTGTAAACTCAAACATTTTACTAATTCCCACACAATACTGCAGCTTGTTTTTTGAATGAAAAAACCAGTTTACCATGTGACATAAGAAGTTGTCGGAAGGGAAAACAAGTCTCAAGTCCTTTTGAGTTCATGGAACTGGTGTCATGGTTCTTTGAATACTAGCCATTGAATGTAGAACTATAGACATAAGAGCAGTTTGAAAGCTCAGGCTTTCATTTAGAGCAGGGTTTCTCAACGTGTGGGTCCCCAGATGTTACTGGACTTCAGCTCCCATAATCCCCTGTCCCAGTGGCCTTTGGTTGGGAATTATGGGAGTTGAAGTCCAATTACATCTGGGGACCCACACGTTAAGAATCCCTGATTTAGAGAGCCCCCCCCCCCCCGCTTACCTTTCCGCATTCCTACATTGTCTTAGAAAGTGGGAGGTGGGGAGTGTTTTTCCTTAGGTTGGGCAAATTGAAGTTTAAGCTACAATCCTGGAAGCAAATATTATGAACTCAGTAGGGCTGCCTAGCATTGGCAACTGGGCTAATACAATATAGCCTCTGTCATTTTGATGTGCTACTTCATAAAATCCCAGCAACACAAGCTGCCAAATTAAAAATAAAAGCAGTGTAGTTTTCATTGTTTCCATGCTCTGTCGGGCTTATCTAAAACGTTTAACATGAATTGCTCAAGTCAGGCTGTTGTATGGCCCCCAAACGAATGAAATCCATACACTCTAGAACAATCCACATTCTTTTGAACCCCTCTCTTGCTAGTTTTAGTACTACTAACTTTGCGTTCTAGCAGTCTGATACCAATCTCTACAGGCACTACAACATAGAATCCAGTGGAGAAGCACACTGTATTAAAGGAACCTGTAAATTGGGGGGTAGAAGCTTTCATAGGTAGAGGCATCCAAATCCTTCATTGAGAGTATAATTGCAGTGGTGCCAAAGATGACAGGTATGTCTTTATTCCATATGCACAAGCACTGCCTGTATGCCTGCTGGAATTTCCTTGATAGCTAATGTCCACACAAACTATATTACTAAAAGAAGTTTACCACTTAAATGCCAAACATCAGGAAAGGGGTACAGGTAAACTGCTATTTTTTAGAAGTAAAGAGATCTGTGTCTGTCCTGTGATGAAATTGCACCTCAGTCCTGACCACACTCCTGTGAGAAACAAGTGACCTAAATCATACTTCTCTCATGAGCATTCAATAACTTCAATCACTTGCATTTAGATGTTGCCACACAGATAAAATCACTTTTGATAAAAGTAATGAGACTTTTTGTATGTTGGTGTTTAGCTTAGTTGTATCATTTGTATGCAAAATGCTATTCAGGATTTTAGTCCATTTTTTTATTTTCCAGCCTGTTCCTGTGTGTAAACTATAACTTTGTGAGTTCTCATAATCCTGTATATTTCTACTGAAAATGTTTACCATGAAACTAGAATATATTTTTTTATGATTTTAATAAAATGTATTTGTATAATGATGAATGCCTCATTTGATAAAAGTATCATCTTCTGAGCAGTTTTGATGAGAAAGTTGCAGCTACACTACTCACAAGATGATACTTACTCTGATCTGCATGCTTTGTTTTCTGGACTGTTCTAACAGAGGGAGGCCAAAGGCTAATAATATTTGTTGCATCCTCTGGATGGTAGTTGTGGGCACTGTGGAGTTGCAGGTTGAAGTTTGTATTGTCTAAAATGTGTTCTGTTGCGAAGTCAAACCACTTTCTCTTTGTTTTTATGGCAACCCTGCTTTTCTTTCAATACTTAAGATGTTGGCACATATGTGCACTCTCTCACGCGTGCACACTCATATATATTCACAAGTATAACACTATTTCCTTAAGTTTGAAAAATATATAGATAGATGGATTAAAACTTAAGGAAATTGTGTTATACTCATGAATTCCTGGAGAGTATTCACTTTTCCATGTTTGAAACTGCATTTCATATTTGTGGGAAATAGTTCAATTTAATACATTATCAGGAGGAAATCACTAAAACACTTCTAAGCATCTACACTTTAATTCATAACTTAATTTCTATTTCCTTCTCTTCCTCTGGATGCCAAACTTCTTGGTTAAGCATTTGAAGTACGTGTGTTTAAAATGCAAGTATTTTGTGTATGGATACTTGTGTGCGTGTACACCTGATATCTGTAAACTGGAAAGAATAATCTTTCCTATTGCAGCATGAGAGGAACTAAAACTATATATCATATTGTCCTGTGTCATTGCACTGCACTGATGGATGTTTTATGTACTATGAAATGCATTAAATAAAAGGTGGGCCTGTGCCTTAACATATTTTTGGTGAACTTTAAGTAGTTTTTCACAAGCAGATAGTTTAGAAGTATTGCCGTGAGACCTTGAAATATAGATGGTTTGGCACTTTTGACTAAAGGTTTTTGTCTACTAGGATGCAGGATCTTTCAAGAAGACTTGGCCACAATCTTTGAGGGGTCAAGCACAGTGTGATCATGCCTTTTTGGTATCGATTGCCTACCCTCAGTAGTGAAAGGACATTTAAACTTGTTCCTTGTATCACTGCCTTTGCTAGGGCCCTACAGCCATACAGTCTCGCACAAGCACAACTACTGGTATGGGGTGGAGGGGCAGGTGGGTGTGTGCGCAAAGGCACTATCTTCTGTTACTCCAGGAAGGGGTCATGATGACTTCCTAGGAGGAAACATGTATATGAGGGTGGGCAAAGGATCCTGGCATTTGGCCAATGTGACAAAGGAGGTAGTCCAGGAAGACCCAGCACACAACCTCTGTGTCTGCTTACAAGATGAAGATTAGGCTTCTCATGAGAGGGCCAGTCCACATGGTAGGAACAGAGGCTTCATGAACTTTGGGTCTCCATTGGACTGTACTCTCATGAGGTAGGCCATCCAACTTTATGAGACCCCACTGGTATCAGTCTCCCAGTATCTCTGGTTAATAAAACTCCCACTCCATACTCCACCTACACTCCCAAGGAGTTGGAGCTGCTCCATGTATCTGGGAAGAGAGAGAGACTTGAGGTGGGTCACGATTCACATTCAAAAGGCCTGGGACCAATGTGGCCTATGTAAATCAGCCGCAACAATCCTGCAGATTGGAGCAATTCCAGGCAAGCCAAGGGGCCATGCAAGGCCAAAAAACACATGGGCATGTATTACAGGGAGACCAGACTGCCAGAGGGAGCATGTGGACTCCTGTTTCACAGCAGTTCCCAGGACTGGGAGAGGTGTTGCTGGGGTACCATTCCCCAGGGCTTGCAGGGATCTAGCAACAGCCCTCTGGCCCACATGCTTATGTGTTGCCATGGCCTGTCACTCATGAGAGAGCAGTCCTTGGGAGAAGGGATGTACATCTATTGCATGTGGGGTTGTCACACAGTTATCTCAGGCATGCCCCTGTAACCACCATCCAGGTGTAGCCCAGGATGGTTCTCGTAAGGTATGGCCAAGATAGCATGTTTGCCCCCAATGGGAAGAGGTTGGGCCCCCTTTCCTCTACAAACTTGTACAGTACAGAACAGAACCATTTAATTATAGAGGCTATCTTTCAACACAAACTTTGGGTTATCCCTTAGATCAGGGATTCTCAACGTTGTGTCTCCAGATATTGTTAGACTTCAACTCCCATAATCCCCTTCCCCAGTGGCCTTTGGTTGGGGATTATGGGAGTTGAAGTCTAATAACATTTGGGGACCCAACATTGAGAATCTCTGCCTCAGACTTTCCTTTGCCATAGAGTAAGGTACTACAGCACCTCCAAGCCAGTGGGCCACAGCTGAATATTTGGATGCACATACATACGCCTGCAGTATTAAGGGTACCATGCTATACAGTTGTTGGAAGCAGCAGCATCCATGGGAACCTTAACAGGCAATGTCCAGGCATCCAGGGAAACCAGTGCCCTGCTGACTGACCACACTCCACATTGCTTTGGTGTATTCCCTCCCTTTCCCTGGATGGAAGCTGTCAAACTGTCTTGTATGGAAACTGCAATTAAAGGTCCTGTGTTCTGGGCAATGTGCCAAAGTGCTCTTAATCCAAGCAAATATAATAAGTAAATCATATGCCAAACATTTTAGCTAGTAGTTATGTGATTGGACTGATGAAGAAAGCATCTTAGAAGTGGAACAAGCCGCATTTAGATCTGGTAGGTCAACTATGGATCATTGCTTAGTTCTGCAGCACCTAATAGAAAACTATGCTGACTAGAAAACCTTTTTGCTGCATTTGTGGCCTTTAGGGTGGCTTTTGACTCCATTTCAAGTGTTTATCTCTGGGCCAAACTAAAAAATTACACAATTGACAGGTGGCTGTTGTTATACAAACTTTATGTGAAAACCAGCCTTGGAATTAGATGCAATTTAGTGGGACATCTGTCTAACCCCATATTTACACAAAACAGGGTTGCATTTTGCCACCCTTTTTGTTCAATATATACATCAACTCTTTAAGCAGCTGCAGGGACTTGATCTACAAGCTGGCAAATAGACATCTGCCTGTTTTACTGTATGCAGATGATGCAGTCATTTGTTGCAAACTGAAATTGGACTAAAGCAAGCCATGAAGGCCCTTGCACAATATTGCAAAGAAGAGCACTTGGTCATCAATTATTTTAAAATTATGGTCTTTCCCATCAGGTCAAACATCTATAATTGGTATATTTATAACCAATCTATTTAGCAAGTAAGCTGCTTTAAATATGTAGGTGTCATTTTTCAGGCCAATTGAAAGAAAACTGCAAGTTAAACATGCTGTTACATTGGCCCAGAGAAGTGTTGTGGCAATTTTAAGATTCCACCATTCCCAGGGAGGATTTAATGTCCCTGCAGCCATTACATTCTTCTCTGCTATAAGCCATTAGCACAACTCTTATATGGAGCACAAATGGGCCTATCTTCCAGTTTTGGTCCACTTGAAAGTGTTCAATCAGGATTTCTAAGAGCTCTTTTTACCACACCTAGATGTGTCACCAATGCTGCACTGAGAGTGGGGTATGATTAGTGTTGAAGCCAGAGTTAGGATGGCAGCTATTTTATTCTAGCTTAGGCTTAATTTTATCCCTGTAGGACTGAGACCTTTAATTATGTTAGATAATTTTCAGTCTGCTTGGCCGAAGGGTAAAGTGCTCTCTTATGGCCTTTCTGATTTTCTCCTCTCTCTGGGCCATGAAAATATATATGAATATAATTCAACTGCATATATTGGATACTGAACTGCAGTTATTTAAGCTTGCTGCCTAGTTCCTATAGGCAGCTGAGGGAACTTTCTAGACCTGTACCACCTTAAGTGGCATAGTGGGGAAATGCTTGACTAACAAGCAGAAGGCTGCCGGTTCAAATCCCTGCTGGTATGTCTTCCAGACTATGGGAAACACCTATATCAGACAGCAGCAATATAGGAAGATGCTAAAAGGCATAATATCATATTGTGTGGGAGGAGATAATGGTAAAGCCCTCCTGTGTTCTACCAAAGACAACCACAGGGCTCTGTGGGCACCAGGAGTTGAAATCAACTTGATGGCACACTTCATTTTACCAGCATCCTATCTATCAACTCTCACCTACCCAAAATATTGTTGACTTTTTTCTAGGACCTGTTTTAATGCCCTTCCCACAGCATTTTTAAAAGGTAGATTCCAGCATATACCTGTATTGCAACACCAATGTCATTGTGGCTCTGGTGAGATTAAGTCAACAGCACGTGTCCTCCAATCTTACATTTATTGTTATCCGAGGCTAGCCTTGATTTTACAATACTAGTGAAATTTCTAGGTCATCTGATTCTGGATGACTTTTATGTTGCTTTTCTTTTAGATGAAAGAGTCCTGTCTGTTATTTATAAAGTAGCTAAATTCTGCTTTTTAGCTTCTAGGGCTCATTGTATTCTTGTAGTTTTCTGCTCAGACAATTTCAGTCAGAAATGTATTAATACCTTGTGTATCTATAAATATATATTTTTCTTTTCTTTTCTGTTGCTGGTCATTGACCATAATAAAGATCTGATTGACTGACTCCAAGCAAATGGACAGATACAGACACGAGCTTTGTGGAGATATGTGTTGTCTCTTTCTTTAAATTACTGGACAACAGGAAGATTTCCATGGATGGGATTTCCATGGATTTCTGCACTGGGCTGGCACACTGGTATTTTTTCCAAGTGAAGTGGTCCCCTGGCATGTGTGATCTTTGTTGGGAAACAACTGAGTTGCCCAGTTCCTAGTGTCACCGGGGCTCCATGTGTTTGTGTACATACTTCTGAAGTCCTTTATTGCTGGAGACCTTTTCCTCTGTGCCTGTCCTATTCAGGGGTGGATCAATATTTGCTGCCTGTAGGCAGCCTACAGCTGTAGGGGCAGGTTAAACTTTTTGCTGCTTGGAGGTGTCAGGGGCAAGTTCAATCTTTTTAAAAAAACTTTTACAAACTTTTTTTTATGTACACAGAGGCAAAAAATGGACCCAAAACAGCCAAACTTGTCATTTGGACGGCAGGTGGGCTCAGAGAAGGAGTTGTTGCTGCTGACTCCATCTCCCCAGCCTTGGTCTCCCCTCATCTCTGTGAGTGACTGCCTCCACCGGTCCCCGCCACACTGCAAGCATCCCCGCCGCACAGCGGTGGTTGGAAAAAAAATTTTTAAATTCAACTTGCCCCAGACCCCCAAGTTAGCTCATAATTTGCCACTGTAGGCAAGTTACTATCTTGCCTATGGGTTAATCTGTCCCTGGTCCTGTTATCCCATGCATTTTGTGTGGATTGACAGGGGTGACCGTGAGACGCAACGGAAAGTGGGCTTTCCCCAAAGTAGTTCTCTCCCTTAAGTTCATTGGAGCTTGGCATGTGGTGACACAGCATCCCTGTTGCCAAGCAATGGCAGGAGGAGTGCAGAGACAGTGGAGGGCAACTGATTGGCGATGCAGCCAGCGAAAAGCACGGCAGGCATAGAGTGGATATATTTATGGGCTGGGCTGAGTCACCCTCTCTGTGGTTTGGGAACAGCCACAGCACAAAACCCAGCTTACAACAGCAACAGAATTAGGATGACACAAATGCTGCCTTCAAACCTGAGGTCCCAGCAGCGAAACTCATTTCAAATTGAAGGTTCGAATTACAGTTTGGGGTAAAAAACCTCAGGTTGGTTGGGTTAAGAAACCACGGTTTCACACATTCAGACAACCACAAAAACTAAACTCTGGCACGGTTGACTCAGGTTTGGTGTTCTGTCCAAAGGTGGTCTAGCTGTGTATCTGAAAAAGCAACACTGGCTTTAAACAGAACCAAATTCATGTGCTGCATCTTAAGTTCTTTTGAAGATCATAGACAAAGATCCTGAAAAGTTCTCTTATTTATATTAATGGAATGTAAAGAAAACGAAGATTTTATAAATGCTGGTTGACATGCCAAGTTTACTTATGTATGTTCCATTTAAATTAAAAAGAGAAATAAGGCATGCCGTTTACTTGATTAAACTTGGTTAGCCTGTCACCCAATGTTTCCAGGAATATAGGCATACAGCTCCCAATCATTCCACCACTTCCACAAAACAGTTGCAGAATATCTTCAAGGGAATTACTGCTTGAAGAGAAGTATTGTTTGTTAATTAGTCTTAATCAGTAGGAACAGACACTTAAAACTTTATGCCCAATATCTTTACACTTTCATTCTTAATATTTCTTATGAATGCTATACTAACTTATAAATTTGCCTATATTTATCTGAGCCAGCTAAAGTCGGAGTCTTTAGTCTTAAGGAGGCAATTATTAGTCCGCTTCTGAAGAAGCCTACCTTAGATCTATCAGAGTTGAGTAACTACAGGCCTGTCTCCAACCTTGCGTGGTTGGGCAAGGTAATTGAAAGGGTGGTGGCCTCCCAGCTCCAGACAGTCTTGGAGGAAACTGATTATCTAGACCCATTTCAAACTGGCTTCCGGGCTGGCTATGGAGTGGAGACTGCCTTGGTCGGCCTGATGGATGATCTTCAACTGGGAATTAACAGATGAAGTGTGACTCTGTTGGTCCTTTTGGACCTCTCGACAGCTTTCGATACTATCGACCATAGTATCCTTCTGGAGCATCTAAGGCATTGGGGGTGGGAGGCACTGCTCTGCAGTGGTTCCGCTCCTACCTCCGTTTCTTGAGATAGATGACCTCAAAACAGTGGTACATCTGGTAACCTCCAGACTGGATTACTGTAATGCGCTTTATGTGGGGCTGCCCTTGTACGTAGTCCAGAAACTTGGTTCAGAATGCGGCAGCCAAGCTGGTTTCTGGATCATCTAGGAGAGACCATATTACTCCTGTATTGGAAGGAGTAACACTGGCTGCCGATCTGTTTCTGGGCAAAATACAAGGTGTTAGTTATAACCTATAAAGCCCTAATGGCTTAGGCCCTGGGTATTTAAGAGAACGTCCTCTTCGTTATGAACCCCACCGCCCATTGAGATCATCAGGAGAGGTCCGGCTGCATTTGCCACCAGCTCGTCTGGTGGCAACTTGGAACCAGGCCTTTTCTGTAGCTGCTCCTGGTCTATGGAATGCACTCCTGGCAGATATCTGCAGTTTACGCTCGCTGTCGGCCTTTAAAAGAGCCCTAAAAACTTATTTGTTTGGCCTGGCCTTCCAAGGCTTGTAAAGTGTTATTGTTTTTTAAGGGTATTTTAATTGATTTAAAATGGTTTTAATTGTTTTAAAATTGTTTTTATATTGTTTTTAGCACTATGTTTTCAATTTTGTGTTTTTATGTCTTTTAAAAGTTGTTGTACACCACCTAGAGCCTCTGGATGGGATGGTTTATAAATGTAATAATACGGCAGCTTCTCTGTTGCTGCCCCAAGGCTTTGGAATGCGCTTCCTAGTAAAATAAGAGCCTCCTCATCTCTTACAATTTTTAAAAAGTCTTTAAAGACACATCTGTTCACCTAGGCTTTTAAATGATACTGTTTTGATTGTTTTTAATGTTGTTTTAGAATATTGTTTTTAAAAAATTTAAATTGTTGTGTTTTACATTTCTTGTTTTTGTTTTTAGCTAATGTTTTAATGTTGTTTTTATCTTCTTGTAAACCGCCCAGAGATGTGAGTTTTGGGTGGTATAAAAATATGTAAAATAAATAATAAATAAAAATAAATAAGATATAAAAAGTGTTGATGCTTTTGAACTTTGGTGCTGGAGAAGACTTCTGAGGATACCATGGACAGTCAGGAAAACAAACAGATGGATCATAGAACAAATAAATCCAGAACTTTCGCTCGAGGCACAAATGATCAGGCTCAAACTATCATACTTCGGACACATTATGCGAAGACCCAGCTCCCTTGAGAAGTCCATAAAGTTGGGGAAAGTGGAAGGAAAGAGAAGAGGATGACCAGCAGCAAGGTGGATGGATTTGATTTCGACAGCCATGAATGCACCACGGAGAGACCTAAAAGGCCAAGACAGATCATCCTGGAGAGAACCCATCTATGTGGTCGCTAGGAGTCGACACAGACTTGATGGCACTCTTATCTATCTATCTATCTATCTATCTATCTATCTATCTATCTATCTATCATGATGAATATAGAGTATCAACTTAATTGGTTTCTTGATATGGAATGCTGAAATGCAAACATTACTGAATTACGAAATGCATTATTTTTCTAAGGTGTTGAATTGATTATTGCTTTGTAACTTAGTTTCAGTTGTGTCTTAGGATAAAGTATTTAGCTTCTTTAAGTCACTGAGGATTTCAAGCTACACTGAGGGAAATAGGTATTTGATCCCCTGCTGATTTTGTCCGTTTGCCCTCAGACACAGAAATGGCCAGGCTATAATTGGAATGGTAGGTTTATTATAGCTGTGAGAGACAGAATAACAACAAACAAACCCTCAAAAGCCCAGTGCCCAAAAGTCAGCGAAAAGTCACCCTCTGTAAGGGAGTGCTCCTAATCCCAGCTTGTTACAGTACCTGTATAAAAGACACCTGTCCATAGAAGCAAGCAATCACTCAGCTCCCAAACTCACCACCATGCCCAAGAACAAAGAGCTGTCGAAGGAAGTCAGGGACAAGGTTGTAGACCTGCACAAGGCTGAACTGAGCTACAAGACTATCGCCAAGCAGCTTGGTGAGAAGGTGACTACAGTTGGCATGATAACTCGCAAATGGAAGAAACACAAAATAACTGTCAATCTCCCTCGGTCTGGGGCTCCATGCAAGATCTCACCTCGTGGAGTTGCAATGATCATGAGAACGGTGACAAAGCAGCCCAGAACTACACAGGGGGAACTTGTCAATGATCTCAGGGCAGCTGGAACCATAGTCACCAAGAAAACAATTGGTAACACACTACGCCGTGAAGGACTGAAATCTTGCAGTGCCCGCAAGGTCCCCCTGCTCAAGGCAGCACATGTACAGGCCCGTCTGCAGTTTGCCAATGCACATCTGAATGATCCAGAGGAGAACTGGGCGAAAGTGTTGTGGTCAGATGAGACCAAAATCGAGCTCTTTGGCATCAACTCAACTCGCCGTGTGTGGAGGAGGAGGAATGCTGCCTATGAGCCCAAGAACACCATCCCCACCGTCAAACATGGAGGTGGACACATTATGCTTTGGGGGTGTTTTTCTGCTAAGGGGACAGGACACCTTCACTGCATCGAAGGGATGATGGACGGGACCATGTACCGTCAGATCTTGGGTGAGCACCTCCTTCCCTCAGCCAGGGCATTGAGAATGGGTCGTGGATGGGTATTCCAGCATGACAATGACCCAAAACACACAGCCAAGGCAACAAAGGAGTGGCTCAAGAAGAAGCACATGAAGGTCCTGGAGTGGCCCAGCCAGTCTCCAGACCTTAATCCCATAGAAAATCTGTGGAGGGAGCTGAAGGTTTGGGTTGCCAGACATCAGCCTCGAAACCTTTCTGACTTGGAGAGGATCTGCAAAGAGGAGTGGGACAACATCCCTCCTGGGTTGTGTGCAAACCTGGTGGCCAACTACAAGAAACGTCTGACCTCTGTGATTGCCAACAAGGGTTTTGCCACCAAGTACTAAGACATCTTTTGTGAAGGGATCGAATACTTATTTCCCTCACTACAATGCAAATCCATCGCTGACTTTTGGGCACTGGGCTTTTGAGGGTTTGTTTGTTGTTATTCTGTCTCTCACAGCTACAATAAACCTACCATTCCAATTATAGCCTGGTCATTTCTGTGTCAGAGGGCAAACGGACAAAATCAGCAGGGGATCAAATACTTATTTCCCTCACTGTACTTTAAAATGGTCAAACATGAATGGTGTGATAAGGTTTTGTCATCTGCTTGGCAGTGCACCCAGAAGATGAATCGTGTTCCCTTCTGTAAATTCAGTTTATTCTATCTATCTAATCACAAATCCTTAGTCTCTGAATCATATGAATTTGTGTAAATCTCTATTGTGTGGAGAGTGTAGAGAAGTAAAGTGTTATCTTAGATCTCATCTGTTGAGCTATGAAGGGGCAGTGTGGACTTACATGGCTGTAAATATTGTGAGACATCTAGCAATAAGAGGTGGTTTGCAGAAGTACTAGTTCTCAAGTTGAAGGGCATGGTACACTTCAGTACCAGTAACTTTGGGAGCAAAAAACCAAGACATATTTGAAGCAGACTTTTGCCTCTTTGAAGGAGGATAAAGAACAGAGCCTCTAATCCATTAGCTGTGGAAATGCTAGCTATGGCATGCAAGGCCAGCTAGCCACACAGAACTGTATTCTGTTTTGGAGCTGGGAGAGTAATGTATTGGAGATCACCTTCTATTTTATCTAAAATTGCCTCTGCTTACATTGCTGCAGCTACTTTGGGTTAATAGATCTGTGTAATAGATTTTGGGCAACCAAAATACTAAATAAATGAATCAAGTTTGTGCTAATGGGTTAGAATGGTTAGATTCAAAACGACAGATTTAAGATGCAATGCCTATCTATTGTGGCTAGCTGTAATTGTTGTCCTCAACTTAGATTTCGTAATTGTTCCTTAAGATTGAGTGCTTATCAAAGGTGTGTTGAAGCACACAACACTGACTAATGCAGCACCAGGGGGTACAAAGGATCATGACATCCTAGTCTGTCAATATTGCTTTCCTTTACTTGTTTTAAGCTGTTGGAACTACTACTATGAATGCTCCCCAATTTATATAAGTGCTCAGCTTTGCTTAAGCCTCAATGGAGTACGGATTTATTCCCCTTCCTAAAGTGGTGGTGGCTGGGTTCGTTCTTTGCATCTTATTTCTGAACCACTTCAGTGGCTGGAGTACTAGCCTTGTTGGGCATGGTAATTCAAGCTAAGATTCCCTTTTAGCCATGATGCTTCCAGTCATGTTAACTATCTTTCAACCGAGCATATATTACAGAAGTTGGTTGCAAGGTTAAAATGCCACTACTCGGAGCTCCTTTGGAGAATTTTAATTAGTAATACAAGTGTAATATCAATGATGTTAAAGTTTCAACAGCAGGGTCAGTAAAAACAAGTTTGCAATTATGCACAGAGATGAAGTGGTAATTCCTAAACTACTGAGAGCTAGGGCACACTTTTTAAAAACTAAAATTGGAAGCACACTTAATTCTTGACAGATAGATAGATAGAGTTTATTTCGGTCATTGACCAGTAAATAAAAATGATTACAGCACATCCGCACACATTTTACAAATAATATAACAAAACTTCGCCATTCCAAAGGTGATCTTAACATTGGCATTCGTTAAAAGAAAGTTAAGATAATAATCATCGGTACGACCAGGGAAATTTTTCCAACAAAGGACAAATTAATCTTTGGCGTATATCTCTATAAAAATCACAATATAATATAACACGAGAAGTAGTCTCAATAGCTCCGGAGCCACACGGACAAAACCTCAAGGAAAGCAATATGCCTTTGAATCTACCCTCTAAGACTGCTGTGGGGAGTGCATTAACCCACACTAGTGTAAGAACATGTCTAAATTTAGGGATAAGATTCTTGACTGAAAAAATGTAGGTTTTTGACATTATTTTTTGTTAATATTTTTTCCTTTGTGGGCAGCTGCAATTTTAACTATGATTTGGAGCATTAGTGATAGTGTCTTAGATGGCAAGAAGATGTTGCTTGTTGAGATGAGCATTATAAGGAGGTACAAAACACTAGGACTTTGCTGGCTCCTTAAATTTCCAAAGATGCAGCCCTACACAGAAAACAATGGTACTTATTTTAAGAGTAATTAAGCTTCTGAAGTTTAAGAATCTAAGAGAATTCTTATTGTATCACATCAGTATCTGCTGACCTTGATGGACTTTTAGATAACTAGGCCCCAAAGTACAAGACTTATTAATATAAACTGTAACCCAAATTGTTTACATGAAAATTCTAGTTATTTGCTCTCTGCTTGTAAGTTGAACCAAACTTTTCCTAGAAATAAAAATGGACAAACATGTAACTCCTCTTTTCATGTGGCCTAAGTCTTATGACTTAGTCTCTTTATCTCAGTAGCAGTCAGCAATTCCAATTAGCTTTCTCAACCCCTGAACTCTAGCATGTAAGAGATTGTTCTTCATTTCGAGAACAATCTCATGAGTTCTAACCCAACAGACTAAGAGCACTTATTGAGTAGGCTCACCTATCCCAGCCAATATAAATTAAAATCTTGTTTTGGATTTATTTGTTTTTTTTTTTTAAGGTTAACCCAGGGGCACTGGGTTGGAGTGAGTTCTAGGACAAAAAAAAATGAAAACAGACTCCTGCCCACTTTCTTCTTTGGAGAGGCAGGATGGGGAGATCAAAGAGCAAGTTGTTGCTCTGCTGATGGGCCCCTCTCCCTTAGGGACATTTCCCCCTCTTCTCTGGGTTAACTCATCTGGGTTGAGCAACTTCTCTGGGTTAACTCATCTTGCTCAACAAGAAAAGACTTCCATGCAATGGCCTTCCAGTGCTGCTGATGCCTCTCTAAACTGTGTGAATGGAGCATATG
Organism: Hemicordylus capensis; assembly: GCF_027244095.1. Lineage (NCBI taxonomy): Eukaryota > Metazoa > Chordata > Lepidosauria > Squamata > Cordylidae > Hemicordylus > Hemicordylus capensis. The sequence goes on along the minus strand of NC_069660.1, from coordinate 32,581,525 downwards.
CACTCTTCTATCAAGTCAGTGCTTTCATGTTCTCATTCTAAAGAGAGCTGATGGTGCATTGTGATACTTAAAGAAGTTAGTGACTGAATCTCAATAGTAACATATATAAATTATTTCCACCAAGACCTCTTTATTGCGCAAAGATTAAAAAATCCACCAGATGTTACAGGTTAAAAGCAAAACAGTTTCAGTGTAAATACACCATCTTCCGTTGCTAATACAGACTGAATGTCACAGCAGTTCTTAATTAATTCCCAAGAAAAAAGTGGGGGGGAGGGAAACCACAGCTGCAGGGGAAGAATAATTACCACAGCGTCTATCATTCAAAGACAAATTTCATAGCTACAACTATCTCCTCCTTAACACTGATTATCTGGTTTTAAGTTCTCTATATACACTGCTTCCTTTATTTTATGCTTCTGCAAATTTATTTCCACCGTCAAAAAAGAGATTTTCGTTCCAACCACTCGTCCCGCATGCCTCGCTTTCATATGCACAAACCATGGTTTGGCACGACTCCCATTCTATTGCATATCAGACAAATGCTCACTATATCTATCTCTTAAAGGTCTTCCTGTTTCACATTCCAAAGACTCTGAGGCTATTCACATGTGTGTGCAAAACCAGGCTAAGGGAGCCCAGCCTGGTTTTGCACGTGCGTGTGAACCGCCGGGATTGGACTGATCCTGGTGGCTCCACGGCAGCAAACCCACCTAAATAGTCACTCTGTAAAATGAGGTTAAAACCTCATTTTTGGGGTCGTGTGGCTGCTGCGGCTGCTTGCAGTCGCAGCTGCCATACTGTGGGGAGCCCAGGGAGGGGAGGGGGATCCCCATGATGCACCGTGTAACTTGTGCAGTGCATCATGGTACTTCCAGGGGCTGGGACAGCACATCCTGGCCCCTGACCCTCCCCGCTGCCTTGGTGTGTGGGCAATTGTCAGGGCATGCAGGGAGCACGCTCAGCAACGCCACTGTAGTCATCTGCAGAGAAGGTAAGCTTAACCCACCTTCCCCGCAGACTGCCCTCTAGCCCTTCTCACAAATTGTAAGAGGCGCTCTATCTTACAAATCACCCCCTTTTTACTACACCAACCTTCTCCCTTTTCACAACTAACACAATCCTTAAGCTCATACTTCTTATCATATAATAAACCAATTGCTGTTTTAACATTATGGGTGCACTACACACTACATTAGCTTTAACCCCATATTTCTCCAGAAGCTTCTTTGTCTGCCACGTAAAACTGATAGTAAGAACTTGACTTTTCAACACTGGCAATCACCTTCCTGCTCTTTGGTATAGGGAGTGTATAGCATTGCCAACTTATCCACTTATATCAGTTAAGGTTGGAAGACTGAATAAAGATTGCATGGAAACCCACTGTTCTGATGGAGGACAGGATGATGACTGACACAAGGGAAACTATATCACAATTTGCTAAGGAAGGGGGTTTGCCTTATATATGTTAGTGCTTTACATAGAATTGTCACAGAGTATAGCCCTATTCGGACATTATGTTGTATGAGTGTACTGGTGTCTGTACACTCATACATGTTTTTGTGTGAATGACTGTATCTGGTTTCATTTAAAAAGTGAACCTGGGTACAGGTTCATTTTAAAACTACTAGTAGGAATGCATGATACAATTAGGAAGTCTACTGCTGTAGATGTGTCCAACATAATGTGTTGTTAACTACTTGTGTAGACTGTATACTTGTACCAATGTTGAACATAATGTGTAATAGGGCTTATGTCTCTTATATTTGAGAGGAACTACATTCTGTGCTTGTCTAGGACCACACTATTCTAATTCATCATGTTGCAGGGCATTCAAAATATACCTCAACCAATCCCCAGTGAAGCCTAGCTCAGAAAAATATCTGCCACTTTTGTCACATATTTCTCAGACACAGTTGTAGCCCCAGCTGTTCTCTCAATTTATACCAACAGGAGGAAAGCCATAAGATTAGTACCAAATACACAAGCTCTATTCAGACGTTAAGTTGTATGAGTGTACAGCTGTCAAGACACAGGGACACGTTTTTGGGGTGAATAGCTATACCTGAGTTCATTTTAAAAGTGAACCTACTGGCACTTCAAAAATATGGTCCAGATAGGAAATTTATGTCCGAATAGGGCTACAGATACTAAAAGATATGGCGGGATCTAGTTATTATTGCTTACATGTTTATCCCATTCTTTCACCCAAGGGCCAACCTAACCTATGCCCTTATGCTAGCTCTGCACAGGGTTTCCTCCCTTAGTTTTCCCCCTTACAATAACCCTGCAAGGTAGGTTAAAGGTAAAGTGTGCTGCGAAGTCAATTTTGACTCCTGGCACCCACAGAGCCCTGTGGCTTTCTTTGGTAGAATGCACGAGGGGTTTACCATTGCCTCCTTCCACTCAGTGTGAGATTGTCTTTCAGCATCTTCCTGTATTGCTGCTGCCCAGTATAGTACCAGCAGGGATTTGAACCAGCAACCTTCTGCTTGTTAGTCAAGCATTTCCCCACTGCGCCACTTAAAGTGGCAAGGTAGCTTAGGTTGTCTCAAAGTCACTCAGGGAGCTTCATGTTTTAGCAGTGATTTGAATATGCATCTTACACTCAGTCCAACTTTCTAACCACTACACCATATTAGATCTAGAAATGAAAGCAAATGCAAAGATGTTTAGAAAAATGACCTGTTAGGTAATTTGGTTTTCCAATTTTAATTCTAAAATTAGCAATCACTCTAAGGCTAAGCTTCTCAAGCCCTGAGGGTTGGATTCTATAGGATTTAATAAATCCGTAAACAATCATGTTGTGCGCATGTATATCCCTCTAAAAATAACAACCCTTGTATACTAATAATGAACACAGGCAGCTGAGTGTCTTTCAGACTGCAAGTACTGTAAAGCAGGCCTACTCCTCCTGCCCTCAGTAATGGTTTCTACATACTCAGGGGTGTCTCTAGGTAGGCAAAAGTAGGTAAGTGTATACATTAAAAAGGAAACACACCCTGACAAGGACTAAGTATTCTCCCGCCACTGGGTCAATGGGGCAAGTGGGGGGGGGGGAAGCAGACAGATTATGAGGAGAGGGAACTGGCCTTCTTGAACCTTGGACAGGATACAGACTGAGTTAATCATGACTAAACACCATTGAAATAAATGAAACAGGTTTGTCAGTCATGACTAAGTCTGGATCCTGATCATTAAGCTGCAATGGAGTTGCAGAGTTACACTAGCTGCCAATAAGTTTCCGGGGAAAATACAAAGTGCTAGTTAAAACTTATAAAGCCCTAAATGGCTTAGGCCCTGGGTATCTAAAAGAACATCTTCGTTATGAGCCCCACCGCCCATTGAGGTTGTCCAGAGAGATCCGTCTCCAGTTGCCGCCGGGGATGGGCTTTCTCGGTTGCTGCCCTGAGACTGTGGAATGCGCCCCATACTGAGATATAATCCTCCCCATCTCTAACAATTTTTAGAAAACATTTGAAAACCCATCTCTTCACCCAAGCTTGTTCAGTTTCTTAAAATTTTAAGGTTTTAATTGTACGTGATTTTTAAATTATTAAATTGTTTTAAGTTTTTGTATATATTTTAACTTGTTTTATGCTATTGTTAACCGCCCAGAGACGAAAGTTTGGGGCAGTGTACGAATTTGATTAATAAATAAATAAAATAAATAATAAATGGAGCATCAGGATCAGGGCACACAGCATGTTGTTGTACATCCCTCTTACAGTGTCTGTTTCAGGAGTGGCCAGCCCGAGGCTCTGTAGCTGTTGTTGGACTACAACCCATCACCCCAAGCCACAATACAAAGCTAGGGGTGATGGGAGTTGTAGTCCAACTGCTGGAAAACCCCAGCTTGGCCACCCCCTGAACGATTTGGCTCAGTAGTAGCCCTCTTATCTTTCCCTCTCCCGTCTTGCTTCCGAGGAATGACGACGTGGCCACTTCCAGAAGCTCGTCCCACCTCCTTGCCCTCCTATTCCCCCCACCGGTAGCGCGTCGCTGTTCTGTAACCCCGAGACTTGCGTAGGTTCAGTTCTGCTCCGTCAGAGCGGACTCCTCTCGCTCCGTTACCGGGGCAATGCGCAGGACAGCCAATAGAAGGCTGAGCAGGTGGGAGGGGCATTAGGAGTCGCCCTCCCCGCCTCCTCGTAATCCCTACGGGCGGCAGTTGCCATGGTAGCCGAAGAAACAGGATTGGAGTCAGGGCAGAGCGCATTTGACTCCGCCCTTGGTCTCCGGGCCAACCTATTCCCATGTACGGTTAGAAGAGTGGGCAGGGTCTTGACTCCTCCGTGCCAATCACGCTTTTCTCTTTGGCCGTGACAGTGTAAGGCCCGTCCATAGCCTCTCTCCCAGCGAGGATTACTCCATAGAGAAAAGGCGCTAGAGGTATATGCCCTCGTAGTCCAATAATCGCTTCCGCGATGTTATTGATTTGGTTTTCTACTCTAACTGCCAGTGCGAATAACTCACCGTAAAAAATGCTTGACTAACAAGCCGAAGGTTGCCGGTATCGGGCAGCAGCGATATAGAAAGTTGCTGAAAGGCATCATCTCAGACTGCGCGGGAGGAGGCAATGGTAAACCCCTCCTCCTGCATTCTACCGAAGAAAGCCGCTGGGCTCTGTGGGCGCCCGGAGTCGAAATCGACTTGACGGCACACTTTACCTTTACCTTTAAAGTTCATTTTAGGCTTTATATTTTTACCGGAAGTGTAGCCTGTGTGTAATTCCAGTTTCTTATCTACCAATGGACTCATATAGGTCCTTCCTCTCCTCATCCCCGCTCCTTCCCGCCCTCCATAGTGAGTCGGGTGGGACTTGTGCTCTTGAGTCTTTGGATCTCGGTTGGACTACTTGAGGATGGAGGAGGCTGGCCTTCTTCCGAGGATTTTTGCGCTTTTTATTCTTATAGATAAAATATATCTCCCTGCCTTTCCAGTCAGTTCAAGGGGGTTTATAGCCAGCCCACATTTCACATCAATACAAAGAGCTAAAAACATCAGCAAGCTAAATAGAAGCAGAGATTTTGCAAACAGAAAGCAGGAGGAGCGAAGGAAGACTGAGAATGGGCCCGAGAACTTAACAAACTCTTCGGTGTTTTTCTTTCTTGGGAGCTTGCAGAGAGCGGTTTCTTTGGGGCGGTGGGAGGCGGATGACAAGAGAGAGAGGCTTTTAGCACCTTCAAGACTAACGCAATTATTTTGCAGAGGCGTTGCTAGGATTTGAAAGATCTGGCCCGGGGCCACAGAGCCTGACTCATGCCCACCCACATGTTTGTCTTTCTTTCTTGTGACTCTTCCACGCCTCTCCCGCAATTGTTGTTTTGTCCCCCTCCCCGCCCCATTTTGGGCTGATGGGTTGTTGGGCATCTGCAACTCAATCGCCTTTTGTTAACTACTTACAGATGAAACTTGCCAAAGCACACGTGTTGGTATTTGTCTTTTTAGGGTTAGTCCTCTCCCCGCGGCCTGCGCCACAGTTAAAAAGCTCAAATCGTTCTGATCTAATATCTAGTTTTCATACTTTGGCTATAATTTTAAGTAACTGTCAAAATGCAAACGCTACCAAGGGTATTGTGGCACCTTAAGTTACATTCTTGCATTATAATAGTTACTCAGCATTATAACAAAACAGTCCTAAAATACATAATCGCCCAAATAAAAATTAAAAATAATTCAAATTCTCTCTTAGACTCAGTCAAGCCGACAAGTACTTGACTGAGTCAAGTATTTTATCTGGTATGTACCTTCCTGATAAAGAACATTACAATTATCTTATCAGCAAGTTGATCCAAAAAGGAAACACACTCCAGCTGTTGCTTAGATGGCTCTGAAAGACAAATTCGTAGAGGAAGAAAGGTCAGTCAGTGGCTATTACGGCTATGTAGAACCTCCAGGTTCAGAGGCCGTATATATTTTAATATTAGTTCTAGTCTCAATAATTTATTCACATCTTTTCTCAAAAGTGGACAAATACATCTCCTTCAAAAAGAATATAAGAACTACCTTTCCAAAAGGTCCCTCCAAGAAGGAAAAGCAATCAACTTTCTAGATAAAAGATATATGTACCAGAATGGCACACATGGAATTACCTCAGTTTCTTAGGATTTAAAAACAGGCAAACATTACAAGGGAAAGGGGGATCTATTCTGCAGTCTTTTTTTTTATACAAGAGTATAAGCACAGACTATCAAATCATGCATTCTTGGTGGAGGAGGACTTAATTTCTGAAAATAATATTTCCCCTTTCATTTCTATAAAAGGGATTTCACTTGGCAATCATGTTCAGCATTCTCAATTTTCACACCTGCAAATAAATATTCTTATTTTTAAGATATCATGGGCACTTTATTCTGTTCCATTCTTCTAAAAAAATATCTCAGTTCACATATCACTCAGAGTGGGAGTGCTGAATTCTTTCTCTGTTAAACTGTATGTCTTTTTGGAAAGATGGAAAGAGATATGGACATTACTTGTGCAAGTCTTTAATAATGTAATTGTTTTGAAGACCTGACATTGCCACAATTGGGATGTAGAAATCCTGCATGCTGCACATATATTGGAATAGTGGTCCAGGTCCAGTACAAGTGTTAGAATTCAATCTTTATTGAAAATATGTCTAAATACCAGCAATTCTATATAATCTTGGGTAGCTGATAAACGGAGGAGAGAGTAACTTAGTTTTTTTAATATAACTGTTTACCTGCAGATAAACACGTTTCATTATTTGTTTAGCTACGCAGCTCAATGGGGTGCTTTGGGTATTCCCCCGTCGATGGGTTGTAGTGGAAATAAATCTAAACTAGCTGGGCTAGGTGCAGAGCATCTGTGCCTCCGGATGACCCACCCATCGCCGCTGCCTTTTTCTCCCCCCATTGGCCTGCCTGGCTTTCTGGCCAGCCCGCCAGCCCGCTTCTCCCCTGCCCGTTTCTCCACACACACACACCAGCACTTTCTAGTTGGCGGCCTGGCTGGAAAGCCAGCCTGCCACCTCCTCCCGCCCACCCGCCAACTCCCGGCAGCAGCTGCCTCCTCCCAGTGGCCAGGCTGAGCCGGCCCGCCTCTTGCTCCTGCCGGCTGGACCAGGTTGGCACGCCGCCTCCTCCTGCTCCCGCCGGCCAGGCCAGGCCAACCCACCACCTCTTCCTGTTCCTGCCAGCCAGGCTGGGCTGGCCTGCCACCGCCTTCTCCGGCCGTTGGCCGGCATTGCTATTTTCATCCCCATCACTATACTATCTGGCAGCTGCTCATGAACTCTTGCAAGAGCTGCCACACATGGGATTAGCGACAGGTATGTTTAAGATAATTATATATAATAAATAAATAAATATTTGAATATACTTTTAATCAGCAAATTATCTTTGTCCCACTCCAAAACAACATTATTAATTGTAAACACTAAGCTTAACTCCCAGATAAATTACCATGGTTGGTACAGTACCAGCAATCACCCTTACAAATAAGCCTGAGGAGCCCCCTCCCAAGTGCTTTAACATGCTTTAATGCTCACATGTCCACCATCTTGAATCGGGGTGGACTGTGGATGACATTGAAATCATTAGGTAGTTTACAAGTTAGCCCACTTGAGCCTCAAAGGCTTACGCGTGCACCATCTTGAATTGGGGTGGATGACATCATCACAAACTATGCTGTTGAGGTGTCCCTATGCGTCCCTGCAACTGTATCCAATTTGGTTCATATTGGTCCAGGCATTGCGAAGTTGATAGGGCAGGACACACATACAGAATGCCAGAATGCCTACTGGAAAGTAAGCTAATAAATAAAGACAGATAATCAATAAAGTATACAATGTTTGTAGTATTTTATTTTATTTTAATCTGTGCTGATTTTTAAATATTTTAAATTTTGTACACAGCCTAGAGATGTACATATCAGGTGGTATAAAAACCACGATAAATAAATAAATAAATAAATAAATAAATAAATAAATAAATAAATAACTAGTGTGATAAAACAATAAGAATAGAATAACAACAGCATAGGAACATAGGAAGCTGCCATATACTGAGTCAGACCATTGGTCTATCTAGCTCAGTATTGTCTTCACAGACTGGCAGCAGCTTCTCCAAGGTTGCAGGCAGGAATCTCTCTCAGCCCTATCTTGGAGAAGCCAGGGAGGGAACTTGAAACCTTCTGCTCTTCCCAGAGCGGCTTCATCCCCTGAGGAGAATATCTTGCAGTGCTCACACATCCTCTCTCATTCAGATGCAACCAGGGCAGACCCTGCTTAGCTATGGGGACAAGTCATGCTTGCTACCACAAGACCAGCTCTCCTCCCAGACCAGCAGTATCTATTGAATCTCTAGTTAATGGCAAAGTTCTGAAAAAGCCTACTGTAATTAGATTGTCTTTATTGTCCATCTAAAACACGGCTGCTCAGCTTTGGTCCTCCTGCAGATGTTGGCCTACAACTCCCATAATCTCTGGCTATTGGCATTGGTGGCTGGGGATTATGGGAGTTGTAGTCCAGAAACAGCTGGGGGGGGGAATTGAGCAGGCCTGACCTAAAAGCAGGCTATGACGGGGGTGCAGATCCCTCCCAAGCATTTGAGGAGCTCCCCCCCAGATTACCCTCCTTACCAAAATGAATCACCCATATATTCAATACCCAAAACATATTTTCTTCTCTCCCCCGCCGCCCTGAAAAAAAAGAGAGCCAGCGTGGTGTGGTTAGAATGCTGGACTAGGACCAGGGAGACCTGAGTTCAAATCCCCATTCAGCCATGATACTTGCTGGGTCCCAATTAATTCTCTCTCAGCCTAACCTACTTTACAGGGTTATTGTGAGGAGAAACTTAAGTATGTAGTACAGTGCTCTGGGCTCCTTGGAGGAAGAACAGGATATAAAATGTTTAAAAAAATTTGAGGAGTTATGCCTCAAGCTTCACCTCTGCACCCCTGGGTGAGGTGACCAGGTTTGAGAATACAGCAAAGAAAGTAGCTGTAATTGACAAGACAATTGATGTCTTGTCAATTCTGGGAGGCTCTTGCAGTTGCAGGTGTGGCAACCAACAACGTGATTTCTGGGGTATCTACCTGCTATAACTCTGTTTGTGGAGAACTGAAAAAGGGAGAGGAGAGCTGGTCTTGTGGTATCAAGCATGACTTGTCCCCTTAGCCAAGCAAGGTCTGCCCTGGTTGCATATGAATGGGAGACTAGAAGTGTGAGCACTGTAAGTGTGAGCTCTGTAAGATATTCCCCTCTGGTCATGGAGCTGCTCTGTGAAGAGCAAAAGGTTCCAAGTTCCCTCCCTGGCTTCTCCAAGATAGGACAAGATCTTTTTTTTTTTAAAATAGGACAAGATTTTTTTATTGAACCAACAAACTACCAAAGCATACATGCAGAAGGCTTCAAGTTCCCTCCCTGGCTTCTCCAAAATAGGGCTGAGAGAAATTCCTGCCTGCAACCTTGGAGAAGCTGCTGCCAGTCTGTGAAGACAATACTGAGCTAGATAGACCAATGGTCTGACTCAGTATATGGCAGCTTCCTATGTTCCTATTAATCTTGTAAAATTTTAATTAATAAGAAAACTAATTATGATTAATTAATTAAAGTGTGTGTGTGTGAGAGAGAGAGAGAGAGAGAGAAAGAGAGAGAGGGGGAGAGAATCTAGGTTCCAAGTTCCCTCTCTGGCTTCTTCAAGATAGGGCTGAGGGAGATTCCTGCCTGCAACCTTGGAGAAGCCGCTGCTAGTCTGTGAAGACAATACTAAGCTAGATAGACCAATGGTCTGACTCAGTATATGGCAGCTTTCTATGTTCCTATGAAGACCGAATTCAAGAGCCTAGGCTGCTTTTTTAATCCCTTTGGAATACCTGTTGAGGATGGAAGCTGGTGAAAGAAAGCAATGCTCAAGAAAACCCCAGCAACCAATGTTTATGTGTTTTTTGTGTGTGTTATCTTGCTCATAGAAAACTGTCATGTCTCTCACTGAAATCATTCGCGCTTATATCTCTCTGCTTGTTTGTTTTTAGCCTACTTTCCAGTAGGCTTATGAGATCACCCAGATTTCTGTGTATGTGTCCGTCCATGTGTCCCCCCACACCAGCAACTTCACAATGCCTGAACCAATATAAACCAAATCGGGTACAGTTGTAGGGAGACATAGGGATACCTCAACGGCGTAGTTTGTGATGATGTTATCCACCCTGATCCAAGATGGCGGATGTGTGAACTTTTGAGGCGCAAGTGGGCTAACTTGTGAATCACCTAATCAATTTGAACCAAATTTGCTACAGCTGTAGAGACACATAGGAATGCCCAAATGGCATGGTGTGTGATGATGTCATCCACTCCAATTAAAGATGGTGGCCACATGAAAATCTGAGGTACAAACAGGCTAATCTGTGGGCTGTCTAACCAATTTAAACCAAATTAGGTACAGTTGCAGTGAGTGACGCACAGGGTCACCTCAACTCTGTAGTTTGTGATTATGTAATCCACACCGATTAAAGATGGTGGACACGTAAACTTTGGAGGTGCAAGTGGGCTAACTTGTGAACCGCTTAACCAATTTGAACCAAATTTGGTACAGCTGTAAGGACACATAGAGACACCTTAACGGCATAGTTTGTGATTATGTCATCCACCCCAATCCAAGATGGTGGACACATGAACATCTGAGGCACAAGTGCACTAACTTGAGGAATTTCTAACCCATTTGAACCAAATTGGGTACAATTGCAGTGAGTGACATACAGGGATACCTCTATGGCATAGTTTGTGATTATGTCATGATGTGATTAGGAGAGGAGAGCTGGTCTTGTGGTAGCAAGCATGACTTGTCCCCATAGCTAAGCAGGGTCTTCCCTGGTTGTATATGAATGGGACACTTGATGTGTGAGCATTGCAAGATATTCCCTCCAGGGGATGAAGTCGCTCTGGGAAGAGCAGAAGGTTTAAAGTTCCCTCTCTGGCTTCTCCAAGATAGGGCTGAGAGAGATTCCTGTCTGCAACCTTAGAGAAGCTGCTGCCAGTCTGTGAAAACAATACTGAGCTAGATAGACCAATGGTCTGACTCAGTATATGGCAGTTTCTTATGTTCCTATGTCATCCACACCGATTCAAGATGGTGGACACGTACATTTTGAAGGTGCAAGTTGGCTAACTTGTGAACCACTTAACCAATTTGAACCACATTTGGTACAGCTATAGGGACACCTCAACGGTGTAGATTGTGACAATGTCATCCAACCCAATTCAAGATGGTGGACACATAAACTTTTGAGGTGCATGTGCACTAATTTGTGGACAGTCTAACCAATTTGAACCAAGTTTGCTGCATTTGTATGGACACATAGAGCAAACAACCCCAATGGTGTCGTTTGTGATGATGTCATACACTCTGATCCAAGACGGTGGATGTGTGAACCTTGGAGGTGCACGTGCACTAACCTGAGAATTTGAACCAAATTTGGTACAGTTGCAGTGAGTGACATACAGGGACACCTCAATGGTGTAGTTTGTAATGATGTAATCCACCCCGATCCAATGATGTAATGCACACGATCATTTGAGGCACAAGCGATCTAACTTGTGGACCTCGATTTGAATCAAATTTAGTCTAGTTGTAGAGACAGTGAAAGGAAAGTAGTCTGATTAGTTCTGACTAGAACAACTTGTTTCATTATGAAGCTGTGCTCTCTGATTCTGAAAGTAACCCCCCGTACTTTGACTCAGCCACTGTACTCATTAGTTCCATTTACAAGTAGCTCTTTGGGTGGGCATTCAACCAATCACTGGGTTGGTTTCAACCAGAAAATAGTATTCTTCTGGATGTTTTAAAATAGGGGTTAGGTTTTCCTTTGGTGTTAGGAATCTGAATTTGGGTGAGTAGGCATTTGTATAAGAAGTCAGTTAAACAATTGTGAGCTGGATATAGCTAAAATGACTGTTATTTTGATAATTGTTTAACCTAACATATGCATGAAATGTATAAATCAGATTATATACTCTAGCAGCCTACTCTTTCCCTATTATTTCCCCCCGCAATTATCTTAAATTTATGTATTTTTATATTCTATTTTAATATTTATATTGTTTAGTTTTTATAGTTTTATATTGTTTTAAATGTTTTGTAAACCACCTTGAGATTGTTTTTTAATGCAAGATGGTATAGAAATTTAACAATCAATAAATCAGTCAGTCAATAATGTATCTTTTGTAAATTTGTTTTAATAAATAATTTAAAATTTCCTTTTATATACACAACTGGTTCACAGCCTTGATGGTTAGGGGATGGAGCCATATCTTGGAGGCAGAGCACATGCTTTGTGTGGGCTGAAGGTCAAGGTTCTTTATCCAGTCCTTGACATCTACATGTAGGACTCTTTCTTTGGAATGCTGTCAGTGTAGGTTGGTGGCTTTCAAACTTATTTTCTTGCAATGTCATTTAAGGCAATCACTTATCCCTACGACCTAAAAGTGTTATTGGTTGCACATCACAGCTCATGTCTCCACAGCAGTGAGCAGGAAAGCATCCTTATTAGCTGATTGGCTACATTCAAAACGGCCATGTTGTGCACAAAAAGTATAAGCTTAAAAAATGCTGTGGACGATATTTTAAGAGATCATTCGATTTTTAAATTTGCAAGGAACCTGTGCTTGATATCCCGCCACCTAGTCCTGGGTTTTGACTTGTACTTTGAAAACCACTGATGTAGTAGACAATACTGAGGGACCAACAGTCTTCTTCAGTATAAAGCAGCTTACTCTGTTTCTTTGATTGCTGTTGAGGTTGCTGAGCTCAGTTGACAGGTTTTGTCATAATTATTACCCCTTTATAGCTGCTGGATTCTGCCAGGGGAAATTTCAGTGCCAATCTCAGAGTTGCTGGTGGGTCTTCTTTCTGATCTCCCTCTCTTACAGGCTCAACAAGCTGGGATCTCCATCTCCCCTACCCCAGCTTCCAGACAGGATCTTCTCACGTTTCAGACAAAGCCTCCTGCATTCTATCTAGTAATATTTTGTGTTTTGTTGTTTGGAGGTTTGTCCAAGACAAGTGGGGATCCTGGAGAGAGAGAGAGTGAGAGATAAAAGAGGGGGGTGGGTGGGGGTGAAGAAAAGGGAGGGAAAGGAGAAGGAGAAAATGGAGTTGCTTCTGAATATAGACTTCTTAACACAGTCTTAGTTAAACCAGCATAAGATTATTTTGTGTTTATCAGGGAAGCAGCTATGATGAAACACCTCCTCAGTGTTCAGATAAATCTCTCACCAAAACAATCAGTGATTCAATCAAAGCTCATATCTATTCTCACTGATACAACTACAAAAATGCAAAACAAATAAAAACCAGCTAACCTGGTGGCACAGCACTAGAACAAAATTGTAGATCTCAGGCATGGATCCATATTATTTTTACACATAGACACCCCAAATAGGGATGTGCACAAACCGATCCAGAGGCCATTATAGAGGCCTCCAAACCAGTTCAAACGTGGTCCGGTCCGGCGGCGGGTTGTGTGTGTCTCCCTTTAAGGGCAGGGGGTTGAACTTACCCCTCCCACCACTTGCCCCCCCGCCAGCACTCCATTTTATTGAAATGATTCTACTTCCGGTATTCAGGGGCGGTAGGGATGAATGCTGCCGCCCCAAAAACATTTCAATAAAACCGAGTGCCGGCAGGGGGGAAAGCAGCAGGAGGGGTAAGTGCAAGCCCCCACCCTTAAAGGGAGACCCCCGCCAGCGCCAGACCACGCCTCTGCTGTTCCGTGCACATCCCTAACCCCAAACCCACTAATTATTGTTCACATCTGTACAGTGGTGGAGCTTGACTTGCCAGAGGCCTGTGTGCGGCCGTGGCCCTGCTCACCCCACCTCCTGCGTCTGATGTCAGATGCGGGGTGTGTGGCCTGGCTCTATTTGGGAGGGAGCGAGTCAGGCCCGCGCTGGCTGGCCATTTAACTCCTGAAGGGGCCAGAGCTGCGCAGCCCCTTCAGGAGTTAAACTTCTACTGGCGCTGCGTTCGCAGTGCAGCCAGGAACAGCTCTTCCTTTCAAGGAAGAGCTGCTCCTGGCCGCGCCATTAATGCAGTGGCCCTTTAACTCCCGAATGGGGTCTGAGTGGCCCCCGTTTGGGACCTAAACCAGCACCCCCGTGTCTGATGTCAGATGCGGGGAGTGTGTCAGGGCCACGAAGCGCAGCCCCTGATTGGGCGCAGCCCGGGTTCTTTGAACCTATTGGCCCAATGGTGGCTCTGACCCTGCATCTGTATATGGAACTGGCAGATTGCATTTCAAAAAGAATGGCTCCAACACATCATGAAATTTCTGTGGTAAAAACATCTCATTTGTAATCCCTGCTAACTGAGCAAAGAGGCACTTTTTCAAGAGGTTATTCTTATATTTAGCAGGGGGAGAGGAACTGGCCCTATCCAACCCCAGCACAGCATCCCTCATAGGAACATAGGAAGCTGCCATATACTGAATCAGACCATTGGTCTCTCTAGCTCAGCATTGTCTTCACAGACTGGCAGTGGCTTCTCCAAGGTTGCAGGCAGGAATCTCAGCCCTATCTTGGAGATGCCAGGGAGGGAACTTGGAACCTTCTACTCTTCCCAGAGTGGCTCCATTCCCTGAGGGGAATATCTTACAGTGCTCACACTTCTAATCTCCCATTCAAATGCAACTGGGGCAGACCCTGCTTAGCTAAGTGGACAAGTCATGTTTGCTACCACAAGACCTCCAGTGGCTGTTGTTGGTATCTGCCTTATGTTTCTGTTTCAATTGTTAATCTTTTGGGGACCATCTTATTTATCTCTATTTTTTAATGTAAACCGCTTTGGTAACTTTGGTATATATTCATAAAAATAATAATAATTCGGAGATGATGATGTTCATGATGGATCATTATGATTGTCACAACCAGATGTCCCAAATTAGTAGTAGGGACTTAATTCATAACCATGTTAACTGAATGCACTATAAAAATGTCTAATACCACATCTCATGACATTACTGTGGTGCAAAAACCTAGATCTAAGACATGTATGTTTAGGCAGCCTCCTCGCACACAAAAAATTGTTGAACTAAATTTTACAGCTGTGCTCCCAGGCTGCACCATTAAAATATTAGATCTAGCTGTTGGTGACACGAATGTGTCACAAAAACGTCAATTTGAGGCACAGATCCTCATGGGTTTTACATGGAAACACCACTCCAAACCACCATAAAAATCACTGTTCATATCTGTGATCCGAGGAGAGGACACAATGAATCTGAAGTAGACTGAAGTCTATGAAAGCTTACATGCTATAATAAACTTTTTAGTCTTGAAGGTGCCACATGACTTTGCTGTGGTTTGATGATGGATTAAATTTGTAGGGATTCTGTGTAAAACCATAAAGGATTCATGAAGATTAATGTCTGAAATAAATGCTTGTGTGCTATGATGACAGTACAAAAAATGAATCTGTGATTTTTGCAATTCAGTTTGGGAACACAGAATTGAGGTATGATATAATTGTGGGTGGAAGATGCTTGACTCCATGTAAAAAGTAACTGAGGATTTGTGCCATAGATAGAGAGATGTGAAGGCCTGGGGAAAACCAGGGGAAAAAAATTACAAAAACATTTTATTGGGTGGGTAAGGGACTCCCAACCAGTTATTTTCTAGGGGGGAAAATGGAAATATCCCCCACCCAATTTTTTTTCAGGGCCTTCACATCTCTAGCCATGGATACATGGTTTTGCACAACAGCAGTGCCATGAAATTGGGTGTTTTTATCATGCAGTCTGTTAAGTGAAGCAGTGATTTGATAGTGGATCTGGGGTGCTTCCTTCCACCTCCCAGATCGATTACCCTGCCTCCACTCTTTAGATTCAATGGTTGCGTAGGAACTTCTGAACTGGCTTGCAAATCCTGAGATTTTAGAATGTACCCAGGAGTTAAATCTAAGTGAAATGCTGCGGCAGGCAGTTCTGCTTGCCTTCTTTCTACAAAGTCCCCTTAAACTTTTTTGGGGGGAGGACAGGAATTGAAAGCTGGGTGGTGATATTTTATTTATCTAATTTCCTTATTGCACTTTTACTCCACCAAGCATAACTTAATGGAGCCCTCAGGCTGGCATATAACATCAAATATAACTAATATATTCATGTTGGCACCTATCCATGGCCACAACGGATTAATTCTTCTGAGCAGCACACTCAGGGGTGTAGCTACGGGAGAAGGGGCCCTGTTCACCCCTCTCCCCGGCAGCCCCTCAGGGTAAGGGAGATAAAGAAGAAAATAGGGAGGCGTGGAGCTGTGGGGCCCCGGGTTCTTGGAACCCATCTACTCAATGATAGCTACACCCCATAGCACTACACACTTCAACCAACGTACTCCCGTGCAGAAAGGGGAGAGAAGGCATGCCACGGCACAACACTGTTAAGACTACAAATCCCACGAGGCTTTTCGGGAGGGGAAGGTCGAGAGGGCAGAAAAGTGGCACGTGGCCATGCAAAGCGTTGGAGTAATAGAGACGACATGTCCTCCGAGAGCCCACGGCGGGGATTCCTGGAAACTACAAGTCCCAGCTGACCACGCGCTTCGAGACGGGCTGGCTCCGGCTGTAGCTGGCGGCCGCTTGGAGGCTGGTTCCTATTTTAAATCCAGCCAGCCAGCAAAATGGCGGCGAGGAGCTGAGTGAGAAGTGGGGGAGAGGAGAGGCGCTGAGCAGGAGGCACGCTTTTGACGCCTTTCCCCGGTGAGTGCGTTCACACATGGCGCGGGGGAGGAGGAAATAACGAGAACAGCATTGGCAGGGCAGAGAGAAATCCCTGGACGAGCGAGGGGGAGCGAGTCTGAGGGGGGCAGACGTGCCGCCCCTTCCACAGGGGGGCGTTGTTGGGGGAGGGGGGCGTCGAGAGGGCAGGACTTCCAGGGAGTCCCTGGTAAGGAAGAAGAGAAGCCGCAAGACAGAGCTTAATATGGCTTTTTAGCGGGGAGAGAGGAGGGTCTCCCCTTCTCCTTCGTGTATTCGCCTCTCTTGTCCTGTGGAGTTCGAGGTCTGCCCAGGGTGTGTTGGGAAAAGAACGTCCTTTGAGGCAGGGACTGTCTGGAGTAGAGGAATTCGGGGAGTTTTTGGAGAGAGGGAGAGAGAGGAGGAAGAGGCTTTCCTGGGACCTTGTGTCCCCCTGACGCGCATGTTGCGTGGATGTCTTTCGTGAACGTCTGGAAGGGACGGAGAGAGTTCTTGGGGAAGGAGGTGTCCTTAGTCCAGAGGGTCGTGCCTCATCTCTCCGCCCCCTCCCCTCCCCGTTCCTGGTGAAACTAGAGAGGCGAAGGGTGAACTTCAGGTGAAATTGGGGAAGGGAGAGACACGGGAGGCGACTGCGAAGGAAAGCCAAAGCCTCAGTTTGTCCAGCATCACCATCTTTTCCTTGCCCACCGCCTTGGTAAGTTTCGAGCGTGCAGTCTTCCGCTCGCCTGCCAAGGAATGAAGGCGAAACTCTGGATAGGGAGCGGAGGGGATCCCTAATGCCTCTGCTCTCCACTGGCGGTGTGTCTCGCAGCCATGGCGAGCGATTGGGGTTTGGAGGCGAGAAGGAGCAGGAGCTTCCGCTTTCCTGCTTGTTAACAAGGTAACAACTGTAAAGCCAAAGGAGACGAAGAGGTGAGAGGGCAGAGCTTTGGGAGACTGCCTGAAACTGAAGCAATCCAGCAGCTCTTTAAAAAATGTGTGTAAAGTTTTGCCTTGTTGCTGTGTGCAAAGTGCTGGCTCGCAGGTAGGCAGGCTGCTTTTTTAGCATCCCTCCTTGCGTTGCCAAGTTTCTCAAGGAAAATTTTGCTTTCCAGTCAATAGTGCTGCTGTTAGCCACCTTGTTTTAAAGGAGGAGATTGCTTTTTAGGCACAGTGTCTGAAAATCAATGGCAGTGTCCTCCATCATCCAAAGTATGAATGAAGAGCATGTACCATGAACAAATGTTAAGTTTATTTTGTCTTGACTGTGTAATATCCTTACATCAGTATTGACTGATGTACAAATTATTAGCTATGTCATACAAATTATTAGCTGTGTCTAGCCTTTGATATATGAGGGGAGTGTATTGTGTCCTCTGCCCTTGTTAGGTATACTGTGTGGCTTGGTTAAGTACTTTAAACTGCCCTGCAATATGTTAATTTATAGATAGGCATGCCTTCTAAAAACATTTGATAGTAAGGTTTGAGATACTGAATATCTAGATGTATTCTGCCATTTAAAAATTAACTTAGCTTTGCTTCTCCTTATTTTTTTGAAATGACATTTTACATATATAAACACACACACACACTCTTCCATGTCAATATAACTGTCATATGATAGAGGTAATAGATGAGTGTGGTGATTTTAGAGGGAACCATGGCTTTCAACACAGAAATGTTGGGTACCCAATGTAGAACATGCTGCTAAATAGCTGTCTAGCCATGCTTGGGCCATAAGTTTTAAATATTTAATCACTATTTAAATCTTGTAGATAAGGTAAGCAAAGCTGTATTGTCTGCCCTGAACTTGGCATTGTCCTGTTAATTTGTGTTCTGTGTGCAATCACTTATCAGATATGCATCAGATAGCAGAGCCAAAATGCAGAGTAGAAGGGGAAGGGGAAAGCCCTGATCACAATAGAATACAAAAAGGAGCAGTACACTATGCAGAGCTTAGTAATATAAATCATGTATTAAAATGCTAACAATACACTGGCTTTGTGTGGATATTATGGGGAAACAAAAATACACACTTAATGAGACACTTGAAGGGAAGGCATTATATGTAAGATGAACTCGGTTACTAATGTCTAAAATGATATTGGACACTAGTCTGACATTGGAGGTTGCTTCAGGTCTTGCATGTAAATGAGCAATATGAGCAGTAATCGAAGATCTTATTTTTGCATTGTGTTCTCTTCACAAAGCTGCTTGAGACGTACTGTTATGCTTGGAACAAAAGGAAAAAATAGTATATTTAACATGTCAAATATTTTTCCCCAGTATTTAATTTTCAAGATACAGTATTCAAGTGAATTTTTTTTTTTGCCTTTAAAAATTATTTAAAATTGACAGTTATCTATGAGCTTCTGAAATGGCATTAATGCAATTTGAGATGCTCAATTGGAATGTAATAACCCAGCTAAAATGGGTGTGTGCACTAAATGGCTTTTTAGAAATTTGCTTCAAGAACGAGGAATAAACAGGAGCTATGCTTTTTGATTCTGAAATATAAAAGCATTTACAAAAATGCTGGGATGCCGCTTATTCAGATATGGCATAAATAGGTAACATTCTCTTCAGAAACACAAACCAGATGAGAGGCATACATCTAAAGCTGTAAATAGTACTGAATTATGGATTTATCCAAGAAGAAACTTGTTGACAAGGAATTGAAATAGTATTCTACAAGTATTAACTATATTTATCTAAGTAGTATATGCAATACTATGCATACTTGTGTGGGTGTAAGCTCTGCTGAACTTATGCATGTTTCGTTGGAAATCTCAATAAGATTTGGCTGTAAGGTTTATAACAGTCTAAGCATGAGGGGTGGTGGTTGAATGAGACAGTTTGGCCAAATCCAGGCACTCGGCAACAGACCACAGCTGACTGCTGTAGGGAACTTCCCTTCACTAGTCAGCTGCTGCAGCCTGGCTTGTTTAAAGTGCATTTTAAAAAGATAGTTTCTCTTTTCAACAATCCTGGACCCATTTCTCAAGGTTGGGGTAGGCAACTGGTTCTCTTCTAGAGGCAGAGCCTGCTGCTCTGAAGAAAATAATTTGAGTGACTCACTGTCACAGGATTTGAGACAATAGTTAACCCAATGTATGGGGCCATTCTTGTATTGGTTCTAGATAAAGAGTGGTTCATGTTTTAATGTGGAGTTGGTGGTTGTCAGTAACTGTCTGTCTGGAGTATTCTGGTGTAATCTGATAACTAGATAGTGAAGGTTTATTGGTTGCAGAATTTACATTGTCTAAAACTAGCTGGCATTTCACTTCAAAAATGTATGTATAAGTAAAAACTGAAGATCAGTCCTGTACCGCCTTACTTGAAAGTAGTCTTGCTGTGTTTGATAGAGCTTACTCTCAGCTAAGTGTGGATTGCCTGCTAACTGGGCAGAGAGGCACCTTTTTAACTTGGTGATTCTTTTTATTTAGCAGGGGGAGAGTAACTGGCCCTATCCATCCCCTGCACAGTACCTCCAGTGACTGTTGCTGATGTCTATCTTATGTTTCTTTTTATATTGTGAGCCCTTTGAGGAAAGGGATCCATATTATTTATTTATTATTTCTCTATGTAAACCACTTTGGAAAAGTTGAAAAGTGGTATATAAATATTTGTTGTTGTTGCAGCCCTGGCCATACTTCAATCCTTATTTTAAAATGAATTGCACAACAAAGAGTACAAACTGGCCCAGATAGGTTGTTGTTGGACATTTATTTACATGACAGATGTATTTGGGTAGAAAGAACATAGTCTTCTTGACACACCTTGAAGACAAATTGATTGTAGCATAAGCTTTTATGGAGTACAGTGCACTTCATCAGATGCTTGAATTGTTGTCCTGGGCTGGCAGATATAGTTCTGCTTGCCCAAAAAGGATGTTGTACTTATTTATAGGAGGCCAAGTAATTTTTGCCAATCCCCCCCCCTTCCTTTCTTCCTTCTCCCCTACATCCCCTAAAAGATGTGTCTGAAGGTTGAGAGACTCTCGGGGACAAATTTTTGGGAGGCATGGAGCTACAAAAGTAAGCGGGGATTGGTGAAAACCTTCTCTTGTGTGAGTGGAAGTACTAGTCTGGATGTTGTCCATTTATTATAATGCATAAACACATAGGTGAATATAGAGGGGGAAATAGGAAAAAACGTTAATAGTGGGGCCAAATGGCCATGAAATTTAGGAGGAAGTGTCTGACAATTCTGTGTAAAGCTTATATGTATGCAAGATAATCTGAGTGTTAGAGGTGTGCTTGTTTTAGGTAAAGGGTGTCGTTGAGTCGGTAGCGACTCCTGGCGACCACAGAGCCCTGTGGTTGTGTTTGGTAGAATACAGGAGGGGTTTACCATTGCCATCTCCCGCACAGTATGAGATGATGTCTTTCAGTATCTTCCTGTTTCCTATAGTCCGGGAAACATGCCAGCGGGGATTTGAACTGGCAACCTCTGGTTTGTTAATCAAGTCATTTCCCTGCTGTGCCATTAGGTGGCTGGGGTGCTTGTTTTACCTACATTTTAAGTTTTTCATAGAATTGTCATAGAAATTTTCTCTGACATTTCATGGTAATTTATTCCCAGTTTTGACTCTCCCGCTACCCCCTTTTAAAATATTTATATCCCGCTCTTCCTCCAAGCAGCACAGAGAAGTGTACTACATACTTGAGTTTCTTTCACAACAACCCTGTGAAGTAGGTTAGGCTGAGAGAGAAGTGACTGGCCCAGAGTCACCCAGCTAGTTTCAAGGCTGAATGGGGATTTGACCTCGGATCTCCCCGGTCCTAGTCCAACACTCTAACCACTACACCACACTGGCTCTCTTTTTGCTCTATACGTCTCTGTGTGTGTCTGAATACATGTCAACCTAGAATAGCATTTGATGTGTCTGAAGTGAATTGTAATCCATGAAAGTTTGATACAATAAATTTGTTAGTCTTTCAGGTGCCATTTCATTTTTCTCTTTCTGAAGCAGACTAATATACCTCCTGGATTTGATAGGGAATAATTGTTTATGTGCTGTCCACTCTGCTGATTTTGAAGATCTAAAATTGGTCTGTGTTGCTGTGACTTGCAAGTTACTCTATATAATATCTTGAACCCTCTCACTGTTGAGTATAACTGTGCTGAAAGGCTACATATAACTATCGGAGCAGATGGACTGAAGTGGTGGTGCCATTAATATTAAGAAAATGGATGTGGATTCAGCTCTACCATTAATAATTTTCAAATTGGGCTTTGTGGGTGGTAAATAATATTACTTAGGCAAGTTTGTATATAATGGCTATGAGAAGGATTAATTCTTCTCTTCGGCTCTGTATTTTGTTTTCTGAATCTTGTCAGCACATTGGAATTATTGCAAGAGCTGTGTGTGTGCACACAGTTAGTGCTTGGAGTAAAACTGAATTGTTTTTTAAGTGTTAAAGCTACTAAAATTGTAGCCTTAGTAAAGTCTCTTGCTAAAAAAGCTAGAGTAAAAAACAGCTTGAAACATGTTATGACTAACTGGGGGAACACTTAATATACATGCCTGAGTTGCTACACCATTATACCTGGAAACACAATGGCAGTTCTGGTAATATATTTGAAACCGTCTGTCAGAAGATCTGCTGATGTGAGACATTTGAAGAGATTACTTTTAAAAAATTATAGTATAATTTCCTATAAAAGTACAATCACATCTTAATATGGAATGGTAGTGCTTTGGTCTAGTATCAGTAAGGCTTTCTCAGTCCAAAGCTTGAGGCACTAAGAATCTAAAACCGGCAGTACTCAAAGATTTGTTAGAGGGGTTTGTTAAGGTTCTTTTCATAGATTATCCTCAAGCCCACTAACAACATTGTTAGCCCACCTCTTCAGTGTATTACAGTAGATTGTTGATACAGAGCTGCCATTACCAAAAGATTGGTTGTCTAACTGCTTTGGGCCTTTGCCTGAGAAATCATTTTGTCTAACTGCAATTTTCTGTAAATGTACTAAAAACCTTAGTCAAGGGACTTAATTTTATTTTAAAAAATACTAAGCTATAAACCAACATACAGTGTTTACATGCAAGCTATTCTCAGTCAAAATGAATAACAGGATGCAAGCTATAGTCTTCGCTGAACCAAGTTGATCTTGAAAAGAAGTTCTGTACAGGAGGGGGTGGCTGATTAGTTGCTCATTCCCCCGCTTTCTCTCTGCTGCTCCCTAAAACCCTGAATATCTCCTGAGGGTAGGAGATTTCCTGGAAAAGGGTCATTTGTCAGGGGAGGACTGCAACAGGAAGTTGGAGATGGTAAAAATTGCCTCCCCTTAAGTGAATGGAAGTTCTTTGGTTAGAGTGGGATCTCTTCTTTTTTGTCCCTGAAGCAGTTGAATGACTCCCTTGAAATGCATACCTTAACTTTTTTTAGGGAAGAAAAAAGCAAGGTCCCCCTACTAAAAGAAGGTGAGATGTGATGGTGGTGGGGCTGATGGGGACCTAAGTGCGTATCTACAAGGGTAGAACGGGACATTTCCTTTCAGTTTCATTACATGGGAACATTATAAGAATGAGTTAATATACCTAACTACAGAGATTTTGTCTGTGTGTTTAAAACAAGCCAAATGTTAAACTAAGTCATCATGTTCATACATATGCAAATTAGGAGACTATAACAGTCACTAGTGCTGAGTGACTGATTCAGTATTCACTCTGAGATGGATTTGCCTGACTGCTTATGCCATCTTTCTTACAGCATGTTGCACGATGACCTCAAGGATAGCATAAACTAGTAGCTAAGTTACAGGGCATGTGTACATTGCAAATATAAATAGGCTTGACTGTTGTGAGTTCCTCTACCCAAGTTGCTCTTAGAGTGACGACTTGTGTGCTTAAGACTACTTTTAGCATCAGCTAACATCTCCCCAAAATTATAATCCTTACCTTCCTTTGCAGAAGAAATTGATAATAGTTCTCAATTTATAATGCAGGCATGCACATGTTTCTCAGTGCTGTTATCCTGGAATGATTGTATTCCTAAAATAGATATGGTGTAATCATTATTTGTCTCATCTTGAATAGAGATGGGAGTCCATAAAATAGGGCAGCTTGGATTTTATATGGAGCTCCCTCATGCATATTCAGGGTACTTGTCAATCTAGCCCAGTGCTAGATTGATCAGTGCAGCAGATCTTCCAAATCTCAGACAGAGGTCCTGCCAGCTGGTATTAGAGATGTCTGGGATCTTCTGGGTGCAGAGCCAAGTGCTCTGTTGCTGAATTACAGCCCCTCCCATTTTATGGATGCTTAATATTTAGGAATTGAGAAACATTATCTTCAATTTGTCTTGGTTTGCATGTGTTTGCCATCTAGATTACTGAGGTCTTCTTTGCCCATAGGCATCAATGGAATCTTGTTTGTAACAGTGGCTAGCATTCTGACTAATGAAGTGCATATGCAAAAGACTTAGTGCATAACTCCCCCTGTCTCTCTACATGTGTGCTATTGTAGAAGCAGGAGAAACTTCTAATCTCTACCTATGCTTGGGAAATTATCTGTAAAAGGAAATGCATCACTGTCACTCAGTGATATGTTTCCTCTTGTACAGAGCGTGGACAGAGCTGGGAAGTTTCATCTGCCTGTGCAATAGTGTTCGCGTAGAAGGACTGGGAGAATTATGGACCGGCTCCAGGCACATCCCAGCAGTTCCTCCTTACGTACACATTGTTTGGATATCAGCCACCATGTAGAACTAAGTAACTGGAATGATGTGAGTTAATCTGCAGAGGTGTGGGAATTTTATTTGTGGGTGATCCTGTTTTTAAGGATAGTAGTTAGGCCAAGGTGATCTTCATGTTCCTTCTAGACAATGTTGCTATGATATGAGTGATCCTCCCATTATACTGTGGGTGTCTGTGAACTGTCCTCAAATGACCATGTTAGTGTAACAGCTGCTAATATGTGTTATGACAATGAAATGTGTTGTGCTCTGTCTTGTGCTTATTTTTATGACTTAAATCTCGGAAGCTGCTTTGTGAATATTTTATCCTGAAAAGTGGGGTAAAAATATATAAAATAAGTTTGCTTCTATGTACTTTAGTTTGAAAGTCAGTCTGACTATTACATGTGGCTTACTTGTAGGTAAGTGTGCCTAGGATTGCAGCCCAAGTGCTCTTTATTTTGAAAACCTAACACATCCATTACTTAAGATAAATGAACAATTTAATAAAGCATAATAAAATGTTAAGAAAATTATTGAGATTTATTTCCTAGCCTCCCTCTTCCTCTCCCCCTCAACTGTAATCTTTAGAAGGTTGTTCTGATTAGCAGCTTAAAATAGGTTTACTATATTGGGCAATGTTGTGGCTTAGTGGAAGACCATGCAGCTAACGTGTTGGGTGTTCAATCAGTTAATGAAACTTATTGTTGGATTAATGTATGATTTAACATTTTCTGAAAAATATTAGACTTCTGAAATACATGGTGCATGTCTCTGAAATGTATTAAGCAGTGTTTTGACTGCAGAAAGACCTGATAACATCATTCATAATATGCATCTTGGATGTGTTAAATTCACCCACTGTTCTTCCAGACCATCAAGGTCACCTTGCAACAGTGCATTACTGTTAAAACAAAATTGATAAAAATCATTCATTAAACAAAACATTGGATTTTAAATTTTATTTCATTTTTAAAAAACTTAACCTGATTTGAAAGGAAACATGTATTTGGCACAAACATTCATGTTAACCCTACTCTTACAGTACTTTAAAACTGAATCATGGCCAGCTATCAAACACAGTTATTTTCAATGTAAAAGGTAGGCGGGGGAAGCAGGGTGGGGGGAGGATATCTGACATCTGAGGATAAAAACAAAAAGCAGCAATAAATAACAAGCTTTTTGGTGTAGGTATTGTGGTGGACTTTCTACTGGTCTCCTAGATTAGGAAGTTCTCACAGGTATTAGAATCCAGGAGATTCTGCTCTGTGTTTTTCCATTAGCATCCACTGAGTCAGTACAGACTGTCATGTATTGCTATTTGTATGCCTTACAACTATCCAAGTTCTGTAGCAAATTCTCAGATTATAGGACTACTGGTAAAACAGAATGCATATATTCCCGCCATAATTGGAGCACAACAGTAGGGTTGTGTGCCCAGCAAGCCTCAGGAACAGTCAGTCAGTTATCACAACAAACTTCCAGTCTTAGTAGGCAGAGCCCCTACAGCCCCAATTCTGTTTCTGTCTTGCTTCTGTGAACAACTGCCAGAGAGAGCGCCTGCCTTCTACAACTCTTTAGGTTTGCCCAACTTCTAACCCCCTCCTCCCTTTTCCCACTCCTTTTCATTTTTGTGCAAGGGTGCGAAGGGAGTCTTTATTGTTTTACCAAATTCTAAACAATTTTTAGTTCATTTGGCCAATTGGATATTGCTTATTGAGTTTGTCTTGTTTGTGTTTGGGATCAACCCCCTTATGGACCCATCCCTAGCTGCCAAGATAGCGCAACAAACTGAGGCTCAGCTGAAGGGAAAGTGCTCGCATTCTGCTTCTCTCACCAACAGCTCTCTGCCCACCTCTGTGAACTCTGCGGCTGCGGACGACACTTCTAAGCCTGTACACAAAAAAGCCAAGAAGAAGATGAAGCATACACTTCCTGACGGGGTGCAGGTGCTTCTGGCATGAACATGGGGGAGGGGAAACGAGTCATACTGTTTCCCCCTGCAGCCCAGCCAGCACCACGAGCCCCCAAGGATCAAGGGCAACTGCCTCTGAACCCTCCTCCAGCTCTCTTCCTATGAGGCCAGTCCCTCCTATAACTGAGTAATGCGAATTTAGGGAGGAACGAGGATGCTAATCCTCCGATATTGGAGGATACGTCTAAATGGTTAAAGGACTTCATTGCCAAGGAGTTTCGATCCTTGATATCCTTCCTTCCCTCTGCTCCCCCTCGCCTAGAGCTCCTTCGAAACCCTTCCTCTCCTCTCCTCCCGACTCTAACCCAGTGAGAAAAGCCATTCCAGTGGGGGAGAGGGGTTGTTTCTTGCCCAGACCAACTACTCCCTCAAGCGGTGCCCAGATCCTTACTCTGCCTCATATTAGCACGTTCCTCCCCCCACCAAAAGACCCCCACATGGGGCAATCCAATCAATCCTCCACCAGTACAGCCTGAAACCCCTTGGATCCCTAATCCTGTTGATCCTCCTGTGCAACCTTTAATTCACCCACTGTATGATATCCTAATCCTGTTGGTTGTATTTTTATTTTGTTATAAACCGCCCAGAGATGTAAGTTTTGGGCAGTATAAAAATATGTTAAGTAATAATAATAATTCATGTTAACTCTGCTTCATAGTTTGAGGAGGGCGAGATATTGGAGGAGGAAACCTCCCCTCAGCCAACCAATTCAAACCGCCTCCTCCAGTGTTCCTTCTAACATGGATTCCCAGATGTTGTAGACTGCAACTCCCATAATCCCTAAGCAAAAGCCATTGCAGCTGGGGATTCTGGGAGTTGTAGTCAACAAAATCTGGGAATCCCTGTTAGAGGGAACACTGGCCTCTTCCAAGACTCTGATTTTGAGGTCCTGATGGCCAAGGCGAGGAGGACTATGAATGCAGTCTCCACTCTAGAGACACCCACTCCTCATCAAGGTCTAGATGAAAAAGTATTTTCTTCCTCTTCAACTTCTTCCCCCATCTATACCCTTCCCTCCACTTTCTCATTCCACCATGGTATCAGAATGGGTGGCTCCCTTTGCACAGAAACCTGCTACTCCTTTCCTCAATAAATTGTATTCATTACCACAAGAGGTTTCTACTCTCCTGGCTACCCCAGTGGTAGACTCTTCAGTCTCCCAACTGGTCTCAGGGGCAGTAATGTATAAAGAAGGGTAAGAACACCCAATTATTTTCTGAAGACAAAAAATGTCAATTTCTTTTGAGAAAGGTTTATGATGCATCAGCTTACAGTCATTAAGGCTGCAGCTGACAACTTTATTTTTGCCAGGACTATGATTCTCTGGGCCAAACGGGACCTCGAGAGAACGGGAGGTCCCTTCCAACGGGACCTCCAGAGAACCCTCCTTCTCCTCTAGTCACACAGATTTTTTTGTCAACTGTACATGACTCAAAGATTACACCACCTAGAGTCCATCTTCGACACTTTGGTGGGCCTGATCTCATTGACACCAGACTAGAGGGAGAAAATATTCCGTCTAACATCAGCAGTATTGAATGGCCCTTCAGCAGATCTCATGCTCCTGGCCCAACTTCTGGGCTCCATAATATTGTGCCTAGAGGGCACCCTGTGGGCCAGATGGCATTCACGCAACTCACAGTGGTGCCTCCTTCCCTACCAGGACTAGATCATAGCTTACACTCATCTGGAGATTCCCATTCCCCTCAACATCTGCCTCTCTCTTCTCTGGTGGTGCTCTACTGCTCTTCAAAAGGGTTTACCCCTTCACCCCCATCTCAGATGACCATCACCACAGACTCCAGTCTCTCAGCGTGGGGGAATTACTGCCTCAGCCGTTACGCACAGGGCATGTGGAGTCGTCAGAAGCAAATAAAATCAATCATTTTATTAGAACTGCAGGCCATCCTTCTGGCACTGATTCACTTCCTTCCACTCATCAGACAACACCATATCCTGGTCAGGACAGACAAAGTTCTGTCCTGACTGCAAAGTTACACATAAACAATCAAGGAGGAATGAGGTCAAAGGTACTCATTATGGAAGCTGCTCTCTTGTTCACATGAGCAGAAAGGAACATCTGCTCGATTGTGGCCGAACATCTCAGTGGTTCCTACAGTCTGTGGGCAGACTGGTTCAGTCACCAGAGAGTCAACCTGGCAGAATGGTCACAATATCTGGTTTTCCAATGGATAACCCAAGTTCTGGGATCACCGGTACTAGACCTCTTCGCAACAGACCTCAACAGCCAACTACTGAGGTTTTTCTCCCAGTTCGCAGAAGCCATAGATGCTCTATCAGCACCTTGGCCAAATGGGCTGCTATACACATTTCCTCCTACAGTTGTCATATTGAAGGTCATTCAGAAACTCTGGCATGAGAAGGTGATCATCATCCTAGTGGCCCCTCTCTGGCCATGGAGACTGTGGTTTGCCACTCTAGTTTCTCTGTCCATCTGTCCTCCATGGCAGCTCCCCAAGCACCGAGCCCTTCTGTCCCAGGGGCCAATCCTACACCCCAACTGGACTGGCTCGAACTCAATGCATGGACATTGAGCGGGCATCCCTAACCCTCCACAGTTATGACCGCAAGGTACAGGATACCATCATAATCTCTAGACGTCATTCCACTCTCAGGATCCACCAGGCTACGTGGATGCCATTTTCCCTCTGGGCTAGGAGGAAAGGGTTTACACACACTGGCCAGGGTTCCGGAAGTGGTTAGACCTGAGGCTACGACCAAACACTCTCTGTAGGCAGACATATGCGTTATCTTCTGTCTTAGACATCAATGCCCCTGGCTCACATCTCCTCCACCTTCACATTAGACGCTTCCTAAAGGGAGAAAACAATTTGCCCCCACCCCATTGTACATAGATTCCCTGAATAAGGTGCTTAATGCCCTCACCCAGACCCCCTTTGAGCTTTTAGGTTCTGCAACTCTCAAGATTCTATCATACAAAGTTCTGTTTCTTGTAGCAATTACTTCAGCTCATCACGTTTCTGAACTGGCTGCCCTTTCGGTATGCAAAGAGCTATGCATATTCCAGAGAGACGGTGTCATCCTCAAGCTGGATCCGACCTTCATACCCAAAGTCAACTCCTCTTTTCATAGATCTCAAACAGTAGTTCTTCCATCATTCTGCCCGTCTCTGGTCCACAGTAAAGAGAAGGAATGGCATACTCTGGATGTTCGAAGGGCCCTGCACATATACATTGGAAGGACCAATCCTTTTCAGAAGTCTGATTCCCTATTTGTTTTCTTCCTACCAGCTTCCTTGGGGAGCAAGGCATCCAAGACCATTCTCTCCAAATGGATCAGGGCTGCAATTTCATTGGCATACAAATAATTACACATCCCAGTTCCTTGAGGCATCATGGCTCATTCCACCGGAAGTGCATCAGCATCTGTGGCATTTTCAGCTAGTGCTCCTCTGCAAACTATCTGCCAGGCACCTACATGGTCGTCAAGCACTCCCTTCGTCTGACACTATAAGATTTATTCCTTCCATGCAGACCAAGTGGCCTTGGGACACACTATTTTTCAACAAGTAGTGTAATATCCGCTTCCCTCCCAATGCCGTTGGTTACACAAGCTTGGGCATGTCCCTACTGTTAAGGATGGGTTCCGATTATGGCAGAAAAAAGACTTCCTATTTTTGGAGGCGGCAGAAGGAAGGAGGGATAAATTCAAATTGTCCCTTCACCGTTATGTGTGATAAATGTTATTGCATGTGTATGACACTAGTCTGTATGATGCCCATAGACCTTTAAGGGATTTTGCTAATATTAGGATCTGTCTATCTATCAAATTTGTATACCACCCCAAACTTTCGTCATCCAGGTTGTTGGCTGTCACCACATCTTGTGGCAGAGAATTCCACAAGTTGATTATGCATTGTGTGAAAAAGTACTTCAGCTTGTTGGTCCTAGATTTCCTGGCAATCAATTTCATGGGATTTCATGGGCATGCCCTCTCTCCTGCTGTTACTCCCCTGCAACTGGTACTCAGAGGCATCCTGCCTTTGAGGCTGGAGGTAGCCTTTAGCCCTCCAACTAGTAGCCGATGATAGACCTCTCCTCCATGAAGTTATCCAAACCCCTCTTCAAGCCATGCAGGTTGTTGGCTGTCACCACATCGTGTGGCAGAGAATTCCACAAGTTGATGTATGTGTTGTGTGAAAAAGTACTTTCGTTTGTTGATCCTAGATTTCCTGGCAATCAATTTCATGGAGTGACCCCTGGTTCTAGTGTTATGGGAGAGGGAGAAGAATTTCTCTCTATCCACTTTCTCCACTCCATGCATGATCTTACAAACCTCTATCATGTCTCCCCGCAGTCATCTTCCCCCCCCTAAACTAAAAAGCCCAGGTATTGTAGCCTTGGCTCATAAGAAAGGTGCTCTAGGCCCCTTATCCTGGTTGCCCTCTTCTGCACCTTTTCCAGTTCTACAAGGTCCTTTTTTTAGATGTGGTGACCAGAATTATACACAGTACTCCATGTGTGGCCGCACCATAGTTTTGTATAAGGGCATTATAGTATTAGCCGGTTTATTTTCAATCCCCTTCCTAATGATCCCTAGCATGGAATTGGCCTTTTACACTGTTGCCGCACATTGAGTCGATACTTTCAACGAGCTGTCCACCACAGCACCAAGATCCCTCTCCTGGTCAGTCACCAACAGCTCAGATCCTATCAGCGTATCCTTGAAGTTGGGGTTTTTCGTACTAATGTGCATCACTCTTTACTTTGCACTTTGCAAAATTGAACCACATTTGCCACTTTGTCTCTCACTCACCCAGTTTGGAGAGATCCTTTTGGAGCTCCTCACAATCTGTTTTGGATTTTACTTCCTGAAAGAGTTTGGTATCATCTGCAAATTTGGCCACCTTGCTGCTTACCCCTGCTTCTGGATCATTTATGAATAAATTAAAAAGCACTGGTCCCAGTGCAGATTCCTGGGGGACCCCACTTCTTACTTCCCTCCATTGATACCTACCCTGTGTTTCCTGTCTTTCAAGCAGTTAGCAATCCACACATGTACTTGTCCC
This sequence comes from Hemicordylus capensis, assembly GCF_027244095.1. Classification (NCBI taxonomy): domain Eukaryota; kingdom Metazoa; phylum Chordata; class Lepidosauria; order Squamata; family Cordylidae; genus Hemicordylus; species Hemicordylus capensis. The sequence continues at coordinate 32,550,130 of NC_069660.1, read as the reverse complement.
CTTATCCCAGGACTAAGTTTTCTCAGGAGTCTTTGATGAGGAACTTTGTCAAAAGCTTTTTGGACGTTCAGGTATACTATGCCAACTGGATCACCTTTCTCCACACACTTGTTGACACTCTCAAAGAACTCCAAAAGGTTTGTGAGGCAAGATTTACCTTTGCGGAAGCCATGCTGGTTCACTCCCAGCAGGTTTACTTGAATTTAGATGTGAAATATTTCTTGCTGCAGTGTTGGAATTTTGACTGTCAAATGCTATAGTTACCAGAAATCAGGTTTAGCATTGCAACCTTAGTTGATTGATCTGTTGGTGAACACCAGGAGCTTGAATTGTTCTGCATTCTAGTTTTAGCAAAGGGATTCAGTCATAATTAAATGCCTTCAAAGTCTGACTCTTCTGGAAACAGTAAGAGTTTGGAGTCAGAACTCCAACTCTGCAGCAACAAATATTACACATCTAAATTAAAGATTTGAAAAAGACATCACCTCACTCCCTCAACATAGATACTTGACCAAATGTGTTTGTTATATTACTAGGGAGTAGGCTCTAAGTATGTGCATGGAACTGCAGAGCTGCGGTCCGGCACTGGGGTGGGGGTACCTTTAAGGGCGGGGGGAGGGTGTACTTTCCCCTCTTGCCACTTTCCCCTCCTGCCACTTTCCCCCCGCTGGCGCGCATTTTTTGGCAAGCATTTGGGGCGGCAGGATATCTCCCTGCCACCCCTTCACCCTCTCGGCAGCAAAAGGTTTCAGAAAGCCTTTTGCACACACGCACGTTACGTCTCCGCAACGTGTGCACGCGCGTGACACAAAGACGTGGTGCGCACATGTTGCGGAGATGCAACGTGCGCACGTGCAAAAGGCTTTCTGGAACCTTTTGCTGCCGAGAGGGTGAAGGGGCGGCAGGGAGGTATCCTGCCGCCCCAAATGCTTGCCGAAAAACACGCGCAGGTAGGGGAAAAGCAGCGGGAGGGGTAAGTATACCCTCCCCCAGCCCTTAAAGGAACACCCTCCCCGTGGCGTCAAACCATTGCCCCATGTTCAGACCCGTCTGGAGGCCTGTAGAATGGCCTCTGGACCGGTCCATGCACATCGCTAATAGGCTCTACTGAGCTAAATTGAGAAAAAATCCTTAGGATTGCACTGTAAAATTTTAAGTGACTGGTTGTGGTGGGTGTTTTGGTGGTGGTGGTGTATTACTACAAGTACTGGTTGTGCAGATAGATAAGGGCACTTCCCTGGTGATGGCTGATTTTGCTAAGGATATTTTGGTCCTTATGTTGTAAAATGAAAAAGGAAATAGGAAGATGACTTTCCCCCTCTGAAAATGGGTGACGTGTTAAGTTTTTGCACCTTCAGTATTGTTAGGCTTGGGTTTTCAAATGATGCCAGTTTATTTGTTTCATTTATTTTTATTTTTATTTATAGTTAAATTTATATACTGCCTTCCATTAAAACAAGCCCAAGGTGGTTTCATTAGAACAAGCCCAAAGCGGTTACTAGCTTTCATCTAGTAAGCTGATCAACTAGAGGCAGGTTGCTGGTCCACTGAAAAACTCTTGTTTTTAATATTTAAAATATTTCTGTACCGCCCCAAACGTGCGAGACTGGGTGGATTACAATTAAAATTATTTAAAATTTAAAACATTAAATCAATTAACAGTTGAAATCATTTAAAAGATTAAAAGCATTTAAAACTGGCCCTATCCACTTCTAGCACAGTACTTCCAATGACTGTTGCTGGTGTTTATCTTGTGTTTCTTTTTAGAATGTGAGCCCTTTGGGGACAGGGATCCAACTTATTTCTTTATTATTTCTCTGTGTAAACCGTCCTGAGCCATTTTTGGAAGGGCAGTATAGAAATTGAATAATAAATAAATAAATTTAAAAACCCAGTATAAAAAATATTAAAACAATAAATCTAATTAAAACTGGATGAATAAATGTCTTTTAAGTGCCTTTTAAAATGTTTTGAGGTTGTTCATCTCAAGATGCGGATGTGGCTGATGTATCAGCCAAAGCTGATAAAAAGCACCTCTGGTCAATGTCTCAAATTAGGACACCAGGGAGAGGTTTGGATCCAGAAGCACCCGTGGACTGCGTACCTGTTCCTTCTGGGGGAGTGTGACCCCATCCAGAACTGGCAGATCAAAATCGTCTCCCAAATTCTGACCCTGCACGATAAGTACCTCCGACTAGTTTGAATTCAGCCTCAGTTTGTTATCCCACATCCAGGCCATTCCTGCCTCCAGGCAGGTGTTTAGGGAGGTTATGCCTTTTCCTGATGATGTAGACATGGAGAAATAGATTTGGGTGTCATCAGCATATTGATAACACCCTGCACCCAATCCCCTGTTGATCTCTCCCAGTGGTTTCATGTAGATGTTAAACAACATCAGAGACAATATGGAGCCCCGAGGGACACCACTTCAGATTTTGAAGAACAGTCTCAAAGAGACACCATCTGGAATCTGCCCGTGAGGTAGGAGTGCAACCACTGCCAAGCAGTGCCACCCACCCCCAATCCCCTCAGTTGTTCCAGAAGGATACTATAGAAAATATTATTGAAAGCCACTGAGAGATCCAAAACGACCAACAGTCACACTCCCTCTGACAATACCCAATTGGAGATCATCCATCAGAACGACCAAGGCAGTCTCCACCCCATAGCCTGCCTGAAAGCCAGTTTGAAATGGGTCTAGATATCAGTTTCCTCCAAGACTGCCTGGAGCTGGGAGGCCACCACTTGCTCAATCAACTTGCGCAGCCATGGAAGGTTGGAGACAGGCCTGTAATTGTTTAGCTCTGACGGATCCAAGGCAGGCTTCTTCAGAAGCAGTCTGATTGCCTTCTTAAGCAAGGAGGCATCCTGCCCTCCCTCAGAGAAGCATTTATAATCTCTATCAAGCCCCCTACAACAGCTGCCATTTTGGGCAAGGATCAAGAAGGCAGGTGGTAGGCTGCACCATTCCAAGCAACTTGTCCACATCCTCAGGAGTCACGAACTGAAGCTGGTCCAGGGTCATCACATAAGAGGAGCTGCTGGATACCTCGGAATCAGATTCCGTAACAATAGTGGAGTTTGAATCTACGTCAGCTGATATGCAAGAGATTTTATCCACAAAGAACTCATTAAAAACATCACAGGGGGAGTAATTGTTGGTTCTAAGTACTGTTTCAAGGGGGAAGGAGTGCACATTAGCCCCTTCATGACCCTGAACAACTCTGCTGGACATGAACTTGCGGATGCGATATGGGAGGAAAAGACTCTCTTCTTTGCTGCACATATCACCTGAGCCTAGATCTTCAAATGCTCTCTATGTAATAATCTGTTGGATTCAAGTAGAGTCTTCCTTTCCTCCACTTGTGCTCTAGTCCAGTGTTTCTCAAACTTTTTGGAGTCAAGGACCGCTAAATTCTTCGTGCAGAGTTTCAAGGACCGCTACATTCTTCATGCGCAGTTTCCCGGACCAGCAGTTAGTAAAGGGGTTTCAAGTCTGTCTATCTATCTCTCTATCAGACTTCTATACTGCCCCAAACATACATCTCTGGGCAGTTTAGAATGAAAATAATATAAGCATTAAAATAATTAAATTTGGAATCTTTTGCAAACATGGAATATTAGGGGTTCTTAACCTTGGGTCTCTCAGTTAAACTCCCATAACCCCCAACAACAATGGCATTTGGCCATTATGGCTGGGGATTATCGGAGTAGAAGTCCACCAATGTCTGGGTACCCAAGGTTGAGAACCCCTGAATCTAAAAGCCTGGGTGAACAAATTTGTCTCCAGTATGTCTTCAGTATGTGCGGGGTGGGGGTGGAGGTGCTTCTGATTACTCAGTGGAGAGGGTATGTTGGGCCATTAGAAAAATTCAAAAGCTACATGGGGCCAATGAAAACAACATACAAGCAAGCCCCACTGATGCAAGAGGGAAACAGCGTTCCCTCTCAAGGCGCCTTGACCACAACAGGCAGCTGGGTTTCAACCAACCAACCTTTGGCTGCAAATAATGAGCATGCAAGAACCAGCAGCCCTTCAAGTGGCGCCCACTGCCATACTTTTTCCTCCATGCCCCCGCACCGCATACAGTTTGAAGCTGTAAAGATAGGGAATAAGATAGCTGTAGGAAGATCTCAGCAGCACATGGAGGCAAGGCACAAGAAGGGTCCCATGCCTCCGTGATACTCTTCCTCTTCCGTGCCATGTGCAAAATTGAGGAAGTGAGTGCCTTGATTTCAGTTTGGGGGGGGGTTGACTCCCAGTCAGGGACCGGCACTCAAGCCTTCGGGGACCGGCAGCGGTCCAGGGACCGGTGGTTGAGAAACACTGCTCTAGTCATCTACCTTGCTGCTTCAGCCCCCGTAGTTCTTTTGTATACCAAGGGGCTAGTTTTGGAGCAGGTCAGAGAGGATGCTTAGGAGCAACCGTGTCCACTGCCCTGTTGAGTTGATTATTCTCCACCAGAGTGTCGCCAGGGTCGCCAGCAGAGCCAACACTAAATCCTTCGAAGGCTTCTTGGAATCCTATTGGATCCAGTAACCTTCTTGGGCAAACCATCTTAATTGGGCCCTCCGCCCCTGTGGAGGTGGGACATGGTCGTGAGTCCAACCTTAACCAGATGGTGGTCCGTCCATGATAATGGGGAAATCTCCAGAGTCCCCACCCATCAGAACACCATCTTGTTCAGAGTGAAAGACCAGATCAAGCGTTTGACCTGCAATATGTGTCAGTCTCGAGACCACCTGGCATAGGCCCATATAGTTGTCATGCCTGCTATGAACTCCTGAGCTGTCCTAGACAAATTGGTCCTAAAGTGAACATTGAAGTCCCCCAGCACCACAAGCCTGGGAGACTCCAACACGAAGCCCGAGATGAAGTCCGTCAGCTCAGTTAGGGACTCCTTCGGGCAGCAGGGTGATCGGTACACCAACAGAAGTCCCAATCTATTCCTGGTCCCCAAACTTTCAATATGTTTGGGAACCAGGAATACATTCCTGGTACACACATTCAATATGGTCAGACACTTCGACAGGGATCCTGGCACGGGAGATATTGTTCTTGTAGATCACAGCCACACCACCTCACTGAGCCACTCCACCTCATCGCCCACTTCCCCTCCCTTGCTCCTCAGCAGAGTATCCTGGAGGGAGAAGCCAGGACCAGACTGGGCCACCAGCCTCCCGCAACCAGTTCTCTGTAATACATACCAGATTGGCCCCTCTTTAAGATAACTTGTTATACAGGTGGCCCTTGTTATCTATGGTCTCGCGGATCGCGGTTTCATATATTTGTGTTTGGGTCTAAGAGATCTAGTTGCTTGATTCACGGTTTTTTTAAAAAAATAGGCAAAATTAGCCTTTCTGCAGTTCCTTTGTGGCCGGAAATAATTTCCGATGGCATTCCTGGCTGCCATTTTGCAGTATGGAGCCATTTTGTGGCTCTTTTTTATTAAATCTCTCTCCCCCCACCCCCAAAATTTTTGGCAAAAATTAGGAGGACTTGCAGGTTTTGGATGGACTTGCTGAAGAGCTGAAGGACTGGAGAGCAAGGTTACAGTGCTTTATTCCCTTTTGCTTTTTTGGTGCCATTTTAAGCTTAAGGAACCTAACACCTGGATTCCCATAGAAGTAAGTTTTTTTAAAAATTGTTTGTGATTTCTTTATTTGAGCTTATAGGCAAGAACGGAATACCCATGAATAACGAGGGCCACCTGTGCTGTTGATAGTCATAAAAATAATGCAGGGTTTATTTAAAGATATTATTTTGTAGTTAAATTGCATAATCAGTATTGATGTGTTTTTGTGAAGGACTTCAGAAAAACTGCTCAAAAAGTAAGCTTCTATTGAAATTTCCACCCCAATCATAGTAATGGTGGAAGGAAAAATCTTGATTGTATAGAGCAGCCTTATCAACATATACCTTTATACGCTTAAAGGTATATTTAAGCTTAAAGGCTTAAGTAATTTCACCCTTACTATGTCAGAATAATCCATCACATCTTGGTAGTGGTCCTCACTTGATGACCAAGAAGTGCAATATAGAGTTTGCTTTTCATTTCTGGCTTCCTGTAGTTAGACTGTAGAATGAGGCCACATTTTCCCTGATTGGTTGTTCATAGTACACTTGATGAATTTGTCATTATTTGAACCTGGAATATATTATTCTTAATTGCACTGAATGATTACAAAATGGAGTTCAGTCTCCATTCAGATCCACCAGTATTTCTTGAAGTTCAGACACAAACGTAAAGGGTGGTTCTGTAGACTTTATTAACTGATTTGAACCTGTTTACATACATTGTTGTGCATAATGATATCAAACTGTTTTGGTTGCATTTTTAACACTAAATTAATACAATCACTATTGAACTTGAGAAATATTTTCCAGTTGTATTTAAATATTCAGAGGTTTTAACAAACAAAACATACACAACAGAATAAAAACAGGAACAGAACATTGAATACCTAACTGTATGATTAATCTTAATTGAATTATTAATCAGTTAGTGCTATGGTTAGTGTGTTGGACATGTATCTTAGAGTTCACTATGAAGATCATTGGCTGACTTTGGATCAATCATTCTCTCTCAACTTAAACAACATCACAGGATTGTATGTGGGGCTAAGTTGGGCTGGGAGAACTAAACCTTGTATCCTGTTTAGAGTTTATTGGAGGAAGGATGTAATAAATGTGTTGAAAGCAGAGTTTTTGATTAGTGAAATGCTTACTTGTGTTCAGGTGAAAGCATCAGATTTTAGATACTAGTTTGGTTCAATTTCACTGAAGGGGCAATAAAACCTCTCCTCTGAAATGCTTTTGGATTCAGATATAGTTGGACTCCATGGTCTGCAACTTAATGTAGCAATGAGGGCCATATGTTGACACTTCATATTTGACAATAAAATTGTTTGCATTTTGTCACAGGTAATCTGATACTTTCTATGCAGACTGTGTGGAACACTTTTGCCTTGGTATGGGTTGTTGCTTCCATATACCAAATGATGGTGTGGTGCTATGTGAATGATCCTGACTGGCTGCGTGTTTGTGAGTTGATTCCTTCTTGGTTTGAGACAAAAGGTTGGGAAACCATGGCTTGTGATTTGCTGCACAGAAATATCAAACCATGACTTTCAGTCCATGGAGATGTAAATATCAGGTGGTATAGAAATATGATAGATAAATAAATTCTACTTTACTAGCTGAACCCACACAGAGCATCTGTGCAGTAGTTCACTTCCTTTTTGGGTTTAGTTGGGAGAATTTGTTTGGCTGGTCCTCCCACAGCTCTTTCACTTGCTCTGTCCCCCCCACAACAGCACTCCTGCTCGCTCTGCCCCCGCGCCTCGCTCGCGCTGTCTCCCCACCCCCACCGCGCGCCTCGCTCGCTCGCGCTGTCTCCCCACCCCCACCGCGCGCCTCGCTCGCGCTGTCTCCCCACCCCCACCGTGCGCCTCGCTCGCTTGATAGAGTCTGAAAGGCATTGCCTGATAAAATCAGGCAATCAAAAGCCAGAAGGTACCTGAAAAATATCAAAAGCCAGAAGGAAACTGCACAGGATTCTGGCGTTCAAGGACTAAAGCTTCTGTCAAGACAGAGCCAGGATGCAGATACTTTTGGGGAACAGCCACCACGGTTGCCATGCCAGGCCCGCCAGCGTGGGCCGGCCAATTCTCCTGGGATTCACTGGGATGATAGGAGTTGTAGCTCAACAATGTCTGGAGGACCAAAACTGCCCACATCTGTACTAGAGCCTCAGTTCCTGAGGACCAGAAACCAGTGATTAGATCCCCAACTCTAGGTACAAAACAGACGTTCCAGATTTATCAAGGTGTAAGAGTCTGTATCACCCTTGGCAAAACTGATCTCGCCTGCCCCAACTTCTCTGTATAGAAAGTGAGGTGAACACTATTCAATTATTTTTGTAGTCAACTCAGTTTTGGGGTGTAGCCCCCTCCCAGTACTTTGTTCAACTTCAGCATTGGTTAGTCTTGTCTAGCTTCCCAACCTGCCCATGGATCGATCTATTGATCTACCTTCATGTCACTGTTCCTGGGGATCAGGGCCACACCAGTCTTTTTGACCATCCACCCCATTGCCAATCCCAGATAGAGTGCATGTTTTGTGCATAAGTCCCAGAGATTCCCAATCTGAGAATCTTTGGTTCAACGAGTTGAAATATTTATTTTATTTATTTATTTTATTGTTGAATTTATATACCACCTTTCATTAAAAACAATCTCAAGGCGGTTTACAAAATTTAAAAACCTACAATAAAATGACAATAAGAATATTAAGCTAAAAATATAAAAACAAACCAAATTTTAAACCTATAAAATACCAGCATAAAAACTATACACAGGTAAAAACATATAGAAGGAGCAATAAAACAATCATGTAAAAGCCTGGATAAAAAGCCAAGATTTTACAAGCTTTCTAAAAACTGTGATGGAGTCTGAGGAGCAAATGGCCACTGGGAGAGCATTCCAGAGTCTGGGGGCAGCAACAGAGAAGGCCCTGTCCTGAGTGCACGACAGCCGAGCCTCCCTCATTGTCGGCACCCGGAGCAGAGCCCCCTCAGATAACCTCGTTGAGGGGGCAGCAACCCTTGGGAGCAGGCGGTCCCTCAGATACCTCAGGCCCAAACTGTTAAGGGCTTTGAAGGTCAAACTAGCACCTTGAATTGGACCCGGAAACGAACTGACAGCCAGTGCAACACTTTCAGAATGGGTGTGATGTGCTCCCATCAGGCAGCTCCGGATAAAACCCTAGCTGCCGCGTTTTGCACTAGCTGCAGTTTCCGGATATTCTTCAAGGGCAGCCCCATGTAGAGCGCGTTACAGCAATCCAGCCGTGACATGGATAACCGTGGCCAGATCTGCCTTCTTGAGAAAGGGACGCAGCTGGTGCACTAGCTGAAGCTGTGCAAAGGCACCCCTGGTCACCTTCTCTACCTGAGCTTCCAAAATCAGAGCCGGGTCCAGTAGTACCCCCAAGCTGCATACTTGTTCCTACAAGGGGAGTGCAACCCCATCCAGAACCAGTAAAATCTTCTCATCCCGATAGGCTCTCCTACTGACTAACAGTACTTCTGTCTTGTCCGGATTCAATTTCAGTTTATTAGCCCACATCCAACCCATCACGGCCTCTAGCCCCCGATTCAGGACATCCACCGCCTTCCTAGGATCAGATGACAAGAAGAGATAGAGCTGAGTGTCATCTGCATATTGCTGACAACTCAGTCGGCCCACCACCCCTGCAGAGGGCAGACGGAGCAGTCAAACTAAACCCCACCAGATGATGATCTGTTCATGACAAGGGAGTTGTCTCAAATTCCCCCATCTCCAGATCATTTATTTCCCGGTCGGCAAAAACTAGATCCAGAATATGTCCTGCCATGTGGGTAGGGCCTGATACCAACTGAGACAGGCTCATGGAGGCCATGAAATCTTGAGCTACACCCACTAGGGAGGCCTCAGTGTGGATATTGAAATCCCCCCAAACAATAAGCCTGGGGGAACCCAAGGCCACCTCCGAGACCACCCCCGCCAGCTCAGGTAGGTAGGGACACTGAAGTGCAGCAGGGTGGTCGGTACACCAGCAGAATCCCCAGCCTATCTCGGAGGCCCACCCTCAAGGACAAACACTCAAAATTCTGAGATTGCCTGATGGGGCATCTGGTCACGGAGAGGATCTCTCGATAGATGACTGCAACGCTCCCTCCCCAAACCTTGAGGCGGGGCTGTTGCACAATCTGGAAACCTGGAGGACAGAGCTGAGAGAGACCAACCCCACCCAACTCATCCAACCAGGTCTCCATCACACATACCAGCTCAGCATGCTCATCCACAATCAAATCGTGGATGAGAGATGTTTTAGCATTAACTGTAATGGCATTCAGCAGCAGCACCCTAATCCTCGAGGGAGTGTTCTCAGAGCTCCCTGGGGTCAGAGGGTTGGGAGAAGAACTGGAAAAAGGAACAGGCCTCAATTGCCTGGACTGTTTCCCCCTGCAACGGTCTGCCCAGCTCCCACCGCCATACCTCCCTCTGCCTGCTACCTGTGATATTGCTGCCCCCACTCCATCCTCGCTTTTCTGCTCTCCCGGAAACATCTCCTCCTCAGTTATTTTGAGGTCTCTCGATCCACCACTGTAACTTTATTGTAGCTTTCCAGAGTGCCCCTCTCCAAGTAGACCTCCACATTCTTTGTTCCAGTCCAGAAAGGCTATGCAGATAGGAAAGGTAGATTAGCCCCTTCCCACAATTGCTTACTTTGGAACAGGAATCTCTCCCACACTTTCCTCCCTTTGCTATCTTTTACCAATGAAGGTGGAATCCCATAAGGACCGCTTCATAAGAACTCTTCTGGCAACGAGTATTTCGGTGGTCAGAAGCGAAGGAGGCATGAAGCTAGGACCGGATATCTAACCACCTTTGGATATATCAGCCTTGGTGTCCATAGAAACAAAAGGCCGGACTCAGGCAACGAGATCCATATTCATGAATAGGCTTCTCCAGCAATGCTAAAGATGGGCTTAAGTAGTCTAAAATTGCCTTCCTGCCTTCCTCTGCTAACCCTTAAATTGTGGCCAACCTGGGATAATTGCTCTCTGGTGTTTGCCACAACTTAGTCTCCCCTCTTTCTTTGAACCTGTGTTCAACGGCTGATGAGTAAAGTCACCTGGTCTACTTAGACTGCTACTGCAGTGGTAGTGCACTATTTGTGTTTTGCCCATTTCCCTCCTTTTCTAACCAAAGCGCTTTCCTGATTCATCATTCTGCTTCTCATTTAACCCCATTGCTTGCCTCCAGAACCATCCCCATGTAGCCTTACCATGTTAGAGCAGCTAAACTCTAACATCAAGTGGATTCGTTAGGAGTCGCATCTCTCGGAACTCTATGGTTTCCAATTCATTTGAATTGCTACACTGAATGCATTGCTTTTTCTGTGTTAATACTCTTTGATTGCTCATTTGGCTAGTTTCCTAATTAGGTAGAGGTTGTGCCGTCGAGTCAGTGTCGACTCCTGGTGACCACAGAGCCCTGTGGTTGTCTTTGGTAGAATACAGGAGAATTTTACCATTGCCATCTACCATGCAGTATGAGATGATGCCTTTGAGCACCTTCCTATATCGCTGCTGTCCGATATAGGAGTTTCCCATATTCTGGGAAACACACCAGCAGGGATTCAAACCAACAGTCTCCTGCTCTCTAGGCAGGTTGATTCCCCGCTGCGTCATTAGGTGGCCATTAGTTCCCTAATTAGATGGTCTATTTTGGTTGATCTTGAATAAATATTAAATGTTCTGCATTGAAAGCTTGTCTCCCTTGTTGTATTATCATGTCCGTGCAGAGGTTAGCCCTGGCTGTAAACCGTTCCTAGTAGACATGAAAGTTGGGTCTACATGTCATAAGTAACTTCTAACGCTATGGCAAACTGTGGCTTGCCTCAAACCAGAAAGGGGGAGGGAAAGAATTACAGTATGTAAGTGAGAGAGGAGAGAGTGAAAGCCTAAGGGTCCTCAAAAACTTGCTCATGTAGTACCAAACCATGGTTATTATGTATGCACAAAACTGTAGTGTGTCTGACTATGGACTTATTAGCACTCTACAGTGAATATAAATCAAGTGCAGAAGTTAGCTGTCTTAATGTTTTATGCATATACAATGAACGTATGTAAAGTTGGAGGATCACTTCTGTCACAGGCTCTGCACCAACATATACTCATTCATGTATATTTTGGCTTTGGAGCCTGCTACTGTAATACTGCATGTGTAATTGTACATTTGTGAAAATCTGTAAGAGGTCTGTGGTGGTTTAGCAGGGGGCTAAAACAGAGAAACATTGGTGAAGTCCCAAATCTTTGAACAGATCTCCTTTGCCTGTCCCGTTTTTCCGATTTGCAGCATACTTTAGCCCTATTCAGACCTGCATTCAAATGTCGTACATATGTTGGTATAAATGAACGTACCTGTGTTCATTTTAAAAGTGAACTTGTGTACATGTCCCATGAAATGGAGGGTGCAGATAGGAACATAACATGTGAATAACTGTACTGTGTACACAGATTGCATGAGTGTGGAACATAATGTATAAACAGAGCATTTATCACTGCTATAAAATAGCTATCTAATGTAAGACATCCTGGAATTTTCAACTGTGTCTTTTATGTTCAGTAATCTTAATTACTTAGTGAAGCTCACTACTCTTCTTTATAAATAATGAATGGTAAGTATGACATTTAGTTTGCAAACCTGGTTGCTTGCCTTTCCAAAGGACTGGTAGAATACTTCTCTAATGTTGCCTGTATCTCCTGGCTGTTTCAGTGGGAAAAGATTATTCTACTAAATGGTTGTCGTGTTTTTTGTTGCAGCACTCATGAAGTCTTGAAGAGATTGAAGTGTTAGCTAATCATTGTTGGAAACCTGCTTCATTTCTTATTAACAGGATAGAAGAAGCGAACAGGTAAACATCTTCTATTGCATTTGTATGACACAGCAAATGCCTTTCAGTAATCTTTAAACTTTTAAAAAGCTTTACTTGAGGAAGTATTCATTCAAAAATATTTCTTGGAAATTTTTATTGTAGTAGCTAAGAATGGTGAGGCATCCCACTCTGTGTCTTTCACCTGTAATTAAGAGATAATACTGGCCTTCTATGTAGGACTGATGTAAGAATTAGAGCATGTATGGTGAACCACTTGGAACACCAAAAAGCTTACATTTGCATGCTCTCTTTAACAACTTGGAAGCACAGGATGCTGTGGATCATTAAAGACTTACCTATATAATAGAGTAGCTGGCGAGGCCCATCACTGACCGCGCAAAGTCATTTTGTGCAGATTATAGTTCTAGGAAAGTTCAAGAAACTATGTGTAGATTTTTTTTTTAATTGATGTGTTTACTAAACTAAAGGAACGGTTTGAAACTTGTAGGATTTAAACTTTGAACATAGTTCATTTTCTTGTATAGTGACCATATATGGTAAACTTGAATCATAGTAAATATGAATCTGACAAAGACTTCCTGCTTTTCTTGGGCATTACATTGTTTTGGAATTATTGATCTGACTATTGAGTGTTAAAATATGTGGAGAACAGTAATAGTTAAAATGATGATTAATTTAGAATTTCTGCTAAATGCTCCCTCCCCTGCCAAAAAAATAAATAAACATGTTCTCAATCATATTGTAGTGTAAAAAGTGGTGCATTCAGCTACATTTAAGTGGCAGGATTGTGCATCCAAAATTTGTTATCTGTAGGTCATTGGGAAGTGTATTCAGAATTGTTTCCAAAAACTACCAAAAAAATTGTCTGATTATACTGCAGTGTAAAAAGTAATGCAATTGACTAACTTCAGTGGTAGGATTATGTATGCAAAATTTGGTATCTGTAGGTCATTGGGAAGTATGACTTTTATTTTGCACAACAAACATACATACAGATTCTTTAAAATATATAATAGATCAACATGCAATAATCTGAAGCTAGAATAAAGATGGTGGTGTGGATCCTGAGAAGTATTGGGTAGAAAGAAGCTTGTGCAGAACTTCCATGGCTCCCCTTTCCCACTGCAGCTTCCTATGCCACTTCCAAACATGGGGGTTGGAGGACCTTTGAATGGTATGGGATGTGGTGCAGGAGGCTGCAGTTACTGGGTGGAGGCACCTTTCGTGAGTTCTGCCTGACTTTTTGCAGATTTATCTTCTTACCCTGCAGCCCTCCATGCTGCATTCCATGGTGTTGTGCAGGAGGAGCTTTTGCTGAAGGGCAGTATGGGGCTGCAGTGGGGTGGAGGGAATGAGTTGGGATAAGTTGTTCTTTATGTTAGCTTCCTTTTGGTCATACAATTGAAGATGTATAGTTCTTTTCTGGAATTCACATGGGTGAGGCTGGAATTCATAGCTTCAGTATAAGTGCAGATGTTTACATTGGTTTTGCTTCACAGTCTAACCTGAACAGAGTGGAGGAGTTTTTATTTTTTAAATAATATAACCCCTGGATTGGGGGCCTTGTCCCATAAAAGAAGGGAAGTAATTGATACTGTAGTTCTTCCAGGCTCATAAGTGTGGGTAATTTTGCTGACAACTTTAAGCAGAAAGTGTGCTGTGTCATTACCACTGGATGGGGAATTCTTGTGGTTTCTGCCACATGTGCTCCCATATTTTTTTTTCTTGAGGCATGAGCTGCTTTAAAAATGCCAAGAAACATGTACTTAGACCTGGAGGGATTTACAAATTATATTGACCTAGGGAGGTTTGTTGTGATTATTTTGAGAACTGTTTCTGTTTAGCAAGACTTAGGTTAGCTTCTAGAGTTTGTATCCTCACTGAGATTGGCTAAACATTAAGATAAGAGGAGATTCCCGGGTGACCTAAAATGATGAAAGTTAAAATGTGTGTGAATAAGCCAGAGTGGTGATGGTATGACTGTATTTTATATTTGGTATCTTTGAACACTCAGTCACAAGTCTTGCTTTATCTTGCCCATTAAAATAGACTAAATTGATGCTTTAGTTGTGCATGTGGCAGCTATAAATTCATTAGTTGTCATGCTGCACAAGTTTATTTCCCATCTTAAAACTCCAACTCTGGCTACTGAAGGTACTGATAAAATACATCCAAAATATTATTCCTAAGGTGATCTTAGTTAGCACTGAGTTCTCAGCACTGAGTTCTCAGTTCTTAGTTAGCACTGAGTAGCAAGGAAGAGAGCTGGTCTTGTGGTAGCAAGCATGACTTGTCCCTTTAGCTAAGCAGGGTCCACCCTGGTTGCATATGAATGAGAGACTAGATGTGTGAGTACTGTAAGTTCTTCCCCTTAGGGGATGGAGCCGCTCTGCAAAGAGCATCTAGGTTCCAAGTTTCCTCCTTGGCATCTCCAAGATGGGGCTGAGAGAGATCCCTGCCTACAACCTAGGAGAAGCCGCTGCCAGTGTGTGTAGACAATACTGAGCTAGATGGACCAGTGGTCTAACTTGGTATATGGCAGTTTCCTACGTTCCTATGAACATTGACACTAAAACTTCTGAACACTTGCTAGACAAATAAAGAACAGTTTTTTCAGTGCCACATTTTGTTTGAAAAGCATCTTTTCTGTAGCCCAGTAAGAGTGACATTGGCACTGTGGCAATCAGATTTGATTATATGAGGGCGTCACTGAGGGCAAGCATGGGGGTAAGCTTGCCCTTTCTTCCCACTCGTTTCTTTTTCCTTGCACCTCCCTCCCTTACTTCTTATCACTATGACATGACAAACATATCCAGAACCCCAACTGGAGGTAAACAAGAAGAGGGTTTGGCAGGATTAGTTAAATCACATGCCCACTTCTTTTCTGCTGCCAGTCAGGTCTGGTCCTTCCCTTGCCATTTTGTAGCCATTCAGCAACCCTGTTTGCCAAATTGGAGTCTGCTGCTGCATGTTTAGCTCTGTCCCAAGCTGTAGTGAGTGTTGCCAACCCGTTGCATAAGTGGCTGGATTTATGTATAGTTGTTCTGTGATTATATTAAGGAGCATAGAGGGCTGTTTCACACGTGATGCAGTTCCTCAGTGAGAAAATCATCTGTGGAGGAATGAAAAAGTTACATTGCATTTCAAAAGTGGCTTTTCACACTTGATAAACTGGGATATACTTTAGTATTATGTAGTAACATTTATAGTCTTACGTGTGGTCTTGTTGAAGTCCACTTTGATGTAATTAAGCAACAATATGCAAGAGCCTTCAGTATTGTTACTTCATATTATTTAAAGTCTTTTTCTCCTTAAAAAAGGGACTTTTGGAGTCTCCAACATCTTGACAGTTCAATATTTCTCTCTTTATGATGGACATAGAAATTGCACTAATGCTGTGAGCCCCTTACAGTTCTTTAAGCTACAGCAATACTGTTGTTGTTGTTGTTTTTGAAGCAAGTGCCCACAACTAAGTGGGAATTTGAATTTACAATTTTACATCTTACCAAACACTTTCCAACAGCTGTGCTAAATTGGCCCTGTTTGGACATAACACCAAACCAGAGGTAAATGTGCCAGAGGTTGGAGTTTGAACATCAAAATGCGTGAAGCCACAGTTTTGTCACCCAACCATGGTTCCATTGTCATTTCGAAACTGGAACTGGAACCCTTAGTTTGTAATGAGTTTTGCTGCTGAAACCTGAGGTTCCAAGACACCATTGTGTCATTCAAATGCTGCTGCCACTGTAACCTGGGTTTTATGTGCAAGCTCCTCCTGCAACCATAAAGAGGTCGGCTCAGAGCAGTCCAAAAATGCATCGGTTCTAGGGCGGCCCCATTTTTCTCTGGTAGCCTGTTGGAGCTGGTGCTCCACCCTCTGCAGTCTCCTTACTGCTCCCGCCACTGCTTTGCAACAGGGATGCCACTTCTCTAGAGTCCATGCATTTAAAGGGACGGAAAAACCATGATGAAATGAAAACCTTTTGGGAGGTTCACAAGGAAAATAATGATGCAAAAAAGAACCCCAAGTGAAAACTCTTAATTCAAATATATAAATAGGTTGAATTGTAAGATACTATTTATTGATTTGATTGATTGATATACCGCCGTTCCAAAATGGCTCAGGGCAGTTTACAACAGGATAAAAACAATTAAAACCAGTTAACAATTAAAATCAAAACTATAAAAACAGAATAAAATCAATTAAATCATCAAACAGCTAAAAACCCTGGAAAGCTAGGGCAACCATTTAAAACAATTTTAAACAGTTTACAGTAGTTTAAAAACCCTGGAAGGCCAATTTAATCAAATATAAGTGTTAGGGACAGAACCATATTGAAGAAAGCCTACTTTCCCCTGAGTGTTTTGGATACAAAAAAGTGCGTGTTCCTTAGCGGGGGGAGGAAAAAAAACGGATGGGAGGACAGGACAGATGGCAGGAGAGGTCTCCAATAACTCAGCAATCACTGCAGGGCTTTGTGCATAAATATATCAAGCTGTAGTAACACAAATAATTGAACTCATTTCTGAACACATGCATCTCATGTCCTCATGCATAATAAGAATGAGGGCTTGCACGCAGCTTTATTTTCATGTAGGAAGTTTCTGTCCAAACCTATGTCCCACCTATATTGCATGTCATTTGGTTTTGAGTAACTTTGCCAATGTACCAGTGTGCCACCGGACCATATTTTAAGGGATCCCCCTGATGTGCTGATGCACTTGTGGGCTATCATCAGGGATGACTTGACCAGTGGTTGTGTGAGGAAACACAAGGAATCAGACCAGGGATGTCTTTTGCAGGTTTAATTGAGAAAATAGGATTCAAGAATGACAATGAATGTTGGGTCCTGGCAAGCAAAGACAAATTCTTCTAATGTATCTACAAAGCAAGTCAAACAACTTTCCTTTCCTGACCCTTTGGCCATCAAGTCTTTTATTAGCACTTCAAAGTGGGTTTTTTTGTAGTGCAAGCTAGGGGTAAATTCACAACTTGGTGGTTTTCTCACATATGCCAGGATTTTGGAGGCATGCCAACCACAGCCCATATCAGAAATACAAATGTTACATATTCGTAAAAATTCTTCTAGGGCTCTTATTTATTTATTGTATTTAATGCATTTGTATACCGCCCTATATAAAATCTCAGGTTTTTAGCTAGCAGCTAAACTCCCCAAATATAAAACATTGAAATCACTGTAAAGAGAACTTTTAAAACATAATAAACTAAACTAGTGTGGGAGTAATTACATAAACTGAACTAGTTTGGGACTTGGGATTCTGTTAATCTAGCTTTCAGAGCCACGGTTACTGTCAGCAAGGCTGTTCATGAATCTTTCAGCATATTTGCTATTCAGTACCCTTGGTGCAATTTCTTTCACAGCTGCTTGTACAAACAATGCCTGTATTAAATCTGGCATGAGTAAACAAAAGTTGTAACATTTTAAATGGTCATGGACTGGGGTGTGCATAACTCTTGCTTTGCGTGCACATAGTTGATAACCACACCCCTCCTACACAGTGCTGGTTTTGCATGCACAAGGCTGACACATCCTTTCCTCTTCTTTTTCCCTCATGTGAAGTGACTTAGGGTAGCACCTCATGCCCTGCTTCTATAACCGTCGACTTGGAAAATTGGCACCAGTCATGCAATCTTGGCATTGGACAGCTTTGCCATCCACGATTGGCACTGGCACCACCATGGAAAGCAGCCAGACTGGTTATGGGAGTAGGGAAGTCTGTGCAAATTGTGGATGAGGGGAGAGAAAGAGGTGTTCATGGTCCTCTGGGCCTCTGATCATGTCCACTCACAATTGCAGCAGCAGTTCAGGAACAAGACCACATTCAACTGGATCTCTAGGCACATGGTGCTGGGGCACAGTGCAAGGGAAGACTGTGGTTTCTGAAGAAATTCAAGGAGGTGACCACCAACAACAAAATGTCGAGTGGGGCTAAGGACCATGTCACACTATGACCAGCTGGCTTCAGTCCTCCTGGGTCGGAAGGACATAATACCCAGGAGCACAGCTGGGAATGGACACCCCATCCCACAGAAGGCAAAGGGCAAGTCAGATGGCAGCACTGACCAGCATGGCAGGAAGCAGCAGGCTCTTTGCACAGTGGGCTGTGTCAGTCTCTGTAGCTTCTGCCTGTCCGGGTAGTTCCACAGCAGCCCTGGTCATTGTGCAGCATGCAACTATGTAAATGTTACAGGCTCAGGCCACAGAGGTTGCAAGTTGCTCTGGGGTGACAAGCCAGTTATGCAGGCCTTTGCTTTCCATTGAGCACATGGGTGATGCTGCTGCTGCTGAAGCTTTCTGGGAAGGCAGAGAGTGCAGTGCACTTGTGCTTGTGCAGGTTGTGGATGCCCAGAGACAGACACTTCAGTCTGCACTGTACTCCATAGGTTCTGAAGAGGAAAATGACGAGACAAACAAATTGAACACCTAGTGCTCACCCAATATTTGGAAGAGAACAGCCATGGTTCCATGCTGGAGCGGGAGTGTGTGCAGGGTGTCCTGCTTGGCACAAGCAGTTTCTTGGAGCAAGCGCAGGGCATGCAATAGTCAGAGGAACTGTTCTCACATTCCGTGACCAATGTGTTCTCCACAACGGGCAGTGAAAGAAATTTTAAGGGTTTCCCACCTATGCCTTTTGCTCAATGCAGGAGCTGGCGGTTCAGACAACACTTCAGAAGAGTGCCGTCAACAGGAAGAAGACATACCTGAGGAGTGTACCTGTCGTCCTGAGCTGAACATATTGCTGGGACAACAGCTCTTAAGGACAGCTATGTCCAAGCTGTAATCTTAATAGGATACAATGAACAATCAGCACACCATCCATCTTGGCCACAAACTACTCTTGCGTTCATTGTTACAATTAATAACAGGTGCAATGAAGTGTGAATTGTAGACCTTGATACAACCTTGGGACAGGCCTGGGTACCCTTGGCTTGGCAGAAGTAGTTGAAATACAGCCCCCATCAGCCCTTGTCATAGGCTTTTGAACCTGGGGGTGATGGTAGTTGAGCTCCAGCAACGTTTATAGAGTCCAGATCTTCCAGGCCCCTTCTTAATATGCAGGAAACAATGTTTAGAGTAGGACTATTGAGTTTCAGAGTTCTGATTAATGTAAAGAACATTTGAAAAATGATTCCAGCTGACACTCAAACAAATGGCACCCTATAAGTGGTCGGCAGATGGCAACGTATAAGGTTCACAGAAGTCGTGTGAGACAGAAAGAGGGATGCAAACACTTTTTTGCAACTCCTAGAGATCCTTATCTATCCCTTAAGAATAACCATACGGTCTATGGAGGCATTCTTACAAACACACATTAAGCTGCTTCCAAACCACTTTTAAAACAAGTTCAAACTGTGGTTGTTCTCCTTTTTTCACAATTTTCTGTCCAGGTTATGACTCACAAAAGGAACCAGTGCCGCAGGAGGAAGTGCCTGATCAGTGGTGCTCACTTTCCAAAAGGCTGCATAGAACTGCATTGTGGTTCCCAGCAGCCTGCGTATGACGTGCGTGGTGGCCATGTGTGTGCTGACACCGCATGCAGGCTGCTGGAAGCAGTGCAGCAGCTGCGCACAGCCTTTTGGAAAATACCACACATGGAAACGCAGTGGGGCAGCAGAGGAGCAGGTAAGAACCTGCTTACCTAGTTCTTAAAAGTACTGATCCTCACCCTCCCGAACTTGTTCGTATGCAGGCACCCGAGCTGGTTTGGCGCTTCCCTGTGACACATCCCTACCTCCGAGAACTGGACCACAATGAAGACCAGAGGTGGGCAGAAGACAGGAAGATTTTCCAGATGGTCTTTAGGGATGTGCCTGAACCTGCTTGGGCAATTGCGGGCAAGGATCACTTCCTTTTTAAAACCAGGTAAGCATGTCCTTACCTGCTCTACAACCCCCCTGTTTTTCCAGGTGCAGTGCTTGTTTTCTAAAAGGCCATGTGTGGTGTTGGCATGTACAGCATGGCGTTGCTGACTACGCTCATGGCTGCTGGGCATGCATGTGCCAATGCTGTTCTCAGGCTGATGGGAGCAGTGCTGCAGCTGCACACTGCCTTTTGGAAAGCAAGCACTGCACTCGGAAAAGTGGTGGGGTGGTGGAGGAACAGATAAGGAGCTGATTACCTAGTTTTTAAAGGAATGGATCTCTGCCCCGCTGAACTGGTTCAGCGCTTCCCTAAGAAGGTGTCAAACCGGCTCGGGCACATCCCTAGCAGTCCCCGAGCATGCAGTGCAGGAAGTAGTCAGGGCCCTGGAGTGCTGCAGCTGAGAGGTGACTTGAATATTACACAGCCTACTTTGAGAGGATGACTGAATCAATTTTGTGATTTGTCAAGCAGGCACCAGTTCATCCTCCCCACCAGCAGCATCTGTACCAGTTCATGCAGGCACCTTACATGCTGGCACATCCAGGGCTGGCCCAAGTTATCCTAGCCTTTGTACTTCTGCAGCACCTTTCATACATCCACAGGTGGGGCAAGGGCCCTCTGGGTTCATACATCAGCAGCCAATACAGCATGCCCCTCCAGGATCCAGAGCTGCAGCACCCACCGCCCCAAATCCAGAGCACAGCAGTAAAACAGGCTGATAACAGGCTGAGGTTGAATCTAAACATGATGGAAGTACTGTTTGTAGGGAGTTGGGATCCGACAGATGGTTTAGATCTGGCTGTTCTGGATGGAGTTGCACTCAGGTTCGTAGTCTGGGAGTGCTCCTGGATCCCAAAATCTTGCTGGTTCCTCAGGTTGAGGCTGTGGCCAGGAGTGCTTTTTATCAGCTTCGGCTGATACGCCAGATACGTCAATTTCTGGAGACAAATGACCTTAAAATGGTGGTACAGATGCTAGTAACCTCTCGGCTTGACTACTGTAATACACTCTACATGAAGCTGCCTTTGTACGTAGTTCGGAAACTACCATTGGTTCAGAATGCTGCAGCCAGATTGGTCTCTGAGTTTACCCGAAGGGACCATATAACACTGATTCTAAAAGAACTGCACTGGCTGCCGATATGTTTCCAAATGAAATACAAAGTACTGGTTATTATGTATGAAGCCCTTAACGGCTTAGGTCTAGGGTACTTAAAGAGAGTGCCTTCTCTGTCATGAACCCTGTTGCCTGTTAAGATCATCTGGAGAAGTCCGATTATGGTTGCTGCCAACACATTTGGTGGCAACTTGGGACCAGGCCTTCTCTGTGGCTGCCCATGGCTTTGGAATGAACTCCCTGCTGAAATAAGAGATCTCCTTCACTGCTCTTAGGTGAAGATGTTTCCCAGGCTTTTAATTGAAAACTAATTTTTAAATTTTAATGTGTTTATCTATTATGATTTTTATCTTTTTATGGATTTTAAATGTTTTATTTTGTGTTCGTACACAGCCTAGAGATTTTTATGTTAGGCGGTATATAAATTCAATAAATAAATAAATAGGAACACACATGCATCATTCAAAGCATGTTGTGGCCACCCTACACATCCCTTAGGGAAATACCCAATTTGCAGAAATGTAAGGGTGCACACCCACATTCCTACCAAGTTTGTGGGAAGGGCAAACTCAGAGTGATGGTGGTGGAAAACCTTATCCTAAATTTTCTTAATATCAGAAGAATATTAAGGCACACATGCGGAGTAGTAGTTTCTTGAAAAATGCTGACACAAAGTTCTTTGCACCATGACTTCAAGTTCCATTTTAATGTACAAATCCACTTCTTTTTGTATTTATTTATTTTTGCATTTATGTCCCGCTCTTCCTCCAATGAGCCCAGAGCGGTGTACTACATACTTGAGTTTCTCCTCACAACAACCCTGTGAAGTAGGTTAGGCTGAGAGAGAAGTGACTGGCCCAGAGTCACCCAGCAAGTCTTATGGCTGAACGAGGATTTGAACTCGGGTCTCCCCGGTCCTAGTCCAGCACTCTAACCACTACACCACGCTGGCTCACTTCTGTTTTCTAAGCCATTGTTGTGTGTGGTGGTTGCATTCGAGTGTTTAGTTAACAGTTGTTTTAACAAAAACCTCCAGAATTTTTTTAAAAATGGGTCTTGTTGTCTCCATGAAGAAAGTAGTTTTTTCAAGTATCCCTTGACTGTGAGTTCTGCAGTAGGAATGGAGGGTGTTCTTGTGGGTGTTTCCTGTCAGTAAATAACAACTTGAAAATGGTACACTGTCTCTGGTATTCATTGGTGACAGGTTGTGATGGAGCATGGTGCTGCTGCTTTATCCCATGCAAGAAGTGTTCCTGCTGCACTATGTAAGGGGTTTTACTTTCAGCTTTGTTCCTGGTGTGGTTCCCCCCCCCCCACATCCAAAGGGTTGAGACTGCCCCGGTGTTTTAACAGGATACTCCCCCATTTGGTGGTGGGGGGCCATGCAAAGGGGTTAAGTGGCCGGGTTATGCAGTCTCCCACTTCCCCCCCACCCATGGATTGTGGTGGGGTTTCTGCCGCACACAAAGGGGGTAAACTTGCCTAGTATGTCAAATGCTTGCTTGTCAGTTGTGGGTGGGTTGGGGGACACTCCTGAGGGAGAAGCTGGGTGAGTTTTGTGACTTGATTGCCCATTGAGGGTGTGGGGCTGGCACCTTGTGAAGGAACAAACTTCAAAGGTGCTGTAACTGCCTGCTTCCCATGGGGTGTGGTTTATGCCCCAACCATGGTGGTGGTGGGGAGGACTGGGGAAGTGCTTCAACTGGTTAATCTCTCATTGTGGAAGGTGTGGCAGTATGCAGATCCAAAGGGGAGTAACTGGGTAATGGTTGAAACTGCTTGCTTCCCCATTGGGTGTGTTGAGGTAGAAGCATACAGAGGGCATAAACTTGCCAAGAGTTCCAAGTACTTGCTTCCCAATGGGGAGGGGATGCAGTTGTGACCCACATGGGGTGTGTGTTTTGCAGGATCCCTAAATACTTACTTACGCATTGGGGTGTGTGTGTCTCCGATAAAAAGGAGGTGGACTGGGTAACTGCTGCAACTGGGAGCTCCCCCATTGGGCTTGCTGACTGTATTTTCTTCCCCATCAAAAGGTGGGAAACTGGACAGTGTTGTGCCTGCCTACTTCCTGGGGTGGGGTGAGCAATCGACAGACACCACTAAAGGGGAGAGACTTGTAAACCATGGAGGCAGCCAGATGCTATGGTCTCTGTGTCCCTTTCTTCATAACGTGCTCCCTTAATGCACACCGTCTGCTCCAAAGTTGCAAGTGCATTGGCGGTCCAGTAGACAGCTTTCTGAAGGGAGGGACATTGGGCCCCCTTCCCATGGAGGGCACGCCATAGTGTTACGAGTGGAGTGCTGGCTAGACACTCCAACTGTGCTTTTGGCTTAGCATTGGGGGAATTAGCTTGGCTAGTGGGAGCAGTTTGGCTTCAGTATTGAATTTGTGCAAGTTCTGATAATTGGAAAAGATGAGGAGGCAGAAATGTAATACAACAGATCTATTTAGGATAAATGGGGATACAGGAAGGCAAAAGTTAGTTAGGCAAGGCAATAAAATCATATTAATAAATTAATAAAATTAACTTATAGTATTAACAAAAATGTCACTGAAGGTGATTTAGCTTAGGGTCCAAATTGCAGGTTAAGGCTTGCCTTAGAAAGTGCCTAAAGGCTGGAATAGAGAGAATAGAAAGGGGGCAAAAACTTGGATAAAACAATGAAGTTAATAGTTTCATGAACTGGTCAGTCTTGGGTATGACTTGCCGAACAAAAGGCAAGAGTGGCTTGTGGAAATGTTCATGTAGCTGGATTGATTATTTATTTGACTTATATACCACCCTTCCAAAAATGGCTCAGGGAGGTTGACTTAAGGCTTGTCTTGAGATGGAGATACCACCCCCGGTGCAAAGAAAGGTGTGTTAAATATTAATGGGCTGTCTCCATTCTGGTCATTGACAGCCTATTAAGCTATTGATGGTGGGTTGAGGATTTCTTGCTCTTATCTGAGTGCCATCAAATGTGCACGGAATTGGTTCAGAGGCCCTTCATGGTCCTCTGATCTAGTTCAAAGAACCAGTGGTTCCGCTGGTTTGAAGGTGGTGGGGGTCTCTTTAAGAGCAGGGGAGGGTGCACTTACCCCTCCCACTGCTTTCACCCCGCCGGCGTCCATGTTTTGCAAAGCCCATCGGAGTGGCAGTGTACCTCCCTCCTGCCCCATTGCCCTCATCTTCCGGATATGACCGGAAGTCGTCGGCATGCATCTGTTAACGATTTCCGGTCATATCCCGAAGACGAGGGCAACAGGGTGGCAGGGAGGTATGCTGCCGCTCCGATGGGCTTTGCAAAACATGGACACTGGCCGGGGGAAAGCGGTGGGAGGGGTAAGTGCACCTTCCCCTGCTCTTAAAGAGAGACCCCCGCTGCCTTAGAAACTCCCCGTTGTGGTTCCGTGTACATCTCTAGCCAGCAATGCTATCCTTCTTGCAAAAAGGGAGCGTTGTCTTCCCTTTTTGAATTAGATCTACTTGCTGGTGGGTTGCTCCTCGTGTCCTCTGTGGGGACACAGTTTCATCCAGTCTGCTATTCGAGGTACTCACAGGGCACACATGGCTGCCCACCCACTTCACCATGGCAGGGGAAGTGCCTGGCAGGTGACCTGTGCACTTAAAAATCTTTGAAGTGGTGATGGACAACATCCACTTCCTTTTTGCCTAATGAAGAAGATTTGAGCAGTGTTGGGCAGAGCACCCAGCATGACAGTACACACCACCATGGAAATGGTCCTGAAAAGCATGAGGGAAGAAGCCGCAAAAGCCTTTTGCTGTAAAACTGAGGGCTGAGACCTTCGTTTCCACACACCCCATTGTGGTCAGCAGCATTGCAGTCAAACCTATGATACTTGGAGACCAGGTATACATTCTTCAGAAGTGATTCATTACCCCCTACTGTGCATCTTGGAGTGCCATGGAAAGGAACTTCAACTCCTGCCACAGCAGTATAAGAATGGTCTTGGAGTGGGCTTTTGGGAGCCTGAAGTCTGATAGGAGTTCCCTCCACACCCTGTTGGATGTGGAGGAGGAGCTGATTCCAGAGGTCATAGTGGCCTGCTGCATCGTTCACAACATCTGTGGGTTGAGGGGAGACATCCTGCTGCCGGACCATCCAGATCTGCCAGCTCCTCAGGCAAACGAGAGCAGCAGTGGCCAGATGGAGGAGCAAGATGGGGAGCAGCACCCATCTCTCTTCTGGCAGAGAGGAGTCAGAGAAGTGTGGGCAGTAAGAGCAGCTTTCTCAAGATACGACTGGGAGCATCTTTCACTGTCCCAATAGCAAGGCAGACAGGTGCATGGTGATGAAAGAGCACACCACTTTTAAAGCACAAGAAACTTGGATGCTGCCCCCATGCACAGTGGAACTTCTGTCAAAGATACATCAGGAATACACCTGCAGTAACCCCACATGTGGCAACCTTCTTAAGTCAAAGAGAGAACATTTCACCCTACAAATTTGATGTCTGCTTCCATCAATCGAACCTGTTCATTAACAGCAGGTCTTGTGTGGTGGGAGGCTAGGAAGTCAGATGTTCTATGGTGGTACTCCTGTGTTGAAATGTGAAAGGCAAAGGTTCTAAGAGGTTTTGAAGGGCAAAGTCTGACTTGCTCTGAAGAAGGGGGTGGATGGTGCACTTAGTGCCAGAAGTAATTGAGGCTTGGATTGGGTGAGCAAACTGCAACATACTCCTTGGTGTATTGCCTGGCATGCGGGACCTCTACTTAGAATTCTTATTGAAAATGGTGTGACAGCTTCGTTAAAGAAGAGGCACATGACAAAAGGAATCCTTTAATTTACCTAACACCCGATTTACCACAGCTGCTCAAGAAGCCATTTATTTACAGGTGTTCCATGTACTGTCTGATTGGGCAGCACTACATGAGGTGCATGGCTGAACATTATCTGCAGTTTTAAAGTGGATGTAGACAGCAGTGTTCCCAATAATTATTTGTATCTGTGTGCATTATGAGCATGTTTCTGGGCAACAGTTCCAAGGCAGTGTGTGTGTGCTCATGCATTCGGAATGCGGCTGTCCTTATTCAACCAATTCAAGATATAAACTTCACTGTGCGCACATCAAGAAGATAGTGGGTGTACCCACATTTGAGAGGGAACACTGCTGCACAGGTAACAAATGACTGCTTTAGCTGCCACAAATTGCAAGTGCAAATTGGTTTTAAAGCAGTCTAAATCTATAGCCTGGCCCCTTTCTTAGGAAGTATCCAAAACTGCTACTGAAGTACGTGTTCCTGCAAAGGAAAATCAGCGATGAATTGGATAACACAAATCTGGAGTGGTGCGTGCAGTAATCTTTTCTCTCCCTAACAAACCCTTTGTCCTATTGTCAATTTAAAATAGAATGGGTGCTTGTGTGGAAGTAAGTCCTCAACAGGCAGGGATGGTATCACCAGGTGCAGCAGTGTGGTGTTCCCATTAAGGAGTGTTCATGTGTGCATGCAATATATTTTAAAATGTCATTAGTTAATTTAGTTAGTTAATTTAGTTTGCTAAATTAGTTTAATTAAAACTTATTAATTAGTTAATTTTAGATTGCACTCAGGAAGACCGCATTCTGAATTAACATATGCACATATCATCCTGATACTGACGCTCAGAGCATAACTCAATCTGTGCACACTTGAAAATATGTAGAGGGAACGCTTGTGCAGTCTGTCTTTAACTATTAAAGTGGGAAGAGGGGGCCCCAATCCTCTCTTCCCAGGGGAGGGAGGAAGAGGGCCCCAAGTCCCTTCCTCTTCAACTGGGGAAGATGGCTTCTTTCTCCAGAGAGGTTAAAAGAGGACTTCCACAAGGGGAATGCAGGGATCGTCAAAGCCAGCAATGAAAAGTCATTTAAGTTGAACATGGCAAGCAAATTCCACCTAGGGGAGTGAACACTTGCTGTCTGTAGGCTCCCATACAAGGGCAGGGTATGAGTGTGCACTGCAGTAATTACCAATGGGAATCTCCATGACAGCCCTTTTAAATGCAGCATTCGTAAACTACATGCACAAATCTCCCCTCCTCTTTAGATTTGGATGCATAAGGATGCCCTGAGCTATTTTGTAAGGGCGGTCTAAAAAACAAGCAAGCAAACAAACAAACAAATAATAAAATGCAGGTCATTCCTACTGACCAAAGGTGGCAGTCACATGGCTTCACCAGGTGCTACCTTTTCAGGTACCAGTTGCCAGAAACACCAGCTGCAATTGATTTGCATGAGATCCCCTACGCCGTGCTCTGGGAGCAGCTGTGCGGATATGACATGGCATCAATTTTTTTGGAGGACTGTTCCTTCTTCTACCCATCCAGCCATCACCCCCTAACTCCAGTTTCTCAATTTCTGTTCTGCATCTCTCTCTCAAGACCCTATGTCTTCTGGAAGTGCCCCTTGTCATCTTGGGGTATAAATAATTGTGCTTGTACATGACGA
Source organism: Hemicordylus capensis (assembly GCF_027244095.1). NCBI lineage: Eukaryota > Metazoa > Chordata > Lepidosauria > Squamata > Cordylidae > Hemicordylus > Hemicordylus capensis. The sequence continues at coordinate 32,522,247 of NC_069660.1, read as the reverse complement.
CTGTCGCTTGAGAGTTCTTGCAAAGGCAGTGGTGCAAGTGGTGTGAGGAAAGGATTAAAATGTCTTCACCCTGCCGAAGGCTGGTGAACAATGCTGATGAGCCACGATCACACTTAGCACACCCCCTCTAACATAGGATTAAATGGTTGCCACTTTTACTGAGGTGCTGCTGCCTTGTCCACAGTCTGGCGACTTGAGTGGAACGGAGCTTGCTGGGATGCAGCCTGGGTGGTCTAGGAAGAGGGAGGAATTCCTCTGTCCAGAAGCTGGAGGTTGCCAAACCACAGTTGATCAGTGAGCTGCGACTTGATTCCTGGCTTCATAGACTAACCACAGCTTCATATACCTGAGGTTTGACCCTACACCCAAACACATATTGGCTCTCCTTGATCATGCTGAGAGAATATCATGAATTGTGTGTAAAGTTGCTCCGTTGTGCGATTTAAATAAATCTTAGTTGATTGAATAAATCAGTCCGCATGATCTTCCATACAGGAGGGAAATGACTCTGTTGGAGGTGGAGCATACTTCCTTTCTTCTTGGATGATGCACAAATGTCATGGCAGATATCATCTTAGAAGAGGCATTTCCCATTTCTCTTGAATATAGGGAGAATGCTTCAAGACAGTGTTTGCCACCTTAGTTTTTAGAAGTATTTGTAATTAGCTAAGTCATAAGCATATTTGTCAGGGAGCAAGTCACACTGATTGTGCTGTTAATGTTGCAGCCCGACTTAATACTATTTTGAGGGCTGTCTTCTACAATGGAATTATTTTGCTCAGGATCTGGCATCAAGCCAACTCTTCTCCATAGGCTGTTCTAAATCTATTTCTGGACTACTGCAGAACAAAATATTTTAGGATTGAAATTGGACTTTGGAAGGTCTTCTGGTGCAACCCACTGCTTAGTACAGGAATCTGTTAGAGCAGGGGTAGGAAACCTTGGGTCTATAGCGGTTGCTGAACTATAACTCCCATCACCCCCAGGCATAATTTATTGTGGCATAATTTATTTCAGCAACAGCTGGAAAGTCAAGAGTTGCCTATCCCTGGCAGATGGTCATGTTTCAAATCCTGTAGAGCAGGGTTCCTAATTTGGGGTCCCCAGATGTTGGACTGCAACTTCCATGATCCCTAGCCACAATAGCCTTTGGAAGATGGGAGTTGCAGTCCAGCATCATCTGGGGACCCAAGTTTGAAAACCTCTGCTGTAAAGGAAGGAAGTCCACAGTTGTGCAAGGCATGTTCTACTGTTGAACAACATTGGCTACCTTGTAATTTTAACCCACTGGTTCTAGTCCTGCCCTCAGGAGTGACAGAGAATACGTCTACTCCTTCTGTGTGACAGCCTTTCACATATATGAAGACTGCTATCCTATCTCCCCATCATCTTCTCTTCTCCTGGTTAACATACCCAGCTTCTTCAACTATTCCTCATAAGTCTTGATTTTTAGACCCCTAGGTACATAGGAAGCTGCCCTTGGTCCATCAGACCATTGGTCCATCTAGTCTGGTATTGTCTACTCTGACTGGCAGCAGTTCTCCAGATTTATTTATTTATTTATTTATTTATTTATTTATTTATTTACACACACAGACAGGTGTTATTGACTGGTTTGTTTTATCCAGACATCGAGTCCTTCCCAAGGACCTAGGATGGCTGAATTTTATTGTCAATGTTGTTGCTGCTGTTATAGATATCATCGTAGAATATAGGCTGTTCCCAGTAAAGTTGCTTTTTGTAATTTGCTGATGGTGATTTCTGTGGCCCCTATGGCGTTGAGGTGCTCGTCAAGGTCTTTTGGAACTGCACCCAGGGTGCCACCTACCACTGGGGAGGGTGCCAATTACCACTAATCATCATCATCATCATCATCATCTTTCAATTTACTAGCATCTGATCTAAGCCTGGAGATTTTATTTTCTAATCTCATCTTCCATTTAGGTGATGTACTACTTTCTTTTTTGACAGGTCCTTTGATCTTATATCTGAGCAATTGTGTTGTTATTGTTGCTGCACTGTACATTAGTTGGTTTGTTTCTTGCAAATTATTGGTTGTTATTTCTGCAAGTGCAGCACTGACATCTTTTAATACCTGATCAAGTTGTTTTTTGGCAACTGTTTTTTTAGAGCTGGAAGTCGAACCCTGGTGGTTGTTTTTTAGAGCTGGAAGTCGAACCCTGGTGGTTCATGTGCTCAGTTATTTTTTGCTTTAGTTCTTGTTGCTTTTCTGTTAAACGGCATTTGGGTTTTTGAGGTGAAGGCAAAGGGGAGGTTGCCTGGTTTTGATTTTGAAACAGTTCAGCAACGGTGGCATCCTCTATTTCTAACACCTCCTCCATCTGCGCCTGAGCAACTGCTTCGGTTGGTGGTAATTCTTCTTCCATGTCTTGAGCCTGTGTTGCTCTTTTCAGTTCTTCCAGCTCAACTCCTGTGAATACTTTATTTCTTATTATGAATCTTCTCTGGTCTGCTAGCCTTTGTTCTGTTATTTCTGTATCTGGATGCTTCTCTTTCCAAATTTGGTACATTCTTTTTAAATAACCTCTTCTAATTGGACTAGACTTGTAATAGCAGATCATTATTTCCTTGTTGGCATTTTTTGTATATTTTTTTCGGTTAAGCGACGTTTCTTCCAGTAATCTTGCAGTCTTCAGCCCTGGTTGCTCAACTGAAGATCCTGAGTCCTGTTGCCCACTTGCCACAAGATGTCCAGGGACTATAGCACCTGGCGCGGTCCTTGTTGACCCGGGCGACGACCGATCCGGTATAGATTTATTAAAGTTACGTCTCACCATATTGTTGATGGGGGAGGCACTCTTTGTCTGGCTCCTCTGGTGAGACCTGTCCAGTATGGTTGGACCTCTGGCATAGCTCTCACCTTCCTCAGAGCACACAAGCCCCACAACCACGCCAAGGTAGTGCCTCACTGGGGACAGAATAGAAGAAAAAGAAATAGAAAAAATCACCAAATACAAAGATCTACAAATTGAAATTGAAAGGCTGTAGCAGAAAAAGACCAAAATAATCCCAGTGGTAATTGGCGCCCTGGGTGCAGTTCCAAAAGACCTTGAAGAGCACCTCAACACCATAGGGGCCACAGAAATCACCATCAGCCAATTACAAAAAGCAGCTTTACTGGGAACAGCCTATATTCTGCGACGATATCTATAACAATTGACAATAAAATTCTGGCATCCCAGGTCCTTGGGAAGGACTCGATGTCTGGATAAAACAAACCAGTCAATAACACCTGTCTGACTGTGTAAACAAGAAATAATTAATAATATACTAATAATAATTTTTATTTTATTTTATTTTTACATTTTATATCCCGCTCTTCCTCCGACGAGCCCAGAGCGGTGTAATACATACTTAGGTTTCTCCTCACAATGACCCTGTGAAGTAAGTTAGGCTGAGAGAGAAGTGACTGGCCCAGAGTCACCCAGCTAGTATCAAGGCTGAATGGAGATTTGAACTCGGGTCTCCCCGGCCCTAGTCCAGCACTCTAACCACTACACCATCCTGGTAGTGTTTCCCAACTCTACCTGGAGACTCAAGAGCTTGAACCTGGGGTCTTCTGCATGGAAAGCAAATATGCTACCACTGAACTTTGCCCCCTCATCATCTTTATTCTTCTACTCTGCACTCATATAGGAATGCTGAATCAAAGGAGGACTACTATATATCTCTAATGATTTAGGGAATGAAAGAGCAGTCCGCAGGCACAATTCCTTTTGTGACTTTTATCTAGGGCTATTAGTCTGTTAAACATGAGTAAACTTAAGTTAATTGATCGAATCCACATGCATTTCCATGGAACGGAAACAATAGTAGTTGTTTGTGGTCTGTGCAGACAAATCTGTGCAAACGGTGCCAGTATAGAAGGTTGTTTGGACTCTTCTAGAGTTTAGCCTTGAGTTCTGGTTTGAATTATACCTCCATATGGAGTGATTTTTCATGTCTTAAATAGACATGGCTCATGCTTCCTTCCTTGGTGGTTCTTCATTATGGCAGTAGCATTGAAAAGAACCTTTCTTTGGTTTGCTGTTTTGCTACTGAGTTAGTTTTCAGTTGGCTTCAAACTTGACTCCAATTTTGTCTGTCCTTTCTTCTTTACCTCTTCCATTACTTTTTTCTTTTTGTTTGCATTTTTATTTCTAACTCCCCACCATTTTCTGTAGCTGTGGCAAAGGACCTATGGCTCTGAAGATTTGCTACAAAAAGTGCAGATCTTGCAGGAGCAAGCTTCCTATAGCAGACAGTCACAGCCACCGCTGCCTTTGTTTAGAACAACATAGAGTGGATTCCTCACCAAACAAGTGAGGTACAATAGGCTTTCCAGACTCAACACCATTGTTTTGGTGAGTGTGTTTCAGGCATTTGATACCTTGGTCCATGCGCTTAATTGGAACTATCAGACCAGATCAAATATACATTTTTAATAATTGTCCATAGAGCTTCAATATTAAGATTGCAAACCAATATGTAGTCTCATAGGGTCCATAGAAGGTTAAAACACAAGGAAAGATCAGTAATTAGGAGGTTGAACACTGATTATACATCTTACACTTAAGCACATTTAAAATGGTCAGTATCTTCTATCAGTTGAATATCAAGTATTATTTGTGACTCTTAACAGCTAAATATTCAAATGACTTGGGTCTTTGGATTATTCAGCAGCCACCCCTATGGTGTTGCTGCAACTTGTAGACTTCGGAGTTCTTCTGCCCTCCAGCCCTGTAATAGTATGTCCACTTCGTGCTGACTTCAGGCCCAGTTCTCTAATCAACATTGCTCTCCATGCTGGCCTTCATGTTTGCTCCACCAGCTGCTTCACCATGACCAGATGACCCCTTTTTAAGGCTATGAAAAGCACAGGTCTGCTTTTTGGGTCTCCTTGGGGGCCAAGAAAAAACACAAGAAGCTTCCTCATCTCTGCTACCTATTCTGTTTAGGTTGCAACTACTTCTGCTTCCATTCCTGGACCTCTCAGAATCTCCATTCAAAATCCAGTGTTGCGAATTAGGTTATGACTATCTACTGCCACACCAACCAGATTGGAGCTCATAATCTCCCTATTCCACATTGTGCATGTGAGCATCTTCTGCTTTTGCCATCCAGCAATAGGCTCAAAGGGACCTTACCATCCCATCATTTGACCTTTTCGGCACACATGTTGTCATGCAGTGCAGGCCATCTTGCAGCTGAGCAGGATGTGATCCCTTTTCCCTCAATGATGCTTTCCTGTGGCATTGGGGCTGAGGCCATCTTCCAGCTTCTCCCCCCGAACCCCCTATTTCCCAACTCCCTCAAGTTCCCTATAAGATACTGAATTATAAAGCAGATATCATCTTAATTGTGCCGTGGTGGCTCCATCAGCTCTGGTTCACCATACTGCTCCACCTCTCCAAAGGCCAATACAATACCCTACCTGATGTTCCACAGTTGTTCTTCAGGAATGTCAGTCAAGTTTTGCATCCTTACAGTCTCAATCCACCTCATTGTGTGGAGGATCTTTCCTTGGTCAGTCAACTGGCTTACCTTCAACGGGTTCTCCTGGTATCAAGGAAACCTTCCACCCAATGGTCATATGCCCACAAATAGTATCAATTCTCTATCTTTGCAGCTGCCCTAGTACCTTTCACCTCCTCCTATGTATTCTCTCAAGAACTCAGGGCTAAATAAGCACTTTTAGAATCCACCTGTCTGCCATTTTGGGGTTCCATCAGCTTCTGCCATAGCGCTCCCTGCTTTTCTCCCTATCACCAATGCTCCTTTTAAGGGCTTTACTCATCTCCACCTGCTGGTCCTAAAGGTAGTCCCCTCCTGGAATTTTCCTCTTGCTCACCCAGTTTATGACAAATTCCTTTGAACTGCTGGCTTCCTGCAATCAATGCCATCAGTCACTCAATGCATCCTTTTTCTTTGCTATCATCTCAGCATTTTAGGGTGTTCAGAACCCTATGATACATCCCTCCCTTCCTTCTGTTCCATTGGGATGAAGTCATCTTCCAACCCAGTCATTTCCATCTTCTATGTAACAAGATATCTGTATATATCCCATCAGACTCTGGATGGAGAACTAGTACTTTACTCACTGGATGTTTATCAGGCTTTGTTCTTCTCAGGACAGTCCTCTTTTAACAGATGCTGTCACTTTTCCTCTGGACCCCACAAAGGGCATAGTGTTTCTGCACAGCATCTTTCATGATGGACTTCATTCACCAACCAGAATGCTTATCAGCTTGCCCATTACTGACGTCCAACTGAGCTCAATCCACTTGGACAGAGGTAGCCTCTACAGCATTTGGCAAGGAACATCTCAGTTCTGTAGCTCTGAGCTCCCAACTAGGCTCAGCCCTCTACTTTTGTTCAATACTATGCTCACTGTTCTGATGTTGCCTCTGACAGGACTTTTCTTCACTCCTTAATTACCTGCTACTGCTGCATCTTTCTAGGTAAGATGACTTGTTACTATCCCATGGGTGTGAATGTGCAGAGAATGCACAGCAAAGAATAGGTTGCTTACCTGTAAGTGATATTCTTCAAGTAGTCATTTGTGCTGTCTGTCACACAACCCTTGTTCTTCCTGCTGCAGCAAACAACTTTCTTTTCTGTTTTTCCTTCTGTGCATTTCTCTGTGGTGGTCTTTGAGCTGAGGGAAGAGGTATGAGTCACGCCTATTTAGACATGTGCTAACTCTCCATGGGGGCATGACTCATGCCAAAACTCTTGAGACTAATCTCTTCAAGGTTTCAGATGAGGTTCTGTTCAAGCATGGTTTCCACAGATGTGACTGCAAAGGTGATCACTTGAATGTCAATTGTAGGTAAGCAATTGGTTCTTCAAAAGATAAAAGTATTAATCCTTTGTTTTAAGGTGACTAGTACATGTGTCACAGCAGGTACCATCTTAAAAAGAAGCTATGTCTCTGAGATGATGCCTGGCCCCCCTCCCAGTGTGTTTTGTAAGTACTCATAATAAAAATAGTTTAAATAGATGCCTGGTTAGCTGATCACTGCATAACTACTTTTAAAAGCATGAAAGTGCACGGACGAAGTTACCCATTACTTGTAGTGGCCGTTAGTTATGTTCCCTTAACAAAAAAATTATTTGAATAAAGTGGAGTGGATTTTAAGTTCAATTGACTATTTAAAAAGCAAATCTGCTACCTGTAATGTTTGCAATGTATATTAAAGCTTCAGCAGAGCTATGGAATAGCAGTGGTATTGTATCTAGCAACATGATGCACCAGGTTGGTGTGTGTTGCAAAGGATGAGACACTTTTGTGATAGTGTTGCTATGGTAACTACCTTCTGAGAGCTGCCTCAAGGTCACTCATCAGCCATAGCCCAGAGTGCTTGGATTTTAAGCAAAATATCAATGCCTAACAGTACAGTAATGTCTGCGTTTCATTCATACTGTTGCACGAAATATTTTGAGAAATAAAAATAAATGCACAATATTTACAAATCATTTCATTTTAAATGACATTATAGGTAAAAATTATATCTTACACATTATTCTAAAGTCTAACAATTCCAGAAGTGTGTGTGTGTTTCAGAATCTTCAAATTTTAAAAACAAAAGGCATGTCAGTAGTAACCTACACCAAGCTTGTATATTTGGCTTCAAAACACCATGAGTAGCATCCCAGACAAAATTAGTCATAATCAAATCCCTTTGAGTTGTTCATTATATTATCCTAAGTCTGAATAGGATGGGTGATTAAAAATATGTACATACGTTTGAACTACAGTATTTAGTTATCCTACCATCTTTTACTTTGCCTTTTAAAAAGTAGGTTTTCATAGATAGGGCATACTGCTCTCCATTCCCATACCATGAGACAAATGGCCAAAGTTTACTTTAGGTGAACTTTTGTGTGTGTGAATCATTTTGAGGATACTTATATTCCTTAAATCGTTGGATGATGTCCTGATGTAACATCTCTGTGCTAATGCAGACCATCAAGGGCATATAGGAAGCAGAGATGCTTCCAACATAGCACTAAAAGATGGTTTGGCATGAATAAGAATAAGCCTTCAAAGGGACTTTGTGCTCATACACTTGCCCCTCTTTCCCTTGTGTATGCGGATTCTCTTCCTCCTTTCAGGGCTTCAGGGAAATCATAGCTTACTATTTTGTCCAAACTGGCAAACTATGGTTTGTTCTTGCTCTGCAAACCAGGTTTGGAATGGAAACCACAATTTGATATACCTCTTTCACATTTTGTCACCTTAAGTGGCATAGCGGGGAAACAAGCGGAAGGTTGCCAGTTCAAATCCCCGCTGGTGCTATATTGGGCAGCAGCGATATAGGAAGATGCTGAAAGGCATCATCTCATACTGGGCAGGAGGAGGCAATGGTAAACCCCACCTATATTCTACCAAAAAACCCCACAGGGCCCTGTGGGTGCCAGGAGTCAAAATTGACTTGACAGCACACTTTACCTTTTACCTTTACCTTCCACATTTTACTCATTTTTGATGCAGGAATTTTGGGTGTAACACAAGTGTTTTCTGTATCAATTGTAACATGCAATTGTCCTAAATTACGTAACAGTCTCTAGGCAAAAGATTGGCTGAGTTTTGAATGTTGTAATTTTTTTCTCTGACTGTGGAGAAGGTATGCATCCATTTTAACTTGCTCAAGTCCTCAACCTGTTTTATGCACAATTTCCAGTGTATTCTCAATGCTGTTAATGCATCCATTTTAATTGGCAAAGCATGACTCTCATGGAAAGACTCTTTGTACTACTAGGTATCTGTATTTTATAGGCTTCAATTTCATTTTCATACAGTAGTTACATAAGAACTAAAGAAAAACAAGACCCAAGGCCTATCTAGTCCAGCATCCTGTTTCACACAGAGGCCCACCAGATGCCTCAGGGAAGCCCACACGCGGGAGATTCAGGCATGCCTTCTCTCCTGCTTCTGCTCCCCTCTGTCTGGTATTTAGAGGCATCCTGCCTCTGAGCCTGGAGGCAGCCTATAGCCATCAAATCAAGACTAGCCATTGATAGACCTGTCCACTGTTTTCTCTAAGGTGCTCACATGCACACAAACCCCCAGGCCCTCATGCAGCAGTTGCTGGCAGGCGCGCAGTCTCTGCTGCACCCGCCTCCCAACTGCCCGGTACCCCGTTTCCCCTTCTCCCTGGCCAGGCCTGCCACCTGCTTCCCTTCCTCTATCCCCTGGCTGGGCTTCTTCCTCCAGTTCTGGCTGCTGATCTCGTGAGACTTCCGCCGAGATCTGCACATGGAGCTGGGGGAGGATGGGAGGCAGTGGTGAGTAGTGGCATCTCTCCCCCACCGCCGGGAGCCCCCCGCAACTGCCCAGAAAGACCGACCAGATGTCGAGTGCCACCATAGTCACAGGGGGAGATAAAATTTTTTTTGCACATTAATTATTTCCTTGTGTGAGTGAGTGCAAACCCACATGGGGAAAGAAAAATGCTAACTCATTCCTTCAGTGTTTTGCTCAAAAAAGGCTGTTCCTTTAAAACTTAACTGTTTCTTGGTAGTTTTGCTGCCATCATGCCCACTTTTTAACAGAGTACCTCCCTGGTGTGGGCGAAATTCCAGGTAAACACTCCTTCTTTTACCAATGGGAAAAAATGCAACTCCTCCACATGCAGCTTCCACGTGTTGGGAGAACGTGGTAGGTTGCAGAACATTTAACATTGAGGCATGTTCACACCAGAGTGAACCCCCTTTTTCCTAAGTTAAATATCTACTCAGAGGCAGGTAAAATAAAAAAACAAAAACAAAAAAAGAGGAAAAAACTGTATTGAAAATACTACAGACTGCTTCAGTCTGAGGCTTTCTCAGCATTTAGTTACAGGTAACAGAAACACTCAGTACTTGCAGGACATTGCAATTGGTAACAAAAAGCATAGTAAAATATATAACACCTATGTGCCACAATAGAACATCATCCTAAATAATTTTTTAAAAGGTTTTGTAAATTGTGGACGCTGCAAGTCATTTAATGGTACTAGAGAAAGACATGCTCCCCATCTTCTCTCATTGCCCTCCTTGCTCCTTCTGAGAACAAAGACCCCTTTCACTTTCTGCTGCCTGGCCCTCTAGGGCCCAGTCACCATGTGCTGAGTGGCTGATCTTGAGAGGTCACTGCCTTTCAGTCAGGACAGGGCTCACTTCCGATTCACTCTTTACAGGAAAGGAAAGGCTGTTACTGCCCGATCGCTACTCTGTGTGTGTGTGTGTGTGTGTGTGTGTGTGTGTGTGTGAGAGAGAGAGAGAGAGAGAGTTGTGTGCGCACACTACCTTGATACTGTCACTCAGAACAAAACGCTTTCCGCTCACTGATGATAAAAAAACAGAGTGAACACTGGACCTGTCCTCAATGAATTTGTCTTAGGCCATTTTAAAGCAAACTAAGCTGGTGGCTATCGCCACATCTCATGGCAGAGAATTATATAGATTATATGTGCTGTGTGAAAATGTACTTACTTTTGTCCGTCCTAAATTTCCTTGCAATGAGTTTCCTGGGGTGACATCTAGTTCTAGTGTTGTATGTGAGGGAGAAAATTTCTCTCTCTCCACACCATACATAATTTTATAGACTCTATCATGTCTCCCCTTAGTCGTCGTATTCCCCCTCTAAGCTAAAAAGCCCCAGGTGAGTCTTGATTCATAAGGAAAGTCCTCTAGGCCCCTGATCATCTTGGTTGCCCTCTTGTGCATCTTTTCCAGTTCTACAATGTCCCTTTTGAGTGCTGTATACAGTACTCCAAATGGGGCTGCAGCATAGATTTGTATAAGGGATTATAATATTAGCAGTCTTATTTTCAATCTCCTTTCTAATGATCCTGAGAATAGAATTTGCTTTCTTTATAGATGCCACCCACTGAGTCAATACTTTCAATGAGATGTTGTCCTCTGCAATCCCAAGATCCCTCTCCTTGTCAGTCACCAAAAGCTCAGACTCCATAAGTGTGGGGTGTATATATAAAGTTGCTGGGTTTTTTGCCCCAATGTGCATCACCTTACACTTACTTAACATTGAGCCACATTTGCCATTCTGTAGTCCGCTCACTCATTTTGGAGCAATCAAGTATCTCAGTCACTTGAGATTCAAAAATAGGGCCAGCATTAAACAGTGTTTAATCTTTGGTAGAACGAGGCTGGGGGGAGGATTTATTTTTTTCAAAAGTAATACTGAATTACCACTTGTAAGTAGTAATGGCATGATCAGTGACAAACTTCTGCTCACCTTGTGTCTATTCTACTTAGAATGACAGAAGCACAATATGTACAAATATGTACAAAGAGTTTAATACTGACAACACTGGGTAGCTGCTAGTTATAGACACACATCAGAATAATGCTGCTAGTTGTGTTGACTTCCTTTTCATGGCCTAATGGTGTTTGCTACTCTTCCAGTAGCTTACAATCTACTCCCCACCCCCCAACTCCATTGTGGGGTTATGTCTTTCTGTGATTGCATTAGAAGGGACTGAAGCTCTGTAGTAGAGCACATGCTTTGTTTGCAGAAGTTTCCATATTCAGTCTCGGAATCTCTGGTTAAATGTAGCATGTGATGAGGTGAGACCCTGGAGTAGATGTCAATAAGAGTAGATGGACCAATGGTTTGACTTGGTAGAAAGTGCCTCATTCTCATTAGTACATATAATATGAAGTTTGCAACTAGATGCTTCCATCGTTAAGATCAATAAAGCACTCTTTGATTATTAAATTATTGCTATTGGTCATGATCACTATGTGCATCAAATCACTTCTTTTAGTAATTGTCTAAAATGAGAGCAGTAGTGAATGGATAAAATGCAATCTGTATTGTGCCTATTAGTTACACAGGGTTCCTTTATACATTGAGCCACTTCAGGCAGTAATTTGAAACCATGGTTTCCCACTATGTAAATGTGGCTTCTAATCCTCTGGAGCTTGTGTGCTCTCTCTCCTCCTTGGCATGTGCTCATCAGCATCCTGCTTTTATTTAAACCATGGTTCTGCAACTTCTGCAAAGCTGAGAACTGGAGAGGAGAGCTGGTCTTGTGGTAGCAAGCATGACTTGTCCCCTTAGCTAAGCAGGGTCCACCCTGGTTGCTTATGAAAGGGAGACTAAAAGTGTGAGCACTATAAGATATTCCCCTTAGGTCATAGATCCGCTCTGGGGAAAGCATCTAGGTTCCAAGTTCTCTCTCTGGCATCTCCAAGATAGGGCTGAGAGAGATTCCTGCCTGCAACCTTGGAGAAGCCGCTGCCAGTTTGTGAAGACAATACTGAGCTAGATAGACCAATGGTCTGACACAGTATATGGCAAGTTCCTATGTTCTTAATTGTGGCTTCATTCTAGTTTTCAAGCCAGGATGTGAGAGGCTAAAGTTGGTTTCACACCTTGGTTTGGAAATCTGACTTAAACCACAGTTCCCAGCTTCACATGAACTATGGGACTGTGGCTTTAAATAAACCAAGATGTTGATGTCATGGCTCCATGATGGAGCTGAGAGGAGGGAATGCTCGAGATGCTTAGAAGTCTTTTCATGTCGCAGGAAACCATGATCTCCTGTTATGTGTGAACAACTCCATTAAGTGTTTTTTGTATTGGTATGGCACATATTTTTTTAAAAGTTCAACTAAAAAAAAACATGCTTAGTATGGGTTCACTGTGGTGGGAACTCCTGATTTCTGGTAGCTCCCAGCAATATGCACTCATTTGGTAAGAGTGTTCCTTTAGCATAATGTATGACACAGCCCTCAATGAAACTCTGTTTTCTATCTGTATTTATGTCTAGTACTTTTGCTTCCTGGGCTAACCACCTTTGTATAGGCTGCAGTTTGGAGCACCTTAAGTGACACACTATTGCTGTTTATGTCTATGTATACACACTTTACATTGTAGCTGTGGGCTAATTTAAATGTTCAGCAGCTGGAGGTCAAGCTATATTTCATGTTTAATTCATCATTGGACTTAGGTTTGCTAGATTTTGGCACCAATAGGAGCTTTTCTCCTGAGACTAATATCAACTGCAGGGGTAGGACCCAGATTGAGACTCTGATGGGGGCAAAATTAAAATCTCCCTTTCTTCCACTCTGTGATCGACATTGGGGCCCCCACGTTGCTGTTATCTAAAGAAAAACAAATGCCATCAGGGCTGATTAAATTAAACATTGTGTGTAGTTTCGACCTAAAATAGTATGACCTTCTCACTCGATTGTAAACTGAAGTAGTATACATGACGGTCACTTAACATGAAGCATGCATCTCAGTGTAAAAAATAGCTCATATCAAATCTTGCCGTCTGTTAAAGATGTATAATCTAGGCATCTCTCTAGGACAGTCGGCATTAATGTGAAAATTAATTAATTATTTTTTTTGGCAAGTGCCTTCAGACAAGCAAGTCTTCATGAGGTGGCGCAGTTACGTAGGAGGGCTATATACAGCTTCAGCAACTAAATGTTTAAATTGGTGTTCTAAGCATGAGCATATGGAGTCTGCAGAATCACTTGGGGGCTGGAGGCATGATAATTAGTCTTCAGTTCGTTGGATCTCCCATTCCAGTTTAAGGATTAGTTTATTTTTGTGACTGCAGCAGATATGTACTCATATACCTCCTTGTTTCCAGTCTGGATCAGTGTTCTCTCTACTTTTTTTCTTTCTGTGTGTGGAATGAACTTTGTTCTGAGCGGCAGTATCAAGACAGTATGTGTGGACATGCGTCCAGAATGGGGCCTTTCTGATTCAACCAGAGCGGGGTCTAAAATTAACAGAGAGGACATAAAAAAACTTTTGAGTGCGTGCACATGCGCACACCTTAGAGGGGACACTGGTCTGGATTAGTTTTATTCTTCTGGTTGATTAGTGTTTTGTAATGTTTCAGCTTCTTCATAGAGATGCTGTACAAATGCTGAGAAGAATACATTTCCAAGCAAGTACTCAAACTAACAATGAAGTTGGAACATACCTAATGATCTGTGTCTGTTGAAGTCAATTGAACACATCTAGTTTAAGTGTAAGAACAGCTATTTGGTTTTTCAAACCCCTAAATGTGTTAAAACCTCATCCATGTTGAGCCATACTCCTTTTATTTTTACCTGAAATATGATTACTGTATTATGTATGGGGGTACTAAAGAACTAAAACACACAAAAAATCCCTCTTTGTAGTGTTCCTTGGCATTTTCCCTTCATTGTCTATTGCTAGAGGAGACTTCAGATTTGAGTTTTCGGTTGGGGGGGGGGTCCCAAATAGAGCCTGTGGACTGATCGGTGAGCCATGAGGCGATTTTAGAAGAATCACCAGGCTGTTGTGATTGGTAACTAGAAGCATTGTGTTTGGGAATACAAGAGTTTGCAGTGATATTGATTGCTGAGTCTCTGTAGTGAAATTCTGGTGTGAGGCTTTTTACTATTGTAAATATGGCTTCTGTGGAAATGTATTTTATAATGTTATGAAATCCTAAGCAGTAGAAGAGTGTTGGAATGACCCAGTGGGAAGAACACAGTGCAAGGAGCTTGGCCAGTTGAACTTCTCATATGCCTTTCAGTCCTCTTTCAGTTATTATAATGTGTGTTGTCACCTGTCACACAGGTGATACTAAATATATTGTTGTCATTATGAGGTGTACAAATAGCTCTTGATACAGTGAAATAAAAAATTAAGGGGAAATTTGATTTTAACAATGGAGGGAAAGCCTTGATTGATTTTCTTTGAGCATTTATATTTGTAAATGTTGTTCAATTTGTAGACCTCATTTGTATGGAGTTAAAATAGCAGAGAATAAAAAAGTCTTTCTCTGTGTGTCTGCTTTCACCAGTTCCATAAAAATGAACAAAATTGTTTCTTACAATGACCTAATTAGATGCTTCTGATAAAAAAAATATGAAACAACTGGGTCTGGAACAAAACATAGCAAGCATGATTAGTGTTAGAGGGATGCTGTTTGTAAGTTGTTTTGGATTCAGAAGTTACTGGCCTGTCATGCTCTTGAAAATGTCTGTGATAGCATGTTTTTCTGTAATCACTTGTGAAAGCAGTACAGTATTGCTCAAGCTCACTGTGTCATTTTCATTTTGCTAGCTGTTTTGACTTTGGAAGTGTGTTCCCCCTATAGGATCTTAATTTTCTATTTCTTTAGATACCTAACCCACTTCATCTTGAAAACTCAGGGAGGAAAACGTTTTTAAAATAGTCTTTATAAAACAGTAGTGGAATAAAATAACCACTAGGTACATATAGACTGAATCTAAAGACGACTTGCACAGGTGGAAAGGCAATTCCACTCATGCAAAGATTCCTCTCCCTCCCCCCCCCCGGGTTTTTTGCCAATTCCTTTTTCCTGCTGCATACTCCCTACACTTTATTTCATGCTGTTCAGGAGGGATTTGACCTTTGATTTGGTTTTCAGGGGACTGCCATGGGATGGAGGAGGTTGAAAAGCCCTGATGCGTGAGCATGACTCTGTTTTCAAAACCTGAAAAAGGCACAATTCCCTCTTACTGTTTGCCCTCCTCCAAACACTTATATTATTATTATTTGTCTGAAACACTGCCATAATGCTATGTTTCGTGATGTGTAAGTACAGGAGTCTCTTAGCTAAGTGTAAGTTTTCTGAGATGGGAAACCAATGTTAGCTGCCAGTTTCCATATGCTCGAGCTGCAAATTATTTATTTGTTTATTTATTTAAAATACTTATCCCACCCCTCCTCCAGTGCACTACTGCTCAGGGGGGCTCACAACAATAAGATAGACACAGAAACAATAAAAATAATAAAATTAACTAAATTTAAAAAGTCAAATTAAAGACCACAATTATTAGGTTCACATTAAAACTGAAAATTATAAAAAGCTAAAGAACCTACTAGATATAATAAAACAATAATGGAGCATTAAAAAGCCTCTAAAAAGTTGCGTTGAGATTTTTTAAAAAAACACTGGAGGGAGCATGGCGAAGCTCTTCAGGGAGGGCGTTTCAAAACCACAACTGAAAAGGCCCTGTCTCTAGTCCCCACTAACCGGATCTCTGTTAGTGGCAGGGTCATGAGGAGTGCCTGAGATGATGAGCGGAGGGCCCTGGAAGATTCATATGGGCGAATGCGGTCCGACAGGTACCCTGGCCCCAAGCCGTGTAGGGCTTTAAAGGTCAATACCAGCACCTTGAATCTAGCCTGGAAGCTCGGTAGCCAATGAAGCTGACGCAGGATGGGTGTGATACTCATGAAGCGACTGGCACCCATGAGCATCCTTGCGGCAGCATTCTGAAGCAACCGAAGCTTTCAAACAGTCTTCACGGGCAGCCCCATGTAGAGCGCATTGCAGCAGTCCAATCTGGATGTTACCAATGCATGACTGACTGAGGTCAGATCCGACTTCTCCAAGTAGGGTCGCAGCTGGTGTACCAGCTGTAGTTGGTAAAAGGCGCTTCTGCACACCACTGTCACTTGCGCCTCCAAGGACAGTGTTGGGTCCAGAAGCACCCGCAAGCTGCAGACTTTGTCTTTCAGAGGGAGCGTGACCCCTTCCAAGACCAGATTTACCTCCTTACTTGGATAATCAGTTCTACCAACTCAGAGCACTTCTGTCTTATCTGGATTGAGTTTCAGTTTGTTTGCCCCTATCTAGTCCAGAACAGCTTCCAAGCACCGTTCAGAGCACCAACTGCCTCCCTAGTGTCTGCTGACTTAAAAGATAGGTAGACCTGGGTGTCATCAGCATATTGATAGCACTGCAGCCCACACTACGGGTGACCTCTCCCAGGGGCTTAATGTAAAGGTTAAACAGCATGGGGGACAGAATAGATCCTTGTGGCACCCCATATGCCAAAGGCCAAGGGATGGAGCAGGCATCCCCTAGCACCACCTTCTGAGTACAACCCCCTAGGTAGGAACGGAGCTACCGTATAACCGTGCCCCCAAGTCCCAACTGAGACAGATGTCCCAGAAGGATACCATGGTTGATGGTATCGAAAGCAGCAAATGGGACAGCTTTTTAGTGAAAAATTATTGTGATTAAGTAAATTATCTTTAAGTAATAAAACATCATTTATTTACTGCTACAAAAAGTTGTTGGGGAAACCAAGTATTGATATGGCCAACTGTTAAACTATGTAGCACTACTCTTTGAGGAGGAGGAAAAATCAAACATGCTGTTTAAACCTTACTATTGAATGTTCAAATAATTAGTCTTTAGAATGATGTGCTGACTTCTGTGAAGGTTGTGATGGTTTGGTGAGTCTGTGTGTCTACACACAGTAACTTGGGAATAAGCCCCATTAAACATAAAGCTAAAGTGTGCCATCGAGTCGATTTCTACTCCTGGTGCCCACAAAGCTCCGTGGTTTTCTTTGGTAGAATACAGGAGGGGTTTACCATTGCTGCCTCCCGTGCAGTATGAGATGATGCCTTTCAGCATCTTCCTATATCACTGCTGCGCAATATAGGCCCATTAAACATAGTAGGAGTAAACATAGTTTACGTTAAACATAGTTTACTCTCCTAATTTGGAGAGTAAACAAGCATGGGATTTGGCAGACATCCAAGGGATTCTCTGTGCTCATGAGCATGGCAGTTGAGTTTCCAACTAGGAAAGTTTCCAGTCCAGCTAGGGCTAAATCTAGTGCAGGTCTTAGATACCATGGTAGCTAGAGAAAACCAGTTCAATAATTGCTTCATAGCAATTAGGCCCCTCAAGCCAGGGTTACCCCTCTCCACTGTTGCACTGCCCTTCCTTCCTACCCCTTTTTCCTCTCCCAAGTTCTCCTGGGTGTGCCATCCTCCTCCGTTATCTAGGCAAAATGGACCCCTTTCCGTTTTTGCATGAAGCAGTTTTGCATAAAGCAGCCAGATTGTGAGAGTGACAGCTGCTGCTCAATGCAGGTAAGGAAGGCTCTATGCTGAAGGGGGCACTGATGAACAGGACATATTGAATGCTACCGCTATGGAGTAGAAGGCGAAGAGGGAGCAAGGACGCTGGCCATACAAACAGCCAGATTTGCTGCTGCACGGAGAAGAGGGCATTCTGGTCTGCACATTCCTTCCCCAGTGGGAAATAGCCGCCATCCCTTTTTCCTTCCTGGCTCCTCCTCTTGGGGCATGCTCTGACACAATCACTGCTGCTGTTCCAGGTTTGCACACTCTGTGACCCATTAATGCTTCACTCACTTCTTGCCCAGATTATTGCATCTCTCCAGCACCTCAGTTTTCCGCTTCCTTTGCCAGGAAAGTCTCCAGTGGGTCACATATGTGAAGCCAGAACCAGCAGCAATAGTAGCAGTGCGAGGCATCAGAACATGTCAGGGAGGTGGAAAGGTGGGGGAAAGTGTTTGTGTAAAATGTTTTGCTCACGGTAACTTCTTACCTCCACTTTAAACAATAATTCTTTTGTTGAAGTGGAGACAGAGAGATGTGAACGCTTTTCCATGGACAGAAGATGCTTTTCTTTTATGTCTGTGTATGTAATGGTGCAGTGGGGAAGCAATCTGCCTAGAGAGCAAGAGGCTGATGGTTCAAATCCCTACTTGTGTGTTTCACAGAATACGGGAAACTCCTATATCGAGCAGCAGCGATATAGGAAGGTTCTGAAAGGCATCATCTCGTATTGCGCAAGAGAAGGCAATGGTAAATGCCTCCTGTATTCTTCCAAGAAAATGACATGGCTCTGTGGTCATCAGGAGTAGACACCAACTCAACGGCACAACCTTTCGCTCCTTTATGTATATATTTATCTTGGTGGAGGGGGGCATGTTTAAGTAATCGGCTTTCCAAACATGATATGTATGTATTCCTTGAGTTTTAAAAAACATATGAGATCTTCTCCACTGCCGCCCCCCCCCCCCATATGAGTATGTTGGCCTTGGTTCTCATGGCTTGGATGGTAGAATCCTCTATAATAAAGAGCCAGCGTGTGTGCCCGTGTCTCTGCGCCCGTGTCTTCCTCGGCTGTTCTGGGCATGCGCTCTCCGCGCATGCCCAGAACGTCCGAGGAAGATACGGCTGCAGGCACCAGGCGGCCATGTTGTCCAGATGGTCGGCCCGGCTCAGGAAGGCCAGCGGCGGCGGCGGGTCCGGCCTGGCCGTGGGAAGGCCAGAGATGGCGGGTCCGGCCCGGCCGCGGGGGAGGGCGGCGGCCAGCACTCTTGGTGGCGGCGGCGGAACTCTCCGCCCGGCCGGGAGGCCAGAGGCCGCGTCGGCAGGCGGCACTGTTGGCGGCGGCGGCGGAACTCTCCGCCTGGCCCCCCACAGCGACGGCGGCACTCTCGGCCCGGCCGCCTGCCCGCTCGCGGAGGTGGCACTCTTCTAGCGCCCGTAAAGGCAACGGGCCTAATGCCCGTGTTGCCACCAAGAAGTCAGGGAAAGGTTCGATTCGGAGCGGACCAGGAGCAGCCCAAATGGACTCATCTGCAGGGAAAGGGGAGCACAGAGTCTGTGCCGGGGATGGGTGGGGGGGTAATAGTCCAGGGGAGTGGAGCGGGGAGAGGTTTGCAAACGAATGAAAAACAAATGCTTGCGGCAAAGATTCGTGCAAAAATCCGGATTCTAGGTGGGAGATGCAACGCATTTGCAAGCCTAAAAACCACGTTCATTCCAGCTGGGAGAGGGGGTCTCCCTATTTCCCCAACCCGACTGTGAAAGAGGCAGAAGGCCGGGGTGACTCATTCTGGGCAGAGTTAACGGGGCGGGGAGGAAGACAGCTGACCTTGGAGCAGAGAGATCCCGGTGGGACTTGGCAGGGCGCCGCGTGGGAGTAGTTCCTTTCTCCGAATGAGCAGTACTGGAAGACACAAGACACACAATGGAAAGAAAGGGGGGGGGGGAAGGAGGCAGGCAGGCAGAAAGAGAGGGAAGGAAGGAAAGGAGAGAGAGGGAGAAAGAGAGAGAAGGAAGGAAGGGAGAGGGAGAGAGAAGGAAGGAAAGAGGGAGAGAGAGAAAGAAAAAAGAAAGAAGGAAGGAAAGGAGGGCGAGAGGGAGTGAGAAGGAAGGAAAGAAAGAAAGAAAGAAAGAAACCCTTGAAGAGACTGTTTGAAGCGGCTGCCCGTGGGACTGCCCTTGAAGTGGCTGCCCGTGGGACCGCACCATCTCTGACTTGGAGGGAGAAGGGCTTCCTCTCAAGCGACTGCAACAGCGAGCAAAACTCTCGCCTCGGCACCCAGACGCCATGGCCAACTCAGTGGTTCTCAGCTCAGTGTAAAGGGATGCGTCTCTCTTCGCCTTTGGGAACCAAAGCGAGGACACTCAAAACGACTGCATTGCTATCCCCTCACTGAGATAATGGTGCCTCCCTACCCAACCTCCTTTGAGAAAATCGCAGCGCTCTTTTGGCGTCGTCTCCTCCCCCTGCTCAACCAAGAAGGTGCCTCTTTGCTCAATCGGGGGGGAGTCCTGCTGCTTCTTTTCCTTCACTGGGTGGGCTGGTGGTGGTGACACAAGAGTCTGAGTAGAGTCCTGTTAACTTCAATACGCTCTTTTTGCATCTCTTCCCCCTGCTCACTCAAGAAGGTGCCTCTTTGCTCAGCTGACAGGGGAGTCCTGCTTCAACCTTTCTTTAACTGGGTGGGCTGATGACACAAGAGTCTGAGTTGAGTCCTGTTATTTTCAGTACACCAATACGAACAAGAGAGCGAGCGAGCAATACGGAGAGAACTATTAATTAAACAGGTAGGTAGCATAGGCAGGTCAGAGCCATGAGCTTGCCGGATGAATCAGGCCACCCGCCATCTCCCTCAGCCCCTCCACCTGCAGTGTGTGTGTGTGTGTGTGTGTGTGTGTGTGTGTGTGTGTGTGTGTGTGTGTGTAAACAACGGCCTACCTTACAAGGCTGCTGGTGGGATTAATGAGGCAACACGAGAGGCGCTTTCACATAATAGCTTACCCAATGGGGAGAGGCAGATAACGAGAGCCCTACACGAACAGTCAGCAGCAACGGAAAGGTAGGAATGGCTAACGGCGGTGGGCTAGAAAGTTAGCTGGCCCCTAAGGTCTACTAGCGCCCGTTAATTTAACGGGCTTAAAGTTACTAGTTACTTAATAAAATCTTTATTTGTCCTAGGGATCCCCATTTCTGTTTGAAATATATTAATTGTAAAGGAAGCAGATTTATTCTTCATGTCCCACCATGTCCATCACTAAGTCTGGAAATTTCGTTGAGTGTCCATTAGGGACATAAGAAATTGTCATATACTGAGTCAGACCATTGGTGTATCTAGCTCAGTATTGTGTTCAAAGACAGGCAGCAGCTTCTCCAAGGTTGCAGGCAGGAATCTCTCTCAGCCCTATCTTGGAGATGCTGCCAGGGAGGGAACTGGAAACTGTCCTGCTCTTCCCAGACCTGAACTGTATGCTTTGGTAGTTTGCTGGTTCAATTAAAAAATCTTGTCTTATTAAAAAAAATCTTGTCCTATCTTGGAGAAGCCAGGGAGGGAACTTGTGAACTAGATGCTCTTCCCAGAGCGGCTCTATCCCTTAAGGGGAATGTCTTACAGTGCTCACACATCAAGTCTCTCATTCATATGCAACCAGGGCAGATCCTGCTTAGCTAAGGGGACAAGTCATTGTCTAGCTCCTAAGCTTTTGGTCTTCTTTTGCATGTGTTAGATCTTGGTGGTAATCTGGCATTTGGTAAATAAGGAGTGCTCTATAATCCAATGTATAATGATAAACGTTCCATTAATATAGTAGAAGGGGGGGGGGAAATCTCAAAGCTGTGCTTGTAGTTGCATGGAACGGTAGAGTGGAATAGGTGAATATGATGATGGATTTTTTCTTTCAAGCACTGTTTACAGACTACTCTGACTGGTAAATAGTGCTTCGGATTTGAGGACATTCTTGTTCTGCGCTGCTAATGTCTGTAATAGTATATAAAAGTCATCTTGCATGGCTTGGGCATAATATTGTGCATATGTTGGCAAATGTTTAAGGGATTAATGCCCAGTTCAGAAGGCCAAGAAGAATGCTTGCTGAGCCCTAGCCTAGTGAAGGATTTAAAAGTTGTTTCCAAACTTTGTTTTAGGTTATGAGTTTAAGGCATTTTTTATGTAAAGTGAAGTCAGTTGACTTACAGGAATTCCATAATAAAATCTGCATGAAAGCTCAGTGTGACTTCAGTAACATTGAGGGTGACTAGAATTTAGATGTGTGATATTATGCATTGTTTGCTTAATGACGCTGTCTTAAAATTTTCTCTGCTGCTGTTTCTGGGTGCAGGACAACTCTAATATGGTTCTTGATTAAGTGGTTTCCCTTTCTTTTTCTCAACATTATTGTTTACATATGCACATTCAGAAGGACTTTTTAAAGACACCCCCCCCCCATTTCCTCCCCAGATATCAGGAAGGTTTATTAGACACTGTTGAACTTATCTTGGTATTAGCAACTGGCAACGCCCATTCCCATCCCCCAGCATTAGAGCTCGGATAAGCCTACTTTGCTTGCAGCTGCAGTGTTAGACATCTTTCAGGAAGTGACCTTGGCTTGTATTAATCAAATTCAGAACACACACAAAAGCTGCTTGGTAACATGCTGACTTGATATAAAATGTGTTATCATCCATTTTCTTTTAAAATGAGGCCATGAGGAAAAAGGTTTCTTAAATGACCTCTCTATTTAAAGGACTTTTCAGTAAGCTTGAAAAACTATTGAGATAAGTTAACTATGGCGAGGGCAGTTAAAATGCAAAGCCTGAGTGAAAATAATTCCCTAAGCTATTATTCAAAAAAAGAAAGAAAAGGTTTAAGACACAAGACTATATTGTGCTTAAACACATCATAGTTGTGTTGTTGAGTCGGTGTTGACTCCTGGCAACCACAGAGCCATGTAGTTTTATTTGGTAGAATACAGGAGGGGTTTACCATTGACATCTCTACAGTGAGATGATGCCTTTCAGCATCTTCCGCTGCTGCCCAATATAGGTGTTTTCCATAGTTTGGGAAACATACCAGCAGGGATTCGAACCAGCAACTCTTGCTCCCAAGGCAAGTTACTTCCCTGCTGCACCATTAGGTGCACAATATAACACTTAAGGATAGCCAATATGCCCTTTTCCTTTGAAACTTTGAATCACTTATTGCATACTTATGGGGTGCTGTTTGGAACAAAAAGCTACATGGAGGCTCTCTAGGATGATTATTCCATGAAATAAGTCATCAGTGTTCACTCCAGGTAGATCTAGAAGGGATCTTTATTTATTGAGGCAGGAATTAACTTTACACTGGAACAAAACCTCAAATTACCAGATGCTTTGATTGTTCTTGGTTTGTTTTACCCCCATTCTGATTCCTTAGAATGCCAGAAACAATGGATTATTAGAGCTTTATTGGTAGCTAAAAGGCTTATCCTTCAATCATTGAAAGCCACTGCAGCCCCAGATATAGAAGATTGGATGAGAGAGATGACAGCTCTGGCTGCCAGAGAAAACAATGTGTTGAAGAGAATGGACAAACTAAGCAAGTTTAGCAACATCTGGGAAGCTTTTGTTGAACTCTTCCCTGACTTATATATGGAACAGTTATACCTGTGACTGTGGTTGATCTAGGCTTGGATGGTAGTGGTATTTTGTTTGCTTCAGTTGTGTGTTTACTTTCTTGCTTTGTTTTGTTTTCCTTTCCTTCATCTATGTGGGGTATGGTTATCAGCCTGGAGAATGCCCAAGTATTTGTAATGTTCTTTCTCTTCCAGGTTCTTGATCTTGCTTCCGTTGGGCAGTTCTATTCCTTCTGTTTTTCTTATTTTTCCTCTGTTCATTATTAAGGCAGCACACTTGTCTAGTCCAAACTCCATTGTTATATCGCTACTGAATATACGGACAGTGTTAAGCAGTGATTCGATTTCTGACTGGGACTTTCCATTATTATTATTATTATTTCTTGTTTACACAGTCAGACAGGTGTTATTGACTGGTTTGTTTTATCCAGACATCGAGTCCTTCCCAAGGACCTGGGATGGCTGAATTTTATTGTCAGTGGTTATAGATATCGTCGAATATATAGAATATAGGCTGTTCCCAGTAAAGCTGCTTTCTGTAATTGGCTGATGGTGATTTCTGTGGCCCCTATGGTGTTGAGGTGCTCTTCAAGGTCATTTGGAACTGCACCCAGGGCGCCAATTACCACTGGGATTATTTTGGTCTTCTTCTGCCACAGCCTTTCAATTTCAATTTGTAGATCTTTGTATTTGGTGATTTTTTCTATTTCTTTTTCTTCTATTCTGCTATCCCCTGGTATTGCTATGTCGATTATTTTGACTTGTTTTTCTTTCTTCTCAACTACAGTTATATCTGGTGTATTGTGTGGCAGATGTTTGTCTGTTTGTAGTCGGAAGTCCCATAATATTTTTTCATCTTCATTTTCTTCAACTTTTTCCATTTTATGATCCCACCAATTTTTGGCTACAGGTAGCTTGTATTTTTTGCAGATGTTCCAGTGTATCATCCCTGCTACCTTGTCATGCCTTTTTTGTAGTCAGTCTGTTGTTGTTGTTGTTTTATTATTATTACTAATACAAAAACCCTCATGAAGGATCCTAACAGTTTGTGATAGTGCATTTGCCTATAGTCCCAAAGTAATGTGGTAGGCAATGATATCTTCTATTTAAGAATCTACTTGTCATATATGGATTTAGCATTTAACTGTTAAAGTCTTCAGAATCAAAACATGAAATGTTCTCATTCCCCTACCCTCTGTCATTATTTATTTAGTTACATACATTTATATACTAATACAAAAAGCATATTAACAATACCTTAAAAATTGCTTGATCTTTTGCTGTAAAATACATTATTTTTATTTTGATACCACCTGATATGTGTATCTCTAGGCAGTGTACAGAATTTTAAACACAACAAATATAAAACAGAAAAAACAATAAAAATTGCACAAAATAAAAAGTAAAACTATCTCATGCTAAGTTGTTGTACAACTGGAATGAACTGGTTCAAATCGAGGTCCACTTTTGTGCTTCAAATGTTCACGCGTCCACCGTCTTGGATCGAGGTGGATGACATCATTCTAAAGTAAACCATTGACGTGTCCCTTTGTGTCACTCACTACAACTGTACCTCTTTTGGTTCAAATTGGTTAGACAGTCCACAAGTTAGCGCACTTGTGCCTCAAACATTTATGCATCTGCCATCTACCTATTTGAACCAAATCAGATACATTTGTAGTAAATGACACAGGGACATCTCAACAGCCTAGTCTGTGATGATGTCATCCACCTGATTCAAGATGGCAGACGCATAAATGTTTGAGGCACAAGTGCACTAACTTGTGGACTGTCTAACTTAGACAGTCCACAAGTTAGTCCACTTGTACATCAAACGTTCATGCACCTGCCATCTTGTATTGGGGTAGTAGACATCATCACAAACTATTGAGGTTTCCTCATGTGCCCCCACAGTTGTAGCAAATTTTGTTTCAAATCAGTTAGGCGGTTCACAAGTTAGTCCACTTGTGCTTCAAAAGTTTACGTGTCCGCCATCTTGAATCAAGGTGGATGACATCACAAACTTCGCCGTTGATGTGTTCCTATACCTGTAGCCGATTTGGTTCATATTGGTCTAGGTGTTACAAATCTGGGCTGGGGGGGTGGGATGCAGACACTCGGAATGCTGGGTGATCTCATAAGCCTACTTGAAAGTAGGCTTAAAAACAAATTAAACAGTTTAAAAAGTAATTTTAGGTAAAAGCCTGAGAAAACAGGTGCATCCTGAGGGTCTTTCTAAAAGCAAATGGAGGAGATGTTCCTGTTTCAACAGGGAGCATATTCCAAGGTTCCAGAGCAGCCACAGATAAGGTCCAGTCCCAAGTTGACACCAAACCATAACTGGAGCTCTCCAGATTATCTTAATAAGCGATAGGGTTCATGTCCAAGAAGGTACTCTCTTAAGCACCCTGCTCCAAGCCATTGAGGGCTTTAGCGGTAATAACCAGCACTTTGTATTTCACTCAGAAACATATTGGCAGACAGTACAGTTCTTTTAACATCTGTGTTATATGGTCTCTTCAAGTTGTCCCAGAGACCAGTCTGGCTGCTGCATTCTGTATCAGCTGTAGTTTCCAAACTACATTCAAAGCCAGCCCCACATAGAGTGCATTACAGTAGTCAGGCTTGGAGGTTACCAGCATATGTACCACTGTTTTGAGGTCATTTATCTCCAGAAGTGGACGTAGCTGACATATCAGCCAAAGGTGATAAAAAGACCTGAGAAACCAGAGAGAGTTTTGGATCCAGAAGCACTCGCTAGCTACATACCTAATATTTCAGGTGGAGTGTAACCCCATCCTGAACAGGCATATCTAAACAATCTCTTGGGTCTCAAATGCCTACAGTGAGTGCCACTGTCTTATTTGGATTCAACTTCAATTTGTTGTTCCTCATCCAGCCAATTACTGCCTCCAGGCAGGCAACTGGGGAAGCTATAACATCTCCTGATGAAGTAAATATGGAAAAATTGAACTGGGTATCATCAGCATATTGATTACACTCTGCACCAAATCTCCTGATGATATCTCCTAGCAGTTTTATGTTGATGTTAAAGACAGAATGGAGCCTTGTGGAACTCCATACATTAGATTTTGCTTGGCAGAGCAGCAGTCTTCAAGTGACACCACCTGGAATCTACCAGATAGGTTGGAATGGAACCACTGTAAAACAGTGCCACTCAGTTTTATCCTCCTCAGGCAATCCAGAGGGATGCCATAGTCGATGGTATCAAAAGCCTCTGAGAGATCCAAAAGGATCAGCAGAGTCTCACTCCCTATGTCAATAGCCAATTGGAGATGATACATCAGATCAACAAAGGCAGTCTCAACCCCATAGCCCACTCAAAAGCTGGTTTGAAATGTGTCTAGATAATCTGTATCACCCGAAACTGCCTGGAGCTGAGAGGCCACTTACTTGCTCAGTCACCTTGCCTAACCATGGAAGATTAGACAAGATGTTCTAGTAAGAACTAATCAGCCTACTTTCCTTTCTCTGTCCCAACAAATGGACTAAATTTGGTTCAGATTGAGGTCCACAAGGTAGATCTCTTACACCTCAAATGTTCACGTGTCAGCCATCTTAGACCGCGGTGTATGACATCATTACAAACTACACCATTGAGGTGTCCCTGCGTGTCACTCCCTACAGCTGTACCAAATTTGGTCCAAATTGGTTAGACAGTCCTCAAATTAGTGCATTTGCGCCTCAAGAATTCTCATGTCCGCCGTCTTGGGTTTGGGGTAGATGACATAGTCACAAACTCTGCCATTGAGGTGTTGCTGTGTGTCTTTACAACTGTTCCTGATTTGGTTCATATTGGTGCAGGCGTTGTGAAGTTGATGGGGGTGGGACATACACACACACACACACACACACACACACACACACACACACACACCCCGGCTGATCTCAT
The DNA here is from genome assembly GCF_027244095.1 of Hemicordylus capensis. Classification (NCBI taxonomy): domain Eukaryota; kingdom Metazoa; phylum Chordata; class Lepidosauria; order Squamata; family Cordylidae; genus Hemicordylus; species Hemicordylus capensis. The sequence goes on along the minus strand of NC_069660.1, from coordinate 32,494,873 downwards.
AAGCCTATGGAAAGTAGGCTAAAAAAGGTCTGTAATTAGCTAACTCTGAGGGATCCAGTGCAGGTTTCTTCATATAAGGTCTAATAATAGTCTCCTTAAGACATGAAGTCATCCTGCCCTCCCTCAGAGAAGCATTTATAATATTTACCAGACCCTATCTGATAATACAATTGCCAGATGAAATAAGCCAAGTTGGGCAAGGGTCAAAAGAACAGGTTGTAGGATGCACAGTCTGAAGCAGTTTGTCTACATCCTCAGGAGTCACAAATTAAAAGTGATCCAATCTAATCCTATAAGAGGAGTTTCTGGACACCACTTCAGTAGACTCTGCAGTAACAGTGGAATCCAGTTCGGTCCATATATGAGAGTAGAATCTATTTCGGTCCTCTATATAAGTGACCAAGGCCCGAGAGCTTAGCGAACAGAGCTTAGCCAACAGGAATAGCAAACAGAGCATTGCATGGAGTTTAGCAGGGAAGTGTGTGGGGAAGCCTGAAACGAGTCCCCTTGATTACAAGGAGCCTAGTGGGAAGAGAAGGTAAGTACTACTCCCTCCTTCATATTCTTGAGAAAGGAAGTTTGGAAGCTAAATAGCTGAGCAATACAACTGAGACCTATCCTTCTAATAAACTATCTCTCAATAGTGTAAACTGCCAACAAAACCAGTTATAATGATAGAAAGCTGGTAGGGGAGGGGGCACTTCCCAGTGCATTGCACAGAGTGTCACATGTATGACTGTTTGCACCATGGGCAGAAGCCATGGGTTTGTGCTTGGTGCAAGGAGCTCCTTGCTCTCAAGGAACAAGATTGTTCCTTCGAGACCAAGGTGGTGGATCTAGAGAAGCTCAGAGAGACAGAGGCATGTGGACAAGATCTTCAGGGACGTGGTAGAGGCATCCCATTGCAAGGCTGATATAGCTCTTCTGCTGTTGGGGAGAATGAAGGTCTCGGGGAAGCAGGACATCAACCAGAGGAAGAAGGAAATGCTCCTTTAGAAGGGACCCCTTCTGCAGATGATGAGCCCATATTCTCTCGCACAAGGGATACTCCTCCAGGTGGTGGGAGCCTCCTTTTAGTGGGTGATTTGATCATTAGAAGTATAGATAGTTGGGTTTGTGACCCGCAGTGTCTAGATAAGCTGTTAGGCAGTGCTGGGGAGGAGACAGCTGTCGTGGTGCACTTTAGCACCAACAATGTGGGGAAATGTAGTCACAAGGTCCTAGAAGGCAAATTTAGGCTGATAGGTAGTGTATTGAAGTCCAGGACCTCTCAGAAATGCTACCTGTTCCATGTGCAGGTACAGTGAGTCAGGCAGAGCTGAGGGACCTCCATGCATGAATGAGACGTTGGTGCCAGGAGGAGGGGTTTAGATTTGTTAGGCACTGGGGTACATTTTGGGGCAAGCAAAGCCTGTACAAAAGGGATGGGCTGTACTTGAACCAAGATGGAACCAGACTGCTGGCGCTTAAAATCAAAAAGGTTGCAGAGCAGCTTTTAAAATGATGCCTGGGGAATAGCCGACAGGAGCTGGGCAATATCCGGTTCGGCAAATGCCATCCTTTAAAATGCGAGGATGTAAAGGATTCAGATAAAACAGAAGGATCAGAAAGTTCCCATCATAGTTTATAGTTTGCCAATAAACTAGGGAATCAAATCATGGTTTAATTCTGATTCATTCAAGCCATGTTTTGTGGGATTGGAAGTTCCTAATCTCAATGCATGAGGATTGGGAGGAGGGAGCACATGAGTTCAATACCTATGCCTGCTTATTCTGACAATGATAAACCATGGTTTAGTGTGGAGCTGGGCATTATCCGGTTTGACAAATGCCATCCTTTAAAGTGTGAGAGTGTAAAGGAGTCAGATAAAACAGAAGGGGACAGAGCAGAACCACATAAGGAGGAGACAGAAGGCTGTGCCAGCTGGTCAAAGAATCAAAAGAAAGATAGCATACACCAGGTAAGAGATTCAGCGTATAGGTGCTTATATGCCAGTGCCAGAAGCCTCTGAGCCAAGATGGGTGAGCTGCAGTGCTAGGTTGCTAACAGAGAAATAGATATAGTGGGCATAACAGAAACATGGTGGAACAGTGAGAACCAGTGGGACACTGTTATCCCTGGATATAAACTCTATAGAAAGGACAAGGAGGGGTGCCTTGGAGATGGAATAGCACTGTATGTTAAGGAAGGGATAGAATCTAACAAGCTAGAAAACCTAGGTGGACTGGAGTCCTCCACAGAAACCCTGTGGGTGACAATACAAGGCCTGAAAGGAAATGTGCTACCGGGGATGTGCTAGCCCCATCCGGACAAAACACTGACAGTAACTCGGAATTGCAGAAGGAAATCGGGGAGCTGTCAAGGAGAGGCAGGGCTGTAATAATTCAATTACCCACACATAGACTGGGTAAATTCACAGTCAGGTAATGACAAAGAGGTCAAATTTCTAGATACACTAAATGACTGTACTCTAGAACATTTGGTCTTGGAACCAACCAGAGAGAAGGCAACCTTGGACTTAATTTTGAGTGGCATCCAGGACCTGGTGCGTGATGTCAGTGTCATTAACTCTTTAGGGAACAGTTATCATAGTGCAATCAAATTCAGCATACTTGCGAGGAGAGACTTACCAAGGAAGTCTAAGACAGACACTTTGAATTTCAGAAGAGGAAACATCTCCAAAATGAGGAGTATGGTGAAAAGAAAGCTGAAAGTGAAAATCAGGAAAATCACTTCATTCCAGAATGCATGGGGTTTACCCAAAACCACAATACTAGAAGCCCAGTTAGGTTGTATACCAAAATGGAAGAAAGGTACCACTAAGTCCAGGAGAATGCCGGCGTGGCTAACAGGTAAAGTTAAGGAAACCATAAAGGAGAAGGCGACTTTCTTCTGAAATTGGGAGACCTATCCAAACGAAGAGAACAGAAAGGAACACAAACTCTAGCAAAAGAAATGAAAGGACAATAAGGGAGGCGAAAAGAGAGTTTGAGGAACATTTAGCCATAAGCATCAAGGGGAATAACAAAAACTTTTTTGAATACATTAGATATGGGACACCTGCCAGGTAGGCAGTTGGACCATTAGACAATGAGGGAGTGAAAGGGATTATTAAGGAGGATATGGAGGTTGCATAGATGCTAAATGTGTTCTTTGTGTCTGTCTTCGTGGCAGAGGAGACTGAGCATATATGTGTTATTGAACCAAGCTTTTTGGGGAAGGAGGCTAAAGAACTGGGTCAGATAGAAGTGACAAGAGATTATGTTCTAATCTGTTTGGAAAAATTAAAAACCAGCAAATCGCCAGGGCCGGATGGCATCTAGCCAAGGGTCCTCAAAGAACTCAAATGTGAAATTGCCGATCTCCTTGCAAAAATATATAACTTATCCCTACAATCAGGCTCTGTACCTGAGAACTGGAAAGTAGCAAATGTAACACCGATTTTCAAAAAGAAATCTAGGGGCGATCTGGGAAATTACAGGCCGGTTAGCTTAACGTCCATTCCAGGCAAATTGATGGAAAGTATCCTCAAGTATAAAATTTTAAAGCACATGAAACAACAGGCCCTGCTGGGAGAGAACCAGTGTGGCTTCCACAAAGGTAAATCTTGCTCCACAAACTTTTTGGAATTCTTTGAGAGTGTCAACAAGTGTGGGGATAAAGGTGATCCAGTCGTATACTTGGACTTCCAAAAAGCGACAAAGTTCCTCATCAAAGACTCCTGAGAAAACTTAGCAGTCATGGGATAAGGGGACAAGTGCAGGAAACAGAGGGTAGGTATAAATGGAGAGTTTTCACAATGGAGGAAAGTAAAAAGTGGGGTCCGCCAAGGATCTGTACTGGGACCGGTGCTTTTAAATTTACTCATAAATGATCTAGAAGTAGGGATAAGCAGCGAGGCGGCCAAATTTGCAGATGATACCAAACTTTTTCAGGTTGTGAAATCGAAAACAGATTGTGAGGAGCTCCAAAAGGATCTCTCCAAACTGGGTGAGTGGGCGACAAAATGGCAAATGTGGTTCAGTGTGGGCAAGTCTAAAGTGATGCACATTGGGACGAAGAATCCAAGCTTCACATATATGCTGGTGGGATCTGAGCTGTCGGTGACTGACCAGGAGAGGGATCTTGGGGTCGTGGTGGACAGCTCTTTGAAAGTGTCGACTCAATGTGCAGTAGCTGTGAAAAAGGCCAATTCCATGCTAGGGATCATTAGGAAGGGGACTGAAAATAAAACTGCTATTATTATAATGCCCTTATACAAAACTATGGTGTATATGGTTATACAAAACAACTGGAGTACTGTGTACAATTCTGGTCACCACATCTCAAAAAGGACATTGTAGAACTGGAAAAGGTGCAGAAGAGGGCAGCGAAGATGATCAGCGGCCTAGAGCACTTTCCTTATGAGGCAAGGCTATGACACCTGGGGCTCTAGTTTAGAAAAAAAGACGACGACGGGGAGACATGATAGAGGTATATAAAACCATACATGGTGTAGAGAAAGTGGATAGAGAGAAATGTCTTTCTCACACACACTAGAACCATGGGTCATCCCATGAAATTGATTGCCAAAAAATGTAGGTCCAACGAATGGATGTACTTCCATTCCAATGCATAATCAACTTGTGGAATTATCTGCCACAAGATGTGGTGTTGGCTATTAGTTTGAATGCCTTTTAAGAGGGGTTTCGATAACTTCATGGAGAGCTCTATCAACGGCTACTAGTCTGAGTGCTACAGGCCACCTTCAACCTCAGAGGCAGGATGCCTTTGAATAGCAGTTGCAGGGGAGTAACAGCAGAAGAGAGGGCAAGCCCTCAGCTTCTGCCTGTAGGCTTCCAGCGGCATCTGGTGGGTCACTGTGCGAAACAGGATGCTGGACTAGATGGGCCTTGGGACAGATCCAACAAGGCTGTTCTTATGTAGATGTTATCTGCAAAAAAGTCATTGCAGACCACAGTGAGTGACTGATGGTTCCATGTCCAAATTCAAGCGGGAGAGGCATGTACTAGCCCCCTCACGACCCTAGCTAACTCTGCTGGATATGAATTTGTGGTAGTATTGTGGGCAGAAATGAACCACTTATTTGCCACCTGCACTGCTAGATCATAGATCTTCAGATGTGCTTTGTGTGGCGACCTGTCACAACACAGAGCATATTAAAGGCAAAATCTTGTGGAATAATATTACTTGCCTGCAATCATTTGTACTTTTACTTGGTAATAAGCCTCATTTAGAACCCAATCCTATGTTTTATCTGGTTTCAGTGGGTCATTTTGAAGAGAGTGAGCACAGGCCTGGACTGTAAAGCAGACAAACGTATCTGAAATTCTAAGGAAAGTCTGAGAATGGTTGACACTCCCTCATAACGTATGATACCACAGCAATATGAGATGTTTGGACAGGAAGTGGGGGGAGGAGCAAGAAAGCATAAAAGTCTTGATTAATGTTATGCAACATTAAAAACAAAAAAACCAAATCCAAGATTTTATTGCTTCTTATTTGGCGCTTGTTGAAAAGCAGGTTATGCTGGTCTTTGCTACAGATTTTGCGCCAGTAGTTTTTCAGTAGCTTCTTTCAGATGAGCTTCTTGTACCATTCTTATCTTTTTTGCCTCATTAGGATTCTGCTTTTTGGATCCCATTCCCCCTCTTTTTTTATATATGGTTACAAAATTTTATTTAGCTTCACACTCAAGCTGCTATTGGTACAATGTTTGGGGATCATATTAGCTAAGTTTCACTACAACAAAACAAATATTTCTTCCTCAGTTTTGTTAACATTGCTATGCCTTCCCCCTATTTTTATTGCCTGTTAAATCTCTTTTCTACATATCCAGCGTATCATGATATTCTACTAGTTGTTTCTTAGCCTATTCCCAGAATATCACCTTTTTGGTGAATGACTAGAAAACTGCCAGTGACACCAGAGGAATATTTGGAAAATCTACTCATATGTATTGAGAGTATTCAGTCTCATACATGGAATGTTAGCACTTTGGCAAACTTTTCTAAGATTGTGGCAGGTATTGGCAGACTGGAGCTGAGAAATGCTTGGTGCCATTAACCTAGATTTTGAAGAGGACTGGGCAAACTATTTTTTGTTGCTCTTGGAAGCTTTTAGATGTGTTCATGCTTTCATTTTGCTGATTTGTGTAGCAGAAATACTTCTGCTTTGGAGAGCAGAAAGATCTGGAACTATTGCTTTTAAAATGTATATAAAAATTGAAGGTGCTAACAACCGTGTTGGCCAATGTAGTTTTCCCCAGCCCTCCTATGGGAGAGGGAAGGGTCTATGTCTATATGCACATGTACATACTCTCTCTCTCTCTCTGGCTGTGTGTGGCAAGCCCTGCCCACACAGTGCTTTACTAATTGGAGTTAACAGAGCAGAAGCACCGTGGTGATTGGGCAGTGGGGATAACCTATGAGAGAGAGATAGTGGGCAGGGGTCTGTGAAGAGAGGGGTCGTGAGGGAGGAATGAGCCCCTTAGTAGAAGGTGGCTGCCACTGTGTGAATTAGTTGAGGAAACAAGATGAACAAGATCTGTTAACTCAAGGGGAGGGGAGAAAGAGAGAAGGGAAGAGTGAACAGAGGAGGGAAGGAAGGGTGAGTGATAGGCCCAGGCTTGTCAGCAGCCTGAGGGGAACGAGCGGCCATGGTGGTGGCAGTGGTGGCAGTAACAAGGAAGGGCCCAGTCATCCACTGCTGCTGCTCCTGCGCGGGGGAGTGGGGCTCGGGTGTGGGTGGGGAGGTCTCTGGGGTTAGGTGCTGCAGCTTGGCGAATTGGTGCTGGCAATGCCATGATGACTGGCAACGCCGGCAATGACCAAGACGGCTGAGGAGGATGGAGCAATGGGATTGAGAAGTGACCAAGAGGGGTGAGGGGAATGAAAGCAACGGGATGCTCTGAATGCGCAGATGCTCTGCATGGGTTAAGCTAGTGCCCATGGTATAATGTAAGCCTGTGCAGCAGATCGAATCTTAGGCTTGGATGGAGGACAGCAAAGGTCCAAATGCTTTTTCTTTAGCATAGTGGATTGCTTTGATGGCCCTCACTGTCTTGTTTAGACAGATGCCTGTGCCATAGGAGTGGGCGTCCATAGAAAGATGTAAGTAGCTCTATGAGCCCAAGGTAGACTTCAACTCCCCACCACCCCGTGCCCTTGAGCAGCAGCCTCTCTTAGCACAGCAAACTCCTTTTGAAACTAAGCAGATTTGCAAAAGCATGTTGAGATGTTACCTGGTGGTCAATTGCTTAAAAAAACAAAAAAAAAAGGGTAAAAAAATCCACTGGACTAGTGCAGGCTTTTGTGTGGCACCAAGCAAGTATGTGAATCGTCAGCCAGGGTTGTTCTAAAGGTAAAATGAGCTAAGCGTTGCTATCTTACAGTGGTCTGATTTTTTTTTCTTGTACCCAGAATGTTGGGGGCAATATGCTAAATCATTGTAAACCGCTTAGAGAGCTCCGGCTATAGAGCGGTATATAAATGTAAGTGCTATTGCTATTGCTATTGTGTGTCCAGTTCTGTAACTGTATATAGTAAACAGTTAATGGTCTCTATTGTGCATAGCTTGTGGGAGCTTCCAAGACAGATGTGCCAGCTGCAGTCACACCCAGATAGATAGCTTAGGCACAATAAATATGCATTTGCTGCTGACCTCCAGACTTGATTATTGCAGTCTTATATGTGGGACTGCCTGTGAAGACTTCTCAGAAACATCAATTAGTTCAAGCTGCTAAATAGTTAGTAAGTAGGGTGCTAAGTAGGACTGGCCCCAAGAAACATATTGTGTCAGTATTGAAATGGCTTTACTGGCTATTGAACAGTTTCCTAGCATAAATCCAAGTACTGTACTGCTCCTTTTAAAGTCCTTTTTGGCTTTGAACCTGGGTAATTGAATGTTCAGCTTTTCTCATATATACCTGACCAAGTGGTAAGATATTTGTTGGAGATGCTTCTCTGGATGTGCCCTTATTCTCAAGTTAGGTGGATGGCAGTTGTGAGGGATGGCATCTTGACTATGATACCCTATTTTTGGAACACTCTTGTTAGGAAGGTTGCCCTGGTACCTACTCTTTTATTTCTTTCCAGCAACAGATGAAGACGTTTTTATTTGCTCAGGCTTTTTAAATATTAAAACATTTTAGCTGGTGCTGCAATTGCTACTTATGTGCTGTGCCACTAAAAGGGAGGGGGGTTGGATACAGCTGTTTATAATGGTTGTCCTAGGAGTACTTTTACTGAAGGTGCAGGGTACTAATAGCATGAATGCAGGGGGGTCGGCTCCAAAGTATGCAGGGTCTAAAGAATGCAGGGTCAGCTCCAGAGTGTGTTGCTCACTAAGATAAATGTAAGGAAGTTTAGAAGAATGGGTGCTACCAGTCAGCAGAAAGGAGCTTGTGAGTAGTTCAAGCTTAGGCCTGGCTGCATTCCTGTTGGGGAAATTTAAACATCAGCATCTTTTCTATGTCTTCTTATCTTGACCTTTCCTGCCCCCCCCTCAGATACACATCCTAAGAAAATAAAGGTTGAAAAGCATGTTTACCTGGAATGTACTTAGTGAGTTTGAGCTTTTAAGGTATTTAGTTTTGGTTATCCACCTGACCCCAATAACCTGGCTTGTATTCTTGGAAAAACACATGGGCAGCAAGGCTACCCAATGGTCACAAGCAAGGATTGTCTTTAAAAATAACATGGTGGCGAATAACTGGGTCCTTTTGAGTCAGAATTCCTTTGATTCTCGACTCTGTGAAATGTCTTTGCCTGTTTTATGTGACATCACTAAGCAAGTAGCCTGAGCCTGCCTATCAGTAAGTAATTAGCCTGGGTATTTCTCTTAGTAAGCACATTTGCAAAATGTATTTCTACTATTTAGAAATAGCAAGTGTATTTTAGTATTTTTGTTTCTTCCTAAGTGTAATTTGTGCATAACGTATTGCCTTGTATTGAATCTTTTGATAAAATGATTGCCTGTCCTTTGGGGAATTTATTTAAATATGCTGCTGTCTCACAAAGCCTTTTCTTAATGGCATTATTCTTTAGCACTACCCAGACATTACTCTGACAGAGGGGAGCATGATTGGGCTAATCAACCTCTATTGGTTGGGCTCCTTTCCTCTGTGTAAGTGGAATAATGTTTGAAAGAGCCTAAATGTGTACAAACTGTGTAGGGTCTGCCCATGAGATTGGGAAGCTCTGCCTATTCAATTGTCCAGTTGCACAGACAGAATGTACAGTTTGCACATGCAAAAGCTCATTAAAATATTCCTCTGAATTGTGTATAGTGGGTGGAGGCCAATGGGCGCAACTAAACTCCATCCTCTGTGAGTGTTCAGGGTAACATTTGAAGAGCAATTTTGTTTAAGTGTTTAAAAGTGTGGTGAGAGAGTGCTCACTGCTCTTGTCTAGGAAGAGGGAGTGACTAGGCTTTTTTCTGTGGGTTAATATTATTTTAAAGTTCTATTATTTGCCCACTGAAAAGCAAAGAAGTGGTGTCAGTAACAAACATTGTTTTACTTATTACAAACAAAATTATTTTAAACTAGTGCAGTAAGTAGATGCATGGACACTGCATGTCAGGCAGTTAGATCATAACCAGCCTGTGAGACCCTGAGTCAGGGAGAGAAAAACCAAGGTAGATATATATTAAAATATTTCTTGTACTTCTGAACACATGACCTAAGAGAGTGGGGAGTAACCCTTAAAATTATCAAATAGTACTCGCTCTAGACAGGGCTGTGCTTTGTATCCAAGGGAGTACTCCAGCAATTCCATACCATTATAATGGTGTTATCCTGCTCTGATATTGTTTATTTAAATCTTTTGGCCAATTCCATTTTTAAATAACAACAACAACAACAACAACAATTATTATTATTTTACAGTCAGACAGGTGTTATTGACTGGTTTGTTTTATCCAGACATCGAGTCCTTCCCAAGGACCTGGGATGCCAGAATTTTATTGTCAATTGTTATAGATATCGTCGCAGAATATAGGCTGTTCCCAGCAAAGCTGCTTTTTGTAATTGGCTGATGGTGATTTCTGTGACCCCTATGGTGTTGAGGTGCTCTTCAAGGTCTTTTGGAACTGCACCCAGGGCGCCAATTACCAGTGGGATTATTTTGGTCTTTTTCTACCACAGCCTTTCAATTTCCTTTTGTAGATCTTTGTATTCTGTGATTTTTTTCTTTTTCTAATATTCTGCTATCCCCTGGTATTGCTATGTCGATTATTTTAACTTGTTTTTCTTTCTTCTCGACTACAGTGATATCTGGTGTATTGTGTGGCAGATGTTTGTCTGTTTGCAGTCGGAAGGCCCATAATATTTTTACATCTTCATTTTCGACCACTTTTTCAATTTTATGGTCCCACCAATTTTTGGCTACAGGTAGCTTGTATTTTTTGCAGATGTTCCAGTGTATCATCCCTACTACCTTGTCATGCCTTTGTTTGTAGTCAGTCTGTGCGATCTTTTTACAACAGCTGATTAGGTGGTCCATGGTTTCATCTGCTTCTGTACAAAGGCGGCACTTGCTGTTAGTTGTTGATTTTTCGACTTTGGCTCTTATTGCATTTGTTCTTAGTGCCTGTTCTTGCGCAGCCAGTATTAAACCCTCTGTTTCTTTCTTCAAGTTGCCATTCTTAAGCCATTGCCAGGTCTTGGTGATGTCTGATTTTCCACTTATATTGTGCAAATATTGACCATGCAGGGGCTTCTTTTTCCATTTTTCTGCTCGGTTCTTGACTTGTTCTTTCTTGTAGGCCTGCTTTGTTTCATTGGTGTTGAATAGTTTCTCGTTATTGACCATTTGAAGTGCATCTTCTTCACTGTCCTTGATATATTCTTCAAGGCCTCTTTTCTTCTCCTCTACTGTTTGATAGACTTGCAGCATTCCTCTTTCACCTGAGCTGCGAGGGAGGTATAGCCTATCGACATCACTGCGGGGGTGCAGAGCATGATTGATGGTCATGATTTTCCTGGTCTTACGATCCAGCGTCTCTAGCTCTGCCTGGGTCCAGTCTATTATTCCTGCAGTGTATCTGATAACAGGTATAGCCCAGGTGTTTATGGCTTGTATGGTGTTCCCGCCATTGAGTTTGGACTTGAGGATTTTTCTAACTCTCCTGATGTATTCACTTCCAATTTCTCCCTCGAAGTAGGAGGTCACGGCTCACAAAGGGTTAACTTCCACTCCTTGCTCCCGATAGACAGGAAATCTCAGGTGTTTTTCAAGTAGCTGAAGTCCGTCCCCCTTCTCCCAGCATGCTCAGGTGTGATTCCCCAGTTCCTTCCTGTCTTAACTCCTGAATAGACGCACCTGGGCAGGCTCCTGCCCGGGACCATCCTTTCTACTCTTTTGGTGAGCTTTCCTTTCATTTACATGGATCTTTCTCAGGCGGGGGATACCCTACAGGGATCCCTTTCAGAGAGCACTGGGGAAGACCCAAGGGAAAGAAAGAAAAACCTTGTAAGAGGTGCCACCATGCTTCTTCCCCTGAACCACATGGTCAGGGAAAGAGGAAAAAGAACTTTCCCAAAGGGAAGAAAAAGGAGAGTGAGGCTGGGGGGAGGAATCTGGCTACTCTGCCTGCTCTGTGGCAGAGTGAGAGGTTTTTGGTTCAGACCCGCCTGCAGCGATTCACTGCGGCGGCTGGGAGACCGGGGAACACACGTGATTGGCGGGCCGGCTGGGGGGAGCGGGTCCCTTCTCCCCCTTGCCCCCCCATGCCCATCCACACCAGGCTATTCCTGGGGAGAGGCTTCAGGCCCCCTCCCAGTCCACCCCTCCCCCAATTGCCCTCCCCCAATTGCCCTCCCCTGCCAGGCCGGACGATCGGCAGAGAGGCGGCCACAGCCACCTCCATTGTCTCCCCCCGTGCCTTGGGCGCTGATCACTGCCACAGCCACTCGCCGCTGGGGAGCCCGCCTCTGCCCTTGTGACCGTGGCCGCCTCCGTTACACCCACCATGGGGACCGCCACCTTGGCAGAGTCCGCGGCCATGCAAGGAGGGCCCCTCACCGAGCGGACTGCTGCCTTGGAGGAGTCCGCCGCCATTGCGGCCACTCCCGTTCTTTCGGCCTTTTCTGCCTTGGCGGAAACAGCCATTTCTGTTTGGGCCATCCCCCCTGCGGGGTTTGCCTCTGGGGCAGCTGCAGCTGAACGGCCCCCGCGAGCGCAGCCATTCTGGCCTCCTCCATACTGCCCGCTGCTGAGGCTGCCGCCATTGCGTGCTCCAGCAACCTAGTGGAGGGGGTGACAATACCACCACCTGCTGGCCAAATTGTAGAAGACGCCCCTTTTGCTCCACATGGACATGACTACCTTATAACCAGAAGCCAACTGGGGGCAGGCCCTGTAGCCATGCAAGGGCTGCATAACATTACCCAGGAGCCAACCAGCGGATCCACTTGGCTGCATCGGACTGGAAGTACCATACATATGGGCACAGGGGCTGGCAACCCCCACCAGGTTGGAGCGGCAGGGCAAAGTCCATAAACCTATCACCCTTGCATCTGGTGACGATAGGCGGGTGGGCGAAGTCCATAGACCACTCTCCCACGCCGCAGGTGCGAGAGCGCAAAACATATGCCAGGAGGACATCTTTCTAAGGACAACCTGCTGCCAGAACAACCCCCACCACCTGACGAATCCTTATGAATCCAGGTATGAACACCCCTCGCTACCCAATTGACACCAGGTAAGTGTCGCGTTTGGGGACTCAGAGCAAATGCAGGAGAGAGCGCAATGGGTGCGGGAAATGATGGCCAAAGAAATGAAGGCGAATGTCAAAGAGCTATCACGCTCTGTTAAAGAAGCAGTGGCCAGGGAGATGAGAAAAGTCTCTAGGAGACTTGGGAGGACCTGAATGACCTCGACCTGGGATTGGCGACTCTCTCCCCAAACAAGGGGAGCAGGTGTTTGGGTGAAGCCTCTGGCCCCTCACCCACGCCACAAGTGATCTGGCGCATATCATATCCCACGAGGACCAGAGGCGTCTGCTCAATGAGCATCTTGACGCGCTACCGTGCTCAGCGGTCAGTGAGTGGGCAACCAGGCCGCGCCTACAATGTGGACCCATGTGCCAGACGGGCCACAGAGGCTACCAGACAACAGCATGGGACGGTAAGTCCGGATCCTCGACAGGTGAGTGGTGCGTGCGGAGATCAATCTACCCCAGCAGCCTCTGAGCCCTCCACCAGCCACACTGTGGAGGTGATCGTGATTTCAGCTCCCATAATGGAGCCCTCTAAAGCTGAGCTGCCTGTTCCCGTGCTGTTCCCTTCTGTTTTTCTTATTTTTCCTCTGTTCATTATTAATGCAGCACACTTGTCTAGTCCAAACTCCATTGCTATATCGCCACTGAATATACGGACAGTGTTTAGCAGTGATTCAATTTCTGACTGGGACTTTCCATACAACTTCAGATCGTCCATGTACAGCAGATGGTTGATTTTACTTGATGTTTTAAGTATCCTTGGTATCCGAGGCCTGTTTTGTTTTGTATTTGTGAAAGTGGGGTCATGGCGATTACAGAGGGGATAGTGAGTCCCCTTGGAAAATGCCTCTTCTAATGCTAACCTGTCCAAGTGTCTCGCCATTGATTGTTAACTGTGTACTCCACATGCTCATTGCTTTTTAAAATAAATATCTGAATGTTTTTGCTGACACCAGTTGTTTCTAAACATTTTAGTATCCATGTGTGAGGCAATGAATCGAAGGCTTTCTTGTAGTCAATCCATGCTACACTTAGATTGGTTTTTCTTCTCTTGCAATTTTCTACAATCATTTTGTCAATCAGCAGCTGGTCTTTTGTGCCTCTGGTGTTCGGGCAATTTCCTTTCTGTTCAACTGGAAGCTGTTTGTTAGTTAATAAGTGTTGCATCACTTCATCTGCTATTATTCCAGTTAAGAATTTGAACATGGTTGGCAAGCAGGTTATTGGTCTATAATTACTTGGAACTGCACCTTTTGCTGGGTCTTTCATTATGAGATGAGTTTTTCCAGTTGTTAGCCATTGTTCAACATCACCGCCTTGCAAAATGTGATTGAACTGTTTTGCTGGTTGTTTATGAAGGCTTGTTAGGTGTTTAAGCCAAAAGTCATGCAGTTCATCGACGCCTGGAGCAGTCCAATTTTTAATTTTCTTTGCTCTTTCACTTATTAATTCTGGTGTTATTATTAGATCTTGCATTTGTTGGTTACATTTTTCGACCTCTTTCATCCAGCCTGCTTTTTTATTATAATCTATTGGATTGTCCCATAATTTCCCCCAGAATTGCACTGTTTCTTCTTTATTTGGTGTTTCTATGTATCTTGCAGTTTCTCCTTCTATGCTTTGGTAGAAACGTCTCTGATTCGACTGGAATTGGAGATTCTGCCTGTGTTGTGTAATTCTGGCTTTGTATCTGCTAATCTTCTTTGACACTGCTGTTATTTGCTGCTTTATTATTTCCAGGACTTCTCTAATTTTCCTTGAATCTAGGTGGTATTTTTGGATCAGATACTGTTTGGTGTTTTCATTCTTCAGCTTCTTGCCTTTCATGTCTTCAATTTACTAGCATCGGATCTAAACCTGGCGATTTTATTTTCTAATCTAATCTTCCATTTAGGCGAAGTACTGCTTTCTTTTTTGACAGGTCCACTGATCTTATATCCGAGCTTTTGTGTTGTTATTGTTGCTGCACTGTACATTAGTTGGTTTGTTTCTTGCAAATTATTGGTTGATATTTCTGCAAGTGCAGCATTGACATCTTTTAATGCCTGAGCAAGTTGTTTTTTGGCAACTGTTATTAGAGCTGGAAGTCGAACCCTGGTGGTTGTTTGGTTCATGTGCTCAGTTATTTTTTGCTTTTGTTCTTGTTGCTTTTCTGTTAAACGGCATTTGGGTTTTTGAGGTGAAGGCAAAGGGAAGGTTGCCTGGTTTTGACTTTGAAACAGTTCAGCAACAGTGGTATCCTCTATTTCCAACACCTCCTCCACCTGCGCCTGAGCAACTTCTTCAATTGGTGGTAATTCTTCTTCCATATCTTGAGCCTGTGTTGCTCTTTGCAGTTCTTCCAGCTCAACTCCTGTGAATACTTTATTTCTTATTATGAGTCTTCTCTGGTCTGCTAGCCTTTGTTCTGTTATTTCTGTATCTGGATGCTTCTCTTTCCATATTTGGTACATTCTTTTTAAATAACCTCTTCTAGTTGGACTAGACTTGTAATAGCAGATCATTATTTCCTTGTTGGCATTTTTTGTATATTTTTTTCGGTTAAGCGACGTTCCTTCCAGTAACCTTCAGTCTCCAGCCCTGGTTGCTCAACTGAAGATCCAGAGTCCTGTTGCCCACTTCCCACCAGATGTCCAGGGACTATAGCACCTGGTGCAGTCCTTGTTGACACGGGCAACGACTGATCCGGTATAGATTTATTAAAGTTACATCTCACCATTTTGTTGATGGGGGAGGCACTCTTTGTCTGGCTCCTCTGGTGAGACTTGTCCAGTATGGTTGGACCTCTGGCTTAGCTCTCACCTTCCTCAGAGCACACAAGCCCCACAACCACGCCAAGGTAGTGCCTCACTGGCGGTTGTTATTGTTATTATTTCTTGTTTACACAGTCAGACAGGTGTTATTGACTGGTTTGTTTTATCCAGACATTGAGTCCTTCCCAAGGACCTAGGATGGCTGAATTTTATTGTCAATGTTGTTGCTGTTGTTATAGATATTGTTGTTGTTGTTGTTATACAACCCTTCCAAAAATGGCTCAGGGCAGTTTACACAGAGAAAGAACAAACAAATAAGATGGAACCCTGTCCCCAAAGGGCACACAATCTAAAAAGAAACATAAGATAGATACCAGCAACAGTCACTGAAGGTATTGTCCTGGGGGTGAATAGGGCCAGTTACTCTCCCCCTGCTAAATAAAGAGAATCCCCACATTAAAAGGTGTCTCTTTGCCAAGTTAGTAGAGGTTATTTTTTTTTACTCATTCTCCTCCATCTTTTGCCCTGCCTTAATGTATTTTTACAAAAGGCTATCTTCCCATACATTCTGTCCCAAAATAGTTTAAAGTTCTGTTTCAGTTTGAAGCCCTCTTGAACTTGAAGTATAGGGATGGTAAAGGATTCACAGTCTCCTGAGAACCTTTTGGTTTGCTACCAAAGCACTATGGAGTGTTCTAGAATCCATTCTGTGGGCATGGGTAGGAGACCACCTTTGTTCACAACTGTAAGTATGGAAAAATGCAGTTGTGCTCTATATCCCTAAATGTTAGATCATGTATAACAACTTGAAATGATCAAATAAGAATTTGCAGTATTAAGAAAGATTCTACAAATATCCTCATATATTGCTGTCCTTGGCAACTTGGAAAACCTTCATTTCCGTGGAAAGCATGTTTAGTTCCTGCAGCACCTCTTCAACTAAGGGTACGGAACACTAGCATGGTGGAAATTTACAACTAGTTTGCATCTCTTTTGGGTCTGTAGTTAAGTCCCAAAATGTGAATTGCAAATTATTTGGAATCACTGAAGTTCTAGAACCCTGACTGTTATGGGCTTTATCTCAGACTGGAGAGGATGGCATGGGAAAGCAGGATTGTATGGGTGAGTCAGGGTCCATCTAGAAGCTAGGTAATTGAGAAAGAGATGTGTATGATTTCATAAAGTTTAAGAGACATAGTTCTCAGAGGGTTTGTGTGTTTCCCCAGTAAGGTTACATAATCCTTTAATTACCTCTGGTATTCAGATATGGAGGCACTTTAGAGGGATGAATTTAAGTGCTTAATGTTCAACTTTGGTGGGTGTGGGTGAGGGGATGACACTTTTAGAAAGATAAACATTCTCTTTACTAGGCTGGAAATTTCCTTGCCTTGGGAACTAATGATGCGAGCTGTGCATTTTTTAATTTCCCCCTAAGTACCAATTTTATTTTTATTTTATCCATATATTAAATTTGTAGACTGCCCCAAACTTCTGTCTCTCGGCGGTCTCAGTTTTGAGGGAAGAAAGTTTGGATGATTTTAATTTCACAAAGGAACCATGTAATTCCACCTGGATAATTTACAAAAGATGCAGGCAGCCTTGCTGATCCATTATAAATCATTCAAACAGTGACATAATGCCTCTGTTAGGACCAACTAGAAGCAATGAAATAGTGAGCTAGCTTCTGGGTTTGAGAGAGCTCTTTGTCAGGCAGAATGTTAAACAAAAAAGTGGGGGAAGGGGAAGAGATAAAACTATTGTGTGTAAAGTGCCTCTACATCTCCTCTCTTTTATTACTTTTCATTTGGCCTGACAAAGAGTTCTGTGAAATCCAGAATTCCCTCAGTAGTTGGTGTGCAAATGAAGTGTGCTAAAATTTTACTTGCACATAGTATATTTGTGTTTGGACATTGGAGTGCTGCTTTTATGGAGTTACAACCATCTCTTTAAAATGAATAGAGATAGTTTTAAAGCAAATGCACAGTAGGAAAACTCTACTGAATATATTTCTCTCTGTATGATTCTTAAAAAGGAAATGGTAGCTATAATCGAAGCATTGAAGTTAGCCTTGCTAAAAAAAAATTGGTATTCAGCGAGTTAACTTTTCATTTGTAGCTGGAGGTTCTATCTACAGTTGCTGCTTTTTGATTGGTTGTTAAAAGGTGAAATTGAAACCACTATGAACTTTTGACCCCATAGCGGTTCTTGTGGACGGCCTACCACTTGCAGAGAAAGAGTTTCTCCCTCCCTCCTCCTTTCCTGTATTTATTCTGTGTGATCGTGCAGCTCTGCATGCAACCTTTCCAGCGGGGTGGGTGGAGGGAGAAGAAGAAAAAGAACAAGCGCAAGCAAGTAGTTTGCATGTTCCAGTAACAGCAAAGTTGGCTTTTTTTACCCACTTAGCAACACCAGCAATTTTAAAGAAACAAATTCCAGCTGGTAGGACTTTCCTCTCGGCTTCTGTTTGTGTGCAAAAATTATAAATGGATGCTGACAATTGTTAGAAACCAGACAATTGTGGATGACTCATCAGATAGACATTCACATTCCAAAACACTAGGTTCCTTTTGGTTTAGAAAAGAACTCATGGTAACTTTCTCTCCCCCCCCCACCCAAAACTAGAGGCTTTTAACATCTTCACTAAAAGCAAGTCAGACTTCTAGCTAATAAACTGAATGTTTCTCTTCATTTGCTTTCTACTTGTGATGATGATATAGCTGCATTCCATTTAATCTGAGTTGCACAGATGTAATTAGCCTCTTCTTAGTTCGTTTACATTTTTATGTGGGGTGAGGGGAGGAGAAAACCTGAATATAGCTCAATCTGAGCTGGACTTCTGTGCAATAGGAGCTAGGCACAATTTTTCTCCCATGCAACTATCATTTGCTGTATGCCTCAAACAAGTAAATGATAACATGTGCCAAGCACCCTTGAGCAACTATGTATGTTATGTTTGGGTCTGGTTTACTAACTAGTTTCTCATGTTCATTCATAGCATGTGTGACATCTTGATCTTTCATCCATTGGTTTTGTTTTTTAATACAGATTGAGTAATTTCAGTCAAATTACAACTGAAATAGTAGAAAAGAAAACTATTCCTTTTATTTAGATTAAAACATTTTTAGTGCCATAGTCTCATAGCTTACTGGCAATCAGTGACAAGTTTTTGTAATGAAGATTTTAAATAAGATTTTGGAATCAGCAAAAAATCAAACATGGCTTTAATATCTAGACACAGATTTGCTTGAAATAATTTTCTCTCATACTGGAAACACTGACAACAGATTACTTCATTAGATATTCCACGGCATCAGCTGACTGCCCCTGCTCATAAATGGGAGGTGTTTAGGTTAGTATTCTAATCATGTAATTGGCATGCTGAACATTTTAGGCATCTTGAATTCAATCAGGGTTTCTGTCAATGGCACATCTTTTGTTTTTGCCCTTCATGCAAAGAAAACAAGAAGCAACTTGAAGCCTCATGTATTAACTTCAGACATACTTTTTAGAAAGACTCTTCAGAAGCTTTTATGAAACAATTCCCAATAGAGTATTAATATGCCAGAGTTCTGGTTTTTTTAAAATGCTGGTTTCATAATCTTGTAATGCTTTCTTAATATGTTTACAAGAAGTATAGCATATGTAATGATAGGTGCATGCTCCTAATTTTAGAAGCCCATTGTTTCTTTTCTACAGTTTGATCTGAGAAGGAAGGGAGAACCCCCTCCCTCGCCTTGCCAGCAGCATCAAAGGCACAATGAATTTAATATGATTAATAGCAGATTCCCTTCCCCCCTTGTGTGCAATTCCCCTTGCAGCAGTGGAAGCAAAATGTATTTATAATGATACTCAGTGGTCTCTATTTGGTAATCAGTGTTCCCAAGTAATAGCTATTGTATAGTTCTCTCCACCTCCCTAATCTTTTGTCTAGCATCATTTTACAGTGTGCACATTGGCTATTTTTACTCTCATGCAAAATATCTCTTGGCTTTACTGTGCAAGCATTTTGTTACTGCAGATCTCTCTCAGCAGATGTCTTTTATGGTGGTATAGGGTGGTAGTTTATTATATCTTGTTCAGATATTTAATTGGGGAAATACATAGTTTAAGTCTGACAGATGATTGGTACAAATAGATTACCGTTGATTGTTTTGATGATACTTGATGACTACTTACCCTGCCCCACACAATCCATTTAAAGTTCTGTTTGACATGAATGGAGTGTGAGAATCGTAATAAAGGTTAAGAGGATGGAAACATCACTTATGGTTTATTTAGGACTTGAAAAATGTTCTAAATGCTGCTGCTAGGCTGTGTCTTACCTGTGCTCACATGTGCACACTACCTCATTTTGTTGCACAATGTTTTCAGTTTGGGTTTCTAGTACCCAATATTTGTAGGTAATACTCTCGATATAGTAAAACCTCTTAACATCAATGTCAGACTTCTAGACCTCCATAAAACAAATAGTTCAGGAATGTCTTCCAGTTACTACCTAAGCATTTTTGTGTACAACACAAGAACTTTGTATGTAAGTGGGATGGGAGGAAATGAAAAACAGACCCTCTCATCCTAATATGGCTTTACATAGTCTGGTTTGTATTATTTGATGCTGGAAAATATTGACTCTTGTAATACCATTCTCTATTTACTAACTTCTAAACCACATTTGCTCACGTTGTAGCTGTTTAGAAAGAGGAAGGATTAGCAGGTGGTGCTTAGAATATAGCCAGTTGTAATTCTTCATACAAGTTTATGTTACTGGCTGTAGAATTTCAAAAAACTGGGTTGTATCTCTGAAGGCCCTGGTGGCCACAGTGCCCTGGAGTGTCTTTTACCAGCCTCCGCTGGTACAACAGCTGTAATCCAATCTAAAGAAACCGGATCTGACTCTGGATACCCATGCATTTTTTACATCCAGATTAGATTACTACAGTGTGTTGTATGTGGGGCTGCCTTTGAAGACTGTTTGAAAGCATCAGTTGGTTCAGGATGCTTGAGGGGTACTAGTTAGTACACAGATATTAACACCTATCTTGCAGGAGGTTCACTGGTTGTCAGTTTGCTTCCAGCCAGATTCAGAGTACTGATTCTGACCTTAACTTTATTTAATCAGTTTTCTATACCACCCTTCCTAAAGTGGCTCAGGCCAGTTTACATTAAAATTAAAAAACACATGATAAAACAATAAAAATATTTAAACCAGATTAAAATCAAAATTAAAACTAGATAACCTAATGAAGAGTGGTATATACATATTTGTAGTAGTAGTAAAAACCAGGCTAAATATATGGTCTTGGCTTGGGACTAGGGCATCTGTCAGATTGCATTTGCCCATATGAAATTGGTTTAGGGTCCTTCACGCTTCCTCACAGGTCCTGTTCTTAGCCCTGTCACTGACTTGGATCCAGTTGGTGGGGACTAGGTACATAGTTTTTTCAGTAGTGGCCCCTCATCGTTGGAATATTCTTCCAGAAACAGTTTGCCAAGCTCCCTCCTTGATACATTTTTAAAAGAGCTTGAAAACTCATGTACCAAGACATTTGTTAAATCAGTGTTACCAATATTCTAGTTATAACCAATTTTAGCCTTGGTTGCAGCTTTTAATTTTTGTTGCTGTTAGTTTCGCTTTTTTTATTATTGTAAATCACTCTGAGTAGCAGTGTGCTGGAGGTTTGGGGTGGAAATGTGGCTTAGTTAATCATGACAAAGCATTGTTGCAATCAATGGGTAGGTTCAGAGTTAAATCCTGGTTCTGCACATAATCTCTTGGTCCAAGGGAGTATATGCCTCCTGGTCTGTCTGGTTGCAAATCAGAAGAATTCTACTTCTGAATATGGTTAGAAACAAACCAAGATCAGTCATGATATCTGAACTGACTGAACTTGGTTTGTTCTAACCACAGTGCATGAAATAAATTGAGAACTGGAACTCACTTCAGACCTTGGGTTCAGTTTTCATTTTATCCCAGGCACTTGGGTTGGTCTAGACATCACGACCAATTTTAGTTTGTTTCTAGCCACAGTTAGACGTAAAATTATCTCAGTATTGGGAGAGTGTGCACTCGTGTCGCTAGGAGATACTGCATAGGATCAAGATTTATTCTTGGTTCTGCAGAGCATCTGAATGAAATGGTCTAGTCATGACTAATGTCATAGGAGAGTCATAGTAATGGCTAATGTCATAGGAGGAATGTCTTTAGGAGAGAGCTGGTCTTGTGGTAGCAAGTATGACTTGTCCCCATAGCTAAGCAGGGTCTGCCCTGGTTGCATATGAATGAGAGACGCGATGTGTGAGCACTGCAAGATATTCCCCTCAGGGGATGAAGCCGCTCTGGGAAGAGCAGAAGGTTTCAAGTTGCCTCCCTGGCTTCTCCAAGATAGGGCTGAGAGAGATTCCTGCCTGCAACCTTGGAGAAGCCGCTGCCAGTCTGTGAAGACAATACTGAGCTAGATAGACCAATGGTCTGACTCAGTATATGGCAGCTCCCTATGTTCCTAATGTAAATCCCATTAATTTCAGTGGGATTTAGGAATCCTGATTTTCTTAGGATGCAAGCCACTAATTGAAAGTTATGCTAATTGAAAACCTATACATATATTTAAACAAAGTTATAGCTGAATAGAATTGCTTCTCACCTTGCCATTTCTTTAAAGCAGTTCTCTAGACTTTAAATCACAACGAGGACTTTATATGGATCCTTTCAAAAGCTTGTGAAACTTTGTCATTCTGCTCCAGTTAAAATAACTATTTAGTACTAACTGGGGAATTTGAGGATTCATAGTTTTTTTGGTATCTAAAGACATGTTATCCATCTCATTCACAGTTTATTGAGCTTAACTATTTGGTTGCTGCAAAAGGCTGTTGTGTGGCCGTTTCCTCTGTAAATCTTTACTGTGCAACAAGCATCCTACATGCCTCTAGGCCTGACAAACATTTAATAAATTTAAAACTTGTCGCCTTTGGCTAATGTCTAATTTTACAATCAGTGCAAAATTGCTTTGACTCTTGTCACATCTTATCTCTTTATATTGCCTCTTTTTATTTTAACCAAATTCACCTGCTATGGATTCCATTTTGGTGGTTCTGTCTTTTGAGACTTCCACCAAATCATGCTTACATACCTGTAATGTAAACCGCCCTGAGCCTTTTGGAAGGGTGGTATAAAAGTTTTAATAATAAAATAATAAATAAAATAAACAATAGTCTTTGTTCAATTATCAGTTCAGCGCCTCAAAACTCTGTTAGATCAAGCTTTCCCTGAACTATAACATTCCCATTGCTATGCTTTCTGCTCCCTAACCTCTTCTTCCCTGTTACTTTGTCTCCCTGCTTAGTTTCCAAGACCTCTGTTAAGAACATAAGAACAGCCCTACTGGATCAGGTCCAAGGCCCATCTAGTCCAGCTAGGGATGTGCACGGAACCAGCTGGCCTGGTTCAGTTGGAGTCCAAACTGGACTCGAACCAGACCTGGCCAGTTCAGTCCGGCACCCCCTCAAACTCCCCATTTTCCCCTCCCCATTTTGGAGTCTGCCAGGCCTGCAATAGGTCTCTGCGTGACCCAGGCCATGCAGAGGCCAATTGCGCAGGTGTGGCGGCCTCCTAAATGGCCACCACGCCGGAGGGGGAAGGCCTGAACGGGCTGAAGAGCGGGCTGAAGAGCTGGCCAAACAGCCGGTTTGGGATGCAAGGAAGGCTGGCAGGGGGAGGGGAAATCTCCGCGGGAACCCTGGCCTAACTACTGTGACATTAAAAACATTTTTTTTAAAGGTCCGCGAACCACCCCGGACCAGAATGAAAGGGGGGGGGGTTCGAGGGGGTGCCGGACCGAACTGGTGCTGGACGTCCATTGGCTGGTCCATTTTAAACAAGTAAGATGGTCACATATGCAGTTGTATTAAGTTATGAGCTTGGTAAGGCAGAAATTCACTCTTGCATGAAGCTGAATTGTCACCTCAAGCAAGTAAGGGTGCTGGAAGCATGGAGAGGTTCCTTAATGCATGTTAATACAGAGCTGCTTAACTTCAGCCTTCCGCAGATGTTTGCCTACAGCTCCCATAATCCTTGATTATTGGCCATTGTGACTAGGGATTATGGGAGCTGTAGTTCAAAAACAACTGAATGGCCGAAGTTGAGCAACCCTGCCTTAATAGAATTGGAGCAACTCCCAGCTACTAATTTGAAATCCTGCCACCTTTGCACTTCTGTTGAAATAGCGCTGACTCACCCACTCAGCTGCCTTGATCATGCCCCAAAATAAAAGCATCAATTTTTCTGCCTTTTGGATCTTTGAAGTTTTGAAACTCTCTGCCCCTTATACTTTAAGCCCCAAACCCTGTAATTGCCCCAGGCACCTAGAACTCCATGATACTTTTTCTAGACATGGGACTGCTGATCAACACTCGGTCTAGTTTTTGCTCTGTAATTCTCACAGTTGAGCGCCTATCTTTGTACTTAGCCCGTCCCCTTGGATTTGGACTTGGCTTGTGGTACATACTGTGTGCAGGCCTGATTGAAATCTTCTGCTAGAGCAATATCTAGTTGCTTTGGATTCTCAACCCGATGCCTGCCTAGCAGCCTTGACGCTTCCTTGTCCCTGCAGTGAAGGCTTTATTGCAGTGTGGAACCTCGGATCTCACAACTTGAGATCCATCCTCACCTTCATTCCCACTCGACAGTCTAAGCCAGGGCTGCTCAACTTGGCCCTCCTGCAGATGTTGACTTACAGCTCCCATAACCCCGGGCTATTGGCTACTCTGGCTGGGGATTATGGGAGTTGTAATCCAAAAACAGCTGGGGTGCCAAAGTTGAGCAGGCCTAGCTAGTCTAAGGACAGGGATAAATTGCTCCTTTCTTTCTCTCCTGCCTCTTCCTCTGTAAATGTCTCACATTTGTTCTTTCAACAAAGGTACATCAGCCCCTTCTCTTTCTGAGAACAGCCTTTAATCTTCATACTTCAGTCTCAATGAGGTCATTCTCATGACTAAAATCGCCTAGACTGGGAGGGCTGGGTGTGTGTGCGGTGGGGGGGGGGAGGAAGGCAGGCAGGAGCCTACCTGACTTCCACACATGATCACTGCCTCTTTGGGACTCTGCCACCCGTGTAACCACGTGACTGGTGGCAGACACCTGAAATGGAATCGGGAGGAGGAATGCTGTTGTAGTGCAGCAGGGCTCTTTTCCGGGGCATGTTGTTCTCGGGGCTCTATGGCCGCCGCTTTTGTTGGCCATTTTCAGACCCCCAACGGTGCAACTGCTCAAAAAATGAGGTAGGATATACTCCCTTTTCCCTCCTACCTCATTCCCTCCCCCCACCCACCCCGGGTTGTGGATCTGGACTATCTGGGTCTGCAGAAGCTCCATTGAGAGACCTCCTTGTCTTCCGGATGAAATGGGCTGCTCAAGTAAACCCTCCCCTACCCAAGCTGCTTGTGGTGTTGAACGGGCTTAGTATCCAGTTATTGTGGTGTTCTCTCTTAAATAAAATATCTTCTTTTCATTTTGAAAAACCTCTGACTCTGACTTGCTCTTCTAGACTCTAGAGCACTCCAAGTTAATGCTCCACTGTCCAGATGTAACATGAAGTTATTCACATTTCCTGGTTTGGTGCTAGTCAATCTGGTCTCTCTCTGCTGTGGTGGGTAACCTTGGCTCTCCATCTGTTGCTGAACTACAACTCCTACAATCTCCAGTTGATTGCAGCTGGGCACAATGGGAGTTGTAGTTCATCAACCGCTGGAGAGCCGAGGTTGCCTACTCTTGCTCTACTGGATGGATAGCTGTCGGTTTCCCGGATTAGTAGAACTGGCTGCAGAAGAAACAGGGATTCCTTAGCTTTTTGGTAATTCCCCTCTCACTTCAAAATAAAATATCTGCTCACCAAAACTCCAGCTGGTACTCCAGGCATTGATATGGAATTAGGTGCACATGTGTTCAAGAGGCCTGGGTCTGAGCAAGTGAGCCTGAAGCTTGTGCCTGCTCATTCTTGTAAAACTGTTTAGAGACTAGTGATTGGGTAGAATATAAGTAATGAATAAACAAGAATAATAATGAACAATGGTTTAACTTGGTTTCTGAATAGTCTTAGTAAGTATTTGATAGTTTTGTATTCCATCCTGTAGTAGGATCATTTCCTGAAACTGGAAAGAGAGCCAGCGTGGTGTAGTGGTTAGAGTGCGGGACTAGGACTGGGGAGACCCGAGTTCAAATCCCCATTCAGCCATGATACTAGCTGGGTGACTCTGGGCCAGTCACTTCTCTCTCAGCCTAACCTACTTCACAGGGTTGTTGTGAGGAGAAAACGCAAGTATGTAGTACACCGCTCTGGGCTCCTTGGAGGAAAAGCAGGATATAAATGTAGTAGTAGTAGTAGTAGTAATAAAGAGCAAACATGCCTGTTCCTGATCTCTTAAACTTTGTTAAAGATGACAGGAGGTTTATGTCTGCACTGGCCCTGCTTGATGCCTGGACAGAACTCACATGAGTTGTGATATGTTGGTAATGATCTATTTCATTGGGAAATATGTTCAGATAAAGGAGCACTAAGGCCCAGTATGAGATCAAAAGTAAGAGATCTGTGGTGGTTTTGATTTATTTGCTTTCGGCTACTGCTTATGTGACTTGTTCTCTGTAGTCTAGGACGAGTACACTATTTTAAAAGTGGATAGGGAGGGGGATGTTGAGAAGAAGAGTTATAATGCCATGTGTATGAAATTGGAGAACAAATTAATTCAGCTAAAAATTTACTTAAAATACATTATACCGAAATGTGTGCCTTAGAAAGGACACACCTTACTTCAGATCAAATAGTATAAAAAAGGTAGCTACTGAAATTGCTCATTTAGTTTCTCTCTGCAGTGAGTTTTACTCTGTAGAATCATGCCATTAACATTGGTTCCAGGAATAAGAGGTTGCAGTGGCTTTTACCATCTTAAAGCAAAACGTCTAAATCCTTGACCTTGAATTGATGTTGCTGTGGATAATGTATTACATACAGCTGTTGAAGTCCAATTGCCTTTACTAGGCCTGTAGTTTATGAAAAGTAGTACATATTGGGCAGAAGTGTATGACAGCTGATATTTATCAAAGGTAGCAGGAGTTTTACTCATTTTCACAATTTTAAGCAAATTTTGAAAGCTTTGTGTGCACACACATGTTCAGCATATGTCTCTGAGCTTTGAACATTTTGTTCTGAAGTGAATTGGCTCTCATTAGCACAAGAGTCCAAAGTATAAAACTTTAATGAGCTTCATACATCAAACTTGTGCATAGCATTAATCTTATGTAATGGGACATGTAAAATTTAGTGTCTCTAGAAAAATGTGATAGGTTCAAAGCTTTTAAATATTCCTTGTCTTTGAATTTTTTTTTTAAAAGTGTGATTAAAATGCCTATATGAGTGTGTGTGTGTGTGTGTGTGTGTGTGTGTGTGTGTGTGTGTGTGTGTGAGAGGGAGAGGGAGGGTGAGCGAGAGTGTGCTCTTTAGCCCTGTTTTTAGAATTAAAAGGTTTTACAGAACCACTCGGCCAGGAACTGGAACTGTGTTTCCACATATAAACAAATGGAACAACATAGAATTTTTAAACTCCACTACTCATTACATGGAAGTTGATTTTGGTGAAATTAAGTGCTTTAAACTAGGTTATAGGTTGGGCTGCCCCACTTCATCCCCTATTTTTAGACTGGGTTTTTGGGTTAGCCGTTTTCTGTTACTGTGGTAACACAATGTATTGATATGCAGATCACACTGACTTGCAGCAAGGTAACAGAAGGCTCTAGGTGACTGGTGTAGATAAATACAATTGTGATCCTAGTATTTTAAAATGCAGCTCATGAATCAGAAATATGAAGCATTCTTGCTCTTTCGAATGGAAAGCAGTAAGTGTTCATATAAATGCCAAGAGACTGGTCCAAAATATTTTTTTAACTTAAAATCCCTTTTTAATGGGTTATATGTCATATGAACAAACCAGGAATCAGAAGTGTGTTGGAAGAAGCCGGTGACTGACAATACTAGACACCGCCTAGAGATGTACATACCAGGCAGCATAAAAACATGATAAATAAATAAATACTGAGAAAAAAAATACTCAAAGTATTTCCCAACTTGCCTCTTTAATTTTAGTGGGGACAACTTTGAGTAATTTTCCTCCATATTTCAGCAATGTGTATTGTTGTCAAGGAAATATATATTGGGGTGGGAAAATCATTAAAATTTTCTTGTATACTGCCTCCTCCAAAGACTCTAGGTGGTGAACAGTAACAATGACAATAACAATAGCAATATATATATTTAAAAATTAAAGGGCAAAAGCCTGGCGAAAAAGGTACATCTTAAAAAGGGCCTTAAAAGCCTCTAAAGAGGGGGCTGAATGAATCTGGGGTGGGGGGAAGTGTGTTTCAAAGGAGAGGGGCAGCCACAGAGAAGGCCCTCCTATGGGTCCAGGCACCACACGCTACACCAGGACCCAGGACACTAAGGCAGGTCAACTGAGAAGACCTGATAGCATGTGATACAACTGGCTGAGAGAGGCATTCCCGGAGATATACAGGTACTAAGCCCATACGGGTTTTGTAGGTGTGAACCAGCACTTTAAATTGGACCCAGAAGCTGACAGACAACCAGTGCAGTTACCGGTCTCTCCACAGCTGAGACAGGTCGCATCTCCTCTATGAGAGCTGCCTCACCCGGCTGTAATTCATCTTCGACTGCCTGTGTGTCGGACACACTCTCTTTTGCAACTTCTGGTCCTTACCCTCCATCCTCTGCTATCAGTTCCTTCCCCTCCTCCAACTCCTCCTCGGAGTCTTCCAGCATGCCCATGACAGTTGGCTACCCTTATCGCCACCGTATACTCGCGAACATGGGCGAATAAGCATGCTCGGTCGGCTTCTTTCTTAGTATTTCTCCAGCGGCACTGTAGGCGTCTTTTGCCTCGCTTCATCTCTCAAAGTTCTTCTGAGAACCAAGGAAGTTGAGATCCGTGAGCCCTAAGAGGCTGCTTAGGAGCAATGTTGTCAAACAACCTTGTAGCCCCAGTGTTCCAGGCCTCAACGAGTAGTGCTGATGAGCTGCCTACCAGATTGCTGGGAAACTCCCCAAGTGCCCTCTGAAAACCATCAAGATCCATAAGGCGCCTGGGGTGAACCATCTGAATAGGTTCATTGCCCCTGCGAAGGAAAGGAGAGGCAGCTTTGTGCAAACAAATTAGGGAGCGATCAGACCACGGCAAGAGACCGATGGATAAGTCCCCCATTCTAAGATCATGTTGCCACTGCTCCAAGACAAAAACCCGGTCTAACGTGTGACTGCCAACATGAGTTGGGCCAGAGATAAGTTGTGACAAGCCCATGGAGGCCATGAAATCCCGGGCCATCATTGAACCCTGCCCAAGGCTGAGAGCTTGAAATCCCCCAGAATAAAAAACCTGGGGTTTGCAACCAGTAGGCCCACAGCAAGGCCGAGAATCTCAGGAAGGGCTGAGACTGGGCAGTGGGGCGGCCGGTACACAAGCAACAGCTCAAACTTATTGTGAAGACCCAGCGTCACGAAAAGGGACTCACAACCTGCTGCCTGCAGGTCAGGGCCCCTAATCAATGGGAGATTTCTCCTGTAAATCACTGCCACTCCGCCTCTCTGAACAAGGCCCCAGGGCTGATGGAGCACATGGAAACCTGGCGGACAGATCTCAGATAAGGCAATATCACCATCATGGCCCAGCCAGGTTTCTGTAATACAAACCCACTGCTCCATAACAAGATCAAATATGGAAGAGGTCTTCTTGCCATCAACCTGACATTGAAAAGCAGCAACCCGAGACCTTGAGAACCAGCAATCCGGTCACCTGGTCCCAGAAAAGAGGAAGGAAGGTCAGAAGCAGAAACCTGACACAGATTGCAGGACTGGCTACCCCTAAGTTAGCTAACCAACCTACTCATGCCATACCTCCTGAAACCCAGCACTGTGGGAATAGGCCACCCCAAATCTCCCACCTCAGATAGCTCCAAAAGGCACCTAAGCCTTGCCAGGAAACCCAAGAAAGAAAAACAACAAAGAAAAAAATAAATACTAAAAACATTACTTACACAATAAAAGAAAATGAAAGACCAGTAAAAATCTAATTTGAATGCATTGTGCATTATTGTATATTTTCATTTAAATAAATGCATGCATTTTGCATAAACATGCATTACATGGTAGGCAAAAAAGTGCAGCTCTGTATGTTTAATGCCACTGATAAAGGTTTTTGTATGCAGCTTGAAGCAGGAAAAGGTAAGAAATTCTTAGGATGTCAGTGCAAGACTATTATAATTTGAGAGTCCCAGTTTACCTTAAGATCTTGCATTAAAAGGGCTTGTTTATGAATGTAGAGATTGTAAAGATGTTGTACCAAGTTAGTGGGGTTTGTATTCTGGAGATGGTAAGACTAATAATGCTATACATCAAAACTAAGCCTACTTTACTTGGGATGCCAAACACTTTGCAGCTTGGTCTACAGTGGAAGCAGAATGAAGTGGTTGAGTTCTGAGGTGACTGTATCATTTCAGGTCCTGGATCACATTTTATGGATGTAATAAGCAATATGGGAATTATCCTTCCTAGTGTAGACTCTAGGAGCATTACTGCAGTGTATACATATTTAATTTTCAGAACTGGATGCTTCTTGAAAGAGGTATGATGGGACTTCCTCTTATCTCCCCTCCTGCCGCTTTTGGTAGATATTTTACAATAACTTACTTTGGGTACCTATCCAGATCCATCTACAAAGAGGCTTTGTGCTTGTGTTTTGCAATCACAGTCCCATATTGCATGGCAACCAGTTCGGGAATGGATGAGAGTTTCAAAAGCAGTTTTTGATAAGGCAGAGGTTGACTCAAGCCCCGTAGTCCACTTTAAAGTACCTCGTCCAGCGGAGCTATTCAGGGTTGTGAGGGGGCTAGTATGGCCCCCTGCTCCCCTGAATTCAAATTTGGAACCATCAGTTGCCCACTGTGATGCTTTTAATGAGTTTTTTGTGGACAAAGTGGTTCTGCTCCTACCTTTCTGGCAGATCCCAGATAGTGTCACTTGGAGACTGTTGCTCTTCAAAATCTGAGCTTTTATATGGGGTCCCTTAGGGCTCCATACTGTCTCCAGTGCTTTTTAATATCTACATGAAACCGTTGGGAGAGATCATCTAGAGATTTGGTTCTGGGTGTTATCAGTATGCTGATGGCACCCAAATCTATTTCTCCATGTCAACATCATCAGGAGAAGGCATATCCTCCCTGAATGCCTGCTTGGAAGCAGTAATGGGCTGGATGAGGGATAACAAACTGAGACTGAATCTAGACAAGACGGAGGTACTTATTGTGCGGTGTCGTCACTTGGGAAGCGATATTGATCTACCTGTCCTAGATGGGGTCACACTTCCTCAGAAGTAACAGGTACGCAGTTTGGGAGTGCTTCTGGATGTGGACCTTTCTCTGGTTCCCCAGGTTGAGGCAGTGGCAAGAAGCGCTTTCTATCAGCTTCGGTTGATACGCCAGCTGCGTTTCTTGAGGTTCATGATCTCAAAACAGTAGTACACTTGTTGGTAATCTCCAGATTTGATTACTGCAATGCGCTCTATGTGGGGCTGCCTTTGTACATAGTCCGGAAACTGCAATTAGTACAAAATGCGGCAGCCAGGTTGGTCTCCGGGTCATCTCAAAGAGACCATATCACTCCTATATTACAGGAGTTGCACTGGATGCCAATAAGTTTCCGGGCAAAATACAAAAAATAAACATATAAAGCCCTAAACAGCTTAGGCCCACTGTACTTAAGAGAGTGTCTTCTTCTGCATGATCCCCATCATCTACTGTGTACATCAGGGGAGGCTCATCTGTGGCTACCTTCATGTCATCTGGTGGCCACCCAGGGATGGGCCTTCTCTGTTGTCACCCCGAGACTTTAGAACGCGCCTCCTGTGGGAATAAGAGTCTCCCCATCTCTAGCAGCTTTAAAAAAGTGTCTAAAGACTTATCTTTTTACCCAGGCCTTTTAGCTTTTTAACTTTGTAACTTTTAAAATTTTGGATTATTTATTGATTTGTTTTAAGCTGTTTTTATTATTTAATTGATTTTAATGTTTTGTTTTTATTTGTTGAGAACCACCCTGAGACCTTGGGTTAGGGCGGTATAAAAATGCACTTATTATTAAGTCAAGAACTGAGAAGAAAAATGGAGAAATAAGCCCCTGCATGGTCAATATTTACACAATATAAGTGGAAAATCAGACATCACCAAGACCTGGCAATGGCTTAAGAATGGCAACTTGAAGAAAGAAACAGAGGGTTTAATACTGGCTGCACAAGAACAGGCACTAAGAACAAATGCAATAAGAGCAAAAGTCAAAAAATCCACCACAAACAGCAAGTGCCGCCTATGTAAAGAAGCAGATGAAACAGTGGACCACCTGATCAGCTGTTGTAAGAAGATCGCACAGACTGACTACAAACAAAGGCATGACAAGGTAGCAGGGATGATACACTGGAACATCTGCAAAAAAATACAAGCTACCTGTAGCCAAGAATTGGTGGGACCATAAAATTGAAAAAGTTGTAGAAAATGAAGATGTAAAAATATTATGGGACTTCCAACTACAAACAGACAAACATCTGCCACACAATACACCAGATATAACTGTAGTTGAGAAGAAAGAAAAACAAGTCAAAATAATCAACATAGCAATACCAGGGGATAGCAGAATAGAAGAAAAAGAAATAGAAAA
Organism: Hemicordylus capensis; assembly: GCF_027244095.1. NCBI lineage: Eukaryota > Metazoa > Chordata > Lepidosauria > Squamata > Cordylidae > Hemicordylus > Hemicordylus capensis. The sequence continues at coordinate 32,462,643 of NC_069660.1, read as the reverse complement.
AATCACCAAATACAAAGATCTACAAATTGAAATTGAAAGGCTGTGGCAGAAAAAGACCAAAATAATCCCAGTGGTAACTGGTGCCCTGGGTGCAGTTCCAAAAGACCTTGAAGAGCACCTCAACACCATAGGGGCCACAGAAATCACCATCAGCCAATTACAGAAAGCAGCTTTACTGGGAACAGCCAATATTCTGCGACGATATCTATAACCATTGACAATAAAATTCTGGCATCCCAGGTCCTTGGGAAGGACTCGATGTCTGGATAAAACAAACCAGTCAATAACACCTGTCTGACGGTGTAAACAAGAAATAATAATAAAATCTTTATTTCGGTCAGCGACCAGCATGAGATTAAAACAAATGTAAAAGAGAGGACAATCAAACTTATATTGCAAACAATAACACCAGATAAATTTTAAAAAGTCCTCCTCAGCTTAGATCCGGATACTAAAAATACTACTAAAATAATTGGAGTTAAGGATATGAAAAAAAACATGCCAGTGCATGCACTCGTGCACACCTAAGAGGGAAGTTAGATGAAATAACCTTGATTCCACAAGATGTCTGAACCTGCCTGTAGCATACTGGCATTACTAGGCACAACTCCATAGCTCTGCTTCTGAAAAAAGAGAGAACACATGCCTGCTGTCCTAAAGAAAGGCTATATAGAAGACTTACTGTTTTCCACCACATATTTGTTAAAGTATAGAGCAACTGTCCTATAATGCATGGCCCCTTTTCAAATAAAGCATGTTGAGACATTACATAATGTCCCCTTTTGAGTCAGTCGGTAAACTTGATTCTATACTTGATTGCACTCTTCACTGGTGCCTTGACAGAAAATTAATGTTTCTAGATTAGTAGCTACCAACAGATGAATTTACCTACAACTTCAATCCTCTGCATGTTCACCTGGAAGTAAGCCTCACTGAATACACTTCTTGGTAAACATACATAGAATTGGGCTTTAATCTAGTTTTTTTTCCTTTTCTCACTGCTTCTTCTTCTATCTACTGCACTGCTTTCACTGGATTAAATTGAGCTGCAAGATTTATTCCAAGCCTGTCTGCAGAAGCTGAAGGCAGAAGTCTGGCATTTATTTGCAGCTGAAATATGCTGTCTACTGTACCAGGCTGAGGTTGGAATGTTTTGCAAGGCTGCTTTCAGGCTTCAGACTTTCTCACATTCCAACATTCTTAATTATAATAGCCATCACTGGTAAATTGATTTTTTCTTCTTCTTAACTGGTACTAATGGTCTTTGGCTGTTGGGTTTTATTACTTTAAGAAGTCAGGTTTGGAAACCATTTTGAATTTGGGCACTGCCTGGACATCTATGCTTGCTGAGAGGTCTGATGTCCTTTGGTTCTTGAGAAGTGTATGGTCTTTTGTACCCAAAGAAATACCAGTGTGAATAATAAATTTATGAATAGTAATTATTACTATTTGGGGAAGGAGAATCTCACTTCAGTTGTACGCATTTAAATTACCATTGAATGCAAACACTTTTGATCATGGCAAATTCTTCTCATATCACAGAAATTATAATTACTGTTACTGGTAATTTTTAAAAACGCTCCATATAAGTTAATACGCTGTTCAACTGTCTTTAAACTGTCATATTTCTCAGTACAGTTAGATGGATTCCCTTCCCTGTTTTCCTTTCAGGAAGTACTTTTTACACTAGACATTGTAGCAAAAATTCTCTATTTGTTAGAGCAACAACATTCAAGGATCTCTTTTTGACAAGAAAAGCAGATTTTTAGTCATAAAATGATTGGAGTTCATTTTGGTTTTTTTATCCTTCCCTTGTAATTGTGTGCATGACATATCAGTTGAGCTTTTGTTAAATTTTGAAAGTTAGTGCATAGTGCTAAGGTGTTAAGGTGATCAGGCTGTGAATTCTAGTACATATATTTCACACCTGCTTATTGTTTTTCATTTCTGTAAAGTGTCTGTGCTCTGAATTAAAGCTATGTGAACAAACTACAGAATAATACAAAATTTGGCTTTTTATGCAGTTATAAGTGGATTGGAGGAATTGTATTAATGCTTACAGTTCTTGCTTCATTATCCTTTTAGTTTATCCCTTTTGAAATGCATGCATTTTTTAAAAATAGTGGGTCTACTAAATTTTGCTGTCTCTGTTGGTAAAATAACTGTAGTTGTTGCTGACAACTTCATCTTCCAGAAGATAGAAGAAGGAACAAAGTGGTCACCTACCCTGGACTTGGTCCTTACAAACAGGGAAAACTGGTTGATGCAGTGAAAGTGGGTGAACCCTGGGGAGAAGTGATTATGCCCCTTGGATATCAAGAGGAGGGAAAGTGTCAGGAAGCCAGATGTGTATTCTGGATTTCAGGAAAGTTCACTTCAATGAGCTCAGAAAAAGTAGGTGGGATCACATGACTAGAAATTCTGAAGGGAAAAGGTGGTTGAAGAGCAAGGGGAGACAGGGTGGGTGCACAGAAATAGTTGTGCAGTTACTTGGACAACTATTACTAAGTTGTCCAACGAAGTTACTAAGCCAACGGCTTGCATTGCAAGTCTGAGTAAAAATGAAAGTAACTTTAGCTCCAGTTGTCTCTCATTTTAGTATGAGTATAATATGTTATGTTTATAATTAAAACAACTTGAAAAATCTTTAAGTTGCAACTTATTTTGAAGAACCAGTTTAATTAAAGGTTATTTTGTTACCTCTGGTTATTTTAAAAGTATAAATATTAATTCTTCAGAGTACTCTTAACTACACTACTAATAATGATAGTTCTGCTTTTAAAACAACTGTGTAATGAATATCAGTAAACATGAGTTTATAAAATATGCTAGTTACGGTAGCCAGTATCAACTATCTGGATACATAAAGCTTTAGACTAGCTAAAGTAGAGCAAAAGCAGGTAGCTACAAAAACAGGAAATTCTTTCATGTGCCCTTCCTTAGCAGTCCCGAACTGTGTATTAGACACACACCCATTATAAATGGCGACTAAACTTTTCATATTTTTTCCATTGTAAAGGGCTTTAAATTATGTTGCAGAAATTGCCCAGTCCCCTGCCCTCCCTTTGCTAGATAGGATAGATTACTTGCATTAAACATTTTAGGTATCTATACTTGGTAAAGGGGGTCTCTTATGAGAAGAGTAAAGTTGATTTTAATAAATTAGAGAAAAGTAAAAGTGCAAATTGGTATAAAGCAGGGCAAAGGGGAAGGTTTTTCACTCAAAAGTGCAGAAGGGGGGGCACTTAGAATATGTTCAGGGGATTTCTGAGGAGGTGTAAGAGGTTTTTAGGGTTCCAGTAGAACATGGCATACAAACACTTTATTTGCAAGCAAAACACACCATTTCCCAGCTGTGTCACCTGAATAAAAAAAGTTGATGGATGAAGAAGATGGGATTTTAATAGGCCGAGGGAAGGACCAAGAAGGAATTACGTAAAGCCTAATATTCCCAGGCTGACCTTGCCATACAAGGCATATTGCTCTGGGGGCCTGCAGATTTTTAGAATTCCATCTTAGGGCTTCCCGTAGTGCCATTTGATTTATTGTAGATTGTTCAGAATATAGAAGCTTGATTACTTATTGGTTGAGTCAGCTGTAGGCATATTACACTGGCACTGTATTCTTTGCACTGGTTGACAGTCATGCTACTAAGGAAGAGCTGAGGATCTCTGAGTACCAATGGTGTTTATGATGTGGTTAGATTAAAGCCTTTTGGAAGCCTAGTGGCTGATGTTATTGTGCGGGAAAAGAAATTCTGAAACTGCAAAGACAGAATTGCAATGGGAACGTGAACATAAGAAGCATGAATATGGGAATGTTTGACACAGTGAAAGATGAAATGAATCAACTACCGATTGACATCTTGGGCATCAGTGAATTAAAATGGACTGGAATGAGACACTTTCAGCCAGAAAATCATACTGTTTACTACGCAGGACACGAAATACAAAGAAGGAACAGTGTTGCTTTCATAGTCAGGAAGGATATAGCAGTGACAGTACTTGGGTATAATGCGGTCAGTGACCGACTAATATCAATTAGATTTCATGGACAACCCTTTAACATGACAATTTCTCAAGTCTGTGCCCCAATGACTGATGCAGAAGAAGAGGAAGTTGATGAGTTTCTAATGCTCAAGTTCAGGCTGAAATTGACAGAACATGCAAGCAAGATGTGGTGCTGGTGGTTGGAGACTGGAATGCCAAAGTTGGAAAAAGTAGGGAGGAAAATAAAGTCAGACTGTATGGCCTAGAAAACAGAAATAAAGCAGGAGAAGGACTCATTAGTTTCTGCCAAGCCAATGATCTCTTCATTGCGAACACATTCTTCAAACAACCAAAGCGGCGCCTATACACATGGACATCGCCAGATGGAATACACAGAAATCAAATTGATTACATTATTGGTGCAAGGAGGTGGAAGAGCTCAGTTAGAACAGCAAAGACGTGGCTGGGGGCCGATTGTGGAACAGATCACAAACTGCTCATGTGCAAATTCCAAGTCAAAGCTACCCAGCTTCCACAATATGATCTTGAGAATGTACCCATTTCCAAGGAGAACATCAGGAACTGTTTTTTGGTTGTGAAACTTATTGATGGGGAACCAGAGGAACTGTGGAATGAAATCAAAGAAGTTAAGGACAAATGTGAAAAGAGACTGCCAAAGACCAAGAAACAGAAGAAAGCAAAATGAATGTCAGAACAGATGGTGGAAATAGCCCAGAAGATTCCAGGAAAGAAGCCAAAGTCAAGAAAGATAAAAGATTTCAGGAAGGAACTTAATAGGGAATTCCAGAAAGCTGTTAGAAGAGACAAGGAGCAGTACTACAATTACATCTGTAAAGACCTTGAGGATGGAAATAGACACTGAAAAACAAGGAACGTTTTCCAAAATATCTCTGAACTCAGGAAGTTCCAACCACAAATTTGTATAGACAGATAGTAACTGATTCTGAGAAGATCAAACTGAGATGGAAGGAGTATACTGAAAATCTGTACAGCAGGAATATCAATATCTAAGGTACTCTAGAAGATATTCCCTACTTGCAATAACCTCCAGTAGTACTTGCATAACCATGGGATAAAACACAAGACTATTTATTTGTACCATCCTTGAGGGAATGACATAGGGGGGGAAATGAACAGACTCTGAGATGAGCTTATAAAAACAAATGAAGTATATTGAAAAATCAGAAGCACAATGCAAAATTGTAGTATTTGGCAACCCACTACCAAATATACTGCCAGCTGGATGAGCAAAAATGCAATGGACACCAATACAACCAAAAACTACTATAAGGCTAATAAAAAGGGAGAGGAGAGTAGGAGAGATACTGAGTAAAGAACACATAGTTTGAAGAGACAAGACTGTTTGTTCTGTATACCTTTTCTGAGCCTGCTGTTCTTGGGTGTGATGCCAAGGGGTGCTGGGGAATCCCTCTTTAGGTCCTCCTGGTGGCAAGCAAGGATAGGTGATAGGGTGCTGCACCAAGATCTCTCAGCAATCTGGGGGAATGCTGAGATGCCCAGGCCGGCAGGCACAGCTGTTTAGGCTGTGGCAAGCCTGCTTTGGCAGGAACTCAGCCTCAATGGGTCCTCCCTGGGCTTTCTACTCAGGGAGTCATGGACTTTTCAGCCATGAGATAAATCTTATAGAAGCCTCATACTGAGAGGCTTCCCAAGGATTCTGGTTACTGAGAATGGCTGAGACACTGCACAAACGTCTCACTGGAGGTGTGTTCAGAACTAGTGAGTCTCACGATTCTTCGGCATGGTCTCTGTCTGTCACACATGGGCTCTGCATCTGCGCAGCAGCAGCCATAGGAAAAACTCACAAGCTTCTCAGATTTTGGTGGTAGCAGCACCCCTTCCTTGGGTTGCTTGGTACCGTTACAGATGTTGGTATTAAACCCCATGATACCGAGTGCTACATCTTGGGTACCAGCCGGACAGGGAGAGTGAGTGCCATGCAAACTCTCTCCATTCAAGCTGAAGCTTGTGAAATGCTTAGCTGCTACGATGGGTGAACAGCCGAAAAAGAAGCAGAAGGCCCTGAATGTCAGCATCAATACACTCTGGAGCACTCAGCTCTCCCAGCAGGCCTCTTCCTAAAATTCTGAAGAAAAAGAAGCAAATATCTCCGGTACCGCAGGAACCTGCGGAACAGAACTTGGAGCCTAATGAGCCTGTCACACCTGTGAACCCTATATCTCCACCCCCACCCCCCAATGGAGACCTGATGTCAGTTTGCATTTTAAATTTTTATTGGCTTTTACAATAGCTTTACATTCAAATTACATTCATTTCTACACATAAGTAAATATTGACTTCCCGCTTACCTAGCTGCACGATTCACGATAACTATACATATAAACCATTGCTATAATAATTCAAAACATATACTCCACACTACTACTTGATTTTACCCAACCCAGCCTGCTGTTATTATTATATTTCAAACCCTGCTGAAAAGTCCATATTAGAAAAATAGTTCTTTGCAAAAATGGTTCCCAATCTTCTTTAAAACATTCCAAATTTTTGTCTCTTATAAGTGCTGTACGCTTTACCATCTCAGCATATTCCAAAATTTTTATCAACCAGTCTTCTTTTGAGGGCATTATAGTGTTTTTCCATTTCTGTGCATATACTATCCTAGACCTAGCCGCCGTGGTTGCATACATAAAAAATGTTAAATTTCTTCTGGAGAACTCTCTTTCAGTTATTCCCAGCAGGAAGGATTCTGGCCTCTTTAAGAAATGTCATTTTAAAATTTTTCTTCAGCTCATTGTATATCACATCCCCAAAAACCTTTGCCTTCCCACATGACCACCACATATGGAAAAAAGTTCCTTCACGTTGTCCACATTTCCAACATTTGCTTGAAACATTTTTATACATTAAAGCTAATTTTTTGGTGTCAGATACCACCCATACATCATCTTATAATACAGTATAACATGCAGTAAACTTTAAATCAGTTTTCCATAATTTTTCCCACGCAGCCATATCTATATTATGACCCACATCTTGAGCCCATTTTATCATAGTCGTTTTAACCACTTCATCTCTTGTCTCCTCCAGAAGCAACAATTTATACATCTTGGAGACTAAATTTTTCATCATTTTCAAACAGCTCCTTCTCAAATCTCAACATTTGATCCACAAACCCAATCTTATGGAGACCTGATGTCTGAACGTGACAGATCCCCCAGCCATTCACCTGACGACCCTTATGATCTGGAACCATATAGCCCAGAACATTTTGATCCTGACCCCTATGATATGGTATCACACCATCCTTGGTACCATAGCTCCAGGGATGATTTCTGGGACCAGTATGACTGCCCTCACTATGAACCTAGAGAGGGCGCATATTATTGATATCATTGGCCCACTTCTCCTTCAGATCCACAACATGACTGTCAGTACCGAAGTGGCAGGAACCGAAGCTCCCACCGCTGTTTTCCAAGAGAAAGAACTTGGTCTTGTAGGGATCGCTCCAGGGACCATTTGAGATCAATATCTCCTATGCCACGGTGCCCTCTCCCCGAAGGGTGCATACCACCAACAAGGGTGGTGGTGGCAATGGTTCTGGTATGCCACTGGGAATTCTGGCCCTCACACTGCCTGTGGTGCCGCAACAACCTAATGTGCCACGAGTGCCAGCTGTGCAACCCATACTGCAGATACCACCAGCTCAACCTTTTGTCCCTGGAGAGCCGGGTTCACAAATTCAGACAGTTCCTAATCAAGTACCCATTCATTTCCTCAGGGCGATTTTTCAGACCCCTCATTTGATTCGACTATCGAATCAGGACTTACGGGTCCATTCTGAGCAAATTCAGAGAATAGCGACCTCCTTAAGTCTGCCGACCAAGGAAGTACCCATGCCAGACGCTAACCCAATTTTTGAGTTATCGATATGGAGTCCCACACCCCTGTTGCGCTTCCTATGTTTAAACCACTTCTGGACGTCACCAAGGGAGCTTGGGCCAAGCCCTCATCTAACCAGCCTATCTCATGGAGGATTGAAAGCCTGTATAAGGTCCAATTTGATGACTGTACCTTTTTTACAATGTCACCCAGATCCCAATTCTATTGTAGTGGAAGCGGTGCAATCTTGAGCCAAGCATAAGACCCTGTCTGCACCAGTTGACAGAAGGACAGAAGCTTGATTCCATTGGCAGGCATGTTTACTCAACTTCCTCATTACAACTTAAAATATTGAACTACCAAGCTTGTATGAGCAGGTATAATCTGTTCCTATGGGAGAAGATGGGCCACTATATAGACATGTTGCCGGATGATCAGAAAAAACGGTCTCAGGTACTTTGCAGTGAGGTTTTGTATTTGGTGAAGCAACAGTTGCATTCGTCAAGTCATCAGGCAGACTGTGCGTCATGTTCTATGGTGTCTTCTGTGGGACTTCGTAGACACACCTAGTTAAGATCTTCCTGGTTAAGATTCTTGACACCAGAGACAAAGTCAAGAATAGAAAGCCTTTCTATTGGGGATGGGGAGGCACTGTTTGAGCAGAACACAGACAAAACCATGGAAAAAGTACTGAAGCTCAGGAATACATCCAAGTCCATGCATCCCCAAACTTCTTCGACCAAACCTTTTCATCAGTTTAGATGGCTGAGACAGTCTAGTTCCAGAGCCTTGTCATTCTCTCAGCAGTCGGATTCCTCCTTTTGCAACAACAGATGGGGTCTTAGAGGTAACCTTTTCAATCCCTAAAGCAACACCAGCCAAGGATCAAGTCAGGCACTTCCACTAAATGTACATGACGCTCCTTGTGGTTGCTTTGGCACCTGCCTCCGTCCCCACCTGTCTCTCTGGGAGGCCATTACCTCCGATCAGTGGGTCCTTACCATCATACATGTGGGCTACACTCTCAAGTTCTAAGACATTCCTGTTCTCCCTTCTTGTATTCCACTGTTGCAGCCCAAGCCCCCACTGATAGAAGAGGTGATGGTTCTCCTGGGAAAGGATACAATAAAACTGGTCTCTTGTGGATGTGTACCCAGTTTCTGCTCCCCTTCTTCACTGTTCCCAGACACAACGGAGGCCTTCGCCCAATCCTCTATCTCAGGGACCTGAACATCCATCTAAATTACAAGCAGTTCCGAATGCTCACAATCAAAGACATCCTTAGCCTCTTTCAAATGAATATGTAGTTGGTCTCCATAGACCTCTGAGATGCCTACTACCACGTCACCATTTGCCCGCGGCACAGGAAATTCCTTCGCTTCAAAGTAGGCTCTCTAGAGTACCAATTCAAGCCCCTACCTTTTGGCTTCAGGACGCACCCCCCCCCCCCCGGTCTTTACCAAGACCATGGTTGCGGTGGTGGCATATCTCCAGGAGAATGATATCTAGGTTCTACCTTTTCTAAACAACTGGTTCTTGACGGCGGACTCCAGGGACTGCAAGGAAAGATGACCACTAGAAGAGCCTCAGTTACAGGTAAGCAACCTGTTGTTCTGGATCTCATAATCTAGGTTTTCAGCAAGGGCTCAGCAGCCTACTGATTTCAGCTGAAGGAAAGGGGTTAAGAGCAAAGTCAGCTCTTGGCAAAGTTAAGCTCTGAGGCAGTAGTTAGCAGCATGCTAACTAATTCTACTAACTAACTAACTAACTAACTAACTAACTACTGTGAGAGTAGTTCACAGTTCAGTTAGTTTCAAGGTCCCAAAGCAGCGTGACAGAGGCAGTGTCCTGACTAGAGCTTTCAGCACTCACCAGAGGAGGATGGAGCTTTTAATAGGGTTTTGGACTTGGGGTGAGAAAAGCTTGAAGGTTCAATCCTCTGCTCAGGTGACAGGTTGGAAGAGGTGGGAACCCGGATGCCCATTTAGTTGATAACAGGGGGTGCTGCTGTTTCCAATCAGTATACTTAAAGTGAGTTCCTTAGGTTGAAGCTTCTCTCAATAGGCTGAAGGCCTCTTGTTGTTTGTTTGTTTGTTTATTTAACTTTTATACTGCCCCACACACATGTCTCTGGGCGGTTCACAATGATAAAACAGTTAAAACACATATAAAACCACATAAAATTTTTTTAAAAACTAGCAATTTAAAAATCAATCACAGAATTAAAACCTATACATTATTAAGAAGCTGAAAAGGCCTGAGTAAAAAGATGGGTTTTAAAATATATTTTTAAAAATTGTCAGAGATGGGGAGGATCCTATCTCAATAGGGAGCGCATTCCATAGTCCTGGGGCAGCAACCGAGAAGGCCCGTCTCCGTGTGGCCAACAGATGAACTGGCGGCAACTGGAGACGGACCTCCAGAGACGACCGCAATGGACGGTGGGGCTCATAATGAAGAAGACATTATTTCAAATACCCAGGGCCTAAGTTGTTTAGGGCTTTATAAGTTATAACTAGCGCTTGATATTTTGCCCAGAAACCTATAGGCAGCCAGTGTAACTCCATCAGCAGAGGTGTAACATGGTCTGTCTGAGATGACCCAGAGCCCAACCTGGCTGCCGCATTCTGAACCAACTGAAGTTTCTGGACTATGTACAAAGGCAGCCCCACGTAGAGCACGTTACAGAAGTCGTCTGGTTACCAGCAAATGTACCACTGTTTTGAGGTCATTGATCTCGAGAAATGGGTGCAGCTGGCGTATCAGCCGGAGCTGATAGAAAGCACCCTTGGCCACTGCCTCAACCTGAGAAACCAGGGAGAGGTGTGGATCTAGAAGTACTCCGAGACTATGAACCTGTTCCTTTTGGGGAAGTGTGACCCCATCTAGAACAGGGAGATCAAATTAGGTTCTGGATTTCTGACCCCGCACAATAAGTACCTCCGTCTTATCTCGATTCAGCTTCAGTTTATTCTCTCTCATCCAGCCCATTACCGCTTCCAGGCAGGCATTTAGGGAGGATATGCCAGCTCCTGAAGAGGTTGACATAGAGAAGTAGATCTGGGTGTCATCAGCACCCAGCATACTGGTATCAGCATACTGGTAACACCTAGCTCCAAATCCCCTGATGATCTCTCCCAGCGGTTTCATGTAGATGTTAAAACGCATTGGAGAAAGTACAGAGCCTTGAGGGACACCGTACTGAAGCTCAGATTTTGAAGAGCAACAATCTTCAATCAACACCATCTGGAATCTGTCCGAGAGGTAGGAGCGGAACCTCTGTAAAACAGTGCCTCCCACCCCCAACGCTCTCAGACGTTCCAGAAGGATACTATGGTCGATGGATCTCTCAGCGGCTTTCGATACTAAGAGGACCAACAGAGTCACACTTCCTCTGTCAATTCCTAATTGGAGATCATCCATCTGGCTGACCAAGGCAGTCTCCACCCCATAGCCTGCCCGAAAACCAGTTGTTAATAATAATGTTGTTAACGACGACGACGACGACGACGACGACTACGACTACTACAACGACTACTACAACTACAACTACAACTACAACTACAACTACAACTACAACTACAACTACAACTACAACTACAACTACAACTACAACTACAACTACAACTACTACTACAACTACTACTACAACTACTACTACTACTACTACTACTAATAATAGTTGGTCTAGATAATCAGTTATCAGTTATTATCAGCTAGGAATGGGTCTAGATAATCAGTTTCCTCCAAGACCGCCTGGAGCTGAGAGGCCACCACTCTCTCAAATTACCTTGCCCAACCATGGGAGGTTGGAGACAGGCCTATAATTGCTCAACTTTAACTTTAAACGTTAACTTTCAACTAACTTTTTTTTGGTCCATCGGAACCTTGGTTTCCTCTAGGAAAGGACTGATTCAGCAGTGGGGGAGCGCCTCCCATTATCAGGTGGAATTTCCACTTGGCCAAGCTCTTGCTGCCTAAATATGGTTATCTGACCCAATCCAAAACATGAGTTCACAGGTGCCAAATGCCAAATTCTTCTGTTGGCCATGCTCTTGTGGCAAACCTTTCGTTCTCACGGGAACAAAGCAAAAGTGGGGTTAGGGCTGGGGAGCAGGTTGTCTTAACAAAGTATTTTGGATGAATATGTTTTTAGAAAAGTGGTTTAGGAATATTTTAAATAAATAATGAAATGTGATTTTTAAAAACACTACTTTCTGCTTTTTATTTGTAAAACCAGACTGGGTCAGTGATTGGCATGGTCAGGCACCTGCCAGTGTAGTCAACCTCCTAATTTGGTGTTGTAGGAATGTGCAGAATGTTTTGAGCTTGGAACAACTTGTCTCGAAACAGGTCTTTAGGAGTAGAGCTAGTTGTTCTGATGGAACGAGCCCTTCAATTGAAGGACGTTTTGTTTCAGCTCAAAACACTCCTAACAGCCCATTCCATGGCTTTCTGAGCTTGAAATGTTATGCATATCCCTAGTATTGAGACAGCCAGCTCAGGTGGCAAATTGGGAAGAGGTGAGTTGGCCTCCTCCTGCTGGCATGCCATCTCCAGTCGCTTGCCAATAGCTTCATTTGCTTGTCCATTCCCCTCCCTGCTGTCGGAAAAGGCAGGAATGGGATACAGAGAGAAAGGAAGTTTGGAGTCCTCCATATTGTTCTTTGGGAGTTGTAGTCCAACAATATCTGGGGACCCAAGGTTGGGAAACTTTCTGTTAGGGGATGGGAAGATTTGAGGCAGACAGGGTGGTAGTGCACGGTGTGGTGGGGGGAACGACCAGAATAAAGTGAGAAGAGAAGATCTGGGTGTCGAAAGCAGCACTCAGGGGCTGTTTTCTGCTTGCCTTCTGGAAGGGGAGACAGCTTTGCAGGCAGTTTCATTTTCCCCACCCTTTTCTTGAGCCCCAAGCAAGAGGCAGCAAACAGTGTGCTCCTCTGCAGAGTGATACTACTAAGAATTTAATTAAACCCCACAACAGAGCAACACCCAGAAAACTGTTAGTGGTGTTCCCTTCTTTATGTAAGTCTGGAAAGGCAGATGTCCTGCCTGCAACTTTCAGAGTACTACTCTATTGGGGCTTGCAATTGAGTTTTTCATTTCTTAGAAAGCAGAGGAGAGTGCCTTAACCATAGTCTCCCCAGGGTCAGTGCTAGGGCCCACCAGATGCCGCTGGAAGCCACAGACAGGAGTTGAGGGCGTGCCCTCTCTCCTGCCATTACTCCCCTGCAACTGGTACTCAGAGGCACCCTGCCCTTGAGGCTGGAGGTGGCCCACAGCCCTCTGACTAGTAGCCATTGATAGACCTCTCCTCCATGAAGTCATCCAAACCCCTCTTAAAGCCATCCAGGTTGTTGGCTGTCACCACATCTGTGGCAGAGAGTTCCACAAGTGGATCACGCGTTGTGTGAAAAAGTACTTCCGTTTGTTGGTCCTAGACCTCCTGGCAATCAATTTCATGGAGTGACCCCTGGTTCTAGTGTTGTGTGAGAGGGAAAAGAATCTCTCTCTCTCCACTTTCTCCATGCCATGCATGATTTTATAGACCTCTATCATGTCTCCCCGCAGACGTCTTTTTTTCTAAACTAAAAAGCCCCAGGTGTTGTAGTCTTGCCTCATAAGAAAGGTGCTCTAGGCCCCTGATCATCTTGGTTGCCCTCTTCTGTACCTTCTCCAGTTCAACAATGTCCTTTTAAAGATGTGGTGACCAGAATTGTACGCAGTACTCCAAGTGTGGTCGCACCATAGTTTTGTATAAGGGCATTATTATGTTAGCTGTTTTATTTTCAATCCCCTTTCTAATGATCCCTAGCATGGAATTTGCCTTTTTCACAGCTGCCGCACATTGAGTCGACACTTTCAACAAGCTGTCAACCGCAACCCCAAGATCCCTCTCCTGGTCCTGGTAGAAGTTGCACCTCTATTACATAGGTGGGATATAATGCTGCAAGTCTCTGTAGCCTGTTGGGTGATGGTCGACATTGCCATGCTCTTCACTTTGCCCCTCATATTTTAGAGATCTCATCTTGCTTGAGGGCCCTCACAACTTAGAGCTGGCACTGTGTAAAAAAAATTAAATAGTGTTTTAAAAATATATTTGATTATAAAAGCTAAAATCATCATCATGAAAGAGGGGAGGAATGAATATAGCTACTTAATATTGCTAGCTGGCAAATCAGAAATAGAAAACAGAAGCTTTAAGACATCTTCTAATTTTATGCAAATGCTGATTCTTGTAGGTCTTTGCCACAGTATCCAGCTGCTAACATTACATATCATTTGTGAGTATTCAAGTACCAAGCAGTGCAGGATTAAATTTGTGGACCAGATGTATTGAATGATTAATGAAACATGCCTTTACAAGATGTAATGAGTTTTCATCAGTTTGTTTAATTTTATTTCTTTAGAAAAATTACTTAATCATGATAAGAAAATAGGAAAAGGTGTTTTGACTTGACTTGACTGAAATACAAAAAATAAAACAAAACCCAGAAGCACAAAAACAGGAACAACTTGCAGGCTTAAAATAGTTGTTTAAACGCTTTTATTTAGGGCTACTAATGCCCAAGCCGTAAATTGATGCAGAGTTCAAAGATACTATCACAAATTATGGTTTTAAACTTCCTGCATTCTGATGATGTTACATGGAAGATTTATCATTTGAGCTTATTTGTGTATTTCTTGGAATTGTTTCTAAAAACTCTTCTAGTCAAAGAACTGACTTCAAAATGAGTTGACTACTTTATAGAAATCATGTGAGGGAAAGCGTGCTGATAACCTGTGTAGACGTAAGTTGGCATTTCAGCTGCTGAAGCACAGACTTGTGCTGTTATGGCTAAGGCAGTTGCCTGGGCTGTGTCCAAATACAAACTTCAAGGGGCGCTGTTGCACATGCACACTCCCATCCCTGTTTTCCTTTTTCAGTGCTTTGTTGCTGTGCCTATGAGGGGCATGTTCTGCCACTTATACCCAACATGTTTGGTTATTAGCAAAAGGGTTCTTGGAGAGGCTGAGTCACTTCCGCTAGCCTGAAAGGAGTAGCCCCCACCTTTAATTGAGCTGGTTGACCGAATCCTTGGCAGCACTGTCACTGCTGGATGTGTGCATATTTTATTTATTTATTTGTTTATTCATTCATTCATTTGATTTCTATACCGCCCTTCCAGAAATGGCTCAGGGCGGTTCACACAGAGAAATAACAAATAAATAAGATAAAATAAAATGGATTCCTGTCCCCAAAGGGCTCACAGTCTAAAAAGAAACATAAGATAGACACCAGCAACAGTCACTGGAAGTACTGTGCTGGGGGTGGATAGGGCCAGTTACTCTCCCCCTGCTAAATAAAGAGAATCACCGCATTAAAAGGTGCCCGTTTGCCAAGTTAGCAGGGGTAATCATGAGCAGGGTAGATATGATGTACGCAGAGGGAGTGGGCAGGTGCGAGGAAGGAGCACTGTCTGGACTTTTTTCATTTCCTGAGCTTCAGGTACTTGGGAAAATTAAGTGTCTAGTCAAGATGAATCATGGTGGATGTGTCCAGTAATCCCTTCCTACTAAAAATCACTAGTCAGTGCTGGGGAAGCCTGGCTGTTTCATGTCAATAATTAAAGGGCCAGTGGACTAGATTCATCCCTTGTCCTGGAAGAGCAACTGTGTTTTGTCTGAAACAGTTTATGAATACTGATTGCAGAGTCGTTAGCCCTCCTAGAATCCTCCTAGAATCACAGGGAGTGGAGTAAGGGGGCCCTTGTTCCAGAGCAAAGGGGCTGCTTTTCAGTAGCGTATGAGATTAATAAAGTCAGGGTTTCTCAAACTTGGGCCCCCAGATGTTGTTGGTAGTCAGCTCCCACCATGTCCAGTTACAGTAGCCAGTGGTGTATCGGGGGGAAACGGCGCCCAGGGCAAGCTCTGGCCGGCCCTGAAATGGCGCCCCCCTGGCGGCCCCCACATACCTGTGACAGGTATGTCACAGGTATACAGGTATGTCACAGGTATGTCACAGGTATATGTGGGGGGCCCCTGGCGGCCCCCACATACCTGCGGTGGCGGCGATGTGGCGGTGGTGTGGGCGGTGGCGGGTCACCCGCCGAGTGCGGCGTGCATGCGGCGCAGCGGCAGCGATGTGGCGGTGGTGTGGGCGGCGGCGGCCTGCGACGCCTGCGCAGTTGGGAAGCGACGCCGGGCCAGAAGGCAGGCTCGGCGTCGCTCTGCCTGAACTCCTCGGCGGGCGATCCACCACCGCTCGGGCTGTGCTACAGGCAGCCCATCGCCGCCAGCCACCGCCGCACTCAGCGGGCGACCCGCCGCTGCCGCTCACCACTGCCACATCGCTGCATGCCCGCCGCCACTCGGCGGGCGATCCGGGGGGCGGGGGGGGGAAGCCACTTTTTGGTGCCCGCCATGTGACCCACTGGGGTGGCGCCCGGGGCACCTGCCCCCCTGCCCCCCCATCGTTACGCCCCTGACAGTAGCTGAAGACCGTTGTTGGTGAAATGATGGGAGTTGTTAGACTACAACATCTGGGGACCCAAGTTTGAGAAACTCTAAATTAAGATATAGCTGCAATTTATTTTTGGCCCTGTTTACCCACAAGTCTCTTTGGAAGTGATGGGGTTCTTTGAAACAATGCTGAGGGTACTCTTTTGTAAAAGTCACAAAGGCTGCTGCTGGCTGTTCCTGGATTGCTTAAAACTGTTGACTTTTCTCCTTTATTATATTTGATAATCATCAAAGTGGAAAAATGTGAATGAACTAACACTTCTGAGAGTAATGAATCAGAATGTTTTCTTTAAAATTTGGTTCACTTATTAAATGGAGAAGGTAATAGTAATGCTAGTCATCACACTCTTGGGAGAGCCACAAAACTGTCTCGCAGAACATTTTGAATCCTTGATGAGGCCCCTTCATGTGTGGATAGTGAAACTACAGAACAAAAGTACATATTCTGACACTAAAGATAACAGCTGGCCTTAGTTTTATGACACAGATTGTGTGTTTAGTTAATTATATGTTCTGTTTTTTAGCAAGAACTTGAGTGCTCTCACTTTTTCTGAAAGTGCTAGAATGGTGTGTGCTGTCTTCAGGATGAAAGGGATAGTTATTGCAGTGAGAAACTGGCAGACTACCCTGAAATTAAGTATTACAGTTGTGTATTTGGAATGCTGCCTCCTGCCTTTTAAGGAGAAAATATTTTCTTAGCTGGTCATTTAAAAGGTAAATTCTCTCATATCTGCAAGAGCTGGTATGCCTTGCAGGAAGTAATGGCTTATTTGAAAAGACAATGCAGCCATGAAAGTAATCTAATTTTTCATCAAGCAGCTTTCATTAGGTTCTTATATAGCATATTACAGTCCTGATGTTTGCATTGTGTTCCTTTTGGTACAGTATGTGCTTTGTCATAAATGCACAAAACGAAGCAATGCAGAGTGCATTTGTTGCAAAACTAAATATGTGGTTGGACATTGTAGATTTATTAGTTATGAATGCTGCTGAATTGAAGTATTTGTTTGCAAGCCCCATGATCTCTGGCTGCAAAGGATGCAGCCAGGGTGCAAACTTGAAGAGGCTTGCCTGTCTTGAATTGGGGTCACTTTAATAATTTGATGCTTGCATTTTTTAGCACCTTGGCTGAAATATTTGCCCCACTACTGCTTAAAAGCATGAGGAGCAGGAGGACTTTGCCTAGCAAAGAAAGAAGGAAAGTCGATAGAAGCAATCAAATACTTGTGTTACATATGTGAATGGACTTGCATATACAATATGGTCTTTTTTTCTTGCTTGCTTGATCTGCAGCCTGTATCTCCATGCTGCATTATAATTTGTACTTTTAAAATTTTACAAAATGAATAAAGCTCTACTTTTTAAATTAATATTAATGTCATGTTAATCAGTGATTGCTATTATTTTTTAGAATATTATATCTATATACTTTTAAAAGAATATTATATACTTTACTTTCAAAAGAAACTCAAGGTGGCCTACAGTAATAAAAGTTTTAAAAGCCTTTCAATATACCAGTAAAGCACAATAAAAAGCAATTAAAAATTGATACACAAAAAGGGAGAACAAGAGCAGATCCTACTACTACTACTGATATTTATATACCACTCTTCAACAAAATTCTTATATACTGCTCTTCAACAAAATTCTCAAAGTGGTTTACATAGAAAAATAAAAAATACATAAATAAAATTGCTCCCTGTCCCTAAAGGGCTCACAATCTAAAAATAAACATAAGGCAGACACCAGCAACAGCCACGGGAGGGATGCTGTGCTGGGGCTGGATAGGGCCAGTTGCTCTCGCCCGGCTAAATCTTAGAGACTCACCACTTTAAAAGGTGCCTCTTTGCTCAATTAGCAGGGGTACTGCTCAATTAGCAGGGGTATCAATTAGCAGATAGTAAACAATCAAAGAAAGCTAAATGGAAAAGGTAGTCCTTAGCCAGCTGTCAAAATAACTCCAAAGAGGGGACCAGTCAAACCTTCAGGGGCAGTGAGTTCCAGAGGACCACTCAGTGCACCTCTGAGTTAAGGAAGCACAGAGAGCGGACATCTCCAGAATCCAGAGTTTCTTATGCCGTGGGCTGATTTCTGCAGGAGAAGCCACTCAAGAAAACCATCTTAAAAGTGTGCCCAGAAACACTGCAGCTTAAAAAGGAATGGTATTATAATACATGAGAACTTACGATGGGGACACAACCTGTGCAATTATCCTTTTTCTTAGGATGAATGTCTTATATATACAATCCTCTTAAAGATTGTAGCAAACCTTTCTGATGCAAAATGGAGCAGCACAGCTTCCTTCCTGCTAAAGTCCAGGGTGCTTCATTGCTTTGTTATTTCCATAATGTTGACTTATTTGACATATCAACAAAGGTATAGTTAAGGAAGTAATGGATTTTCCCTAAGGTTTTATCTACTAAACAGCTTTAGTTTTTACACTGTGTGAGTTATTAAATCATGAAAGGATTTGAATGCACTTTGGGCTCTTTAAAAAAATAATTGCAGTAATTTGGTACCTGTTACACATGAAACATGAAATATCCTATTTGTGTGTTTACTAATGTAAAATAATGTTTAATTTTAGCTGTATTTTAGTCTAAACACATTTTCGGCTTTAGGTACTACTAGTTTACATTGATCTCCCCATATTTATCACCCTCAAACATTGATAAGTTCAATAATTCTTCTTAGTCCACCAGGGTCTGAAGCAGTGTAATTGTTTACCTGATAACCCCCCCACACACACACACACACACTTGCTGAGCTTGTGACCCTGCTTGTAAATCAAAAGAGAGAGCATCCCAACATACAATATTACATTTAACAGGGAATAGCAATTGTCCCTGCTCAACCCAGCATAGCATCTCTCCCAGTCACTGTTGCTGATGTTTCCCTTAAAGTTTCTTCTTCGATCTGGAGCCTCTTTGAGAAGGTATCACCTTCTCATTCTTTTTCCTATGCTAACTGCTTTGAACTCTTGTTTTGAAAAGTGGTATATAAATCTTCTTGATAACAATGCAAGACTGCCCACTCCAGAACCACTGAGAAAGGAATATGTCAAAGTGTCTCTTTTTCCATCCTGCCCTGTTGTGTACCTTGTTCCACACTTTCCTTTTTCATGGTTGATGTGCAGCCACACACATGGTCCTATAGAATCTGCACCTGTATAGAGCCTCAACCTTTCAGAACTTGCCCTCAGATATTTTGACATGAGCCACTCCTCCATGAAGTGATAGTGCATGTTGGTGTAGGTATAGTACGCCCTGCACCATCTCCTTAAGTAGTTGAGCAGCATCAAAAGCAGCAGCAGCCAGGCTTTGTGTCTTCTCTTGGGTTGTGATGCCATTATTCATTGTAACTGGATATGGAGTATTTTGAGAAAAAGAGAAATAAAATGGGGAACTGAAGTGAGCTGATGCACATTCTATTGATCTGTCTAAATTGAGGAAGTAGTTATTTTCTAAAGTTTTTCAGACTCAAAGTGCTCCTGGGCCACTTTCTGGTGGAGTTCCCCAGGAAGTATTGGCCAGACTGATAAGAGGCCTGAGATAGTTCAGAACAACTGGGATAAAGCTGCAGGAACCCAGAAGGAAGCTATTGGGAGCTTTGTACTAATTTGGGTAGCACAAGTTGAGTAGGATAAGTGGCTTATGTATCTTCATTTCCATGGCATTCAGTAAATAGAAATATTTACATTTCTTACCTTATTTCTTTCAACAACTCTTGGTAAGCTTTCAGTGAACTTTTTGTTACTACTTTGTATCAGAGCTGCACAACTTTGTCTATACTGATTATGTTGGACTACAAATCCCATCATTACCAATCACAGTGATCAATAGTCTGGGGCGATGGGAGTTGTAGTGTAACACATCAGAAGTGACAAAGTTGTGCAGCCTTGCGTTAAATAAATAAAAAACATCTACTTACTTATTCAGTTATTCATAAATTTATTCATAATGATCTAGAAATTGGAGTAAGCAGCAAGGTGGGCAAATGTGTAGATGACGCCAAACTATTTAGGGCAGTCAAATCCACAACAGATTGTGAGCAGCTCCAAAAGGAACTCTCCAAACTGTGGGGAATTGCAAATGTGGTTCTATGTAAGTAAGTGTAAAGTTATGTTGGGGCAAATGCATGTTGGGGCAAAAAATCCCAACTACAGATATATGCTAATGAGGTCTGAACTGTCAGTTACTGATCAGGGGAGGGATCTTGGGGTTGTTGTGGACAGCTCATTGAAAGTGTTGACGTGGTGTGTGTCAGCTGTGGGAAAGGCAAATTCCATGCTCAGAATCAGTAGGAAAGAAATGAATCTGTGGTGTGGCCACTACTGTTCCCTCTATGCGCACAAATCCCCAGGCTCCGTGCAGCAGTTTCTGGAGGGTGAGCAGTCTTTGCTGCAACAGCCACCACCGCCCAACTGCCTGGCACCCCGTTTTCCCCTCTCCCCAGCCAGGAAGCATTGCCCCATTTCCCTCCCTCCCCACCCGTGCTGCCGCCACCGCCTCCTCCCCCTGCCCGGGCACAGTGGGTTTTGCCCCCCTTTTTAACTTCTGAAAGCCTGCTGCTGTGTAGTGCGGTGGGATGGGGGATGGCAAGCTCCTTCTACCTCCCCTCATCTCAAGTGACTGCATGGGCTCTGCTGTCAATAGCCCATTTCTGGCTTTCCTCCACTCATTCATTCTGTGTGTGTGTGTGTGTGTGTGTGTGAGAGAGAGAGAGAGAGAGAGAGAGAGAGAGAGAGAGAGTTTTATGTGCACACACTGCCTTGATACTGCTGCCCAGAACAAAACTCTTTCCGCTCACTGATGATAAGAATTAGAGGGAACACTGGTGGCCACACTTGGAGTACTATGTACAGTTCTGGTTGCCATATCTCAAAAAGGACATTATAGAACTGGAAAAGGTGCAAAAGAGGGCAACCAAGATGATCAGGGGCCTAGAACATCTTCCTTAGGAGGCAAGGTTACAACAACTGGAGCTTTTTATCTTAGAAAAAAGACGACTTAGGAGAGAGATGGTGGAGGTCTATAAAAGTATGCATGGTGTGGACAGAGTTGATGGAGAACTCTTTCTCCCTCTCTCACACCACTAGAACCAGGGGCCATCCCATGAAACTGAAGTTCAGGAAATTTAGGACCAACAAATGGAAGTACTTTTTCATAAAGTGCATAATTAATCTATGGAATTCTCTCCCACAGAATGTGGTGATGGCCACTAGCTTGGATGGCTTTAAAAGAGTCTTAGGCAAATTCGTGGAGGACAGGTCTATCAATGGGTACTAGTCTGATGGCTATAGGCCATCTCCAGCCTCAGAGGCAAGATGCTTCTAAATACCAGTTGCAGGGAAGCAACAGCAGGAGAGAGGGCACGTCCACAGAAGCATCTATTAGGCCACTGTGTGAAACAGGATGCTAGACTAGATAGGTTTTGGACTTGATCCAGCATGGCTGTTAAGACGTTTTTAGTTCTTCTGCTACTACTGTTCAGGGTGGCTCATACAATTAGTAAAACTGAGAGAATATACAATTAATAGATCTGGTTAAAATCTTATTTAAACGTTACACATTCAAAAAGTTAAAAGCTAAAAATCCATCAGATATGAACAGCAGTGTTCTCTCCATTTTAAAACGGAGCTTGAGAGTAGATTGGTGTCCCTACTCTTGTCCCTTGCTTGCTATGCTGACAATGGGCTGAACAGGTCTTTGAGGATCAGTGACCTGGGAAGACTCTTGGAAAACCAGATTCAGCATTGTATGCATATGCAAAAACATATTTTCTAAATTGTGCTAATAAAGGAATACTCCACAGCTGAAGCAATCCCCTCCTTGATGTTAACAGGATTCCATCTCATTGTTTGGATTAGTGTGGGAAACCTGAGATTCTTGATAGAATCCTAGTCAAAACCCAGGATTAAGCATCATGACCCGATATCCTCAACCGTTCCCACAAGTTAGACCTGCCTGAATTTCCAAGACACAGATCCAGGAGCAAACTATTACTCAGCAAAGGAACTAGCTTCCTCTCCGCCTCTGCATGACTGTGGAGTAGTACCTTTCCTTTTAGCTTTGCTCACTTTTTCCTCTGTGCTTCTGAATGGAATAGAGGTAGAATCTTTTGAATTATCTTGTTTCCAATCAGTTTAGGGTACAAGAACCTCAGTTTAGAGCTATCACTTTGAGCACTCCAACCCAAATACCCAGAGAGGACAAATGTGAACTTTTCCCAGACACCGTAACTGTGCAAATCTGTCTCAAAAGCCATCCACACGTTTGCAAAGCCCGGAGAGAGAGTGTTCTGTGGATGAGCCTTCAGAGATTCTTGGCTACTTGAATCTCTGGCTGCTAACCCTAAAAAAGGTGATTTCACACTCCCGGGTTTTTAAAATCTCTGCCAACTTCAGCCTAGCCAACTATAGTTACCCCTTGCCAAACAGATCTTTGATTTCTTCATTCCAAGCCAGAAAAAGCTACACAGGCAGGATATTTCCCCTTCTTGCTAATTGCAACAATCAGCTTTACCCATTCTCTTTCCTTTGTCTCTGTCCTCTATCTTTAATTCCCTAAGATGGGATTTCCTCCTCACCATCCTCTTCCGCAAGAACCCTCTTTCCCTATACTCTTTTTAAAACCAGTAAAAGGCAGTATCCCAAGGGACTGCTATTTCTAAAACTGATCATGGGTATTTGGGGGGTCAGAAGTGGAGGAGTCAGCATTAAGGCATTGTATATAAAATATTATGGCATTGTATATAAAACATAAGAAAAGCCCTGCTGGATTAGGCCCAAGGCCTATCTAGTCCAGCATCTTATTTCTGAGAAGCCCACGGGTGAGGCGAGGGTGTGCCCTCTCTCCTACTCTTGCTCCCCTGCAACTGGTATTTAGAGGCATTTTGCTTCTGAGGCTGGAGGTGGCCTATAGTAGGGATGTGCACAAAACTGGTTTTACCGGTTTGGTTTAAATCTGGACTGGTTTGGTTTTGGCTCTGGTCGAACCAGACTCAGTTTGAACTGGTTCGGATCTCTACTGGTATAGGGGAATCCCATGAGGATTCCCCTTTACCGGTAAGGGCAGGGTTTTCCCCCCTAAACCTAGAGGGGGAGGAGTCATTATAGTACTTGCAAGTATTGGTGGCAGGTACCATGTGGGGCACCCCCCACTCTCCCCTGACCCCCCAAAGTAGCCTGGGCCACTAGTTGCCTGGTTTGGGTCTTCTTCAGCCCTGTTCGGGCCTCTGCACACACACGGAGGCCATTTTCATGAAGTCCATACATGTACAAATCTAGTGGTCATGTAAATGGTCTCTGGACATGCATGGAGATCACTACAATGGCCCCTGCATATGCACAGAGGCCAGAACCAGGCCACTGGCAGCTTGGGCTACTCTGGGGGAGGCCGGTGGGTGTGGGGGTGAGCTGCTGCCACTGCTGTTAGAACTTTTAGGTACTAAATGACCTCTGCTTTTCCCTCCCTCTCTAGGTTTAGGGAAGCCCCCCTGCCCCTTTACTGGTAAAGGGGAATCCTCACTGGATTCCTTTTTACCAGTGGAGCTCCAGACCGGCTTCAGTTTGGTTTGAACTCAGACTAGCTGAGGCCAGTATGGTTCGACCCCAAACCTGTCTAGCCTAGCTGATTCAACATTGAGCCCAGCTTGAACCAAGCCACCTCACACCACCCTAGCCTATAGCCACCAAAATTGTAAAACTGTACGAGTCACAAAGTTCATCTATGAGCATTTCCAAAAGCCCAGGACTCTGAGTATAGTGTAGACTTCTAGTCATGAATAGACGCCTCCATCTGTGCTGAGTTCATGAGCAAAGTAGCTTGCTCACATTAGCCCTGAACCTGTTCACCCAAATTCTGAATGACTGAACGGGATTTGAATCTCATCTTCTGTTACCCCTTCACCCTGTTCTGAGACCTTTTTTTGAAGCTCTTCACAGTTTGCTTGAGATTTCAGATTCTTAAATCCTGTGTTATCTGCAAATATGGCTACCTCACCATTCACTAATGACTCCAGATAATTCACACCATAGAGATCTGCTTGCTTTCTTGTAAGCAATGCTTCTTTATTCTTACACTTTCTATTTTTAACCACAAAAAGATCTTACTTGTATCCCATAACTAAGGATGTGCACAGAACGGGATTTGGATTCCATTCTGAGCTTGAAATGTGGAACGCCAATGCCTGGAACGTTCTGTTGGAACAACTGGTTGAGCCGGTTGTTCAGACGGAACAAGCTCTGAACGTTTCAAGTGTTCCGAGTGCCATTTTGGAGGGCTGTTTTTCTCTTGCTGACTAGTTTTGGCCTTGGTTTCAGATTGGCTTGCGATCTCCTTGCTTCTTGGTTGGCTTGTTATATAAATCAAGTTGATTTGTATGAAGATAATCCAACTAAGGAGCAAGGTTTACAAGCCAATCAGAAGCCAGTGCCAAAACCAACAGTTGAAAATCAGCAATTGAAAAACGGCCCTCCAAAACAACCCTTGGAACACGCAAAAGGTTCCGATTTGGAATGAGGTTATTCCTTTCTGAGCTTGAAACAGGCTCTTCATTTGAAGTGCATTCTGTTTTGAACTCAAAACACTTGAAACAGCCTGTTTCGAGCTTGAAACATTCAGCACATCCCTACCCATAACTACGATATGTTTTATGTGTTATTCTTTTCTTTTTCTTCTTCTGATAATTGTACTATTGCTGCTTGTTGTATGTACATTATGTTGGTCTTGTACCATAAATAAATAAATTTAAATTTAAATATCCATAATGTTGGGCACCACAACATATTAGACTCAGAGGTACCAACCCAGAAGTATATGGAATTCAGGCCTGCGTCTGATTTCATTTTATATTAAGAGTTCAATTAATGCCTGGGCTCAGGATGAATTGACATCCCAGATCTCAACTGGTCTGTGAGGGATGAGGCAATCCAGCATTGTATTGTGAAATGGGCACTCACAGAAACACAAGGGCTAGGCCTAAGCTAATCAATATGCTAAAATGTGACTCACTATCAGATAATGTCTGTGGAAGAGGCCAGAGGCTGATCTCCCCTTTCCTGTTGCAAGAAGTCTATGTTAATCTTTGTCAATGATTGACTCAGTTGCTGTCTATAGAAATTCCACCCTAGGAGAACACCTGTAGATTTAGTCTTTTTACTAACACCTTCTGGGATCAGGCCCAAATCCGGGGACAAGAGAAGATGCCCATTTGCAGCTCAGAGAGGCAGATTTGCCTTGGGCAATGTCCCCTCCTCAAGATAGCAGCTAACAGAAGATGGGATTAAGATCTCCCTGGACTGGGCTGATATCCTGAATAATTAAGACATTATCCAGAAGGTAGCAGCAAGTTGTCACCTTTTGGGACCCAGGAAAGATGATGGGAGATCAAAGGAAGATACAACTATAAAGAATAGCTTACTGGACAGAGAAGTAGCAGTCTCTTGCCTACAAGCAGTCTCTTGTTTACGAGCAGTCTTGTGCCTACACATAATCTTCTGCCTACAAGCAAGACTTGCTCATGAGTAATCCAAGAGTTTGCTGCCCAAGCCGCGGGGCTAGAGGCAGGAACTCTGTCCATGGACAGGAACTGTCTGTGACCTCCACTGCGCAGTGAGAAGTCAAGGCTTCCCTAGCCATGGTGCTCTGACTCTCAGCCATGCTCTGAGCAAACTGCATGCTTGATCCCAAAGCTCCTGTCTCCAGCCAGAAGCCTCGCTCCTTCAGCTGAAAGATCCACCGTTCTCAAGCCTCTGATCTGAGTAATATGCTGCCTTCACAAGCCTTGGATCCCTACTTTCCTCCTCCTTACTAATGCTACCCCCCTTCCTAAGGCCCCCCCTTCTTCTTTCTCTGCTTCTCTCTGAATGTTTTATTTAGGATTTGTTAGATTGTTAGATAGCTGTAATTACTGATTGCACGCACATATGTTAGTTAGGCACATTACACTACACCTTGAATTGGAAACATGTTTTTATTTTATCCTGATGAGCAACTTTTTATAATAAAGCCCATTGAATTTTCTGAGTGTGTCTCTCTCTATCTCTGTTTGCGCACCCAGATCCTACATGGTCACCATCTCCAAGAACCAATTCAGTTTGTGTATGATGTGACTTTCCCTCTTTCCCTCTGAGCATGTACAGAGTGCGAAACCAGGTATAGTTCACAACAATAACTACTATGCTGGAGACTTGAGCCAAATATTTTTGGAAGTTTAATTATTTAATCTCTATCTGATTGACACTACTCAGATAATTCCAGAAGGTTGTTGAGGCAGGAGTTGCTGAGTCTTCCTGAGCAAGACACATTCTTATAGTTAATGAATGGTCTTAATGTTTTCCATCAAATTACCTGAGTTAACTGTTAAATTGTTAGAAATATAAATTCCTGACTTGCTTTTTTTTTTTAAATTGTGTTATATTGGTACTGTTTTTATCTATAAAGAATATATTTTAGTCCAAAGATAAAATAATTTAACATTGTAGCATTTCACATGGATGCCAGTTTCACTGACTTGTTACTTTTTAAAAAATTAATTGATTATAAAATTATGCAGTTCTTTAGACACAGTTTCAACGTCTTCTGTAATGAAGACAGATAAGAATAATTCATTTAGCTGTTTATATTCTTGTCATGTAATTGTCTTATTGGTTGCTTCCCTGACTAGCTTCCTGTTTCTGATGTTTGGGCTTCTTTTAGTGATTGTCTCTAGTTTGTAAAGGAATCCTTCTCAGATCCCTTGAATCTGCTGCTCAGCAATATTTACGTCATGGATTTTGGACTGATTGGTGGTTTTTTTGAAGATGCAGTATAAATTATATTTGAGAGAGTTTTTAAATAGCTCCCAAGTTTCCTGAAGGGCCATATGATTCAACATCTAGGTAATCTTCCACTTACAAGTATCCTTGCAAAATTCTACTAGCTACAAAATTATTTATAAAATTTGGTAGTTTGATGTAGCGCTTTGATAGGTTGAATTTGAGATGACTGTCAAGGGAGCAAGGTGCTGGCACATTTGTGTCAAAACTTGTTTGTTTTTCTCTGATCAATGGTGCATAGGATTAGGCAGTAACTTTGTATCTTTAACATATTTCAGGTATTTCTTGACTTCTTCCTACTCACTCTGCTATTATCAGAGCCATCTTTGGAGGAGAGCTGGGATGCTTTTGAGGCAAGCCCTGCCTACCTAGCATATATGTGGCTGGGGATGGGAAATACTTTTTCTGTTCTCTTCAGTTAGAGATTGATTCAGTAATTACAGCAAGCAGTTTACAGTGGTTGTTGTTGTCCTCTTGGTGCCCCCACTGCTGATTGCCTCCTTCTTTATAGCACTGGGGTTCTGTGCCTGCCTTGTGCATAACAGGGAGTTTCAGCAGGTACAGTGTTTTTCCTACCCCCATAGCAAATAATAGAGAAGTTGCTGTCATATAGTGACTTGCAAAAGAATTTATTTGTACAGATGGTTAAGTGAATTGTGATTCTTGCAAAGGAATTTAAGGGGTACTACTTCTGATTGGTTTTTTAAAAAAATATTTTCATTTCATCTCCCTTGCCAGTGGGGGTTGCTTACCATGAAAGCTTCAGAAAGGTGTGTAATTAAGAGACAGTTGAGTCTTGGTGCTTCTCTTTACGTGACCAAGTTGCCAATCAGCCCTTTAATTGGTAATGTTAGTGCATCTGAATACAGCTACCATCAATGTTAACTGAGTGGTTAAACTTGCATGCAAATGCATATGCAACTGGTTGATATGAAAGGCTTTAGTTAAATTTCTTAAGGAATTATTTGCGTGTACAAAGCTCTTCACTTGACTACTAGTAATTATCTATAAGTAGTCTGACTAGAAGTATCAATTTTGAAAAACTGAAATTTGGCTGTGACTATAGTGTATGCTTTACATTTGAATGCCTCATAAATATTTTCCAGGAGCCACTTATTTTTCTAATTAGCATCAATAATCCCTGTTCTACATAGTCCTTCAAGCAGTTCTGAATCAATCCATTCAAACACACAGCTGTTGTTCAAAACTTCACTTAAGTTACTGTAATTCTTCAAAAGAATTAGGAGTGCTTGCTAAATAGCAGACTTGATAAGACCTTATTAAGCACAATGTGCATTATAAAATGAGTTAAGTCTCTAAACTTAAGTGACTTGAAAAGTAGAGAAATGGAACTTGTCGGTGCCTTTTGCTTCTTTGGTTTCAATAACAGCCAAACAATAAATATCTCTGTGATCATGATCTGTAGGGATGTATTTTTTTACTGGGAAATTACTTACATAAACCGTGCTGTCATTTTATGTAGGTTTCTTTCTTGTCTCTGAAGCCTTTCATGTACCGTTTGTAGATGTGAGAAAATAACTAAAAGAGAAGAGCAAATTTCAGTATGTACAGTAAACTGTAAAATAAGTCCCAGGGCATAGTTGGAAGGCACATGATGTAGCAACCTTGCAGAAACTTGGCAAGTATGGGTCTAGTCAGTGTCTGCATGGGAAATTGTCTGGGGGAGACACACACACACATCTGTCTATCTATCTATCTATCTATCTATCTATCTATCTATCTATCTATCTATCTATCTATCTGTTTGGATCAATGAAGGATATAGATAACACAAATAAGATACAGTAGATGCATATAGCTTAAAAAGTTGATTTATCTCTTCCCCCTTAATAACTTTGCATGGCTGTCTTGAGTAAATCCCGCCCCCTCCCCACCCAAGGAACCAGATACAGTTAGATATAAAATCGTAGTGGTGTTAAATTTTTTAATAGACAGTGCCAGGCATGATTGCAGAACTTAAAACTATTTCTTTTTTCAGTGTTGAATAGAATCTAGTCTGCAGAAGACTGACACTGGTCCTAGACAGGGTGCTTCCACCACTTTAAATTAAGATGCTGATGTTTTAAATCAGTGGTGAAGGCATGGGTATTACTGATTTGGGATGAGGAAGGAAGGGGAAATGGGCCATGTGTATTGTTGCTGGGCCTCTGTACATGGTTATCTTTTTATGAGCTCAGATTGCATGAAGCTGGCTAGAAAGTTATACTGCTGTTTTACTTTTATTTAAAATGACAGTGGTAGCAGGAACACCTCTTATGTGTCCGCCTGCAGTAGCCTGGGGGTGGGTGGGTAGGTATGTTTTAAAGATTGTAGGAAAGGAGTGACATAATATGGAGATAGTCCCATACATCAGGCTAAATTGACTCATTGTTCAAGCATTGTAGAAATGTGAACTGAATTGGAAGCTTACTTGAGTAACTGTGTGTGTATTTGTGGTTTAAAGTATATATGGATTAAAGTATAACATAATTCATTGAGTTAATATATCATGTTTGTTTAACTTTGATCGCATTTGAAATGAAGTTGGGAGAAACTATTATATTAACATGAAGCTTGTTCAATTTATTTAACAGAATGTGATGCACAATGCCTACTGATCCTGATGGGCCATTGAAAAATCTTCCATTCTTGCTTGAATTTTAAGGACATGTAAGTGAAAATTAAAAATATGTATATTTCATGAAGTTCCCACTATAAGCATAAAATCTGTGGGCATGATTTAGCCAAAGTTAAACAAATGTTTGAGACCCACTGACTACATTGAGAGAACCAAGTGTGTGCTTCAGTGTTTCCTATTGAAATTTACTTAGGTTAGGTTTGCAAAATGTTAACCCTTTAGCTACTATTTGTCAACTGGAACAGAAATTGGAAAATTTTAAACTACTGAACCTTACAATATAAAATTTAAGCTTGTGGATAAGAATCCACCCCCTCCCCCCCACAATTATATAGTGCCTGATAACTTTTTAGATAAGAGAACAATGAGTTGGGGAAGGGCATGCCCAAGTCTAACACTCATTCATTTGCAACCCCACTTTATCCAGCAGTATCAGGAGTATAATTTCTCCTTCTAGGGCCAATCATAAAATTTAATAGAAGGATCATTTTTGAACACATTCAAATATACCCTACTAGTAGGCTAGGCCTGTCATTGACTGGGCAAAGTCATTTTGCATTTTTAAAAAAATGTTATTTATAGCTTTTACCTGGCATATTTCAGTGTTAAAAATAGTACATTCATCTGTTTGTGCAAACTTGTGGTATCTGTATGATTAGGAAGCATGATCTTATTTTGCACAAACAAATCCACAAGCAAATTCTTCAAAATATATAATAGATACATGTTTAGATATGTAATAGACATTTTTTTATTAATGAGCTTGGAAAAGGAAAGTAAAAGAACAGTTTGAAATTTATAGGATGTCAACTTTAAACATGATGCATTTTAAACATGATTCATTTTATTGAATATTTACCATATAAAGTAAATTTGAATAATAGTAAATTTGAATCTGAGAGGGATTTTCTGCTTCTCTTGAGCATGATGTCGTGTTGGAATTATTGGTGTGATTATTGAGTGTTAAAAATCTGAACAGAACCATATGAGCCCCTGGTGGCGCAGTGGTAAAACTGCCGCCCTGTAACCAGAAGGTTACAAGTTCGATCCTGACCAAGGTTGACTCAGCCTTCCATCCTTCCGAGGTCGGTAAAATGAGTACCCAGAATGTTGGGGGGCAATATGCTAAATCATTGTAAACCGCTTAGAGAGCTCCGGCTATAAAGCGGTATATAAATGTAAGTGCTATTGCTAAGTGCTATATGTTCAGAACAGTTAAAATCTGATGATTATATTCAGAATTTCTACAAACAAATGAAAAACAAAGCTTCCCACCAGCATATTCTACTACAGAAAGTACAGGCAAACTTTGCTAACTGCAAATCCGACAACCGCAGTTTCATGTATCCATGGTTGGGTAATTGACACCTGGCCTTGGCAGAAAAAATGGGTTAGAAGGTTAATTTCACGTATCTATGGATTCGAAATTACCTCCGAGGTAATTTCTGGCTACCATTTTGAGTAAAGGAGCCATTTTATGGCCCTCTTTTAAAGAGAGAGAAAAATGCCCCACTATAGTTTGTAGAAAAATGGGGAATTGTGACTGGGTGTATGTGTCATTCCTGTACAGCTGGAGACCTGTGGAGCATGGTAGGGTACTTCATTCCGCTACTGCTTGCATTTTTTGCCCATTTTCCAGCCTCCTTGAACTTTCACCCCCCATTCCCGTTGCCACAATGCCCCATTATCTGTGGTTGTAATCTTTAGAACATCTTTACAGGTAATTCACTATTAGTATTCAAATATGAGCCTGGGATTGAGATAACATGTCTTGTTTCAGGCTACCTAGTGAGCTCAAGACTGAAGTAAGATTTGAACCAAGGGCTTCCTGTTTTACCTGTTAGTTAATTAATAACTTTTCATACTTCTGTTCTGATATTCTGGTGTAAATAGATCATATTTAGATAATTCATTACCCTTTCTTTCATGGTGGATTCCTTCTATTTCTTTTACTTTTAACTTGTGCTTTCCCTCCCTGTTTTGCATGCATGTAAATTTTGATCACCTCTCTGGCCTGCTTCATACATCTGATGAAGCAGACCACTGAGTATTAATCTTGGTCCCTTGTACAAATAAACTACTTAAGATGCTGCAGGCTCACTGTCTCCTATCACAAGTTTTTCTAAATTTCTGTCCTACAACAGGTTTTTTTTTGGGGGGGGGGAGGTAGGAGTGGGGGATGTTTACTAGCTGTTGAAGTTTAACTTTTGGAACTGGGAAGTTTTTTTTCTTTCAGTAGCAGGGCTAGCCCAGCTCCTTCTGGGTCTCTTCATGTAGAACAGAGGTGGGGAACCTTGGCCCTCCAGCTGTTTTTGAACTACAACTCCCACCATCAATTGTGGCTGGGTATGATGGGAGTTGTAGTTCAAAAACAGCTGGAAGGCCAAGGTTCCCCACCCCTGATGTAGAAGAACCTCTCCTGCAAGAAACACATAGTCATTCTGTGCTCATGCCCTTTAATTAATCCCAGAAACTAGGGAATACCATTATTTAGCTTTTGGAGCTGTAATTGTCCCTTTTAAACAAGTTGTCATTTAATTGGTGTATTACACTGGCATAAGGAGTTATTTCTACATTCTATCATTATAAGCCCTGAACATTATATATTGATCATAAAATCTAAATATTCTGTCCAGTCTGCAGACTTTGACTTGTGCCTTGGGATGCATCGGGCAAAAATTTGCTAGGGACAAGTGATTGGGGAAGCTGCCCCTGTTGAATTTCTGCCTGAAGGCATCCTTCCCCCAGCCCAATCTCAAGCTGAAAGACCAGAGCGGTGTGTGGATATATGAAGCCTCTATTCTAAAGCCAGTATAATATATGCAACTGTGCACAGACTGTACAACCTATATAGTTTGGCAGTTGAGATGGGCACCTTGCCATTTTCCCTGGAAATTTCCCCGGAAGCATGGAAATTGCAGTCATGTAAGCGCTTAAACCAAAGGTTTTTGGATTACTTAATTTAATATTGGTGTTAGAAGTAAATACGGAATTAGTATTTTATATTCAGGGCTTTTATGTTGACGGAATGATACTTAGAACCACAAGCCTCTAAATAGTTCTTGCAGCCATAGTAAACCACTTGAGTTAGACAATGACACAGTACAAAGAGGTCCATGTGCCCGATAGTATCAAATGCAGCATAAGAGTTAGAAATATTGTACCTGTCTTCTGCCTCTTCTGGAAGTCATTCCTGATAAAAGTGCTGAGAGCCAACACTTAGTCACAAGGGCTGTGGTATGGTCTGACATCAGGTTGATTTGTGTTGAGAATGTCACCAGTGGAGGTGATTGTTTGCAGTACAATTTTAGTATAACAAGTTAGCTAAATAAATAAATAAATAAATAAATAATCACATGGAAGCTTTTTACAAGTTAGTGACCTTTCTCTGAGATTAAATCATAGGTATTTTATTCTGGCATGAACTAGAAGAATTTGCTGTTGTACTTGCTACATTTTCCTGAATATTACCATGATGGAATACCTGTTCCATAATTTTAATTAGTTTCATTTACAGCAATGTGACATGACATTTTTAACTGGTTTCAGCTTAACTTTGCATTGCAACTATTTCCCTTTGCATTTCTGTGTTTGTTTTTAATCTGGCTTTGCAAGTTCGTAACCTGGACTTCATTTTGTTTGGGCTGGTTAAGCGTTGGTTCTAAACAGGAAGTTTCTTCACGGATGGCAGGAAGACATGGGCTTCATCTGAGCTTATCTGATAAACATACTATTTGCAAATTCATCAATATGAGCAGCAATATTTGTTTGGGCAAACTGTAATAATGGCAATATATTAGAGGTTTCCAAGTAGCATCAGAGTTTTATTGCAGGATGACACATTTTGAGTTTTGTGTTGAAAACAGCACATTTTCCCCATCTACAGGTGGAAACTGGCAGCACTATGATGCTGGCTCTAGACTTTAGGTATTGAGTCTGAAACTTGTGTATGGCTTTCATGTATGCCCAACATTCCATCATGCAGCAGATATGGTGTATCAACCCAGAAAATGACTTCTTTTACCTTTTCTCCTTCTCTCACGCATTAGTGGCTATGGCATAGAAGAGCTTAGAGCTGCTTCTGCTGATGTCCCCTTTGAAGCTGTGGTAAGGTTAAAAGGAATGTAGGACTTCTCATGCATGTATTATGCAGATTCTGACAAGCAGAAAATGAGCAAATCTTAAAAATATTAAGTGTTAGTGAAAACTCTTCCCATCACATTTCATGGTGATAATGCGTGAGTACAATGGCTGGCATTCTGACTAGTGAAGCACTTCTAGGAGCTACAGGGGCATGAGCGCAGTTGCACAAGAGCTTTTAGACTCCAGGATGCTGACACCAGAAGGGCTTTGACTCTCCATGACATGTTTTCGATCTTGCAGAGCCCTTCTGGATTACAAGGAGTGTTGCAGAGTCTAAAGCAGGGGTGGGGAACCTTGGTCCTCCAGCTGTTTTTGAACTACCATTCCCATCATCTCCAGCCACAATTATTGTGGCTGGGGATGATGGGAATGGTAGTTCAAAAACAGCTGGAGGACCAAGGTTCCCCACCCCTGGTCTAAAGGCTCTTGTGCAGCTGTGCTGGGGAGGGGAGGGAGTTGTGTGAGGGCTCCTGTTGCACCCCTGCAGCCCTTAGGAGTACTTTATTAGTCAGGACAATAGTCAATGTTTTCATATTTGCCTCTAACCATTGATAGACTATGTGCTTAATTCTTAAATATTCTTCTGCAAATGCGCTGCTTAGACTTGGCAGAGGGTTTTTAACATTGGTAGCCTTCATTAACAATGTCTCTCCTCAAGTGCCCTTTCCTTTACAGTTGGTTGGATGGAAGACTCTAGGCGTGATTGGCAAGTCAGAGGGTTTATGATGAAACATGGAATAGGAGACATTTTATCAAATGTAGGGCTTTTATGATTAATTTGTTAATCTCTGAATCAGTGCCATATTTACTGGATCTCAAGAGGTTGGCACATTACTTATGAAGGTAGGAACTCCAGAGCTCGGGACAGGAACTTTGTAAGCAGCTTTTGAAAACTGCAACATCAGAAGTGCGCCTAGGTGATTTTGGAGCCTGTACCTAAGATCTTTGGGGCCCTCGCCACCCTCACCACAAAATAAGCTGCAATACACTATTTCTTACACCAGAACATGCTCAGGGAAAGCTGGAAACTGGTGTTTTTTTGTTTTGGTATTTTTAGAAGAAATTATGAGTAAGGTACTTACCACTGAAATGGTCATAGAACAGCCCTGCTGAATCAGGTCCATGGCCTTTTAGTCTAGCATCCTGTTTTGCACAGGGACGCACCAGAGGCCTCTGAGAAGTACACAGGCAAGAGGAAAGGGCCTCTCCCCTGCTGTTGCTTCCCTGCAACTGGTCTTTAGAGGTCTTGCCTCGGATGCTGGAAGTGGCCTATAGGCCCCAGACTAGTAGCTATTGATAGTCCTGCCGTCCATGAATTTGTCTAAGCCCCTTTTTAAAGCCATCTAAACTAATGGCATAACCACATCCCATGGCAGAGAATTCCATAGATAGATTATGCTCTGATTTAAAAAGTGCTTCCTTTTGTCAGTCCTCCCGGCCTTCTGTTTCATGGGATGACCCCTGGTTCTAATGTGAGAGGAGGAAGAATCTCTCTGTTCACTCTCTCTACTCCATGCATAATTTTCTACACTTTGATCATGTCCCCCCATAGTCACCTCTTTACCAAACTACGAAGTTCCAGATGCTGTAGCCTTTCCTCATAAGGAAGTTGCTTCAGGCCCCTAATTATCTTGGTTGCCCTAATCTGCACTTTTTCAAGTTCTACAATGTCCTTCTTAAGGTACGATGACCAGAACTTCATGCAGTACTGCAAATGTGGCTGCACCATAAATTTGTCTAAGGACATTATAATATTAGCATTTTTATTTTCAATCCCTTTCCTAATGACCCCTAGCATGGAATTGGCCTTTTTCACAGCTGCAGCACATTGAGTTGACACTTCCAATGAGCTGTCCACCATGACCCCAAGATCTCTCTCCTGGTCAGTCACTGACAGCCCAGACCCCATCAGTGCATATGTGAAGTTGGGTCCCCCCCCCAATGTGCATCACTTTACACTTGCTTACATTGAATCACATTTGCCATTTTGTCACCCACTCCCCCAGTTTGGAGAGATCTTTTTGGAGTTCCTCACAATCCATTGTGGATTTCACTACCCTAAATAGTTTATTGTCATCTGCAAATTTAGCCACTTTGCTGGTCACCCCAACTTCTAGATCTTTTATGAAGTTAAAGAGCACTAGTCTCAGTAGCGATCTCTGGGGGACCCCACTTTTTACTTCCCTTGATTGTGAAAACTCTCCATTTATACCTACCCTCTGTTTCCTGTCTTTCAACCAGTTACTGATCCACACATGAACCTGTCCCCTTATTCCATGACTGCTAAGTTTCCTCAAGAGCCTTTGGTGGGGAACTTTATCAAAAGCTTTTTGGAAGTCCAAGTATACTATGTCAACCGGATCACCTTTTTCCACGTGCCTGTTGACGCTCTCAAAGAACTCCAAAAGGCTAGTGAGGCAAGACATTACTTTGCAGAAGCCATGCAGGTTCTCCTTCAGCAAGGCCCATTCTTCTATATGCTTAACAATTTTGTCCTTAAGTATGTTTTTCATCAATTTACCCGGCACTGAAGTTAAGCTAACTGGCCTGTAATTTCCCCGATCCCCCTTGGATCCCTTCTTGAAAATTGGAGTTACATTAGGTACGTTCCAGTCCTCTGGTACAAAGCCTGGTTGTTGGGACAAGTTATATATTTTTGCTAGGAGATCGGCAATTTCACATTTGAATTCCTTCAGAACTCTTGGGGTGGATGCCATCTGGCCCTGGCAATTTGTTAATTTTAAGCTTTTCAAGACAGTTTAGAACATTCCCTTCTCAGTTCAAATTCACCCAGTTCCTAAGCTGCTAAACCTGAAAAACTCAATTCTGGAGAGAGTATATGGTCAGTATCCTCAACTGTGAAGACAGATGCAGAGAACTCATTTAGCTTCTCTGCAATCTCCTTCTCCTCCTTAATAATTCATTTCACACCCTCATCATCTAACGGTCCAACCACCTCCCTGGCAGGCTTTCTACTTCTGATATATTTAAATAAGTTTTTGTTATACCCCTTAACACTTCTAGCTATATGCTCCTCAAACCTGCTCTTTGCATCCCTTATTGTTTCCTTGCATTTCTTTTGCCAGAGTTTATGTTCCTTCCTCTTCATATGGGCAGGACTTCCATTTTCTGAAGGAAATTTTCTTCCCTTTTATAGCTTCCCTGACTCTGCTTTTTAGCCACGCAGGCATCCTCCTGAACTTGGAGGTACCTTTTCTGCTTCTTGGTATACATTCCAACTGTGCTTCTAGTACTGTGGTTTATATGTACTGTACTTCTAGTACTGTGGTTGTATGAAGTTCCATATCCTTCTGGACTCCCTGAGGGAAGTGGGATTGGGTGGCACTGTTTTACAGTGGTTCCGTTCCTCCCTCTCTGGCAGGTTCCAGATGGTGTCACTTTGAGACTTTTGTTCTGCAAAGTGGAGTCCCCCAAGGCTCCATACTGTTTCCAATGATCTTTAACATCGACATGAAACCACTGGGCAAGATCATCAGGAGGTTTGGTGCTGGGTGTTATCAATATGCTGATGACACCCAAATCTACTGACCACTCAAATCTACATGCCGACCTCATCAAGAAAAGGCATATCTTCCTTAAATACCTGCCTGGAGGCAGTAATGGGCTGGATTAGGGATAACAACTGAAGTTGAATCCAAATAAGATGGAAGTACTGACTGTGCAGGGCCAGTATCCGAGAGATGGTTTAGATCTTCCTGTTCTGGATGGGGTTACACTCCCCCTGAAAGATCAGGTACGTAGCTTGGGCATGCTCCTGGACCCAAAGCTCTTCCTGGTTTCTCAGGTTGAGGCAGTGGCCAGGAGCACTTTTTAACAGCTTCGGCTGATTGTTAGCTATGTCCATTTCTAGAGGCGTATTACCTTAAAACAGTGGTACCTATGCTGGTAACCTCCAGGCTTGACTGTGGTAATGTGCTCTACATGGGGCTGCCTTTGTACATAGTCTGGAAACTACAATTGGTACAGAATGCTGCGGCCAGAATGGTCTCTGGGACAACATGAAGGGACCACATAACACTGGTTTAAAAAGAACTGCACTGGCTGCCAATATGTTTACGGGTGAAATACAAAGTGCTGGTTCTTACCTATAAAGCCCTTAACAGCTTAGGTGCTGTCTATTTAAGAGAGTGCCTCCTTTGTCATAAACCCTGCCGCCTTTTACGATCTTCTTGAGAGGTCCGCTTACAGATGCCAACAGCTTGTTTGGTGGTGACCCATGACTGGGCTTTTTGTGTGGCTGCCCTAGGGCTTTGGAATATGTTCTCTGCTGAAATAGTAGCATCTCCTTCTCTGTTTGTTTTCAGGAAGAACCTCAAGACTCTCCTGTTTTCACAGGCTTTTAATTAGAATTAATTTTTAACTTTTAAAAATAATTTTAAAAACTTTTTTTCATAATTATTTTATTATATTGTTTTTATTGTCATGTATTTCAAACTCTCTTTTTGCGTCCTTTATTGTCGCCTTGCATGTCTTTTGCCAGAATTTGTTCCTTTCTGTTCTCTTCATTTGGACAGAACTCCCATTTTTTTGAAGGAATTCTTCTTCCTTTTTATAGCTTCCCTGACTCTACTTGTTAGTCACACTGGCATCCTCCTGAAGTTGGTAGTAGCTGTCCTCCTTCTCGATATACATTCCAACTAAGTTTCTATTATTGTGGTGTTGAACAAGTTCCATGTGCTTTGATCCTCTGGACTTTCCTTTTCAGCTCCCTTTTTAACAGTCCCCTCATTTTTGAGGAGTTTCCTCTTCTGAAGCATCTGTGTTGGTCTTCCTTGGCAGTGCTCCACTCATATATAAGCTGTATCGGATCACACTATGGTCACTATTCCCCAATAGTTATACAACTCTGACATCTCGCACCAGTTCCTGAGCACCACTCAGGATTAAGGCTGAGATTGCCTTCTCTCTGGTTGGTTCAGTGACCTACTGTTCTAAGGCACAGTCATTTAGGATGTCTAGAAATCTGGCCTCTCTGTCAGTACCCATATGTGGATTTGCCTGGTCTATGTGATGGTAATTGAAGTCACCCATTATTCCACCTCCATCTCTCTTTGATGACTCTCTGATTTGCTTCTCCTACTCCAGGCCACTCTCAGCATTTTGATTTGGAGAGCAATAGCATGTCCTTAGTAACACATTTCCTTTCAATTCACCATATTGTCCAAAATCCATAATGATTTTGTGGTGGACTCTAGTCCTCCTAGGTTTTCTAGTTTGTTAGATTCCACCAGATTTCCATTATGCTCACTGTTTCTCAGCTGGTGTAGTAGGTCACCCAGCATGGGATCACGTCCCCCACAATGCTCTGAGAGGCAAGAAGTAGTAAATGAATGTAGATCCTTGACCCTGCAACTGAATCTTTTACCTGGTGTTGGCATGTGCTATCTCCCTTACTGTCATTTGATCTTTTTGACCTGGTATGGATCTGCTCTACTCCTGGTTCAACTCTGTCCTCTTCTGGTTTATCCAAAATGTTTGCACCCTCTCTCCCCTTACGGGATTTTGCTTGCCGAAAAAGATACCACCAAGTTACTTTCATCAACCCCCCGTATTATGAACCCGTCAAGGGTTCATATTAAAAGCTGCACATACCATATTTGGCATTGACAGTCTTGCCACTTAAAGATGCAATCTGCAATTGGATTTGTTTGTGTGTGTGTGTGAGGTGTCCCAAATGTCCTGCTGAGGGCTGGGGTGTCTGTGCCACCAGCCTGTGCTGGATGGCCAAGCTTGCAACTCTGAGGGTGTCTGGGGTTCGCACACAGCCTGCCTGAGGGTGTCTGGGGTTCGCACACAGCACACAGCCTGAGGGTGTCTGGGGTTCGCACACAGCACACAGCCTGAGGGTGTCTGGGGTTCGCACACAGCTGCTGTCGTGCGTGGCCATTGGGGGCTGAGGGCTGAATGGTCCTGCATCCACAGCGGCTATGGCACTGGGCCTGGCTGGGCCTAGAGCAGATGAGCTGCTTCTGCACAGTATGACTTGTGAACATGTGATGACAGGCCTGCTCAGCCCTCAGCACACACACACCCCCCAGCTGCACATGACAGGAGATCGGCAAGCACACTGTGTACTGGCTGCAGCCACCTGCAGAGTTGCTCGTTCGGCCGTCCAGCATGGGCCAGTGGCACAGCCACTCCAGCCCCTGGTAAGATATTTGGGGCCCACCCAGTGTGGAGGACCGGAATTCTGCCCAGACGTCCGGTCCAAAGGGCACCTCTGCACGACATTACTTAAGAGTAATGTGAGAGCTGTAGCAGTCACTGTGTTTTGGAATAACTCCAAAGAGTTATTCTTGTGTATTAATGTCATGATTTGATATCTGACAATATGTGGAGCCATATTCTTGTTCTGTATTACTTTTCAGGTAATGGCAAACTCTTTTTTTCACTGGTCGCCTGAGTGTTTGATCTTAATAGTGAGGTACACTGGAAACTTTAGTGTGTCATTCTTTGGAAATGCTTCAAAGAGTGGTGTGTTTCCAATAAAATTAACTAAACGTCCTACAACTGTGCCTCCATATCTGGTAGATCACTTTTAATGAGTGATTTTTGCATTAACAATGCATTGGATAATTTGCTTAGTTGTGAAGGTGTCTTTTTGCATGAAAAATAGCTATCACTAAGCGATTTCAGTATAGCACCCAAGCAGCAAGAGAACAGCCTCTCTGGACTTCCTTGGCAAAGTGACTGCAGCATGCTATGGCTTTCCACATTGTAAAAACAGTAGCGGTAATATTATTAGGAAATGATGAAAGTCTGCATAGGATATATTACAGTACTGTTGCCAGGGAAATAGACTTGCCGCTATATCTCATTTTCAGGCACTGTTCCTTGTTTCTAAGACCTTCACTTCTTTAGAAGATGCTCTTTATTTCAGAATACAATCAAAATAATAAAACAGAGAAGTAGCTCCTAGATGTTCCTTATTTTAAAATGTTCTGATCTGACAACTTTGTGGACATTGTTCCAAGTTAAATTGTACCTCCAAGGAAAAATGGAAATGTGCATTATTGTAATAGAGGGATGGAGAACAGACTTTCAGCTTCACTGTTATTCAGTACATTAAGTGAACTAATTGTTTTTGAGGAGGAAATATATCATCACTCATTCTATTTCATTTTTTCATAGGCAACAGGTAGTATTGATCATAAGCTCTTAAAGCTAAAATTGTATCTTGTGGTTTCTTTCTACCTATTTATTCATTAGTATACTGGGAAGTTCAAATGAGGGCCCTAAAACATACTCTCCCCCCCCCTTGAAGACATCAAAGGCTTTTTTTAAAACTCCAGAACTGGCTGTTGGTCTTCTAACATGTCTACTGTACCCAGGGTTGATTTGATTTAAAACACAATTTAAATTACTTCACAGAAGGACTCAATTTTAATGATTTAAATCACAATTCTTGTGGGTATTGCTGGACCTGGCTCTGCTTTTGGAAGCTCAGGTGGAGGTGGA
Organism: Hemicordylus capensis; assembly: GCF_027244095.1. NCBI lineage: Eukaryota > Metazoa > Chordata > Lepidosauria > Squamata > Cordylidae > Hemicordylus > Hemicordylus capensis. The sequence continues at coordinate 32,421,188 of NC_069660.1, read as the reverse complement.
GGCCAGGGGTGCCTTTGCATGGCTTCGTCTAGTGTGCTGGCTGCATCCCTTTCTCGAAGGCAGATCTGGCCACAGTTGCCCATGCCTTAGTCACGTCACGGCTGGATTATTGTAACGTGCTGTATGTGGGGCTGCCCTTGAAAAATATGCGGAAACTGCAGCTAGTGTAAAATGCGGCAGCTAGGATTTTATCTGGAGCTGCTTGCTGGGATCACATCACACCAATTTTGAAAGAGTTGCACTGGCTACCAGTTTGTTTCTGGGTCCAATTCAAGGTGCTGATTTTGACCTTTGAAGTCCTTAATGGTTTGGGCCCTGGATACCTAAGGGACTGCCCGCTCCCAAGGGTTGCTGCCCGCTTGACGGGCTCATCTGAGGGGGCTCTGCTCTGGGTGTAGACAATGAGGGAGGCTCAGCTGTCGTGCACTTGGGACAGGGCCTTCTCTGTTGCTGCCCCCAGACTCTGAAATGCTCTCTCAGTGGCTATTTGCTCCTCAGACTCCATCACAGTTTTTAGAAAGCATATTAAATTTTGGCTTTTTACCCAGGCTGTTTATATGATTGTCTCTCTTGCTGCTTCTTTGTATATTGTATTTTGTATGGTTATTTTATGCTTGTATTGTAGTGAGCAGGACTGCATGAATATGTCCTGCTCACTTCTTGTTTCACTTTCAATTCCCTCCCCCTCTCCATCCTGTGCATTTATATCCTTGCTCAGATCTACTCCATCCCCCCAAATCCACTATTCATTCATTGATCTTCTTTGTTGTTGCACTTTTAAGGGGTTTGTGTGTCAAGGGCTTGATAGGATGTGTGTGTGTGTGTTTGTGTTTGTGCATGCTGCATGTATACCACCTGCAGAATAGGACTGATCAGGTCTGTTATCCCCGTATTGTTAACTGTTAACATGTTCATAGAATATAATTAGAAGTTATTAATATTCATGATGATTTGATCTAGGTCCATTATGAATTTTTTAAAGGCAATTTAAATGAGAAAAAATTTCTATTTTTTAATCAACCCTGACTGTACCTACACCCTACCTGAGCTTGCCCCCAGCCATTTATCTTATTTTATGCTCTTTCCATGGCAGTTTCTAGCACTACAAAACAGTGTGTCTGTTTAGGAATGCTGTTGCTAAGAGAGCAGCACCAAATACTGGAAACTGCATGTATTTTCTGTGTCATATTACTTCAGAATTTTGGACTTGCAAACCACATAAGGGTGAAAGCTGGTTTCTTAATAGTCTTATCTGTATCTTTTGCATGACTGAACTTAGAAATGCCTGCCCTCCCTCTGCTAGAAGTGGTCCTTCTTTGTGGGTATGATTTTGCTGTTCTTTAAATGCTACTTGTCCAGTTGCTTGATACTTTCCTGCCATCTAGTGGCAAGCATACAATTCACAATTTGTTTTTCTTGGGTAACTGCCCCCCCCCACGTTCTGATTATCATGCAAACTTTATAACACTTTATAACACCTTTTTAAAAAATTACATAAAATTATAAAAAAGGAAGCAGATTATGCAATACATGGAAAGGGGACAGGAGTGCCATCTCTAATGTGTGTGCCTTGAACAATTGTTCAGAATGTAACAGGGACTTTATGGAACTAACAGAGTTTATATTTAGGACCAAATCATGTGTTGTATTAAACATGTTGTTTGGCCCTATGCATTTTTGTTAAATAGTAATGGTAGGGTGCTAATGAGGGTCATAACTGTGGCATGTGGGTAGGGGTGTGTTTAACCCTTGCTTGCTGTGCTCCAAGGCTCCTATTAGCCTCCATAGAGAAACTTCCATTGATGCCAATGGAAGCTTCCCTCCTGCAACTTCCGGCTGCAGCAGGAAAGGGCTAAATACCCCTGCATGATGCAGGCTTATTAGTCCCCTCCCCCATGAGTGCTATTGAACTTTAAACTCATACCCGCACACGCTAAGGGCAAAACTATATAAAGTGTAACATGTAATTTGGCTTTTGTGGCAGTTGAGCCAGTTGAGAACTGCCTTCCACAAACATGAATTCACTGTCATTTTTTTAAAAAAAACTTTTAATTTCTCAGAATATTACAAACATCAACAGTATGTTAATAATTATTAGAAACAATATTGAAAATATTTTTATAAAAATCTCGACTGGAAAAAAGCATGGGAATCAGAATTTAATATGGCCAGAGAGAAAGCCAGTCTGATCTCCTTGGGGAGGAAATTCAGTAAATAAGGTGCCACCATTGAAAAGGCCCTGTCTCTTGTACCCACTAAAGAAACACTTCAGGTTTCTGGTTTAGTTGGTCCCTGTAATAAATTTAACTGATAGCAAAGGCAAATATTTCCAATTTACTGCCCAGAGATGCAAGTTTGGGGCGGTATACAAGTGTGATAGATAAGTAAGTAAGTAAGTTCATCTTTACCCTGCCAACTAGAAAGATAATTCAGTCCTTGTGTTAGAGATTCTGCAACTCATCTAGAGGGAAAAAACTCAGAGCTAATTAAGGTTCAGCAACAATATTTTGACTGGAAACCTTGGTGATCTTAATAGTAAACTGGCATCCTTTACGACGGGGGGCTTTGTGCCTGTGCAGTAGTCCCTGTGGAAGGATTCCAAGCTCCTCAAAGTGCTTTAATAATGAGCATGCTCGTTATCTTCAGCGGCAGAACACTTCTCAGCTCAGTTCTTTCTTGACTGCTGTTGTGGACATTTCCCTTGGATTTTTGTCCCTTATACTGTTCCGTAAATAAAAGTTAATGGTTTGATTATTAGTTTTCCCAGACTTCTGTTTTTCCTGACAATTTTTTGCCTAGCATTTCAATTTTGTGGCTAATGGGCTCTAAAAAGATTTTCAAGTACTGCTCCTCCTGTTGCGGAGCCCTTCCCTCTTCTGATCTTTGTTTGCTCTGTCTTGGGGAAGACTACAACACCTGCGCTTGTAAATTTGTCCTTTTCAAAATAGACTTGGAAGAGCAGGGAGTTACATTTTGACGGTCACCCAGTACAAGCAAGCCCTATGCCCATTGACTCTGTCTCCTTCATTGCTGACTCCATCAAGAAATCCCATGTTGTTTCCAAGGATGGCCATAAGCATCATAAGAAATTGAAGCAGTGGAAGGACGATTCCTTCTCAGAATTGAAACACTGAAAAATGACCTTGTCATCATCTACTCCAAAAACTGCATCTCAGTATGCCTCTTCGACTCCTATACTGGCACAACCATTGACTTTGACATCTGCTTCGACGTCAAGCCACCCATCACCCTTGACACAACCCTGTCAACCTTCGCTGATATTGACACCAGATGCTTTTAGCACACCATCTCAATTGGTTGTTCAAGCCATCCACTCACATTCGTCATCTTCTTTGCCAGAGATTGTCAAAATGATTTTGACTGCCCCACCATCGAAACCAGCATCGATACCTACATCGATCCTGACACTGACATATTGGTCGTCTCCATAGCCCAGCTCTGCTGATGTTGGAACTTCATCAACATAGATGACTTTACAAGCCTTGTTGAGACATGCACCTCTCAAGGAAGCACCCACTTCTTTTACTACCATCTCGATGCCTGTCCTGGGATGCAGCTTCCTGTGGATGCCAAAGGACTATCCTCTCTTCCAAGACATTGAGTCAATTCTAATTTCTCCGTTGACATTGTCTGGCTCTATGTTCAAAGGCTTCTCCCTCCCTGGCCTCGGAATTGTTGTTAATAGCACTGGTGCTTTGGAAGCTCCAAAAACATCATCAGCTTCCCCAGTGCAAACAACCTCTCAATGCTCACCATCTCATCTTCATGTTCAGCCCTGGAAAGAAAGGCTTCACTTTTCACTCCCTGCCTACTCACCTTACTGTAGGTGGCTGGACTACTGGAGCTTGTCTGGGGCCCTGGACCCATGCTTTGTCAGAAGGCTCTGGGAACTCAAAAGACTTAGATCAACCACCAACATCTCAAAAGCCCTCTATCCCAGGGCAGACTCTTCTTTCAAATGTCTCCATGATCCTTCTCCTGCACCACAACCGGTATCACAACCATCTGTGCCATGGCCTTCTGAACTGCCTCATCCAGCTTTTTCTACTGGGTAGGCTACTCCTGCTATACCTATGGAGTCCACTCTCATTCTAGAGTGGCCTCCACTGACTATGGCATAGAATTACTTATCACTCTTCCTTTCCTACGGATGAAATACACCCTGGCAACTCCTACCTTACCAGCAGAAGTTCAAGAACTATTGTCCAAAGGGGTGATAGAACCGGTTTCACAGAAGGACCAATTGCCAGGGTTCTATTCCAGGTACTTCCAAGTACCCAAAAGAGATGGAGGCTTCCGGCCAATATTAGACCTATGTTTTCTGAACAAGTTCATCCATACAAGGATATTCAGAATGCTAACTCTCCAACAGCTACTTTTGCTCCTAGAGCAGAAGAATGACTTGCCACCTTGGACCTCAAAGATGCCTGCTTCCACGTGGGGATTTGTCCACGACACAGGAAATACCCCCAGTTCACCATGGGGGGACCAGATTTGCCAATATATAGTCTCCTCATATGGTCTCACTATGGCTCCACATGTCTTCATGAAGTGCAAGAGCATGATCATCGCCTACCTTAGGACAGAGGGCGTGGTGATACTTGGACTGGCTGATCACCTCTCCAGACAAAACACTACTCACCAATCACATTCAGATGGTGCTCACGGTGTACAACTGGGCATCCAGGACCATCTCAAAAAGTCCTTCTTGATCTCTCAGAAGGTTCTAACATACACTGGTTCCATTCTACACATGAGTTTGAAATGAGCTTTCCTTCCAGAGGAAAGATAACTCTCAGTTCTTCATATGATTCATTCTCTCTGGTCCAGACCAATCCAGGAAGCTTAGTCCATCCAGTGCCTCTTGGGTCTGATGGTGTCTTGAACGGTGACTGTTCATCATGCTAGGAGACACGTTTGCTTCCAACTATGGCTCCTCTAAAAATTTCAGACCCAGTGTGGACAGCCAGTGCCTCCAGCTTCTACTGCTACAATCAGTATAGGACTCCCTACTCTGATGGGCTCTACCAGATAATCTTATGATGGGCATCCCATTCTATGCTCTTGTCGCCACTCTGTCTCTTACAACGGAAAGCTCCCTGAGAGAATGGGGCACTCATTGTGCAGGACTTCAAGCGCAGGGGCCCTGGAACTGCTAACAATCACTCCTTCTTATAAACTTCCTAGAACTTGTGGCCATTCTCCTGGTCCTGAAGGCTTTCCTGCCAACACTAAATGGAAAAACAGTCCAAGTCCTACTGGACAACATGATTGCAATCGTGTATATAAACAGACAGGGCAGCATGGTCTCCAGATCCCTGTGAAACCTATCCATCCAATTCTGGGACTGGTGCATAAACTATACCTTTTATCCACTGGCCCTTCACATCAGGGGCACTGACAATACTCTGTCAGGCAATCTCAGCAGAAAAACAGACCCGTCCTGCCAGCACAAATAGGAGGTCAACCATAGCGTCCTTTCCAATCTTTTTAGACGATGGGGGACTCCCCAAGTAGACCTCTTCGCAACTCATCACAACAGGAAGTGCTGCTTCTTCTGCTCTAGAGTGATACTGGGCAAAGGGTCCCTAGGAGATGCCTTCTAAAACCCCTGGAACATGCATTTCTACTACCTCTTTCCACCTACCTTCTCCTGTTGTGGGTTGTGAGCAAAATCATGCAGCAAAAGACAAAGGCTGTCCAGAGACGTAAGTTTGGGTGGGGTATAAATTCAATAAATAAATAAATAAAATGCATAATATTCACACTGTGGTGGCCGAGGCAGCCGTGGTTCCCCCTCCTTTTGTGCCTGTGTTGGGGCCTCCATCTCTGTCGCCACCAGTGTGTGGACCTCCTCTCACAGAACGGGGGCAAGTTCCTCCACCACAGCCTATGAATGTTGAACATGACAGCCTTGAGGGTGAACCTTTAGACTAAATCTTGCTCCACAAAGGAAAGCTTCCACCAGATGAAAACTTCTCCTGTAAGTGGAAAATATTTGTAAACTATGAGAAGTCTAAGGGCTTCAAATCAATAACCGCCTCCTTATGTCAGGTCGTTCTATACTTGACCTTAAAACACTCATAACTTTCCAACTCATCCATTAAGGTCCATATGTCAGCCCTCTTTTCAGTTCATATGGGTTGGAACTCTTAAGACCTTGTACTCCCACCCTGACTGCAGAACCCTGGAGCCTCTCCCTAGTACTCTCCACTCTTATGGAGGCGCCCTTTGAATGATTATCCACAGCCTCTCTTAAACTATTCTCCTTAAAGACAGCTTTCCTAATTGCTATTACTACTGCGAGGAGAGTTAGTGAACTGACCGTTACTGTTTTCCCCAATAAAGCTGTTAGGTGAACTGACCCTGCTATCCTACCTAAAAGTGGTTTCCGATTTCCATATTAACCAAGACATTGTCCTTCCTACATTTTTCATGAACCCTGTTCCCCCTGGATTGCGCTCTCCATTCCTTAGATACTCAGAGAGCACTCTTTTTCTACCTACACAGGACCAAAGACTTTAGAAAGTCCAGCAGACTCTTCATTGCTTTCGAAGGTGCAAACAATACTTAAATTGTTTTAAAGTATTTTAATTGGTTATGAATTTTTTAAAAATTGTCTTTATGTTGTTTTAAGCAGTGTGTTTTAAATGGTCTTTGTTTGTATGTCTTTTTAAACTTGTGCACCGCCCAGAGCCTTTGGATGGGGCGGTCTATAAATGTAATACATTTAATAAATAATAAATAATAATAAATAACGGCCAACCTGTTTCCTGACAAAGTCTTTCTGAATAGCTAGTCCAATTGATATCATCCACTTGTTATGACAAACAAGGCGTTATGTCTCCTAGTACTATTAAAGCCCATTCCACTAGGGCTGTAGCCGCAAGCCACTACCTGGTCTTCCAATTTGCTCTTTGTTAATCATTGTGCCTTAGACCTGTGGGTGAGGCAGATTTTGGGTAGGGATGTGCACAAATTTGATTTTTAAAAATTCGATTTGTGCCCCAAACAAATCATCTCTGATTTGTGTTTTATCCAAATCTACTCCCTCCAAATCACTCCAGATTTGATTTGTATTTGCTTTTATTCAATTTGGATTCAGACTGATTCGGACCACTTAACAAGGTCCTAAAGGCACCAGATTTGGGTGATGCATAGGCCCCTATGGGTGCCACCTACCACCCAGATTTCAAGACAGTGGGACACTTGTTTGATTTTTAATTATTTTAAAAAGATTTTTACTGATTTTGAACATTTCTGCCATAGGAAACAATGGGGATTCAAAGTTGCCATATCCTAACCCTAACATGGATTCCCAGCTTTCATTTAAAAAAAAAAAAAAGCTAAGCTTGTAGAAGTGGAGTTATGGAGCAAAATGTGCAGTCATTATTTTTCAAGTGTATGGATTCTTTGGTGTATAATAATTTTTCCTCATAATGAATCCCTACTATATGCCTTCGTTTCTTCTGTTCATTTTGACTATCATTGGACAGTGCCAACTGTCAACTGCAATGTGTCAACTACACCCCCACCACACACATACACACAGGGACACTCAGTTTATGTTTTTTTAGGTATTTTCGAAGTGTTTAGATTCTTTGGTGTCTTCCTTACACATCTTCATTTCTTCTGTTCATTTTGACCCCACTGGTGATCTTTTGGTGATCTGATATTATTCACAACACCCACCCAGCCTCCCCACTTTTCGGATGTACCTACTTGCCTTATCTTATTTACCTTGCAAAGTCCTTCTTCAAACAGCGGCTGTTCAGGAACTGAGCTGGGAAGTGTTCTACTGCCGAAGATATTAAGCATGCTCTGCATGTGAAGGTGGAGCTTCAGAGTGCTTTGAGGAGCTTGGAATCCTTCTGCAGGGACCATTGCACAGGTGCAAAGCCTACATTGTGAATGATACTGGATCACCAAAAGATCAGAAGTTACAGTTAAACAACCTGTTTTATCTTTAATTTTTTTTAAAAAAAATTATTCTAAAAATGGCAACATCACCACATGTTCCTTGGAAATGTACCAGAATTTTATATATATTCTGTTAGAGGAAAAAATATTGGAAGTAATACAGCTGAACTCTATAGTTAAGCTTCTCTCTCTCACTCACTCTCTTGTAATGTGCAGTGATCTTAAAGGGAATTCTCTTACATTGCTCTTGATCTATCAAATTTGTCATCCCAGTCCCAATTCAGATTATAAAGGAAAATATTTTCCTCCATTAGTATTGTATTGTACTAAAGCAATGTGATCAAACTTTGTCAATCTGTGTCCTCCTTTTAAAAGCAAGAAAGAGAAAGGAATGAACCTTCCCATGTGAAAGAGTCCCAAGATGTTTATAGTTTTCCTCATTGTGGTATAGTAGTTGGGTTTAGATGGAGAAGGCCCAGGTTCAAATTTCCACTCTGCCACAAAGCTCAGTAGGGATGACCTTGGTCTAGTAATTCTCTCTCGGCCTACTTTACTTCAAAGGATGATTGTATGGGAGCAGGGTGTTGGGAGAAACATGTATATCTCTATGGGTTCTTGCAGGCTGGAGTAGGATTAAATTACAATAAACATGAGAACTATTTTACATGTAACACTTTTAAGTGTGCATATAAAATGTCTACATCTGAAACCATAATAGATGAATGTGACAAATGCATGTTTCCAAAAATGTCTCATACAAGTTTCATAATAAGTATTGAATCTGGCCAGAAGTCTGTGCTTTTGAACAACTTTGTGGATTCTTGAGAAAAAGTCAACTTGATTATTCCTTGACTGTTACAGTTGCTGATGTGCGATAAGAATGAGTGGACTAGGGGAGAACTCTTTGGACGGAATGACCAGTGATTCAAGAAAACGCAAGCCATTGCCCTGTGATAATCCGGGACCAGGGTAAAAGACATTCATTTTTAAAATGCTTATTATGGGAGTGAGACACTACGAATCCTTTTGTCAGTATTTAAAACTGAAATGGTGTGTTAGCAATTTGATGTCAGATGGTGTTCATTGGTCATATTCTTAAAATAGTGAAATTTGTGTATATGAACCCAAGCCAAACCCATATTATTACAGGGAGAAACTTGCTACTGAACAATACCATATCTAAAATTTCCAGTAAACATTTAATTTTGGAGGGGCGGGGTGGAGATTAGGGTTTAATAAAGGATGCAAAACCCCCACAGGTATGTAGATATAGAGCATGTTAGATCAACAAGGTAGTAGTGGTACAGTAAAAAATATTGTGCTTAAAAAAAACAACCTAATTGCTTTGATTGGAGTGAGGAGGAAAAAAAGGAATGTACATATTTGTTATACATGAACCATCCCAACCTGCCTTAAAAACAGAGACTGCGTCTTTATTATTTTGCTAGTTATGAACATCTTTTCCTCCCCCATCTTGGGTTGTGAGTAGCTTGTTTTCCCCCCCTGTGTGTGCATGCATACACTTGTACACCTCAATATGTCCCTGACATGCCAGATAATTGTGAGTAGAAGTCCTTATGTCTCCTTAATAGATGAGTTTTCATGTAGGTTTTACTGAGCATCTAGTTTTCCTTGCTGCACCTTGGTTTCCATTCTCTTTTGATTGCCTGTTGTGAAGTTTGAGAAAGATTTGCCTGTGTCACTGCTCCAAATTTAGTTTTCCTCAAGGTACACTTTGAGAAGTGAGTGAGGGGTTATGGCCAGCACCTCAGACCCCAACTCCCCATTCCAGGTTACCTTGCCACAGATGTCACTTTCCTCACTTCTTTTTTTGCATCTAGATTGGCAAGTGTGTGGAGAATGGTATTTCTAAGGGGTCTACATTTTGTTTGGGCTCCAGTTGCTGTCCAGAGTTAGTTAAAACACTAAGTTTTATCTTGCCTTTCTGTGCTTCATGAGGTTTACAGTGAAAAATAAAACCACAAGTGTGTGTCTCTATTAATTTAGCAGCTAGCTGGTATGTGAAGTATATTAAAGGAGATCCTATGAACTTGTGACTTAAATACATAATAACATTGTTTCCGTTTCTAGTCTCATCTGCAGTGGGGAAAAACGTCGCCGTGAACAGGAAAGCAAATATATTGAAGAACTGGCTGAGCTGATATCTGCTAATCTGAGTGACATTGACAATTTCAATGTTAAACCGGATAAATGTGCAATTTTAAAGGAAACTGTAAGACAAATTCGTCAGATAAAGGAACAAGGTAAGATTTGACTACTTAAATTATAAAAGAGAAACTGTATTGCATTACACAGAAGAATATTTTATTTCACGTTGCATAGTCTTTTAATGCCAACTTTTAAACTAGTGATATATTTGTTGTATTTCTCTTTGTGAAATACCTGATCATGGACTAAAAGTTAAGAATAACACAGTTATTACTGGCAGGTGAATATAACTGGGGTTGGAATGACACATTTCTAAACAGAACCCAAATGTGTCTTCATTATCTCAGGCTAGTCACTGTAGAATAATAGAAAGATAGTCAAGAATGATCCTCTACATCTAAGATCTTTTCCGCAGTGAGTTCAGGAACAGGTTTCAGGCTCACAAAGTTGGCTTCTCTGGCACTGTTCCCTCTAAGGCGTGCACATGTGTGCACACAAACAAAATTTTTGTCCACTCAGTTAATTTTAGATCCTGTTCAGATTGAATTAGGAAGGTCCCACTCTTAATATACGGGCACACACACTGCCTTGACACTGCCACCCAGAACAAAACTCATTCAGCATTCAGATGGAAAAAAATGAGAAAGAACTCTGTGCTCTGGCCATCCTGCATTCTTCTCTGTTTCTGTCATTTAAAGTATACAAGCTAACAACTGAATTGGTGAGATAACCAGATAGTGGTTTCTATCCTGTAAAGTACAATATCCCAATATTTTAAAGTTAAGATATCCCAATATTGCACTGCAGCTGTGGTGAGGGGAGCAAAAATATAATACATTAGAGGAGGAGCATGTGAGCCTTTCTTCCTGAAATTTTAGTGGGTATAATCTTGAATTATGTGTACCGATATATTATCTGACTCTACCTTCATTTATACATGGGACTCTTTCAAAGATACTTGCTCTTCATTAACAAGAGGCATTTCAGTGTTAAGTTACATGCATGTTCTCCACACCAAAGAGAACAATATTCTGATAAGATGTAGTCATTGTTCAGTGTAACTTTCACATTAATTCCTTAATCCAATGAGTACTCACTGCTATATTTTAAAGAATAGGCTTGATCCAAGGAACAGTTCCTCGTGTGGAACAGAATTTTCCTGGCCCCTTCTCCACACTGCCAGTAGGGGTGTGCACAGAACCGCAGAGCTGCGGTCCGGCACTGTGTGTGGGGTTCCTTTAAGGGCGGGGGAGGGTTTACTTACCCCTCCTGCCACTTTCCCCCCTCCAGCGCACATATTCTATGTAGTAATTGGGGCGGCAGGATACCTCCCTGCCGCCCCTTCTCCCACTTGAGTGCAAAAGGCTGCACGGAGCCTTTTGCGCACGCGCATGTGGCGCGCTTGCTTCACGTCTCTGTGACGTGCACGCGCGCGTGGCCGCACGCACGCATGTCGCGGAGACGTGAAGCATGCGCGTGCAACGTGCACATGCGCAAAAGGCTCCGTGCAGCCTTTTGCACTCAAGCGGGAGAAGGGGCGGCAGGGAGGTATCCTGCCGCCCCAATTACTACATAGAATATGTGCGCTGGAGGGGGGAAAGTGGCGGGAGGGGTAAGTAAACCCTCCCCCACCCTTAAGGGAACTCCCCCACCCGAACCGGCTAGGTCCGGACCAGTCCGGAGGCCTATAGAATGGCCTCCGGACCGGTCCGGGCCCATCCCTAACTGCCAGCCCTCTAGTGCTCCCTCCAAGCCAGTCCTTAGGAACTCCAGTCTTTAGGACTCTCTGAAATAGTGTGGGATAAAAAGTAGGTGATGGTTGATGGAAAGGGGAATCTGACTGAAATTGCATCCCTCCGTTGCTCATGTGGAAGTGCTTTTCCACTCGTTTAGGGAACCTCTGGATACAACATGCTTAGTGTGAGTTACAGATATTTACAAATATTTATATACACATGAGATTTTAAAACTTGATTTTGCAATTTTAGGAAAAGCTGCTTCTACTGATGATGATGTCCAGAAGGCTGATGTATCTTCAACGGGTCAAGGGGTTATTGATAAGGATTCACTGGGACCTCTGTTACTACAGGTGAGCTTAGAAGATATTCTATTTTACAAATGTTTAGAGAGGAACAATGTATACAAAACTTCTTGTTTCCTGATTTTATTGCAGGCATGCAAGGGTAACAGATACATTTCTTATTTGATCAAAACATATAGTGTGTGTTATGAAGATGACTGATATAAACATTGGGGTATAATCACAAAGGCTAAAATATTATCTTGGTGCTTGTGCAATCAGCACACTAGTGCATTGCAGGTAGTGGGAGGGCTGTGTATGCAGGTAGTGGGAGGGCTCTTCCATATCCTCATTCAACTTGTCATGAGCAAAAGGAGAGGGCTGAAAGATATTAAAGACATAGGAAATATATCTATCCTATAAAGGTCTCCCATTGAAATCTCTTTCTCTGTATAATGATCTCTCTGCATACACGCTGATGGGATATGCACCTGCACAGAGCGTTTATCATCACCTTATAGTACTTGGCCTCAAGAGCCATATTCTGTGCAGTGATAGCACATGGCTTGCACTTTTCCCCTGAGTTTTTCTTTGACTGACAGTTGTAGCATCTCAGAGTGGCACAATTTGAGTCCTCCAGGTGTTTTGTACTACAACTCCCATCATCCCCAGCTTCAGAGGGATGAAGTTGTACAGCCCTCTGAGGCTGGGGTCCTGACTAGAAGGTCCTTTGCCTCTGTTTGGCCTACCAGCCAAGCAAATTTAATCTCAATAACTTAAAAGAAACCCTTTCTTTTATCTTTTTATTTCTCCTCTGTGCTTGGATAACCTGTTGCCATAATTTTGTTTTTAGGCATTGGATGGCTTCTTATTTGTAGTAAATCGAGATGGGAACATTGTATTTGTATCAGAAAATGTCACTCAGTATTTACAATATAAACAAGAGGACCTGGTTAATACAAGTGTTTACAGTATCTTGCATGAGGAGGACCGGAAGGATTTTCTCAAAAACTTACCAAAATCTGCAGGTAATAAGACGTTTGCTATTCATGTTTTACAGATTATTTTTGAAAACCTCTTTTTGGATGGTCACTTCGCAAAATGTACATTATGTTACAGTTATGTTAAGTAAAATGTTCATTTTTAATCTAGTTTCCAGTAGGCTTATGAGATCACCCAGCATTGTGTGTGTGTCCGTCCGTCCGTCCGTCCATCCATGTATTTGTTCTCCCGCTGCCCCCATCAATTTTGCAACGCCTGGACCAATATGAACCAAATCGGATACAGTTGTAGGGACACCTCAGTGGCATAATTTGTGATGTCATCCACCCCGATCCAAGATGGCAAATGTGTAAACTTTTGAGGCACAAGTGGGCTAACTTGTGAACCACCTAATTGATTTGAATCAAATTTGCTACAGCTGTAGGGACACATAGGGATGTCCTAATGGCATGGTGTGTGATGATGTTATCCACTCCAATTCAAGATGGTGACTGCATGGACATCTGAGGTGCAAATGGGCTAATTTGTGGACTGCCTAACCCATTTGAACCAAATTGGGTACGGTCGCAGTGAGTGACACACAGGGACACCTCAATGGCATAGTTTGTGATGATGTAGTTTGTAGATGATGTCATCTACCCCAATTCAAGATGGTGGATGCGTAACCTTTGGAGGCACAAGTTGGCTAACTTGTGAACTGCGTAACCGATTTTCCTGTTAGTCTTCACATAGTACATAGTACTGTGCTAAACAAGTTATTTGTCATAACAATCAACAGATAGTGGGGTGCATGTAATTTGCAGAAACCTGTGCACATATGCTAGAAATTCTTCTTCACACACACCCCTTCTTCTGGTAGAATTTCCCTGCCTTCATTTTCTGATGTGAAGAAAATTTCTTCCACGTAATTTTTGTGGATCATTCTTATACAGTTAGGCCGTAACAAGTAAGCATTGTTTTAATATCCTGATTGAGTTTGAAGCAAATGCCATTGATTTAAGTGGAACAATTCTCCAGTAAAATTTGCTTAAGATCAGTCTTAATAACCTTTAAAAAAAGCAGTTTGTGCTGCCTAAGTTGTAATAGCAATTATTTTAAATCTCTCTGTTTTAGTCAATGGAGTTTCTTGGACCAATGAAACACCTAGGCAGAAGAGTCATACATTTAATTGTCGCATGATGATGAAAACAGTGCATGATCTTCTGGAAGATGTAGGGAGCAATCAGGATACACATCAAAGATTTGAAACCATGCAATGTTTTGCTTTATCTCAACCAAGAGCTATGATGGAAGAAGGAGAAGGTAATGGGAAACTGTTGATTTGTTGATATGTTTTGACTTACATTGTATTTAGTGGATCCACTTTGCAAGCAAGTTAGAAGTGAAGTACATAAAACATATTTTTAAATCTGTTACTCTTGGCTTTTTAAAAAAATCTGTTAAAATTTAATTCCAGATTTGCAATCCTGCATGATATGTGTGGCGCGGCGTATCTCTACTGTGGAAAGGGTATTCTCACCCAACACAGAAAGTTTTGTTACTAGGCATGACCTTTCAGGTGAGAAATCTATTTGAAGAATTAATATTGTAATTCATTGTTTGCTACACTGGTTAGTCCTCATTTGGAATACTGTGTCCTTTTTTGGGCACTGCGTTTTAAGAAGATTATTGATGGAACAGGTTTTGAGGAGGGTAGCAAAGATGGTAAGAGGCTTTGGAAAGCAAGTCTAATGAGGAATGGCTGAAGTAACTACATATGTTTAGCCTAGAAAAGAGAGGACTAATGGAAGCTAGGATGGCCTTCACATATCTAAAGGGCTGTCATATAGGAGGAGGAGGAATGGACATCTTCTCTCTTACTCCTGGACTTAGAATCAGTACTACTACAAATATTTATATACCAAAGTTCTCAAAGTGGTTTACATAGAAAAATAAATAATAAATAAATAAGATGGTCCCCTGTCCCCAAAGGGCTCACAATCTAAAGTAGGATGAAACTGCAAGGATACTGATCTAGGTTAGACATTAGCAAGAATTTCCTAACTGTGAAAGCTGTTGTTGGAACAGTTAGTCTGCCTCATGCTCTGGTGGGCTCCTCTTTTCTACTGGTTTTCAAGCAAAGGCTTGGCTCCATCAGTCAGGGATACAAGACTCAAAGCAGGACCTGCAAGGTTCCGTCCAACTCTAAAATTCTATGAAATATATATTTTAAAGCAAATTGTAGAAAAGCAAGTTTCATACAATAACTAGATGTGCAAGTGTTTGTCTTCCAATTATTTGGGTATATTTTAGAATGTCTTGCTTATATTACACTTAATCAGTTCTCCAGTTAAAAAAAAACACTGATTGACTTTATTTATACCTGCTCAGTATCTCTGCAAACTAAAGTACAGATGGTACTCCCCTACCTTTTTCCATATGCAGGGAGGACAACTAAGGTTGCATGTTCCCACCCCACTTATTTGGTGTACCTGTTCTGCCACTGACATCCATGAACATCTCTGTGTGGATGTAAGATTTTAATAGGAGAGATATATGCAAGATTCAGTGTGCACAGTTCTTTCCTCCACCAAATGTTGGAACTTGAGCCCATGTGTACTGTTCTTAAACATGTACAATCTTTCAAGCATCACACCCATATGCAATGATTTCCAGGAATATCAGAAGCAGAACAGGCTCACTCAAGGAAGAATGGCATTATCTTACTCCACACTGCATCTGGGGAAAAGGTAGAGAGTAATGTCTGAACTCAGCTAAAGGCTTGTACAGATGGGCCAAATCACCAGGTGAATTTTGAC
Organism: Hemicordylus capensis; assembly: GCF_027244095.1. Lineage (NCBI taxonomy): Eukaryota > Metazoa > Chordata > Lepidosauria > Squamata > Cordylidae > Hemicordylus > Hemicordylus capensis. Next base: position 32,405,258 of record NC_069660.1, on the reverse strand, counting down.
TGATCTTAATCAGCAAAAGGTCTGGAATACAGAGGGTGGCAATATAAAGTTGCAGGATTATCTAAACCAGTCGGACATTTCCCTGACCTGCATAGCTTTTCGGTGATTTGTCTGTTGACAGTTCATTCCAGGAGTAAAGAGGGGAAAAGCTTTTCTAGGAGAACAGTTGTGGTGGTCTGGGTATGGCCTATGGGCCTTACATTTCCTACTCTTACTCCTGAATTTTCATGGTAGTCAGTTGATCCAAATAATTTGGGAATTGTTGCTCATCTTAAAACAGTATTTTAATCTATGCATTTCTAGTCTTTAAGATGTAGCACTGAGAATCTTTGGCAGCCCTGGCTTCTTTACTCTATGGGCCACTGCTCAATGCACTGTGTTTGAAAATTATTGAAAAGCAGGTTATATATTGTCTTTACAAATTGACATGATTTTTAAAGTACTGATCTTGGTTTATGTAGGGGTTCAGTTCTTTCTATAAAACAGAAGCAACAAGTCATGGTCAGGATCCTTGTTTTTCTCGTGATCTGGGCACTAGGCCTCTGTTAATGCAGTCCAAGATTGCTTTAGCTTATTTGGCAGCTGTATTGCACTGCAGGCTCATGTTCAGCTTGTGGTCTACTAAGTCATCTAGGACCTTCTCTCATGTTCTGCTGTTTTATTGCTGTTTCTACTACAGTGGTTCTTAATGCTGAAGAACATTGCTAATCATGCTATACCAGTTTTTGTGTATGTTCTTAGTTTTTGTGTGTGTTAATCCATTAAGCATTTTCTCCTTTGACAGGTAAACTTGTTAATATAGATACAAACTCACTAAGGTCCATGAGACCTAGTTTTGAAGATACAATCCGTCGTTGTATCCAGAGATTTTTGTGTCAAAATGAAGGGCAATCCTGGTCAAACAAACGGCACTATCAAGAAGGTAAGAGCTCAGATTCCAAAATGCTAGTTGACTTAATTTTTAAAAAAGTTGTGCCCTTCCTTCCAGATCTAGGACCGATTTACAATGAATACAGTAAACATTTGTATAAGGTGCCTTTATAGTAAAAATTAGATGTTGTAGAGCACCTAGTAGCTTCAGGCACTTAATTAGACTGTTTAATGTAGTTTTGCTAGCTTGTAACAGAAAATGTAGGGCTAAGGTGGCTGGACACACAAGTACGAAGGTGAGTTTGAGCATACATCTTCAAATAAATGCACAGTAGACATTCGAGGAAAAGAGTAAGGAGGCCCCCTTATCCTGCTGCAGCTCATGACTTTATGGCCTTCACGGCAACTGTGGTCCTGTCAGTATCTGATCTTATTCATTCCGCTGGTAGCTCCTTTGATCTGGTGTTTTGTTCCAGTGAGGAGAAGGATGATCTGTGAATGGAAATAGTTCCCTTGTCATGAATGGGTAATTACCTTTTTGGGGTTTAGTTAACTGCATCTAGCTTTTGCAAGGGTGAGGTATCTATTAAGACGGTCTGTCCTCAGAAGCTTATGCACCCAGATTGATTCCTGATGACTCTGAGGGAATTTCCTGCTAACTTTTTTCTCAGGTTAGTATGACTGGTTGCCAGTTTTGACCCTATGACCATTAGTTTGTGAGGTCCCTCAGGGTTCCATTCTCTCTGTCATATCATTTAATATTGCATGAAACTGCTGAAGAGGTCATTTCTGGAGGTTCAGGCTGGGCTAGTATCAATACGCAGATGACACCCTGCTATACTTTTAAAAATACTTTATTTACTTACTTACTTATATACTCACAGACACTCTCTCTCTCTCTCTCTCTCTCTCTCTCTCTAAATTACATTTATATACCACACTATCTAAATGGCTCTGGGCAGTGCACAACAACCACAACAAAATCCACAAATCAATCCCCTTAAAAACAATCATTACAAAAAAATATAAAAACTGCATAAAATCTGTTTAAAAACAATAATTACAGAACAATTTAAAAACAGCATAAAACCATTAACAATTAAAACAGTTAAAATCTTGGAAGGCCAGGCCAAACAGATGGGTTTTAAGGGCTTTCCTGAAAGCCAACAATGAACTCAAACGATGGATTTCTGCCAGGAGTGCATTCCACAACCCGGGAGCAGCTACAGAGAAGGCCCGCCTCTGAGTCACCACCAGATGTACTGGTGGTAACTGGAGACGGACCTCCTCAGATGACGTTAACGTGCAGTGGGGATCATGCAGAAGAAGGTGCTCTCTAAGGTGACCCAGACCTCAACCATTCAGGGCTTTAAAGGTAATACACTTTGTATTTCACCCAGAAACATATTGGCAACCAGTGCAATTCTGTCAAAACGGGTGTTATATGGTCCCTTCATGTTGTCCCAGAGACCTGTCTGGCTGCCGCATTCTGTATCAATTGTAGTTTCTGAACTACATACAAAGGCAGCCCCACGTAGAACGCATTGCAATAGTCAAGCCTGGAGGTTACCAGCTGATGCACCACTGTTTTGAGGTCATCCTCTTCAAGGAATGGATGAAGCTGTTGAATCAGTTGAATCAGCTGAAGCTGATAGAAAGCACTCCTGGACATAGCTTCCACCTAAGATACTAGAGTGAGCCCTGGGTCCAGGCATACCCCAAGGTGCATACCTGTTCTTTCTGGGGGAGTGTAAGCCCATCCAGTACAGGAAGATCTAACTTATCCCTCAGATTTTGAGCCCCTACAATGAGCACCTCCATCTTGCTTGGATTCAGTTTCAATTTGCTATCCCTCGTCCAGCCCATTACTGCCTGTAGGCAGGCATTTAGGGAATGAATGCCATTTCCTGATGATGAGGATGACAATGAGAAATAGATTTGGGTGTCATCAGCGTACTGATAACACTCAGCACCAAATTTCCTGATGACCTCAACCAGCAGTTTCATGTAGATATTAAATAGCATTGGTGACAGAATGGAGCCCTGAGGGACTCCATATAACAGCTCCTGTTTTGAGGAGCAACTGTCACCAAGCTCCACCATCTGGAATCTACCCGAGAGACAGGAGTGGAACCACTGCAAAGGAGTGCTCCCTATCTCCAGCTCCCCCAGGAGATCCAGAAGGATACCATGGTTGATGGGTATTGAAAGCTGCTGAGAGATCCAAAAGAACTAGCAGAGTCACACTCCCACTGTCGATTCCCTTGTAAGTCTCAATCTCATAGCCATCTCTAAAGCCAGTTTCAAATGGGTCTCAATAATGTTTCCTCCAAAACTGCCTGGAGCTGGTCGGCCACCACCCTCTCAATCACCTTGCCCAACCAAGGGAGATTGGAGAATCTATAACTATCCATACTTTTGCAGTGAATATGATGGGTAGCATCCAGATTAGTACTTGTGTGTGAGTAAAACTCTTCTGTTTGCGCAAGGGGAGAGAGATGATTTTAGTCAGTCCCCTTCTTTCCTTTCCCAACTGACCCCAGGGAATTGCTGGAGCTCCCGAAACAGTGTCTGAGGACAGTGATGTACTAAATGTTAGTGAACGAGCTGAAATTCAGATGAGATGCTCCTGATCAGTAGGAAAGCCAATCTGGGAATAAGTGAAAACATTGCTTTGAATGGAATTGGTGGCATCGCTAATGGGGGGCCCTGGGAAATGGGTGGTGGTGGTGGGGTGCACCAGAACTCTCCCGTCTTGCCTAGCTGCTGCTGCAAGAACAGTGGCAGAGAAGTTAAAGAGCACTCTGGGTGTGTGAAAAGCGAGCAGGGAAGTGGTGGCGAGAACACACACACCACTTCCCAGCTAGCTTTTCACACTCTAAGTGGGGGCGGCAGTAGTGGCAAGCAGCAATGACAGCAGCAGTGACAACCCCCCCCCCCAGGTGGTGGCACAGGAGCCCAGGCCCCAGAGGAACCTTAAAAACAAGGTTTTAAAAAAATCTTGCCCGGATCCTTTGGCCACATAGCAACTCTCTTGAATGGAATGGTGGTACTCCTGAAGGGATTAGGCAGTAGGTTTGCAGCCTGGGGCCATCCTGTATCCAGTCTTGTTTCAGGGTGGCCAGGGGTTCCTATGCGCAACTTCAGCTGGTGTGCCAGCAGTGTCATGTCCTGAAGAAAGCTGATCTGACCATATCTTGGTTTTTCAGAGGGCTTACCTCTACCCATTTTCTTCAAAGGTGAAGTGAAATCCATATTGTTGTTGGATCTTATTGTTTTAAGATGTATATTGTTGTTCATTGCTTTTAATAGAATTTTTTTAATGCTACTTTGAGCACTTGGTGGAAAAGTGTACATGTAATAAATAAAAATAGAATTCATTACATTTCATCATTTCTACAACAGTAAATATAAACAGATGGTGGCTGTGCTGATTGTGTCTGTTCTTTCTAAAGCTTATATCCAAGGTCATGCTGAAACTCCGCTCTATCGGTTCTCCTTGGCAGATGGGACTCTAGTGACAGCGCAAACAAAAAGCAAACTGTTCCGAAACCCAGTCACCAATGACTGTCATGGGTTTATCTCTACCCATTTTCTACAAAGGTGAAATCAATTCATCTTGTTCTAAACGTTTTCATGATATCAAGAACAATGTTAATATTTAGAGGGTAGTATGGGAGATATTAGATACAGACCAAAGAGAATGATTTAAATGGATCAAGAGTAAATTACTATTTTGTCTGATACATCAGGGACATAAAATTGCTGAGTTATAGTAACTTCCTGTGTTAGGTTTAAATCATGTCAAACAGCCACCTGTTTTTTACTCACTTGGGTAAGGACAGCATGGAACCTCAGGACACAAGATATGTATCTTGAAACTCCTATTAAGATGACTTGCATTGATTCTGGCCCATCTGTCCCAGTATGATCTCCTTTGATTTTCAATAGGCAGAATGGTGAGGGAAGCAATTATCATTGCCCTAATCTAACAGTTAAAAGACAATGATCTTTAATCATTAGCTTGATTCTGTGAATTTCCCCCCAAATCCTATGGTGGATATCATTTTTATTGTTGTATGATAAAACATGAATAATTATCACACCTGTGTCATTTTTCAATGTAAACATGTTCTACGTTAATTGGTTGTCGTTACAATGAGGACTCCTCTAGGCTATATTGGGCTGCGAGATAACTTACCAAAGACTTTTCAGTGAGTGTCTATGGCAGAGCAGGACTGGATCCAACTCAATCTACTGTATTACATTGTTCTCCTCCTGTTAAGTTCTGACGAAAAGTGGAAAATCTCTACTCATTAACGTCAAGAGAACTGGCACAATATATAACACATAGCCTAAGGAATATTAGGCCCATTCACATGTTATGTTCGACACTCATGCAATGAGAGTACAGTGTACACAGGTACAAATCTGTACACAGGTACAGTTATTCACATGTTATGTTGAACGCAGGTACAGAAGTACACTTCCTATCTGCTGCATGCATTTGGAGGACCTGTATCCAGGTTCACTTTTAAAATCAATACAGGTACAGTCATTCACACAAACACACATATGAGTGAAGAAAGAATGAGGGGTTGATGTATAATATGGATGTTGTTAATCTATCATGTGGGGAGTTTGCTAATTCTTTGTGTGTCTGTTCACTTTTCAGAGAACAAAATGGATACCGACCAAATCCCAGTACAATTGGACAGAGCATCAGAGCCTCTGCAGCTGGGAACGCAAATACAGTTGGTGGTATAATGAATATGTCACCAGGGCAAAACATGCCTATGCAGAACAGGAACTATGGCATGGGAGATCCCAACATGATGGGGCAGATGAGTGGTGCTAGATATGGAGGCCCTGGAAATATGGGATCAGTGAACTCTGGACAAGGAATTCAGCCTTCTCCTTATCAAAGTAACAACTATGGATTAAATATGAGCAGCCCACCACATGGCAGCCCTGGCTTGAATCCCAGTCAACAGAATTTAATGATATCTCCTAGGAATCGTGGGAGTCCAAAAGTAAATTCACATCAGTTTTCTCCTGTAGCAGGTAACATTGATAGAAAGCTGCCTTATTCAGAGTGTGTCTGTTCACTTTTCAGAGAACAAAATGGATACCGAATGTAAAAATAAAAATAAAAATAAAAATAATAATAATAATAATAATAATAATAATAATAATAATAGTGGCACTTCAAGGTTTCAGGCAAGAGTCTTTCCCAGTGATACCTAGAAATGCCAGTGAGTGAGTGAATAGGAATAGATCTGGATCGAGATCTGTCAACTTCCATAAGAATGGGTAATGCTGGACCCACGCGGTAGCATGCTGTAGCTTGTCGAGGCAATCAAGCCCCACCTACATGTGCTCAGCATGCTATTTGAATGTGGGCTGGGCACCATGTTCTTTAGTTCTTTTCTGACCGCCTTTGCATACAGTCCTCACGCTGTCGCTCCTCATCAGACTAGTTCTTCTGAGTTTATCTACAAAAAAATTTACGGACAGATTGTTGGTTTTGACTGGAATGGCTTCCAAACTTTGCTGGCATTATTTTAAAAATTGGAACTGACTTTGATGACTGATTGGATCACCCCTGAAATGGCTGAGAAGAAACGGACCTTCAAGATATGCACTGGCAGTAACACCAAGCTCCCTTTGAAGGATCTCCATGACTCGTGCTTAATCTGCTTGGGAGAAGAACACATTGTCATGCAAGATTTGCCTGTCCTTCTTGAAACAAATGAGGAAAAAATTTCATTGTTAAATACACCAATTCTATCGGCATCGAGGCTAGTGACCCCTCGATGTCAGACAGAAATACCAACCTTTGACATTGAGGTGGAAGACAGGGAGGCAGTATTGGATACTACGACTGCACACACTTTACTGTCAATGTTAGATTCTAGCTCCAGCACCCCCTCAACATTCAAGGGTTTCCCTCAAACAGAAGCAGGGACCCCGAGGGAATCGGCACCTAGGCAATCCCTGACCCAGGGGTCAAAGGGTATGCTCACAGTGGCACATTTAGTATCCTCGCCATAACATACCTGTGGTTTTATGCGCTCATCAGCTGCAGGGGAAGCACTTGCATCATTGGGAACTATGTCCCCTGGCTTCCCTTATGACTTTCAGGAAGATCAACCTTGGAAACGATTACAAACAAAATCATACCCTCTGGCAGCTATGGTGACAGCCACAATTCGGGCAGTGCCATTGCATACTTTGACCATGCAAACAGTTTCCTGGGCTCCAGAATATTTTTTCAAGGATTCAACCACACAACCATATATGAAAATGTGGATATTGGAACACAAACTTTAAGCACTCAATTTCCACAGAAAACAGCTTCTATTGAAACTCAAACATCTCACTCCCCGTTAGATCACCATGGATCCTCAGACTTTGAATCTGACCCTGATGATCCTAATGTCAGAGTGGACCCTCCTGTTGATGTGGCCCCAACCACTCATGTATCCTCTAATGAAGAAATGAAAGCGTATCATTGACATGTTAGGGATATGGTGAAGGCCCTGGGGCTTGACAAAAAATTGGAAATGACTACCATTGATGACCCCATTTATAATTTTATGGCCAGGTCAGAATTTACACAACCTGTGGCCCTACCCATACTTCCAGTCATCACAAGAGGAGTGGCACAAGGTGCATGTGAGGTGATTCACACATCAACTTCTACATCTGAATGATTGGAAAGCCTGTATCGGGTGCATACAGAGGACAATGAGTACCTGTTAAAACATCCTGCACCCAACTCACTAGTCATTGACTGTGCTACGTCATTGTCTTCAATGTTTGGCCACAGAAACACTATTCAGGCAGATAAAGAGGGGAGGAAAAGACTTTCTGGGAAGAAAGATTTACTCCACCTCTTGTCTATCAGTCAAAATAGCAAATTAATTCTGCCTGTACAGCGAAATATATGCATGGTTTATAGGAGGAGTTACAAAACCCTATGGAGGTCCTCTCCCCTGTGGAATTTAAAAGAAAGTTCCAGGAAACTCTGGATAAGTCAGCAGCACTTACCAGACAACAGTTAAGTACGGCCAAAGACTTGGCTGAGTCAGAGTCCCGCTCTTTGACAGCAACAATCTCCCTACACAGGCATGCGTGGCTTCGCTCCACAAATCTACATGGAGATATGAAAGAAAGGATTGAGGGATTACCTTTCAACGGGAATGGCTTATTCAGTGAAAATACTGACTCTACCATGGAGAAAATGAAGAAGTCGAAATTCACTGCTAAGACACTTATTACGACACCCACCTCCTCCTATGGCTCCAGATACCGCCAGTATTTAAGACAAAAATCCACGTTCAAACAAGAATGTCATGATTTTAGGAGACAATATCAGTCCTACAAACATCCTTTCCATGGCAAGGGAAAACAAAATCAGTCTCAGCACACTAAACAACCTGAACCTCAGAAGCACCTATAAGGGTCAGAACCACCCATTCTTCCTACTAGACTCCTCCCTTCTTCCACCATCAGGGGCCACAACACCTTGGCAAGTGAGCAACATCTCTCTCACCAACTCTATCCTCCTGCCAACAACCAACATCAAGTTGGCTCACCATGCCCCTGCATGGCACTGCTGGGTCCTGAAGATCATGTCTTCAGGCTATGCTATAGAGTTCAAAACAACCCCAAAATTTGCAGGGAAGAGGTTCACACAACCCTCACAAGCATTATTGGAAGAAGTGAAGGGACTCCTAGCCAAAGGGGCTATTACCCCAGTACAATGGGTGCACAGACGGGGGAGAGGTTTTACTCCCAGTATTTCTTGATCCCGAAGAGAAATGGCTGTGCAAGGCCTATTATGGATCTGCGCTACCTGAACAAGTTTGTCCATGTGAGAAAATTCTGCATGATAGTGTTACAAGAAATCCTACCTCTTCTATATCAAAAGAACTGGCTCGTGACACTGGATCTCAAGGATGCATATTTCCACATTGGCATCAGAGAGCAACTCAGAAGATATCTCAGGTTTGCAGTAGCAAGTCAAGTGTACCAGAGTCAAGTGTACCAGAGTCTTACCCTTCGGACTTGCCATCGCCCCCAGGGTATTTACTAAATATATGGTGGCAGTGGTAGCTTACCTATGGACACAGGGTATATTGGTCTATCCTTACCTGGACTTGCTTCTGACTTTCAAAGACAAAAAAGAGTATACATTAGCAAACAAAGTATGTACTGTCTCTCCGGAAAAAGTCCAAACTGTAAAAGTCCATGTAATCAACTACATTGGAGTAGTTCTGGATACGGAAACCAGAAGGCATACTTACCTCAAGAACACTTCCAGTGCATCATGGACTTGGTTCTCCATGTCCAGCAACATCAATCTCAACCGGCTCAGCTCATTCAAAGACTTCTGGGTCTGATGGCATCCTGCAACACTGTAGTGTGATATGCCTGGTTAAAGATGTGCAAAGTTACAACTTTGGTTCTTGTTGGTCTTCCGCCCAAATGTGGATCGACAGGTCCTACGTCTAGTGATCCCAGATCAAATTCTATGTTCGCTCACTTGGTGGTCGATGGGCAGGAATCTGCTGGAAGGGGTTCCCTTTCAGATGACAGCTCCTTCTATCTGGCTCACAACAGATGCCTCTCTGCTGGGCTGGGGGGGCCATTGTGAAACCCATCAGATACAGGGCAAATGGAGCCTTCAACAAAAACAATTACATATCATTTTCCTAGAGCTTCTGACTGTCTTCAAAGCAATGAAAGCCTTCCTCCCTCTTCTACAGGGAAAAGTGGTGCAAGTGCAGTTGGCATCCACCTGTTGTTGGCATCCACCAGTTTGCAAACCTGTTGAGTGATGGAGCATATCCTTAGTCCTTTCAACACTACCAGATTAGTGGAACTAATCCTACCAGTGGAACTAATCCTACCAGGCCCTACATCAACCACCAGGGAGGGACTGTGTCTTGGGGTCTCTGTGCACTCAGCCTACAGCTATGACATTGGAACATCCAGCATCAAGTCTGCCCGTTGGCCATACACATAAAGGGACTAGACAACATTTTGGCAGACAATTTGAGTTGGATTTCCCCACAACAGCAACAGCACAAATGGAAAATCAAGATGGATTGCATCACTCCTCTCTTTTCAAGCTGGATGCAACCAACCATAGATCTGTTTGTCACTGCAGAGAACAAAAAATGCACCCACTTCTGCTCCAGGGCAGGACACGACCCACGATCACTGGGTGATGCTTTCCAACTGAACTGGCAAAAGGAGACCCTTTATATGTTTCCACTGAGACCACTGATCAGCGGAGTGGTTGCCCGTCTTCTGGCTGCTCCTACTTCCTGTATCCTGGTGACTCCATGGTGGCCAAGGCAACCTTGGTTTCCACATATATTCAAACTTTCAAGGAACCACTACCAAAGGCTACCACGAATAGTGGATCTCTTTACTCTGGACAAAGGCAATGTACAACATCCAGATATTCTCATGCTCCACCCAACATCATGGCGAATCAACTGCTGAACAAGATGCTCTTTAACCAGAGGAAATCTTCTACTAGATGCAGTTATAGGAGCAAATGGCTCCATTTTAAAATTTATGTGAAGAAATGGGTTTCAACCTGATGAGGCCAGAATCAGAGATGTGCTCCTCTACCTAACAGATCTGAAATCTCAAGGTTTAGCCAATGTGTTTCTAAAAGTGCATCTAGCTGTACTATCTTCTAGACATCCAGGCTATGAGGGGAGCACTCTCTTTTCAAAACCAGAGAGTAAAGTTTCCCTAAAAGGCCTTTAAAAACTGTATCCACCTGTTTGCAAACCTGTTGAGCTATGGAGCATATCCTTAGTCCTTTCAACACTAACAGAGATCCCGTTTGAACCTATGAGTTCTGCCTCTGGTGACTTTGAAAACAGCTTTTCTGCTAGCAATAACCACGGCTAAATGTGTAAATGAATTAACAGTCTTGAGGATAGGTTTGCCATACACTAGGATCTATCCCAATAAAGTCCTAATGCGAATGGATCCGGATTTTCTTCCTAAAGTAGTGTAGTAGCTTCCACCTCAAACAGGACATTGTTCTCCCTACATTCTTTAAAGATCCATCAACTCCATTAGAACGTGCAGTGCACTCCTTAGATATACGTAGAGCACTGTTGTACTATTTGTATCACACTAAGCACTTCAGCTCCACCAAACACCTATTTGTTGCATACAAAGGCTCTATTAAAGGCTCTTGTATTTCTAGACAGAGAATGTCCAGATGGCTAGTGGAATTAATCCTACCAGCATACAGGGCACAGAATGTTCAACCACCTGCAGCAATCAAGGCCCACTCTACCCATTCCTATACTACTTCAACTGCACACCTGTCGATGATCAGCTTCACGGACATTTGCAAAGCAACAACTTGGTCCATCCACTGAGTTACCATTCATCAAGCATTACACTATAGATGTGTGCTCTGCTGCTGAGGCGAGCTTCGGGAGAAGTGTTTTAAAGTGAGTGTTGCAATGGCTACTACTGCACCCACCTCCAGGGGGAGCTAGTTAAACACCCATTCTTATGGATCTCAACGGATCTCGATCCAGATAAACAGGTTCCTCACCCGTAACCTGTATCTGGTCGAGATCCGTTGATATCCATAAGACCCTCCTGGACCACCCCTTTGCAGTAGTGCTATGCTATGTGTGTATTGAGTGTGCAAGTTATTCTCCTTTGATGATAAACTCACCTGATTCCAGATGATAGTCCTCCACGGTGGTTGTCCAAGAACTGAAGAACATGGTGCTCAGCCCACCTTTAAATAGCATGCTGAAGGCGTGTAGGTGGGCTTGGTCACCTCAGTGAGCTGTGGCATGTTACCACGTGGGTCCTGCGCAAGTGCATTGCCTATTCTTATGGATATCGATGGATCTCTACCAGATCAATAGTTACAGGTGAGCAACCTGTTTATATATAATCTTATGTTTTTTAAATGTTGTTTACATATAAATTTGTTTTTTGCTTTGCATTCTGAAACTTGATCTTGTTAAATACAGTGGTATGCAGAAATTAAGAAAGGCAGTTTTAAAGTTTCATTTCTGAGTATATTCTACAGTAATAGTTCAAATTATTTGTTGTAAATAAACTCGGTATGTAATACAATAAAAATATAAATTGTTCTCCAACATCATTTTTATTTTCATGTAGGTGTGCACTCTCCATTGGGACCTGCCAGCAACACTAGCAACAACTTCTCAAGTAGTTCGCTTAGTGCTCTTCAGGCCATTAGTGAGGGAGTTGGAACTTCACTTCTGTCTACGCTTTCTTCACCAGGTCCGAAATTGGACAATTCTCCAAATATGAATGTTTCTCAGCAAAGTAAAATGGGGAACCAGGATTCAAAAAGTCCCTTGTTTTGTGAGCAAAATCAAGTTGAGAGTTCTATATGTCAGTCAAACAGGGACCCCCTTAGTAATAAGGAGAGCAAAGAAGAGAGCCTTGAAAGCTCTGATCAGAGGGGACCACCTGAAAGTAAAGGCCATAAAAAGCTTCTTCAGTTACTAACTTGTTCCTCAGAGGACAGAGGTCATTCAACACTGTCAAACTCCCCCTTGGACTCTAGTTGCAAAGAATCTTCTACCAATGCTACAAGCCCTTCATCTGGAGTCTCTTCTTCTACATCTGGAGGGGTTTCTTCATCATCAAACATGCAAGAGAAGCATAGGATTTTACATAAATTGTTGAGGAATGGTAATTCTCCAGCGGAAGTAGCAAAAATCACAGCTGAAGCTACTGGTAAAGATACATACCATGATAATAACAGCACAATTTCCTGTGGAGATGGAGCAGTCAAACAGGAACAATTGAGTCCTAAAAAGAAAGAGAACCACGCTTTGCTTAGATACTTGCTTGACAAGGATGATGGGAAGGACCCACTTTCAAAAGACATTAAACCTAAAATAGAAGGTTTGGACAGCAAAATGAGTCAGTGCTGTAATTCTATCATACCTTCTTCAAGTCAAGAAAAAGAAATGAAAATAAAAACAGAACCTAAAGAAGAGGTAGAGTATCCTATTTTTAAGGACAAATGGCATTTCCCTTTTGTTACTCAAGTAGTAGCAGTAATGAAAACATTATACTCTTTGGAACAATCTTTCATTGTGTGAACCTTATATGGCAGTGCACTTAGATCAAGTTGCAACTAACCTGAATTCCAAAATGTGCTGTTACAAAATAATTTTGGAACAATGTTTTCTAATTTTAAAAATCATTTTATATATTTCAAGTTTACATCATTAGCAGAATAGCATTAGCTTATTAGCAGCATAGCATTAGCTCATCCATCATTTATTTATTATTTCTCTGTGTAAACTGCCCTGAGCCATTTTTGGAAGGGCGGTATAGAAATTGAATGAATGAATGAATAAATAAATAAAATCTATAGCAGGCATAGTCTTTGAAGAGGCATTCTCTCATGTGTGAGAAATGGAAGAATGATTTTCCTAAGGAGGTGCCTGCTATTCATGAATTTGTAAATGCTTGCACTAAAGGCTATTAGCAAAATTTTAAAATACGTTGCCCAGTTAACTGGGGTATTATTTTTAACCAATCAAAATATTTTGATTGAATTAGAAGATAATAGCCCTGCTGGATCAGCTCCAGGGCCCATCCTGTCCAGCATCTGTTTCACACAGTGGCCCATCAGATGCTTCTGAGAAGCCGACAAGCAAGAGGTGAGGGCAGGCCCTCTCTCTTGATGTTGCTCCCCTGCAACTTGTATTTAGAGTCATCAAGCCTCTAAGATTGGAGGTGGCCTATAGCCACCAGACTAGAAGCTATTAATAGACTTATCCATGAATTTATCTAAGCCCTTTTTAAAGCCATCCAAACTAGTGGCCATCACCACATCCCATGGAAGAGAATTCCATAGATTAATTATGTGCTGTGCAAAAAAGTACTTGTCTTTGTTGGTCCTAACATTTCTGGCCTTCAGTTTCATGGGATGATCCCTGATTCTAGTGGTGTGAGAGAGGGAGAAAAAATTCTTTGTCCACTCTTTCTACTCCATGCGTAATTTTATAGACCTCTATTATCTCTCCCCTCAGTCATTTTTTCCTAAGATAAAAAGCTCCAGGTGTTGTAACCTTGCCTCCTAAGGAAGATGTTCCAAGCCCCTGATCATCTTGGTTGCCCTCTTCTGCACCTGTTCCAGTTCTACAATGTCCTCCTTGAGAAACGGTGACCAAAACTGCATGCACTACTACAGATGTGACCACACCATAGATTTGTATAAGGGCATTACAATATTAGCATTTTTATTTTCAATCCCATTCCTAATTATCTCTAGCATGGAATTTGCCTTTCTCACAGCTACTTTGCACTGAGTCGACACTTTTCAACGAGCTGTCCACCATGACCCCAAGATCTCTCTCCTGGTCAGTCACTGACAGCTCACACCCCATCAGTGTATATGTGAAGTTGGGGTTGTTGTTTTTTGCCCCAGTATGCATCACTTTACACCAGTTGAACATTGGTGCCCTAATCTTTAGGGATAAATGTACTGAGCCATCCCTTAACTGGGTTGATGCGTGCTACTGTCCTTGAATTAATTCAGAATACACCGAAATAATCAATTAATCATCTTTATTATGGTCCAGGACCAGCATAAGGCAGAACAGTAGGGCATGATTCATAATAGTAAAAGCAAGTTATGGAGCCATAAAATGATATGACTTTAAAATTGCTACTGTAATACTATAAGACTATATTATAATGCTATAAAACTGCGACATCTTAGAAAACAGGGTAGCTGTGAAATCATTAAAAATGTTTATAAACAGCTATATTTAAAACATTGTGAGGATTAAAAATATAAAATATATAAAATGCAAAAAGCAGTTGCTAAAATGGAGTGTGTAAAATAAATTAGTTAAATGGGGCCACTAGAAGGAAAACATAAAATAGTTGTTTAATGATATGTAGAGCTGATGCAAGGATATGGACTTGCAATCAAAGCCTGACAGATCCTACATGCTGCCACACAAAACTTGGGAGTGTTATAAGTGAAGGCTGGGTCTTCATCCGAGAGCAACATCCGGGAATAGGCATGGCTTGGGCATCCAGGTTACTTGAAAAATAGTGGAAATTATCTATCTA
The DNA here is from genome assembly GCF_027244095.1 of Hemicordylus capensis. Lineage (NCBI taxonomy): Eukaryota > Metazoa > Chordata > Lepidosauria > Squamata > Cordylidae > Hemicordylus > Hemicordylus capensis. The sequence goes on along the minus strand of NC_069660.1, from coordinate 32,390,252 downwards.
TCTATCAGATTTATATCCCACCCAAACTTAGGTCTCTGGGCGGCCAACAACAATTAAAACACATATAAAAGTTAAAACAGTTCGACATAAAACACATATAATTTAAAACAATACAATAATTTAAAAACCATAAAATTAAACTAACAGTATTTTTTATTAAAAGTCTGAGAAAGCTTGGGTTAAAAAAAAGGGTTTTCAAAAGTTTTTTTAAAATAGCCAGAGATGGGGAGGATCATAACTCAGCAGGGAGCGCATTCCACAATCTCAGGACAGCAACCGAGAAGGCCTGTCCGTGTGTGACCACCAAACGGGTTGGCGGTAGCTGGAGATGGACCTCCTTAGATGACTTCAATGGGCTTTGGGTTCGTAGCAAAGAAGACACTCTCTTAAATACCCAGGACCTAAGCCGTTTAGGGCTTTATAAGTTATAACTAGCACTTTGTATTTTGCCCGGAAACCTATCGGCAGCCAGTGTAATTCCATCAGCAAAGGAGTAATGTGGTCTCTCCGAGATGACCCTGAGACCAACCTGGCTGCCGCATTCTGAACCAACTGAAGTTTCTGGACTACGTACAAAGGCAGCCCCACGTAGAGCGCATTACAGAAGTCAAGTCTGGAAGTTACCAATAAATGTACCATTGTTTTGAGGTCATTGATCTCGAGAAATGAGTGCAGCTGGCGTATCAGCCGAAGCTGATAGAAAGCACCCCTGGCCACAGCCTCAACCTGAGAAACCAAGGAGAGGTATGGATCCAGGAGTACTCCCAGACTGCAGACCTGTTCCTTCTGGGGAAGTGTGACCCCATCCGGAACAGGTAGATCAAAATCGTCTCTAGAGTTCTGATCCCGCACAATAAGTACTTCCGTCTTATTTGGATTCATCTTCAGTTTATTCTCCCTCATCCAGCCCATTACTGATTTCTAGGCAGGCATTTAGGGAGGATATGCCATCTCCTGAAGAAGTTGACACGGAGAAGTATAATATATACGCTTGGCCCAACTGTCTCTCTAATCTAGACCCATCTCAGACTGGCTTTCGGGCAGGCTATGGGGTGGAGACTGCCTTGGTTGACCTGATGGATGATCTCCAATTGGGAATTGACAGAGGAAGTATGACTCTGTTGGTCCTTTTGGATCTCTCAGCGGCTTTTGATACTATCGACCATAGTATCCTTCTGGAACGTCTGAGAGTGTTGGGGGTGGGAGGCACTGTTTTACAGTGGTTCGGCTCCTACCTCTCAGACAGATTCCAGATGGTGTCGATTGGAGACTGTTGCTCTTCATAATCTGAGCTTAAGTATGGTGTCCCCCAAGGCTCCATACTTTCTCCAGTACTCTTTAACATCTACATGAAACCGCTCCGTCTTATCTGGATTCAGTCTCAGTTTATTCTCCCTCATCCAGCCTGTTACTGCTTCCAGGCAGGCATTTAGGGAGGATATGCCAGCTCCTGAAGAAGTTGACATGGAGAAGTAGATCTGGGTGTCATCAGCATACTGATAACACCCAGCTCCAAATCCCCTGATGATCTTTCCCAGCGGTCTGGGAAAACAGCCTGGCGTGACTAAGCAAATATTTAACATGGTGTTCCACCACTTCTTTTAAAAATTTCTAGTAAGTTTTAAAGGCATAACCATTTGAGTCCATATTAGCTTTCAAGGTTCTAGATCGAAATTTAAAGAATGACATGTGATTGTAATCTTTTTCTCCCCCTGTTCTTTTCAGATGGGTGCAGTTTTGGTGGATAATTTAGATGCAATTTTGGGAGACCTTAATTCAGATTTTTGCAATAATCCCATGTCTACAAATGGAAATAATATGGGGAATAAGCAACCATTGTGTCAAGGAAATGCACCATTGGGTAAGAAACTGTTGTTTTAGTTTAACACCCATAGTGTGTCTTAAAAGGTAAAGTGTGCTGTCGAGTCGGTGTCGACTCCTGGCAACCGCAGAGTCCTGTGGGGTTTACCATTGCCATCACGCGTGCAGTATGAGGCTGTGCCTTTCAGCATCTTCCTATATCGCTGCTGCCCTATATAGGTGTTTCCCATAGTCTGGGAAACATACCAGTGGCTATTCGAATCGGCAATCTCTGGCTTGCTATACAAGTCACTTCCCTGCTGCACCATTAGGATAGTGTGTCTTACATAAGATTAAAAGTACTGTTTTAACTTTTTAAAGTCTCCTAGGGAATAAGTTTAAAGAAATAAAGGCTGTATCTATATTGGAACCATAACTGATTTAATGAGCCATTCACAGTTTCACCTGATAATGCACACTTCCCTGGAGGTCAGCGTTCATTGGCATGTATTAGCTCTAGAATTACCACAGCAGGCTGGAATTATCTTACAAACACATTCTGTAGCATCTGATATTTAATTTTGTAAATGTTGGACCTTTTAAAGTTTTGCATTGATTTGATATAAGAAATTCTCTGCAAATTAACTTTGACAATGAATGAGTGAATGAATATTTATTTTGATCACCAACCACAGAAGCAAAACACATATATTAACAATATAAACCAAGAGTCGAGCTTTGGTGAACTTGCAGAGCTGTTGCAAATTTCTTGGAAGGCTGAATTTGCTTGTTTGAGCAAATCACAGTGTACATTCAGGATGTACAAAAATGGAATTCGATAGGGCACAATGTATTTAGTGTTGTTGAGTCTGATTTCATACTGAGGATATAGTAAATGAAGGGGGGTATAACTAAATGGTATCCAGCAGTAACGTATTCAGGATTTTAAGTATTTAAATACTCTTCTGTAGTTTTATAAAATGTTCAGTAAATATTCATATAGATGATACTAATAAAAGTCACAGGAGCTCATGTTCTCTGTGGGTTTAAAGATAGTACAATTGCTAGTATATTTTAATTCTTCAACAGGTATGAGAAGTCCTCAATCTATACAGACCACCCGTCCTCCTTTCAACAGGGCCATGTCTGTAGATAGCCCCATATCTGTGGGTTCAAGCCCATCAGTGAGGAACGTCAATGCATTCTCCATTTTACAGAAACAAAGCATGATGGGTGTAAACCCAAGAATGATTGAAAACCAGGAAAACTTTGGTGCAAATATGGGTTTGTTGATTTCTATACAAGTAGTTTTGTACTTTATCTGAACATGACCTGGTTTGACATTTTCAAGGTTTTCAGTTAGACTTAAAATTGTAATGTGAACATTTAACTCATATAATCTCTAACATTCTAATTTAAAACAATTGAGTAATAACTATCTGCTGTTAGGATTGTATTCAGTTTTAGCTGACATGCCACAAGCTTACCTATTGTTTGTGATGTCTTGAGTAACAAGTCATTGCTAGTGATTGGTCAGCAAGCCAGTTGGAAACAGTAGGTTGGATCCAGAGAACCATATGTAGAGGAGTTCTCCCCACCCCCACCCGGTCTCTTGCACCCTCCAAAATAGTATGGGATATGAGGCTTGGTAGGGCTTTAAGGGGCTTTGACTGAAATTGAATGGAGGCATCTTAGGTGGCTTTTTGAGAGCACAGGGGTCTAGTATGCGTGGAATGGGAGGGGATAGGAAAATGTCTTGCATGAATGTCCTTCTGCTCTCTGGAACTAACTCAGTAGTATGAAGTGGTTTGCAAACCACTAAATTTTTTTGTTCTAATTATGGTTTTGTGTGCCATCTGAATGACTGTAACAAATAGTTATAGTTATGGGGGGAGTAGGAAGCTGCCACTGGAATAGGGAGGCTGAAAAGCCTTGGTGTGTTCAGCTGATGGGACACTGGCCTATGATTACAAGTTACAATCCAGGGGCGGGGGAGAAGATTTAAAATTATTACGGTTGTGAGGTATATTGAGTATTTTTGTAGAGAAAGTAATTAGTTTCAATTTAACTTTTTTGCAGGTGGAATGAACAGAAATATATCTATGAATCAGCATTCAGCAAATGACTGGAGTCTACAAAACTCAAAGATTAGCAGAATGGAACCTTCGAGCTCTGGTTCAATGGCAAGACCTGGACCAGATTGCAATCCATCTCTTTCCAGGTCTTCAATGGGTGGGTCCATGCCTGGTTTGCCCATGAGATCAAATAGCATGCCTGGCACCAGATCCATGCTCCAACAGCAGATGATCCATATGAGTAAGTATTAACACTTTACGAGAATTGTCTGAATATATTACACAGGTTGTTTGTGTAATAGGTATTGCATTTGTTTCTTGACTGTATGGCTTTGAACTGTATAATGCTCTGAGAGCTAATGTGAGATGGTGGGTAGCGCATTGAGCTTTGGGAAATCTTAATACTTCTGTTAAACATTTATCCAATTTTTATCTCTCTATCTATCTGGCCATCCAACTTGTCAATAAAAGCAAGTTTGTGGCCTTTGGCAGACTGATATATATATATTTATTATTTATTTAATAAATGTGTATACCGCCCACTACTGAAGTCTCTAGGCGGTTTACAGCATGAAACTTCTATCTTAGTTCTCCCGTCTGTCAAATATATTCTCTAAAATGATCTGCCTCACATGTTGTTTGTTCAAAGACAGTGTTTCCTGTGTGTTTACATTAAGTATTAAATGAATTATGTCTTTATTTATCAATAAATTTAGGACTACTTAAGGTAGGACTGCACAACTTCAGCCCTCCAGCTGCTGAACTTTAACTCCCGTCATCGCTTACTATTGGCCACTGTAGCTGGGGATGGTGGGAATTGTAGTCCAATAGCAGCTTGGGCCTGAAGTTGTGCAGCCCTGATTTAAGGGCATCATTTTAGTTACTTCCCTCACCCCCACCCCCCAATGTCTGCTGCTTCTGTAAATGAAATGTGTGTGGATCTGAAGATAATTCCACTAAATGATACTGGATCTGGATCGAGATCCATCGACAGCCATAAGAGTGGGTTCTGCGCCTGCGCAGGAACCCTCGCGGTAGCCATGCCTCAGCTTGTTGAGGTGTCCAAGCCCCGCCCCCACGCAGAGCGTACTATTTAAGAGCGGGCTGGGCGCCATGTTCCTCAGTTCTTTTCTGACCGCCTTTGCGTTTGGACCTTGGTCTGCCGCCTCACAATCGGAAAGTTCCTCGAGTTCTGTTTAATAATAATAATAATTTGCGATGATATCTATAATAACCAACAGTATTGATGATAAAATTCAGCCATCCCAGGTCCTTGGAAAGGACTCGGATGTCTGGATAAAACAAACCAGTCAATAACACCTGTCTGACTGTGTAAACAAGAAATAATAATAATAAATTATTACCTGGACTGACTTTTGTGTATGACCTATTTCTGGCTGACGACTTTTATCAATTTCTGACTCGGACCAGCTGACGACCTTCAACTGGCTTTGACGCGGAACGGACTAGACTATCCCTCTTGCCTGCAGTAATGGCTGAGGAGAAAAAGTCTTTTAAGAGGTGCGAGGGCTGCAATTCTAAACTCTCCTCCAAAGATCTCCATGACTTGTGCCTGATTTGCTTGGATGAGGAGCATAATGTCTCCTCTTGCAAAATATGCCTCTTGTTTTCAAAGCAGACGCGGAAGAATTGGGCACTTTGCCTCAGAGCGACAATCTATGACAAGGTGTTAAGTCCCTCGACACCAGGCACACCCCGCCCTTCGACGTCAAAAATTCCACCAAAACCTTCTTCGATGTCTCACTCGAAACCGAAACATTTGACCTCGATGCGTTCGGCGTCACCTCATTTGAGAACGAAATCCTCGACCTCGACACATTCGGAGTCTTCTAGACAGGCCTCGACATCAAACCGTTCCTCGACATCGAGAGAAATCCCTTTGACTTCGGGAAAATCCTCGATGTCGATATCGAAATATAAATGTCGTTTCTCTTCAACTACCGACAGCGAGCCTGACGTCGATGAGAGTACCGACAGGAGAAAATCTTTGAAACACCCAACTCCAGCTGCTACATCGACACCGGAGAAGCGACAAAAGTTAATCGATCTGACTCGAGATTGTACTCCATCCCCTTCGGCAACCCAGGCTTCTTCGCCCACTCCTCCTGCACCTTCCATGCCTGATCAGTTTGTCGAAGTCAACCCACCAACACTGATATTGACCCAACTCTCGACGCCGAGGCGGACGTCGATACCGAGCTTCTCGATGCCAAGGGCGAGATCACTTTCACCAGGACCGACACCGGTCCCTTCATCCCCCCGTCGACACCGGCTGCGCCTTGTCCCAATGTCCCATCGACGCTACATACACCGGTGTTTTCTACATAGAAACAAGTCACTCCTCGATACCGATCACCGCTCCCAGCTTTTGACATTGAGGACACTGCTCCGGATACTGAGGTGGGCCTCCACCCTTCCACGACACAGACGCTTCTGTTTCTTCTTGACTCTACCACAAGCACTCCATCCCAGGCTACATTTAAGGGATTTCTCCCACCAGAGGAGGACTCCCAAACTATCCCTGCACCTCCACTTCATCCGGTGCCCTCACTCTCGGCAGCCCAGTTGCAGAGTCCTTTACCCTGGCACACCTGCAGTTTCACCCATGCGCCACCTGCCCACATATCTGGCTCTGGACCAGCGATAACTTCTGGCTCCCACACTCCTTCTTCGGCAGCAGCTTGGCCTTGGGAACCCTTGACATCACTTCCCTCTGCTATGTCGCTGACCACGCTATCTAAGGCTACTACTACTAAAGTCCATCCCACTACTACTCAGACAGCTACTCAAACTGAGGCCATTACTGTCTCTCATCAAGCTATTCAGACGAGGCCCCCAGCAACTTGCTCCATAGCGACCCAGACTTCGGCCGTCTTGGCCTCACCTATGACAACGACACACACTCAAACTGCGGTACCTGCATCACCCACAGCCTCATTCTCAGAACACTATGGCTCGTCTGACTTTGAGTCTGACCCCGAAGGAGAAGACGCCATTGTAGAGCCTCCCACTGATGTGGCTCCAACAGTATATGTGTCCCCCAATGAAGGCCTACCACAGGCACGTTTGAGCCATGGCAGACGCCTTAGGACTTGACCTAAGCTCCAAATTGGCGACCATAGACGAACCTGTGTACAATTTCATGCTTAGGGCACAGTCTACAGCACCGGTTGCCCTCCCGATGCTCCCAGTGATAACACGAGCTACGAAATGTGCTTGGGAGGTCTTGTATACCTCCACCGCAACATCTAAACAGCTAGAAAGCCTCTACTGTATAATGGAAAAGGACAATACTTATCTCTTGAAACACCCAGCTCCCAATTCCTTAGTAATTGACTGTGCTTTTGCTTCCAAGGCTGGTAAACGACACGTGGTTCCCCCTGAAAAAGAAGGAAGAAAGTTGGACCTACTAGTTCGGAAGGTCTACTCTACTGCGTGTCTATCCATCAAAGTAGCTAACTATGCAGCATGTACTGCCAAGTATCCCCATGGTCTCTGGGAGAATTTGCAAACTGAACTTGACACTTTATCTCCAGAGGAATTTAGAGACAAATTTCGTAAAACCCTGGAACGCTCGGGTGACCTCACAAGACAACAACTCAGCATCATGAAACATCTGGCTGAGAGTGAGTCCAGAGCCATGATGGCTGCTATCACCCTCCGTAGGCACGCATGGCTGAGATCTACCAGATTACAACTGGACATGAGAGAAAAGACAGAAGGTCTTCCCTTTGACGGCACTGGTCTGTTCAGTGAAACAACTGATGCCACAATGGAACAGCTAAAAAAAATCCAAATTTATGGCAAAGACGTTCACATCCCAACCGTCTACATCAACGTATTCCTCAAAATACCGCTCATCCTACAACAAACAACGCCCCTCGTCCCGTCAACAGGAGTGCAGGGATTTCCGAAAATCCTACCAACCATATCAGTGGTGCTCTTACAAAAACAAGTTCAAGACGTCTCAACCCCAGCGTCCCAAAGGGTCGGACACTCAGAATTGCCTTTGAGGTGCAAGTCCGCCCACCATCACTTCTCCACTTGCCATTCACGCCATTGGGGGCAATTGCATCTCAACTGACAGATCTTAACACCGATCCACCTCTAGCACAGCCTTCCATCAAGCTGGCACGTCATGCCCCCACATGGCAACATATAACATCAGACCATTGGGTCTTGAAGATCATATCTTCAGGGTACGCCATCGAATTCAAGTCGATCCCACGGTTCACGGGAATGAGGTTCACTCCTCCATCTGCTACTCTACAGGAGGAAGTCAAAGAACTGTTGGAGAAGGGGGCGATTGCTCCGGGGCAGTGGGCGGACAGGCGGGATGGGTTCTATTCCCGTTATTTTCAGATTCCAAAGAGGGATGAGGGCATCCGCCCCATCATGGATCTCCACTAATTGAACAAATTTATCCACGTCAAGAAGTTCAGAATGATGGTGCTGCAACAAATTCTGCCACTCCTCCAGGGGGAGAAGTGGCTGGCAACGCTGGATCTCAAGGACGCTTATTTCCATGTCAACATCCGACCTCAACATTGGAAATTCTTACGTTTCACAGTCAGCTGCCAAGAGTACCAGTACAATGTATTGTCCTTCGGACTGTCCACCGCCCCATGGGTCTTTACTAAATGTATGGCGGCAGTGATCGCCTACCTCAGGACACAGGGAGTCACCATCTATCCCTTCTTAGACGATTGGCTCCTAGCATCAAAGGACATAAGCGGATTACGTTCTCAGATCCGCTATGTATTATCAGTCCTCCACGATCTAGGCATCCAAGTCAATTGGAAAAAATCTCATCTAGAACCGATGCAAGTGGCGAATTACATTGGCACAGTACTAGACACTGTACGCCAGAGAGCATTCTTACCGGAAGAACGATACACTTCAATAAGGGACCTAGTGACTCTGTTCCAGCAGCACCCTGTCCAACTGGCACAATCCATACAATGCTTGCTGGGCCTTATGGCCTCCTGCAATACAGTGATCCTCTGTGCCCGCCTGAAAATGAGAAAACTGCAGCTGTGGTTTCTCTCTGTCTTCCACCTGATGAGACACAGTCAAAGGATGAGCTTTCCAGTTCTCCAATCCCTCTCCTGGTGGATGGACCGCAGGAACCTCCTAGAGGGGGTACCGTTCCAGACCCCATCGCTCACAATCTGGCTAACAACGGATGCCTCCCTATTGGGATGGGGCGCACATTGTGCAGGTCGACAGACCCAGGGCAAATGGTCCCTGAGCCAGAGTCAACTCCATATATACCTTTTAGAATTGCTAGCAGTCTTTCTTGCCCTGCAATCATTCCTACCAACTTTAAAGGACACCTATGTCCAAGTGCAATTAGACAACACAACAGCACAAGCCCACATCAACCTTCAGGGCGGTACTGTCTCCCGGAGCTTGTGCGCACTTGCCGTTCAGATGTGGCACTGGTGCATCCGACACAGGATATACCCTGTTGCAGCTCACATCAAGGGCCTAGACAACATCCTAGTGGACAGTCTTAGTCAAATGTTCCTTCGAGACACTCATCACGAATGGGAAATGAACCCCAAGTATATCAACCCTCTCTTTCGCTGATGGCTGCAACCATCTGTGGACCTCTTTGCAACCTCGAAGAACAAGAAATATGCCCACTTCTGCGACAGAGCAGGTCACGACCCAGAGTCGCTGGGGGATGCCTTTCAACTAGATTTGATGGAGGAGATGCCGTACATGTTTCCTTCTCAACCTCTAATTGCAAGGGTAGTGGCTTGCCTCTTGGCGAACCCAGTACCCTGCATCCTCGTGACACCATGGTGGCCGAGACAGTCATGGTTTCCTCAGGTACGCAGACTGTCCAAGAACCTGTTCCATCATTTCCCACCAAACCCAGACATCATCCTACAGGACGACGGCCTCGTCCTTGACCCAGATGTTCCAACTCTCTGGCTGACCACCTGAAGGATAGGCTTTTAGATGACATTTTATTAAATCAGAGAAAGATACCCACAAGATGTAACTATCACAAAAAGTTGCTCCATTTTAAAACCCATGCAAAATCCCAGGGATTTCTGCCAAGACAGACCGTCAGGTGCTTCTCTATCTGTCGACCCTAAAATCTCAGGGATTGGCTAATGTTTCTATAAGAGTCCACCTAGCTGCTCTCTTGTCCAAGCACCCAGGGTCTGAAGGGAAGACTCTCTTCTCGCATCCTCTGAGCAAAGCCTTCTTAAAGGGCCTCTCCAACGTCTACCCTCCTGTAAAATCACCAGTGGAATCATGGAGCTTTTCTTTGCTGCTCTCATCGCTAACTCAAGCGCCCTTTGAGCCTATGGCCATGGCACCTTTAAAGGTGGTCTCCTTGAAAACCGCATTCCTGGTCGCGATCATGACAGCTCGATGGGTCAGCGAGCTTATAGCCTTGAGAGTGGATTCTCCGTACATGCAATTCTACGAAGACAAGGTCTGCATGCGGCTGGATTCCTCCTTCCTACCAAAGATCGTCTCAGAATTTCATCTGAACCAAGATATTGTTCTGCCTACCTTTTTCCGGAACCCATAGTCAGCCCTGGAAAGGTCCATGCACTCTCTGGACTTGCATAGAGCTCTCTTGTTCTATATGTCACACACGAAGGACTTCAGAGCTACTACATGCCTCTTCGTAGCCTACAGCGGCTCGGCCAAGGGCTCGCCGATATCTCAACAAAGGTTGTCTAGTTTGCTGGTTGACTTTATGCTACTCTCCTACAAGATACAACAGAAAACACCTCCGAAAGCCATCAAAGCCCATTCCACACGGGCTTATGCTTCTTCAGCAGCACACCTCTCAGGAGTGCTGCTTATGTATCTGCAAAGCAGTCACATGGTCATCTAATCTCCCGTTTGTCGAACATTACGCCATAGATGTGCGCTCTGCTGCAAAGGCTAGCCTCGGGAGAAGTGTCCTTAAAAGGGTGTTGCAATAGCACTACTGCACCCTCCTCCATGGGGAGCTTGCTAAACACCCACTCTTATGGCTGTCGACGGATCTCGATCCAGATAAACAGGTTGCTCACTGATGATCTAACTGATGATCTGGTAGAGATCCGTTGACACCCCTAAGACCCTCCCATCCTACCCCTCTGCAGTAGTGGTGCGCTGCTATGTTCGTAACGATATGCTTGCTGTTGCCCTTGGATTCATCAAGTATGAACTCACCTGCTCGCAGGATGATTGTCCTCCACGGCGGTCGTCCAAAGAACTGAGTAACATGGCACCCAGCCCGCTCTTAAATAGCACGCTCTGCATGGGGGCGGGGCTTGGACGCCTTGACAAGCTGAGGCATGGCTACCGTAAGGGTTCCTGCGCAGGCGCAGAACCCACTCTTATGGGTGTCGATGGATCTCTAACAGATCATCAGTTACAGGTGAACAACCTGTTTTTATCAATGATAAACTGTTTAGGCCCTGCATATCTGAAGGATCACAATTTCCTGTATGCTTCACTACTGCCCGTGACATTAGGGAAGGATCCTGGTGTTGCCATTCTGATATCCTTGATACCAGAATATCAAGGATGTGGAATGTGCTATTATCAGCTGAATCTTCCAGGTGGATGAATTCTCTCCTCCTGCAAAACTCATTTGAACCTAAACTTCATATTATGGGGACAGCTGAAAGTGGTTTTGCTTAAGATTGCCTTTATCAGTTGCTGGTAAGGGTCAGACAGACTTATTTTCATACTAAAAAATAGTTGGATACTGATTTTATTGTGATATTTTATCATACTGATCAGTTGTTGGTGTGTGTGTTTTCATTAGACTATGCCACTGATTTGCTGGTATAAGAATAAAACCATTTTTTTTAAAAATAGGACCAGATGAGATTAACATGGGAATGGGAGGGAATCCTTATGCACATCCAGGACCACCTAGCCAGCCAAGTTCATGGCCTGACAATATGTTATCCATGGAGCAAGGACCTCGAAGCTCACAAAACAGGTAAGACAAGTTTCAGAATATCCATCACTGGCTATTACTGTCATTTTCTGATTGGTAGCTTTCATCAGGATGGCCTCTGTATGAAGATCCTAGATTAGGCAAACCTTTGGTCTGACCCAGCAAGGCAAATTCTTACATAGCTTAGACTGCAATCCCCCTCTGCAAGTTGCTGCTTTGGAATAAGTCTCATTGAATTCAGTACAACTTACTTCTAAATAAACACACACAGGATTACACTTCTACCCTTTTGTTTTCATATGAACACATCCAATACTGTCTATCAAAGCTGTTAATAGGCTTGTTGTAGGGCATCTTGCTTTTGAGTTTCTAGCATCTTGCTTACTTGCCAAATGACACTGACCATCTCTCACCTTGCAGTTAGATTGCACATATATGGATGGAAAATACAATCCCTGTGAGGGTGAAGAGCCTTAATATTGTTGGAATGACAGATGCTATGTGAATGTATGCTCTGTTCAGTACTCTCAACAGTTGCTACATCTTGACTTTCCTAGGCAGCTAGTTAGAAATTCTTTGGATGACCTCTTATATGCTGCTCCAAATGTTGACTGCCAGAGTGATGAAAGGGCTCTTCTAGATCAACTGCACGCATTGCTGAATAATACAGATGTCACCAGCCTTGAAGAGATTGATAGAGCCTTAGGAATACCTGATCTTGTAAATCAGGTAAGGAAACCAATGCACTCAAATTGCTTCTTTTCTAGTTTGTGGAATGCACTTTTGTGTGGGATATGTTCCAGTTCTATCCATCTGTAGAGCCTTCTCTCTGATGAAGAGAATTTGTATTTTATAATGTAGTCTAGCACAATTTATGATTCACCAATCTGAATGCAGTGCAACAGCCATGTATTGTATCTTTTGTTAGGTGCATGACAACTCCTTTTGTTTTTGCAATCCCAGGTAGGCAGCAAAATCAAGTGGTTATTGAACTCCTGATGAGCCACCATTTATTGCTGGTAGGCTTATTCAGTTTGATGGATTAAAAATATGACCATATAATATGACCATGATAGCTTGGATCTAGAGCAGCACTAGTAGAACGATGCTTGTGAGCGATGCATTCTCACCCCTCCTCCCCACTGCAGCCCCATGTGTGCCTTGAGAAAAACTGCTCTTGAGGGTTTGGAGAAATATTCCATATGGGATGTGGCATGGAGGGCTGCCATGTGAATTGGTGGAAATCCGGTAGGATTTTCCCATGGATGTTTTGGGCCCTGTGTTACATCCTATGCCATTCAGGAAGGTCCTGTAATCCTCAGCAACTTTTTGTGGGGAAAGGGAGCTGCATTGGGAAGAAGGATATGAGAAGGCCTGGTTGTGTGAGCAGATTTCTGCTTGCACTACCCTGGATCCAAGCGGATATTGCAGCACTGCTTTTAAAAACGAAACAAAAAAGTAGTAAAGGGAAAGTGATTCCCTTTATCATATCAAGCCAAATAATCTCATCTAAAAGTTCTTTGTATTTTTTTTGAATTGAACCAATACTACATTGTGATTAGATGTATGAAATAGTTTCTGCAATGACTGTGTTGTGGTTATGGCATATTGCAATGGTGACCATTTGGCAGTTTTAAGCTGTCATGAAAAGATTTTGTTACATGATTCTGACAGGTTTCCTGCATAATTCTGCCACTGCTCAAAGGCTAACAAATGCTGGTACAGACATCAGTAGCAATTACTGATGTATGTACACAAGTGCCTTTCCTAGCTGTTTACTGTATTTAAGGACACTGTGCTGCTTTTACTCACAAAACACCAACACCACCAAAATCACCCACATTTTAAAGTAACATAAAATCAAATGTTTTTGCATAATTCTTGTATGTACTACTGGAGAATATGCAGTACTCACAGGTTCTGTATTTTAAAAGGGTCAATCTTTGGAACCAAAACAAGAATCATTTCATAGCCAAGAATCTACTGTTATGATTGACCAGAAGCCTCCAGTATATGGTCAGCCCTACCAGGGTCAGGGATCAGCAATGCCAGGAGGTTTTAGTGGCATGCAGGGCCAACAGCCAGCCTTTAACTCAGTGGTGAATCAAATGAATCAACAGAGCAATTTTCCTCTGCAAAGTATGCATCCCAGAGCGAGTGTCATTAGGCCCAGGACCAACACACCAAAGCAACTTCGCATGCAACTTCAGCAGAGGCTTCAAGGCCAGCAGGTAACCTGTTCAAGCTCAATTCTGAAAAGAGAACCTTTGCTAAGACAAAGAGAAATATAGTTAATTACATAACTAAATATAGTTGCATATTCCTTTCAACCTATCCTGTAAATCCACAAAGAGTTTGATTCATTACTGTACTTCTTAATTTTCAGTTGATATCATTTCTGAGAAAAAAACTGTCTTGTGCCATCTTCATTGTTTATTTGTATAAAGTTTATTTGTATTCCTGGTATTATATATATACCACAAGATTTATTGTGGTATAAGGGTTCATGGACTAGAGGCCCCTATTCAGGATTTAGGTTAAAACAGTGACGTGTTTTATGTTTTCTCAATTAGTTTTCCTGCTAATTCTGTTATTCATCATAATGAAAACTAAGTTTCAGGTTTACATTTCAGTCATTTGTTTTCAGCACACGTATTGAGACAGTGTATTAGGTAGTTACTTTCTCATCTAATTCTTTAATTTGCACATAGAGTATGAGTTTTGAAGAAACCCACTAAATGTATTTTGATGCAGCTTTTACATTTTCTGTTTCTCCAGTTTTTGAATCAAACACGTCAAACACTTGATATAAAAATGGAGAATCCCAGCCCTGGTGGTGTGTCAGTAATGAGACCTGTTATGCTCCCCCAAATGGGATCACAAGTGAGTCATTGACACTGTCCTCTTTGCCAATATTTTCATCATAGTAGTTATTTGGAACACTGGGATATAAATCATAAGGTTGCTGGGTGTCACCCACTCCCTGCTCCTTTCAGTTCTGTCTTTTTCCAGCTTTGCCCCTCTTCCTCTATCCCACATTTCTGCTGCCCTGATCTCCTTCTCTGTTGCTGCCTTTTCAGCGATAAAGACTTAACAGCAATAGGAGATTCAACAGACTCTGTGCATCTTTGACTAGAAGTTAGCTGTTTGACTCTATAAGGCGGTAGACTTCATTTGCAGATGGGCACCCCAAAATCAGCCAGGAGTTTGGGACTGGTGAGCTACTCCAGTCCAAAAAGCATGGATTCAATGTCAGCTAATTGATAAACATTAATTTTACATATAGACTGTGATACTTATTAGTACTGAAAAACTAATGTATGGCTTATTGCAATTCTATGCCATTGTTCTATTACAGAAAAACACTTGCACAGTATTGAATCTTTTAATATAAACTCCACTGTAGCTTATGCACAGAAAATTTTAAAAAATGTTTTGGTGATCTTAACGGTCCTTGCTCTGTATTCTCCAATGTGCTTTGTTTCTATTTGAATTATAGCAGCAGGGCTTCCTTAATGCTCAGATGGTGTCTCAGCGAAATAGGGAGTTAATAAGTCACCACATCAGACAGCAAAGAATGGCATTGATGATGCAACAGCAACAACCTCAGGCCTTCAGTCCTCCTCCAAATGTGACTGCCTCAGGAAGCTTGGATGGTAGTGTCGCAGGCCCTCCAATGGCTGCAGTTCCACCCCAGCAATTTCCATATCCATCAAATTATGGTACTTGTTGCACCACTAATTTTCTCTCTTCCTCTATTTTTCTTTGGATAGAATTGGCCTAAATTTTTCAGATTACTTAACAGTTTGGGATAGGAATATTTCTGTGAAGGAGTGCATATGGGACATTTTGGTATGAGAGGAGAAGGCAGGGTTAAAGGAGAGTGACAGTCTGCAGTTGAATGATCTAAAATTGGCAAATGTGGTTCAGTGAAAGCAAGTGTAAAGTGATGCCTACTGGGGCAAAATCTCCAACTTCACACATATACTGATTGGGTCTGAGCTGTCAGTGACTGACCAGGAGAGAGATCTTGGGGTCGTGGTGGACTGCTCGTTGAAAGTGTTGATTCAGTGTGTCATAGCTGTGAAAAAGGCAAATTCCATGGTAGGGATCATTAGAAAGGGGATTGAAAATAAAAATGCTAATATTAATGCCATTAAAATCTATGGTGCAGCCACATTTGGAGTACAGTGTGCAGTTTTGGTCACTGTATCTTAAATGTAGAACTAAAAAGGTGCACGAGAGGGCAGTCAGGATGATCAGGGGCCTAGAGCACCTTCCTTATAAGGCAAGGCTAGAGCATCTGGGGTGCTTTAGTTCAGAAAGGAGGCAACAATGGGAGGACATGATAGAGATTTATAAAATTGCTCATGGGTAGAGAGAGTGCACAGAGATGAATTTTTCTCCCTCTTCACAACACAGGAACCAGGGGTCATCCCATGAAACTGATGGCCAAGAAATTTAGGATCAACAAAAGGAAGTACTGCTTCACACAGCACATAATTCATCTATGAAATTCCCTGCCAGGGGGTTTGATGATAGCTATCAATGACTACTAGTCTGATAGCTATAGGCCACCTCCAGCCTCAGAGGCAAGATGCCTCTAAAATACCAGTTGTAGGGGAGCAACATCAGGAGAGAGGACATACCCTCACCTCTTGCCTGAGGGCTCCTCAGAGGCATCTGGTGGGCCACTGTGTGAAACAGGATTCTGGACTAGATTCATTCATTCATTCACCATATTTGTGTACTGCCCAAAATGCAAGTCTTTGGGCCTGATCCATTAGGGCTGTTCTTATGTGAAATTGTTGATGTGCAGAATTGTTGTACAATTGCTAATCCATATCTGTGCCTTAATTTCACAACTTGGTGGCCTCTTAACCTTGATTGTGGGGCTTTGAGCTAAATTATGGCCCAGTTTTCCCCCCAAGTATGTACAGGTGAAACTTGGAAAATTAGAATATCGTGCAAAAGTCCATTAATTTCAGTAATGCAAAGTAAAAGGTGAAACTGATATATGAGACAGACGCATTACATGCAAAGCGAGATAAGTCAAGCCTTAATTTGTTATAATTGTGATGATCATGGCGTACAGCTCATGAAAACCCCAAATCCACAATCCCAGAAAATTAGAATATTACATGGAACCAAGAAGACAAGGATTGTAGAATAGAACAATATCGGACCTCTGAAAAGTATACAGTGTACTGTGCTTGATTGGCCAGCAAACTCGCCTGACCTGACCCCATAGAGAATCTATGGGGCATTGCCAAGAGAAGGATGAGAGACATGAGACCAAACAATGCAGAATTGCTGAAGGCCGCTAATGAAGCATCCTGGTCTTCCACAATACCTCATCAGTGCCACAGGCTGATAGCATCCATGCCACGCTGCATTGAGGCAGTAATTACTGCAAAAGGGGCCCAAACCAAGTACTGAATACATATGCATGCTTATACTTTTCAGAGGTCCGATATTGTTCTATTCTTCAATCCTTGTCTTCTTGGTTCCATGTAATATTCTAATTTTCTGGGATTGTGGATTTGGGGTTTTCATCTCGCTTTGCATGCAATGCGTCTGTCTCATATATCAGTTTCACCTTTTAATTTGCATTACTGAAATTAATGGACTTTTGCACAATATTCTAATTTTCCGAGTTTCACCTGTAGGTGAGTCATTTATCCTCCCCGTTAGAAAGTTCCATTAGCAAACCACAAGTATTTAAATGTTGTTCAGTGTTCAGTTGTTGTCAAGCCTAAGCTTAAAAGAAATTTTCAAGTTTTAACTTAAAAATAAAACTTTAGCAAATTGGCAGTTTTAGAATATATAACTTCAGTGATCTAGTGAAGCTTAGGAATAAACCTTTATTCTTAAACCCTTAGTGAGGGACTACATGAAACAGAGGGAAGCACATTAGGGAAAGAGGCTGTTGACATATTGTATTTACCTGAATCCAAGACTAGTTTTTTCAGTTTATTTGATATTGGAAAGTGGGGGTGGCGTGGGGCTTCGTCTTAAATTCAGGGTCCTCTTCCTTTTGGGTAAATAGTACAACCTATATTTATGGGACTAGACTGGATCATTTTCATTTTGTGTCATCTGAGGAAGTGGGCAAACTGCTTCAGACTGTGCATCGTATAACCTGTTATCTTGACCCTTGCCCAATCTGGCTTATATCAAGTTGGGCAACTTGATATACATTTACCAGATATATAGCTTGATATATATTTACCAGAGAGAGTCTGGTAAATATTATAAACGCTTCTCTGAGGGAGGGTAGGATACCTCCTTGTCTTAAGGATGCTATAATTAGACCATTTTTGAAGAAACCTGCATTGGATCCCTTGGAGTTAGCTAATTACAGACCTGTTTCTAATCTTCCAT
Source organism: Hemicordylus capensis (assembly GCF_027244095.1). Classification (NCBI taxonomy): domain Eukaryota; kingdom Metazoa; phylum Chordata; class Lepidosauria; order Squamata; family Cordylidae; genus Hemicordylus; species Hemicordylus capensis. Next base: position 32,372,042 of record NC_069660.1, on the reverse strand, counting down.
GGTTGCGTAAAGTGATTGAGCGGGTGGCGGCCTCTCAACTCCAGGCAGTTTTAAATGATGCAGATTATCCAGACCCATTTCAAACTGGCTTTTGTATGGGCTGTGGAGTTGAGATTGCCTTGGTTGGCCTGATGGATGATCCTCCATCTGGCTATTGACAGAGGGAGTGTGACTCTGTCGATCCTTTTGGATCTCTTTGCGGCTTTCAAAACCATTGACCATGGTATACTTCTGGACTGCCTGATGGAGGTGGCATTGGGTGGCACTGTTTTACAGTGGTTTTGTTCCTACCTCTCTGATAGATTCCAGATGGTGTCGTTTGGAGACTGTTGTTCTGCAAAGCAAGAACTAAAGTGTGGAGTTCCACAAATCTCCATACTGTCTCCAATGCTCTTTAACATCTACATGAAACCGCTGGGAGAGATCATCAGAATTGGTACAGGGTGTTATCAATATGCTGATGACACCTTGATCACTTCCCCATGTTGAACTCATCAGGAAATGGCATATCTTCCCTTAATGCCTGCCTGGAGGTGGTAATGGGCTGGATGAGGGATAACAAACTGAAGTTGAATCCAAATAAGACGGAGGTACTGACTGTGGGGGGTTGGGATGCAAGAGATGGTTTAGATATGCCTGTTTCGGATGATCTTTCACTCTCCCCGAAAGATCAGGTACTGATCTTTGTACATAGTCCAGAAATTCCAATTGGTACAGAATGTGGCAGCCAGATTGGTCTCTAGGACAATACAAAGGGACCATATAACACCGATTTTAAGAGAACTGCACTGGCTGCCGATACGTTTCCGAGTGAAATACAAACAGTGAATTATCACCTATAAAGCCCTTAAAACCCCTGGGCCCAAGCCATTAAGAGAGCACCTTCTTTGTTATGATCCCTGCTGCTTGTTAAGATCATCTGGAGAGGTCTGGTTACGGTTGCTGCTGGCTTGCCTGGTGGCAACCTGGGACCGAGTTTTTTCTGTGGCTGCCCTGGGGCTTCGGAATATGTTCCCTACTGAAATAAGAACATCTTCTTCTCTGTTTTCAGGAAGACCCTCAAGACTCACCTGTTTCTGCAGGCTTTTAATTAGAATTAATTTTAAGAATTTGTTTTAATAGCTTTTATGCTATTTTTATTATGATTTGTGGATTTTAATCTGTGACTTTTATATTGTATTTAAATTTTGTACACCGCCTAGGGATGTATACATCAGGCGGTATAAAATATGATAAATAAACTGAACTCATATTTTTAACGGGGTTGTCTTACATTCAGGGTCCTCTTCTATTCTATTTACAAAAATACGGTTAGTAAAAGATTGGTGCCAACAACTTCAGTTACTTCAGAAACTGCTTGAATACCAGGAACCTGAGGTACTGAACACTGTCTCCTATCCCCCAAGAGGGTTGGTCTTCTCTGCTCTCTGAACAGTGCCTGTAGGTGGTTTACTCCGGAGTCATTTAACTGAAGGTCAAGAGAAATTCTGCATGTTGGAAGCCAGATTCTGCAAGTTTACCAAAAGCAGACCAAAAAAGTAGATTGCACAGGTTATAAAAGCCTTTCATCTAAGTCAATATAACATTTGATGGATTAGGTACAAGTTTTATTCTGCACCTGGAAAATTATCAGAGTTTATTCAAGACCATACCACCCATGCTAGATGGGATAGGCAAGATCCGTGTAATGCTATCTAGTGCCTCTATTACTAGTACCTACAGGCCTCTGCATTGATCTAGAATGACCAGGCGACTTCTGGAACAGAACAGAATCTATGTAAAACAGGGAAAGGTCCCCTTGGATTCCATGTTGAGTTTTGCCAGGCTGAAATATCCAAATCTGGCCTGAATTCCACCTTGGGTACAATATACTAGCAACTCTATGATTTCATATTTGTGAAGGAAGGTTTTATATGACAGTTTCTCTTACACCAAAGTAGCTAGAATCATAACTTTTTAATAATAACCACAAAACTGTTATCTTATTTGGTTTGTAAGGAATGAGCCAGCAGCCAGATCCTGCCTTTAGCAGGGTATCAAGCCCTCCTAATTCCATGATGGCTCAAAGAATTGGACCCTCACAAAATCCCATGATTCAGCATCCTCAAGCTACACCAATGTATCAGTCTCCTGAGATGAAGGGCTGGCCATCAGGAACCATGGCTAGGAGCAGGTGAGAGTTTAAAATTGCAGCAAGTGTGTTTTCCAAGTAAACTTGTTAATATAGAAGTTGCAGTTGCTTTGTTTTAAATAGATTGACTGAGGCAGCTTTTGGGGTTTAAACTATAGACACTTTTAAACATCAATCCGAAGAGAGCTGCTCTTTTAAATTTAAAAATATGAGACATGGGAACCTATTGTCTTTTCTTTTTCTTTTTTCTTTTGCTTGATGGAGTTAAAAATGATGACCTAAGCAAAAGGTGGTCAAGAGACAATGTGGTCTGGAAAACATTTGAAAAGCCCATGAAAAGGTGTCACAATCTGAACATATGCTGAACTTTTCTTGGAGACAATGGAGCAATATGCATGGAGATAGTCCTCTCAAGGAGCCAGACTCTAATCGTTCTGGAGAATTGAGGAATGCACATCCAGAGGCGTCATTTCAGATATTTAAGGCGATTGGGGGTGGATGGGAGGAAGATCTGCTTTAAGGGTTTGAGGGCCTAGTCATGGATATACAGTATTCAAGCAGTGCCAAATCAGGTGTATTCTGAGAGCATTTGTTGTGCAGGGGGAAAGAAAGATCTGGGAAACTACAGACCAGTCTGCATCTGGTCTTTCATATAAAGGAAGATAGTAGCACAGATTATAAAGCAGTCAGTCTGTAAACATCTTAACAGTGCAGTTATGTGTAGAATGATTTTGTCAAGAATGCCAGACTAATCTTGGGTTACTAGCTTAGTGGAATGTCAAAATGTTTTAGAAATAATTTATCTGGATTTCAGCAAAGCTTTTGACAAAGTTTCTCATGGTATTTTGATTAGCAAACTGTCAAATATAGACTAGATGATAATACAGTCATTCCTCACCAACCACGAGGGTTCCATTCCAGCAGAACCTCGCCGTTGGCAAAACTGTGATTGGCGAGGCATTAAAGTCCATGGGAAACAGGGTTATAGTAACTGTGGTCACGAAAAATCAAACAATAAAGGAAAAAATGCTCAAAAATCCCACAAACTCCCTTAAAATTGCCAAGAGTCAGCAAGAGGAGTGCACAGATTGAACCCTGGACATTTTTTAAACCCCCCAAAATAGCTAAAAGGTACTTGTAAAACCCACCCCCTAGCAGTAAAAATCACTTTAAGTTGCAAGTAGTTGGCAGGGACAGCAAGAGGAATGAGCAGATTGAATCTCTGAACCCCACAAAATTGCAATTCCCTATCCCAAAAAAACTCGCCAAACGGCAGATACTCGGGTTGTGGTTGGTGAGACTGGACACAATTTTCCAGTCGCGGATACTCAAAACCACAATTGGCAAGGGATGACTGTACTATTAACTGGATTCTCAACTGGTTGGAAAACTGCACTTTGAGTGCTCACCAATGGCTCCTCATCAAACTGGGCTCTGTCCTAGGCCTGATACTCTTCAAACATTTTATAAATGACTTGGATGAATGGGTAGAAGGATCCTTATCAGAACTGTGGATCACACAAAATTGGGAGGGGTAACTAACACTGCAGAAGACAGGAATACAATTCAAAATGACCTTGATTGAATGGAAGACTGGGCTGAAACTAAGAAAATGAAACTCAACAGAGACAAATGCAAAGTTCTGTATTTTTAGGTTTTGTTTTGTATTTTGCCCTAATGCACTGGTTTTACAAACACCAGTGCTTGTGGGTAAGTTCTTCCTCTTACATGTTATTGTGGGAGGGGGCTACCTACTTACTGTTCCGATGCCAGTAGTTTATATTGAATAACCCAAACCCATTTTTGTCTAAAATGACTGATCAAGTTTGATATTTGGCCTTAGATGAAACTGTATTCAGTACACTGATTGTTGTGCTCACTTCAAACTTAAGAATTTGCTAGATTCTAAAGATGTGGATACTTTAGCAAGGAGGTATTCATTCTAAGGACTTGGAACAAAATTAACTTGAAGCATCAGGAAACAGAAATTAAAGCTTGTTTAAAAAAAAGAAAAAGAAACATATCCCAATAGGTAAAATAGGAAGTGGCACAAGGAGCATCTCTGAATGCTCCAATCGAAAACTTTCTGGACTCAGGATATCGTACTTAATAACAACGCAGTGTTGAAATTTACTTGTTGCCAGTATTCTTGTACTATGTCAGTCACTGAAGAAGAATATATGGAGCGGAAAGCATTTATTCAAGTGTTTTTACTCTTTGTTTTTGTGCCCTCTAGTTCTTTTCCACAGCAGCAGTTCAGCCATCCAGGGAATCCTGCAACTTACAATATGATGCACATGAGCAGCAATGGTGGTCACATGGGACAAATGAACCTTAATACTATGCCTATGTCAGGAATGCCCATGGGTCCAGACCAGGTAAGATTATTGCAACTAGTTAGCTAAACGCAAGATCTGTAGAAAATGTGCTCAGCCCCTGAAAGTACCGATGCTAAGAGAGAGCACTCACAGACCAGCCTTTTTATCTCTCAGCTCAGAAAATAGATTGCATCTGCATAGTTTTGCTTCTTGTCACTTCTCCCAGCCTTCTAGTTCTCCGTTGTTCCATTATCATTGGTTTTAAACAAAATTGTGAAGCCTGCTATGGAACACCTGTTAAGAATCCCAGGATCATAACTCAAGTAGAGACTTCAAGGGAGCCACATATGTTTTGTCCTTAGTACCTCGCAGTCATCAGTGGCCTATATTTTTCCATTAAAAAAAACAGCTGGTCTCTAAAGCACTGAGTGCCAATGCAGTATTTCTTATGCTTTATTTCTTTGCCTTCAAAATTTGCAGCTTAAGTTCTTTGCTAGATTGCAGAGTGTGTCTCATACCTGTTCTTTGTTTTCCCCCAATCAGAAATACTGCTGACACAACTGCAAACTCCCATAGATGGTGGTGAACTAGTACTACAGAAGAATGCACACGTACTTCATAGCAACGTGTACTAGCCTTATGGAAATACCACTCTTTTCCATGAAGATGTCCGAAGTGACTTTATAAGTTATGAACTTTTGGGGTGGGACAGGGAGTGGAAGCAACGTATCTATTACTGTATAATGTGCTGTACAAAAAATGGTCAATTTTTTTTTGGCACTCTGCCTCTAGCAACATGAATTTGGCAGTGGCATTTGAGTAAATGTAATGGGTATATGGTGTTTCCCAGTTCTATTTACTGTAGCTGTCCAAAGCCCTTAACTACAGGCAGACCAAAGTGCCTGGAGAAACTCGGGTGATAGTCCAAGTTCTCTAGCAAGATCCTCTGATAGAATGTTGTTCCTGGCCTTGATTTAAAACTAAACCAAAATCCCTCTCAACATTAATGCTGCTCTTAACCTCACCTCTAGGTGTTGGGGGCTCTTGAGGGCAAGTGGCAACTGAAATTAGTTGTCATAGCCACCAGATCTTGCCCTTTGATGCCAGAAGGTTATGGAAAGACTAAAAATGCTTAATCATGATAAATACTTTCATGTCGGTGTGCAACTGTGTGCACTTTATAAAATGCTGTACGTAACAGATCAAAGCAATATCTTTAATAATGGATATCAAAATAGCTGTTTTCAGGCCCCGTTCAAGCCCAGGCTAAATTACAATTGCATAATACATATGTGGAAATTTGAGCAATAATCATGCATATTTTTGCCATTAAGCTTCATAAAATTCAAGGCAAGGCATTGCAATCTGAAGAGAAATTCTTTGTAAATGCATTGTGTAAATATAATCTTAAGATGTTGTACTATATATATGACTTTTGTAGGTCACTAACTCATTTTTGCAGAGTTTGTGAAGCTAAATATTTAACAAAGGTAATTTCTGTAAACTCTCAGTTTAGTCAGAGTTGACCGTATAGATTTTTTAATTATTATTTAAAATGGTTTTGGAGTTGGGCAACTGGCCCTCATTTTCTTTTCATTGCTCTCTGACAATTTACAACTTTCAGTAATGGCTTTTAAAAAGATCATTTGTTCATATTTTAGCAATGTTTTAATATTTTAACTACACTTTAAGTGTGCACTTTGTTACTTTTTCTTATACAGAGCAATTTGATGACACAACAGGCTCTTTTTAGCTGTCATAGCAATTTGTGAAAATTTTAATATAACCTTTCTTCAATGAAACAACCTCTGCTAGGACATTTGGTTAACTTTTAATGAAGCCTCAGTGGTGTTCTGAATGTGCATTTGTGTTTCTAAATGTCTGAGAAAACTCATGATACACCAATATTCAAAAGATTTTGTGGAAATTAAGCTGGTGTATCACATTTAAATCCTCCACTGGTAACAAATATGTATTTATTTTCTAAACTGTTTAATATGCATAACAATATTCATAGTTGGAGGTTACACACCATAATTTCCTTTGTATTACATTATATAATGGGGAGAGTGAGTGAATGTGTGTGCGTTTGTGCGCTTTTCAGTTTTTCTTTTTCAGTCAGAAGATCTTTCTATAGAAAGACAGGCCAAAATGTCTGAAGCGGTGTGTGGTGGGTTATGGTGTGTGTTTTCCTTTTTTCATTGCATACTCAATATTGTTCCTCCTGAATATGTAAACTGGTGATCTTGATTATTTGCGTTATAAAGAAAGTTCAGTTTCATTTTGCAGAAGCTTGCAGTTCTGTGATCTCTTATCCTTAGGGAAATTGTCTTTAATGCAGAAATCCTGTTATCCTGAAAAAGCTGCTACTATTCTGAACATAGGTTTGAAATACCGCCTGTTTTTGTGCAGTCTACCCAATTATTATGTTTAACTTAAGTAATGTTAAGTTGTGCTTCAAATTGTAGAGCTCTGATTCAGAAGTGTGTGTGTGTGTGTGTGTGTTCTGAGGTGCACAGATTGTCCCCAAGCCTGCAAGAGCGCTCCCACAGACTTAAATTTTTTAATGTATATTTCACTTTATGCTTTTTTCAACGTTTTGTTTTAATGGAATTTAAAATGGTAATAGCCCACTTCAAGTTATTGTTTAAAGATAGGATATATGTTTAAAGGATAAATTAGCTGGAGTTCCACATGAGCATTGCACAGTGTATGTGTAGCTGGCCCAAACATTAAAATTAGTGATGAAATGCTTGTCCATATGCAAGGCCTTGTGCATCAGAACTTTTGTGCATACAAAGTGTCTCTAGATTGGGGTGCTTACCTAGACCTAGGTAAATGATGCAGAACCTACTGTAAAAACATGAGAGAATATTTTTAGCTTTTGGGGAGCCTGCTTGTCTTGCTTCCAGTGCAATATCATAGTCAAAGTCTCATGAACCTATACAGTCAGAGTGGACTGTCTTTTAACATGGTATAGATGTTGATGAGAACAAGCAGCCCCATTTGATTTGGCTAAGTGTGCTCTCCCAATTTTTAAACTATTCGTTGCCTTTTCTTTTTCATTTTGAGTATTCTGTTTGTATTTCTGAAATGGTGTGGTACCTGATGTTCATTGGTTAATCTGCTCTTTAGAATGCTACCTTGTTTTCCAGTTCCTATATTTTTGCTGAATCCAAAGATTTTAGTTCAGACTTGATAAAATAGTTAAGACGTTGAAAAATGTCTTGGAATTAGCATTGTCAAACATATTCCAAGCAGTGCTGATTGAAACTATCACATCTGGAATCAAAAGTGCATGATTAAAATCTATTTCTGTTGCAATTCAGTGTGTTGAACTGGAGTGCTGAATACAGTGCATGAGTTGGCAATATGGCACAGGAAACATGGCTGCATGGGACAATGAGCTTAGTTTGTATTTGTACTTTCTAAGCATATTGGGCATACTATGGAGACATTATGCCACACTTCAGTTATCTAATTTGTGTTTCAAGGCATATGTCTTTTTAAAATTCTGTGCTTTTAAGTTAGCAAATAAAAAGAATTTTGTAGCTGTGAGAGAAAAGAATTTGAATGTTGCACAAGTAAAAAATTTAGTAGCAGACTGTCAGGTGGCAGTGGTGCAGTAATTATGAAACCATTCAACTGAGCAATATTTTTAAATATCTCAGGAGAAAGGCATACAGTATTGAAAACTGTTTCTAAAGCTAGTTTACATAAAATATTGCTTGTAATAAATGATCTTTACATTACACAAAAAGCCTCCTGTGGGCTAACTGCAAGGGGTGGTGTGTTTTTCTTTGGTCATATGAGTTTTTGGAGGAGGTGGTATATAAGAAATTTTTAATAAATAAATAAATAAATAAAAAATATGATCTTGTTTTCTGATCCCCCTCCACACCCTTGGATGTTAATAATAATGTATATAAAGGTTTCTATTTGAAACTGGAATTTGGTGGCTTGGTTACCTCTGCAGTCAAAAAAATGCAACCTAGGATTTTACCTTCCCCACCGCCACCCTTGGACGTTAAGTAAACTTACATTTTATTTCTCTGTAGAGGCTTTAGCAGATTCCAGCTCAGGCATAACTGCCTGGCCTTCGGCCTGTTTTAATAATATGGGGATGGGCAATATTAAACCTTTTTACTGGTATAAACACATTTAACAGCGGTCATCTCCACCTCAGTGTTCAGTTAAAATGAGAACTAGTATAGTGTAAAAAAAAAAAAAGTAGAAATCATTTGGATATACTCAGGGTCTACATGGGGATGGGGATATTTGTATTATTAACTGCCTATCAGCCCACCTCCTAATTAATGGTCACTAGAGACAAAGACATGTCCCTTTTTATTTTTTTAAAAATGGCAGTCTCTAAACATTCCACGTATGGCTGATATATCACTGGCTGATATGCAATGGTATGTCAAACTTTGCATGCAAACAGGTTGTGCAAGAATTTGTGTGACTATTACATGAAAGTAAGTCCACTGGAAATTTATGCAACTTGCATTCATGCAAAGTCACTAGGCTGACATACACTTGTGCAGTATGTCAGCCATTCTATACACATTTGTATATGTATACAAAATACAGTTTTGTATGAACCATCTACCTCCTGATCCATAATTGTGCCCAGGTGAGTTCAGCCTTGCATGTTTCTCATATGCAACAGATGAGAGCCAGTGCTTATCTGTACCTAGCTACTTGTCTACAGTTGTCGAGAAGTGTGGCAAAACAAAAAGGCTTCACTTGGGTAGAACTGCATGATGGCTACAAATGATTGCCTCCCATGTGGTATGAAACAGCCCTATGTCAGTAAACTTACTGACTGGACACTAGATGCTCTGTTTATAGATGTGATTGACAGGTTGACAAGGATTTTATGCACAGGCTAGAACAATGGGTGGAAGAAACCCTGTACTCTGCTTCAATCTCTTCAACTAAGTAATACTTAACATCTCTGAAACACCAATCTGTTAGTGTAAATGATGTTGGGCACATACAAAAGAGCTCCCAACTCAAGTGAGCTGGGAGGATTAAGGTAACCAATCAATTCTGTATAAAAACTTGCAGGAGTACGAGACTGGAAGCAGTTTTGGGGAGACAATCTAGCGTAGCAATATGGAGTGAGTTTGCCCATTCTCCTCCTCTGCCCCCACTGCCTTTATTTCCTTAAGAGAACTTGAAGAGTTGTGGAGCAAAGCAGGATCTTGGACTTGCATTTTCTAATCGATTATGCAGATTACTCTTTTGTGGTCAAACCCTGAAGGTACATTGGCTATAAAACAATAATGGCTATTGCCATTAAAAAAAAAACACACCCCTCAAATATAAAAGTAAACAAGTGCTTTCTTTTATAGTAGTAATTTTGGTTTTTGAACATACAATATAACCACAAAGACTTAATACAAATCCAACTTTGTTAAAATTCAAGACATACATAAACTGTGTTCTTAAATTCTGCAGTGCTTTTAAAAATTGATAAATTCTGAAGTTTTATTATGCAATTAGGTGACACTTTCAGAAATGGTATTGGGGCATGCCAACACACAAAATTCTTCTGAACTTTGTTTCTTTTGAAACAGGACACTAAATATTTACAGTACCACGCTGGAAAGCTGGCTTCTGAGTGAATACTTTATTTTCCATTTCTCTTATGGAATAGTCTCAAGACGGATGTGAAAATGGTGAACTAAATTGGTTTCTGTGGTAGACACACCTGAAGATTGTTACCGTGTTGAGTCTGTGCAACTGCTCAATAATATTGTCTTGAAAGCCAGGGTCCCTCAATAGTTCTTTTTCTCTACCACTGTCTCTAAGCTTGATTTGCCTAAGCCACAAAGATAAAATATCCACATTGGCATCTTGATTCCCACTCGTGTGTCTGTCATTTTGAAGCTGGAGATGAAATTGAAGAGGAACTAGAAATCTGGCTTCCATTGAAATGGTTTTCTGTGTGCTTTGCCCCTTTAGGGTTTTAAGTCTCAGTGGGTCACCATCCTTTCTGAAACTTCCATCTTTTGGAACACTATCCAGTAGCTGGTGGAAGTAGAACAGCCTGTGAAGCAAGTGAGGTATAATCCAAAGCAAAAGCAGGTAAACCAGTGGGCTTCAAGAAGGGGTATTCTTGATAGTAGTCCCCAGAAGGTCACTGTGTCTATTCAGATTGCATAACAGTGCAAACGCTATCTACCTTAGCATCAAAGTTCATCCAGTCCTCCAGGCTAACATAATTGTCTGAAATCTTACATACTTCCATTAAGTCTGTACAAGGATTCAAGTTCTGGCCAGTTTATATCCTCATTGAGGTCCAGCAGTTATGGGAGATTAGCCCTCCCAGCCTTCCCAAAGTTGGCCTCTAAAATGGAAACACATTTATTAGAACTTTCACGCCTATAGCAAAGTAAGTAACGAAACAAATCTGTTTTCAGCAGGGCCATGTAAGGGAAAGGCAGTTGGACTTTGTGTGCCACCTACTATGTACTATTTTCATAACACAAGTCAAAACGGTATTAGTCAACACCTACCTTAACAATAACTGAAATTTAAGTGAAATATGAAATGCTCAACACAAATGTCTTTTGGACTAACTTTCTCTGTGGGCCTCAACCTCGTCTACTAGTGATCTCAAAAGTAGTGTAATACCCTCTTCCACTGCAGCTACTGATCAAATCTCTGCTACACAAGCCAGGTGATTCTCTTTATTATTATACCCTCAATATGTAAATTACTCTCTTGTCACTCATTCCCAGTCTAAAGGGTCAGCTTTACTCATGAATATGAATGAACTCATAAAACGTTAACTAGAGAGAGTGTTGACTCCAGTTAGCAGATCTCATCTTGCTCCTGACTGATTCCCTATGAAGAAGCTATTTTAAGAGAGAATAGATGATGATGTGAATGTGTACTGCATGCAAAGAGAGAAGTGAAGGATAGCAATTTGAGAATGGACTCCTGACTCACAGTGACTTGGAAGATGAAGGTCTCTTCATTTCTGGCCACTTTCGACGCTGAAACTGCCTAATTTTCAAGCCATTAAAAAAAAAAAAAAGTTAACCATCACCAAAAAAACACTAGAGCACAGATAAAGCATACTTTATTAGCTACAAAGAATATAGTATGTATTTTGTAGGAATTCAAGTTAGGTAACAGGGAGAGAAATAGACTGGGTATGTCTAAGTCTTATTTGTGTGCCTCCACTTAAACCCCATTGAAGTGTTTGATGCACAGAATTTAGGTGGGTAGAACAGTAGTAATTTAAGCCGTACCTGAATTGCTCATAGCTTCCATCTTTAAGGCCTAAACAAGAGAAAATACATATTGATTATCAATGGCAAAAAAAAGGCAAGGTAGGTCACGGAGAAGGGACAACACTGTATTAAGTAACAAATGGCTATCAGGGATAGGTTTCATGTTTTGGGGACCAAACTAGCAGCTTTAGTGTACAAAACAAGTTTGATTAAGCTGAACTACAGAATAAAAGACTGCACACTGAGCTGAAATTTAGGTTCAAGCCACCTTGGGGTGGAGAAGGTAAAAGCCAGCAGCTGACATAATTCAGGGCTGCTGTGTGCTGCTTTCAGGCTGCTGTGGATTCGTAAGGCAGCCCTCATATTGTAGAGAATAGCTGACTGAGCTAGTGGTTTCTCTGGTTGTCACGAATGGGAGAAACAGCCGCTTCCTCTTCTCTACAGCACTGGGGCCGCCTTACCAGTCTGTAGCAGCTCTGCACCACTGCATGTATCATACCAACATCTACAAGGGTGAAGAAGTCACAGGCACAGCCACCCGAGAAATTTCCCCCACTCAGCCATTTTTAACTACAGGCACTTTAGTTATCAATAGGCAAGGCATATAGGAGCCAGCATGGTGTAGTGGTTAGAGTGCTGGACTAGGACCGGGGAGACCCGAGTTCAAATCTCCGTTCAGCCATGAGACTTGCTGGGTAACTCTGGGCCAGTCACTTCTCTCTCAGCCTAACCTCCTTCACAGAGTTGTTGTGAAGAGAAACTTATGTATATAGTACATCGCTCTGGGCTCCTTGGAGGAAGAGCGGGATATAAAATGTAAATGTAAATATTCCCTCTGTACTGTTAAGTGGTGGAGCGTGGAAATGCTTGACTAATAAGCAGAAGGTTGCCGGTTCAAATCCCCATTGGTACTATATCGGGCAGCAGCTATATAGGAAGGTGCTGAAAGGCATCATCTTACACTGCACAGGAGATGGCAATGGTAAACCCCTCCTGTATTCTACCAAAGACAACCACAGGGCTCTGTGGGCGCCAGGAGTCAAAATTGACTTGATGGCACACTAGCTTTTACCTTTACTGTCCCCTGCCTGTTTCTGATAACTGATCACCATCACTCAGTTCTTCCCAGTGATTGTGCTTCTACTTGTGTTATCCTCCACCCCACCTATGGTTGCTGCTTCAGTAACCTATGAACTGAAACATTCATTGAAAGGCAAATCATATAATAAACTCCTGCCTGAGAATAGCTCCTCAACTGGGGCTGGAAGTATTGATGGAGAAATTTTCCATTTGAGCCATGTATCCTCATGATTTTCTCCTCTACCAACTGTAGAAGCAAAAAATATCTTAAGCTCATGATAATAAAGGGCTGACATCTAAATTAACACTGCACTGGTGAAGCAGTGCTGACTTGCAGATTAAGGCTGTGCAGGGAAGCGAGTGATCTTCAACTATCTTCCCTTGCCTTTGGAACCCATTGTGTATCACAAAATATGTCCCTGAAGAATGTGTCAGCCAGAATATTCCTCACCTAGCTTCCCTGCTCATTTCTGCCAGTTAATGATTAATTTCAAGTCCTTTACAACACTGCCATCTTGGTTACTTAGAACACCCTTTTCTCCTAGAGAGGGCAACTATAAGAGGCCCCTTACCCAGTTCCATGTTCCGAGTCCTTGGATTGCACTGCTTATACCCTTTGCAGCTTCTTAGTTCCATGAGCTGCACGTGCAGTTGATTGAGAACATCTCTGTCTAGTGTGTTCACTGCATTAATTAGCTGCAGATAAAGAAGGCTTTTGTTAAAGTAGCACTATCGATTCCATGGGCACAAGGAGCCACACTACAGATTTTTGGAATCACGCCAAGAACTATATTATTAATGTCTGATGTGCTATAAAAGTAGCAAAAAGCTCTGATCACTATGTCCAAGGTTGAGTTGACATGATCATTTGCTGGACAATGCCCCATGCTGAGTTACAATAAATACACTATTGGCTAGAGCTCAACCGCCACAAATTCACTTGGTAGCCATGAAGCAATTTCTCTCTTAGCCTCAGATCATCCCATAAAATGGGAATGTATAAGCATGCCTTACATTGTAAGAGTCCAATGTATACAAAAAAACAACAGACACACTGCCTTCAGCTAAAATGATAGGAAATTCAAGGGCCTATTTGAGCATTATGTTTAAGGGAAAAATCTCAGTCTATCTCCTATTAATATTATGCTGTCACGTACACATTTACCATAGAAGTAACACACGAAGAGACTTGTACCATACTTGTCTGAATGCAGTATCTCCCTGATTGAGTGACAGAATTAAAATGTTTGTAGTACAGCCTAGTTCATGTGTTACTTTCTCCCTGTGGGGAGAGGCATGTGAGAGCCTAATCTTTGGCGAGAATTCTCGAGGGAGCAGAATGCTGCAGATCAGTCAAGAATGGCACAATGGATGTTCACATGAGGATTCTCATAAGCTCAGTTTTGAAAAGCCAAGGATGCAAAGTGGGGCATGGTATGAACAGCATGGGAAAGGTTATCCGTACAAGGTGAACATGATGATCCAATAGCTCGGTGGAACCGTTACTATATATTTATTTCAGCTTCCAGTTTGGGCTACCAACCCCATGTTACAAAGGCAATTGGTAGCCCAAACTGGAAGCTGAAATAAATATATAGTAACGGTTCAACTGAGCTATTGGGTCATGTTTTGTAAGAGCGGGAATACTAGATGGGACCGTATGTCTATCAAAGTAGGTTATTGCCCAAGAATCGGCTGTTATTTATTTAAAATATTTATGCCCTGCCCCTCCAGTACATTACTGCTCGGGATGGCTCACAACATTTGTAAAACAGTTACAATATAAAATCAGACTAATAAAATTAACTAAATTAAACAAGTTAAAAATCCAAGCTAAAACCGCAATTGAAATTAGCTTTTAAAGTTCCAAATTAAAATCTTAAAGCTAAAAACTAAGAATTATAAAAACTAAAAACTAAAGAACCTACCAGGTATCACAACAGGTGAAACATTTAAAAGCCTCTTTAAAATGATGTTTTTAGTTGTTTTTCAAAAACACAGAGAGGGAGCATAGCAAAGCACTTCAGGGAGGACGTTCCAAAGCTGAGGAGCCACAACAAGAAAGGTCCTGTCTCTAGTCCCCGCCAATCAGATCTCTGTTAGTGGTGGGGCCATGAGCAGGGCCTGAGATGACGAGCGGAGCGCCCTGGCAGGTTCATATGGGCGAATGTGGTCCGACCAATATCCCAGCCCCAAGCTGTGTAGGGCTTTAAAGGTCAATACCAGCACCTTGAATCTAGCCTGGAAGTGGACTGGTAGCCAACGAAGCTGACGCAGGTTGGGTGTAATGCTCGTGAAGCAACTTGCACCCACAAGCATCCTTGCAGCAGCATTCTGAACCAGCTGAAACTTCTAAACCGTCTTCAAGGGCAGCCCCAAGTAGAGTGCATCGCAGTAGTCCAATCTGGACGTTACCAAAGCACGAGTGACTGAAGTCAGGTCTGATTTTCCAAGTAGGGTTGCAGCTGGCACACCAGCCGTAGCTGGTAAAAGGCACTTTCACACACCGTTGCCACCTGCGCCTCCAAGAACAGCATTGGGTCCAGAAGCACCCCCAAGCTGCAGACTTTGTCTTCAGAGGGAGTGTGACCCCATCCAAGACCAGATTTACCTCACTACTTGGATAATCAGTTTTACCAACCCAGAGCACTTCTGTCTTATCTGGATGAAGTTTCAGCTTGTTTGCCCCCATCCAGTCCAGAACAGCATACCAACCATGGTTCAGAGCATCCACTGTCTCCCTGGTGTCTGCTGACTTAAAAGATAGGTAGAGCTGGGTGTCATCAGCATACTGATGACACCGCAGCATACTGATCAGCATACTGATCAGCATACTCATCAGCATACTCATCAGCATACTGATGACACCGCAGCCCACACCTACTCATGACCTCTCCCAGAGGTTTCACATAGATGTTAAACAGCATGGGGGACAGAACAGATCCTTGTGGTACCCCATAGGCAAAAGGGTGGAACAAGCATCCCCCAGCACAACCTTCTGAGTATGACCCCCAAGGTAGTGCCCCCAAGTGCCAACACAGAGAGATGTCCCAGAAGGATACCATGGTTGATAGTATCGAAAGCGGCTGAGAGGTCCAGGAGAATCAACAGTCACACTCCCTCTGTCTATCTCCCGGCATAGGTCATCCACCAGGGTGATCAAGGCAGTTTCCGTCCCATATCCAGGTCGGAAGCCAGACTGGAAAGGATTCATCCAGGGCAGATATAATAATCAGATTCATCCAGGGCAGCCTGAAGCTGAGATGCCACCATGCCCTCTAACACCTTGCCCAAGAAGGGGAGATTAGAAACTGGTCGAAAATTATTCAGATCATCTGGGACCAATGAGGTCTTTTTCACCTCCACCACCCATGGACCCAGTACCTTCCTGGAAGCCTTCACCAACCATGAAGGGCAAGGGTCAAGCAGGCATGTGGTAGGCCTCAGCCTTCCAAGCAGGCTGTCAACTTCCTCAGGCAACACAGTCTGAAAACCATCCAATATAACAGGACCAGATGGTGCATTGGCAACATCCAGTTCTGGCATCACATAAATCTTAGCATACAAGTCAGAATGGATGAGAGCAATTTTATCAGCAAAATGCAACACAAATTGGTCACAGCGGACTGCCAACGGTTCTGTTTGATGGTCTTTGGGGTCCTCACCTAGGAGGCCCCGAACCACTCGAAAAAGCTCTGCTGGATGACAATGAGCAGATGCAATGGTGGCAGAAAAGTAGGATTTCTTTGCCACTGTCACCACCATAGAGTAGGCCCTAATATGGGTTCTAGCCTGTTATGTGGTCCCATTCATTCTGAATTTTCCACCAACAGCGCTCAAGCAGTCTACCAGCTTGCTTCATTGTCTGCAACTCACCTGTATACCAGGGAGTTGCTTGGGCTTGGTGGGTTGACAGCTAGACACAACCATGTCAATCGTCCGACCCAACTCATACCAGAGGGATACCAGGCCATCAACAGGATCATCCATTCCCTCAACAGGAAACTCCCCCAGAGCCATCAGGAATCCATTAGGATCCATAAGCTTCTGAGGGCAGACCATCCTAACGTCCTCCATTCCTGCAGAGGTGTTTTGGGTTCACCCTTAGTCCAATATTCACCAGATAGTGATCCGTCCATGATAACGGTATTGAAGCCTCCTGGACTATCCACAGAGTACCACTGTCCATCAGTAACCCAAAGACTAAGTCAAGTGTATGGCCTGCCACATGTGTGGGAGCAGAAATTAGTTGAGACAGGCCCATGGTCATCATGGAAGACATGAAATCCTGAGCTGCACCAGACAAGGCGGTCTCAGCATGGACATTCAAGTCCCCCAGGACTAACAGCTGTAGGTCCTCAATGCCACATCTGAGACCACCAAGCAATAAAGAGGGGAAAGGGAAATCCCACTGTGACTACAAAAAAAAAATTTAAAAAAAATGCAGATAACGTAATGACCAAACACTGAAAATGTAGATAAACACTATAAATATATATTCAGAAATAATAAGCCAGTAATAAATAATCAATAACATTAATAAACAAAAATCATGAATCTAAACTAAATAATAATAATAATGTATGCAGTAATACTCAAACCAACTGGTAACACATAATACACAAAATGCCTTCTCACAATACAGGATACATAAATATAAGCATGTGCAATAACAGTCAAAAATATAGAAGGGCGGTGTAACTGAGCCAGGCAAAAATAGGGCTGCAGGATGAAATAGGCAAAATCAAGTATCATAATAGAAGTGCCAGATGACAAAAGCACCACGTTAGACGTGGTCTCAAAAAGAGGTGTGGATGTCCTCAATGGTGGGACGCTCAATACCATCCACACAGGAGTGAAGATATCAAATCACAAACAAGCTGATAGCAGAGAACCCGTCGAGCACGGCTTCCATAAATAAGATGACCTGGATAAAGATAAAGCCCACTGCATGCCCTTGTGGAGAAAAACAAACTTCATGAATCAAAGTCGTTCATGAATCAAAGTCGAACAGCTCTTCCGGATATACGCCGTTTCGCCCACAAAGCTTCATCAGCCTCCTAAACAACATTAGTACCGGTACCCCATTCCTCAAGCTTAACACAGTCTTTCAGTCCTTTCCGGCACCTCAAGCAGCTCAGGCAGGGAAACTGTTAGACAGCGGAGTGGGAGATATACCAACAGAATCCCAACCTTGTCTTGTGATCCCATCTAGAGATGTGCACGGTCCGGACCAGTCCGGACCAGCACCGAAGGGGGGCCCTTTCTTTTAGGGCGGGAGGGCTTTCTTACCCCTCCCGCCTCTTCACCCCCTCCAGCGCCCGTATTTAACCAAATAACGGGGCGCTGGAATCCAGCTGCCCCCGCCGCCGCCCCCCCCAGCAGATGCACATAGAAAGGTGCTGCCATACCCCTGTCGCCGTCGCCCTCCCTCCCTCCCTCCCAGCTGCCCGCCCGCCCGCCCGCCCGCCCAAGTCCTTACCCAAAGCTGGAGTAGTAAACGAGAGGAGCTCCCGGACAGAGCTCCTCTCGTTAGAAAGGCCTGATACAGAATGAAGGCGCTTTGCGTGCGTGCGCACATGCGCGCGCCGCAAAGGACGCCGGAGGCCCGGTCTACCCGCCGGGAAAATTTGCAGATTTTTATATATTGATTTATTATTTTTCATATTTTTATACTGCCTAATATGTACATCTCTAGGCGGTTTTTAGAAAAACCTTTTCTCTAAACTCTGTACCACACTAGTAGTTCTTTTGAGGCTGGTACCTGGTAAGGGTCAGTGTTGAGGTCAAAGTATTCAAGGAAGCCGGTAGCAAATTCACAGAAGAGGAAGTTGTGCGTCTCATTGATTGTCCTCATACACCAATACGTGTTGTTGTTTGCACTGGTACAGGCACAGAAAGGACCCACTGCAAATTAAAGCCACAATAAATTTACGAATGCTAGTATTTCTTCCACTCTTCCTTGTGAATGGTAATATTCCTTCAAAGATGCTATAGCAAGATCTCCCAGAGAAGCCCTCTTGCAGGTTCCTCTTCCAGCAGAATTCTGCCTGGTGTCCGTACAAGAGAGGGCATTCTGTGTAGTGGCCTCACCCTGTAGAATTAGCTTCCCCAGGAGACTGGTGGCTTCCTCCCCGATGCCATTTGGTGTCTAGCAAAGGCATGTTTGTTTCCACTGTTCTCTTAGGCTGTTATTTTTGAGGCTTGGTGACAATTAATTTGTTCTGGTCTGGTTTTCTTTTCTTTGGACAATACAGGTGGCCCTCATTATCCGTGGGCTCCATATCCACTGTTTCATGTATCCATAATTGGGTCTTAGAGACCCAGTTTCATTATCTATAGGTAGAAAAATAGGCAAAATCCGCCTATTCACGGTTTTGAGTGGTCAGAAATGAGCTGGAAATGGCTGCCACTTTCCAGCAGAGAGCCATTTTGTGGCGCGCGCTCTCTCCCCCCACCTCTATATATAGCAAGAAGGGGGGGGGAAGTAGGGAGGGCACAAATATTTGACTGTTTTCAGGGTTTGGAGGGGCATTGCTGGAGATCTGGAGAATAAAGTACTGTTCTCCTTATCCCCCCCCCCGCTTTTTTGGCCCTTTTCCGGGTTTTTTGGCCCCAATTCCCATTGACTCAAGGTTTTGTTATTCACAATTTCCATTTTTGCACCTATAGGAGAGAATGGAACCCCTGCGAATAAGAAGGGCCACATGTATGCTTTTGATTGTTTTAATTTTTATATTGTAAGCTGCCTTAAGTTCCAGTGAAGAAAAGCAGGATATAATAATGTTTAAAATAAAGCTTTAGATATAATAAAGCTAAAGATATAATAATGTTTAAAATAAAGCTTTACAAGATGGCTGTTTACTCAAATATTCTACTTTCCTCCAGTGTGAGGATTTCTTGCCCATGCAAGAGCTGATACATAATTCTACTGCTCAAAGGACTTCCTGCTAATTTCAAGCAAGACAGCAGACCCCTGGCATACATTTATTTCTGTGTTGGTTCTGCCCGCTCTAAGCAAAGGCATTTGGGAGAGTCTATCTATGCAAGAGCTCCTTGTCCTGCAGGGACTGGACTGTGTTCTAGATCTTACACACAGCAAGCAGAAAAGCACCATTACTTCTGAAACTGACCACTTTGGAGAAGGCAATGCCAAGTCTCATCCTTGTGAATATTTTCTAAGCAGTTGCAGTGGCCTCTCCCTTAACACACCTCTTGTTATAAAATCACAACCTTCTCCCACACCTCTGTGATAAAAGCACAGAGCTGCCAGCTGCATGTGTGATTCTCAGAAAGGACTGAGCCTGCCTCTCATTTAGAAACTAGGCACTGTTTTCTTCTCTTCTATTAGTTCTAAAGATACACGAAGATACTGGTAAGTCTGTTATTCCTGTCTTATGGACCCAGGAGATATCACAGCTCTGAGGTCACTTGTAATTTTATTTGGCAGTCAGAGCACTTGCTTGCTTGCTGTGCCAATGTACCCAATAACCATGGTGAAGGTCTAGGGCCCTAGCAATCTCCTACACTTCCTTGGGTTAGAACTGAGTCCCGAGGCCCTTACATGTCCACAAGGGGGCAGTCTGCCAGTGCTGGTTGTCATGGGTGAAGCAAGTCAGGCCTGGCATGCTGCACGTGTCATTGTTCTTGATCCTCTTGAGCAGCTTGCGCAGCTTCTTCTTTCTCCTCTGTTCTCGGAGCAGCCACAACTTGTCCTTCTCTTGCAAAGCTTTCCTGTAGCACAGAGATCACACCAGACCATTAGCTGATCTGAAACCTCATTCATTTGCTGCACAACCAACAGCAAATACGAGCCTCCAAACTGCTGCAGAAATTTGCCAGGTTTTGCCTTTAACAACTGTGGGTTTATCAAATGTGTGTGTGTCTTTGTGTGTAAATCCTAGAAGCCCCCCTTCTGCAGTCTCTGTGCCCCCTAAATACTAAATCCCTGAGGGCTGGGGGATCCTTGGGAGCAGATTTTGGGGCAGTAGTGCAAGGCAAGGGGCAGCTGGAGGAAGGGGAATTGGCAAAAACTGTCCTTTCCCTTGTGTGCTAGCATAACTTCTTCCATTATGCCCAATACATGACTGTGTCAGAGAATGAAAATGATTAGATTCAAATCCATTATTCCCTTTGCTCCAGGTAGATCTTAATAAGATTGCAGCAGAAATTAATGTAGGAGCACTGCACATTGATTACCGCCCTGGGGGATGCCAGTTTGCACTTACTTGAAAGGATGGAGACCAGACCCTTTATGCCTCAGTTTGCCTTTGTGTTTTGTATGGAAACTGGGAGAAAAGAAGAAAGACGGTCTCAGATGTATAATTAGACAATTGCTTCTCTTGTTTGTTTATACCCCTGCTTCCTCCAAAGCTCAAGGTAGCTTATGAAACTGACAAAAACAATATTAAAATATAAAACACACATACAAACGTTCAATAAAAGAACACCCCAGAATTAAATCAGTGGCCACGAGCCTCTCTGAAAGCCTATTAAAAAAAAAAAAAAGGAGAGGAAAAGAAAAGAGGCAGGCTTTGCTCTTTGATTCCCCATGTCTGTTAGCCAAGATATAAATTTCCCCTTTCAGGTAATTTGCTCTGGATAATATAGTAACAAAACAAAACAAATCTTCTTGGCTGGGTGGTGGTCCTTAAACGGTTAATTTTCCCCTCTCTACAATTTTTGGCTTTTGTTTCTACATAACAATCAGTGAAAAGTTGCACCAAGCATTATAAGCATTACCTGTAACAACTCCAGGGACTAGATCTCACAGTCAGCAGATTATTTAAGCCTCTTTCCTAGCTATGCCACTTCTGACTATAGCTAGCATCCCCTTGCAATTTCCTGCTCATAAGGGTTCTATCCTAGCCTTCTCCCTGACATGCTAGATTTCTATGTGCAGGGAATATTTTTTGGTAAGAATGACCATTCAATAATGTGAGAATCCCCCCTCCCCCCAGCAATCTGAAACAGTATAGCCCAGGCTAAGTACCCTATAGAAAAGCTATTGATTCATATCTCTCTGTTTACTGCAGCATAGCTATTCATCCAGTGGCTGTTGCTGGTATTTTCCTTGTGTTTCTTTTTACTTATGAGCCCTTTTGGGACAAGGAACTATATTTTCATTCCCTTTGCGAAGTAAACCCCTTCTTATTGAAAAGTGGTATATGAACATCCTAAATAATATGGCCACATGCAAGTTTTAAATTTTATTTCTATCAGATATTAATTCTACACGTTCTATATGAGTACTGTATAAGAAAGAAAGAGTGTATGTATTAGTCACTTAGTTGAGACAAGTAATAATTCCTCTTTAGCAAGTAATTTTTAAAGTTCAGTGCTCAAGCTACAGGTGGCTTGCGGGTGGGACAGTCTTGCTGTGTTTCCCCAAAGCTGTGATGGAAGAACGTGGTGGAGAAGGTGGAAGGAAGTATCTCTTTGCACTCTTATCTGCAGCCTCATAGTTCTCGTACCCTTTTGTTCACAAATTGCTGATTAAAACCTGTTCATTTATTGTAGGCAAAATACCTTATCTTGTTACAATCACACTCTTCGGGCCGCTTCTTCTTAAGATGACCTCTCACCTCCCTCAGGTTTTTTATTTTATTTTGTAGAGTTTCAATCTAACAATAAAAACAAAAATTAAGGATACAGGGGAAGTTGTAAGTTTCTGAAAGCCCACTTGATAACTATTCAACAACCTTTTTATATCCTCCTTCATACGCACTACCCAAATAAATACCTTGTTGCTCATCAAGCCATTCTTGAAAGAGCACCAAGAGAGCTAAGTTGTTCCATCAAACTTGCCTAAGTAACTTGCTCCCTTTAGCTGGAAGTCAAGTTGGCAGCACTTTGCTTCCTCAGCTTGTTGAAGGATAGAGATATGGAGCTCTGGGAGAAAAAAAACAATTTCTATCCAGAAGCTAGAAGACTTTGTCACAGGGAGTTAAGAACCAAGCACGTTGAATTGCAAAAGTTAAATATGTTCTGTTAGTCTGAATCGGAATGCATCAACTTGCCTACATTTTTGCATGTAGATGCCACTTGTTTCACCTCCATGCCTGAATATGCAAAAACAGGACAAATCCAAACTTGACATATCTTATAGTCTAAATCAGGGTAGGACAGGCTTCAGGTCTGCATGTATGTTTGTTTTAAAACTAGAACCTGATGTTCACCAAACAAGGCCATATTTCGGCCTTTACCTCCCTTTGAGACACACACAAGCCACACATTAGGACAGCCCAGAAGCAGAGAGGTCTGTACATCTCCAGTACCCCATCCAGTTCTCCTTCTCTGTGCTAAGGGAGTTATTTGAGATTTGGAAGTCAAATAAGTCATGGTTTGGACAAGGATATGGGAGTTGCGGACAGACCTCCCATTCCCATGACTGCCAGGATCATTGTTTGTCTACGTGTCCATATTAGCAGATTGAGTGGGGGGGGGGAGAAATGGGGCACAATTGAGCCTTGTGGGAAGCCCTTCACATGCGGGCAAGGAACTTGCACTTATGAAGTTATACCTCAGCGTTTTACAAATATACCAAAATAGTACTATATTATGTGCTAACTAAGGGCATATCCATTCACTACCTCGTCCTTGGGATTCTATAAGATCAGGATGAGCCTTGGGCTCACATGTGGGTTTTTGTGTGTGTGTGTGCCCTCCTTAGCACTCAGCAGTGATATAGGAACATGTTCGCTTTATCAGTTCAAATTACCCCAACGGTGTGGTCTGCTGCTGCACAGAATGTAGTGATAAAAGCCACCAAATGGATCAGTTTAAAGCAATGCGCACTGCACGTGGCAATTAGAATAGCCTTTAGTGGGAGGGAGTTGCTGATAGCTGCAAGAACTTGTCTTTGGATGATAATACCTGCTACCTCTGACTTGCAGATCCTATGCAGATGACATGTAGGAGCCATTTTATTAATTTATATCTATCTAAACTGCTTTGGGCACTTTTGTTGAAAAGCACTATATAAAATATTCATCATTGTATTAATTGTAAAGCAAAACCAGAATCACAGTGACGAGATTAAGCTATTATGTCCTGTGCTCGCTCATTCTGCCACACATCTCAAAAGATCTACATTGCCGTATCCATTACCCCTACTCCACTGCTCCTTCTCATTTTACAGCTAGCCCAGAGGCACTCACAAAAGGTGTCAGTTCTCCATTAACTGCTTCCTCATGCCATCCTTAATCAATCTCTAACTATTGTTAGAAAAAATGTGGAGACTGTGCAGTGTGCACAGTGGAGAGTGCCCAGCAGCTTCTCCGAGGCTGTTTTCTTGACTCCTTTGTTCACAAAATGAGTCCACAAACATCAATGACGGGGCAGGCAACCTGTGGCACTCCAGTTATGGTTGAACTCCAACTCCCATCATCCCCAGCCACATTAAACTGGTCTAAGGGATATCCTGGCAAAGGCTGCTTTGGGATCTGCCGACTTATGCAACCAGTCTCAAATCACTTAAAGACAACAATGGCATCACACTGCTCTGGTATTTAGAAACAAGTCTCCAGCAGTGTAACGGATATCTGCCTGCAGGCAGGACTCAGAGTCACTAACCTCGTGGTCTATATGAAGCTTATGGTCCTTCCAAGCTTGTAGAGACTTGTACAGGTCTGTGTCACACTGAACAGTGTCATTCTCTAGGATGTAGCATCTAGGCAGGCAAAAAAGAGGTCATTGGGCCGGTCAGCAGAGCACACACTATGAACAGCTGCTTCCAGTAAGACACTATTTTCTTAATCTAGAAAAAAGCATCCTAGGGATCCTTTGTACAATAGCGTAACTAGTGTGGGCGAGGGCGGGAGAGAAATGGGGCCAGATGCCCTGGGAACAACATGGACAAGGCACATAACGAATCTAGAAAGTCATGTAACATATTGACAATTACTAGAACTTGCAAAGCACAATATTTGAGAAACATGGCTATCATCTTAGCATACTTTCCCTTTGCAATTGCAATCCAAAAACAGGTGCTAGCGTCGAGACCATATTTGAACATGAAAACCCACTGTTGTCTGACTCCTGGACAGGCACACCAACTGTGATATTGCGATCAGGGATACTGCTACACTCTGGTCTCACTGCTCTCTGCTTATAATGGGCCTTCTCCATTGCTGTCCCTGGACTTTGGACTGTGCTCTCTGTTGAAATAAGAGCCTCCCCATCTCTGGCAACTTTAAAAAAGGCACTAAAGATACATTTATTCACCCAGCCTTTTAAGTAGATATATGGTTTTAAATTTTTAATGTTGGTTTCAAATGATTTAATGTTTAAATGATTTTAATTGTTTAAATTAAAGTTTTGATGTTAATTGATTTTAATTGTTTTGTTTTTATGTAAACGCCCTAGGCCATTTTTGGAAAGGTGGTATATAAATCAAATAAATAAATAATAAAATAATAAATAAATTGTTGGCCGGTTTGGATGATACTTCACCTGCCCAGCCCACCACACTAGACTCCGCATGTTTACTTGGAATTAAGTCCCATTTCGTTCAACAGGGCTTACTAAATGTGCTTAGTTGTAGCCTCAGCCACTGAATACTACTGGTGAGGGTGAAGAAAAGTGGATACCAGCTGCTAATAGGCATTTGCACAACAGTTTCTGTGCAAAAGCAGGCTATTTGCACACGGGAAACTGAATTTCAGCAATGGTATCTTTAAAATGTCTATGACCATTGGTCTCATTTGGACAATATTATAAGCACAAATGTCTCCTGCTGTAGCATGCCATTCCTTAAATTACATGGGAACTAGTTTGTCTGAATAGTTCCTCTGTGTGCATGTAGAAAGGCAGTTTGGATAAACTGATTAAGGTTGTGCACTGGGTGAAGAAATGTGTACTCTTAAATCTTTACCGTATGGGGTGGGCTGGTTGGGCAAAGTATAGTCAGAATTGAATGTACAATTTGGAGCATGTCCTGGGCATAGAAAATGCCAAGCTACAGTACTGTATCTTTGGAGCTCCAAAGCTCTGTAGAGCTAATTGAGCAATGCAAAATTGCATTAAGGGTTGAGGGAGGCACTGGTTTGATTTGTTGTAGAGACTGAGGTTTAGGCATTTGCATGGCAGAGATCACACAAGTGAACGGTGTGTATAGTGCAGCTTATGCAAAACATAGAGATGTGTCCTTGGGCATCTTTGCTTGCAGGATAGATCTGTGCCACCATCATAGAGATGGTCACTGTGCGGTCTGTGCTGATCTCATAATCAAACTGATCCACTGCGTAGATTGATAGGTGAAGCATAGGGGGCCACCACTGTGAGATTGTGAAGCCCCCTGAGTACATATACTGGATCTGAATGTACCCAGAAAATTTTCAAACCGTTGCACATTGGTTTAAGACTCGTGTTCTTTGTAGATTTGTGCTCACTGTGTGATGGGTTTGAATCCCCTGGCCGAGAGGAAGCACCAGCTTATACTTCTGAATTTTCTCCCTCCCCTCTAAGCTCTCCGAATTTATTTATTTGTTTGTTTGTTTGTTTATATGTTCTTATATACCGCCTTCTCCAAAGACTCTAGGTGGTGAACAACAATACCAATCATCATCATCATCATCATCTCTGCCTCTGCTGGCACTACCTTGATGAGGTGGAGGGGCTTGCAAGCTTTGAGGATGCAGATGGCTATGTGGAGGGTCACCCAAACCAGACAGGCCTCTGCTGAGAAGTCAGACTAAATGTGCCTAATCCCATAACCATGGTGAGAACAAGAAAAACAAATTCTATACTGGATCGGTCATTGCCCGGGTTTACAAGGGCCACGTCAAATGCTAGAGTCCCTGGGCACTTGTCGAAAAATGGGTTACAGAAGATCTTCAGCTGAGCAACCAAAGTTGGAGACTTTAGAGCTACTGGAAGAACAGACTCAATGTTGAAAGTATACAGTCGCAGAAAATCAAGAAATTATGATTTGTTACTTTAAATTGAACCCATCAAAACATGGATTCCAGAAAAAAATGTATGAAATTTGGAGACAAAAACATCCGAACTTGGAAATTACGGAAATTAAATTAGCAGATCACCATCGATTTATAATGTGAAAGAAAGTATTTAATGATGTAGAATTGGATGAACTCCAGCAAAATATCCAGAGTGAGGATATTGACCATCGAAAAATTCTCCAGCAGATACAGCAGAATATGAAGAAAGAAATGAAATACTTCTGTTGATTGTGCCAAATTCTCAAGATTATCAGCTAACTGAGATGCAAAAAGAACTGAAAGGAAAAATTGCTGAACATATGAAAGTAAGAAAAGAGCGTAAAAGACTGCCTGCACTGAAGCTGGTGTCCAAAAAAGATCTGGCACAAGTATTAAATGACCTGAACAAAGCTGTAGACGAGATTAAGACTGAGACATTACAGAAAACAAACCAGCTCATGTAAAGTGATCACAAAAGAGCTTGGATATGAACTCAACAAGCCAAAGATACAACAAAAGGAAAAACCAAAATGGAAGGATAGATTGGAAAGTAAGCTCAGTAAGTTAAGAGCAGATCCCAGCAAACTGAAGGACATGAAAGAGAAAAAGCTTAAGAATGAAAAGATCAAGGAATACTTAGTAAAGAAGTACCACTTGGATACCAGGAAAATCAAAGAAGCCCTTGAAATTGTGAAACAGCAAATTACAGCAATAGTGAAGAAGATCAGCCAATATGATGCTTGTGTACTGCAATACCAACAAAATGTCCTTTTCTGTTCAAATCAACGTCGGTTTTATCAGAGTGTTAATGGAGAAAAATTGGATAACATTGTGCAAACGGAGAGGGAACAGCTACTCAGGTTTTGGAGAAACATCTGGGACAACCTTGTTGATTACAACAAGAATGCAGAATGGATAAAAAAAGTTGAGGGGAAATTGGATGGAAACAAAATGGATGACTTGATAATAATACCCCAACTGGTTGAAAACCGATAAAAAAAGATTAAGAATTGGACAGCACCGGGAATGGATGAAGTACATGGATTTTGGCTCAAACATCTGACCAACTTACATAAAAGATTAGCCAAGCAATTGAATGATATACTGGAAGGTGGATAACTTGATGAATGGATGACAACTGGCAAGACTTCTCTTTTTCTGAAAGACTATGAAAAAAGTGCTGTACCAAGTAACTATAGGCCAATAACTTGCCTTCCAACAATGTTCAAGCCCATGACAGCAATTGTAGCAGATGCCGTGCAAGACCACCTAGAAAGGAACAGTTTGTTACCAATGGAACAGAAGGGAAACCGTTGGAAAACAAGAGGCACAAAAGATCAGCTTCTCATCGACAAAATGGTTTTGGGAAATTGTAAATGAAGGTAGACAAATCTAAATGTAGCTTGGACTGACTATAAGAAAGCGTTTGATTCATTACCACTGGATTTTAAAATGCTTGGATATGACTGGAGTGAATGATAACATTAAAAATTTTTGTAAAAAAAGGCAATGAACACATGGAAGACTCATTTGCTAGTAAATGGAGAAGAAGTGGGAGAAGTTAACATCTGGAGAGGAATATTTCAAGGAGACTAATTGTCGCCTTTACTTTCTGTAATCTCCCTAATTCCGCTATCCAATACCTTGAATAAAACAAACCGGATACCAAACATCTGGTAGACAGTCTACCAGATGTTATTGACTGGATTTGGTACTTTAATTATCAGGCCTTTTCCACGGGTCTAGGATAACTAAAGGAAAATTAAAGATAGCGTCATAGGATTTGTGCTGTCCCGAGGAATGTGGCCTTGTGTAGCCAATGTGTTGTAATTTTATCGATGCCCAAGGTGTCAAGATGGTGTTCAAGTTCTTTTCGTACTGAACCAAGGGCATCAACAACTATTGGCACCACTATGGTTTTCTTTTCCCAGAGCCGCTCAGTTTCAATCTGAAGGTCCTTGTATTTAGTTATTTTCTCCAGTTGTTTTTTATCGACTCGTCTATACCCTAGGATTGCAATATCAATTATCAGAACCCGATTCTTCTCGATGACTGTCAGATCTGGCGTAATGTGCGCTAAATGCCTATCAGTTTGTATTCGAAAATCCCAGAGGATTTTTGCCTCCTCATTTTCTGTGACCTTCTCAATTGGATGATTCCACCAATTCTTGCTTGCTGGCGATTTGTAATTCTTGCAAAAGTTCCAGTGGATCATTGCAGCAACTTTATTGTGTCTTTCTTTATAATCAGTCTGCACGATTTTTAAAGGGCAAACGCCTGGTGAAACAGATGGATCTTAAGAATCGCCTTAAAAGCAGCCAGGGAGGGGGCTGAACGTATCGGGGGGGGGAGGAATTAGTGTTCTAAAGAAGAGGGGCAGCCACAGAGAAGGCCCTCCAGGCACCACACAATTAGACCGTGAACACCTCAGGGCAAGGACCTAACTTCTGTTTATGTCACTTTGCAAAGTACCATATAGACCGATTTGCTCTAAACATTAGTAAAAGCCATCGTCCAATCCCATTAAATAAGTTCCAGTAAGATTTACCTATGTGTCACTTTAATTAAGTTAGGGGCCGTATTCTCTAAAATGCTGCCGGTTCCACTGTATTCTCCCATGTTTGTATCATCATCGTCGTCGTCGCCTCCTACAGCACCTTGATCCTCTTTATGCTTTTTTGTAATATTCCTGGGCAAAACAGGTTGGTAGCCATCTTCCAAATCCAAATTATAAACCTCTCCATCCAGCTCCACGGACACTGAGCGAATTGAGCGACTTCGGACATAGCTTGCCTTGTACTCTGGGAGGAAAGGAAAAACATAAGTCACCTTAATTGTCTCAATGCATCAAAAACAGGATTGATGGACAGGAGGAACTTGACACATGGGCTTAGGTAAGAAGTAGGATAGGTTAGGGATGGCCAAGTTCTGTCTTCTTGGGGACTACTTTCTTCTTTAGTCTGGTTATGGGGATCAGCCTGGTTCTCTTCCTACATCAGGTTTTACAATAAAGTCTGCATCACCATTAAAGTTTCAAGGTTATGGGCCACAAGTGCTTGTACGTGCCAAGGACATCAAAAATAGAAATCCGCTTGCCCTTTTCAAAAGGCCCAAAATGCTGCTTAGGAGACCAGACTCTGCCCATGCATATTGTTTGGACATACCAGGCTTAGACTAGCATTTTGATCACATCACACCAGTGCTTATCAGCTGCACTACTACTACAACAACAACAACAACAACAACAAATATTTATAGACCACTCTTCAACCAAAGTTCACAAAGCGGTTTACAAATAAAAATAAATAATACATAAATAAGATGGTCACCTGTCCCCAAAGTGCCCACAATCAAAAAAGAAACATAAGGCAGATATCAGCAACATCCACTAGAGGGATACTGTGCTGGGGTTGGATAGGGCCAACCCCATTCCCCATCAGTTTCTGGGTCAAATTTTAAGTGCAGGTTTTAGCCTTTAAATCCCTAAATGATTTGCAACCTGAAAGAGCACCTTGCCCCATATGTTACTACTTGGACCTTAAAAACTTCTTCAGAGATCCTGATCTGATTACCCCTACCAAATGAGATAAGAAAAGCCCTGCTGGATCAGGCCCAATGCCCATCTAGTCCAGCATCATTTCACACAGTGGCCCACCAGATGCCTTTGGGGAGCCCACAGGCAAGAGATATGTGCATGCCCTCTTTCCTGCTGCTGCTCCCCTGCAACTGGTATTGAGAGGCATCGTGCCTCTGAGGCTGGAGGCACAATGAGTTGAGGTGGGTGACTACTGGAAATAGGGCTTTTTCTGCAGTGGCAGCTCATATATGGAATAGTCTCTGCAGTGAGGCTTGCCTACACCATCACTTTGTTCTTTTAGGCCTTCTTGATCACCCAGGCTTTTAAAAAATGTTTGAAAAATGCATTGTATTTTATTGTAGTTTTTTGTTTTAATGTGCTTACAACTGTATGTTTTTATTCTATTACTGTTTTATTGTTGTGATCCGCGCAGAGAACAGTTGTTATAAGGTGGCGATTTTTTTTTTTAAAGTAGTGATCTTTCGGCTGACACATCTTTGTGCAAGCTATTGGGTGTTACAGTTATGTGGCCAAGATGGTCCATTAGATAAAATGCTGGGAGCACTGTTCCCTTTAAGGCATGGGCATGTGTGTGCGCTCACAAGTTTTTGGATGTCCCCCAGTTCAGGTTGAATCAGGAAGGCCTCACCCTGAATGCAGATGCATACACACTGCTCTGATACTGCCACCCAGAACAAAACTCATTCCGCACAGAAATGAAAAAAATTAGAGGAACCACTGGCTGGGAGTCAGGAAATCTTTACAACTGACCTTTTTTGTGGGCTTGACCAAACCTCTCTCTCAGCCTCAATTTCCCATATGGAAAACAGGAATAGTAGTGAACATGATGCACAGTCTAAGAGTCCCCATTGTTAACAATAAATGTGGTAATGCTGCATCCACCGCCAATAACATGTCAGGGCTTCACTGCAGCCCTGCACAGACTCTTATGGCTCTGTTAGACTACTTATTGTGTTAGCCACCAAGCACTAAATGGGTTATTGTGAGAAAACCCAAAGATGGCAAAGAGCTTTGTAAATTCTGTGTCATATAAGCAGTAGCAACAGTACAAGCAAAAGCAGTCATGTGCTTGCTTCTTTAGCAGAATGTATGCAATAAATATGCACTAATTTCTTTCTGTTTACTTAGAGTCACTAGATGGCAGTAGAAGCTTAGAATTGAAATAAAGAAAGATGTAGCAATGATACCCAGTGCCAGCTACCCAAGAGTCCCAAATGTCACAGTAAGAACCTTTGAAAAATATGTTGGTGGGTTCTGTCATGTTTGAAATTTCCCCACAGGTCACCCTCTCTCATAGAGACAGTTCTGAGGGATAGCCAAGCTAAGGACTCTCTCGCTCTCTAACTAGTCTCTCAATTTCAAGTCCCTCTTATTAAGCAAGCTGTTTTTGATTCCCTGTCCTCAAATTTTGATTCTCATTCATCTTTCAATACTCCTTTGCTTTAAAACACAAAATATGTTTTCCACATCTGTACATCATAATTCCATGTGAAAATAGATTAGCCCCATAGAATCACTAGGTTTCACTGAATCACAGAATCCCAAAGAATCACTAGGTTTCTGTAAAAGAAACCTAGAGTCATCAAGGTGGGCTTAATATACTGGACCACACTTGTAATCTCACTGATTTCACCTTGCTGCTGGGAGGGGTGAGGAAACCCACAGCATAATGATATCAGGGCATAGGTAAAATTATACTCTGTTGCAAAGGTTATGATCAAATTATTATGGTATTTTGAAGCCTGCTGTATTACGTTTCACAGGGGACTGTCATAATACCATAATAATAATAATAATGATGATTTGTATTTCTATAGCACCTCTCTCATATTTTTGAAGCATTTCACATACATTATCTTAAACACACCTGTAAGGTAGCTCAGCATCATTATCCCAATACTGCAGATGGGAGTACATTTAAAGGGAGTTCATATGACCGCTGCCCGGTCTGGAAGTGGAGAAACTGTCAGTAAATAGCAGGAGATAAGAGCGTGTTCCCAGTCCATGAGACTTCTGAACAGACCCAGTTTCTCCTGAGATTCAACTGACTTTTTCCACCCAGCTTCATATCTTGGTGACAAAGTAGGTAAAATCTTGGTAACCTGGCACAGGAACTGGACTCGGGTGAGTTCAGATCGCATGCCTACAAACCGTGCAGATTCTTGCCTCGCAACACTTTTTCCCATTACCAAACCCAGCAGCGGTTATGTGAATCTGCCTTGGACTGAGAGTGGTTTGTATAAAATCTCCTAGTGAGGGTGGAACTGAATGTTACATGATCGACAAGTGCGTGGATCAAGGTGATCCAGTTGACATAGTATACCTGGACTTCCAAAATGCTTTTGACAAAGTTCCTCATCAAAGACTCCTGAGGAAACTTAGCAATCATGGGATAAGGGGACAAGTACATGTGTGGATTGCTAACTAGTTGAAACAGAGGGTAGGGATCAATGGAGATTTTTCACAATGGAGGGAAGTAAGAAGTGGGGTCCTCCAGGGATCTGTAATGGGACCGGTGCTTTTTAATTTATTCATAAATGATCTAGAAGCAGGGGTAAGCAGCGAGGTGGCCAAATTTGCAGGTGATACCAAACTCTTTCAGGTAGTAAAATCCAAAATGGATTGTGAGGAGCTCCAAAAGGATCTCTCCAAACTGGGTGAGTGGGCAACAAAGTGGCAAAAGCGGTTCAATGTTGGCAAGTGTAAAGTGATGCATATTGGGATGAAAAACCCCAAATTCAAGTATATGCTGATGGGATCTGAGCTGTTACTGACTGACAAGAGAGGGATCTTGGGGTCGTGGTGGACAGCTCGCTGAAAGCGTCAACTCAATGTGCGGCAGCTGTGAAAAAAGCCAATTCCATGCTAGGGATCATAAAACAGCTAATATTATAATGCCCTTATAAAAAACTATGGTGCAGCCACACCTGGAGTACTGCGTACAATTCTGGTCACCACATCTAAAAAAGGACCTTGTAGAACTGGAAAAGGTGCAGAAGAGGACAACCAAGATGATCAAGGGCCTAGAGCACCTTTCTTATGAGGCAAGGCTACAACACTTGGGGCTTTTTAGTCTAGAAAAAAGGCGACTGCAGGGAGACATGATAGAGGTCTGTAAAATCACACATGGTGTGGAGAAAGTGGATAGAGAGAAATTCTTCTCCCTCTCCCATAACACTAGAACCAGGGGTCACTCCATTAAATTGATTGCCAGGAAATCTAGGACCAACAAACGGAAGTACTTTTTCACACAACGCATAATCAACTTGTGGAATTCTCTGCCACAAGATATGGTGACAGCCAACAACCTGGGTGGCTTTAAGAAGGGTTTGGATAACCAGTTGCAGGGGAGTAACAGCAGGAGAGAGAGCATGCCCTCAACTCCTGCCTGTGGCTTCCAGTGGCTTCTGGTGGGCCACTGTGTAAAACAGGATGCTAGACTAGATGGGCCTTGGGCCTGATCCAGCAGGGCTGTTCTTATGTTAAACATGGGACCACCATTGAAAACCTATGTCCTAATTTATGTTCGGGATTATTAGGAATCATTGATGAATCTGCATGTTGTGCTGCTTTCAGCATGCTGAGCTGACAAACTCATTGAGCTTTACCCCACCTGGGACTCAAGCTTTCCACCTGAGGCTTAGCCAGGTGAATCATAGCTCAAGGAAGAAAAAAATAGGTTCTAATTTATGGAACATTTGACTAAAATGAGGAAACTCCCTTCCTCTTTAATACCAAGAGGAAGCTTAAGGAGTGACACCCAAATAATCAAAAGAAACAGAGAGAGACTATTTCAGTAAGAAACAATTTCCTTTTGTTGTAGATCTTGTGTTTCTTTTTGTTGCTTTAAAAACCACCAACTTTGTTTCATATTTGTAAATATGGAATAAATGTTCTTTAAAAACACAGCAACAAAACAGGACCTATTAGGCTGTGCATATTCTGCAGATATTTGCAAAAGCAGAGTATGCAGTTCAACACCTGAAATAATGATAATAATTGCAGCAAAAATGAGGAAATGTTCTCTAAGAAAGCCATACACTTTGTATCAAGCACAACCATGTTCCACTTGGTTCTCATCATTCACACCTGATGAATAGTTTACATTTGCCAAATCAACAATTTATACCTAAGATCATAGGTAAATGACGGTTCTCTCAGGAAAAACAGAGATTCTGGAACAAATCTTATGTAGCCACTTCCCCCCCTAGGTTTCCCACTCCCCCCCCACACAATAAGGTTGTGCTCACGACAATACCACTGGGGCTGGGAAGGGCAGGACGCAGCCTACCTAGGCTCTGCCGTGTGCCTCCACAACTGGCACAGCAGAGATGTCCTGAGCAGGGATCTGGAGGAGGAAGTCCTCCAGTATCCCACAGTGTATTGCGTGAACAGTAGAGAGGTTGCCCGTGTCAATGCAGCAGCTTCCGGCTGCTCTATATACAGCACTCACTGGTGGAGACTGAGCCAGGCTGTTGGGAGCTGCTGCAAACAGCCCCGATCTCATACACTCAATCGAGGCTGTAAGGCAGAATTGGGCTTACCACCACTACCCTCCGTAAAGACCAAGCCCTGATCTGGAGCAGCAGGGTAGGAGTGCATCCCATGGCGCCACACGAGCCTCTCTACCCTGGTTTCCCCACTCCTACCCAGCTTTGGCCGGTCGTATGAACAACTTCAATATGTATTTTCCTTCTGTACAAAGTAGAAGTCTAATAGCACAGTGCTCAGTCAATTTGTGATGAGCAATGGAAAATATGTTCCTTCTCACTGCTGTGGAACCAGCTTTGATCCAGCAGTGACTGTTTGATAACTGTACAAATATAATGGGACTGGGGGAAAGCTGCACTCAAAAAAGAAGAGCCTTATAATTCTTCCATACAAGTCAGTTAAGTGGTGAAACACTAAGTAGGCAGTTTTTAACCCTGTCAATTTCATTCGGAAGGGAAATGTCAAAAAGTCTGGAAATGTTTTTGAACTGAGGGGCACTGATATGAGGGAGAGCCAACCTTTTATTTTTAGAGGGACATGTGACTCAGTAAGCACCTATCTCTATATATAATTCTCTAAGGCATACCTGTGGCTAATCCCATGTGTGGCAGCTCTCACGAGTGTTCGGAGAGCTGCCAGATAGCAACGGGTGGGAAGGAAGAAAATGGCAGTGGTGGCCTGCTGGCGGGCAGGCAAAAGAATGGCAGGGAGGGAAAGCGCCAGCCAAGCTGGCGAAGAAAACCGCCGTTGGCCGGTGGAGAGGGAAAGGAAAGCGCCAGGCTGCCTTCAGGGCGGAGGGAAAGGAAAGTGCTGGCTGGGCCGGCAGAGAACGGACTTGGGCTGAAGGGAGGGGGGAAATGAAGAGACAGTGAGAACTAGGGGCAAGGATGCTCTGCGCCAGATCAGCTAGTATCCTTTCAATTATTTTTGATTGATTGATTGATTGATTGAATTTCAAAATTACTCAGGACACTGGCTGACATACCATACATTGCACCATCCAAAGAATGTGGCTTGAGAGCCAGTGAAGAGCCCATCCTTGATGGCAGCTAAGGTGGGGGAGGCTCCATGCACACACAGCTGTATGTAATCCCTGCTGTACTGCTACTGTCTTTAATTTAATTTAGTTTAATTATTTATTTAACATATTTCTATACTGCCCAAAACTTGCGTCTCTGGGTGGTAAGTTTATTATGCAGAGATAAGTGTGCACAGAGCCTCCCCTGCCCGCAAATATGGGCTCTTGGCTGGCTCTCAAGCCCCAAGCACACATCCCTGTCTGATGAATGCTGCGTTATGCGTTACTGTCAGTCACTGTCTCAATCGTGATCATATTTTCTTTTTCATAAATCTTATAGAAGTGCCCTACCAAAAGAACAGCTATGGATACAAGCTGGTTGTAACCATACATTGCTATGTTTCCTTGTTTTAGAAAAGGTTGTGTGTGTAACACACATAATTCCCCAAATATATCTGAAAACATCTGGAGGCATTTCAATGAGATATATAACCAAGGAGGAACTGAAGAACTAGATTTGAGACTACAACCCCATACCCATTTCTACATATTATCCTGTCTCCTCTGTCTCTATCTTTGATTAAGAGCAGGATTATTTTTGAGTTCCATTTCCTGCTTATAGACTGTCTATTGATTTGTTGTAAGATATGCGCACAATACCATCAGAAGTAAGCACCTTTACATGCCACTGATTTATACACAAGAGAGTATGTGCTCATTCCTCCCATTGAAATGAATGGGCTATGTGCTGTCTACTCTAACAGAAGCACTCCAAGGACTCAGGCAGAGGAATTTCTGATTATTTGCTACCTGATCCTTTTAATTGGAATTGCCAAGGACTGAAATGGGGAGCTTACGTATGCAAAGTTTGCACTCTACCACTGAGCAACAGCTGCTCCTCTGGCTATGTAATATAAAATCAATTTTAAAAATTGAAAAGTCTGCCCTGCACATAGGAGTGAAATTTATTAATTATGGGCCCCATTCAATAGATATTTGCAACAAACAGTCACACTGAAGATCATACATTTTCGTTGCAATAGTTTTGCCTGTGCTACTGGAAGCTAGTTTAGGTTTTCCTAGGTATTGCTGAAAGTGGGAGGAGAGTTGGTCTTGTGGCAAGCTAAAGTGTACCGTCAAGTCGATTTTGACTCCTGGCACCCACAGGGCCCTGTGGTTTTCTTTTGGTAGAATACAGGAGGGGTTTACCATTGCCTCCTCCCACGCAGTATGAGATGATACCTTTCAGCATCTTCCTATATCGCTGCTGCCCGATATAGTATCAGCGGGGATTTGAACCGGCAACCTTCTGCTTCTTAGTCAAGCATTTCCCCGATGCGCTGTTAGGTGGCTTTTGTGGTAGCAAGTATGAATTGTCCCCATTGCTAAGAAGGGTCCATTCCAGTTTGCATTTGAATGGGATACTACATGCAAGTGCTTTAAGATATTACCCATAGGGGATGGGCCACTCTGGGTAGAGCACCTGCATGCTTGAATGCAGGAGGTTCCAAGCTCCCTCCCTGGCAGCATCTGCAGATGCCACACTGGGAGAGACTCCTGCCTGTAACCTTGGAGAAGCTGCTGCCAGTCTGTATAGACAATACTGGGATAGATGGACCAATGGTCTGACTTGGTATATCTATTATATTAATTCTCCTGGGTGTGCCTTGGAATGTGCGTCCCAGAGCTCAGCTGATTGGCTGGGTGGCGGACACGCCTGATTGGCTGAGGCACACCCAGGAAGATTGGTTGCTGCGGCAGCCCAGCCATGGAGGCCAGAGGTGGTGGGCCCGGCCGTGGAGGCAAGGCCCAGGAGGAAGGGAAGAGGGGGGGCAGAAGTGGCAGTGGGGAGGAGAGGTGGCTGGGCCCAGAAGCAGAGACTGGGGCAGAAGGGGGGGGGGAGAGATAACCGCCAGACCCAAGAGCTCACAGATGCTCTGTGCGGGGTCGGCTAGTTTATTTTTATTTATTATTTATTAATCACATTTGTACACTGCCCCAAACTTTCATCTCTGGGCGGTTAACAATAGCATAAAACATAACACGTTAAAATATATACAAAAACTATATGGCAGCTTCCTGTGCTCCATTTTCAAAATCTGCCAAACCAGTCAGACCAGGGGCGGGGGTGGGGGAGACTGATGCATGTTCCATGGGCAACATCTCTACAATTTACTCTCTCTTATCTGAAAAACCAGTCTTTAAATTTTACACAACAGAAGGCGGAAACACTGGCTGAAGTGCTTGCAGAAAGATGCTGCACTAGTTACTTGCATTAAGACTGAAACTTGCTTTCCAGACTAGTGTTGTGCTACCACAAGCATGCTTGTGCAACAGTGTGAAATTGCAGCAGTCTCATTTCTGTTTTAAATGGAACTTTGGGCAACTGCACAAATCCCTCATTTTTTTTAGTGCAACTATGCAATATTCTTGTACTAGCACAATTTTGCTTGTTATGCAAGTGTTTTCTTAGTCAAGATCTCAACACTTTATAAGTGGTTGTTCTATGCATGTTCGGCGTGTCTTTTAGTGAAATATTTGCACACTTGTGCAAGAGCACTCTTGTGCAAAACAGAATAATTGTGAAAACAAAATTCTGCAACAGACATCATTATTTCCGATGGCTGTGCCCTGTGAAACTGCATCTGCACTATTCTTGCATTTTGTGTAAGAGCACTCTTGTACAACTGCACATGTTTCATTAAAAAGGCACATGGAACACTGTGCATGTCAGCCATAGATTCCACATATGTATTAGTACCAGCAGGCAAACTCTGCTCCACCTGCTGCCTCCACTCCACTTACTATGAAACAAAAGTAGCAGATTGTTGTATGAGTGGCTCAAAAAGGTCCAGAGGATACTACTTGGGAGGCCATTGCTGGGCCAAACCCAGCAAACCTCAAATGGCTCAGGGCCAACCTATCTGAAAGACATCCTCTTCCCCTGTGTCCATCTTAAAATTCCCACCTTCGTTCTCAATATGTTTATTCTTAAATGCGCCCAGGTGCTTTGTTTTTAAACCATGCTATTAGCTGGCATTAATCTGAAAAAGGGCTGCTCAACTGAAAGCACTGCTCTTCTACCTGCTGTGCCCTCTCAGCAGATTATTTATGGTGCATTCCTAAATAACTCCAGATTATTTAGGGTGCATCTGGCCCTGGGCAGGATACATTAGAACTCTCGGTAGCACGCTGTGATGCATTTGCGCAGCACTTTGAGGGTCAAGTCACTCGCATTCACCATGAGTTGGATACTATGGCTGATGCAGGATCATTGCGAGAGGTACCCAGAGTAAACCTGGTCTAGTTTTGCTGGAGAAGTTTAATTAATTGGCCCCTGGACAAGGTGTTTATCAGGTTTGGCTCACCACGTGCATGCTTGACACTTGCCCTTTGTGGCTTATTAAATCTAGTGATTGATTTATTGATAAAGTGCTGTCAAGTTGGTGTTGACTCTTAGCGACCACATAGATAGATTCTCTCTAGGATGATCTGTCTTCAACTTGGCCTTTAAGGTCTCTCAGTGGTGCATTCACTGCTGTCGTAATCGAGTCCATCCACCTTGCTGCTGGTCATCCTTTTCTTCTCTTTCCTTCAACTTTTCCAAGCATTATCTAGTAAGGAGGAAATTTTTAGCTGGAACCAGCAGGTTCTACATGCCTCATTGAGAGAGGGAGTGGTTCCAGCTTCATTGAAACAAGCTATTATTCAACCACTCCTAAAGAAACCCAGTCTAGACTCAGAGGATGTAAACAACTGTAGGCCTGTGGCCAATATTCTCTTCTTGGGCAAGGTGCTTGACCGTGTTGTGGCTGACCAGCTCCAGATACTCTTGGAAGAACCAGAGTATCTAGTTCCTTTTCAATCAGGCGTCAGGCCCGGCTTTGGAACAGTAACTGCTTTGGTTGCCCTGTGGGATGACCTATGCAGAGAGAGAGAGAGAGAGTGCAACCCTGTTAATTCTCTTAGATCTCTCAGCAGCTTTCGATACCATTGACCATGGTATCCTTTTGGATAGGCTGGCTGAGTTGGCTGTGGCACTGGCTGGAGATGGTTCCACTCCTACCTCGAGGCCCTTTCCCAGAAGGTGGTGCTGGGGGACTACTGCTCAACCCCTTGGCAGTTATGCTATGGGGTTCCGCAATGTTCCATTCTTTCCCCTATGCTGTTTAACATCTACATGAAACCGCTGAGAGAGATCATCCAGAGGTTTGGCTTGAGATCTCATCAATATGCAGATGACACACACTTGTATCTCTCTTTTTCATCAGATGCAGGTGAGACGGTGACTATCCTGAATCAGTGCTTGGATGCAGTAACGGACTGGATGAGTTTGAATAAGCTGAGACTCAGTCCAGACAAGGCAGGGGTATTGTTGGTCAGTGGTTCCTCTGCCCGGGTGAATGATGTTCAGCCTGTTCTAGATGGGGTTGCACTCCCCCTGAAGGACCAGATTCGCAGTTTGGGGGTGCTCATCGATCTAGCATTGACACTTGAGGCTCAAGTGGCCTCAGTGGCTCGGAGTGCCTTTTATCAGCTTTGGCTGATACGCCAACTGCTACCTTGCCTGGATAGAGATAGCTTGGCCACAGTTGCTCATGCTCTGATAACTCCTCACTTGGATTACTGCAATCCATTGTATGTGGGGCTACCTTTGAAAATGGTTCAGAAACTGCAGCTGGTACAAATAGGGCTGCAAGATTATTAACTGGGACCGGAAGTTTGATCATATTACGCCAGTGCTTTGAATTGGCCCAGAAACCGACTGGGAACCAGCGAAGCTGACAAAATGTTTGTTTTAACTTTTAAAGCCCTAAATGGCTTGGGATCGGCTTACCTGAGAGAGCGCCTTGCCCCATATGCCCCTACCCGTACTTTAAGATCTTCTTCTGATGCCCTCCTCCAGCTGCCCCTGCTAAAAGAGGTGAGGCGGATGGCTACCAGGGAGAGGGCCTTTTCAGAAGTTGCACCCCGTTTATGGAATAGCCGCCCCAGTGAGATTAGCCTGGCTTCATCACTTTGCTCTTTTAGACGCCAGGTAAAGACCTTTTTGTTCACCCAGGCCTTTTAAATTCGGGTTTTTCAGATTTGATTCTGATTTTTAACTAATTTTAAAATGAGTTTTCAAGCTGCTTTATATTGTATTTTGTATTTTCATTTCACTTTTTGGGGTCTGTTATGATTTAATGTGTTGCGTGTTTTTATTGTATGTTTTAATCCTCTGTTGTAAGCCGCCCAGAGAACAATTTGTTATGGGGCAGCTAACAAATAAAGTTTATTATTATTATTATTATTATTATTATTATTATTATTATTATTATCCCTTTTCCCCATGTTCTAATAATAACAACAACTAGCCAATCCGCACAGAGCATCTGTGTGCTCTTTGGGGCCGGCTGTTCTCCCCTCCCTCCCGCCCCACTCTCTTGCCTTCCCTCCCTCCCTCCCCCCCCGCTCAACTCAGTGGCCGGGCCCACTGCTGCCTGGCCTTCATGGCCGGGCCCGCGGCTGCCGCCACTTCTCTCTGCGGCCAGGCCCGCCACCACTCACCTCGCAGCCGGTCAGGCCCGCTGCTTGCCTCCTGGGTACGCCTTAGCCAATCAGGCGCCTCTGCCGCCCAGCCAATCAGCTGAGTGCTGGGACGCACATTCTAAGGCACACCCAGGAGACTTAATAATATAGATTATTATTACTTCTTGTTTACACAGTCAGAAAGGTGTTATTGACTGGTTTGTTTTATCCAGACATCGAGTCCTTCCCAAGGACTTGGGATGGCTGGATTTTATCATCAATACTGTTGGTTATTATAGATATTGTCGCAAAATATAGGCTGTTCCCAGTAAATTTGCTTTTTGTAATTGGCTGATGGTGATTTGTGTGGCCCCTATGGTGTTGAGGTGCTCTTCAAGTTGTTTTGGAATTGCACCTAGCGTGCCAATTACCACTGAGATTATTTTGGTCTTTTTCTGCCACAGCCTTTCAATTTCAATTTGTAGATCTTTGTATTTTGTGATTTTTTTTCTATTTCTTTTTCTTCTATTCTGCTATCCCCTGGTATTGCTATGTCGATTATTTTAACTTGTTTTTCTTTCTTCTCAACTACAGTTATATCTGGTGTATTGTGTGGCAGATGTTTGTCAGTTTGTAGTCGGAAGTCCCATAATATTTTTGCATCTTCATTTTCTACAACTTTTTCAATTTTATGGTCCCACCAATTTTTGGCTACAGGTAGCTTGTATTTTTTGCAGATATTCCAGTGTATCATCCCTGCTACCTTGTCATGCCTTTGTTTGTAGTCAGTCTGTGTGATCTTTTTACAACAGCTGATTAGGTGGTCCACTGTTTCATCTGCTTCTTTACAAAGGCGGCACTTGCTGTTTGTTGTTGACTTTTCTACTTTTGCTCTTATTGCATTTGTTCTTAGTGCCTGTTCTTGTGAAGCCAGTATTAAACCCTCAGTTTCTTTCTTCGAATTGCCATTCTTAAGCCATTGCCAGGTCTTGGTGATGTCTGATTTTCCACTTATATTGTGCAAATATTGACCATGCAGTGGCTTCTTTTTCCATTTTTCTGCTCGGTTCTTGACTTGTTCTTTCTTGTAGGCCTGCTTTGTTTCATTGGTGTTGAATAGTTTCTCATTATTGACCATTTTAAGTGCATCTTCTTCACTGTCCTTGATATATTCTTCAAGGCCTCTTTTCTCCTCCTCTACTGTTTGAGGGACTTGCAGCATTCCTCTTCCACCTGAGCTGTGAGGGAGGTATAGCCTATCTATATCACTGCGGGGGTGCAGAGCATGATTGATGTTCATTATTTTCCTGGTCTTACGCAGAGGCGTAACCAGGGCGGGGTAGGCAGGGCACGTGCCCTAGGCGCCAGTTGCAGGGGGGGCGCCAAGTGCCTGCCATGCCCCACCCCCACCCCAACCACCACAGTTTTTTTTTTAATTGAAAATGGGCCCCCCCCGGCACCCGCTGCCATCCTCTCTGAGTCAGGGGACAGGGCACGCGCCCCCCAGAAGCCTCCCTGAGCACTGACTTTCCCATTAGTTTCAGGGAGTGTTTGCTGCCTGAAAGTGTCTATTCCGCTTTCTCTTCCTCCAGTTATCTGAAAGATGGGTGTCAGATATTTGGGGGGTGGGGGGTGCAATTTCAGTGCTTGCCCTAGGCGCTGTTTTCCCTAGATACACCTCTGGTCTTACGATCTCTAGCGTCTCTAGCCTTGCCTGGGTCCAGTCTATTTTTCCTGCAGTGTATCTGATAACAGGTATAGCCCAGGTGTTTATGGCTTGTATGGTGTTCCCGCCATTGAGTTTGGACTTGAGGATTTTTCTAACTCTCCTGATGTATTCACTTCCAATTTTTCTTTTAACTTCAGTGTGTGCAATGTTATCAGCCTGGAGAATGCCCAAGTATTTGTAATGTTCTTTCTCTTCCAGGTTCTTGATGCTGCTTCCATTGGGCAGTTATATTCCTTCTGTTTATGTTTATTATTATTATTATTATTATTATTAATTAGTCTGCTTTTGCATGAGTCTCTTTTCTACAGTGATTTGTAGGATAGCCATTCCTTGCACAATCTCCTGCTGTGAATAAGTTAATATGGGTGACATTGTGTATTATAAGGACATGCAAGTAAGTATGTATGTATGTGTACATTCACATTTTTTTCTGTTATGTTTGAAGGGTATCTGTATGTCTGAAATCATGTTGCAATAACGTTCCCAGGACACTCAACCAATTGCAACTCCTGGGAGTAAGTTTATCTCATTTTTCAGACACATAAATCTTCATCAACCATTAAAGAAGAGACAGTGGTGACAATCTTTTCTGTTATGTACATCATGTTGATATATTAATTAAAGACCAAGATGACATAACTGGAAAGGCTCAGAAAATGGATGTCAATTGTACAGCAATATCGGGTTTTACAGAAATATAGCTGAATGCTTTCCAGAAATTGAGACTTCAGCTAATGCTGTGTGTCACAATGAAGAAGCACAAAAATCAATTAATCACAAGTGTCGAACACAACTCTGTGAAATTACTGTTTTCTCATTATCATTTTGTTTTG
Source organism: Hemicordylus capensis (assembly GCF_027244095.1). Classification (NCBI taxonomy): domain Eukaryota; kingdom Metazoa; phylum Chordata; class Lepidosauria; order Squamata; family Cordylidae; genus Hemicordylus; species Hemicordylus capensis. The sequence goes on along the minus strand of NC_069660.1, from coordinate 32,328,143 downwards.
TCTTACTTATGCAAACCACCTAGAGCACTCCACTTCTGAAGGTAGAAAGGCAGGTTAAAAAGTACGTTGGGTAAATAAAATAAATAAATTTGGGCATTTTGGATGGGCAGTTCCCTATACTGAATAGTGGTGGGCATCTAGATTCAGTTTCTGTGGATGTGCCAGGTCATTCCACTGCACAAAGAGGAAGGAGCAATTTTGATGACCTCTGACATCTGCAGTTCCCTGTGCCTTCCAAAACTGAAAGCCAAAACTCCAAGGACATAACTTTGGGAGGCACAAGGGCTACAGAGGGGAGACAGCCAAAAATCCACCTCTACTGCAATGGAAAAACCTGGAACATCTGCAGAAGGTTAGTCTGTATATCAGCCACTCTTCTCCAAGAGAGAAAGGCCATTTCCCTATGCTGAGCAGAAAGTGACACCCATGACGTCCTACATCTTTTTAACATGTGCTGCCCAGAGCAGCAAAATATAATAAATCATATGTATTTTGCATTTCTGATTTCTCCATGTGAAGGTCTCTCAATAAAGCCTCATTCTTCTAAACCATTTACCTATGCCTGCAGGCAGTGGTGTAACGATGGGGGGGCAGGCAGGGCATGTGCCCTGGGCGCCACTCTGGTGGGTCATGTGGGGGGGCGCCAAAAAGTGGCATGCCCCCCAACCCCCCCCGGATCGCACGTCGGTGGCGGGCGGCGGTGGGAGTGAGCGCGGCGGTGGCGGGTGGCGGCGGATCGCAGAGTGCGGTGGTGGCGGATTGCCGAGTGCGGCGGTGGCGGGCGGCAGCGGAACGCCGAGTGCGGCGGCGGCGGGCGGCGGCGGATCGCCGAGTGCAGCAAAGCGACGCTGAGGCCTGCTGCCGCCCCCCACCGCCGTGCTCACTCCGGCCAGGGGGGCGCAGGTATGTGGGAGGGGGCGGGGGGAGGGCGCAATTTCAGGGGCAAAGCTTGCCCTGGGCGCTGTTTCCCCCCGTTACACCTCTGCCTGCAGGCTTCTTGCCTGGAATTTCTGAATGTCTGTGTCACTGTATGTTTGTTGACATGAAACACAAGTCCTTGGGAGTCTCTGCTCCTAGATAAGAGATGGCCACCACTACAACTATAGGCACTGACAGAGAGAACTACAGGACCATAATGCTTTCAAAAGCTGTGCACTTTACGTATGCGTTAATTGCTACTGCGATACAATATCCAACTTGTCAGGTTGCCAGCTTGTCCGACAGCATGTTAATTTCATTTAGGCTTTGATAATTCCACTCCCTCTGGCAATTTCAATTTAGTCACCTTCATTGTGGACAACATGACAGGTGGAGCTACTGTATTAATGGAGAAAGCAAAAACACCTGTATACAATTATTTGGAGGAGACAATACTACACAGGGGCAGATTTTTAAATAAGAAGTAAAAAAACAGGGTTGCCCTTCATCAATGGGCAACTGGATGCTAATGCTTGTTCCTTAACAGCCTATTACAGTTGTGGGACGAGATGTTCAAAAGAAACTCCAGAAATTTAGTAGAGAAATATGCTGCCTTCTTTAACATGGTTTATTTTCTTGAAAGCGCGTGTATTCAAACCTCTGTCCAAGCAAATCTTATAACAAAAAGTTACCTCAGAATGGGGTAGGGATGTCTGCACAGAACCAATTATGTTTGGGGTCTCTCAGTCTAATTATCAGCAAGTGCCTTGGAGTAAACTTCAGGGCCCATTAAAGCTCGTCTCTTCAGACAACAGCAAGACAACTCCTTCCATAACCTCCTGACATTTAAGTTCCATAGACTTGAAGGCAGAGTGGAAGAACCACAGTTTCCTCCTCCTGGATTGCAGTATGCTAGGCCAAAATCTAAGAGTCAGTAACTTCTCTGGTTCTCCCCAACCTTGCCAAAACGACTTGGCAGGAAAAGAAAAGAGAAACCTCCAGTCCCCTGGTTGTAAACCGCCCAGAGACGTAAGTTTTGGGCGGTATAAAAATAAGTTAAATAAATAAATAAATAAATAACTATTTTTACATGAGACACTAAGAAGTGTCATTAGCCTCTGCCATGCTTCTTGTGCTACAAAAAATTTATATTTGTATAGAAGTGGGATAGGATACAGATGATAAATTTAAACCAATTTTACATCTGCATTATAGACAGATCTAATCACAAAAACAACATTAAGCTTCAAGTAGGAGTCCATCCCATCTCCTTTACTCATCTGAAGCTCTGAATTTTAGTAACAATTGATGTAGTCCAACCCCGCCTGCATACACAAAGCAGAGTGTCAATATAATACACTATATTGTGACCCTTTCCCTTCTTGGTTTACAATGGGTGTGTTCCAATACACCCAGCTATCCTCCCTATACCTCACAGATACTCAACTATCTAAATATTACATTTTAATGCCCCTCTTCCTCCAAGGAGCTCTGAGCTGCATATGTGCCCCCCTGTGTCTTCACAAAACTCTGTGAAGTAGGCTAGGGTGAGAGATAGTGACTGCCCTAGGACCCCCAATGAGCATTATGGCTGCGTGGTGATTCAACCAAGGTTTCTCTGTTCCTAGTCTGACACTGTGACAACTGCACCACTCTGGTTCACATCCAGAGGATTATGCCCAGCCCCTGGTGGACTGGTTACCCCCAGCATTGAGAGGCATGCAAAGGCCAGGGAAGCAGTGTGGGGGCCAGTCCCAGAAAGGGAGAAGTTCAGAACTTGTTCTACTAGAACAAGTTCTGAACTTCTTCCTTAGCTCTCTATGTGCAGACGGACTGCATATTTCTATACTGCCCAGAGACATAAGTTTTGGGTGGTATATACATATGATAGATAGATAGATAGATAGATAGATAGATAGATAGATAGATAGATAGATAGATAAAATTGCACTTATGATCTTCTTCCTCCTCATACAGTTTCATTTGTCTAAACCACAAGAGAGAGAGAAAGAAAATCCCTAGCATAAAATGCAAATATTTGAGTACTGGGAAAACATACTATCCCAGCAAGCAGAAGTACTAACCACTTTGAGAAAAGACATTTGGATCCTGCATGATAAATTAACTACTGTGCATTTTATGTGTGAACAAAAGATTATCTGGAAACACCCTCGGGTTCCTTGCACCTTGAAAACTGAGATAATTATACACTTAGCCAAGAAACAGGGATGTTATGAAGATTAGGTAAGTTGCTAAGAACTTCTTTGCTGAATGCTTGATCTCTGTTAAGTGTTATAAGTGATTATGTTGTCCCCACTTGAATATGATATTTTACTTGCCAAATTAAGTGCCTTCCAATTCACCAGAAGTTGCTAACAAGTTCATGTAAGTGCATTCACTTTTTCAGTGTTTCTTTGTTCAAGAACAACTTAATTGAACTACAAGCTCAAGCATTATTTAAAGATTATCTGTTGTGCCATATATTTTAAACAGCAAGAGTAGCTGGGTAATTTCACCTGAAAACCAATAATTTTATTCACCCAAAAATTAGCTTAGTAGTTACTAATCAGCTTGCAAGGCAAATATAAAGGAAGAAAATCAATTTAAACTCCCTGTTTGAAGCTTGTGCCAGGTCATTACCGAGAAAGCCTAATTTGCTAAATAATTAAGGCTCTGCATTTGTAGAGCGAGACGAAAGAAACTTTACAGACGAATAATAATTCTGAGCTACTGCTTGGCTCTTTTAATTTATAATTAGACGATGAACCTCAAATATAGATATTAACTTGATTCAAGTTTAAAAGCAGAACCTATGGAAAAAGCTATGTGTCAAAGTTCTTGGCGTTTGCCAAACTGCTTTGGAGGCAAGTTTGCTTAAAAGTCAACCTTGGCACCTCTGGTTGAACATGAGAGGAAAGCGTAACATGCAAGCAGAAATGGGAACAGAAAGTATACACATCCTTGTTAAGAGGAAATTAATGTGGCAATATCCTGAGAGTCGTTCAAACTCTAAACGCAGGGCAGCATTTGGGGCCTCTGAAAGGGAACAGTGGAGGCTGTCAGTTTTACCTCTTTGATGCACATCTGGATGGCTATTTTTAAGAAACGATTGTGCTATCCTAAGGAAAGCTGCTTTTACAAGAGGAGAATAGCCTGTACATTAACAATGGTGGACTCCTAGTGAGCAAAGCGGCAATCAAAATGGTGACTCTCTTATATTTAGCAGGGTGGGGAGCAACTGTCCTTATCCAACCCCAGCACATCATTCCTCCAGTGGTTATTGCTAATGTCCACCTCTGGTACAGTGAGGAAGTAACTTGCCTAAGGAGCAAGAGGTTGCCGGTTTGAATCCCCGGTGGTACCTATATCAGGCAGCAGCAATACAGGAAGATGCAGAAAGGCATCATCTCATACTGTGCGGGAGATGGCAATAGTAAACCGTTCTTGTATTCTACCAAAGAAAACGACATGGCTCTGTGGTCGCCAGGAATCAACACCAATTTGATGGCACAACTTTATTTACCTCATAGTTCCTTTTAGATTGTGAGCCCTTTTGGGACAGGGAACCATCTTATTAATTTACATTGATTTTTTAAATTAAACTACTTTGAACACTTTTGTTGAAAAGCGTTATATATAAATATTCTTCTTCAACATCATACTTGTAAGAATGAAATTTTAGGAGACTGGGGGATTAAGAGGTACTCACCATTCTTGGGGTACTTTTTGCACATCTGGTCATATTTATTATACTATCATTTATTATTATATTTGTACACCGCCCCAAACTTATGTCTCTTTCCTATGCTATGGTATGCCATGGTAAAGGTAAAGTATGCCATCAAGTCAATTTCCACTCCTGGTGCCCACAGAGCCCTGTGGTTTTCTTTGGTAGAATACAGGAGGGGTTTACCATTGCCTCCTCCCGCACAGTATGAGATGATGCCTTTCAGCATCTTCCTATATCACTGCTGCCCGATATAGTACCAGCGGGGATTCAAACTGTCAACCTTCTGCTTGTCAGTCAAGCATTCCCCTGCTGTGCCACTTCAGGTGCCATGGTACTGAACCTGAAACAAGCATAGCTGCCATTTGGGTGTGCACTCAGCTGTGCTCAACCTAGCCCAGAACTCACATAGCACTTCTAATAAATCCTGAAATCTGCTTTTTTTTTTTAAAGGTACACAGCATACTTAGAAGCTATCCTATATCACTTCATAGTTTTTCGATTGTGCTTTTGTATTTATTTTTGATTTTACATCACCTTTGAACAAAAGTTTGATGGATACCAATATCTTACATGAATGCATACTTGCATCAAATACATATAAATACTGCCCTGAGGTTGAGCAAGATCAGCACTGATATTTGAAGTATATGGTCTAATTATCCAACTTTCCATCATGGAAAAAGGCACAAGGAAATGGAGGGCTTACTTACTCTTCTTGGAGAAGAGCTTCTTCCGCCGCCCCATGAGGCTTAACTTGTATTCGTTCTCCTCACAGTTGCAATCCTCACTATTTCTGCTGTAGTATTTGGGCATGAGGTTGGAGATCCCTTTGCTGCTGCCTGGAGCGGTGAGGCTGGCCATCCTTTTGCACTTGTGCAGCTTGAGCTTCCCACTGGCATCTTCCACACACTGCCATTTCTGAAAGTTAAAAAAGGGAGATACTGCTCCAGAAATGGCATTATAGAAACTCCTTTTCTATGCAACCTTTATAATCCTAGTGTTATAGTGTTATGACAAGATCATTTATAGTGTTATGACAAGATCATTTATAGTTATAGATAAAATCTCGAACTTTTTTTGGTTTGGCAAAGTTGCTGTTCTAGAAAGAAACATTTTACCCAAATTCTTGTTTATATTGGAAAATGTACCAATATACATTCCAAAACAAAACTTGACCAAAAATGCAAGTAAACTTTATTTAGCAAAAATCCTGGAACACTTTCATTAATTTTGCAAAGATCTCCAAACAAAAGATAGCCCAGTGTCTGGACTTAGTTGAACAGTATGAAGCAATGAAACTGAAGCTGGTCTGGACGTATTTTATTTTTTGTTTGCTAACCCATAACACCTTTTAGATGAAGACAGCTACAACTCTCGATCATTTGCCTGGTCACATGCAGGGAGTTTCAATACAAGTAACATTGTGACATATGAAAATTGCTTAATTTCACTAACAAGGCAATTCTGGGACACAAAGTTGCTCAATATTCCCATTGACCACCTTTATTTTTAATGAAAAGTTCAAAATAGCAAATGAGGCTTCAATATTGATTAGGTATGTGGTGGTAAGATATTAAGGTCTTTTGAAAGATGAACATGTTAAGTGCTTTGATGGACTTAAGAGGCTTTAATCTTGAAGCCCCACAATTATTCCAATACTGAGAAACTACATTAATGCAATTAGGAATACTTTAGGAAGATTTATCTCAAAATGTATTCTAGAAAGATCAAAAGGATTGTTACCAAAACTCTACCAACTAATTGTAACAAAGGATTTACAGAACAGTTTCAAAACATCATGATAAGTTATGCTGGGCTCAATGATCCTGGAATGATACTGACTTTTTAGGTGGAACATAAAAGTTCATTTGTATAAATCAAAAAGGAAATGACTACGAGATATTGTACTACTGGTACTTGGCACCAAACACGATGAGTAAGATTTGAGAATAGTTTGGAATATAGGACATGGGAGGAAGCCCTTTTCCAAGGCAGGTACGTGCACGCACACGCACACACACACTCCAAACTACTTAGGTCTTTATAGCCAAGTGGTGAACAGAACATTGCAGTGAAAACATTGCACACTATGAACCCTTGTATAACAGGTTCGTGATGGTCCACTCCTTTCAAGAGGCAAGTGGCTTCATTCTGCACCAGCTACTGCTATTAAATCATCTTCAAAGAAAAGTCCATCACATCAGTCAAGTCTTTAGCTCACAAAGCCATCATGAATTTGGCTATGAAGGAATGAATACCTATGTGCATAGAATTCATACAAGCATCTATGAGAAATGGCAGCAACAGCTTGGCTCTTCCCAAATGTACATTTTAGGTGTTCCTCTGATTTAAGTAATGAATCAGAACATATGCCTAAACCATTTGGAAGACCAAGCTCAAGTATTGTACATCCAGTCTGCAAGAAAATTTTTTGAAGGACTGTGGACTGTGAATAGTCTTGTCCATGGGAACCAAGGTAATCTTGAAGAGTCAGCTCTAGAGGAGGAGGTCAATAATGTTCATTTTATTTATGTATATCGTTTAGTATCCCATCTGTTCCAAAAGTTTAAAGCCAGTAAATATGTACACCAGTAGTACCATGTGTTTCCATGTAAAGAATCAGAACATGGCAGAATACCAATAAGGGGACTTGAACTTCATTTATTCTGCCCACTACTAAATAGGTTTGATGAAAATAAAATAAAATAAAAGCACTTAGAGTTGTTGATGAATACTAGCCAAACACAGCTTTCTTTGAATTACAGGGAACAAACCAGGGTTGTAGTCTGAGGAAGACATGGTACATAGGCAAGATGCACCAAATTTATGTCCATTAGTGGAACATGCCTTATATTGAGTCAGACTGACAGTGGCACTCCAAGGTTTTAGGCAGGAGTCTTTCCCAGCCCTACTTGGAGATGCCAGGGAGTGAACTTGTCAGATGCTTTACCACTAAATTATGGCCCCATTCCCAAATACTGGAAAAATATTGGCGGGGGAGATATAAGAAGCAGAAATGGCATTATCTAGTTCTTTCCCTTCCATCTAATCTCTATCCTTCTATCTTCAACCTTGGTGGGGAATGGGAGAGGGGCAAAGAGCAAGTAAGTATGTCTGCACTTGAGAAGCAAAAGTCAAGAAATTTCTAGTTAAATTTGCCTGACAACTAGGCAGAAAACAAGAAAAAGAAGACATACAGTATGCTCAATATTTTAGCTTGGGAAACTAATCTCCACACATATACACATGATGGCTGATATGAGCAGTCCCACTGAAATTTCAAGGACAAGTTATTGATTGATTGATTGATTGATTGTATTTGTATACTCAGCCAAACTCACATCTCTGGGCAGTTTACAACAAACAAAACATAAACATTAAAAATGTTCTAACAAAAAATTACAATTTACAACTCTAATTAAAAACTTAGATGAATAAATGGCTATGCCTAACTTTTCCTCTTAATTTCAATGGGATTACTTCAAGTAATTTACCTCCTCACAATCAGCTAGTATTTTCTTTGGGAGATTTCCCTAACTGAAATGAAGATATACCAAAACCTATTCAGATTAAGCATTAAGTAGTCCCTTAGTCAATTTAAGCATATAAGAAGTAGATAAAATAACTGAAATGCTCAAAAGGAAATCCTACTGTAAATCAGAGGATTCAATCAATTTGTCCATAGTTTAAGGAAATTACATAGCTAGCATATTTCCTTTGGTATCGCAATAGCAACGTGTAGCATAGCAACATCTATGCTTGCGCTTTGATGCCTCCAGTAACCAGGATAGCATAAAACAAAAAAGAAGTGGTCCGTTGGGTCCTGACAAGGGCAAAGGTCTTGATAAGGGCAAAGGAAAAGGCCAGATGGCTTGAACTCATAAATTAGAATATGTCAATTGGTTCATTTCAGTGATTAATCAATTCATGCTTTCAGTTCTGCTAAAGTAGTTTTAGTACAAATAAAGTTCAGATACATGCAGTCAAGAGGATATCCAGACGACTATCCCAAACAGTAAGAAATAATTTGCCTATGAATTTAGATTGTGAGCCCTTTGGGGATAGGGGAGCCATTTTATTTACTTATTAGGAACTTTTGTTGAAAAGCGGTATTCATCATATCATATCGTATAAAGATCAATCAATTTGCATGCCCAACCCCTCCCCAGAATCCTATATTACTACCCTCATTCATCTTTAAACACTAAAGCTTTCTTTTTATTTTTAGTAATTTGCTACCATTATTAGATTCAAGAACCTTTGCTCCTCTTAAGTGCATTTAAGGGTTCCCTTCCCCCATTTTAATAAAACAGACTCATTTAAGCAAATCAATGGAGGTAGTATAATAAAAAGGGTAACTCAAAGAATCCAACACACTACAGAAAGTTGCATCTGCTGCTAATGCTCCCTAATTAAAATGTTTCTGCGAAAGTATTATTAATGTAATTTCTGGCATTAGTGACTTGACTGCTCTCCTGTTGGGTACCTGGAAGAAATGTGTACTCAAACAGCAATTAACTTTTATCCTACTAATGGCAACTAGAATTCTAGTTGTGCAAAAATGGGAAAAGGCAGTAGCTGTTTTGGAACCATCTGGCTAAAATCCGGACACCCTTGAAAATGTTAATTTTAACCTATTGGCTGATATCCTAATGCTATGCACGTGAAGCCAAAGGATTCATGTCCGCACAAACTAAAGGGCGGGGGGGAAGCTATTTTGTCTCTGTGCACACTGCATTTATATCCCTGAGGGTCATGCAGGCCTCAGACACAATTACAGTTGCACAGAATATTTCCAGAGAAAGAGAAGATTGTCTCCCCACCATGCCTGAGCATGCAGCTGCTGCGGGCATGCATCCTTTGGCTGCACATGCAAAGCTTTACAGTGGGTGGCTTCACATCTAACACAGCAAATATGTACAGGAGAGCCACTAGTACTTGTACTTCTGTTACTGCAGCAGTTTTTGTGACATCTGAAGCAGCCGAATGTTGGGTTGACAGTGTTGGTTACCTACCTCAGCCCAACACCTGAAATCAACATTTGAAGTTGGGATGATGAAGTCAGGCTCAGGTAGGTAACCAACGTTCTCTGCCCAACACTGGTGGCTTCAGATGTTAGCGCCCCCCCCATCCCCAGTGATAGTAGCAGGAGCATGTGCCTGGAGTCAACCAGTAACTCTCCCATATCTAGTTGGCACGTTACATGAGAAGCCAGCCAGTGCCAGCCACTGTATTATTTTATTTATTTATTTAAAACATTTCTATACTGCCCAAAATTTGTGTCTCTGGGTGGTTTACAATTAAAATCATTTAAAACATTAAATCAATTAACAATTAAAATCATTTTAACGATTAAAAACATTTAAAATCCAGTATTAACATGATTTAAAACTATAAATCTAATTAAAAGCCTGGGTGAATAAGTGTGTCTTCAATGCCTTTTTAAAAGTTGCCAGAGATGGGGAGGCTCTTATTTCAACAGGGAGCGCATTCCACAGTTCAGGGGCTGCAACGGAGAGGGCCCGTTCCCGAGTAGCCGCCAGATGAGTTGGTGGCAGCTGCAGGCAAACCTCTCCAGACGATCTTAGCAGGCGGTGGGGCTCATGGTGAAGAAGACATTCTCTTGAATACCCAGGGCCTAAGCTGTTTAGGGCTTTATAGTATATTTACTTTATTTAGGATCAGCACCTTGTATTTTGCCCGGAAACGTATCGGCAGCCACTGCAATTCCTTCAGCACAAGAGTAATATGGTCTCTTCTAGATGACCCAGAGACCAACCTGGCTGCTGCGTTCTGAACCAACTGCAGTTTCCAGACTATGTACAAAGGCAGCCCCGCACAGAGCGCATTGCCGTAATCTAGCCTAGAGGTTACCAGCAGATATACCACTGTTTTGTTCATCTCAAGAAACGGACGCAGCTGGTGTATCAGCTGAAGCTGAGAAAAAGCATCTCTGGCCACCGCTTCAACCTGGAACACCAGAGAGAGGTTTGGATCCAAAAGAACCCCCAGACTGCACACCTGTTCATTCCGGGGGAGCATGACCCCATCCAGAACTGGCAGATCAAAATCGTCTCCTGAGTTTTGACCCCGCATAATGAGTACCTCCATCTTATTTGGATTGAGCCTCAGTTTGTTATCCCTCATCCAGCCCATTACTGCCTCCAGGCAGGCGTTAGGGAGGTTATGCCTTCTCCTGATGATGTCGACATGGAGAAATAGATTAGGGTGTCATCAGCATATTGATAACACCCTGCACCAATCTCCTGATGATCTCTCCCAGTGGTTTCATGTAGATCTAAACAACATCGGAGACAATATTATACTTCAATGGTATACTGAATACTTCAATTCATTCCTTTTATTTCGGGGGTGGGGAGGAGGGAGAAACTGGCACATTTGTATTGTACTGGTGGTAACAGCATTCTGAACACAGGTGAATGGAACCTCAGCATGACCAAAGTTAGCACATGACAACATCCAAGAGTTGGTTAGGTCTAACTTAAACTTGTATGGTTTATATACCTCAGAACACCTGATCAATGTTATGCACGCTTTGCTAAAAATTAATAAAGTATTTTAAAACCGTCTTGTATTGGAAGACAGAATTTTGGTGGTGCTTTAATATTACACATTGTACCTCTTATTGAGATGGTTTTGTGGTAACTGGTCTTGTGGTAGCAAGCATGAATTGTTCCCTTTGCTAAGCAAGGACTACCCTGGTTTGCATTTGAATGGGGGAGTACACTGAGAGTAGAAGGCTAGTTAGGAGGCTGAGCTCTGTTCTTTTAACAGCAGAAGTTCCCTGGCCTGCCTGGGCTGGCAAGTTTGCAGAGCTGGCCCTCCCTCACTCTGATGTTGCAGGTGGCCGCTGAAGCCGGATGCCAAAGGGGGCATGCCTTTGGTGGCGGCCTTCGGGAGTGGGCCTGAGGGCTGGGGCCAACTTATTGTTTTGGATCATTGGAAAGAAGAATCCTGCCTACTTCATTGTTGCTTAATTTTTAGTTAGGCTTGATACAGGTATGTGTCTTGGGTTGAACAGAGATGGGGAGGTGGGGGATGACCACGAGGCAGCTATACCAGTGGTGGTGGGTAATCAATGAAGATATGGCTTTGGTAGGCCAGTGGGTCATTAAAGGGGAAGGGAATTTAGAAATGTAATGGCTATTGCCCCTTCTGACAGACCCACCACCTCTTTGACCTTGGAGAGCAATGCCAACCACCCACAGAACCTCACTTTATTACCCTGTAATGCCAGGTTGGTTCACGATAAATCTGAAGTAACGGATGACTTAATCATGGATGAAGGAGCTGATTTGGTATGTATCACAGAGACCTGGTCAGGAGAGGCTAGTGGTCTAGTCTGGTCCCAGATTCTCTCAGAGGGTTACTCCATGGTGGACCAGATGAGAGGATGTGGAAGGGGAGGTGGAATAGCGGTGGTCTATAAGAATACCATTGCCCTTACCAGGATCCCTGTCAGAGATTTGGCCTATATTGAATGCGTGTACCTAAGTCTAGGGACCAGGGTCAAATTGGGACTTCTGTTGGTATACCGATCACCCTGATCATCCGAGTTGAGTCACTAATTGAACTGATGGACCTGGCTGCTGAGTTGTCATTGGAGTGGCCCAGGTTGTTGTTGGTGGGGGTCTTCAATGTTCATTTTGGGGCTGGGTTGTCTGGAGCAGCTCAAGAGTTCATAGCAGCCATGATTATTGTGAGACTATCCCAACTGGTCTCTAGACCGACACATGATGGTCACACGCTTGATTTGGTCTTTTGCTCTGATCAGGGTGGTGTTCCATGGGTGGGGACCCCTGATCTCCCATTGGCATGGATGGATCACCATCTGGTTAAGGTAAAACTTACAGCCTCGACCCACCTCTGCAGGGGTGAAGGACCTATTAGGTTATCTGCCTGAGGAGGTTATTGGATCCAATAGGATTCCAAGAAGCCTTGGAAGGGTTTAGGGTTGGCTCTGCTAGTGATTCTGTTGATGCTCTGGTGCAAAATGCTCTGGTGCAAACATGGAATAATGAACTCCATGATAATGAGCAGTAATAATGAGCAGAAGACACAATCACTCCTAAGCATCCTCTCCGACCTGCTCTAAAGGCAGCCATGTGGTATATGCAGATGAGTTATGGGAACTGAAGCGGTGAGGTAGACGACTAGAGCGCAAGTGGAGGAAGATTCGGCACGAGTCTGATCGGGTACAACTCAGAGCACATTTGAAGATCTATGCCCTGGCAGTGCAGACGGCAAAGAAGCAGTTCTTTTCTGTTCTCATTGCTTCTGCAAACTCATGTCCAGCTGAGTTGTCTAGGGTTGTGAGGGGGCTAGTATATACCCCCTCCCACTTGCCTTAATGAGGCTATTATTAGACCACTTTTGAAGAAACCTGCATCGGATCCCTTGGAGTTAGCTAATTACAGACTTGTTTCTAATCTTCCATGGTTGGGCAAGGTGATTGAGCAGGTGATGGCTTCTCGGCTCCAGGATGAGAAGTTTTGGATGATGCAGATTATCTAGACCCATTTCAAACTGGCTTTTGTGTGGTCTATAGGGTTGAGACTGCCTTGGTTGGCCTGATGGATGATCTCCAACTGGTTATCGACAGAGGGAGTGTAACTCTGCTGATCCTCTTGGGTCTCTATGAGGCTTTTGATACCATCGACCATGTATCCTTCTGGACTGCCTGAGAAGTGTGGGATTGGGTGGCACTGTTGTATGGTGGTTCCACTTCTACCTCTCTGGTAGATTCCAGATGGTGTCGCTTGGAGACTGTCGCTCTGCAAAGCGAGAACTGAAGTATGGAGTTCCACAAGGCTCCATACTGTCTCCAATGCTCTTTAATATCTACATGAAACCACTGGGAGAGATCATCAGAAGGTTTGGTGTGGGGTGTTATCAATATGTTGACGACACCCAGATTTACTTCTCCATGTCGCCTTCATCAGGAAATGGCATATCTTCCCATAATGCCTGCCTGGAGGCGGTAATGGGCTGGATGAGGGATAACAAACTGAAGTTGAATCCAAATAAGATGGAAGAACCTACTGTGAGGGGTCAGGGCCTTGGAGATGGTTTAGATCTGACTGTTCTAGATTAGGTATGTAGCTTGCTCCGGGACCCAAAGCTCTCCCTGGTTTCTCAGGTTGAGGCAGCGGCCAGGAGTGCTTTTTATCAGCTTTGGCTGATATATCAGCTATGTTCATTTCTAGAGGTGAATGATCTTAAAACTGTGGTACATATGCTGGTTACCTCCAGACCTGACTACTGTAATGCACTCTACATGGGGCTGCCTTTGTACGTAGTCTGGAAACTACAATTGGTACAGAATGCGGCAGCCAGATTGGTCTCTGGGACAACACGAAGGGACCATATAACTCTGGTTTTGGAAGAACTGCACTGGCTGCCATTTTGTTTCTGGGTGAAATACGAAGTGCTGGTTCTTACCTATGAAGCCCTTAACGGCTTGGGACCAGGCTATTTAAGAGAGCACCTCCTTTGTCATGAACTCTTCCGCCTTTTACGATCTTCTAGGGAGGCTCGGTTACAGTTACCACCAGCTCATCTGGTGGCGACTCAGGACCGGGCTTTCTCTGTGGCTGCCCCAGGGCTTTGGAATATGCTCCCTGATGAAATAAGAGCATCTTCTCTGTTTATTTGTTTTCAGGAAGACCCTCAAGACTCTCCTGTTCTCGCAAGCTTTTAATTAGAATTTCAATAATTTGTTTTATATTGTTTTTTATTGTGTTTTATGTATGTTAACCTGTGATTTTAATGCTGGGATTTGTTCACCACCTAGAGATTTACATATCAGGCGGTACAAAAATATGATAAATAAATAATACATGTGTGAGCACTGTAAGATATTCCCCTCAGGGGATGGGGCTGCTCTAGGAAGAGCATCTACATGCTTGCAGAGGGTTCCAAGTTCCCTCCCTGGCATCTCCAAGATAGGGCTGGGAGAGACTCCTCCCTGCAAACTTGGAGAAGCTACTGCCAGTCTGTGTAGACAATACTGAGCTAGATGAACCAATGGTCTGACTCAGTATAAGGCAGCTTCCTGTATTTCTATAATGTTCATGTTTAATTTATTCAATATGTTTCAATAAATCACCACTTTCAGAATATAGTAGGATGAACCTGCTCTTTCTATAATGCTCACATGCAATTATGTCATCTCATTTTTTAGCAATATCTTTACCTTTAACATTCTAAAATACCAGATTTTGTCTTTGTACTGAGAAGCCTTGACCTCCTTTCAAATCCCTGGTGCCACACCAAGTGGTTTTGCATTATTGCCCTTCTGAGCTTTCCTGCAACTGCAGCAATTACAGATGTTAACTGAAACTCATTACTTGGGATTCAAAACAGAGAAATAGCTGAGACCTTCCTAGAAGGATGTTCTATTATTGGATGCAGTTTGCTTGTTTCATTCAAGTATGTTAGGCTGCAATCCTCACACACACTTACTAGAAAGCAAGTCCCAGTGAACATAGTCGGACTTCTTTCCGAGTAAACATGCATTTGATTGAACTGCACATCTGTTCTTTAGATAAAGAATCATGGAGAATCTATCAGTATAACTCTCCTAGATTTTAATATACTAAGCACCAAAGCATTCAATTGGTTTGACTTAATATTATTTATCAGAAAGATAATTATATCACTTGAACTCACACTGATATGAAAGGAGAAACTCTAGCTAATAACATTTAAACAGCAGAAAGGAACCCTCCCTTGCATATTTTGACTCATCAAGATTGGTCATTTCATGCCCATACTAGCAAAAAAGGTCAAGCCAACAAAAAAGGGCAGGTCTGATTTAAATACTCTCAGATCCCAAATTTCAAGTACATTTGCATGTGTTCAAGGCAGCATGCTTCATTATTTCTAGAAACAAGGATAGTTCTATCTCTTCCTCTTGGCCATTTATTTTTTCAGAATGGAGAATGCCGAGAGTCTTATTCTCCTCTTCAAGGTTTTTGGGTGGAATGAGATTGTGACAAATGCAGACCTGGATCATCTTGAAGTGAGAGCATCACTTCAACACAATAGACCCTCCCTTCACCAATTCCCTAATCTTATCTGACACAGGAGATAGGGACACTTTGCAACTCACCACCCAGTGGGGAGGAAATTGGAATACTCTTTGAACTACAGGACAGGTGTGATGCCCACAGTCACCTGGTCCCAGCTCACCCCCTCCCTCGTGGCTTTAAACTAGCTAGAAGGACGAAGGCCTGGCCCCTGTTAACCTCTTTCCATCTGCAAATTGATTTTCCATGGGAAAAGCTGTAGAGATTAACCATCTCTCGACCAAGGACCTGCATACTGATAGACTAAGGTAAAACTCAGTGCTAGTCAGTTAATTAATGCTTTTGTGTTTTCTTTTGAATTCCTGTGTACCTTTCTTTACTTACAGTTTCAACCTATCACCCCCAACCCAATTCCTTATTCTGTGTGCAATAATAAATTCCATATAGTTAAAAATGGCTGTAGTCTGATTTAACAGGTTCTGGAGGATTAATTGCAAAACTCTTCCCCACATGCCTCATAAGGTCATTCGCTACTGCTGAGTTGTTTTCAGAATCATATATTGTTGTCTAGAGCTGGGTTGTGTGGATTCCAGCTGTACAGTGCCTGTAAATCCCAAGCCAGACATTTCTAGGTTGTTGGAACTGTGTCTAAGCCAGGTCAGTGGCTTTAGATCAGTCTTCAACTGGTGGCAGCCTACCTTGAAGGAGCAGTGTGCTCTAGATTGCAACCAGAGCAATCTCTCTACTGAGGGTAGATTCCAGGGAAGTCTAGTGTAACCCCTCTTTCATCACGAAGGTATTTACTGACAAGTCCTCTGTCTGCTTCTGATGAGAAACTGCTCACCCTAGCCCCTTTCCCACTAGCTTGGCTTGAAGAGCAGGTCATGTGGCAATACATGACAGAATTGCAAGTGGAAATTTAGGAGCAGAAGAGGATTTAACACCCCTTTCCTGCCCCCTGCTTCTCTTCTGAAATCTTCTCCATTCCCACTTTGCACAATGGTGGCAAAGATAGGATTGGAATTCCCATATTTGCAGCATAAAATCTAGTTACAGCCATTGTCTTCCAAGATGTCGGAGCCAATTTCCATGATGACTTCAGGAGACTTTAGCATGGCATGCCAGTTGTGTGCCCACTACCTCCTAGTTATAACTGTAATAATTACATTTTATAAATGTAATAATTACATTCATTACATTTTATTAAATTATTATAAAATGCAATAAATAATAATAAATAGTTCAAGGTATAGTGTCAAAGGTCAGACACACTGGGCACATCAGAAAGCCGGACCAGTTGACCCCTATATCTCCAGTACCTGTACTTGCCCTCTTGCAATTGACTTGTTCACTGCTGCTCTGTGAGACTTGCTTGGCTGCTTTCTTCTGCTCGCTGTATGTGCCAGTGGATGTCCTTCCAAAGCACTCAAGGGTCTCTGGCAGAAAACCCACTGGCTGATGGGGAAGGTGGGAGGAGAGACCAGTGATGGACTCAGCAGCAGGGACAGCTCCTCTACTGTTTATGTTCCCCACTGTGCAGTGGCTCCTCATTCTTACCCGCTCCAAGGGTGCAAGGGGGAGGAGTTGCTGTCTGCCACCAATAAGTCCCCTTCCCCATTCATTAGTAAGCTTTTTTTTTGGGGGGGGGGGTAAACCGGGAACCAGCATTAAGTTAAAGCCAGAACACAATGAAATGAGTCCTCATAGCGAAAGAGTAGTGGTCATGTTCCAAGGGTGGGTGGACAGGGAGCTCACACTTGCTATCCCACGGCACACTCACCACCTGAGACTCACCTTGCCTCATGGGGGACCTGCCCCTGCATTTTGACCTTTACTTACAATCACAGACATTTAACATTTTGTGGTCCTTTGAGCCCACCATTTTCAACTGTTGTGGTCTACACTTGTATATTCATGCACACGTCTGCCTCCCAACTGAGGGTAACACTTCATACATCCAACAAAGTGGGTTCTCTCTGGTCTACAAAATTCATGCCACAATACATCCTTTGGTCTTTAAGGTGCCAGAAGATTATTTTTGTGTGTTTAAAAACAACATTTCAAAAAGGCCAAACCTCAAAAGTGCTGTAAATAATTTATTTGGGGACTGGGGCGGGGGGGAATCAGTTAAGAAATGTTCAATATATTTTGAGTAAGGCACTCAGGCAGTAAGAATGTTCTGTAGAGATAGCATATTTTTCATAAGATAAGTTCAAAATTGGATAAGATCAAAATTGCCCTTGATATAACAAAAAATCACTTTGCAATTGAAAAATGTCCGTTGCCTAAAGTTGCAGGTAATTTCCAGAAAAGTATAGGGCAAAAATCAGGAACTTTGCAAGGGTAAACGAAGAAACAACTTCAAATATTAAGTTCAATCAGGGCTATAAGAACCATCAGTGACAGTTGAGAAGTGTTCTCTGGAATATTACAGAATCCCTGGGCACTTACAAAATTTCAGAATCAGGTCTTGAAAGAGCAGTGCACATAGATAGTATTCACATGTTTAAAAAGAATGTGCAGGAGGCCCTTTTTATTCATGGGGGTTCCATTCCCACCTATTTAAGTGGATAATGAAACCGCAGATTAAGAGACCTTAACCCTATGGGGATTAGGGGGTTAGGTTCCTAAACACTGTGCTGAAAGTCACAAGAAAAAGTAAGTGAGAACAGAAATAAGTTTGGGGAGCGTAGCTTGCTCTCCAGCTACGCTCCCCAAACTTCCAAATCCTCAGATTTTTGTTCTTTTTTGAGGGTTTTTTTAAGGAGGGCAGAAAAGAGCCACAAAATGGTTCAGCACTACAAAATGGCAGCAGGAAATGACATCAGAAGTCATTTCCAGCCACTCAAGAACTGCAAATAGGCAAAAATAACCCAATTTTTGCTCCATGAATAAAGAAACTGGGTCCCTATGACTCAACTGCAGATACGCAAAACAGCAGGTGCCGGGACCACAGATAATGAGGGCCACCTGTAATACTATTGATTGTTATCAGCCAGTAGGTACTTCTACAAGAAAATTATATAGTCAGAGAGATTTCTTAAATGCCTTCTCAAGGATTGTACGGCTGCAATCAATCAGCATTCTCTCTCTCTTCCAATTAAGTGAGACACAGGCTACAATTACGTAGTGATGAACTCCAAAGTTACTTTGTCTTCAGAGGTTGCTCTTTTCTCTCTGACTTCAGTTCTCAAAAAAGTTTCTTATTGATAGAGCATCATTCATCTGCATGTGATTTACAAAGAAATGTATTTATTTAATTTATTATTCACATTTATATAGTGCCACCCCCTTGTAACACCTTCATCCTGAGGCCCCAGGGTGGTGATCAACAATTCAAAATAACAAAACTAATAAGACTAATAAAACAATGATAATATTCCATTAAAAACACACTCAAATCAATAAACACAGCTATAAGCAACTAAAAGGAAATCAGAGGTGATCTACTCATTGGCCAAAGGTCTCAATAAAAAGGGCTGTCTTCAGTGACCTCCAAAAGACTGGGAGTAAGGAAGCCAAGCGGATCTCATCCGAGAGTGAGTTCCACAGTCTGGGGACAATGATCAAAGCAACCCTGTTCTACATGTTTTATAAACAAGCTTCAGCAACTGTTGGCATGCAGAGCAGTGTCCAGCAAGAGGACCTTAAGGTGCCTAGGGCCCAAGTAGATTGGGGCTTCAAAGATAATAAGAAGCACCATGAATTGTACAACCAGTTGGAAGTCCACTGTGGCAAGAGCAGGAGCAACTGCAGGGGGTGAGCAAGCTTTTGTAATCAACAACATCTAGCCTTTCCCCCCTTTAAACTAACTAACAGGAGGAGGGAAGACTTTGAAGGGCTGGTTTCTCTTTAAGGGATAAGTCCTAGTCTGTGTGTGTGTTATTTGCCAGGGCTAGCATTTGTCAGGGCTAGCACATTCCTCTGTTTCAGTTTTGTCCCTGCCTGGAGGGGGTGGAGTCAGCTAGGGTTGGGGGAGACCCCACATTCCTTTGACCCACATCCTGTGTCTCAGTTGGAAGCCTACTCTCTACATAAGAGGTGTAGGCTGGAGAGCATAGTGAACAGAGTGGCAGCAGATGGCCAACCGGAGAAAGAATACGGAAAGCAGGCGGTGGGGAGAGTAAGCAGTGGCCGGGAGGGGAGTGTCCCGGGTGCCCAGAAAGCCCAGCTGCCACTCAAACAAAACTGGCCGAGCAGGCGGTGGAGAGGGTGGCAAAGGCTCCCTCCTAGCCTTCTCTATAACTTTATCGAAGATAGGTTTCTGCTCCAGTAGCAGCTTTTCATGCAGTCTGGAGCACTTTGTTTCATAGCAATCTGATCGCTGATCATTTCACCAGAAAAGTTGGCAAATTCACAGGTTACACTTAAGGCATGCAATGCTGTGACATATTATACATGTGGTTGATATGCTCCTGCTAGCGATTCTACAAAGCCTCTGGGAAGAAATGGCGTGGGGGGTTAGAGAGGGAAAAGACAGAGTTGGTCATACTCTCAGGCAGTAAGAATGTTTTCAACATGACCAATACAGTTTCATCTCTGAAGCTACAGAACACCTGGATGAGGATGACAATACCCCCATCCCCAGGAATTCCATATATGCTGCTGAGAGGAAGGATGGACTAATAATAATGTCTTTGAATTCTTTGCTTTTCCTGTTCTCTGCCCTTTATAACTTTGCCCCGACAGAAGAGGGTCATATCTGTCATCTGATCCATGAGAGTCAAGTGGCAAAAAGATCTATTGGAACTTCTTGGAGAGCGGAAAATATATGATTGTGGTTGTAAATTTTCCCCAACAACGCGCCCCCCCCCAAACCATAATAGTGGCATGCAGCTGCAATTTTGAGCAAAGGACTGGCTCAGAGGAGCAGGGTGAAGATGAGGAAAATCTGCCTAATTTCTGATCTTCTACTGTCTTCCCACTCAAAGATGACTCCCCCAGCTGCTTTTCTGTACAAAGGGAAAAAACAAACCAGTACCCATCTAGTTTCTCCTGCAGATGGGAAAGCAGCTGGGGATGAGATGTTGAATGGCAAAACAGCTGGAGGGCAAAGAATTGTAAAGGCTCTCTGTGCCCTGGCCCACAGTCCTTAACTTAAGATTGAAGTCTCCTGGTGGCTGACCTGGGGTTTTTAAGATTCAGGAAAAACACAAGTGCAAGTCATCTCACAACTTACCTAAGCCTGAGAGTAGACAATACTAGGAGATATACACAAATAGTGTTGGTAAAACAGCTTCTTGTATCTCTATGCATCTATAAACAAACTACAGGGTTGCATATCTCAGTGGCAATAAACCAGATCACCAGGTAATTTGTGCCTTTAGAGAGCTATAGTTTAATGATGCATAGACATAAGAGCAATTTTGGCCTTTAGATCCACTTCCCACCCGCCGTGAGACATTTCTTGTCTAGACAGAGCAACAGGTGAAGAAAAGCAGCTTGATGTATGTTGGGGAGGGTCAATATTTTGAAATCAGCCCTGACTCTAATCATCTTGATTGCTGCAGGTTCTCTTGATGTCTCCATGGCTCAATTTTCTCCCATGCTGAAGTGCTCAAACTAATTATGTTGAAATGCCCCAAACAATTCTTCCATGCCTTGACAACAAACATGTAGATGACAGTCTTTTCATCATTTCCTTCTTGCCGGCAGTAAGACTGCTGGAGTAATGGCCAGCTATTTTTATTTGCTTTTTACAGACACTGCAGAACCATTTTTATTATCTTTATAAAAGAAAAAGGAAGGGAATGGGCAAAGGGTATCTGTATTGTTGGAAGGAAGGATGCTTGCCCTGTAATAATCAGGGGAAGTAGGGCTAAAGGAACAATTTATAAAGAGTCACTTGAATGGTTAGTTTCACTATGTTTAGGGAGGGGGAAAAAATCCTTGTCCCATCTGAAGAGCTCAAAGAATCAGGAAAGATAGTTATGTGGGTGAAACTAGACATTAGGGCCATAGCTCAGAGGTAGAGCACATGGTCTACATACCAGAAGAAGCACATTTGCTATCTGGCACCTCCAGACAAAGGATCTCATGTAGCAGGTGATGTGGAAGATCTTTGCCTGAAACCATAGAGCAGGGGCTCCCAACATTTTTTTAAACAAGTATACCCCTTCTGTCTCAAATCTTTAGATCAGGAACTAAAAATTTTGTGTGTGTCTTATATCTGCTTATGCATACACACACGTGCACACACACTTAAATGTGACAGTTATGAGTACATACAAAAAATAGCTTTGCGATATCTAGTTGTCTCCCCACCACCACAGCCCCTTACATATAGTGCAGGGGTGCACAACTCAAATGCCATGGAGCACCCAAAACCAACCGTAACTTGGCATGCGGAGACCAAGGTCAATTTTAAAATTAAAATTAATGATAAGATAATTAAATAAAAAATGAATTTGCCGCAGCGCTATATGCTGGGCTCTCTTAGCCCTTGTCTCTCCCGCCGCTGCCTCTCACCAATGCTGCTCTACATCCAGCCGACTCCTGGGCAGTGGGAAGGAGGAAGCTGACACCCAGGGCTTTCCTTCTCCACACTGCCGAAGAGCTGCTTGGATATGGAGCAGCATGGCAACTCTACAGTGGTGGAAGGGAGGAAAGGCTGAACGGCAGCTTCTTCCTTCCGCCCAGCCTGCTTTAATGGAAGTGGCTTCAACAGGGGGCGTTTGAAGTGCTCCCAGGGGGTACTGCTTAAAAGACAGCCCCATTGCTACACCACTGGGGCTGCTGCAGAATGACTTTAAACTGGCTCTGGATACAACACTCCTTTCCACTGGGGAAAAAAAAGAGCGCTATACTGTAGCCCAGAAGTGCTTTAAGGTCCTTCCCCAGCAACCCTGTTGCTACACAATCAGGGCTACTTTTAAATTTCATAGGGCTGCTACCATCAACAGGAGATGGTGCAGAATATAGCTCAGAAATATCTGGACTTTTCAAAAAGCAACAGAATATGGAGGGTCACTTAGCCAAATTTGAGAAGGCAATGAAGAAGAGAAGAAAATCTGCTTCAGGGAAACTTTGCCTTCCTTCTACAAACACATGTGATGTGGCTGCAGAAAAAGCAGCAGGAAACAGAGGCAGCAGCCATATCATCCTGCCCACCCAAAGCACGACTGAAAACAAAGTGAAGGGTATAATCAGGAGGAGTTTTTAAGCTCTGTGAAGCCTCAGACTCACGAAGCAGTTAACACATCCATATATTTGAGCAGTAGATGGTTCCTCACCTGCCCAAGCTGTTCGCAGGCTGTCTGATACTCTGCTCTTTGGCAGAGATCTTTTACACGTTGGTATTTGGGTAGGAAATTTTCTTCCTGGGCATCCATTTTCTCATTCTCTCTCTTGTGCAGCAGTTTACTGAGAGGGGAAGAAAACACACACTTCTGTTAAGGCTCTAGTTCAGTGTTCCCTCTAACAGGGATTCCCAGATGTTGTTGACTACAACTCCCAGGATCTCCAGCTGCAATGCCTTTTGCTTGGGGATTATGGGAGTTGTAGTCAACAACAGCTGGGAATCCCTGTTAGAGGGAACATTGCTCTAGTTATGTCTGCTTTTCACGTCACAGGTATTCATATTCTCCATGTGCAGTTTCTACCACATTCCATAATATGTTACCATTTGATTTCACTTCCTGGATTCCTCACATAAAATCAGACACCTTATTAAAGAGGTGGAAGAATGGACCCATGACAAAACGTTGCCGTATATTCCAGCTGTGCAAGTGTTACCTGAGCCTATGGCTGAGCAGGGTGAGAAAACAAATGTTAGCAGCAGACAAGAATGCCTGCTCTAACCTGGGTCTTACTTCATGTGCAACTCCCCCAACCCGTTTTCTGGGTGTTCTTGTTGTGGTGGGGGGCACTGCTGCTGAGTATCAGCTTCTTTTCAACCCCCTTCCCTCTCAGGAAGACAAAGCTATGAAATGGCTAGTGAGAAAAAGAGTTTCACACACCTTTCCCCCGCAGAAGGGCTTGTGACTGTCTTGAGAGAGTGTTCTTCAAGCTGATAAATTTTCTACTTTCTGTCCCACTGCTTGCCACAGAGTCCCATTATCTACACCCACCTGCTTGCCTGTTAAGTGATCTGATCTCATGAATGCTCTGTCCCATTACTAATATGGGGGCAGTTGTGGAT
Organism: Hemicordylus capensis; assembly: GCF_027244095.1. Lineage (NCBI taxonomy): Eukaryota > Metazoa > Chordata > Lepidosauria > Squamata > Cordylidae > Hemicordylus > Hemicordylus capensis. Next base: position 32,304,304 of record NC_069660.1, on the reverse strand, counting down.
TTATTTTTTTTACCCTTCGCCCCCCGCCTTCAGATTTTTTGAACCCCTATCTGCAAGTTTGCCCAAATCTGCCAGTATCTCCCACTTGCCCATAGGTGTGCGGGTTATCGCCCATAAGGATTCCAAGTTTCAGCTGTTTCAGAAATAGTATACAGATACATGTTTTGTGAAATTGGTGAACTATTCTGAACTAGGCCACTGTCTTATGCCGCCTCTATTCCTAGTGGAGACTATAATAATAATTTTCAAAATCTGAGAGCTGAATTTATATCTGCACACTCACTCATTTCATCTAGAAAAAATGTTAATGTTGTCTGCTAGTAAAATCCCAGCTACATCACAAGTATCAAGTCCCATTTCCCTGGCTCCATAGCCTCTCCACCCATGTGTTTTTCACCATAATGCATAAAACCCTGTGGGTGTTCTAGCTTCATGCAATCAGCACTGGTTTTAAAAGTGGAACACAGAACATAGGTAAGTACCAGGAGGGAAAGTCACATGTGTAGAGGAAACCTGCAAGAATTATTTTAGACCAATGTGGAACTAAGAAGTGAAATGAAATAGGACCAAGAACATTATTGCAGACACAGCTAGTAACAGTTTGGTTATTTCATGAATTAGACAACGTCAGTGCCAGGGCTGTGCATAGTTTGGACTTAAAATTCTGCACCTAGACAGTTCAAATATGAATGTTGCAGCCTGCACAAAGTAGGCAAACTGTCTTACTTTGCATAATTTTGTACAGGGATACACATACAAACACACACTTGATTTTGCATTCAGTTGTCATTCAAAATTTGCTTCAGTTGTAGTGAGTGACACACAGGGACACCTCAATGGTGTAGTTGGTAATGATTTCATTCACCCCAATTCAAGATGGTGGATGCATGAATGATTGAGGCATATGGGCTAATTTGTGAACCACTTAAACGATTTGAACCAAATTTGTAGGGACAGATTGGAATGGCTCAAGGGTGTAGTTTGTGATTATGTCATCCATCCTGATTCAAGATGGTGGACACGTGAATGGTTGAGGCACAAGTGAGCTAATTTGCAGACTGCCTAACTGCTTTGAACCAAATTTGGTACAGTTGTAGTGAGTGACACATAGGGACACCTCAACAGCGTAGTTTGTGATGATGTCATCCACCCCAATTCAAGACTGCGGACATGTCAACGTTTAAAGCTGATGTGTGCTAACTTGTGAGGATGGTAATAATCAAAATATTGTAGTGAAAGGAAAAGTAGGCAGATTAGTTCTTACCAGAACTTGTTGACTAATAAAAGTATTTTCACAAATATCACTAACATACATCAGTTCATGCTATTTCTGAGAAAACTGCATAATTTCACATGTGCAGCTTGCTATGGCTACATTTGTTTGGCTGCAATGATTCAATGTCTTCTTCCTTGAGGAGGACAGGACTAATGCCATATAACACTTACCCTCTTTCCACCAAGAATGAATCCCTCCAGACCTTCATCTTCTTTTTCACATGGAACCTGGAACATGAAAGTCGAACTAAGCCCCTAAGCCATGATTCAGCAGAAACAAGTTTTGGCTCTTCTCTTAACATGCATGTGACTAGAAAGCACCTGATAGGTAAGCCTCATCAGCTTCAGTTAAAAGTTGATATGGGAACCATCTGTTTTCATTAGGGCAAATTCTACATGGGATACACAATGCAGTTAGAAATGTCATTGTCACAAAAGCTTGGTGCAGGCATAATGATCATCTATGGTTAGAGCCAGCTGTGGTTTTTTGCTTTAACCCTGGTTTAGATCCTTCATATACAGTACACTATGGTTTGTTTGCTCAACCAAGTACTGCCCTTGGATGTGATGTACAGGAAAGTGAGAGCTACTGTCAGTTTGCAAACAGAAAGGCAGGACAAATAGACTTGGCCATGGTTAGCTTGATGCCAATTAATGATTAAAAGAAACCACAGTTTGTAAATAAATTCTTAACCATGCTCTAAAAATGCAGATGTAATGCCTGACCATAGTTAAGGGGGAAAGTCTGCATTGGCTCTAATGCAGTTAAGTTCTTTGTAGAAAGTCAGGGCTGAGAAGTGAACCTAGATCCCTAGAATGTTAGTTATCAGTGTTTTGTGTGAAAAACCAATGTAAACCTTTTTCCTGCCCTAAGCAAGATGGACTCATTGCAATCCTTCTGTGCATCCTAGCTCTTCTTAAGTCCTTGACATGCCCACCAATCCAGTAAGATGTACAGGAAACAGCCAGCAGAAGGAAAATTGGTTAGCATGCCCTGACTTCAGAGAAGATAGCTGAAGTTCAGAAATGACAAAAGGGGAAAAAAAAACCCTGAAACTGGCCAGTCTTTCTCATAAAATGATAATCAAATTTAATTGCAGTAGCAAAGATTATTTAACAACAAGTATTCCCAAAGCTTAAAATCCAGTAGACCCAAAAGAAGTGCTGCCAAGCATTCTACATGCCCAAACCAGTTCCCCTACCCTCCCTGTTGCTCCAGCCTGTTGCCTCAGGGTGATGGGACACTGAAAGGTGTACAAAAGAGGGGAAATTGCTCTTCTTACTCAGATATGCCAGTCCCCCTCCCATCTCCAATTATTTGCATGAAACCCAGAATTAGGTTTATAATAAAGAATACAAGAGAGAAATCCATGAAAACAGTTTTCTTCCCCAAACTACATACGCAAAGTGAAATATTGCATAATTGGGTATTAAAAACATACTCTCATTAATTATCAGAATATTTAAACAATACCAAAGAAATACTATTCCAAATGGATTGAATGATAAACATTCCAGCAAGACATTCAGTTTACTTCCTTTTGCTTAAAGCATTTTGTGAAATGCAGGAAATGTGGGGTTATGTACAATGCATTTTCATCCTTACCTATTGACTGGTCTTTCGGAATCTAACAATTTTAGAATGGACTTCCCATCCATATCAGCTGGAATATCCAGGCCTGCAATATCTAGAATTGTAGGAGCAAGATCGATGTTCAATACAATGTGAGGATTCCTGAAAAGAAATATATACATATAACCTTTATAAAATTTTGGGAACATTAGCCCCAAAGCAGTCAGAGAATCTGAAAAGCACCCAGGGCAAGGCACGATTATTTTTGAAGCTGAATATGCAAAACAATTTACAAAGTAAAGTTAACCACCAAGATCAAGAGTGTAAGGAAATTTCTGGATATGGAAAAAACAAACATGTGACAAAAGCCTTCTCTGCTGCTCTCTTAATCTTTGGGAATGGTGTTTGTCTTGTCAACAATAATCATAATTTTTAAAGGTAAAAGTAAAGTTGTGCCATCGAGTCGGTGTCGACTCCTGGCGACTACGTGGTTCTCTTTGGTAGAATACAGGAGGAGTTTACCATTGCCTCCTCCCGCACAGTGTGAGATGATGCCTTCCCGGCACCTTCCTATATTGCTGCTGCCCGATATATATAGGTGTTTCCCATAGTCTGGGAAACATACCAGAGGGAATTTGAACCAGCAACCTCTTGCTCACTAGGCAAGTCATTTCCTCGTTGTGCCATTAGGGGGCTTCCAACTTTTACTGCCCAGGAAATCTTGCAGCAATCACATGCTCCAGCTGCCTCAGAACACAGGGCTGAAATTAATGTTGGTGCTCAGAACAATGAAGCTGTGTGAGTAAAGAAAAAATGGGTCATCCCACTTTCCAACATAAATAGATCTGGAAGACAGTACAAAATGATAGCAGGGCGACAAAAACAGATACCAGGCAGGTAAAAGAAAAACAAAGAAACTAATAAGGAAAGGTGTAGCAGGTGATTTAGGTATCATTTTACAAAGATGTTCACTTCCCAATATCTAGGAAATGGGAACATTATTGTATTATATAATTTTGAAATGGCCTGTCTGTCTGAAATGGCCAAGGAAGATATGAGATGAGAGGTTCTATTTTACTTTCTCCAAAAGCAGCTACAAGAGTTGTGTGGGGTGGGGGGTGGGGGCGGGGGATTCAGACCAGGGCTGCAGCATGGGGGAAGGAGGTCTAATGCTCAATTTCTTAGCTGCTCTTAGCTCATTTTCTTAGCCACTATACTTCACCAGCTCTAACTAAGAGATTTAGTGAAACAATACAAATAAAAGAGAAAGTTCAGAAACTAAGCCCTTGACAGGGGGGTCTTTGACAAGTATATTTGCCATAATTTACAGGGAGAAAATGAAATTCAAAGATAGTGCCTTATGGATAGTTTTCTGCTTTGCACACATTTCCAGTTTAGAAGCACAGAAAAGCTGTAGCATCCTAATTTGCAACAATGAATGAGACCATTTGAAAATTACTGGATTTGAAGACAAACAAACAATGAGATGAACTGAGGAGGATACATTTGTTCATTTGCTTGACAAGTGCAGCTTAATTTTAATTACTAATTAATGTGGTATAGCATATCTGGATAAAAGTAATGAACCTATGCTAATGAGGTCTCACTACAGCAATTGCTATTAAATAAGGGCTTATAAGTGGGGCCAGTCAGCAATTAGTTTATGTGACAAATAGAAGGTGCAGCTGGCATTAGTAAAGCAGATATTGTAGTGGGCGTTTCCCCTCTTCCCTCTATCATGGAAATAGGGACTCCACATTCACATCAATTTCATATCGAGTACATCACCTCATTGAGTGCATGCAAGTGTGATGTAGCCAGTTTATCTGAACTCTAACATATTGGATCTTCATAACAGAAATGGGTTTCAGCGCTTGAAAGATGCTGAAACAAAAGGCTCCCATACACCACTTGCTTGCTATCTATCTACCTACCTACCTATCTAATTCTCCTAAACCTACCCTTCACTAATCCCATGTGTGGCAGCTCTCACGAGAATTCGTAAGTGAGCTGCCAATTAGCGGCCAGGCCGGCAGGCCAAGGAAAAGCGGCCACTGAGGGAGAACTAGGGGCGTAGATGCTCTGCACCTGGTCAGCTTGTTTAAAATATTACCTCACCAGTGATTCAAAAAGGACGTTCTGAAAAAACTGACTAGGCTAAGGGTGTGTCCAGATGCCAGCTTCCAGTGGTTTTCCTTGAGGGTTTATAGAGTAAGCCTAGACATGTAACCTGCACAGCTCACAGGTCCTGCAATTACTGTCCTTGCAATGTGGACAGGGAAACATGGAGTGTGCAAGCTGCTGGGGGCTAGCAGAGAACTGGTAGCAAGCATGAATTGTCCCCGTTGCTAAGCAGGGCCCACCCTGGTTTGCATTTGAATGGGAGACTACATCCGTGGACACTGTAAGACATTTCCTTTAGGGGATGGAGCTGCTCTGGGAAGAGCACTTGCATGCTTGCATGTAGAAGGCCCCAGGTTCCCTCCCTGGCATCTCCAAGATAGGGCTGAGAGAGACTCCTGCCTGCAACCTTGGAGAAGCTACTACCAACAGTATTGAGCTAGATAGACCAATGGTCTGACTCAGTACAAGGCGGCTTCCTATGTGACTGGGTGTACATGTGGTTTATTCAGATTCACTGTGGCTGGGGATGATGGGAGTTGTAGTTCAGCAACAGCTGGAGAGCCAGGGTTGCCTATCCCTGCTTTAGCATATTCTAAGTCAGTGGTTTTCATGGGTTCCTTCATGAGAAGATGATAATGACATTCCTAAAAGACAGCCTGTCTACCACTACACACCTTCCCCCTTCCACATGCAGACAACAGAAAGTATATAACGGATTGCTTGAGACCCATTAATCCTGTTGTCTCAATAAGGTGTGGACCCATTAAGCAACCATGTCAAGCTTCCCAAACCTCTCCCTGCAACTCACCGAATCTCTTCAGCTTCCACTTCCTTTGCTCCCCCTCTCAGTGTCTGTTGCTGTCTCAGCCCCCAGTATAGTCCCTTATGTCACTGCTCTGATCAAGCATCTTAACAATGCATGGCAGTCAGGACTGGGGTCCCAGTGACCCACCTGGAACTTCTGGCATACAGGAGAGTTGGCATCTCTGTCACTATTTCTCCTGGGGGGCTCCGGGGGGGAGGCAAGGGGCCGGGCCCTTGGAAAGGCAACTGGCCTCCACCTGGCCATTTCTGCTCCAGCTATCTAAGATGTGGAACACAGCTTGCCCACCAAGAAATGCACCTTGACCTCTTCTGTGCCCCCCTTCCATTCCCCCCACCGGTTTTGCCACTGGTCAGGGGTCCATCCAGCCCAAAGCCCAGCAAAGGTCCACTCAACGCTAGCTCCTCTCCAACCTTCCTCCGCTTCTTCCTCTTGGGGAGAAATAGAGAAACCCAAGAGAGGCTCACCCGCTGCTGCCGTTGAGCAGGGCTGGCCTGGGTTGCGGCAGCCACCTTTGGAGGAGCAGCGCTGTCCCCCCCCCTGCACCAGCCAGGCCCTCTTTTCGGCATTGGCAGCAGTGGGGTGGGGGGTGGGCTGAGCTTGGAGGGCACAGTAGGGGCCAAGTGCATTTCTGGGTGGGTGAGCTGTGTCCCACACGTTAGATTTCTGAAACAGAACTGGAGGTGCAGTGGTGAGGGGCAAGCCACTTTTCAGGGGGAGCACTTAGGAACATAGGAAGCTGTCATATACTGAGTCAGACCATTGGTCTATCTAGCTCAGTATTGTCTTCACAGACTGGCAGCGGCTTCTCCAAGGTTGCAGGTAGGAATCTCTCTCAGCCCTATCTTGATATCCTATCAAGCACTTCACAGTACTTGTTGCAACCCGATCACCCTATCGCTTTCTTTACGGAGAAAAAAGTCCCTTTCCATTTATGGGAAACAAGGTGGCGCTTATACCATCAAGTACTACCACTTAAGGTGGCTAAGCCATGGCTCCCAGAGGACCAGCAAGAGTGCCCTAAAATCACCTGCAAACAGAAAGCTAGTGAGCTAGGCAAAACATTCAGGGAAACCCACTCACATTTCTTAAAAGAGTGTGTGGTAGCCAAAAGAGTGTGGCAGGGAGTAAGCAAGCTGTTAGAGTGGCCTGATTTGGAAAAACAGACTTGGGAAGAACTAACATCGGGTTTGAGCGATAGAACCTCCTTTCGAGGTCCCAGAAAGAAACCTTCAAGGAAACGGGACGGAACAGGTGCCCTCATACTAGGGAATTGGAACGTTCCCCTTCTCGTAATCAGGTTAGTAAACCTGTATGTCATTTATGCAATGCTCCTGCATAGGAATAGGGAGGGAAGACGCGACCAAGAGGTTCACGCAGATGAGACAGTAAATCTCTTCTGGAAAAGTTTGTATGGTTATGTGCAAAAAGACAAGAGTATCTCTTCTAAACAGCAATGGGACAAATTGTGGAAATGGACGTTGGACGTAACCCCCCCCCCCCCCGATTACCTGATGTGCCTTGAAATCCCCCACCCCCGAGTTACAGTACTACCTGCATATACTTCATAACCTTGTGGGTTTCCAAATCCTTGTGTGTAAATCTTTGTAGATATATCATGTACAAACAACCACTTTGTATATAATTGTGCTTTGGCAACGTACTGTATGCTTTGGTAGTTCGTTGGTTCAATAAAAAAATCTTGTCCTATAAAAATAAATAAATCTTGTCCTATCTTGGAGAAGCCAGGGAGGGAACTTGGAACCTTCTGCTCTTCCCAGAGCGGCTCCATCCCCTGAGGTGAATATCTTACAGTGCTCACACTTCTAGTCTCCCTTTCATATGCAACCAGGGCAGACTCTGCTTAGCTAAGGGGACAAGTCATGCTTGCTACCACAAGACCAGCTCTCATCTCTACTTGCCCACCCATGATCGCCCTCTGGAGTCACCCCTGAGAGTAGGTGGTGGCAGGCCCATAGCCAGCTGGTGGCATGGTGTGTACCTGCCACACCAAAAAATCCTCTTTCCTCCACAGCCTCACTGACTGTTTTCACTGAACATTTTATAACCTGCCTCCCCTGACTTCTGCAATCTACCCCCCCCCACACACACACACAATTTTGAGGCTGGCTACAGGCCTGGGTGGTGGCTTTCTGGGGCAGCAGGTCAGCATGAGCTGACAGTGACCTACACAAGCACTGTGAACACTGTAAAATACCTAGGGAGCAGCATCATTGTGATTGCCCTATGTCCCTCAAAAATATAGATTCTCATTATCCGCAGGGAGTCTGCTGATAAATGTCGTAGGCAGAGCCAATTTGTGACACTCTCTCTCTCTCTCTCTCCTAGGTTGGGTAAGGGGAAGCCATCCCCGCATGAGCGAAAACCATGCCCTTGATTTCCTTGTGCCATTTCAAATAATTCAGGGGAGTGCTGCATAGGACGCTAGCTATGCCAGAAGGAGCATAAGGGCCAGAATTCATGCACAGCTTTTGAAATGGCAGGGATCCCTGGAATTGTATTGTGTCTCCAGGAGTTTCCTATTTTGTTCATATAGTGATGCTGTATGATAGTGCGGGGAACCTACTCATTTTGGGAAGACTAGGCTAGTTGGGAATGTAGTCTTCAAAGCAAACAAACACCCAACAAAACAGCCCTGAAAAACAGTGCTAACAGAATTCTGGCTATCTTCCCTATACTCTGAGAAGATAAGTAGAGAATCATTAGGATTTGCTGTTGCAAATCACTTCTGATAATCTCTGTTCACCATCACATTATCCTACAGGTCACCCCTATTTGGGCATTTTGTATGTTTAGTTACATTAGACATACTATTTTAAGCACAGATGTAAATTTTTGCTTTAAAAGAACTACTACTGCAATACATTTAAATAGAAAATTCAATGAATATTCAATTTAGATATATATTTTAAAGGGATCTTTGCTGTTTTGCTACATTCATAATGCCATTCACATGTTATTTTCTCTTATTAAGAGGAGCAAAAAGTGCTAAGGGTGGAAAAGTGCAAGTTTTAATTATGCTAATTTATGCATTGTGGTACACATTAAAGTCTGTGTACTGTGGCACTATGTCCAAAATAATTGCTTCAGTGCAAATATTTGACATTAAAATGGTTACTTAGAAAGTATATTTACATAATTTCTTAGCTGATCAAAGCTACTACTATAATTAACAGTCACACTTTGTATTCTTGCATATGGCTGACAAACCGCTTGCAACTTTAATCTCAAAGGGAAAACCAAGGAGACCCTTTGAGTGTGTATATATGAGACCTACCCCGTGTTTCCCCGAAAATAAGACAGTGTCTTATACTAATTTTAGCCCCAAAAAATGCACTAGGGCAATTAGCGGTACATCAGAAATTACTGCTAGGTCTTACTTTCGGGGTAGGTCTTACTTTCGGGGAAACAGGGTACATGTGTGTGTATAAATAGAACATATAGAAAATACTGCATGCATGTCTCCTAACAGTGATTCCATTGTATTAAATTTTAATTAACTTAATTAAAAATCACTGCCTGAAATCCTGGAAAACTGTGCCAGTCAGTGTAGACAACACTGAGGTAAATGGATCAATGGTTTGACATGGTACATGGCAGCTTAATACATTGGCCGACATGCTAAACAATGCAACATCAGCATTTTTGACTTGCCGGGGCTGCTGCACACATGAAAGGCAGCCCTGGTGGTATTGTATAAGACACTTGTACAAGAGCCTAAAACAGCACATGTACAGTTGAGCTGGAGTGCTCACATACTGTTTTAACTAGCTCTGCAAGTATACTCTTGTGCAACACCGACAGGGCTGCCATTTACGCATGCAGCAACTCCAGCAGGTCAGAAACACTGACATTGCACTGCATAGCATGTTGACCATTGTCACTATTATTCTCATCATGTTTTTGTATGGTGGGAACTGAGGCTACTTCAGGGGTTCCCAAACTTGGGTCTCCAGATGTTGCTGGACTACAACTCCTAACCATCCCCAGCCACAATGGCCTTTGGTTGGGGGTGATGGGGATCGTAGTCCAGCAACATCTAGGGATCCAAGTTTGAGAACCCCTGGGCTACAGGGGGCCAGGTCATTCAAATCCTGTACATCCCAAAATGCTCTCAGAGATCCTATGGAGGACTGGTGCAACATAAATCTAACACATAAATAAATAGCTCCAAGTATGTTATTCCTGCCTATATTAAGAAAGTAAATCAAATACATATTTAACACAACTCTGTCCACCTTAAACTAAGAATTTTAATGGTGACTCATGAAACAATAAAAACTAGCTGACCTGGCGCAGAGCATCTGCGCTCCTAGTCCTCCCTGTCTCTCCCCCACATCCCTTCAGACGTTCTCCCCCACTCCCTTCAGCCCCAATTTGTTCTCCAACGATGGCTGGCCTGGCCGCCACTTCCTCTCCTCCTCAGCAGCCGGCCAGCCTGGTTGCCACTTCCTCTCCCTGCCCGGTGGCTGCCCTGGCCACCGCTTTCTCTTGCTGGCCACTCGCCTTCCTCTCCCCCTCCCCTCACTCGCAAAATTTCGCAAGAGCTGCCACACATGGGATTTGTGATGGGGATGCCTTAGAGAAATAGATAGATAGACAGACAGACAGATATAAACATAATTCTCTCAGAATTACATACCAGCAAAAAAGCAGCAAAGCAGAGGATAACTTTAGCAGATTATAAATCTAATTCCTCAATAAACAAGAGCATTAAATTAACACATAGAAAGGCCTCAGCAAAAAAAAAAAAAGGTTTTTCATTTAGCATAAAGTGAGACTCTTTGGGAAGAGCCAGTGCGGTGTAGGGGTTAGAGCACTGGACTAGGAGTGGGGAAATCTGAGTTCAAATTCCTGTTCAGCCATGAAGCTCATTGGGTGACTCTAGGCAGTCACTTATCTCTCAGCCTAAGCTACCTCACAAGGTTGTTGTGGGGCTAAACATAACCATGTACTTGGCTCCTTGGAAGATGAGCAAGATATAAGTGTAATAAACAAAACAAATAAAAGAAGCACCCCAAATATGGGGTGCCATAACTATAACCCCCCCTTTCCCCAGTTTCTACCCCTACAATTTCTGGCGGTGGGGGCACTGCCAAGTAACTTGACAGTTTAGGGTGGTGGTGATGGAGGTAAACAGATAGTGACCAGATCAAGCATCAGTAGACTAGCCTAGGGGATTAGTGAATTGTGGGGGGTAAGACACACACTCCCAAAAGACAGCTCAGGGCAGGAAAGCCTTGAAGAATAGTCCTGCTTCTATTAAGTGAACACTCCCAAGGAGGTTGGCTTACCAAGCAGTGGCTGGAATACAAGCAAAACTGTGAATGAGAGAAGATCCAACAAAGCATCTTACAAAGGACCAAGCAAAAGGTTGCCTTACCCACTTCAGCGCCCCAAATAAAAGTTACTACAAACCCCATAAACTTACAAAGATCCAGCCTCCACATTTGGGCCACGTATGTAGAAAGGGACTCTGATATCAAATTCATATGGCATGGATTTTCCTTTCACCAGTCCAAACTGCCCAATATGATAGCCGTGATCTGCTGTATATATTACGTATGTATTATCCAGTTCACCTGTTTCAACCAAGGTATTGTAAATCTGAAAGAAGAAAAAAACAAAACAAAAAAAACCCAAAACAAAGCATGTTATTCCATATTACAAAATGGTATTAGGTGGAAATCTTGTATATAGACACAAAAGAATAGCAAAAAATAATGTTCACTTAATGAGAGTGCACCGATATGAACCTGCTGTTCTTACTGGATGTCATGAAAAGCATAAATATCTGAAATCAAGCTAGCAGTTACCAATGGGGATTTCAAAGCTTGGTCCCTTATCCAGGTGCTTGACTAGCTCTTTTGAGAGCCTGACACTAGGGATGTGCACGAACCTGTTCGGAGGCCGTTTTACGGACCTACGAACAGGTTCGAACACTGGGGGAGGGGGTTGAAGTTCGAAGGCGGGTGTGTGTTTGTGTCTCACTTTAAGGGCAGGGGAGGCAACACTTACCCCTCCCTCCCCTTTCCCTCTGCTGGCGCCGGGTATTTTACAGGTCCTAAGGGGTGGCAGCATACTTCCTTGCTGCCCGTTTGCTCTTCGGCTGGAAGTGGCCGGAAGTAGCTGGCGTGTGTGTGCCCACTGGGCGCGCACACGCACTCACGATGTGCGCCAGCTATTTCCAGCCACAGAGCAAACAGGGCGGCAGGGAAGTACGCTGCCACCCCCTAGGACCTGCAAAATACTGGGCGCTGGCAGAGGAAAAGCAGAGGGAGGGATAAATGCACCCTCCCCTGTTCTTAAAGTGAGACACCCCCCACCATCGAGCCACCTGCATCTGGTTCCATGCACATTCCCACCTGACACTTCACATCTTTCATCTTTTGGTGAAAGATGTGCCTTTCTAACTGGCAACTTCTTTTAAAATAAAAGAGAAGGTCGGTGGGAGTGGGTGGTGCTTTCTGCAGAGCAGTGGTGCAGCAAGGTTCGGAGGGAAATGCAAAACATGGCCCCTCGCTTGCCCCCTGCTTCCCTTTTGTTCACTCCCTGCCTGCTGGGCTGTACTTGGCCCAACAGCCAGAGAGAACAGGCCTGCTTCAAAGTGTCTGCCCGGTCTCGCTGGGATTGGGGCCATGCCAGTACAGAGTTGTGGCAAGTGCAACTCGGAAAGCTGGAATGGATCTACAAGGACTATGAGGCACAGGATAGGAAAGTGAAGAAGTTGGGGGCACAAATGGTGTTTCCATCCATCCTTCCCATGGAAGGCCAACGTGCTGGAAGAGAATGCTGGATCTTGCAAGTTAACAGCTGGTCATGAAGATGGTGTCACTGAGTGAGGTTTGAATTCTTGGGCTATGGCTTCTGCTACCTACATAAAGGACTCCTAGGTCTAGATGGGGAGCACCTCATGAGAACTGGGGAAAATGTGTTTGGCAGGAGCCTGGCAAACCTCATCAGAAAGCCTTTAAATCGAACCCAATGGGGGAAGAAGACAAGTAGAAAACCAAGGATAAAACGAAATACAAGGCGCAAGAAAATAGGTATCAAAAGCAGAAGCAAAGTGGAGGAGGGAATGCGCAGAAATTTGCAAGTCACTAAGGCAAAGACGCCAGAAGATGTCGATTCTCACAGTCTCCACTGTCTAATGCACAGAGTGTGGGAAACAAACAGTAGACACTTGAAATCCTAACACAGGGAGGCAAATATTGAGGCTATTCACATGATGGGAGAAAATCGGGCTAGGGGAGGCTAGCCCAATTTTCTCCCATCGTGTGAACCACCGGGCTCAGCTGCGAGCCCGGTGGTTCGTAAGCGGGTCACCCGCTACAGTACCCCTCCTCTTAAACCGGGTTTGCGGAGCGAGCGCTCCACAAAGCCGGTTTTTAAAATCATGAGTAGCTGCGGCACGGCTCCTCACGAGGAGACCCCCAACTGGGAAGCTGAGAAGCCGCCTCCCAGCTCGGGGGTCTCTCCCGCATGCCCTGCAGACTCGCGCAGGGATTGCTGGAGCTTCTGGGGTCCACACGGCCCCCGATCCTCCCAGCCCCCGCCAGCTCCATAATGGAGCTGGCAGTCGTGTGGGCGGTCAATCCGACTGCCCAGGGTTGCTGCCCTGCTTGTGTGTGGGGAAAATGGGCTAAGCCCGCTCTCCTCGCTAACCCCCTAGAGGCTCTCCTCACAGATCGTGAGAAGAGCCTCATTATCTGACTGGTACCACTGAACCTTAATGGGATGGGGCTTATGACTGGAATATAGAAACTTTACTACAAAAAAATTGGAGATACAACTTATAGAAAGCTCTTAAAATAAAACTGAATTTAAAAGCACATTTTAAGTTCTAGAAGACACAGGTTGTAGCATGCTACGCTGTAGACTGGATTCTGTACTTTTGTGGCTACAGATATTTCTAACAGGGGCCTGCCCTGAATACTCACTGATATCATGTACTCTAACCCCACATACTGCAAGGTGTGAAGCAACATGGATGGAACACACCTAAGATACCAGGTTATCACCTGAACACAGCTATTTCCTATTTTATACTATCCCACTGTGGTGTCATGATATTCCTGGAATCATCCTGAATGTTGCTGCCTTCCTGCTTGCTCCTTTCCATTGTCTGTGCTAATTTGGTCATTTATCAGTCTAATATAGATAATGGAAAAGTAGTCTGCTATACAATGGTACAGAAAGCTTTTAAATTTAAGGAACTTAGCCTGACAGATCATAATTATGTAAAGAAGTTGATCCTGCAAGTTTTAAGTTACAGGTTTATGCAGTCTTGAGTCAGACTCACATTACCACTATATGTTGCAGATATAGCTTTCAAGTGAGAGAGGTAACTAAACACTAGAGCTTGAGTTAGCTAGCTACACCTCCCATTTTAAATGAGGTATTTCATTTGTAGGCATACATTTAAAGTCATATTTGCCCAAGAAAGATACATGACAATGTTTTTACAAATGAAGAGAAGTAGAGTCCCCATCAGGACGTTATAGGAGCAGCTCATGGAGCAAATTAATTAAGGTTGATAAATCAGAACTGTTTCTAGTAAGGATGATTTGGATCAAATCCGAGAGGAAAAAAGATATGCACTCTCTGGAAGAAGGTTACTCAGACTGAGGAGGAGAGGAAAAGAATGACAAACCCATTGTTGCAGCCTGCTGGCTTAGCAGAAGGCCCAAGCTATACACATTTGAATTAAGGAGATGATTGCCAGGTAGAAGGACACCAAGCTGCTTCTGAATTCCTTGTAGAACCTGGAGTTGACTCTGCTGGTTAAGGAGAAGCATGTCAATGTTCTCTCTCATCTTTCTCAATTCCTCAAGCAGAAGCCCAGTACAATCCACAGCTTGCTCCTGTGCTCAGCCTTTGTTCTCTACACAAGAACCTGTTTGGGGATTGCATGGCATTTCTTCCACATGTGTTTTCTGATGTTTAACAAAAATTTTGTGTAACACAAACATATTTTTGTACTGCAGACATTTGTAGGGTTTCTCTTTGTACTTTTTCATAAATTTGGTGTACTTTGAGGCACAAGTACTATTCTTGCTGTTATTAGGTTTCTTCTGTATGTGGATTTTATTGTGGATGATAAGGTTTGACCTTTGACAAAATGCTTTTCCACATTTGTTATATGTAAAGGATTTTCCTCTGATGAGGATTTGCTGATGTATAACAAGACTTGATTTCTTACTAAGAATGTCCGCACATGTCTTACACTTATAAGGTCTCCCCCCTGTGTGGATCTTCAGGTGTCTCACAAGGGCAGATTTCTCTTTAAAGCTTTGCCCACATTCAGTACATTTAAAGGACTTCATTGTTGCCAATTTTTTTGACAACTAATGACAATCTTCAGTATTTTGGGCTTTTTTTGCTTGGAAGCTAGTTTTAATGTCTTGTTGCTTCTCTTCTTCAAGTCTCCCAGAAACCTCACTCCATTGAGGAGTCCTGGATTCATTTTTTGGTGTTATCAGGAATTCAAGAGTTTCCAGTTTAGGTTTCAGTTCCTCAGCATCATTCATGACTCTTCCATCTGCTTCCACCTCTCCAAAGGGATTTTTCCAGCCACATTCACACAGGCATGCTCTTTGTGAGCAGGTATTCTTCACAGACATCGACTGGAATATAGTACTTGAAGGATACAACTTGTTCAAAATGAATAGGCCCAAAAGAAAGTGAGGTAAGTTTCACCTGCACAGAAATCCATGAATCTAAGCAAGGAAGACCAGCCGAAAATGGAGGGGAAAAACAGAAGGAGAAATCAAAAAGTGCTGTCATTGTGGGAGTTTACTATAGAATGCCTGAGCATGTGGGTAAGAAAAAATCAAATGCCCAAGTGCAGGATTGGGGAAGGTCTGCCTTGGCAACATTACATGTTAAAAGGACCTAGGTGTCTTAATTGACCATTGGTTGAACATGAGCTAGCAGTGTGGTGCAGCTGCTCAAAAAGCTCATGCAATCTTAAGACTGCATTAATAGAGGCATAGTGTCCTCTATTACAAGTAGTAATCATTCCATTCTATTACGGACTGGTAAGACCCCACTTGGAATACTGTGTCCAATTCTGGGCTCCACATTTTTGAAAAGACATTGATAACCTGGAACTGGTTCAAAGGAGAACAAGAAAGATGGTCAGGAGTCTGGAAACCAAGTCCTATGAAAAATGGTTGAAATACAGATTTCATGCAGTTTCAAGCATTATGACTTTCCATAACTAGCTAACAAGTTAAAAACATAATTTCAAAGAACGTAATCAGTTATGTCAGTAATTGTATTACCCTGGGCTAACCCATCTTGGATAAAACGCATGCTACTTTTCTTAAGAGAGACTATTTGACTTTGGGAAATAAAGAGTACAAATTGAGACATATTATGCTGACCCAGATACCTCCTTGTTTGGCTTTTAAAAAGCAGGTCAAAAAGTAACTATTTTTGGAATGCACTTGTGACAAAGCATAAGGTTAAGTTTGACTAGCTGAATGGATTTTAAAATTAATTGAGCCTACTTATAATTACAACTTCAATTTCAGTTAGCTGACTTGGGGCTAAAAATAAAGCAAGCCATCCATTTAGAGAAGTTGCAGCATTGGTGGCTAACCTCTCCAAGTATATGCAGTAGCACTCCAGAGAGATTCTATCTTCCCAGAGCAAACCACCAATCAGCATAATAGTAATCATCATAATCATTTGCAGGCTGATGCAGGGGCTGTTGCATAATTTTAACCTTGCCTTCTTTGGATGCCTGTGTTATATTTAAGTCACAAACCAAAAGCTAGGAAAAAAGCAGAAATAAATTGTTTCATCTCCATGTAAGACTGGCAGCTTTACAGGCTTGAAAACAAGCCCATCAATTTTCACAGAAGGTGCCAGCTAAGATTAAAGTTACCACAGCACAGAAGCACAGCTAACACTGTGAAGTTCTTTTACTTTGTTCTATTATCACAGACTTGAGCTCAAGCTAACTGCCAATCAGTGGTGTGTTACAGAAGATAACTGAGCAGATGAAACTGCCTTTTACCAAATTGGAAGCGGGTCTTCCTAGACCTGCAACCTGACAGCCAGTCCGGTGTAGTGGTCAGAATGGCAGACTAGGACCTGAGTTCAAATCCCCACTTAGCCATGAAACATGCTGAGTGACCTTGAGCCAGAACCAAGTAAACCACACTGAGCTCCTTGGAGGAAGACAGGATATATATGTTCAAAGATTTAAGGGAAGGCCTTCTTCATTATGAACTCCTCGCTAATTAGGATCATTAAAGGAGGTTTGCCTGAGGATGCTGCTAGTTTGCCTGGTGGCGACTCAAAGATGAACCTTCTCTGTAGTTGCCCTGGGACAGTGGAATGCACTCCCTGTGGAGATTAGAGCTGCTCCATCCCTGATGGCCTTCAGGAAACAACTGAAGACACATTTCTAGCTTTGAGTTGAATTTTACATCTCTTCAACCAGGCTTTGGGTTCCATTTTACTTATTAGTTGTTTTAATCTTAATTTTATACATTTTTAATTTTGTTTTTAAAATTTTACTTTGTAAAGCATCTTGAGACTTCTATAATAGGTGGTATATAAATCATTAAATAAATAATTAAGTAAGGAAATAGATAAGTAAGTAAAGAATTGCAAATGCAATCATTTCAGGATGCATTTACATTGGAAAGGGCAGGAGGAGCAGAGTCCTCCACAGAAACTCTTTGGGTGACAAT
The DNA here is from genome assembly GCF_027244095.1 of Hemicordylus capensis. Taxonomy (NCBI): domain Eukaryota; kingdom Metazoa; phylum Chordata; class Lepidosauria; order Squamata; family Cordylidae; genus Hemicordylus; species Hemicordylus capensis. The sequence continues at coordinate 32,286,780 of NC_069660.1, read as the reverse complement.
ATAAGGCCTGGACGGAAATGTGCTACTGGGGACGTGCTATCGCCCTCCTGATCAAAACAGTGACAGTGACTGGGAGTTGTAGAAGGAAATCAGGGAGGCATCAAGGAGAGGCAGGGCAGTAATAATGGGTGACTTCAATTACCCACACTTAGCCTGGGTAAATTCAGTCAGGTAATGACCAGGAAGTCAAATTTCTAGATATGCTGAATAACTGTGCCCTAGAACAGTTGGTCATGGAACCAACCAGAGAGAAGGTGACCTTGGACTTAATCCTGAGTGGCACACAGGACTTAGGGTGTGTGATGTCAGTATCATGGACCCTTTAGGGAACAATGACCATAAAGGTAAAAGTAAAGTGTGCCGTTGAGTCAGTTTTGACTCCTACCGACCACAGAGTCCTGTGGTTGTCTTTTGTAGAATATAGGAAGGGTTTACCATTGCCTCCTCCTACTCAGTATGAAATGATGCCTTTCAGCATAATAGTGCGATCAAATTCAGCATACATGCAGGGAGAGAATTGCCAACGAAGCCCACTGAGCTGTCAGTGACTGACAAGGGGAGGGATCCTGGGGTCATGGTGGACAGCTTGTTGAAAATGTCAACTCAATGTGTGGCAGCTGTGAAAAAGGCTAATTCCATGATAGGGATCATTAAGGGGAAGAAAATAAAACTGCTAATATTATAATGCCCTCATTATACAAAACTATGGTGCGGCCACACTTTGAATACTGCGTACAATTCTGGTCACCACATCTAAAGGAGGACAATGTAGAACTGGAAAAGGTGCAGAAGAGGGCAACCAAGATGATCTGGGGCCTAGAGCACATTTCTTATGAGGCAAGGCTACATCACCTGGGGCTTTTTAATTTAGAAAAAAGATGACTGCAGGGTGATATGATGGAGGTCTATAAAATCATGCATGGTGTAGAGAAAGTGGAGAGAAATTCTCCCCCCTCTCACATAACACTAGAACCAGGGGTCATCCCATGAAATTGATTGCCAAGGAATTTAGGACCAATAAAAGGAAGTATGTTTTCACACAACGCATAATCAACTTGTAGAATTCTCTGCCACAAGATGTGGTGACAGCCAGAAACTTGGATGGCTTTAAAAGGGGTTTGGATAACATCATGGAGGAGAGGTCTATCAATGGCTACTAGTCTGAGGACTATAGGCCACCTCCAGCCTCAAAGGCAGGATGCCTCTCAATACCAGTTGCAGGGTGTAACAGCAGGAGAGAGGGCATGTCCTCAACTCCTGCTTGTAGGCTTCCAGCAGCATCTGGTGGCCCACTGTGTGAAACAGAATGCTGGACTAGATGAGCCTTGAGCTTGATCCAGCAGGGCTGTTCTTATGTTCTTAGGGACTGACAAATGAAGAAGAGACATAGCATCAAGAACAGACCCTAAAAATAAATGCTCAGTGTGTTTTGGCAACTGAATGCACACGGCACATTTGGCATGAGAAACATGTGCTTTACCACTCAGGTGACATACAAGTCTGCCAAATTTACCATGTATGCTTGCTAATCCATAGTGCCATTGTTTTCCACTCAGAACTCTCCCCACTCTCTAGCAAAAGGAGTGTTTTGGTTCTCTTCACCGTACACAACTACTGTTCTTGAGACACATTTAGACACACATGCACCAAAGCTTTCAAAAGCAAGTCATTGCCTGAAAATTCCTGGCACACCATTTGAGAGAAAGTACTTTGAAGGCTCCATGCCTGCAGCTCCCAGCTCCGTCTCAGCTGATCTCTATCACTTTGGTCAACAAGGTTTGTCATACAAGGTTCTATGTACTGGCTGATATGACAGGCAGCCCCCCATCGATGGAAAGGACCCTCTGGGTCTGCTGAGCAACCAAATGCAGCCCACAATAGTGTAGCAACAGGGCTGCTGTGGAGTGCCTAAAACACACTTCTGGGCAGCAGCGCAGTGCACCTTCCACTGGAAACGACGAAGGTGTGCTGTGCTATTGCCCAGAAGCATTTTTAGGCATTCCACAGCTGCGCTGTCCCTACATGGTTGAAGTTCTGCAGTAGCCTCAATGAGTCTCTCTCCTGAATAGCTTGACTGCCCATCATGTAAGCCACTATTTAAGTTTTATTGAATAATCGCTACTTAACATACCACCATAGTTTTTATTTTCTATTGGACTCATCCAGATAACACACTGCAATTCCCCTGATAATTCCCCTGCTAACTGAGCAAAGAGGCACCTTTTCAAGTGGCAATTTTCTTTATTGAGCAGAGGGAGAGCAACTGGCCATATCCAACCCCAGCACAGCATCCCTCCAGTTGCTGTTGCTGGTGTCATTTTAGATCGTGAACCCTTTGGGGTCAGGGATCCATTCAAAAAAAAAATTCTCTATGTAAACCATTTTGGAAAATTTTGTTGAAAAGCAGTATATAAAAATTTGTAGTAGTAGTAGTAGTGTGCAGTAGTCAGTAAGTGCCATAGCACTGCACACAGAAGACAGACCTATTTTTCTTTAACAATTTGCTTTATATACATTGATTTTACTACAATGGGCTCTAGGGATACTTTACCATTTTGAAGATTGCATGATATTATGTTACTGCTCTGCATGGACTAATGCAATCTCATAGAGTTTGATCTGCCTGTTCTGGATGGAGTCACACTTCCCCAGAAGGAACAGGTACACAATCTAGGAGTGCTTCTGGACACAAACCTCTCCCTGGTGTCCCAGGTTGAGGCAGTTGCCAGGAGTGCCTTTTATCAGCTTCGGCAGATATGCCAGCTGCTTCCATTTCTTGAGATAAATGAGCTCAGAACAGTGGTACATATGCTGGTAACCTCCAGACTGGATTACTGCAATGTGCTCTATGTGGGGCTGCCCTTGTATGTAGTATGGAAACTACAGCTGGTTCAGAATGCGGCAGCTAGGTTGGTCTCTGGGTCATCTCAGAGTGACCATATTACTCCCATACTGAAAAATCTACACTGGCTGCCGCTATGTTTCTGGGCAAAATACAAGGTGCTGATTATAAACTATAAAGCCCTAAATAGCTTAGGCCCTGGGTATTTAAGAGAACGCCTTCTTCGCTATGAGCCCCACCACCCACTGAAATCATCAAAGAGGTTTGTCTGTAGTTGCCACTGTCTCATCTGGTGGCTATTCGGAGACGGGCCTTCTCTACTCCTCAAAGCTTTTGAATTCACTCCCTGCTGAAATAAGAGCCTTCCCATCTCTGACAACTTTTAAAAAGTCTTTTAAGATGCACCTATTCACTCAGGCTTTTAATTAAATATTGTTTTAACAGTTTTTACATCGCTTAAAAATGTTGTTTTAAAATTTGAATTGTTGTAATGTTTTAACTTTTACTGTATTATTTATTTTGTTTTAACTACTGTTGTAAGTTTTCTGTTATTTATTTTAACTAATGTTTTAAATTTTTGTTTGTTTGCTTGTAGTAAACCGCCCAGAGATGAGGGGTTTTGGGCAGGTTTAGAAATATGTTAAAATTAACAAAATTAAAATTAAATAAAGCAAATAGTAAAGTTGTGTGGTCTTGAGATGATGTTTAAGCTTGGGAGGGCTTAGTTTGCATCTTGGATGAAGAAGAATATAGAGCTCACATATAGGGGGAAATGGAGAATGGGATAATGGGTCTTACCGCTTCCATTGAGTCATCCACGGACATGAGCGTCTGAAGACGCTTCTGCTGCAGCATGTTGGTGAACTCCATGTGAATAGGTTTCATGGGGCCAGTATACCTCATTATCCAGTGCTTGTCCGGGTTTGGAGCATAGTTATAACTGGGTGTGCTAGAGACAGAAATAATTCGCAATAGTCAATAAAACAAAACTTGGTTTGCATCCCACTCCATTTTATCAAAACGTACAGAAATATCCCATTTTACCAATACAAGCGGATCTCGCTATTTGCATACCAAACATCCGTGGTTCCGCATATCTGCGGCCAGGTAATTGACACATGACTTTGGCATACACGGAAAATAAAGAGCTAAATTCCACATATCAGCGGTATCAAAGTGGCTAGAAATGACTGCCAAAATCATTTCTGGAAACCATTTTGGGAAAAGGAGTAATTTTGTGGCTCATTTAAAAACAAACATATATTTTCCTGCCATCTTCACAAGAAAATAGAGGGCTGGGGATGGGGGGGGCGGCATTTCTGGACCCATGGTGTACAGTAGGGCACTTTATTTTCCTTTTTAAAGAACTGGGTTTTTTTGCTGATTTTTAGCAATTTTCCAGCCTCCAGGAACCTAAACCCCATTCCCATTGCCTTAATGCCCCATTATCTGTGGAAATCTGTAGGAATGGAACCCCTGCGGATAATGGGGTCCACCTGGGGTATTGTGTATTGAGATTTTGCGCAAGCACTAAAAGTAACAAGTGTTGCTGGACATGAAATTCAGCATCCTGATACTCTCCAAGTCCATCTTTTAAAAGCAAGTTTCTGGGCCTCATAGCTATAAGGGAGTAGGAGAAGAATGGCCATTCAACTCCCATTAGCAGAGCAAAACCAGTTTGGTGAGAATTCAGGCAAGCAAGAGGCCTGGAGACAGTTCTTTAAGTTTGAAGAACTAGAAGGAGGATAGTAAAGCTGAGTTTAAGGCTGAAAGGGGAGAGAGACTAAACAGCCAGCCATCTCTGGAGCAACAAAAATGCAGACTAACACTGGAAGAACACAGAGGGGTGGAGTCCAGCATCCATGACCCTAACTCCGCCCCCTGTGATCACTATGAGATATTGCAGCTGAGAGCTGATGGTGCCAGGGTCCTAGCTCCAAGAAAGTAAAATTCATGATCATTGCTTGGTGAAATCTTAAAAGCAAAAAAAACCCCAGCCACGTAGGATTCCCAGTGGTTAGGCTTCTACACCTCCACAGCTCCTTGCCCATTCCTGTGACTAGCAGAAACTGAATAAACCACATAAGTCAGAACTATGAAAGGTTCCCTCACTTACATAATATACATATGTTTGGCACAGAATCTAAAACACACACACACACGCACAGAGAATATTTCACCTTCACCATAACAAAGTGGGGCAAGAAGTCTTTATTTCCCAGTACATTTTTGTATAGATGGTGGGCTGCTATAAGAATTTGATAACACTTTATTTTAACAGTGCAGAATAAGTTTCTAGTCCTTGTAGTTACAGAGGTAATCATGAAAATATGAACAGTAATCATTCTAAAAGGTTTAGAATTCAGTAGGTAAATTTTAAAAAGAAGCCTACATTCATTCTATTTTCAGGTGAGTCTTTGTGGTTACAAGATGAGCACCAAAATGTCCGAATGCTGTGGTTTTGCATCTAAGTTACTGCAAATGTTGTTAATGTCCTGAAACCGAACACGAAGATTAGCTTCAGCACTCTGGTTTGTTATTTATTTCCAGGATGGATGCTAGATGAAGACAGCGGCAGAAAATTCTCCCTGGTAATAATAACCTTCTATGGCAGGATAATTCTCTTTGGTAAACTGGGAAACATTACTTGTCCAGTGGCAAAATATTACCCTTTCATGATTTATCTGAGAGTTGGGAACATGAAAATTGCTCTGCTCAGACCAAAACCTATTGAAATAGCAAGTATCATTCCGAGTAAGTGAGGATATATTTCAGCCGGATGAGATTTCCATTAGGAGTCTAACATCCTAACTGGGAAGCACGAGAATGACATAGCTGTTCCAATTTTCTTCTGCACAGGCTACCGTGCTTCACGTAGGCTCTTTAACAATAACTATCCAGCTTGCAGCCCTATTATACGATTTAGCAGCTGTGGTGAATTTAAGCCTTACTTGAGCATTTAGCAGGGAATAAGGGTATTAAACTGCTTATTATCACTTTAGTCAAAGTCAGCCATGCCTGGTATTTTAACCGTGTTCTGCTCCCTTAGCCTCTTTTTAAGTTCAACTGCCATTTGCCTCTGTGGTAGGCACTTTTAGGTTCTATGTCTTTCTATCCCCAAGACTTCTGAAAAATTTCCTTCCTATTCAACAGCAGCAAGGAAGAGGATTACCTGGGAGTCTGGCTCTGCAGAATCTTGAAGGGTGTTCTCATACACCCGGGGTGTCGAGAACATCCCAGCTTAAAATTGGAAGTCTGGCCTAATCCAAGTGAGTTGCCAGAGACTGTGTGTCCTCAGGCCTTATTCAGTTACAGACTGGCAGTTAATATGAAACCTCTGAATTGGCCAGGCCTGCTATAAATAACAGGAACTTGCCTTATGCCTTTGCCTACCTGATCAAAAAGCAAGGCCTTCTTTCTACGACACTTTTGGCTCCAGCTTCTGTTTAGAAACCAAGCAGTGGGGTCTTGCAGTGGCTGTGGTTCCAAGTGTTCTCTACAGGGCCTGGAAAATTGAGCTTGTTCGGTATTACTATTGTCCAAATGCATGCACATTTGGCATATATTTGAGGTTCAATGTTGGGCAGAGATGGTAAGCATGGCCTCTCTGGAAGAAGACACAACTTCTATTGTCAAATTGCTCTTGGGTTGTCCAATCTCCTAACATGAGTTTTATTTGCTTCTGAAATACGAGCACATTAAAGTGAATTGCAATGTGTTTTAAGTGGAAATCTTTGATATGAAGGTTCTATTTCTAAGAGTGCCCTCAGATGGGGAAAGAGGGGATTCTTTCTTCAGGGAGGAAAGGTTGCTTATTATTCTCTCTACATTGTTAATGTCCTCTCTGATTTCAGAATGTTATTGTGGCTGGATAATGACATTGCCGCTTTGAAAGTGCTGATGGTTATGGAAACTGTTGCTATGTAATGCCCTGAATGCATCTAAAATGCTTGGCAAATTCCTTTTCCAGTATGCTTTGTGAATCCCTGGCTCATTTGAAACCTCCTGCTGCTTAATCCACACAAAGTCCATGATCTTCTTTGATTAATACAAGTGTAACCCTCTTATACTTAACAGATTTGTCTGTCTTATGTCTTATGGCCAGATACATAAAATATAGCATTTTTGGAAGCTGAGCAAAAACAACCGCTTAAAATTCATTCAGAAGAGGAGAGGGGGAAAGTGACATCCTTGCTGCTCTACAAATTCTGATTGTATTTGACCTTGGAAAAGAGAGACAATAAAATGCTTATAGATACAACAGTAGTAGTCCCTATAAAACCTATCCAACCATCATGGATAAATGCCTAATAAGCAGCAAAGAAAGCTTATATGTGGTTTATGTGAAACTGATGTAGAAAATAAAATGTGAATCTAAGTTCCAGATATGGAGGTGATCATTTTGTGAATTCTGGGCACAGTTTGAAAATCTCTTACTGCAAAGCACTTTACCTTTGATGCATTTTAAAGACCTTTTTGTACATCCAGTCAAAGAAATCTTATCCCTTGAAATATTTCAGTGAATACTATTGAATCTGCATTGTTTTTTTTCTAATCTGTATTTTTTTTATTTACACCTTGTTTTTGATTTAAAATCTCTAAGGCAGCTTACAAAATAAACCAATTAAAAAATCACACATCATATAAAAATTACCCAAACTAATAAAATCCCCCAAGAAGCATCATTTAATTATCATTTTTTAAAAGCCATAGCACCCCAAAAGCTCTCTGGAAGAGGGCCACCCTAGCCTGATGTTTAAAGGCCAGCATGCATGAGATGAATTTCTTAATTTCTGTACCATCTAAGACAGGGCTACTCAACTTTGGCCCCCCCTGTAGATGTTGACCTACAATTTCCATCATCCTGGACTACTGGCCACTGTGGCTGGGGATACTGGGAGTTGTAGTCCAAAAACAGCTAGACAGCCACACTTGAGTAGCCCTGATTAAAGAGAAGGCCCTATCCTGCATTGATATCTACTGTACTTAAAGACTTTATAGTAACATTTTAAACTCATATGTGGTCCTTTCACCATTCTATCCTTACAACAGCCACTACTTGTGTGAAGTAGGTTAGCTGAGAGTGTGAGACTGTTCCAAGGTCACCCTGAGTCTACTCCATGGCTGAGAGAGGATTTGAATGTGGCTCTCTCCAGTTCTAGTTCAACACTCTCACAGCAGCATCACACTGCCTTTAGAGGCATGATAAGATTGGAGCAGGTGGCTCCTAATGAGAGCAGAACCTGATGGTAGGAAGGATGTCCTACCAACAGCTGCTACCAACAGCAGCAACCTGACATCTCTTCCTCCTCTCTCTCCTGATAATGTGTGGAGAAACAAAATGTCGAAATGATGTCATTGTACCCAAGCTCTTCCATCCACATAAGCAGCAGCCAATTAAATAACTAGGAGTGCAGAAACTCTGAATGAGATGATGTCACAGAAGACATTTTGGTGTGTTTCACGTTATCAGGGGATAGGGGAAGAAGATGTGGGATCACAGTTTTTGATCATAGTTATCTGTTATCTAGTTTGAACCTTAGTGAGTCTCTACAGGTTGTTTACTTGCAACTTTGGTTCTTCTAGTGGACATCTGTACTTTTACACAAATGGGCTATGTGCCTGAGCAGAGACCTCGTTGGAACCTAACGAGCTCAATTCTCCTGCTTTGGGTGGGAACCCAGCTACTATATGTCGCTGCACTATTCCTCATCCCCTCAGTCACAGAGTCCGGCTTCAGGAGACCCCACGGGGAGGGCATCTAGAAGTACAGATGACCACTAGAAGAACCAAAGTTACAGGTAAGCAACCTGTAGTTCTTTGATGTGGTCTCTGTCTTTTACACAAATGGGTGCATAACAAGCTAGGACCCAGGAGGAGGGAAGAAACGGAAGCAGTATTTATTTCAGAAACAGGTACATCAACTGAAAATGCACTGCAGGACACTCCTGCCAAATACAGCATCATTCTGTGCCCTGGCATCAATAAACATAATGACAGATAAATGAGTGGGGTGAAGCCCAAGTAGCTGCCCGGCAGATAGCGTCCAAGGGGACTGCATGATCAAAGGCAACAGAGGCCACCACAGACCTAACTGTGTGAACATTAATGGTTGAAGGCAACTGCTTATGAGCCAGCTGATAGCAAAGCTCAACTGTAGAGACTATCCATCTAGATAGGGACTGGGCAGACACTTGAAGACCCTTACATGGCCCACCATAGAGAACAAACAGGGAAGGAGTTTTCCTCCACTCAGCTGATCTCTGGACATAGAAGGATAAGGCCCTAGAAAGAAAGCAGGAAGAAAAACAAGAGGATAGATAGTAATCCTACTCGTTGTCGAGCTGCAGATTCCACGGTTGACTGAAACGCGGATGTCAAAAGACTGAGAGGATGAGGAGTGACGCAGCCGCATATAGTGGCTAGGGGTGGGGTTCCCGCCCAAAGCAGGAGAATTGAGCTTGTTAGGTTCCGATGAGGTCTCTGTGCAGGCACATAGCCCATTTGTTTAAAAGAGACCATGTCAAAGAACGGTGTAGAAGCTAGGTTGTTATTCCATATTATGAAACCTAGAGTAAAAAGAGGCAACCTAGAGGAAAAAAAGAGGAAACCTAGAGTAAAAAGAGCATGTTTCTAGTTCTCAATATTTTGGATGAAAGCTTAATGCACAAAGCAGGATCTTGTTAAGGAAAGAAGGGACTCATTCCCATTCCTCTACCTGGACCCAAAGCTAGACGCTGTCACATCTATTTAGCTGAGTTCCATTCTTCCCTTTTCTGTTACTTTTCAGACCTTGAGAAAACTTTGCCAAAAAAGAAATACATTTGCATAACAGCAAAATTTATTCAAATAACAAACTCTGTGTTTGTGTGTGTGTGTGTGTGTGTGTGTGTGTGTGATGCGTGTATGCAGATTTCTAAGTTATTTTTTAAAAAAATGCCAACCTATTTCTATTTTTGTTACCTGCAATACATCTATGCCAAGGCATACATGGTCCAGAAGTTATTCCAGGCCTGAGCCTGAGAATGCAAAAAACTGTTTCCTTACATGTGTTGAGAAGCATTGGGAAAGAGATGAGAATACTGAGGGGCTGAATCCTCAGGACCATGAGGAGCTGCATGGCTGAGAACCATCAAAACCGGTCTGTGAGGATACATCTTCTTTGAGATTCGGAAGAAGCTAATACTGTCATTGGTGATCAAGTCAGTCAAATAATCCTGCAAGAAGGAGAGGGAAGAAGAGGAGAAAGTTTAAGCACACATCATCAGCCATCTATGAGCCTGGAGGGACACTGCTATCATTTTACAAGGGGACAATTTATTTATTATTTATTCATTTGATTTTAATACCGCCCTTCCAAAATGGCTCAGGGCGGTTTACAATTCAAAAACAAAAACTATAAAACAGAATAAAACAACAATTAACAATTAAAACATCATAAACCAGTGGCAAAACCATTTAAAAACCCTGGAAGGCTCTCATGAAGGCCAGTAAAGAACTGCGGATTTCTGCCGGGAGTGCATTCCACAGGCCAGGAGCAGCTACAGAGAAGGCCTGCCTCTGAGTCGCCACCAGACGGACCTCCTCAGATGACCTTAATGTGTGGTGGGCATCACGCAGAAGAAGGAGCTCTCTAAGATAACTCGGACCTAAGCCGTTCAGGGCTTTAAAGGTAATGACCAGCACTTTGTATTTTGCCCGGAAACATATTGGCATAATATGGTCTCTCCGGGTTGCCCCAGAGACCAATCTGGCTGCCGCATTCTGAACTAACTGAAGTTTCCAAACTACATACAAAAGCAGCCCCATGTAGAGCGCATTGCAATAGTCAAGGCGAGAGGTTACCAGCTGATGCACCACTGTTTTGAGGTCATCCTCTTAAAGGAACGGGCACAGCTTTCGAATCAGCCAGAGCTGATAGAAAGCAATCCTGGCCATGGCCTCCACCTGAGATACCAAGGTGAGGCCTGGGTCCAGTACTCCTCCCAAGCTGCGCACCTGCTCCTTCCCGGGGAGTGTAACCCCATCCAGCACAGGAAGATCTAACTCACCCCTCAGATTCTGAGCCCCCACAATGAGCACCTCCATCTTGCTTGGATTCAGCTTCAATCTGTTATCCCTCATGCAGCCCATTACTGCCTGTAGGCAGGCATCAGAGAATGAGTGCCATTTCCTGAAGATGAAAAGGAGAAGTAGAGCTGGGTGTCATCAGCATACTGATAACACCCAGCACCAAAACTCCTGATGACCTCACCCAGCGGTTTCATGTAGATATTGAAAAGCATTGGCTGATATTTTTAAGTCTGCAAATGAAAAGCACTAATCTGTTCTTAATTTACTTTCCTACACTATTCCATAGCATTTCCATAGCAGATAAAATTGTAACGTACCTAGAAGAACAGGCCCTGCTGGTAGTGAGCCAACATGGCTTCCACAAAAGTAAATCTTGCCTCACCAACCTTTTGGACTTCTTTGAGAGTGTCAACAAGTGTGTGGATAAAGGTGATCCAGTTGACATAGTATACCTGGACTTCCAAAAAGCTTTTGACAAAGTTCATTATCAAAGACTTCTGAGGAAACTTAGCAGTCATGGGATAAGGGGACAAGTACATGTGTGGATTGCTAACTGGTTGAAAGACAGGAAACACAGGGTAAGTATCAATGGAGAGTTTTCACAATGGAGGGAAGTAAGAAGTGGGGTCCCGCAGGGATCTGTACTGGGACCGGTGCTTTTTAATGTATTCATAAATGATCTAGAAGCAGGGGTAAGCATCGAGGTGGCCAAATCTGCAGTGATACCAAACTCTTCTGGGTAGTGAAATCCAAAACGGATTGTGAGGAGCTCCGAAAGGATCTCTCCAGACTGGGGCAGTAGGCGACAAAGTGGCAATGTTCAATGTTAGCAAGTGTAAGGTGATGCACATTGGGACGAAAACCCCCAACTTCAAGTATATGCTGATGGGATCTGAGCTGTCAGTGACTGACCAGGAGAGGGATCTTGGGGTCGTGGTGGACAGCTCGTTGAAAGTGTTGACTCAATGTGCGGCAGCTGTGAAAAAGGGCAATTCCATGCTAGAGATTATTAGGAAGGGGATTGAAAATAAAATGGCTAATATTATAATGCCCTTAGACAAAACTATGGTGCGACCACACTTGGAGTACTGTGTACAATTCTGGTCACCACATCTTAAAAAGGACATTGTAGAACTGGAAAAGGTACAGAAGAATGCAACCAAGATGATCAGGGGCCTAGAGCACCTTTCTTATGAGGCAAGACTACAACACCTGGGGCTTTTTAGTTTAGAAAGAAAGACGACTGCAGGGAGACATGATAGAGGTCTTTAAGATCACGCATGGTGTGGAGAGAGAGAAATTATTTTCTCTCTCATACAACACTAGAACCAGGGGTCACTCCATGAAATTGATTGCCAGGAGGTCTAGGACCAACAAATGGAAGTACTTTTTGACACAACACGTGATCCACTTGTGGAACTCTGCCACAGGATGTGGTGACAGCCAACAGCCTGGATGGCTTTAAAAGGGGTTTGGATGACTTCATGGAGGAGAGGTCTGTCAGTGGCTACCAGTCGGAGGGCTGTGAGCCACCTCCAGCCTCAAAGGCAGGATGCCTCTGAGTACCAGTTGCAGGGGAGTAATGGCAGGAGAGAGGGCACGCCCTCAACTCCTGCCTGTGGCTTCCAGCGGCATCTGGTGGGCCACTGTGTGAAACAGGATGCTGGACTAGATGGGCTGGGCTGTTCTTATGTTCTTATTTCCAAGTTGTAATCTGAAGAGTTGCTGTACCCCTCAAACTACCGATGAAGTGGGAGGCACTGCACCTGTGGCTTCTTCCACCTGTTGGTTCTGGGTCTGGTCCCTTCTCCTGTCTGCTATGGGGCACACCAGGAGTTCTGCTTATTAAAGCAAGAAGGTGCTGGCAGTAGAGAAGGAACTTGGAAGAGAAATGGGCAGCAGAAGCCATGGCTGCAATACTTTATTAATTTTAAAGCAACAATGTCAATTTCTGGGTAGCAACCTGACAACCCTACTTGCTATATAAAATGAAAAACAAGAACGTGGCAGAGAGGGCTTAGTGAGACCAGGAGACATGAACTGTGGAACTCCCTGTTGTAACTTCTCTGAGCTCCTCGGAGGAAGAACGGGATACAAATGTAAAAAATAAATAAAATAAATAATAAGTTGCAGGATTTATAAGCCTGTAGTGTAAATTTACCCATGTTTGGTTGCTTAGCCTTTCAGAAAAACTGTTTTAAAACTCCAGTTAATTTAGACAAATATGTCCTACTGGAAAATTGTTTGGAATATAAGCCAATTACCATGACCAATGTCTTGATCTCCTTATGACAGAACATGATTAAAAGCCCGGAAGTGAAGGTACAGCACTGCTTGTTAACAATGCTGACAATCAGGAAAACACTGGCTGACATCCTAATGAAGTGTGCACATAAGGAAGCTCTGCAGCGGTGCCCCTCAAGTACCCACATAACTCCCCCAGTCCACTACTGCGCAAGTGCCCTTATTTATTTATTTATTTATTTATTTATTCATTCATTCATTCATCACATTTATATACTGCCCAAACTTTCCTCTCTGGGCGGTTAACAATTAAAACACATATAAAGTTAAAACAATTCAACAATTTAAAATCAATCACAAAATTAAAACCAACAAATATTAAAAGGCTGAGAAAGCTTGATTAAAAAGATGGGTTTTTAGATGTTTTTTTTTTAAATTGCCAGAGATGGGGAGGATCGTATCTTAGTGAGAAGTGCATTTCACAATCTCGGGGCAGCAACTGAGAAGGCCCATCTCTGTGTAGCCATCAGATGAGTTGGCAGTAACTGGAGACGGACCTCCTCAGATGACCTCAATGGGCGGTGGGGCTCGTAGTAAAGAAGACGCTTTCTTAAATACCCAGGGCCTAAGCCATTTAGGACTTTATAAGTTATTACTAGCACTTTGTATTTTGCCCGGAAACCTATCGGCAGCCAGTGTAACTCCATCAGCAAAGGAGTAATATGGTCTCTCCGAGATGACCCAGAGACCAACCTGGCTGCCGCATTCTGAACCAACTGAAATTTCCGGACTACATACAAAGGCAGCCCCACGCAGAGCGCATTACAAATCCTTAAGAGTGTGGAGCACTCCCCGCAGGGGCCCTGCAAGATCAGAAACACATGGCTGAGGAGGTTCAGCAATCTTGTAGAGCCCTTCCAGAGCATGGAGAGCACTCTGGACCCGAATGGCTCTTGCTCAACAGCACGCATGGAGGGAGCCTGGGGGAGTTGTGTGGCTCCTGGCACACCCCTGCAAAGCCTCCTTACGCACACAGTTCATTACTCAGGATGTCAGGCACTACTGAAAGATATGGCTTTACGGGACAGTTTCAAAACAGGACTGTGCATAATATTTTTGTAAACCGCCTTGGGATTGTTTTTAATGAAAGGCGGTATATAAATGTAACAATAAATAAAACAATTATGCTCTGGGGTGGTAGTTAACTGCCCTGGGGAAAACTGGTTTTTCCACGCTAGAAAAGGCTAGATAATGCCTAAAACTAGGGCTAATATCTTTTCAGTTTACTTTCTATTCTCAGAACTATTTCATTGCATGCAAGACTACAGTGGATTTTCAATTTCAAATAGTAGTTATCTATATAGCAGAGAACACAATAAATTCCCTGTCTCATCTGTTTTAGACTGCAGTCTCGCATGTGGAGTCTGAAGTGCATGGAATTCACCCACACAACTACTTTATAAACAGGTTTCAGAAGCTTATGAGTTTATCTCTAGATCATTAATGCTTATATCTTCCTTTTCATTTTGCACTTGGGTATGAACACACATTCTTCGCATCGGCTGAGACTGACATTTGTGCATTTAAGCCACAGGTTGTCCCTGCAACTTAATTGCAAGGAAGGAGTCATTCCCTTTGTTTGTCTCTTCTATGCATTTTGCCACAAGTGGCATTTAAAGGTTTGTGTTACAAATGGAGAAATGTTCTGAAGTCTGACCAGGAAATAAGTCAAAGAGCATAGACTAATTCCCTAAACATCCAAAAAGGGAAGCCTTGTTTTTCAAGTTACATACAGATTGGGCTCCCTATCATGGCTAAAAGATTCTAGACAATAGGGGTGTGCACGGAACCGCCAACTGCGGTCCGGCACTGGGGTGTGGGGTACCTTTAAGAGCGGCGGCAGGGTTTACTTACCCCTCCCGCCGCTTTCCCGCTCTGGCGCCGTAAACGTATTGTAATTGGGGCGGCAAGATACCTCCCTGCCGCCCCTTCCCCGACGTTGCTTGCAAAACGCGCGCGTAAAGCACTCCTGGGAGGTTTTGCAAGCAACGTCGGGGAAGGGGCGGCAGGGAGGTATCTTGCTGCCCCAATTACTCGTAAGTTTACAGCGACAGAGCGGGAAAGCGGCAGGAGGAATAAGTAAACCCTCCTGCCGCTCTTAAAGGTACCCCCCACCCCGAACCGAACCACCCAGGTCCGGACCGGTCTGAAGGCCTTTGCAATGGCCTCCGGACCGGTCCGGGCCCATCCCTACTAGACAATGGTATGATATCATCACTAGGTACTATGATCTGAAGGACTCATACTCTGTGGCAGTTGTAACACCAAGAATGCCCCCGAACTACCCACTTGTCATGACTTACAAGATTTACTTCATATTGGACTTTATCCATCCATCCATCATATTTCTATACCACTTGACATGTGAATCCCTAGGCGGTATACATAAGGTATAATATCAAATATAAAAACAGGATAAAATGATTAAAACAATTATGATATAAAACCAATTTAAAAATTAATTAATTTCTGGGCATGAGCTCCAGAAAGTTTGGAATCTGTTCTGAAATGAATATATAGGAACAGAATTTCACCAAAAGTTGATAATTCCAAAGTGCTCTACATCTCAAGTTTGTATGCTATTCTAGACTGATATTAGACTTGTATATATTGTATTTATGTACTTATACCTGAATACAGAGTGTAAAATTAGAAGCAGCTTTGTCCAGCCTTGTCTTCTGAAAACTTTTAACCAATATCAGGAGAGAGAAGAGAGCCATGCAGTTTTCTCATGTCTACCTTTTGATCTCTTAGATCTACTTCTCAATGAAAAGTAGTAAACCAGCATCTTCACTATACTACTGCTGGTAAAAGGTTTGCATGATTGAATGCTCTGCCATACAAAACAAAGAATTCCCTGCCCAAATAAAAATCAGACGTCAGGAAGAGGGTTCTAGTCTAGCCTGACATGCTACTGTTCTATGCATAAGCATGTTTTTTGCTTGGAGAATTGTCACGTGAGCCCCCACCTACAGACCGCCTCCCCTGCAAGGTTTGTTTCCATCGTGAGAACTATGCCAGTGTCTCATACCTGAGGCATAATGAACAAGATTAAGTATGTGTGTGAGATTATGAGTTTTCTACATTTATAGTCTTGACAGTCAAAATTATCCATCAAAACAGAATGGAGAGATAAGTCTGCTGAAAACAAAAAACAAAACAAAAAAGTCAATAAATAAAACCAGAACAAAACAAGTCTAGAAATATTTCTTTTTTGTTGCTGAATAGGCTGGCAAGACGTTTTTTTAAAATGCAGAAGCATTAAAGCAAAATACAGGAAACTGATATTTAGATTTACCACAAAGTCACTCAGTGTTAAACCAATGTATGTAAAAAATACTCCAGCAAACATTTTCAGATTGTAACACCAGCTAGCAGTATTGCATTTTGTTCATCTATGCAGGGAGATATTTTTGGTGGACTTTGGCTGTCTTTGGTACTCAAAACAAGTTACTAAAAACTGCACTCTGGTGCTCCTGCTCACACATTTTGCAACACCCCACCCTAGTGGATCAAAACAATGTCTATCTAATCTAACATTCTGTCTCCAACAGTGGCAAGCAAGGTGCTTCTGGAGATTTACAAGCAGGCACTGATGCAGATTGCAATGCTCTTTCATTTATCTCCAAAATCTGGTAATCAGAGATCTACTGCTCTAAACACAGAGGTTTCAGTTTTACCATAGCCCTCCACCTTCAACCATGTTTCAGTCCTGTTATTTGTTGAAGTCTGATTTGTATCAAAGTTAACCATGAAGTCAGATATCATTTCCATATGTGGTTACATCAAAAAATTATCCCTCTGCATGGTCCCGAGACCCCCATATGGCAAGGCTAATGAGGAACCAATGATTGCTCAGTTGGTAACACCTCTGAAAATTCCACTATCATTGTCCAGAGTTCCACTGAAATTCCACTATCATTGTCTAGAAACAATGTTTTTGTTTGTTTAATGCTTAGAAATATTGGAGGGATCAGAACACACACACACACCCCACCCACCAAAAACATTGCTGGCCAGAGGCTGTCAGTGAATATAAACATGAATTTTATATTACATTTTGATTACACATCGCTTCGCATCCTGAGATGACATAAAGGAGGTCAATCGTTCAAAATAGCACTTGTGCCAGTGGAGAAGACATCCATGGATAACAGACTGAAGGATCATTATAATTTTATTTCAGAATTCATCTTTCTTCCATTGGAAGACATAGTTAATGAAATTATACTGGGAAAATATGGCAAACATCCCTCTTTCAGATACTGACCAACCACTTCAATCACATTGCTGCTACTGATACTTATTATTATTATGTACCACAGTTTAACCAGATGGGAATACTTAGGCTATAATCCATGGGACCATATGACAAAGGGCTGATCTATCTATTAAAAGAGTAAGATAGAAATGCACCTTGAATGCACTGTAGCATCAAAGAATGCTTGGAGAAGGCTAACTTGTAAGTGACAAGTTACGCTATGTGCAGGTGTTTTTGTTTTGTTATAACCATATTTAAGTGTTTAAAACACCAGCGTTTTAAATTGATATAGTACCGAAAGAGCTGTACCATGTAATAGTACTAATATACAGAATGGCTTTTATGCTTTGTACTAGAGGTTTTTGACCTATATGTTTCAAACAGGATCCCAAGCTATAAAACAAACATTTTTTTTTTTTTTTAAACTTCACTTAGTTTATAAATCAGTTTGTGATTGCTGCTGGAAGTTCCGAGTTCCAGTGACTCTGCAAGATCTTAGACATGTCTAAATATTGTTTAGACTGCGGGACCCTCCAGTCTCCAGATATTCTTGTTTTACAGACAGAGAACAAAGGCATCAGATGCTGGTGGTGTTCACTGAATCAGCACCTGGGTGAGGGGATATCTTTAAGGACGGGGGTGGGTGTTCTTACACTTCCCGCCTTGTTTCCCCCACTGGTGCTGTCTTCTAAAATGGTCTAGTGGGGCAGCAGCATTTCTCCTTGCCACCCCAGTCCCTCCTAGGAACGGAAGTGGCCAGAAGTGCCTAGTGCACACCACACACACAACATGCGCACACGCATCGGAGACTTCCAGCCACTTCTGGCCCAAGGAGGTACTGGGGCGGCAAGGGTTCAAAGGGGGTACGCTGCTGCCCCGCCAGACTGTTTTAAAAGACAGCACTGGTGGGGAAAATGCGGCGGGAGGGGTAAGAGCCCCCTCCCCTATCCTTAAAGATATCCCCACTCCACCTTTGAATAGGCTGAACTGTCAGACATTTGAACTGGTTCAGAGCCCAGACAATCTCTGCCATCTATTGGTAGGGCACGGCGCTTTCCAGATTACATCCTACGACAGTGTCACTATGTCTCCATTAAATCTGCTTCCGTACTGCCTGTGTTTTGACATTGCAGTCCCTGCACTGTCAGCAAGGTGCCATTCACATTTAATCCTTGCGATTTAATCCTAAAACATTGTATGTGTGTCACAAAAAACAGCTGTATTTTCCTGTTGTGGGAGGGTTGCGCAAGCTATTTTATGTTTTCAAAACGATCCTGCCAAGCTGAAGCATTTCACTGCTGAACAGCATGTAATCTGGAAAGAGCCCAAGACAGACCTGTGTCTGAAACCCTGGAAAGTCACTGCCAATGAGTGCAGACAATCCTGAGCTGAAGTGGAGCTTCATATATATATATGTATGCCTATATACTACAGGGACACCTGGGGGTTACAAAATGTGTCATTGTGTGCCCTGTTGCAGGATTCTTCTCTGGAGCCTGACCTGCCCAATTTCAGGGACAAGGGAATACTTTGAACCATGTTATGAGAACCATTGAGAATCAAACCGTTTTTCATCCGCATAGCCCCAACTTGGATTCTGTTTCTTGGGCACACTGAGTGAGACACAAAGCTTGTCAGGATCTGGTATCTATAAATGTAATCTATTAAAAAAAAAATCTTGCCTGGGCAATTCTTTTTTCCTAACCATATTAGTTTTCATACTAACGGTATATGTATTAATGAACAACATGTAAAAAGCCAACCTAGATTATCAGTCAGAGTCAGGAACATAAATATTAAACAAACCTTCCTTCAATTTGGGCTTATTAACTAACATAACTCTGGATATGTGGACAGTTGACATCTGCTTGTTGTCCAAGTATCCAAAGCTATCATCTCTCTTTAATTTCTGCTACATTTTTTTAAAATAAGTTTTGCTATTAAAGAAAGTAACACTACATGGACACTGCATATCAGACAATTTTAGGAGATCACCACAAAGTGAATGCCTGGTCTTCTTTTAATAACATTTATGTTATGCAATCAAAAACTTTTATAGTCTAACTGAATTAGTGGTGTACTGATAGATTCATGCACCCGCCAAATCATCATACCACAACCATGGAAACAGTGATTTTGCAATAAAGAGAATTAATTACATGCATGAGGCAGATCAGAGTATGTCTCTCTGTGTTAATTAAAGTAGAGAACACCAGTCAATACAATACGAGTCAAGCTACAATCAAATCCATTTCCCAGCTGGTAGGACATACTGGAGCGTTTACCGTCTCAGGAACTGCCTGCTGTCGCTAAATAAATTTTAAATTATACATCCCTCCAGAAGTAAAACGATAATGTACAGTCTAAGGGAGCAGGTTTATGGGTTGCAGTTTATATTACCAGCAGTGCCTTTCAAATATGAAACGAATGCTTTAATTAGATCGAAGCCATAAAGCATTTGCAATGTTCTCACAGTTGTGGCCAGGAGGGAGAAATTAAAATGAATCAATAGGACCTACCCTAGAGTAGTCAAATCCATGCTTTTCCTTCACTCCATTTCTACAGAGCGTGTAGTTGTAAAAACGAGAGTTCTTAAGTAATCCAACCCATTCTTTCCAGCCAGGAGGCACATACGAACCATTATATTCATTTAGGTACTTCCCAAAGAAAGCTGGAGGCAGAGGGGGGAAAATAGATTAATATTGTGAGGAGACAGCAGTATATAAATGTATCAGAGATAACCAGTTAGGGAATTCTTCATTTTTTACCTCTTATGCAAAGTGTCCCTATTTTCTCTATCCAATAATATTTTATATAATCCACAAAAACATCCAGATGCTTCATGTTGCTGTTATTATTTAACATTTATTTAGGGCTAACAGAGCAAAATACTCTGCACAGATCCTACCCAGGTGCTCTACAACAGTCTTGCAAATAGGTACTAGTCTGATTGCACAGATACACATGAGGATTAAAAATCACCTCCAGGCAACTAGGAAGGAAAGCTCTACAAATATAAGGCTATTCCCCCCCCCCATTTAGGTAAAAAAAATGACTACACATGATCCTGAGTTTACTTGACATTACTGGCATCTACTTAAGAAAGTGAAGAACTCCATTTTTGGAGCTTGCAAAGCATGTAAGTTGCATTATTTTTGCTTAATCCTGTCTGCTACACACAGTAAATAGATTGTCACATCTTTTCCCTGATGAGGACCTCCTAGAAAGGAAGTTATATGTTCTGTCCAGTCTGCTTACGGCCCCGGGATTCTCATTTTAAACATTAATAGGCATTGTTGCCTGGCAGAGGTATGGCTAGTCATCTTCCATGTAAGATGTGAATGGGCCTAGGGCTTGGGAGTTTGCAGGTCCAATCTCGTTACTAAGAGGAGTCTAGAAAACTGCTGGCTCTTTTTGTGCAGGATTCAATCGGATGACTGCTTAGGGGAGAAATGGGCTGCTCCAGGACCTGTGGGCAAAATACCATTTTATAAAAGACTTTCAAAACTTGTAAGTTTTAAGGCCCTGCTTTGAGAATATCTTGAGCAGTGAAGAAAAACATTGGTCTAAGTAATCCTTTGATAAAGGTAAAGGTAATGTGTGCTGTCGAGTCAATGTCGACTCCTGCCGACCACAGAGCCCTCTGTTTTTTCTTTGGTAGAATACAGGAGGGATTTACCATTGCCATCTCCTGCACAGTATGAGATGATGCCTTTCTACACCTTCCTATATCGCTGCTGCCTGATATAGGTGTTTCCCATAGTCTGGGAAACATACCAGCGGGAATTCGAACCGGCAGCCTCTGGCTTGTTGGTCAAGTCATTTCCTCACTGTGCCACTAGGTGGCTAGGTAATCCTTTGATATATACACCATATTTTTATACAGGAAGTGGGAGGGGGAGGAGCAGAAGAAGAAAGGGTGGGCTTTTGATCTACTGACACGGACACCTCATCATTGGTTAGAATGCGGTCAGGGGGAACTGGACCCAACTCTCTGGGTCCTTCAACTTTGACTTCCATCCATCTTGCGACTGGCTCAACTCAAGTACCTGATCCTAATTAATTTTAATGTTTATATCTATGTACTTTTTCTGCTGTTGGTTTAGAGTTTGGGATTTCATTGTCTATGAAATGTGACCCACATGTTCCACACCATAACATGGCAGTTCTGAGCCACTTGCACTGCTGTGGGTTCTAAAATAAGCACAAGCCAATTTAAATATTTCAAGTACTGTACCTGCATTTTGGGAGCGTTACATACATTATTTCCAGCGGAATTAGCGTTCCCAAACTACAAGCTACTTTAAGTATTTGTGCAAGACCGTCAGCATTTCCACAGGAACCCAAAGCAGTGTGGATGGCTCAGAGGTGCTTGTGTTATGCTGCAGAACATGTTGGCCCTTGTTATTTTAGTTTGCTACTATGAATTTTTTGATACACCACTTTGGGCACAAATCAAAAATGAGACGACCGAATTATGCTACTTCTTTCTCCTTCTCTAATAAGGGTGTGTACAGATAAAATTGGGAGTCTGTATGGCTTTCTGCCCCATGGGCTGAGTTCAGCTTCCCACCTACACTCTTCTAAAGGTCACATGTGTCTGCCTCCGCAGCAAACACGGACTTCCAGGAAATGGGACGGCTCTTTCTGATGTAATGGGTACCATGTAATGGGTAGCTCCTTCTGCTTCAGACTGGCAGAACCTGTTCCCCTAGTAGGTTCCCCTGGCAGTTTTCCCCAAGAGAAAACTGCATATGTGACAACAATGTGGTGAATGCACTTTCCTGAGTGGAGTGGCTCTTTGGTCTTATGTATGCCTAGACTCTCCCCAATAAATTACTTTCATTCCATAAGAGTTTGCAATGTGGTCAGAAGCTACAGGGTGATGGCAGCAGCTATTGGTTCTGTCAGCTGCTACAACAACCTTCAGAGAGCCCCCTTTAGCCTTTCTCGGTGCTTCTGCAGCTGTGCTCACCCACCCACCGGCAGTGCTCAGCTTCCTGCAGCAGCAAAAAGGAACACGAAAAACCAGACCCAGTGAACAAGCAGACATGTATAGTGAGTGATCACATGAGAATTCCAGCCACCTTGTGAAGGTAGACGTAGACGTTTTATAGATTGTCAAACACAGCTAGATATGTTAAATGATTTGCAAGTTCATGCCGAGTCAGAGGTGTGCTAACAAATTCCAGTTCATCACTCTGACCATTACACAGTCACACTGCCTTTGCCTTTAATTAGGTCATTCACATCAGTCAGACTAAAATAACAGCAATGAACAAAGCAAAGTCCAAGTCAGCGTGAAGGGATTAAAAGCAAAACATCTTGCCACACTCCTTCAAGAAAGGAAAAGGACTGTGCAACCCGAACACTTTCTCAGATTACTTTGCTTTCTGAGCCACTTCCAATATTTACGCAATCCATAAGAACATGTGGGTAACTGAACAGTGGAGAAGATTTTTTCTCCTGGCCTGGTATCCAAGGATAATGGATTTAGATATCGATTCTTGTCCACAGTGGCAAGTATGTACATGGCAGTCTAAAGGATTTTGTGCCTCACCATTATATTACATCCAAACAGAGTTGAGTTTGGCACTGTTCCTATACCTTCTCCATGGAAAGCCAGCTTCCAGTTTACCAATCAGCACCTCAAAGCCTGAAGCTGCACGATCTACAAAGCACAGGAGAACATAACTCCTCTAAATAGCAACTCAGTTATTGTTTTCAGAATCTTTATAGCCAAAATCTTCCTGATGTTTTTATTACCTTGCCAATACTTGCACCTAAATGCTAAGTTAGAAGCACGTTTTGCCCCATTGCCACCATTCAATCCCATGCCTTTTCTTTTGCCTTCTTACAGCTCTGGTCTCCTGAAAACCTAATCATATGGAACTACATGAAATTATGTCAGCACTGCCCAAGGGTCCACAAATGGATATACCAAGTAGCAGGTGCATTTTTAAATCTGGCAAGAGCAGCTGCTATTCCCTGGAGCAGGCAGGGGCTCTCCTTGAGTAGTACTGAGCCTTGGAGAATCCAAATAATGGTGGTCATTGCCTTCCAAGCATCTCCAAGGCTTGGAGAGAGAGAGAGATAATCCCCTCCCCTTCTGGAGCGGGGGAGGAGGGCAGGGGCTTGTGTCTGCAATTGAACTGAACCGCAAATTGTTCTCCGAAGTTCAGTGTAAGGACATAGATATGTTTGCTGACTACCATAACAATCCTAAATTTGTGGACCCTTAATGTTCCAAATAATTCTTCAGAGGCTGTACTGGCTTGCACCATTTTGGACATTTCTTTTCTTTCGCTCCACTTGATCTATTGGTGCTACCCTCCTAGATTAATTCCTGGTTTATCAGCTCCATCCACTATAACAATGGAAGAAAATAATAAATTGGTATTATGAACTGAATATGTAATATAGTTTCTGTCGTATAAACCAAGATGAAGAGTGCTGCTTATAACGAACAGATAGGCCATTACATTTAGACTTGCACCGATTTAAGAATTGTGCACAAAATGCACACTGCCCCACTCGGCTATTAAAAGCTTTAGTTTTGATCACTTTGCCTATAAAGTTTGACAAGGTTGCTTAGTTCTGGAAAGGCACCAGTTTAAGTTATGCAAAAGGCATCTTCAAAAACGATCTCCATTTTGTACCATTTAGCAATAAGTTTGGAAGAAGCACTAGGAAAAAATATAGGCTTGTAAATAAATAGACAAAGGAAACAGTATACTGTAGTCTTAATGAACCTAATTAAGAGAAATCTTCCCACCCATTAAGAGTCTGACTGGTTTTAAACCACAAACATTCCACTCATCCAGAAGCCTTTTTCGGACACTAAGTCTGAAGATTCTACACAGTGACATTTAAAAGTTGTTTCTTTCTCAGGAAACTTTGGCAAGAAATACAAATATCCAAACTTTTACACATGTTGGTTGACAGCTCTCTGTGCAGAACGGTATAAGTAAGGTATGAAAAACAATTGCTCCAATTTTTCAAGTTTGTCTTTCCTTTCCATAAAATATATGCTAGAGATATTTAGAATAATGAAATTAGGATTTAGAAGTTCAGTTCATGAAGGTCAAAATGAACTCTGAAGAAAGAACAACAGTACAGAATCAAAACAGAAGAACCAAAGCAGAGCAGAATGCAATAAGAAGCATCTTGGATATATTAAGCAAGCTATGAAGTTTCTCCTGAGAACTTAAGAGGTCTGGAGCAGCCAATAGGCAAACAGGGTAAGGAGAGCCAATTACATCAATTGAAAGGCTTGAGCTGGTTCCCAGAACCCTCTGTCTCCAGACTGGAGCCAGCAGTGGGTGAGGTTCATTGAGAAAGGTTAAGAATGCTTAACCAGGATCTTGTCCTTGGAGTCCTTAACATTATAACAACATGCTGTGTTGCTACACTTCTCTATAAAGATGCTTTATAAGTTTGTCTGCTTTGCTTCCAAGCCTGACACAATCAGGGTCAGTTTCACACTACCTGAGGCTCTGTACAAAGCATCTCCAATAGTGCAGCCATTAAACACATAGGAACATAGGAAGCTGCCATATACTGAGTCAGACCACTGGTCTATCTAGCTTAGTATTGTCTTCACAGACTGGCAGTGGCTTCTCCAAGGTTGCAGGCAGGAATCTCTCTCAGCCCTATCTTGGAGAAGTCAGGGAGGGAACTTGGAACCTTCCCAGAGTGGCTCCATCCCGAGGGGAATATCTTACCGTGCTCACACTTCTGGTCTCTCATTCATATTTAACCAAGGCAGACCCTGCTTAGCTAAGGGGACAGGTCATGCTTGCTACCACAAGACCAGCTCTCCTCTCTCCATGACCAGCTCTCCTCTCCTACCTTTAATTGCTCTGCAAAAATATATATGCTATAACACCCCCCGCAAAACAACAACAACATCAGTACCAAACAACAACAACAAAACAACACCACACCTGCACCCAGGAAATTGTGACAGTAGACCTACACAGTCTATGCAGTTTTGCAATTTGTTTTGCATTTGTTTTACAAAATGAAGCCACTGAAGCCACAATTTGACAGGGTACAATGTGCAGGGGGAAAGAGCTTCCTAAAAACTCATCCACGAGCTGTTTTTACTCCCCAGACAGAAAACAAAATGGGTACCTATTTCTTTTTCTCAGCAGAAGGAAACGCAGCTTGAGGTGGCGGTTTTTTGGTTGGAAAATGATGCAAAGGGAAGAAGAGTAAGGAAGCCTCTCCTCCTCCCACACTGGAATTCTCCCTATAAACTGCAGCCTTCAATAGCTGGATTTTGTGACAGACACACTACAAGTAACGTGTAGTCCTACCCTCCAGATTTTCGACAGCAGTTCTGCAAACCTATGACCGAATGAGATCAAAAATTGTAATGTGGCATTTATGTCAGTATGTACCAAGGTATATTCTTAGGCTTTTAAAGTTGCACACTATTCTCTTTAAAGAATATATATTATCCTTTTGAAAAGGCACAAGCTCAATAATCTGATAAGCCTTTTCCATTTTTTTTAAAGTAATGTGGTCTCCATGATATCTAAATCTAATATGAATTGTGGAAAGCCTTTGACAAATGTGCAAATACTTTGCGCTTAGGATTTTGCTGTTTTTAAGGCTGCAAGATAAGAATCCCATTTCTTAGCAAATACCAAACTAAACATTAATTCTTGGCTGAAATGATAAATCAATACAAGAAAGCATTATTCTTTAAATGCAGGTGCTGGCATCCCCCCCGGAACAATACATTAGTGGGGCGGGGGGAGAAGGAGCCTTTTAGACAATTTTAAAATACACTGAGCACAAATCTATTCAGGTAAAAATAAGAGGGGGGTAGAATGGGAAACTAGACATATAATAGTTTGTGGTGTAGCACAAGAGAGCATTAAATGTTAATATTGATTCTTTGGCTTCATTTTATAGCTATGGATATATTCAGAATAGAACCAAAAGGAAACTATTCAAAGAGGCTCATTGTGACTATTTCTTTATTATTTATGTAGTGGCATCTAGGGCACTTTATAGAGTAATAAGGAAAAGACACTAGTCCCTACCTGAAGAAGCATACAATCTCCTTGTTCATAGGGTGACACAAGGAAAAGGACAACAAACGGAGGAGTGGAAGGAGCAAGGGCATGCAAGCAAATACTTGGGAAGATCCAAGTTCAAATCTCTGCTCAGCCATGGAGTGCACTGGGTCATCCTATATGTCTTCTTAAGCTCCTTAGAGAAAGGTTTAATAGAAATGCCATGAATAATAATTGGTTGGGGATACAGACGAAGTGTTACAAGAAACACTGCGCCATCTGTGGGTCACATTCTATCTGCCAAAGTGTGCACACAAACAGTAGCTTTGTGTATAAAGCAGGACCAGCCCTGCAACAGCCACTTTCCTTTTCGCTCAACAGAGGCAGTAGGCACTTTCCCCAGAACACTCTCCTGCCTTTTCAAAGCCCTCTGTTGCAGTGGAAACACACTGGAGCACTCCAGGAGAGGTGCCTGCTGGCTCAGTAGAGCAAAAATGCACAGGTAAGGGAACTGTTGGAGCTGCGGGCTGACATCCTGACTGCCTTTGCAGTCAAGATGTCAGCCAGTTAAAACAACACCATCATGCCATGTTCTCCTTTATTCCTCCATAACATCTATCTATATTTCTCTAAGGCGTACCCATCGCTAATCCCATGTGTGGTAGCTCTCGTGAGAGTTCATGAGTGAGCTGCCGGCAGGAGAGAGGAAAGCCATGGTGCCGGTAGACAGGCAGGTAACGCAAGAAACAAAACGGAGGGCGGCGGGGGGGAAACGGCAGCGGTGGCGGGCAGGGGAAGAAAAATTGAGGCAGCCGGCAGGTGGGGGAAACTAGAGGCACAGATGTTCTGCACCTGGCCCAGCTAGTTTAGTATATTTTACCCCACATCCTGATGTCATTATTTAATTTATTTATTCTTCAAATTTGTAGACTGCCCCCAAACATCCTTAACTGGGCAATTTACCACAACATAAAATAAAATGAAAACCTTAAAACAAATTAAAACCACTATCAAATTAAAAACCGTGGTTGGAAAAACTGAGTCTTTAGAGACTTTTAAAGAGTTGTCAGGCGATAGGGAGGCTCTTATTTCAGCAGGGAGTGCATACCAGAGTCTTGGGGGAGCAACAGAGAAGGCCTGTCCCTGCATAGCCACCAGACGAGCTGGTGGCAATGGAAGATGAACCTCTATGGATGATCTCAATGGGCAATGGGGCTTAGGGCAAAGATGACGTTCTCTTAAAATACCTGGGGCCTAAACTGTTTCAAGCTTTATAGGTTATGACCAGCACCTTGTAGTTTGCCCGGAAATTTACTGGCAGCTAGAGTAGCTCTTTTAGTATAGGAGTAATATGGTATCTCTGAGATGACCCAGAGACCAACCTTGCTGCCACATTCTGTACCAACTGAAGTTTCCGGACTACATACAAAGGCAGCCCCACATTATACCGCATGATTCTTCACCAGCAGCACCCAATGATGCAGAGCGGGGTTGGAGGGGGGATGATGTCAGCACATCAAGTAAGTTGCACTAGACATTACTGGGGGAATCTTAATGTGAAGTTGTCCTTGTTTTGTTAAGAAGTTTAGTTTTACTCTAAAGGAATAATACTTCTTGGATGGCATTTGAAGTGGGTTTTGAAGAAAGAGAAAGGTGGCTCCAGATAGGGGTTCTGTGTGGGAGTTCCAAGAATTGGAGGCTGCAAGGGAAAATGAACAGAGACATTTATCAAGTAAAGTTTCAGGTGGCGTAGGAGTCTCTGCTCATTTGGTGGTGCATCTGAAGTGTGATAGCAGCTCCTGCAGCCTTTTGTACTCTTAGTAAGAGAAATCCATGAGTGGATCCATTCATCCACCTATACACATTGCTAATCAGGGCTGTGCACGGAACTGGTTTTGGTTCGGTGCACAAATTATGTTCACTTGTATTATAAACCAAATTTGAAACAAACCTCTGGTCCATGAGCCAGCCGGAATGGCTGATGGTCCGTTTTGTTTGGTCGAACTGGTGCAAAGGGCTCTGCTTGCAAAGGGAATCCGGTGAGGATTCTCCATTACAAGCCAAGGGGAATTCTGCCTCTAAAAGGGTTCTAAGGGCAGCCGAGGGGGTGTATGTGCCGGATTCCCCTTTACGAGCAGAGTCCCGTGAACCGGATCAAACCAGTCCATTTCGGACCCCAGTCTGGTCTGAACTCTGACCAGCCACCTTTTTTTTAAAGTCTGATCTGGTTCGAGTTTGAACTGGTCAAACTGGGCTGGTTCGAATCAAACCAGGTTCAATTTGAACCAGTTCTGCACACCCCTATTGCTAATGTCTCTTAGCAGAAGTGTGACTTATTTATTTCACAATCGTTCCTCAAGAATCGACTCCCCGCCTTTTATTCAGGATGGTGCACCAAATACACTGAGGAATAACTAGACAACCACAGAAACCTGTTGCAACAGTTTTCTCTCTCATGACATACCTGAAGCCACAGAGAACAAAAGTGTTATTTGTTCTTATAGTGTAAATTATACAAAAATATAGATGTTCAGCAAGTAGTTAACACACACACAAATGGTTGACATATTTACTGGAATCATGTACAGAGCAACATAGAAGTGAAACTGCTTTTAGATTATAATCTAAAATATTCTGTGAAAACCATATTGTTCCAAAACACAATATGGCAAAAATCAGGCTTAGCAATAAATCAGTCAGCTATATAGCTTTTAACAGATCTCTCCCCAATGACTCATAGAAAGCAGAAGTCATTTAAACTTATTGTTGCTACTCTTCAGTGGAGGCAGAGAAATGCTGTTAGTTGAGGATTATTCAGATCTACTGTTTTCTATTAAAAGGTCAAACAATTAATCTTAACAGACTTGTAGAAGGCCAGGCCTTTATTAAGCACTTTTCCTGCCAGGTATAAGCATGATATTACATATTATCTTTTCCTTTCTTGGTTGAGGCTTATTAGATATTGTTTTTGATTTCTTTTTCTTTTTCAAACTTTATGAGCAAATAGGATTTAGCAAAGCTTCAGAGGCCTATTCAGCCAGGTACAACTCCCTTTGGCCTGAAGCAAAGCGCCATCTAATGGGGATGGGAGTGGGGTTAAAGTAAAGCAAACTGGGCTAAACAGTTGGGCCCCCTGAAGCTTTCCTAACTCCACCAAAGTTATTACTGGGACCAGGAGGGGACAGGAGAAAAGCCTCTGTTCTTCCTCTTTGCTCCCCACCAAGAGAGAGCAAGCAACTGTTTTCCACAGCTTGACTTTTAAAGAGGGCTTTCCCCTACTCAACAGAGTTGCAGAAAGGGTGCAGGTACTGCTTGGATCTGTAGTCTTTTCTGAGACTGTACAACAGTGGAGGGGAAAACCCAACAGTGGGTTTCCCCCACCCTAATACAGTGCTAACATGTGTTGTCAGTTTTCAAAAAACTGAAATGTTTCAAACAAAAGAAATACTACTAGGAAGAACTAATGAAGCCTACTTTCTGTGACTTAACAAGGCATCTCTTTCTTAGGATGCCCTTCTATGTGCTGAGGATTTGGTTTGTATCCAACTGCCAGCATATGGGTTGCAAAGGGGTGTTGCCTATACTTTGAAAAGCAAGTATCTTGAAACAAGATGGCAGATCACCAAACAATAGCCCCATTGGTGACCCTAGGAGCTCCTCCCATGTTCTATGAATTTGGTTTGCATCAGACTAAAAACACAAAGGTTATTAAAAGGGCACATACACATGGTGATCTCCTAAGCCTTCTCTTCAGAAAGTAGGCTAAAAATGAAAACACAATCCAGGAAGGAAGCAACGTACATACAGGTAGTGTGTTAAGATTAGTTCTGAGTCAAGGAAAAAACAAAACTAAGATTATGCGTGACAAGAATGTTGGTCCAGACACACCCTTAGATTGCACCATACCACAAGGTTACACTTTTTAATAGCACTTATAGGAAATGAGCTATATAGATTAGGTGACTAATACTGCTTCACTGTTTAACACAGCTCTGATACTGTACACTTCACAAACCGCTTTCCAATATAGCAGCTTACATTAGGTATACCATGCTAGTACTAGCTATACCATTCCTGTACAGAATATACAGTCTTAAGAATATTCTGTCCATACACACACATTATACATTCTGTATTTTCCATTCTTAATTGTTTGTAGCACTTAGGACTTCTTCGTGTGCTGAATGCATTACAGCAGAGTTAAACTGAGAACTCCCTCCGGGAAGTGATCTGTTTTTAGTGGTTAGGAGTCAGCACACAGATCTGTGACTCAGAGACCCGAGTCCCTATTCCTGGCTTTGACTTACGGTATTCTGCAACCTTGCATAATGCACTTCCGTGGTTTGCCCTTTGTTTGACTTTGAATAATTTCTATCAACCACTTATTTGCAAAAGGTTACAAGGCAATTATCATTCTACCAATATTATCTATTTCTGCTAGGCACCACGGCGATTGTTGGTGCTGTGGTTCTCTGGAGAGCATTTTATACGCACAACACCAGAGAGAAATATATAAACACACTGACATAAATGGGTATCTAGCTGTAACTTATCAACTGTCATCTTCACTGTAGGGTGGCCATGCACAAGCCTTGACCATACTACGTATTTGTTTGTCCAGCACATCCACCATGGCATGCAAAATTTGTTTTTGGACACAGACTACAAAAATTCCTGTTCAGTGTCACTGTTTCCCCTATCTACTGCAGCTTTGCTGCCATTTTTTCCTTCTAATCATTGGATCATCTTCTTTCTAGAACAGTCACATGTGCAGCCTCAGTCCATCAGGGATCACATAGTTATCAAAATAATACATACTCAGATTTGATTAATTGAGGACATCTGTTGAGCAGGGGCTATGCTTCTTGAATCAGTTACATGGGCAATCCCACCAAATCAGGGCTTACAAACTGAATTGGGTGATATGAGTAGCCAATCAGATTTTATGATATGCTAATGTTACAGAGGACTACCACGAGTAAGGGCAATACTTGTTGAATAGGTGAACACTTCACTCCCTTTCAAAGCAGTCACCAAAAGATCACCCAAGGAGATGCACTTTTTGATATGACTGAAAGATTTTCATACTGAATATCCCTTTGGTATCTTCACACAAAGTCCACCAGTGTTTATTGCATCTCCTGTCAACTAAATAATTCTAAGCCCTAAGATATATCAACATCAACCCTACTTAGTAGTCTACAATAAAATATATACATTCCTTCCTCTGCTTGGCTATAAGTATTGATGGGCAGTAAAACATCTTTTCAAATACACAGTTTAACAGATCCAAAATTATTACAGGGAGAAGTGTTTCTTAAAAGTTTAGCATTTCAATTAAATATTTGTGTTTAGTTATAAAGGCAGATCAGTCACTACTCCAGCAATCTATCTTTCCCAATCAGAGTCTTCATTTTAAATGTTCTTTCCTAGAAGGAAATGCACGCAACTAGGAAAAACAGAACATTCTTTTTGTAATTATTTATACACAAAAACTTTAGCAGTCAAATTCTCAGACACCAAAAAATCCCCACTGTAAGAGGAATTTGTTTTTTCTCCATTCTTTTTGCCACATGCTCTTGATCC
This sequence comes from Hemicordylus capensis, assembly GCF_027244095.1. Lineage (NCBI taxonomy): Eukaryota > Metazoa > Chordata > Lepidosauria > Squamata > Cordylidae > Hemicordylus > Hemicordylus capensis. Next base: position 32,254,685 of record NC_069660.1, on the reverse strand, counting down.
AAGAGCATAATGTAATTGACCACTCTTTTAAGGTACTGATGATTCAGCCAGCAAGTGGCACATCTTCCACAGACTAATCCTTCAACTAACCAGACAGGTTTACATAAATGGAAGCCTTCCTGCCCAAATTCCCAGAGCATATCATAAAAAGAAAGGCACAAAAATTATTTAGGGATAAAGCTGTTTGGCATAAAAGAACAATTCACCGCCTATATAGAACACATAACGTAGATGTGGCAACACAGCCTTAATATTTGGTTGCCTCTTAAGACATTAGCATTTTCCAGACAGCAGCCGCATTTGTACAGAGAGAACTATGGGGAAGCTTTACATGGGTATCCAACTTCTCCTTTATAATAATTAAGCAATCAGATGACAGCTGATGACCAAGATCAGTTTTAAGATCTGACTAACCTAATCATGTCCAATATTTAACGAGAAGCAAACAAATTTTGTATTCACACAACAGTCATATACACATGCAATTTCACACATACTTGTGTGTGCGCAGACACACAAAATAGAGACTAGAAAATGATATCTTATGCTGTTTTTATTTACTCCTACACTTTTCCCACTCTGCAAAGAAGATGATCCTTCACATAAGAGGAAATACATCTGCAAATATCAGCTAGAGGTGGGGCTAGGGAAAGCAGCAGGAAAGTAGAGGTGGAAAAATCTGCAAGACAACAAGTGATGACTTTCTCATTGGTAAGACCTGGCCACAAACCTGACCACAGAAATGTCTAAGTAAATACATGGTTAAAAACACCCAGGAAAAAAGAGAGGCTAAAACCAACATCTATGCAAGAGTTCATTCAAAGTTTTTCTATTATGCATTCAGCCTCAAGGCGGAAACGAGTTTTGAATAGTACTCAGCAGAGAAAGGAAGAAATGTAAGGGAGGGGCGCCTTGGAGGTAGAGTAGTACTGTATGTTAAAGAAGAGGTAGAATCTAACAAGGTAGAAAACCTAGGTGGACCGGAGTCCTCCACAGAAACCCTGTGGGTGACAATACAAGGCCTGAAAGGAAATGTGCTACTGGGGATGTGCTATCGACCTCCGGATCAAAACGCTGACAGTGACTGGGAGTTGCAGGAGGAAAGAAGCAGGGCAGTAATAATGGGTGACTTCAATTACCCACACATAGACTGGGTAAATTCACAGTCAGGTAATGACAAAGAGGTCAAATTTCTAGATACGTTGAATGACTGTGGCCTAGAACAGTTGGTCTTGGAACCAACCATGGAGAAGGTGACCTTGGACTTAATCCTGAGTGGCACCCAGGACCTGGTGTCAGTGTCATCGACCCTTTAGGGAACAGTGACCACAGTGCCATCAAATTCAGCATACATGTGGGGAGAGAATCACCAAGGAAGTTTAACACAGACACTTTGAATTTCAGAAGAGGAAACTTCTACACAATGAGGAGTATGGTGAAAAGAAAGCTGAAAGGGAAAATCAGGAGAGTCACTTTGCTCCAGAATGCATGGAATTTACTCAAAGCCACAAGAGTTTACTCATAACCAGTTAGATTGTATAAAGGAGGAAAGGTACCACTAAGTTCAGGAGGATGTCAGCACGGCTAACAGGTAAAGTCAAGGAAGAGATAAAAGGGAAGAAGACTTCCTTCCGAAATTGGAAGGCCTATCCAAATGAAGAGAACAGAAAGGAACACAAACTCTGGCAAAAGAAATGCAAGGTGACAATAAGCAAGGCAAAAAGAGAGTTTGAGGAACATTAGGTAAAAGCATCAAAGGGAATAACACAAACTTATTTAAATACATTAGATGCAGGAAACCTGCCAGGGAGGTGGTTGGACCATTGAATAATGAGGGAGTGAAAGGGATTATTAAGGAAAATGTGGAGGTTGCAGAGAAGCTAAATGAGTTCTTTGCGTCCGTCTTCACAGCAGAGGATACTGAGTATATACCGCTGCCTGAAACAGGTTCGGGGATGGAGGCAGGCACGGAGCCTAACTGCTGGTGGTCCATGTGTGGCTGCAGAGGCAGCCCCACTGACCCCGCCCCACACGTCTGACGTCAAACGCGGGGTGTGTGGTCTGGCTCCCGAATGAAGGCTTGAGGCTCCGTTCGGGAGACAAAGTTCAACTCCCGAAGGGGCCGCGCGGCACCTTCAGAAGCTAAACTAAGGCTGGCGTTGAATTCGCAGTGCAAGCTTTTTAACTCCTGAAGGGGCCGCACTGCGAACGTAGCACCAGCTTTAGTTTAGCTCCCGAAGGGGCCGCACGGCCCTCGCTCAGGAGCTAAACCAGCACCCCCATGTATGATGTCAGACGCGGGGACCGTGCCAGGGCTGTGAGGGGTGGCCCCTTATTGGGTGCTGCCTGGGTGCTTTGAACCCATTGGCCCAATGGTGGCTCCGCCCCTGCATGGAGGCTTAAGAACCAAGTCAGATAGAAGTGACAAGAGATGATGTTCTAAACTGCCTGGAAAAACTGAAAACTAGCAAATCGCCAGGGCCGGATGGCATCCACCCAAGAGTCCTCAAAGAACTCAAATGTGAAATTGCAGACCTTCCTGCTAAAATATATAATTTATCTCTGCTATCAGGCTCTGTACCGGAGGACTGGAAAGTAGCAAATATAACACCGATTTTGAAAAAGGGATCCAGGGGCGATCCAGCTAAATACAGGCCGGTTAGCTTAATGTCCATTTCAGGCAAATTGATGGAAAGCATCCTCAAGGATAAAACTGTAGAGCACATAGAACAAGAGTATCTGCTGGGAGAGAACCAACATGGCTTCAGCAAAAGTAAATCTTGCCTCACAAACCTTTTGGAGTTCTTTGAGAGTGTCAACAAGTGGACTTCCAAAAAGCTTTTGACAAAGTTCCTCATCAAAGACTCCTGAGGAAATTTAGCGATCAAGGGATAAGGGGACAAGTACATGTGTGGATTGGTAACTGGTTGAAGGACAGGTAACAGAGGGTAGGTATAAATGGAGAGTTTTCACAATGGAGAGAAGTAAGAAGTGGGGTCCCCCAGGATCTGTACTGGGACCAGTGCTTTTTAATTTATTCATCAATGATCTAGCAGTAGGGGTAAGCAGCGAGGTGGCCAAATTTGCAGATGATACCAAACTCGTTCGGGTAGTGAAATCCAAAACTGATTGTGAGGAGCTCCAAAAGGATCTCTCCAGACCGGGTGAGTCGGCAACAAAATGGCAAATGTGGTCCAATGTTGGCAGGTGTAAAGTGATGAACATTGGGACAAAAGAAAACCCAACTTCAAGTAAACGTTGATGGGATCTAAGCTGTCAGTGACTGACCAGGAGAGGGATCTTGGGGTCGCAGTGGACAACTCATTGAAAGTGTCAACTCAATGTGCAGCAGCTGTGAAAAAGGCTAATTCCATGCTAGGGATCATTAGGAAGGGGATTGAACATAAAGCTGCTAATGTTATAATGCCCTTAGACAAAACTATGGTGCGACCACATTTGAAGTACTGCGTACAGCTTTGATCACCATATCTTAAGAAGGATATTGTAGAACTGGAAAAGGTGTAGAAGAGGGCAACCAAGATGAATAAGGGCCTGAAGCACCTTTCTTATGAGGCTAGGCTACAGCATCTGGGGCTCTTTACCTTGGAAAAAAGAGGTGACTAAGGGGAGACATATGCAGCTAATGACACAGCGGGGAAGTAACTTGCCTAGTGAGCAAGAGGTTGCCAGTTCAAATCCTCGCTGGTATGTTTCCCAGACTATGGGAAACACCTACATCGGGCAGCAGCGATATAGGAAGATGCTGAAAGGCATCATCTCATACTGTGCGTGATATGGCAATCATCTCATACTGTGCGTGATATGTCAATGGGTACAGCAACCAGCTTCAGAAATGATAATGAAGACACTTAAGTGGTGGATATCGTCTGACTTTTAGGATCGACCATAAACAGTAGAGGATCCAGCACTCAAAAAATACACTGCAGACTAGCACTTGGTAGGGTTGTAATGAAGGCCTTGGAAAGCATATTTAGATGCTGTGACGTGTCTACACCTACAAAGATTAGAATCATTCGGACAATGCTTTTTCCCATCACACTCTATGGATGCGAAAGCTGGACTTTGAAGTAGCAAAATAGAAAACGTATTGATGCTTTTGAACTCTGGTGCTGGAGAAGACTTTTGAGGATACCATGGTCAGCCAGGGAAACAAACTAATGGACTATAGAACAAATCAATCCAGAATTTTCACTTGAGGCACAAATTACTAGGCTCAAATGACCCGGCACGCGTGCGCACGTCATGCTCACTTGAATGTTGGCCATGAGTGCGAGCGTGACATGCGCAAGCATACAGGCAGGCAAGTCACCATGAGGTCTACATGTGGGTCACAAACCCATCTCTCTATGCCTCTAACAAAGGAATAACCCACTACTAGAAGGCCCCCAACCCCCAGAGAATCCTCCATCACTGGGCGAGAGGATATGGGTGCATCACCGAAGGAATGGGTTCCTTCTAAGGGAACATTCCACTCTTCCTCATACTAATATCCTCCTTCCGTGAAACCTTCATTCTCCATGACCGCTGAGGAGCTGACAGCCTGGGAGTGGGATGCCTCTTTTATATCCCTTAGGGCCTTATCCACACACCTCTCTGCCTCCCTGGGCTTCTCCAAGGCATTTGGATTCAAGGGAACGAACTTGTTCCCTGAGAGCCAGGAGCTCTTTGCACCGAGTGCAAACCTATGACTTCAGACCCTGAGGAGGTTGGTCATACATGCCACACTGGGAAGCACCCCCTCCCCTGATGGGATTCCATGTTCATAACTAGTTTTATTGGCTATTTAGAACATACACAGCTTGTTTACTTGAAAGCTAGGTGTTAGCTGCAGTTGTCAGCTAATTAAAGGTTTGAGGCTCTGTTCTCCAAGAAAATTACAAAATTGGGGTACTACTCACCTCCTCATGCTGGGTGCCTCCTTTGTGGTAAACAGGGACCACTTGTGCGCCTCCTCATACACTTCCCCGCTAAATGCCACATAAAACTCCTTTGATATCTGTTAGCAAAGCTCCAGTTAGCAAAGCCTTGTCTTCTCAAGAGCTGCTTCCAAACTGAGCTGCCTCAGGAATGTGGCCCTTCCCACAAGCTATGTGACTCACCTGGTTTATTATTTATTTATTTAGTCATTCATTCATGTATCTGATTTCTATACCGCCCTTCCAAAAATGGCTCAGGGCAGTTTACACAGAGAAATAAATAAATAAGATAAATAAAATGGTTAAGGCCTGTTCTTCAAGTACGCAAACAATGCTTGAAGGAGTGCTTTCCAATTCCATAGCAAAACAGTGCAATGGTCCAATGATATCATCCATTGATTCTTTTGGTCACTATGCAGATATTCTTTAAGTTAGTATTGACAGAATGATTGCTTGTTGCAGAGAATGCTTCTTCTGCTGGCATGCAAATTCCTAAATGATATCCCCAAATGCATTGTTCAATCTATTGGGACCACAGAGAAGAAATCAGAAGTGGTTACTGTGGGGTTCTATTTACATCACCATGATGAGAGAGAAAATGGAAGTGTGACAAAGTATAACAGAAGCTGCTCATCATACTACGAGATCTAATCTGTGTTGATTTTGCATACTGCAGGAGCATGTAGTTGAATCTGTGCTGAATCGTTATTACAAACAGGTCAATGTTTCAATTCATTTGGTAAAACAGGAGGGTTTTTGTTATAGTGTTTGTTTTGTCTATTTCATGTGAACTATGCTGAATATTGTGCTTTTAATTATGTCTTTGACATAATTCTTGTGCAATACTGTTTCTAGGATTTTGCCAAGAATTGAAATTATAGTGGTATGTTCTAGCAAGTTAACTGAGAGTATTAAAAATAAAATATGAATTTTAACACATAGCACCAATGGTTTCCAAACCACATTATTCACAAACTGCTGAACATCTGGTTTTCACAGCATACTACACTTATTTTGAACTACATCAATGACACTAATTCAGAGCTATAAACCAAATATCACTCCTTAAAAATGCAGAAGCTACTTTTTGTGTGTGTGCACAATTTGGTCTTCAAATGCTCCAGCAACCACAACTAGCATGATCAAAAGAGTAGGCGTACACAAATCCAATACTCACAGAGAAAACAACAAAAGAAGGTGTTAACCTCTATGACATATTTTGTAAGCTCAAAGGCATTAATGCCCTTGGCAATAAAACAAAAGGAAACTGCTACAAAGTAATTGGGTGTCCATGCTTCCCTCAATTTATTTCTTTGCAGACTAATTCAGGTCTTTATCAGAGCAGAACAAAACAAGGAAATTACCTAATTTGTTTGAAGGCAGGTTTCTACAGTCTGGGCACTAAGTACCAACAACATGAGAAGCTAGAGCACACTGTTGTTATGTGTATGAGTCAACATTTAAATGTAATAACACTGCAAGGCACCAGTCTAGTTGGACAATTCCATAATTCCATAAAGCACAAGATAAATTATTGCTCCCCCCGCAACAAAAACGGTAATCAAGCATAAGCCTCACTACAAGAACAGACCTCCTTAACTAGCAGCAATATTGCCAATAAATTGCCACAACTTACTGGCAAACGTAGAACTGGCTGAAACTATATACCTAATAGAAGGCTTAATTATAATGTACTACCTCCAAGACAGATATGCAAATCCATAGCTTGCTCAGAGGTAGTAAAGCTATAATGAACTGATTACTGCAGTCATTTTCAATACAAAAAAACTTTGCTGGTAAGGCACCTCTGTAGTGCATCTTACTCCCATGGCCCCCTGATACTGGCTTGCGGTGTATCCTGTTGTGTTTACAGCTGCCTGGCTAAGCAAATGTGACTTGAATATGGCCAAGTGACTTAAAGTCTGATCTTCCTACTGCTGGATTCAGAATAAGGTTGGCCAGAAGATGCTTCAGTGGCAGAGCTCAAAAGACAGGCATCACATGCAGCTTGACTCTGCCATCAACAAAGCAGAACAAGACAAAAAGGAAGGAATTGGCGGAGACTCTGAGTACTCAGGATATTCCACCTTCTTCCTCAGAAACCTTCCCCCCAGTCCTTCCAGTCAGAGGTGCATCTAGGAAATTTTGGAGCCTGGACCTAAAGGTTTTTGGAGACCTCCCACCCCAACGCCACTGCAAATTAAGCATCACCCCCCTACACACACACACTCACACTATTTTTAAACATGTGAGTTCTTGAGGGCACAAACAGCGACTGAACTCACAAGAATGTAAGAATATAAGACAGGTATATTTACGCAAATATGCACTAGCAGAAACATTTCAACACACAACTTAACATATTTCCATCCCATATATTTCTTTCCCTACTGCCCCTGCCCCTGTCTTTAGGTCATGCTCAGCCGCCCGGCACAGCATGGGCCGGAGGCATGGTGTGGCAACCACACCATCCAGGACAGACTAAAGAGTATTTGGGGGCCCCAGAGCATGTGGAAGACCTGGATTTCCACTCGGACGTCCAGGGGTAAGGGCTCTTCTCCCAGTTACAGAATCTGCATAGGGTGGGCCTCCACATTTCAATGCCACCAGCTACAGAGTTCCTGAAAGAGTATCATTTCTGACTTCAGGAGAGAGACCACATTTTTGAGTGCTCTCTCGTATTAAAGTCCCTCTACCTACAGAAAACTAGCAGTTCAGGGAGAAGGTTCTAGCCTAACTTTCACCTTCATGTGGTTGTTTTCTGCATATAAGAAATGTGTTATTTTTAGTGATAGTTTACCCTATGCACTGAGGAACATTCAAACATGCTATCCACAACCTACAGTCTGATATGATATAGTCCTAGAATAGTCATAGAAATTATATCATTTATCTAAAAGTGAAAGATTTATAAGCATGAAGATGCCAGATTCTCAATCTGTTCCTTTTCTCTGCTGCTTACTAAGGGTCAAACTAGAAATTATGGCACAGCTTTGTCTGTTTGTCACCCAGCCTCCACAAACCAGTAAGGTAGAGCTTTAAAGCACAGCACACAGGCACCTTTCTTCTGCCCATGTTTCTTCCCCAAGTCAGTTTTAAAAAGACATTTTTCTCCTGGTGGGCTCCATGATCAGAAGTAATCCCCACTGGGAAAAGACCTGCTTTTAAAAAGGCAGCTTCAGAACAAAAAGCATGAGTTCTACTCTGCACCCTGCACATCCATACAGCACTTTAAATCCCTAGCGTTACAGAGATTTGGTTTTAATTTTGTTTTTTTTAAATCCCACTTTACAAGGAAATTCAAAGTGGTTAACAATGCATATCATTAAAAATAAGCTTAAAAGCATAATCAAGCCACAAGGACAAAGCAGCAGCAATAAAACCAACCCCTAGAGCAACTGAAAGCAAATAAAACACGACTAAGTGTTGGCTTGACCTACTTTGGGCCATGCCACTGTCATGTCTTGTTGTGCCCTGAATTATCCGCTTACACAGTGGTACCTCTAATGTTTTTCATCTCTGTGCAGAATGAGTTTTGTTCTAGGCAGCAGTAGTGGGGCCTACCTAATTCAACCTGAGCAGGATCTAAAATTAACTGAGCAGACATCAGAAAACTTGTGAGCACTCACACATGTGCACACATTAGAGGGAACAGATAAGAGCACTGTGGAGATCTATTACAACCCAGATGGAAGCCCTCCTTTCAACGAAAGTGGAACTGCAAGAGGTTTATCAAGACAGATAAACTTCTGATGCTTGTAAACTAGGACTGTCAACCACTTGCGATGCCTAATGTGGCCTTCAGCATCCTCAACCATAGAGTGTACAAATGACAATGTGATGCCTTTAGTAGGGCAAAGAGGTTGACCTTCCAGGGCTTGCTAATGCACATCTCAGCATCAGCCTCTTTGTTTCATTTAAAAATTTGCAGGACAGTTATCAAATGCAGGATCCAGACAGTTAATCATGACTAAATACCACTGGCCAACATCCAGAGCAGTGTGCCACATGCGGAACACGTTCTTTTGAGCTAGCACAAGAGGATGTTGTAATTGCACTAAAAACAGGATATGTGATAGCATTCTTCCTCAGAAGTTCCCATTAACATGAATAAAGCACAGCACAGTTGCACAACCACAATCAGGCTTGCTGCTGCAGAGAACCTGTTTAGAACACAAGCTCCAGTTGTAACATGGCAGCTTTGCACTAGCACATCTCTTCCCACACGCAGCACACTGCTCAACATATTTGCCACTGAAATTAGAGGTACTAAGTTAGTCATGGTTAACTTGTCTCAAGTATTTAAAAAGGTGATTTAAGTCATGACTAACTTGTCTCAAGTATTTAAAAAGGTGATTAAGTCATGACTACCTAATGGCACAAGACCACCTTATGTGGTGCAGTGAGGAAATGCTCAACCAACAAGCAGAAGGTTGCCAGTTCGAATCTCCGCTGGTACTATATTGGGCAGCAGTGACAGAGGAAGATGCTGAAAGGCATCATCTCATACTGTGTGAGAGATGGCAATGGCAAACCCCTTCTGTATTCCACCAAAGAAAAACCACAGGGCTCTATGATTGCCAGGAGTCGACACTGACTCAATGGCACACTTTACCTTAGTCTAGATTCTGCCCAAGGAATGTGGACAGTGCAAAATCTACAATATGTCAACATTTGCTGCCTAAGGTGAACTTGGTGGTAGTGGCAGTTCACTACGGCAGTGGTGAGGGAGTGGGATGACAGCAATGTTTTAGGTTAGCAGGATGGATGTGAGTAGCTGTTTTGGCAAATGACACAATGCTGGAAAGTATGCAGTAGTGCTGACGAAGGGGGATTAGATGGTGGCATTTTAGAGTTACAGATGATGAACAGACTCAGGGCAGGGGAAGCTTGCAGTTTGAGGCAATAACTGTGTTTTTAAGGGATATGGCAGGGATTTATTTATTTAACATAACTGTATATCACCCAAAATGCAAGTCCCTGAGTGGGTTACAACAAAACAATAAAAACAAGTAAAAGGCCAAAACACTACAACAATTTAAAAGAACGCTAAATCTATTAAAACATGATGCATGAGGTATGATGTAAAAGGGTGGCACCTTGGGAATGGACAGTCAGGTGTATTTTTTAAAGCTAATCCCTGACGCTCTTCACATCCCTGACCCTCTTCATCATGTATATTTCAGTGAAAAAGAGCTGTTGAGGCTCCTGGCTATCTGCTGAGTGGGTAAATTGGGTCTCCAACCTGCTGCAGTTTCATGTCCTTTTCTAAGGTACCAAAAATCAGCCCAAGGTATTTTGGTTCCCAAGATGGAGGGGTGGGAAATCAAAAGGCACCCATCCCTACACACACACACTTACTTTAATTAACATGGAGCACAATCCACTGGGAAGCAGACTTCAGCTAGACTTTAGGAATAATTTCCTAAGTGTAAAAGTGGTTTGACCGTAAAATGTTTTGCTTTGCACAGTGGTGGGCTCTCTTGTTTGAATTTTGATTTTTCAAACAGAGCTGGGTGGTCATTTGTTAGGTTTTCTGTAGCAGACTCCTGCACTGAGCAGAGGTTGAACAAGAAAACTCCAAGGTCCTCTTTCAACTCGAGAGAACTCCATGATTCTGTGGATTTGCCTGCATAAGGCAAACTGAAACAACCAGAAATTGCATAACAGCACTATCATCTGCAATGCCCATTCATTTCAATTGGACTTGTGTAAGAGAACTTCATGGCTATATTGATCTCATGGCTCAAATCTGTCTCCAACTCTACGCCCTTAATTGTACCCAGCATCCACTTCACCCCAAAATATGAAAAATATCCTCTGTCTCTTCTCCCTGCTCTCCAACATTAGTGATAACTATTCAGTTTAATGGAGCATGATCTCTTTGTATGCAATAAAGTGATGTAGCTCAGTGGTAGAGAACATGCCTTGCATACAGAAGGTAAAGTTTCAATCCGCTGCATCTGTAGGTAGCACTTGGAAAGCTTGAAGACTGGAGAGTCACTATCAGTCAAATTAAACAATACTATCCTGGACCAACGGTCTGAGTATCAGGCAGCATTATAAGTTCACATGAGTAAAATTCAGTTTCATTTACCAGATTGGTAAGAACAAACTTGGAGCAGTTAGAGAGAGTATATTCTTCACATCTCAATGTTTCTGGCACAGGGCAAGAAAAACCTACCCTACTAGAGAAGCAGCTTTTTGTGTTGGCCTGCCTTACCTGTTCTATAACCTGTGTTATTGAGGTACACCGCAAATGTGCGGATTTCATGCTGGGCCTGCCAGGACGGAGAGGAGCAGTTCTCATTGTTGGTGTAGGTGTTGTGGTTGTGGACGTATTTCCCTGTGAGAATAGAGGAGCGGGATGGGCAGCACATAGGTGTTGTCACAAAGGCATTGATGAAATGAGCACCTCCTTGTTCCATGATCTGCCTTGTCTTATTCATTACTTGCATTGAACCTGAGGAAAGAAAAAAGAGCATCAAAAACGTTTTTTAAAGTGGATTATTATTATTTTTAGTTAAAAAGAGTTACCCATATGTTCATCACATTCTAAATGTGAAATTTCGGGAAAGGACTGAATATTGAGGTAGATGGAGCTTTCCTTCTGCCACAGTCAGCCTCTAGTGGTCTGAATGTTCCTGTTGGAGAACCGTCACAGATCCGCATTGGACCTTCAAAGCTAACCGTATCCTTACTGCCCAATCACCTTAACTTGATTTGAGAAAGGGAAGCCCAAGAACAGCAACTGATTTGTCCTCATGATAGTTTCCTTGTGAATAGCTTTAAGTGTTCTCTCCTGGTCGTGTTCTAATGCCAGTATTAGAAGTATTATGTCTTCTATTATGAGCATTAGAAAATGCTCATTTTGCAAATGAAGCAACAGTTCACAATCTAGGCATGTAGAACAGATTAGTGTAGGGACGGATTCAGTCCTTGAAAAGCACTGAGTTATGAGGGAACACACAGATCTTGTTCATACATCATCCTTGCACTAGGAGAGCAAACCTCAGGCTTGGACCCTTAAGTTTCCCTTTCACCGCCTCATCTCACCTTCAAGTAGAAAGCAATATATGAATTGGTACAATGCTGAGTTTATCTGCACCCAAGATCTCCCAAGATCTGCTATCTAGAACCAGGTTGAAAGATGTATGTAAAAGATTCAGGGAAATCCTGGGCATGAGGTGAACCCAATATTGCACCTGTTCACACTGGAAGACAAGAGAGCAAAGGAAAGGAAGGAGAGGTTAAAACAAGAGCATTCAACTTCTATACCAAACTTTTGTCTGAATAGTGACCAGAGAGTGATTCAACAATGAACAGGAATACGCCGATAAAACTTTGCTATTTTCTTCATCTGTTATTATATAAACCTCAAAGCAAGTTTTGATCTAGAGGAACGAGGGCTCTTCAGCTGCCTTTGTTTTCAGGGTAGGCTAAATGACATCATCATGTATTCTTACTAAGATCCACATGTACATGGATCAAAGAGCATTCAAAGAGCTCAGGGCAGTGTACATGAGATACACCCCTTTAATCCTCACAACAACCCTCTCAGGTAAACTGGATGGAGAGTGTGACTGGCTCAAGGTCATCTAGTGAGCTTCTTGGCTGGATAAGGATTTGAACCCAGGAGTTTCTCCAGCCCTAGTCCAGCACTCTAACCACTATAGCACACTGGCTTTCACTGGCATTGGAATGTGAAAGATGGTCTCAGTGACCCATGGTCATCAGCTAGAACAAGACATGTGTAAGATGGTCTCAATGACTAGTGGTCCCTCTAATTTTTTTCATTTCTGTGCGGAATGAATTTTGTTCTGGGCGGCAATATCAAGGCACTGTGTGCGCACATGCATTCAGAGTGGGGCCTTCCTAATTCAACCTGAGCGGGATCTAAAATTAACTGAGCGGACATCAGAAAACTCGTGAGTGTGCACACGCCTTAGAGGGAACAGTGTCAGTGACCCATGGTCATTACTTCAGCTAGAACAGTTCTCATACAGTGAGGGGACCTCCCACTGAGATAACAAAGCAGCCTGTACAATTTAAGTTCTTAAAATTAAGCTAACCACCCACAGGTATATCTTCTTCTCTTCTATTTGAAAGGGGAATGATGGCTACACAGTTTGCCTAAAAGCCACTTTGTTTCCATAAGGACTGGCAAAGCACAAAGCAGGAACACCCTCCAATAATTCTGCCTGTTTACTAATGCCATTATTCACTCCTAGGTTTCCCAGTCGCTCAGGAGTTCATCCCATAGCACTAGCACTTCAAATTAAAATCTGTGCTTGTAAGGCTTTCTATAGATTTATGCATTCCATTATGGTTTCTATCTTTAGCTGGCAATACAAATTACATGCAAGAGAGAGGGCTCATTTCCTAATGAACAGATGGTGGGGGGACCTACGGTTTGGCCTGTGATTGTTTCTCAGCTTTAGAGATAGAAAATGTGAATTGAACTAAGACTCCACAGGTATGCATCTGTGTGCTGATCTTTCAGTCCTTAACTTGACATATCTTAACAAGGGGCTACAATACTTTTGCGGCATGTGATTCTTCAGCAGAATAGAAATCTCTGTCCCAACCCAGAGTTCCCTCCACTAGCCACAAGGTCAGGTTGCCTTAAAGATTCTTCTGCCAATAGACACATTTATATTTGATAGGTGTTGGTCTCACACCTGTGTGCCACAGGCCACTCTACTTGTGCAGAGTTGCCCATTCAGAGGGCCACAGGCGAAAGTACAGTGAGGTTTAACATGATTAAAGCTTGCACCAAGAGATTAATATTAGAGGAGATTTAGCAGGCTCAGTGCAATGAGATTTTCTTTGATCTCTTTATCAGCAGTTCAACGTTAACAAAGGTCAAGAATGCTCAACTGCTTATGTGGCTCTAGGCCATACAAGAGCAACACCACGTAGTTCCTAAGAGAGATGACAGCCAGAAAATGCATGTGAAATGCTTATCAGATTTCTTCATGGACAAGGCAAATCACAGGATCTTAGAGAGCAAACTGCGCAACTAGATTTTCCAGCCATACCGGAATGTTTTGCCTTCACTGTACTGTGGGATCCACATGTACTTCTGTTACTTAAAGGAGTCCACTGAATGGGGTAGATTTTGAGCCCACAGAATGTGTAGCTTAAATAACCTTTGACCCTCTTTTATGCTATGTATGCTGATTATTTTTCCAAGTGGAAGAAAACAAGAAGAATTTTTTGAAACATAAATGAGCATTCTGTCCAATGTTGTCCTTATATTGTTACAAACTCAACTGAAGAAAGGGTTGCTTTAAGCCTTGGGTGTGAAAGTGCCTGCAATGTTCCCCATGCTGAACTGGCATGGCTGAAGTGTGAAACTTGCTCGCAGAGCCTATTGTGCATCCGGCCTCTTAAAATAACAGAGTTGGGTGGCAGAAGAATATGGTTATCTAAATTTGCTTTCAGATATTGCAGGATCAACTCACTCAAGTTAGCTGTCCTCGCACTAGGTAAAGTTTCTTTGGAATGATTTTGTAGGCTGAAATTGCATTTATGGTTTAAGGTGCTCAAAGAATTCCATGTATATTATCACAGTGGCCAATATCCTAACACTTCAGAGTCATTGCATGAAAAACGCCTCCATAGCATTTATTAACCCAGAGTCCTGCCACACGGGTGTTCGCATGCAGGCGAGGGATGGTTTTTGCCAAATCACCCTTCCTCCTGGAAATACTCTTTAACATGGGAAAGCACGTCCCTGAGGCTCACACAACCCTAGGGACATATTTTAGGATGTTAAAGAGCACTTCCAGGGGAAGGGGTGAATGGTGAAAATCTCCCCTTCCCCACATGTGAGTACCTGTGCAGCAGGACTCTGGATTATTAAATGCTATGGAGGCATTTGGCATGCAGCACTTCCAAAGTGTTGATCAGGATGTCAGCCAGTAATTCTTACAACTCTGTACAGTGATGTCCACATTTTCAACAGTGTTTAATGCTGACTGAATTTTGCCTCACTATAAACAAACATATCATGTAGGCTATACCTTTAGTTACAACCAGCTAATGGAAGTAGATATCAGTTGTTCACTACAAAATATGTGTACTATAAATGGAGTGCATTACTGGCTTTCTAGACTACAGCTAATTTAAGGATATGTACACACTGACTCGATGGCACAACTTTACCTTTACACTGATTGAGCTGGAGAGAATACAGTATGAGAACATCAAAGCATGTTAGGCATTTGCCTTAATATAGCCATGATATACTTTCACACACTTTCACACATACCTCTTCTTGTGGGCCATTGGAATATGTGCACATTTTAGAAAATACCAAGGTGAGCAAGAAATTTCATACTGGAATGAATAGTAGCTATCTTATCCAAGGTTATGGTGGATTAAAAGTTTAAGATCAATCAATGGCCCCTGTAGCCATCTGGCAAAAACTGAATGTCAATGTTTGCTTCTGTCAATAATGGATTTGGAATTCTTGTAATCTCTTTAGCAAGGAATTTTCTTATGAAATTGCAAGAGTCTCAAGTTGATACAGAACAAATAAATATGGGATGGGTGTGGGGAAATAGTTACTATCTGTGAAAGGTGGGAAAAAGGCAACAGATACAGGAAAGCAAATGTATTGATGATATTGATTATCAATCACCACTCCTTTTTCAAATGTCTGGAATACCTATTAAGGGAGAAAACTGCATACAAGATTCTTGGGGACCATTTTTTCCTATTGATCAGAACCAAAACAAGTGAAGATTAAACATCCAATTCCCCAATTGGGTACAGAAACAATATTGCTAAAAGTATCCCAGGGAAAGGGAGACCATCCAGGGCTCTCTAAATTCCCTGCCGCAAGCCAGATAAATGGACTAGAGTCCATAATGGTTCCTATCAGCCAGTGGATCACTGATTGAACTATCCCACACATCTGGTCTACCAGAATGGAAAACAGTTCACCTAGTCCTTAAAAGCAGAGTTTTCTGGATGCCCTCTAATTGTGGGCAAACCCCAGTTTGCAACTCAAACATAATGAGTTGGTTAGCACTTTTGTTAACTCCCCTCTCCCGCTTGGAAATGCATCAACCCTTTATAGATTTAACTCCACAGACAGCATGGAAACTGCAGATAGGCACTTTTCCATCTCTGACATAAAGTAAACCCTCACTTCGCCTTAAAATAATCCAGGCTGAATCAATGTTTTGTCATTCTGCTATTAAAACACAATTTTAACAACCCCTTTAAATGACAGAGGCATCTGTGCAGAAATAACACTACATGTTAAGTCTCCCTTGGGGACACTAACCTCCTTTAATAAAACCACTGTAATGACAAGGCCCTATATATCAACAGTCTTTAATACAGAAACATATGATCTAATCTACTTCCACTGCCTGAGAGCTAATGCAGAGCGACAGATCAGTGGAAGGTAAAAATTCAGGATACCCTTTCCATGCAATCTTAAATAGGCCAGCGTTAAATATTTTACAACAATGCCAAGTCATCCAACAAAAACTTACTTCCTTTGTACTGCCTCTCAACACAAACTTGGAGATGCAAAAGAAAAAGAGAAATTTGATTCTTCTAGTGTGTAGAACATCACTTGAGTGTTAATCGGTCATTGCAATCTAAATTTTTTTTAAAAAAAATGTTTCTGGAGTGGGAAAAGTCTTCCTGACTGTCATCTGCGAGGTTCCGAAGAGAAACTTGAGAAACGCTGCTGCTACTGTTCTGAAAATGTCAGCATCTTATTTTGAAGGTCTCCTTTACAATAACTAAGCCATCTTTTTGTGTGTAAATTCACATTAGAAGGGTGAGGCATACAATCTCAGATCTTGACTTTCAAATAAGGCCATTCTAATAATAAGGCCATTCTAATAATTCAGGGATGTGAAGAGACATTTGTTGATGTGTGGTGAAACCCAAGATTTTGTAGTCGGGTATTTGACTCACTATGGGTGCATATGCACAGAATATTTTTTTTGCTTTCCGAGACAGACAGACAGACAGACAGACAGACAGACACACACGTGAAAGATGCTACCTGCAATGAAGAAGGTTTTGGTGTGGTGTGGGGTTTTCTGCAACTACAATGAAACCATTGAAACAATGCAACCACACTCAGTGTTCATATGCATATAAACATTCAGCACCATAGCAACCAAAATTCTGCATGAAGAAAAGTTAGTGCACATAATAAATGTTACACAGATAGACATGGTTGATTCTGCAGCTGCAAGTCTAAGCAAAGCATATGGAGGGCACAGCAACTCCTATCTACCAACCACAACACAATCCTGAAGAGAACTGTCTAGCTTCTTGAGATTTGGTTTTTGTTGCCAAAGACAGCAGAGACTCTCAGGCTGATGAATGCTATACCCAGTACAGGTGGCCCTTGTTATCTGCGGGGATTTCATTCTGCCCTACAGCTGCAGGTAATGAGACCTTGAATCAATGGGAATTGGGGTGTTCGGTTTCTAGAGATTTAAGAGGGGCTAAAAAAGTGGGGTGGAGAAATAAAGTAGTGTGCCATGCTCTCCAGATCTCCAGCAGTCCAGCAACCACCACCACCCCGCCGCAAACCCCCAATTATTCTGATTTTCCACTAAAAATCATGGGGATTTTTATTTTTCTAAAAAAATAAAGAGCCACAAAATGGCTCCATGGTGCAAAATGGTAGCCTGAAATGACATTGGAAGTCATTTCTAGCCATCCACGAACCACAGATAGGCAAATTTTGAGTATTTTTTGAACCATATAGAACAAGGTCGTGTCTACATAGCCTGACCATGGATACGTGAAACCATGGGTGCTGGGACCATGGATAATGAGGGCCACCTGTACCAATTCCTGGGCTTGCAGCATGGTGCAGCCACAGAATTCATACCATATCTTAAGCTATGTTTTTCCACATTATGATAATTTGTATTCAAGGATGCAGTGTTTAAAATGTTTTATATTAAAAAGGTACCCCGTGGTACCTTTTATTAAAAAGGTACCTTATATTAAAAAAAGTACCCCATGATACCAAAAACAGCAAATACTGTCCAGCACGTTCATAAATGACTTGGAGAAGGAAGTAAAATGGGTGCTTATGAAATGTGCAGAAATGTGAAGCTGGGTGGGAGGAAGGGCAGCTAGCACCTTAGAAGACAGAATCAAGATTCAAACTGATTAAAGAGGCTTGAATATTGGGCCCAAACCAACAAGATGAAGTTCACTGGGGACAATGTAAAGTCCTACATTTAAGTAAGGAAAATCAAATACACAAGTATAGGATGGCTTGGCAGCAGTACATGTGAAATGGATTTAGTTGCCTTAAAGGTGAAGTGTCCCATTGAGTCGGTTTCGACTCCTGGCGACCACAGAGCCCAGTGGTTTTCTTTGGTAGAATACAGGAGGGGTTTACCATTGCCTCCACCTGTGCAGTATGAGATAATGCCTTTCAGCATCTTCCTATATTGCTGCTGCCCGATATAGGTGTTTCCCATTCCCATACATACCAGCGGGGATTCGAACCAGCAACCTCTGGCTTGATATTTAGTTATTTAACACATTTTTATACTACCCAAAATGCAAGTTCTCTGGGCCATTTACAACAAAACAATAAAAACAACCAATAAAAAGACTAAAAAATTTCAACACTTAAAATTTAAAACGTTAAAACTATTAAAACACAATTGATAATCAAGTCATTTCCCTGCTGCGCCATTTGCTGTCTTAGTAGACAACAAATTGGACATGAAACAGAAATGTGATGTAGCTGCTAAACAAGCGAATATAATCTTAGGCTGCATTAACAGAGGCATAGTGACCAGATTACAAATCGTAATCTGCGGGTCATACCTCACTTGAAATACTGACAGATATCCTGACGAATGAAGAGCTTACAGAATGTGGTAATACTAGCACAAAACAGTTGCACTAGCTACTTGTGCTAAGTCTGGAGAGTGCATTCCATTCTAGTGTTGTGCTTCCACAACAGCCATACAACTGCAGCATGCCTCATCAGTCAGTCTTAATGGGATCGGCCCGATGTAAACCACCCTGAGCCATTTTTGTAAGGGTGGTATATAAAATCAATCAATCAAATAAATAAACTTTTGTACAAGAGCAAAATTCCCCCCACTTTACACTCCTGGCCGCTGTCACTCCCCTTTCTCATTATTGGCTGAGAATGACCCCTTTCTTAGCCTGTTTGACCCAGCAGCACATCACTGGCTTGGGCCCGCTCACCCACCCCTTCTCATGACTGGCTGGCTAGGTGCGCAGCTGCAAGCCATCCCTCCCTCCACCTGACTGACAGGCTCATAGGCCAAGGAAATGCTGGCTTCTACTCAATAGAAGCATTCCTATTGCGTCTGAACCTGTCAATCAGATTGAGGAGTGGTGGACAGAGCTGGAGTATATAGCCAGCCAATGAGGAGGAGAAAGGTTGCTACCTGACACTCTCCCCCTCCGCCCCCAAGGCTCGTTAACCTGAAGTGGACCCTGTGATCTCAGAGCCCAGCATATCAGTGAATTGGGGAGGCATGAGGAGCGAGTGAAGAGTGAGCTGTTGCCTAGCCATTCCATTGTAACTATGGCCCCCTTTCCCTCCTGGGGGGTGAGGGAGAGAACAAGAAATGCTACTTCTGATAATTGTATGTCACATATACACACAAAGTATTTTTTCTTTAGAAAACTTTCTCACACAAATTTAATCAACTGATCAATCCACCTAAAATCATGTAATTAATCCACTAAGATAAGATGTTTTTAATTGGGTGGCAGCCTTACTTCTATAAATACTTGCACACTTTGAATCCCTAAGTCATGCTTTTCAACAGTACTAATCACTATAATAATTCAATACCGAAACTATTTATTTTCCTAGACTAACATACAGGGAGCTTGTCAAGTCTCTCAGCCAATATGGTTCAATGAACAGAACTGCCTAGATTTGGGCCTGGGAGACTTAAGTTCAATCTGAGTTCAGCAAGAGACTCAGAGGATGGCCTTGGGCAAATCAAATGATCTCTGTCTCTTCCCGCTCCCCAAAATGCAACATGAGAATATTAATGACCTGCCTCAGACTGTACAAGTGAGGAAATGACAATAAAGCATTTCACACATCACACAAGATCTACAGAAATGGTTCACACACACTAAGATTGCAGTGCAGAATTGCAAGTTTTTTCTATGCTATATTTTATGGACAGTCATTTGCTCAAGAATGTTTTAATATCTGAAAAGAGACACACCAATAGGAGAAATTAACACATTTCTGTAGCAAAGGAAGAAGTTGCTGCGTATTAAGTTTGCCTTGCTAACTGAGCAAAGAGGCACCTTTTAAAGCCATGATTCTCATATATTTAGCAGGTGGAGAACAACTGTCCCTATCCAAACCAAGTGCAGCATCCTTCCGGAGCCTGCTGCTAGTGTCTACCTTATATTTCCTTCTAGATTGATTGATTGATTGATTGGTTGATTGATTGATTGTTAAATTTATACCCCGCCTTGCACACGAGCAGCCCTACCCAGGAAGCCCTACCCGGATCGGGCTGCTCATATGCAGCGCCGGGATCAATCTCAGTTCTGGTGCTGCCTCCTTGGTTTCTACTTGGGTTAAAGGGTGCAAGGGCACCCTTTGCTCCAAATAAAGGGCCGTGCATATGCTTGGGCTGCATGCAGTCGGGCACCTAGACACTCAAATCCCAGGGGAATCCCCAATGCACTGCGCTCATCACATGATGCATTGTGGGATTCCTGGAGGCCGGGACGATGAGTCCCAGCCTCCAGAGATCCACACTGCTCCATGCAGTGCGGACCGTGTGGTGGCACGCCTGTGAGAACTTCAAGGATCATTAGGTGGGATGGAGTTGGGTTCCTCCCTGCCTTCCCCACTGCCCACCCCGCTGCCTGGTCATGAGTACCTTAAGTCTTCAGCAGCATAGTTCTCACTGAAGCAGTAAACCTGTGAATGGGCTGTAATACACAGGCTGCAATTTGGAGGGACTTGCAGTGCTCCATTCACGTTGCCACCCGCCCCCCCCCCACCACAGAACAGGAGCATGTCAAAGATAGTCATTACTTTTCGATGTGCAGGGAATTTTTGGGATAGACAATTACTCAAATATGCAATACCTGCCGGCAGTCTGAACTGGTACAGCTCAGACACAGGTTTATCACCTTAATGAAAACTAGGGCTTGATCAATCTACTTCATATCATCAGCACAAACTAAAGCTGTTTGAATTAAAGCAACTCAACATTGCATGAAATAGCAACTACCATCTTATAGGCCTGAAAAAGAAAGAGCAAAAGAAGATGTTACTAGATGCATTTTTTTAAAAAAGGAAAAGCAATCTCTGAACCTGTAAACAGGAGTGGAAGAGTAAAAGAGTAGAATGTGGAAGGAACAGATTAACCCTTTCTCTTTCTGCCAAATGCCTTAGAAGAATACCCCCCCCCCCAATGCTTTCCCAAACATGGGGCAGATAAGACATGAGAATGAAATTGGCTTGGGAAAGATGATTTTGAGAAGTAAAATGGAGTGGGGGGGGGGAGAAAGGGAGACTGAGCAGCCCCTTCCCCTGCCATTTCTCGACTTAAACTGATAGCCTCATGTGGTGTCATTTTAATTGGGGCAGGGAAAAGACTGTTCACGCATCTCCTATGTAATGCCTAGTTTGGCCCACAGGAAGCAATGGGAACTAGTTGGTTTGAAGAAACTGGTCTTTTTCAGCCCCGTTTCAAGGGGGATTTTAGCACATCTGAGCACCAATCAAAGCTTAAAGCCTGTAATGGTCAGAAAGATTTAAAGGAACCAGATATATTTATTTTAAAAAGATGGATAGCCATCTTCAACTGTTTAACAGGATTACATAAAAGGAGACAGGTGCCTATTGTTCTTTATAACTGCAGACAAGTAGAATAAAGGGTAGCAGGTTACACTTAAAGGCAGGCTGAGAATATATAAAAGTTTCATTACTAAGCGCAGACCTATATGGAAGCAAGTCCCACTGAAACCACTGGGATTTACTTCCAAGAAATACTGTTCGGATCAGGCTCCATATATCCAAGTTACCAGGACAATTAAAGAATGGAACCAATTGTCAATTTTTTCTTTAAAGGAGACGATGACAACACAGCACTAGTTATGTATAGGAGAAATACTGGGGTGGACTAAATATTCTTAGTGAAGTGGGTTTGTAGGAAAATTGTAACTGGAAATTTTCCCAGTGCCCTTAATAGACTATGCCCTGATCTGGCATGTTTATTCAACTGATATCTAGCTTTAAAGGGGGGGGGGGGGGCCTTAAGGAAGTACCGATGCTAGCTTTATGTGCTATATACAATCTTATAAAAGTTTTCCTAATAGCAACAAGTCTTTTTTAACCAAAGTATCTGACTAGTAAAAAATTCAACAACACACATTTAATGGGGTTTAAATATACTCAAATTGAAAGCGAGGAATTTTTTAAAAATTGTAATTCTTGTAAAAGTTTTAAGATAACACACAACCACATTTTAAACAACAAATAGTGTTTTATACAAACACTTTGAGCCTCCCCAACTCAGTAAATGAAATGAGATACTATTCTCTGTGTTTGTTGTTAGGGATGTGCACAAATCTGGTTTGTCTAGGTCGGTTCGAACCAGGGTGTGGAGGTTCAGTTTTTGTTTTGCTTGAACCTCCTTGTGGTTCAGTTCTAATTCAAATCTGGTTCGAACTGTTTCAAACCTGTTTGAACTGGTTTGAGCCTCCAAAACTGGGTTGGGAAGTAGGCACCCATGGGTGGATTCATAGTTTGTCATTGAAAATCTCATATGCTGCCACAGAATCTACACTCAGAACACCTCAGAAACAACAAAACCCAGTACCAGTTGGCACCCTCTGTGCACTACACCACCACTCGCTCTGGGCCACCCCAGCACCCCCCAAGTACAGTTAAGGGCTGCTGAAACCTCCATTATTCCCTATGGAAAAAAACCTTAAAGATGAGTAAACTTCAACAAATCACAAAAAATCAGCCCTCTGCCCAATTCCTTTGAAATAATTCTGGTAGCTTCCTTGCCCCCATTGGGCACTACCACCCACCACACTCCTCTCTGGGCCACACCTTTTCCCCCAATGTGAAGCAAAACATTTGCTGGAATCCCCATTATTCCCTATGGGAGGAATAAAAAGAAGAAGAAAAAACTTCACAAATAATCGCAGGAGTCTATGGTTGCTTTGCTGTATGGGGGGTGGTAGGCACCCCTGGGTGCCTACCACCCACCCAAGTTTTTTTGCCCCATGGCACTCCACATAGGGAATAGTGGGCAATAGTAATAAAAATTTCAAAAATTCATTAAAAATCGTAGGAGTGTCCGATTGCTTTGGGGGTTGGGTGGTAGCTGGCACCCGGGCTCGCAGGCAAGTCCAGTGGTTCTCTGGTGGCTAGCCCACCAAAGTAGCCCTCCCCTTAGCCCAGGTTAGCGGAGTAAGCGCTCTGCTAACCTGGGTTCTCTAATCGTGTGCCACTATGGTGCGGCTCCACACCATGGCAACACAAAAGGAGACCCCCGCAAGGAGGCTGCAAGCAGCCTCCCAGGTTTGGAGGTCTCTCCAGGATGCTCTGCATACTCGTGCAGGGCATCCTGGAACTTCCAGGGGCCACGTAGCCCCCAATCCCTGCCGCCCTGTCGGCTCCATTACAGAGCCAGCAATCATGCGGGTGGCCAATTCGGCCACCCAGCTACGAGCGACTGTTCGTTTCCCCGCAGAACCCCCTCCGGCACTTCACACTGATCGTGTGAAGCGCCTCAATGAATGAGCGTTCGGTTCTTGTAATCATTCCTCCTGCTTCCTCCTCTTCTTGAGCACTCTGATCCGCTTCCTGAATTAGGTTATATCTGTATTGACAAGGTATGGTTTGTGCTGGCCCTCCAAGTCAGCACTGGAAACCACAATGAACCCGTGATTTTCAGTTCTAGTTTGAAGAGCAAGAACAAATGATAGCTTGTTGATTCAGATCAACAGCCAAGTATGGTTTGTGCTAAACCAAGGGTGCAAAGTCATCAAGTGAACATGAGTGAATGAGGGGAGGAGGAAGGAGGAGGTACCTCAGAAACCTGATGCTTGGCATTACATGTGAACCAAGCCTCTGGTTACTGCAAGCTAGGGCTTGGTGCAATATCTGAATTAAGTCTAGATCATATTTGCTCTTGTCTTCATCTGTAAAAATGCAAATTGATCTTCTTGGATTCAGGAGTCAAAGTTCAAATCTCCTTAACTACACTTCAGGTGTTCTCCAGATATTGTTCCTCCTTTGAAGTCTCCTGAATCTAGAAGACGTCATTTTAAGAGCTTTAACACGCTTCCATATTTGCCAAAAACCTTTGGTATAGACCACATTACATTACAGGAGAATAACCTGTTAAAGGATAGACTAAGACAAGATAAGCAGCACAGAAGTCTCTGACCAGTGTGCACCAGTAGTGTCTCATCACTATTACTGCATCAAAGCATGAACAAGCTCTTCCAAAAATGTGACTTTATTTCCACTTGATAAGAGATCCAAACCGCAATGGGCATCTTGCATCCATCTTACATTTTAACAGGCCATTTGGACAGAAAACATTGGATAAATATCAGCCTAAAGCCATTTTAAGGACATTGTACACTAATATTGGGTCTTACAAATCTTCTAATGGGGCCTGTTGAATACAATTGCACAAAATGCATTTTCTCTGGCTAGATCTTAATTCATGTGGACACGTGGGCCATTGTGCTTGAAATTGGCAAGAGACAACAGATCAGCAGAGGGGGAACGTATACAGCCCAGAGGACTTTGACAATTGCATCAGAGACAAGCAGGCTGGCATAAAACAGAGAATGATAAATTTTTAAGGACCACCCTCTGGATTTTAGTCACAGGAGACTGTGAGATAATGTGCACAGCTTTTTGGGATATGCATTATTGAAATGGGTCTGTCTAGCCCTGAAACACACAACAATGTTGCCTTCATTTAGACATTTTTGTTTTGCAGCTGTCCCTGCAAAAGCCAAATAATAATGCTACTTTAGGCTTCTATTGCACAAAAAATATCATGCCTGGTCAAACATGGAAAATTCATTTTAATGCTCATAAAAACAAAAACAAACCACTGAGAAGAATCTCTTCAGTACCTATGTTTCTTACACATAAAGGTCAAAATAATCATGAGAAATAAATAAAAATAAAAGATTGTAAGCATTCCAACAACAAAAGATATGCCCAAGGTAGCCAGTTTTCATATTATTTCTATCCCCAAACACTTTGAATAACATTTACACTGCATACCACTGTGTAATCTAAATCAATATGCTAAATCATTGTAAACCGCTTAGAGAGCTTCCAGCTATAGAGCGGTATATAAATGTAAGTGCTATTGCTATTGCTAATCTTTCCCAATTAGGACTCCACTTATGGATTTATTTGTATGAATGTTAGTGATCCATTAAAAAGATACTAATTTTCTCAAGATAGTAATTTTTAATACTTGGACAAATGTTTCATAAGGGTCCTTCATGCAGGCCACTGACAGTGTCCTATTTTTAAAAAAATCTGTGTGCAGTATGAGTTTTGTTCTGGCAGCAGTATCAAGGCAGTCTGTGTGCACGTGCATTCAGAGTGGGGCCCTCCCGATTCAACCTGAGCGGGATCTAAAATTAACAGAGTAGACATGTCTGCATATGCCTTAGAGGGAACACTGGCCACACCCGTACTTCTTCCTCCTCATTAGCAGAGACTTTTGCTCCTTAAAAATGTTTTTTAAAACCAGTTGATTTTGTAGTTATTCCACTCATTGCACAACCCCTGCATTTCAGAGTTCCGCAAGAACTATCAAAGTGGCACCCCCATTTTTACTTCTTTAATATCAGAGTTATCATCATATTTGGGCTGCATTGCTATGCTTACATGGTAACTTAACAAGTTGTTTTAGTAAGAACTAATCTGCCTGCTTTCCTTTCACTGTCTCTACAACTGGACTAAATTTGTTTCAGATCGAGCTCCACAAGTTAGATCTCTTGAGTCTCAAATGTTAATGTGTCTGCCATCTTGGATCGGGGTGGATTACATCAGTACAAACTACACCATTGAGGTGTCCCTGTGTGTCACTCATTACAGCTGTACCTCATTTGGTTCAAATTGGTTAGACAGTCTACAAGTTAGTGCACTTGCACCTCAAAAGTTTATGTTGTCAAAAATGTTTACATGTCCACCATCTTAGATTGGGGTAAATGAAATCATCACAAACTATGCCATTGAGGTTTCCCTGTGTGTCCCTACAACTGTACCCAATTTGGTTCATATTGGTCCAGGCGTTGCAAAGTTGATGTGGGGGGACACATACATATATGGACACACTGTATGCCAGGTGATCTCATACGCCTACTGGAAAGTAGGCTAAAAAGCACTGGAGAGTGCACATGTACTATGACCATTAACATTACTACAGACTAGATGTTCATAGTAACTTACAGTAATTTGTACTGCAATAGGAACATATGAAGCTGCCTTATATCTTCAGACCACTGGCCCATCTAACTCAGTATGGTTTACACAGACTGGCAGTGGCTTCTTCAAGCTTACAGGCAGGAGTCTCTCTCAGCCCAGGGAGGTACTTAGAAGTACCAGGGAGGGAGCTTGGAACCTTCTGCTTGCAAGCATGCAAATGCTGTTCCCAGAGTGGCCTCATCCCCTAAGGGGAATATCTTGCAGTGCTCACAAATGTAATCTCCCATTCAAAGTCAAAGGAGACAATTCTCAAAGGAGACAATTCGTGCTTGCTACCACAAGACCAGCTCTCCTCATTACAGCAACTGACTTTCCTGAACAAAACAAAAAGAAAAATAAGTCCTTTCCTTACAACATAATCACATTCAGTGAACATGTGGAGGGGACAGTGCTTGCTGGCTCCATTCCTAATCTCCACATGTTCAGTTAGATATCTGCATAGCTCCTACACAGATACAACTGTATGTGCATAGACTGTATCTTTCTGCATAGTTGTATTTTGGTGTGCACAGAACTTTCTCCACATGATAAGCAATCATGGAAAAGCAGTATTTAGAGAGAGGACATAGTTCAGTGGTAGAATACCTGCCTGGCATGCAGAAGGTGCCAGGTTCAATCCATGCTATCTCCAGGTAGGACTGGAAAGGATCCCTGTCCAAATCTTGGAGAGCTGTTTTGAGTCAGTGTGGACAATACTAACTAGATAGACCAATGGTCTAAGCGTAAGGCAGCTTCCCAAAAGCCCATATGGACAGGTGAACCTCGCCAACATAAACCATTCTGCGTAATTGGTCAGCTAATTGGCACCCGACCTTGGCATATGTGGTGGGGAAATGGTTCACAAGGGGTTAATTTCACATATCCATGGGTCGGGGGTGGCCAAAAATGATCTCCGAGGTCATTTCTGGTCACCATTTTGAAAAAAGGAGACATTTTGTGCTCATTAAAAAAACAAAACACACACACACACACACACACACACACTTCCTCTCACAATTTTTTGTGGGAAAATGGGGGGGATCAGGGACTGGGGGGGGGGCATTCCAGGAAAGCTGGAGACCTGTGGAGCATGGTTGGGCACTTTATCACTGTTCCCTCTAAGGTGTGTGCACTCACAAGTTTTTGGATGTCCGCTCAGTTCATTTTAAATCCCACTCAGGTTGAATCAGGAAGGCCCCATTCTGAATGTCGGTGCGCACACACTGCCTTGATACTGCCGCCCAGAATTCCGCCCAGAGATTGGGGGGGGGGGATCAGAGGGACTACTGCACTTTACTTCCCCCTTTTTTGGCTGATTTGGCAATTTCCCCAACTGCCAAGAATCTAACCCACACTCCATTCCCAATGCTTTAATGCCCCATTATCTGCAGTTTTGTTACCGGTGGAAAACCGTGGGAATGGAACCCCTGCGGATAAGGGGGTACACCTGAACTGTAGTACACATATATATTGTATTCAGACTGAATAGATGCAGCTCAGGAGAAGAGATACTGCATTTGATCCTGCTCGCCACTCCATGTGTTTATTATAATGCTAAAATGTCTATGGTGAACGTGACTGGAGCAGAGCCTCTATGACCTGAAATAAGCTAACATTTAAGAAAACTCCTTCTTCACTATGAACCCCATCATCCATTGAGATCATCTGGAGAGGTTTGTCTGCAGTTGCCACCAGCTCGTCTGGTGGCTACACAGGGATGGGCCTTCTCTGTTGCTACCCAGAATGCGCTCCTTGCTGAAATAAGTGCCTCCCCATCTCTTACAACTTTTTAAAGTCTCTAAAGACACATTTATTCACCCAAGATTTTTTTTTTAACTAGGCTTGTCGTTTTAAAATTGTTTCAAGGTTTTAATTTCTGTTTCAATTTGTTTTATAACAAAAATATAACAAAACTGTAAACCACCCAGAGATGGCACAAAAAGACTGGTGCTCTAGCAAAAACACACCGGACTATCCCTTCAAATGGCCTCCCTAATACTACTACTTTTATACTGCTTTTCAACAAAGTTTCCAAAGTGGCTTACAACGAAAAAGAATAAATAAATAATATGGTTCCCTGTCCCCAAAGGGCTCACAATCTAAAAAAGAAATATAAGTTAAACACCAACAACATCCACTGGAGGGATGCTGTGCTGGGGTGGGATAGGGCCAGTTGCTCTCCCCCTACTAAATATAAGAGATTCACCACTTTGAAAGGTGTCTCTTTGTTCAGTTAGCAGGGGTCTCCATGTGTGTGCAAAGGCTATTTAAAGGGTTAGCCCAGTAGGAGAGGCCGGAGGGCTGCGGGGAGGGATGGCAGGTCGGGTCACCGCCTCCCCACTGCTGCGAGCTCTGCATTACCATCCCAGGAGCAGTTCAAAGGAGCCTCTGCTCCTCTTGTTTTTAAAAGCAGCAGCCAGCAGGTCATGGGGTGTGTGTGTTTGTGTGTGTGTAGAATTGCCACCTCCCCCACCCCGCATGCTCTGCACAGTAAAGGTAATTTCCTGGCACCCATTTTTAAAAAAATAAAAGGCTGAAAGGAGGCTCTCCTTCTACTCCCCCAATACAGGCTGAATCGATTCAGATTCAATTCGAATTGAATCAAGTTGGCCTGTTTAGGGATGATTAGATTTGTGTTTGAATTCGAACATGTTTTGATTTGAACTCAAATCAAATCAAGGTTTTTAATTCATGCCATCCCTAGTGGGAGGCGGGTGCTGGGTTGGGCGGTTTTTCCTCCACCATCGATAAAATCCTGGGAAGACAATCTGGGTAGGGTGCACCCATTTGACCCAAGTCCTGCCTCCCACATGATCACTCTCCCATCCTCTGATTGCAACAGCCAAAAGTCACTATACATGAGCTATGTACAGCAAGGCTCCCCACTAGCCCCACAACTATTGTTATTAAAAAACTCTATTATATATCTATATCTACCTGGATGGCTTTTTGTGTTCTGCCCCTTTTAGCACCAACACAGCAGTCCATTCATAGATAGGAAGTTTAATGCCAACAGTACAGGTTAAAAATCTCAATGAAACGTAGCCCAACCAAATGCAATATCACCTGTCAGTCACCATCATGCAAGCCTCCTTAGCTCTTACCAAGTTCTACATCTTGATCATCAGTAAGAACAAGAATGATGTTTGGACGGATATTCCTGCGGTCCCTTTGAAATCTTCCCTTCAGACGCTGATTTAATAGGAAAGCTGAACTGTCATCCAACAAGAACAAAACAGTCATTATGAATAATCCCACGGCAACGCTATACTGTGCCATACTGCAATGATTTTGCATGCTCATCAAACAAAGGTAGGCGAATGTCTTCTATTTCTTCTTCAAAGGGAGATCTAAGAGGGAGCAAAAAGACAAAACAGGTAAGTGTACACGCAGTTAAAAAAACAACACCGCACCAATACATTTTTATCAACCATTTGCTTTAATGTAGAAAAATGAGAACAGAGTTCATCTTTTAAAAATGAAGACCATAACATTTTGGAAGACCAATCTGTAAATAATCCCACATTCCCTCAGCATATCACTTGCACAAGCTAAAAGCTGAGAATTCAGGGCCAATTCACATACTACATATATATGCACACAACTGAAGTGTGTACAGGAAGGTGCATGTCTGTAAACATGGAGTGGATACCTGCCAAACAGTCACTGCTGATTGCATTTTCCTAGTACAGGTCCACTGCAAGTCCTCCAGGGTTTAAAGACATGCTTCTATAGTCTGAAGATGCGCATCTGCTACTCATATTTTATACACTTATCATAGCAAACAGCTGTGTGGCATCAGCAAACATAACTGCCACATTTAGTATGCATTTGTCCTTAAGAGAACATCAGTTACAGAACTAAAATCTGCCAAAAAGAATCTTCAGTATTGACATTTAGCATTAAAGGCAAAGGAGGATGTACATTATTTATTAAAAAAATTTGTTTATGCAACCTTAAACAGAAAACAAGAGGGCTGAACTAGTTTAAAATAAAGCATGGTGAGAATTAAGACCCTAGTGTTTTCCTTAACAGCCAAATCTGCTGTTTACCACTAACAGTTTACCGCTTACATATCATACATTGTTTGCAGAAACAAAAATCTAGGCAGAACTGAATACACCCAAGTTAATCACCTAAGGTTACAGGAAACATCAGCTTCCCACTAAACTCTGCCCTGACAAAAAAAGGATGAAGCTTTCCCAAAAGAAATTTCTATAGAAAATGTGACACCACCACAAATTAATTGGGTTCAATGTGCTCAGAAAAACACAGATTTCATTTAGGGCAGCATTACAAACCTAATTCTGAACTGCTTAGGTGGGTGGATGTTCCGTGTTATGTCAACATAGCTTTTGTCATTTTCTCAGGGCTTTGGCTTTTTAGGTCTATCTTGGGGGGAAAGTGTCACTAGCTGCCAAACACTGACTACAATTACATCTACAATTACCTACCAAAAGGCAACAGCTATCATTCCCCAGGAGAAATTAAAGTTCCAATCCCCTTTAATCCAGGAAATTATGATCATTCCAGCCAGCCATTCATCAGACTGGTGGCACACAAATCAAGTCATCAGGAGGGCTACTTTTCTATTTTACTAACTCAAGAGGGCTGTATTGGTACTTTAAATCAAGGAAAATGTCTTTTAAAAATAAATAAATATTTTATCCCAGTATTTTAAATACACGTTTTTCTGTTCCCATCTTTCAGTTCCCTCTCCCCGTTTCTTACTTTACTCTCTATTTTGTACCATTTCCTTCCCTCCCAAAATGGCCTCTTTTCTCCTCTTCCTCACTTTGAGTTTGGAGACAGCAGCACAATTTCATTTTCCCAGCAATTCACACCAGTTGAGTTGGGGGTCTCAAACGTAGAAAAGCCTGGCTACAACAGGCTGAGAAACTGGCACCAACTCTATCTCCAAGAATCCAGGAAGAAGAGGAGCAATACAGATGTATAACCAGAGTACAGATTATAACAAATCCTTCATTAAGAAGCTGGCTTAAAAGTGCAAGTGCCCCTCTTCTCTCTCTCTCTCTGGTCAAAAAGAAGCCACAGGGGCCTCAATCTGAATTAGAATTATGGCTTGGGGTGGGATGAGGAAGCACAATACTTTCCACCTGGGCAATTTTCCTGCTGAAAACCAGCCCCTCCCAAAACAGCAAACAGCCACTTGGGGGCAAACAGCCTTTGGGGCATTTTCAGCCAGTGAATTCCCTTGCCCCACTCCCAATCCAGACTGGGTCCCCTTGTGATTTTTTGATGGAAAATAAAACAAACATGCAATTTCAAGCCAGTCTCTTAATGATGCATTTAGAACAGATAGTTGTTCCCCAGAGACATATGTATTCTCTCATCTTCGCTCCCACTTTTTATGAACTTGAGAAGACCATAAATGTCTCCACAAACATTTCTGGGAAAGAGCTGCAAACAATGAGAATTTGGAATACCTCAGGGGGGCTGCAAATAAGCAGGGGGGAAGTTGCAATCAGCCCTTAGACTTTTTGTGCAGGCTTGTTCCAGAGCCGTACAGCAACCAAATATAATCATAGCCCCTTATTTTCCTACACAGCAATTTCAATGTTCAGAGCAGGGCTGACAAGTGAAACAGCAGCACTGTGCATTATTTTTCTATGCAACTTAGCTCTTTTTTTTTTTTAATGGAAGAAAAGGTAAGAACACATTATTGCTGCTGCTTTTTGCAGCCTCCCCCCATACACACACACACACACACACACAGAGAGAGAGAGAGAGAGAGAGAGAGAGAGAGAGAGAGAGAGAGAGAGAAGGCAACACTAACTGGAGGATATTGAGACAATTCTTTCTTCACAGGAAATATGAACCCTATTCAGACATGTTGCATGAGTGTACAGACATCTGTGCTCTCATACATGTTTTTGTGTGAGTGACTGTACCCGTGCTCATTTTAAAAATGAACCTGGGTAAAGGCTTCTTGAATGCATGGTACAGAGAGGAAGTGTACTGCTGTACCTGAGTTCAGCATAATGTGTGATTAACTGTACCTGTGTACAGATCTGTGTACTAGCCCTATTCAGACATTAGCACTGCTCATGGTTATAGTGCTGCAGTGGGTCAGAAGTTCCATCCCCGTGCATTACTCACCTCCTCAACCTAGCTGTTCATGGTTACAGCAGCGTTTGAAGTCATTCACACCATCAAAAACTGTGTTCTACCCAAGTTTGGGAGCTGTGTGTGCTTCCAATTTTCAGCCATGAGGAAACAAGGTAGGAAGAAAACCTGGGTAGAAGTGATTGTGTGGAAGCAGGTAGGAGAAAGAGCTACCCAGATTTTCCTCCTACCTTGCTTCCACACAATCAATTCTACACAGGTTCTCTTCTTACCTAGCTTCCACACAACCAAAAATTGGAAGCGCACACAGCTCACAAACCTAGTCAGAACAGAGTTTTTAATGGTGTGAATGACTTCAAACGCTGCTGTAACCATGAGCGGCTAGGTCGAGGGGGTGAGTGATGTGTTGGGATGGGACTTCCAACCCACTTTGGCACTATAACCATGAGCAGCATTACTGTCCGAATAGAGTTACTGTGTACCAGTGGTAGTCAGTGAGCCCTTGGGTGGGCAGGGAGAAAGGGAATGGTGAACTTTAAAATTGCCAAACTTGAGCCTGGTGCCCAAACCAGCTTCGCAAGTGCTCAGCCAGTCCCGTGCTCCACCCCACGTCCTGGCTGCTCAGTTGGCTGATGCTCGTGTGGGGCAACCATTTGCATGTGGACTCTGCAAATGGCCTCCGTGCATGCCATAGGCCAACTGAGCAGCACAGTGGGGCATGCAGTAGAGCCTGGCTGAGTGCATGGGATGTCAAGTTGGGCACCAGGCTCACCTTGCTGATGATGGTGAGTTCATCAATTTTAAAGCATTCCATTTCCTTTCTCAATGCCCACCCGTCCCTGGCTCACTGGCCACCACTGTTGCGCACACTGTACATCCATTGTATAAGTGTTGAACATAATGTGCAAATAGGGCTTTTCAGTTGTTCAATCCAATGATTGAATGAGCACAGAGAGGGAAGCAAAATCATGGCAGCAGGCCCAACCTCTGATCTGTGTGTGTTTCACTGAACATCAGAACACAATTTATCTGCTTGTAGGAAAGGCTTTCTCTCTTTCTCTCTGCTTTCTCAAGATTCCCAATAGTGTGTAGAGACTTTCATATTCAGTGTATGCACATATGCTCTGCTCTGATGAGACTGGGGACAGATCAAAGGCAGAGTGGCCAATTTAATAAGTGGGAGCCTAGAAGATTTGTAGGGGTCCCAATGGCTTTCTGTAGGGGCCTGAACTGATCTAATCCACATGCCAACCATTACTCATCTTTGCTGTAATGAAACGATGAAGAAGTATTGGTTTCCTGTATGGACTTGTACCAGGACAGTTGCAGAAATTCTGTCCTGAATGCGATAGTGTAGATGAGATGGTGGTGTTGGAAGGAGGGGCTTGGATTTTTCAGGATCTGGGAAACAAACTTGTACAAAAGGGACAGCAGGGACCACTTAAGCTGAAATGGAACCAGACTGCTGGCATTTATCAAAAAGCAGCCAAAGCAGCTTTTAAAACAGCCCCTGGGGGAAGCTGTCGGAGCTCAGTAGAATCTGGTTTGAGAAAACTCATCCCTGTTTTCCAGATTATCCAAAAGGGGATAGGGTAGAGTTTGGAAACAAGCATAACATAGAATATGACAGTCTGTCAAAGAGACCAAAAGGCTACAGAAGAGAAGGCACACACCAACACCTTTTGGAAAGGAGACAAAATATAGGTGTTTATATGCAAATGCTAGAAGTCTTTGACTGAAAAAGGGAATGCTAGAGAGCTTATAAACGAGAATATAAAATATAGTAGGCATAATGGAAACCTGGTGTAACAGAGAGAACTCATGGAATACAAACTCTATAGAAGGGACAGGGAAAGGAGCACTGGGGCTAATGTCGCTCTTTATGTCAAATAAGGTATAAAATCCAACAAACTGGGAGGACCAAACCTCTCCACAAAATCATTCTGGGTGGCAATACCAGGCCTAAAAGACAATTTGTTAGTGAGGACATACTATTACCCTCCTGATCAAAATGCTAAGGGTGATTTTGAATTGGAGAAAAATCAGGGAGGTATAAAAGCTAGAAAGTGTGATAATAATGGACAACTTCAATTGCCCACATAGACTTGGTAAATTCACGTTAAAATCATGATAGAGGGGCCAGATTTCTAGACACTGTATCTTAGAACAGGTGGTCATGGAAACAGCCAGGAGGAGGAGCCTAGGACCTGGTGCTCAACAGGAGTGTTGCTGAACCGACAGGGAACAGCAACCATATTGCTATCAGATTCAAAAGAAGGTTATAGGTTTTACGGCATGTTCAAGTAGAGCTGGGAAAGAGCTCTCTCTGGGGAACTTTGCTATTGCCAGTCAGTATTATTGACAGTACCTTGCTAGGTAGACCAATAGTATGAGTCAGCATAAGGCAGCTTTATATGAGAGCAAAGGTTTAGGCTTATTTAAAGCTCAGTGGAAGAGCTTTGTAGGCAGAAAGTCCTGTATTCAATCCCTGGCATTTCCAGGTAGGCTGGAAATACCCAAAGAAGCTGCTGTCAGTCATTGAACAATGGATCGATTCAATATAGGGCAGCTTTCTATGTAACATATATGATGCAGTTTCTAATCTGTTTTCCCATTAATAATAGAGTATATTCAAAACAATGGATTTTAAGAAAGTTCTATGATAGGGTACTTTTTGTCCATTTTATATTGGCGCAGCAGGGAAATGCTTGACTAACAAGCAGAAGGTTGCCGGTTCAAATCCCTGCTGGTACTATATCGTGCAGCAGCAATACAGGAAGATGCTGAAAGGCATCATCTCTTACTGCGTGGGAGGCAGCAATGGTAAACCCTTCCTGTATTCTACCAAAGAAAACCACAGGGCTCTGTGGGCACCAGGAGTCGACACTGACTTGACAGCACAATTTACCTTTAATACAAAGATATGCAGAAAATTAAGCATGTTTCTTGAAATATTGCAGTAGATTGTATCCTGCAATAATATACTGCAGAATTCTTTAAATACATGTTAGGGGGGAAACAAATGTGTTAGAACTGCTTTGTGTGTAGATTTTTGCTTTTGAAGGAAGCTTTGTTTTCTGCAGATTCAATAAATAGCAACCATACTGCATAAACACAGAAAGATTCATCTTAATGACTTTGAGAGACATGATCTTAGTTAATTGGCTTTTCAAAATTATTATAACAAGTTCATGGAAGATAGAACTGTCAATGGCTGATACAACAGCTAAATGGAACTTTCATATAAAATGAACATCAGAGGGACTGTGAGTGACAAGGGAAGGCAGGGCCTTCTTCACTGCAGAGCCTAGTTGTGGAATGCCCTTCCCAAAGAGGTTTGCTGAAGTTTGCTGGCCACAAGTGCCACACCCAGAGCAAACAGTCCCCACCTCTGCTCCTCACAGGCTTGCCACAGCTATCTCCTGCAATACAGACTGCTTCCTCCCCACCACTGCTGCAGAATAAGGTTGATTTCTCTCTCAGCAGAAAGGCTACTCGCAGTGGCGTAGTGAGGCTGGCGGTGGCCTGTGCCCTGGCCCCACCCCCTCATCTGACGCCGGATGCAGCCCGGCTAGCCACACCCCTGTGTCTGATGCCAGACGCGGGGATGTGGTTTCCCACATCCATTGGCCCTGCCATCAATAAACCCAGAGACCCAAGTAATCACATACGTCTGCAAGCATGAACTCCACCGAAGAAAGCGCCAACTCAACATCCATTCCCACCCTTGTCAATATAAGCAGGAAGACTTGCTGCTGTATTGAATTGTTAGATGCCAGCAAAGAGACACTGGCAGCCCTTCTCACCCTTAAAGGGCAGGAGGATGCACTCTCCCCCATCCGGAAAAGAGCAAGAAACTAGAGAAAGAAAGGGGGGTGGAGCAAGCAGTAGGAAGGGCCCAAAAGCAGCACAGATTCAGAAGTTGGCATCTCCTTGCAAAGAGTTAAGGGGCTGCAAAGTGGGTGCTCTTGCTCAAACTAGGGGAGGACAGCAGAGGCCACCTGGACTGGGGAACAGCCCCAGACTGAACCCAGGCGACTACATAGCAGCACCCTCAACCGCAGGGGGTTCCCTGGGGCAGACCATGCAAAGGAACCCCTGTAGACTCAGGCACAAGAGAGGCACCTGGCGTAGCCCCTGTACTCGCAGTGCCTCCAGTCCTCGTCAGCTCCAATTCCATTTCCAAGACGCAGATTGAGACAACACTCCACCACCCTTCAGTAGCCCTGCAGCCTGCACGCAAAGCCACCCAGTACCTGTCCACCTCACGGCTGCTGCCACTGCCCCCTGCTTGCTCCCAGGGCTCGTCCCTTACTCTGAGGCTCCTGCTCTGCTACCCATCTAAAATGGCAGCTCTACCACTATCGAGACATCAGTGCTGTTCCAGCCACACTGGCAATGTAGCACGGTCTATCGGCAGCGAGACTAGGAGCGGCTCTCCCTGCCCAGTTAGGGA
The DNA here is from genome assembly GCF_027244095.1 of Hemicordylus capensis. NCBI lineage: Eukaryota > Metazoa > Chordata > Lepidosauria > Squamata > Cordylidae > Hemicordylus > Hemicordylus capensis. Next base: position 32,217,706 of record NC_069660.1, on the reverse strand, counting down.
AAGTCACTCCGGCTGTACAGTGTGTCCAGTTTCAACCCCGCGCGGTCCATCTGAAACCAAAATAACGCCTCTATGTCTGATGTCAGACGTGGGGTGAGCGTGTCTGGGGTTGCGCTCGCTGCCCGATTGGTGGGCAGCCCGGGTTCTTTGAACCCTTTCGCCCAATGATGGCTCCGCCCCTGGCTATTCTACAGTATCAACAAAATGGTAGGTAGACCACAACTGCTAGAAATAGGCGTGGCAGTAGGGGAGCGGGAAGTAGAGAGGCAGGGCTTCCTCTCAGATGGGAATGAAAGCCTCTTCCATGACAGGGAGGAGAGAGGGAAGGAGGGAGCGAGGGAGGCAACCTAGACTGCAACTTCAGGGGAAAGCAGGATTCTGGGTGTCCAAGCTGCCATCCCTGCCTGCCTGCCAACAATGTACCATGCTCAGAAGCTGTTGCTGGAGCCCCAGAGAGGCAGGATCAGCGAGGGGAGGGCAAGAAGATGCCCTTAGCAAGTAGAGGGGCTAAGGGCATTTCCTTGCCCTCCCCTCGCTGCTCCTGCCTCTCTGGGGCTCCAGCAACAGCTTCTGAACACCTGGGGAGGAACAGAAGTGTAAATGGATACAGGCTGATGGAAGACACCCTTCAGTCTGTTAATTTCTAACTTCCCAGTTAATCCCACTAGGCAGAGTGATGGAACTCCTGCCTGAAATGTTTTGTTTTCCTTGCCTTCCCCTCATTATTAATAAAACAGTGCTATCATTCTGCTTGAAGCTTAGCAAGCACCATTGCTGCTATACCATTTTGATGGGACCTTGAACAGTTGAGTCCTACAACATCCATCCAGGATGACCCCTTGTTATAGCACTCTCCAGTTGTGGGGAGCAAACCCTGGAGTCCTGGTACATCACCCAATTACACTTGCTGTTGGCTATTCAGTGTGTTGGCAAGGGTCAGCTTTTTAACAACAACAAAAAATATTTATATACCACTTTTCAACAAAAGTTTCCAAAGCAGTTTACATGGAGATACACCCTTGCTGAAGCCTTTTCCTGGCCGCTCAGATGACTTTTATCTTGATTTATTACTGTCTAAATTTGATAGTATGAGTACTAACTCTGTGGCCAAGTTTTGTTACATTGCATGTAAGTTGCGTATTACTATTTTATGATGTCTTATTCTCTTTTTCCTTTTTGCTTGCGTTTTGTTCTGGTCATTGATCGAAATAAAAGCTGATTCTGATTACATGGAGAAATAATAAATACAAATAAAATGGCTCCCTGTCCCCAAAGGGCTCCCAATCTAAAAAATTTTAGGAAAACTTTTGGGCTCAATGAAAGTGGACTATGGGATAGCTATTTTTGATTTGGTTTTCTTCAGAGCTTAAGGAGATGAAGCAAATCAAAAGATGCTTGGAGCATCGTTGGAAGAAAACTGGTGCCGAAGTTGACCAAATTAGATTACTTGCTTATATTTGGGTGTATTCTAGGACGATAAGAGTGGCGAAATCTCACTATTTCTCCGCTCTTATCACATCAGCCGATTTTCGTCCAGCTGCCTTATTCCGAATTACCCGCTCCCTTCTTAGGAAAGTGGATCCAGTAGATGTTCAATCTGGCCGCTTTGATCAATTTGCTTGATTCTTTGCTGATAAAGTCGCCCGCCTTTGGCTAGAGTTGGACTCTACTTCTATAGGATCAGGTCAGATAGAGGAGAATCTGCCCTGTGACATTACATGGGACACCTTTGAGTTGGTCGAGGACATGGACACAATTCTTTCGGGTATGGATGCTGCAGCATGTTGCTTGGACCTTGCCATTCTTAGTTGGCTAGATTAGCCGGTGGGCAGCAGGTGGAAGCTGTGTGGCCAGAAGTGCTTTTGCCCAGCTTCATCTGGTTCGCCAATTACACTCTTACCTTGGGCGGCAGGCATTAATGACAATGACCCATGCCCTTGTTATCTCCCGTTTAAACTATTGTAACGCTCTCTATCTAGGGTTACCTTTGAGGATGACCGGGAAGCAGCAGCAGGTCCAGAATGCAGCGGCTCATCTACTCAGGGGTGCCAGAAAATATGACAGGGTAACACCTCTCCTACAGTCATTGCACTGGTTGCCTATTCGCTTCCGAGCTCAATTTAAGCTCCTGGTTCTCGCCTTCAAAGCCTTGCAGGTAGGGGTGTGCAATTCGGGTTTTTGGTGATTCGGTTCGGGACCCGAATCGAATCACCCCCGTTCTGTTCTGTGCCCGAATCTGGGCTACCCGAATCACCCCTCCGAATCCGAATCGATTCGGGTAAGAAAAACGGGTCCCAGGGGCAAAATAGTGGGGTGGGGTGGTAGTGCCCAATAGTTGGAGGTATTCTGAGTGTGGATTCTATGATAGCTAATGAGATTTTCAATGAAACACCATGAATCCACTCTAATTTGCTATCATAGAATCCACACTCAGAATACCTCAGAAACAACAGAACCCTGTACCCCATGGGTTAGAAACCCATGGGGGTGGTTGGCACCCTATGTGCACTACACTACCACTCACTCCGGGCCACCCCAGCACCCCCCAAGTGCACTTATGGGGCTGCTGAAAGCTCCATGTATACCCTATGAGGAAAAAGCTTAAAGACGCGTAAACTTTAACAATTCCCCAAAAATCAGTCCTCTGCCCAAATCCTTTGAAAAAATTCAGGTAGCTTCCTTGACCCTACTTGGCACTACCACCAGCCCCACACTGCTCTAGGCCACCCCTTTGCCCCCCACATGAAGCTATACATTTGCTGACACCTCAATGCTTCTCTATGAGGAAAAACCTTAAAGACGCGTAGACTTCAACAATTCCCCAAAAATCAGCCCTCTGCCCAATCACTCTGAAATTGGGGTGGTAGCCTCCACCCATTATGCACTACCACCCCACCCCACTCTTTTTGCCCAGATCCCACGCTATGCCCCCGAACTGCCCCAAAGACACTAAAACTTAAAAAATTCCCCAAAAATCAGCCCTTTGCCCAATTCCCCTGAAATTTGGGTGGTAGCCTCCATCCATTAGGCACTACCACCCCACCCACTATTTTGCCCCTGGGACCTGAAATTTGAGCTGACGTCACATCAGACCTTTTTGCATTCAAATCAATGTAGGCAAAAAGGCAGGAAATTCAAAGAGACATCATCCCGAATCACCCGAATTTTTTGGGCACGAATCAGGGGTGATTCGGCTCGGCCCCGAAAAATATCGGGGGACATCGGGGGTGATTCGGTTCGGACCTGAATCACCCGAAATTGCTCGTTTCGGGCACAGATCGATCTGTGCCCGAAATTTTTTGCACATCCCTACTTGCAGGGCCTGGCACCTGTCAACCTACAGACCCGCCTTTCCCATCCAGTTACATCCCACCCGGTTAGATCAGCTCAGATGGCCCTTCTGTCGGTCCCTGATTTCTGAGATGTTCGGGGCTCTAGGACCCATGAAAGGGCCTTTTCGGTCGCTGCCCCGATCATTTGGAACTTTCTCCCCCTACAGATCCGGCTAGCACCTTCCTTACCGATCTTTAAATCGCTATTGAAGACTTTTCTTTTTCGCCAGGCCTTTGCCCTGTAGTTCATTTTTCTGTTTTTTGGCAGTTACTTTAGTTCTTTAATAATTTTTAATTATTAATGTAATGTAATTTTTAATGTTGCCTGTTTGCCCGTTGTTGTACACCGCCCATAGTCTTCGGAGTCAGTGGTATATTAAATGTCTCTAATAAATAAATAAATTTTATTTTCTGCTCTTATGGACTGATTCACATTTTAAATTGTCGTTCTATGTCACTTTGAGTGTTTTCCCACAAAAAGGTGACATATACATATTTTAAATAAATAAATATTCAAAGACAGTATACCGCTGAGCATCAGATGCTAGGAACAATTCAAAAATGGATGGCAATAGTCTTCCTAACTAGTTTGCAAGCTTCCCGAGGTATCTGGCTCACCACTGCTGAAAAGGAGTGCCAGACTAGATGGACCTTGCTCTGATCTTGCAAGGCAATCCTTATGCTTGTCTTTAATTGTTCTTGTATTTTAAAGTTTAGAGCTTTATTGTTCATTGTAAGGCCCTGGGCCCAGTGGTGGTCCTCATCAACCCCATATACAGCTCCCTAGTTGTTTTTTTGGTCTCTGTGAAGCTTCAGCCAAAGCTGAATACTCAGCACAGTCCCCCTGGCACCATGCAGAGGCTATCATTCTTACCGTGCAGTGCTGCTGCATTTCCCCATCGCCAGGTAGGGGAACCTTTATGGAGCCCTCTTGGAAACCATGTACAGAATGCTGGGAAGTGTAGTCCGTCCCACTGCTTTCCCCACAGAGCTCTTAAGAGAGGTCTCTCTCACACATACACTCACAGAGAGTGCTCCCAGCACTGGGAAAAGCACAGTACTATGCAGAGGCCAACGTAGTGGGAAATGGCATCCACACTGAGTGTTGAGGGAGCCGATGTGGCTCCCGCTTGAAAAATATTGAAGATCACTGGTTTAGATTAATGTATGGCTTTCCCCCACCCCCCAACATCATAGCTTTGCTCTGCAGTCTTCTATTCCACAGGGTTGTTCTTGTTGTAACAGGAGGCAAAGTTCTATGAAGAAACTGAACTGAGTATATCAGGTTCCAATTATTTCATCAGTTCAAGGATTCAATGAGTCAATTTTTGTATAAATTCCCCCCACACAGCTTTTGTCTAGGCTGACAACAAGCTCTACTAATGTGACAGAAATCAATTAAAAGTGACACAAGGGGAAACTGCTTTTTATAAAGACCAGAAGTGGCTGAGTTGAAAGCGGGGAAAAGATCCTAGCCCAGCAAGCTTTGCTTGGTGAAAATAAGTTGCTTTACGAACAGAATGCCAACAACAAAACACTCTCCCCTTTCCTAGTACATTATTTCACAGTAAATGTTATCAGTCCATCTCTGCCACAGACTCCCTTTGCTCAGATAAGCCTTGATTAAAAAGGTTCCCAAGCTGTGGCAAAACTATTGGTCTGAGAAATTATGATCAAGCTTTCATAGACCTGCAGAGGGGAAAGGACAATTAAATTGCAATACTGAACCAATAGATACACAGCGGAAGACCAGCACAAGTATGAACACTGTTTTTCTGGTATGAGCACTTGGAGCTTGAGGGTGAAACCGCTTGATCGCCTATCTCCAGCAGGTCCCTCTAGGGACTTCATAAGTCAATGACATCAGGGTCTGAACAAGCTAGATTTCATTTAAGGGTGGTGGAATTTTAGCTCTTGCTGTTAGGAGAATGAAAACTTTCAGAACCTGGCTAAGTGCAACCTGAAAAACAATGTCTGGTTTTATGGTACATCTGTGCCAGCTGTTTCTCCCAGGATATGTCCCAGAACATTACGAGAACAGCTGGTGCAGTCTGCACCTCATCCCAGGTGGTTTCTGGGTTTTGTACTGTGGACGTCAGTACATCATTAATGAGGTACTAGCTTTCCTGCAATTGAAAAACACAAGGAATGTTGTCTCCCACAAGATTGCTATATTATACAAGATTGCGAATAACTAGCCTACTGTTTTATGCAGCACATTTGTCAGTTGTCTTTTCTTCCTTGTTATTCCAATACGTGAGTGTCTCTCACACATTCATATACACTAGAAATGCACAAAAAGCAAAATGGGAGTAAAGAGGGGCAAACCAAAATGAAAGTACAGATATTAAATCTAACAGAACAGCACTAGTGCAAAATATGTGTACGTATTCATTCATTCTTTTGGTGAAGAATCTGCAGTGAGTTGTGAAAATGACTTCTATGAAGTCTTTGACACAATCCCCCAACCCTTTGTGTCAAAGACTTCACAGATGCGATCTTCAGTACTGACTGCAAATACTCATAGCATACTGTAACTATTTATTTTATTTTATTTTATTTAACATATTTCTATACCTCCCAAAACTTATGTCTCTGGGAGGTTCACAACCAGATAAAAACAAAGATAAAATGTTAGTTTAAAAAAAACACAAAAAATTTAAAACACAGCAATTTAAAAACAATTTTGAAAAACAATATTCTAAAACCAACATTAAAACAATATCAGTTAAAAGCCTGGGTGAACAGATACGTCTTTAAAGACTTTAAAAAAGTTGTCAGAGAAGGAGAGTCTCTTATTTCATTAGGGAGTGCATTCCAAAGCCTCGGGGCAGCCACGGAGAAGGCCCGTCCCTGAGTAGCTGCCAGACGAGCCGGTGGCAAAAGCAGACGGATCTCTCCTGATGATCTCAGTGGGTGGTGGGGCTCATGACGAAGAAGACGTTCTCTTAAATACCCAGGGCCCAAGCTGTTTAGGGCTTTATAGGTTACGACCAACACCTTGTATTTTTTCCGGAAACATATCAGCAGCCAGTGTAACTCCTTCAATACAGGAGTAATATGGTCTCTCCTGGATGACAAAGAGACCAGCCTGGCTGCCGCATTCAGGAGCAACTGTAGTTTCTGGACTACGTACAAGGGCAGCTCCACATAGAGCGCATTGCAGTAATCCAGTCTGGAGGTCACCAGCAGATGTACCACTGTCTTGAGGTCATCTACCTCAAGAAAAGGGTGCAGCTGGCATATCAGCCGAAGCTGATAGAAGGAACTTCTGGCCACTGCCTCAACCTGGGATGCCAGGGAGAGACTTGGATCCAGAAGCACCCCTAGACTGCGTACCTATTCCTTCTGGGGAAATGTGACCTCATCCAGAACAGGCAGATCAAAATAGTCTCTTGAGTTTCAGCCCCGCACAATGAGTACCTCTGTCTTATCTAGATTCATTCTCAGTTTGTTATCCCTCATCCAGCCCATTACTGCCTCCAGGCAGGCATTTAGGGAGGTTATGCCCTCTTCCGATGATGCCGACATGGAGAAATAGATTTGGGTGTCATCAGCATACTGATAGCACTCTGTACCAAATCTCCTGATGATCTCTCCCAGCAGTTTCATGTAGATGTTAAACAACATCAGAGACAATACGGAGCCCTGAGGGACACCATACAAAAGTTCAGATTTTGAAGAACAACAGTCTCCAATGGACACCATCTGGAACCTGCCTGAGAGGTAGGAGTGGAACCACTGCAGAGCAGTGCCTCTCAACCCCAACTCCCTCAGACGCTCCAGAAGGATACTATGGTCGATAGTACTGAAAGCCGCAGAAAGGTCCAGAAGGACCAACAGAGTCACACTTCCTCGGTCAATTCCCAGTTGGAGATCATCCATCAGGCTGACCAAGGCAGTCTCCACCCCATAGCCAGTCTGGAAGCCAGTTTGAAATGGGTCTAGATAATCCATTTCCTCCAAGACTGTCTGGAGCTGGGAGGCCACCACCCTCTCAATTACCTTGCCCAGCCGCAGAAAGTTGGAGACAGTCCTGTAGTTACTCAGCTCTGCGGGATCCAAAGTAGGCTTCTTCAGAAGCAGTCTAATAATTGCCTCCTGAAGACTAGGAGGCATCCTACCTTCCCTTAGAGAAGCATTTATAATCTCTACCAGGCCTTCTACAACAACCCCTCTGCCAGATAATATAAGCCATGTCAGGCAAGGATCAAGAGAACAAGTGGTGGGCCACACCGTTCCAATCAGCTTGTCCACATCCTCAGGAGTCACAAACTGGAACTGATCCAACCTAACCACATAAGAGGAGTCGCTGGACACCTCCACATCAGACACTGTGGAGATGGAATCTAAGTTGGCCCGAATAAGAGAGATTTTGTCCGCAAAGAATTCATTAAACACATCACAGCGGGTGGTAGATGGTTCCAAATTCTGATTCAAGGGAGGAGGGGCACATACTAGCCCTCTCACAACCCTGGACAACTCTGCTGGACATGAACCCATATTGGGGATGCAATACGGACAGAAAAGAATAGCTTCTTTGCCACACGTATCGCCTGAGCATAGGTCTTCAAATGAGCTCTATGTTGCAATCTGTCGGATTCAAGCCGAGTCTTTCTCCACCTGCGCTCCAGTCGTCTACCTCGCCGCTTCAGCCCCCATAGTTCTTCCATATACCAAGGGGACAGTTTTGAAGCAGGTCAGAGAGGATGCTTAGGAGCAATCATGTTTACCGCCCTGGTGAGTTTGCTGTTCCAATTCTCCACCAGGGCATAAACAGGATCGCCGACAAAGCCGACACTGAATCCCTCCAAGGCTTCTTGAAATCCTATAGGATCCAATAACCTTCTCGGGTGGACCATCCTAATAGGCCCCTCGCCCCTGCGAAGGTGGGGTGTGACTGTGAGTCCAACCTTAACCAGATGGTGGTCCATCCATGACAATGGGGAAATCACAGGATTCTGTGATTTCCAGAAACTAAGCCCAAGTAGGTGTAACAAATAAATGCACATCTTCTCTCATTTCACCCATGCCTCCATTTCCCTTCCCTGCTTCTATTCTCCCTCTTGTGGTTTTCTATATCATAAGCCCCTAAACCACAGGGCTCTGTGCGCGCCAGGAGTCGGAATTGACTCGATGGCACACTTTACTTTACGGCAGGTACCTGTGTTCTTATATTATGCAAAGCAGCATGACCATTGATGTCAGCTGACCCAGGAAGTCATTTGGAGTGCTGGACTTGGGAACGCACCAGGGTTCGAGTGTGTACAACCCTGGCACCAGCCTTCACCCTCTCACCCCGATGCTCACTGGCAACACCCTGCTTTCGCCTCAGTGAGATGATCTCACTTTTTGGTGCACAATTGTCAATTCACAAGAACCTTTTGGCTGGAGCATTGCCAGTGAGGGATTTGGGGTGCTTCTGACATACCCACAAATGAAAATTTACTCTCTCCCTTTGTTTTTCCCTTTGCTGCCACAACCACTGCTTGGTTTTGTTGACTGGTGGTGGCAATGAAGATGGAGCTTGTTTGCCAATCTACAAAACCAAGCAGCAGCTGTGACCAAGGGCAGGGAAGAGCCAGTCCTGCACTGCTGTGTTCATGGGGGTGTAAGAGGAATCCCAAATCCAGTGCTGGCAATGCTCCAACCTGGGGGTTCTTGTAAGCAAGCCAACGCATGTCTGAAAGATGAGGCCATCTTGGCAAAGGGAAAGAAGAGCAGTGCCAGCAAAGAAAGTGGGGCTGACAGCAGCACCAGGATGTGTCTCCAGCAAGGAGATGCCCCAGGATGAGTCTTGCTTGCAGTGCCATTTGGGTGAAGACCAGCCCTGGATGTCACTCACTATACAACAGCAACAGCAATAACCACATCAGATTCTTGTTCAAAGAATTAGGCCAGTCTACTAATCAACCACCTTAACTTTTGACTGCAAATAATCCCCGCAAATGCATGAATGAGAGATGTAAGAATGATAAAAGTGTTTACATCTAGGAATGGATAGATCCCTCCAGCAGCAGCATCAGTCCTTGGAGGAGCAATCTGCAGCTAAGCCCAGCCTCTGAAGGAATCTAGCAGCAACCAACACATTTCAAAACTAAGAACGTATTGAGTTAGATGTATTGGAAGCCAAGCCCTTCAGCAGCAGCTTAGTTATACTTGGACGGGGCAGTGGGAGAGAGAAATGTCCCTGGGCCCGAGGGACAGCTCCTCCTTGCTCTTCCCTGCAGCTTTTCTGAAGAAAGTGGCAGGGGCCCATCTTCACTTATGCATTTGTTACATTTCTATACCACCCATCCAACAGATCTGGGCAGTTTATAAAACAAAATATAATCACTTAAAAATCAAACTTAAAACCATAAAATCTAAACCATTCAAACACAATTTAAAACAGTTAAAAACAATTTAAAAACCCTGGAAGGCCAGACTAAAAATCAAGTTCTAAGGCTCAGTGCACCCACCGCCATTTCACGGCTGGCTTTTCATACTTTGGGCATGCTGTTTAGTGCCTCTGCTCCTAGTGCCACAAGGGTTGGTGGCACAGAACGCAAATGGAGGCTGCAGACAAAGGAGGCAAGAGTGGGGTTGGAGTTTGTGGGGTGGAGCATGTAGCCGGAGCAGCTGCTTTGCTCAATGCGCATCTGCACAGCTCTGCCTGCCACTCTTTTAGAATCCCCACCTGCAATATTAGTGGTCCATGGACCACAGGTTAGAAACCACTGTTCTAACTGAATTCACAAAGGATAAATACTTGACTCACAATTAGCTAGCTGTTCCTCTGACTGTCATTTCTTACTGGGTGTTGAGCGAAGGGTTTAACTTCTCCATCATGTGTGTTTTTTGACTGCACTTTTCCATTACAGATTTTATGGACAGCAAGTTTGTCCTGGTTATTACATTCTTCTATATGTTGTCTTATATGACCTCAAATGGTGGATTTTCTCTTCTCTCAAGCCACCTTCAATAAAATAGTTTGCTTTGAATTTTTGTTGCATTTAAAATTAAATGGTAAGCTTATTGAGACAGAGCTCACATTTTTTAATAAAATGTCTGTCTGTAGAATTTCTTGTTCAAGAGCTGGAGCAGCAAACACATAGGTTACTCAAATGGTTTTACTTACAATTGCTTATGCGTATTTACAGCTGTAAAATTACAGTTATTTGTGAGAACGCACTTGCTTTCAAACATCTTTTACCAAAATAATTACTTTTCAGCTTACCTTCTTTACACAGATGTTTAAACTATTTCCACACATTACATTTCTGTCATTATCAAAATAAGTAGTCTTCATGAGTACCCTTTACAACCAACTGAAAGCCTGCAATCTGAATGTGTTTTGCACATAATGACTAGGTAAGAAAACTTACACAAGAATTTTTTATGAAATAACCTCTTTGCTCCAGAAATGGATGTTTGAATGTGACAGACAGGCCACAACCAACTTGACATTAGTTGTGAAACCTAATTAACAGCATCAAATTGCTCATATAAAAAGAAAAATCACACTGGAAGATGTTTCCACATTCAGAGTGGTCAAGATGCCATCCCAGAGAGGTGACAGAATTCAGAAAAGGATCACAGTTGAGTTATTTCCAATTACTACTGAATCTGGAAAATGCAGCATGTCAAGACAAAACACCAAGGACTAATTCACACACATGAATTGGCATACTGAGAATGCAAGTTGAGTAGTTCCATGCAGTGCTTGGCAAGCAATGAAGCACTTAACAATTTATTATTTATTGTTCAATTTCTATGCCGCTTTTCATTAAAATAATCTCAAAGCAGTTTACAATATAATTAAAACAGTACACAATCAAATACAAAAATACAAATAATAATATTTCTACATAAAAGTTTTAAAACCTAAATAAAACATTAATAAACAAAACACAAAGCAGCAGCAGCAGCAGCAGTAAAAACAATACTATCATTTAAAAGCCTGATTAAAGAGCCACGTCCTTACATGTTTTCTAAAAACTGTGAGGGAGCCTGCACTAAACTTGCCATTCAATCCACATTTATTGTGCCTGTGCCAGCCCAGTTTTCATGGCCAACAGTGGTATGGTAGCCACTGCTTGAACTGATGTCAAGCTGCCTGTATAGCGCACAGTGGCAGCCATGTAGAAGGTCAATGGCAAATACAGCACTTTTGGCAAGCTGTTGCAAGCACTCAAAATCTCTCCATCTGGAGTGGCACACGATTGCCTCTTCTGCATGCCACAGGCACTAGAATCAGCACAAATAGCAGGTGCCAGCCCAGCAGCTGTCGTGAAAATCAGCCCATTTTGGCATGTTAAATGTGGGTAAGGTTCCAAGATGATATAGGAGACCATGGCAAGATATGTCATTTGGGTCGCATTCTCAGTTTGGTTTTGTAAACTGTTTTGGGATTATTTTAATGAAAGGCAGATTTTTTTTTAAAAAAATTGTTAATTAAACAAACAAGCAAACAGGGTATGAAATAAGTCTTCAACTATTCAAGGAGCTATACAGGAGAAGCACTGACAATGCTATATACCAAGTAAAGGATAGAAAGCAATGGTTTTTCATTTCAGAGAGCTACATAAACATTATTTGCCAAAATTGCTTAACATAAAAATATTAAACATTAGAAATAACTTACCCTACGCTGACGCTATCTTATACTAGAATCAGAACACTGGTCCATATAGCTCAGTATTGTCTACACCGATTGATTAGCAGTTATTCAGGTGGAGATAGTGTTTCTCAGCCATATCTGGAGATACCAGAAACTGAACCTGGGACTTTCTGCATGCAAAGCATATACACTAATTTTATTTTAGTTTATTTATTTTACATTTTATATCCCGCTCTTCCTCCAAGGAGCCCAGAGTGGTGTACTACATACTTAAGTTTCTCCTCACAACAACCCTGTGAAGTAGGTTAGGCTGGGAGAGAAGTGACTGGCCCAGAGTCACCCAGCAAGTATCCTGGCTGAATGGGGATTTGAACTGGGGTCTCCCCGGTCCTAGTCCAGCACTCTAACCACTGTGAGGAAGGCCCGCTAAGCAATGGTCCTTCATCTCCCTAATTGTTACAGAAATTCTATAATGAATGAACCTAAACAGTGAAGTTGTGGCATCTTCTTCCTTAAAAATTTTCAAAAGGAGATTCTGGGATAGTGCTGTAGCTCAGGTAGAATACACAAGTGGAACCTGCAATGAAATGTCACATCAGATCTGAAATCTCATGTTTTATACTGGTTAAGAAGGGACAGAACTGGCCACTGATGGGCAGCAGAAAAGTGAAATGTAGGGCTGGGAGGAGGTCTTGTCAGAACTTTGATAAAATATATTTCGTATCTTTCTTCTTTGATAAAATATATTTCGTATCTTGCAGAGTGCCAGTACAGATGAACAGGAGCCACTACACAAGATAACAACAGGACCGTGACAAGAATATGCCTGCCTTGATATCACTAAAGGACATGCCGATGAGATCGCGAGATTGTGACATTCTTTAATCACGTGAGATTCATGTTGTTCTGAATCGCCTCTCTACACATTTAAACTCTGTTAAGGTTTGTTACTTTTTGTTTGTAGAACATTCTCTTTTGATTTTTGTATTTGGCTTTTTCTCCCTCATCCCCTTTTTAAATGTATATAGACTGTATCTTGTGTAACACCAACTGTCAATGTTTTTCTTTGCTCCCTCAACCCCATTTCCCAATTCTCTTTCTCATGCTCCTCCCTGAAAACTTTCAGTTATATTGGCTGTGCTCTATTCATGGATAGGAAAGAACCTGTTTTTTGGAACCTTCATTTGAACATTCTGTGCCTGCAACCTGTATGTATTTTCTGCTTCTCTGGGGTGGTTTTTGGTTTTGAGGGGAAGTATGAGCATCCCCTCCAAAACTAACATTTTGGGACATGCTTTGTGGTCCCTCCTAACAGTCCCAAATGTATCCCCCACACCCTTAATGAGAGCTTGTGGAGGCTCTGTAGCTATCCACATGCTCAATTAGATGTCAGCAATATATTAATAAACTTCTAACATGCAGAAAGACACAGGTTCAATCTTTGGTCTCTCCAAAGAGGGCTAGGAAGGGCTCCTGTCTGAAATCCAGGAGAGCCACTCCTAATCCACATAGACAACGCAGGTTACTAAATCAATGGTCTGACTTGGTAAAAAGAGGCTTCATATTGTTATGCATACTCCCCAGTTTCATGAGCATTGAGAAGTTCCAGAGGTTCAGAGCTTCTCAGATTCTGCCTTCCCATTAAAACAAAAGAGAGAGGGAGATCATTGGAAGCAGTGGAATATTATAAATATAAAAATATAAATATAAAAAACTAAGCACTAGATAAAGTTGAGAAGCAGCACACTTATACAAGCAGTTATATCAGATCCACAAAGGGGGGAAAAACTGCACTCTAGGTGCTTCAACTCTGTCCAGCCTCTCCAAAAATGCAATTCCCACCCCCGCAAACAAAACTAGCCTCTCCCTGCTTCTTCTATTTTCTCTTTACACACATGTGGGCACGGGAACACCTTACATTCTCACATCAAGCCTTCCCATCAGGTGGGTACATGTCATTTTACTAGGATTTTAAGCCTTCCCTCACCCCCATCCAAGGCCACTAACACTCCCATTCAGAGACATCCACTAGCTTTCTGAACTATCAGCCAGAATTATGCCAAGCAAAGAGAGATGGCCATTGCCTAATCTGTAACAACTGCTTGGACAGCTACGTTGTCAGGTATGCTTTAGGGACAGGTGCTTTGACCAGATCAGTGTCCTTCAAACTTCCTTTCCACATCGATTTGTCTGCTGAGGAACCCTTGTGTAATACACAATATTCTGGAATGTGTAAGGCACACTTCTAAGCTCATCTGAGATACCAGCCAAATCCACTGTACTATGCACCTAGAATATTCCCAAAGCTCTCCATTGAGAACTTAAGTTTTTCAGAGAAGTTTGCCAGTCATTATTGATCTCCTTCTCAAAGAGTCCCTGATAAGCTTCCAAAGAATCAAAGGGTTTTTGAGAACACAGGTCAAAAACCTGGTAAAAATGAAGAGTTCTTTCTAGGGGATTTTTGGCAGTGTCAAAATCTTTAATGATTTTTGGCCATGTTAGTTTACCTGTTTATTTAGATTATCCCCTTTTGCTCTCTTTTTCAACTGAAGCCATTTCCCCGCATTGCTAAAATTATGGTGGCAAATCTTGTTGCCTATGTAATATATCATCCCATTCCCTACACAATCCCTGACTGGCTGGGATCACCCATGTGATTAAGCCAGAAAGAAGAAAGCAGCAGTATGGAGCGGGCGCGGGAGGTGGCTTACAACCATGGACAAAATAGGACTGGGGAAAGTGTGGATATGGATCCCACCCCAGCTCTAAAATAATTACCTTCAGCCACCAATGGGAGAATATTCAGTGAGAAGCTCCCATCTTTTCTTAAGCAATCCTGAATAGCCTCCAAAACCTTTAGGATCTACGTAGCCTCCAAAACCTTTAGGATCTACGTAGCCTCCAAAACCTTTAGGATCGCTTTTCTTAAGCAATCCTAAGTAACCTCCAAAATCTATTTGTAATACCTAATCTATTTGGTAAAATCTATTTGTAATACCTACAAAATCTATTTGTAATACCCGATTCTCCTAAACCAAATATTATTTCCAGAATGCCCCTACCCTAAAGAAAGAAGCGACACCGCTACCATCATCTCTTGAATCAGCTTGGCTGCACAGTATTAGCAATTATTTTGCATGAGTTATATTCCGCCCCTGCAAAATGGCTCAGAGCGGTTTAGAACAAATAAAAACAATTAAAATCAATTTAACAGTTAAAATCAAAACTAAATCAATTAAACAATTAAAATCATTTAAACATTAGAAACACTAACATTAAAATCATTTTAAAACCAGCATTAAAAATCATTAGCAGCTAGAAGTACTAAGGCCCTCTTTATACACTGCCCTAGGACAGGGGTGACCAATCTTAGGATCGGAGACATTGCTGGACTATGGCTCCCAACATCTCCAGCCACAACGGTCAGGCCATTGTGGCTGAGGATGATGGCAGATGTAGATAGCTAAATTGTGCTGTCAAGTCGGTGTAGACTCCTGGTGACCACAGAGCCCTGTGGTTTTCTTTTTGTAGAATACAGGAGGGGTTTACCATTGTCTCCACCCATGCAGTATGAGATAATGCCTTTTAGGATCTTCCTATATCGCTGCTACCTGATATAGGTGTTTCCCATAGTCTGGGTCTAACAATATCTGAGGACCCAAGGCTGGGAACCCCTGTCCTAAGATAGCAACACAGCAGTTTCTTGGAATCTGAGAGGCTTGTTGCAAGACACTGTTTGTAAACAATGGGGGATGCAATCCTACACATCATTATATGGAAGCAAGCAGTGTTTCCTCTAATAGGGATTCCCAGATGTTGTTGACTACAACTCCCATAATCCCCAAGCAAGAGCCACTGCATCTGGGGATTCTGGGAGTTGTAGTCAACAACATCTGAGAATCTCTGTTAGAGGAAACACTGGAAGCAAGTCTAGTTTAATTTAACAGGATGCACTTCCAAGTCAATGAGGTCATTCTTACAACCAGTCCTACCCAGGTAGGGCAGTGCTAGCCCAGGTAGGGCAGGCCATGGCAACCAGTGGGATCACTCCCGATCCCAGCACTCCTCTGCTGAGTAGCTCGGGTTTGAAACCCAGGCTAAAGTTGAGGTAGGAAGACGTGCACGGCAGCCATTAAAATAATAGAGGCTGGGGGAAGGATCTCGTGCCGTGAATTGTGGGATTCCTGGCGGCTGGGCTTCCTACCTCCCCGCCTCCAGCTTGATGCATCACCACTCATCTGGGCAGAGTCATCAATCTTGGTGGGGAAGGAACATAGGCTCCTGCATCCCCTCCAGCCAGCCCCTGCACAGATGGTTGTGCGAAAACAACCTCAATGTGTTTTGGATCAGGCTGTCAGGGATTAAGTTATCCCAGACACTCAAGGAAAAGAGCACATAAGAAGGAACCAAGGGCAGCAATACACTTGGAAATCTAGGCTAGCACACAGTACAGCGCTTGACAGATCCCAGGCACCAGGAAGTCATGGCACCTAGAAACTGAACCTTGGCACCAGTGTAGGATATTCAGAGGCAGAGTTATTTAATAAAATCTTTATCTCAGGAAGCTTTGTTTCTGTTCTAAGGGTGCTACTTGTAAAAGGGATAAAGAGCAGACCATTCACTCTCAATCCAATAATTTTGTCAAATGTCCATTGTTTGGCTCCTAAATTTTTGGACTCTCTCCTAAATCCTAATAAAAATAGCCAAGGCCTGTCACAGTAGCTCATACCCATCAGGGGTTCCGAATATTTTCAGATTATACCAGATGTGCTATTTAAAATGGACTAAAGAGCACAGTTCACCCAGTATTCACAATCATGGAAACTCCCTACACTGACTTCACTCCTTAGCAACCATCCCAACAAAACTGGCAAGCTGATCACCGTTTTGTGCCTTCTGTTCAAGCCGTGTGTATGCGTCTTCTCTCCTCACCTTTGTAGCTTCTTTCTAACTAAAAAGGAAAAGAAATCAGAGAATTTTTTTCTTGGAAAGCAGTCCAGCTCCTTTAAAACCAATGGGAGTTTTGCCAATGAAGTCAAAGGGTGCTGGATTGCCACCTAGGTTAAGAACATCTTCCTCCATCAGATTGCACATTATCTTAATATAAAATTCACTGTTTCATTGGGTGGCTTCTTGTGTGCATATAAACAAGAATGAAAGGTATTATTTCTAAATGCTTTATTTGTGGTGCAATTGTGCTATAATGGATTTTTCTCCATTTGCAGAGTCTAATCCTAAAGTAGGACAAAATAGATCCAAACCTCATGTCACTGCTAACATTGACAGCTGAAGGTTACTTCGGCAGAACAAATTTACATATCTGAGCTATTTAGAAAAAATTATACCTTTTGTGCAAATGTCTAACTTTTCATCAGAAAAGGAGGAACTGTTCCAGGCACTCACTTGAACATTAAATTACATATCCAGGCAGCAGGTAGTTTTGAATTACTTTTCTTCTCCCAGTGAAGGCTTCAAGCAGCAATGATTGCAACTTGTATTCATACTATTCACCCATATGGTGTGGAACACACATAATCTTTCTTCCAAACATATTCCTTATATATGTTAGATAAAAAATAAACCAACTTTTATTTTTTAAAAGTAAGCATGCGTAAGGAAGTAACACTCATTGAAAGAAATTGGACTTACTTCCAAGTAAGAGTGGTTAAAGTAAAGTGTGCCGTCAAGTCAATTTCGACTCCTGGTGCCCACAGAGCCTTGTGGTTTTCTTTGGTAGAATTCAGGAGGGGTTTACCATTGCCTCCTGCCACGCAGTATGAGATGATACCTTTCAGAATCTTCCTATATCACTGCTGCCTGATATAGGTGTTTCCCATAGTCTGGGAAACATACCAGCAGGGAAGTGAACCGGCAACCTTCTACTTGTTAGTCAAGCATTTCCCCACTGTGCCACTTAAGGTCACAGGTATTTTGCTCTAAAAACATTAAAATTGCAGCATGTATTCTACAACTGGTTTTCTAAAACAGAGTGGGGAAACCTAGCCCCGTAAAAAGCTAGCTTCATCACCACTCTGATTTCTGATCCAAAGACCTCAGGAGCAACAAATTAAATCCTACCCAAGGGGCAAGAAAAGTCACAGTAAATTGTTACTGTCTACAGTAGTAGACGGCACCACAGCAAACATAAACTACATGCATAAACAAGGCACACCGGCAGTGGTGGCACCAGAAAAAAAGGGGGGGCACAGAAGGGGAAAAGTACATTTATGGGTGGATGAGCTGTGTCCCACATATTAGATTTCTGAAACAGATATGGGGGGCAAGTAGGGGGAACAAGCCACTTGCCCACCCATAACACACCTGGAGCCACCCTTGCACACTGGGAAGCTGATGTTTCTATCATATAGAAGTCCACTGAGTCATACAGTTCTGCAACAGGATTGTGCTCCTTGTGGGGCTGTCATGTTCTAGGCAATGTTTTAAAACAGGGATGTAACTTGAAAATCACATTTTGTGATTTTCAAAAAGGATGCAAGGAGAGTCCCACTGCAATCAAAGTCCCTTTGTTTGTGAAAAGATTTCTGAGCAACACAAGGTGGCATGTTCTCTTGGTCCAATAAAGGCCCCCCCCCACACCCTCTCACTCCACTGTCTATTCAGTCTGCTTCAGGCTTCTGGTGAAGTAGGTTGGCTGTTACCTATGACAAGCTACAGGCTTAATCTCATTTGTACCTAAAATGCTAGAACAGTATGTGTGTCCTTACTGCCACAGGACTAAACTGAATTATCTGCTTTTCCAGCACCATCACTACATTGGACAAGACAAACTTTGCATTTACGAAGGCAGATAACCATTAATCCTCAAAATAGTCACTTTGCATGTAGCCTCCTCTATTGCTCAGATTAAGGTTTACTGCCTTTTAAAAACACTGTCCTCCAGTGAGCCCATGAACCCACATACCTATTCATTACTGACTGCATATCACTAGTTCATCATCAAAGGAAGACCTGCATGTGTGAATGCAGCATTTGGATCTACCACCACAAATGGAACTTTTCATAGCAACCAATACCAACTGCAACACATTCCATTACAAGGGAGAAAGTTCACACTGAGTTAGAAGTCCTCAAACAATAAGATTCCAAGTGAACACCACGCACGTGTGAACCAGAGAGCTAGGGCACTGTCATATACAAACAAACTTATGAGGAAGTCAGTCTCATCAAGAAGCTTTCCCCACACACGCAGGCGGCCGCCCGAAGTGCTGAGACATCAGCTGTTGTTTTGCAAGCGGCTCCCCTCCGTGCAGGATCCAGCCCAGCGTCACCCCCGCAGGGACCGGCAAAGTTGGAGACAGCAGACCTCTTCCCCCAGCAGACTCCCGAGCAGATGGAGCCCTCCTCCCACGGGGGTCCCGTCCCTCATCTCAGCTGTGCCTGGGACACAGGCCCGCACTGCCCGGGGGCGGAATCAATCCTCCTGCCGGCGGGCGCCCCGTTGCTGCCGCGCTGGATGGGTTGCAACTTGCACCGACGTTCACAGCACGAGCGAAGCACTTTAGCCGCGCAGGCTCCCCCCCCAGACTAGGCGACAGAGACCCCCGTTCAGGGCAGAGCAAGGCGGAGCAGCCCGCCTGCCTGGAACGCAGAGGGCTCTTCCTGGGAGGCGGCGGCGGCGTCAAGGCGGCACAAGCGCATCCTCCTCGCTCAGGGCTCCGCTGCTCTCCTCCCGTTAGGCGGCTCCATCCTGCCTGCTCGTCCACTCTGCCTCCCCACAGCCCGAAGCTTGACCGGCCGCCGGCCACCCAACTCACCTGGCCGTCGCCAAAGGCGCAGCAGCGGCAACATGTCCTTCGGCTCAGGAGTAGCTCGCCTTCCCCGCCGCCGCAGCTGAGCTCAGCCGGACACCCCGGCGTCGCATCCTCTCGTGCTGCCCTCTCCCGCCCAGCTGCAGGCTACTCCGTGCACGGTGCGCCGCGTCCCCGCCGGAGATGGGAGGAGAGAGGGCGCGCTCGGTCGTCCCTCTTCGCCCTTCTCCGGTCCTCTGCCCGCTCGCCCCACGGTGGCAGCTTTGCTCCGCTCCCCCCACCCCCGCTGCTGGCTAGCAGAGTCCGGCACAGATTTGTCGCTCTCCTCTTTCACTCTGCTGCCGGCTGCACGCCGCTGGCTTTAAATCTCAAACGCGGCGGGGCCAAGTCCATCGCGCCGGCAGGGAAGGAGCTCGGCGCTCTGCGCCTTTCCTGCTGCTGGTGCAGAGCAGAGCTGGGCAGGCAGCGATTAACCCCTGGCAAAAGGCAGCGGCTGCCTGGATCCCATTTCAAAACAGAGCGGGGAGGGAGAAGGGGAGGGAAGAGAGACGTGTGGGGTGGTGGGTGTGTGTGTGTTTTTTTTTTTAGCAAGTTAATTTATTTCCAAGAGGATCCTCCTCCTCCTCCCCAACCTTGACGCAATCCCCAAGAGACTCAGAGGGGGTGGAAACCTGTTCCACCGGCATTTATTCAAAGTCCAAGTAAAGCAGCAGCAGAAACAGAGCCACGGGAAGTCCTTTTGCTACCCAGCGCTCTACCTTATTATACCCAAAAGATCTGGGTGTAAACACCACATTAGAAGCAAATCAAACACACTGACAGACTGCTCTGTCAATGCCTATACCAGAGACTTGCAGAATTGCCCTTCTCTACAGGAGTGTTTCACACACCAGGAGCACAAGGTTGGAGTGGTGGGCCCCGCCCTGGAACAAAAAGTGAAGATGGGCCCCTGTCCACCACCTTTTTTTCAGAGAGGCATGAGAGGGAAGCAAAAAGGAAGCTGTCACCCAGGCGGCAGCAGGCCCCTCTCTCTGATAGGCCCAGAGACACCACCACCCAACCCCCCCCCCAACACAGAGGAATTTCCCTTCCCGCAAACCGTCTTGTCCAGTAGTCTTTCTGAGGCAACTGGGACAAGATGCCCCTCGCCCACCGCCCCACCGCCAGCCTGCCAATCTCTGTCTGACAAAGTCAAGGAGTAAGGAAGTTCTGAATAGAACCGGCTGGCATGTAGACAAAAAGTTCTCCTTTTGCTGGAAGACAATCTCTCTCAAGATATGCAAAGCACTCATGTAACTTGGATTTTACCAGTATCTTTTCATAGACTCTCTTTACTACATAAAGTGTTAAAAGATAACTTCCAGCAGGCAAGCTGCAGATTATTTCATCTACAACAAAAGGGGAAAAAAAATATCTGGCTTCTCTGTTGGAAGGTGACTGGTTTTTCTTTAAGCAAGGGCAATCTAGCTTTTCGGGGAAGGAACGCTTTGGAAACATTAGGCTCCCTTTATGGTGTTGCCAGATGCGTACCTAATTATAAGGCTCGAGAATAAGCATCTCTGTGCAGAGATATGCAATGATACAAGACTGGGCCTGATCCTGACTGGAGCCTCTAGGCACCGGCAGGCGACATAAATACATCATGGAGCAGGTGTGGTCCCAACCCAGGGCATGTGGAGCTAGGAGATCTAAAAAGGTCCTTGACAACAGTTTCCAGGTTTATTATTATTAGTTTTATATTGGAACCTGCTTCCAGTGAGCTCAAGGCAACATATGACTCCCTTCCTCCCATTTTATTCTCACAACCACCCCCATGTGAAAGGTAAGAGAGAATTGGACTAGGCCAAGGCTGAGTGGGGATTTCAACTAAGGCGTCCCTTGTCCTCAGCAGAAAACTCAACATTATAGCACACTGGTTCTTCCAGGTTTGGTTCAGTTCAGTTCTCTACTGCTATAAACTACTACAAATATTTATATACCACTTTTCAACAAAAGTGCTCAAAGCAGTTTACACAGAAAATAATAAATAAGATGCTTCCCTGTCCCCAAAGGGCTTACTTACAGTCTAAAAGGAAATATATGGTAGACACCAGCAACCACCACTGGAAGAATGCTGTGCTGGGGCTGGATGAGGACAGCTGCTCTCCTTCTGCTAAATACAGGAAAGTGACTTTTAAAAAGTGTCTCTGCTCAGTTAGCTGGGGTTCTAGCAACAGATTGTATTCTCTGCCAGAAATTATGTATTTTAAAAGGGCATGACCCAACCAATATTTAGCATTATTAAATCTGATTAATTAATGACACAGTTGTTTTGTTTAAATGGGCAATGGCTTTTTTTAAAAAAAGGCCTAATTTATTATTATTTATTATTATTTATTCGATTTCTATACCACCCTTCCAAAAATGGCTCAGGGTGGTTTACACAGAGAAATAACAAATAAATAAGATGGATCCATGTCCCCAAAGGGCTCACTATCTAAAAAGAAACATCAGATAGACACCAGCAACAGTCACTGGAGGTACTGTGCTGGGGGTGGATACGGCCAGTTACTCTCCCCCTGCTAAATAAAGAGAATCACCACATGAAAAGGTGCCTCTTTGCCAAGTTAGCAGGGGTAGTCTATTCTTGGACTGTAGTCTGTTCTTGGACTACAGCTCCCATTATCTCTTCTCCAGCCACAGTGGTCAATGGTCTGGGATGATGGGAGTTGTAGTCCAAAAAAGCTGCAGAAGGACCAAAGCTGCATAGCCTGCTATAGCTAACATAGGAATTTACAACCAAATTACAGACATATGAAATGCTAAAACCTAATTGTGAAAATGACTCTCAAGAGGATAGTGACATACTATTTTTCAATATTTGTTTCTAAACACAATGCTGCAACAAATTTGCTTAAGCACACAGATTTTTTTCACAGTAAGAAACAGAATCCATGTGTCTTTCAACTCTGTTTTAACCACAACATGTATTCTTTCCAAAACACTGGTTGATTTGTGGAAGATGGAGTACATGTTGTGGTACATGAATGATCCTATCTTTGGGCAGGGAATTTTATTAACTAGATGTTTTTTTGCCTCTTCCAATAATTCCATTCTTTGAAAAGCAAGCATCTCATAATAATAGGAATGTGGTTCTAAAAGCTTAATTTCCGTTTATTAAAAAAAAAAGGCAGCAGGCAGTAGCCACTAGAGCTTAAAAATAAAATACAGTAATGGTATGATTGTTAATGTCATCAGAAAATCAGTCACAATGGAGCTCCCATTTTAACAAAAGGTACAGATTCTCTCAGCAAGTACATGCAATTCCAATCAATGTTAATGGACGTTACACAAGTGCATTAAGAGGATAATGTACCCCCTGGTTGGTGACAAGTTCGCAAAGTAAATACGGTTTCCCATTGAAGTGAAAGGATCTTCCATTTCATATGCCAAAGACAGCTGGCTTACTGATATTAAAAAGTCATGCAAATCAATCTGTGAGCCTGGGCAAGGCTAGTTTTTAAACTGACTTCCATCCTGGCATTACTTTGTCAGAACAAAATTATTTTATTATTTTATTTACTATAGTAAAATATAATATTTTACTTTACTTATAATAGAGATATCTCTATTTCGATTATATTTTACCTGAAGCATTTAAAAATAAGAGTCTTTTAAAAGATTTAGTGTGCACTGAAAATCAGCTTCATATAACAAAGTTATATAAAATTTACAGGGAAACACTTAGGGTATCTTTGGGTGTGCAATCACCACACCAGAAGGAATTTCCTCCCTCTGTAGATGCATGTTGCTTATATGCACATACAAATTAATACGAAAGATTAATCCTGCTAACATACTAACATTTAACTCCATTGACGAGTCCATTGCTCAGACGTAGTCTTACTGCATGGCTTTAGAAAATTTGTAGGTACTTAGGAAGCTGCCCTTATTCCAAGTCAGATCATTGGTCCATCAAGATGGACCTGATCTGTCTACCATGGCTGCTCAACTTTGGCCCTCTTGCAGATGTTATTTTATTTTTTATTTATTTATTTTATTTTCTTCAATTTCTATACCGCCCTTCCAGAAATGGCTCAGGGTGGTTTACACAGAGAAATAATAAATACATAAATAAATAAGATGGATCTCTGTCCCCAAAGGGCTCACAATCTAAAAAGAAACACAAGATAGACACCAGCAACAGTCACTGGAGGTACTGTGCTGGGGGTGGATAGGGCCAGTTACTCTCCCCCTGCTAAATAAAGAGAATCACCACGGTAAAAGGTGCCACTTTGCCAAGTTAGCAGGGGTGGCCTACAATTCCCATAATCCTTATCTATTGGCCACTGTGGCTGGGGATTATGGGAGTTCTAGTTCAAAAACTGCTGGGGAGTCTAAGTTGAGCAGGCCTATTACTGACTGGCAGCAGCTCCTTCAGACTCTCAGAGATGGGTCTTTCCATTCCTTCCTGGAGATCCCAGGGATTCAGCCTGGGACCTTCTGAATGCAAAACATGGACTTTACCACTGAGCTACAGCCTACAGTCCCTTCCCTTTCCTGAGGGTCAAATTTAACTCCTCTCTTTCTGGGTATCTGTATCTCTAAAGTGGGAATAATAGTGGTTGGTCTCCTACCCAAGATTACATGTTATTACCTATTTTATTTATTTTTAATTTCTTGTTCAATTTATATACCGCCTTTCATTAAAACAATCCCAAGGAGGTTTACAAAAGTTTAAAAACATACAATAAAAATGACAGTTAAAAGTGTTAAGTTAAAAATATGAAAAGAAATTTGATTTAAAATATATAAAATACAAACATAAAAACTGTACACGGATAAAAACACACAGAAGCAGCAATAAAACGATTATGTAAAGGCCTGGATAAAAAACCAAGATTTAAGAAGCTTTCTAAAAACTGTGATGGAGTCTGAGGAGCGAATGACCACTGGGAGAGCATTCCAAAGTCTGGAGGCAGCAACAGAGAAGGCCCTGTCCCGCGTGCACAACAACAGAGCCTCCCTCATTGTCGACACCCGGAGCAGAGCCCCCGCAAATGATCTCGTCAAGTGGGCAGCAACCCTTGGGAGCAGGCGGTCCCTCAGGTATCCCGGGCGCAAACCGGGATACCTATGTTTATGATTTACCACCACCACCACCACCACGCCTTTACTCCAAAATGGAATCATATCATAAAAACACAAAGATACAAACCTCTTTACAAATCCTGTTAGAAAATGTAATTTTCCTTGTCCTATCCCTAAGCCTCAAGGATCCCTACCCTTATCTTACTTACCTAAGAACACCTTTTTCAGGACCCAGATGGGTTAGAGTGCTTAGAAGGAAGAAGTGCTGGTCTTGTAGCCGCAAGCATGACTTGTCCCCTTAGCTAAGCAGGGTCCACCCTGGTTGCATGTGAATGGGAGACTACATGTGTGAACACTGGAAGATATTCCCCGTAAGGGGTGGAGCCACTCTGGGAAGAGCACCTGCCTAGTTCCATGCAGAAGGTTCCAAGTTCCCTCCTTGGAAGCATCTCCAAGATAGGGCTGAGAGAGACTCCTGCCAGTCTGTGTAGACAATACTGAGCTAGATGGACCAGTGGTCTGACTCAGTACATGGCAGCTTCCTATGTTCCTACGGTGTGGGAACAGAGACTAACAGATAACAATTTGCTTAATGCTACCAATACTTATATGGCCTTGTTAGGATTTTTATCCACAGTTCAAGTTGTTCAGTACTGGAATGTAATGAGGGAGATGCATTATGAAACTAGGAAAGGAGGTAGGGCAGATAAGGTCCAGTGCTTTGGTCAATTTTAACTGCTTTCGTCTATTTTTAGCAAGACAACTAGATATGGAATGAGGAGATAGTTAGAAAGTTGTAATTACAGTAATGTGACAAGGCATATCTAGCTTTTGATAATGAGCAACTACACGGCAGACAAAAGGAAAAAAGATTCAACCAAATTGTCAAAATGACAATGAAAGTTAGCCACAACTGGGCTGATCTGTGTTCACACAGTTGTGTGATTGCTTCACCATGGGTCATGCAATTTAACAATAATTTAATCTGGACTCAGTTTTCTGCTAGGAGATTTGTGGCAAGCAAACACAATCACAAGGTGTATCAACATACCAAATTCTCATATCCTTTATCACCAAATTGCAAGTGTAAGAGGCAGCCCTGGGGAAAAGCAGAATGCCTTTCCTTCCATGCACCGACTCCCTTCACCAACCCTGTCAATCCAGTTGTGCATGCTGCATGTCTTGTGCTGGTATTGTAAAGCCCCTGTAGAATGGGGATGGGTAGGGGAACTTCAGAGACTGAAGTCTCCTCTGAGAGTTGATAGCTGGGCTCAGATGTCCCTTCAGCATGTTCACAAGGACACCCCTCCATAGATGCTGCTTGCAGGGAGAAAGGGAAGAAAATACACGAAGTATGGAAACTATATAGTGTGTCTATTCGACAGGTAGTGAGAGCTGGAGAAAGATTCATGTCATGAGTATGTTACACACACAGAGCCAAGGCTCCAGAGGGAAGAGGATAGGAAGGTAATAGGGGATAGTAAAAGAGGTTGTAAAAACAACCGATTCCCCTGCTAAATACAACTCTTACATTGCTTATCTTTTACAGCCTCTTCAAGAGGACAAGCTATTGGAACTTTCCTTATTTGAACTCCTTGCATTAAGTCTCCCTGAGATTATATATAATTCTACAAATATATATATATGCAATCTCCTTATATCTCCAGAGAGAAAGAGAGAGAGAGAGAATATCTCTAAGGAGAGCTGGTCTTGTGGTAGCAAGCATGACTTGTCCCCTTAGCTAAGCAGGGTCTGCCCTAGATGCATTTGAATGGGAGACCACATGTGTGCACTGTAAGATATTCCCCTTAGGGAATGGAGCCACTCTGGGAAGAGCAGAAGGTTCCAAGTTCCCTCCCTTGCATCTCCAAGATAGGGCTGAGAGAGATTCCTGCCTGCGACCTTGGAGAAGCCGCTGCCAGTCCGTGAAGACAATACTAGCTAGATGGACCAATGGTCTGACTCGGTGGATCCTATCCATCCATCCATCCATCCTACAAACATACAATAATTAACATACAATACAATGTTATTGTATACAATAACATACTATATATGTGTGTTTGTAGAAATTATTTGACAACTAGCCAAATTATATGTTCTGCTTTTACATCACACAAGGAAGAACAAAAAGAAAAAGTTGTAGAAGTGAGTAGAGTGAGAGCTGAAAGTGTGAACATTTATAATAAATCATAACATTTGGCAAACAAACAGATAGAAAGTGAGCTTAAATGCAGGTTTGAAACTGCCTTATATTCTTAGGCCATTGGTCTATCTGGTCCCATGTACTCTGACAATGTTCCTCAGGCAGAGGCCTCTCTCAGACCTGCTATTTGAGATTACTTTAAGTGGAAATTTCTGGAATTTTACTCAAGACTTTCTAGCATGCAAAGTGTATGCTCTATCACTGAGCTTTGGCGAGGTCAAATTCCTTTATCCTACATTGTGCTTTAGACAGATGACAGTAGAATGATCCTATCAAACTGAATATTGTGGTTGGTGTTTTCAGTGTTTAGCATTAGAATGAGGCTGAGCTGTCAGTACAAATGCAATTACATTTGTCATGAGACATTATGAAAATGGAACACAGCCACAGCCACTAAGTACTGAAAGATAAAAACAAAAACAACATTTCCTGTCATTTCAATAATGCATATTAATAAAAATGCTCAATCTATTCTATCTCATACAATATATGAAGATATAAGATAGTACAGAACAATATTCACTTAATTGCAAATTAAAAAAAATATATGATGGAATTTAAACAGCTGTTGATACTAATTTTGGAGCCATGCATATTTACTCAAGAGCAGGACCTATAAACTCATGCTGCAAATATATTAACAGGAGTTCAATTTTCAAGTTAAATGTCTCGATATAAATGCTGGTAACTCACAGTGATCTATATACGTTGCTTAGCAGCCCACTATTGACTGGTAATAATTAGATAGTGAACATGCTGAGGAAATCTGGAATCTAGCAAAAGTGGTATTAAATTACTGAGATAATATTGATTAATATGATAACTCATCTAGCTGCTTAGCAAAAGAGTACTCTGTCTTTCTACGATGTCCAGTCAACACCCACCCCCCGTGAAATGATTAACATACAAAATGTTATTACTGCATTGAAATGGAAACATGCAAGCTGGATTAATAAATATATAATAGAGTATTAAAATGATTAATAAAGCTGACAGGAGCAAGTGCAAACCTATACAGAAGATGCAGATTAAATGACTATTTGAATGAACAAATGAGGATTTATACAACAAAGAAGTAATCTCGAAGGAAAGGCAGACCCTTCTCCTTCGTTTTTGCAAGAAGCCTTCTTGATAAACATGTAAAGATTAGAAAGACAACTTGTAAAAGATTTAACAGTGAATATGAAAGACCAGTAGCCCAATTCATGTTCATTTAAAAATCACACTAAATTCAATGGGACTTACTCCCAAGTAAATATAATAGGATTACAGTTTTAGACACTCCTTTATAACTAACCTTTCAAGCACAAGGCCGCAATTTTGAAACAATCTTTTTCAAGTTTTTATGATGCTCTTCTCAGATCCATGAGAAGAGGTTCTGCTGGGTCTGCGGGGAGAGCAGGCTTAGCCCACTCTCCCCAAAGACAATCAAAATGCGGCCCTGGGTGGCTAGATCGGCTACCCACATGACTGCCGGCTCCATCACGGAGCTGGTGGGGGCTGCGAAGATCAGGGGCCGGCCAGCCCCCGGAAGTTCCAGGATGCCCCATGCGGGTACACAGGGCATCTTGGAAAGACCCCTGGGCCTGGGAGGTTAAAAGAGTGCTTGCTCTGTTAACCTCATTTAAGGGGAGGGTGTTTTAGGCAGGCTAGCTGCCTTGGGAGCACCGGGCTTGCCTGAGAGCCCGGTGGTTCCCACAAGCACTGGAAAGCGGGCTAAGGTTCCTTAGCCCTCTTTCCAGTGATTGTGGGAATAGCCGCTATATATTATTTCTGAAAATGTTGAAATTTGGGATCCTTATGGATTGGACGGAGTACCAGAGCAAGAGAGAGCTAGGAGTACCGGAGTGCCTTTGGCAAGTGGGAGGTACAGACAGACTCAAGAGTGACCTACAGAGTGTTCAAAAAATCTGACAGGGGGGAAAAGCCCTAAGAGGGTGAAACAAATAAAAAAACCCAAAACTGCCCCCATGTTAATCAATGGGATAGAATGTCCATGAACTCAGACAACATTTAACAGACAAACAGGTAGGAAGAGGTAATGGAGCTTTGTGGCAAAGGTGGGAGGAAGCAGGGATTGAAGAAAAAAAGCAGACAATGTGTATCAGCTTGAAGAACACTCGCTCAAGACAGTCAAGAAAATAGCAGGGGGAGGGGAGTTCCCAAGCTAGATTCAAGTTAGAGTAGGCACTCCTGTCTTTGCCGCTAACTTCTTTTTTCCACCATACACATCATAGATATTCTACTATAGGTCCATTCTTGGTTTTTTAAAAGGAGGATTCACAGCAGCTGTACCAACTTTACTTCTGAGGGTGGGTCTCCGGAACAGCTGGTGGAATTTATTTATTAATTAAATTTATATCCCGCTCTTCCTCCGAGAAAAAGAGGGATACGGGGTTGTTTTTATCCTCACACAACCCTGTGAGGTAGGTTAGGCTAAGAGATACATGACTGGCCCAGAGTCACCCAGTGAGTTCCATGGTTGAATGGGGATTCAAACTCAGGTCTTCCTGGTCCTAGTCCAACACTCTTAACCACTATGCTATGCTGGCTCTTATTTGCCTCTTATCTTGGTACTGACAATTGTTGGGGTTGCCAGCTTTTGAATCAAGCCCTGTACCTGTGGCTTTAGCAGTGGCTAGATCAGCAGCAATTAGCAGGTGATGTTTATCTCCCTGCTGTGAGAAGTGCCACCAGCACATCCCTGCAGAACAAGTTGGTAGGCGGGTCTGGCCTTTTTATCTTCCATAGATTACATAAGAAATCGCCATATACCAAGCCCATCTAGCTCAGTATCCACTACACTGACTGGCAGAGGCTTCTCCAGATTTCAGAAAAGTGTCCTCACCAGCCCTATTTGGATATGCTGGAGATTGAACCTGGGACCTCCTGCATGCAAAGCCAATGCTCTTTCCCTGAGCTACGGTGTGATCTGTTAGCTACTATTCTCAATAGCTCAGCACTTCAGTGGATGTGGTAGCGAATGAGTGCTCATTAAAGAGGTACTTGGTTCCTTTTCAGCCTTGTACTTTTTGAGGAGACATGGGGAGTTTTCTTCTCAGGAAGCTTATCATGTGAGATGATGAAGCTAGGCTACTTATTTGAAAGTAAGGGCTCAGCGTGGTACCACACTTTGCCATTTTAAGCAAAAAGATGTGGAACTGGTGAAGTCAATTTCATATGCAAAAACAATTTTCTCCTCTAGTTGGGTTTCTTTTCTTTTCTTTTCTTTTTTTGGAGGAGTGAAATTGACTGCACCAACTGTTTGAAGGCTGGGGTTCCCAACCTGTGGTACTCCAGCTGTTGCTGAACTACAACTCCCATCATCTCCAGCTACTTGCAGCTGTGGATGATGGGAGTTGAAGTTCAGCAACAGCTGGAGTATCACAGGTATGGAACTCCTGGTTTGAAGGAATTCAGCAGGCTGGCATTTTCTTAGCCAAAACGACTGCTCATCCGCGAGTGCCTCAGATTGCTGACTGGGAAGGCACAAGCCCTTACATGCAGTTTCTGAGTTACTTTTTGAGAGGCGAATTAAATACTTGCAAAGAATAGCATAAGAATGTACTATGACCAGAAGAGACTAAAAGAAAAAGGTACATGGAAAGAAATATGCTGGTATGGCCAGTTTAAGAGTCTAAATGATTAATTCTGACTGCAAAATGACTATTTGCAATTCTTTGCTTTGGCACTAGATGGCACATCACTGTATCTTGTATAAGGGTTTGAAGCAGGGAGGCATGGGTTGAGTGGTGGAGGAGACTGTGACTTTCGGAGAGGAATCTTTGAATATTCTTAATGTGCTCTTTGGGAGAAATTAAACAAAATTCCCTTGAGTTTATAAACGGTTTGGTGCACAGTTTATTGCTTCTAAAAAGCAGTTAATGTATACTGCTCTGTATATTACAGCTCTATCATGTTTTCCTTACAAACCATCAAAAACGTATTCTCAGGCCCAATTAGGATGTCACATTTAAAATCCCTTGAGCAGGAGAGTCTCCCATGCAAGGTCTCTCGTGGGAATTGTGCACAGACAAGTACTTCTCAAACACTACCGGCTTAGAAATTCTCTACTCTAATGCTATATTTTCTGCAATGAGCTGCAGTTGTGGTGCCCGATGCTCCTGTCCTGCCCGATGCTCCTGTCCTGCCTCTCTCATCTCGTCCCATTCTGAGCCCAGCAGGCTGGTAATCTGCCCAGTTGGAGATTGAACTCCCCAGTCAGGCCGCTGGGGAGTTCAGTACCCAACCAGGTGAATTACCAACCCGCTAGGCTCAGAATGAGATGAGACAGTGGAATGGGTGGGTGGAATGGGAGCATCTGGGCACACTACCTGTGGCTCTCCCCCCCCCCCCCGAAAGTTTGTTTGCAGCGGCTTCTGAGATTCCACAGTGAGGAGTTCCCACCCACATCCTGCTAGCAAGCAAACCTTGCTCGATACTTAATTTCTAAAATGCTGGGACAGAGGAGGGAGATACACTCTGCACGTGGCCCAGACAAAAACTCTGTTTCTACAGCATTTTTACAGTGTGGAGTTCTAGCATGAAAAACAGGTTCCAGGCTGAAAGCTTGGTGAGTCTTAGTTCGAGTTAAACCCTGTCACAGGTGCTGTGAGGAAACGAAAACATGCCATGTAGGTAGTCTGCAAAATGCTGTGATTCCCTTCCAATGGCTTACATATTCCAGAACTTCCCACAATTTCTCTACCTGCCTCTCTCACAAACGTATTTCCTACCTAAGCACTCAACTACCAAAAAAACAAAAACAAAAAAATGCCACAAAACATGCTTCAATAAATTTGCTGTTTTAAGTGCCACAAGATTCTTTGCTGGTTTTGTTGCAACTGTTTAACACATTTGCCCCTATGGAATCTATATTTTCTTAAGCACATACGTGGCTTGCTATTTGTCTAAGAGTAGAACCATACTCTTTCATGTTCTGTTAATCTGGATTAATAGACTTTACTTTCCCCACCCCCCTGCTGCTCCATACCCACACAATAAAACTTTAAAAGGAACATTCTGATTTGCTTAAATGTCCATATTTCAAAGGCCAATTCATATGATTCTTGAGGAAAAGGACTGCAAGTAGAATCATGAGCTTGTATAGACAAATGCAAATTAAAATAATCTTTTGTATGTATCATTACCTGAACTATACATACTCATGATAATTACACAATTAATTCTAGCATGATTGCTTGCTTCAGCAGTTCTGTCAATCCATCCCACACAATGTACTTTGTATTCTTGTTCACAGTCACTGTTAGGCTTTTGGTGGTGACAGCGTGGGTAATTAAGGGTAGCTTTTGTTTTTATCATTCCGCCATTAGTTAGGTAGAGTCATCACAGGCCATAAACCTTCTGGTTTTAAGAATCAGTGTTGCTTTTAAGAATAACAGGAAGGATTCAAATAAGTTAGTGACTGAGCCCCACTGAAATGAAAGAGACTTAAGTCAGTCATACCTCATTGATTGCAAAAGTGCTTAGTCACCACTTAGGGCAGGTTCACATGGGAGGAGAAACTAATCTTGTGGTAGCAAACATGAACTGTCCCCTTTGCTAAGCAGGGTCTGCCCTGGTTTGCCTTTGGATGGGTGACTACACATGAGTGCTATCTGTTGTAAGATACTCTCCTTAGAGGATGGGGCTGCAGCTCAGTGGCAGACCACCTGCTTGCATGCAGAAGGTCCCAGGTTCACTCCCTGGCATCTCCAGGCAGGACTGGGAGAGACTCCTCCCCGAAACCTTGGAGAGCCACTGCTAGTCAGTATAGACAATACTAAGCTAGATGGACCGATAGTCTGATTTGGCATACAGCAGCTTCCTATGTTCCTAACCTACTTGTAGTCTCGGTTACTCAGTTGTCCACGATTGTGTGAACTCACCTTGAGGCAAGCACTGCATGTTCCCTTGGGGTGGGAAACCTAGATGTGTAACCAAGAACTGAATTTTGCCCATCATCCCTAGTAATGCTCCACCTTAGGTTTGAGCTACATCTGATCACACATTCCTCATGAAGCTTTGGTTCATGCCAGGTGAAACGGCACCCTTTGCCAACATGACCAATGGCTGAGTGGTGGCTGACATGGTGAGGTCTTGCCAGTGGAAGGGCAGCACAAGGCAGGCTGAGGTACCATCCAGGGCCCAGGTCGGAGACCTGCAGTGGGAGTAAACCTCTGGCTGAAGTTGGAAGTTTCCCTAAACCCAAGATATGTGATTGTTTGTAGTGCTAACTTCAAGGTCTCTTCAATATCTCAGGTTGAGGAGATATAGTTCCCCTCTTTGTGTGAACCTGCCCTCAGTCTTGATTCTGCCCATAACTATTTTAGTGTTGCTATGTTACTGAATCTTGTATTTGTATTCTCTAATGTCTTTATTATTTTACTGTATTTAAGCCACTTTGAATGTATTTTACAGAAAAGAAGGATGGATATTATATATATATATATATATATATATATATATATATATATATATATATATATATATACACACACACACACACACACACACACACACACACACACTTACATTTCCTGTTCAAGATTTTCCTGCTCAACTCTTTCCCACTCGCACCGGTAAGACGCTATTTTGCATGTCCAATCACTGGCTGAAACATAATTAGTGAAAATCACCCTTCTCCGTTGCAGCTTTCAAAATACTGGATTTCTTGCCCCCAGAAATGTGTATCACCTCTTCCTGGATAGTCTTCCATCGCCTTTTAAAGACAGGAAAGTATTTGGCTTTGATTTTTTTTAATATTCCCCTCTGGTATTTCAGATTGGCTCTGCTAATGCTTCACTTTATTGTTTTTCAAATTGACTTTGCTTTATTATTAATTTTAATATTGTACAATACTGAGTGCTCTCCTGGGAAGGAAACACGGGGCAAAAATCCCATAATAAATAAATATCCAAAGTTTGTTTTATTCAGTCCCTCATATCTCTAGTTAGAACTGGGAAAGACCTCTGTGAAACCCCGGAGAGTCACTGCCACACAGTGTAGGCAATACTGAGCTACGCTGACCCATCATAGGTTTATATGTGCACTGCTTATTGCTTTATCTGCTTGGGCTGGCTAAACTACCATCAACATTGCATTGACTTGTTGAACAACCATTTGTCATGAGGCTGCAATCTACCCAGTCAGACAAAGTGACTCGGGTTTTTTGGGTCACTGTGCTCTTGGTCACTTATTCCTCTTTTGATGGCTTTGAATTATTTCTTGAATTTACCTTTTTAACTGTTTTGAAGGTTGCATTGCACATAACTGTTAGGTACATGACAGCCAGACTTTGATACCACTTTTCCATAAGAAATCCACAAGCAATGAAAAACAAATAAGATAAACATCAACATAAACCAGGTGTTCTTAAACTTGAGTCTCAAGATGTTGTTGGACTACAATTCCCATAATCCCAGCCAGAATGGCCAAAGGCCATTCTCTGGCCAAAGATCCCCATTCTGGCTGGGGATGATGGGAGTTATAATGCAACAACATTTGGGGCCCCAAGTTTGAGAATCCCTGGTATAAATCATACTTTAAAGCATCTTACAAAAATAGCAGAAATAAACCCAGACCCCCTAATGAAACCACCCAGCTGATAAAACCAAAAATCAGGAGAGCCTTCCAAACCATAACCACACTCAGAAACCTAGCAGAAAATAATGCTTCTTTATATAGAAGTCTGAGTGTACTTCACATATACCATCTTGGTAATCTCTACAAGGTGGATCAGTACTGTTACTCTCCTTATTGCATATTGAAAGTGAGGTGGTAGTGGTATGGTTTGCTCAAGGTCACCGACACCTAGTGAGTTTGTAGTTGTTAAGATTCAATTTAGGATCTGAAAGCCTGGTTTATACTCAGTGACACCACTATTCTAGTTTTCAAATGAGAGCTGAGCCGAAGAGGGAATCATGTGAATTTTTTGAATTCCTTGAAAAGCACTCTCTATTTGGGCAATATTTCAGGGACATTCTCAGAAGGGGATGTAAGTATTTGTAGTAAAGAGAGGGAATACAGACCAACCCCATTAATGTTGGCAATGAGACTGCTTTTCCACACTATCCTGTAGTAACGAGACTACTGCAGTACAGTGGGAAAAATAGAGAGCATTTCATCTGGGTGCAGTGGCAGCTGGTGGTTCCTGGGACTAGAGGGGTCCTAGGCAGGGCAGGGGTGGAGCCACAAGTAGTGAGAGGTAGAGCCAATCGTGGGCAGCTGTGGAGGTGGAGCCAGGACTAGGAGGTGCATTAGCAATAACTGGCAAAGTGTAGATTTGTAGCTAATGAGTGGGATCAAAACACACACACACAAAATTTCAATTGCCCATCAGCAGAGATACAGAGAAATATGTGCTTAACAGGACTACAATCGTGTGTAGATTTGTATCTAACATGGCAGGATCAAAACACAAGCACAAACAGAGCGGGGAAAAACTGTACAAGCCACAAGTAAAGCACAGACCAGCTACAAAAGGCTGCTTCTGTGGAGAGTTAATGCATTCTGAAGTCATAAGGGCAGCTCTGTCTGCCTGATTATTTCAAAAATGAACAATACTACTAATGAACAAGAAGAAGAAAGAACTTTGAGCCAGAGTGGTACAGTGGCTAGTGTGCTGGAATCCAAGTTCAAATCTCCATTCAGCCACGAAAGTCATTGGGTGACTCTGGGACAGTCACTTATCACTCAGTATAACCTTCCTCATAGGGCTGTTGGGAGGATAAATGTAACCATGTACACCACTCTGGGCTTCATGGAGAAAGCACAGACTATACACGTAGAAGTAAATATAAGCCACACATAAAGCAGAGACCAACTACAAAAGTGGAGAACAAATGTATTCTCAAGTTACAAGGACAGCTCTGCCTGCCCAATAAAAAAAATAACAGGTTTTTCAATGATGCTTGTTACAGCTATGAACCATCTCCTGTAACTTAGAGAACACCATGGGAAGCAAAGATGCATGGTGTCATGACTCCTATTAGAGCCAGTGGGGTGTGTGTGTGTGTCCATTGGGGTTGAATCCTTATCTGTATGGGGTTCACAGTAGGCTGCCACCATCCACTTTATTTTGATGTGGGAAAACCCACTCTCCATATAAGGTTCCTGGGGGCAGGGGTAAAGTGGCAAAACCATCCCTAAAAGAGCTGAGCACTCCTAGGCCTCCAAAGGCATGTGACTAAGGCAGACTCAAAATGAAGAGTAGCATACTTCAGCAAGAAGGATTTATTACCAGATTAAAGAAAAAGGTATGCAATAAGAATAATTGTCTTATTGCAATAAGAACAATTGTCAAATTGTAAGAGAGAGTTTTCACTGATCTGGCAACACAGATTCCAAGCAATCAGTAAAGAAAAATAACTTCCCTCACGTGGTTAACTGATTTGATCCTAACTTACTACTTACAGGCTGCAGCCTTCCCATATCCCCAAAAGCTCTCAACCTGCTGTTTCCTCAGGGCCCTCTTGGAACAGACTAACTAATAAGACAAAGCTTCTGCTGGTGGCTGAGCCAGAAATCCCCACCCAGTCCTCTAGATTGGTCCCTTTCATTTGATTGGTCCCTCCCCAGGCTTTTTTCCTTTTTTGGAAATGCCCATCCTCCCAGCAGTTGCTCTAAGTGAGGCCTAGTCTTTCCTCCATTCCTTACTATCACTACACGTAGGGACACCCTCTCCTTACTCCATGCCTGCTGAACAGCTGGGTCTCACTCTCTGCCCACCTTGGGTGCCCACCACTTAGCCTGGGTGTTCATCCTAGCAAGCAAAAAATGTGTTTCATAGAGATCACTTCCTTCATCATTGGCCAATGAACAATAACCAATAGCAGACATATTAATGTTACAGATACTGGCCACAATTCAAAGAAAAACCTGGCTAGCTCTCTGCAGAGCAAGTCGGTTTTTAGAATTATTTCCCTTCCAACAGAATCTTTTCCTTCTCTACACCACACCCACATGGAAAGCCACTTTTGCAATTATTTGGACTCTGGCAATTATTTGGATTTCTGAGTCCAAATCTCCAGTTTGGATTCAGAAATCCATGCATATGCTCCAAAAGAGCTTCTTATGCCAGTTTCTAATCTAATTAGTCCAGTCTTACAGTTTGCTGTTCCTTCCAATGTTTCATGGCATGCCATTCGGGAATGGGCCATAATGCTTTGCATACAGATCAGACTGGAGAGCAAGGGAGAGGAAACAGAGATTCCATTTTCCCTTCCAAACAAACACAAACAAAGAAGCTAGCAAAAGATCAGACTTACCAACAGCCAGCTAGCCTGCCTACCTGTTCTCTAACTAAAATGGGCTTGCATAGTCCTGTAAACCACCCATAGAACTTGCATTTTGGGCAGTATATAAATGTATAAAATAAAATAAAATAAAATAAAATAAAATAAAATAAAATAAAATAAAATTGAAATAATAAAATAAAATAAAATAAAAGTGATTGGATTCTTCTGAGTAGCTAAAAGAAGTAGCTTCTGAGTAGCTAAAAGAAAAGGGGGGGGAAACTTCCCCACATTCTGGGCACTCTGATTGGCTGCCCAAGGATTCAATCAGCCTAGTCCCTCTCTGATTGGTTTATAGGGCGGTCCTAGGACCACCGACTTTGCAAAAACAAAAATGAGCATGCTCATTGGCTCCTGCCTTATTAATATTAATATTTTAAAAGATCTGGGGCTTTTCATTTGTGAGGTGTTACCATAACCCACCTCACAATTCTTAAAGCAGCAGCAGGCAAGAGCAGCAGGGAGCAACAAAGGGAAGCACTAGGTACACAAAATTGAAGCAGACATAATATGGCTGCAGTGTTCCCTCTAACAAGGATTCCCAGATGCCAGATTCCCCTGGCTTCTCCAAGATAGGGCTGAGAGAGATTCCTGCCTGCAACCTTGGAGAAGACGCTGCCGGTCTGTGAAGACAATACTGAGCTAGATAGACCAATGGTCTGACTCAGTATATGGCAGCTTCCTATGTTCCTATGATGTTAACTATTGACTGAGAAATTTAATGTGAATGCTGCCCACTTTGCCTATAGACAAGATCCACCCCTGTCTGGGTGCACATTTGAATATGGATGCACAAAAATGCTCCCAATAGAATGGGTTCTGGACTCTGAATTCTGATGAGTGTCAGCAATTGAATGTTATTCCTGACATATAATCTTTCACTGAGTGGTATTACAGAGTGAGGCTGTTTTCACGAGCAGCCAAGACTGGGCTAGGGCAGCTAAGTCCAGGCTTGGCTGCCCGAGAGAGCTGGCAAGAGCCGAGTGGCTTCTGCTGGCATTGCGGTAGCAAACCTGCCTATGGAGCCCACCGGTTAACCAAGGTTAAGGGAGCAAATGCGCCCTTAACTTGGGCTAACTGCTTGTGCGCGAGCGCTGGCTGCTCGCAGACGGCGCTGGCACAGGAGTGGGCTCCTGGCCATAACTTGGGGGATCCCCACAATGCACTGGGCACTTGTGTGGTGCATTGTGGGATTTCCGAGACCACATGTCCCAACCCCTGCACTGCCTAGGGCAGCAACAGACTGTCTGGGTGCACAATCCGCATGCCTTGACCTGCCCAGACCCAGCAGCTGGATCGTCTGTGGGCAAGGCAAGCTTCTGCTGCCTTCCCCACCACCCGCCCTCTCAAGCAATCGTGAGAAAGGGCTCAGTCAAGAAGCAGCAGCTCTATATTTTTAATGAATAGTTATGGAACAGCAGCAGATCAGGGGGCAATGGCTGCAAACTGGTGTAAAAAGCAAAGAAACAAGTTTTGTGTTGGAAAAGTGAAAAACATTTTTAAAAAGTAGAAAACAGGGTCTGGGGTGCTTTTTACCTCTTAAAGCACACAATCCCTCTTTGAAAATCTTTAAAGGGGGGAATTTTATGCTGCTCTATTTCAAATGACTAAATGTGTAGAGTGATGCAAGCTAACATGCCTCTCTGGAGAGCGAATTCTACAATGGTGAACTACAAAGAAGGCACCATTCTGTGCCTCATATGAACATGCTGAGCTGCCTTACAGTGAGTCAAACATTGGCCTATCCTGCTCTTATTTGTCTACCGCATAGTTTCTCAACATGTAGTGCTTTATATTTATTAGCAATAATTTGGCATACCATGCATAGTGTTGTGCTGGGTTCAGCTCCCCTAGCTTTATCCAATATCAGCTCCAGCACAAGTACATACTAGAGTTGTGTAAAGTAAAGCAAAGTGTGATTTCGAGTCAGTGTTGACTCCTGGCGACCACAGAGCCCTGTGGTTGTCTTTGGTAGAATAGAGGAGGGGTTTAACATTGTCATCTACCGCACAATATGAAAAGATGCCTTTTAGCATCTTTCCTATATCTCTGCTACCTGATATAGATGGGATTTGCCTGATATAGATGGGATCTGATATAGCAGGGATTTGAACCGGCAACATCTGGCTTGCTAGTCAAGTCATTTCCATGGCCCTCCTGCAGATGTTGGCTTACAACTCCCATAATCCCTGGCTACTGGCCACACGAAGGACATCCCAGCTGCCCAGCAAAAGCAGGCAGGCACCTATATTAGGTAGCAGCGATATAGGAAGGTGCTGGAGGGGGACGATCACTTCAGTGAAACAACAAAGGCATCATTTCATACTGCGTGGGAGAAGGCAATGGTAAACCACTCCTGAATTTTACCAAGAAAACCACATGGCTAGAAAAATGGAATGATTGTCGATGTAGTGCCAGATGATGGGCCCCTCAGGTCAGATGGTACTCAACATGCTACTGAGGAAGAGCTGAGGATCTCTCGGAGTACTGATGGTGTTTATGACACGGTTAGACTAATGCCTTTTGGACGTCTAGCAGCTGATGTTGCCGTGTGGGAAAAGAAAATCTGAAGCTGCAAAGACAGAATTACATGGAACATAAGAAGCATGAATATGGGCAAGCTTAACACTGAAAGATGAAATGAATCAACTACAGATTGACATCTTGGGCATCAGAGAATTAAAATGGACTGGAATGGGACACTTTCAGTCAGAAAACCATATCATTTACTACTCAGGACACAAACACTAAAGAAGGAACGGTGTTGCTTTCATAGTCAGGAAGGATATAGCAATGACAGTACTTGGGTACAATGCGGTCAGTGACTGACTAATATCAATTAGATTTTGTGGACAACCCTTTAACATGACAGTTCTTCAAGTCTATGCCCCAACAACTGATGCAAAGGAAGAGGAAGTTGACGAGTTTTATGCTCAAGTCCGGTCTGAAATTGACAGAGCATGCAAACAAGATGTGATGCTGGTGGTTGGAGACTGGAATGCCAAAGTTGGAAAAAGTAGGGAGGAAAACACAGTTGGACTGTATGGCCTAGGAAACAGAAACAAAGCAGGAGAATGACTTATTAGTTTCTGCCAGGCCAATGATCTCTTCACTGCTAACACACTCTTCAAACCACCAAAGCAGTGCCTATACACATGGACATCACCAGATGCAATACACAGAAATCACATTGATTACATTATTGGTGCAAGGAGGTGGAAGAGCTCAGTTAGAATAGCAAAGACATGGCCAGGGGCCAATTGTGGAACAGATCATGAACTGCTCATGTGCAAGTTCCAAGTCAAGTTAAAGTGGAAAAACAAAGCTATCCAGCTTCCACAATTTGATCTTGAGAATGTACCCATCATTTTCAAGGAGAACATCAGGAACTGCTTTGAAGTTCTGAACTTCATTAATAAGGAACCAGAGGAACTGTGGAATGAAATCAAAGAATTTGTTAAGGATGAATGTGAAAAGAGACTGCCAAAGAACAAGAGAAGAAAGCAAAATGGATGTAAGAACAGATGGTGGAAATTGCCAAGAGGAGGAGAGAAGCCAAAGTCAAGAAAGATAAAGACCTCAGGAAGGAACTCAATAGGGAATTTCAGAAAGCTGTTAGAAGAGAAATCTGTAAAGACCTTGAGGATGGAAATAGACACTGAAAAACAAGGAAATTTTTCCAAAAGATCTCTGAACTCAGAGGGAGGTTCCAACCTCGAATTGGTATGTTAAGGGATACCAAAGGACAGATAGTAACTGATTCAGAGAAGATCAAACAGAGATGAAAGGTACACTGAAAATATGTACAGCAGGGAAGTCAACGTCCAAGATACTCTAGAAGATATTCCCTATTTGCAAGAATCTCCAGTATGGGAAGATGAAGTTAGATCAGCACTCTGGTTATTACCAAGTCGGAAAGCTACAAGAATTGACAGAATAGCTACAGAAATATGGCAGGCAACAGAAGAAGAATCAGTCAAGGCTCTAACCAATCTATGCCAGCAAATTTGGAAAATGACACAGTGGCTAACAGATTGAAAGAGGTCAGTGTACATACCCATACCAAAGAAAGGAGATGTAACAGATTGCGCAAATTATCACACAATATCCTTAATTTTACAAGCTAGCAAAATAATGCCCAGGATCATCCAGCGCAGATTAGAACCCTATGTGGAAAGGGAAATGCCGGATGTTCAAGCTTGTTTCAGAAAAGGCCAAGGAACAAGAGACATCATTGCTGATGCATGCTGGACAATTGAGAAAGCCAAAGAATACCAGAAAGAAGTCAATATGTGCTTTATTGACTACAGAAAAGCCTTCGATTGCATCAACCATGTCAAGTTGTGGAATATCCTTAGGAAAATGGGCATCCCAGAACATCTCATTGTTCTCATGACAAACCTATACACAGGGCAGGAAGCCACAGTCCAGCTAGAACATGGTGAAACAGACTGGTTCCAGAACGGCAAAGGAGTAAGACAAGGCTATATACTTTCTCCTTCTTTATTCAATTTATATGCTGAACATATACTTAGAGAAGCTGGATTGGAAGAAGATGAGTGCAGTTTTAAAGTTAGAGGAAGAAACATCAATAACCTGCTCTACTCTGATGACACCATTCTGATAGCTGAGAATGCGAATGGTCTGCAAGCTCTAGTAATGAAGGTCAAGGAGCACAGTGAAAAAATGGGACTACAATTAAATGTAAAGAAGACTAAACTAATGACAACAGGTACAGCAACCAGTCTCAGAATTGACAATGAAGACATTGAAATGGTGGATAGCTTCTGCCTTTTAG
Organism: Hemicordylus capensis; assembly: GCF_027244095.1. Classification (NCBI taxonomy): domain Eukaryota; kingdom Metazoa; phylum Chordata; class Lepidosauria; order Squamata; family Cordylidae; genus Hemicordylus; species Hemicordylus capensis. The sequence goes on along the minus strand of NC_069660.1, from coordinate 32,175,634 downwards.
GCAGTTCGGAAAATGGTTTTCCCCATGGCACTCCATGGATTCAAAGGTTGGACTTTGAAGAAGCAAGATAGAAAAAGCATTGATGCTTTTGAACTTTGGTGCTGGAGAAGACTTTTGAGGATACCATGGACAGCCAGGAAAACAAACAAATGGATCATAGAACAAATCAATCCAGAATTTTCACTCGAGGCACAAATGACCAGGCTCAAACTATCATACTTCGGACATATTATGCGAAGACCCAGCTCCCTTGAGAAGTCTATAATGCTGGGGAAAGTTGAAGGAAAGAGAAGAGGACGACCAGCAGCAAGATGGATGGACTCGATTATGACAGCAATGAATGCACCACTGAGAGACCTTAAAGGCCAAGCTGAAGACAGATCATCTTGGAGAGAATCTATCTATGTGGTCGCTAAGAGTCGACACTGACTTGATGGCACTCAATCAATCAATCAATCAATCGGCCACTGTGGCTGGGGATTATGGGAGTTGTAGTCCAAAAACAGCTGGAGCGCCTAAGTTCAGCAGGCCTGGTCTAGAGTAACTAGCAGTAGTTCCCCAGGGTTTCAGACAGGGGTCTTTCCCAGTTCCACCTGGAGACGTGAGAGAATGAACCTCTATGCAAAGCAGATGCTGAACCATGGAGCTACAGCCTCTGCACAGATCTCATGTCACATGGCTGCAGAACTGATCAGGCACCCTAAGAAAGTATCCAAGAGGCTCTTTCTTCCTTGTGTCCACAAAATAAAAATTGTCCAATTACAATCCAAATGCAGCTAAAGCCCTAAATATGCTACCTTCTCTGCTTGTAGCCCTGTGATTTCTGTTCACTTGTGTTAAATTTGTTTTATGTTTGGCAGAAGATGGTGATAATTATTCCAGTATCCTTTCTTGACTGGCATTTTGGGTCTTCCAAATAATTAGTTATCTTAGTTTCAGCGAGATATAAACATCACATAATTGCCCATTTGGATGATTTATATCTTACTAGGTTTTATTAATGTGAACTGCACTGCAGACTCCAACTGGTTCTCTTTGTTATTCAACATTGTCACAGAGTTATTAGATGCTTTAATTTCTCTTCTCATCTGAAGAGGTGGCAGACTCTTGTCGTTTTCTCTACACTCACAAGCTTCCTCCACTTTATTTGTCATTTCAGAAAGAACTAATCATCATTAGAGGCAGCAACTATATTCAGCAAAAACAGATTGGGCCTTTTAAAAACATAATTTTGCAGATCTCCAAATTTTATTGCACAGCCACGCTGTCCTTCCTGCTCTAAGACAGCTTTTTAATTTCCAGCTCTATTTCACTGCATAAGAACCACACAGAATGGGTGATACCTTATAAAAATCAATGACAATTTTACCAGTGAATTCAGTGTTCACAAGGTCAGAGGATGTAACACAGAAAACAAACACAGCACAATAAACAGAACTGAGGTTCATATCAAGGAATAGAATATCCTTGGTAATGCAGGTTGCTTGTAATTACAAAAAGGTTCACAACCCTGAAAGCTCCATAATATAGGTATGTTCAGGACATCATCTCCCCTACAAAACTCTCTAAAAGAAATGAGCAAACAGGTACTAATGATCAGAAGGTGGTGGGAGATATCACCCCTTTATCACTCTGGAGCCTAGAATCCCCATATTTACGAATCCATGTTCCTCAGCCTCTGTCATGCTATCCTGGTGCTGTTGGCTTGCGTATTGCCCTATTTCCCCTTGGAAGATTACACTTGGAATAGGGATGTGCCCGAAGCGCAGTTCGAGCACTGTTAGGGCAATTAGAAAGGTTACTTTAAGAAAAAGGAGAGCAGGTGCTTACCTGCCTTCTGCCGCCCCTTTCAAGGTAGTCCTTTGTATTGCTGACTGCACACAGGGCTTTTTGGGAGCAAGTAGGGCTTTTTGGGATGCGCACCACCCCAGTAGAAAGCTGGAAGGGGCAGTGGAGAGCAGGTTCCCTTTCTAATTTCTCTAGAAGTGCTCGAACCGCACAACCCTAATCTGGAAAGCCTTCTCCAGGGTCACATGTCTGGGAATGGGCTATACAGAGTTCTCCCTATACCAACAGTTTGGTTGTTGTTTTGTTCTGTTTTCACAGACTTCCCTCGAGCATTTGTCCTCACTGAATCCTTACTACTGTACTGCATTATTATGTATAGCACCACCTGTGTCCACCTTTCCTAGGAGGCGATGTAGCCTCTTCCTCCCATCTGCTTCCCATCTAAGTGCTACCAATGGGATTCACATTTTCTGACATGGGAAGTGCATGTGGTGGGAAGCTACACAGGAATGTCAAAAGGCACTCTGACAATACAGTCACTCTTGACAGGATGAACTATATCTGTCACTCTGGGGAGGGGCCACAGCTCCATGGCAGAACACCTGCTTTGCATGTCTAAGAACCTACATTCAGTTTCCAGTTAAAGGTTCTCAGGGAGTAAGGCCAGAGAAGATCTCTTGCTGGCAGCAGGCTAGATGAACCTGTGAAAACAATTATGTTCCTAGAGCCCCTCTTAGATCCTTCAAAATCCAACTTTTCCATGAAGCCTTTGGTGCAACACCGTAATTTCAATACCTATTGTAATCAAGCCAAAATATGAAAAACTGTACTCTAATAAACACATATTCTTCTCCTATGTACCCCTTCCTCCATCTCCCTCCCCTTCATCTGCGGTCTCCCCTGTGACCAAGTTTAGACTACCCACTGCAAGAAAGGTTCCCAGTGGGAGGTTCCCAGTGAGCATGAACTCCCAGTGCGAGTTGGTACTTCTTCCCCTTTCAGTGTTTTGCAAACCTGGAAATGTCAAGTGAGAATGTTGGGTTCCCTCCATTGCCCAACATTCTCTGTCTAATTTCAAATGTTGGTTATGGATGTCAGGCGAATGTCAGGCAGTAGAGGGAAGCTGACATTCTCCACTCAACACTTCCAGGTTTGCACAACACAGAAAGTGGCGGAAGTACCAGCTTGCACTGGGAGCATGCGCTCACTGGAAATCTCCATTTAGGAACATAGGAAGCTGCCTTATCATTGGTCCATCTAGCAAAGTATTGTCTTCACAGACTGGCAGCGGCTTCTCCAAGGTTTCAGACAGGAGTCTATTTGAGTCCTATCTTGAAGATGCCATGAAGGGAACTTGGAATCTCAGATGCTCTTCTCAGAGCGGCCCCATCCCCTAAGGGAACTATTTTACAGTGTGCACACATGTAGTCTCTCATTCAAATGTAAACCATGGTGGACCCTGCTTCATGCATGCTAGCACAAGACCAGTTCTCCTTCCAACAAGTTCCAACATAGGAAGCTGCCTTATACCAAGGGTCATAAGAACATAAGAACTGCCCTGCTGGATCAGGCCAAAGTTAGTCCAGTATCCTGTTTCACACAGTGGTCCACCAGATGCCTCTGAGAAGCCCACAGGCAAGAACTGAGGGCATGCCCTCTCTCTTGCTGTTGCTCCCCTGCAACTGGTATTTAGTGGTATCTTGCCTGTGAGGCTGGAGGTGCCTATAACCACCAGAATAGTAGCCATTGATAGACCTGTCCTCCATGAATTTGTCTGAGCCCCATTTAAAGCCATCCAAGCTGGTGGCCATCACCGCATCCCTTTAGCTCAGTATTGTCTATACTGGCTAGCAGTGGCTCTCCAAGGTTTCAGGCAGGAATCTTTCCCAGCCCTACCTGGAAACACCATGGAGTGAACCTAAGACCTTTTGCATGCAAGCAGATGCTCTACCACTGATCTATGGTCCCATCTGCTAAGGGGAATATCTTACAGTAGATAGCACTCACATGCAGTCACTGATCCAAATGTAAAACAGGATGGACCCTGCTTAGCAAATAGGACAATTTATAATCCCCACCACAAGAACAGTTCTCCTCCCCTCCCTCCTACTCACCTGCAATGGAAAGTTTGAACTCGCTCAATTTAAGCTCCCTGGGACAAAGCCTCATCCTCTTGTACTGTGCACATTGATAGCACAATACCAATAACAGATAACATTCCTCCTTGCAGGATTGTGAGGAGGATTAATGACACAACTATTGCTAAGCACTTTATCTGTCCATTATTGCTTTTATTAATGCCAGCAGCCTCACATGAAAGTCAATTATTCCAATGTAAGGGGCTAGATATTCCACACACATCAAAGAGGCAGCCTAAGAATTGTGCCAACATATTGGAAGTAACTTCCTTACTGCTGAGAAGCCTCAATAATTTAGTAATCATGGCTGGAGCAAGTCATCTCCAGACTTGACTTAAAGTAATTATTCATTCTGATCTGTAGGCCCAAATAGCAGTAGAGACAATCACAGATGCATGTTTAGAATGTGTAGCTGAGCTTCTGCCCATTTGGTTTCTAGAGGAAACAGCAAACCCAAGCGTGAAAACTTCACTCATTGTGCAGTTCATCATATCAGAAAACCACATACACAGAACTGATGGATGATTACATCATTTTACGTGCACTGATGAAATATTGTTTCATGGGTGTATTATATTTATGTTTAATAAGATGCTGACAAGGCACTGAATAACAATGACAAATAAGAAAATGTTGGAGATTTACTGCAGAGCATATTAGATCCTCTCCTGGACCATCATATCTCTACACACATACAAATACATACACAGTGTGGGCTGGGCTGGGAAGGTATGCTTTTTTCTCTTGAACACTATCCAAAGGATACAAGGTAGAACTAATTCCACTACTGGGGTTTTGCCTCTCTCAGGAGTGTGTGGCTTGGCTCACTTGCTTGAAACATTCAGGGCTATCTTACTGTAGTGCGCTTTGCTCAGGTTCTCTGTACCTTGCAGCACAGATCATAGGGGCTCACCTGTGCATGTCTGTGATACATGGAAGATCCTACCCTAAAGCAGGGATAACTAGAAGGAATCTCCTGGTTCTTTCCAGCTCTTTTTCTGCTTAGTGGTGTAGACGACACTTATGCCATGTGCTCAACAATAACACAACACTAAAGTGATCCAAGATGCAATCCAAGTTATACAGTGGAATATGTGCTTCTGTACCTCAGCTGCTAAAGATGACAGCTGCATCAACAGAGAATCTCTCTATGAGCTGCCACAACTATTATGTGTCCTCATATGTCTGCTATTATGACTAGCAGAATATACACTATATGCATAAAGCTCTTAAGAGCAATTTAATGTATCACATTTTCTGTAATGCTGTCACCAACATGACATTAGTACAGCATTAGCACTGTTTCACATCAAAACACCAGGTTAAAATGATGTATGAGGCTTTGGAAATTACGACAAATTTTCACACAGTTGGTAGACCATCCATACAGCAGTAGTTATATTTGATATAGGTACTTCTCCAACTGGATAATTACATACATCCCCCCAAAACTGTATAGCAATTTCTGATCTCCCCAGTATAGAACCAGGGAATTTCACCATAGATTCTGGGACTTGAGTGCAGGCTAGGAAGGAATATCCCTAATGGGAATCAGGACGTCAAATCATCACCATATCTAGGCAGCTTCTGCACATACATGGATGAAGAGTAGTATCACAGAGTAGTTTGCTACTCATTTGCTATATGTTCTGCCAGGCAAATAAGGCAAAGTGCTCAAAAGAATAAACATGAAAGAAAAGAAATAAGAACATAAGAACAGCCCTGCTGGATCAGGCCCAAGGCCCATCTACTCTAGCATCCTGTTTCACACAGTGGCCCACCAGATGCTGCTGGAAGACTACAGGCAGGAGATGAGGGCATGCCCTCTCTCCTGCTGTTACTCCCCTGCAACTGGTACTCAGAGGCATCCTGCCTTTGAGGCTGGAGGTGGCCTATAGCCCTCCACTAGTAGCCATTGATAGACCTCTCCTCCATGAAGTTATCCAAGCCCCTCTTAAAGCCATCCAGGTTGTTGGCTGTCACCACATCTTGTGGCAGAGAATTCCACAAGTGGATTATGCGTTGTGTGAAAAAGTACTTCTGTTTGTTGGTCCTAAATTTCCTGGCAAGCAATTCCATGGGATGACCCCTGGTTCTAGTGTTATGGGAAAGGGAGAAGAATTTCTCTCTATCCACTTTCTCCACACCATGCATGATTTTATAGACCTCTATCATGTCTCCCCGCAGTCATCTTTTTTCTAAACTAAATAGCCCCAGGCATTGTAGCCTTGCCTCATAAGAAAGGTGCTCTAGGCCCCGATCATCTTGGTTGCCCTCTTCTGCATTTTTTCCAGTTCTATAATGTCCCTTTTTAGATGTGGTGACCAGAATTGTACGCAGTACTCCAGGTGTGGCCGCTCCATCGTTTTGTATAAGGGCATTATAACATTAGCAGTTTTAATTTCAATCCCCTTCCTAATGATCCCTAGCATGGAACTGGCCTTTTTCACAGCTGCCGCACATTGAGTTGACACTTTCAATGAGCTGTCCACCACGACCCCAAGATCCTTCTCCTGGTCAGTCACCGACAGATCAGATCCCATCAAAGTATACTTCAAGTAGGGGTTTTTCATCCTTCAACCAGTAAGCAAGCTTTCTGGAAGTCCAGGTATACTATGTGAACTGGATCACATCTATCTATCTATCTATCTATCTAATTTTTATATTGCCCAAACCTTATGTCTCTGGGTGGTTTACAACAAAATAAAAAACAGGAAGTAAAACATTAGTTTAAACAAAAAGTTTAAAACATTACAACAATTTATTAAAACAATATTAATTAAAAGCCTGGGTGAACAGATACGTCTTTAAAGACTTTTAAAAAGCTGTCAGAGATGGAGAGGCTCTTATTTCACTAGAGAGCGCATTCCAAAGCCTCGGGGCAGCCACGGAGAAGGCCTGTCCCTGAGTGGCCACCAGATGAGCCGGTGGCAAATGCAGACGGACCTCTCCTGATAATCTCAGTGGGCGGTGGGGTTCATGACTAAGAGGATGTTCTTTTAAATACCCAGGGCCCAAGCTGTTCAGGGCTTTATAAGTTATAACCAACACTTGTATTTTGCCTGGAAACATATTGGCAGCCAGTGTAGCTCCTTCAATACAGGAGTTGTATGGTCTCTCCAAGATGACCCAGAGACCAAACCAGCTGACGCATTCTGGACCAACTGTAGTTCCCAGACTACATACAAGGGCAGCCCCACATAGAGCACATTACAGTAATCCAGTCTGGAGGTTACCAGCAGATGTACCACTGTTTTGAGGTCATCTGTCTTAAGAAACAGACGTAGCTGGTGTATCAGCCGAAGCTGATAGAAGGCACTTCTGGCCACTGCCTCAACCTGGGACACGAGGGAGAGGCTTGGATCCAGAAGCACCCCTAGACTGCGTACTTGTTCCTTCTGGAGAAGGGTGACCCCATCCAGAACAGGCAGATCAAAATCGTCTCTTGAGTTTTGACCCCGCACAATGAGTACCCCCGTCTTATCTGGATTCAGTCTCAGTTTGTTAGCCTTCATCCAGCCCATCACTGACTCCAGGCAGGCATTTAGGGAGGTTATGCCCTCTCCCGATGATGCCGACATGGAGAAATAGATTTGGGTGTCATCAGCATACTGATAGCACCCTGCACCAAATCTCCTATGATTTTTCCCAGCGGTTTCATGTAGATGTTAAACAACATCAGAGACAATATGGAGCCCTGAGGCACGCCATACAACAGTTCAGATTTTGAAGAACAACAGTCTCCAACAGACACCATCTGGAACCTGCCCGAGAGGTAGGAGTGGAACCACCGCAAAGCAGTGCCTCCAGCTCCCAACCCCCTCAGACGCTCCAGAAGGATACTATGGTCGATAGTATTGAAAGCCGCCAAGAGGTCAAAAAGGACCAACAGAGTCACACTTCCTCTGTCAATTCCTAATTGGAAATCATCCATCAGGCCGACCAAGGCAGTCTCCACCCCAGAGCTGGCCCGAAAGCCAGTTTCAAATGAGTCAAGATAATCAGTTTCCTCCAAGACTGTCTGGAGCTGCGAGGCTACCACACTCTCAATTACCTTGCCCAGCCACGGAAGGTTGGAGACAGGCCTGTAGTTACTCAGCTCTGAGGGATCCAAGCTAGGCTTTTTCAGAAGCGGTCTAATAATTGCCTCCTTAAGACAAGGAGGCGTCCTCAGAGACGCATTTATAATCTCTACCAGGCCTTCCACAACAACCCCCCTGCCAGATGGTATAAGCCATGTCAGGCAAAGGTCAAGAGAACATGTGGTAGGCCGCACAGTTCCAATCAGCTTGTCCACATCCTCAGGAGTCACAAACTGGAACTGATCCAGCCTAATCACACAAGAGGAGTTGCTGGACACCTTCACATCAGACACTGAAGTAATTGAGGAGATGGCCCGAATACGAGAGATTTCCCCCCACAAAAAATTTGTTACAGCGGGTAATCGATGGTTCCAGATTCTGATTCAAGGGAGGAGGGGCATATACTAGCCCTCTCACAACCCTGAACAACTCTGTCAGACATGGATGCAATACGGGCAGAAAAGAATCACTTCTTTGCCACACGTATCGCCTGAGCATAGGTCTTCAAATGAGCTCTATGTTGCAATTTGTCAGATTCAAGCCGAGTCTTTCTCCACTTGCGCTCCAGTTGTCTACCTTGCTGCTTCAGCCCCTGTAGTTCTTCCATATACCAAGGGGACAGTTCTGAAGCGGGTCGAGGAGGACGCTTAGGAGCAATCATGACTACTGCCCCAGTGAGTTTACTGTTCCAATTCTCCACCAGGGCATCAACAGGATCACCAGCAGAGCCAACACTAAATCACTCCAAGGCTTCTTGAAATCCTATTGGATCCAATAACCTTTATCCACAGACGCTGACACACTCAAAGTACTCCAAAAGGTTAATGAGGCAAGATTTACCCTTGCAGAAGCCATGCTGGTTCTCTCCCAGGAGGGCCTGTTGTTCTATGTGCTTTACAATTTTATCCTTGAGGATGCTTTCCATCAATTTGCCTGGAACAGATGTTATGCTATCCAGGCTGTAATTTCCAAGATCATCCTTGGATCCCTTTTTTATCGGTGTTACATTTGCTACTTTCCAGTTCTCCAGTACAGCGCCTGATAGCAGGGATAAGTTATATATTATAGCAAGGAGGTCGGCAATTTCACATTTGAGTTCTTTGAGGACTCTTGGGTGGATGCCATCTGGTCCTGGTGATTTGCTAGTTTTCAGTTTTTCCAGACTGTTTAGAACATCACCTCTTGTCACTTCTATCTGACTCAGTTCTTTAGCCTCCATCCCTGAAAAGCCTGGTTCAGGAACAGGTATATGCTCAGTATCCTCTGTTGTGATGACGGACACAAAGAACTCATTTAGCTTCTCTGCAACCTCCATATCCTCCTTAATAATCCCTTTCACTCCCTCATTGTCTAATGGTCCAACCATTGTCTAATGGTTCTTGCCAGGTTTCCTGCATCTGATGTATTTAAAGAAGTTTTTGTTATTCCCCTTGATGCTTTTAGCTAAATGTTCCTCAAACTCTCTTTTTGCCTCTGTTATTGTCACCTTGTATTTCTTTTGCCAGAGTTTGTGTTCCTTTCTGTTCTCTTCATTTGGACAGGCTTCCAATTTTGGAAGAAAGTCTTGAGTAAACTCCATGCATTCTGGAGCGAAGTGACTCTCCTGATTTTCCCTTTCAGCTTTCTTTTCACCATACTCCTCATTTTGGAGAAATTTCCTCTTCTGAAATCCCAAGTGTCTGTGTTAGACTTCCTTGGTGATTCTCTCCCTGCATTTATGCTGAATTTGATCACACTATGTTTCAAGATGTTCTCAAGGATAATTATCTCTGTATCATAAGATCGTTGTCCTATTATGATATTCTGGAGAGGTCTGGTTATTGTTGCCCCAGGTTCGTTTGGTGGCAACTTGGGACTGGACTTTCTCTGTGGCTGCCCCCGGGCTTTGGTATATGTTCCATGTTGAAAAGAGCATCTCCTTCTCCATTTGCGTTTAGGAAGACCTTCAAGATGCACCTGTTCTCACAGGCTTTTAACAGGAATTAATTTTAATAATTTGTTTTAATAACTTTTTATGAGATTGTTTTTATTGTGTTTTGTGGAATTTTAATCTTTTAAAATTTTAATTGTGTACACCACCTAGAGATGTACATACTAGGTGGTATTAAAAACATGATAAATAAATAATTTGTACAGAAATCTGTATACAATATTCCCCTTTCATTTGCACCTCTTTGATTTTCAGTGTTCCTTTCTGCCAGGTGCACAAAGAAAAATGAGCAAAAAAATTTGCCAATACTATGCACACAAATTCAAAATAACAGTATTAAAACTCAGAACACTTTGCTGTGAAGTTAGAAGTGTGTTAAAATGAAAAGTAGGAATGTGCACTTCACTAAATAACCATGGCTCCTGAGCTCCTTCTAAATAGCAGTGCAATCAAGAATGGATTCTAGTTTTATGATTTAAAAAAAAACCAACTCCAGAAAAATGCTTAAAGCAATTTCAATTTTCTGCCTCTCTCCTCCTGCCCCCCTTCACACTTTCAATTCTCTCATGCCTAACACTGTGGCAAAAAAAAAAAAAAAAAAAAAAGCTTACAAATTATATCCTAGTCACTGGTTCAGCAGGTCATATGGCAATTTCATCTAACACAAAAGATGTTTTTTGCATTTCCTGCATCTGTACCTTTATGGTTTAACTAATTTATGAATTAACATGCAAGCATCTTTGCATATCTGCAACATATGAATGCTGCCTATACAGGATGGAAAGTGGAAGGAAAACATTTGTAAACTGAATTTGCGCTCTACTCAATGAAGGCTTTATATTTGCACTAAAGACATACAGAGTTGCAGACTCCTTCCTATATGCAAAGTCTAAAGACTTGGAACATGCTCTTCATGATAGATATTATCAGCTCACACAAAATAAAACCCAGAACTTAAATGGAGCTTTCTTTGAAGTGACAACTATCACAAGTACGACTTATGTATGTGCGACTGGATTATTCAGGTTTGGCAAGTGATGGAAAAGAAACATTGATGAAAATGGTAAAGATGACCTCAAAAGGGAGAAATGGAACTACACAAACCACGCAGTGGATCCAAGTTCATCACTACTGTCAAGGCTTTGATTTGTACTCTTTGTATACTTCAAACCCAGGATCCTGCACTTGGCTCACTTAAATCACGTATAACTTTGTTTTTACCATATATTTTTCTTTACTGCAATCAAATGCAGGAGGAGACAGGACTCTTGTTATCTTTACTAGCAGTACAAAAGTGAATTTTGGCAGCCTCTGTTTGTTATGCAGGGAGTGAGAAGTGCTGGACCTCCTGAAATTCTCACTAGTTTCTCCTATTCAGCTATTAAAGGGCCAGGAAACCTTGTCTTATTTTGGTAACCCTCTCTCATTCTACCTCTTAAAACAAACCTCTAAGCAAAGAATGATGGGGCTTCTGGTGCGATCCACCTTATATCAACACATGGCCAACTTGTGGTCTCTACTCACCAACTGAAGACCAGTGGCCTAGATGATCATGTCATAGTTAGCAGACCCCTGCTGCTAATTGGGCAAAGAGGCACCTGGTGATTCTCTTTATTTAGCAGGGGGAGAGCAACTGGCACTATCCACCTGAAGCACAATACCTCCAGTGACTGTTGCTAGTGTCTGTCTTGTGTTTCATTTTCGGTTGTGAGACCTTTGGGGACAGGGATAAATCTTATTTATTTATTTGTTATTCCTCTATATAAACTGCTTTGAAAACTTTTGTTGAAAAGTGGTATATAAATATTTTGTTGTTGCTGTTGTTGCTGCTGTTGTTGTAGTATTCTGCTAGTACCTATGCAGAATTTAGCCATATTAAATGAAATATCAGAGTCCTGATCTGCCAGGAGCAGCCAAGTATAAAATGTATTGGGCTGGCCTGGAAAACCTTTTAGAAGAAGTGTGATAATAGAGTTATTCATATTCAGATCTTTATTACGGTCATTGACCAGTACATCAGAATTAAATCCATCACTATCCATCAATCTAAAACTATCAATCTAATAAATCAATCTGGAACACAAGAAACCTATATAACCTATATGAACATAAACACTTAATTACTTAACTATCACAATCTGCTATAACAGGAGAAGCCTTTACAATTTCTTGACACATTTTATGTACAATGGCATAAAATCTAGCAATGCATGCAGTTACATATACATTTTTGTCGGAGAGGAAATAAGAGACATAAAATTCCCCTAACCAACATTCTCTCTAATTTTTTTCATCTGTGGCACTATCAAGGCACTGTGCGCGCACATGCATTCAGAGTGGGGCCTTCCTGATTCAATCTGAGCAGGATCTGAAATTAACTGAGCGGACATCCAAAAATGTCTATGCGCGCACACATGTGCACGCCTTAGAGGGAACATTGCCCCAACCTCCCTGGCAAGTAAGATAAAAAAGGGACTACTAATTTACTATGTAAATTGCAGTAAAACACACATTTAAGTAAAACATGTCCCATAGTTTCTACTTCCTCCACGCCACTTGGGCACTTATGTAAATAATATGGAGTTCTTTTATATATGCCCTCCAGCCACGCTGCTGGAAAAGTGTTAAATCGAGCTAAGGTACATGCTCTTCGTTGTTTTGGGATTGGCATAGTAGATAGGTAATCCGCTGGTTTTAAGGCAGGCGATACCCACCAACTTGAACTCATAATAGATTGGAAAGCTTGCTGTCTCATTCTGAAATTCCATATCCCAAACCCTTTGTTTGAGCATCATTTTAGCCCTGTCAAAGATCCAGGAGAGTAAAAATTCAATAGAAAACTCATAGAACAATACTTTTTCCTTCATTGACTAGCTCCACTTGGATTGAAACATATCAATTAACACCAGTGGTACTAAAGTATTAGGGTAAAATATTAATTTCAGCCAGAAGTTAAATACAGCCATCCATAGCCAGGTCTCCACTTTTTGCATGCCCACTTCCAGCCTAAGGGCAAAGTCAGATACACATCTTAGCGCTTGAAAAACTGCTCTCAAAAATTTATTTGGTATAACTTCTCAAAGGGTTTAATTTAAATATGGTCCCGATTAAGCTCAATATAGTAATTGAACTGTAGACTAAGATAAAAACAATTTACAGCCCCTGGAACAATATCCCCTTTGTGTCCGATAGAATCTTAGAATAGCTGTGGCACTTTTTTGCATACTTTGTGCAATGTACTTTGAATGAGTCTTTCTATTTCCAGAAGAGTGAAGGACATTGAGGCTCTACACACCATCTGTCTGTAGAGCCAGGAGGAATTTGGGTCAAGCCTGCTCTCCCCGCACACGAATGGCTAGCCCACCCTGGGCAGCCACCCACATGATAAGCGCCTCCGTCACGGAGCTGGTAGGGGTGGCAGGGATCGGGGGCTGCCTGGCCCCCGAAAGTTGAAGAATGCCCCACATGAGTGCGTGGGGCATTCTGGGGAGACCCCCCAAGGCCGGGAGGCTTGTTGTAGCCTCCCAGTGGGGGGTTTCCTTGCGAGTCGCGCTGACTCACAATAAAAGAAACAAGGTTAGTGGAGCGCTCACTCTGCTAACCTTATTTAAGGGGAGGGCTACTTTGGCAGGCTAGCCGCTGTTGAACTACCGGGCTTGCGGTGGTTCTCATGATGGAAGAAAGCTGGGCTGGGCTCCCTTAGCTCGGTTTTTCTCCATTGTGTGAATAGCCTCAGTATCTAAATACTTAAAACATTTAACTTGTTCAATTTTGTTATCATTAATGGCAAAGACCAACATCTTCATTTTTTGATAATTAATTACAAGGTGATCTTCTAAGCAAAACTGAGCAGCAAGAGCGTTCAGTGCTCTTCTTAATCCAATTGGGGTTAACGATAAAATCACCACATCATCTGCATAAAGAAGGTGCATCTGCATCCAAATGCTTGACCAGCAAGTTAATATAAAATTTAAATCAAATATGAGCTATTTGGCCACCCTTGAACATTTTTTAGGTATGATTAACAGTTATGGATATCTCTGTAGAAGGCCAGAAAATAAATTTTGTAAATGACATTGTTCTTGAAATGTTATTGGACTCTCCTCTACTATTTTATTTTTTCTCCTTTGTTTCTCAAAAGTTCTCATTTCAAAATAAAACACCATCATTGTGAAAAACAGCAGTAGTAGGTATTTCTGCTGTTCTCATAGTTGGTTGCTGCAGAAGATCTACTTCTAATGTTTCTTTCCTGACTGGTGTGAACAGGTTACCAAACTTTAAAGAACAATTTGACATGATTTGCCACCAACTGCCCATGAATGAAGAGTTGGTTAGCTAAAGGCATTGCATTAGGTATCTAGGCGATATAAATGCACTGCTGATAACCTTGTTAATTTGGCTGGGTCACCATGTGTTGATGGGAGGGAAGAGCAAGGTAATGCTCATTTCCCTCTGCAAGGCACATAATTCACAAACCAGCTAATTAGCTTTCAGGTCTCTGTATTCTAAACCATTCTGCAGCAAAATTCTCCAAAAGTGCAATTATTCACTGGTAACTACAAATGTCCCTAGATCAATGAGCTTCACTATTTTACAAGTGGGGGCCACTTTGGCAAAAACCCTAATTGTGAGAGCCATTTCCCACTGTACTGATCTCCGCACAGTATAGGTGGACCTCGTTATCCATGAGGGTTCCACTCTGCCCTATAGCCATGAATCATTAAGTGAAGTCATTAAGTCATTAAGTGAATGGGAATTGGGGGATTAGGTTCCAGGAAGGCAGGAAAAGGCTAAAAATGGATAAAGACGGAGGAAATAGGAACAAAAAAGCAATATGCCATGTGCTCCAGGTTCAGCCATGCGCCCCCAAAGCCCAAATTCAGCCAATTTTTTGCTAAAATCGACAGGCAGAAAATCTTTTTAACCGAAGAGCCACAAAATGGCTCTTTTAAGCAAAGTAGTGGCCAGAAATGACCTCGGAGGTCATTTCTGGCCGCCTAGGATCTATGGATCTTAACCCTTTGTTTTACCAATGTCAGGTGCACATGGCCCAATTTGCAGATATGTGTAACTGTAGGTGCCAGAGTTGTGGATGACGAGCTCCACTTGTACTGCACTTTTCTCAGTGCTGAGAGGGCCCTTTAAGAAAGGCAGAGCCCAATCTTAAGAGCTATACGGGGAAAGTGCTGAGAAGGGCTACACTTGCCAGCATTCCATGTCTGCCTTCTAAGATGGTGCTGGGGCTTAAGAGGGCTCCATTAAGCTCTCCAACCCAAGCACTGGGCAAAGTGCAGCACTACACAGTGGGAACAGTAGCCTCCACATGGTGCTGGTGTGGCATGTGCCGGGTATTCAGCTTTGGCCAAAACTTTGCACAGGCCCAATAAACAATTAGTCAGGGAGTCACACTGAGGAATAATGGGAGTCGCCACTGGCCCCCAGGCCTTACAGTGAAGAATATTGTCCTAGAGAGTCAGGTGCTTCACATGATTAGTGCGAAGCGCTGTCAGGGTTTGTGTGGGCAGAGCAGACTTAGCCCGCTCTCCCCGCACATGGGCAGGGAGACATCCCCGATTGCTGGCTCCATCACAGAGCCAGCTGGGGCAGTGGGGATTGAGGGCCACACGGCCCCCAGAAGTCCCAGGATGCCCCACGCAGGTGCATGGGGCATCCTGGAGAGACCCCCGAAGCCTGTTGGAGCCTCCCAGCAGGGTCTCCTTGAGAGCTGTTGTGGTGCGAAACCGCGCCACAGCATCTCACGACCACAAAAACGCAGTTAGCGGAGCGAGTACTCTGTTAACCTCGTTTAAGGGCAGGGGCTCCTAGGGGAGCTAGCTGCCATACAACCACCAGGCTCGCAGGCGAGCCTGGTGGTTCCAGTGATCACTGGAGAGTGGGCTAAGCTCCCTTAGCCCACTTTCCAGCGATCGTGGGAACAGGCTCAGTGTCTTCTGCTTCATGTAGGGTGTTTGCTCAACTGGGAATGGTTTTTGCTCAACTGGGAATGGTGCTTGCTCAACTGAGAATTGCTCAACTGGGAATAAGCCAGCGTGGTATAGTGGTTAGAGTGCTGGACTAGGACCGGGGAGACCTGAGTTCAAATCCCCATTCAGCCATGAAACTAGCTGGGTGACTCTGGGCCAGTCACTTCTCTCTCAGCCTAACCTACTTCACAGGGTTGTTGTGAAAGAGAAACTCAAGTATGTAGTACAGCGCTCTGGGCTCCTTGGAGGAAGAGCGGGATATAAATGTAAAAATAAATAATAAAAAATAATAAGGTATGTTGTGTAGTCAGGCCCAGTTCAGAAATCACATGAAATCATCTATCTATCTACATATTTGTATATCGCCCAAAACACAAGTCTCTTTAATTTTGGTTCCATGCAACACCCCTCAGCCATGGGTTCAAACATTACCCCTCCACTTCACGTGGGAGGGGAAGGAGGTTTATATTTCTGATCCTGTGGTATCATCCAGACTAGCAGAATCATGAGCAGACTCCAGACTCATGGCTAAGCACCATTAAAATAAATGTCAGTCCAAGGAGGAAATGTAAAATAAAAAAAGGTTTGAACCCATGGCATTTTGGGCGATATATAAATATGTAGATAGATAGATAGATAGATAGATAGATAGATAGATAGATAGATAGATAGATAGATGATTTCATGTGATTTCTGAACTGGGCCTATGACTACACAACCCCGCTCCCACCCTCCTCCAGCTGCTATCTGCCAGCAAGCAGCAACATTTACACTTTTATTTATTTATTTTATTTTACATTGTTTATATCTCGCTCTTCCTCCAAGGAGCCCAGAGCGGTGTACTACATACTTAAGTTTCTCATCACAACAACCCTGTGAAGTAGGTTAGGCTGAGAGCGAAGTGACTGGCCCAGGGTCACCCATCAAGTATCATGGCTGAATGGGGATTTGAACTCGGGTCTCCTCGGTCCTAGTCCAGCACTCTATGCACTACACCACGCTGGCTCTTTGCACCATGCTGGCTCTTTGCAAATGTCATTCATGACAATGCACATGTCATTTAGACATGACAGCCTGAATACTGCCCTTAGTTTAAAACAAGTCAGGATTTGTAGCATTTGAATGTCACGGCAAACCCTGGCTTGATTTAAACCAGGTTCAAAAGTAGAAACCTTCCTCCCCTCACACACAAAGGGGAGTCAGGAGCATTTGAGTCTGAAATGTTGCACAGAACTAAGATTAAACCATAGTTTAGGTTGATGTTTAAGCTGGACCATATTGTTGAAGCTAAGGAGATCTGGGACCAGTTTTTACATCTGTTGCTTTGAGAGTCTTGGAGGAAAAATGAGATAAATATGTTAAAAAACAACAACACAAACACCAAAAAATTGGCCAATATGCCCCACAGAGTACTGCAGCTCTGCACTGCCTGTGCTGCTGTGGGTATCTACCAATCTGGCACTGTTGCACAAGAACACTCTTCCATTAACATACAGAATTGCACAATCACACTTGGATGATGCTGATGCTATTATTTCCAATGGCTGTAGCATCGCATAAGCATGATTATGCAATTTTACATATTTACACATAAGTGCTCTGGCACACGAGCTCCGGGTTTGTTGTAGAGATCTGCAGTGTGCGCAGTGCACAACTGCCCCACTGTTCCCTCTAAGGAGTGTGCATGTGTGTGCGCTCACAAGTTTTTTGATGTCCGCTCAGTTAATTTTAGATCCCGCTCAGGTTGAATCAGGAAAGCCCCATTCTGTATGCACATGCACACACACTGTCTGGATACTGCCGCCCAGGAAAAAACTCATTCCGCACACAGATGAAAGAAATTAGAGGGACCACTGAACTGCCCGCTGTATACTGCATGGCATGTTGGCTAATATTTATTAAGCCTAGATTCTTAGGTTTAGTTTTATGCTCCATTAGTATACTTAAAATACCATATGAGAATTATTCAGTACTCTAGCCTAATCTAAGCAGGAAACATCTGCGCTTTACCTTTGACGGGGGGCAGATAAATCTATGATATAGTATGGGGTCTTCCTATGCAGACATCCTTACTCTACATGGGCTGCACTCCACATTAATTCCAAGATTACCTCCTGAAGATAGATTGCGGGGGGAGGGGGGAAGAAGAGTTTTACCACAGGCCAAGTACCAGCACTGTAAAGATGATAAGAATCAGAGGAGTGGAATGAGCAAATTTGACTCCATAACTTTGGTCTCCTACAACCACATTCTTATTGTGGATCTCTGTATTTATTTGCAGAGTGGTACAGTAATGGATAAGGTTCTTAAAGTCTGCAATACTTCCATTCTGAATACTTTGAGCCCCTGGTGGCGCAGTGGTAAAACTGCCGCCCTGTAACCAGAAGGTTACAAGTTCGATCCTGACCAGGGGCTCAAGGTTGACTCAGCCTTCCATTCTTCCGAGGTCGGTAAAATGAGTACCCAGAATGTTGGGGGCAATATGCTAAATCATTGTAACCCGCTTAGAGAGCTTCGGCTATAGAGCGGTATATAAATGTAAGTGCTATTGCTATTGCTATTTGTTCTGTTAGGACATTTAATTGAGGTTTTGTTATAAACATAGCAGCTACAACATCTTATGTCAACATTGCATACGTTTACAAGGATTCATGCTTTTTTACCCTGACTTTTGGTGATGGTCTCAACAGACCTATTTATACCCCACCTTCTTTTTGCAATAGAAAAACTCAAGGTGCCAAACACATGAAAAAAAACAGTAGTGGTCAAAACAGACCAGCCGAAGGTGGCTCCCTTTCCCTCCCTTTCCTGCAGAGTGGTTGGCCTCAAGAGTCGGGGGCGGGGATGCAGTTCAGCCTAGCAGGCCAATGTTAAAGCTCTTTGGTCTCCTCCTCCCCTCTCTCTGTGCTATAATTATTGACTTGCATGTCCAGCAGCATAACAAGAGTAGTGATAGTCACCGATGCCACTGTAGGACTCTAAAACATGCAATCCTACTGCACAAGAGGGCAGTACTGGGACTGCTGACTCTTATATACACGATCACATGTCATACATGACCTCCATTATTCTCAATGGGCATCATACACAATGTGCGATTGTGCAAGAGTCAACAGTCCTACTGCTGCTCTCTTGCACAGCAGCATCACTGCATGTTTTAGAGCCCTGCAGCAGCTCAGGCAGGTTTGGCACCATCTGTGCTACAGTGCAGGACATGAAAGCCATTACATTAATTATTAATTATTATTTTTGTTTACACAGTCTGACAGGTCTTATTGACTGGTTAGTTTTATCCAGACATCGAATCCTTCCCAAGGACCTGGGATGGCTGAATTTTATTATCAGTATTGTTATTATTATTATTATAGATATCGTCGCAGAATATAGGCTGTTCCCAGTAAAGCTGCTGTTTGTAATTGGCTGATGGTGATTTCTGTGGCCCCTATGGTGTTGAGGTGTTCTTCAAGGTGTTTTGGAATTGCACCTAGGGTGCCAATTACTACTGGGATTATTTTGTTCTTCTTCTGCCATAGCCTTTCAATTTAATTTAATTAATTTATTATTTTTATTTATTAAAACATTTTTATACCACCCAAAACTTACGTCTCTGGGTGGTTTACAACAGAATAAAAACAAAGTAAAACATTCGTTAAGACAAAAATGGGGGGGCACATACATTTCAATTTTAATTATTTTAATTATTTTAATTATTTATTATTATGGAACATAGGAAGATGTCTTATACCAAGTCAGAGTATTGTTCCATCTAGCAGTATTGTCTACACAGACTGGCAGCAGCTTCTCAAAGGTTGCAGGCAGGAATCTATCTCAGTCCTATCTTAGAGATGCCAAGAAAGGAACTTGGAAGCATGCAGATGCTCTTCCCAGAACAACCTAATCCCTGATAGGAATCTCATACAGTGCTCACTTGTAGTCTCCCATTCAAATTCAAACCAAGATAGACCCTGCTTAGCAAAGAGGACAGTTCATGCTTGCTACCACAAGAACAGATCTCTTCCTTATATACCACTTCTCAACAAAAAAAAAAAAGTTTTCAAATGGTTTACACAGCAAAAGGAATAAGAAAATGGTTTGCTGCCCACAATCTAAAAGAAAACACATCAGCAACAGCCATGGGAGGAGATGCTGTGCTATGCTGGATTAAATATCCGCCTGCTAAATATAAGAGAGAGACCACTCTGAAAGGTGCCTCGTTGCCCTGTTAGCCAGGATTATGCTTAGGGTGGGACCGTAGCTCAAAGATACAGCATGTGCTTTGCATGCATTAGGTCCTAGGTTCAATCCCTAGTATCCAGGTAGGGCGGAAAATATTGCTTCCTAAAAACCATGGAGAGCTGTTGCCAGTCATTGTAGACATGATTGTGCTAGATGCACAAGGATCTGGCTCATTCTAAGGCAGCTTCAAATGTAGCAGCTCATTCTTCTGGGCAGGCCCATATGCTTTGAATTAATGCAGCATTTTTAACCCCTATGGTTGTGGATTGGCTAATTTAAACCCCATCATGCCTCCTACTACGAGTTTATGATCCGCAGAACTCCCAAGGGTAAATTCATTAGAACTGCTCTAATGATTCCAATTGAACTGAATGAAGGTAAATTAAGAGTCTGAGCTTCCTGGAGTTGCTGGAGCTATTAAAATTGAGTGCAGGAGGGAAAGCCACCAAAAACGTTTAGGCAAAACTGTTATGGCACAGGCCTAGCAAAGCTAAATAACGTCAGCTATTATTTGACCACTAAATGTTTGACCACTACAGGTTGTTTATTTGTGCATATGAGTGTTTATGTGTTGGACATCCATCCACGCTTTCCATTCTCAAGTCTCATAAATGTCCATGTCATTGGAAAAGTTCATTTATCTCTGCTTTTACACTCACCCACACTCGTACCCAACCCCTCCTCCCTCGAGTTGTGAAACCATACAGAAAGCTGTATAAATTCCATTTACATGGGTCTGCAGTAGTGCTCATGAAATGCTGGGTTATGTTTAGTGGTGTAATAAAAGTTAAGATAAGAATAACCAGGCTCAGTAGCTTTTACAACTTGAAATGTATTGCTTTTTAAAAATGGTCTCATGGGTCACTCTGCTACATCTGTATTTGCAAGGTGGCGGCTCCTTCTGTAATTTAATCTTTGAAGTATTTCGCACTCACCCTCACACATTATCATAAAGCCTAAGGATTATGGCTCGGGAGGCTATTCCTAAGGGCATAATATTGGCTACATAGGAGATTGATGGTGGGTAGCTACAATGAAGCCTAACGCCTCTTTCTCTGCGATAGCAAAGATATTAGCAATCTTTTTTGCTGGCCCTCTACTTCAAAAATAAATAATAGACTAAAATAAATAATAGCTGTGTACAAGTTGGTATGTTATACAGGAGGAGATAAGGCTCACAAGTAGAAAGTTACAGCAATGAGTACAATCCACTGGGAAGGCAGAGCAACAGCTGCAGAAGCGCTTTTACTGCTGAGGAGACCACAAACTGATGTCTGGCAGACTGGTGAGAGCGGAGGGCCAAATTGGATGAGAGACTCCTTGTGAGATTGAGGCCTGCATGCTTCATTTTTGTAATGTAAATAGCTAATTTGGGGTGGATCCAGAATGAAATGGGGCTTTAGCTCTTTGCCCCTCCCTGGTGGATTGTGCCCATTGTGAATCCTTCAAACACAAATGTCTCGCTTATGCTTCATACTCTATGAGCTTAGCTGAAATTCTCATTGTTATTTTCTGAAGCACTTAGCAGTGTTCTAAGTGACCTGGAACATACATTGTTATGAAAATAAATATAAGTTGAGAAAGTTTTTCACAAAAGCAATCCACACAAAAAAATGTGAATACCAATCATTTCCCCCTCACAGCTTTCACAGTAGGGGTCTGCATGGACCGGTTTGATAGTGAACTGGACTGCCACGAACAGGGCTGGTTCAATTGCGAACTGGTTTGAGCAGCCCAGCCAATCAGTTCAACCAAACCAGTTCGAATATCTGCAGTTCAGTCCAAATTTGGTTCAAATTTGGACTGAATTGCCCCAACCGGCTATGAACACTCCTATTTCAAAGACTAACATCATTGCTATATGTATATATACACTCAAAGTGCTGACTTTTTAACAGCTCAATACATCTGCTGTGATGCATCTTCAAAAGCCTACTCAACACTGTTGATATCTGCAGTTTTATTAATATTTCTCTTTATCTCCTTCAGCTTAACTGTACACACGGGAACATTCTTACTAGGAGATTAAAAGGTTATGTGTGTGATTAAGTTTGCTTCTGTTCAGGGAATGCTGGGTGAAGCAAGAACAGAAGGGCTTGCTCCAATAACTGATTCATTCCGGAAACATTGTCATTTGCTTGCCAATAGTTTTAAATCATTTTTCTTAGATTTAATAAAGTCACAAGTGTCTGAACTAAAGGCCATTCCACCTGCAGTCCCACTCCACTGGACCATTTCCTTGTGGCCACTTAGCCAGGACTAGGAATATACAAGGCCTTAGTGACCAAATCACTGGTTCCAGACAGATCACTATAAGTCAGGAACCATCAGTCAATCAAAAGAATGTTTGGGGCCAGATCCTGATTTCAAGTTCATGAGCAAGTTCCCTTGAGATAAAATTTCACCTTGTTGAAGTCTTCCGCTATCCTGCACCAACCAATGACTCCTTTTTGCAACTCAACTGCACTTCTAAATATTCAGCCAGTTCTTTCTCCTTCATCTAGCGAGAAAGCAGAAAAGGTTCCTTCAGGACTGCCATGAAGAGATCAGAAAAGAAGAAAATGGGTATATGGGACTTGCAGTCCAGGAAAAACTCTGGACATTACCATAGAAACATAGGATTTTAGATTTGAAAGGAACACTATTCCAAGTGAGGTTTGACCAATGCAGAACACAGTTGGATGATTACTTTTTGTGACCTGGACATGCTATGCCTTTGTTAATGCAACCCAATATTGCATTAGCATTTTTAGCAGCTGCATTGCTGCCACATCGCAATGATGGCTCATGTCCAATTTCTGACCCACTACGTTCCCTAGAACCTTTCCACATGTACTGCAACCAAGCCAAGTTTCCCCATTCTATACTTGTGCTTTTGATTTTTCTTATATAAATTCTGCATTCCCTCCCTCCAGCTTAAGCTCATTAGCACACTTGAGAAATCTCATCTAATTCATTTATCATCCCTCATTCAAGTCATTTACAAAAAGGCTGAACAGCACAAGGCATAGAACAGAGCACTGTGGCTCCACTTGATACTTCCCTGCAGTGGTCTTAAGACCAACTCTTCTTCAGACCAATTCAGTAGCCCAGCCAATAGTGCCTGAGAAATCAGAATTATTACTCTCTTTCAGGACTCGCCCCCCACCAACTGTAGTGGAACTACAGCTCCCGTCATTCCCAGCCACAGTGGCCAAAGTTGATGGGAGAAGTAGTAACAATAGCTAGAGGGCTGAAGTTGTGCATCCCTGCTCTGTTTGCTATTGGACCTGAAGCTACTGTTTTGTTCAAGAATGCATGGAGGGGCCTGGAGAAATTCTAGGCTGGTGGTGCTTGAATGAAGACTAGGGATTTGCACAACATTTCAGCGTTGAAAGGTTTTGATTCGAAACAGACTGTTTCAAGCTTGAAACAAAACACCCTCTAAATAAAGGGCCTGTTTCAAGCTTGGAACCCTGTCTATCAAAACATATCAAAACATTTTAATGTTTTGAGCACCATTTTGGAGACCTATTTCCCCCTTGCTGATTGGTTTTCTGGCACTGGCTTCCAATTGGCTTACAATCTCTTTGCTTCTTGGCAGGTTTGTTATCATACAGGTCAAGTGTTGTCGTTGGCAACTGTGCCCCCATTGACTGGGGGGGAGCCCAAAAGGAGGGAATTTCAAAATGTATTCAAAGAGACTGGGAGCAGTGGGCCCAGAGACAAGATTTGAAAATGCCCCTTCCTCACAGACACTGAAGCTCAGCTCATGAAGTAAAGAAATCTTAAATGAGGCTGAATACTGGTAGACGATGCAAGTCATTTAATGGTACTAGAGAAAGACCTGCTGTTCTGGTAGCTCCAGGTCTTAACACTCACATCTGTTTCGGAGGATGAATACAACTGAAGGAAGCCCGGGTGGGGGCGTGGCTGGGGGAGTCAGTCATGTGACTTGCCTCTGAGGGCCCCCAAGGCAGTGGGCCCCCAGACAACTGTCTCCCCTTGCCCTGTTATAGTTACACCCCTGACTGGGAGGCAGAAAGAGCCCTTATAATGTGCCTCTCTTGAAGCAGTTCCAGAGCAGTTCCTGATACCATTTGCCCAGCTCTGGGCCTTTTATAGGAACGCTGCCTATGCCTCAGTTTGCTAGAAACCCAGTGGAGGAGAGGAAGAGCCCATTTGCTTTTCAGTGTGCCAAGGGTGCTTGTATGCTTGTATTTTATAGATTTTAAATTTGGTTTTGTTTTTATATTTTTTTAGCTTAATTATTTTTATTGTCTTTTTATTGTATGTCTTAACTTTTGTAAACCGCCTTGGGGTTGTCTTTTAACGAAAGGCGGTATATAAATGCAACAATAAATAAATTAAATAAATAAATATGTGTGCGCTGTTGACTCCTTCTGCTGTTACCTGCCTGCTCCTTGCTTCCCCCTGTTGGACTATGGCCTGCTGCCTCTGTGGAAGATCTGTGGGGAGTGACTCAGCAGTTCCTGGTACCATCTGCCCAGCTCTGGGCCTTTTATAGGAACACTGTCTGTGGTGGTGGGCCCACCACTGGAAGGGCGACACCAAAGGGGGTCACCCCTTTGGGGGATAAGGGCCAGGCTGTCTGGCTCAGGATTCTTTGTGGGTGTGTAAAGGTGGGTAGGTATTTTAATTCGACTTCTGTTTAAATCCTGGGTGAGTTTAGTTTTAATGTGCCTGGTTCTGTCTGGAGATGGGGAGTCAGGGGGTCTATCCCACTGATTATGGGGCAGCTATTCCAGTGGTGGTGGGAAATAGAAGAAGCAACATTGACAGGTCAGTAGGCCATTTCAGGGGAAGGGAAATCAGGAACTTAATTGCTGTTTCCCCTTCTGGCTGTTCTGCCAGCTCTTTGACCTTGGAACGCAGTGCCACCCACCCACAGAGCCTCACCTTGCTCCTTTGTAATGCCAGGTTGGTCCAGAATAAACCTAAAATCATCCATGATCTGATTCTGGATGAAGGGGCCGACCTGGTATGTACATTATCACAGAGACTTGGTTCGGGTGGCCCTGTAGCTTCTCCCTCCAGGCTGCTCTGTTGAAGAGCAGGTGCAGGGACATGGGCAGGGAGGTGGAGTAGCTGTGGTCTATAAGAACAACATCTCCCTTGCCAGATCCCTGTCTAAGGAGAGGAGAGCTGGTCTTGTGGTAGCAAGCATGACTTGTCCCCATAGCTAAGCAGGGTCTGCCCTGGTTGCATATGAATGGGAGACTTGATGTGTGAGCACTGCAAGATATTCCCCTCAGGGGATGAAGCCGCTCTGGGAAGAGCAGAAGGTTTCAAGTTCCCTCCCTGGCTTCTCCAAGATAGGGCTGAGAGAGATTCCTGCCTGCAATCTTGGAGAAGCTGCTGCTAGTCTGTGAAGACAATACTGAGCTAGATAGACCAATGGTCTGACTCAGTATATGGCAGTTTCCTATGTTCCTAAGTGTCTGACCATACTGAGCATACTTAAGTTCGGGGACCAAAGATAGACAGGGACTTCTGTTGCAAAGCCCTGTTCCACAACAGAGGCCCTAACTGAGATAATGGACTTGGACTCAGGCTTTGCTTTGGAGTCTCCCAGGCTTCTGGTGGTGGGGGACCTCAATGTTCACTTTGGGACCAATTTGTTTGGGGAGGCTCAGGAGTTCATTACGGCCATGACAACTATGGGCCTATCCCAAGTGCTCTTGGGACTGATGCATATTGTTGGTCATACACTTGATCTGGTCTTTCACTCTGAACTGGGAGTTCCGTGTGTGGGTACTCCTGTGATTTCCCCATTGCCATGGACAGACCACCATATGTTTAAGGTTGGACTCATGAACATAGAAAGCTGCCCTATACTGAGTCAGATAGACCATTGGATTCCAAGAAGACTTGGAGGGATTTAGTGTTGGCTCTGCCGGTGACCCCAGGGACACTCTTATGGAGAATTGGAACAACCAACTCACCAGGGCAGTGGACACGAAATCTCCTAAGGTATCTCTGACCCACTTTGAAACTGGCCCCTTGGTATGTAGAAGAATTATGGAGGCTGAAGCAGCGAGGCAGATGACTAGAGTGCAAGTGGAGAAAGACCCAACTCAAATCCGACAGATCATTACATAGAGCACATTGAAAATCTATGCTCAGGAGAAACACATGACAAAGAAGCTATTCTTTTCTGCCGTATCACGTCTGCAAATTCACGTCCAGTGGAGTTGTTCAGGATTGTGAAGGGACTAGTGTGTGCCCCTTCCCCCTTGAACCAGTACTTGGAACCAACAATTACTGTGGCATTTTTAATGAGTTTTTTGTGGATAAAATCTCTCATTTTTGGGCTGACTTAGATTCAAACTCTGGAATTGTTACAATGTCTAATGCTGAGGTGTCCAGTAGCTCTTCTTATGTGATGACCCTGGATCAGTTTCAATTTGTGACTCCTGAGGATGTGGCTGTTGTAGAGGGCCTGGTAGAGATTATAAATGCTTCTCTGAGGGAGGGCAGGATGCCTCCTTGTCTTAAGGAGGCAATCAGACCATTTCTGAAGAAGCCTGCCTTTGATCCCTCAAAGGCAGTTAAGCAACTACGGGCCTGTCTCCAACCTTCCATGGCTGGGTAAGGGAAACTGCAGTCCGGAAACTGCAGTTGGTACAGAATGCGGCAGCCAGGTTGGTCTCTGGGTCATCTAGGAGAAACCATATTACTCCTGCGTTGAAAGAGCTACACCAGCTGCCGATATGTTCCCAGGCAAAATACAAGGTGCTGGTTATTACCTAAGAACATAAGAACAGCCCTGCTGGATCAGGCCCACGGCCCATCTAGTCCAGCATCCTGTTTCACACAGTGGCCCACCAGATGCCGCTGGAAGCCACAGACAGGAGTTGAGGGCGTGCCCTCTCTCCTGCCATTACTCCCCTGCAACTGGTACTCATAGGCACCCTGCCCTTGAGGCTGGAGGTGGCCCACAGCCCTCTGACTAGTAGCCATTGATAGACCTCTCCTCCATGAAGTCATCCAAACCCCTCTTAAAGCCATCCAGGTTGTTGGCTGTCACCACATCCTGTGGCAGAGAGTTCCACAAGTGGATCACGCCACCTATAAAGCCCAGAACAGCTTAGGCCCTGGGTGTTTAAGAGAACGTCTTCTTCACCATGAGTCCCATCGCCCGTTAAGATTGTCTGGAGAGGTTTGTCTGAGGTTGCCATCAGTTTGTCTCGCAGCTACTCTGGGTCAGGCCTTCTCCGTTGCTGCCCTCTGGCAACTTTTAAAAGGGCACTGAAGACATATTTATTCACCCAGGCTTTTAATTAGATTCATAGTCTTAATACTTTTAATGTTGGGTTTTAAATTATTTTAATGTTAATGATTTTAATGTTTAAATTATTTTAATTGTTTAATTGATTTTATTGTTTAAATGATTTTAATTGTAAACTACTCAGAGATGCAAGTTTTAGGCAGTACAGAAATAATGTTAAATAATTAATAATCAATCATTATCATCATCATCATTAGGATACATCAGGATAGAAGGAAGAAATCAAAGATGGTTTTATTTTGTGGTTTTCTCAGCACCAAATATAATAAGCTGTACTATTGCTGCTATAACTATTTGATTTTGATAGATCTCAGATTGACAAAGGCAGAACTTGGGTGCCTTCCTTCCTTCCTTGAGTTGTGGTTTGATTTGTTTGTGAGAAATGGACAGTAGCAGCTGTGTGTGTGTGTGTGTGTGTGTGTGTGTGTGTAATATTTCTTGGTGACTGCTGTGATGACCTCCATGTCTGGCCTTGAGACTAACTTGTGCTTCACTAATTGCTCTGGTCTGCTCCGCAATCTGCATTGCAAGGTATTCTCAGTCAAAATGTGGCTGAAGTTGCCCTAGTTGAGCTTATGGCTGTGCTTGCTGCTAAGGGTGCTGCTGTGGCAGCTGTTGCAATGCTAGGAGTGGTAAGGAGTAATAATTGTGCCATAGAGAACAACTTGTGCCAATAATGTTACTGCAGTGCAGGCACTGTGGCTAGCAGTGGATTCTGGGTCAGTGGCTCTTTTTTGGCCATTTTTGGACTGTTTGAAATGTGTTTTCTGTGTTGGGATGGACAGATTCCCTTTTACTGTGTGCTTCTGCAGTGTGTGTTTTTTTTTAAAAAAAACATTTATATACCGCCCCAAACCAAAGTCTCGGGGGTTGCAAAATCCATTGCAAATCGCAATGCAAGACAATGGGGAAACTCAAAATACCCCATTGCTCCCCATGGGTAGGACCCAGGGATACCAAAGTGGGTTGGGTGGTAGGGCATGATGGGCACTACCTACCACCCAACCCACAAAGGAGATGGGCAAGTGGGCAATTTTTAATAAATGTTTAACCTTTTCCCCAAACCCCCATAAGATCCTATGGTGAGTAGCTTAAATGGCTTTAAAAGGGATTGGACAATTTCATAGTAGACAAATCTATCTATGGTGAATAGTCATGATGGCTATATGTTGTCCCTAGGTTCAGAGCCAGTATTCCTTCAAATACTAGTTGTAGGGGAGACAACTGTAGAGAGGGCTATTGCTTTCATGTCATGGGCTTCCCACAGGCATCCGTTTGGCCTCCTTGGGAAACAGGCTGCTGGACTAGATAGGCCTTGGATCCAATCCAGCAGGCCTGCCCTTAAATTCAGAATACAGCTAGGAAAGAGTTCTACATCTGAGCTTGCCAACATCCTAGAACAGTAGTATTCCAATGTGAAGATCCCACCTGAGAGATCTGGACCATCACTGATTCCCAACCAACCAAACCCCCAATATATTCTCCTTCCTGGCATTTTTTCAAACAGATGTGGGAGATGCCTCCAAGATAGAAATCTTTACCACCCAGAAAATTGATATGTTGTGTGTGTGTGTGTGTGTGTGTGTGTGTGTGTGTGTAGACAGACAGACAGACAGACAGACACACACACACACACACACACCCAGTACTTGCAAATATTTTCAACACTGGTCATTTTAAAGAGTTGCTGTAGATTACTAGATGTTCCTCCTTGGATAACTGACTGGCACCAAAGTCTATATTATACACCCTCTACTGAATTTATAGCCTATTGGAAGAGATTTAGGACTCTCAGCCAGAAGCTGGGAAACCAGAGGAAGTCCTTTGCAAAGAAGAAAAGCCAGAATGATTTAGGAATATATTGGCAGCATGAACATTTCTATACAGGCAAGAAATGTTCTCCTACTTCCCTGCTTTTGCTAGCTGTAGGGAAATAAAAAATCTGTGAGAAATGTCAGGAATGGGGCAGGTTTACAATGAGCCCTATATCACAGAAAAAGGTTAACACTTTTGAACAGGTATTTTTTAAACCTCTGCATTACACCAAAGGAAAAAGTGGGTAGTGTGGGTAGTATTACACATTGATTTACATTAGTCTTTTGCTCTGCTTTCTGGAGCCATCAGAATAATTGCTTTAAGACATTTGGTACATAGCATATCTCCACTGATGCTCTACTTACCTGGAATGACCCTGCTGATGTGCTGCCAAAACTGCATGCTGGCTTCTACAAGACAGCTACCAAGATCTGCTGACTGCAACAGCCAAGAAGGCTGAAGATACAGCCAGCAGATCCAGTTTCTTGATAAGGATGAAACCCCTGGTTTTTGCAATGCTAGCTTCTCTTTAAAAAGGCTGATGTTCAAGGACTCGAATATTGAACTGAGCAA
The DNA here is from genome assembly GCF_027244095.1 of Hemicordylus capensis. Classification (NCBI taxonomy): domain Eukaryota; kingdom Metazoa; phylum Chordata; class Lepidosauria; order Squamata; family Cordylidae; genus Hemicordylus; species Hemicordylus capensis. The sequence continues at coordinate 32,145,797 of NC_069660.1, read as the reverse complement.
GGGACCTTGAGCTTGTGTCTGCATGAGCACCATTTAGTTGGATTTTACATTTCTTGTGTTTTTCAAGTTTATTGTTTGAAAAAAGACCAACAAAAATTATTGACGACCACCAACCCCCGAGCAATGTAAATGGTATTGTGCCATCGATCAAACACATGCTGCATGTACACTGAGATGCAATAAACTAAAATAATTTGGGCTAAAAGCCCTACTCACACATTATGTTCAGCACTCGTATGAGTGTACAGTGTACACAGGTACACATCTGCAAATAGGTACAGCTATTCACATGGTATGTTGGACGCAGGTATCGCCGTACACATCCTCTCTGTACCATGCATTTGAGGGACGTGTACCGAGGTTCACTTCTGAAATGGACTCAGGTACAGTCATTCACACAAAATGTGTACTACTGTACACTCTGTACACTCATACAGCATAATGTTTGAAGGGGGCTGTAGATAGGTGCAATCACAGACTTAGGCCTGGCTCCAAGTTTGAGGGGGCTCTTGGCAAATTGCCCTCCACAGACCCCTCCTACCTGGGTAGGCCCTGAGAGCATCACTTTGCAAGCACTGCATGAAAGCTATGAATACAGAAGTAGCCTTAGGAACCAACAGTTGGTCCTTCTGAGGGCCTTGAGCCCTAAGGACCTGCCCAGTGTTGCCAGCCCTCCTGCAGATAAATAGAACAAAAGAAGAGGCTAATGACTGAGATAATGAGCTGTGACTAGAGAAGTCCACATTTCAGCTCCATTCTCAAACAGGAACTTTCTAGGTGGTCTTAGACAGCCATCTTCTCAGCAACTACTCTCCATCTGTTACATGGGGGTAATAATACGCAAAGATCAAGCATGTAAAGTGCTTTGAACTAGGGATGTGCACGGAACCACGGAGGCGCGGTCCGGCACTGGGGGGTATGGAGCTTTAAGGGGGGTAGTACTTACCCCTCCCGCCGCTTTTCCCCCTCAGGCGCTCAACTTTTTTGCAAAGTTTTTGGGGCAGCACCGTTCTTGCTGCAACGGGCACATGCGTACACTCAACTTCCTTTTTTGCCGGGCAACGATGGGGGCAGGGGCAGCATGAAGGAACACTGCCGCCCCAAAAACTTTGCAAAAAAAGTCGAGTGCAGGAGGGGGAAAAGCGGCGGGAGGGTTAAGTAGAGCTACTACAGAAATGATGAATAACTTCAATGATAATATTGATGATAGCATGGCTTTTTGGGGGGGCAGCCTTAAAGCACACCCTTAAAGCTCCATACCCCACCCCCGCTGGACTGGCCCCAATCCAGACCGGTTCGGAGGCCTCTACCATGGCCCCGGGCACATCCCTACTTTGAACACTAAAGAAAAGCACTAAGTATTGATAAATGAATGTTTCAGCCTGTAACCACAATAAAAAAGATGGGCTAAGGCTCCAGATTTCAGTGGGCTGTAAGAAAAGTGCCCTCCACCAAGTCCCCTTCTCCTTGGGTGGGTCTAAGAGGATTGTTCCACCAGTACCACATGAAGGCTATGGACACCAAGGTAGTCTGAGAGAATCGTGAGCCAGCAGCCTAATGATATGATATTTTTTAAAAACAGGAAAAGGGGCGTTACTTCCCTAAGGTATAACTTGTATTTTGCATTCCACTAAGTCAAACCTCATTGCCTGGGGAAAATACAGGCTTAGAAATGTCCAATGACTGGTTGCCAATGATCTAAAGTGCTAGTCTGCTTGAGACTGTAACCATCCCTTCCCCTTATAAGACACCTCTTTATGATTACAAAGTACAAAAATAGTCTTTGTCAACTAATTGCATAAGCAATTACTGAAACACCAACCCCTTCTGATACTTAATAGCCATTATTTCCTCAAACCTTTCTCTACTATTCTCACAAGGGGCCAAAAAATAATAAAGTAGTTAAAAAGCTACACCATTTATTCTCAAGCTAAGTAGCACCTGTGAAGAGAAGAATGCAAGACAGAATATTTTTAGCACATAACAGATTGCACACACTAAGGCTATAATTAGTATTTTATTCTATGCTCTGTAGGACAAAATAAAAAAATAAAGAGACTACAGCCAGAAATCTGTTCGTCTGAACATCTGCTGTCTCAAGGATACTTTATACAACCGCCAAGCAGGTGTAACAAAAAAAATAAAATAACCTTCCCCACCCCAAAGCCATGTTATCATCAATATTATCATTGAAGTTATTCATCATTTCTGTAGTAGCTCTAGATGAGCAAAGCACTCAGCAATTCTTATTTAATCCAATCTCAGAATAATTATTAGCCTGTGAAGCAGACCTCTATATTTCCTATTTTTTAGATGGGGAACTAAGGGTGATCTTCCTCTGTGTGCTAAAAATCAGCCTACACAAATTTACAGCAGGTGCATATAATGGGCTTGCCATGGGCTGGGAGTGCCACCATATGCAGGTTTTTTTCGCAGTCACCACATGCCCAACTCCAATATTCTGTCCACTGAACCACACACACAAGAGTGGCCCATATACTGTGCAGTGAGCCGCTGATGAAAGGGAGAGGTGTGTTTGCTGCTCGCGAGCCACCCTGCAGCCTGTCGGCGCTGCTTCTAAAGGTGGGGCTGCTCCATGGCTCCTGAAGAGTGTGTCACACTGCCTTTCTGATGCAACCCCCTTCGGGAATAATAGAAACAGCATTGGAAGTGTGATAACTCACTTCTAAGTAGCTACAGAGTGGCTCGGAAGCAGGGAGCAATCCTCTCCTTTTGAATGGCGACTCACAGTGCAGTATGTGGGACAGTATATTTAGTACACAGTAGAATTTAAACAAGCCACCTAATGGCACAGCAGGGAAGTAACTTGCCTAGGGAGCAAGAGGTTGCTGGTTCGAGTCCCTGCTGGTATGTTTGCCAGACAATGGAAATCGGGCAGTAGCGATCTAGGAAGATGCTGAAAGGCATCATCTCATACTGCGCAAGAGATGGCAATGGTAAACCCCTCCTGTATTCTACCAAAGAAAACCACAGGGCTCTGTAGTCGCCAGGAGACTGCACAACTTTACCTTTTCCCTTTTAGAATTTACACAATTAATCCTAAAAAAGCTGGTCACTCATTTGCATTTATTTTTCAAATCTGATTTATATGCTTACGGAGGGAATTAAATTAGTCATAAGCAACCTTACAGAACTTTAGCAGCAGTTCAGATGTTCATACTCCTTCCAATCAGGTGGATTGGTTACCTAGTGGCCTTAAATCATTCTGCTGCTCTCATAACCTTGCAAAAGAGTACACTTTTCACACACTTTAAAATTCACACAATTAATCCTAAAAAAGCTGGTCACGCATTTGCATTTATTTTTCAAATTTGATTTATATGCTTATGGAGGGAATTAAAATAGTCATAAGCAACCCTACAGAACTTTAGCAGCAGTTCAGATGTTCATACTCCTTCCAATCAGGTGGATTTGTTACCTAGTGGCCTTAAATCATTCTGCTGCTCTCATAATCTTGCAAAAGAGTACACTTTTCACGCATTTTCAGTATGAGCATGCAGATGAAGTAGAAATCGTAATGCACAAGCACAGGTGCTTGTATTCTAAATAAATCTGTAGTCAATGCTATCCCACAGTTCTGTACTCACTATTGCCGAATATAATTTCCCACTTTGCGCATAAGCATGCATGGAAAAACACCTATCCTTGTATATCATGAGTATAATAGCATAGTTAAAAGGATAACTAATTTGCATTAAGAAAGTTTAGATAATGTGCCCCAAGCACAAAACTAGAGTTTCTAGTTCTTCTAGATTTAATCCAGTGCATATGTAGTGCCGGGTTCAGCAATAAAGTTTATACTGCATTTACCTGAATCAAAGACTAGGTCCCCACCCCCACCCAAGTTTTTTAGTGTTAGAAATCAGGGTGGTGTCTTAAATTCAGTCTCCTCTTCCTTTCAGAAAAATACAATATAAGCTGTATTTTTAAGGGGATCATTTAAAATTCAGAGTCATCTTCTGTTTGGGTAAATACGGTACAAGACAACTATCTTGGGCTGCAATCCTACAATGTAATGTAGAGCACTGGAATTGGCTTGCCTCTTACACCATATGATTAGTTGCAATAAAAAAAAAATCAGAGACTTTGTCGTGCACAGGGCACACATTACTCAATGCACACATTACTCAGTGGGATGTAAGGTATCCGTGGTCTCAAAATAGAAACCCAAGTGCCATATTCTGTCACTATGATAGCTTTTCTGAAGAGGGAGTTGCTGGTCCTGCTTTCTGCTGCAGCCAAAGAGCAGTGGATGGCCAGAAACCAGCATGTGTGTGTCAGATGGCCAGAGAGATCAGGTGATACAAGGAGCCAATGGGGTTCCATTTAGTCCTGTAATGGCAGCAATCATGTATCCTGCTGCAGGGGTGTCTCTCCAGTTTATCTTTTCTGGCTTCAAAGGAGCAGCTATGCATTCCACAACCAGTAGCTATGCATTCCACAACTAAGCATTCCACACAAAAAATTGTTTTTTAAAAAATCAGGTTCAAAGCTATATGAGCTTAATCCTGGAATAATTAATAAGAATTTTAGAAGCCATTTCATATTAGAAATATCAACTTATTTATTTATTTATTATTTCTCTGTAAACCACGTTGAGCCATTTCTGGAAGGGCGGTATAGAAATTGAATAAATAAATAAATATTGTACTATGCATGGTGCAAATCTGGGACCGATATAAAATAGAAGCTGAAGAAGAAGCAGCAGCTTTAGAAACTTATCTGCCCATTTGTAAGGGGGGGGGGACCTTTGCTACTATAAAAAGTGAGTCACAGCTTGTTCTGTGAACCTCTCCATAAACAAATGTCACCCTGCTCTGCACTGTCAGAGAGAAATACAGCACCTGCAAGCCCATTTTGAGTTTTCCAAAGAAATATGACCTGGCAAGCTCAATAAATGAGCTAAAGTATATATGCATGATGGTCTATGAAACTCTATCCTTAAAAAAAAAAAAAAGTCACCCACTGAAGACACAAAGCCATTAAGTAAGACTGCTGATTCCTAAAACAAATAAACAACAAAGACAAGCATAAAAGGAAGGGATCATAGAGGGTAAGGGAGAAATGGTTTAGCAAAACAGCTGCAAAAGTTTAAAATAACTATCCTTTATTCATAAAGTCAAGCTAAGGAAAAGAAGATTTGAATTGCAAACAGCACTAAATAAGTTTCAGCATTTTTCATTAAGGACTGTGCCCAATGCTGCATATTTATCCAGTTCTCTTTGGATTTGTACAGCAAGTATCTGCCAGTCATTTTACATAATCAACTGTTTATATTCATGCCAGTGCTGAAAATCAGACTACCATGTCTGCATTGGATATTTTTTAAAGTAACATTTGAGAATCCTAACATGGTTATCGGTTCTCCAGATTTAAGTAGAACAAGAAGCTTGCCCCATAAGCAGCATGTCCAGACATCAGGCTTCCTCCTGTTGGCTGTTGTAAATAGAGTATTCAATTGTATAGGAGATTCTTTAAGCTGATAGGATGGTAGAAAGGGATTTAGCCTGCATGCCACTAACTAACTTTGACTACCTTAGGGAAATTACAGGGTAACCAGACAGGCCAGCTTTTGGACAGCTATAGGCAAAACTTGGTCATATTACAAGGTCTGACCTCTCTAAAACTTTGTAGGTACGCTTACTTTCTGGTCTGAGAAAGGTAGTACTGTTTCCCAACCCAGACTTGCTTCATCCAGTCCACATGAGACTTTCACCCACTTCCAGGATCCTGCACCATGTCATGGCAGGAGACAGAGCTAGCTGAGATTTGACCTAGGGACTTCCCAGCTCATAGCTCATGCTCTTAACCCTTAAACTACCTGAGAGTGCAGATCTTAACCCTTAAACTATCTGGGATAGTCATGCTCTTAACCCTTAAACTATCTTAGAGAAAGGCAGGTGCCTTTCCACCTGGGACATTTCCTGTAAGGGCTGCACAGCCTATATTGGGCCATGCCAATCCTTTTTCTGCTATGCAGAGTAGCAGGAATTAGCATGGGCTAGCATCTGCACATCTGGAGTGCAGAGTTTGAAGAGTGCTACTGTGAAAGACCACCGGCACAACCACCACCTGGTAGGAGCACTTTCTGTGAGGGCATGTAGCACAGGTCCTCATTGTCATGCTAGACTGACACAGAACAGGGCCAGCTTCTATGTTTACAATTCATCTTACATAGTGTTCTAGATGCTGAAAGCAGTGTTTTTCTTGCTATACTGCTCAGCAATACAAATCACCACCACTGTTCAGAGAATGGAATTTAGCCTGGGGTAGGGGTGGGGAGATAATCTCGTTCTCAGTAACCCCAGAGCATGATATACCTGTCCCATGAGCCAAGGGAGCCCATGTCAAAATGGCTTTTGAAATAAACTTCTGCAAATTCCACAACATGCCAAGGTTGCATTTTTACACAAAGCTGTCAAATCCAACACTGCTTGCTGCTACCCTAATTGAATCGACTAGTGGCCTGTCCATCAAAACATGTGCTTTGCTGTGAAGTATCAGGCGGCTTTAATGATTTATTTATTTCAAGTCATCCAGAAGGGTAGCAGTGCAGTCAATGGGCATGCATTTAAAAATGATTTCCCTTAATTATTTAAGCCCTCGGAAGCATGCTCTTTTAAAAAAGCAACTTAACAAGAATTAAAAGATCACCTAATAAAATTAATAATAATAATAATTTGCTCTTCCAAAAGAAAATAAGGTATCTTGCCAAGCTAACACTGAAACTACTTACCATGTACAAATTAGCCAGCTGCCTGAGAGCTGAGCTTTTCTTTCTATGGGAAGGAACATATCACTAAATATCTGTATTTCAAAGGGAGCTAGATACAGGCTTCCCTTGCTCACTGAGCAGGTACATCATGCTGGGAGCCTGTCAAGAATGCATCTTTCATTTCTTTTTTAAAAAACACTCAATTCTCCACTGTGTGATGCTTATTTGTATAGTAGTATATTCTATTTGTATAGCCCAAAACCTCAGGGACTATACACTTGTCTGTGATGCTGGGGACTGCATAAGACCAAGGATTATGTGATACATTCTCATTCTTCAGAGCTTTGGGGCTACGATGAATGAATGATAAGAATTTGGGGGAGGGGTGAGAACTGGTCTTGCAGTAGTGAGCAAGAATTGTCCCCTTTGCTAAGCAGGGTCTACCCTGGTTTTCATTTGAATGCACGACTATGAGGCGGGTCTCACGATCCGTGAGACCCACTTTTTGCAAAGTTGCAGGGAGAGCAGGCTAAGCCCGCTCTCCCTGCAGACGATCGGGCAGGGAGTCCTGGGCGGCTGTATTGGCCACCCACACGATTGCCGGCTCCGTGACAGAGCCGGCAGGGGCTGGGGAGCTCAGGGGCTGCACGGCCCCCGGAAGCCCCAGTATGTTCTGCGCAAGTGCGCAGGGCAAACTGGGGAGACCCATGGAGCCGGAAGGCAGCTTTTTGCCTCCCGGTCAGGGGTCTACTCGTGAGTAGCCATGGCGCGGAGCCGCATTGCGGCTACTCACGATCAGGGAGCCCGGTTTTGTGGAGCGCTCACTCCGCAAACCTGGGCTAAGGGCAGGGGCACTTAAGCGGGTTACCCGCCTAGGAACCACCAGGCTCACAGCCAAGCCCGGTGGTTCCCACGATCGGGAAAAATTGGGCTAGGCTTTCCTAGCCCGATTTTTCCCAATCGTGAGAATAGCCCCAACATGTGAGCACTCTCTGATGTGAAACTCCTGCCTAAATCTTTGGAGGGTCTCTGCCAGTCTGTATAATCCATACTGAGCTATACGGACCAATAGTTTGACTCAGTAGAAGGCACCTTCCTATGACTTTAATGGATCACACCAATGTCTATCAGCTCCAACATTCTGTTTCTGCCATGCCAGACAAGTACCTACAGAAGCTCAAGAGCAACCAAGGAAGCTGATGGCCACTGCTGTTTGTCTTTAGGATCAGGTATTCAGAGGCATAATGCCCCTGTACTTGGGAGGTTCAATTTAGCTGTTCTAGCTAATAGCCATTAATAGCCCCATCCTTCAGGAATTTGTCTAATCTTTTAAGATAACACTGAATCTAATAGTCATCAGTATCTTGTGGTAAGTATTCATTATATTTATATCCTGCTTGTCCACTGGAAAGCTCAGTTAGTATACATGGATTCCAAGGAGAGGGGGTGCCTATCTAAGCACTGATTAGACACAGACCTACTATGACCCAGCAACATTTTGTTAGCCCCCCCACAATTTGTTAGGGGGCAGCTAACAAATAAAGTTTATGAACGTTACTGCATCATTTGCCTTCAGACTACACACTGGTCCCAGCAGAGGTTTCTGTCTCCTTCCTGAGAAGACACCGCCCCCAATCCACTGCCATGGGATGTGGTGATGGCCATTAGCTTGGATGGCTTTAAAGGGGGATTAGATAAAGTCAGGGTGGACAGGTCTATCAATGGCTACTAGTCTGGTGGCTATAGGGCACCTCCAGCCTAAGAGGCAAGATGCCTCTAAATGCCAGTTGCAGGGGAGCAACAGCAGGAGATGGGGCATGTCCTCACTTCTTGCCTGTGGGCTCCCCGAAGGCATCTGGTAGGTCACTGTGTGAAACAGGATGCTGGACTAAATAGGCCTTGGGCCTGATCCACCTGGGCTGTTTTTATGTAGAGATGCCTCACAATATATCACAGGTGCATTGTAAAATATGCTTCCTTTCCACAGCGCACTTTGGATGAAGAGGCAGTTCTTCATACCACTGTGTGGACCAGTAGCAATCTGCCCGCTAGCAAAGCTGTTTACTGCTTCTTTGGTAAGAGAGATGATGTTGGCTCCCAATCTACCCAGTGACCAGTGTATCAATATTAATCAAGGGCCCATTCACTTGATCACACATAAGGCTCTTCATGAGGTTACACATGGATAAAAATCCTTCTTTATCCATATAGGGTTTCAGGTGAGCGGAGGTGAAGGGAGCACATGGGCCTCTACGCTACTAGGGGGCAAATCAGATCCTTCTCATTACCAGGTAGATTTTTTAAATATATATTATCCAGCAACTTAGGAATATAGGAAGCTGCCTTGCATGAAGTCAGAACACTGGTCCATCTAACTTAGTTTTGACTATACCAGGCCTGCTCAACTTAGGTGTTTTTAGACTACAGCTCCCATTAGGGATGGGCCCGGACCGGTCCGGACCTGGGTGGTTCGGATTGGGGGTTGGGGGTAGCTTTAAGAGCGGCGGTTTAAGAGCAGTTTACTTACACCTCCCGCCGCTTTCCGCTGTGGCGCCGTAATCTGCAGAGTAATTGGGGCGGTAGGATACCTCCCTGCCGCCCCTTCCCCGCCGCTGGTCTGCAAAAACTCCCAGTAATCCTTTGTGTGTGCGCACGTCAGTGACTCCCAGGATTACTGGGAGTTTTTGCAGACCAGCAGCGGGAAAGGGGTGGCAGGGAGGTATCCTGCCACCCCAACTACTCTGCAGATTACGGCGCCACTGCGGAAAGCGGCGGGAGGGGTAAGTAAACCCTCCCGCCACTCTTAAAGCTACCCCCCACCCCAGTGCCGGACCGCAGTGTGGCGGTTCCGTGCACACCCCTAGCTCCCATAACCCCCAGCAACAGTGGCCAATAGCCAGGGATTATGGGAGTTGTAGGCCAACATCTGCAGGAGGGCTGAAGCTGAGCAGCCCTGGTCTATACTGACTAGCAGCAGCTCTCCAAAGTTTCAGGCAGGAGTTTCTCCTGGGACCTTCTGCATGCAAACATGCAGATAGTCTTCCACTGAGCTATAGCCCCATCTCCTAAGGCAGAGGTAGGCAACCTTGGCTCTCCAGCTGTTGTCAAACAACTCCCATCATACTCGGTCACAAAAAATTATGGCTGGGGATGATGGGAGTTGTAGTTCATCAATAGCTGGAGGCCAAGGTTGCCTATCCCTGCCCTAAGGGGAATATATTACCATGTGCTCACACACAGTCACCTATCCAAATGCAAACCAAGGCAGACTGCTTAGCAAAGAGGCCAATCCATATCCACTACCACAAGACCTGCTCTCCTCCCCAACCTGCTTGGTCTGGTAGCAACAGCTTTTAAAGAGAAGGTGGATGCTACTGGGGTAAACAAGGTATTTTTAAAAGAGGGGTTGGGTGGGAAATGGAAAGATGAAAGGAAGGAAGGACTAGAAATTAAAACTGAAGGATGCTAGAAGCTGGGATTATGTATAATAGTGACAATGGTTCCATAAATGCAACATGACAAGAGGGGAAAAGAGCACCAGAAGTGCTCTTAAGATGGATACATGCTGAGGCTTCCAGGAGAAGGAAAACATTCATGGAAACAGAAACTTTTTAATACATTAAAGGAAAATGGAGCTTTAAAAATGTATTTGCCAGTTTGCAGTTTTGCTGGCTGGCCAACCGGTTTTCTTCAGTTCAAGCCATAATGCTTCTCAGTGGGCAATTTCAAATGTGCATAATTCAAATAAATATATGCAAATGAATAATGGACTTTTCTTAGCCTCTGGAAGAAGCAACAGCTCTATGTTCTTATCTTGAACTGAAAATGAACAAGGAAGTTTTAAGTAGTTTCAATTGTTACAAAAATGCAAACTGTATTTGAAGATTTTTTTAAAAAAGAATAAAAATTACTGCAGCATTTAGTCATGAAATATGCATGTGAATTTCTTCATTTTTAGCTCTAAGGGATAAAAAAAACATTAAATATACATTGTGTCCCCCCCATCAAAAGGGATTGAATTTAAAACCAGAAGGAAGTGTCAGGAACAGAATGAAACCCAACAAGTAACAACAGATGGTGTGTAGTCTAAATCAAGCCAGGAGAGTTTAGCTAAACAGGTCTGAACTTCCCATGGCACAGTCTGTCTGATAGCATCAATATTTCTCTTCCATCCATGACCACAGTTCACTCACAGCAACATTAAGAGCAAAATAATTCATTCATACTCTTTACAGCACCATCACCCAAGCATTCTAACCCTGACCTGAGAGCAGCGCAGATCCGATCTGGAACGCAATGAAATTTTGGACTGGTTATAGCCTTTTCAAGCATGTTAGAATGTATAGTATAGTCAGCAGTTATTAATGGGAAGGCTAGTATTTCAGGATCCAGCAAAGGAATTAACCTATTATGGACAATCGATACCACCACCCCAAGGCAAATTAATTGTGTAGATTGTAAATGGCAGGGTATTTGAGAGAGTACAGACCTTAGGGCATTGGCGTACCCAGTTCTTTGACCCCAAAGTAAATTAGAATTAATGTCACAGAAGCATACTGAATGAACTAACATGGAATCACCCTTAGAAATAAGAGTGCCACCTTTTCTAGAGAAGAAACACATACTCAAAGTTTGAGAGAAGAAACCCTTTCAAACTTATGGCACAACATCTCCCTATTTCCTGTATTTTGTCTTTCCACTCTACCTTGAAATTCACTTTCCAAATGCCCCTTATAAACATCACCAAAAGATCTGTATTCATTCTTAACATTCATAATCACACCCTTATCCCTAAAATGTTGAATCTGCTTGCTTATCTACTGTAGATAGCACACAGACTCCTTGAAAGGCATGGTAGCATGTACAGTGCAGTAGAGAGTGCTCAGGACTTGGACCAAGGAGACTCAGTTCAGTGGACAGTATCCAAAGTTGCCCATGATTATGTCCCACTGAACTTAATGGGACTTAATAAGCTAATCATAACCTACTTGTCTCATTGAGTCCAATGGGGCTTAACTATTCTGGATGATGCCTAGGGTAGATAGAACACAGCAAAATGCTAGCAAATTGAAATCCAGCCTCAGAAATATATGCTCTCTGCCGCCCCCCCCCCCTTTCCTTCTTCCTTTGTACTCTGCAAATCCACCATCCCTTCTCTTGAGGGTCTTATATATGTTTTGGCATTACATCTACCAAGAAAGCCAAAGACATGGATTTCAGCCCCGCACTGAGCAATGTGGGGCTTTGCTTTTAGGGAGCAGGTAGAGCATATGCTTTGTATGTGTTAAGGTAGGGGTGTGCATGAAACTGCTCTGGGTGGTTCGGGTTCAAACCGAACTCAAGCCAAACCACCTGGTCCACGTACTAGTTTGGAATCTGGTAAGGACTCCCCTTTACAAGCATCGGGGGGAGCCTATGGGGTTTAAAAGGGGGTGCAGGCAGGAGGTTACCTCACGTGTCACTATGGCACATCTCCTTGAGGCTGGCGGCAATTCCCCTAGGCCCTACTGGTACTCTGCCCGATCAGCTCGGGCCGGCGGGGGCCTGGTTTGGGCCACCATGCAAGAGTGGAGGCCATTAGAGTGACCACCGCGCATATGGATCTTCCATACTGGATTCCCCTTTACAAGCACTAGAACTGGTTGAACCAGTTCAGTCTGAACTGGGCCCATCTCGGCTCGAGCTCAGACTGGGCCCCCTTTTTGGAGGGCCGGTCCAGTTTGACTTGAACCTGGTTCAAGCTCAAACCAGTTTGCACACCCCTAGTGTAAGGTCCCAGGTTCAATCTCCAGCATTTTAAATTAAAAGAATCACGGGCAGAAGGGCGGGGAAAGCCTTGGCTGAGACCTTAGATAGCCAGGTCTCAGAAAGCACACTGCAGAGCTTGACAAATCCCAGGCATAAGGGAGCCATGGAGCCTAGAAATTTAACCATGGTGCTTAAACTAGGATATAAATGTAATAATAACAACAACAACAATAATGTGCCCCCATAATGTGAGGCAATACCTTGGCGTGGTTGTGGGGCTTGCGTGCTCTGAGGAAGGTGAGAGCTATGCCAGAGGTCCAACCATACTGGATAGGTCTCACCAGAGGAGCCAGACAAAGAGTGCCTCTCCCATCAACAATATGGTGAGACGTAACTTTAATCAATCTATACCGGATCAGTCGTTGCCCGGGTCAACAAGGACTGTGCCAGGTGCTGTAGTCCCTGGACATTTGGTGGCAAGTGGGCAACAGGACTCAGGATCTTCAGTTGAGCAACCAGGGCTGGAGACTGCAAGGTTACTGGAAGAAACGTCGCTTAACCGGAAAAAATATACGAAAAATGCCAACAAGGAAATAATGATCTGCTATTATAAGTCGAGTCCAACTAGAAGAGGTTATTTAAAAAGAATGTACCAAATTTGGAAAGAGAAGCATCCAGATACAAAAATAACAGAACAAAGGCTAGCAGACCAGAGAACATTCATAATAAGAAATAAAGTATCCACAGGAGTTGAGCTGGAAGAACTGCAAAGAGCAACACAGGCTCAAGATATGGAAGAAGAATTACCACCAACTGAAGAAGTTGCTCAGGTGCAGGTGGAGGAGGTGTTGAAAATAGAGGATGCCACTGTTGCTGAACTGTTTCAAAATGAAAACCAGGCAACCTCCCCTTTGCCTTCACCTCAAATCCCAAATGCCGTTTAACAGAAAAGCAACAAGAACTAAAGCAAAAAATAACTGAGCACATGAACCAAACCACCACCAGGGTTCGACTTCCAGCTCTAATAACAGTTGCCAAAAAACAACTTGCTCAGGCATTAAAAGTTGTCAATGCTGCACTTGCAGAAATAACAACCAAGAATTTGCAAGAAACAAACAAACTAATGTACTGTGCAGCAACAATAACAACACAAGAGCTCGGATATAAGATCAGTGGACCTGTAAAAAAAGAAAGCAGTACATCACCTAAATGGAAGATTAGATTAGAAAATAAAATCTCCAGGCTCAGATCAGATGCTAGTAAATTGAAAGATATGAAAGACAAGAAGCTGAAGAATGAAAACACCAAACAGTGTCTGATCCAAAAATACCACCTAGATTCAAGGAAAATTAGAGAAGTCCTGGAAATAATAAAGCAGCAAATAGCAGCAGTGTCAAAGAAGATTAGCAGATACAAAGCCAGAATCACACAACACAGGCAGAATCTCCAATTCCAGTCAAATCAGAGACGTTTCTACCAAAGCATAGAAGGAGAAACTGCAAGATACATAGAAACACCAAATAAAGAAGAAACAGTGCAATTCTGGGGGAAATTATGGGACAATCCAATAGATTATAATAAAAAAGCAGGCTGGATGAAAGAGGTCAAAAAATGTAACAAACAAATGCAAGATCTAATAATAACACCAGAATCAATAAGTGAAAGAGCAAAGAAAATTAAAAATTGGACTGCGCCAGGCGACAATGAACTGCATGGCTTTTGGCTTAAACACCTAACAAGCCTTCATAAACAACTATCAAAACAGTTCAATCACATTTTGTAGGAGGTGATATTGAACAATGGCTAACAACTGGGAAAACTCACCTCATAATGAAAGACCCAGCGAAAGGAGCAGTTCCAAGTAATTATAGACCAATAACCTGCCTGCCAACCATGTTCAAATTCTTAACTGGAATAATAGCAGATGAAGTGATGCAACACTTATTAACTAACAAACATAACAAACAGCTTCCAGTTGAACAGAAAGGAAATTGCCCAAGCACCAGAGGCACAAAAGACCAGCTACTGATGACAAAATGATTTTAGAAAATGGCAAGAGAAGAAAAACCAATCTAAGTGTTGCATGGATTGACTACAAGAAAGCCTTTGATTCATTGCCTCACACATGGATACTAAAATGTTTAGAAACAACTGGTGTCAGCAAAAACATTCAGATATTTATTAAAAAAGCAATGAGCATGTGGAGTACACAGTTAACAATCAATGGCAAGACACTTGGACAGGTTAGCATTAGAAGAGGCATTTTCCAAGGGGACTGACTATCCCCTCTGTTGTTTGTAATCGCCATGACCCCACTTTCACAAATACTAAACAAAACAGGCCTCGGATACCAAACATCTAAAACATTCAGTAAAATAAACCATCTGCTGTACATGGACGATCTGAAGTTGTATGGAAAGTCCCAGTCAGAAATCGAATCACTGCTGCTAAACACTGTCCGTATATTCAGTAGCGATATAGCAATGGAGTTTGGACTAGACAAGTGTGCTGCATTAATAATGAACAGCGGGAAAATAATAAAAACAGAAGGAATAGAACTGCCCAATGGAAGCAACATCAAGAACCTGGAAGAGAAAGAACATTACAAATACTTGAGCATTCTCCAGGCTGATAACATCGCACACATTGAAGTTAAAAGAAAAATTGGAAGTGAGAGTTAGAAAAATCCTAAAGTCCAAACTCAATGGCAGGAACACCATACAAGCCATAAACACCTGGGCTATACCTGTTATCAGATACACTGCAGGAATAATAGACTGAACCCAGGCAGAGCTAGAGACGCTAGATCGTAAGACCAGGAAAATCATGACCATCAATCATGCTCTGCACCCCCGCAGTGATGTAGATAGGCTATACCTCCCTCGCAGCTCAGGTGGAAGAGGAATGCTGCAAGTCCATCAAACAGTAGAGGAGGAGAAAAGAGGCCTTGAAGAATATATCAAGGACAGTGAAGAAGATGCACTTCAAATGGTCAATAATGAGAAACTATTCAACACAAATGAAAGAAAGCAGGCCTACAAGAAAGAACAAGTCAAGAACCGAGCAGAAAAATGGAAAAATAAGCCACTGCATGGTCAATATTTGCACAACATAAGTGGAAAATCAGACATCACCAAGACCTGGCAATGGCTTAAGAATGGCAACTTGAAGAAAGAAACAGAGGGTTTAATACTGGCTGCACAAGAACAGGCACTAAGAACAAATGCAATAAGAGCAAAAGTAGAAAAGTCAACAACAAACAGCAAGTGCCGCCTTTGTAAAGAAGTAGATGAAACCGTGGACCACCTAATCAGCTGTTGTAAAAAGATCGCACAGACTGACTACAAAGGCATGACAAAGTAGCAGGGATGATACACTGGAACATCTGCAAAAAAAAAACAAGTTACCTGTAGCCAAACATTGGTGGGACCATCAAATTGAAAAAGTTGAAGAAAACAAAGATGTAAAAATATTATGGGACTTCCGACTACAGACAAACATCTGCCACACAATACACCAGATATAACTGTAGTTGAGAAGAAAGAAAAACAAGTCAAAATAATCGACACAGCAATACTAGGGGATAGCAGACTAGAAGAAAAAGAAATAGAAAAAATCACCAAAGATCTACAAACTGAAATTGAAAGGCTATGGCAGAAGAAGACCAAAATAATTCCAGTGGTAATTGGCGCCCTGGGTGCACTTCCAAAAGACCTTGAAGAGCACCTCAACACCATAGGGGCCACAGAAATCACCATCAGCCAATTATAAAAAGCAGCTTTACTGGGAACAGCCTATATTCTGCGACGATATCTATAACAACAGCAACAACATTGACAATAAAATTCTGGCATCCCAGGTCCTTGGAAAGAACTCGATGTCTAGATAAAACAAACCAGTCAATAACACCTGTCTGACTGTGTTAATAAATAATAATAATAATAATAATAATAATAATAATAATAATAATAATATTCAGAGGCAGAGTTCTTTAATAAAATTTGTGATTTTTTTCTATTTCTTTTTCTTCTATTCTGCTATCCCCTGGTATTGCTATGTCGATTATTTTAACTTGTTTTTCTGTCGAGAAGAAAGAAAAACAAGTTAAAATAATCGACATAGCAATACCAGGGGATAGCAGAATAGAAGAAAAAGAAATAGAAAAAATCACAAAATACAAATATCTACAAATTGAAATTGAAAGGCTGTGGCAGAAAAGGACCAAAGTAATCCCAGTGGTAATTGGCGCCCTGGGTGCAGTTCCAAAAGACCTTGAAGAGCACCTCAACACCATAGGGTTCACAGAAATCACCATCAGCCAATTACAAAAAGCAGCTTTACTGGGAACAGCCTATATTCTGCGACGATATCTATAACAATTGACAATAAAATTCAGCCATCCCAGGTCCTTGGGAAGGACTCGATGTCTGGATAAAACAAACCAGTCAATAACACCCGTCTGACTGTGTAAACAAGAAATAATATTCAGAGGCAGAGTTCTTTAATAAAATATGTCTTTGTCCTAGGCAGCCCTGTTCTAAGTATTTTACTTGTAAAGGAGATAAAGAAAAGCCCATATACCCTCCCCCTCCACAATGCCCATCACTAAATTCAGTAATTTTGTCAAGTGTCCATTGTCTGCTCCTAAATTTTTGAGCTGGCACCTAGATACAATTTTTTTTTGTCAAGGCTTGTTCTGCTGCCTGTCTTAGATACTCTACTACTGCCTGTCAGAGCAGGACACACTGGGCTAGATTGATCAACGGTCTCTCCGTGAACAGCAGCTTCATATGTTCATCAGCACTAGTGTTTAATGCTAACTAAGGTTGCCAACTTAGGGACAAGCTAGATGTGACACAGGAAATCCATGACTAAGATTTTCTGCAGTGTTTAAAACGTTAGTTACTGGTTGTGGGGGATGTGGATCAATGTGGTTCTGTGGCACTGGGAGAGGGAGAGTTTATTCCTTTCCCTTCAAGTTAGGTTCTCAATTTAAATTTAAATAGGTACCTGTAAGTTTTCCTCTCCAAGGCTAATAGCAGATAAAGAGGTCCTCCAGTCCTGTGACCCCAATCCACTCCTCCTCTGCAGCTGTTACTATATAAAAAATAGCTGGAGATCTTAATCACAGCATTCCTATATCATATCACTCTTGCCTTTAATAAAGTTCTGAAGGCGGTTTGCAAAGGGAAACTGGTAAAAAAAAGAGAAGCCAGGTATTACTAATTACGGTTAGCACTGCCACAGATTTAATGCTATCCATGGTTAAGACTTCCCATTTCTGTCCAAAGAAAAGCTTACACATGCATAGATTATCAGAAAGTTAATCTCATTACAAAGCATCACTTTTAAAGCATTTTCCCTCAGTGTTTATGGGAAAGACAACTTCTCTGCCTGTCACAGAGGACTGGGCAACCTTCCCTAGAAACAGAACTGTTTTTGTTCCTCATTGTTAGAGGGAAGACATTAAATGCCTTAAACTATTTACATCAGGTTTTTGTTGGAGAATTCCCACCACAGTACAGACATTTCTTATTACTTGAGGTCAGAAGAGACGAAGAGTCTGGAGTGTTGTTGATGTAGTTTTACTATGTCTTATCAGACTTTCCTCTCTCATTTGGTTCTGCACATTGTCCTCTTTAAAGCAAAGAATTAACTTTCTGCTCTCAGCATTTTATCCTTGCTCCTGAACAGTCAGCCAAAGAATTAAGTGTGCAGCAACAATGTCCAGCACTTCTATCTCTCAGAAGCTATGCTGACTTTTAATAATGTTTCCCTGACACATCCTTACGGGTTGGCTAAGCCTTTGCTTTCTACTGGAACATGCCATGTATTTATTCCCTGCTTTAGTTATCTATCTATATGCTGTTGCTACAGTTTGCATGTTTACTGTGGGAAAATCACTTTTTATTGTAGCACTGGATGCCTTAAGTGCAAATATGCAATTCCTAGTCCAACAGGAACAATGGATACACCATGGAATGTGGCTGTATCTCATGGGCTAGATAGTAAGGCTATTCAGAAGAGCAGCCCAACCCAGGCTGGAGCAGCCTGAAGCCTAAAGGCTCCTAGCCTGATGTCCGAAGGAGACACTCTGTGGGAAGATGGGAGGGCATGTAAAAGCCCAGATGACCACTAGAGTTACATGGAAATGCAACTTGCCATTCTTCAATGTGGTCTCTAGCTTTTACACTTCTGGGCACATAACAAGCTGCCTTACCTGGTGGTGGGCACTAATTGAAGATGGATTGTAGAACTGCTTTGCCAAAGCTTGCATCCTGTTGGGCTCAGACATCTATAGTCAGGGGCGTAACTAGGTTGGAGTGGGCCCTGAGACAAGATTCTTAAATGCCCCCCCCCTGCTGTCACCGCTTACCTCTCCTTCCTCTGGCCGGATGTCTCTGCTAACTATCCCAACTAGTTGCAAGGTATAGATAACACGAAAGCAGAACCAACTAATACAACAGATTTGTGATGGCGTATTGATACCAATTGCTGTTTGAATCACAATTATCTCCCCCTGTGTAGAAGATCCAACATTTGCAATTCAAACCTATGCATGTGCAGTCACTTAGAAGTAAGTCCCACCGTGCTCAGTGGGGTTTACTCCCAGGCAAGTGTCCACAGGATTGCAGCCTGTGAGTAGAGAGGCATAGGACTGAACTTGTAGAGGTCTCAGGTCTGAATGTTGGGGGCGATTGAGTGATTGAGCGAGCGCAGGCAGCATCCCTTTCCCCAGACCACTAGCCAGAACAGAAACCAGGCAAGAGATGCAGCAGCAACAACTGCACGCTGCCACCAGCCCCGGGGCTTCAAAGGGGACCCACCCAGCCGCGCTCTCACCTCGCATCGCCGCCCCCCTCACCCGCCCGCCAAAGAGGAAGCCGCCTTCCGCGCTTCTCCCTGGGCTTGGGCGTGGGCGTCTCTCTTGTGCACGCTCCTGTTGTTTGATTTCGAAAACCTGCTGTGAGCTTTCCAGGGCTGCCTCCGCGGCGGCGGAAGATCGGGTAGGCGCTGGGTGGGGGAGAGCCTCTGAGGGCCCCCCCCCAGGTGGGGGCCCCCGAGACAATGGCCTCCCCCTGCCTAACTGTAGTTATGCCCCTGTCTATAGTGTAATGCTGGATGAAGGAGTATGGTGTCGCCCAAGTGGCAGCATGGCAGATGACTTAGGAACATAGGAAGCTGCCATATATAGAGTCAGACCATTGATCTATCTAGCTCAGTATTGTCTACACAGACTGGCAACAGCTTCTCCAGGGTTGCAGGCAGGAATATCTCTCAGCCCTATCTTGGAGATGCTGCCAGGGAGGAAACTTGGAACCTTCTGCTCTTCCCAGAGCGGCTCCACCCCCTGAGGACAATATCTTACAGTGCTCACATGTGGTCTCCCATTCAAGTACAACCACGGCAGACCCTGCTTAGCTAATGGGACCAGCCATGCTTGCTACCACAAGACCAGCTCTCCTCTCCTAATGGCATCACCTTGTAAAAGGCTACCAAAGTTGCCATAATCCTGGTGGAGTGTGCCTTTATAGTAGGTGGCGGCTACTTCTCTGCAAGCTTGCAACATAGTTTAATTAGTGGACATTATCCACCAGGAGATGGATTGTGCAGAGACCTGAAGACCCTTCATAGAAGACAAAGAGGAAGTTTGTCTCCAGGCTTCCATGCATTGAACATAGATGGCCAAGGCCCGTCTCACATCCAGAAGATGCTGCCAGTGTTCCACTCTAGACGTCGGATTGGGGGGAAACACAAGTACATTGATGGGTTGTGAATGGTGAAATGAGGATGATACTTTAGACAAGAACTGGACGTCAGGCTAGAGTACCACTTTATCCTTATGGAAGATAAGGTAGGGGACGTCCATTCTCAAGGCCCATAGTTCATCTACTCTGCGTGCCAAAGTGATTGCCACCAAAAAACAAACCTTCCAGTTAAGTAGTCTATGATCTATTGTGGCAATGGGCTCAAAAGGTGCTTTTAGCAAGAGAGGTCCCATGTCGGTGGCATCAACCAGGTATAGACGGGGAAAACCCTTTAGGAATTTCTTAATTGTGTCATTTCAGAATCAGGTGTGGTTCATACCCAGAGCATGAGATGCAATGGCTGCCAGGTGTACCCATAAAGAAGATACATTTAGAAGAAAAGGGTTTAAAGTTAAAAGGTATTAACACACATGTTGTGCCAACAATGAAGAAGCATTAAACCTGTCATTCCTTTGTTCAAGGACTCGGAAGAGGAGTGGGAGGAAGTGAATTTACCTGAGGACCCTGAGGGCCCACTCTGTAATCAGAGAAAGGAGGCACTCAGGATGGGCCAGGAGGAAGTCTTGGTGCAGGAGGAGCAAGCAGAGCAGTGATGAAGCCCAGGAGGAACTCTTGCCGCCAGTGTTATCTCCCAGGGCACGCAGGCACGAGAAGTGGCGTGACCAGGTCAGGGAATTGAGATGCAGCAGCCGCTTGCAGTGTGCATGCAGCTTACAAAGGGTGGCCAACTAGGCGGAGTGCTGATTGATTCTAGCTGGCAAAGGCTATAAATTCTGCAGCTTCACTCTGGATGGGCTGCTGTTGAAAACTTGTCAACAGCCTAGATACCTCTTTGTGTGATGGTGGTGGTGTATGCCTTGGAACTCAGATTCTGAACCCTTGGGATCCGACACTGGATGGAGCCTCTTGCCTTCCTGGATGAAGTGTAGAACCAGAGACATTTCTTTGCCTGCTACTGCATCATAACTTATAGATGGATTATTGAGTATGGCAGGTTTACGACAAAACCCTTGTTCTTCAGCAAACTTTGAGAAACGTGCACATTTATGACTATAGGACTTCACTGTGGCTGGCTTGTGCGCAGCCTGGAGAACTCTGCAGAGTCCTATGGGGAAGGTCTCAATATCCTCCACACTGTCAGGTGGAGGGGCCATGCATCTGGGTAACGTAGGCATCTGTTCTCTTGCTACAGCAGATGGCTGTGGCATGGCAGGTGCCAGTAGTCGGAATTCCCAGAGACGTGAAAACCATGGTTGACGAGGACACCATGGAGCGATCAGGATTCACTCCTTTCAGATCTTTAGAAGGACCCACAGTAGCAACAGGATTGGAGAAAAGATCTATAAGCAGCAGTGCATCCATGGGATGGTGAAAGTGTCTCCCAACGAATGCAGTCCTATGCCCGCAGTAATGCAGTGTTTTCCACAGTAACAAATACGTCTAATGTGAGCATCCCCCATCACCAGAAAACTGTGTGAAGGACTACCTGGTCGAGCTCCCACTCATGGTTAATCATAGGGGACCTGCTAAGGATGTCTGTTTGATGGTTGGCATGGCCTTGAATATGGACTACCTGTGGTGTGACATCGTGCCTGATGCACCAGTGCCATGGCAACATGGATAGCTCCAGGAGGCTCCTGGAGCCAGTACCATCCTGCCTGTTAAAATACGCTTTTTGTAGTCGTATTGTGTGTTTGAATTATCAGAAGTATCAGATATGGTACGCAGGAAACACCCTAGTGCCTTGAAGATTGCCAGGAGCTCCAGATAACTGATGTGTTTGGTTCTTTCGTGCCTTTGCCAGTGTCCTGTCACATGGTAGCCCTGCATATGCACTCTCCATCCTCATTCAGAGGCAGAAGTACTGAGGACTAGGCTGGGAATCGGAATGTGGAAGGGGCTTCCCATAGACAAGTGATGTGGAAGTTTCCAACAACTGAGAGAAGCGCATCCCTGAGTGGGGGATGTAGGTGTGTGTTCTGTGTGAGGTGAAAGCTGTCCAAGAACCATTGTTGGAGTGTGTGCATACGGAGGCGAGTGTGTGGTACTACGTATGTGGCAGATGCGTACGTGGCAGCATCCAGTGCTTAGGAGGCACTGGATGGTTCTGGCCCTGTGAGCTTCATACTTCACCACCCTTCCTGTCAAGGTGATTAGTGTATATAGCCTGGCATTTGGTAAGGAAGATCCTGGCACATATGAAGTCAAGGATCAATTCAAGGAACTGGATTTGCGTGGGATGTAGTTGTATTTTTCATAATTTGACTTGGAGTCCCAGGGTCTCTTGGAGAATTATCATCTTTGCAACTCCTGCTGAAGCTTTGCTTGATGGTTCAGCTGCTATCAACCAGTTGTCAAGTTATAGGAAAAATCTGACAGGAAAAGTGGCCTGTTGAAGATGAGCTTCAAGAGGTCCTCCACTCTTGAGCATGTCTCAAAAAGTCAGTCCAGAAGACCTCAGCCACTATACTCAATGTCTGTGAATAGCTATGGAAGTAGCCGTAACCTTGGATACACATTCATAAGATAGGCCCAAGACCTATCTAGTCCAGCATCCTGTCTCACACTCAATAAGCCACCCGTAAGCCAACCAGAAGCCTCTGGGAAGCCCGCAAGCAAAAGGTGAGAGCATGCCCTCTCTCATGCTGTTGCTCCCCTGCAACTGGTATTCAGAAGTATCTTGTCTCTGAGGCTGGAGGTGGCCTATAGCCATCATAGTAGCCATTGATAGACCTGTCCTCCATGAATTTGTCTAAGCCCCTTTAAAGCCATCCAAGCTAGTGGCCATCACCACATCCCATGGCAGAGAATTCCATAGATTAATTATGCACTATATGAAAAAGTACTTCCTTTTGTTGGTCCTAAATTTCCTGACCTTCAGTTTCATGGGATGACCACTGGTTCCAGTGCTGTAAGAGAGGGAGAAAATTTTCTCTCTGTCCACTCGCTCTACTTCATGCATAGTTTTATATACCTCAATCCTGTCTCCCCATAGTAGCCTCTTTTCCATACTAAAAAGCCCCAGATGCTTAGCCTTGCCTCATAAGGAAGGTGCTCCAGGCCCCGATCACCCTGGGAACCCTCTTCTGCACCTTTCCCACTTCTACAATATCCTTCATAAGATACAGTGACCAGAACTGTACTCAATACTCCAAATGAGGCCACACCATTCAAGCTTTAGCAAGACAGAACTTCACAGCAACTATAATCAAAACATTAATCAGTTCCAAGGACCTAGCAGTATCTGCATGGAAAGTATAAACAATGGAAACATACAATAATGGAAGCAGTTTAGTCGAATGTCTGGCAGAATAAAGCTCCTGCGCGGCCAATTGCAAAGCCTCTTTAAGGAAGACCTTGGCTGGATCCTTCTTGTCTTGTGGAAGGAGATCCAATAAAGGTGAAATCTGATCCCAGAGGAAATGATTGCAGTGTGTGTTATAAGCCTGATAGTTGGCAATCTTTAGATGTAAGACTGCTGCTGGGTACAGCCGTTGGCCAAACATGTAAAGCTTTCTGCCTACCTTATCAGCAGGATTGGATATGGTCTTGTTCTTAGACCTCACCAGAGAGGCCCCCACAACTACTAAATTCAGTGTAGGATGTTTGTGAAGAAAGGTAGATGAATCAACATCAGCCTGCACCCTATAAAAATTCTCCAACCGTTTAGTCGGTTGAGGCAGAGAAGATGGTTTCTTCCAATAATTCTGTACAATTTTCATGAGAGCGGAATTCATGGGTAAGGAGGCAGGGACTCAGGCATCTGTATCTATGAGGATCTCGGAGAGGATCTAGGTCAGACTTCTGTTGCTGGCCCAGCTGCACCCCTAAAGCAGAAGCCATTCTAGCTATATACAGGAGGACTTCAGTATTTGTGGTGGTTCTGTTGTCCGCAATTACCACGGATAATGAAACCGCAATTACTGAATCATAATGTCTATGAGATCAGGAGGTTTACGTTCCCGGAGGTCACAAAAAAGAGGAAACAACGGTGAAAATGGCCATAGAAACGCGGTGTGTGTGTGTGTGCTCTTCTGTCATTTTTTGGTGAAAAATCACTTTTAAAAAATTCTTTTAAAATGAGCCACAAAATGCTCTTGAGGTCATTTCCTGCCACCCCAAATCAATTGACATGTAGATTTAACCCTTTCCCCCCATTTCCTCCCATGTAGGTCAATTACCCGACCATGGATACGTGAAACCACAGATGCCAGATCTGTAAGTAAAAAGGTCTTCCTGTAATCTGAATACAGCTTTAGGTCCTCAGGTGGAGAGATAGGCTTCGGGTCTGATAAGAGTTCTAAAGGCAAGGAGCCTGTGGAAGTCAGCTCTGAGTGGGCAGAGTGGTGCTCCTCTGACTCAGAGTCATCCTCATTTGAGTCAGAATATTGACTGTCCATGGGGTCTGGGTACTCCGGTGTTGCTGGTTCAGGAGGTTTTTCCAGTGGTTTCGATGGACCTGGCCTTGTTGGATCCAGAGGCGGAACTGGCATCTTGGGATCTGTGACTGGGGGCTGTGTTTTTTTGGGAAGAATAAGCACCTTGGTGGGCTTAAAGCTTGTCTCCCACGTGGGCCCTGGGGCACTTCTTGATGATGCTGCCTACATGGACTCCCTGTGTATTCCAGTGAATGAGATCACGATCTGGAGCCATATGTTCTTGGACTTGCATAGGACTGGTGGCTGCAGCAAACCTGGAATAACCTGACTGTCATCCTCTTCCTCTTGGAACTGAGGAAGATCGGCACTCAGTGGTACCGATCTTCCAACTGCCAATCTTAATATCTAGCCTGGTATCAATCCAGTCGTTTGTTTCCTCCCTTTCCCTGGCTGAGGAAGGTTTGACTCTATTTTTCTCTCTTGTCATAAAATTGTTTTTAAAAGCGCGTCTAAGTTACCATCCTCGGACATGCACAGTAAGTGCCTCCTCTGCTTATGAGAGACACACGTTGTCAAGATCTGCTCCCATTGTCAGAAATTCACTGAACAAGCCCAAAAGAACAGGACAACTTGCCTTGGCTCAGCTCTTTGGGAGCAGGCCCTCTGTTCTTCCCAACAATTGGTGACTTCAAAAGGTCCTACTATATTACCCTTGACTGCGGAGATCCTTCAGGATCCCTAGGAGTGGTCTCAGACTTGGCGACACCTCACTCATCACAATCAGTGCCTGAACCGGCCCCTTTGGGGAAGAAAAAGGAGAAGAAGGGGCTGCATACCCCATTGCCTGCGGGACAGCACCTTCCTCGCATCCTGAAGCAGAAACAGCAGTTTGACGAGGACTCGGCTCCTCTCACGCCGAAGAAGAAGAAACCATTATTCTCGGATTCAGATTCTGTGGCTGGACGGTCTCCACACCAAAGCCCAGAGAAGCACCCCAGGCACCAATACAGCATCCTCTGTGGGCACCAAAGGTGAGCAGACCAGTCCTGAGATCACACATCTTGATACCGGTCACAACATTGGACCCAGAGGGTTCTCCAGAGTATTGTTCCACATGGCCTCACTCCCCAGACCCATCAGAACTGGACCTGAGAGAACACTCAGGACTAAGAGGCAAAGACTAAGACTTCAGGATGCCGAGACAACTGTACTATCCTCCTTGGGATCGAGACCCACATCCTGAAAGGGACTGTACATCAGGCTTGGGCAGAGATCGAATCTGAGACATGGACAGACACAAGGATCCTTATGAATGCCATTATCCTCCTTGGAGCCAAAGGGACTTGAATCTGGTAGATTCGAGTGATTCAACCTCAAAATGAATCTGCCCTGGCATCCCTGGCCAAAATAGAACACAAATAGAAACTCACCAGATTCAACTCAAATTGATTTGAGTTTCCCTTAGTCACTGACATTTCATCATGTCCCTCTGAGCTTCTCTGGTACTTTGGTTGGTTCCTTGCAGTGTGTAACAACTGGCTGGTGATTCCCCTTGCTTCTCGGTTGGCTTGATATCCTGCAAATCCTGTGTTGCCAGGGGTAACTGTGCCAGCATTGGCTGTGGGGAGTGTTGGAGGCAGATGGAGGGACTTTCAAATGTACTTAATGGGAGTCCCTGAGGCAGCCATTTCCTTCTGCCTTGTGGAGAGAGAAGAGGGAAGAACGATTGTTGTCTGTTGCTGAAGGAGTGAGGTGGACTGCTGTGCTGAAACCCTCCTGCTTTCAAGCACCTAGGCACTACCCACAAGAAATAATGGAGACGTTTGAATCCCCATTATTCCCTATGTCAGAAAAATACAAAATCACTTAATTTGCTGCCCTCGAACAGGTTATATTCAATTAACTAAAAAATTCCTTTAAAAATCAACCATTTGCCCGATCGCTTTACAGTTTGGATCGTAGGCAGCACCCATGGTGCCCTGCCACTCAATCCACCTTGCTGCCTCCTAGCCCATTAAAATTGAACTCGAGTCAATTTGAATTTCAAATTGAATATACCCTATTTGAGGGCAGCAGATTCACATTTGAACTGAATCACAAAAATTGTTTCATACACAAACCCTAAAATTTGGTTCCCACCAAGTATCTGCACTTCTTTATGAAGAACCTCAGACAGATCCTCTCTCCAGCTAATTATCTTTATAACCTTACCTTCTCCTACGCTTCATTGTGCCTTTACTTTGACCTGACTAAGCATGCTACCCTTGGCCCTTTTGGAGAGAAGAATTCGCCGTACACCGCATTCTCAGTGACTTTGCCCCTGTCACTGATACATGATTGAATCAGTCAAGCATGTTATTTTATTGTCTGTTTCATAAAAATGTATGCATCTCTTTTATAGATCCAATTCTGTTACAGTATCCAGGCAGACTGGATGATTTTTATGTGAATCTTCTTCCCTCCGATGTCGATGCCGAGATTACCTATCGTATGACCGAATTTTGTGCCGTGGCCTGTATTATCAGAAAGCAAATCATTAATTTCCTATTAGTATGTAAGGCATAGATTATTGTTGTGCTGGGTTGGTAGATTATAGCAATATTATTAGAATATTTCAAGTTGGTACTGCTGGAACTGTTTTTGTTGTATGTGCTGTTTGGTCTTGGACCTTAACAAAGGAATTCTGATTCTGATTTTATTGCTTCGGTTGTCTTTTTCTGTATGCCTTATTGTAATTGTAATTTATTTCTTTATAATTTTTGTAAGCCACTTTGTGCGTGTGTGTTTAAAGGAAAATGGGAGATATATATATATATAAAATAATTTCTGGGACAGCAGCACAGCTATAATCAAATCAAGGCTTTGGGGACAAGATATCACATTGTTGACATTTTAGAAATTCTACCTGCTCCATAAACAAGGCCAGCTAGACAGGCAGATCTGCAAGGCCTCAATGCATTAATGAGATTTTTTAAGCACTTAGGAACATTTTAGGACACACTGGATGTCATCCTGACTAAATTACTCAACAGAAGTCCTACTGAAAGTAAGTAGTCCTTTAAAGTAATTCCTGAGCAGTATTAGTAATTTAGTTTGGATGTCAGCCACTGAGTCTGTACAAAAGAGAAAATTGACTCCTTTTGAGCCACGATGAAATCAGACTGCTGATCTTTACATCAAAAATGTTGCAAAGCAGCTTTTAAACTGGGGGGGGGGGGTAGGCTGTTCAGCTGTTGTCGAACTTCAACTCCCATTATCACCAGCCACGGGAGTTGTAGTTTGACAACAGCTGAAGGACCAGGTTTGCCACTCCTAGTTTAAACTGACTTAGTCTGAAAGGATGGGTGTTGGGAGCATTTCATTCAGAAGGACTCAACCCTTAGGGATGATGGTGAAAATGTTCCAGGTCATTAAAGTGGGGCAATACAGGACAGGAATTAACCAAAGAGTCATAGGAAAGACTGTACATACAGGACAGGGAAGGAGAGTGTATTGGGGTATACTGCAGTATATATGGGATGTTGCATAATATATGAAAGAGGGGATCGAGTCCAATAAAGCAGAAAACTTAAGAGAAACAAACTTGTCCACATAATCACTGTGGGTGAAAAGAACAAGCCCCAAAAGGCTGATATTGAGATGGAAAAAAGTGTTCAGAGAGCTGCAAAAGAGAATGTTTGGTCATAATGGGTGACTCCTAACAACCCTCCTATTAACTGGATAAATGTACATTGAGATCACGACAAAGATAAGGCCATGATGAATGGTTGTGTTCACAGAGATGACCAGATGGGAGGTGATCTTAATTCAGAGTGCTTCCCAGGACCTGGTGCAAGCATGGAAGGACTTGGATTTGAAGGGTCAGACTAAAACTAAAAGCTATTAAATCAAATCTATTGATTTCTACAAAGAAAAAATTTTAACGTATCTTTAAGAGTTACACTCACAGATATTGAAAAGAAGTTCCCAGTGGGATTTACTTCTGAGTAAGCAGCTACAGAGCTTGGGGAAAACACACTTTTCCTCTCCTTCTCAGCATCAGTGAACATACACTCCCAATTCACACAGGAAAAGAGTGAGAGGTAGCATGAGAAGTGCTGGTGCTTCTGAATAGGGATGTGCAGAACCAGTTTGATTGTGAACCAGAGCGCTCTGAACCGGGCCAGTTCAAATGGTTCAATTGTGAACTGCTTTGAACTGGTTCGTCAAACCAACCCAGCTGAACTGGCCCAGCCAATCGATTCGACCAAACTGGCCCAGCCAATCGTTTAAACTGGGTAAACACATACCAGTTCGGTCTGAATGGTTCAAATTCAGACTGAACCGCACCAAAAAAAGGTCACTACACACCTCTACTTCTGAAAGCACTGGCAATCATGCAGAGAGGGCATTTCTTTATGTGCAGATTTATATCTTTATTGTATATTGATTACAGTTACTATATGTAGTAAAAATACTTTTTGTGTGCAGTATAAGATTTTCTTTTTTGAGAGAGGATCATCTTAAATTCAGGTCCTCTTTCTTTTATATAAATACAGGTATAACTATTTTATTTTATTATTTTATTATTCCTGGACTGTGGAATGCACTCCCAGCAGAAATTCGTAATCTTAATTCTTTGCTGTCCTTCAAGAGAGCCCTTAAAACCTATCTGTTTGGCCTGGCCTTTCAAGGTTTTTAATTTAGTTTTAACTGTTTTAATCTTAACCTGGTTTTCAGGGTTTTAATTGTTTTGATAGTTTAATTGTTTTTTAAGATGTTTTTAAATTTGATGTTTATATTTGTATTTCTATTTTAATTGTTTTTAATGATTTCTGTTTTTTAATTGTAAACCACCCTGAGCCAGCTTGGAAGGGCGGTATAAAAATCGAATAAATAAATAAATAAATAAATAAATAAATTTAGAGGGATCATCTTAAATTCAGAGTTGTCTTAGATTCAGGAAAATACGGTACCCACAGCTCGGGCTGCATTAGTGCAACTAAGGGCCCAACTACATGTGATGTGAAACCTCTAAATTAGAAGATTTATTCATTTATTTTTATTTACCGCATTTTTATACGGCCTAATAAAAAATTTTCTCTAGGTGATTTTAGGCCTGAACTGAGGGTACTGTATTTTCCTGAATCTAAGACAGACGCTGATTGCATTGGGGGGGGGGCCTCATTAGGTTGAAGTCCTCCTGGGTCAAAATGCAAGTTTCTCTCTAGTACAGAGGAAATACTGAAGGCAATCTTTGGCCTCTTCCTGTGTAGAAGTGGAGAAACTTGACCCTCACTGGATCTTTCTGTAGCAGAGACTTCTCTTTGCAAAAGGTCAGTAAAAGCCTTTGTTTCAAGGCGCCTCGTAAGGTCATTCATTAATGTTGAGTTGTTTTCAAAATAAAATCTTGTTGTCTAGAGCTGGGTTGTGTGGACTTACAGTGCCTGTAAGTCCCAAGCCAGACAGTTCTAGGTTGTTGAAGCCGTGTCTAAGCCTGGTCAGTGGCTTTAGATCAGTCTTCAACTGGTGGCAGCCTATCTTGAAGGAGCGGTGTGCTCCTAGATTTGGGACCAGAGCAATCTCCCTACTGAGGGTAGATCCCAAGACAGCATAGTGTCACCCCCATTTTGTCACAGTGATTTACAGATTAAAACAACCATTAAACAGTTAAAACAATTAAAAACCATTAAAACAGCCATCAAAAGATGGGCTTAACCTAGAAGTAGACCAGACCGGCCTATTTTTCTTTAATACTTAGCCATATGGACCTTGATCTGGGTTGGTGGCTGGCAGTGGGGTGGGGTCAAGACTTGCTAATTCCATGTCTAAGTTCCTCCCAAAGCACCAGTTTCCCCTCATAGCAGCAAATTACTACAAACTATCACCTTGGGTCTCTCTCTCTCTTGCCCATGCTGGAAAGTACCTCCAGGAAATGGAGGGCAGTGTCAAGGCAGAGTGGGCCCCTAGAAGAGAGCTGGTCCAATTTAACCACTAAAGTTTCGATGGCAGACCACTGGCTTGGATCTGAATTGAAGCTTCTGTGGTCAAATCAGGCCAAAAACACACACACCCCGATTCTGCTTCTTTGGGCTTTCACACCACCCTCCCCCAGTACAGGCAGGAGATGGCTCAAACTACCTTTATCTTCCTGGAGTGCAGCACGGAGCATCTTCTGCAGCCTCAGTTTTAAAATGAAAACCAGGAAGGTTTTTTTTCTCCTTTTATTTACTTTGTGTATTTAAAACATTTCTTCCCATCTCTCTAGCACTGCACACTGCTGCTTGAGGCACTTTATAATAAAAGCTACAATAAAATAGGATAAAAAATCTCTAAGCCAGAGATTCTCTTGAAAACTGAGGAGTTTTCCCTCTTCCTCCCCAAAGTGGTGGTAGCACCCAATGCCACTTTGCAAAGGCCTTTTGACGTCCCTGCAAGTTCCACTACAAGGTCCTCTGGAAGGCAAACTAACTCTAAGGCCCCGTTTTGACATAGTGGGAAACTCAGGCAGATGAAGCTGTGGTTAATCTGAGAAACCGAGAATCATGCCGCAGACAATTGACAAACTGCGGTTTGGCAACCTCCAGCTTCTGGACAGAGGAACTCCTCCCTAGTCTGCCCAGCCCACATCCCAGCAAGCTCCTTTCCACTCACATCACCAAACTGTGGGCAAGGCATCAGCATGCTAGTGAACCTGCAACTATTGGCCACGATGTTAAAGGGGGCATACTCAGGATGATCATGCCTTTTCAGCAGTGTTCACCCACCCTTGGCAGGGCAAAGACATTTTAACCTTTTCCTCATACTGACTGCACCACTGTCTTCTGCATTTGGGGAGGAAGAATCTTATGGCCCCCTCCCCTCCTCTAGGAAGAGAGGATTGGGCCTCTCTCTTCCCACTTGCATTGATTAAAGATAGACTGCACGAGCAATCCCTCTACTTTTTCCTCATATGTTCGCAGAATGAGTTTGTTACCAGCAATGGCCATTTGTGACACACCCAAACCAGTCTATTCTCCAGCAGATATGTCAGTAAATGCATGGCACCCTCCACCCCATTTCTCCATGGACTTCTATTTTTAACTCCCCTTAGACTTCCATCTCTGTCCCATGTACGAGTGCTTATGTATAGATGTATAGGATGAGACTGCTAGAAATAGGTTGAGATTACCTAGGATTTGCCCCTTTGATTTTTGGAAATATTCTATTTTTTTTTTGTACAAGTTGGTACAAAAGCCCAGCCCCTCCCGCTGAGTGCAAGCATGCTTGGTCTTGGCCAAACCTCAGGAGAAGAGCCATCCATCTAGAGCAGGATTAAATCACACAATAGATTCTTCTTGTGCAATGAAGATGGATCCTGCTCTGGAGCGGACCATTCTCTCATAAGAGTGCATGGCCAGAGACACACACACATGTGGGCTGGTGGGCTTTTATTGCCCGGCCTGGTTGACAGTTACACCAAAGCCCCAGGAAGGGTCCCTTGGTGACATCCCTCCTGGTCCCGGCAACTGCCGGGAACTGAGAATATACGTGCCTCTTAAAAGAATCTGGTCTCTCCACGACACATCTCCATGCTCAGTTTTGCTGCTCACCACCATCTGGCTAGCCAGGAACCATTCTAATCCACAGGTGTCCCGTCCCAGAGTGTCCCACGGTGGCTAGCTTCTATTTGCCACAGCATTGGGCCCAGCCCAACACTGTGGATTCATCCCTGGTCTCTTCTTGTCTGCCACTCAAACACCCAAATCATCCCAGACTACTTAAAAGTCTGGAAGGGTTGAATGCAAGGGGAAAGGTGTGGAGTATGAGTTCTCTACACCAGTAGTGCCAGGCGCCCCCCAAACAGCCCCCTATAGTTGAAGGGTTTACCTACTGAGAGTGCAATCAAACTGAGAGCTGAGTCACAGTGTTTCTGTTTTCTCCAGTGGACTGGCCCTCTCACGAGAAGGCTAACCCCCTGTCCGGCAAGCTGGTATGAGGATGAGAGTGTGTTAGGTCTTTCTCACTGATTTGCCAGGGCCTGCAAGCCTGGTGGCACCCTTGATTACAGTGAACAAAACCCCAAGATAATTTGTGAGGGGGGGGGGATGCTAACTAAAGTGCTCTACCATAGTCCACAGGCCTCCATCACTCCAGCAATGCTCCCCAAAATGCCAAATTCAGGTTTTTTTGCAGGGTGGGTTTTTTTGGGTTTTTTTTTTGCAATTTTCAGGACCTGCCCCCCCAAGCCACAAAATGGCTCCTATTTGCAAAATGGCAGGCAGAAATAACCTCTGAGGTCATTTGCACCCACCCCGAAACACAGATCTTAACCCTTTGCGTGCCGATTTTTATCATGAATTCCAAGGCTGGGTGCCAATTACCAGACCACAGATACATGAAACCTCGGGTATCGGGACTGCAGATGTAGAGGTTTGCCTGTAATGAATATTCATAAATATTCTCATTTTTTGGTTGCATTAGTGAAGTAGCCCTTTTAGCCCTACAACAAAATAGTAGAAGTATCTGAGGTTGTGATCCCAAGTACCCATCCAAAAGCATGCTCCAACTGAAGTGAAATATAAGTAAATATGAAGTTGCAGTGTGAAATTACTTTTAAGCACGTGCATTTCCCAGTCAAGGTCATAAGATTATTTTATGAGCTATAAATCAAGGCCTTGTTTTTGGCATTAGGCTAAAGGTCTCAAGCATGTGCATTTTACGTTTTCAAACTTTTATCACAGTGATTCCCCCCAAGGCCAAGAAAAGAAATGCTCAAACCTTTTCAAGTTTTTTTTAAATGCAAACCCCAATCTGTGATTATTCCCCTTCTTACAAAGACCAATTCTGTATATAACTAGTTATCTATACAGCAGCCCCAATCAAGCACAAAGTTGTTTGGCGGGCGGGGTGGTGAAAGCTAATGCACAGGTATACATAGATCTGCTAACTTGATTAGCTCTTGGCATTTTTTGAGGACATTTTTCAGAAGTCAAACTGACTTCTGCTTATTGTTAATTAAGTTACAGGCACATTCAGAACAGCTTTGAATTTAGCTAGGGAGCCATTAATGCAGCCTTTTGTTGTGCTGCATGAAGCTACCTTCATTCATCAATATCTACCATATCAACGTCCTCTTTCCATGGCAAAGTTAACACTCTTCCCATTTACGTATTAATTGGATGCTGTGGCAGTACTAAATGGTTGTGACAACCATCAAGGATGAGGTGGTATGATTTCTTTCACTGCTTTTTAAAAGTTACTGCTGTGGATGCCTTTTTAAGTCCTTGGAAGATTGATGATTCCATTATTTGTAGTACTCAGCAATAAATCTCAGAGTTTAGGCTAAAGTGAGCACTTTCCCCTACTTTGCGTCTTCCATTACACCGTTATTCATCATGTTTAATCATTCATTTACCTCTGACTGCTACTGCACTCAGGGAGGACCAGCACATTATTGATTTTTGACTTTTACCCTTTAGAAGCTGGGGAAAGGGCTATACAAATGCTTAATCAAAAGTGACACACCATGGATGAAGAGAAGAGGGGTGATAGAAATGTTGGGGAAATAGCAGCCGGATGTTGTGCTAAGATATGATGAAATGAAATTAAGAGTCAACAAAGAAAGCAAATTATAATAAACTGCAAATGAAATTGGATACCCCCACCCCCAATGGAATCAAAAAGAACATTTTTGCTTAAAAGGACATTTGCCTAGTTGAAAAACATTAATAGGAATGATGAGACTGACACTGTAAATTTAGAACTTCGGTTAAAAGAAAAAAGTCCAACACACCAGACTTGGGAGTGTCTGACTATTCAACTCACAGAATATAGTGCACCATCTATGCTGTTCAAGCTATGCAAAGATTGGAGAACAAAAACACACACCCTAAAGCCAAGTAACTAGCAAACCACCAAAACCCTTTAGGGTGGTTTCAGATGATGCTCCAGAAGGTGGCTGGCTCGCATAGATAACTCAGCAGTGTAATATCAGAGCAACAAACTCATTGCAATCTTCCCTTCCATGATCAGGAGGAAATCAGAGCTGGTATGAGTGGTCTATTTGCATGAGCACTTATGGAAGAGCAATAAACTCACACAGATTTGTTTCTTTCTTTTTGTTAACAAGAAAAGAGACATTCTGTTTCTGAAAGGGAAAGAACGAGTAAATGCTGCATGGGTTTGCCACCCTGACATTACACATTGTCCATGCTAGCAGACCACTGAAGTCAGCTGGGCAAGCCAGACATATGGGATATTGTATGAAATGACTCATCTTAAAAATGCTATGCTCTGTTGATATTCAACAAGTGGAAGGGAGATGAAATGCTGTGAAAGGCTATTTTGATTGTGAGTGTTATTTTGGGCTGTGATGTCATTTTGCTGAAAATCTGTCAACCCTGAGCTCACCATGTGAGGCAGGTTGTTTGTTTTTTAAAGGATGTAGATGCACATGCATAATGGATGGGAAATAATATAGCAATATAGCAAAATATAGCAAATATAGCAAAAGTGATAACTAATATAGCAGACAATATAGCAAAAGTGATAACGAATATAGCAGACAATATACTAGTTCTAAAGACATGCAAAACCGGCAACATAAAGTGAAAAGAGAAGAAGATGAAACACACATGGGGGAAGGAAAGAGATGTCCAGGGTGTCCAATTGCTTTGTTTTCGACATATAGCATCCATCTAGCCAAGTATGACTTACTCTGACTGGCAACAGCTCCCACAGTCTGTTCTTCCTGGGCACTTTTCTCCTCATACTAGCTCCAATACCAGAAGTGATCTTGGCTAGGAGAAAATTGATAGAGTGAGAAGCTACAGAAAGTTAAGTGGTGGGTATGGAGAAAGTTGAGCTTTAAAAATCAGAGTGCCATCCATCACTTTATACTGGTTTTGTAAAAGGATATTCTCCAATCTGAAATTATTTGAGCTTCACTTAGAATATTTCAGATAATTATTCTCCAAATCCCCAAATTCCCACCTCTGATTTTTTTCACACAGGAATAGTTCAAATTTGCTTATCTATCCATAGACGGCTCCTTGTGGCATTTTAACAAAGAATTCAGAGCTCCAGAATACTTAAAGAGCATACTCGGTGAGGGGGAAAGAGACTTTTTAAAAAAGCTGTATAAGTGGCTGATAAAGTCTATTTAATGAACGAAGTAACATTTTTGGAAGAGCAGAGAAGAAAAGTCTACACTTCCCAAGTCTAGAGGCCTAGATTCAGGACTTTGTTGTTCTGCGATCCCACGTTGTTCCAAGCTAGGTGGCCAGATTTGGCTTTTTAAAAAGCCAAATTCTGGCTTACGGCCCATTTGACACACGAGTATACCCCTTAGGTTCTGGCAACTCTGAAGCACCTATAATGCCCGCTTTTAGCAAAACAAAATAGACACCCCCCCCAAAAAAGCAAAACAAAAAAGGTTTGTTTTGTTAGCAAAACAAAAAAGTTTTTGTTCTGGTGCTATGGAGACAGAGATATATTATTAGAGCAACCAGATCTCTCCGCTTATTTGAAGGAAATCTTTTGGTAGCATAGTCATCCCTTGCCAACCACGAGGGTTCCATTCTAGCAAAAAAAAGCCTGCGGTTGGCAAATTCATGGTTGGTGAGGCATTAAAGTTATGGGAAACAGCGGGTTAGGGGAACCATGACTGCAAAAACCCTGAAAAATAAAGAAAAGATGCTGGGAGGAAAAATCACCAAAAATCTCTTAATATTGCCAAGAGTCACCAAGAGGAATGCACAGATTGAACCTCTGAAAAAAAATTTTTTTGAATCCCTCAAAAACATTCAAATGCACTTTAAATCAACAAGGGTCACCAAGAGGAATGAGCAGATTGAACCCCTGAACCCCCCCCATCACTAAAATACCTTGCCAACTGAGGATACTCCAGGCTCGGTTGGCAAGACTGGTCACAATATTTCAGTCGAACATTCTGTGGATTGGGAGGGATGACTATATACAAAGAAATATTTATAAATTATAAAAGCTAAAGATCAGTTTAGTTCAGGACTATTTCCTTGAACTGTTTTCTATTTTCTTTTTTTCTAAGGAACATGAAAATAATTCTGTCTGGGGCTTATTTCTTATTCAGAAAACACCATTTCTAAAAATGATAGCATGAGAATTACTCAGTGAATATTTGAATAATATTTTAAAACTCAACATAAATTTTTCAGACTATCCCACTTCATATCTCCCCTGAAAATCTTCGGAGAATGTTTTGGGGCACATTCATCCCAAGTCTATGGCAGACTGGAGTTTAAACAAACAGGTATTTTGCTTTCGTGTCTAGTCTGGACCTGAAACCTTAAAATTAGAGGTGTAAGGATTTCACCTGCAATCTTATGCAAAGCATGTCTCTACCACTGAGCTTTGGTCTCTTCTGCAACAAAAAAGTAGAAGCCAGCGTTGCTAGTCCTCCTGTATCACCCAGCTTGAGATGTGCTGTTTTATACTGTAATAAACTTTTATACTTAACTAGGAGATGATGCCAGTCTTAATCTTAAGGGGGGAAATTACATTTTTTAATGGGAGAAATAATAAGCATTTTCTCTTAAGTTCTGTAGCTAACAAAAGAACTGGAGTGCCAGTAGTAATACAGCAATAAGGTGACTCAGAGAGAAGCTGGCAAGGATTCATTTTCCATTGGCAGTGTCCTTGTTTAACTTTGCTCAGCAACTTGTCATAATAGCTTTCTGGTGACCAATATAAGCCCAAATCTATAAAATGAAAAGCAATCCTTTGTAAGGTGAGCGTGCCTCTCTTGCAGGCATTTGATGTAGCAACTTAACTACTCAATTAAAAGCCAAACTAGATATTACCTCCATAAATGTGTAGATCCAACTCTATATTTGCCAAAAGAATGGGGAATGTAACCCTTAAGAATTGGAAATGTGAATTCCTCCTTTACCTACTAATTCTCCACTTCAAATGTCTTCTACATCTTTTCTCACTGGATCCATTTCTAGTTTCAGAGCCCTGTTTGGAAAGCATTTGCTGGGAAGATGAGAACCAGTACATGGGAAGGACTAAGCACCCTCCTTAGATTTTCTCTTGTTCATGCATTGGCATTATGAGGGAAATGTGAGTTTGGAAGCTCTGTGTTTCTCTCAGTTTGGCTCCCATTGCAAAAAAATAAAAAAACCTTTCTCAGTGGCTGGCACCCATACTAACAAAAAACTGAGCTCCAGTGGAGGGGTGTTAGGAAACCATTTTCCTTTCCTTCCGTAACAGACTGTGACTCCTGACAATATGTCCCCGAAGGTTGCACAGCCCTCAGGGCCATATTTTTTAAAGTTATACTCAACTACAAAGGAAAGGGAAGATTTGACAAAATTCACTGCATGCATGCTTTGTTAGTCTGGAGTTGGCCAATCTACCACACCTTAGGTATCTACACAGAACAGACAGGAGTATAAACCTGCAATTTGTTTACACATACACAAAGATTTTATCCCTCTCCATTAGCCAGAAATGCCCCAACAACATTTTAAAACAATGTTTAAAACTTTTAAAAGGACACCCAGCAGGCCAAAGGCCTGTTAAAATGGAAAGGCTTTCAAACCTTTGACAAAATTGTACTCTCTCTAGGCAGGAAATACCTAAGCTAGGCATGACCATAGATGAAGCTTTCTTGTGCATTCCCTCCAACAAAGGTTCAGACGGTGATTGGGGCATTCAAAAAAACCTCCTAAAGCTTAGCAGGAGGACAGACTCATGTTGGAGGATATTGTCCTTTTAAAGCCTTTTAAAGCCCTTTAGGCTTTAAAAGTGATGATCAGCAATCTAAACTGGGCCCAGAAACAGATCATACATCAATGGGCAATTACAGCCACAATCAACATTATCCAATGTAACCAAACAATATATTAAGCTGTGTTTTACAGGAGCTACAATGTGTTCAGCCGAGGTGGCCATATTGCAAACGAATGATGAGATGATATAGGCCTAGTCACAGTTAAATGTTTCATTTGCAAAGTAACAGAATAAACATGGTGTATGTTTGTGATACAGTTTTCAGACTCAAAGTGGTAATTTTTAACATGATTCAGAAATGATCATTCAGTATCTTACTTTACGGTTTAGTGCTCAGCAGTGAAAATACTTGACCACAGAAGTGACATTAATAGGAATCAGAATCACAGCTTTCATAAAGAACATTTGTGGTATACTTATTTATTATTAAAAAATTTATACCACCCTTCCAAAAGGCTCAGGGAGGTTTACATTAAAACACCATTAAAACAAATTAACAATTAAAAAAGAAATTATAAAACTACATAAAATAATAATTAACAATTAAAACATCATAAAACACCAATTCAATAGCCAAAACAATTTAAAAACAAGTTTTAAAAAGCTGAGAAAGCTTGGTTGAAGAGATGTGTTTTCAGAAGTTTCTTAAAAATTGCCAGAGATGAGGAGGATCGTATCTCAGCAGACAGCACATTCCACAGTCTTGGGGCAGCAGCTGAGAAGGCCTGTCTCTGAGTAGCCACCAAACAAGTTGGCGGCAACTGGAGACAGACCTCCTCAAGTGACCTCAATGGGTGGTGGGGCACACAGCGAAGAAGACGTTCTCTTAAATACCCAGGACCTAAGCCGTTTAGGGCTTTGTAAGTTATAACTAGCACTTTGTATTTTGCACGGAAACTATTGGCAGCCAGTGTAACTCCATCAGCAAAGGAGTAATATGGTCTCTCTGAGATGACACAGAGATCAACCTGGCTGCCGCATTCTGAACCAACTGACGTTTCCAGACTATGTACAAAGGCAGCCCAATGGAGAGCGCATTACAGAAGTCAAGTCTGGAGGTTACCAACAAATGTATCAGTTCTGAGGTCATTGATCTTGAGAAACAGGCGCAGCTGGTGTATCAGCCGGAGCTGATAGAAAGCACCCCTGGCCACCGCCTCAACCTGAGAAACCAGGGAGAGTTGTGGATCCAGAAGTACTCCCAGACTGCGAACCTGTTCCTTTTGGGGAAGTGTGATCCCATCTAGAACGGAGAGATCAAAATTGTCTCTAGAGTTCTGACCCCACACAATAAGTACCTCCGTCTTATCTGGATTCAGCTTCAGTTTATTCTCCCTCATACAGCCCATTACTGTTTCCAGGCAGGCATTTAGGGAGGATATGCCATCTCCTGAAGAGGTTGACATGGAGAAGTAGATCTGGGTGTCATCAGCGTACTGGTAACACCCAGCTCCAAATCCCCTGATGATCTCTCCCAGCGGTTTCATGTAGATGTTAAAAAGCATTGGAGAAAGTATGGAGCCTTGAGGGACACCATACTTAAGCTCAGATTTCAAAGAGCAACAATGTCCAATCGACACCATCTGAAATCTGTCCGAGAGGTAGGAGCGGAACCACTGTAAAACAGTGCCTCCCACCCTCAACACTCTCAGACGTTCAAGAAGGATACTATGGTTGATAATATGGAAAGTCGCTGAGAGATCCAAAATGACCAAAGAGTCACACTTCCTCTGTCAATTCCCAATTGGAGATCATCCACCAGGGCGACCAAAGCAGTCTCCACCCCATAGCCCACCCGAAAACCAGTTTGAAATGGGTCTAGATAATCAGTTTCCTCCAAGACCGACTGGAGCTGAGAGGCCACCACCCTCTCAATTACCTTGCCCAACCATGGGAGATTGGAAACAGGCCTATAATTGCTCAACTCTGAGGGATCTAATGCAGGCTTCTTTAGAAGAGGTCTAATGATTGCCTCCTTAAGACAAGAAGGCATCCTGCCCTCCATCAGAGAAGCATTTATGATTTCTACCAGGCCGCCTACAATAGCCTCCCTGCTAGAATGAAAAAGCCATGTTGGACAAGGGCCAAGAGAACAAGTGGTGGGTCTCATCGCGCCAAGCAGCTTGTCCACATCCTCAGGAGTCACAAACGGAAACTGATCCAGTCAAATCATATAAAAGGAATAGTTGGACACCTCTAGTTCAGACATCAAATTAATTGTGGAGTATCCATCTAAGTTGGCCCGAATCAGAGAGATTTTATCTGCAAAAAATTCTTTAAACACATCGCAGTGGGTAACTGATGATTCCAAATTCTGATTTAAGGGAAGCATTCTTCTCTCCTTATAAGCATTCTTCTAAATGCAGACCAATATATATGTTATTGTTTATTTTAAACATTTAGTATATGGGAACCTAAAATCCTGATCACAAATAATGAAATATGAAATTTACACAGTTTGGACATATCACAGTACCCACTATCAAAATAATTACTGTAATCCAGAGAAAGTTAGGCATGATGAAAAAATATTAACTAGAGATTAAGACTTTTAAACTTTTTCTGGATTCTCTCCGCAATCATGAGGGCCAGGAATCTTCTCCTCTGGGAATTTTTAGGTTATAAATTCCTTGGGGTAGGGGTCTATTTTTTCTTTAAAAGTCACTGTGTAAAGCACCGTGTTAAAATAAATAGCATAACAACAATCTACTTCAATAAGTGAGTTTCAGCTTGGCCCTCATAAGAATTTTGTATCTGTGGAAGCTGTCCAAACAAAATTCATTAGGACTATATTACAGCTTCCCAGATGCGTCCCTAATGTTATCAGGCAGGAGGTGGGCCTTGGCTCGATGGAAGTGGAGTATTGGAAGTGCATTTTTGCATTTTGGTTAAAACTGGTCTTTCTTCAACCTGGACTTGTCCATTTGGTATTAAGTGATCCTTTTAATTCCACTTGGAAACGCCTTGTCAAAACAAAATCCCAATTTTACGGGCTTTCACTTGACACCCTTATCAGTTTGGGACATGATACTGTGGGAACGTTATCAAGCAGCGTATTTCCGACATTGATTTACAGTCTAAAGTTGCTAAAATTCTGAAAGGCTCGTACTTAGATCAGATTTTCAGTAGTAAACCGGCTACTTATTTAATTAACATCACTCTCCCTAAGTTTAGGCGGGCCTTGTCTTTAGCATGTTTAAATGTGCTACCCTCAACGGTACTTTTTGGGAGGTTTAGAGGAGTGCCATAATACATCTCACCTTTGCCCTTGTGGACTGGGTGTGATTGAATCTATTGAGCACGTTACCCTACATCGCACACTTTACAAGGATGATC
Source organism: Hemicordylus capensis (assembly GCF_027244095.1). Classification (NCBI taxonomy): domain Eukaryota; kingdom Metazoa; phylum Chordata; class Lepidosauria; order Squamata; family Cordylidae; genus Hemicordylus; species Hemicordylus capensis. The sequence continues at coordinate 32,104,095 of NC_069660.1, read as the reverse complement.
GTTTAAATCTTAATGCTTCTTTGCTTGAGAGGTTTCCAGGACATTCAGCTGAATTTTATTTAGTCTTTTTATTAGCAAATTTTAAGTATACAAATGTAGTGGCCAAGTTTTGTCACATTTTATGTAAATTGCAATTGGCTATTGTGGTAATGTTTGGTCAATGACTGAAATAAATTGATTGATTGATTGAACAAGTGAGCTTCACCCACCAACATTCTTGTATATATAACAGTTCATATTTCCATACCGTAGTGTTTTCTGGATAGCCATTAATCCTACAGTCTAAACTAGGGCTTGACAAAATCCCAGGCACCAGGGAGCCATGGTGTATAGAAATTTAACTCTGGCATCTAGATTCAGATGCCAGAGGCAGAATTATTTCAGAATATTCAGAGGCAGAATTATTTAATAAAATATTTCTTTGTCCCAGGCAGTCCTGTTTCTGTTCTATGTTACTTGTAAATGGCGATAAAGAAAAGCCCATTTATCCGCCCCCCCCCACAATGTCTGTCACAAAGTTCAGTAATTTTGTCAAGTGTCCACTGTCTGTCAAAGCCTGGTCTAAACATTCATCAGATCTCCTGATATGATCTTCATTGGATCTTATATTTCTAGACGGCCAAACAAAAAAGAAAAAGAAAGGGGGGGGGGAATCCCACTAGATATTTCAGTGAAGCAAGCAAGGCTAGTGCAATGCCTGTAACCAGCCTTCACGGAGGATGTTAACAATGAGGTGCTCGCAGCCCAAAGTAATCACCTGTCAAATGGCTGTTTATGCCAGAACTAGTCTGCAGGAGGAAATTCATGTCATTTGCCCTGGCTTACCCTGATGTCTCCATCTGGAGATTAAAGCTAGACGTTTTGGCAGAGCTCAGCTGCAAATTATTTAGCATGACAAAATATTTGTTGACAAGGTTCCCACATTCAAGACTGAAGCAAGTAACTGAAGGTGGGTCAGCCAGTGTGAGACTGAAAATTTGGCTCAAAAATTAAAAGAAGATAAAAGAACAAATGAAATAGTGCCAATTGGAAGGTTTTTGATGTTACTAAGCAATAAGATAATAGCTATACAACATGTCCATTCATGTTAGTATTAGAACGATGAAACTAACATTGCAAACACTGCTCTTAATGCTGAATTGACAAATCCCCAGTGATAAATTGGTGTAGATTCAACATAGACCTAAGCTTACGCATGCAGCAGAAAGAAGCAGCAGAATCCTAAGATGGTGTAGTCAGTTATACTACTACGGGTGGGGAATCATACTTCTGAGAGCTACCCCCTGTAAGAAAAAACCCAAACCCACAAGTAAAATCCAAGCAATTCAGGAAGAAATTTTCTAGCCCAGTCTGCTCCTTCCTAAGCTAATTTCCTACTTATAGGGCATTTTCTGCACAGGGATGCATTCAACTGCCAGGAGCCAGAACACTCTGCACATTAAAATAGAAACTGCTTCTGTGGCTTGGCATCCACACCAGCAGCCACCTAAGTCCATCTGTAGCTGTTTCTGCACCTTCCTCTTGTTGGGTGGAGAGAAGAGCTGGGAATCTTGAGAGCCAGCATGGTGTAGTGGTTAGAGTGCTGGACTAGGACTGAAGAGACCTGAGTTCAAATCCCCATCCAGCTGTGATACTAGCTGGGTGACTCTGGGCCAGTCACTTCTCTCTCAGCTTAACCTACTTCACAGGGTTGTTGTGAGGAGCAACTCAAGTATGGGCTCCTTGTAAATAAAATCTGTACCGTGTCATCAGCACCCATGGAGCAGTATAGACTGCCATAAACACCTCCATGTAATCAATTATACCTTTTTATGCACTGGAATTTTGCAAGACACTTTTGCAGCCAATCTTGGTTGAAAAGCAGGGTATAAAACAAGCAACAAAGTAAAACAAAATACATGTTATCCTCTACCTACGTCCTGAAATAGTACAGTCCAGTCCACCAGCTCATACTACAGAATGCGTAGATCAAGCTTCAGTTCTGAGCATCCCAGGGGGACCACTACAAGCGGCTGTGCCAGTTTCAGTTTACTAGCAGGAATATGGTAATTTTTTTTTCAAGGTAGTCTCTTTAGCTTTTTACACCGGGAGAGGAGAGCTGGTCTTGTGGTAGCAAGCATGACTTGTCCCCTTAGCTAAGCAGGGTCTACTCTGGTTGCAAATGAATGGGAGACAATGTGTGAGCACAATAAGATATTCCCCTTAGGGGATGGAGCAGCTCTGGGAAGAGAATCTATGTTCCAAGTTCCCTCCATGGCATCTCCAAGATAGGGCTGAGACTCCTGCCTATAACCTTGGAGAAGCCGCTGCCAGTCTGTGTAGACAAGACTGAGCTGAGTCTGACTCAGTATACGGCAGCTTCCTACTGTATGTTCCTATCTGGATTAACTGTTACTCTCATTCCCACATGTGTATATTTCCTGGGAAATGTAGGGTGATGTAAAAGATCATGACTCAGATCTGCACTGACTATTAAATCGGAATGTTTTCAAGTACTGATCGTTTAGAAATCCGAAAGTAGGAGGTCCTGTAGCAGAAAAGGTTGCCTTTCATTCTCACATTAAGTGGCAGTTTGTATTTATTACACTACTAGTGTTCTGAAGCCCGTTATAATAACGGGCGCTAGCCTTTTCCTCTCCCCTTTACTGTTTGTTTTTTTTTTAAATGCAGCCTCCGCCGCTGCCTCTGAAGTCCCACCCTCCCTCCCTCCCAGCTTCCGAAACCACCTTACCCTGTCCCGTTACAGTTGAGCAAAGTAAGTCCAAAATTGAGGAGGGAGAAAGGAGCTCGCAAGCAGTGCTCCTCCCTCTGCAAAGGCTCTGCCCGAACTGGCGCTTGGGACTGAAAGGACGCCTCTTGCGTCCTTTCGGCCCCAAGCGCCAGTTCGGGCAGAGCCTTTGAAGAGGGAGGAGCACTGCTTGAGAGCTCCCCTCTCCCTCCTAAATTTAGGACTTTCTTTGTTCAACTGTAATGGGACAGGGTAAGGTGGTTTTGGAAGCTGGGAGGGAGGGTGGGATTTCGGAGGCAGCGGCGGAGGCTGTATTTTTGCTTTTCTGTTTACTTCGGCCTTCGCTCGGCCCCCGGTCCCGGCCTCCGTCTCCCTGCGGCGGTCTGGGCCTCCGCCGCCATTCCCCCTCCCGCCACCCACCGCAGCCCGTGTCTCCGGCCGGGGCGGCCACCCAGGGCTCCAGCGGGCCCGCCACCCGCCGCCGCCCGCAGCTCTGGCCGGGTCCTCCGCTCCCTGGGGCCTCTCCCTTGTCGCCGCGGGTGTCCTCTGGGCAAGGCGGCGGCGGCCAGTGTTCGCCGGCGCCGCTCACCCTGCTTTTTCGGGGCGGCCGCTTCTGGCCGCCCAAGATGGCCACCGGGTGCCGGCCGTCGTGTCTCCCTTGCCCTGTTCTGCGCCTGCGCTTCGCGCAGGCGCAGAACAGGGCAGGGAGGCACGGACACACGCTTGGTGTCCGTCCACGGACGGACACCAAGCGTTTTATTAGAGAGGATAAGCTAACCCACATTTTCTTTGATATTCCAAAACGGTACAGAGATTGGTGCTTTGGTAATATGGATGTTTCAAAATACAAATTTATTGACTGATTAAAAGGTAGATAATTAATGAATTACAAACTAAATTAAGAAAGAGCACACCCAAAAGAGATAAGATCATGGCTATTAATCCATGTTAATATGGATTAACATGCAAGTTATGCAGGCTGGAGAAAGTGGATAAAGAAAACCTTTTCTTCTCCCATAATGCAAAAGTGAGGCCACCCATTGAAATTAATTGTCAGTAGATTCAGGAGAGTCAAAAGGAAGTTATTCACATTAGCCAAGGCCGGCCCATCCACTAGGCAGTCACCAAGGGCACCAAGCGGGGAAGGGCGCTGATGGCCTGGGTCACGTGCCACCCGATGAGCCAAAAGCAGGGCTGGCCTGCCCACCAGGCAGACCTAGGCAGCCGACTGGGATGGCAAACTGTGGGGTGTGCAGTTGCACCTGTGTCCCCCTCATCCCCACAGGCAGCCCCCAGGGCAGCCCCCTGCCCTGCAGGCAAGTGCACACACCTCTGTTATCTCAGCAAGCTGGCAGGCAAGCGCTGCTCCCCATCCCTGTTGCCTGCTTGCTGTCCTTACTGCTTCCATCCAACACTCCTGCCACTGCCACCTCCTTCTGGGCAGCCAGCCTGCTGCGGTGCATTATAATCACACTGCCGTGTCCAGAGGTGCAGCTAGGTAATTTTGGAACCTTGACCTAAAGGTCTTTGGAGGCCCCCCACTCCCCGCTGCAAGTTAAGCATTATCCACCTACACACACATATACACAAACACTTCACAGTATTTTAACACATGGGTTCTTGGCACAAACAGCAACTGAACTCACAAGAACGTAAGAATATACAAGTTGTTCTAGTAAGAACTAATCAGCCTACTTTCCTTTCACTGTCTCTACAACTGGACTAAATTTGGTTTAAATCAAGGTTCACAAGATAGATCTCTTGCACCTCAAATGTTCATGCATGTACTATCTTGGATCAGGGTGGATGACATTATTACAAACTATACCACTGAGGTGTCCCTGTGTGTCACTCACTACAACTGTATCAAATTTGGTTCAAATGGGTTAGATAGTCCTCAAATTAGTGTACTTTTGTCTCAAAAGTTCACACGTCCACCATCTTGGATCAAAGTGAATGACATCATCACAAACTACACCACTATGTGTCCATACAAGTGTAGCAAATTTAGTTCAAATCAGTTAGACTCTCCACAAGTTATTGCACTAATGCCTCAAAAGTTTACGTGTCCAACATCTTGAATTGAGTTGGATGACATTGTCACAATCTACACCACTGAGGTGTCCCTATGTGTCCCTACAGCTGTAGAAAATTTTGTTCAAATCGGTTAAGCGGTTCATAAGTTAGCCCACTTACGCCTCCAAAGTGTATGCGTCTGCCATCTTGGACTGGGGTGAATGACATCTTCACATACTATGCCATTGAGGTGTCCCTGTGTGTCACTCACTGCAACTGTACGCAATTTGGTTTAAATCAGTTAAGCAGTCCACAAATTAGCCTGCTTGTGCCTCGGATTTTCACGTGGCCGTCATCTTGAATTGGAGTGGATGACATCATCACACATCACGCCATTTGGACATCCATATGTGTCCCTACAGCTGTAGCAAATTCTTTTCAAATTGTTTAAGCGGTTCACAAGTTTGCCCACTTGTGCCTCAAAAGTTTATGCATCCGCCATCTTGGATCCGGGTGGATGACATCATCACAAACTATGCCGTTTATGTGTCCCTACAACTGTACCTGATTTGGTTCATATTGGTCCAGGCATTGAGAAGTTGATGGGCAGGGGGACACACAGACACTCAGACAGAATGCCAGGTAATCTCATAAGCCTACTAGAAAGAAGGCTAAAACAGGTATATTTATGTAAATATGCAGTAGCAAAAACATTTCAACACACAACACACATCCAACATATTTCTTTCCCTACTCCTCCCTCTGTCTCTAAAGCACCCGGCAGGTCACAAACAATCACACTCGGGCCCTCAGTGCAGCATGGGCCGGCAGCATGGCATGGTGACCACACCACCCAGACAGACTAAAGAGGATTTGGGGGCCCCCAGAGGATGTGGAGACCCTAGACTTTGGCCCCAAAGTCCAGGGGTAAGAGCACCTCTGGCTATGTCATGCGACAACATTATTATAATGCACACACTGCAGCAGGCCCACTGCCCAGAAGCAGCCAGCAGCAGGGGCGTAACTATAATGGGGCAAGGGGAGACAGTTGTCTGGGGGCCCACTGCCTTGGGCCCCCCTCCCGAGGTAAGTCACATGACTGAATCCCCCAGCCGTGCACCCGCCCAGGCTTCCTTCAGTTGTATCCATCCTCCAAAATTGATGTGAGTGTTAAGACCTGGAACTACCAGAACAACATGTCTTTCTCTAGTACCATTGATATCTGGAAAATACCCCTAGACTCAGTTTTGCTTTAGTTGACATAAGCTAAGGCATTTTAGGTTGCGAATATAGAGTCACAGGCTCTGAGACTTGCCCTGACATGTCTTCCCACATGGTGGGGAGATCTGGCTAGGTACTATTAGAATTCCCATGTATTCCTTTCTCACACTCAGCAACAAACATGAAGTGATGGGCCATCCTGTTCTTTTTCTATGATGGGAAAGAGGGTTGTTTCTCTTTGATCAGAATAACGATACATAGTTTTAGGAATGTAAAGTAGTAACAATATCAGCCCTTGTTTGATGTAGAAGCTTGCTATGGTGATGTATCACCCAACTATCTCCTGCCCTTTGATTTGCTGAAAGTGTGAAACTTTTTGCCATTTTGCATATATGCTTAGAGCATATTCCATTTTGGGTTGCTCTACATTGCTGTGTTTAAGATAGAGCATCACCTTTCTTGTATTCTGCAGAATATAATAAAGTAAGTTAGATCTCCTCTTGGTGTAATCAATAGGTGTCATTGCACCAGGTGCTTGAACCCTTTGTAGTTATCACCATTAAATGACTTGCATCGTCCACAATTTACAAAACCTTAAAAAAAATTAATTTAGGATGATGTTCTATTGTGGCACATAGGTTTTATATATATGTACTAGCTGACCCCACACAGAGCATCTGTGCAGTTGTGCACTGAGCCTGTGGCATTCCCCCGCAGCGCTCTCGCTCACTCTCCCCCCACAACACGCTCGCTCTCCCCCTCAGCTTGCTCTCTCACTCTCCCCCCGCAGCGTGCTCACTCGTTCTCTCCCCCACAGCTCACTCTCCCCCCGCAGCACACTCGCTCTCCCCTGCAGCTTGCTTGCTCACTCTCCCCCCCCGCAGCTCTCCCCAGTGGGCGGGCCAGGGCCATCCCGCCATCGCCTCCCACCTCCTCTTCCCAGCTGGTAGGGCTTTGCCCACTGTCTGCCCACCTCCTCACTGCCGCCATTATTTCTCCCCACAACCACCTCCTCTTCCTGGCCGGTGGGGCTGTGCCCGCCGTCCACCCACCTCTTCTGGCCGGACGGGCTTCACCTACCGGCCCTCCCCCTCTGCATCCTCACCGCTGCCATTATTTCTCTCTGCTTCAATGCTGGAACTCTTGCACGCTCTAGAGCATCTGCGCATTAGTACTTGATTGCTCCCCTCACCTCAGAGATCTCCCCACCCTCACCTGAGCTGCACTCCTGCTCTTCCTCCATCCCGTTGCTTCCATCCCCCTCACCCTTCTTGGTTGTGGCTGCAGCATTGCTGCTGCCTATTGGCCAAGCTGCAGACCCCTATCCCCAGAGACCTCCCCACCCTCACCTGAATCCCACTCCTGCTCCTTCCTCCAGGAGCAGCAACAGTGGATGACCAGGCAGGTCCTCACTGCTACCACCACCATTGGCTGCTCGTTCCCCTCAGGCCGCTGACAGGCCCAGGCCCATCCCTTGCCTGCCTGACAGGCTCAGGCCCATCCCTTGCCTTTCCTTCTGTCTCTCTTCCCCCTCCCTTCTTTTTATCTTTCTCTCTCCTCCACTCGCTCTTCCCCACAATTTCTTCCCCCTCCCTTCATGTTTTTCTCTCTCTTCCCCTCCTTCCCTGAGTTAACAGATTTTGTTCATCTTGTTTCATTTAATTCACTCAATGGCATCCTCCTTCTCTTGAAGGAGCTCTTTCCTCCCTCATGACTCATCTTTTTGCAGATCCTGCCTGCTATCCTTTTATATATATAGATTTCTCTCTACAATCAAGAACATCTTCCAACCAGTAACAGTTGCATTCCAACTGACCTTAACCATCACAGGCTCCTCCTCCTTATCTGCATAGGGAATCCCCACTGCCCAATCAGCACAGTGCCACAGGCTCCTCCTCCTTATCTGCATATGGAATCCCCACTGCCCAATCACCATGGTGCTTCTGCTCTCACAGGCTCCTTCTCTCTATTTGCATATGGAATCAGGTGCTTCTGCTTGCAAGCTCTGTCAGCCAATCGCCTCCTTTCTACCACATCCCCACACATGGCCCATCTTGGAGAATTAAATATTTATATTATATTATATTATATTATATTATATTATATTATATTATATTATATTATATTATATTATATTATATAAATTTTACTAGGCTTTTTGTTACCACTATTCATTCTTTACTTCATGAGCTGAGCTTCAGTGGGGTGGGGAGCATTTTAAAATCTTGTCTCTGGGCCCACTCCAACCTTGCTACGCCTCTGGCCACCAGCAGTGGGCAAACGCAGTAGAGCAGCAAGGACAGCAAATGAACATAGGAAGCTGACTTATACCAAGTCAGACCATTGGTCCATGAGGAAGAGAAACCTTATTTGGGTCTGGTTCGGGCCTACTCAAGTATCTAAGCTAGGCCTGTGAGTTATGAACTTCAGTACTGCTGCAAGGGTTGCTATGCTAACATAATGTATCAATATGCTATTTGGAGGGAATTGAAGGAACTGGGACAACATATAGACTGGAGTGTTAAGAACTGCTGGCGATTGGTGCATACTCTCAATGTTACTAGCTATATAGTCTGATGTTTGACCTTTACTGTAATTGGGTAACTGGTTATGTTGTATGCTCCTGAATGGGGGGAACTTTACAATCCTTACTTTGCATAATGCTGAAACTTTGTTCTATTATTAATGGTTCAGACAGTGTGCTGCAAACTCCTAATTGGTGGGCCTATGTTTGCATAAAGATCTGTAACTGTATAAAGCACTCTTGCCAAGTCTACTGGGTGTGCAGGCACCCGGCATGTCATGATAATAAACCTTGAACCTGATGGATGGTGTGGCCTCCGCTCATTAAAGTGAACTCCTGGAGAATTCTCCAACATCCATCTAGTTCAGTCTTGTCTTCACAGATAGGCAGCGGCTTCTCCAAGGTTGCAGGCAGGAGTGTCTCTCATCCCTATCTTGGAAATGCCAGGGGGTGGACTTGGGACCTTCTGCATGCAAACGCTCTTACCAGAGCAGCCCCATCCACTAAGTGGAATATCTTACAATGCTCACACATGTAGTCTCCCATTCAAATGCAAAACAGGGTGGACCCTGCTTAGCAAAGGGGACAATTCATGCTTGCTATCACAAGACCAGCTCAAAGTGGGCAGGTGGGAGAGAGATGGGGACTGCCCGCCTGTTCTCTCGCTCGGACACTGGGCATTACCCGCCCACCTACCCACCTTCCCACTTGCTCAGATGATGGGAAGCATCTGCCCATGCAGGCGAAGGCTCCAAAGCCGGGCTTTGCCTGGATGCCAGCAATCCTTGGGCCAGTCCTGACATTAACTGACCTCTTAATGATGTGCTAATGCTCTCTGAGATGTGCCGGTGTTGCACATAAGCTCCAGATTAATGCAGTGCTGGTGCTTGGGTAGAGGGGTGAATTTCGATTGCCTCCCCTTCCCTGAAGGCTGTGCAACCCTCACATTTTGGGTGACATAGAAGGCTTCTGGGGGAAGGGAAGGTCATCAAAGCTCCACCCCCATGCAACATTGGCACATCTCATGGAGCACAAGCAGTTGATTAGGATGTTGGTCACAACGCACAATTAACAGGTAATTGAAGGAATTCTCTTTCATTTAGTGGTGGCCACTGATTTAAATGGTTTTAGGATCTGATAGCTAAACAGAACCTCCATGTTCAGAGGCAGAATGCCACAGCTGCTGTAGTTTACCCCTGTGGGAAACAAATGGACCTTCAATTTAAGAACATAAGAACAGCCCTGCTGGATCGGGCCCAAGGCCCATCTAGTCCAGCATCCTACTTCACACAGTGGCCCACCAGATGCCACTGGAAGCCACAGGCAGGAGTTGAGGGCATGGCCTCTCTCCTGCTGTTACCCCCCTACAACTGGTACTTAGAGGCATCCTGCCTTTGAGGCTGGAAGTGGCCCTCTGACTAGTAGCCATTGATAGACCTCTCCTCCATAAAGTTATCCAAGCCCCTCTTAAAGCCACTGAGGTTGTTGGCTGTCACCACATCTTGTGGCAGAGAATCCCACAAGTTGATTATGCATTGTGTGAAAAAATACTTCTGTTTGCAGGTCCTAAATTTCCCAGCAACCAATTTCACGGGATGACCCCTGGTTCTAGAGTTATGTGAGAGGGAGAAGAATTTCTCTCTCTCCACTTTCTCCACTCCATGCTTGATTTTATAGACCTCTATCATGTCTCCACACAGTCATCTTTTTTCTAAACTAAACAGCCCCAAATGTTGTAGCCTTGCCTCATAAGAAAGGTGCTCTAGGCCCCTGATCATCTTGGTTGCCCTCTTCTGCACCTTTTCCAGTTCTACAATGTCCTTTTTTAGATGTGGTGACCAGAATTACAGGTGAAACTCGGAAAATTAGAATATCGTGCAAAAGTCCATTAATTTCAGTAATGCAAATTAAAAGGTGAAACTGATATATGAGACAGACGCATTACATGCAAAGTGAGATAAGTCAAGCCTTAATTTGTTATAATTGTGATGATCATGGCGTCCAGCTCATGAAAACCCCAAATCCACAATCCCAGAAAATTAGAATATTACATGGAACCAAGAAGACAAGGATTGAAGAATAGAACAATATCGGACCTCTGAAAAGTATACAGTGTACTGTGCTTGATTGGCCAGCAAACTCGCCTGACCTGACCCCATAGAGAATCTATGGGGCATTGCCAAGAGAAGGATGAGAGACATGAGACCAAACAATGCAGAAGAGCTGAAGGCCGCTAATGAAGCATCCTGGTCTTCCATAATACTTCATCAGTGCCACAGGCTGATAGCATCCATGCCACGCCGCATTGAGGCAGTAATTGCTGCAAAAGGGGCCCAAACCAAGTACTGAATACATATGCATGCTTATACTTTTCAGAGGTCCGATATTGTTCTTTTCTTCAATCCTTGTCTTCTTGGTTCCATGTAATATTCTAATTTTCTGAGATTGTGGATTTGGGGTTTTCATGAGCTGTACGCCATGATCATCACAATTATAACAAATTAAGGCTTGACTTATCTCGCTTTGCATGTAATGCATCTGTCTCATATAACAGTTTCACCTTTTAATTTGCATTACTGAAATTAATGGACTTTTGCACGATATTCTAATTTTCCGAGTTTCACCTGTAACAGTGAGATTGGCCTGTAATTCTTTACTTGCAATGAATCTTGATCCGGTTTTGGGATTACTGCAATGTTAGCATACTTCCAAGACTCTGGCATATTTTCTTTTTGAAAAATATCATTCATCGTCCATTGCAAAGGCTGTAATAAGTGATCTTTAAACGACTTGTAATACGAAGCTGGTAAACCATCAGTCCCTGGCGCTTTATTGGCTTTGCTTTGGCTTATTACTTCCGTTATTTCCATTATTGATATCAGCGTGTTCATAATTTCTATATGATCCTTGGAAAGTTGTGGAATATTTTGTGTCGACTTGTTGACACTCTCAAAGAACTCCAAAAGGTCTGTTAGGCAAGATTTACCTTTGCGGAAACCATGCTGGTTCTCTCCCAGCAGGGCCTGTTGTTCTATGTGCTTTACAATTTTATACTTAAGGATGCTTTCCATCAATTTACTTGGAATGGACATTAAGCTAACCAGCCTATAATTACCCGGATCGCCCCTGGATCGCTTTTTGAAAATCAGTGTTACATTTACTACTCTCCAGTCCTCCAATACAGAGCCTGATTGCAGGGATTAGTTGTATATTTTAGCAAGGTGGTCGGCAATTTCACATTTGAGTTCTTTGAGGACGCTTGGGTGGATGCCATCCGGCCCTGGCAATTTGCCAGTTTTTAGCTTTTCTAGACAGTTTAGAATATCATCTCATGTCACTGCTATCTGACTCCGTTCTTTAGCCTCCATCCCTTAAAAGCCTGTTTTAGGAACAGGTATATGCTCAGTGTAAGTATCAGTGAAGTATCAGTGAAGACAGACGCAAAGAATTCATTTAGCTTCTCTGCAACCTCCATATCCTCCTTAATAATCCCTTTCACTCCCTCATTATCCAAAGATCCAACTGCCTCCCTGGCAGGTTTCCTGCTTCTGATGTACTTAAAGAAGTTTTTGTTATTCCCCTTGATGCTTTTGGCTAAATGTTCCTCAAACTCTCTTTTTGCCTCCCTTATTGTCATCTTGCATTTCTTTTGCAAAAGTTTGTGTTCCTTTCTGTTCTCCTCATTTGGACAGGCCTTCCAATTTCAGAAGGAAGTCTTCTTCCCTTTTATGGCTTCCTTGACGGTACCTGTTATCCATGCTGGCATCCTCCTGGACTTAGTGGTACCTTTCCTCCTTTTGGGTATACAATCTAACTGGGCTACTAGTATTGTGGTTTTGAGTAAACTCCATGCATTCTGGAGTTTGATCCAGAGGGCAATAGCATGTCCTCAGTAGCACGTTTCCTTTCAGGCCTTGTATTGTCACCCACAGGGTTTCTGTGGAGGACTCTGGTCCACCTATGTTTTCTACCTTGTTGGATTCTATCCCTTCTTTAATATACAGTGCTACTCCACCTTCAAGGCACCCCTCCCTGTCCTTTCTATAGAGTTTATATCCAGGGATAACAGTGTCCCACTGTGTGATTCAGCAGGGAATCTCTTATGTTCTTTAATCAACCATAGTTTAAAGGTTTGGGGCACTTTAAAAAATATTTATTTGGCCGTGCTAGTCTGAATTTTACATTCCATACATTATTCTCAGTGGATGAGACGGTATCATAAGTAAAAGCTAATTGACTGCGCTTCTGTACTCATGATCTCTTCTTGCATTCTCCTTTGATTTCAGCATAGTTATGCATCATAATGAGTAACATCCTGCTGTAATACAGAATATTGTTGCCTTGATATTATTTTGAATATTGGCTAATGCTGCAATCTCATACTCAAGCCCAACTGATGTCAACAGAACTTAAGTACATCCTCCTTGAACCTATTTAAAGGGTTTCCCTTTGCAGTTCTCCAGCTAAAGGAATTGGACTTGATTTCTGAGATTACAATTAAAGGAGAATGCACGTGTTGTTCCTCATATCACACCATTTTTTTGTTTAGATACTGTTAATGTTGCATGTTTCCATTATCACAGTTAACCTGCAACAAAACTTCAGAAATTGTGCTACCTTATACATCCACACATTAATATTTCAAATGTTTTTCATAACATGACACCACAGAAGCAGCTCAAGTGTTTGGCATACTAATGACTTTATCTATGAAACCCTGTTCACTTACAAAATACGCAAAACGTTTTTCAACTCTCAAATATTGAAGAGAATTACAAGATGCTTCCTCTCCAACCCAAAGTCACTGCTCAGAAACATTCAATAATACCCATGAGGAGCAAGTAGTTAATTCATTGGACATTGTGGAAACCTAGTCATTGGTGGACTGCGGCCAATGCAGTTGTGAACCTTCATTTACTCCAAAGCAGGTAGTTCTCTAACTGCAAGGGGAAGTAAAGTCTATATTGATTTGAATCTAACATCTAGATCTTTGAATGCAGAACTAATCAGAATGCAATAGTATTTTGAAAGAATAAGTTTTTTTTAATTCAGAAGCTTATATAATCCCATATGTGACATAAAGATTTACCTGGGAGGCACAGCAGATTCTTAAGAAACATGTTTTGGAGTTGAATGTTATTTGTACAGCTCTGATGACTTTGAGACAGCACTTAGTAAAATTAACAACACAGTATGATAATAAATGTGAAATTGAAGACTGCCTAATTTGTGAGGATAAAGAGGGGAGGTGTCAGACAAAAGGGGTGATATATAAAATGGTATGCTTGGAGTGCATGCAGTTTTATATTGGCGAAACTGGTCGACCTCTGATAAAAAGATATAAGGAATATCTGGCAGATGTACAGCATAGAGTTAGAACAAAACCATGGGCAGGGCATGTGAAAGAACAACATCAAGGCAGAGTAGTGAATACAAAGATATTCACCTTGGCTGTGGAGACAGATGTGAGGAAACGAAAAACCAGAGAAGCCATATATATAGAAAAGCTGCACCCAACTATAAATGTTAAAGAGGAAAGGAGGGAAGCAATGAAATTCATTGGTTATTGAGTGTATGAACTTCATCATGCTTTTGTGTTCATTTTCCTCCTTCTAAGGTTCCCCCACCCCACCCCTGAATGTGGGAGCTGCACAGAATTGGTTGATTGCCTTCAGTTCTTCAGCTGACTCATGGTGTGGAGTTGTATTTAAGAACAAAACTCAGCCACCTTTGTATAGCACGGAGGATGATGTCTTACATCAAAACATTTGCTATTTTGTTACATCTGCGGTTTAGTTTTTAAGTTTTAAAGTTTTGAATGTTTTAAAACTTTTAAACTTTTAACTTTTATTGCGCATTAAAGGAGGTCATTGAAAAAGCTTTGCAGTGTGGAAATGCATATTCCATCGCCCTTATACCATCTTATTCAAAAGCTTATATTCCGCAGAAATGCACTTAAATGTCCAGAACTGTCTTCACGGTTTTTTTACTATCAAGGAATCCTTTCCACACTTCCTTTTCTGCTGAGGCGTGTGTGCCGCAAAAGATTCTGGGGCAAGTCTGAAGGGGCACAGTCAGTTCTCATGGAGCACTGGGCAGGCCTAACTGGACCTCATATGAACTAAGCCCAAGGAGACATTAAAACACTTCTTCAGCTGGCATGGTAGGGAAAAACTGGTAATGGTAGGCAAATTGTCCTTCAGGGAAATGTGTCCAACATTTTATATCTTTTCACCTAATAAGTTTCCAAGAGCCCCAGGGATTTCTGGACCTGGTTAGACCTCACTTGTGTCCAGTTCTGGGTCCCACATTTTAAGAAGGGCATGGATAGACTGGGATGTGTTTCAGAGGAGGGCAACAAAGATGGTGATGGGGCTGGAAACCAAGCCCCATGAAGAATGGCTGAAGCAGCTGGGTTTGTCGAGCTTGGAGAAGAGAAGACTAAGAGGAGACACAATTGATGTTTTAAATATCTGAAGGACTGTCACATAGAAGAAGGAGCACAGTGGCCCTGAGCGGAGGACTAGAATCAACAGGTTAAAATTACAAGGAAGCAGATTTTGGTTAGACATTTGGAGGAATTGCCTAACTATAAGAGCTGTTGGGCAGTGGAACAGTCTGCTTTGCACAGCAGTGGGCTCTTCTTTGCTAGAGGTTTCAAGCAGAAGCTGGGTAGCCATCTGTCATGGATGGTTGGACTAGTTCAGTGCTGCACAACCTTGGCCCTCCAGCTGTTATTGGAGTACAGTTCTCATCATCCTATTGGCCACTGTGGCTGGGGATTATGGGAACTGTAGGCCAAGCATAGCTGAAAGGCTGAAGTTGTGCAGCCCTGACCTAGACAGTCTTCAAGGTCTCTTCCTACTTGAAAATTCTGTGATTCTATAAGCAGTTTGAAGGGGGACACACCCCAGTGTGTTAAGCAAACACTAATTAGCAAACCACAAATCATAATATTATACCAAACAGAGCACTTCAATGTACCTTTAGAATTGGTTTGAATAGCTCCTCATATACCTTTACTGCTTTTGCAGCTTCTGTGAGCATGTGCACAAAGTACAAGGGCGACTGCATGCTGAGTCAGAATTTGGCATGTAATTTTTTTAAAAGACTCAGAGGAATCCTATTTGGCAGGGAGCAGCCTTTGTAGAAGAGCAGGCAACTGAACTCTGACCCCACTCCGCTTCTCAAAAGCAACAGAGAATATTCATTTTGGCAAATGTACATCAAAGCTAATCACAGGCAATGCTAAAAAATCTGGAAAAGGAGGTACTGGAAATCTGAGTTCCTGGAAATAGTGACAGCATGTGTTTTGTCAACATTGGGAGTCAACAAGAACTGTCTGGGAATTCAAATTCTTTAGCTTAAAACTATGCATGCCTTACGTGTCAAGATTTACATGTCACTTTAAAAAAGCACATACCCTAGTAATTGCTTTCAGTTTTCAAAACCCTGCTCAGCCATGAAACTCACTGAGTGATTCTGGACCAGTCACTTATCTCTCAGTCTAACCTATCTCCCAAGGTTGTTTTGAGGGGGAAAAATATAACCAGGTACACTGCTCTAGGTTCCTTGGAGAAAGAATGGGAAATAAACGTAATAAAATAAAATATGCAGGTACCACTGGTATAGGAGCATTATTTGTAACCTGTTTTCTTCTTGTGATGCATAAATGGAGGGGGCTGGTTAATATGTGGGCTAAAGGGTAGAATATCCTGCTCTATGGAAGGTATAGAGCTCTAAAGTGGGTGGACTTTGTTTGTGACACTCTGCCCAAGCAACGCTGATGCCTTCCAGTCCCTTTATGTCAGAATCCTGCCACTTCCTTATGCTCTCTGCAAGGCCCTTAATTGCAATATGTGTTTTTATTGGATGTTTTAATGCTGTTTTGTGAGTCATCCAGAGAACAATTTGTAATGGGTAGCTAACAAAGTTTATTATTAAAGTTGTTTATCTTCACCATCATCATCATCATCCCACCCTTCCAAGACACTTCTGCTCAGGGTGGCTTACAGTAAAACAATCACTTGCTTCCTGAAAATAAAGATTTTCTGTAGACCTTCAACACAGCAAGATTTTATTTCCGTTCTGTCTGCAGACAGGGATTAGGGTGGGAAACTACACAGAAAACAATATTGGCAATGTATCACAACCTTGAAGGCTGCAGGATATTTGCATATGTCTGATTCATGTAATTCAGTTTGCATAAAATTTCTCCTGATTCAAGTAAGCTACAACTGACAGATAGGCTGCTTTGCTGTAATTATAAAATGGCTATAATCAAACATGGAGGGGGGGGGAATGAGCCATTCATATATCTTCATATAATGGAAACTGGGGTAAACAAAGAAAAGGGTTTTCCTTTGTTTTCAATACTGTGTCCAACCCACCCACCCAAACAGCGTTTTGTAATTATAAGGATCAGAAACCATTTAAAAAAAAAGCTTTTTAAAGGGATACCAGAAAATTCCCAGAAGTATGAGACAGTGTGAAAACTTGGGACTTTGGTTCAAACTAGGATTGTAGACTTTTTATTAAAAGTTCAGTGTGAAACTGTCACCACAAAAACAGAGACACAAGCTGTTGTTGAAAGCAGAGCTCCAACTTGAAACAAGTTGTCTTACTCTACTAAGAAAGAACAAAAACATTATAGGATACTTTGATAAGAAAGCGTGTGGAATTGAATGGAACAAGCTATTGACTGTTTCTGCATCTGAATTATGGAATGGATTATCATTTGATATTTATGATTTAGGAATGTATGTGATATTTATGATTTAGGAATGTATTTATAGTGATATTACTAGATTTTCTATATAAAATGAAGCTGACTTTAAGGATAATAAACACAGGCCTCTAAATTTGGGATTGACTTTGTAAATAATAGACTCCTTAAGATTCAGGGGAGTGCAAGAGCACAGGAACAGCTAAGTGTCTGGATGATCAGGAATGGGGAGGAGGGTGGCTGATTTTGGCTAGGAACAGATGTTTGGCAATATTGCTGGATTTCAGGGTGATAGGACTCTATCAATCAAGCTACTGGGCTTGCAGAGTCCTATTTAGGGAACCAGAAAGATGAAATCAAAGTACTGGGAGTTAGTAAGTTTGGAGAATGGGAGAGTAGGAGAGTCAGGAAGGAAGCTGTGTAATTCATGGGCATCTAGGTGAGAGGCCTGGACAGATTATGAGAACAAGGAAGACACTCTTGAAGACAAGGATGAGAAACAGGAATCTAGGAAACCCTCCCAAAAGGACAGGAGAGTCAGCTGAATAATAACCCCTTATAGACTTTAATTGGAATGAGATTGCTGCCCATTTCCCGATGTGAAGTGCAGAGTCCTCTGCAAATAAAGTTGGAACTTGGGGTCTCATGTGATCAGGGTCATACTTGAGATCTCACCTGATTTCAACTTCTGTGTTTAAGACCAGTTTGAACTCAGGAATCAGGCATCATGGAATGCTTTCCTATCAGTTTTGCTGTCAGTCTCTCCCGAAAAGCAGCAGGAAGTTGTTGCTTCAGATCCCACACAATTTTATATATGACACTTTCCTCATACCAAGATAATCTCCCGGCAGGAAAAAGCACGTGCACCATTACCTATCAAGAGCAGTAGAACAGTTTATTTTGGCAGAAGCATATAGACTGAGTAATTGGTGCACTATGTCCATGTAGGGAAAATGACATGGATGTAACAGCTGGTAGGTGATCACAGACTTTGTGCAATTTTTTATCATTTGTAAGGATGGTGGAGACAAATACTCATTTCCTCCTTGCATTAACAAGACTAGAAGGCTGGTTATTTCTGTAAGTACCAATTATTCTCAGAATAGCCATTCTTAGAATGAACACTGACATTCATTTTAAAATTATTGTTCCTTTAAAATGATAACCAAAAAATCCCAATTTAACATATCATTGCTGTGTTGGAACAAGTTTAACTCCACTCGCAGAGTCATAAAGCTCTGTGTAATTGCCCGTGTCTTTAATGGCTGGAAGGTCTAAATGGCACCATTGGTCGTTGTGCACACTCCGTCACTTCTGCTGCTTGAGTATTGACATTGTATCTCTTTTAGGCTCTTTGCGGCCCTTTAATGACTGTACCAATTAATAATGCATCTCTCTCATTCTCCCCTCTAGCTCATTTTAATTGCTGTAATTTATGTCCCTTGAAAATACTCAGACTGCACATGTAATCTATACCACTGTGACAAAGCTAGAAGATCACACACTCAAGGTCCCTAGCAGGTAAACAAACCAATTCTAAGTTCACGGACACCATCTGTAATTGACATCAATTACTGTTATATGCAAACAAGTCATGACATAACAGGTAACACACAGCTTCACTTCTACACCCTGGAAACAGAGCAAATACCATTCATTAGGGCTTTGGCAGTTAACTGCAAGAATGTCAGAACCACAGAGACAAAGCTTCCATAACAATCAAAAGGTCTACATCAGGCCTGCTCAACTTCAGCCCTCCTGCAGATGTTGGCCTACAATTCCCATAATCCCTGGCTATTGGCTGCTGTGGCTGAGAATAATCATCTAATCATCTACATCTAATAATCCAATAACTTAATGGGAGGGGGAATTAAAAAAATGTAAAAGAAGCAACTAAATAATTTCACAGTCTAACTACAGACAGTGGTTGGCATCACAACGACTAAATTATTCAATGGAAGTCCTTTTGAAATTAAGTCGTCCTTTAGAGTAACTCCCGAGTAGTACTTTTGTATAACTTTATCTAGATGTCAGTTCATAAATCTTAGATATTCTTAGTTTCATTAAAAAATAATAATCAAAAGATTTGTAACCCCAGAATACAGTAGTACATAGGGGCTCCAGCCAGCAGTCTTGCCCATTGATGCCTTATGCTCAAATATTTCTTTCCTGGACTCTCATCTCAAAATTCCTCATCCTTTCCCAAACAACCCTTCTCCTAAATCCCCACTTCTTTTGCAGGTGTCCTGACTTAGCTGGCCTCTCCTCCTCTCTTCATGTTCAATGGATGAGTGAGAGAAAATACAGGAGAACCTAGTTATTCGACCTCGGCATATACCGGGGGGGGGGGCACATGTTGACCTCTTGTATCTACAGGTGGCCAGCAGTGACCATGGAGATAATTTCCATCTGCCATTTTGTTCGTTGGAGCAACAAAATGGCTCCGTTTTAAGTAAAAAATAATATGGCAATTTTCGGCCAATTTGGGGACATTTGGGAGGGAGCAACAAAGCAGGGTAAGGAGCTCCCCCTGTGTCTCCCCCCCACCAATCGACCAATTTTTGGTCATATTCAGCCAACTGGGAACCTAATCCCTGTGATCCCATAGCCCCAGTGCCTCAAAATCCGCAATTTCCATATCCGCGGCTGCAGTCAGGAAAGGAATCCCCACGAATATCGAGATCTACCTGCATAAGCAAAGTCTTCACTGAGTTACAGGAAGGCAAGTAGGACTGGTGAGATAACTACCCTGCCCAAACACTTTCCTTCCATGTGGCTTCCTTTTTCTTCCACCCTTAGAAAATGAGGGGGGGTAAGAAGAAGGAGTTGTCGAGGGCAAAGGCAGCCAAGCTGAATAATCAGTGTCCCATGGCTTTCCTTCTTCTCTGTGGTCTATTAAAATGCTTCAGTTATCTCCCTATCCATCAGGAGAGAACTCAGAGATGATCAAACAGCTGTCTGGTTTGGCTTGGCCAGGTTTTATTCATTTTTATTGGCATTATGGAAATATGAACATGCTTGTACTATATATTCAATTTTAGCAATCTTTACTCTAAAACATGCTTAGGCTAAAAGCAAGTCTTAAAGACTCCACGGTCTTATGTTCCTATATGCCTACTAAAATCTGTTCTTTGTCTTCCGTTTGAACGGAATCCAAGTCATTTTGCTGTCAACTCTTAAGTCCAAAGCCTTGAAAAAATTGAGAATAATGTTTTCAGACCACTTGCTTTCTCTTCTGGTCACTTCTCCATATTTATTTATATTTGATTTTGTTTTTAAAATATCTAACCTGCATTTAATCTTGCAGCTTCCCAAAGCAGTATCCATTAAATTTTTTTTTTAAAAAAATTAACCGCCTAAAGATTTACATATCAGGCGTTATAAAAAAATATGATAAATAAATAAAATAGAAAAAGCAAATAAAAACAAGGAGCAACAGCAAGTTCTAAAGGCAGTATAAAACAATAAAAACAGCAGTTTAAACAGTAGCAAAACAACAAGCAAAGCAGCCATATAAACAGACGTGCTCTAACCCCCGGACCTTGGGGCCCCAGTCTGTGGCCTCCAAGGTCTAAGCGGGGGCTCCAAAAGTCCAGGGGGCCTCCTATAGCCACCCCGCGCCTGCCCACCGTGAAGAACCTATGTGGGGTTTTTTTTAATCAAAGCCGCCGCACGGCCGAGGGGTGGCTGCTGGGGTGTGTGTGTTGCTGAGCAAACCACCTCCCCCCCCAGTGACATCACAGGCTTGTGATGATCTTCCTCTGAACTGCGCAGGCACGCCTCGCAGTTCACTACAGCCTCTGGGTCGAGATGACATGCCCAACAGTTGCTTCCCCCACCACCGCCGCGGGGGAGGTGGTGGACTGCTCAGCTAGCCCCTTCTGCTAGTCACCCCTCGGCCATGCAGCAGCCTTGATTTAAAAAATCCCACCACATAGGTATGCTGCAGGAGGCCCCCCAAAGTAAGTTGGGGGGGGCTTGTGGAAGGGCTGGTCCAGGCACCAAAACCATCTAGGTGTGCCCCTGCATATAAATATGGGGTAAAGTCACCAGTAAAACAGTGTAAAGCAACAAGTAAAATAACCTGTCTGGTTAAAAGGTATTCATTTTAAAAAGCCTGGGCAAGTAAACAGGCAGCAAGGCCAGCTCCTTAATGAAGAGTAATGAGGTCGTGGCCTCAGACAGTAGATTGACAAAGCTCACAGGGGTGTCCCCTGCCTGCTGGCCACTGCCTCCACCTCATTGTGCCTATTCACCATGGTGCCCATCCCTTACCTGACAGTGCTGCCACTCTGATGAATCCTCTTGCTACCGGCTTTTGAAAAGGCAGGGGGTGGGAAGCAGAAGAAAGTGTGGAGGAGTACAGTGGTGAACTAAAAAAGGGAAACTCTTGGTTTTGCTACAGCAGAAACAATGCCCAAGACATCACTCACCTTTAAAGTCCACAAGTGCTAGACCTTGAAGGTACTCAAAGCAGCTGATTTTCACCATGGCTGACACAAGGCTCAGAAGCCCCCCAGGTGAACCCCGTCCAGTTGCACCCCATCCACCCAGAGTCCCCCCCCATCTTGGCCAACACCTCCAACTGTCGAAAGCTGTGGTTGAATGAGGCAGAGGCAGGCAGGAGGATGGACAACACCTGCCCTCCTTACTGCCACCTCCAACCAGGTGGGACGAGTGGGTGGGTGTTCACTTGCCTGCCCTCCTCGCCACCTCTGCACCCAGTGCTTTCACAGTAAGCTGTAACTTGCCGCAAAAGTGTGGGCAAGGGTGGAGGCTGTGGGGAGAGGGCAGGGGGTGACGGAGTGCTCACTGTCCCACCTGCACACCAAGGCCACCCATCTGCCTGGGAGAAAACCGACCCTGAGTCCCACGTGACCCAGGCTGTCGCCACCACACCACACCTGTCCTAAGCAGATGCTCAGTCCACCTAACAGGTAGGCCCGCCCTGCTTCTTCACTTGGCTTGCACCGTGCTTTGGAAGCACTCATAACAACAAAAAGGTTTCTCACTGCTTCTAATTATGCCCCAGCTCATTGCAACCTAAGAAGCTTATCCTTTCCCTCACCCTCAATCCTCTGAGCAAGCCAGCAGACATGAGGAGGTCTAGGCTAATCCCAACTAATGGCTGACTACCAAACCCAGCCAAAATTTGTGTACTCCTGAGTTTCATTAAAGAGCTCTGCAGTGAGAGTGAGAGAATCTTACTTCTGGAAACAAGCACAACATCTAATTCAATTAAAAGCCATCTGCAATACATAGCAAAGTCAGCAGAGTTATGTTTCTTCATAGATCTAAAATCAAACCTACATTTGCTTTGTCTCTGAACAGCTAGGGAAAACTAGAATTGCGTTCACTGAATTTCTTTAACACCCACAGTACTGAACATAGGCTCTGCATTACTGCCCAATGGCTTATAGTGATAGAATATTTAAATCCCACCCACCCTACATTCCTGTCACTAAACTATAAAGGAATGCACAGCATTTCAGACAAGCAGCAGCTGGCACTGTAAATAATTTCATTTTAATCACCAAGCTTTGTGGTGCTTTGCAATTTGCCAAGTGATTGATTATGAATGAGCTCAGCGGATGGTTAGCTGCTCTTCATGACCTGCTTCTGTGACAACTGTGGTGGAACAATTGTGGGGCTGAAATTAAGTTTGCAAAAAAGGTCATTCCTACTCAGAATATTGCAGCAGAATGCCTATATCTTCAAATATTGAAAAAGCTTTGGTTTAAGTTGAGACTTAAGGCAAATCCTATTTTTACTCATACTCTCAGAAGTCTGGAACTTCAAAGATAATGCAGTGACCTTGACTTCCAATTCACATCTCCATGGCACACTTTAGACACTGTTGTATAGTATCTTCTCTTTAAGAATTAGCCTCTGTGCTGCCAGTTTGCCTTCCTGTTTCACATCTACATTCGCCCCACCAGAAACAGCTGTACCCTAAAAAGCAACAAATGCAACACCTCCAATAATCACCATCACATATAATGGAGAGCTGGTCTTGTGGTAGCAAGCATGACTTGTCCCCTTAGCTAAGCAGGGTCCACCCCAGTTGCACATGAAAGGGAGACTAGAAGTGTGAGCACTGTAAGAAATTCCCCTCAGGGGATGGAGCCGCTCTGGGAAAAGCAGAAGGTGTCAAGTTCCCTTCCTGGTTTCTCCAAGATAGGGCTGAGATTCCTGCCTGCAACCTTGGAGATGCTGCTGTCAGTCTGTGAAGACAATACTGAGCTAGATGGATCTATGGTCTGACTCAGTATATGGCAGCTTCCCATGTTCCTATGTAATGATTACTGAAAGTTTATTTTGGATTTCTATACTTCTGAGACCATGGGCAGCTTCACATGATCACCGTCAAGTCCAGAACCCAGGAACCACAGGTTCCTGGGAGTGCATGCTCCTGATGGGCATGAACCTACCAAGCAGCAACTATCTCCGCCCAGGCAGACAAGTCTGGAACCATTGGTTGGCGGGTTTGCACAACATGCCTCTCAGAAGCACATCTTCACTGGGAGCCAGAGGTTCTCGGCTTCTGCACTTGGCAGCAATCATGTGAAGCCACCCTATGAGTAAGTGTGGGATTCACCTTGAGTACTAAACTAAAGGCTTTTTAAAAATACTAGCTGACCTGGCACTGACCATCTGTGACCCAAGCTCTCCCTGTCTCCCTGGCCCCCGCCACAACTGGTCTGGCTCCCTGCTCCATCTTCATTTTGTCTCCATCCCTTCAGCCAGTTGGCTCTCCCCCACCCATCCCTTCAGCCAGTTGGCTCTCCCCCCCATCCCTTCAGCCAGTTGGCTCCCCCCCATCCCTTCAGCCAGTTGGTTCTCCCCCCCCATCCCTTCAGCCAGTTGGTTCTCCCCCCCCATCCCTTCAGCCAGTTGGTTCTCCCCCCCCATCCCTTCAGCCAGTTGGTTCTCCCCCCCATCCCTTCAGCCAGCTGGTTCTCCCCCCCCCATCCCTTCAGCCAGCTGGTTCTCCCCCCCCATCCCTTCAGCCAGCTGGTTCTCCCCCCCCATCCCTTCAGCCAGCTGGTTCTCCCCCCCATCCCTTCAGCCAGCTGGTTCTCCCCCCCCATCCCTTCAGCCAGCTGGTTCTCCCCCCCCATCCCTTCAGCCAGTTGGTTCTCCCCCCCATCCCTTCAGCACAGGTTTCGCATCAATACCACTGCCTGCTCAGCTGTCCTCCTTGTGAGGAGGTGGGCAGTGGGAGCCAACGTGTGCTCTCCCGCCAGCTTGCAGTGGCGCCTCCTCCTCCTCGATCTCGCTCCCTCCCTCCTCGGCAGGCTGGCTCGGAAAGAGGCTTCCCCTGCTGTGCTCTGCTCTGTTCTGCCCTGCCAGGAAATCTCATGAAATGTGCCACATACCATGGGATTTGCTACATACATCTGCAGGCTTTTAAATATAAAGAAGATGGATATTTCCCTGTTTTTTAAAAATGTATTGATATTAAAATGGCCACATATTTTAAGAAGCATTAGACTTAGGGTAGTATTTTGTAGCTCTGTGTTTTTTTCTTTGCTCTTTCTGAAATGTCTCCAGGCAAGGAGGTCAATTCAGCACTATTTACGACATTCCTAATGTTGTGCAGAGTTCCCATCTATCCTCCAATCCTGTCTTTATTTCTATATCAGCAGCACCCCCCTCCCAACCAACAAACATAATTCCATTGAACCGATTTCATTAAATCTTGGAGTCCTAGTGGTGACCAACACTGTAGGGCAGATCATTACTGAACAAGGAGGGAGATTCCTCTCAACAGATGTCTGTAACAACCAAACAGCTCCAGATAGAAAGAAGTGTCAATTTTTTTGTGGGCAGTGTAGAGGTTATGACCAACACACATAAAAGTTCAGGGAAATTTACATATGAGAACTGGCTATTTGTTCTCCTCACCTTAAACTTAGAGGCACAACCATGCCTTAATAATATGGGTAAATTTTTCTGTGGTAAAATATACCCTTGAAAGGATATCAGTTTCCAGGATCGTACAGAATCAGCAGGTAGTTAAGAAACAAAACATTGACATATTTCAAAATGACAGTATTAGTTTTAGCTTTCAACATTTCTTGCCAAAAAAAGGGGTAGTGGGGGAGAAATCAAACTGTTGTAGGAATCCCTTAAGATTCAGTTCAAAATTGCTTTAACAAAATGTCACATAGTCTTTATCACTGATTTAATACAAGCACATCAGAGGCTAGCCTTATAGCTAGCTAGTCCAGCTCTTGACATACTCTAAAGTACATGAAACTTGTGCCAAGGGAAGGTTTGGGCCATTTGATGTCCTAAGGAGTACTTTTCCCCCCTTTGAATTGAAAGCTGAGATCATGCCTCCTGTTGAGTCAGGCACCTGACTTCTCTGCAGTATGACCTATAAAGGAGGATTAACCCTTCATAAACTCACCATTTGCTAGCAAGTTCATTAATCCTGACTTTGCTGGACATTTACTTGTCTAAAGAAGCCTGTGCTTGCTGAGCAGAGGGAAAGAAAGTATGGGAAACAGCTATCCACAGACGCTGGGATGCATCTGAGGATTAAAAGAAGCATTATTGAGATATAGACTAATCATGGAGAGGGGGAAAGCAAAAAAGCCAGACAACAGAAACATGTGAGAGAAGTTTGGGTGACACTTGTAATACAATGTGAGACTTTCTCAGCTGACTGTTTAAAAAGGATTTTTTAAGAAGTTAACTCTTAAAATTGGTAGTAGGTTTGACAGCTGTTCCAACAGCTGTTCACAATTCCCTACAGGCCTATCAATCCAAGGAAGCTATAGTGACATTCCTCCACCTCCTATTTAAAAATACATAAGACAAATACTAGGCAACTACACAGCTTTTATGAGGCAAATAGTTATAGTTAAGCTTTTGGTTTTAATTTGCGGGTAATAGGTTTTTAATGAATGGCACTGCTTTCATGGAATTGTTATATATTTTTATTGTTTGTAAGCCTCTTGGGGCCTTCCAAAAGGGAGAAGCAAGCTGAATATTAGTTGAATAAATAAATAAACACTAACACAGATATTGTGATTTTGCTTGCATAGTGCATTGATATGCAGATTTGTGAGCTTCTGCAGACACGGCCTAATGCATGGAGCTCCTATGGTATAGTTAGTGTGCTTCAAAATGGATTTAACAAAGCCTCTTTATCTCCTATTTGTCTTGAAACAACAACATTGGTTTTTATAAATTGTTATCTACTCGGGCTAAATAAAGAATGGTTTCTTTAAGCACACTGGCTCACATGTTTTGCAGCATTAGAAGGACGAAAAAAGAACTATGTCCTTGCAAAAGGCTGCTTCAGAATTCAGCTATAGGAAAAAAGCCATAGGAAAAGGGATCCAGTCCATTCACCTTCATCACTTACTTATGTCTGGTGAGATATCTACTTCTTAATTGGTTAGTGGCAAAGGCTGGTGTTAGTTAAGGGGTTACTTTAGTATTCTGCATTTGAATTATATAAGGGATGATACATTTGTAACTGTGTGTATTGTCAGAATTAAATAAACAAGCAAGCAAGCAAGCAAGCAAGCAAGGAAGCCAGCCAGATTATTAATGAGTAGACAAATGCACAACAAAGGGCAAGGATGTGTGATTTTTGCTGCTCTCCTCTTTCTCTAAAAGTACTATTTGGCTGCCAGGAATATGTCCCTGAGGGTCACAGAACCCAATAACATATTCCTCTTAGCTAAAGAGTACTTTTAGTGGGAGGGGTATCAGCAAAAATAACTTTTCCCCCTCTGCTCATGTTCACTGCTCAGCATTATTTCTTTATTTAGATGGGAAAAGAGGAAATACCTATTTTTCAAATGCAGAATTCAACTGTGATACCAGTAATCCCAGTTAAAAAAATCTAGAATTCTGAAGCAATTCTAGAAAATCAGATATCACTACATCACAATCCAGCCCTTGTAGTTAAATTCTTATTAGTAACCATTTTTTTAAAAAATCTAGTGACCTTAAGTATTAACATACCTATTGTAAATTTAAAATATGAATTGCTCTTCCTAGATCAATAGCCAGTGGGCATGGGGGCAGATATTTGATATATAAAAACAGAAGTATGTTCTAGACTTCTTTTTATAATTTATCTATTTATTGCTTGCTGGAAAGAAAAGTAACACTACAAAAGCAAAATTGCTCACTGGAAAGACCCAGGGCAAGAAATCTTAGACTGGTGAAATAACTTAACTGAAAACTGTCTATGGTTACTGGTCCATCTGGGTCTTGAGGAGTTCATACAGACTTAACTACTACTGGACTTCTGGGCTTGACTTGTAAAGAGTCAATATGTAGGGAAGGGTAAGAAAAGAAGGGACATAGGACAATACTTTGGAATATAAAAACAAATATACAGGCAAACCTCATTATACATGGACTCTATTATCAGCGTTTTCGCGTATTCGTGGGTGTCTAATTGACACCCATTTTCATTATCCAAAGATACAAAAGAGTTAAAACCCATGTATCTGCAATTCCTAAAGGACCAGAAGTGCTCGTGGAGGCCACTTCCAGCCACCATTTTGTAAGGAAGAGCCATTTTGTGGCTCATTTCCTTTTTTAAAAAGGATTTCCCCATGATTTGGGGGGGGGGGGTTCATGGATTCAGGGAGCATTCCTGGGCACATGTAGACCCAGTGGAGCACAATACAATAAAGAATTTAAATAATTTTTGCCGCCTTCTTCTTCTGCTTCTTCTTCTTCTTCTTTTTAAAGAAAAGTGATTTTAAAACCTCTTTTGTCCATTCTGGAACCTAACCACCCATTTCCCATAGGCATAATGCCTCGTTACTCACGGTTTCATTACTCGCGGTAGTAGGTGAGAAATGGAACCCACAAGTAATGAGGTATGCATGTATGCAATTTTAAAGAATAAGAAAAAATAATCTTCTGAAAACATTGGCCAAAACATTTAGCTAGGATTTATTTTAAGTTAATTTGTCAATAGAAAATGCACAGGAGTAATGGTAAATTGGAATTATTTAGCAATCCATCTTAAAACATTTAAAATCCATTACAACAGCATTAAGAAGTCCTATAAATCAAAAATCCATCCATCTCTCTTTCTTCTTCCACAGATGTGTGGCTTGATTGTAGACACTCCAGCTAATTGATTTTGGCACATTATGAAAGGATATCATATTAGTGTTGAAAAACATTCTTTCTTTTTAAAAAGAAGAAACATCCTCTAAAGGAAGGGGGGAAAGGACTGTATTAAATGATGTATTACTGAGGCCATGTCAATAACAATCCTTGACATGAAGCTTAAGATTTCAAATGAGATACCAAACCTAATTTATAAATATTTTCCATCTGGGTCCTGCTTTCAGTCATGCACCAAGCTGCAGTGTGACCTGAAATTTAATTCTCTTTGCCTGATAGCTACCATAGTACACAAAATACAGTAAAACAGATGGATTATTGCATTTCTCTTATGCCCCTAGAATCAGTACTCTTTAACACACTGATCCAAACCACCAACCCATTACACTGAAATCAATGTATTTCAGTACATTAGGATGGCTGAACAAAGACAGATCACAATTAAATCTCCTATACTGATGTAATTCCTAGTTGTGATGGTGCAGTAAAGTAATCATGTTGTCAAAGTGCTATGTTGTCATAAGTATGATAGTATAAAACGGGGAAGCAACAAAGCTAGGGGAGTGGTGCCAAGGGGTCAAAGCCCCTCCACCCAATAAAATTTAGATATCCTGACCCAATTAGCAATAGCAATATAGCAATAGCACTTACATTTATATACCGCTCTATAGCCGAAGCTCTCTAAGCGGTTTACAATGATTTAGCATATTGCCCCCAACATTCTGGGTACTCATTTTACCGACCTCGGAAGGATGGAAGGCTGAGTCAACCTTGAGCCCCTGGTCAGGATTGAACTTGTAACCTTCTGGTTACAGGGCGGCAGTTTTACCACTGCGCCACCAGGGGCTCTGATGGGAAATGTGCACCTAAATCAGAATGGACAGCTCCTACAGACCCATAGATGCTCTTGTACGTACGGCACCTCATATAAACAGCAATGTGCAATCGAAGACTAAAACAGGAATAAAAAGAATCTATTTTGTATCATCCAGCGCAAAACTAAATGTTATGGCAGACGCGGCCACAATTAGCACAGCTATGTATACTTTTATCAGCCAAAATAAATTCTCTCTCTCTGCATTTATAAAACAAACTAATATGTATATAATTTTCAAGCAAACCTGCTCCCTAGTGCATCGTATCTGGGTATCTTCAGATCTTGCATCCCTTATTATTTTGAAGCATTTTTGAGACTACTGACCAACACTGCAAAAAACAGACAAGGAAAGTCATGGGCCATCTATTAACTGCCAAGGAGTGTGATTACCACAAGGCCCAATGTCAGCACATGTAAAACATGACTAAAAATAAGAAGCAAAGCATGTAATATAAAGTTGCACAAATGACCAGCGAACATGCAGAATATTAATATACAAATAATGCAAGTCCCATTTACAGAAGACATTTAGTTTATATAGGTCCACAAGGCACTTTGCATTAGAGGTTTGAAAGCAGTTCATTTTAATGAGATCACCTGACGTGTGTGTGTGTGTGTGTGTGTGTGTGTGTGTGTGTTTGTCCTACTATCAACTTCGCAATGCCTGCAGCAATATGAACCAAATCAGGTACAGTAGTAGGGACACCTCAATGGCATAGTTTGTGATGATGTCATCCAACCCAGCTCAAGATGGTGGACACGTAAATATTTGAGGCGCAGGTGGGCTAATTTGTGAATCACCTAACCAATTTGAACCAAATTTGCTACAGATGTAGGGACACATAGGGATACCTCAATGGCATAGTTTGTGATGATGTCATCCACTCCAAGATGGTGGAACCATGAACATTTGAGACACAAGTGGCCTAAATTGTGAACTGTCTAACCGATTTGACCCAAATTCGGGATAGTTGTAGTGAGTGACACAAAGGGACACCTCAACAGTGTGATTTGTGATTATTTCATCCAGCCTGGTTCAAGATGGCGGATGAGTAAGTGTTTGAGGTGCAAGAGGGCTAACTTGTGGACCGCCTAACCAATCTGAACCAAATTTGGTACAGTTGTAGTTAGTGATACATAGGAACACCTCAATGGTGTAGTTTGTAATGATGTCATTCACCCTGATCCAAGATGGTGGACATGTGAACATTTGAGGCACAAGTGAGCTAACGCCTAACCAATTTGAATCAAATTTGCTACAGGTGTAGGGACACATAGGGATGGCTCAAGAGCGTAGTTTGTGATATCGTCATCACCCCAATTCAAGATGGCAGATGTGTCAACATTTAAGGCTGAAGTGGGCTAACTTGTGAGGATGGTAATTATCAATTAAGATTATAGTGAAAGGAAAGTGGGCAGATTAGTTCTTTCCAGAACAACTTGTTTCTGATAATGGCGGCAGACTCCTGGTTTGAATGTATCTATATATATCTATATATTTCTCCTGGGTGTGCCTTCGAATGTGCATCCCGGCCGCCTAGCTGATTGGCTGGGCGGCACAGGCGCCTGATTGGCTGGCGCACCCAGGAGACTTGTCTGGCCGGAGACTGGGGCAGAAGGTGGGGGTGGGGGGAGAGGTAGCCGGCCTCAAAGAGGCCGGCTGCAGAGGCTGGCAAGTGGCAGCAGCGGGCACTTGCCCCAGTGGGCCCGGTCGCAAAGGCCAGGAGGCGGTAGGCCAGGCTGCAGAGCCAGGCTGCAGGCCAGTGGGCCTAGCCACAAAGGCCAGGCAGCAGCGGCGGGCCAGGCTGCAGAGGTGGCGGGCCAGGCTGCAGAGGTGGCGGGCCAGGCTGCAGAGGTGGCGGGCCCGGCCGCAGAGGCAGCTCACAGCCAGGCGGCGGTGGGACCGGCCACTGAGGCGAGGTGCCCTTGGGAGGCTGGGGTGGGAGGGACCGGGAGGTGGGACTTCCCTGTTCGCCATCCGGGAGGAGGAGTGTCAGCGGCAGGGCCCTTTTTGGCCACCCACCGCCTGATAAGTAGAGTAAAATAAAATGCAGGGGGAGGAGGGAAGGGGAGGAGGGGGAGGGCAAGAGAGAGGGGGGAGGGCAAGAGGGAGTGGGGTGGGGGAGGGCAAGAGGGAGTGGGAGGGTAAGAGAGTGGGGCAGGAGGGAGGGCAAGAGAGAGTGGGGAAGAGGGGAAGGGCAGGAGAGGAGAAGGGGGAGGGGAGGGAGGGAAAGAGAGTGGGGCAGAGGCGGAGGGCAGGAGAGAGGAACAGGGGGAGGGGGAAGGCAGGAGAGACTGGGGCAGGAGGGTGAGAGAGAGAGGTGGAAGGGGGAGGGCGGGCAAGAGAGAGTGGGGTGGGCGGGAGGGGGCAAGAGAGAGTGGGGTGGGGGGAGGGGGCAAGAGAGTCGGGAGGGAGGGGATGAGGGGCAAGAGTGTGGGGCAGAAGAGAGAGAGAGGAGGGGAGTGGGGCAGGGGGAGAGGGGAGGGCAGGAGAGAGGAGCATGGAGAGGGCAGGAGAGACTGGGGCAGGAGGGTGAGAGAGAGGGGTGGGGGTACAAGGGGGAGGGAGTGCAAGAGATAGTGGGGCGGGAAGGAGGGGAAGGATCAAGAGAGAGTGGGGCAGGAGGGAGAGGAAAGTACAAGAGAGTTGGGCGGGAGGGAGGGGAAAAGGGGCAAGAGTGTGGGGCTGAAGGAAGGGAGGGGGAGGGAGAGTGGGGCAGGAGGGAGGGGGAAACAGCCGGCCCCAAAGAGCGCACAGATGCTCTGTGCGTGCTGGCTAGTTCTTAATATTAGTTGGTTTACAAAATAAAATATTCAGATATCACCGGCCCTTCTTCTTATCCTGATACAACAACCTTATGCTAAGGTTGGCAAAGAGGCACCTTTTAACATGGTGATTCTCTTTATTTAGCAGGGGGAGAGTAACTGGCCCTATCCACCCCCAGCACAATACCTCCAGTGATTGTTGCTGGTGTCTATCTTATGTTACTTTTAGATTGTGAGCCCTTTGGGGACAGGGATCCATCTTATTTATTTATTATTTCTCTGTGTAAACCACCCTGAGCCATTTTTGGAAGGGAATAGAAATTGGAATAGAAATTGAATAAATAATAACAGCAATAACAACAACAACAACAATGATGTGCCTTCCTCATAGGAATTTTGTAATGAGTGAAGTGGTCCCAAGGTCAATGCATGGCTTTATAACATCTTTTGTGTGCCAGGCAATAACAACTCTGCTATTATTCCACATGTACACTTGAAAGAGAGTGAATCAACATAGTCTCTGATTTCTGAAGAGCTTTTATCTTTCCTTCAGCTTGCAGCCTCCCATTTCCCCTCTTGAATGCACTGACAAATCAGTGTTCGAAATGAGTCAATGGGGTAGTTATCTCCGGTTAATAAAATATAAGCAACACCTTTCATTCTTCTAGATACAAAAAAATACTTTTGTGAAGAGAAATTCTGATTGTCTCACTGGAAATTGACACATACAGGTATAATTGCTGACAGTCCCTATAACTTTACCTCATTTATACAAAATACATACAAAGTAATAGACTGCAAAGGAACTTATACACTAAACTGTATGGTCTCTGCCTATGGTCTTCTGTATGTATGGTCTTATTGCCTTGACACTAAGGATTCTGGGCTTTGCACAATTCTTCAACAGCAAAAGATTTTAACAGACCCTCCTTCTCCTTGAAATGTACAGTTTTTGAAATTCAGTCTAGAGCTTCATAGAGTAAAACAATAATGGATTTACATTTGTGAGAGATGAAGGGCTTTTTCTAGCATACATAATGAGCATATATAGACACTAGGGATGTGCACAAAACAGATTTTGCTGTTTGGATTGAGTTCAAAACGAACTGCAAAATCCTCAAATAGATTCATTGAAACAGAATTATTCAACTGATTCAGCCATAGGGAACTCAAAACACCCCACTGTTCTCCATCGGTAGGTCCTAGTCAAACCAAAGTGTGTTGTGTGGTAGTGCATGATGGGTGTTACCTACCACCCAACCCTCAGAATAAATGGGCAGCGGTGATTTTTAACAAATGTTTAATCTTCCCCATCCCCAAACCTCCATAGGATCCTGTGAGGGTTTGAGGGAAAGGTTAAAAAAAATTAAAATCATCCGCTTGCCCATTTCTTTGGTGGGTTGGGTGGTAGTCCTGCCATCATGTCCTACCACACATCCCACTTTGATGTCCCTAGGACCTACCCATGGGGAACAATGGGGTGTTTCGAGTTCCCCATTGTTACCTATGGCTGTAATGAGCAGAGTGCACACATTTTGCAACCCTGCCTTGAAAAACACTGCAAAACAGAAGCACGCAGTCCCTCCCAAACACAGAACAACATATTTTGCAAAATACACAGTCCAATAATGGCCAAAAAAGAATCACTAACCCTGAATCCACTGCCAGTCACAGTGCCTGCACTGGAATAACATCATTAGCACAAGTTGCTCTCTTACACATAATTATGGCTCCTTCAGCATTGCAACAGCTGCCACAGCAGCACCCTTGGCAGCAGGCATAGCTATAAGAACAACTAGAACGTTTTCAGTCACATTTTGACTGACTACACCTTGCAATGCAGACTGTAGAGCAGACCAGCAGTGAGTGAAGCACAAGTTAGTCTCAAGCTCAGGCATGGGGTTCATCTCACAGCAATCACCAAGATATCTCTCTCTCTCTCTCTCTCTCTCTCTCTCTCTCTCTCTCTCTCTCTCACACACACACACACACACACACAGAGGGGGAGAGAGGGGGAGAGAGAGAAAGAGCACCTGCCACTGTCCATTTCTTATCACACCATCATCATCATCTCACAAACAGGCAGGCAGGCACTCAAGTTCTGCCTTTGTCAATCTGTGATCTAGCACAGCAAGCATATTATACTCAGTGCTGAGAAAACCGCAAAACCAAACCTTCCTTCCTGCCATCCTGCCTGCCACAGAAGGACAGGAGGACAGAGCAATCATGGCTTGATGGACTAATGGACTGACAAAAAACAAAGCTTCTACACTCTTACCATGAAATGAACTCTCCCTTCTCCTCCTCTTCTCCAGCGTACATCCCTGCCTGCCTGGGTGATGCTGGGCACCAGCTGACAGCCTGACAAATAGTCAGGGCACCAGTCCATCTCATCATCGACCATGGAAAGTGTTTGTGTCTGCGTGTTTCAGCAGCACTAATGGGCAGACTATGACACATCTGGTTGTGGGGTTGGCCAGGGTGGGGCGAGCTGCCAGTGGTATTTCAGTGGGTGGGGGTGACCATGGGTCATCCACCCTCCATGGCCAGATCAGGATAGCCCAGCAGGCAGAGGATGGCCTTCAGAAAGACCAGCTGCTCCACCAAGTCAGCACCCATGCATGTGTGATGGGGTGTCACCACATGCTCTTACTCTGGAGGTTGGTTGGAAGGCATGAGAGGAACCAACACTTGATTGGAATGACAAGACAACCAAGAAGCAAGGAGATCTCAAGCCAATCAGAAGCCAGAGCCAGAAAACCAATCAGCAAGGGAAAAGAACAGGACTCAAGATGGCACTTGAATAACTCAAATCGATTGGTGCATGAATCAGGATTGTTTTGATTCAAACTCAAAACAGGCCCTTTATTTTGACGGTGTTTTGTTTTGAGTTTGAATCACTTGAAACAGCCAATTTGAATTTGAATGGATTTGTGCTCAAATCGTTTTGCACTTCTCTAATAGAAACTAATAGAGCACAGAACAAATCAATCCAGAATTTTCTAATAGAAACGTCTCTAATAGAAACTAATAGATCATAGATCAATCCAGAATTTTCACTCGAGGCACAAATGACCAGGCTCAAACTATCATACTTCAGACACATTATGCGAAGATCCAGCTCCCTTGAGAAGTCCATAATGCTGGGGAAAGTGGAAGGAAAGAGAAGAAGAGGACGACCAGCAACAAGGTGGATGGACTCGATTATGACAGCAATGAATGCACCACTGAGAGACCTTAAAGGCCAAGTTGAAGACAGATCATCCTGGAGAGAATCTATCTATGTGGTCACTAAGAGTGGACACTGACTTGGCGGTACTTAATCAATCAATAGAAACTACTCATCCAATCCATTAGGAGAAAATACATTCTAATGGAGTTGGTGGTCATTTTTAACCCTGGCATAAAATTCAACCCACGAGTAATCAAATTGCATGCAGGACTACTGATTAACTATTTAGCAGAATACAACAAATATTTAGATATGACTTTTCAACAAAAGTCCCTAAATCAGTAGGGGGGGGGGGAGAGAGAGAGAGAGAGAGAGAGAGAGAGAGAGAGAGAGAGAGAGAGAGAGGACTCACAATCTAAAAAATAAATATGAGACAGGCAGCAGCAACAGCCACTGGAGGGCTACTGTTCTGGGGATGTAGAGGGCCAGTTGCTCTCCCCCCTAGTGAGAATCACCACTTTTTAAAAGGTGCCTCCTTGCTTAGTTAGCAGCCCAAGAGCAGATAACTGAAGTGGATTCAATTCCAATCCAAATGAGATACGATTGTTATCAATTTGTAGATATAACTGCATCAAATTGAGCATATACAAAGGTTCAAATATGAACGAATCTGATGTATGTTCCATAGAAAATAATGGGAAATAATGGAAACACTGATAACCTCTTTAAGCCAGGGATAGCAAACTGCAGCCCTCCAGCTATTGTTGGCCTACAACTC
This sequence comes from Hemicordylus capensis, assembly GCF_027244095.1. Classification (NCBI taxonomy): domain Eukaryota; kingdom Metazoa; phylum Chordata; class Lepidosauria; order Squamata; family Cordylidae; genus Hemicordylus; species Hemicordylus capensis. The sequence continues at coordinate 32,068,173 of NC_069660.1, read as the reverse complement.
CCATCATCCCTGTCTACTGGCTATTGTGACTGGGGATGATGCAGGTTGTAGGCCAACAACATCTGGAGGGCCACAGTTTGAGAACCCTGCTTTAAGCCATAAGGCAGGGCTGCTCAGCTTCGGCCGTCCTGCAGATGTTGGCTTACAATTCTCATAATCCCTGGCTATTGGTCACTGGGGGACCTAAGCTGAGCAGGCCTGCCATAAGGGGATGGAATTTTAAGGGATGGTAAACCCTTGTTAGTGCTTGATGTCACCCCAATTTCAGGCAGATAAATCCAGGGACTTCTGAGGAGGTAATTTTTAAATTGCAGCTCCCCACCCCTACCCCCATAACATTTTGCTTTGCTTGGAGACATGGTACATTAGTTCCTTACAAGCTGCAGACAGATAGGTACCAGGTTCCTGAAAAGAGATGCAGATCAATCAATTGCAGCATTCTTTCAGAAGCTGCAAGCCTGAAAAGTCATAACTTTATTGGTCAGCTAAAGGCAACAGACAACTACTCTCCTTCCTCCTCAAGGTTTTCCATACATACAAGATCATCCTTTTCCCAGTCAGTTGGGAAAAGATGCAAAGTTATAGACTAAAACAAAACCAAAAAATGCAACTTTTAAGAATCAGAAAAATGCATCAATTTGATCCAAACTCAAAGCAGGATATATCAGACAATTTTGTATCAAATCAGTCCCACAGCTGCATCACATCTGATGCAAAATTGTTTGACACACACATCGAATCTGATCCAATGATTGCTCCAATGCACTGCTCAAGCAGCCCTTCTATTCAGTTTAATTTCAAGGTGATGGAGGGCGGAATCTAGTCCTTCGCTCTCCTTTCCCTCCCTCTAACCAGATGATTAGTGGTATCAAGCACATTTTGATAGCTCCTAATACAGACTTCCATTCAGGAAAGACACACACAGTTCTCCGTTCATGAGTGTGTTTCCTTCTATTGCATCAGCCGTAATATTTAATGTAGAATCTGCAGCTCAAAATGTCATAGTAATAACAAATGATTTGCATTCACTGTACTAGGAAGAGAAAATAATATTCTGGAGACATTGGTACAAAAGTCTAACACAAGCTTTCTTGATTGTGGGTGAGAAAGAAGAAAAAAATGGTTTCCAGAATGAAACCTAGTGAATTAAACTGCCATTTGCTTCTAGATTGAAGGGGGTAAAATGTATAATGAAATATATTATAATAATGCAAACTTGCATTATTTCAAACCACATTTCCAAGAAATAATTTCGGTTTCAAGACTTTCACAGTAAACATGCAGGTATTTTTAGATGTACATTATGGTTTTATCAAAAATTATGACCATTTCCCCCATAGCTTTTCAGCAGAAAATAAATCTCCTAATATCTCATAGAAAGATCTTGGAACCCAGCCATGCTAACCTCTTCACACTTCAGGCAGTTCATGGATCCTATTTCACGGCTCATTCAAAAGGAAGATTAGGAAGACTTTTTCCATTTCGTGTTTTAAATGGTTTAATTCACAGGGGACTAAAGTCAACATAAGTATCCAAAAAATAGTATGCTTCCTGTGTAAGTCACATTTTGTCATCCTGATTAAACCATGATGTTCCTGTATAGAGCCATAAATTTATGTTGCCTCTTAAAACATTTCAGCAAGAAATACATAAGTAGATACCTCCTCAATTTTAATGCTAGAGAAAATCCAATTTTAACTTTTGAAAAAAGGTTTATTACTTGACATAAAAAGTGACTAGGTGGATTTTATCACAATGGTGTTAAAACTAACTATGCATTCATTTTGAGAGCTATGTGACAAAGTCATTACTATGGCAAAAGAGAGAGGCTATTTTTTCATCTACTTCATACAAAATATTTTATACCCATTGTATCCTAGAGGAATATACCAACATCATTTTATGGAATCCTGCTTCATTTAGCACTGAGAATGGCAATCACTTCCACAGAGTCAAAGACAGAACAAAACATCTAACTGACACTAAAAGGTTAAAAAAAAGAAGAACAAACATGCATGGAGGAGGCAGAATGTTATTACCTTTGTTGTAGTAGAGACTGCCATCTTTATGCTTTGTTTCTAAATGCTTTTAATTACACATTAATTAATTTAAATTAAATTAAAATAGATTAAAATAAAATTTGAATGGTACTTATCTTCCAAGCTAGGGTTATTTCTCATGCAAGAGAGCCAGCATAACATAGTGGTTAGAGTGTTGGACTAGGACCGGGAAGACGTGAGTTCAAATCCCCATCCAACCATGAAACTCACTGGGTGACTGGGCCAGTCATGTATCTCTCAGCCTAACCTACCTCACAGTGTTGTTGTAAGGATAAACATAACCACATGTACACCGCCTGGAGTTCCTTGGAGGAAAAGCGGGATATAAACGTAAAATAAATAAATTAGTAAATACAAATAAAGCTAGGGCTGTTTCTCATATTTTTACCCACAAGTATAGTTTTGGTGCCCACATGAAAGTCACTCTTACTCAAGTATAATGAGGTGTGGCACCATCAGGGCGGGTCAGAAACCCCCATAAGATGGTTCTTTCCCAAGGAATGTCTTACATCAAGCACCCACCCCCTTCCAGGCAATTTTATTTGTGTAGTTGCTTGCTTGTTTTTGCAAGATAGTATGCTAAAACTCTCTGCCTACTAAAGTTTGGAAAAGCTATAATCTGTAGCCCTATTCATATGTTATGTTCAACACTTGTACAATCGGTGTACAGTGTGCAAAGGTAGAGTTATCCACAGGTTATGCTGAAGGCAGGTACAGCAGTACACTCCCTGTCAGTACACTGGCCTTATCCACCCCCAGCAAAGCATCCCTCCAGTGGCTGTTGCTGTTGTCTATCTTATGTTTCTTTTTAGATTATGAGCCCTTTGGGGACAGGGACCCATCTTATTTATTTATTTCTCTTTGTAAATTGCTTTGGAAACTTTTGTTGAAAAGTGGTATATAAATATTTGTTGCTGTAGTCTGTACCATGGCATGTGTTTTCTTATTCAAGATTCATGATGGAACCAGATTTTTGGCATGCAAGATCCTACATTTAAACCTCTCAGATTAGGCCAAAAACTTCTATCAAATGTTTGAGTAATGGTCAAAAGGGAGGAAGGAAATCTGCTATATACAACACTTTCTTATTTGCAGGTGTTCTTGAACACAGTCTCTTGCTCCTTAATAGGGAAATCTTATGCACACCTACTTGGAAGTAAGCACCACTGAAATTAGAGGGACATATTTCTGAGTAAACATGCATAGGCTCAAGTTGTAATAACACATTGGCCGCCTTCGGACGTAACGCGGTTTTGGGGGTCCAATGGACCCGTGGTTCCACACCTCCCTCCCCCTGCTCTCATGTCTACATTCAGATGAAACAGAGAGCTCCCTCTCTGCAGTCTTGCTGAGACTTCTTTAATGAAGGACAGCCCCAGCAGATAATAGCAGCCAGAGTGAGGGAGGAGCTTCCTTCCTTGACTCCAATTGCATAAGGGGGAAACTGCAGTGCTAACATTCAGATGCAACTCTGGCACCGCATACCTGGAGTTAAAAGTAGTAAAACTCATTACAAACTGTAGGTGCAAAGGGCAGTTCAGGGAAGGAAACTGGGTCCATTTCTTCATGAAACTCTGGTTGCCCACATTAGGACGTACATTTTCTGAAACTGGGGGTGAAGGGACCTCCGGTTTCATACTACATGTGAATGCGGCTAATGGCTGACATGCAAACTCAATTACTCCTGAGTAGTCTTGATGATGTTAAGTAGCCCTGTACAGTAACTCCTGAGTAGTACTATTAAGTAACAGTCTGGATGTCAGCCATTAAGATTTGCTTGACAAAGCTCTCCTCTGCCAGCAACCTGAGCAGGTCCCAAAGCATGGTCTAAGTGAGCACAATACAGTCACTTGTTGAAACTAAGTAGGCCTTGATGTGAACTGTGCCTGGATGGGAGACCCATGTATACCACCTTTAGCGATGGGGACACAGAGGTGGCAAAGCATCTGCTTTGCATGTAGAAGATCCGTGGTTCAATCCCTGGCATTTCCAAGGCAGGGCTGAGAAAGAGTCCTACCTGAAACCCCTACAGGGGCCACTGCCAGTCAGTGTAGGCAATACTAAGCTAGATGGACCATGGTCTGGCTCGGTATAAGGCACTATGTTCCTATGCGACCCTATGCTCCTGCTATGTTCCTAACCTTTGCATTTCTAAAAAAGCTAAATTCAAACTGTAACCATTACTAAATGCTTGCTGTATTTTTTCTAAAGACTCATTCTGAGCTAGGAACTCGATCAAAGAAATTAATTATCAATCCCCAACCTGCATGATTCCCTCTGTCCCTCCCCACTCTGTCCACATTGCAAGCCTTTCCAATCACAGAGCATGGCTTCTCTTTTTAGCTTGGAATTCCTGCTAGCTCTGATTAGCAAAGATAAGATAATTAGTCCCACCCCGAAAAGCTCTTTCAGAGAGATTCCAATTGTGCTAAAGAGCCAAGCAGATATTAAAAATTTAATTGACTCACTGACTGTACTATTCATTCCACTTGCCAGAGTTGGGAGGGACAATTTTCAGAATGACCATGGCGAGCGATTTTGTAGATTCCCGATTCAGAGCTTCTTCCTAAGTTAATTTTGAAAAACACAGGTGCACAGCCATATTTAAGGTGGGTGCAAATATAATGACAGAAAATGATGTGCACATCTGTTTTGTAAAAACGATGTGTAAACTCAGGCTCAAAGTAGATGCAACACATAGTGGTATGTATTTTCCCCGACACTTCTTTTAAATCCAAAACCAGACTCAGGAAGCTGAAAGTCCACCATATGGAGGGTAAGGGTTGCTTAACCCTTTTGATTTTGTCTGTTTTTCTGTTCATAATTGCTCCCGCCTCAAGCTGTTTTCTCTTCCACAGTGGCGAAGATATATTTCCCTCTGTTGGGAAAACACTAAAGCACCATGGAAGAGGGCAACTGTGAGTGAAAACATGGATGAAGGGGAATGTATTAAGCACCTATTACCTTGCTGCTTCCCCAATCAAGTTCTCAAACTTCTCAGGCTGCTTTTGGTTTTAAATATATTCAGGAGAAAGATAAACATCATGTCAAATCTAGTTTGACTCTCAGGTTGTTTAGTTGAACATCAGCTATTGTGCCTAGGAGAGAGCTCAAAGGAGTTGTCAGCAAGCATGTTGGATTGTAAAAAGAGCATAAGCGGGCAGGAGAGGAAAGATTAAATAGATAAGTATTTGCCTTGTTAAACTGCATGGTTTGAATATTAGCTGTTGGAACTTTGCCTTACAGATTTGTTGAAATGATATGTTTCTTGCCCTTGTGACATTGCACTTTCATGTACCTCTCTAATAAGACAAGCTTCTGGTAAATGATGGAAAGAATGATAGTCACCTATATACAGCATTCTGCCGGGGCAGAAACTAGAGTTGAAATGCATTTTTGCATGACAGTGAAATTTGGCAAAAATTTCAGAAATACAAATCAAAGTTTTGGAATTTTGAAGTGCCTTTTTGAAAAACTGATCTGAGGTCTAACTGTGTGCCACAATGCATAAACACTGAAGTCAATCCATATGAAAGCTGTTTTGCAGTCAGGCCAGTACAAAAGTTATGACCCAACAAGTCAAACACAGCCCCATCAGCCATGTCACCTATCAGATGCCTGATATCTTTGCATCCACTTTTGAAGACTGAGGCAGACACCAGAAACAGGTAGTTCACTGAGCCCTGGAAGACTACCTTATATAGATCATTATGGGCTAAATATGACTTAGTTGATCAGAAGTTCTGCAGGCATTCTTCACAACAACTCAGTTAATTAAATCACACTGGTAAAGTTTTGAGAGTCAAGAATCTATTTAAAAAGTAAATCAATTAATTCAGAATAGTAAAGTTAGAGGGGTCTCATAAGTAGGCCAACTAGTCTAACTTCCTGCTCAGTACAGGAAATCCAGAGCTAAAGGAAGCCCATTAGATGGCGGATCAGCCTCTGCTTGAAAAGCTCTATAACGGGAAGTCCACTATTCCCCTAGATAACTGGTTCCACTGTCAAACTGCTCTGACTACTAAGAAGTTTTCTCCTGACCCACAACTGAAATCTAACCTGTAACTTAAGTCCATTAGATATAGCCCAGCCCTCTGGGGCAAAAGAATCTGACAGCCCTGCTTAACTACTATTTACACTGCAGACAGCAAATATGCCATCTAGCCTGGCCTAAGTAACATTCAAATCAACTTCTCAGAGCATAAACCCATTAGGAGCTCTTGAAAGTTGCTCACTTCAAAATTTTAAAAAGAGAATAATTATACACCATATCACATAATGTGCTTTGCTCTACGGAGTAAGCTGATGGTCTTTACTAGTGTTATGTGGATTTTTAGTATTCACAGATTCCACAGTTCCCAGATTGTACATTTACAGCCTCCATTACGCCTTTCTTGTGCAGAAGAATTAGCGAGGGATCACAAAGTAACCTTTTAAAGGTTAATAGTCACCAGAAATAAATGTTAAGCATATTTTCGCTTTTCCTGATAGGTATTATTCAATTAATCTAAAACAAAAAAGTCATGCTTCAGTTCAGGTACATGTTAAGACTACGGAATAGTTTCTCCTGGTTTGAGAACAGTATTTTTCTGAAACACAGAAGCCATGGATATTTCAATATTGCAGTTAACACTTGGAGAAGATTTGGAAGGAAATCTGAAAAGACAGAAAATACATTACGTGTTTTTTTTACTATTTTATTCATTGAAGCCTGACTCTAAGTCAGAACCTGAAGCCATTGACTTGCCTAGACCTATAATTACCAAATAGGAACCCACCTGTGGGTTGCAGAATCCTCCAGGGTAGGTCACCAACCTGTAAGTAATTTCTGTAAGATGCAATATAGGATCTTAAGTGTGTCTGTCTGTCTGAGTGTGATTTAGCTTTGAACATATACAATTTTCTGTTGTGTCATTAGATTTTGCTAAAAGAACCACAGTGCTATATGGACAGATATTCCTGATCTTTATTAAGGCAATAGCAAATCACTTACGGTTTATTAAGCCAATAGCAAATTGCAATATATCTTGTGGCTTTCAGATACAAAAAGCTGGGCTATAACAAAAAAGAACAATAGAGATTTTTTCCATTCCTTGCCTCCATCCATCCAAATGTCAAACTTTTCCTTACAAGCTCCAGCGGTACTCATTACAGAGCATGAGCCTTACGAAACAGGAACAGTGGAGAATAAGAAGTAAAGGGATATGTAACAAGCAGAATTGCCTCATGTCTGGCAGTTTACTTTTTTAAAAATGCTGAAATGACTGACCAAATATTTCCAGTTAATGGTCAAATATTTTCTGGTTGAATGATAAGGCACACCCGCATGAATAACATACTCTCAGACCATCTTTAGACACGACTGCAGAAGACCACCAAATAGGAGCAGGAGTGTACCATGGCGCCAAGAAAGGAAAGATGGAAATATATTAAATGTAGAACAAATGAGGAGAGGACCTCAAAGGCCATTTATTGCTGGATGTATTTCAAGTCTTCCTCAAGAGTGGCTTTAATTCAGTTCAAAACTACCTTCTACAGCATCAAAAAATAGTCTGAGATGGTGTAGAGCACACTTTTAGCTTCTCTTTGACTGAAATAACTTAATCAGAGTAGCCCCTAAGGAAGAATAATCAGATTCAACACACATTGGGCAATACATTGAAGCTATTCTCATGAGCAGCAAAAACTGGGCTAGGGAAGCCCAACCTGGTTTTCACTGCATGTGAGGACCCAACGGCTCACAGCGGTGGCGAGCCCTCTATAGTAGCCCACCGCTTAACCTGGGTTTTGGGTGCGAGCATGCCCCCCAAACGGGCTAACTGATCGTGTATCACACAGTATGTCATACAGTGGCACATTCGGGGGGGGGCTCCCAGTAACGCACTCGGGTGGTGCATTATTGGGGCTTGGGGGGCATAGAGTGGTGCTTCCCCGCGCCCAACGCCCGGAGCTGTCAGGCAAGCCATCTGCGGGGAGGGCTGGGAAAACCTGCTTCCCCTGCAGACCTCCTTTCATCACTTCACACTGCTCGTGTGAAGCGCCTTATTATCTTCTATGCACCTTTGAGGTCTCCCCCCTGTTTCCTAATAGGAAACAGCAGCCTGGAAGAGGAAGGCAGTAGTTTCCAACCTATGGCTTCCTTAATTATTTCAATGGAGAGACTCCAGAAAAAGAAAGCCAAAGAGTGTAGCAGACACCTTTTAAAATAATAAACCACGACCTTATAAAAATGTTTTCAGGAAGCATTGTTTATTCTTATGACTGTAGAGGCAGAATCACAGACAAGCAAAAATGTGCAGATGATGCATGAGGCTTACATTTTTTTGTACACTGCCAGCTTATCTACAAGAACTGCCGCTGGTGCAGGACAGGAAAAAAGGACTATCTCCTTAGAAGATTAATAGTTTGCTGCATGGAAGAACAAAGTGTAGATAAACATAAATAAACATGCATTGAACACAGTCTGATGCATATGAGCTAAATCATTCTGCCAAAGGGAAATAAAGAAAAGCTAAAGACAGCACGGATAAGCTTGGGTGAGTAGAGTTTACATGCAAAGAACAGCCTAACACCTGAGCACATTTCCTAATTTAGTATACTTTATTAAAGATGCTTCTCAGCCACTGAAATCCGTTAGTTTGATTGCACTAGTAAGCTTAGGAAGATAAAATGTTAATTTTTAGAGCATGCTTTATCAAAGGATATAAAATGCGATCTGAAAGACATTGAAGTATTAACATTCAAACAGCATCATTACTGTAATTAATTCTCATTCTAAATCTCCTCTTTTGTTACAAAAGTCCTGTGAGATAAGCAGGGTTTATTTAAACGCCCCCACACATGCACGCACACACACACACACACTCATTCACACACTTACTTCTAAAGATAACAGAAGGGAAATTTTACACAGAAGGGAAACCTTTAATTTCTAATCATTATATTCTTTTGTTAACATTGTTAACAAGTATGGAATTGAATACTGATTAGGCCAGAATTTTCCCCAAAGTACTTGACTTTAGGAATGGGATTGGTGGAAACAGGCTAAAGAAAAATGCAGCTCACTTGCACTCCTCAAACCACCAGAAACTTGGCAGGAAGTTTAATACAAAGGAAGTGAATGCAATAAAAGAGAAAGGAGAATCCCTGAACTGATAGCGGCAGGGAGGAAAGAGCACTGGTGACTGGCATAAAGGCTATCAGAGAGTTAAGAGGGCCACGGAAGGTCTTCTAGACCAACTTCTTGCTATACTATCCCTGGCAGATGGCTGTCCAGCTTCTTTCTGAAAGTAGACAGAAGACTCTCCTAGAGTAGGAGAGCCCACTGTTGTGCAAGACAGATTGTTCCATTGTCAAGCAGTAGTGAGAAAAATCCTCCTAATCAGTGTTCCCAATAACAGAAATTCCCAGACGTTGTTCATCATCATCATCATCATTATTATTATTATTATTATTACATTTATATCCCGCTCTTCCTCCAAGGAGCCCAGAGCGGTGTACTACATACTTCAGTTTCGGGTTTTGGATCTGTCCTATTAATTTCCCCAGATTCCCAGCTTTCATGTAAAAAAATTTTACATTTATATCCCGCTCTTCCTCCAAGGAGCCCAGAGCGGTGTACTACATACTTGAGTTTCTCTTTCACAACAACCCTGTGAAGTAGGTTAGGCTGAGAGAGAAGTGACTGGCCCAGAGTCACCCAGCTAGTTTCATGGCTGAAATGGGGATTTGAACTCGGGTCTCCCCGGTCCTAGTCCAGCACTCTAACCACTACACCACACTTGCTTTCTAATTGCAGAGGGATTGGGCAAAGGGCTAGTTTTTGGTGAATAGTTGAAGGTTTAGTGTCTTTGAGGCAGATTTGGGGCATAAAGTGGGATCTGGGGTGGAAGAGTGTGGTGAGGTGGTAGTGCCTAATGGGTGGAGGCTACCACCCAAATTGCAGAGGGATTGGGCAAAGGGATGGTTTTTGGTGAATAGTTGGAGTTTACTCATCTTTAAGGTTTTTCCCTATAAGGTATAATGGAGGTTTCAGCAGCCCCATAAGTGCAATTGGAGGGCGCTGGGGTGGCCCATAGTGAGTGGTGGTGTAGTGCACATAGGGTGCCAGCCACTCCCATGGGGTTGCTAACCCATGGGGTACAGGGTTCTGTTGTTTCTGAGGTGGTCTGAGTGTAGATTCTACGGTAGCAAATGAGAGTGGATTCATGGTTTGTATTGAAAATCTCATTTGCTACCAGAGAATCTACACTCAGAACACCTCAGAAACAACAGAACCCTGAACCCCATGGGCTAGAAACCCATGGGCGTGGCTGGCACCCTCTGTTCACTACACCACCACTCACTCTGGGCCACCCCAGCACCCCCCAAGTGCAGTTATGGGGCTGCTGAAACCTACATGATTTCCTATGGAAAACTCCAACAATTCACCAAAAACCAGCCCTTTGCCCAATCCCTCTGCAATTTGGGTGGTAGCCTCTACCCATTAGAACTTTGAGTTGTACCTCACTGCCTTGTGGGTGGGAGTGGGGTATAGTTGGCACATGGCAGTTGACAATTGGCACTGTCTAAAAGACAGTCAAAATGAATAGAAGAAATGAAGGTGTGTAATGAATCCTCATAAGGATTCATTGAGTGAAAGTTATTATACACCAAAGAATCCGAACACTTAAAAAATAGTGACCACACATTTTGATCCATTACTCCACTTCTATAAGGGCTAGAGCTTAGCTTTTTAAAAAAAATTTAAGCTGGGAATCTGGGGAAATTAATAGGACAGATCCCAAACCGATTTGATTCGATTCGGATCAGCTGCGATTCAGATCTGAATCGAATTTGGGGTGATTCGGATGGGTCAGATTCGGATCCAAATCGAATCAGGGTTGTTTCGATTTGGTTACAAATCGAAACACAGAAAATCCAAATTGCACACCCCTACCTGCCAGTTTAAGACCAGAGTTAAGGCACAAGCTCCACAAAGCCAGGAAACCAGAACCTAAGGCTGATGCCTCAACAGACGTGCCACGTGATCAGTAATGTTGCTGTGCGATGTCACAAATTGTGCTCACTTACAGTTTGCCCGCCATGCACCTACATGGACAATGTGAGGCACCTCCACTCTCACAATGTTGCTTTGGGCCTCAAAGACCAAGGAAAAGTGTAGTAAGAATCTTAGAATCATCATTGTGGTATACTACAGTATACACTGCAGAATCACAGAAGGCGTACACAGAATTCTGCTAAGTGTAGTCCTTTCCAGCACTTTTCCTATAGAACTTTGTAGGGAAAGTGCTAGGGAGGACTACACTTCCCAGCACTATATGTGTACCTTCCAAGATGGCACTGGGACTTAACAGGGCTCTGATTTTCTTAAAGCCCAGCCCGCCCCAGCACTGAGGAAAGCACAGCAGTGCATGGAAGTTAGCACAGTGGTAAATGGCTCTCATAATGGAGATTTCTTGCTCAAGTGGCCACACTTGAAAAATACTGAAGATCACAGACCTATAGAGTTTTTGGTACTCTCCTTAACTTAATGGTGCACTCATCAAGTGATAATTTTGCTTGTATCAACTAGTTCTGAAAGTACCCTTTGGAATGATACAGATTTCAGTAAATAAAAAGGGCCAAAGAACCAAACTGAACAGACTAAGATTTTTTTTTTTAAAGACAACACATTGTTTTCTATTTGCTTAGCTTGCAGTGGGTGGTTGATAGCTGCACTTACGATTTACTGAATGGCAACTAGACTGTATAATTCTCGGGGGGGGGGATGCCTTTTAATCAGTCAGTAGTTAATTCATTTTCATTGACTTATTTTATCCATGTTGCCTGGAATGGTATGCACGCAAAACATTTTAAGCTGCAACAACCTTCTGTCCAGCCATCTTGATATTTTCAAGTGTTTCTGTGAAGCCACAATGAGTTCTGCTTAAATGTGTGGACATTTTATTGTAATACACAAACATTGCCTAACCTGGACAGTTTACATTGTTATTATTAATTTAATTTCTAAACCCTATTGTTGCAATGGCTGCTTCATGATAACCCAGGAAAACTCATGTTGATTAAAACTAAAAATCCAGTTTAAATCCTCTGCATGTTCTCTGTCTTACTGCAAAATTCCACAAATATTCAACTAGAACGCTATTGCTAATGTCTCTTGTCTCCTCAGACAGCTTCTCTTGATTCTCAGCTTCTGTGTCATCATGTAATGCTGTTTGAAATCTCTAATTTCTTAGGTCAGATTCAGCTGCTCTTGTGTGTGGAATGGATATTGTTCTTCCAAGATGCGGGTGGGCAAAAGATTTATGTGACTTGACATCCATCCCAAATGTGCCTGCCTTGCAAGATGCTCATTCATTATTAACCCAGTGCAGTATCATTTCAAGATTGCTTGGTTTCCTGCCTTCTCTTATCATCTCAGGTAGAGATGACTTGTAAAATTCTATTAATAAACCTTCACAGCCAGAAGTGATTAGTCATTACTGTTTTATACTCTCTACTTCCCCAAATGAGCACAGGCAGCCTTCACAGGGTCAGTCTCCTTGCAACGACAAAATACCAGAGACTTATGATCCCTCTTGTAAACTGTATATTTACAAATGCATACGTTGAGCATATGTGAAGCAAGATAGGCACAAAGGTGATACTAGTCCCGAGGCAGTATCAGTGCAGTTTCCCAAACATCTTGAGTGTCAAACTAGATGTTACTTTAACTATAAAACTGAGGTTAGTGCACTTGTTTTAATTCAGTAAATACAAATAAAATACAACTACAATACAATGTAGGAACATAGGAAGTTGTCTTATACCAAGTCCTACCACTAGCAGTAGCTCTCCAAGATTACAGCCAGGAGTCTTTCCTAGTCCCACCTGGAGATGGAGTGAACCTGGGATCATCTGCTCTTCCACTGAGCAATGGCCCCATCCCCTAAAGGGAGTATCTTACAGCATGTAGTCTCCCATCCAAATGCAAACCAAGGCAGATCCTGCTTAGGAAAGGGGACTATTCATGCTCACTCCCACAAGTCCAGTTCTCTTCCCACTACACTTTCTACAAGTTTTGTTTGTATTTCTGTTAAGTGCTACTCTTGTTTGTTGACATTAATTCAGTCAATAGCAGCCTAACTGGGCCTCCTGTGGATCAGGACTGCAATGCAGGGAGGAGGGGCTTTTTGCCCCAGCAGTGCTCCCTATCCATATCACCCTTTGTGACTATTTGAACTGTAAGGAGGGAACAATCCTAATGGTGCCAATGGGAGTTTTCTCTCTACAAGTCAAATAGCAGCTATGGGGCACTGCACCTGATCTACACTAGCACCATTGTGGGGGCAAAGGATTAACCTCCCTACACACTGTGGTCCAGGTCCTCAGGTCTTGATCCAACTGCTATTTACAGAATAAAAAGAAGCACATTAGCACCAGTTACATGGCTTAAAGTAACATCTAGTTTGAACATTAGGAACTTTTGTTTCCAGGAAGCCCTAAACTCAGGTTCCTTTGCCCTTCATTCAATTTTTCATTTCAGCACTGAATGCAAAAATTCAATGCAATTTTGCACTGAAGAACATTCAGATTGCAAAAGCTGGTTTTTTTTCCTTTTCCATAGCCAGGCAGATGGGGTGTAACACACATTCCAGTGGCTTGGAGTAGCTACTGGTCAGTGGTCACCAGAGACCATTAAGTGCAAGGCTCAGTGTTGGAGGTGGAACTGTAGCTCAGTAGTAAAACATCTTCTTTGCATGCAGAAGGTCCCAGGTTCAATGCCTAGCATTTCCAGCTAGGGCTGGGAAAGATTCCTGCCTTGAAACCTTGGGAAGCGCACTGCCAGCCAGTGTAGACAGTACTGAGCTAGATGGACCAATGGTCTGACTCAGTATAAGGCAGCTTGCTATGTTCCTACTGAAGACCTCTGTATGCCTGAGGCTGGGTACCAAATGCCACCCACCATGCATGACACCCTCCCCCCCCTTCCCCCCCTTTAAAAGCAGGGGGCAGGAGGACACCTTGCTGCCTGAGACAACAGGGCCATCCTTGGCAAGGCTATAGAAAGACTTTGGAGTGAGTGGGATTTTAGGAACATAGGAAGCTGCCATATACTGAGTCAGACCATTGGTCTATCTAGCTCAGTACTGTCTTCACAGACTGGCAGCAGCTTCTCCAAGGTTGCAGGCAGGAATCTCTCTCAGCCCTATCTTGGAGAAAACCAAGGAGGGAACTTGAAACCTTCTGCTCTTCCCAGAGCGGCTCCATCCCCTAAGGGGAATATCTTACAGGGCTCACACTTCTAGACTTTCACATGCAACCAGGGAAGACTCTGCTTTGCTAAGGGGACAAGTCATGCTTGCTACCACAAGACCAGCTCTCCTCTCCTTAGATAACCAAAGAACATGCCTGCAAGATTATGCAAAGTTACTGACAAAGAGGTACGCGCTCATACCACAGCACACATCTCAACCCTACATCCAAGCCTCGTGTCTCCATTTTAGGCATGTAAGATGGTCATATAGACAAGAGTCTGGTTACAGTTGCCACTGGCTCATTTAGTGGTGGCCCAGGACCGGGCTTTCTCTGTGGCTGCCCCAAGGCTTTGGAATAAATTTCCTGCTGAAATAAGAGCATCTCCTTCTCTGTTTTCAGGAAGAACCTCAAGACCCTCCTGTTCTCTCAGACTTTTGATTAGAATTCATTTTAATAATTTTAAAAACTTATTTTAATAATTTTATTATGTTGTTTTTGTCACATATTTTAATTTGTGACTTTTAAATATTTTAAATTTTGTACACCGCCTAGAGATATGCATATCAGGTGGTATAAAAATTATGATAAATAAATAAATAAATAAACAAACAAATAAATAAAAATATTGCTATCTCTACCTATCTCTTTCTTTTGAAAAGCCCTAGCCTCCCAACTCTGTTTGTTCCCTGGAGTACTTTATGGTGATGCTTCAGCATCTGAACCTGATTCAAAGTTATACACATCCGCTGGGCTGGGGCTAGTTAATTTTGGTCTATTATACCAGATGGATAGCTGCTTGCCTTTTGGGCTCATCAGAGTTGTCTACAGAAAGGAAGGGTTCTCCTAGCACTTAAATAATTTCCCCAGCTTCAGAGAGTATTAATGTTTTGTACTGAGGGCCTATACATCTTGCAGTAGTTGATCTCAGAGAGTAGACAAATCATATGGGGAAAGGCAGTTCTTTATGTTTTTAGTGGCACACTTACGAAAAAGGCTGGCCATCTTTTTGGTATATAAGGTATCAAACTAGGACCCTCAAGGTCCTTTAACTCAGCTTTCTTCATAGCTTTAAGTGCTTGAGATCTAATATCACTAGACTTTCAAGCGCAGATGAGCACTTTGTCCCTTTTTGCCCTTGATGTTAGAGAGTGTATGGAAGCATAAATTATGCAAATATAGTATCACAACTGACAGAGCAACCCAAAAGCACAATATTTGTGATTACAAAAATAAAAAAATGTGTAGATCATCCAAGGAGGGGAAGGGAAAAAAGCTTTTCCCTCCTTCCCCTAAAACAAGTTTATTCTATTCATGTTGACCTCTGGAAATTTTTTTTAAAAGGCTGTACATTTTGTACAAAAACTGATGAGAGAGATCTGGCAGGCCTTATTATTTATTTATCCTTGCAGCATTTTGAGGACATCTTTTTAGAAAGCAGCAACTCAAACACATGAGGGAAAGCAGATGTCTGCCTGCCCAAATAACAATATTCCTTAAGCAATATCACTTAAAACTTAACTGAAATTTTTGTTGCACAAGATAATGCTATGATATACAGTTAGACTGCTGACGTGCTTATGCAGCTGCCATTTTTACATCTGTAGATACATGTTGACCTAGAAGGTGGTAACTGGAAAGAAGCAAATGAGGGGAGAAAGCATTTCCTGAAGTTTCTGTGAAGCCTCCATACCACAGCTGTACTCAAAAACCCCCTCAAACACTAGTAGTAGCCTTGATGTGCAGTCCTAAAATACTAAAGTGAGCCAGCATGGTGTAGTGGCCAGAGTGCTGGACTAGGACCGGGGAGACCTGAGTTCAAATCCCCATTCAGCCATGATACTAGCTGGGTGACTCTGGGCCGGTCACTTCTCTCTCAGCCTAACCTACTTTACAGGGTTGTTGTGAGGAGAAACCCAAGTATGCAGTACACTGCTCTGGGCTCCTTGGAGGAAGAGCGGGATATAAAACAAAACAAAACAAAACAAAACAAAACAAAACAAAACAAAACAAAACAAACAAAATAAAGATCTACCTGCACTATACCTAGACTTTGAGACCAGGTCTTATACATCAAAACAAATTTCATAAATAATGCCAAGGGGGCAAAACAAACAAACAAAATAAAGATCTACCTGCACTATACCTAGACTTTGAGACCAGGTCTTATACATCAAAACAGATTTCATAAATAATGCCAAGGGGGCAACAGAGAGTCAGGACACATGCTAAAACATTTTACAATGTGCTCCAAAGAAGCCAGCTTTATTCAAAAAGAGATTGGTTCTTTCTTGATCAGCTAAAGCCCTGGTCAGAAGCAGAAGCAAATAGGGGAGAGGCTATTTTGCCTTTGGATAGGCTTTCAGGACTTGAGCCTATGCTAAAGCAACCCCATTACTGCAATCTAGCCTCTGGACTGTGAATGATGGTTACAGTTTGGTCCCCTCCTGAGAAACAAACAAATGCTCCAGATGGAGCTGGTGAAAAGTCTTTATCACCACTGCAACTGAAAGAGTTCAAGGGCTATTACTGACCCAGGAGCACCCAAAGGCTGCTAGCACTGCTTGACCATAGTCTGAATCTCATCCAGTATTGGAGCCCCTGCAGCCTCCCAGATGACACAACCTAGACACTATCATTATTGCATAACTCTCGTACAAAGCTTGTACAGGTATATCCATCAAGTAGGCTTCCAGATTTCTCAAGAGATTCTCATGTTTCTCTAGATTCAGCCAGGAAAAAACTGCTCAGTTGGGTGTATAACTATGCTCTTGTTTCTGGTGCAATGTAAGATAAATCCACTTAAGGGAGAACAAGCATGAGGGGCACAGATGACCTCCACTTGGTATACTGTCACATCTGATCTGTCATTTAATAAAAGCTTCCAATAGAAAAAAAAGAACACAGCTGAAAATGTTTTGAAAAGCTAATTCCTCAATCCTAGGTGCACTAGGACTCAATAAGTCTCATGGGCCAACATCCTGAGAAAAGGTATGACCAACATGGCCTGAGACCAGGCGTGAAGACTAGATTTACATCTGCTACCCCATCACCCTAAAAATATAGCTATTTACTTGCATATAAATATAGCCGTTTGTATTTGCACAAAATATGCAAATGTAACTCCCCACTCAAAGCCAATAAAACAAATCAGTAGTGATCTCAGGTAGTAGCCACATCGTGTAAATACATCCAGTGTAAAAAAGTCACAGATACAACCTGCATTCGCCTTGCAAGACTACTAGGGGTATTTCTTCCCTTTCACTTACTGAATTGTCCCTGAATTGCTTTTACTAAAGATGATAAATCAGCTCCATCACTAACGATATGGTAAAGCTAGTGGTCAGAGGCAGGGGCATAGGGATCACTGAGCAAGGGAGGACAACTATCCTCTGACCACCAGGGTCGGAGGGGGGCAAGGCACCCCTTCCCCCTGGGTACCCCTTTGCCCCCTCCCCCCTTACCTTTCTCCTTCCCCAGTGTTTCACTGAAACACTGGCCGGGCTGGAGGGGAATGCCCAGCCAGCCAGCATTTCAATGAAATGCTGACTGGGAAGAATGGGAGAGGATCTGAAAAGGGGAAGTAGCCATGCCACCTGCATCTGACATTGGCCCTTGCAGAGCTTCCCCAGTCAACAGTTCCTTTCCCAAGGAGACAGGGAAAGGAGCTCCCAGTCAGCAATTCAGCAAACCGCAGACTGGGGAAGCTCTACAGGGGCCAACTGGCCCCATTTCCGGTACTGGCCATATCCCCTGCATCTGACACCAGATGCAGGGAGTGAGGCTTGGAGTGCGCACGTGCTTAACAGTCACAGGGGGAGGGGGATTCCCCCAGCAGGACTACGTCCTCCATCCGCCCAAGTGCTCCCTATGTCCCTGGTCAGAGGGAAAACGTATGAAAGGAGACTATAGAAGCCAAGGCATTGGGTGGATGCTGAGCAAGAGCGCAAACTAGGTCGCTTAATTTGTGCATTCAGACTGTAACTGCACTTGCTTAACAGCCTCATTCCTTTAAGAATGACCTTTAGCCACATGAAACAGGGTAACAATTTTAAAATAAGTTTTAAAAAGAAGAAATGGTGGAAACTCAGTACAAGACATCAGCTCACACATTCAACAATCACTGTTAAACAGAAGTATTTGACATACAGCATGATCCCACCTTCTAAATGCCAGATTAGATCACTTCTCTGATTTTAATTTTGTTGGCACTGTCCCCTGCCTTATTACTCTCAATTTTTATGTTTTATTTTTGCAGTTAACATTATGCATATCTGGTAAAAAACAAGGCAAAAGATTTTTCATACAGATTCTACCATTTGTTTTCCATCATTCACAGTTCTTGACATCTTGCATTAAACATGAGTAACTCATTTAAAGACTTGTCCACATTGGACCAGGCCCTGGTTTTATGGCATTTAACTGAAAAGTATTCTGGCAAAGCCTCCTCTTCCCTATATGCGGCACTTTTCGATTTTAAAACCATCTTCCTGTTGAGTAAATTGGCCACCACCTCTATAAACCTACGATTATTCCTGCTTATTCTCATGCTGTATGAGAACACCACACAGAGTGAAGTGAAATAGCAAAGGCCATCTGTATGAATCTGTTCCTACACGGAAGGGAGTTAAGCAAGGATGTATTCTTGCTCTCTTTCCATGTAACTTCCACGCCCCCCTTCCTCTCCCTGGACAACCCTGACTTTCACCCGCCTAAGCTAGCAGGCAGACCCATTTCAATTTTACTTTATTCTGATGATGTGGCCATACTATGGAGGATGCTAGTAGGCACAAGGTGAGTGCTGCAAAGACTTACATAGTTCTGTGTTGAGTAGTCCTCGGTTATAAATACCCCAAAACCCATTGTTTTTTTAATGGTATTTGCCAAAAGACTGAAGGCACATAAATGGCAAATTAATAGGAGAAGGATTGAGCAGGTTGGGAGTTGCAAGTACCTAAGCATAATCTTTCGAGCAAATGGTGGGCAGGGGGGTGGGGGACAATATGAATATGCTGTAGCAAATGCGGAGAGGAGTGCATCTGCCATACTAAAAAAAAATCATTCTAGAGGGGGTCATTTCATTCCAGCAGCTGTCAAGGTATATCAGGACAGAGTATTGGCGCAATTGCTATATGGGTTTCAGATCTGTTCCATCTGTAATTATAAATCCAGGGAACTAGTGCAACTCTAGATTCCTTTGTGCAATATTTAAGGTGCCTGGATGTGTCTCAAATGCATCCTAAGCTTGGAGGTGGGTTTAACGAGAGTTGAGGCCCAGAGGTGGCTTTACACATTCAGTTATTGGCTTAAATTACAGTTTTACCATCAAGATCCTGCCCCCGGTACTGAAAGATGGGCTCCACTCCACTTGGTGTAAGGGCCTCTATGATAAACTGGGGAAATATGGACTTTCATCACAGTTTCTACTCCCAACTGGGACACAATGCTGCTAAAGTGACTATTAAACAATGCATATTGGATGTGGAGAAGCAATCTGATTTAAGTCTTATTGCCTCCAGGAGCATTTCAGGTGGTTTTTCGAACTACCCTCTGCTGGCTGTGTATCTTACAAACCTGACTACCTTAAATCAGAGGCAGTCAGTAGTTTAATGCCATGCCTTCCACTGTTTTGGAAGGAAGATTTAAGAGAATACCCTAAAGGAACCAGTTATGTCCATGTGGTGTGGGTAACATGGAGTCTGTTACACATTTTCTTTATACTGTTTATTTTACAGAGAGATTCGCATTGCTGATTTTATTTATTTATTTATTTATTTATTTGACATATTTGTGTACCACCCATTACGGAAGTCTCTAGTCAGTTTACAACAATAAAACTAAGACTGAACCGCTTAAAAGAATATGCCAAGTAGATCAGGTGAGTATTATGTTTCTTTCCTTCTGACAGACCGGCATGCACCAATCACAGTTGGGGCAGCAAGATTTTGTGCCGCAGCATGTAAGTTGAGACAGGAGCTAGTTGGCTAATTAATAACTAAGATTCCTCTAGGATTATGTTTTTTTCCCCCACCCAGCTCTGTTCTGATTTTGACTTTTAATTGCTGGTCATTGACTGTAATAAAGTTTTACTAATTCATTTAAAGACTTACCTTCAATTCATTCCTTAGGGAGAGAACAGTCTGCATGGATAGGCAAGCATACAAGCAAGGGGAGATTCTTCCAAGATGCCTGAATGGGTGTGGAAGCTGGGTACAAAGTGCAGAACCTGAAAAAGGTAAAGAATGTAAGCAGGATCACATTTACATTTGCCTGAAAAAAGTAGAGAGAGAAACATCAATGGCATCTTTCCCATGCTTTTTCATATTGCAAATTCACGTAAACTCAGTGCATTATCTGAGATTGTGGAATGCACTCCCTGCTGAGATACGATCTTCCCCATCTCTGGCAATTTTCAAAAAACACATGAAAACCCATCTTTTCACCCAAGCTTTCTCAGCTTCCTAAATTTTGGGGGTTTTAATATTTGGTCTATTTTAAAATTCAAAACCTGATTTTGGGGGTTTTAATCACTGTAATTGTTTAATTGTTGTTTTAAAATGTTTTAAAATTGTTAATTGTTATATTGTTTTTAATTTGTTTTAGCTCTTTACTGTTTTAGTGGTTTGATTTAATTGGAAACCGCCCTGAGCCATTTTGGAAGGGCGGTATACAAATCAAATCAAATAAATAAATAACTAGCCGACCCCACAAAGAACATCTGTGTGCTCCTTGGGGCCGGCTGTTTCCCCCTCCCTCTCTGTCCTGTCCGGTCTCTCCTCCCTCCAGCCTCATGCTCTCTTGCCCTCCCCCCTTCCATTCCTCCCCTCCCCCACCACCTGGACAGAGCTGCAGCAGGCGGCCAAAAAGGATCCCTCTGGCCATTCCTGCTCCTGGGCATGTACACGAAAGCCCCACTGCCCGTTTCTCTCTCGCCCCAGGCTGCAACAGGCATGGGGGCTTCACCCCACCGCCCGTTCCCCACTTACCCCCTCCGGTGCTGCCCAGGCCATTGTCAGTCCATCCCGCTGCCTCTCGCCTCCCACACACCCGGCCACTTCCCCCCCACTGTGGTTTCTGGCCTGGTGGCTGGGCCCACCGCCAGCTCCTCGCTGCTCCCACCTCCCCCACAATGCAGCCGCCACTGCCTCCCCCTTGCTTGGGACGACCAGGCTTGCCGTCCCGCCCCCGCCTCCCATCCCCGGCAGACAGGCTGGGCTCTGCCGCCGCCTCCCCGTTACCTGGGATGGCCAAGCCTGCCATCCCGCCACCACCGGCCAGCCGAGGCTGCCTCTTCAGGCCGTTTTACACCCTCTGCCACCATCCCCTCCCCAAAAAACTCTGGCTAAATGCCAATAGCTCTCGCGAGAGTTCCGCCGCCAAATTCTTCAGGACACGCATGCCGGCTAAGCGTATTAAATATATAGATATGAGCTTCAGAGGTTTGTTTTTCAGAAAGGTTAAGATGACTGTATAACATCCACACATCAGAAAAAAATTTAATGCGCACAATGGGGGGGGGTGTTTCACCAATCATGACGGGCGGGTTCACCAATCTCCCCTTCTCTCTGTAGCCCACTGTGCCTCCTGAAAATATATCCCTGAGAGCCCCCCCCCATATATATAGGAAGCATAATGAACTGCAGAGGGAAGGGGAGATTGGCAACAAGCACCCCTCCGCCTTTCAGCACAGTCAACATTAGTCTAGATGTCAGTCACGAAGCATTGTTTTGTTAGAACAGCCCAACATTCTAAATAATCAACCAGATGCCTCTGGGATATATCAGTGAGCAGCCTTGTAGCTAAAATAGAATTTCCATGTTCAGAGATGGCATATTCTCAATTAGTGGATCCTAATGACTAATAGCCATTGCTAGATCTGTCTTCTAATCTTTTATTTAAGCAATCTAAGATAGAAAATTGTGCATTAATTCTGTAAGTTAATTATTTTGTATGATTTACAATTATAATTTGTATCAAATAGTAGTTTATTTTCTTTGTCCTGAGCCTACTACCATGCTGTTTCATTTCGTGATGCAGTTTTAGCATTTTGAGAGAAAGAAAATAATTTCTTCTCTATCAACCTACTCTTCAGTGTTTATAAACCTCTGTAATCTTCCTATTACAGCTCAAGGCTCTTGAGCCTTCCTTTCATATGGAAGATGCTCCAGTTCACTAGCCAATGTGGCTCATTTGAGTTACAAAAGTTGGATACTCAAATGCCTTTTAGTTATCTCTGCAAGCTTCCCATTGTATATCGTCTCCAAACAACTAGCACTTGTCCCCTTACTGCCCCCAAATAATTCCAGTCAATGACACACAAAAGCCTTCATATTTACAATACTGTAATATATCTACCAAGATATGTAGTAGACAGAACAGAATTTAGAGACTGTTTTCTTTTAAAAGAAAAAAAAAAGGAAGCATCATTAAAATGTCAAACTTGACAGCAGGATGGTCAGCATTTCTGTTCTGCAGCTGAGACCTATATAATCCAGATAACCAGAGTAATGCCAGAAGTCCTTAGGGTAAAAACTGGCACTTGTCCACCTTCTTTCCATGGAAACCTGGTGTTTAATATTTCTGCATACAATTTAAAAAAGCTCTGAAACTTAAAAGGTAATCTTGCTTTATTTCATGCAGATCACCCAGTATACCCAGAGCTATGCAACTCTAAGCTACAGTCAGTCAGAAATCTTTATTATATCGCTAACATTTGGGGAAATGCTACAAAGAAGAATACCGCAAACAGTAACTCAAGTACAGTAGCCAATTCCTGTAGAACCATTTATCCCAGCATATACATCTCAAAGATTTATTATATAAAGAGTCATTGCAAATTGCCTATGCAGATTGAATTTGTGATGAACAAGACACCACCACTCTAAATTCTGCAGCTTGATTAAATCTCCCAGTTAAAATAAGAATGAATGTAAAACTCATGGAGTAAAATAAATGTGACTTTCTCCTGCTGCACAAAAACTGTTTATATTATCTGTTTGCACCAGCAAGTGGGGGGGGGGAAACACACCCAGTGATGATAGATTCGGTCATTTTGGCATCTCAATGGACATTAGGCAGGTTTGCACTGGGAGAAGCTAGTCATCCATCACAGGGATGCACTATAATATCCAACATTTGACAGATGAAAATAAGTACACTTGCTTTATTCTGACTGAACAATCAATTCATAGTATGGTAGTAAGCAAACCAATTCCTGAGATGGGATAGCAAAGGATTTTTGCGATAATAATTTTGAACATATATTATCCTAAAAGTCCTTTCCCCCCTCATTTTAGTGCCCTAAACTGATAAATGTTTTATTCCTAACAGCAGCTTATTCCCCAAAGCAGCTATGAAGCAGCCTTATATCGACTCAAACCACTAATCAACTGAGCCCACTATTATCTACTCTGACTGGCAGCAGTTCTCCAAGGTCCTTTTACAACCAGAAATTCCAGGGACTTTGCATACAAAGCATACACTCTACTGCTGGCCCTTCACCTGAACTTCAGGATTCAATTTATCTTTGCAAAACTGCACTAATACTGATTATATTATTATTATTATTATTATTATTATTATTATTATTATTATTATTGGTTTTTATTACTCTTGAACATTTTCAAAAAATAAACAAAATAAGAGTAATAGCACAATAATATTAAATAAGAACATTTAAAGCCTGGAAGGATAAAACGGTCTTCTCCTGGCACTGGACATTAATGTAGGTTCCAGGTGAGCCTCCTAGCGAAAAAAAATCCACAAATAAGGGAGCTACAACCAAGGAGGCACAGTGGAGACACCTGGAAGAGGGCTTCTGATAAATACCTCAGTTTATCGATATGTTGATGTGGAAGCAGGCATTCCGTCAACAGGTACAATGCAAGTATACATGAAATTTGTGGATTAAGAAGGCACCCAGAAAACTGTCAAATTCACTAGAAAATTAGAGCCCTACTCTTTAGACTATTGAATGTACAACTGGTTATTCTCTTGCTTTAGCCCAGACTGTAATTTCTTTAGGATCAGTACACTACTATATAGAATTATTTACTTAGAATATACACAGAGAGAGCTTTTCAACAAAAAAGTGGTTTATACAGCAAAAGGAATGAGAATATGTTTCTCTGTCCCCAAAGGATGCACAACTTCAAAATAAACACAAAGGAGACACCAGCAACAGCTGCTGGGAGGGATGTTATGCTGGAATGAAAAGGGACCAATGCTATTCCACTATTAAATATAAGAGACCCACAGCTTTAAAAGTGTCTTCTTGTCCAACCCCATCTGGTTCCTTTTGCCACTTGAGTGAATGCAACATGCCTCCACCTCCTCAACAGCTGCGCCCCCTGGGTCAGCAGCCACTGCTGCTCCAGCACCTGCTCACTCACTCACCTCCTCTGCTTAGACAAAGCAGACTAGCTTGGTGCTGGAGACACAGTGGGAGTGAGTGAGCTGGTGCTAGAGCAACAAGGCAACAAGGAGAGGCAGGCGGGCAGGCAAACAAACAACAAGTAGCCCAGCCAGCCAAGGGCAGAGAACACCCCAGGAGATGAAGCTAGTGAGGGGGAAGAGGGGCAGCGTCAGCACTGGACTCCAGCCCAGGGGGTGGAGCTGGTGAAGGGAAAAGAGAGGAAAGAGCACTGAGAACAGGTGGGGTAATGTCTGTGGTAGGGGGCACAGTATCCATACTCCACCTCACAACACGCTTACTTCATGAGACAAGTTGCCTCACTTGGCCTCATGGAAGAGCTGCCTCTGTCTTTATCCAATTAGTAGGGAACACTATTCGAGTGTTAATATTTTTATTTATTTACATTTCTATCCCACTCATCCTCCAAGCAGCACAGAACGGTGTACATGGGTACATGTACACAACAACCTCACAACAACCCTGTGAGGTAGGTTAGGCTGAGAGATACATGACTGGCCCAGAGTCACTCAGTGAGTTTCATGGTTGAATGAGGATTTGAACTCAGATCTTCCTGGTCCTAGTCCAACACTCTAACCACTATGCTATGGTGTTGGGAGACATCAGTTGAGGACCCTACCACAATAAAGTTTTCCAAAATGGGATGACTGGCGAGTGGCAACATGTTGAATTCAAGGCAGAACCACCAAATAACCACCAAATAACATACTTCATTCTGGAACAAAAATTAGATATAGGGATGTTTTGCTATCTCATCAATAGTCACGTGAACTGGCAATTCTGCAGTTACTCTGACAGAATGCATTGTGTATGGGTTTAGAATATGCAGGAAGCGATAGCGAGCTGCAGTGGTGCAATTCACAAAAATACCCATGGAACATTCTGAAGTCAGAGAACAGAAACACCAACAAAACCAGCCTAAATGCATACAAAAATGTACAGCTCACCAAAGTAATGTCAGAACTTTAGAGTCAGAACCACAGAGGGTTCCACAAGAAAAATGTTTGTTGTGCAAACCCCTAAGTGGACATTATGTAAGATGCATGACTACTCTTTATCGATAATCTCTAGCAGAAGATGACACATAACAAATCATCATGTCAGAGTTCGTCTGCCTTTGCTCCACTTCATAGGCTGTTCCTCGAGGTGGTTAAAAAAACTGAGTGCAATGAAATCATGTCACATGTTGACTTGTACTAGATGGTGTGCAGTAATACATTTCCTGAAATGCACTCCTAGTCTGGGCCATTAATAGTTTGGACTATTAACGAGCAGCATGTTCAAGGCACCCCTAAGCTAACTGCAATGATTGCAGGAGGGGAGAAAGTGTTGGGGGGGGGGGAGTGTTAGAAGGAAGGTCAGCACTCAAAGCAAGAAGAGGCAAGGCAGAATTCACAGGCCAATAGAAGATCCTTGTGGGAAAGATACTTGTGGGGAACAGAGTGTATGTTTGCACCTGTTACAAAAGAGACACCATAAACAATGCCTGGGGGAAGACTTGTGCACACAAGTCAAAACAATACATATGATAACGTCAATGAAGTATGTGGGTTGCAGGATGTGTAGCAAGATGGAAACTATTCATCATTATCATCATTCTATTGCAAGAATAACTGTTTCTCCTAGTTTTCAGTGCCATCACGATCTTCCTCCTCTGTCCTTAATCAACATCATCATCATCATCATCATCATCATCATCATCAGACGCAGCAACATACTGATTTAGGAACTTCTAAAACACAAAAATGGCTGTTCTAACAACCGGAGTGTCTGGAAAATTTGTTCTGGAGTGACCATCAAAAGGACCATTGACAACTTCTGTCCTTCCAGAGCATTTCTTCCCCCCCAAAAAGAAAGAAAATCTTTTGAACCATCAGCCTGCAAGTGAACCACTGGCCAATGTGACGGGCAGCCCTCCATTGATGTTAGGGGTCTGTGGCAGAGCTGCTGTGCAGCTTGAATGCCAGACCCAGCAGTGTAGCATGACGAACTGCTGAAAAATGATTTAAAACCACTTTTTCTCCGTGCTCCTATCATTGGAAACAATGGAAGGAGCACTGTGCAACTGCCCAAAAGTCATTTTCGTTATTCCATAAAAATTTTTAGTCATTCCAAAGCAGCTCCATCACACTACATCATCAGGGCAGCCTTTCAAGTTGTGCAGCAGCCCCAGCAGATCCCTAACACTGATGGAGAGCTGCCAGTCATGTCAGCCACTGTATGGTGGTAGCAGGGAACTGTTTGGGCCTGGGAAAAAAAACCTATGTGTTCACATGTGGCACCTGCATGGATTACCAATTTCTGAAATCCCACAATTTCTGAAATCCCTCCCACCAATTCCAAATCCCAGGAAGCATGCAGAAGTTCCAAGAGCAATAAAGAGAGATGTGCAACCCAAAATGTGCAATGTTGCTGATCTCTCGATGAGTTTCTGTGCAGTTTCTTCAATTCCTATGGATTTCAGTCTAAGCCAAACCTCTCAAATTCAATCCACTCAGCCAAAATGTAGAATGTACAGTCCTTGAGACAGGGAGCCATCAATGTTCATTCATGGCACTGTGTGAAGCATCTTTCTCTTTGAGAAGACACTGCAGGGGCATAAACAGGGAAGGACACGATAAGAACGATATCCCCATGTTTCTCCAAACTGCTCTAGACAAGGGTTGAACATGCAACCCTGTCCCTTTATGCTGCTGGGAAACATCCTTTGCATCAGAGGGAAGCATATCGGTACTGCTAGCTAGCACTGAGGTTGTAGAGTGGGTGGGTAGGGAAGCAAAGCTTGCTTCTCACTCCAGTCTTTTGACAAAGTCTCTGAACACAGTCCTGCCCCCCAATGGTTGCTTTGGGGGACATAGGAGGATAAGACCTCCCTTAAACTCTGAAGTGCCTGTGTGGGGAGACTTGAGCTCAGAGGAAGCTTTCCCTAAGGCCAAAACTAATTTGAAAATCAGTTTATTTCAACTTGCAGGGGAAAGGAACTGGACAAAAGCATCAAGAGTGCCTTTGGGTTCCCATTCTTGCCCCCACAATTCCTTGTGGTAGTCCACATATAAACAACAACTATATGTTTGGGGCTTTTTAGTTTAGAGAGAAGGTGATGCGGGCATGATTGAAGCTTCTAAAATTATGCATGGTTTTTTTTCTCCCTCTCCCAATGAAACTGACTGGCAGGAGATTTACAACGGACAAAAAGAAGAAAAAAGTATGGAATCCTTGCCACATGCCACAAGATGTGGTAACACGATGCTCAGCTAGACAGGACTTTTGCCTGGTCCAGCCAGGCTCTTCTTTATTAGGGCATAAGCAGAACACTTATGTCCTAACATGAGCACTGGGAACTATAGTAAACATTATTCCAGTAAGATCCATCTTATTCTCAGAATTTGTTCTGAACCTTGGTTGATGGTAATCAGGTTTATCACTCAACAAGCTGAGCTTACTGGGACTACATTGTACTTAAAGCTTTCAAGACTGAAGTGCATTCTGTTTAAAAAACATGCAAACCATGTCAAAATGAATAAAGATGTAATAAGTGTGGTGATTAGTGGATTGCTCCCAAAGTTTGTTTGATTAGAGCCATTTTTAAGATAAGGGAATAGCTGGGGTGTTGGGGGAGAGAGATAATTCAGTGTGTATTTTCCTTCCCATCTCTCATGATTAGTCTGCATCTGAATAAGGCCTGAGTATGATATATTTCTCCCACCCATGATTAAGATATCATTCAGATTTATCATCTGTAAATCACCTTTCTGAGATTAAAAACTCAGGAGCAATTAATCTCACATACTTTGCAATATTTGGCAAGAATCTACTCCTTTCCACCAAGCAGCCACAAAATACATATTCAGAACTTCTCTCCAAGCTATTCATCCCCAGCCCCAAACTGAAATTACAATGGTGAACAATTATTACATTCATGCTCCATTTTTAACATGATGATGATCCAAGCTTCAGGGTTTCTTGTATAACTGATTGCCTGCATGTATATCGATCTGGCTTCCTCCCTTGATTTGGGACAGAAACTGCTTTGATTGTCTTGGCTGATGACCTACACCAGGAACTGATTAGGAGGAGGGCATCCCTCTTGATCAGGGGTGGGCAAACGTGGCCCTCCAACTGTGGTTGAACTACAACCACAGTTGGAGGGCCAGGTTTGCCCACCACTGCTCTTGATTCTGCTGTACCTCTCAGTGATTCCATTGATCATGGTGTCCTTCTGGACTGCCTGGCCAGGATGGGACTAGAAAGCATGGTAGAGCTTCAAGTCCTACTTGGAAAGCAAGCAAAAGGTGGGGAAGCACTGTTTGCAGCCTTGGCTATTAACCTGTTGAACTCCTCGGGGTTCTATTTTCTCCCTCTGTATTCTAAATGAATTACTTGTTCTGGATGAGGTATTCCCTCTTAAGAACCAGGTTTGTAGTTTAAACATACTTCTGGATCCAGCTTTACTCCTAGATATCCAGATGGCAAATGTGGCTAGGAGTGTGGCCAAGACTTGGTTTAATTAGTTTGTTTTTTAATCACAATTTCTGGTTGTGAACTTCTTTCAAGATTACTATGCAATCAAAAAGTATCATACCAATCTAATATAAATAAATAAAAGGCAGATATAACATTAAGGTGTGCAAATATCTGTTTTTCTTACACCTTAAATCACTTTAAATCACCTTAAATCACGGCTGGACAAACTTGGCCCTCCAGATGTTGTTGAACTGCAACTCCCATTATCCCCAGCCACAATAAACTGTGATTGAGGATGATGAGAGTTGTAGTTCAGCAACATCTGGAGGGCCAAGTTTGCCCAGCCTTATCTGAAATTCATTTTTCCCTTGAAACAATGAGCAAATTCATCTTATAAAAATGTGGTATGGCCATCTGGGGCTAGATAAACGTTTTCCGGTGTCCAGATTTGGCCAACCAGTTGGCCATCTCTGATGTAGATAATTTCCTACTGTTGTAAGTATGGCTAATTAATTGCCAGATGGTTAAAAATGCATTTTTCACTACAATTTCATAAATGGCTGGCAGTATTTCTGCTAGCATGATTACCAAACATCAGAAAATATTCTTTTGTAGTATATATAAATAAAGCAATGCTGAAACGTTAAAAGGTAATCTTTTGCATTGCTATATTACTTTTAAAACCAGACTGACTAACTATCAGTGACAGAAAAACCCATCGTAAGTTAGTAAGTAAAGAAACAATCAAACATAGTTTTAAAAGAAAACATCACCACTTTTCTCATGGAATGTCTTGCATTGAAGAACAGCTGTTTTGTTTTAATTATTTATGATCATAACTCAGCATGTAGTAAGGCACTCGAAATGTTATTGTTTGGTTTTGTAAAAGCAGCCATGTCCTAGCAACAAGACATCTCTCCAACCCATCTGTTGTAAAATCTTTGATGAAAATGGGATTAAAACATTTTATTTATAAGCATTACTAGGCTTGTTGTCTACTTGACTAAGAATTAGTTACGTTTTAGATGTAAGAGGAAATAAAAAACCCAGAAGACCACTGCATTCATTTTAAAGCTTCTAGTCACACATACTATAATATTAATGGTCACACATACAAACAATAGGGATGTGCAAATCGATTTGGGTACAAATTGATTTGTACACAAATCTAGCTGATTCAGGTGATTTGGGAGACAGAATATATTACCCCTGTGGTCCATTGGCAAGATTTGGGTGCAAATCGAATTGCACATGATTCGATTCGAATCGATTCGAGATTTGGATTAATTTCCCTAGATTCCCAGTTTACATTTTTTTTTAAAAGCTAAGCTCTAGTCCTTGTACAAGTGTAGATATGGAGCAAAATGTGTGGTCATTATTGTTCAAGTGTTTGGACTCTTTGGTGTATAATAACTTTCCTCAATGCATCCCTATGAGGTGTGTAAAAAGACACCAAACAATCTAAGCACTTTAGAATCTAAAAATCTAAAAATTGGATAAATAAATCTCCCCTTCCCTCTGAAGGCCACTGTGCCTCCTGGATCAATGTTGCGTGACCCTCAGGGACATATTTTCAGGCAGCACATTGGTCTTCAAAGGGAAGGGGGAGATCAGTAAAAACCATCCCTTGCTGCGTTAATCTAAATGTCAGCCATTGTATCTAGGGTGACAAGTTATCAAAAAGAACATTCAACATCTATGCAAAAGGATGAAGAGTCATGCTGAATACGTTTCCTTTGATTCACTTTTACAATTTCTTTAAGATTTACTGAGAGGCTTCTGTAGGAGGTTGAACTAAGACACTTTTATGGTGTTTCCTTTTTTGTGCGAGTTCTGACAATACTGTGATTCTCTATCTAAGAAATAGTTGATGTGCAGTTTCTCTCTGTTGTGCTATTGTGTCAGGCCTATTGAATTTCATGCCATTGGAATAAATATTCTGCAGGGCTACAAACTTTAACAGATTAATAGGTGTGATTAAAATTGATTAACGTTTTTAATTGCCAGTTTAAAAGGCATTCCAGTCATTCAGGAAGTAGCTCTGTAGAATGGACTCTCTTGCTTGAGCAAAAGAAGCTCAGCTCAGATAAAGTAAACTCCATGTCTCATCCACTGGAAGGAAAAGAAACTCAAGCTACACACATATTTTCATTGTATCTGTCTGTAGCATTAACTGCTTCCCACTTCTCCAAGGGGTAAAGTTCAGGATAAGCATTAAAGGGTTTAGTTTCCTTTGGATGAGAAAGCACTCTCATTCCTTTGTAGTTTGTGTTTTATTTACAAAATAGCCTAGTGGAAACAGGTAGGCTTCTACAGAATATAACGTAACTACTTATCCTGCTTCAAATCCCCCAAAGCAATAGCATGAATCTCTGCAGCTTCCCACTGAGTCAGACCATTGGTCTATCTACCTCAGTATTGACTTCGCAGACTGACCTGAGACAATAGGGCCACCCTTGGCAAGGCTATAGAAAGACTTTGGAGTGAGTGGGATTTTAGGAACATAGGAAGCTGCCATATACTGAGTCAGACCATTGGTCTATCTAGCTCAGTACTGTCTTCACAGACTGACAGCAGCTTCTCCAAGGTTGGAGGCAGGAATCTCTCTCAGCCCTATCTTGGAGAAGCCAGGGAGGGAACTTGAAACCTTCTGCTCTTCCCAGAGCGGCTCCATCCCCTGAGGGGGATATTTTACAGTGCTCACACTTCTAGTCACCCTTTCATATGCAACCAGGGTAGACCCTGCTTAGCTAAGGGGACAAGTCATGCTTGCTACCACAAAACCAGCTCTCCTCTCCTAAAGGGTGCTCACATGCATGCCATATGTATTCAAGGTATATCCCATAATGTGTGAGGCATATATCTTTATTCACCACAACTGCTGCACATGGACACAGAGAAAAGATCTGGGCCAAATGCAACTTCTTACAGAATATACAAATCGTGAAAGAAAGAAAAAAGGTGCTTTCACTTTACATATTACAGGAGCATCTGCAGTCTACATGTCAACTTGTAATGTGTGTAGTAGCCCTCAGTCAAAGAGCACTTCACCTTGAATGGTCCCAATATTTGCAAACTGTCATCCAAAAAAGGCTAATAAGGAAATGCTTGTAAACGACAGAAGAAAATGTATTCCTGCTGGTAAAATTATGCTTTTATGTCCTGTAAAAAGCAGCATATATGTATTAGAGTTAAAACGTTATAACTAAAGAAAAACTTTTTTTATCGTTCTTCCACTCTTGACAAAAGCAAGAGTAACTCCTTCAAAATCCACTCAATTACTCCCACAATATTTCTACAAGTGCATGAACAATTGTTTTCTAGGTTCATAGAACTGAAATTTACCATTCTACACTTCTGTCATCTTCTGGGAAGAAAATCAGTTGTTGGATATGTAATTGATCCCATTGTGGCCAGGAGGCATAAACCTCTTAAGGAGCATTTACGTCCTGGATGCCTCAGAAACGTATATATACCATTTGCTCAACTGAAGTTACAAAGGTGTTTCTGAAAGGGAATGGAGTTGCTTAAAAACAGAATTGCTAACTCTGTCCAGCCAGTGCAACTCTGATT
The DNA here is from genome assembly GCF_027244095.1 of Hemicordylus capensis. Classification (NCBI taxonomy): domain Eukaryota; kingdom Metazoa; phylum Chordata; class Lepidosauria; order Squamata; family Cordylidae; genus Hemicordylus; species Hemicordylus capensis. The sequence goes on along the minus strand of NC_069660.1, from coordinate 32,035,407 downwards.
TTTTCTTCTGAATGTGAACTATTTTTTTCTTGGAAGAGACAGCTGAACTCTCTGATGATAAAGTTTTGGGGTATTTTTAATACCCTCAAAAGTGGGGTGCCCCCCCACCAGCAACATCTGTGTCCTGTAGGTCAGCTGCCAGATTTTTTTTGGGGGGGGGGGGATAAAGAGTACTTTGCAGACAACCTGGGGTCCAGCCAGCCAGAATTCACTGCAAAATCTTGGGGCACTCATTAAATGTCACAGCAGGTTCCAAGTGGATCCAGAGTTCCATAATGCCAGGCTATACTAGGCCTTCCTAGAGTGCTCTATCTCATTCTATTAAATTATCAGCCCATTCATGGCCTAGATAGTATGTACTGGTTTTCCCTTGCTGTCCTGACTTCAGGTGAGATCTGACATTACTGCTGTACAGTGACAGAGGAAAAAGGCTTTCCTATTTCTCTGGTATGCCAGAGAAAAGGCTCATGAGAAATTTGCAAAAGAGATTGAGCTTAGGCACAACAGTTGTGCATTCACCGCTCTTAAAACATCACTGGACTTTACTACAATTAAATTTGTATCAACACGGCTAAAGCATTTATTTTCATTAATAATAATGAAAGGATAATAATAGCTTATCAAAGATTAAGGGATGAGCACATACGATTTTCAAAGGGATCCCTTCAAAGCCAAGTGTAATGCCACAGAGTAGAATTATCAAAGGAAGTAACAGACTGTCATAATCTCCACCACTTTGGAACAATATTAGCAATTTAGTAAACCTAGGCAACGGAAACTAACACGCCTCCTCAACACTGTAGAAGCCTGTCAGAGGATTTATTTGGAAGGAACTGCTAGCTTCCGACTCCGCCTATTTAATAGGTATAGGGAAAAAATTTCACTGTGTATGTCTACAGTTGTGCCTAATAACTAAGCAGTAGCTGACAGCTAAGTGATCAGGGAAGACAATTAACTCATGCTCTCACATGCTGCGGCTTGCATTATTTGCACTGCAAACCAAATGATGGCAAAGGACTTTAAATAAATAAATATATATGTGTGTGTGCACAGGTGGTTGTGCACATATCCTTGGATCCTAGCAAGTCCTGAGGAAGCTTCTGTAATTTCAGGCTAACAGATTGTTCAAATGTCAATGTGTTAACTAATATTCTTTATTCCTCACTTTCTCTCCTTAAGAATCTCCTCTGATCCATTTGGATCCCAGCCTTTGTTTGCTGGATAAGTGCCTGTCATTATGGCAAGAGCTTATCTCATTACTGTATTTACCAGTGAACATAGTTCCTATTGCTAACACATATGTCAACAAAGTCATCATATCTGAAATAAAATCCAAAGCCTAAACATTAATGGGGAAACTGAGGAACACATCTGTGCAAACTTATGGATAGTTATAACACCAAGATGTTTCATCCTAGTAGAAGGCCTAGTTCACTGAAGAAACCACTCTGAGCTGGGTTTTGGGTTCAGGCTCAGTCCAGCCCTTAAAATAGTGTCACTTCTTTATTCTGCATAGGTATCATTTCCTTCTAACTTCCATTGAACAACACAAATGAAGGCTATAGGTCTGGGCACTGAGGGCAAGCGTTATTAATTGAACATGTTGCTTTTTGGCATATGGTTCTAGGCATATGTCTTAAATTTGCAATTAACACAAGTATTGCTATTTAAAAAGTTTAGCAAAATACTTAAGTCAGGAACAAAATTTGTAAACTGAGGCACCATTATAAACAGTATAACAGCTGGGCTGTGTCAAACTACAAGTAGGGGCATCACCACACATGAAAAAGCTCTCATAAATATTCTATGAAAAACATGGGCTTCACAATATTATCAAACATTCAGTTTCTTTAAGATTTTCCCAGGGCACACCAACAAAAAAGTTCAAAGTTTAACACAGCTTCTGTTCATCATGCCTAAGCTGGTACACATTAAATGCAATGGCAAATAAAACTAACCTGTAATTCTCAACATGTTTTGCTGTCTTTAAAATTAGTACAGAAGCTAAAATATTATATATAGCAATTAGTTGAAAAAGTATGTCTGCAGTGCTTAAGTGCCAGGTGTGTTAAGTTTTATGACCTAAGGCGAGAACTTCACATTTCAAAATACTGTGTTTAACAAAGTGATGCTTAAAGGAATGGAAGTACTATAATTCCATAATATGGCAAAACCATCAATTAGCCCAGCTGTTAAATCCTCAAATTAACATATGTAAGAATGAGAAAGGAATCAAGGTTTTGCTGTCCTATTAATGCACAACAGATTTATTTATTTAGTCAGTTTCTTGTGAGGTCTATCACCAGCTATTCATCCTGTACCTGTATTCAGTTTTGTATACCTCTGCTCACAGTATTTCAAATTACTCTTCTGCTGAAGCACTCTCAAGTCTGCCTGGCAAGATAAAGGCAAAAAAAGATGTCTGACCTAATGAGCTAGACTCACAGGGCTGCTCAGCCTTGGCCCTCCTGTAAATGATGGCTTGCAACTGCCATAATCCCGGGCCACTGGCCACTTTGACTGGGGATTATGGGAGTTGTAGTCCAAAAACAGCTGGAGGCCTAAGTAGAGTAGGCCTGTTAGAGTGATAAAGGTGAGTTTCCAAGTTTTCTTTGGGAGAATGTGTGTGCTCATGGAGAAAACCCAATCTTTGCCATTTATATGCCTGCAACTATTCAGCCCAAACCAGCCTTGCATCCATCTCTACCACTGGTTTAGTTGTATGTAAACATTACAAGCTCTAATGACACTGGATGTTTCTACATCACTCTGTGATCAAGCCTTTTTCTTTTTTAATAGCCTTTCTCCAAATTTTCAAATAAAGGACTGAGTATTATTAATACTTATACACCACTTTTCAACACAGAAGTTACATCTAGAGCCAGCAGAGCGTAGTGATTAGTATGTTGGACTAGGACTGGGAAGACCTGAGTTTGAATCCCCATTCAGTCATGAAACTCACTGGGTGACTCTGGGCCAATCGTGTATCTCTCAGCCTAACCTACCTCACAGGGTTGTTGTGAGGATAAAAATAACCATGTACAGTGCTCTAAGCTTTCAGAGGAAGAACAGAACAGAAGTAAATAATAAAATCTAGGGACAATGGAAACAGTTGAAGTACACTCAGATTATCAACAGGCATATCAATTAATTATTCCAATCAAACCCTATTTAGTATTTCCTTCATTGGCTATTCTCTAATAATGCATTAGGGGTTCATACCACTATAAACTTTCTTGGCAGTGAATCAAATATTACATTAAAATTAGCAGGCTATCATGGTTTTTCTGCACAGTAAAATGCATTCCTTCCCCTCACCCCACAACCTTTATGCCAAACAAAAAAGTATTACACAAAAGAGCAGGACATCCCCAGCTATTTCTGTTGGACCCCAGAAAGCACTGAACAACTTATCAACAGCAGCAAGCTAAACAGACCAGCAACACTCTAAAGGCTTAGAAGTATTTTCTGGACAGTTTAAGTCTCTCTTATAAAGAGATAAATGTGCATTGAGGTGAACACTGTCAAGCTGGGGTGCTTCACAAAAGGACAGTTATCAGCTTATTGAAGGAATAAATAACTAGTTGTGGTTTCCTACCTCTTTGCTTTGTTATATAAAAAGCAAAACAGACATGCAAGTTCACTTCACATACAATATGCATATCATTCATATACAATACGCATATGAATATATATTAGGCTTTTTTCATTATCATTAACAGTTTCAGGAGCTGTGCACACTATTGATTTTTTATTGCCTGCAAGTAAACAACAGGGTAGCTGTGTGAGGAGATTTAGTGGAGGGTGTTATCAGTATGCTGATGACACCCAAATCTAATTCTTCTTGTCATCCTCATCATCAGGAATTGGTATTCATTCCCTAAATGCCTGCCTACAGGCAGTAATGGGCTGGATGAGGGATAGCAAATTGAAACTGAATCCAGGCAAGACGGAGGTGCTCATTGTAGGGGCTCAAAATCTGAGGGATGAGTTAGATCTTCCTCTGCTGGATGAGGTTACACTACCCCAGAAGGAACAGGTACACAGCTTGGGAGTACTCCTGGACCCAGGGCTCACTCTAGTATCTCAGGTGGAGGCTATGGCCAGGAATGCTTTCTATCAGCTTCAGCCGATTCGACAGCTGCGTCCATTCCTTTCTGGGCAAAATACAAAGTGCTGGTCATTACCTTTAAAGCCCTGAACGGGTTAGGTCCAGGTCACCTTAGGGAGCACCTTCTTCTGCCTGATCCCAACCACACATTAAGGTCATCTGAGGAGGTCCATCTCCAGTTACCACTGGTGCATCTGGTGGCGACTCAGAGGCGGGCTTTCTCTGTAGCTGCTCCTGAGCTGTGGAATGCACTCCCGGCAGAAATCCATAGTTTGAGTTCATTGTTAGCTTTCAGGAGAGCCCTTAAAATCTCTGTTTGGCCTGGCCTTCCAGGGCTTTTAAATTGTTTTAACTGTTTTAATGTTGATGCTTTTATGCTGTTTTTAAATTGTTCTGTGATGACTTTATTATTTCTCTGTGTAAACTGCCCTGAGACATTTTTGGAAGGGCGGTATAGAAATCGAATAACTAACTAACTAACTAACTTACTTTATTAGGACCCACCAAGAGATGCCTTCTCTCACTTCACTTGAGCCGGCGCCTAAGAAACCAAGCAAGTGTGACCACACATTCTCACGCACGATACACCTATGCCTTTGTACTGATTTGGGTAATTCTGCTCAAAACCAAAACTGACAAATGTTAACAAAAAATGGACCACAGTCTGGACATAGGCAAATGCCAACATTAGAGTACCCCAGAAGAGTAAACATTCAGAGACAAGGCTTTTGAAACAAAGAAATACAATTTATTGATAAAGCAGAGGCACAATATAGATGGTGGGAGCAGGCAACCTTAATCACAAATGCAGGAGAAAGAAGGAAGCTCCCAGGGACCAAATAAAGAGAGAAGACGAGTGAAGATTCTAATAGCCTAGTGGTTGGAAGGCTCTGGAATATGGACAGAGGAATGGGAATGGGAACAGGTGGGAAAAGTAGAAAGGGATGGAGAAAGGGAGAGAAAAAAGAAAGAATTAGAGGCAATTTAAACACCCGTCAATGGCTGGGTTCATGCCATCACAAGGAACCTGGTTAAAAAGTTAATCACAATTAGTGAACCCTGTGGAGCTGACTGTGTTAATCCAGAATTTCAGGGCAATCCTGGAAATCTACCCCAGTTAACCAACATTTAACTAGGACAGAAAACTAGGTTGAATCCTGGTTACCTATTCTGGTTAAATGCTAGTTAACTGGAATAGTTTGACCAGCATTGCCTTGAAATTCTGGATTCACACAATCAGCTCCACAGAGTTCACTAACTGAACTCTGATTGATTGTTTTAACCAGGATCCTTGCGACTGTGTGACCTCAGGCCATATTTGCTCATTTGTGAGTCTCCCTGTCTTGAGATGGAAAGCCTTAAACTCCTCCTCCACTTCTACCAAGCTTGTTGCTCCTACTAAGCTTGTTGTTGGGGCTGGCTTGCAGGTATCATGGAGTGTGATAGTGGAAAGATTTATACCCTCAGATTCTGAGGGTACTGCCCCAGAGAGCCCAAGCCCCGAAAAAAGTTCCTCAGAGGACCCTCTCACTCAGGGCTCTCTCAAGTTGCAGTGTGATGTCAGAATTAAGGGCTGAGGCTAATGCTTGTCCTACCTCCTCATAAGAACATGCTGGATCAGGCCCAAGGCCCATCTAATCCAGCATCCTTTTTCACACCAGATGCCGCTGGAAGCCTACAGGCAGTTGTTGAGGGCATAATCTCTCTCCTGCTGTTACTTCCCTCAGGTCCTCAGTGTCCAGTGGAGACTGTGATAGGCTGGGCCATGACACCACACACAGTCCTTTTATTTAAGTAGGCTAACATGTTCCTGTACACACTCATCAGAAAAAGTATGCAGCCAATTGGAGGAGGATGTACAAAAAAATGGAATTCCAAATTGGACGTCCCAATCCAACCTTTGCAATAGAAGTATACTATTGCAGGTCAAGCCAGAGTCTTCAAAAAGGCAGGGACACAGGGACTTTCAGGGACACAGACCTCTGACAGCTCCAAGGTAGAAAGTGGTCAGACCTTGTTTAGCTATAACTCATCCCACGAAAGATCTGGGAATAGCAACATAAGAGGGATGTTGCTCTAGCAGATGCTCTCCTACCACAGATCTTAGGTCATGGTGGAAGTGCTGCCTCTGGTTCCCCTGGTACGATCCTCTGATTTTCCTGGTATGGGAAGTCCCAGCAGAACAGGGTCACCAGGGGTTTGGAATATAGGGTCTTCTCACCCTGCCTCATCTCCTGAACTGTCTACCATGTTCCCTACCGGGGTGGGGTGGGGGGTGTCCCCAAATCCAGGATCATGACAGGAGATCTGTATTCTCAACTATTAAAACATCTTCCCTAGATTTTTGTCCAAGATTGATATAGCAAAACACAGTATTACTTTTATTTTCAATTAAAATACAGGCTTTAGTTATAATAAAGGGGACTTGACATGAGTTACTATCTGTATAACGTTTGTGCATGTCTGAGTAAATATAGGAACAGCCTTACACCAAGTCAGACCATTGGTCCATCTAGCTCAATACAGGTGGCCCTCATTATCCGCGGTCCTCAATGAAGACCCAACCTCATTATACGCGGTTGAAAAAATAGTAAAGATTTGCCTGTCCACAGCTCCTGGGTGGCTGGAAATGACTTCCAAGGTCACTTTCACACACCATTTTGCTGAATGGAGCCATTTTGTGGCTGTTCTGTAAAAAAATAAAATAAAATTCCCCCATGATTTTTAGAGGAAGGTTGGCAGAACAAGGGGGGTTGTGGGGTATTGCTGGTATTGCTGGAGACCTGCACAGAAAGGCATGGTGCGTTATTTCTCTCATTTCTGCCTCCTCCCAGCTTTTTTTTAACCTCCAGGAAACTAAACCCCTGCCCCCAGTCTCAATAGGGTTAAGGTCTCATTATCCACTGTTTCATTATCTGCTGATGTAGGTGAAAATGGAACCCACACGGATAACAAGGGCCACCTGTATTGTCCTCTGTACTGATTGGCAGCAGCTCTCCAAGATTTCAGGCAGGAGTCTTTCCCAGCACTTCCGGGAGATGCCAGGGAATGAAACTGGGATCTTCTGCATACAAAGCATATGCTCTACCATTAAGCTACACTTTCACCTTCTGCTATGCTTTTTTCAAGAACAGATTTACTGCAAGAAAAGAAGAGGACCACAGAAGTCAGTTCATCTATTTGGCTATTTGATTTTTGGAAGCACTGGCTATGAAGTCAGCAAAGTCAATCCTGTTGCAGATTATCAGTGTGAGGAACTCACTTGTGCATGTATTTAAATAATGCAGATATTTGTCTGAGACCTGCCTTGCCACTATATTATATGCCTGATTGTTGCATAAAGAGTTAGGAAATGAAACACCTTCCAGGTTCTTTTCTTTTTTTAATGCCTAAAAAGTGTTTGCATCTAAAACAGGAGTGTGTATTCCACAGGCATGACATGGTGACTGATGGTGTCTTCTATATGCTCCCCACAGGCAAAAGAAAGCATCTTTGTAAGCTTTCAATCACTTTGATGGAGAGCAATTGTATATACTACGCCTTTTAATTAGCATATGACTGCAAGGAATGTAATATTAGGCAATATATCTTTCTGTTACAAGCCAAAAAATACCCATTAATTAGGGCCTACAGGGCTTCTTTGTTTGTGGAGCTCTTGCTTTTTTCTTTCTTTCTCTTTCTTTCTTTTTTTAAACAGAAGAGAACTTGATCCAGCATGGGTAGGCAATTACTGCAACAGATCACACAGAATAAAAGCCAAATACTAGAAGGAAGATGTCAAATGTGGACTAAAAAAAGTTTATAGCACAGCCACACAACTAAAGAGTAGGCAATGGGATTTGTGTATGAATTACAATACATTACCATGCTTAACTAGGAAGAACTAGGCTAGCTTTTTCCTTGTCCTGCCAAGTTTGTACATGTAAGCAATCAGTGCAGTGGGGAATAAGATTCAAGTATTCAATCCCCCACTTACAGTCTGAAATGGGGAGGATCCCTCCTTAAGTACAGCATTTCTCTCTTCATACAAATGATGTACTTGTGATCAGCAGTAAGTGGTGTTACATAACTCATCAGTGCAAGGGGTGGGCATTGTACACATTGTGTACAATGCCAACTGGCAAGCCCCGACCCTTACACTGCACACAGTTACAGAACACCAGAATAGGGCTTCAGAAATATTCTGAGACATTTATGATGCACTAAAACATATACTAAACATTTATTTCTAGAGAGTTTGGTTTTAGTACCATCACGGCACTGTTGATAATGGTTTTCCACTAGTAACAACACAGTCAAAGGCGATGATAGATTTCCCCTGAGAGGTGCAGAAAGATTGCTTAATAACTTTTGAACTATTGCACTGCAAAGCAAAAAACCAAACAAAACCCAAAAAGCCAAAATCAATGTTCCTTTTCCTTGATAGCAACTCTAATGTTCTTTTAGTTAATATCTATATCCACTCGATCATATTTTTTTCTAAAAGTTTAAGTCAGAAATGATACAGAATTTTGGACAAAATATTTGGCTAAAATTTCACAAGTGTTTTTAAGAAGGTTATGGACTGTACTCCAAAGAATAGCCCCACACACTCACACACCAAATCTCTAACAATCAGCATCTGATATACAAGCTATATTTGAAAGATGATGTCATAGGGCACTGAATGTTTGGAATCCTGGGGTGTGTATGTGAATGCTCTGTATGGAGAGAGTCTATTATTCTTGTGTGTGTGTGTGTGTGTGTGTGTCTGTTTATTTGTGTATGAATGCAGTGTGTATAGGTAATTGGAGCACAACCTCAGGAGAGAAGGTGGTGTAGGCCATACCTGAGAAAAGGGTTTTCAAACAAAAATTTCCTCTATGTTGATAAAAGTCCCACACTGCCTACATGGGGCAAATGAACAAAAAGCTGGTAATTCTGGACAGAGGGAAAGATTGGGGGGCAGGGCGGAGAGCCATTCCAAACCAGTCTTTATCTTTGATTATACCAATTCTGATTAAATATCTGTTTCTTTTTGCCACTGTGGAACAGGGAGAAATTAGCACTTAAAATCCATGCACGTTTTGCAGGAAAGATCTGTAAACATGTGAACTTAGAATGTTTAGATACCTATGTTTAAGTACAAAGGTTCTTTCCATCCCTTAGCAGCATGTTCTGCACAGAGGGCCGTAGAGGAAATATCAGCCAGAAGGCTTATTTCAAGTCAACTATAATTAACAAGCTGCATGTCATTTTCCTTGTATCTAGTAAGTGCCAAGCTAAAAGCCTCCTTTGCATTATTATGATGCTGGCCAAGATGATACCACAGCTCAGCAGAAGAGCATCTGCCTTGCATGCAGAAGGTCTCAGGTTCAATCCCTGCCATCTCCAGGTAACAAAATATTTGTCTGAAGCCCTGGAGAGCTGCTGCCAGTCAGCATAAACAATATTGAGCTAGAACAATATTGAGCATATGAACAATATTGGATATAAAAATATAAGAAGAGCCTTGCTAGATCAGGCCCAAGGTCCCTCTAGCCCAGCACCCTGTTTCTGACAGTGGCCCACCAGATTCCTCTGGGAAGCCCACAAAACTACAAAATGAAGACATGCCCCGTCTCCTGCCATTGCTCCCCTGCCACGTATCCAGAGGCATCTTGCCTCTGAGCCTGGAGATAACCTACAGTCATCAGGTCTAGTAGTCATTGATAGACTATGAGCATCTCTATGAATCTGTCTAAACCCTACTTAAAGCCAACCAAGCTGCTGAACATCACCACATCATGCAGCAGAGAATTACATAGATTAGTTAGTTCTTTGTAAAAAGAAAAAAGAAAAAAGTGTGCTGCTTTTTGTTGGTCCTACATTTCCTGGCAATAAGTTTTGTGAAATGACCCCTGGTTCTAGTGTTGTGAGAGAGGTAGAAGAACTTCTCCCTATCCACACCATGTATGATTTTATAAATCTCGATCATGTCACACATTAGTTGGCTTTCTTTCTAAATTAAAAAGCCCCAAGTGTTGTAGTCTTACTTCATAAGAAAGTTCTGCAGACTTGTGATCATTTTGGTTGGCCTCTTCTGCACATTTTCCAGTCCTATATCCTTTTTTGGATATGGTGACCAGACCATACACAGTACTCCGAATGTCTGACAGTATAAGGCAACTTCCTATGTAACCTATGTTGGTGCCTTCAATATTATTAGCAGATGAGCCACCATCTCTCATTTGTTCTCTCTTTCCTTTTAATCTGGGCCTATACAATAATATACATACATTACAAAAACTAGAGGGTGCGCAGTAGGTGCAAATTCCTCTAGGCCCTGTCACACACTAATGTTATCAGACATGCAAAGGGCCCTATAGGGTAGGCATGTGCCTGAAACATTTCGGAGGCCATTATAAAGGCCTCCAAAACGTTTCGGTGCGGAGGGGGGGTTTCGACATTTTGGCGCCGGCGGGGATAGTACTTTAAGGGCTGGGAGGGTGTACTCACTCCTCCCGCCGCATTTGCCCCGCTGGCACTCTGTTATTTTTAAGCCCCTTGGGGTGGCAGCGTTCCTCCCTGCCGCCCCATTTCCCCCATCGGCCGGAAGTGACCGGAAGTAGCAAGCACGCGTGCACGGCAGACGGGTGCACATGCATGCAACAGGCGCACACGCGCTTGCTACTTCCGGTCGATGGGGGAAACGGGGCTGCAGGGAAGAACGCTGCTGCCCCGAGGGGCTTTAAAATAACAGAGCACTGGTGGGGAAAATGCGGCGGGAGGGATGAGTACACCCTCCCCCGCCCTTAAAGTACTACCCCTGCCAGCACCGAAGATATTCGTGCACATTCCTACTATAGGGCATGTCAATTGATCTGAAAATAGCCACATTAATTAACGGGACATCTGTTAGATCTCTGAACATTAATCAGGGTGGGATGTTTGTGAGATCACTTACGAACTGGATAAAAGGGAGATCTACCCATTGCCACTTATCATCACTGACTATCTGCAATAAGGGAATGCCAGAGAAATCTGATATGGCTACCATAAATAAAACTATTTCAGTTTTACACTGCTACTAGCTGAATATCCCTTTACAATGTATTTTTTAAGAACTTCAAAGGCAGACTCTAGGAACCCTGAAGGTTTCCTGAGAGTGGAAAATATGAACATTCATTTTGTAGCAACTCATTCTTGCTGACCATTAGCGTTCCTGACCATTTCTCTATCTTGCCTCTTTCACAGGCTGAGTTCCCTCTGCCCTGATAATGAATCTAGTCAACTGAAAAAGTAATTATATCGGGAGGCTCCCTTTCTTTTCTCATCTCTTGCAGTCCCTGCAAATGAACATCTTATGCTGTGAAGCATGAGGTTTGTCATAAATTAGCCACAATGTTATCAATGGTCATAAAATGACCTAATTTTTAAAAAGCCAGGAACATTATGTGCCTTGCTAACTTATTCTACAATCACAAATTGCTAGACAATGGGTAGTTATAATAAATGTAAAGAAGTATTTACATTTATCATTCCAGTGGTATTAACTTTAATATTAAATGCCTTCATGAATTTTCTTGGATCCTGGAAATACTCCAATAGTCATTTTATTTATACACTAAATTTTTGATAACTCTCCTATCTAGAGTATGAGTTGGTTCCAATGATCCTCCAAAGCATGATTTGAAAACAAACCATGTGTACTCTCTCCTGACTCCCGCCTCGTGTTATGGAATCTGATTCCTTCCCTCACTGCAACCCTATTCAGATGTTAAGTTGTATGAGTGTACAGATGACTGCACACTCATACATGTTTTTGTGTGAATGGCTGTACCTGTGTTCATATTAAAAGTGCACCTAAGTACAGGTCTCTCAAATGCATAGAGACAGGAAGCATACTGCAGTACCTGTGTTCAACATAATGCGTGAATACAGGTGGACCTCACTATATGCAGTACCACTATTTTGCGGTTCTGCGCATCTGTGGTCCAAAAATAGGCACCCAACCTTGAATACAACAAATATTTATATACCGCTTTTCAACAAAAGTTCCCAAGGCAATTTACATAGATATAAATAAATAAATTTTGTATTTTCTTTTCGCCTTTTTTGTCCATTATGATTTAATGTGTTCTGATTGTATGTTTTAGTCCTCTGTTTTGAGCCACCCAGAGAACAATTTGCTATGGGGTGGCTAACAAAGATGATTATTATTATTAAATAAATAAAATGGCTCCCTGTCTCCAAAGGGCTCACAATCTAAAAATGAAACATAAGATAGACCAGGATTTCTTAACCTTGGGCCCCCAGATGTTGTTGGACTACAACTCCCATCATCCTGAGTCACAAAGGCCACGTCTGGGGATGACGGGAGTTGTAGTCCAACAACATCTGGGGGCCCAAGGTTAAGAAACCTGAGACAGACACCAGCAACAGCCACTGGAGGAATGCTGTGCTGAGGATGGCTGGGGCCAGTTGTTTTCCCCCTGCTAAATAAAGAAAAGCTCCTCTTTTCAAAGGTGCCTCTTTGCTCTTTTGGCAGGGGATAACCTTGGTATATGTGGGTACAGAAAGGGTAGATATCAGCATAGCCACAGTTCCTAGGTGGCCGGAATTGACCTCCAAGGTCATTTCCAGCCACCATTTTATTTAAAGGGGCCACTGTGTGACTCTTTTGCCTTTCTTTCTTTTTTTAAAGGCAATTTTTAAAAGGAAATCCCTGAAATTGGGCTTGGGAAGAGGCCCATCACTGGATAGTTGGAGGCCAGCAAAGCACGGTATGGCACTTTTTAGCCCCTATTTCTGCCATTCCCTGCTATTTTGTGCCTTTTTTTCTGCCCTCCAAGAACCTAATCCTCCAATCCCCATAGACTCAATGCCTCATTATTTGTGGTTTCATTCAACAGCGGGAATGGAACCCCATGGATAACAAAGTACACTTGTAACTGTACTTGTGTACACTGTACACTCACTGTGTGAGAGCTGAGCATACACTTACTGTACAAGTGTGTACAGGGCTTAAGTAGTTTGCAGAAATCATAGTTTGCCTCCAAATCCATTTCAAACTGTAAGGAGTGGAGAGCATGCAATTCTGAGGCTCTCTTGAGACCCTCTGAAACCACGATTTGAATTATCATCATAACTGATTCAACTTTTTTAACAAAGTTTGTAGCCAGAGCACTTATGAATCATCTCAAAGAAGGTCAAATACCCTCTCTGTGTAGTAGTTAACATCAAGTCAGAAGCTTCTGAGAGAGAATCAATGTGGTGTGTGTGCACATGTATATTGAATATGTAAATTACTGATAAAAGACCTATTTACATGGATATGTGTAGAAATGTGAGAAGGAGAATTGCCAAACTGCACCAGGTTTTATAAAACAAAGCTACTTCACACTATTGTAACTTGTTAGACAAGAAATTTGCTGACATGACAGGCAGCTCTCTGTTGATGTAGGAACCCATCAGGGCGGCTACAAAACCTCAAAGGCAGCCCCAACAGTGTATTATTTATTATTTCTTGTTAACACAGTCAGACAAGTGTTATTGACTGGTTTGTTTTATCCAGACATCGAGTCCTTCCCAAGGACCTGGGATGTTAGAATTTTATTGTCAATGTTGTTGCTGTTGTTATAGATATCGTCGCAGAATATAGGCTGTTCCCAGTAAAGCTGCTTTTTGTAATTGGCTGATGGTGATTTCTGTGGCCCCTATGGTGTTGAGGTACTCTTCAAGGTCTTTTGGAACTGCACCCAGGGCGCCAATTACCACTGGGATTATTTTGGTCTTTTTCTGCCACAGCCTTTCAATTTCCATTTGTAGATCTTTGTATTTTGTTGTTTTTTCTATTTCTTTTTCTTCTATTCTGCTATCCCCTGGTATTGCTATGTCAATTATTTTAACTTGTTTTTCTTTCTTCTGAACTACAGTTATATCTGGTGTATAGTGTGGCAGATGTTTGTCTGTTTGTAGTTGGAAGTCCCATAATATTTTTGCATCTTTATTTTCAACCACTTTTTCAATTTTATGGTCCCATCAATTTTTGGCTACAGGTAGCTTGTATTTTTTGCAGATGTTCCAGTGTATCATCCCTGCTAACTTGTCATGCCTTTGTTTGTAGACAGTCTGTGCAATCTTTTTGCAACAGCTGATTAGGTGGTCCACTGTTTCATCTGCTTCTTTACAAAGGCGGCACTTGCTGTTTGTTGTTGACTTTTCTACCTTTGCTCTTATTGCATTGGTTCTTAGTGCCTGTTCTTGTGCAGTCAGTATTAAACCCTCTGTTTCTTTCTTCAAGTTGCCATTCTTAAGCCATTGCCAGGTCTTGGTGATGTCTGATTTTCCACTTATATTGTGCAAATATTGACCATGCAGTGGCTTATTTTTCCATTTTTCTGCTCGGTTCTTGACTTGTTCTTTCTTTTAGGCCTGCTTTCTTTCATTGGTGTTGAATAGTTTCTCATTGTTGACCATTTTAAGTGCATCTTCTTTACTGTCCTTTATATATTCTGCAAGGTCACTTTTCTCTTTCTCTACTGTTTGATAGACTTGCAGCATTCCTCTTCCACCTGACCTGCGAGGGAGGTATAGCCCAGGGATTCTCAAACTTGGGTCCTCAGGTGTTATTGGACTTCAACTCCCATCATCCCCAGCCTCAGTGGCCTTTGGTTGGGGATTATGGGAGTTGAAGTCCAATAACACCCGAGGACCCAAGTCTGAGAATCACTGGTATAGCCTATCGAAATCACTGCGGGGCTGCAGAGCATGATTGATGGTCATGATTTTCCTGGTCTTACGATCTAGCGTCTCTAGCTCTGCCTGGGTCCAGTCTATTATTCCTGCAGTGTATCTGATAACAGGTATAGCCCAGGTGTTTATGGCGTGTATGGTGTCCCCGCCATTGAGTTTGGACTTTAGGATTTTTCTAACTCTCCTGATGTATTCACTTCCAATTTTTCTTTTAACTTCAGTTTGTGCGATGTTATCCGCCTGGAGAATGCCCAAGTATTTGTAAGGTTCTTTCTCTTCCAGGTTCTTGATCTTGCTTCCATTGGGCATTATTATTATTATTATTAATTTGATTTCTATAACGCCCTTCCAAAAATCACTCAGAGCAGTTTACACAGAGAAATAACAAACAAATAAGATGGATCCCTGTCCCCAAAGGGCTCACATTCTAAAAATAAACATAAGATAGACACCAGCTACAGTCACTGGAGGTACTGTGCTGAGGGTGGATAGGGCCAGTTACTCTCCCCCACTAAATAAAAAGTATCACCACAGTAAAAGGTGCCTCTTTGCCCAGTTAGCAGGGGTACTGCTGCTAACTGGCACTGCTGGTACAGTACCAGTAGCAATGGTACAGCAGTAGCAATTGTACTGCTGCAGAATGCCTTCAAACTTCTGCCCATAAGCTGTTTGAAGTCACTCCGCAACAGCCCCATTGCTACACTCCTGGGGCTGCATTTGAAGTTCTGCAGTAGCTCCAATGGGTCTCTACCATTGACAAGGATGCTGTGCTGGGGCTCTATCACTCCAATGGCTGTTGCTGGTGGCTGTCATATGTTTCTGTTTTAGAATGCGAACCCTTTGGGGGCAGGGAGCCATTTTACGTGTTTGTTTATAACTGTGTAAACCACTTTGGGAGCTTATGTTGAAAAGCGGTATATAAATATTTGCCGTATTCAGAAGGTTGCTTGTTAGGGGTGTGCATGGAACCGGTTTGCCTGGTTCCGTTTGAATCCAAACCAGTTTCAAACCAACCTGGCCCAATCCAGTTCCATGTCCAATCAAACCGGATCTGGTTTCACCACAAAACCGGGCCAAACCGGTTTGGGGATATACTTATAAAGGGGAATCCTGCGATGATTCCACTTTACAAGTAAAGAGGCATTCCTGAAGTGGCCAGCAGCTTGGCAAAAGAGGGGGGAGCATGCTTGCCACGCCAGAAAGATGAGCGGCTAGGATAAGCAGCTCCCACCACCACTCTGTCGCCACCTTGGGAATGTCCTTTACTGTCCCAAACCAGTTCACCCGAACCAGGCCCAGTTTAGTTCAATCACAGACCGAACTGCTCTGGGTTTGGTCCATGATCAAACCTTCGAACCGGCCCCAGTTTGAGGCAAACTAGTTTGGGACGAACCATTCAAACACACCACTACTGCTTGTCATGTCAGCCACCAACCTTTGCACAAATGGCCAGTTCACACATGCATACCCATAAGAAGATTTCTCATTATTTGAGTACTCAGTACTTGATGACTTGCACCAGAGTGTGCAAAATGACATCAATAAAAATCAGTTAGGTGATATCAATATGTGAGCTCCAGAGCAAGCCACTTCTAGACACTGTAGATGACAACGCATGCAGGAATTAGTCCTTCAGGAATTGGAGCACAATCAAGGAAAGGATTTGGGATTTATATCTGGATTCCTCCACACATTACTGGTAGGATTGTTTGTACAAATCACATAACAGTTAGTCAGTGCAGATATGTATCTTTACATTTGTACTAACTAGACTAACAAGTAAGCACCATAAGTTGCAGAAAGAGGTACATATACCGTGTCTTGCATGACATAAATACATAAACAGCTACCTATCTATGGTGCCTTCTCCCTAGGATCCTCTATCCCTCCTTCCTCTATACCATCTCAAAGCAGGAATATGGATGCAATTCTCCTTTCACTGATGCAAGACACACACTATGCCAGGCCCTGCAAATGAACTAATTACCCTTTCCTGGGACTAACAAATGGCTCCCTTTGCCTCAAGCTGATAAATTAGAATCTTTTCCTCACATGGTTAATGTCTGTAAAACTTTGGCAACTCAATGAGCCACAAACTGAATCAATCATCCAGAGGGAACCAGGCACTGGAGCTGTAAGTGACCTGAAACAGCTGGTACATTTTCTGAATGCTCACGCCCTCCTCTAGGCAGCCACACATTTTGTTTGTGCAACCCCTGGCACTCCATCCATGGCAAAACATAAGGAAAAAGGGTTAGGAAGGGGGCACAAGGATAGGGAATCAGCAGGGATCATTAATTTCCCTTGAAGGGCTGCAGTAGTCCCATTAATTTCCTTGCAGCATAAATGAACATAGGAATAGGCTTAATTAAAATTGATGTGCTGGGGCCAAATGTGCTTCTATATTAAGGCATTTTGATTTTGTCACCTATGTATAATATCGTATGTGTCAAACCCAAACATTAATCTGCTTGTTTTTCCAGACAGACTTTCAAGCAATTAAAAACATAACAAAACAAAAACAAATATCTGTTGTCCTTTCTAAACCTTTGCTTCAAGTAAAGTATCAGATGTGTTATCCGGAAGGGAAATATGGAACATAGAAAGCTGCTTTATATCAAGTCAAGTCAGATGATTGGTTCATCTAGCTCAGTATTATCCGTGCTGACTGGCAGCGGCTTCTCCAAGTTTTCAGGTAGGAGTCTTTCCAGCCCTACCTGGAGAGGCCACAGAGTGGACCTAGGACTTTCTTCATGCAAGCAGATGCTCCAAGCTATGGCCATGTTCCTAAGGGGAATATTTTACAGCAGACAGTGCTCACATAGTCACCCATCCAAATGCAAACCAAGGTGAGCCCTGCTTTGCAAAGGGGACAATTCATGTTCCCTACCACAAGACTGACTCTCCACCCCAATAATCAGTTGCATCAAAGAAAGTTACTAATGACTAAGCACCATTGACATTAATGGGTTGGATCTCAACAAGTAGTTCTGCAAATGGGAAAAGTTCCATTTACTCAAGGAGAGGAAGGGCAATTTTTAGCAAAACTCCACCCTTCAGTCTGCTGTCCTTAGCGCCCCATGAAAATGTGTTCCTGAGGGCATCCCAACCTTTAGAAAAATATTTCTGAGGACACAGAACTACAGAGGGAAGGCGGGCACCAGTGAAAACCACCTCTTTCCCCTTGCATGAACAGAACTTCAGTTCATGTATGTACTACTTGGGGTTCCACCCAAAAAGACAAGTTAGTCATGGTTAACTTAAGACCCATTAATTTCAATAGAAATGGTTATGACTACCTTTCTTGGGATACAACACACAGTATTGTGTATACATAGAACAACATTTGTACTATATAGTTATGACAGTTTTATGATCAAGAAGGAATGTGCTTTCATCAACACCTATACAATGTGTTAATTTGTGAAGGATTAATAGGAGCACAAGAAACTCACATATTGCTTAAAGGGTCGGCCTATCCACTGGGAAAATCTAGGCAATCACCTGGGGCACTAATTCTTGCGGGATGATCAAGGCCCACCTCCTAGCTCATCTCTGGCTTGCTTTCCTCCTACTTTCCCCTCAGTGTGCTCTGTTCCAACCCCCTCCCTGCCTAACTCCACCCTGTTACCTCTGTGGATACTCAGGCATAAGCCTCCATTCTGGTTTCTCCAGTACCTGGACCCCAAACAGGAAGAATGGGGTGCACATTATGGTTGGCCTGGCTGTGGTCAGGCCTGGTTGGTCATAGAGGAATGCTCTTTGCAGCACCATTAAAAGCTGCCTCACAGGGAGACAGAGAGGTTGGTTAGCCCTGAGGATTGCAGATCCTGCACTGCTGAAGGGAGGGAGGCAGCAGCAAAAAAGGGTGGGTGCTGGGTATGCTCCAAGCTCCTCAACTCTTTGGCTTTCCCTGCTGTATTCCCAAACCAGTGTGGGATAGTCATTTGCTGGTCATGTACATGGGTTGGTCACTTGATACAGCATATGAGCAGCCTGCTCAGCTCAAGTTAAAGCCAGGGCTTCACACCTCATGGATGTGGGGGCACCAACATCAAACTTCACCCAGGACACCAAAAATGCTAGGGCTGGTCCTGAATGCAGCAAGAGACATGACCTATAGACCCCCGATACCATGCCTCTCTAAGCATATTCACAAGGCAAACCAATCCTGTAGCTACTCGTACTGTTTTTCATATCCCCTCATTTAGCAGCAAGACATTCAGAGAATATGTACAGCTGGGTAAAAATCCAAATGCACTGAAGTAGTTTCAACAGGATTTACAGAACATTTGAGTGCACATCACTACAGCAGCTGCCATTAACAGGTGGCCAATTAGATGGTGCTTTCTGTGCATATATGCAGTTTCTTACTGCATGTTGATGCTATGCCAAAATTAAGTTGTATAAAATTTTAAAATATGGACATTTTCACATGCTTAATTAAGACATAAATATTAGATCCCTTTTCTTTTTTAAAAAATCAGTGTGTTCAGGCTATTGAAAAGTGATTCTAAGAATACATTTTTTAAAAAAAACATTTCTGTACTGCTTTTCACAAAATATTCCAGAGCAGTGTACAAAACCTTTATTACACATGAAACTATTTAAAATTAATAAAGGCCATCAGTACCAAAAAAGTAAACAAACAGCAAAATCAATCAATTTCAAAGGTTCCTGGAAAAAGAAAGGTCTTGACCTGTCTTCAAGAAGATGGCCAAAAGAGGAGAAACCTCTTAGGTGGAGGGCATTCAACAGCACTGGGGCCACTGTGGAAAAGAATCTGCTTCTCAAGGAGATAAACCTGAACACTACATAAGATGGCATTTAATGCATTAGTCTCCAAACTGTTATTTCTGAATGTTAGTGTATAATATATGAAACAATTATTATCAATATAGCCCTTTTATTCAATTTATATACCTGGGAAATTGAAATACTGGTTGTCATCCACATTAACAAAGTATGTGCCCAAGAAAGGTTATGCACCTGCAAGAAAATCTACAAAATCCTGAAGTTGCACTCTTCAGCAAACAATCCCTATAATGTAAACAGATGAAGAGGTTTCCCAGCAGGAGATACACCACAGGCTTCTCATCCAGTTGCACAAACACAAGCATGTTTGTGCTAGTGCAACACTATTCTGCAACAAAAGACAATGTTGTGGAAAAAATGTAGTGGAGCTAGTTAGCAGAACAACCTAGAGCTTGCATAACAGGTTTGCCTAAGTGCTTTGTTAGACTAGATGTCAGCCACTGTCCTTAGCACCTCTTTCAAATATATTAGAATGATAAACAAACAAACAAATAAATAAATATTTATAGGGGGGAGGAAGGGGAGGGCTAGAGACAGGGCCTGTTCGATTGTGGCCCCTCAACTTTGAAATGCCCTCCCAGAAGAGCTTCACCATGCTCCCTTCCTTAGTGTTTTTAAGAAACAACAGTAGACAGCATTTTAGAGAGAACTTTTAATACCTTATCCTCTGCTTTTATCTTGCAGGTTTCTTAGTGTTTAGCTTTTTAATGATACCTTTTAATTTGTTTCAAAACTTGTTGTTTTAATTGTGGTTTTAGCCTGTCATTTTAACTTTTTTTAACTTATTACTTTTTTATCCTATATTCTCTCTATTTTATTAATCTTGTAACTGCCACGAACTGTAAAATTAACGAACTGTAAAATTAAAATTAAATTAAAAACTGCCACGAACTGTAAAATTAAAAGAGATTTGGGCGTACTCTCTACCAACATTGATCAGATGTAAATCATTTCTTCTTATTTGTGGAAGACAGGTGAAGATGATATAGATACAAACATTCTAACCATTTTACTAGACAAGCTAAGAACCTGGCACAGATTTATATTATACAGATGTTGTTGCTGTTGTTGTTTTTCAAAAAAGGGTAAGGACACCCACCTAAGATTCTGTCCTCCAATGCAAAGGATATTTGATAATCAAAACTTGTTTTCAGCAGGCTTGGAATTAATCTCGTTTAAACTGGCTGCTCCTTGCATATATATTATAGAGTAGACAGTTGAAAGTTTATTGCTCTATCTGACATTCATATTTCTGCATTCCTGCCTCCAGTGCATCCATGTTACCTGAACACCCAGCTTCCTATTTTTGTGTTACTTGAATCTTCCCCATTGTGACTAAATGCCCATAGTTCACATTTTATTTTCAAGCAACTTAAAGAAATCCTCCTCTAAAAAAAAAAAACTAAAAAAAAACAACCACAACCCCCCAAAAATCTTTATTAGCCTTTTCCTTCCAGAAACTTTTAAAGGTTTTTTTTAAATTAAAAAATATGTTTGCCTGTATTTGCATATGAACACAGAAGCAAAATAAGGCTCACTGCAGGTAGGACCATAAAGAAATTATGGGATTTGCAGAACACATTTTTAAAATAATCACCTTAAATGCACGGTGCGTTTCCAATGTCAAGAGAATATGCTTTGATTATCTTTTATTGATTTTTCATTCCATAAAGTGCTCTGCCCAGCAGTAAACAATGCAATTAATGCCACACATCTGTTCCATGATATGGGGAAAACAGCTGTCACAGGATAACACCGCTATTAAAGTTCCCAGCACAGTTAGCATTTTAACATCACAACCACAAATCACTACTTTATAAGCAAATAAACACAATATGACCAGCACATTGTCTGCACTTGTAAAAACATGTTGCACCCAGCTACTAAAAAACCAACAACCAAGCATGCATTAAAAATACTTTTTTTAAAAAAATTGCTCTGTGGTTTCTTTGCTTATATTATCATTTGACATGACTAAAAACTACAAAACTTATCTCAGCAAACATGGAGGCACATGTGAGGGGGGAAAAATAAGTGTCTTATATAAAGTCAGAGCAATACTACATATAACTAGAAGAAGGGATATGCAAGACTCCTATGAGAAATGTTGCTAGTCTTACCAAAAACAGTCCTCATGTTCCTTGAAATTCATATGTTTTGCCTGAGGAGGAATTAACTTCAAACAGTCTATACATGAGCTGACTTTAAAAAAAATTAAATTAAATTAAAAAGCACCCATAGTATTCTGATATGTTGTACATTTATGAAGTGAGAGAACATACACTTCGTAATTAACAAGGCATTTGCAAGAATCCAAGCACTTAGGTGGTCCACCAGGAATTGGCCAGATATTCACAACTGGACTGTGGTCTACCTTCTGCCCATCCCTAGTCTACACCAATTTCACTAGGATATCAGACACAGGTCCTTTCCAGCCTACTTTGAGACATTCTTCAACCAGACATCATCAATCATCATCATCATCATCATCATCATCATCATCAATTCGATTTCAAATGGCTCAGGGCGGTTAACACAGAGAAATAACAAACAAATAAGATAGATCTCTGTCCCCAAAGGGCTCACATTCTAAAAAGAATCATAAGATAGACACCAGCAACAGTCACTGGAGGTACTGTCATGGGGGTGGATAGGGCCAGTTACTCTCCCCCTGTTAAATAAAGAGAATCACTATGGTAAAAGGTGCCTCACATAACAAGGATTTGAACCACCAGCCTTATACATGAGAAGCAGACATGTGCACAAATGGATTTTGAGTTTTGTTTCAAGCTTGAAACAAATTGCAAAATGCTTGAAACATTTTGTTGAAACAGCGGCCAAGCCAGCCGTTTTGATGAAACCGACTCAAAATGTTTTGAGCGTTCCAGCCATAGGGAACAATGGGGAACTCAAAACACCCCAATGTTCCCCAGCATTGTGTGGTACATTGTGGTAGGGCATGATGGGAGCTACCACAGGATCCTATGGGGGTTGGGGGGGAGATTAAATATCAGTTTAAAATCACCCACTTGTCCATTTATTTTGTGGGTTGGGTGGTAGGTATGGTAGCACCCATCATGCCCTACCACACCCACTTTGGTGTCCCTAGGAGCTACCCATGGGGAACAATGGGATGTTTTGAATTCCCTATGGCTGGAACAAGCAGGGTGCACACGTTTGGCAATCCTGCCTTGAAAAACGCTGCAGAGCAGAACAGAAGCACACAGTAAAAGGGAATCTGTTCCTCCCAACACATAAACACATTTCAAATACATTCCAAAAATGGCCAAAAAAGAATCACTGACAGAATCCACTGCCAGCCATCACTGACACAAGTTGCTCTCTCACACACACTTATGACTCCTTACATTCCTTCTTAGCATTGCAACAGCTGTGTGCCCCGAGAGGAAGGCAAGAAAGGAGGCACCTAGGCCAGGGAAGAGAGAGCACAACGTCAGCTTCCACAAAGACCAGCACTGGCCTGTGAGGACTGTTGGGGCAACCCCTCCCCCACCTTCCCAGGAGTACTAAAAGACCAGTGTGCCCTGGGAGGAAGGCAAGAAAAGAGCCAGCAAGCTCAGCTCCTGAAAAGACCAACAGCCTGAAACAACAATGCTTTTAATCTTATGCAATTTCTTTGTTCTTTAATATTGTAAACTGCTTTGGGTGCCTTTGTCAAGGCAGAAGGGTAGTATAAAAATTTAATAAATAAACAGCTGCCACAGCAGCACCCATACTTAGCAGCAAGCATAGCCATAAGATCATAAGCAACTTCAAACACATTTGTGACTGAGTGAGTACAAATCTGCAACGCAGACTGTGGAGCAGAACAGAGTAGCGAGTGAAGCACAATTTAGTCTCTCAAGGCGAAACATGGAGCTCAGCAAATCACAGCTCATTACCAAGAAACACACACACACACACACCTGCCAGTATCTATTTCTCACCACAACACTATCTCATAAACAAAACAAACCATAACTCAAGGAAGGAAGGCACTCAAGTTCTGCATTTGTCAACTGGAGATCCAGCAAAACTAGATAGTTATAGCTGCAATAGCACAGAATATAAACCGCCCAGAGACACAAGTTTTGGATGGTATAGAAATGTAATAAATAATAAATTATTAATGATAAAATAATAATAATAATAACAACCACCACCACCACCATCATCAATCATGCTCTACACCTCCGCAGTGATGTAGATAGGCTATACCTCCCTCGCAGCTCAGGTGGAAGAGGAATGCTGCAAGTCCATCAAACAGTAGAGGAGGAGAAAAGAGGCCTTGAAGAATATATCAAGGACAGTAAAGAAGATGCACTTCAAATGGTCAATAATGTGAAACTATTCAACACCAATGAAAGAAAGCAGGCCTACAAGAAAGAACAAGTCAAGAACCGAGTAGAAAAATGGAAAAATAAGCCACTGCATGGTCAATACTTGCACAATATAAGTGGAAAATCAGACATCACCAAGACCTGGCAATGGCTTAAGAATGGCAACTTGAAGAAAGAAACAGAGGGTTTAATACTGACTGCACAAGAACAGGCACTAAGAACCAATGCAATAAGAGCAAAGGTAGAAAAGTCAACAACAAACAGCAAGTGCCGCCTTTGTAAAGAAGCAGATGAAACAGTGGACCACCTAATCAGCTGTTGTAAATAGATTGCACAGACTGAATACAAACAAAGGCATGACAAGGTAGCAGGGATGATATACTGGAACATCTGCAAAAAATACAAGCTACCTGTAGCCAAAAATTGGTGGGACCATAAAATTGAAAAAGTGGTTGAAAATGAAGATGCAAAAATATTCTGGGAGTTCCAACTACAAACAGACAAACATCTGCCACACTATACACCAGATATAACTGTAGTTCAGAAGAAAGAAAAACAAGTTAAAATAATTGACATAGCAATACCAGGGGATAGCAAAATAGAAGAAAAAAATAGAAAAAACAACAAAATACAAAGATCTACAAATTGAAATTGAAAGGCTGTGGTAGAAGAAGACCAAAATAATCCCAGTGGTAACTGACGCCCTAGGTGCAATTCCAAAACAACTTGAAGAGCACCTCAACACCATAGGGGCCACAGAAATCACCAATTACAAAAAGCAACTTTACTGGGAACAACCTATATTATGTGACGATATCTATAACAACAGCAACAACATCGATAATAAAATCCAGCCATCCCAGGTCCTTGGGAAGGACTCGATGTCTGGATAAAACAAACCAGTCAATAACACCTGTCTGGCTGTGTAAATAAATAATAATAATATAGTCGGTACTGAGAAAAGAAAATCACAAAATCAAACCTTCCTTCCTTCCATCCTGCCACAGAGGACAGAAAGCAGTCATTTCCTGGTGCAGACAATACTGGGCTAGATGGACCAATGGTCTGACAAGAAATTTCTAGGATCTTACCAGGAGAAGAACTATTCATTCTTCTCTTGAGTATGTATTCCACACCATGACACTGCTGCCTGCCTTTGTCTGGATAACACCATGTCCTCAGATGGGTGCTGGTTCCCAGCTAACAGCCTGACCCATGGGTCAGGGCACCAGTTCATCATCTTATCATTGGCCATGCCATGCGTGTTTGTGTGTTTCAGCAGCACCAAAGGGCAAAGTGTGACTCATCTGGTTTTAGGGTTGGCCAGGGTGGAGCGAGCTGCCAGTAGTGTTTAAGAGCATGGAAGTGATGATGAGTCATTGACCCTCTATAGCCAGCTCTGAAAAGCCCAGCAGGGGGAGACTGGCCTTCAGAAAGACCAGCTGTTCGACTAAGCCATCCTCCAAGCATGAGCGATGGGGTGTCACTACATCCCTGGCCATGGAGAATGCCTGCTCAGTGGGCATGAGAGGAACTGTCTGGCAAAGCCACCAAGTCAGGCCAGACTTGGCGATGCATTGCCCAAAACTGGATCAGCTCATCTCCCATCCTGCCACCAGTTTCTGCAGGTACTGCAGAACACACCGCTCAGCACTGCTGCAAGGCTCAGTGGGCTCCTCCTGTGCCCCTGGGAAGGAGCCTAGGTAGCTGGGTAGGACACTGAGCAGAACTACTAGGTCCCTTGTCCTACCAGGACACCATGCTGCTGAACCAAGATCCGGCGGTGATGCTGCTGATAGGGGGTGGACTGTGCAATAGTAGTAGGCTCTCCAGCACCTTCCTCCTGTTGCACCCCAGCCTCCTCTCCTCAGCTCGCCCAACCTCTTCAACTAGAGGTCCCTCTACTGGGCAGCTGGTCAGGGGTGACAACTTTGCCCTTCATCTTTGGGTCATATAGGCAGGACAAAACATGCCATGCCAATGCACCACTCCAGTGCTCAGCTGACCTGTCAAGGCAATTGCTTCCCCCACGTTCAGTGTGGTCTAGAGCTCACTCATTGTCTTCTCGAGGAGAAGAACAGTGGGCAAAGCCTGGCACAGCGTCGCTGTCTCAGCACACAAGCCGTTCGTGGCAACAAAGAAAAGCTTGAGTGCCAAGATAACCTTGGAGATGAACCAACATGGGTGGCCTCTTTGCAATGCTGCGGATGGCTGGCTCTTGCTCCTACAGGTGCCAGAATAAGAGAAAGGTGGAGTTCCAGTGATGAGAGATCAGTTGTTCAGATAGGCCCAATTCAAGCTGCCTCTGCTTGAGCATCTGCCTACCCTTTTTGCTTTGGTGGAAGTAAGTTGCTATCCTGTGGCACCTGTCCATAAGAACAGCCATGGCAGCAGCAGACTAGCTTTCAGCAGAGGTGCCTCGTCTGGCCTTAGCCCCAGAAAGGCCAATGGCATCTGGCACAATCAGGTTCAGAGTGTGTGCTGTCATGGATCCATACCACCACCACCTCCTCCAAGTGGATAGTACAGTTTCAGCTATGGCTAGAGGCATTAACTTTCAGGGGAATTGTGGGAAATAGATATGTGTAACAAGAAAACTACTTACTTAGAGACATGGCTATAAATGCCTCTGTGACTGCCTAATTGCCACCAAACCATCTGGCAGGTTTCTCCTCTTTGATATGTTTATTGCTCTTAGATGTGTATCAGAATATCTTGGGCCAAGCTCCATCGGCCTAGAATTCCCCCCCCCTTCCCCATTGTGCCTTAATTATAAAAAAAGACCACTCTAAAGGGAGATACCAGGGGCATTTTTCTGCTCAAGGACAATTTTTGTATGCTGGAGCTAGCAGAGGAAGACATTTGCAGTGTGATAAGATGGGAGATGGAAGTGTAAGAATTGGAGTTTACACACACCAACACTCTATGGAATTTTCAATTAATTGTAACATGCTCAAAGCATAAGGGGGATACAAAAAAGGAGAGTACTAGAAAAGTAGAGGATGCCAGAATGAAGCATAAGGGGGAAGCTGAGCCTCCTCACTTTGGAAGCTGCATACCCAAAGCATGGACAACCCAGCGGTTGCCCTGGGATGATATGCAAAACGGACTCTATTTTAATCTCTCCTCATCCCTTTCCCCCCACCCCTTTTTATTTTCTCCATCCTGGTTCTGGGTAATTGGACTGTGAGTAGGCTAATAACAGATCATCACCATAGCTTTTTATTTTAAAAAATTCTCTATTTCTTTTAAATAAATGCATAAAGGAATTTGGTGTATATTTCCTGTATTTCTCTCCACAATAGCCAATACAAACATGAACCCAAGAGAGGCTGTGCCAGACTCCAAGTGCTTATGCAGACTGCTCTAGTAGACCTGGAGCACAACTTTTTTGGTACCAAGAGTGGAGTATTTGGGCAAAAATGGCTTTTTGGAGAAAACATGAGAAATCAAAAAAATAAAATAAAATAAAATAAAATAAAACCACCTCCTCCCTTTAACAAGAGATCAATAAATGACTTTCTGAAGATAGAAAGGGAGGACCTTTGGCATTAAACCCTTGTAGCTCTGGAGGAAACCCCTTGGGGAGATTGGGAGAAAGTTAAAAACTGCTTGCATAACCTTGAGGTCTGTAGCATTTTCTTCGAGGAATAGTGCCAAGCAGGGGCATAACTATAATAGGGCAAGGGGAGACAGTTGTCTGGAGGCCCACTGCCTTGGGAGGCCCCCCAGAGGCAAGTCACATGACTGACTCCCCCAGCCACGCACCCTCCCGGGCTTCCTTCAGTTGTATTCATCCTCCGAAACTGATGTGAGTGTTAAGACCTGGAGCTACTGGAACAGCATGTCTTTCTCTAGTACCATTAAATGACCTGGTTTTAAAATCTTATCTCTGGGCTCACTCCAACCTTGCTATGCTCTTGGTGCCAAGCCAAAAAGCCCTTGAAGAAAGAGAGCAGAGTGGCTTCTCATGTCCTTGCTACAGATTTTTTTCACATGGCCTGTGGGAACCACTAGATGAGCAGCTAAATAAATATGATGAACTAAAAAACCTGAAACATGCAGATGCAGCCTGAATTGCAGAATTAGAAAAATACATTGAGACAGGGAAAGAATGACAGGGAAAAGTTGGGAAAAGGCTCTTATTGAAGAACAAAAGAGATTAGAAACCTCTAGAAACCAGCAGATCCAGGCTGAGGAATTTAAGAAGCAATTGGATACTCTCTTAGTTAGTTCAACAACTAGGGGGGTGGGGAGAATTGGTATGAGAGACAAAGGCAATCCCAGGGCTACAAAGACTTGAAGACTACCCCTGCTAACTTGGCAAGAGGCACCTTTTAACGTGGTGATTCTCTTTATTTAGCAGGAGGAGAGTAACTGGCTCTATCCACCCTCAGCACAGTACCTCCAGTGACTGTTGCTGGTGTGTATCTTATGTTTCTTTTTAGATTGTGAGCCCTTTGGGGACAGGGATCCATCTTATTTATTATGTCTCTATGTAAACTGCCCTGAGCCATTTTTTGGAAGGGCGGTATAGAAATTGAATGAATGAATGAATGAATGAATAAGATTTTACTCTGAAGACCACAGTGCAATCAAATAAGCCCTGCAATTGTGACAGGACCATTAATAATTTAAAGGCAAAGTTGCAGGAAAAAGCCCTGCAAATTGCCAGCATTAGTGAGAAAAACCCTAGTCTGGCTTTGGACCGAGAATGCCATGACATTATTGAACAGCATTGCCTGAGGGAAGGCTTCCTAAATAGCACAGACCCAGAACATTTTGAGATGGCATGGCAGGCATAAGCACCAAGACCACCACAAGAGATGGACAGGGTTACATAACAGGTACCTCAACAGTAACTAAGGAAGCTGGGATTAAAGGCATTGCAGAATTAGCCAAGGTCCTAGGGCCCCTGGACCCCCAAGTGGTGGTAGCCTGGGTAAGCCAGGTGTGGTGGAAGACAATGACTTGAATACATACGAGCTAGATTAGAGTGGCAGCTTCGGTTATCAGACCATCCTTATCTAATGTATTCAACAGGCCATTAACGAAAATGGCAACTTAGGCAGCCCATAACATGTGCTATGCCCTGTGACTTCAGTTCAGGCTGTCAGAACTCAATCGCTGATGTTTGGAAGGAAGGAGGTAGAAGATCCCTTAGAGTATGTGTATAGGACTGGAAATGCCTGGATAATTGCAGATTTGAAGGACTCAGGGAATGCAGCCAAGGTGACTGCCATCCAATGGATGGCAGAGGAGCTATAGAGAAAAGCCAGTCATTTGCTTCCCTGGTATGCCACTTATATTGCCTTGTGGGCAGATAATGAGCCAGCTAACTATGGAGTTCTCACCACTCAGGTCCAGCAAGTAGTCATGCAAAGAGGCCCCTCTCACCCTAAGGGAGTAATCCCCAAGAACACAGTGGCAGCTGTGACATTTAGCAACAGAACTGGGACACCAGCACATCCAGAGCAAGCAGGAGGGCAGGGATCCCATCCCACTGAAAGAGGGCAGAGGGAAAATGTGATCTGGGACATGCCATTTGATACTGCCCTCTGGAAAATAGAAGGGGAGCTTAGACAAGACCAGAATATAGGAGCTTGGCATGCAAGCCAAGTTGTTTGTTTGTTTATCATATTTGTATACCGCCCAAAACACAAGTCTCTGGGTGGTTTACAACAATACAATAAAAACAACAAATAAAAAGGTTAAAACATTACAACAATTTAAAAATTTAAAAGGTTAAAACTATCAAAAATCAAATAATTAAAATGGTATCTAATTAAAAGCCTGGGTGAACAAATGTGTCTCGACTGCCTTTTTAAAAGTTGTAAGAGATGGGGAGGCTCTTGTTTCAGCAGGAAGCGTGTTCCAAAGCCTCGGGGCAGCAATGGAAAAGGCTCATCCCTGAGTAGCCACCAGAGGAGCAACTGCAGACAAACCTCTCCTGATGATCTCAATGGGCGGTATGGTTCATAGCGAAGAAGATGTTCTCTTAAATACTCAGGGCCCAAGCTGTTTAGGGCTTTATAGGTTATTCCCAAGACCTTGTGTTTTGCCCGGAAACCTATCAGCAACCAGTCTAGCTCTTTTAAGATAGGAGTGATGTGGTCTCTCCGAGATGACCCGGAGACCAACCTGGCTGCCGCATTCTGGACCAACTGCAGTTTCCGGACTACGTACAAAGGCAGCCCCACATAGAGCTCATTGCAGTAGCCAAGTCAAGTTTCTGCCTTGTCAGAAGAAGAATAAAAGTTTTGGAGGGACCAGGTCCCTAATATCTAACAGAAATCCCCCTATGACTTTGGAAAGCACAAATTTGAGCACTTGCTTGAATTAGTTAGGTAAATTAGCTTTGTCCTGTGGGTGTCCAGTCCACGTCAAGTTGGTGGCAGTCCAACCACGACAGATTGGTAGTGGTCCAATTGAACACCCCTGCAGGAAGCGGCTATTTGGAAATTATAAGAGATGTAGAGGCAAAATCCCTTAGTAGAGACATATGTCAGAGGAAGGGAGTCACTGAATGTTGGTAGTGGTGTGTTTGTTGGGGGGTGGGGGGCGGGTTTGAGCCAAAAAGGCTCCATTCCAGAAATCTTTGATGAAAATGACTGTTCTGTAGTTAATAAGAGACCTGTTGGTCCAGGAGGAACTCAGTAAAAAGAACCTCCACTCACAAGAATTAGCTACCTGAAACTGAGATTTAGATTATAATGTTTGCGTGGGACCTCAGATTGCAGCTGGCAAATTGATATTGCATTTCCTTTTTATTATGTCATTAAATAAGCAAGGGCTCAAAAGGGCTCTTGAGTTTTCTTTTCTCCACCGGGAAACCTGAGCAACACGAAAAAAACAGAGAGGAAAGTAATGAAATCTGCAAGATTATACAGTCTAAATGTTATGTGTTGTATGTCTATATATATTAACTGGTATGGCTCATGAGCAGATGTGTGCAAATGTCAAGTGCACCTATGGCCATTTTTTGATCCTGCTTTTTTATTTTTGTTTTTATCTTCATGTTTGTTTAAGAAAGGTGCTTCTCCTTAACAAAACATTTGTTTTTTATTTTGGAACTCAATTTTGATTAAGATGCAAAGAATTCATATGACATGTCAGTATCTGTACTGATGAGTTTCTAATCCATCCCACCCCCGCAATTATCTGACCCACTTTGAATTAGTGCTTCCCTAAGCTGGGATGGGGCCTGTGCAGAGGTGCAGGAATTCATGAATTCCCAGATGCAAGCCATCAGAGATGGAGTGATAAATGGGCACTGGCGACAGGAACTCTCTGAGCGGCCTGGACTAATGCCCCAAGAG
This sequence comes from Hemicordylus capensis, assembly GCF_027244095.1. Classification (NCBI taxonomy): domain Eukaryota; kingdom Metazoa; phylum Chordata; class Lepidosauria; order Squamata; family Cordylidae; genus Hemicordylus; species Hemicordylus capensis. The sequence goes on along the minus strand of NC_069660.1, from coordinate 32,004,106 downwards.
ACCTGGAGATTCGGGCATTCCTGGATTTTAGATTCATGGGGGGGGGGTGAGAACAAGGGTTACAATTTTAGGGCAAGAGGTGCCTTAAACAGGTATTGGGTTCCATTAGCAAAGTATATGAATTGATTCTACTTGCCCCACAAAATTAGTCCAGATTCTTGGTAGGCATTTCTGATGATGAAGAGCACTGGAAAAGTAGGGGAGAGAAGAGAGAGAACCCCTGGATGAAGCCAGGGGAAGCTGAGCCTCCACATTTTTGCCAAGCTACAGGCTTCAAAGAATGTCCATCCTGCCACCCTTTTATTTTGGAAACTACTCAAAACTATGCGAAATGGATTCTGTTTTAATCCACCCTCATCCCTTCCTTCCCCATCCTGGTTCTGGGGAGCTGGATGGACTGTGAGCTGTCCACTAAATAACAGTAATAATAGCTTATTTTAAAATAATAAACTTTTCTCTTTTTTCCTCTAAATAAGTGCATAAAGGAATTTGGCTTGTGTTTCTTGCGTTCCTTTCCACAATAGCCAACACAAATATGGAACCCAAGCAAGGCTGTGCCAGACTCCTCGTGCTTATGCAGAGCACGTGCAGACTGCCCAAGGATTCCTGGAGCACAACACTAGTAGCAGCTGACACAATCACCTCCTCCTCCACTGCCACAGGAAGATCTTCTTCCCTGACAGGGGAGGACCTCCCCACTCATTCTACCTCAGACACCACCAGTGGCTGTGCTGCAGGACCACCCTCCTCCGGAAAGGTAAGCCTGCGCTTAACAGCCACAGCGGTGGGTTCCTCCAGAAAGGTAAGCCTGCACTTAACAGCCACTTGGGGAGTAGGCCCTTCTTGCCATCACCCACCATGGCCAGCATCATCCCTCCGCCTGCTAATGTGGTCCTGGCACTGCCTCACACCCTCCTGGACATCTTGGGTTTTTTTTAAAATTCAAGCCCTAACTCTGATTGGGGGTGGGGAGAAGAAGCACATTTAAGGAGGGTATTTTAAAAAGGTGTGTGGGGTGTGAGTGGTCTATTTATGCTGTGTGCACCACACACAGCGTTATCTATAGCACTGTCGTGCACACACAGAAGCCACAATAATTAAATCGGGGGGGGCTTTTTTGGAGGGGGCAAGCAACAATGGGGTAAGTCGAAGGGAAGGGAAGGGAAGGTGGATTACTGTGGCCTCTCCTAAACCACCCATCCTGTCCTACAGTCCTAGTGCCTAGTACCTAAATCCCTTCCCCAAACTAGGCCCTATTTGCATAACTCTAACCTGACTGGGTTAGTGGTGGTGTGTGTGGTGGGGAGGGCTTACTTTCCAGCATCTTCTGCTAGAGTCTGGTCAGGTGCTGCTCACTGAGGAACTCAGGCTGGGCAGCCACCAGCACTCAACAGCTGGGGGTAGGGCAGGTAGGTGGGCATCCCCCAAAAGAGAGGGGACCAAAAAAACCAGGAAAACAAACAGAGAGCAACAAAACACACCAGCCTACAAAAGCAAAACATGAAGTGCAATCCAGGCACACAGCAGCAGCAAAGGTGCAGCTTGAGGCTGCAAAAGAAAGTCAGTACAGCACCCCAATTATTAAAGCCACTGGGGGCTGGCTAAAAGAAAGAAGAAGAAGAAGAAGAAGAAGAAGAAGAAGAAGAAGAAGAAGAAGAAGAAGAAATAATTCACAGAAGAAGACAACTTCAAAGCAGTACCCAGTTAAAGCCAGTAGGGCTTCTGGCACAATTTTTTTTTTTAAAAGGGGAAAAAGAAAAGCGGTTGATGGCACTGCAAATTAAAAAGGGGGGACGGGACAGAGAGACAGATAAGCCCAGCAGGCTTTCTCTCTCTCTGTCCCCACTGACAGGCCCCCGTTTCTTCCCCAAGGCAATGGGGGCACAGTTGCCTATGACAACACTTAATTTGGATAACAAGCCAACCAAGAAGCAAGGAAATTGCAAGCCAACTAAAAGCCAGTGCTAGAAAACCAATTAGCAAGGGAAAAACAGACCTCCAAAATGGCACTCCAAACACTTGAAACATTCAAAGCAAAATGGGGCCATTTTGTTATGAGCTCAAAACAGGCCCTTTATTTTAAGAATGCTCTGGTTAGAGCTCAAAACACTCAAAACAGCCCTTTCGAGCTCAAAACATTTTGCACATCCCTAATTAGAAGGGATATCCAATCAGACAGTTCAAGGCAACATAGAACGTTGGTCTGACTTGGTATGTTAGTTTCTTATATTCTTCTATACTTGCGTCCCATTCCCAGGTAAACATAGGATGGCTCTGCTTTAGGTGCCCTCTAGTTGCAAAGCACATAGATCTGAAGGTTCTCAAAGCAGGGCCTTATTGGTGGTAGCACCAATTATGGAACAACCTCCCTAGCAGACTTGATCATTGCACAGCTTCTGGTGCCAGATAAAGACCATTCTTCCCCTTAAGCTTGTATAATCATATGCTTTGGAGTTGTGTATAAATGATTATTTGTATTTTAACTACATGCAAGTTGGTTCAAATTTCTATAGTTTTTCTATTTTTTTTCAACTCTATATTCCTTTTTTTTTGGTTATTTTTAATGGAAAAGCAGCCCAAAATGTTCTAAGTAAGTAAATATCCTTATTTAGATCCCTGCTGGCACTTAACTCATACAGCTGATTCAGTGGGGACAGAGAGGTCACCTTATGGATGGTAAACAGCCAATGAGTGCTGGAACAATGAAGGAAAGAAATGTTAAAATAAAGGGAAAGTAGCTCCTTCGGTTCATGGAAGGAGAGTTGCACTCATGTAAGCAGAAGAGTTCCTTATATGAACACAGCTTTCCTTCCATGCATGGGAAAAGCTCCAGTCACAATTTATTTATGGTCAATGTGGTCAATTAGGGTTTTTTACAATTAATTGTACCTCTTTATTTCAGTGATGTTGATCCTGGTGAAACAGAACCCATTTCTTGCCCAAATGCTCTTCGAAAAGGAAAAAAAAGACTTAGGGTGTTTTTTTGATTTCTTTTAGATTGTGAGTTCACAGAGGGTCAATTGGTTTTAATTCTGGTTTGTATAGCTCCCGGATGCTGAGCAGGTATTACCATCAGTGTGTGATGGTAATACTTCTACAGGAACACTTCTATGAGTGAAAAATCCATGCAAGAATCCTGCTTGTTCTCGTGCTTAGTGATAAAGCAATACACACTGCAATGTGCCATTTTCCATGACATTTTTCTCTGTTTAACATCTGCTAATAGGGCCTATCATTAAAGTTTATCAACCATGCATCACACCAGAGTGAATATTTTACAACTGCATCCAATAAACACTCTGAGCCTGAGGAAGGCAAGTTCCTTCAGTTCAGTTCTTTGCAGCGCATCTTGAAGCTACATTCATCTATTTGAAAAATGGCTAATGCAGACAGACACACTGGACCCTAAAACATGTCCTCAAGACTGTGCTGGGCAGGGGTCCCTGTAGACAAGAGTGATGCCTGATGTATGTAAAACACTTCTGCTTTTTTAAAAAAAGCTGTGATCTCCCCCAAACACCATCCAAACTGGTGGGCATCAAGTGCTGTGCATATGCAATGTTCTTATAAGACTAAAGGAACTTAGCAGTAGTGATGTGCTCGGACCGGTCCGGAGGCCATTCTGCAGGTCTCCGGACCGGTCCGGCCTTGGGGCGGTTTAGGTGCTGGGGTGGGGGTCCCTTTAAGGGCGGGGGAGGGTGTACCTACCCTTCCCTCTGCTTGTCCCCCGCCAGCGCGCATCTGTTTACCAAGCATTTGGGGCGGCAGGATACCTCCCTGCCGCCCCTTCCCCCTCTGGCAGCAAAAGGCTTCTGGTAATCTTTTGCACGGCTACCAGAAGCCTTTTGCTGCCAGAGGGAGAAGGGGCGGCAGGGAGGTATCCTGCCGCCCCAAAATGCTTGGTAAACAGACACGCGCCGGCGGGGAACAAGCGGAGGGAGGGGTAGGTACACCCTCCCCCCACCCTTAAAGGGACCCCCACCCCAGTGCCAGACCGCAGCTCCGCGGTTCCATGCACATCCCTACTTAGCAGCAGAGAGCAGTTCTTGTCTGCCTCTCAGGCTGAAGGGAAGCACTTTCATTTGTGGCCTAAGAGGAAGGGGAAACTGGGCTGGGAGAACACTCACTCACAGGTGCATGTTCTCAGAGTCCAATTCTACTATGTAAAAGAATCCTTTCAGCTACAAAGAGGTTTGTGCCTACATAGTGTAAAAGATCACAGAGATGGACGAACGGGACTTGGAAGAGGTGTGCCCTATATGTGCTTACTCTGAGCTTAGTCTAATTTGAGTTCACATCTAATTTGAGTTCAATGTGATCCTTTAAACTTGAAGGAAGAGTAGATGTACAGAGGTAAGCAGCAGAAATTTTGGTTGTGACATCCAGAATTTGGACCAGCACCTAGCCCTATCACCACTCATATTTTGACATGCAGCTAAATAAAGCTGCCTCATTCTAGAGGACTTTTTCAGCACTCTGTTCTTAATTATGATTGAGTGCTAATGCTGTTCCTGCTTTTATCAACACTGTTAAATGCTTTTAGATAGTTGCTATTTCATTATATTATGGCATTTTGGATTGTACGCTCCCCCCCCCCACCACACACACACACACCAGTATTATCTCTGGTCAAAGAAACCTTTCAGGTTTTTTCAAACATCCAAAATCCTGCAAAATCATGTTTGACTAGATATTACAATGTGAAGGAAAAAGAAGCACACACGATGACTCTACAATACCATTTACAGCTCTCTGAAAAATAAAACTGCCTGCTTTTAGACTCAGATAGTCGTCTCCTAATTATCCATATGTAATGCCAACAACAACAAAAGTTCTTGGACACTATTACTGTGGCCTGAAGGATTTTCACCACATTTTCCAGAGTGCCAAGAATTGAAACTCCAAGGGTGAAATGCTCAGGCACAGAGTCAAGAGTATATTGCTCATATATATAAATCCTGTGCTGACATCAACCATATTTCCAGCAAATTACATAGAGCCATCTACTCAAAAGTAGATGACATTTAAAAATAGTGTGGGTATCTAAGGATGTACAAATACTTGAAGTTGTATTTGTACTTGCACTTCCGGAATGCAATTTTCATTGGAAACAATATAAACTGCACTCTTGAAGTGCCAGTGGGCATCTTCAAGTATTTCCACACTTGCGCTAGACCACCAATGTTTTCTTAGACATCCACAGGTGCATAGGCCATTCCAAAATAGCAGCACAACACTGTGGAATGCATGGGCCAAGAATTGTTTTTTAAATGAAACATAAAATAACTAGCTGGGCCGGGCACAGAGCATCTGTGCCTCTAGTTCACTGCCGCACCCCTCCTCCACCGCCAGCGTCGTCTTCCCCGCCTGCCCTCACTTCCCCCCTGCCCACCAGCATCTGCCACCGTTCCCTCCGTGCTTCCCCTATTCTTCCACCTGCCAGCCACTACTTCCCACACTCGCCTGCTGCCATTTTCTGTCTGCTGGCCCTCCCTCCCTTGCTGTCTGGCCCCCATTGGCACCATTTTATTACCCCTCCGGCCAGCTGCCGCCTGCCACCATTTTCTTCCCTCCTGCCAGTCCCCATGGCTGGCTCACGAACTCTCACGAGAGCTGCCACACATGGGATTAGCAATGGATATGCCTAAGATAGACAGACAGATAGATAGATAGATAGATAGATAGATAGATAGATAGATAGATAGATAGATACTGCTCTTAAGCAGCCCCAGCTCCACACATCCCAAGTCACTGCAGACCTTCCTCACCACCTCCAAAAGATCATTTGCAGAAAAATCTCAGATTTGTATTTGTCAGATCTCTGGAAAGAAAGCACTCTACAGCTGGATAACAGGCCACAAAGAACATCTTTCTAGGTATCTTTGCCATTCTAACTCCTCGTACAGACATAAAGAGGCCATTTCAAAGGCAAATAATGGGCAAAACATTTAGAGTTTTATACAGGTGAAACTCAGAAAATTAGAATATCGTGCAAAAGTCCATTAATTTCAGTAATGCAAATTAAAAGGTGAAACTGATATATGAGACAGACGCATTACATGCAAAGCGAGATAAGTCAAGCCTTAATTTGTTATAATTGTGATGATCATGGTGTACAGCTCATGAAAACCCCAAATCCACAATCCCAGAAAATCAGAATATTACATGGAACCAAGAAGACAAGGATTGTAGAATAGAACAATATCGGACCTCTGAAAAGTATACAGTGTACTGTGCTTGATTGGCCAGCAAACTCGCCTGACCTGACCCCATAAAGAATCTATGGGGCATTGCCAAGAGAAGGATGAGAGACATGAGACCAAACAATGCGGAAGAGCTACATTGCCGCTAATGAAGCATCCTGGTCTTCCATAACACCTCATCAGTGCCACAGGCTGATAGCATCCATGCCACGCCGCATTGAGGCAGTAATTGCTGCAAAAGGGGCCCAAACCAAGTACTGAATACATATGCATGCTTATACTTTTCAGAGGTCCGATATTGTTCTATTCTACAATCCTTGTCTTCTTGGTTCCATGTAATATTCTAATTTTCTGGGATTGTGGATTTGGGGTTTTCATGAGCTGTACGCCGTGATCATCACAATTATAACAAATTAAGGCTTGACTTATCTCGCTTTGCATGTAATACGTCTGTCTCATATATCAGTTTCACCTTTTAATTTGCATTACTGAAATTAATGGACTTTTGCACGATATTCTAATTTTCCGAGTTTCACCTGTAGATTAAACACTTTAAATTAAGTCCAGAATTGAAGCAAGTCATTGTCTCCATAGATATCATATGCACCCACTGACCTAGGCAACAGGACAATGCATTCTAGACTACAGCAACTGTAGGTTCTGAAGCTCAAGGAGCTCAAGCTATCTTCATGAGCAATAAAGTAGCTGTAGCCAATCATATGCAATCAAGACAGAGGTTTGTCCTAAACTTTTGATTCTCCTTCAACCATCCTTCTGCAATTATGAAATAAAAAGAGGATTAAGTCCACAACACCTAATTGTTAGAGAATTAAAAGCATTTTCTTATTCTGAAAAGGGAAAACTAATACAAAAAGCTCTTTAGATCCAAGGAAGCAGTTATTAAAATAGCACTAGCAATAGCACTTACATTTATATACCGCTCTATAGCCGGAGCTCTCTAAGCGGTTTACAATGATTTAGCATATTGCCCCCAACATTCTGGGTACTCAAAATGAGATTTATGTGCTGTAAACTGCTCACAGTTCCGTCCCTTGAGTGTGAAATTAGCAACTGAGAAAAGATTTCACAGGAACTTAATCTGAACACCATCCTGTTGCAAAAGGATTTGCAGTTTTTCATCTCTGTGCCAATGTTTCCTATCTGTGAGCTGCTTGAGTCATTCATGCAAAGCAACAGATAATCATAACAGTCTGAAGGGGGTTTTTTTGGTGGTTTTTTTTTTTTTTACATTTACATTGAGCATAGCCTTGTTTTCTGTTTACAGTGTATTTGTTACTTTAGCTAGTGCCAGATCATATCTGAAATAAGTTCTTGGAAATCATATACTTGCAATTTAGTATAATGTTTAGGTTTCATTGACATTTCAAAAAGGAATACCCTCAACTTCAAGGACAGGAAGAAAATTGGTGCTTTGTACAGAATTATTTGGAACTGTAATTCTTGGAACAGACAACTGCATTACTGCTGAAAAGGTTTATCTCCTTTTGGAATACTATTTGTGAGTGTCAACTCTGGCACCAGCATATAAAGAAAGATATTTGGGTGTAACTGACTAATTTAATCATGGAAATATCACATGCCTAGTCAGACAGAAAGCTGAAATTTGGTAAATGCATTGTAGCAGAAGGCACTCCAAATTATTATTTGTTTATTTAACATATTTTTATACCGCCCAAAGCTCACGTCTCTGGGCGGTTTACAACCAAACAAAATTATTAAAAAGTATATAACAAAGTCTGTCTTGTAATAGGATGAGCAGGGACCAAACCCAGAAATAAATGCAACTGAACCAAGGGGTATGTGTTGCCAGACAGTTTCCTTCTCCTCTCTAGAAACCCTGGCTTCTGACAGAAGCAAGGCTGAGTGAGGCATGGACAAAGTACTTGCTGCCAGAAGGGAAGCTGGACTCTGGTTGGATCAAACAGATTATCTAGACCCATTTCAAACTGACTTCCAGGCTAGCTATGGGGTGGAAATTGCCTTGGTCGGCCTGAGATGATCTCCAACTGGAAACTGACAGAGGAAGTGTGACTCTGTTGGTCCTTTTGGACCTCTCGGCAGCTTTTGATACTATCAACCATAGTATCTTTCTGGAGCGTCTGAGGGGGTTGGGGGTGGGAGGCACTGCTCTGCAGTGGTTCTGCTCCGACTTTTCGGGCAGGTTCCAGATGGTGTCCCTTGGAGACTGTTGTTCTTCACAATCTGAACTTTTATATGGTTTCCCTCAGGGCTCCATATTGTCTCTGATGTTGTTTAACATCTCCATGAAACCGCTGAGAGAGATCATCAGGAGATTTGGTGCAGGGTGCTATCAGTATGCTGAGGACACCCAAATCTATTTCTCTATATCAGCATCATTGGGAGAGGGCATAACCTCCCTAAATGCCTGACTGGAGGCAGTAATGGGCTGGATGAGGGATAACAAACTGAATCCAGATAAGACAGAGGTACTCATTGTGCAGGGTTGAAACTTGAGAGACAATTTTGATCTGCCTGTTCTGGATGGGGACACACTTCCCCAGAAGGAACAGGTACACAGTCTGGGTGTGCTTCTGGATCCAAGTCTCTCCCTGGTATTCCAGGTTAAGTCAGTGGCCAGAGGTGCCTTCTATCAGCTTCAGCTGATACGCCAGCTGTGTCCGTTTCTGAAGACAGACAACCTCAAAACAGTGGTACATCTGTTGGTAACCTCCAGACTGGATTAATGCAATGTGCTCTATGTGGGGCTGCCCTTGTACATAGTCTGGAAACTACAGTTGGTCCAGAATGCAGCAGCCAGGCTGGTCTCTGGGTCATCTAGGAGAGACCATATTACTCCCATGTTGAAGGAGTTACACTGGCTGCTGATATGTTTCTGGGCAAAATACAAGGGTTTGTCATAACCTATAAAGCACTAAACAGTTTGGGCCCTGGGTATTTAAGAGAATGTCTTCTTCGTCATGAACCCTACCACCCATTGAGATCATAAGGAGAGGTCCGTCTGCATTTGCTACCGGCTCGTCTGGTGGCTACTCACGGATGGGCCTTCTCTGTTGCTGCCTCAAGGATTTGGAATGCACTCTCTAGTGAAATAAGAGCCTCCCCATCTCAGACAACCTTTTAAAAGTCTTTAAAGACGCATCTGTTCACCCAGGCTTTTAACTGATATTGTTTTGATTGTTTTAATCTTGTTTTTAGAATATTGTTTTAAAATTTTTAAATTGTTGTGCTTTAAATTTCTTGTTTTTGTTTTTATCTTCTTGTAAACCACCAAGATGTGTAAGTTTTGGGCGGTATAAAAATATGTTAAATAAATAAATCAATTAAAATATGTTATTTAAATCCTGAACCAATGCAGAGGCTACCTGAGAAAAGGCGATGCAACCATCCTGAATTCTGTGCACTCTTAATGAAGCCAGATCTTCTGACACAGCAAAATGTCTTAAAAGCAAAAGAGTACCCACAAGAAGCAGGGAGAGCATATCTTGGAATGTCATCAAGGGCAAGTCTCAAATCAGTTATGTAGAGCCCTTTTGTCCTATGTTTCATCTGAACAGCAACTACTACACCCATACCTTCTCCAAGTAAGAATAAATAAGAGGCTCCCCATCTCTTACAACTTTTAAAAAGGCAGTCAAGATGCATTTGTTCACCCAGGCTTTTAATTAGATTTTTTAAAAATAGTTTTAATGTTTAAAATTTTAATTGTTGAAATGTTTTAATCTTTTTATTGTTTTGCTGTAAACCGCCCAGAGAACTAGCGTTTGGGGCAGTATAACAATGTGTCAGATAGATAGATAGATAGATAGATAGATAGATAGATAGATAGATAGATAGATAGATAGATAGATTAAAATAAAATAAAATAAAATAAAATAAAATCCTTGTAGCTGGAATGCCCTCCTTTGTCCCCTCTATATTTCCCCTCTTTCGAATCTAGTGGAGAGCAAAACCTCCACCATATCTCCCCGCTTTGGAACCTAGTGGAGGGCAAAACCCTATGCAAAGCCTCTACTTTCAAACCTCAGTTGCTGAAGTCTTTGTTATGGGAGCTTGGGGGCACATGCTGCCTTTTACTGAGCAGAGCTCTGCCTGGCTGAGCATCTCTCTGTGTGCCTAAACCCTTTCCCCTAAGCCAAATCACTGGACTGCTGAGTCCTGAGTTTGAAACTTGAACTGCAGGACCCAGATCCAACAAGCGGAGCTGAAATCATGACCCTGGGGTGTTCCTTGTGTGGGCCTGGTACAAGGTGACCTATACTGGACTGCCCTGGATGCTCCCAGAACCAAGAGTCTTTGAGACACTCTCTGTGTGAACCTAATCCCCATGCTTGACTGCTTGAGAGCCCATGGACTTTGGAGGTAAATCCTTGAGGCACTGATTGGCCATGCAGGCCATTTCCTATGTGAGTGTAGCTTATACCTGCTACCTATATAGCTTATACCTTCTCTGGTGTAACTTATACCTGACAACCAGTGTTTGATTTTTTTAAAACAATCCAGTTTGCTCTCAGACAGAGTCTGGTATTCTGTACACCATCCTGGCCCCTGAACTGCTGTGGAAAAACCCGAGAGATTTTTATGCATGCCAATCTTATATCAATCAGGTACTGCCCTTTCACTGTCAGGATGCAGCTATGTTTGGACCCCAATATTTATTTTATTTATTGTTCGATTTCTATACTGCTTTTCATTAAAATAATTCCAAAGTGGTTTACAATATAATCAAAACAACGTACAATTAAAATACAAAAAGTATAGATGTTACAAATAAAAATAATATCCTTTAGAAGTTAAAATTATATCATTAGAAGTTTAAAAACATATATAAATCAGAAACATACAAATCAGCAGCAGTAAAAACTGTACTCTCATTTTTAAAACCTGGGTGAAGTGCCACGTCTTTACTTCTTGTTAAAACAAAAACAAAAAACCAACTGTGATAGAGACTGATACTAGCCAGGAGAGCATTCCAAAGTCTGGGGGCAATGACAGAGAAGGCCCTATCTGTGTGCTCGACAGCCGAACCTCTCTCACCGTCAGCATGTGGAGCAGAGCCCCCTCCGATAATCTTGTCAAGTGGCAGAAACTCTTGGGAGCAGGCAGTCCTTCAAATATCCAGGGCCCAAGCCAGGGCTTTAAAGGTAAAAACCAGCACCTTGAATTAGACCCAAAAACAAACTGGAAGCCAGTGCAGCTCTTTCAGAATGGATGTATTGAGTAATATGATCCTAGCTGCCACATTTTGCACTAGCTGCAGTTTCCAAATATTCTTCAAGGGCAGTCCTAAGTAGAACATGTTACAGTAATCCATGCCTAAGGTGTGGGTAACTGTGACCATATCTGCCTTCTTGAGAAAGGGACGAGACTGGTGCACTAGCCAGAACTGTGCAAAAGCACCTCTGGGCACCGCCTCCACCTGAGCATCCAAAAGCAGAGACAGGTCCAGAAGTACTCCCAAACTGCATACTTGCTCTTTCAAAGGGAGTGCAACTCCATCCAGAACCAGTTGAATCTCTTCATCCCAATTGGCTCGCTTACTGACCAACAGCACCTGTGTTTTGTCTGGATTCAATCTCAGTTTACTAGCCCACATCCAACCCATCACAGTCTCCAGCTCCGATTCAGGTCATCCACTGACTCCCTAGGATCAGGTGATAAGGAAAGACAGAGCTGAGTGTCATATGCATATTGCTGACAGCTCAGTTCAAGTCCCTGGATAACCTTTCCCGGTGGTTTCATGTAGATGTTGGACAGCATGGGGGACAAAATCGAATCCTGCAGGACCACATAAGCCTGCAGGACCCCACAAGCCAATGGCCAAGGAGCTGAGCAGTAATCTTCCAGCACCACCTTCTGGACCCTCCCACCAAGAAAGAACCAAAGCCACGCCGAAGCAGTGCCTCCAATTCTCATACTTGAGAGGTGGTCCAGAAGGATACCATGGTCGATGGTACTGAATGCTGATGAGAGGTCCAGTAGAACCAACAGGGAAGCACTCCCCCGTCAAGCTCCCGGCATAGGTAATCCACAAGGGCTATCAAGGCAGTTTCAGTCCTATATCCAGGATGGAAGCTAAGACTGAAAGGGACCTAGATAATCATATTATCCAAGATCCTCTGCAGCTTCTGAGATGCCATCACACACTCTATTATCTTGCCCAAAAAAGGGAAGATTAGAAACAGGTCTGTAATTGTTCAGGTTGGAGGGATCAAGGGAGGGCTTTTTTAAATCTCACCGCCACTTCCTTGAGGCACAATGACAGCCTGCACTCCCTTAATGAAGCATTGATTATAGCCTCCAACTACCTGCCCATACCCTCCCTGGTGGATTATATTAGCCATGAAAGGCAAGGGTCTAAAGTGCACAACATTGCCTGCACACTGCCCAGGATCTTGTCCACATCCTCAGGCTGCACCAACTGTAAAAATTCCAACACAATAGATGTACCCAAGGCACATCTACCAGAAGTGCCAAAATGTTGGCCTCCAAATTGGCACGGATGTGAGCAACTTTATCTGTCAAGTGGCATGCAAACTGGTCATAGTGGGCTATAGATGGTTCCTCCCCCATTACACAGGGGGATGTGTGAAGCAATAACTTTGCTATACAAAAAAAAGCTCTGCTAGCCTACACGGAGCAGATGCAATGGAGGCGGAGAAAAAAAAGTTTCTTTGCTGCCCCCCACCACCGCGGAATAGTCCTGAAAATGGATTCTAGCCCATGTTTAGTTGGATTCATCATGACTCTCCCTCCAGCATCATTCCAGCGGTCATCCAAGTTGCTTTATTGCTCTAAGCTCCTCAGAAAACCAAGGAGCAGAATGAGCTCCACCAAGCTGGAGAGGGAGTTTAAGAGCAACCGTGTAAACTGTCAGGGCTGAACAGGGCTGTCTCCCTGTTCCAGAGATTTACCATGGCCTTGACAGAGTTACCAACACTGGATACTGCCTGAGGGCTGTCTGGAAACCGAATGGATCCATAAGCCTCCAGGGGAGGACCATTCTAATTGGTCCACCACCCCTGCAGAGAACAGTAGTCAAACTAAATCCTACCAGATAATGATCTGTCCAAGACAAGGGAGTTATCTCAAACTCCCACACATCCAGATCATTTATTCCCTGGTCAGCAAAATTCAGATCCAGATTATATCCTGCCTCATGGGTAGGGCCCAATATCAATTGAGATAGGCCCACTGTGGCCATGGCAGCCATGGAGTCCTGAACCGCCCCTGCTAGGGAGGGCTCAGCATGGACAGTGAAGTCCCCCAAGACAATAAGACCACCCCTGTCAGCTCAGGTAGGGGTGGGGTGGTCGGTACACCAACAGAATCCCCAGCCTATCTCAAGGTTCACTCTTAAGGACAAACACTCAAAATCTGGTGATTGTCTAAACGGGGACCTAGAAAGCAAAAGGTTCTCATGATAGATGACCACAGTGTCCTTGCCCAGACTCTCAAGGCAGGGCTTCTGCAGGATCAGGAAACCTGGAAGACAAGGCTGAGAGAGATCAACCCCACCCAGCTCATCCAACCAGGTCTCTGTCACGCATACCAGGTCAGCATGCTCATCCACAATCAAATCATGGATGAGAGATGTTTTACCATTTACTGACCTGGCATGCAGAAGCAGCACCCTAATCCTTGAGAGAGTGTTCCCAGAACTTCCTCAGGCTGCAGAATTGGGAGAAGAGCCAGAAAAAGGAAGAGTCAATTGTCTGGACCATTTCCCCCTGTAACACCTGCCCAACTCCCACCACCATATCTCCCTCTGCCTGCCCCCCCAAATCACTGCCCCCAGGCCCTCCCCAATACTCCGCTCACATCCTTCAACCCACTATATGTCCTCCTTTGGGGAGGAGGAAGATCCGGCCCCGGCAGTAACTTCTCATACCAGCCCAAGTTCTGCAGTAACTACAGTCCTTGAGGGACAACTGTGGATTGCACCTCCCATGGATGTTCCCCTTGAGGAGTTTGAGGGGATGTCACAGTGCCACATGGACCCCTGATCCCAGTCCAGACTCTCGTTCATTGTCCCTAGGAACCCAAGAGCAGCAGTGACATCAGATCAGGGCCAAGGTGCAGAATCTGCACAGAACACTTGACTAGTTAAGCAGAGGCTCTCTTCCCATGGACCTGCTTTGGAAGAAGAGGAAACAATCTCTGATGCAAACACTGGGCTGGGATCCAACTAAGTCCAGGAAAGGGTGGAAATTTCTGTTCTCTTGTCTTTATAACTATCTCAGTATAAGCTAGGCTGGTGCAATACTGAGAGGAAAGCTCCCAGGTCTCTGCCTCAGCCCTCAACTCCGCTGCTTTTGCTTCCCTTTCCAGCCTTCTGTTCTTGCTTTCCTCCTCTCCATTTATAATCTGCTACTCTACTACTCCTTCTCCAGTCTTGACTTCCAGATCCAGATCCTGAACTGCATGTGACCGACTTTTCCTCCCTCCCTTTTAATTACTCTCCACCTTCTCAGTTGTGATATTGACCAGAGAGTTGAAGTGTGTATTTTAATGTCACACTTTCCACTTATTTTATGAGTATAGAGGAGAGTTTAATCTGTTTTAGTGATTATGCTCATGAAAATATCGTAAAGGGTAAATATCCCTGGTTTATTACTTTAGCGTTAAAGCCTTGGATATGCAGGTTTGTGGTTTTTTTTTAAAGAAAAAAAGAAAAATACTTAAAGTTGGCAGCTTCTCCATCAGTGCACCGACCAGCAGTAAAAGTAAGCACCATTACATTCTGTAACTCCAATCTTTTCAGACACACTACCCCCACCCCATCAGAAGGAACATTTGGAGGTAAAAAGAGGGAAGGAAACCCAAAGGGACCACCATCAAGTATGAAATCCTGTTAAACCTCTAACAATACCAAAACTAACAGACCCTGACAGAATAAGCTCATAAACTGGGGTGGGGGTGGAGGAGGGGGAGAAAGTCTAGGGAATTAGCTGCAGGGCACTGGAGCTCTTTTTGAATGCGGAATTCCCTCTTCTCTGATGGATAGCTGACAAAAGAAGTCCCCATTTTAAAAGCAGCTCCAACTTAGGAAGTGGAAACCATTTGCACTGGTCTTTAAAAAATTCCTTCTGTACTCCTAAGATATTGCAGAATTTATCTTTTTGATACCACTAAACAGAAAAGAAATTAAAAACCAGTTCAGTTAAATTCAATTAATATGTTTCTCTCTTAAAATGAATATCAACAGCAAATAAATTAATTTAACTTAAGTCGTAATCTTGCTTAAACCATTCTCTGCCTAGCTGGAGCATATGAAACTACAAGTAAGGCTCTTGGGCCATCTAGCTCTGACTTGTCTACACTGACTGGCAGCAGCTCTCTAGAGATTCAGACAGGAGATTCAGACAGGAGTCTTGCCCAGCCTTACCTAGCTCTCCTTCTGGCTTCTTGGCGTTGCCTATTCTTTCCTTCCGCATCTGATGTCAACACCAAGGTGTCATTCAAAAACTCATAGCTTCTAGGTAATATAGGGTTTATTTAGCAACAGTTGCTCATTTCAATTCAAAATTTTCTCCATTAGCACCCAGTGCTGCCCTGTTTGACACCAAAGCTAAGTCGATAGCAGCCAGAGGTGTTATGACACTCTGACAGCAGAGCTTCACTGAAATATCCAAACAAGTCAGCTGTAAGGCAGGCATAGAGGTCACAGGTTGAGGAGCAGATTGAGCAGGGCAGAGGGACCACTGCAGAGAAGTTTCAGAGGTGCTCAAATATATGAACTATTATTTCTCTTGTCAGATAGATCCACATTATCGGGGTTTTGGTAGCCAGATTAAAAGTTGTGGTTGCCAACATTACCTTTCCCTTGCCACTGACCTCATGCTCAGCCTTTGCAGGAGGTTAACAACAATCTCCAACTCGCCTCCTTGAACCAGGTGCTTGCTGGTTTGGTCTTCTGGGCACCTTGGCACTGCAGCAGCTAAACAAGCACAGGGCCATAGGAAGCTGCCTTATACTAAGTCAGACGGTTAAGCCATTTGATGCAGTATTGTCTACACTGACTGGCAGCGACTCTCCAAGGTTTCAGGTCAAAGTCTTTTACAGCCTTATCTGCAGATGACAGAGATTGAATCTGAGACCTTCTGCATGCAAAACAGATGCTCTACGACTAAGCTACAGGTTGATCCCCATCATTCTTCCCAATCTGGAGAGGGAACAAGAAGGAAGTGGGGATCAACACACAACTGCAGTAGAACTGTACCGTTGGAGAGGACTCATCATCCCCTCCAGAGGACAGCAACACACTTGCCATGAGCAAAAGGGAACAACTCTTCACGTGGTCACAAATGACCTTATTGCAGAGCTGCATAACTTTGGCCCTCTGCTGATGTTGGACTACAACTCCCATCACCCCTAACTAGTGGCCTCTGGGGATGATAGCAATTGTAGTCAAAAAACAGTTGAAGGGTTGAAGCTGTGTAGCCCTGCAGTGTTCTCTCTAACTTATTTCTTCGGTGTGTGGAATGAATTTTGTTCTGGGAGGCAGTATTAAGGCAGTGTGTGTGCACATTAATTCAGAGTGAGGCCTCCCTGATTCAACCTGAGTGGGGTCTAAAATTAACTGAGCGGACATTAAAAAAACATGTGAGCGCACGTGCACACCTCAGAGGGAACACTGTAGCCCTGCCTTGTTGTAGTTAATGCATATGACAAATCTCACACATTGCAAACATACTGTACTAGTATTACACATAACCACAAACCTACAGAAACTGACATGCACAAAGATGACTGAAATTTTCTTCGCTATAATGTTTATAGACTGGAATTCAGTGGCAAAGAAGATGAATGAGGATATCTGTTTGGGTACTTGCAATTCCCAGTGCCAATGAAAATATTATGTGATTCAGATGCCTTTTGGTGAAATGGGCTTAAACTATTATTTAAAACATTTGTACCCCACTTTCCAAATCTGCTTAAGGCATTCATTATTAAAACAAAAAAACAAAAGAATTCAACCCTGACAAAGAGCAGTACTTTATATCAGCCTCCTTAGACTACTTGTTCTCCCTCCCCAACCTAACCAAAGGTTCTAATATTTAAGAGACAAAGAGAAAGAAAGAGAGAGAGAGGCCTTACATAATTCCCTAAACTAAAGCAGAGGAGCATAGCTGAAACTCCTGAGGAAGACTATTCCATAGAACTAAAATAGCCAGAGAAAATACTCTTCTTTTTACCCATACAACTCTGAATGGTTACTTTAGTACACAGGTGGGCTCATATTATCAGCATTAAGAAGCAAAATGAACAGCTTTGCAATGTTAATTCTTGAAGGTAACCATTCCATAAATTCACAGTTGAATAGAACTTATTTTAAAATGTCTAATATTACCGTACTCTAATCTTTTACTCCAAACCTATCTTCAATCAATATTATAATTGTATCCATAATTATTATAATTATGTCCATAATTATAAATATAAATATAAAAATTGATTATCTATCAATTTTTCCAACCAGAGAGTTAATTTCTCCACTTCAGCCATATATCAGATTTTATTCAATCACTCTTTCAGGGCTGAAACTATATGTAATTTCCAGTGGTTTGTTGCCACAATGTTTGCTAATAAATTCATAATAAAAATTATAAATCTCAACCTCATACGCCACTTTGGCAAACCAAATTAATAACTGGTTCCATTATTAATTTGTATTCTATTATCCTGTAAATTGCAGCTGTTCTAAAATCCAAATCACATAACTTCAAATTCTAGTCAAAGTACAGACTCCAAATGGGATAATAGGTCACACTGACACTATAACACTATAACACTATAATAACTGACACTATTTTAGATTTTTTTTAAAAAAAAAAATCCATTAAATGGAAGACCCTATTCCAAACTTCCAGTGGGATTTCTATAGATCATTTTTTTAAAAATCAAAAACTTTTGACATTCAGATCTTCTAACACACTTTATAGGAGCATACCAAAAATCTGGAAGAACTGTGGCAACGGAAAAGGAGGGATTCTTCACTGCAGTGCAAAACGATTCCCAATACCCCTCAAAACAGGATACCCTGTAAGCCTGATATCCATTTTATACAGACTGGACTAAGGTGAAGTAAAAGCATATTTAACTTGCAGGGCAAAGATGCCTCTCACCTTCCACTGTGCACATTATCAGATGCACTGTCATTTCCTGAAGGAGAACAAAGCTATATGTCACCTCACTTGGAGCTATTTCCCATTCCCGCTGGAGAATTGCATTACTTCTGGTTAGCCAGACCTTCCCTCTATCAAGGGCAACATTATTATTTTACAATTATGTTCCACTTTGTTTTCATACCAGCTATGTCAGGGATAAAAACTGCATTACGGCTGCAGCCTGCCCTGCCAACATCTGTGTATCTTTGGTATAATTTGTATTATAAAACTTGTAAAGAAGCTGGAAAGCTGCCATCATTAAAGCCCTACCCACTAAGAAAATGGTTTGTTTCTTCCCCAGGAGACAGATCAATAATCAAGAAACGAAAAAGGAAAAAATTTAAAAGGCAAAAAGCTTAAGTAATGTAAATTAGGATGAAAGGGAACAGAGAAAAAGCCCCTCATTGGCATTCAGCAACTTCTTCAGACCCCCATGGTTCATTAGCTAATTTCTATTAAAACACACAGATTCAGAATAAAAAACGCCAGTGGCTCATTTCTAAAGGTTTGTCACAACAGAAGTAAACATCTCCCTGTTCCCAGGACACCAGGAGACAAAAAATTAACCAGAGGTTAACTGGGTCATTAGCTGAAGCACAATATAGGTCACTGCAGTTTTAATTTAGCTTGACTTCAACCAAAGAATCAAATGCTGCAACCAGTTCTCACAGCAGGAAGACAAGCAACTTATCAGCATGTTAACGTATCTTGGATACCAGGCATCAAGTCTGTCATGATGATACATGCCACCCCGTTTTACATTGGTTTGATGCCACATTGTCTGGTGTGCTCACTGTAAAAAAGTTTAGCACATGCCAATATGCAAATATATGGTACATTATACAGTATTTACTAGGCTATTCAGTCAGTGTGTTGTATGCTGTATTAGTCACTTTTTGTCCCTCTTCCTAAACAAGTACACATATTACTGTATCACTGAAGTTGCAAGGGTTAGAGTAGGTCAGAAAATAAAAGTTAACCTTCTTACAGAAATATTAACCCTCAATCGTATTTTCATAGTAGATATTTATAATTCAGTTTTTGCCACAAAGTCACTGAAAGTTTTTTACAATAAAACACCACAAGGGATTCAGTTGCAATCCTATGCACACTTAAATGGAAGTAAGTGCCATTGAAATCTGCATGAGGAGTCACCGCATGCTCTACACACCAATGCCACAGGTTGACTGAAAGAAACAGGAGGCTCCTTGAGGTCATGCTTCCCTGTCAATTAATGTAGGCTTTTGCCGTCGTATTGTTGGTTTGAATGGTTACTGAACCACCTGCAATTATGGGTAAGAAGCCCTTCGGGGCATGGAATATGGCCAACAGCTCCAAGTAGTTGATGTGCCAACCTCTCTCTGTCAACATCCAGTGGCCGCTCAAATGATAATCACCCAAATGAGCGCCCCAACCTAGCTCCGACGCGTCAGTAGTATTCACTCAGCATGGAAGAGAGACCTGGAAAGGAGAGCCGAGGTCCAAATGATGAGGCTCAACCCACCAAGCTGCGGCTTCGTGCACCAACCGGGGAGGCATGTGCTCCAACTGAGCAGGGTCCCAAAGGGGTTCGAACATATCCAGGAACCACCTCTGAATGATGCTGAGGCAGCCATAACACATTTGCAGCAGGCTTGTCTGGCGAATAGGGTTCATAGTCCAATGTAGCGTAGTCCTGTTCATCAGCCACTACTGATAGTTCCTGACCCACAAAGGTACGGTCAGGCATCTGACTGGAAGACATCAAGGCAAACGGAGAAATAGGAGGAAGGATAGGGTCAGTAAAGCTTGGTATTGGAGGAGCCGGTACCATTGCTGGGCGGCCTTATGACACTTGGTCCACAATTGTTGGACCATGCCCTGAAGACACCAATTTCAGTTTCTTAACCAGAGGGGCCTCCGAAGAAGAAACTGGTGGGGGGCTGCTTCTTCTTCTTGGGGATAGGCAGAAGGTGTTGCTCCACAAGCAGATGTGGAACCAGCTTCGGCTTCTTCTTCTTCGGTAGCGATACTGAAGGGACCGAGGGGAGGTCCGGTACCATAGGTACAGGTTGCTTAGGCAAGTCCTCCAGCGGCATAGAAGGGGCCAAAACCACCGATAAGTCCGAGACAGGTGTCGATGACACCAGTACCGAGGCCAGGAGTTCTGGTGTCAGAGAAGCGGAGTCTGAGCGCTCTGATTGCATTGAAGAAGCCATTTTAAAGGACTGCTTCAACGACAAGGCTTCAGAAGAACGGAGGGTCAAGTCCCAAAGGGCAGCGTGCAAGCGAGAAGCCCTATGATTTCAAGTCTGTTTCATAAACCTCTGGCAATGAATACAGGTCTCAAGAATATGGGATTCCCCCAGGCAGAGAAAACACTCGGTATGAGTATTGGGGGAAGGGATCTTAGATCTACAGCAAACACATTTCTTAAAGTTCTTCATGCCCGGCATAGAAAACTTTCAGCCAGCTAGCCACAAACCCCGTCCTGGCCAGGATCGGAGCCATGGAGATGGGGGTGGGGGAACAGTAAAAATAAAAATGCCAAGAAAAAAACTCTACTGCACAAAATAAAGAAAGCAATAATAGGTGTGGAAACAGGGAAACAGGAGAAAAAACAAGAGGATTCAAAAATTAGTCCTACTCATTGACGAAGATTCCATGACATCTACTGAGGGGATGTGGAGTGGCGCAACCGCATATAGTGGCTAGGGGCGAGGTTCCCATCTAAATCAGGAGAATTGAGTTTGTTAGGTTCTGACGAGGCCTCTGAGCAGGTGCATAGCCCATTGGTGTAGAAGACAGAGACCACGTTGAAGAACAGCTCCTGTTTTGAAGAGCTACAGTCACCAAGTGCCACCATCTGAAATCTACCCAATATATAGGAGTGGAACCACTGTAAAACAGTGCCTCCTATCCCCAAATCCCTCAGGTGATCTAGAAGGATACCATGGCCAATGGTACTGAAAGCCACTGAGAGATTCAAAAGAACCAGCAGAGTCATAGAGTCCCTATGTCAATTCTTTGGCAAATGTCATCAGACCAACCAAGGCCGTCTCAATCCCGTAGCCAGCTCTAAAGCCAGTTTGAAATGGGTCTAGAAGTTTCCTCCAAGATTGCTTGGAGATGGCCAGCCACCACCCTCTCAATCATCTTACCCAATGGGAGGTTGAAGACTAGCCTATAATTATCCATCACCAGAGGATCCAGAGCAGGCTTCTTAAGAAGGGATCTAACCACTGCCTCCTTCAAACAAGGTGGCATCCTGACCTCCCTCAGTGAGTATTAATGAGATCAGCTAGGCCAACCCTAACAACTTGTTGGGCAAGGATCCAAAGAACAGGTGGTAGGCTGCTGGCACGGAGCCTGACTGCCAGCGGCCTGTGTGTGGCCGCAGCGGCGACCCTGATGACCCCGCCCCCTGCGTCTGACGTCAGACACAAGGGGCATGGTCTGGCTCCCGAATGGAGCCTTGAGGCTCTGGAGTTGGAGTCCAACTCCCGAAGGGGCCGTGTGGCCCCTTCGGGAGCTAAACTAAGGCTGGCACTGTGTTTGCAGTGCAGCCAGGAGCAGCACTTCCCTGCCTTTGCAGGGAAGAGCCGCTCCTGGCTGCACTGCAAATACAGCGCTGGCCATTTAACTCCTGAAGGGGCTGCATGCCCCCTGCTCAGGAGCTAAACCAGCATCCCGGAGTCTGACATCAGACGCAGGGGGCATGTAGGGGTCACGAGGCATGGCCCCTGATTGGGCACAGCCCAGGTTCTTTGAACCCCTTGGCCCAATAGTGGCTCCGCCCCTGGTAGGCTGTACTGCTCCAACCACCATGTCCACATCCTCATGAGTCACAAACTGAAACTGATCCAATCTATATTGCAAGAGGGATTTCTGGACACCTCCCTAACTGGTCCTACAGAAATACTGGAGTCCAGATCTGCCCAAATGTAAGAGATTTTATCTGAAAACTTATTGAATGTGAACAGGGGCATAGCAAGGTTGGAGTGGACCCAGAGACAAGATTTTAAAATGCCAGCTCATGAAGTAAAGAAATCTTAAATGAGGCTGAATAGTGGTAACAAAAAGCATATATATATATATATATATATATATATATATATATATATATATATATATACACACACACACACACACATATACATATATATATATATATATATACACACACACACACACACACACCCCTATGTGCCACAATAGAACATCATCCTAAATTATTGTTTAAAAGGTTTTGTAAATTGTGGATGATGCAAGTCATTTAATGGTACTAGAGAAAGACATGCTGTTCTGGTAGCTCCAGGTCTTAACACCCACATCAGTTTTGGAGGATGAATACAACTGAAGGAAGCCCGGGCAGGTGTGCAGCTGGGAAGTCAGTCATGTGACTTGCCTCTGGGCGGGTCCCTCAAGGCAGTGGGCCCTCAGACAACTGTCTCCCCTTGCCCTATTATAGTTACCCCCTGAATGTGAGACATTGTTTCTGGAAACAGATTTAAAACAGAAGGGGCTTGAGTTAAACACCTAACAATCTGGAACAGCTCTGCTGGACAAGAACTTGCAGACGCAATACACGAAGAATAAAATAGCTCCCTTGCTTCATGCATTGCCTTATCATATTCAAGATGTCCTCCTCCATTTGCACTCCAGTCATCTACCTTGCCACTTCAGCTCCTGTAGCTCTTCCATATTCCATGGAGCTAATTTTGAAGTGGGCCAGAGAGGACACTTGGGAGCGATTGTGTCTACTGCCCTGGTAAGTGTCCTGTTCCAGGCATACACCAGGGCATTGACAGAATCATTGCAGATTCAATTCCAAAACCCTCCAAGGCCCTTTGGAATCCTGCTGGATCCAACAGCCTTCTCAGGTAGACCATTCTAATAGGTCCACCATCCCTGCAGGGGTTAGACATGACTGTGAGATCAACCTTAATCAGGAAGTGGTCCGTCCATGACTATGGGGAAACTATAGGAGACCCCACCCATGGAACACTCCCCTGATCCAATTGAAAAACCAAATCCAGGATGTGGCCAACAACATGCATAGGTCCTAAGATTAACTGGGGTAGGCCCATAGTTACAACGGCCACTATGAACTCCTGAGCAGCACCAGGCAAGCCAGTTCCAAAGCGGACATTGAAATCACCCAGCACCAAAGCCTGGGTAACTCCATCACCAACTCAACGACCAGCTCTGTCAGCTCAGTTAGGGAGTCTATTAGGCAGCAGGGTGGACGGTACACCAGCAGAATCCCCAATCTATCCAAAGTCCCCAACCCAAGGTACACACATTCAATATAAGTCAATTCTCTCACAGGGATCCTGGTAAGGGAGATGTTATTCGTATGGACCACAACCACTCCACCCACCATCCACTTCCCCTAACCTGCTCAGCAACAGAGTATCTTGGGAGGGGGGAGTTGGGCCCTAGGGGCCCATTAACTTCCCCCATCCAGGTCTCAGTTATACAAGCCAGGTCAGCTCCTTCACCTATGATAAAATCATGGATTATTTCAATCTTATTTTGAATCATCCTGGTGTTACATAAGAGCATGGCTAGGTCCAGTAATTATTCATCAAGTAACTATTCATCAAATAATTTGAACCATCCTGGTGTTACAAAAGAGCATGGCTAGGTCTCGTAATTATTCATCAAGTAATTATTCATCAAGCCCCTGCTAACTGGGCAAAGAGGCACATTTTACCATGGTGATTCTCTTTATTTAGCAGGGGGAGAGTAACTGGCCCTATCCACCCCCAGCACAGTACTTCCAGTGACTGTTGCTGGTGTCTATCTGATGTGTGTTTTTTAAGAATGTGAGCCCTTTGGGGACAGGGATCCATCTTATTTGTTTGTTGTTTTTCTGTGTAAATCGCCCTGAGCCATTTTTGGACGGGTGGTATAGAAATTGAATTTAATACATAATTAATAATAATAATAATAATAATAATAATATTCATCCAGTGATGCACTACCTTGGTGTGGTTGTGGGGCTTGCGTGCTCTCAGGAAGGGGAGAGCTATGCCAGAGGTCCAACCATACTAGACAGATCTCACTAGAGGAGTCAGACAAAGAGTGCCTCTCTCATCAACAATATGGTGAGATGTAACTTTAATAAATCTATACAAGATTGGTCGTCGCCCGGGTCAACAAGGACCGCGCCAGGTGCTGGAGTCCCCGTACATCTGGTGGCAAGTGGGCTACAGGACTCAGGATCTTCAGTTGAGCAACCAGGGCTGGAGACTGCAGGGTAACTGGAAGAAATGTCACTTAACCGGAAAAAATATACGAAAAATGCCAACAAGAAAATAATTATCTGCTATTACAAGTCTAGTCCAACTAGAAGAGGTTATTTAAAAAGAATGTAACAAAATACAAAGATCTACAAATAGAAATAGAAATAATAATAATAAAATTGATTACACTTATAACACTGCTCCCACAAGGGACTGAAGAAGCTCAAAACTGCCGAGCCCTAGATATGATTCAGCATCAGGTGTTTTCTGGCCATGCACTGGACTCCTATTCAATTCCAAAGGTACTATTGAAAGCCACATATTGAAACCTGGTAGGAAAACCGTCCTAAGGAGGAGGTGGCTCCAACAGATTCGGGAGCTATGTGCACTCCTGAGAAGCTATCATGTGGGCAGTTTGAATGTCAGGTGGAGGTTTAGGAAGTGTGCATCTACTGCAGGCATTCCTGGGTGGGTGGTGTGGACAGCCGACTTCCTCCATTCTACATCAAATCCCAGATCACTGATTTCAGCTGCCTGTGCCGCCTGATCAGGGTTCCTTGCAGCTACTTCCTGCTCCTCTGCCCAACATTTAAA
The DNA here is from genome assembly GCF_027244095.1 of Hemicordylus capensis. Classification (NCBI taxonomy): domain Eukaryota; kingdom Metazoa; phylum Chordata; class Lepidosauria; order Squamata; family Cordylidae; genus Hemicordylus; species Hemicordylus capensis. The sequence goes on along the minus strand of NC_069660.1, from coordinate 31,978,909 downwards.
CTGCCCACGCAATCCTCTCTCAGGAGAGTGAACAGCTTCCAAACCTCAGCTGGAGCCACCTTCTCATTAGATTACAATCATCAGAATCAGCCCACTATTTTAAATGACATTGTTATAGTTAGGCAGAACCATATCACATTTCAACATCCTGCGTGCAGCATTTGTATGGAGATTAGCATTTTGCCATCACAAATGCCCAGCCTACATTTCAGATATAGGATTTTCTAGTTAGCACAGTACTAAACATTCTTGGTGAAACTCAAGTTCTTTTAATTGCCACTAATTATAGTTTTATAGACACATTGATTATACATGATGGAGTAACCCACCCTCCCCTTTATCTGGTAAACTTCTGCAAACCCTTCCAAAACCTGCTTGGGATAGTGGAGCACACCCATCCATTGTCCCTAGAATATTTGGAGCCATTGGACATTAGGGTTTTTTTGTGAAAACAATATTTTGCAAATGAATTATTCGTTAGAAATAAAACAAAGATGTCAATGGAAAAGGATATGTGGATTTACCACAGTAAAATATGTTTTTAGAATGATTGTTTACTGCAAGACTGTGCCCCAAACATTCATTCTTCTTAAGACCGTTTCAATGTGCATATACTATATACTAGTTGATAATAAAGCTTCAGTTATTTAAAAAACTGCACTACTTAGAACCCTCTTTGAATCTTCTCAACCAATTTATTTCTCCCTTTAATATAGATAATTTGGTCCTCTTTAGGGATGGGATGAACATTTGAGAGGGGGGAGTGCAAAATTTGAACTCTCCCCTGCATAAGACAGCCTCAGCTTGTCAGGCGAATTTCAATTTTCAAGCATGTCCTTCCTTGAATTGGGATCTACACTCCATCACCTGCTATACCCCTCCCAGAAGCCAAAAAGCCCTTACTTTGGGGAAGGGGTAAAAGAGCAAAAGGTGGTGAATGGTTCCTGTCCTAACAGGAGAGGCTTCACATAACCTCTCCTCAGGTGCAAAGGATACGTGGAGCTTGACTACAAGCCCCCAAATCGCTGGCTGAAATTATGCTCCACGGAGCCTCTCCTGTCAGAATGGGTGGCTGCCACCACCTGTTCCAGGAGGAGGGAAAGGCTGTTTCTTGTGGCTAAATCAGGCTGTTCAAGTGTTCCAGCTGAACTGGGGGGGGGGGGACTCTCCATTTCCATTTATTCAGGGAGCAGACAGGAGTTGGGGGAACCTAGTTCTCTACTCCTCAGACTAGGCTTGTAGCACCAATATGTTTTATCTCTATTTTTCTTACAACTCCAGTGCTAGCTCTTGCCTAATCTTTCTAAAACCAGTCAACCATGTATTTCTATTTGCACTACTGGAAATCATATGCTCTCATCTATATTACTGTTGATGCTTTGTTTTCTAATCTTTCTATATCTTCCTTAAATCATTGCTTTCTTTTGAAAGTTCTTCTGACTGCATTATATATCTTGTGCACATCCTCTACTGTGCAAACATTTGCTGCAAAAGATATGAGGTAGGCTACAGGCTGCTCAAGCCAAACATGTTTGTGTTAGCACAACACTAGTCTAGAACACAAGTGCAACTAGTTAGAGCAATGCCATTGTGCTAGTGCAGCATTAATCAAGATTGTCAGCCCCTGTATTCCTTGTTTTGTTCATCTTTTATTTCTTCTTATAGTTTCTACTCTTTTCAATTATTTAAAAAACAACACACACACCACCACCACAAAGAATTAGATCTCTTGTTCTGTTGGTCATCTGTATCCATGTACTTTAGTCTCCCCATATGCCTAGAATGCTTTCTTCACCAATATCCAGCAGATTTTGCTTTCTAAATAAAAAAATCCATATATGTTCACCATGTCTTTTCCTTCTGAGCGGTTTTAGATATTTTACTTATTTAGATGTTTTAAAAGAGGAAAAGAGGTTGCTGCCTTTTTACATCATGATTTATAGATTTTCACACTATTTCAAAATAAGCATACAATTGTTTTATATTCACATACTTTTTCTTCCCCATCTTTAACTTAGGCTGTGAACCACTGAAAAGGGCAATTTTTGCAGAGGGCATCTGATGAATGCATAACAACACTGGCTGACATCCTGACTAACAAAGTACATGTACTTAGAGCCCTGTGGGTATGCACACTGAGAGCCCTTGCAGTTTCTCTGGTCCTCTAGCACACGCACAGTTGCGCCAGAGCCCAATTACTTCCTAGCACTGCATGCACTCCAGAAGACCTCTGCAAGACCAGAAACACATCTCTGAGGGCCAGTAATGCATTCCCAATCTTACAGAGCACTTCCAGAGAATGGGCGCGCGTGCACACACACACACACACCATGCACGCCACCTTCTGTCTCAGTATTGCATTTGTTTAGTCTGCAACAGAGTCCTATAATGTTTACTTAGAGTCAATCCCACTGTGTCCAATGGGGCTTACTTCCAGTAAGTGTGCATAGGACTGAAGCCCTATGACATTAACTTCAAAGTTTGCAGTTTAGTTGTGTGTTCCCTGCCTCCCTAAGCATTTCAGAAGTTCTGCTCTCATTTTACTGAATTCTCTCCCAGCTTGCACTCGCTCCTCAGTCTACACCACAGTTTTTATGAAACAACATGGCTCTTCACCCTGGCTTTTACATGATATAACTGGCTTTTTTTGCTGTTTTTTGTGTTACTGTTTTAATTTATATAGGTTTTTAAACTTTTAAACAGAGATATATTTATATTTAATATTTGTACTTATACTTTTTATTTTAATGGTGCATTGTTTTGATTATACTATGGACCACTTTGGGATTATTTTAATGAAAAGCAGTACAGAAATTAGACACATAAAATAATAATAATTACCTCCCAAAGTATTACCTTTCACCTCCCCACAAAGTGCTTTCCCTTTCCCCCACCTGTTAAACAGTGCTTTTCTCTCCCCTGTTAAAAGGGTATTTTTCTGTCACCCCCCAAACCTATTTTAGTCACGCCCAAAACAATTTGAGGAACTACTCTTTAAGCTTTCCCTTTCTGTATCCCTTATGTTCCTGCATAAAATATGTTAAAAAGATAACTCAGCTTTTAAATTAATATTTCAGTCTTTATAGGATTATATACTGTTTGCACAGACTATTTGCACAATGCTTAGTTTTAAGTGGTGCTATATAAATAATATTTACTTTCGGGATACTACAGTTGTGATTTTCATATTTCAACACATCAGTCAGTCTGTTTTCTCTTACCTGTCCATGTAATAAATGGAGCTAGTTTCACAGAGTTCAAGCTTCTGACTTTAAATCAAAATAACTAGACTAATACATACCAACAGTCAATAACGGACCACCAACTTAACATCCCCCCACCACCGCACAATCTCTATTTCAACCCTACAAATATCCAGCCTTGTCAAAACATTCTGCTATATAATACCTAGAAGTTAAACTATCACTACATTCATCCAGTCAGATATTACAAAAGGTGCATGAACAAACAGCTTTCTTATACTGCCCACCCTGTCAAGGCATAGCAGGGTGTGATTCAAACAAGTGAGGAATCAAGTTTCAGCAATGTGTCAAAGATTAATGTACTCGGTAATCCATCTGGTCAGGCTATTACAGATTCATTTCAGTTTGTAATGCCTAAGAATGTGAAGAGGCCTACCAGGGCAGGCAGCAAAACTTGATTTCTTTCTAAAGACAAGGGCAAGCAACTAAGAAAAATCAAATAAATAAATAAATCTACAAGAAACAAGGGGGTGGGGAGAGGTCAAGGCGAGGTGTTTAGGGCTAGGCATTCCTAGGGTTTGAATTCTGGCTGGCTAGGGCTGTGTTTTTGATAAGGTAGTTTCAGTTTCAATTGTGCCTGAGAGCCAGGGGGTGGGAATTAGGTGCAGCTGAGTCACACAGCTGCGGGTGGGGCCGATTCCTGAATTCCTCAGTTTGCAAGGAGTTCCTGGTAAAGTGAAGAGGCTCACCAGGGGAACCTTGCTAACAGGAGTTTGCAAACAGATTTCATAGGAGTTTTGGAGAAGTTTAGTGGGAGATTGGCGGGGAACTCTGTTGGGACACACACAAGTAGTCCCCCTTCATCACAAGGAGAAGGTGAATACTACCCCTCTTTTATACTTTTCTTGGACGACTGAGCTTAAAACCTTTAATTAGCTGGCAACTGCTCCCAAGATTTAACTTCAAGTAAATAAGCCCTATATATTCTAATATGTACCCCCTCTCCTTTGAATTTAAATTTGGAACCATTAGCCACATGCAGTGACATTTTTAATGACTATTTTGCAGATAAAATCTCTCAGATTTGGGCTGAGCTGGATTCCACAGTTACTTCAGAGTCTACTGTGGAAGTGTCCAACAACTCCACTTATGGGATTAGATGAGATCATTTTTAGTTTGTGACTCCTGAGGAAGTGGACAAACTGCTTTGGACTGTGTGCCCTACAACCTGTTCTCTTGATCTCTGCCCAACTTGGCTTATCTCAAGACCTGTTTCTAATCTTCCATGGATGGGCAAGGTGGTTGAGCAGGTAGTAGCCTCTCAGCTCCACGCAGTTTTGGATGATGCAGATTATCTAGACCCATTTCAAACTGGCTTTCGTGTGGGCGATGGGGATAAGACTGCTTTGGTAGGTCTGATGGATGATCTCCATCTGGCTATCAACAGAGGGAGTGTGACCCTGCAGATCCTTTTGGATTTCTCTGCCACTTTTGATACCATTGACCATGGTATCCTTCTAGACTGCCTGAGGGAGGTGGGATTGGTTGGCACTTTTTTACAGTGGTTCCGCTCCTACCTCTCTGGTAGATTCCAGATGGTGTCGCTTGGAGACTGTTTTCTGTTGAGTGAGAACTAAAGTGTGGAGTTCCACAAGGCTCCATACTGTCTCCAATGCTCTTTAACATCTACATGAGACTGCTGGGAGATATCATCAGGAGGTTTGGTGCTGAGTGTTCTCAATATTCTGATGACACCTGGATCTACTTTTCTATGCCAATCTCATCAGGAAATGGTGTATCTTCCCTAATGCCTGCATGGTGGCGGTAATGGGCGGGATAAAGGATAACAAACTGAAGTTGAATCCAAATAAGACGGAGCTATTGACTGTGGGGGGCTGGGTCGCGAGATATGGTTTAGATCTGCCTGTTCTGCATGAGGTTACACTCCCCCTGGAAGATCAGGTATGTTGCTTGGGATTGCTCCTGGACCCAAAGCTCTCCCTGGTTTCTCAGACTGAGGTGGTTTCCAGGAGCGCTTTTTATCAGTTTCGGCTGATACTTCAACTACATCTCATTTCTATAGGTGAATGACCTTAAAACTATGGTGCATATGCTGGTAACCTCCACACTTGACTACTGTAATGCGTTTTACATGGGGCTGCCTGTGTACGTAGTCCAGAATCTACCATTAGTACAGAATGCAGCAGCCATATTGGTCTCTTGGAAAATACGAAGGGACCACATAACTCCGGTTTTAAAAGAACCGCACTGGCTGCCAATATGTTTCTGGGTGAAATACAAAGTGTTGGTTATCCTATATAATAAAATGCTAGGTATCTGCGTCCATGTCTCTGACGGGTATTCTGGGCATGTGTGGAGCGCATGCGCAGAACACGGCGAAAGAGACAGGGACGCAGACGCTGGCCGCCATGTTGGCCGGGAGGAGGAGAAGCGGCGGCCGAGGAGAAGCGGCGGCCGCCGAAGCCGGGCGGGGGGGAAGGGGCGGCGGGGGAAGCTGGCCAAGGCGGCGGCGGAGCCGCGGTCTCGGCCAGAGGACACGGCACGGATGAGGCGGCAGCAGAGCCGCGGACAAGGCATGAGGACACGGAATGGCAAAGGCGGCGGCAGAGCCGCGGCCTCGGCCAGAGGAGGTGGAGGGCCAGGCTGCGAGGCGGTGGAGGGCCAGGCCGCTAAGCGAAAGAGCCGGCGGGCCATGGCCGCAAGGCGAGGGCGTGCCAGGCCATGAGGCGGCGCGGGCCGGGGCCGGCCATCCAAGGTGGCCCGGCCGCAGATGACAGGCGGGGGCGGAGACGGAGGGCCCAGCCCGGCTGCGGAGGCCGGCGGCGCAAACTGAAGCTGAGGCGAAGGGCCCGGCCCGGCCACGGAGGCCGGCGAAGGGCGGCGGCGAAGGGTCCTGCACCCACGCAGAGGCCGCCGGCGGCCGGCGGCGAAGAGCCCGGCCGCGGAGGCCCCCCCCCCAAGCCACCGGGGGAGGCGGAGGCCCCCCCATCCAAAACCACCGCGGAGGGCCCCCCCAACCAAACCAAAACCACCGTGGAGGCCCCCCACTGCCCAAAAACCAACATGGAGGCCCCCCCACCCAAAACCACCGCGGGAGGCGGAAGGCCCGGGCAGGAGGAGGCGGCGGGGGAGGGCGGAGAACGCAACTAGTGCCCGTTATTTTAACGGGCTGAAAAATACTAGTTACCTATAAAACCCTTAATGGCTTGGGTCCAGACTATTTGAGAGAGTGCCTCCTTTGTCATGAACCCTGCTGCCTGTTATGATCTTCTGGAGAAGCCTGGTTACAGTTGCCACCGGTCCGTTTGTTGGCGACCCAGGACCAGATTTTTTCTGTGGCTGCCCCAGGGCTTTGGAATATGTTCCTGCTGAAATAAGAGCATCTCCTCCTCTGTTTGTTTTCAGGAGAACCTCAAGAATCTCCTATTTTCTCAGACTTTTAATCAGAATTAATTAGAACAGTTAGTCGCGGAACCAACCAGAGAGATGGTGAACTTTGACATAATCCTGAATGGTGCCCAGGATCTGGTGCGAGATGTCAGATTTGCAGAACCATTGGGAAACAGTGACCATAGTGTGATCCAATTCAGCTTATATGTGAGTGGAGCATTGCCAATGAAGTCCAGCACTGATGTGTTGGATTTCTAAAGGCCACCCAGAACAAAATTCATTGTGTGCACAGATGGAAAAAAAATAGCGGGAACACTTAGGAACATCGGAAGCTGCCATATACTGAATCAGACCATTGGTCTATCTAGCTCAGTATTGTCTTCACAGACTGGCAGTGGCTTCTCCAAGGTTGCAGGCAGGAATCTCTCTCAGCCCTATCTTGGAGAAGCCAGGGAGGGAACTTGAAAACTTCTGCTCTTCCCAGAGCAGCTCCACCCCGAGAGGAATATCTTTCAGTGCTCACACTTCTAGTCTCCCTTTCATATGCAACCAGAATGGACACTGCTTAGCTAAGGGGACAAGTCATGCTTGCCACCACAAGACCAGTTCTCCTCCCACTTCCTAGGACCGATTTACATTAAAGACCACCTGCTCCCATATCCACCTGCCCAGCTGCTGAGTTCTGCCACTGAAGCCCTGCTTTCTGGCTCACTACTGGCAAAGAATCATCCAGTGGATACCAGGGACAGGGTTTCCTCAGCAGTGGCCCAGCAGTTATGGAACCTCTTTCTTATAGAGAACTGAATGGCCTCTCACTTTTTAAAAACAGCATTTAAAAGACTTTTCTGTTTCACGGGACGTTTCCCCTTTAAATTATTAAGAAATCTATTTATACTTTTAATTGCCTTGTAATTCTACTGCTAGCTGCAATTTATTTGTATCTTACAGCAGGATAAAATGCATTAAGTAAAAAAATACAAAAATAAAATAAATATATGCGAGATGTATTAGCTCATACTACCACCTGTGATGTTCTGGTTGTAAGCCAAATAATGTATTTTCTGCATCCCTGAGTAGTTGTAATGCCATTTCTAGCTAGCAGATCCATATGAGCCGTCAAGGCATTTCAGTATTAAGCCCTGTTTCACCGTGGAGATGGGTGGCAAAGACAGAAGCCATTTTCAGGTCAGCACTACTTACCACTTCGGGCAATGTGGCTGGCGATGGGTTATACAGAAACACAGCAGACAAGGTAAAATAACTCTTATACTACAGCATTGATATTCTACTGGCCATGTAGAGAAGCTTTCACATGGCAGATTAAGTGTCCTTCTTCCAGATAAACTATCCCCTCAATACCACTTGGCAAGTAAATTGTTCTCTGTGTTTGTTTTTAACATTTATTAATGTCAAAATACTTATGAATGAGCACTGATTCTAGCTGCAAAACAACAGGGCTCAAGAAATCCACTAGTCTACTTGTCGGTGATGAGTTAAAAATGATGCCTGACAAGTGAAAAAGATCTTGACGAATAATATACCAACATAGCTTGAGGAACATTCTGCTGAGTAAAATATTTTGTATGGCTGGTGAACTGAGCCAACATTTCTTGACCCCTGAGCGTAGTCATGCTGGTAGCTTTATTTCATCATCCTAAATATTATTAATATTCGTTTATATGGATTATAGGAAACTAGCATTTATATACACTAACCCAATAGCATTTTTCCACCTATACTACTAACTACAGGGAAAGTGAAATAAATATTTTAAAAGAAGTTTTATTATACTTGATATTTCAAAAGCAGGCTTTAGATGTTTTGCATTTAATGACGGCACTTGAATTACTCAGATAATAAATAAATAATATAGCACACACTGATGAATGCATGATTCATGAAGGACACAAACGGCATGTTCTATTTAAAGCTTTCCTCCAGTCACACACAAAAAGGAACCAAACCAGAACATTAAAGCAGTGTCCACAGCCATAGTATTCAGTGTTCTCTCTAATATTTTTCCTCTGTGTGCGGAATGAGTTTTCTTCTGGGCGGCACTATCAAGTCAGTGTGTGAACGTGTGTATTTAAAATGGGGCCTTCCCAATTCAGCCTGAGCAGGATCTAAAATTGACTGAGTGGATATCAAAAAAACATGTGAGCGTGTGCACACCTTAGAGGGAACACTGATGGTATTGTAAGCACTGGTTGAACACTGGCCATGCATATGCTAAAGTGATGCCCATGATCTGCAACTCACTTCATCTCTATTGTGCCACAGCTACACACTAGCATATAACTGTAGGCTTCCCACTTCCAGTTGCATTTGGGCAATAGCAAACGTTTTTTAAAAAAAAAAAACCTTATTCAAGGGAAGGCTAAAAGAAAGAGGTCAGATTCCTTTTATAATCATCATACAAATATTTATATACCATTCTTTAATAAAGTTGTCAAAGCAGTTTACACAGTGAAGTCATTCACACGACTGGGCAGATGAGCGGGGGAGGTTTGGCTTCATTCACCTTCCCCCCAGATGACTGGTAAAATGTTGGTGAGAGTGCCATCTGCGCTCCCACACAATGCAATGTCAGAGAGCCAGGACGAGGTATCCTGGCCTGGGGGAATCCCACAATGCACCACATTGTGGAATTCCCCCCAGGAGGCGGGCACTCTAGGCATCCATCTCTGTGTGTGGCCAGGCTGGAAGCATTCCAAGCTCGCACTTGAGCAGGAAGCCCGGGTTAAGGGAGCACTCACTCCCATAATCACAGCTAAAAGCCGGGTTAGGCAGTGCTGCCGGGATTGGGTCCAATCCTGGCGGTTCTTACACACAGCCTAATCCAGGATGGGCTTCCCTAGCTCAGATTAGGCTGCACGTGAGAACAGCCTCAGTGTTTCATTAAGATTTAATTGTAATATACTACTACTACGGATATTTATATACCGATCTTCAACCAAAGTTCTCCATTTACATAGAAAAACAAACAACACATAAATAAGATGGTCCCCTAACCCCAAAGGGCTCACAATCCAAAAAGAAATATAAGGTAAACACCAGCAACAGCCACTGGAGGAATGTTGTGTTGAGGCTGGATAGGGCCAGTTGCTCTCCCCATGCTAAATATAAGAGAGTCACCACTTTAACACCTCTTTGCTCAGTTAGCAGGGGTCAGTTATATACACAAGAAAAGCTTTGAGAAAATGGTTCTTTGTCCCAAAAGGAACTGACCAGGTACTTTGTGCATGGGGTGGTATACAAATAAACTAACTCACACACACTCACAATGTAAACACAACAGACACAAACTTAAGTATGTAGTACACTGCTCTGGGCTCCTTGGAGGAAGAGCGGGATATAAATGTAAAAATAACAAATAAAAAATAACCCAAATCAGCAACAGCCACTGGAGAGATGCTATGGTGGGCTGAATAGGCACAGTTGCTCTTCCCCTGATGAATATGAGAGAGACATCATTTTAAAAGGTGGCTCTAAATCCAGTTAACAGGGGTAAACCATCAATGTTGAGGTGATCTTCAAAGGCCCTCCACTGGTGACTAGTCTCCAGAGGTTGGCCAGATGGTGTCAGCGACTTGGGATTGGGAGATTTAGATAGATAGATAGATAGATAGATAGATAGAGAGATAGATAGATAGATAGACACACACACACATACACAATTAACAATAACTATGTTTGTGATCCTTTTATTTTAAACCCTTATATATTTTCACTGCCACCACCAAATTAAATGAAAACAACTTTATTGCTGTACAAAGCTTCAGTAGTTTCTATTAAGTACAACGTAGGGACACATAGGAACATAGGAAACTGTCTTATACTGAGTCAGACCATTGGTCTATCTAGCTAAGTATTGTCTACACAGATTAGCAGTGCTTTCTCCAAGGTTGCAGGCAAGAATTTCTCTCAGCCCTATCTTGGAGAAGCCAGGGAGGGAACTTGGAATCTTTTGCATGCAAGCATGCAGATGCTCTTCCCAGAGCAGCCCCATCCCCTGAGGGTAATATCTTACAGTGCTCATATGTAGTCTCCCATTCAAATTGGAACCAGGGCAGACCCTGCTCAGCAAAGAGGACAATTCATGCTTGCTACCACAAGACCAGCTCTCCTCCCATGAGTAATGGTTTCTGAAACAAAGTAACAACCTTAGTATTTACTTGCTAGTCAATACTGTACACCACTTCTTATATTTCAATCTGGTATTCAAAACTCTGGTACTTAAATAAGATTAAAGATTAATAAGATTAAATAAGATATTGAGGTGTCTATTAAGGTAAAACAAGCTTCTTTGACTTTCAATTTTCTTTTTCTTTCAAGACTTTCAACACTTTTTCTGGGGCACAACCTCCCTGGCTGTAAAACCTGAGTAAAAACATTCATTCCCAGAATTCACAAAGTGACTGTCAAAACTGATTTGCAGAGGTAGTCACCAGCCTCCCAATTCGACCCTCAGTCCTGCTCTAGAGAGATCCTCTCTCTAACCCTAACTGTCCCTATCTCTGGCTCATCCTAGCCCTATCTAACTCTGGCTCCTTTCAGTCCTATCTCAGAATATTCAATGAATAAAACTGAATTTTATAGACACCTGTTGACTCCATTCCATAGCCCCTCCCTTAGGAATTCTCTCCAGAGGAGGTTCCTCTTAACTGACAGTGCTTACTAGCCAATCACCACAGATAGTTACTTGGAATATGGCCTTTTCAGTGGTGGTATCCCGGTTATGGAATATCCACCCCAGAGATGATGTCCTGGATCCAACTCTGAGTTTTAGTTGCCAGGTCAAAACTGTTTTGTTTGCCCAAGTTTTTAGTGCATAATAAGGATTGTGTTTTGACACTGCCTTCACAGGTTGCATCCTTGCATTTTTTTTTTAAAAAAAAAATTGTTAAATTATCTTTACTTTATGGCTTTCCTTTATGGCTTTATGGTGGTTTATGGCTGGAAGCTACCTTGAAAATTCTCTCAATTGAAAGGTGGGGTGGAAATGCATTATATAAGTGATTGAACAAAACTAGTGAATGGCAATTACTGCTTTCAATTGTGGCAACTGAGTGAAAGAAACATTGGACTTACCATGAAGGGTTCTTTTTCATAGCTGAGGAGGCCATCCTTAACACTGAGTTGTGCCCTGAGCATACTCCACAGACATGACCCAATCCTTTGAACTGTAGGCATGGCTAGCTTCCTGCCTGGAAGGCAGCAAATCCCCAGTTCCGGGACTGTTGTGCCAAATAAGGATCCAAACACACACTGCAGACACTGTATACTGTGTGCTAAGGAAACCCGTTCCCCGCTTGGCTCCTTTTAGACATCGGGCAGCAGGATACCTCCCTGCTGCCCCTTTCCCTGCTTGGCTGCAAAAGGCTTTAAGAAGCCTTTTGCGCAGGGGGGTGGCAGGGAGTATCCTGCCGCCCGATGTCTAAAAGGAGCCAAGCGGGGAAAGGGGCGGCAGGGAGGTATCCTGCCACCCGATTTCGGAAAGGAGCCAAGCAGGGAAGGGGGCAGCAGGGAGGTATCCTGCCACCCGATTTCTAAAGTAAATATGGCGCCGGAGTTGGGAAAGTGCGGGAGGGGTAAGTAAACCCTCCCCCGCCCTTAATGGAACCCCCCACCCCAATCCTTCAGAACCGAACCACCCCTTGTCCGGACCGGTCCGGAGGCCTGTAGAATGGCCTCCAGACCAGTCCGGGCACATCACTATTGGCTGAAAACATCACCAAGGTGGCTGTACTGCAGGTAGAGTGAGCAGTGATAACCCTTAGGAACAGGAAGATTAGAGGCCCCGTAGGCAGCCATAATGCAGGCTGTTATCCATCCTGACAAGGTGACTTTAGACACCTTATTCCCCAGGGATGACTGATAGAAACAAACAAACAGAGAGTCCGAGTGACAGATCGCTTTGGTCCTTCTTATGTAAATTCGAAGTGACATCCAGGGTATGCTATATTTTCTCCCTAGGGTGGGAGAGGGACAAAAGGAGGGAAGTTCTATGTCCTGAGAGCGATGGAAGGCCGAATTGATCTTAGGCAAGAAAGTTGGGTCAGTCTTCAGTACCACAGAATCTGGCTGAAAAATGCATAATTCCTTCCAGATAGAAACTGCCCCCCAGCTCTGAGACCCTATGAGCAGTTGTGATAGCTGTTAAAAAGAGAACTTTATGAGACAAGAAATCTTAAGCAGCTGCCTGCCAAGGATTCAAATGGAGGTTTAGTGAGCACCTTGTTTAGGTTCCAGGACGGAAATCTGTGTGTAGTGGGGGGGCAGATTATTGCCCCCCTTTAGGAACCATCTGAGATGGGGATGCAAAAGGGAGGAATTTTTTGCCAAAAGGTGTACGATTGATGACAGAGCTGACGTCTGGCACTTGAGAGTGCTGGGGTGAAGGCCCAGGTCCAAACCAGATAGCAAAAAGCCCATGACTTCAGGAATGCCTGCGGAGAGAGGCTGGACGCTCTTCTTGAGGGCCCAGCAAGAAAAAGCCGCCCAGGTTACCAGGTATATACGATTAGAAAAAGGTCTTCTGGAGGCTAGCATCATGTGCCTTTGAGCAGCCCTTCTAGGATAGAGCATTCAATCTCCAGGCACACAGTCGGAGCCACTGAGGATCTGGGTGAAGAAGCGGCCCTTGTGCCATAAGGTCTGAGTGTAGAGGTAGATGCCATGGCTGATCGACCAATAGATTTTGAATGTTGGGAAACCAGGGTCTAGGAGGCCAATGTGGGGCGATTAGTATGATCTCTGCCCTTTCCCTGCGAAACTTCTGAATCACATTGCTAATGATTGCAGTTGGAAGAAAAGCATACAGAAGACCATAAGGCCAAGGGGCTGACATGGTATCTGTCGCCTCCACCTGAGGAGAGAAGAACCTTGTGATAAATTAGAGAAGGAGATTATTGTGTCATGAGGCAAAGAGATCCACGTTGGAAAGGCCGAAACACGCTATGATCTGTTGAAACACCAACAGGTGGAGAGACCATTTTGCCGGATCAATGTTCTGGTGACTGAGCCAGTCGGCTTGAGAGTTGGCTGTGCCCTGTAGATATTTTGCCACAATGGACACAAAATGAATCTCTGCCTAGTGAAACTGCTTGTATGACTCTACTATCAGGGACCGCGACTTGGTACCGCACTGGCAATTAACGTGCGGCTTGGCGGTCACATTGTCTATGTGCACCAGTATGTGAGCATTCCGGACTAACAGAAGAAATTGAATCAAGGCTAGATGCACCACTCGGAGTTCAAGCCAGTTTATGTTGTGAGTCGCCTCCCTGGTTGGCCAAGTGCCCTGGGTGAATTGGCCTAGGCAGTGAGCTCCCCAGCCTTAGAGACAGAGGTGCTCTTAACCCTGGACTTCCAGGCCAAATTCCAGGGCCTCCACAGCTCTAAGGTGCCCCCAAATCCTCTTTAGTCTGTCCTAAATGGTGTGGTTGCCCAGCTGAGTATGATGATGCTTAATTTGCAGAGGGAGGGGGGCCTCCAAAGGCCTCTAGGTCCAGGTTCCAAAATTACTTAGGTGCAGCTCTGCTGAGAGATTTGCATCCATTGTGACGATGACCCGCTCCAGAACCATCAGCAGAAGCCCTTGATTCAGGACTGGTGACAGCCACCAATGAAATGACAGCTGAACTGTGGGAAGTAAGGGAATCTCCTTGAGTATACACTCCATGATGTCCTCCTGGAAGGGAAGGAGACACCATTGGAGAGGACAGGAGCACCAGCAAACCCATGGAGTGTACTCCAAGCAGGTGATCATAGATCCCAGTAGTTGGGCCAAGAGCATGAGGTTCACTGATTTCTTTCACAGAAGTGGTTGAATCAGCTGTAATAACATCTCCTTCTGATCTGGGAGGTAAGGAAACTGATCCCTGAACTGTGTTAAAAACTACTCCCAGGTGTTGCAGATGTTGAGATGGGGCGAGATGGCTCTTCTAGTAATTTCTCAGGAAACTGTGCTCTCTGAGCGTCTTGCGAGTGAGCTAGAGAACTTGTTTGGCCTAAGGAAGGGAAGATGCTCAAACCAAGAAATCATCCAGCTACACGTGTACCTTAACCCCAAGTGTCCTCAGGTGCGCTATTGGCACAATCATGATCTTTGTAAAGACCCTCGGGGCCAAGGAGAGTCTGAATGGAAGGGCCGGATACTGGAAGTGGGACCCGTTGTAGCACAACTGGAGATACTTGCAGTGAGCGAGAAGGATCAGAATGAGAAGGTATGCTTCAGACAGATTTATCGAAGCCAATTAGTCTTTGTGGAATATTGCTTCCTCGCTTGTATGTAGGGATTCCATTCAAAACTTTTGTTTCCAGATGAAATGGTTCAGGCACCGGAGACTAAGAACTGCCCTCCAAGATCTGTCCTTTTTGCGGACTAGGAATAAGAGCCATAATTCTGTTGATGGAACAGGTCCAATAGCCTTGATCAGAAAGAGATGATGGATGGCCTGTTCCAACCGTAGGTGTTTGATCTGACTCCTGGACAAGGGGTTTAAGGTGACATGGTAGTGTGGTGGAAAAAGAAATCCCAGAGAATACCCATTGGCAATGGTAGAAAGTACCCATCAGTCTTGGGTAGTGGCTTCCCACTGTGGATAAAAATGGAGAAGCCTGCCTCCTATTGGAGGGTTGTCATTGCTTGTGTTGGGGCTGGGAGGAAGATGAGGGGAACTGTCGGGCTGTGCAACCTCTGGAAAAGCCTCCTCCTGCTGTTGCCACTGGTTATGCAAGGTAGGTAGGCAGGCAGTGGTGCAGTTGTCTCTGCATTGTAAGAAGGAATGTCTAGAAAAATTCCTGAAGGAACAAAAAGGCGGATAATTAGTGTGTGTTGGCCCACAGGGGTCTCCCTGAGATGATGGTAAGGCCTTTTTATCTTTAGTCTCCACTAAGATAGAGTTAAGTGTTTTGCCAAACAACTGAGAACCTGAGAACGGTGTGGCAGCCAGGTTAATTCTAGATCTGGAATCCGCGTTCTAATGCTTTAGCCACAGAGATCTGTACACAGTCACTCCAGCAACCATAGCTCTAGAAGCATGCTGGATGTAGTCCAGGCTAGAATAGGTCATAAGGGCTGCAGCCTTAGCTAACCTGTTAAGACCTTGTTGGAGTCTAGTCTTTTCAGGAGGGAAATATTGTGCTAGCTTTTTTGTCCACAGAACCAAAGCAAAGGTGAAGATGGAATTTGTAGTAGCACCCTTGATGATAGTGGCCGCTGCTGCATGATTTTTGTGGAGTAATAAATCTGATTTTCTCTCCGCAGGAGTCTTAAGTTGTTCATCACTCTCCTTCACCATCACTGCCCCGGACATCAATTGTGCTACAGGTGGGTCTACTGTAGGTACTACAATAAGGGAAGAGACATCCTGTGGTAAAATGTATAATTACGTGGAAAACTTTTTTAATGGTTTGGTTAGTGCAGGTGCAGACATCCCTGAACAGTTTTGGGAAAGGGACTATAGCAGTCTGCCTTGTGGATGAGGGGAAAACATTCTGGTCTATAGTGGGAAGAGTTAAAGGTGTGTCAGCAGGCACTACATCATTTATGGCACGCTTGGCTTTGTCCAGAAGTACCTAAAAATCAGAAAATGAGAATAGGTGTGTAGAACCTGGAAGAGGAGCAGGCACAGCCTCATCCAAAAGCTCTCCCTCTTCTTTGTCAGAGGACACATTGTTATCATTCAAATTCACCCCACTTTGAAAGGAAGCTCCCTCTGAATGAGAAACTTCAGAGTGAGGAATCTGAATCACAGGTATAGTCTTAGCCGGCACTCTGGGAACCTGAATAGATATCAATGGAGCAGATGGAACTGCAGTCAACGTAGTGAAAGGAATAGATGGAAGTGTCTTAGTGGGTGGAGAGACTAGTCAGGAAGGATGTACTCACAACCTCCATGGGTGGGTGGCTGGATCCTGCGGGCACCACCAGCTGTACATTTTCAGGAGCCGGGTTGAGAGGAGGTATCAGCTGTGGTGGAGAGGGCACCTGGTCTGGATCTGTAGGCACAGCCAGGATAGTAGCATCATGCCAAGCTGGGGAAGGGAGGAGCAGCAAGCCTGGCTCCTTGGCCCCAGTAGATGGCTACACAGGCAGCGGTAGTGGCAGTGGGACCCCCGCAGCTTACGGAAGCAGAGCCTCAAGTTGATTAGAGCCACCCACTGGAGGTGTCAATGGTGTGGGCGCCATGATAAAACTGCCAATGGGAGGTGGTGTAACAGGAGCTTCCTACATGGGTGGCAAACACCGAGGAGAACGCTCCTTGCAAACTGCCTAGAGGTGGCGCTCACTAAGCCGAACTGCGCTGGAGGACTTCTAGCATTTATGAGAGCTGGCACAAGTTTTATTGCTCTCTTCCAAATGGCGCATCTTTGTGGAGGCCTTTTTATGGGCCTTCTTGGTCTTCTCCGTGTTGTGAGCAGGAACAGCCGCAGAGCACTCCTGGCATGGAGAAGCAGAGCGGGGCCTCTTGAGGTCCGTGTATTCCTGTAAATGAGAATTGCCTTTCAGATCAGCAGAAGGGCCCTTGGAGAGTGAGCCCTCTAGTAAAGCTCTGGCATGAGAGCAAAGCATAATGGCCAGCCAAGAAAAAAAACAAGGAAAACAAAAGCAATATCCAATGGGCCGAATTAATAACAGAAAAAGAAATTTCTAAGGAAGATTTAGAAAATAAAATTAAAATAATTTGACTTCCTTCTCCTCCTGGCACACTACTAAGGGTGGTAGAGGGAAGAAAGGTGAGTAATAGGAAGAAAAAATGCTGAAAAAACTAGCCACAATTTTAAAGGCGTCAGGAGCTCCTTCATTGTCCTCTGTTCTGGAGCAAGACAGGACCAGAACTGGGGATTTGCCGCCTTCCAGGCAGGAAGCTAGCTGCGCCTAGAGTTCAAAAGATTGGGTCCTGTCTGTGGAGCATGCTCAGTGCACAACCCAGTGTTAAGGATGGCCTCCGCAACTATGGAAAATGAGATGCTACCCATGACACTCAGGCAGGGTTAAAAATTTATGTTTTGCTTGGCTCATTAAGGGAAATGTGAAAGATGCAGAAAGCTGGCCAAGTCACTCTGAAGGAGCACTTGTGGTGGTGGATAGTGATCTTATCTTTGCTAAACCCTGCTAACTGGGCAAAGAGGCACCTTTTACTGTGGTGATTCTCTTTATTTAGCAGGGGGAGAGTAACTGGCCCTATACAACCCCAGCACAGTACTTCCAGTGACTGTTGCTGGTGTCTATCTTGTGTTTCTTTTTAGAATGTGAGCCCTTTGGGGACAGGGAGCCATCTTATTTATTTATTATTTCTCTGTGTAAACCACCCTAAGCCATTTTTGGAAGGGCGGTATAGAAATCGAATTATTAATAATAATAAACAGAGCTAGCAGGGACTCCAGACTAGAAACAAAATAAAAGGTTAAGTTAATACACAAACTTATTCAGTTTGATTAAACTGCTATTCTGAAAATGGATGTCATATTACTGCAATAGCTTGATGGGTTTCGATTTCACAGCTGTGCACCCCTGGGGCTTTGGGGAGGTTACTTAGGGAGCAGGTGGTAGGTGTGTGTTTAGGAGGCTGCTTGGTGTGTATGGGAGATAAGTAGTGTGTTGGGGGACTGTTTGGTCTGTGTGTGTTTGAAGAAATGAAGTTGGGGGACAGATCAAGGCTTGGCTAATAAGTCAAGAGGCTTTGCTAGTAAACCAAGCTAAGATTTGTGAACTCTTGTACTCATAACAACATACATGCATACATTTAACTGTTAAATTCTTGGTTTATTTTATGCTTGGTTTGTTTTATGTTGTAAACCACCTAGAGACTTCAGTAGTGGGCGGTATACAAACTTATTAAATAAATAAATACCATACATTCTCCCTCTCTCACAATACTAGAAGCAGGGTTCATCCCATGATACTGATGGCCACCAAATTTAGGACAAACAAAAGGAAGGACTTTTTCACACAGCAACACACAATTAATCTGGCTGCTTGCCAGCCCCCAGACTGTTGAAGAAAACCACCTGGGGCTTGTTCTGGAGCTACTTGTGAGAAGTGTGGCTTTCAGGGCTTGTCGGCTTAAAAGCAGGGAGGCTCACCAAAGGCGTAGCCGTCGGGCCGCCTGTAGACAGACACCAAAGCCGGCCTTTGGGGCTGGGCTTTCGAGGGTGGGACTGAGGGCTGGGGGGTTGGGTTGGGCCAGGCCTTTTGCAGATATGTGTTTGGGCTCTCAAGTGCGATGGTGCTCGGAGTGCGCCCAGCGGTTCTGGGGCAGCTATTACTGTTGTGGTGGGGAATAGAAGAATTGGCACTAGCAGAGCAGCTGGCCGTTACAGGGAAAGGGAAATTAGTAATTTAGTAACTGTTTTCACTTCCAACTGCTCTGTCTACTCTCAGGCCTCGGGGAGCAGCTCCAACAACCCACAGAATCTGGCCTTACTCCTCTGTAATACCAGGTCAGTTCAGAATAATACCGAAATTGTCCACGATTTGGTTGTGGAAGAGGAAGCTGACCTGCCATGTATAACTGAGACCTGGTTGGGGGAGATGAGTGGTTCTGTGTAGGCTCAACTTCTCCCACCAGGTTATTCTGTCGTGGAGCAGGCTAGAGGATGTGGGTGGGGTGGGGTGGGGGTGGAGTGGCGGTGGTCCATAAGAATACCATTTCCCTTACCAGGGCCCCTGTGAGACAGCTGACTTATACTGAGTGTATATTTTTGTGGCTGGGAACTAGGGATAGATTGGGGATTCTGTTGGTGTACCGTCCACCCCGCTGCCTAACCGACTCCCTAACTAAACTGATGGATCTGGTTGCGGAGTTGGTGTTGAAGTCTCCTAGATTTTTAGTGGGACTTCAAATCCACTTTAGGGCTGGCTTGTCTGGTGCAGCTCAGGAGTTCATAGCGGCCATGACAACTATGGGCCTATCCCAGTTAGTTTCTGAACAGACTCATGTTGCCGGCCACGCACTTGATTTGGTCTTTTGTTCGGATCAGGGGGGTGTTCCGTGGGTGGGGGATCCAGTGGTTTCCCCATTGTCACGGACAGACCCACTATCTGGTTAAGGTTGGTCTCATAGCCGCAATCCACCCCTGCAGAGGTGGTGGACCTATGAGGATAGTCCGTCTGAAAAGGCTGCTGGACCCAATGGGATTTCAAAAGGCCTTGGAGGATTTTGACGGTGGTGCGGCCGGTGATTCTGTTGATGCCCTGGTGGGAACCTGGAACAGGGAACTCATCAGGGTAGTAGACATGATTGCTTCTAAGCGTCCCTTCCGACCAGCTTCAAAAATGGCCCCTTGGCATACCGAGGAGTTGTGGGGGTTGAAGCGGTTGGGTAGGCGACTAGAGCGCAAGTGGAGGAGAACTCTGTTCGATTCTGACAGAATTCAGCATGTGACTCATTTGAAGACTTATGCAGTGGTGGTGCATGCGGCAAAAAAGAGGTTTTGGTCTGCTCACATTGCAGCTGCAGGTTCGCGCACAGCAGAACTATCCTGGATTGTGAGGAGTTTGATTTCTGCTCCTTCTACCTCAAATCAGTCCCCGGAGTCATTCTGCTGTGATGCTTTTAATGGGTTTTTTTGCGAACAAGATTTCCTGTATTCAGGCCGACTTGGACTCCACTATTTTTTGCAGGGTCTATGGAGGTGTCCAGAGATGCCTCTTGCAGTATTAGATTGGATTAATTTCAATCTGTGACTCATGAGGATGTGGACAAGCTTCTTGGGGCAATGCAGCCTAGCACCTGTTCTCTGGATCCTTGCCCGACTTGGCTGCTTCTCTCTAGCAGGGAGATTGTTGGAGATGGCCTAGTTAATATCATAAATGCATCGCTGAGGGAGGGTAGGATGCCCCCTTGTTTGAAGGAGGCATTAGACCATTCCTAAAGAAACCTTCTCTGGATCCCTTAGCGATGGACAGTTACAGGCCAATCTCCCTTGGTTGGGTAAGATGATTGAGAGGGTGGTGGCCGACCAGCTCCAGGAAGTCTTGGAGGAAACTAATTATCTAGACCCATTTCAAACTGGCTTTAGAGCTGGCTATGTGGTTGAGACAGCCTTGGTCAGCCTGATGGATGACCTTTACCGGGGAATCGACAAAGGGAGTGTGACTCTGCTGGTTCTTCTGGATCTCTCGGCGGCGTTCGATACCATCGACCATGGTATCCATCTGGATCGCCTGGGGGAGTTGGGGATAGGGGGCACTGCTTTGTAGTGGTTCCATTCCTATCTCTCAGGTAGATTCCAGACGGTGGAGCTTGGTGACAGTTGCTCCTTAAAACGGAAACTGTTATATGGAGCCCCCCAGGGCTCCATTCTGTCACCAATGCTTTTTAATATCTACATGAAACCGCTGGGTGAGGTCATCAGGAGATTTGGTGCTGGGTGTTATCAGTATGCTGATAACACCCAAATCTACTTCTCCTTTTCATCATCAGGAAATGGCACTTGTTCTCTAAATGCCTGCCTACAGGCAGCAATGGGCTGGAACAGAAGGAGCAGGTGCACAGATTGGGAGTACTCCTGGACCCAGGCCTCACCCTGGTATCTCAGATGGAGGCCATGGCCAGGTGTGCTTTCTATCAGCTTCGGCTATAGGTCGGGGATTTGAACCGACAACCTCATGCTTGCTAATAAAGTCATTTCCCTGCTGCGCCATTAGGTAGCTAGTAATATGGTAAAGTAGATCAACTTCTAGTATAAGCACCACAGACAATTTTTTCCATGCTCCTACCATTGGAAGTTTATAATCTCATATACCTCATACTTCAAGATCAATATAATTATATTACAGAAACTTTTTAAAAGTTCAGAGGCTACATTAAATGTTTTCACCCTATAAAAATCTAACTGATTTCAGAGCGGTATGTTTTCACGGAGATGCAATACCTGCCCCAATTAATAACTATATAATGGAAGTTCCAATAGCCCAGAATTCCCAAGGCACCTTTAAAAAACTCATCAGTTTTTATTTTAATTCAATCTCTTGTCAGAGAGATCTCCAAAGCAGAATTACAACTTTTAATGCCAGTGAAATTCTGTGCCAGGCTTTGTAGAAGCTCAAATTAATTTCGGCTTGCACATAATGTGAAGATCCAATCTTTTGGAACATGCGGTGGCGTCAAGAGTACGAGATGTAAATTCAGCAGCCCACAAAAAGAGTATCCAAAATGCTTTCTAATCATCTCCTCGTGAGTGGGTTGCAATACTTGCATGCATGCGCTCCGTCAATTTCCTGGTTTAGCAGACAAATTCATTACAGATACATCTTGTAAAACACAAGCAGATTTTAACTCATGTCATATTAGACTGCTAAAAATAGTTTGGAATTTATTTTTGTTCATCTGCCTTATACATTTTCATTCTACTAAAGTAGGGCTGCAGAACTTTGGCCCTCTTGTGCTTTTTTTGAACTACAATTCCCATCATTCCCAGACACAGTGCCCAATAAATAGGCAGGGATTATGGAAATTCAAGACAAACACCTGTAGGAGGGCCAAGGTTGTGCAGCCCTGCACTAAAAGAAAAGTAATAATGAATATTCAATGCTTTTAAGCTCCATAATTGATCATTGTTTTGTAAACCACCATGAGACACTGGTATGGGGCAGTATATAAATGTAATAAAAACAATGAACACTACAAGTTGAAAAATGTGTTAAGACAACCTCTCTATATGATGCTCAAACACAATATGCATTTACTTTTCTGAGCAGTGTCTTTTTGCTGATGATTTTTGGTTGGGTTTATTTATTTATTTGAGCATGAATGTATACTCTCTTATTTCTCTTTCTAGCATCAATTTAGCCAGTTTCAGCTTTACAGTCTAAATGTAGTGATGTGCACGGAAAGGTCCATAGGCCCTTCCACAGGCCTCCGGACCGGCCCAAACATGGGGCGGTTCATGGTTTGACACCGCGGGGGGGGGGTCCTTTAGGGGCAGGGGGAGGGTGTACTTACCCCTCCCACCGCTTTTCCCCCGCCGGTGCACGATTTTTAGGAAGCATTTGGGGCAGCAGGATACCTCCCTGCCTCCCCTTCCCCCTCTAGGCTGCAAAAGGCTTCAGAAAGCCTTTTTTGCACACATGCGTGACGTGCATGCGTGCACGCCATGTCTCTGCGTCACACGCGTATGTCATGGAGATGCGACGTACGCATGCGCAAAAGGCTTTCTGAAGCGTTTTGAAGCCGAGGGGCGGCAGGGGCGGCAGGGAGGTATTCTGCCACCCCAAATGCTTCCTAAAAAACACGCGCTGGCGGGGGGAAAGCGGTGGGAGGGGTAAGTACACCCTCCCCCCCGCCCTTAAAGGAACCCCCACCCCAGTGCTCTGCAGTTCCATGCACATCCTCATCTAAATGGCTATAAAGTGAAGTGAAGTGAATGTATGTAAGTGAATGGCTTTATATTTCTCAGCTGTTACACATATATACACAGAGTTCATGAAACCACGGTTTTGTGCCAAGCACACATACCAGTGTTTGCGCTTCCAGGTATACAACAGGCAAACTGCAGTTCAGAGCTGCTTTTCTGCTTTGGTTTCCCATCCACTCAGAACTCTGCTTCATAAGTTTATTCCCATTGCCATGATGGAGCAGCCTATTAAGGCAGATAATGGCTCTAATTTTGGTTTATCAAAAGCTGTTTAATTCAGATGTAACACGAAACCAGAGTTAGCATTAACTGTGGTCTGCAAACTAGCTTTAAACTACAGGTTCAGATCGTGGGTTGTCAGCCTAACGTAAACCATGGTTTGTTGACTGCCACATATTCAGACATATAAAGTAACCACAGTTAGACAAAATAAACTATAGTTCTATATTATGCCTGAACTGGCTCATATTTTCTTCTTCTCTGGTGTCAGACCCAGGTGGCTGTGCTTCAGGGCTGCACAACTTTGGTCCCCTGCAGATTTTGGACTATTGGCCACTATGGCTGGTGATGCTGGGAGTTGTACTCCAACAACAACTGGAGGGTCAAAGTATGCAGTTCTGCTGTAGCTAAAGCTAGATGCAAAAATGTTTTAGGGAGGTTACTCTCTTATAGCAAGGTTAGTCTGTCATAGCAAAAACAAAGAGCCTTATGGCAGTAGGGCTAAGAATGAAATTCTAAGCAGTCTCTGAACCCAGTGAGATTTACTTCTGTGTAAATTTACATAGGATTTACTTCTGTGTAAGCTTACACAGGATTGCACTGTAAAATATATTGTGGCATAAGCTTTTGTGGAATAGAACCTACTTTATCAGATGCATCTTTAGTTAGTAGATACACAGAGGACAAGGGAGAGAAAAACCAAAACAATGATGTCAAAAGATCATGAAATTCAAGAAGGGCTAACAGGAAAGAAATCTGGAGTCCCAATTAAGTTCATTTATTTCCCATAGCACAGCCACAATGTTAGTATAATTTGCATACAGTTGGGCTCTGAAAAGAAATATAACAAACTGCCTTTCACGGCCTTTTGGTTCCACTTTTACACAGAGAGAGAGAGAGACAGACAGACAGACAGACTCAGTCTCCGAGTGCGCACACATTCACTTCCTTTTGCGAAGTCATTGTGTGTTGCATATCCCCTGATGGAAGTTGTATATCTGACATCTGGAGACTCAAGTTTGAGAACCCTTGACCTATGCTATGAAACTCTGAGTCAAAATTACAGTTTTCTATTCCATACACTGGCAAAACACTCTTGTGCCATAAAGTGGCTTGAGCAGGTGATCTGGTAAGCTTTGCCCAGAGGAAATTTTATTTACCCCAGGTAAGCAGTTAACTGTAAAAACATTTTTAAAACAGCGACTGGCTATAGGCTTATGCCTCAACTATGGCATCTTCACTATCTGTACTCCACTGACTACTATTCTTTTCTCCCTTTTATTAGGTTTTGTGGCACAGTTGCAAAAAAGATAATCAGCTACAAGCAGACAAAAACCGTTACAAAAGATCAAAGTGGAGTGAAGTGGTTTAGACACAAGTCAAAGCCCAAATGCTAATGTTTCAGATGAACTTTCAGTGAACCTTATTGTGAATGAAATCATTTTGATCCAGCCCTAATACAGCATCATCTGCACGTCTACATTAATGATATCATCTATGATTGTATTTATAGAGCCTGGTTACCAAAAATATCTAATGACAGCATTTCCACATAATAGGAGATAATAGAACATCTAAGTCAGTGCAATTTGGGGGAGGCACAAATACCACAGCACATCTGAAAGTAAGTTTTCATTTTCAAGGGAACTAGAATCCAATAGAGCAGATTGTATATTTGCAGCCTGCTCTAAAATTAATTATTAAATGAGGTACAAAAGGGGGGTTATGTACATGGGAAAGAACTGGACATAGCCAGAGCTTTGCTCCCCACTGCCACTAGACAAGCCACTGTGCTGTTCAAAAAACTACTTGCCTCTTCAAACAGAGGTCCAAACATATTAAGAGCCAGCGTGGTGTAGTGGTTAGAGTGCTGGACTAGGACCGGGGAGACCTGAGTTCAAATCCCCATTCAGCCATGAAACTAGCTGGGTGACTCTGGGCCAGTCACTTCTCTCTCAGCCTAGCCTACTTCACAGGGTTGTTGTGAAAGAGAAACTTAAATATGTAGTACAGTGCTCTGGGCTCCTTGGAGGAAGAGCGGGATATAAATGTAATAAAATAATAATAATAATAATAATAATAATAATAATAATAATAATAATAATAATAATAAAGTTCTCTACTACAAGCTCATATTGAGCCCACTGGCTGACATCTTGACTAACAAAGCACTGGTGCTTCTGAAAACTGCCTTTCAGAATCCGGATACATAGCTGGCTCAGCGGTGCTACCTGAAAATGTGTCCCCAAGAGTTGTGCAGATCTCAGGGACATGCTTTCAGGTGACATGGAGCACTTGCTGAGGAAGTGGAGGTCACTGAAATTCCCCATCATGCACATTAGCACCAGTGCAGCATTAATATGAAACTGTTCAGAAGCACTGATACTACTGTTTTGGTAGCACTGTTTTCCCCATTGCACCAGTGCTTAATCAGGATGTTTCCACATGCCTCATTGGATCAGGTTTTTAGCTTTTAAAAATTACAGAGGTGCCAAAAGTGGCAGAAGTATAGCATTTTGAATATTGCAACAATGGCAAGCTTTTCTTTTCAAATTCACAATTATGAGGAAGCCAAATTTAGTCAAGGTCATATTGTCCAGATTTGGAACCCATTCTAACAAATGGGTCCAATTTTTAAAAAGCAGTAAAACTGGAGTACTAGGCTTTAAGCAGGTGCAATCCCACTGATATCACTGCAGGTGGTCTAGTGTAGTCATATTATGAACCACAGTCAGTCCATGCAAGCTGTGACAAGGAAATTTTAAATTTACATTCATTTCAATTCCAAGGACCAATTAATACAGAAACCCATTTTTGGTATTTTTTCCTCAATCTCTCCATTTGGAGATACATGATCACATATAGAAAAATCATATGAAGCATCAAGAGTATAGTTTATAGCAATTTCAGCAGTTGCAGCAGCTCCAAAAAGTACTTCTGCAATTATGAACACCACAGGAAGTGTTACTATATATCAGATAATAGGAACATAGGAATCTCCCTTATAATCAGCCAGGCTCCAAAAGCCCACATGAGAGGTGGGGTCTGGGGGCTTCTGGCTTAAACAGGGACTAAGGCAAGCCAGAAGGGCAGCTGCTGGCACAGGCCACCTACAGCGGCCGCCAAAGGAGGATGGCCTTTGGTGGCGGGACTGAGGGCTGGGGCTAACTTATTGTCTTGGGCCATTGGGAGGAAGACTCCTGCTCACTACATTGTTTAGTTCTTAGTGGATACAGGTATGTGTCGGGTTGAACAGAGATAGGTAGGTAGGGGACGCTATACCAATGGTGGTGGGGAATTGCCAAAGGTATAGCGTTGGTATGCCAGTGGGACATTACAGGGGAAAGGGATTCAGAAATGTAATTGATATTGCCTCTTCTGACAGGCCTACCACATCTTTGCCCTTGGGGAGCAATGCCAACCACCCACAGAACCTCACCTTATTACTCTGTAATGCCAGGTCGGTTCAAAATAAATCTGAGGTAATGCATGACTTGATCAGGGATGAAGGAGCTGACTTGGTATGTATCACAGAGACCTGATCAGGCGAGACTAGTGTCCGGTTTGGTCCCAGCTTCTCCCAGAGGGTTACTCCATGGTGGAACAGGTGAGAGGATGTGGGCAGGGAAGTGGGGTGGCTGTGGTCTGTAAGAATACCACCACCTTACCAGGATCCCTGTCAGGGATCTGGCCTATATTGAATGTGTGTGCCTAAGTCTAGGGACCAGGGATAAACTGAAACTTCTGCTGGTGTCACCCCACTGCCCAGTGGAGTCGCTAATTGAGCTGATGGACCTGGTTGCTGAGTTGGCATTGGAGTGGCCCAGGTTGTTGGTGGGGGGGACTTCAATGTTCATTTTGGGACCGGGTTATCGGGAGTGGCTCAAAAGTTCATAACAGCCATGATGACTGTGGGCCTATCCCAAATGGTCTCTGGACCGACACATTATACTGGTCACATGTTTGATTTGGTCTTTTGCTCTGATCAGGGTGGTGCTCCATGGGAGGGGACTCCTGTCATCTCCCCATTGTCATGGATGGATCACCAACTGAATAAAGTAGAACTTACAGCCTCGACCCACCACTGCAGGAGTGAAGCACCTATTAGGTTGGTCTGCCCGAGGAGATTATCAGATCCAATAGGATTCCAAGAAGCCTTAAAAGGGAGAACGGTTGGCTCTGCTAGTGATTCTGTCGATGCTCTGGTGCAAACATGGAATAATGAACTCACTAGAGCAGTAGACACAATCGCTCCTAAGCGTCCTCTCCAACTTGCTTTAAAAACAGCCCCGCGATATTCGGATGAACTACGAGAGCTGAAGCAGCAAAGTAGACAACAAGAGTGTAAGTGGAAGAAGACTTGGTGCGAGTCTGATTGGGAACAACACAGAGCATATTTGAAGTGCTATGCTCTGGAAATGTGTATGGCAAAGAAGCGGTTCTTTTCTGCCCACATTGCTTCTGCAAATTCACACCAAGCTGAGTTGTCTAAAGTTGTGAGGGTATGTACCCCTCCCCCTTGAATTTAAGCTTGGAACCATCAGTCACTAGTGTTTTTAATGAATTTTTTTGCTGATAAAATCCCTCAGATTTGGGCCAAGCTGATGCCACAGTTATTGCAGAGTCTACTGTGAAGGTATACAGCAACTCCTCCTATGGGATTAGATTGGATCATTTTCAGTTTGTGACTCCTGAGGAAGTGGACAAACTGCTTCGGACTGTGCACCCTACAATCTGTTCTCCTGACCCTTTCCCAACTTGGCTTATCTCATCTGATAATCATATCATCAGAAAGGGTCTGGTAAATATTATAAATGCTTCTCTGAGGGAGGGCAGGATGCCTCTTACCTTAAGGAGGCTATTATTAGACCACTTTTGAGGAAAGCTGCACTGGATCCCTTAGAGTTAGCTAAATACAGACCTGTTTCTAATCTTCCGTGGTTGGGCAAGGCGGTTGAGCAGGTAATGGCCTCTCAGCTCCAGGCAGTTTTGGATGATGCAGATTATCCAGACCCATTTCAAACTGGCTTTCGTGTGGGCTATGAGGTTGAGACTGCCTTAGTCGGCCTGATCTTGGATAATCTTCAACTGGCTATCGACAGAGGTAGTGTGACTCTGCTGATCCTTTTGGATCTCTCTGCGGCTTTCAATAACATCGACCATGGTATCCTTCTGGACCCCCTGAGAGAGGTAGGATAGAGTGGTTCCGTTCCTACCTCTCTGGTAGATTCCAGATGGTGTCGCTTGGAGACTGTTGCTCTGCAAAGTGAGAACTGAAGTATGGAATTCCACAAGGCTCCATAATGTCTCCAATGCTCTTTAATATCTACATGAAACTGCTGGGAAAGATAATCAGGAGGTTTGGTAGAGGGTGTTATCAATATTCTGATGATACCCGGATCTACTTTTCTATGCCAATCTCATCAGGAAATGGTGTATCTTTCCTAAATCCCTGCCTGGAGGAGGTAATGGCCTGGATAAGGGATAACAAACTGAAGTTGAATCCAAATACGACAGAGATATTGACTGTGGGGGGCTAGGACCCAAGAGATGGTTTAGATCTGCCTGTTCTGCATTTAGGAGATCAGGTACGTAACTTGGGAGTGCTCCTGGACCCAAAACTCTCCCTGGTTTCTCAGGCTGAGGTGGTGGCCAGGAGCGCTTTTTATCAGCTTTGGCTGAAACATCAACTACGCTCATTTCTATAAGTTAATGACCTTAAAACTATGGTACATATGCTGGTAACCTCCACACTTGACTACTGGAATGCGTTCTACGTTGGGCAGCCTTTGTACATAGTCCAGAAACTACAATTAGTACAGAATACGGCAGCCAGATTGGCCTCTGGGACAACATGAAGGGACCACATAACACTGATTTTAAAAGAACTTAACTGGCTGCCGATATGTTTCCGGGTGAAATACAAAGTGCTGGTTATTACCTATAAAGCTTTTAATGGCTTGGGTCCAGGCTATTAGAGAGGCGCTATAAGGTCCAGGCATGAGTGGACCTTATAGCGCAAACAGAGTGCCTCCTTTGTCATGAACCCTGCCGCCTGTTATGATCTTCTAGAGAGGTCAAGTTATAGTTGCCACCAGCTCGTCAGGTGGAGACTCAGGACCGGACTTTCTCTATAGCTGCCCCGAGGCTCTGGAATATGCTCCCTGCTGAAATAAGAACATCTCCTTCTCTGTTTGTTTTCAGGAAGACTCCCAAGACTCTCCTGTTCTCGCAAGCTTTTAATTAGAATTAATTTTTACCATTTTAAATTTGTTTTATACACAAATTTTTATTGTTTCATGTATTTTAATCCAATTTTTATTTTGCACACCGCCTAGCGATATACGTATCAGGCGGTATTAAAATATGATAAATAAATAAAATTGGTCCATCTAGCTCAGTATTGTCCTACTAGTCTGTAGCAGTTTCTCCAAGGTTGCAGTCAGGAGTCTCTCTCAGCCCTAATTGGAGATGCAAGGAAGGGAAATTGGGACTTTCTGCATGTAAATGCTCTTCCCAGAGCAGCCCCATCCTCTAAGTGCAATATCTTACATCGCACACATGTCTCCCATTCAAATGCAACCAGGACAGACCCTGCTCAGCAAAAGGGACCATTCATGTGCACTACCAGCTCTCTTCCCGTGAACAAGCACATTTATATCCAAGTGGTGGTGAAATATAAACTTTGGTCACTTTTATCATTCAACCAAACCCTAAGATCAACATCTTTTAATGGACCAAATCCATTTTCAGATGTGAGCATTTACTCAGGAAAGCACAAGCTTTACTCCCCCAATCCACACTGACGGGATCAAAATGTACAAAGTATGGTCACAGGTAAACTGTTTCTTGAGAAAACCTGTTGTGAAAAACTTTGAAAACTTCTGCACGACAACCACCCACAATGTTATCTGTGACAGCTACGCAACTGTTTGAAAATACATCACTGACAACTGCCTTTTTACTTTTAAAACAGAATGTATAGATAAGCTCAGAAGCCTTCTTTCTCCTCTTTCAACAAGATGCAAGCAGCCTCACTTCCAGTTTAATGTAACCAGGGAGGAGAAGGGGGAGGATTCAATTATTTCGAAAGCATTTCTAGTGCCAGGTCTGATGAAACTCTCTCAAACACATTCACTTTTAGAAAGCACTCCAGAAATCCATGTTGACAATACCTTCTAAATGGCAACTATCCTTACGAGACCTTTAGCAAGAAACAAGGGCTTTGAACTGATCACTGTTTTCATTCCAGTGGAATGAAAAAAAATACTCATTATGCAAGTTGCTTAAAATGTTATATTCACCACACCAAGAAAATTAATTCTGGGAATACGCATCAGGTTATTACATACATCTGGATTTTTAATAATCTTTAGAGAGAAATAAATAGATAGCATGCCTAGAGAGAACCTTGGCTTTTCAAACAAAGCCATCTCACCACAAGAAGGAGAAACCTAAAACCAGAGCATGTGTATGATTGTGAAATAGTAGAATTGTTACTGATTGGGACCATTTGTTAGTGAAAAGTGACTGTGTTAATGACAAGTCATGAATCAGAGACAAACCCATTTAAGGCAATAGACTCTGAGTTAAACCCTTTGCTTTCCACTTAACAGACCCAAAACAACTCTGAATGTCTTCCGTACAGAAAGAATAGGGAAACAGTCTTCAAAGACATCACCCACCTAGAGAATGCTTGACCTTTAAAAGATGTTAGCATCCTTCTAACATATAACAATGGTTCTGGAAACAGAGATGAAGAATTACTATATAAAGAGAAACTATATCTAGTCCTGCAGTTCTTGGGGTGGAAGGAGATAAAAAGAGCCCAGTCTTCTGTTTGGTATTTGTGAATTTTTGGTCAGCCTTGTGTGAAGCAGAGCACTGTTTTACTGTGTGTACACTGAATTCAGACTAACAAAGAAAGAGACAGCACAGATTACATATAAGCCGTAAAGGAAAGGCTGCATACACAGGTCCTTACTGGAGCACAGCAGAGAGACATTAGAAATAATTTCCTAACTGTATGAATATTTATATACCAATTTTCAACAAAGTTCCCAAAGTGGTTTACATAGATATAAATAAAAGGGCTCTCTGTCCCCACATGGCTCAAAACCTTAAAAAAGAAACATAAGATAGACACCAGCAACAGCCACTGGAAGGATGCTGTGCTGGGGATGAATCAGGCTAGTTGGCTCTCCCCCTGCTCAATAAAGAGAACCGCCACTTTAAAAAGGTTCCTCTTTGCTCAGTTAGCAGGGGACACTCTTTGATAGTGGAACAGTCTGCCTCATGCAATGGTAGGTTCTTGTTCATTGGAGGTTTTCAGAGAATGGATGGTCATCTGTCAGAGGTTCAATAGCAATTTATTGCACTGAGGAAGGGGTTGAACCAGAATCCCTCCAAGGTTCCTTCCAACTAAACTAAATTAATGTACTATGTTGTGTTAAAGAAACATATTCAAAGGGTCAATTGGTAGGAAATTGCATATTGGAGCAAAGACCTGTTGTATCTCCACAAATGATAGTGTAAGAGGGCAGGCAGTCCACGATGACAGGATTCAAACCCTGGCTCAAGTTCTGCAGGGTTAACAGGTAGTGTTCTTTCTCATTATACCAGCAGACTCTAAGCTAAGGGAAATTATGTCTAGGAGGCTCTCATATAGTTCATTTTAAAAGTAGAAAATGCCAAGGAGGGGTCACCTGACCAAGAAAATATTAACTGGTTCTTAGCATCTGCAGAAAAGGCAGGTAACAGGACAGTGAGGTGTAGTTCTGGAGAGAGGCATGATATTTTACCATATAACATGGCAGAGAGATTAACATGAGAGTCGGCGAGTCTGAACAGCAACCAGCCTTGAGATCTGCTGCTGAGACAAGAGAGTTGTGCAAGGACATGCATGCACAACTCCTTTACCTTCCTTTCCTCAGATTTTTATTCAGCCCTATTTCTAATCTCAGTGACTGCCTGTTCTATTTGGACTGCTTCCTATTCCTGCCCCCTGCAAGTCAGCCTCCTAGAGTCAAAACACACGCCTGTCATTAATAATGAATTGGCTTCCTCACTAGCTCCAATACTGAAGACCTATGCCTTCTGCTTGCCAGTTACCAGAGTGACTCAGGCAAAGTGTAAAATTCCAAGTGTAAAGTGTAAAATTCTTACCGTGTAAAATTCTTACCATGGTTTGAATGTATCCAGTTGCTGAAACAGTCAACTGAGTCCATACAGATGATTAAACTATTCCAGGTTGAATTCTCTCACACTAGCTTATCTTGGTAATTTACATTGCCTTTCTAATCTTACCACTCCATTGTTTTTCCAGGTTCAGATTCAGTAAGTGTGTTAAAATTCTGCTTACTACAAGGCAGAATTGTTCACTGGAGGGATACCCATTTGACTACACAACTTCATCAGATGTGTGGCAAAATTCTCCTGTATCCTCCGGCCAAGCAATACTATGGTCAACGGTTAGTTTGATAATCTGGGCGCAAACAATGGGCTAGCCATACTACCACTTGGTAAATGGTCCATTTGGTAAATGGTCACCTGTATTTATCCATACAAACAGTCCCCTGGAATTTTTATTATTAATTAACAACAACTTTATTTGTTAGCTGCCACATAACAAATTGTTCTCTGGGAAGCTTACAACACAACTCCGTTGGTGGCAGAGAAACCACCAACCAACAGGCCAACTGCATCCAGGCACTGATTCAAGACAGTCACTGCCTCACCAGCGTCTGATGAAAAAGAGAAATACAACCAAGTGCCATCTGCATACTGATGAACACTCAGGCCAAATCTCTGGATGACCTCTCCCAGTGGTTTCATGTAGATGTTAAACATCATAGGGGAAAGAATGGAACCCTACAGAACCTCAAAGCACAACTGCCAAGGGGCTGAGCAATAATGCCCCAGCACCACCTTTTGGAAACTGGCCTCAAGCTAGGAGCAGAATCACTTCCAAGCACTGCCTCCCATACCCAACTCAGCCAGCCTATCCAAAAGGATACCAAGGCCAGTGGTATCAAAAGCCACTGAGAGGTACAAGAGATTTAACAGGGTTGCACACCTCCTCTCTCTCTCTCTGTACAGGTCATCCCACAGGGCAACCAAAGCAGTTTCTGTTCCAAAGCCAGACCCGAAGCTGGATTGATTATCTAGATAATCCATTTCCTCCAAGAGTGTCTGGAGCTGGTCAGCCACTACACACTCAAGTACCTTGCCCAAGAAGGGAACTTTTGCCACAGGCCTATAGTTCTTTACAGCCTCTGGGTCCAGACTAGGTTTCTTTAGGAGTGGTCGAATAATAGCTTTCTTCAACAAAGCTGGGACCACTCCCTCTCTCAATGAGGAATTTAGAACCTGCTAACCCCAGCTAAAAATTTCCTCCCTACTAGATTTAATAAGCTATGAAGGGCAAGGGTCAAGCATGCACATAGTCAGCCAAACTTGACTGACCACCTCAGGCACCATCCACATCCTCAGGCATCAATAATTGAAACTCTTCCAGCAAAACTGGACCAGATGATACTCTGGACACCTTTCCCAATAACACTGCATCAGCTATAGAGTCCAACTCCTGGCAAACACGAGCAATTTTACCCTCAAAGTGCAGCACAAATGCATTACAGTGTGCTGCCAAGGATTCCAACACATCTTGCCCAGGACCAGATTTCAAAAGGCCTCATACCACCAGGAAAAGTCCTGCTGGATGACACTGCGAGGATGCAATGGTGGACAGGAAAAAAAACCTATTTCTTTTGTTCCATCACTGCCACAGAATAGGCTCAATAATGATCTCTAACCTGTGTTCACTCAGACTCACCCTGAGTTTTCCTCCAGGCATTCCAGCCGTCTCCCAGCTTGCTTCATTACCCTCAGCATAAGTGTATACCAAGGTGCTGCATGGGTTCTGCTTTGCAGGAGAGGGCGCTTGGGAGCGATCACTGCCCAAGCTCTCTCTCCATTCCAGAGAGCAACTAGAGCTTTGACAGGAGCGCCCGCCATACCAGCTGGAAAATTCCCTAGAACCCTCAGGAATCCATCCAAGTCTTATCAGTCTCTAGGGGCAGACCATTTTAACAGGTCCCCCACCTTTGCAGAGTTGTATAGCCTGAAACGCTAAATCTGAAAAGGAAGTGATCTGACCATGACAGGGGAACAGATGGCATACACCCCACTTTCAAATCACCATCCTCCTCTTGTCTACGGCGGCTCAAGACTTCATGACTGCCATGATAGCCATGGGCTGTTCCAACACATGAATTGGGGCACACTCTGGATCTGTTTCCCCCCCCCGACTGGGCAGGAGGATGGTGATTTGTAAGTGGGGGATGTGTCATCTGTGCCCTTGTCGTAGTCAGATCACTTCTTTCTGAGGTCTCCATAACACAGAGCAGGTTGGCCCCTTCCTCCACAATTAAATAGTGGATATTTTATTCTGGACTGGCCTGGCATTGAAGAGCAGCACCAGCAGGACAAAGGACAACCTGGCAAAGGCAGCAAGGAATCCTCCTATTATGGGAACAGCCAGAAGAAGGGATAGGAATGTTGAGCCACTCTTACCCTCTCCTGGTGTAAACAAGGCCCCACAACATACCTTCCCCTACCTGGCCACTCTAATTGAAGCACCCCCAGCTTTCCCCAGGTTCACATTCTCACTCATATAACTAAACAACTAAAACTGTACTCCCAGCAAGCAATGTAGAGCCCTTGAGGTTCCTGAAGGGGCTCCCAAAGGGGTGACACCCCTTCGGTGGCAATCCCACCAGTGGTGAGCTTGCCGCCAGGGCAGCGTGCTCTTTTATACTTCCTGCCCAGGAAGTGATGCAAGGCCCAGCCGAAACTGCTGAGTCAGCACCCTGGGCCCTCCTGGAAGCTGGAACTCTGCCACCAACAGAGGCCTGTAGCTCCCAAAGAGAGAAAGCCTCAGCAAAACAGAGAGGCAACTGCTGGCCACTCACCACAAGCTCTACTCACGGTCTTCCAGGGCACGGTGACATAGGGTTGATGATACGATCCCTTCCTTTTCCTTCTTCCCTCTGCTAAAAAATATATTCTCTCATATATTACATCTCCTTCCCTAAAACAGATAACTGGTGCAATGAATGCATGTGCAGTCCTGACTCATGGATCCTACGTCTCAGCCAATGGAACACGTGCATCTACATGTGCATCTTCAATCCTATTGGATTGAAGTAATTCTTTGTACTAAGCTTCAACTAAAATCTGTCTCCGTTAATTCTCCAGGTACATTCACATGCATAACAGGGCTGCGAGCACTTAAAACCCTTTCTGTGTGACTCAGCATTAGCTGCTTCCTGCTCATTTCTGCACCACTTAATATGTGCAAAGTGAAACACTGCTTTCTTTTGTCATCTTTTTAAAGCTCAAAAAATGGATGTCAAGAAGAGAGAAGATGTTTTATTTTATTAGCTGAATATCTAAAAATTACTATTAGGCATTCCTTCACTACTCAGACTGATGGGAAGTCTTCTAAGGAAAAGAACCATTCAACCAACATAGAGCTTAAAACATTGGGGTAGTAAAATTTGACTACCTCCCAAAGTGATTGCAAAGAAAGTACAGAATAGCATCTTCTAAAAATTCAGAAGAGTAATCAGCTACAGACTCAAAGGAATCAGGAAAAAAATAAAGGATCCTTATCTGTGTATTCATTTCAGTAGAGCAATGAAAGTGACTCCTCCCTTACTGCTATTGTAGATAGATAGAGAGACAGAGAGACAGATTTATCAATCAACCAAATGTGTACACCGCCCCAAACTTTCTTCTCTGGGCGGTAAACAATAGCATAAAACCAGTTAAAAACATACACAAAAACTAAAAGCAATTTAACAATTTTAAAATAAACCAGAAATTAAAACCTAAAAATTTAGGAAGCTGAGAAAGCTTGGGCGAAAAGATGGGTTTTCAAGAGTTTTTTTTAAATTGCCAGAGATGGGGAGGATCATCTCTCAGCAGGGAGCACATTAGTTGTAAGCCTACAAAAAGTAGCTTGATAGAGGTTTACAAAAGGTAACAGAGGTGAGCCTCACTGCAGAGGGAAAACCTTTTCCTAAATTACAACCGATACCTCCCTAATTCCACACATAATATGGGGCTTGTGAAATTGTTATGGTCCAACCAGTCACCATCCCATCTCTCAGTAGTAGCTCCAAGTCAGATATTGAAGGGTGGAACCAGCACCATCCAGTCCCTGCCCTAGATCCTATCAATATAGCATGAGGAGTGGAAAGCTGGGGCTGGCACAAGCTCTAGAACACACTACTGAACCAGAAACCAAGGAAGCTCTGGGGCTGGAGCAGTGTTCCCTCTAACAGGGATTTCCAGATGTTGATGACGACAAGTCCCATAATTCCCAGCCAAAGGCCACTGCAGCTGGGGATGCTGGGAGTTGTAGTGAACACCATCTGGAAATCCCTGTTAGAGGGAACAGTGGGCTGAAGTCCCCCCAATAAGAAAGTCCCCTTAGGGGGACTTAGGCTCCTGAGGCCACAATCTTGGGTCTCAATAAACCCACCACAGAGCCAGCCAGCTGTCTATAGCTCAGGCACTGAGGCAGAGCTCCAGAGCCCTTAAGGGCTCAGACTGCCTTCAGATGGTGCCAAGTCAACTTGCTCCCTGGGACCTCTCCAGGTTCTGCAGCCTTGACTTGCCTTACCCTGGCCTCTACCTTGCTTTACCCCACTATAGTCTGGCCTCAACCTTACCTCACCCCAGCTTCAGCATCAGCCTTGTGAGCAGCTAGGACAGAGCAGAAACCATCTACACCAGATTGCAAACAGCTTTTAGTATAGTCAATTTACCTTATTAAAAATGAGGCATTTTTACAAGTCAAAAAACAAAATGCTCTTGAATTTGCTGGAGAGTGGGGGAAACACACTAGGGCTGTGGGTCGGGTCAGACAGAGCTCTTGGAACTGACTTGCACTATCGGGCAAGGGGAGGAGAGCTGGTTTTGCAGTGGTGAACATGAATTGTCCCCTTTGGTAAGCAGAGGCCCACCCTGCTTTGCATTTGGATGGGTGACTACATACGAGCACTGTCTGCTGTAAGATATTCCCCATATTTGAGGATAGGACCTTAGCTCAGTGACACAGCATCTACTCTGCATGCAGAAGGTCCCAGTTGCAATCCTTGGCATTTCCAGGTATGGCCTGGAGACTCCTGCCTGCAATACTGGAAAGTCACTGTCAGTTGGGGTAAACTACTGAGTTAGATGGACCAATGGTATGATTCCGTATAAGGCAGCTTCTATGTTAGAAATTGTTGAATGTAGTTCTATACCAACTCCCTTCTGTCATGGTGGAACTCTATCAGAGATCTGCCAGCTGTATCAGAAACCCCCCACCCCTCGCTCTCCTCTCATCCTCCTTTCCCAGGTGCTCTAAGTATGGCTGAGGGGGAAAATGTCTTTATAGGAACATAGGAAGCTGCCATATACTGAGTCAAGACCATTGGTCCATCTAGTTCAGTATTGTCTAGACAGACTGGCAGCAGCTTCTCCAAGGTTTCAGGCAAGAATCTCTCTCTCAGCCCTATCTTGGAGATGCCAGGGAGGGAACTTGGGAACTTAGATGCTTTTCCCAGAGCGGCTCCATCCCCTGAGGGCAATATCCTACAGTGCTCACATATCAAGTCTCCTATTTGTATGCAACCAGGGTGGACCCTGCTTAGCTAAGGGGACAAGTCATGCTTGCTACCACAAGATCAGCTCTCCTCCTCTCAGAGAAGAATTTTATGAAAAGGTACCAGAGACACACATTACTCTACAAGCTCATTGCAGTTTCTCAAGCCAGATTGTGCTTTTCTAGTACCGCTTGAAGTGCTATAGAAACTTGAAAAACTAGCTTGACAAACTAGCATGCTGGGATATGAAAATTTGTAGACCTCTGTATACCGCAGAGGTCTACCAATCCCCTTCCAAATCTCGGAAACATTACTATTTGTACCCAGTTTTGCAGCCTGTTTCTGTGTTCCCATCAAACTCAATGTGACTTACTCCCAAGTAAGCAGCCTTTGGTAATAAAATCATAGATATTTTCTACCACCGTTCAAATCCATCTCAGATAATGTGGTTTATAAAGAACTCCACTCAAACCAAAATGGCATGCTTATTATTTAACTCTCAAAGAAATATCGTGATGATGCTCACCATTTCACTTCCAATAGAACCGACATGAAAACATTACTTAAATTATAATTTTATTTCTTTAATATAATTATTTAAGCAACTGAAATAAAAAGATAGGATCCTAGATGAGCCCAGCATTTGTACCCAACAATATAATTCCTTTCTAATTTTGTTAAATAATTCTAAATATAGAACAATGGAATGGTAAGGCTGGAAGGGCCTTGAAGAAGGTCAACATCCTTAAACAGACAAAGCAAACAGAAGTGGAATGCAAGAACCACAAAAGAACACTTTTGCTAGAAGTTGTTCCTAATACAAGGAATTTGCTTGGTAAAACACATCCAAATATAAACAAGCAACATTCTCATATAAATAAATATGAGATGGAGTTAAGCCAATGTAAGCATTTTTTAAATTTAAATGTACCCAAGACTTCATGCCTCATTGTATACCAACTTTCTTCAAAATCTGTTTTCAAAACAATCACATAGGACACATTAGTGTTTTGCCTGGCTTACAGAATTCTGGCAGCAAAAGTCGGGCAAGCCCAAAAAACCACAGAGTGTTTCATTAGCTCCTTAATCATACCATAAAAATACAGCTTACATCCAACATATCAACTACACAGTGAAAATATTTTAGAAGATATCACTTACTTGGAAAAAAGAACCTTTAATATCCACCTCATCATTCCATTGCTATTTTAGAGCACCTGACCTTATAGATATTGACCTTAAAATAAAAAGAGAAAATGTTATGAGTGTGCAGCATATCTCATGGATGTGAAGATGCCTTCTAAGCATATTCTATTCTGCCATATATCTGCACCTTTTCACTTCTACTGTTAATACTCCACAATTCTGGACTGTTTCCTCCTGTTTTGCTAGCAGCTGTTCAGGAAATGTCTCAAGCTTTTTCTTCAAGAGAAAATCTCAGATGTATTCTAAAACAATAAATACTAAACTCAAGCCTAATCCTAAATGTGCTTATTTAGAAGTAAGCCAATAGGGCTGTGAGGTCGGAATGAACAGAAGCCCGATGCCGGAATTCCTTGTCCCCACCATGGGAAGGCAGCCAATTGTGGGGCAATTGCCCCAGGTAGTAGAGTGGGGTGGGGAGGGTTTCCTTTAAATCCGGACACAGTCCTGGCATGGGAAAGGCTGGGTGAGTCAGGAGAATGCCAGAAGCAAACATGGGGAGGGCAGGGAGTCAAACAGAGGACCCTGGGGACAAATGTGGAGCAGCTGGGGGAAAGGTACGGGAGTGCCTGGGGGCTGTAGTTCCTCCCAGAGCTTTCATTGGAAAGCTCCCAGGGACTACACAAGAATGGAGGGGGAGTGAAGCCTCTAATAGCCTAGTGGCCTGTAGGCATTGGAATGTGGGCAAAAATCCCTGCTAACTTCGCAAAGAGGCACCTTTTAATGTGGTGATTCTCTTTATTTAGCAGGGGGAGAGTAACTGGCCCTATCCACCCCCAGCACAGTACCTCCAGTGACTGTTGCTGGTGTCTATCTGATGTTGCTTTTTAGATTGTGAGCCCTTTGGGGACAGGGATCCATCTTATTTACTTACTTACTTACTTACTTACTTACTTATTTCTCTGTGTAAACTGCCCTGAGCCATTTTTGGAAGGGTGGTATAAAATTGAATAAATAAATAAATACATAAATGGGAGGGAGATAAAGAATGGAGGGAAAAGGGCAGTTCGTTACTTAAGAACACAAGAACAGCCCTGCTGGATCAGGCCCAAGGCCCATCTAGTCCAGCATCCTGTTTCACACAGGGGCCCATCAGATACCGCTGGGAGCCTACAGTCAGAAGTTGAGGGCATGCCATCTCTCCTCCTGTTACTCCCCTGCAACTGGTACTCAGGCATCAGAAAGCAAGGGCAAGGAGAAGCAGCAAGGTGCCTGCATGGCACTATGTATGCCCACAGCTAACAAAGGGGAGCAATGGAGTTCCTAGGCAGTCAGGTGCAGGGATTAGCCTGGGGAAAGTCCATGTAGGGAATGACCCAAACTCAAGGTCTCTAGGGTTTCATTCAGGAGTCTGGAGGCTCTCAGGCAGTCAGGCACAGGGATGGTCTCATGGCAAGCCAATGCAAAGAGTGGCCCAAGGACCCTGGTTTCCAAAAGTGTCCAGAGCAGTCCACAGTGTAGATCTCCCTGCAGCAGTCCCCCAGAAGGAACAAGCAGGGTTAGTTATTTCAGCTCAGTAGCAATTATGGACCCTAGTATTCCAACCTGGGGCTCAGCAGTCCTGTAATTCAGCTTAGAGGGGGAAAGGTACATGGTGGGTACTTGGCCAGGTGGGTTTCTGGGGCAGCAGCCAGCAGTTTGAGCCACCCAACTCCTGCAGCAGGGATGCTTCCAGGAACTTAAAAAAGGGGAGACAGGACCTTTTATAAAGTTCTGCCCTCTGCAAAATCCCAAACATGGGAAAACCCGAGGTACAAAAGTGGACAAAGGTGACCAGACTCAAGGATGGTGTGTGTAGGGCAGAAGATATTCAGAAGAAGTACAGAACAAAAGGGCTCTATTATGTCAAATCTGCATAACTGTCTTGGGACATGGCTTTGATTGCATTCTAGCCAGGGTGTTTTTACAGGCTAAAGGCTCTTCCAGCCTCATGTGTTTAATGCTTCTTCTGCTGTGTGAGGAACATGGGCTTAATCAAGAATGCACATGATTCAGTGTGCAACACCTCTGGCCAGGCAACTTTTGCAGAGGTCTTGTTTCTGCACAATATTGCTGTTTGTTCCAGGCAGAGTGTAATTTCCTCCATAGCACTAAGTGCCTCTCTATAGTCTGCTGCTTTCTGTAGAAAGCCAGCGTTTTCCAACAAGGGTAGGGGAAGGAGTCTGCTAACAATTATATGAAATGGCCCTTAGACGGAAGAAATTATTCTGCACTGGACACCATCAAATCTTTATTTTATATAATTTTAATATAATACAGTAGACTTATTTCTCCTTTTAAAAATAAATGTCATCTTACAATTCTACAATAGCTCAAAGTAGTTATGGCTTAGAAAAAAATGCTTATGGTTTAAGCTTTTGGTAACCATGAAAGCGTTTACATAAATTAGCTAAAAAGCAATAAAGCATAATCCATCCCTAGGAGAGATAAGGAGTTGGCTCTTCAAGTGCCAGTTAGTTTTCTATGGGGAAGAGAAAGCAAGACCCGTGAACAAAAAAGGTAAATAATGATAAATGTATAAACAACCAGCTCTCAACACACATCAAAATAATAAAACACAATTGTATAACACATATGAAAATACATGTAAAAACACAATAACAAAATACCAAGTAGAATAATGAAACACAATGAAAAAATGAAAAACCAGTGTGTGTAGGTGTCCAAACACAGTCCGAGGTATCTTCGAAATGAGAAATTGAGAAGTACAACATGCAGTACTGGTGATGAGTCCTCAAATCCAAAGAGAGGAAACAATGTACTCAGTAAGTACTCCAAGCATGTTTGGAGGAATTTGATCATATTAGAAATGTTTTTCTACTTTTGTCTTGTTCAAATGGGAACCAGCCCCTGATGAAGCTCCTGGCGAAACAGCTCCATATCCCGGGGTGGCTGTCGTGTGTTTTTCCCTGGTGTACCTTGTCTTCCACCATCCTTTATTGTTAGTCATTGCAGAGCAGGTCGCTTACTTTCTTCATATGAAGAAATCATGATTTGATCAACATGCATCTTCATTACCTTACTGAGTACATTGTTTCCTCTCTTTGGATTTGAGGACTCATCACCAGTACTGCATGTACTTCTCAATTTCTCATTTTTGAAGATATCTCGGACTGTGTTTGGACACCTATACACACTGGTTTTTCATTTTTCCATTGTATTTCATTATTCTAATTGGTATTTTGTTATTGTATTTTACATGTATTTTCATATGTGTTATACAGTTGTGTCTGATTATTTTGATGTGTGCTGAGAGCTGGTTGTTTATACATTTATCATTATTTATCTTTTTTGTTTACGGGTCTTGCTTTCTCTTCCCTCTCCTGTTCCGTGGACCCCAGTTTTTCTCCTTAGTTAGTTTTCTACAACAATTCATTGGCTTAGGTACTGACTAGTGTTAGAGCTGCATGGTAAAAAGGAGAGGGCCACTGGAATCAACCTCTGTAAAACCCCATCTCTGTGCAAAGTTCTCCAGTCCCTGAGCAAAAATCAAACACACCCACTTATCCACAAAAGTAAATTCTGTTGAGGCCGAAGTTTTCTCCTCTAAGCATCCTATCTGCAGATTCATTAAGACCAAACTAGACATTCTACAGACTTTAAAAAATAATAATAGAAAAATCTTTCTGAAAAGCAGCAGAGACTGCTTAACCCTTTCCCTTCCCAAAATATACTACCCTCAAACTGGCTTCCCACTCACAGAGGAAAAGATATGGGATCCCTGAATCTTTTCCCACATGATGAAAAAAGCAATTAAGGGGGGTAATTTTGGAAGGATAAATAGGAGGAGGAAAGGTTAAGCAGGCTCTCCCCACATTCCTTCACAGGCAGCCTTTCTGAGCTGCTTTTCAATTTAAAAGTAAATCAGAAATCTGTCGACATCTCCACGGCATATTGTATGGTTGGGCCCTCAGTTCTTGCTTACATGATAATGCCCTTGCATCCTGGTACTGTTACTCTCACCAAGTACAAAATAAGGACAATTGATGAGTATCAGAATTTGGTATGGTGGTTCTTGTCTCTGGACAGACTGATGACTGACTCTGAAAGAATTCATCCTACCCATTACACAACACCTTTATTTTTATCCCTAGATTTCACAATGGTCATGGACTGTGGCCACCCAGATCATTCACGATCAACAGAAATAACAGTTTTGCATTCCATACTCTTCAATCCACATTAGATAGGCAGTGGACTGCAAAATTACATTTTCTGTTTAGAATGAAGAATTCAGATGATTCAAACCACAAGAACAGTGCATCCATGCAAAAAGGCAAACATCATAGTTGCACGAACTAGTTTTCAGTGGCTGACTTTGGCCCGCCATAGCTATTATTTGGAAGAAGCAAGAGTGAGTGTTTCATTGGGCAACAGCAAGAGTCAAAACAAGTCAACTCTCAGCACCAGTTCCTGCACTTCCTGAGAAGACAAAGATGAGATTAGCAAGTGTGTGGAGTGAGCAGTGAATGAGTCAGATTCCTGAATCAATTAAGGAAATCACTCAAATCTGGGAGGGGGTATTGCAAGAATCCTTCCCCTTGCCTTCAAACATACAGCCTGCAGTTATCTTTTTTAAGTATACAAGCAACAGGCTACCTCTTTCTTGGTTGCCAGAAGTGCGCTACAAAATTGGTATATCAGTTCTCAGAACTAAACTGTTTTCATTTAGAAAAAAAATGACTGAGGGGGAGGGAGACATGATATAACTTTACAAAATTATGCATGGGAATAAATTATGCATGGGAATAATGAGAGAAATTTTTCTCCTTCTCTCAACACTAGAACCAGGGGTCATCCTATGAAACCAGGAAATTGTCAGGAAATTTAGGACCAACAAAAGGAAATACTTTCTCACACAGTGCATAATTAATCTATGGAATTCTCTACCAAGGAATGTGGTGACCACCAGCTTATACAGCTTTAAGCGGGGCTTAGACAAATTCATAGACAGCAAGTCTATCAACAGCTAGTAGTCTTAATGGCTATAGGCCACCTCCAGGTTCCGAGGCAGGATGCCTATGAATTCCAGTTGTAGGGGAGCAAGGGTAGGAGAGCGGGCATGCCTTCATCTCTTGCCTGTGGACTTCCCAGAGGCATCTGGTGGGACACTGCAGGAAAAAGGATGCTGGATTAGATGGGGCTTGGGCCTGATCCAGCAGAGCTGTTCTTATGTTCTAAAAAGTAGTGGTTTATTTTTCTAAAACAACAACAATCCACCATTAGTTCTCTGGTAGGTGTTGATGTGAGTTCCCACAAAATGATGCATGTTTCGAAAAGGGGAAGAAAAGAAGAGGGAAAGCAGCTTTAGAAGGGCTACATAAAACAACAAGTTCTAGTAAGAACTAATCAGACTACTTTCCTTTCGTTGTCTTTACAACTGGACTAAATTGGGTTCAAATTGAGGTCCACAAGGTAGATCTCTTCTACCTCAAATGTTCACGCGTCCACCATCTCAGAATGGGGTGGATGACATCATTACAAACTACACCATTGAGGTGTCCCTGTGTGTCACTTACTACAACTGTACCAAATTTAGTCCGAATCGGTTAGACAGTCCTCAAGTTAGCCCACTTGTGGCTCAAACATTCATGCATCTGCCATCGTGGGTTTGGGGTAGATGACATCACCACAAACTATGCCATTGAGGTTTCCCCATGTTCCTCTACAGCTGTAGCAAATTTGGTTCAAATCGGTTAGGCGATTCACAAGTTAGGCCACTTGCACCTCCAAAGTTTACGCTTCCGCCATCTTGAATCAGGGTGGATGACATCATCACAGGCTATGCCATTGAGGTGTCCCTGCGTGTCACTCATTGCAACTGTACCTAATTTGGTTC
Source organism: Hemicordylus capensis (assembly GCF_027244095.1). Lineage (NCBI taxonomy): Eukaryota > Metazoa > Chordata > Lepidosauria > Squamata > Cordylidae > Hemicordylus > Hemicordylus capensis. Next base: position 31,934,012 of record NC_069660.1, on the reverse strand, counting down.
AGATTCATTTGACAGTCCACAAATTAGCCTGCTTGCACCTTAGATGTTCATGCGGCTGCCATCTTGAATTGGAGTGGATGACATTATCACACACCACATCATTTGGGCAGCCTTGTTTGCCCCTATAGCTGGAGCAAATCTGGTTCAAATCGGTTAGACGGTTCACAAGTTAGCCACCTTGTGCCTCAAAGGTTTCCACATCCACCATCTTGACTCAGAGTGGATGATATCATCACCAACTATGCCACTGAGATGTGCCTGTGTGTCACTCACTACAACTGTACCTAATTTGGTTCAAATTGGTTAGACAGTCCACACGTTAGCCCACTTGCGCCTCAAACGTTTACGCATCCACCATCTTGGATCAGGGTACATGACATCATCACAAACTACGCTGCTGAGGTACCCAATTTGGTTCATATTGGTCCAGGCACTGCAAAGTTGATGGGGGGGGGGAATACACGGACACACACACAGAATGCCGGGTGATCTCATAAGCCTACTGGGAAGTAGGCTAAAAATAGCCACAAAAAGGCAACTTTTAAAAAGCAGCATTAAGTTATAAATGGTATTAAGATATAAGCAGCAGCATACACACTGCAAATCTCTTCAATGACACATTAATGCCAGCAGGTCCGGGTTTTGCTGCATCATACCGAAGATCCATCCAGTTCAGAAACATCAGCCAGCTGATTCATTGCACTTTATGTTCAGAATGGTGCTTTAAACCATACAACAGGGGAAAATTCCACAGAGGTCAAGAATGTGATAAAAATAAGAAAACAGTAAGACAAAAAACCTGCTAGGGTACAGAGTAGTTAAACTGACTCGACTTCAGTTTAAAGCTAGCAGTGATTAACACTTTGAAAGTAACCTGTGTTACTACTTAGACAGAATAGCTTTTTGCTTCACATGGTTGATTGATTGGTTATAACTCAGCTTAAAACTTTGCAGAGTTCTATCTGAAAATGTTCTCAAAGAGAAGAGTGGAACAGAGAGATGTACATCATATTTTATTCCCTCTAAGACACAAGTGTCCTGTAAAAATTGCATGTGCTGACTTGATACAGAATGCTGCCCAGAAGCAAAGTCTAGTCAGGTACAAACTGAAGCAACAAAGATCTATAGCTCACAGCAGCTTGCTGCAGCTTGGAGAGAACAAAAGGAAAAGAAACCAGAGAAATAATAAAGAGAACAAGTCCAGCATGATGCTTAATTATCAGACTGTAGAATTGCATTAAGTAATGAAAGAAATCAATTAGCTTGTTTTTGCATGCTGAAACAGTAAAAGGCAGAGCTGGTTTAGACAAAGAGTATGTCAAGTAATCTTCACTGCTATAATAATTTCTGTGCCCAGGGCAGGTTTGTTTATTTATTATTTATCATATTTGTATACTGCCTGATATGTACATCTTTAGGTGGTGTACAAAATTTAAAATAATATTTTTAAACCAGCATAGATTAAAATACAAACAATTAAAACAGTAGCATAAAACAATTAAAACAAATTATTAAAATTAATTCTAATTAAGAGCCTGTGAGAACAGGTGAATCTTGAGAGTCTTCCTGAAAACAAACAGAGAAGGAGATGCTCTTATTTCAGCAGGGAACATATTCCAAACCCCTGAGGCAGCCACAGAGAAAGCCTGGTCTTGGTCTCAAACGAGCTTGTGGCAACTGTAACTGGACCTCTCCAGAAGATCATAAATGTCAGCAGGGTTCATGACAAAGGAGGTGCTCTCTTAAATACCCTGGACCCAAGCTGTTAAGAGCTTTATAGGTAATAACCAGCACTTTGTATTTCACCCTGAAACATATCAGCTGACAGTGCAGTTCCCTTAAACCGGTATTATGTGGTTCCTTCGAGTTGTTCCAGAGACCAATCTGGCTGCCGCATTCTGTACCAATTGTAGTTTCTGGACTACGTACAAAGGCAGCCCCACGTAGAGTGCATTACAGTAGTCAAGCCTGGAAGTTACCAGCATATGTACCAATGTTCCCTTTTATACAAATTTGGAAGCCAGCAATCAATCAATCAAATTAAATAAATATATGGGATATACTATTGAACTGATAAAGAAATATAAACAGGAATTATCCCTGGTCTAACCCCTAAAGGGGGTTATGGAGTCAGATAAGAATGAGAGGAGAAAGTGTATGAGCACAAAGTTCATTGATTTAGCACCAAATGGTGGCTGACATACTGCACAATGACTGCTTTGTAACAGAATATAAGTGCAGTTGCAAAAGACGTAAGAACTGTACAAACCCAGCTGCATTATGGAAGGCCCCTATTTCCAATGGCCAAATATTGCGCAACCACATTTGCTTAATTTTTGCATCTTGTACAAGAGTGCTCTTGCACAAATGTGCAATATTCCTTTACAAGGCAGATAGAACATTGTGCAGTATGTGAACCCATGGCATGGCATGGTGTGAAACAGCTGTTTGACAAATTGAAGTAGATTTTGGAAGTGCTGTGAGGGAAGTACATAGTCACAATGAACAGTAATCCTTCAGTCTTATTTAGACAGCCCAAGAAATGCAATACAAGACCCAAATTAAATATTTTGCAATAAAGTACCTATTTCTAAATTAATGCTAAAGAGGCTGATCAGTGCTGGAAGACATGCTTCCCTTGTATGAAACATAAGGTTCATTATCAAAATTTATTTAGCTCTCAGGTAGCAGAACTAGAAAGAACCTCTGTCTGAGAGCACCAAGTTTCAGAACTGGCATTAGCCAGGATCAATAGTGCATGTGGTTTCAGATAACACTATACAGGTCCTGAATCTGAATCCCTGAAGTTCACGTCGTAGCCAGCACTGAATTTTTGAGAAAGTTAACTCAATTTCAGGGTTCTTTACCAATAATTTTCTGATAATTTTAAAAGAGAAGTTAAACAAGTCTATGACACAAGTTAAATTTCTCAGTGTTTTTGCACATCCCTATTTCTTACATAAAGTCTATGAATAGGATACTCTAGAGTACCGTAAAATCTGCCAGAATTAGCTATTCCCGTGTCCTTTCACAGAGTTGTTCTGGTCTGCTCTGACAAGGTATAAACAAGCTTGCTCCTCAGTAAAACATTTAGTAATTATTTAATTGCCTCTGAGCCGTCATTGCATATGGGGAAGCTTTCTTGGTCTGACATCATTACACAAGAAAGTACCCTTGCCCAATTGTGCTGTGCTGAAGATTCCTTTTATCAATCAATTGCCCTATGACCCCATTATTCCTCAGGTAGGTCTGCAAAGTTACATGCAGATAATTTAATAGTAACCAAGAAGTGTGTTTACAGTTTAATTCATGGTTCAGTTATTTAAGCAAACATTTAGCAAATAACCCATGGTTATTAATACGAAACACACAAGGAGAGAGATCCAGAATTGTTGAAGAGATTATAGCAGGGGAATTAATTGGAGTTATAGCTCGTCTTTCTACAGCGCACTGCTGGAGCTCTTGTTTAACAAAACCAAGACAAATCCCAATTCAACAGGAGTGCTCGGAGGGGGGGGAGGAAAGGGACAAATCAAGTATGTAAAATAGTCTCAGACATTCTTCACTGATGTGAAAAGAATATAATGAATGCTTCATTGCTTAAAGGAAGAATATTTCATTCTTGCCAGGAGACAGGTTTACAAAGGATGATATTTACATTTTCCTGCAACCTCTAATTTTCCCATTCATCATTTGCCAGAGCCTCAAGAACTTACACAGTGCATGGAATGTTTGCATATGCTTAATGATCCTTTAACCAAACAAATGCCTCAGATGCAAATAAGGAAATTAGTTAATATTGCTGATGCTGCTACATTAGATCCATTAATATTATACTGTGTCTCTGATGTACACAAGCCTGATTTACACATGGTCCAGAAAATGGTCTGAAGGGAAAGTTCTACTGCTGAAACTAAGCAGAGCTGGACTTTGCAGCTGCTAAATAACAGAGTACCTGGAAACCATAAGAACACAGGAAGCTGCCATATACTGAGTCAGATCATTGGTCTATCTAGCTCAGTATTGTCTACACAGACTGGCAGCGGCTTCACCAAGGTTGCAGGGCAAGAATCTCTCTCAGCCCAACGTATTGTATGCTTTGGTAGTTTGTTGGTTCAATAAAATAATCTTGTCCTATTTAAAAAAAATAAAAATCTTGTCCTATCTTGGGAGAAGCCAGGGACGGAACTTGAAACCTTCTGCTCTTCTCAGAGCGGCTCCATCCCGAGGGGAATATCTTACAGTGCTCACACATGTAGTCTCCCATTCAAATGCAACCGGGTGGACCCTGTTTAGCTAAGGGGACAAGTAATGCTTGCCACCACCAGACCAGCTCTTACTCCCATAGGTAAGCCACTCTAAGCAATTTGGAAGAAGAGCAGGGTCTAAGTCAGGGATAGGCAACCTTGACATTACATCTGTTTATTGTAGCTGGGGATGATGCGAGTTTATATTATTAAGATAAGTTCCTTCAGTTGTGAATTTGGCTCCCAGAGGAGGTTTGAGGACAGTATAACCCAAAGAAATATTGCATGTAAGGTAATTTAGCATGGAGGACATTTTTAAACGGATGCTTTTATCTAGACAATTCAACCTGTCTGCGTAACTAAGAGATGTACACATGCAATTTGTAACTGCTAATTTGAAAAAAAAGATCTGTGCTATCAAAGCAAGGCCACCTACAGTTTTCTTTACCTTTTCCAGAACCATGGAAGCAATGAAAAGCTACATTTGTGCAAGCTGCTGAGACACTACTAAAGCAAGAATGGCTCTCCAAGTGTGAGACAGACATCCTTCAGTAGGCCTAAAGGAGGCATGAGGCTTTCTCCAAGTCCTCCTACCTTAGTTTGACAGGTCTGATTGCACTAAAAATGAAGATCTCTGGGAATCTCCAAGTGTCATTCTATTGAGTAAAAGTGCTGAATGCAAATCTAATTATGATCTTTTCAAAACACTTTATTTTTCTTCCTCTGTGCCTTCATCATGAACCTAAGTGCAAACAGGAGGTGTGTGTGTGTGTGGGGGGGACTTATCCATTTTCTTTTGGTCCATTTGTCCTGGGACCAAGGGGCTGTATGTTAATAATGACAGCTAAACAGAAAGGTGTTGCTTTGTACTAGAGATAAGGCCACTAGGGCAACCAATTATTACTAGGGATGTGTAAGGAACCGGGTGATGGGGAGGGGTTACTTTAAGTAGCGGGGAGGGTGCCCTTACCTCCCCTGCCGCATTTCCCCCTCCAGTGCTGCTTCCAAAACCGCTGTTGCAGAGTGGCTGTATACCCTCTTGCCTCCCCGGTCAGTTTCATGCCGGAAGTGGCAGCTGTGCATACACATGTCACACACGTGCACCTGCCACTTCTGGTATGACGCTGACTGGGGCAGCAAGCAGTCATACAGCCAGCCCGCAATAGCGGTTTTGGAAGCAGCACCGAAGGGCGAAACCCTCCCTGCTGCTCAAAGCAACGCCCACACACACCTTCGAACCGGCTCAAATGCCGGTCTTTCGAACCAGTTCAGCGGTCTGTGAATAGATCGCTGAACCAGTTCGTGCACACCCCTAATTTTTACAAACACTACTGCTGTTTGGGGATCCAGATGTCCCTGGGTCCGTGGTGTTAGAAGTTGCTGCAAGCAAGAAGGAAAGGGATAGTGCATGCCAACATGACACTGTATGTGAAAGACGCCCCACGTTTGATGCCACTGCTCTAGGTGAGGCAGCTTCACTGCATGAATCCTCTTGGCTGTGGTAACCTGAAGAGGCTGAAGCAAGTCCCCCCACCCCTGACTTAAAGAAGACTCATTGAACAAAGTTTGAGAATTTATGTTCTACAGGGAATATTTTAACAGCTTTGCTCAAAGTTGAGAGAAGGCTGCATGGTAGCACTTTGCAGAGTCACCTTCCGTTTCAGTCACATATTCTTGTCATCCTCTCCACAGGAAAAAATTGAATTGCTTTGCAATGCATGAATTAAGCTTGAATCACATTCACAAAACATGAGGGGTGCATTTAGTTCCTAATGCAGTAACCCCCACCCATAAATCCCTAGAATGTTATGCTCCTGAAACAAAGGGGTGCTGTATGAGAATCACAGTTTTTAAAATGTGATTTAACTTTATTTCTTCAAAATAAAGTTGCTGTATGAGTGAAAGAGTTGTTAAATATTTTGGTACATACTATAACCCAGTGGTTCCCAACCAAATTAATTGTAGCTGGTGATGATGGGGGTTGTGATTCAGCAACATCTGGAGGCCCCCAGATTGGAAACCACTGCAACACATTCAACTGAGCTAGGAAAAATAAAATATATTGGGGCAGAATTAAAACTCAGCGTCACAAAGGTTAATATTTTTTTTAAAAAATCAGCCTTCAATGGCTGGCTACTGGAAGCCTATTTGCAAAAGTATGCAGTCAAATTGTGTATGAAACAAAAATGAGAGATTCCCAGGATAGATTACGGACCAACTTAAAAAGAGTAACATGACCAAAAGAACAGCTTGAACTGGTTGTTTCAAACCACCAACAGTGGAGTCCTAACCAAAGAAATTAACCAAGCAGACTTGTTTAACTACTTGTTTTATGTGAGTTTCATCGTACCTGCCATTTAAGCTGCATGCAAAATAGTGTTTCACATTCCTTCACATTAACAAGCTTTTTGAGACAAAAAGTGTCTTCTGAACAACTGAGCCTCCAGGTTCACATGCTGCACACCTGGCAGAGTCAGATAGGGAGATCTGCAAGCAGTAAGAGGATTCCGTCACAGCCTAATGAAAGAACAATCTGCCTATTACACAGTGCAATGCAAAATCCATTTGCATTTTGAGAGGCCTCTTAATATTCCACAAACAAAGAATTGTTCACTCCCTGAGTTTTATAGAGGAACAAGGCACAAGGTGCAGAAAGGCTACAATTTGAAGTAAAGAATTCCAAGAGTTCACCACAAAATGTGCCATAATAAATTATTCTGCTCTGTAAAGATGCATAATAATTTTAGAGAGATTAAAACAAAGCTATTCTCCATAATCTCCATCACTATCCTCAATTAAAAACCTGCCTACCACTGATCAGAATAAGAGGAGTGGAGGACAGAGGACTACTTGAACTACTCCAAGCATATCATGGTGCTTTGCCCCGATCTCTGACTCACAAGACATACTCTGCTCTGTCTCTGTGTGTGTGTGTACTCGTGCATGTGTGTGTGGATAGATACAGTGGAAAAATTCAGAGCTGCAAACAGAACAGCATACAAGTATTATATAGATCCTGGAAGGATACAGTTAATTGGGGTGTGCACGGAACCGCCACACTGCGGTCCGGCACTGGGGTGGGGGGTTGCTTTAAGAGCGGCGGGAGGGTTTACTTACCCCTCCCGCTGCTTTCTGCTGTGGCGCCGTAATTTTTAGAGTAATTGGGGCAGCAGGATACCTCCCTGCCGCCCCTTCCCCGCTGCAGCTCTGCAAAACTCCCAGTAATGCTTTGCGCGCACGCACATTGTGCGCACACTTCATGTCACTGACGTGCGCGTGCGCAAAGCATTATTGGGAGCTTTGCAGAGCCGCAGCGGGGAAGGGGCGGCAGGGAGGTATCTTGCCGCCCCAATTAGTCTAAAAATTACGGCGCCACAGCGGAAAGCGGCGGGAGGGGTAAGTAAACCCTCCTGCCGCTCTTAAAGCAACCCCCCACCCCCAATCCGAACCACCCAGGTCTAGACCAGTCTGGAGGCCTTTTCAATGGCCTCCGGACCGGTCCGGGCCCATCCCTACAGTTAATCAAGAAGAATATATAAATTTATTGTTGATCAACAAATCAAAAATATAATGGGCAAGATGTTTCAGCTTCCACTGCCTTCAGCAGCTCTGATGTTATAAGAAAAGTACAGTAGTGCTGCCCTAAACTACTAAACATTTCCTAGAACATCGAAGCAGCTGAAGGTGGCAGAAGCTAACATCTTGCCCATTATATTTCTGCTATGTTAATCAACAATAAATTGTGTGTGAGCATGCATATACATGCGTGTGCCTCTCTCTCTCATACATTTTGAAGAATTTGTGCAAAATAAAGTCACACTTCCTGATTACCTACAAATACAAAATTTTACATATACAATCCTGCCACTGAAATTAACTAAATGCACTACATTTTACACCAGAATATGCTGGGTGAAAGGTTGAATTATAGATAGATAGATAGATAGATAGATAGATAGATAGATAGATAGATAGATAGATATCAGAAATGCTGACTATAATGATCATATTTTAAGATTGTTCTCAACATATTTTTAACACTCAATAATCTGATCAATAATTCAAAAACGTTGCACCCAAGAGAAGCAGAAGATCTTTCTCATTTAAATTTACTATGTATGGTAATTATGTAGTGTGTTTTTTTAGAAAAACCCATTAGAGAAGATCGGAAGACTCTTGGAAAAAATACAATTTGGCCAACTAGCTGGGTTTTATATAAATAAGATTAAAACAAAGGTGTTGACAAAAATATGGATCAGAGATCTAAGGACAGACTTTTTGAAATAAGTGAACTGAAAGTGGAAAAAAAATTCAAATATTTGGGCGTCTGGTTGACAAATAATAACTCTTTGTTGTTTTCAAATAACTATATTAAAATATGGAATACAGTAAAAATCGACTTGCAAAGATGGTCTAGAATGAACTTATCTTTAATGGGAAGAATTTCAGTTGTGAAAATGAATGTTCTACCTAAAATGCTGTTTCTTTTTCAGACTATTCCTATAATTAATACTTTAACTTGTTTTAAGCAATGGCAGAGGGACATAACTAAATTTGTTTGGCAGGGTAAAAGACCAAGAATTAATTTTAAAAATTTAACAGATGCTAAAGAAAGAGGTGGTCTTACCCTGCCAGACTTAAGGTTGTATTTTGATGCTGTTTGTTTGACGTGGTTAAAAGAATGGATAACATTAAGAAATCCTAGAATACTTGATTTGGAAGGATTTGATATAAGGTTCGGATGGCATTCATATTTGTGGTATGACAAAAGTAAAATACATAAAGATTTTCTGAATCACTATGTAAGAAGGAGTCTAATGAGAGTGTGGGTAAAATATAAAAAATGGCTGGAACCTAAAACTCCATTATGGTTATCCCCGATTGAAGCTTTAGTACGTAAAGAGATAAATATGCAACAGCAATGGGGTACCTATAGGGATCTGTTGTGTTTTCAAGAAAAGGGCTGTAAGTTAAAAAATCTAATTGAAGTACAAACTTTGGTCAGTAATTGGTTTCAGTACCATCAGTTAATTGAAGTTTTTAAGAAGGATTTCAAACTTGGATTTGAGGATCAAATGTCGAGATTTGAGAAGCAGCTATGTGAAAATGATGAAAAATTAGTGTCCAAGATGTATAGGCTGTTGCTTTTGGAGGAGACAAGAGATGAAGTGGTTAAAACGACTATGATAAAATGGGCTCAAGATGTGGGTCATAATATAGATATGGTAGCTTGGGAAAAATTATGGAAAACTGATTTAAAGTTCACTGCATGTTACACTTTAAAAGAAAATTATTATAAGATGATGTCAGGTGGTATTTGACGCCTAAAAAATTGGCGATAATGTATAAAAATGTCTTAAACAAATGTTGGAAATGTGGACATTGTGAAGGAACATTTTTTCATATGTGGTGGCCTTGTAGGAAGGCAAAGGACTTTTGGGACATGATATATAATGAGTTTTTTTAAAAAAATCTTTTTATGACATTTCCTAAGAGCCCAGAATCCTTCCTGCTGGGAATAACGCACGGAGAGTTTTCCACAAGAAATTTAACATTCTTCATGTATGCAACCACAGCGGCCAGAATAGTATATGCACAGAAATGGAAGGACAATGAACTGCCCTCAAAAGAAGATTGGCTGATAAAAATTTTGGAATATGCGAAGATGGCAAAACTTACAGTACTAATAAGAGATCAAAATTTGGAAGCTTTTAAAGAAGACTGGAAACCATTCTTACTGTACCTAAAGAACTATTTTCCTAATATTGATTGTTCAACAGCGTTTGAAATTCTGTAATATTAGCAGGTTGAGTAGACTAAAATCGAGTTTGGTAAGCTATAGGATATATGTTTTGAATTATTATAGCAAGGGTTAATTGTATAGTTAGCGATTCGCGCTGATTGGTGAGTTGGAAGTCAATTTTTTGTTTAATGTTTGATCTAACGAGATTTTCAAGATATTGTTAAAATCAATAAAAATTTAAAGCAAAAAAAATGTGTGGTAATTATGCAATAAAATGAATAATGTTTGAAGATGAAATCCTACACATTTAAAATGGTTTTTAAACTTCCCTTTTGCAAGCACATTAATAAAACATTCTATGGCATATTATATTTCATTTCTTGAACTTTCCTATCTATGCAAAATGACTTTGATCAGTCTACAATGGGTTACACCTCTTTGTATAGAAAGGAGAGAGAGTGAGATATATTTTGCAGTATTATTCCTCTGCTTACGATCCTTTGTTGGTCTTTCTTTCTATTTGTTTCTGGAATATCCCCTGCAGAAGAACTGAATACAGCTTAAAATACAGATGTAACATCAAATCACGGCTTAGAATTACAGGAACAAACGCTGAGGAGCCTCAGATTCATGGGCTCCATCCTCCCCTCACATGTGGGGAATTGTCTAAACAAGCAAACTATTGTCTGTGCTTGCCAACCAGGATCACAAATTAGGATCATATATACAGTCTGGGGATACAAATAGATCCACAGCATCATCACTGGATGCTCAAATGGCATCTGTGACACACATGTACTTTTACCAACTAAGGCTAGTGTGCCAGCTCCTACACGTCCTGAGCAGAGGTAACTGGACACTCACCTTGGCCACTGCAATGCATTTTACATTGGGTTTTCTTTAAAGACTTCCCAGAAATTTCGATTTGTATAAAATATGACTGCTAATTTACTAATTGGAGCCAGCTACCAAAAACAGATCTTGCCCATTTTAAAACAGCTGAACTAGCTGTCAGTTCATTTCCAGGCACAATTCAAAGTGGCAGTTTGTACCTATACCCCCACAATGGTACTGAGCCTAGCTACCCGAAGGACTTCCTTCTTTCACATGAGCCTGCCTGAAAGCTTCATTCTTCATTTAAGGCTCTTCTCTCGGTTCTCCCAACTTTAGAATTTGGACTAGCTGGGACCAGCAGATGGGCTTTTCAGTTGTGGTATCTCAGATATGTTAGAGGTTGTTGATTTTTACCCACAATAGGTAAAACAGCAGAGCACTAAGGAATGAGCACACACTCCAGTTACAGAGTAAGTAGCAGAGGATGGTTTGGATATTGCAGCTATTTAGAGAAAACACATGGAGATCCTTGTGTGACTAAACACTAAACATTTATTGGTTAAATACACTTAGACAGGAAAGACCTATATCTAATCTAAAGGACTACATGGTGGATAGGTAAGGAGAGAGAGAGAGAGATGTTTCCACCTGCTCTCTAGAAGAAAAGGAAGGATTGTGACTCAGCACAGGAAGTGCCGCAGAGTCAGTTCAGGGGTCATAGAGTAGGGACAGATAGGGAGACCCTGACTCACTGTCTCTACTCCCAATGCCCCTAGTGGTCATTAGGACAGTTGGTGCAAAAGGTCGATGCACTGGAAGTTCATCTCCAACAAGATATGCAGTTCCTCCCCAGAAAAGCTCACCTTACACCAACTTCAATGCATTTTCATTTAGAGCACCAAGGAGGGCAGATGGGGAGAAAGGCACGATAGCACCTACCTTCCCACTCGCTGATGATTTGGAGTGGTCCTGTATCTGAGTGGCTCACGTGCCCACACGAATGGTGCTGTCGCAAACCAAGCAGCATTCTGGAAGATGGGGAAACACTGCCTGGCCTCTGGAAATCCCACAGTTCACTGCACAGCAAGTGTGGTGCATTGAGGGATTCCCCCGCAAGCCGGGTGCTCTAGGCACCGGACTCTTGTTTCTGCTTGAGCAGCTTGCAGCCCAAGCAGACGCAGACACGCTCGTGCCCTTCTACCCTGGTAAAAGCCCAGGGGAAATTCCTGGGCTACCCGTCAAGGCGGCATCAGGATCAGCCACGATCCCGGTGCTTCACATGAGCAGCCCCATCCTGGTAGGACTGTGCAAGCCCAAATAGGGCTGCTTGTGTGAACAGCTTCTTTTTCTAATTTATTTAGGCTCTCTGCCATGTTTCATAGCTGGTTTTAAATTACTTGGGCTGATCCTTATAAGTTGCTTATTTTAACAATGCTTGTTCTATTGCTTTTTGATATTTTAATGCATTTGTTGATTTTAAAGTGCATGTCGCCCTGGGTACTGTGTACAGAAGGGTGAATGAAAACTGCCTAAAAACAAACATTCACATTCCACATAGGTTGATCTATCTGGCCTCCCACTGCAATCTCACTACCTTCTGTGATGTTACTTACAGTACCTGTAAGTCTGTCAATAAAGTATTCCACCCCCCTCCCTCCTCCTTTAGACTAACGTCTACCATCTCTGAACCTCTCTGGATTCCTCTGTCTTGCTTTGTTGCAATTTGACCCTCCTCTCCCCATCCACAATATTCATTGACAATTCCTAACCCATTTGTTCATTCCTTTTCTTTTCTGTCTAAACCAGATAGCAACCGCTCTGGGCAGGAGATGTGTCACTTCAATGCTCTGTGCTGTAACTAGCACAGTATTGTTACCAAATATTAAGTAGGTGAAGAGGTCACCACTTCCCTGTAACACAATTAAGTATCTATGACATTTAGAGCCTGGGAGAATATTAAAAAGGGAAGCCTCCTCAGAGAACACAACCTTCTTCAAGACATCCTATGCCTCTGAAGGATGGTTTGAACATAGGAAGGCTTCTAAACAGTGTTTCCATGTGACAGCACTCCATGCAGAGGGAAGAGGGATAGAGTGTGACTTTAGAAGTTGCACATTCTAAAATTAGAAGTTCTAATGCTACGTGCTGCTCTAATTTGTGGAGGATATCTGTATCAGTCCCTGGTGGTAGCTAGCACAGGCATAGAAGCTTTCCACACGAAGACCATGACACCAGCTCCAAGCAGTAACTCAGAGGCCTACTCCGAAACAGATCGAGAAGTACCACATATCCCAGGTCTGGATGAAGCTCACTACAAGAGAGAAGAGCCTATGGACTCAATGGCAGAGCTAGACTGTAATACTGGTAACTCCAGACACTCAAGTGAGGAACCTGAACACCAACTGAGTTGTCATATGGAATGCTCAATGCTTCTATGATCCCCTACTTAAGGAACATTAGTAGACAAATGAGTAGTGCAGGGATTGAAGGATCCCCTTTAAGTCCATTCCATTCTCCAATGGGATAGGAGGGACTTAGACAGTTAATAATATCTGTATAAGGTCTTGGTCTAACTAGAACCTTGGCAATCATTGGACATTACAACAGTAGCACAAGAGTTGTTTTTCTGTGGGCTTATCCCATAGCACCTCAGTAGTATTTTTAAAGGCCTATCACCAGATGTGTAGGGCCAATCACACAGCTCCTTGCCACATGTTCCTCACTCAGCTGAGGTCCAATTATCACATTCAGGTGATAAAGATCCATGGGATCAGCTGTGCCCACATGGTAGCAGGTCTTTCATCACCACCACAGTGGAATGAACCCTCATGAAAGAAACCCCCACACCACTGAGGTAACATCTTTGTCATTTTATATGACAAAACCACTTGTTTGCTGTCAAGGAGCTGTCCCTGGTCCTGCAATCCCAGCTTCAGAATATTTTGTCTGTTTTTTACTCTGCATACAGAACCTGACAAGCATCCTCATCTGCTCTTGATACCAGTGCTGCACCTCCATGCTTCAGCCACCTGTATTACCCAACCTCTTGCTGTCAGCTAGGCCCTTAAGCTTCAATGTGTGTCCCACCAGAATAGGAGAGTGACTGCAACAAGCATGTGATTGCAAGCATTATCCCTTGCCACCTGAAATGTAACCAGGCAGAACACTGCCATCCATCTCTGCATGTGCAGGGCCCTGTAAGGGTTGGCAGGCAGGAATCCCTTACTATAGACCCAAAAGTGCTTGGCTCAAGGTTTACTGGCACCATGCTCCCATACTACTTATATAGCCTTTTTTATGGTTCCTCTTTCTGCAGGATATAACTGCAGTTCTTACACTGTCAAGTAGAGCTTCATTCTTCCAGACACACTAAGAAAGTCTTTGAAAATAATTAGAAGCAAAACTGTCAACACTACTGCCATGAAGAGTTGGGAATCTCTCCATATGCAATTACAGAAATTACACATAATCTGCAAGTCTATATTTGAAGGAGCCATCCTATCTCCATATCTAAGGAGAAAGTTTGCATGTAGCTCACATTTCTTTTACCCCAACACTGAATATGCAATGGACAGGACAAGCCTGACCTATATCCCAAACCAGAAAACCATTCCTAAAGCAGATTATGCCATGTCAATTCTGAGCCAAGTAACCTATAAAATATGCAACCAAGTCTTGTGTAAATTATTCTTCAGTGTCAAATTAGCAGACCTCATCCTCCCTAAATTCCAGGCTGCACTTTCTGCCAGGAGAGCAGAGATCATTTTCATTTCTGAACTCCTGCTTTTTTCCCTAAGGATCCTGTAGCCAAATAACCTATCATCTATCTGCCTATTGTGTCAATAGAACACATACTAGAATCTACAGCCAACATTTTGCTCTTACAGTATTTCCTTAATTGCAATTCTGTGTTCTTTGTGTGTTTTTAATAAACACAAATTCTTGATTAAGTAAACCTATATGTTCTGCTCTGGGAGAATTCTAACTAACTTGATCTCACTCTATATTAAGGCCTCTGCCCAAGTTATGCAAGGAGACTTGGATGGTTAGAAATTAGAAGCTGGAAGAACTATAACTCAGGTTTCCAATTAGTTCTCTGTCCCTTAATACAGAAGAGCCCTCCTGCTCTTTAATTCATAGTTGGTAGCAGATATAGAATCTTGGGGTATTTAGGATGCATTTAGTCCCAGTGGTAGAGTTTGAGCAACTAGACACTCATCTAGTTTGGCTTACCAACAGTGTTCCTTCTAACAGGGATTCCCAGATGATATTGACTACAACTCCCATAATCCCCAAGCAAAAGCCATTGCAGCTGGGGATTCTGGGAGTTGTAGTCAACAACATCTGGGAAACCCTGTTAGAGGGAGCACTGCTTACCGAGTGATACCCTGTACAACAATAAGGAGGGAGGGAGGACCCTTCAAAGGACCCCACAGATGTCACAAGACCAATTAGAGAGAAAAGTACTAGGAAATAGACTAGACTTAGCAGAGTAACACAAGAGTCCAGTACTTCAGATACATAAGGCTCTTATGCAATGCTGAAAATTGAAGGATTTTTTTTAAAAAAATACTGCCTGGACAGATCACAATACTCTGAAGAACTTTTATGTTGCTCAATAATACTAGAAAATCTAATGTTCAATCATCAGCTTCCATGTACAATGACAAGAATTCACAAGTTGGTTCAACTAAATGTTGTTGCTCACTTTGGACAAATTCATATGCAATGACAAACCAGTTTGTTGTCATATGTACAAGTCGTGGTGAGTCTCTTAGGTTCATGCACCCCTCCTTCCTTCCTCCTTCACACACAAGTGGAGGAGAATTAGGATGGTTTGCAACAAGCTACAGTTTCCCATTTCACCTGAATACAGGAAACTGGTTTACAGAAGCCACAGCTGGTTAACAAACCAGGATATAATTATAATCCATAGAGGCTATTCACATATGCATGCAAAAATGGGCTAAGGGAGCCCAGCCTGGTTTTGCACATGCATGTGAACCGCCAGGATCGGGCCGATCCTGGAGGCTCCAAGGAGGCAGCCCGCCTAAATAGCCACCCTTTAAAATGAGGTTAAGGGAGCAAGTGTTGTTTTTTGGATCATGTGGCAGCCGTGGCTGCTACACTGAGTGGAGCCCGGGGAGCGGGAATCCCCATGATGCACCATGCACTCACATGGTGCATCCTAGTAGTTCTGGGGGTGGGGACAACACATCCCGGCCCCTGACTCTCCCCACCGCTCCAGCACACGGGTAATCACCTGGATGCACGGGAAGCGTGCCCAGCAACGCCAGCTCCATCATCTGCAGAGAAGGTAAGTTTAACCCAACTTCACCAAAGATAACCTTCTAGCCTTTCTCACGGATCATGAGATAGCTCATAGTTTGATATCCTGATCATTTACTGACTATGGTTCATACAAATGGTGACAGGAAGCTCTAGATTTCCTTCCCTAACATGCAAAAGGAAGGAAGAGGGGGAACAAGGCCCACTCTGGTTTGTGCATAAATGACAAACTACAGTTTCTGTTTACATTTGAACTGGGTCTCTATTTTAAGTCATTCCCAGATCACCTGGGATGTTCAGCTTCAACCTCTTTGACAAATAAAGTCTTCATTCAAGGACTGGTTAATGAATGGGTTGGTTCATCAACATCTGGGGCCCAAGTTTGAGGACTATAGCTCCCATCAGAGTATAACTCACAATGGCCAGCCATTGTGGCTGGGAAAGATAGGAGTTGTCGTCCAACGACACCATGGGACCCCAAATTTGAAAATCCCCAGATTAAGGAATAAATTATTGTAATTTTCTACATGCTCCCCACTGAACGTTAAGGTCATCTGAGGAGGTTCATCTCCAGTTACCATTGGTTTGTCTGGTGGCGACTCAGAGGTGGGCCTTCTCTGTAACTGCTTCAGACAGAATGCACTCCTGACAGAAATCCGTAATTTGAGTTCATTCTTGGCCTTCAGGAGAGCCAGTAAGACCGATTTATTTGGCCTGGCCTTCCAGGGTTTTTAAATTGCTGCAAACCGTTTTAATTGTTGTAAATGTTCGGCTTGATTCTCCAGGGTTTTTTTTAACTGTTTGAATGTTTTAACTGTTAATTAGTTTTATGCTGTTTTTATGGTTTTGGTTTTAATGGTTAATTGATCTTAATTGTTTTTATTTTGATGTAAACCGCCCTTAGCCATTTTTGGAAGGGCAGTATATCAATCAATCAATCAAATAATGTTTTCATTTAAAACCAAAAGTTATATAATTATCTTTAAATATGAAAGGGAACTGATGGACATGGCAGGAATAAGAAAGGTGTCTTCCTCCTGGAAGTGGGGTGTGTGTGTGTCACTTGTTCTTGAATTAGTGACTGGAATCCAAAGCCTCCACTATATGGAGCCTAATTCTTTGGAACAGATAGAGAGAATAGGTGAGACTGAATGTAGATAGAGGGGCTGACCCAACAGAACTGTCATTCACAGTTCTCTACTCATGGCTTCACACCAAACAAAGCATGCAATAAATGCCTTTGGAGTACTTATTATGCAGCACAATCCTTTGGCAAGGTTCCCACCCTCCACTCTCCTTTGGATCATAAGGGACTACTTCAGATAAAGACAGGTTACATGGATATGGAGAAGTTCTGATGCATTTAGAATGAGTGCAATCTGTATAAAAAATCATTAAGTTATATTTTATTACAGAGTAATAATATTTAATAAGCAATGCAACGCAACAGAAATGCTAAGCATAAAAAACCTACTATAAACATATCCTACAAACACCTATGGCACAGTGCCTGTGCCCACCGATTCTTCCCATTGATTGTGCTACACACAGCTGCCTTAGAAACACTGACTGACATCCTGACTGGGAAGGAAGAAGTACCAGCATTTCTGAAAGGTTCAATTAACTCAGCTCCACTGCTGGCTCAGCGGTGGTGGGAAATTTCAGTGACTCCCCCTTTTCCCAGAAAGCATTCTGTGCCACCCAAAAACATATCATTGAGGGTTGCATTACCCTCAGGGACATATCTTCTGGTGGCACAGAGGGCTTCAGAGGCAGGGAAGGTTAATGAAATTCCCCCACACATGCACCAGCACTGGTCTTGAACTCTTCAGAAGCACCGCACTGTTTCTGAAGAGTTACAGACATAAGGATGGGGCTATAGCTCAGTGGCAGAGAATCTGCTTTGCATACAGAAGGTCCAAGGTTCAATCCCTGGCATCTCCAAGTAGGGCTGGGAAAGACTTCTGCCTGAAACCTTGGAGAAACTGCTGCCAGTCAGTGTAGACCAGGGATTCTCAACGTTGGGTCCCCAGATGTTATTGGACTTCAACTCCCATAATCCCCAACCCTAGTGGCCTTTGGTTGGGGATTATGTGAGTTAAAGTCCAATAACATCTGGGGACCCAACATTGAGAATCCCTGGTGTAGACAATACTGATAGACCACTGGTCTGACTCAGTAAAAGGCAGATACCTATGTGTCTCCTATTACACCATGCTTGTTAGTCAGGATGTCAGCCAGTGACCCACAATTTCACTCCCCATTGCAAGTGTTCCACCAACATCTGACAAGCATGATGAGCCCGAGGCTTTCCCCCAACCTTGGTGTTAGAGACAAGGGAGCAGGAATAATCTATACAATGGTGCTGAAGAGGTGCTCAGTGTAACTGTAGGAATTATCCCTGCTGCCTCCCCCTCTCTTCCCAAACTCCTTGGCTCCAAGGTTGAGACTTGAGAGTAAGTCTGGGATTTATTTGTTTCTATACCCTGAGCCAAAGCAATCTCAGGCCCTCTTCTTCAGCTTCAGGCTAGAGAGGTGGGGCTAGGGGATAATGTTCGTGCTGTACCTCTGTGTATGCAATTCCAAGAACCATCACCCACCTCCAAGCTTAGAGCTGAGGTGGTGAGCAGGAGATTATCCCTCATCTCACAACAAGTTTTAGAGACACAATGCAAGATCAGGGACAAGAAGCCACCGCCTGGGAAAGAGGCAGAGTCCTGGCAACCACAAATGTTTGTCATTTGTTGAGCCCTGCTTTGATACTGGAATGTTTATTTGAAAACACATGAACAAGGTCTCCAGGGGTTCTAGGCTGTAGACCAAGGCTGCTAGTGTCAACTCTTATTTACTGGGTTTGCTTTTTGTTTTTGTTTTTAAATTCCTGTCTGTTTTTAGATTTTTGCATGTATGGTTATTGTCCGATTTGTGCACCTTGAGTGGAAAGGTGGTATTCATTACAAAACTGAATAAAACCAAACACATTTTGGGGTGGTACACACTATAATCTATGTTTCTTCATTACTTCACATTCAATTACTCGCTATTGAAACATCTGGACTCTCTGTAGGGATGGGCCTGGACCGGTCTGGAGGCCATTCTAAAGGCCTCCGGACTGATCCGGACCTGGCCGGGTTGGTTTGTGGGGGGAGTTCCTTTAAGGGTGGGGGAGGGTTTACTTACCCCTCCCACTGCTTTCCCCCCTCCAGCGCGCGTATTCTATGTAGTAATTGGGGCGGCAGGATACCTCCCTGCCGCCCCTTCTGCCACTTGAGTGCAAAAGGCTGCATGGAGACTTTTGCTCACGCGCACATCGCACGCGAGTTTCACGTCTCCCCGATGTGTGCGTGTGTGTGTGGCTACGCGCACGTGCACGTCGGGGAGACGTGAAGCGTGCGACGTGCGCAAAAAGCTCCGTGCAGCCTTTTGCAGTCAAGTGGGAGAAGGGGCGGCAGGGAGGTATCCTGCCGCCCCAATTACTACATAGAATACGCACGCTGGAGGGGGGAAAGCAGCGGGAGGGGTAAGTAAACCCTCCCCCGCCCTTAAAGGAACCCCACACACAGTGCCGGACCGCAGCTCTGCGGTTCCGTGCACACCCCTAACTCTCTGTAGAAAAAACATTTGTAAGAGGCAATATGAAAGTCCTATCTAGGGCATTTGATTTGTGATGTCTCCTTCCCACTTGCATCACTCCCCAAGATGCAACCATAAAGAGATGAGCATGCATGTGTGAACTGGCCCTTCGCCATGTAGAGGCAACGTGTCAGGTATGAGTGCACAACCAGACCAACTGGGACCGTGTAGCAGATCTTGTATCCAAGGCATAATACAATCACACAACTTGACAAGGTCAAGACTTATATGCCCTGGTTTTGCATAAGCTGCACTAGTTAGTTACTAGTTTGTTTCCTCTGGGGCTGATTCAAGGTGGTAACCTTTTAAATCCCTAAATTGTCTGGGGCCAAGGTATCTACTGAAGGACCATCTTATCCCAAATGAATCTGCCTGGCTGATAAGAACCTGTAGAGAGGACCTCATACATGTGTTGGCCATATGGGACAGGACATTCTCTGTGGCAGGGGCGTAACAAGGCTGGAGTGGGCCCAGAGACAAAATTTTAAAATGGGCCCCTCGCTGATACAAACACACACACTTCACAATATACAGTAATGTGACTTGCCTCTGGGGGGCCCCTTGAGGCGTGGGGGCCCCCAGGCAGCCACCTCCCCTTGCCTAATAGTAGTTACGCCCCTGCTCTCTGGTGCCCCTCTTGCTGTGGAACTCCCTCCCTCAGCAAATCTGACTGGCCCCCTCTTTCTTGATATTTCAGCATATTTAAAAATGATTTTTTTTCCTGACTGACCTTTCCAACCAGCATAAACTGAGTGATTGCTCTTAACTCTTACATGTAAACCATTTCCCAAAATGTGTTCAAAAGCGCAGTATAAATATTATTATTTTAAAAATCTACCCTTCCTCTAAGGAACTCAGGGTGGCATACACCATTCTCCCCTATTTTATCTTTACAACAATCATGTGATGTAGGTGAAGTTGACAGACTGGTGCAAGGGCATCCAATCAGCATCATAGCACAGTGGGATTTGAACAGGGGCTAACTGGTTCTAGTCGAGCACTCAACAGACAGGTTACAGGGGATGAATACTTGAAGAGTATGGAGTCCTCTAGAGTAGTGGAGTTTGCTGCACAGAGCTATAGTTGGTGCTTCATTCCGAAAACGAGCAATGCCAAAGTTCAAGCCTGCTTCTCTCTGAGCATGTGACTGTAGCAACTCAATAGTGAAATTACTCTGTATATGCTCA
The DNA here is from genome assembly GCF_027244095.1 of Hemicordylus capensis. Taxonomy (NCBI): domain Eukaryota; kingdom Metazoa; phylum Chordata; class Lepidosauria; order Squamata; family Cordylidae; genus Hemicordylus; species Hemicordylus capensis. Next base: position 31,913,079 of record NC_069660.1, on the reverse strand, counting down.
GACGTACTCTTTTCCTTAGAATTGCTTAACTAGCATTCAAAACAGGTTTAGGGACCCGAGGTCTGCCTGTAGTGTCTAGAACAATAACTGTTGGGGGCGGGGGTGGAGTGGGTTTGAAATCTGATAGGCTAACAGCCCACTCCTAGGCATGTTTACTCAGAAGTTAGTCCCATTATATTCAGTGGTGCTTACTCTCAGGCAAGTGTGCATAAAATTGCATCCTAAGAGGACTGGAGAAATCTATTTCTGGGCAGCTGCTAGTCCGAAAAGAGAGGTGCAGGTCTCTTGCAACACGTGTCTTGAACTCGCTGTTGCCCGAGAGGAAACCCAGTGCTCCGGCCCAGGGGGCGGGGGAGTGGGCAGCCGTCGCCGCCTCTCTTCTCTGGCTTCCGTGAAAGCAGCAGCCTATCCTCCTGCTTTGGGTACCCCGAGTGCCGAAACAAGGTCAAATTTCGACAGCAGCAGAGAGGGGCGCGCCGGAGCAGGTCCCCGCTGCCTCCCCCTCCGCCCGAGCCAATGAACTTACCTCAGGGAGTCCCTTTCCTGCATACAGGCGCGTTCCTCGCGCAGGGCCAAGGCGGCTGACTGAACTGGACCCCCGGCAGAGAGACCGAGGCGGAGGAAGCGGAGTGTTGGCCCCGGCCACAGAGCGAAACGCTCTCCAGCCTGGAGCAACCAGGAGCAGGGGCAGAGAAAGGTCTGCAAGCCAACGCAGTACAATGTAATGTAATGCAATGCAAAGCAGTGCTCGCGCCCGGCAGCACCATACAGCTGCGTGGCCTCGGGCCCGCCCTCCCCTTGCAGCGCGAGGGGCTCCCAACCGGCCGGCGCGGGACGCGCGCGCCGAAGGGAATGCCTGCGCGACCATCTGTTGCAAAGCGCCTCCTTTGCTCGGGGGCTGCAGAGAAGCAGCCTCCGCGTTCCTCTTCTCCCCCCCCGCCCCGCATCCAATCAAGGCTGGAGCGCGGGGAGAGGTAGGCGAGAGAGAGTGGAGGACTATCGGTCCTCTGACCCATCTGGCTGCTAAAGAGAGTCGTTTTGCTCACCCTTCGCTGAACGTTGCTTTTCTCTTCAGTCCAACTTTTCTCTTCACCTGCTCTCCCAGCTGCCTTCACACAAACTACCGCGTGTGCCTTTCGTTAGAGCTCTAGGGCCGTATCAGTACTAATGGGGTGGTGATTTGCATGGAGGAAGCAACGCGGGTTAAGCCCATACTCCTCCTCCCCTCTCCCGCTTCCAGGGACACGGTCCCCATTCAAATCCCCCTGCCAGTGCCCCGCGACTGCTTTTTTTGTTTGTTATTTTAATTAACGAAAGAGCCAGTTTGGGGACCTCCAAAGTCCCGTTGAGTTTGGCCCTTAGGCCGTTTCCCCTGATGGACACGTAAATCGGGCTTGTAAATAATACATGTATTATTGTTGTTATTTTATTTATTATTTATTAGGCTATGTCATAGGAGCATAGGAAGCTGCCATATACTGAGTCAGACCATTGGCCTATCTAGCTCAGTATTGTCAACACAGACTGGCAGTGGCTTCACCAAGGTTGCAGGCAGGAATCTCTCTCAGCCCTATCTTGGAGATGCCAGGGAAGGAACTTGGAATCTTCAGGCTCGATCCCCTGAGGGGAAATATCTTACAGTGCTCACACTTCTAGTCTCCATTTCATATCCAACCAGGGTGGACCCTGCTTAGCTAAGGGGACATATCATGGTTGATACCACAAGACCAGCTCTCCTTCATGTCCTTTTATTAAAAACAAATAATAATTCCAAGCTGCTAACTAGCAGGGCTTTCTGATAGCTTAATTAATTTTCTCTGTCTCCTTGGACCCTGCTGATGATGTTTACCTCAGGAGAGAGAAACGATGGTGCTTTTGATTTGGGGAGCTAATGTGCATGGGTCTTGGACTGGGTCTTGGTACAGATTAATGACTAATGATTAATCAACTTTTTAATGACTACTAGCTTGTAATATGTGAAATAGTCCCACATTCATTTCATGTATGCATTTCTACCTCAATTCCATCTTTACTTCAGTTCCATACCTCAGCTCCCAGAGTGGCTAATAACAATTTCCTGTACAAAATATAATGCAACAGTTTTTAAAAATCTCATATTTGTATTTCTTTTTCATCTATGTACACTCCATGCTACCTTCAGCTTCTTGCTGGGTGTTTTTGTGAAATCTCATATTTATATTTCTTTTTCACCTGTATATGCACAACACTATGGGAAGCCACAATTGCTCCCAGCTTCTTGATGTGTGTTTCTCTGATATGCACATGGAAGGGAATAAGATCGTGTAGGATCTTGCAATTTCTGAGTCCACCTTTCTCAGTTCCAAAATGTCATTGCCAAAACAATTCAACTCTAGGCATTCGAGCTACTCACTCAATGTACCATTGCAAATCCCTTCTCTGACCCCTTCAGTGCAACCTCTTTATACTTAAAGCTCTCCAAAGCTTTGCTGCACCCTGTGTTTTTCTGCCCTTGTCTCCTGACATGATTCTACTACCACTTAATCTTGCTCCCTAAAATGATTCTCCCCTGTTTCTCTCACTGTGCTTGGAACTGCATTGTAGTGCCACATCTTTCCTTCTCTCTTCTCCATAGTCCTGAGGAAAGCCCTGCTGGGTCAGACCAAGGGTTAGGAACATAGGAAGCTGCTTTATACTGAGTCAGACCAGTATTGTCTGCACTGACTGACAGAAGCTTCTCCAAAATTCCAAGTAGTAGTCTTTCCCAACCCTACCTAGAGATGCCAGGGATGGAACCTGGGATCTTCTGCATGTAAAGCAGATGTTAGGAACATAGGAAGCTGCCATATAATGAATCAGACCTTTGGTCCATCTAGCTCAGTATTGTCTACACAGACTGGCAGCAGCTTCTCCAAGGTTGCAGGCAGGGGCACACCTAGGTAATCTGGGTACCCCGACCACCTAGCCATGAGCCCCCCCGTATGCGAGCCCCCCCCAACCTCCTTTGGGGGCCTGTCAATAATCACTGCAGCCAAGAGGTGGCTGTGGGGGAGGGGAGGGGAGAAGTCCCTCCCCCGGCAGCAGTTCCTTGCATCACAGGCTCACAATGTTCTAAATTGTGCAGGCGTGCCTTGCAGTTGGAAGAAGATGCTGGCCCGAACACATGGGCCCAGTGTTACTCCGGCCCCCACCGGGGGGGATGGGGGAAGGACTGCTCTGCTTCCCCCCCCCCCCCCCCGCACACAGCCACCCCTCGGCCACACTAATGATAACAAAGTCCCAGAGGTTTGGCAGAATGGACACAGGGTAGCCTCTGGAGGCCCCTGGTCCTGGCCATTTGGAGGCCCACCTGCACCTTGGAGAACCAGACCGGGTCCCCAAGGTCCAGGGGTTAGAGCACCTCTGATTGCAGGATGGAATCTCTCTCAGCCCTACCCCCAAGATGCCAGGGAGGGAACTTGGAACCTAGATGCTCTTCCCAGAGTGGCTCCATCCCTTAATGGGAATATCTTAGAGTGCTCACACATCAAGTCTCCCATTCATATGCAACCAGGGCAGACCCTGCTTAGCTAAGGGGACAAGTCATTCTTGCTACCACAAGACCAGATCTCCTCTATTCATCTGGGCCATTCGTATCCATTCATCTGGCTCATAATTGTTTCCAGTTATTAGCCAAATGCCTCCAGGAAGTCCAGATGCAGGGCAAGAATGCAAACAGCTTTTGAATACAGAAGATCTAAATAGCCACTTATATACAAGAAACAAGATGGCAAATTCAGTGTGGTCCAGTATAAAGGGATGCATATTGGGGCAACCCTCCCCCGCCCCAGTTCACATATATACTGACTAGTGTTTTCAGGCCCGTTAAATAACGGGCACTAGTAAGTGCTCCGGGCCCACCCCCACTCCCTCTTGCCCTCCCACTTCCCCAGAAGACTCTTTGACCTTTTATTCGCTCCCTGAGGCAGAACCCGGCTTTCCCTGCGGCAGGGCCGGTTCCGCCGCAGGGAGCGGTTGTGCCGCAGGGAGCTTCGCCGGCGCCTCGGCCGCACTTCCACGGCAGCGGCCCTGTCCGTCCCGCCGCGGCCCCCGCCCCCGCTTGCTGAGGCCACGGCTTCGCCGCCGCCGCCGCACTTCCGCGGCAGCGGCCGCTGCTGTCGGGGCCAGTCGCCCCGCCGCCGCCTCACCCGCACTCCCGCCGCCAGTTGGCCCGCCGCGGCCACCGCCACCTCTGGCCGTGGTCGCGGCTCCGCCGCCACCGCCTCACCCGCACTCTCCTCCCGGCGTGGGCGGCGGCAACTTCTCCTTCTCCCGGCCCCAACATGGCCGCCGGGTGCTGGCGTTCGCGGCTGCCTTGCTCTGTTCTGGGCATGCGCTTCGCGCATGCCCAGAGCAGGCCAGGCAAAAATACACGCTTGGTGTCCATCCACGGACGGACACCAAGCGTTTTATTAGAGAGGATGGGGTCTGAGCTGTCAGTGACTGCCCAGGAGAGGGATCTTGGGGCTGTGGTGAACAGCTTGTTGAAAGTGTTGACTTAGTGCATGGCAGCTGTGAAAAAGGCCAGTTCTATGCTAGGAATCATTAGGGAGAAGATTGAAAATAGAAATGCTAATATCATAATGCCCTTATACAAATCTATGGTATGGCTACATTTGGAGTACTGCATACAGTTCTGGTCACCATATCTTAAGAAGGACATTGTAGAACTGGAAAAGGTGCAGAAGAGGACAACCAAGATGATCAGGGGCCTAGAGCACTTACCTTATGAGGTAAGGCTACAACATCTGGGGCTTTTTAGTTTAGAAAAAAGACAACTGAGGGGAGGCATGATAGAGGTCTATAATGGAGTGGAGCAAGTTGATAGAGACAAAATTTTCTACCTCTCGCAATAACACTAGAACCAGGGGTCATCCCATGAAACTGACTGCCAGGAAATTTAGGAGTGACAAAAGGAAGTACTTTTTCACACAATATATAATCAACCTATGGAATTATCTGCCAAAAGACACAGTGATAGCCAACAGCTAGGGATGTACACGGAACTGGCGTGGGCCAATTCAACAGTGGGAGGGGTGGCTTTAAGGGCGGAGGAGGATGCACCTACCCCCCCACCATGTTCCCCCCGCCGGCACACAATTCCCTCAAAGCCCGTTGGGGTGGCAGCATACTTCCCTGCCGCCCTGTTCCAATGTTTACTGGATGTAACCAGAAGTACTAGCTGCGACAGTGCACACGAACCCAATGAGCACAGCACACGAAAGTCACAGCTAGTACTTCCGGTTACATCCAGTAAACGTCGGAATGGGGAGTTACACAGGGAGTTACGCTGCCACCCCAACAGGCTTTTAGGGAATCGTGTGCTGGTGGGGGAATCACGGCGGGGCGGGGGATAAGTGCATCCTCCACTCCCCTTAACGCCATCTTCCCCACCAGCCGTCGAAACTTCAAGCCGGCCAGGGTTCGAACCATTCATGCACATCCCTACCAACAGCCTGGATGGCTTTGAGGGGTTTAGATAAATTCATGGAGGACAGGTCTACCAATGGCTATTAGTCTTATAATCCACCTCTAGCCTCAGAGGCAAGATGCCTCTAAATACCAGTAGCAGGGATGTAGCAGTAGGAGAAAGGGCATGCCCTCAGCTCTTGCATATGGACTTCCCAGAGCCATCTGTGTGAAGCAGGATGCTGGACTAGATGGGCCTTGGGCCTGATCCAGCAGGTCTGTTCTTATGTTCTTATACCTATTGTCCAGACGTTGCCATTATGACTGGGGATGATGGGAGTTGTAGTCCAACAACATCTTGAGACCCAAGATTAAGAACCCCTGGTGTAAGCTAGATTCAATAAAACAAAACCTACTGTATTTTTTCTAATCCAAGCAAAAATGCACGGATTTATAAAATACTCATATTTTATGGGATTTATTATCCCATAAATATTGGTTGAATATTTAGGATATTTCACCCATGTTTGCGTCTGCTTCTGGCTTAACTCAAATCACTTAGCTTTACATATCTTCTCAAGTCCTGAAGCAATATTTTAACTGGAAGGTGAGATTAATGGAAATAATAATCTTTCACTTGTTTAGAGAGACATAGCATGTACTTATAAACCATTCCCAGGCATTAATCACAGCTAATTATAGTAATTACTATATTATCTCTCAATTCATTCTAGGCAGTAAATTCTTGACACTTAATTTACTTAATGGTGACTAAGCCATCCTAGAGATATTGTGTGCTTTGAAAAGGACTGTTTCATATAAATACCTTCACAAATTCAGAAACTTGAGAGACAACACTTCTATCTGGAAGTGTTTGAGAGAGAAGAATGAATGGATAATTTTACTAATTATCCAAGTAACACATTTGCACTCTGCTAAAGCAGTACACAGTTTGAATTTGAGAGACAAAGCACTGTCTAGCAAGTGAAACAGACTTAAACTGTGTTAACACTGCTCTACAGAAATGTGTGTCTAAGAAAAACTTGGTACAGAGAAGTGGGGCAGGGGAGAGTCCAGTACCCCCAATTATATTAACATTTAATAGAGAGCAAAGGCTACGTTATCTAAGGAAGACTTATTAAAGTAACTAATATTTCAATTCTGTCCTCACATTTGGTAGTATAGGTTTCTTTGGAGCAATTCAAGTGCGTGTGTAGGGGGACTCCCTCTATATTAATGTCCTCAGGATTATCAGTTTGGGTTTAATGGAACAAAAGTGAACATCTTGTGGGTTATGTAGAAATCATTATACTGCATTGTTTCAGCCCTGGTGGCTCATAAATAAGTTTTAAAATAGGCCGCTCATGACTTTTTGTAGATTGCCAAAGAGTTAATTATATCCATCAGGCATGATAATCCAGTGCTTTCTAAAGGTCATGAAGTCACAGAAGGTTCCATTTTCCTTAAATCAATTGATCACATTGTATTGTGGTTGCCAATTTCCTTTCCCCGTCAGAAACCTACAACATTATTAAATGAAATTAGAGACTGTGTGACACTTGCCAACTTTGAAGTAACCTGAACTCCAGCCTTAAATACAGCTTTGAATGTTGCAGCAAGCTGTTTTATAAACTGGTATGACACACAATAACTGATCTAAAAGCTTCAAATGCTACAAAACGAGCCAGTTTGGGAGATAATCAAGTTGCATACAGTGCAATCTGGTCATGGGCAGAGCTACCAGATCCAGGAATCAAAACAGTTGCTACCTCCAGGTGAGCTCTACTGGCCCTTTATACATTTTTACCCCATCCTTCCTTCAGAAGATCAGAACAACTCAGAAGATTCTTCCCCCTCATCTATCATCACAAAGCACTGTGATACAGATTATGGTAAGAGGATGAGACTGGCCCAAGGCCATCCAATGAGCTAAATGACTGCCATGATTTGAACCCAGGACTCTATGGTCCTATTCCAACATTACCCATACATCTCACTGGATCTTTTCAGGCCCAGATACTGGCTACCTGTTATGATGCAGTTTTCCTACCAGTAAAACAATAGAAATTGAATGTATAGTTCAGACATCCTTTGTAGATACTGAGGTCATTCACACAACGAAAACTGGGTAGGACAGCAGGGTTTGGGAGCGGTGTGTGCTTCCAATTTTTGGCTGTGTGGAAGCAATCAACTAGGTAGGGGGAGGGAGAAGCAATTGTGTGGAATCACAGTAGGAGGAGGAAAAGTGCTGCCCTACCCAGCTTTCATACCCAGTATTTAACCAAGGTAGGAGGAAAAGCTGTCCCAACCAGCTTTTCATCCTACTTTGATTCCACACAATCACTTCTCCCTCCTCCTACCTAGCTCTTTGTTCCCACACAACTGAAAATTGGAGCACACACTTCTGAAAATTTGGGAGCTCCCAAATCTGGGTAGGACACTTGTCCTAAGTAGTTTTCAGTTGTGTGAATGACCTCATTATTTTAGTCAAAGTGATGGCAAAATTTTAAATTCCTCAATAGTACACCAATAGCTAGTCCCCTTGTGCTTGTTTACTCAGAAGTAAGTCATAAAAACAGCCCTATTGGATCAGGCCCATGTCCCATCTAGTCCAGCATCCTGTTATACACAGTGGCCCACCAGATGTCCCTGGGAAGCTCGCAGGCAAGTGATGAAGGCATGCCCTCTCTCCTGCTCTGGCTCCCTTTGCAACTGGTATTCAGCGGCATCTTGCCTTTCTGAGGCTGGAGGTGGCCTATAGACATCAGACTAGTAGCCACTGATGGATTTGTCCTCCATGGACTTGTCCAAACCCCTCTTAAAGCCATCCAGGCTGGTGGCTGTCACCACATCCTGTGGCAGAGAATTCCATAGATTCATTATCTGCTTCTTTTTGTTGGTCCTAAATTTCCTGGCCATCAATTTCATAGGATGACCCATGGTTCTAGAGTTATGAGAGGGGGAGAAAAAAGTATCTCTCCCCACACCATGCATAATTTTATAGTCCTACTGGTTGACATCCAGATTAGCATGGCACTAGTGAAAAGATGTTGCACTAGCTATTTCTGCTAAGTCTGGAGCTTGCATTCCAGATTATTGTTCCACTTGACCTTCCTGCTGCTTCCTGCTACAAAACCTCTTCCTCATTCCATACTGTATATGTTGCAGAGCATGATACAAAGCTGTTTGTTATCCTTGTTGCGCACACAGACTGTGACCTCAAGAGATTGTGCAACTTTGTGCATCCACTCAGCTGTGTGACCGTCTTACATGTGTGCATCTTTGTTTGTTGTGCTAGTGCAGTGTTAGTCTGAATGCCAGCCACTCAGTTCACTATGGAATGTATTCCCAAATTGTGCATAATGTTGCTGTCCGACATTCTTTTTTCATGTGAAAATTAGAATTATAAGTTTGAACACTTGTCCTAAAAACAAAGTTAGAATCCCTGCTGGATCAAACTAAGGTCCATTTTGTCCAGCCTCTGGAAAGTGTACAAATGGGACATGAAGGAGCTCTTTTGGAAATAAATATGGGAGGCATGGTATGGAGAATGTAGATAGACATAATTTCTTCCAATGAACTTGACTGACAGTTGGTTCAGATTGGTTCTTCACTAGGCATATACAAATCCACTTGGCAGCTTGCAAATGGCAAATGTCCCCAGCCCACTGGTGGGCAGGACACTCAGCACTACACAGATCTCCTCCTCGGAGGTCTCATTTTCACTGCCGCTTTTGAGGAAGTAAGAAACAGCAGGAATTCTTTCTGAAGAGCGGGAGAGGACTCCCACTGTTTCTTACCATCTCCATATCCCAGTGCAAATGACAGAAGGTCCACTTATCTCCTAAGCCCTCTGCTTGTGTGTCAGACAAAGATTTGAAGGAAGAGAGGGAATTGGTGGTGGCCAGTGGTCCCTCTAACAGGGATTCCCAGCTGTTGTTCAGTTACAGTTCCCAGCATCCCTAGCTGCAGTGGCCTTTGGCTGGGGATTATGGGAGTTGTAGTCAACAACATCTGGGAATCCCTGTTAGAAGGAATACTGGTGGAGACCACAAATAATGGCTGGCTAGTAAGCTAAGCCTAAATCTGTGGATCCCTGTTTCACACATGTATTTAATTTATGGAATTCACTGCCACTGTGAAGGCAGACAGCGTGTGGCTCCCATGCCCTGGCCCTGGCTCCATTGGGTGGCCTGTGTTTGCTGCACACAGTCACCCAATGGTGAATCCACTCCTACACACCTGTAGGGGAGGAAAGACGAGTCGCTTTACACTCTCATATCAGCCCCTCCTGCAGCAGCTTTGGGAGGCGATTTATCTAGAAAATGGTATAGGAGAAAGTTGACCTTCCACTCAAGCACTCTGAAAAGAATTACAGCCCCCTGGCTATTTTTAAGTGAAAGATCAGTTAGGGGACTTGCAGATCTGCATTACATCTATTTCAGCCCTCACATTAACTCAAATCTATTGCATATTCCCCAGGCTACATAGGTAAATGAAATAGTAATGTACATCAGGTATTCCAAGCGCAGATGGCGTATGAAACAGCATGCATTTGAGGGAGGCCCATTTAGTGATCATAGCTAATAGCCTTTGATAGACCTATCGCTCATGAACGTTAAGCCAAGTAAGCTAGTGGCCATCATCACATTTTGTGGCAGTGACCTCCATAAGCAAGGTATGCATTGTGTGAATAAATACTTCCTTTTGTGCATTTGAACCACTATGTGCAATGGTGATATGTCTTTATGTATGCATTTATTTCTGAAATACATGGCAAATATTGGCTTTATATCAGCAAACTGATTCAATTCAGTTTGCCAAGTCTTAAATGAATAGTTGGCATGAATGAGATATGGCAACACAGCCTTTTTCAAGGCAAACTCTGCCTTTAGAATACAAACGCAGACCCTCACACCGCTTGCTGCATGACATGTTGATGAACAGCATTTGAGGCCATCAGATAGTTTAACAGCTTTCTTCTCACATAAAGAGATGATAGTAAAAGACAGTTCTGCTGCCACTGCAGTGACATCATATGCCTCCTTTCCTGAGTGTGTGAATTTTAAAGTAGCATTTGTATAGCTTCACTGGATGAACAGGGAAATTGAATACAACCAGAGGCTTATTTAGAAGCTTCCATTATTTAGCTCTGATGGAAAAACAGCCTTTTATTATTAACTGGCAAAATGCTTATCATTATGACAAGTGTGTAGCAGAGAAGTACATTGTGCTGCAAACTGCAGAGAGATCCATTTTGTCCTGCCTGTGGAGCCTCCCCCCACCCCCAGCCCAGTGTAAGGGGAAGATGTCATTATCACCCATCCCAAGTGCAACACTTAATGTTTCCCTCCATAAGAGTACATTGCTACAGTTTACTTCCATGAGAGACAATCAAGCTCTGATCAATACTTCCTGACCCCAGTTTCTTGGGTGAGCAAGTTTTTTGCCTCCCCTAACAGTCTTGCCTTCCCTAACAATCTTTGTGCTTTCCCTAACAGAATTATAATGGGAACGTGGAACGTAAGAAGCATGAATATGGGAAAGCTAGACACAGTGGAAGATGAAATGAATCAACTACAGATTGACATCTTGGGCACCAGTGAATTAAAATGGACTGGAATGGGACACTTTCAGTCAAAAAACCATACCATTTGCTACTCAGGACACGAAAGCCAATGAAGTAACGTGGTTGCTTTATAGTCTTGTCCCCCCCACCCAAGTCCTGCTATGCTGCCTCATCATGGTGGTGGTGGTGTTCCTGGGAGGGATGAGCAAAGTACCCTAGGAGGCATACTCCCAATAGGGTCACCCAAAGCATGAAGGTCATCCTAGCTGTCCAGCTAAAGCAAGCAGGCACCTACATTGGGCAGCAGTGATATAGGAAGGTGCTGGAGGGGGACGATCACTTCAGTGACAATGACAAAGGCATCATTTCATACTGCATGGGAGAAGACAATGGTAAACCACCCCTGTATTTTACCAAGAAAACCACATGGATAGACAAAATAGAATGATTGTTAATGTAGTGCCGGATGATGGGCCCCTCAGGTCAGATGGTACTCAACATGCTACTGAGGAAGAGCTGAGGATCTCTCGGAGTACCGATGGTGTTTATGACGCGGTTAGACTAAAGCCTTTTGGACGTCTAGCAGCTGATGTTGCCGTGTGGGAAAAGAAAATCTGAAGCTGCAAAGACAGAATTACAGTGGGAAAGTGGAACATAAGAAGCATGAATATGGGAAAGCTTGACACTGTGAAAGATAAAACGAATCAACTACAGATTGACATCTTGGGCATCTGTGAATTAAAATGGACTGGAATGGGACACTTTCAGTCAGAAAACCATATCATTTACTACTCAAGACACGAAAACCAAAGATGGAACGGTGTTGCTTTCATAGTCAGGAAGGATATAGCAATGACAGTACTTGGGTACAATGTGGTCAGTGACCGACTAATATCAATTAGATTTTGTGGACAACCCTTTAACATGACAGTTCTTCAAGTCTATTCCCCAATGACTGATGCAGAAGAAGAGGAAGTTGATGAGTTTTATGCTCAAGTTCAGTCTGAAATTGACAGAACATGCAAGCAAGATTTGATGCTGGTGGTTGGAGACTGGAATGCCAAAGTTGAAATAGGTAAGGAGGAAAACACAGTCAGACTATATGGCCTAGCAAACAAAAACGAAGCAGAAGAATGACTTATTAGTTTCTGCCAAGCCAATGATCTCTTCACTGCTAACACACTCTTCAAACCACCAAAGCAGCGCCTATACACAGCCCCTGTACACATGGACATCACCAGATGGAGTATTCAGAAATCAAATTGATTACATTATTGGTGCAACAAGGTGGAAGAGCTCAGATATAACAGCAAAGACATGGCCTGGGGCCAGTTGTGGAACAGATAACGAACTGCTCATGTGCAAGTTCCAAGTCAAAGTGGAAAAACAAGCTATCCAGCTTCCACGATATGATCTTGAGAATGTACCCACCATTTTCAAGGAGAATGTCAGGAACTGCTTTGACGTTCTGAACTTCATTAATAAGGAACTAGAGGAACTGTGGAATAAAATCAAAGAAATTGTTAAGGATGAATGTGAAAAGAGACTGCCAAAGACCAAGAAACAGAAGAAAGCAAAATGGATGTAAGAACAGATGGTGGAAATCACCAAGAAGAGGAGAGAAGCCAAAGTCAAGAAAGATAAAGACCTCAGGAAGGAACTTAATAGGGAATTTCAGAAAGCTGTTAGAAGAGACAAGGAGCAATACTGCAATGACATCTGTAAAGACCTTGAGGATGGAAATGGACACGGAAAAACAAAGAAAGTTTTCCAAAATATCTCTAAACTCAGAGGGAAGTTCCAACCTCAAATTGGTCTGTTAAGGGATGCCAAAGGTCAGATAGTAACTGATTCAGAGTAGATCAAAGAGAGATGGAAGGAGTATAATGAAAATCTGTACAGCAGAGACATCAACATCTAAGATACTCTAGAAGATATTCCCTACTTGCAAGAACCTCTAGTACAGGAAGATGAAGTTAGATCAGCACTCCAGTTATTACCAAGTCAGAAGGCTACAGTATCCTTAATTTCTCATGCTAGCAAAATAATGCTCAGGATCACCCAACGCAGATTAGAGCCATATGTGGAAAGGGATATGCCGGATGTTCAAGCTGGTTTCAGAGAAGGCTGAGGAACAAGAGACATCATTGCTGATGCATGCTGGATAATTGAGAAAGCCAAAGAATACCAGAAAGAAGTCAATATGTGCTTTATTGACTACAGAAAAGCCTTTGATTCCGTCGACCATGTCAAGTTATATCCCACACCATATGTACTATGTATCTGATTTTTATACTGCCCCTCCAAAAATGGCTCATGAAGGTTTACAACAATTAACAATTAAAATCAATCAACTGTTAAAATAAGAACTAAACCAATTAAACAATTAAAATCGTTTAAACATTAAAAACATTAACATTAAAATCATTTAAAACCATCATTAAAAATTTAAACCATAAATCTAATTAAAAGCCTGGGTGAATAAATGTGTTTTTAGCACCTTTTAAAAAGTTGCCAGAGATGGGGAGGCTCTTATTTCAACAGGGAGTGCATTCCAAAGTCCAGGGGCAGCAATGGAGAAGGCCTGTTCCCCCAAGTAGCCGCCAGATGAGTTGGCGGCTACTCAAAATCACTATGATATCACAATCTATTTATTAAAGGCCCCTCCATTTAAAAAGCCACGTGGCAAGGCTGAAAGACCAGTGTGCCCTGAGAGGAAGGCAAGAAAGGAGGCGCCCAGGCCAGGGGAGAACATAACATTGGCCCCCATAGAGACCAGCTCTGGCCTGTGAGGACTGTAGGGGCAGCCCCTCACCTCACCTTTCCAGGAGTACAGAAAGAGCAGTGTGCCCTGAGAGGAAGGCGTGAAAGGAGGCACCCAGGCCAGGGAGCTCTTGTCCTTAGCTCCTGAAAAGACCAACAGCCTGAGACATTTTTAGTAATCTTCTGCAATTTGCTTCTTTTAATATTGCAAACCGCTTTTGGTGCCTTTGTCAAGGCAGAAAGGTGGTATAGAAATGTAGCAAATAAATAAATAAAATAAATAAGTTGTAGAACGCCCTTAGGAAAATGGGCATCCCAGAACATCTCATTGTTCTCATGAGAAAATATACACAGGACAGGAAGCCACAGTCCAGACAGTGGAACATGGTGAAACAGACTGGTTCCAAATCAGCAAAGGAGTAAGACAACGCTGTATACTTTCTCCTTATTCATTCAATGTATATGCTGAACATATAATGAGAGAAGCTGGATTGGAAGAAGATGAGAGTAGTTTTGAAGTTGGAGGAAGAAACATCAATAACCTGCTCTACGCTGATGACACCACTCTGATAGCTGAGAATGTGGATGATCTGCAAGCTCTAGTAAGTTCTAGTAATGAAAGTCAAGGAGCACAGTGAAAAAATGGGACTATGACTAAATATAAAGAAGACTAAACTAATGGCAATGGGTATAGCAACCAGCCTCAGAATTGATAATGAAGACACTGAAGTGGTGGATAGCTTCTGCTTTTTAGGATTGACCATCAGCAGTAAAGGATCCAGCAGTCAAAAATATGCTGCAGACCAGCATTTGGTAGGGTTTCAATGAAGGCCTTGGAAAGGATATTAAATTTAGATGCTGTGACGTGTCTATACCTACAAAGATTAGAATAATTCAGAAAATGGTTTTTCCCGTCACACTCTATGGACACGAAAGCTGGATTTTGAAGAAGCAAGATAGAAAAAGAATTGATGCTTTTGAACTTTGGTGCTGGAGAAGACTTTTGAGGACATGGACAGCCAGGAAAACAAACAAATGGATCCTAGAACAAATCAATCCAGAATTTTCACTCAAGGCACAAATGTCCAGGTTCAAACTATCATACTTCGGACACATTATGCAAAGATCCAGCTCCCTTGAGAAGTCCACAATGCTGGGAAAAGTTGAAGGAAAGAGCAGAAGAGGACGACCAGCAGCAAGGTGGATGGACTTGATTACAACAGCAATGAATGCACCACTGAGACCTTAAAGGCCAAGTTGAAGACAGATCATCCTGGGGAAAATCTATATATGTGGTCACTAAGAGTCGACACCGACTTGATGGCACTTAATCAATCAATCAGTCAACAGTCTTGCCAATGCACTGTGTCTGAAAGAACTTAAGGGAAGCCTTCGAGAACAGAGCCCTCTTCTGTCTGCATAGCCCTGCCCTGGGTTCTGTTTCTTTGTCACTCTAAAGTTTGACAGAGATGAAATCCAGGAATTATCTGTTTTTAATATGCTATCAAAATGCCTGTCATCGAGCTGATTCAGATGATGCATCCGCTCGCTCTTCCACATCATGTGGGGAAGGAACATGTGAGTGCATGCCCCCTCCATCTGGTGCACCATCCTAATGCAGCATAATTTTGTAGGAAGCAATTCATCCGAACCACTCCTCAACATGCATATTAAATGCTACTAATTTAGTATTTAATCCATGTGTTTGAGGGACCATTGGGATGAACTGCCCACATGCAACTATGCAGCAGAGGGACGGTGTGACTGGTTGGGTAGCACATGTTCCTTCCCCATATCATGCAGGGGGGTCAGCAGATATTTCATCCAAAACTGGCCCATTGTGATAAGCAAAGTGGAGAGAAAGCTGGGGTTGGGGACCGATATATTGCGAGGAATCTTGACACAGGATGTCTCTGTGTACAGAGACACATTGTGCCCTGCCGCCACCATAGGGTGCAGCATTTCAGTGGAGGTCCCTAGAGTATCAATAAGAAGGGACCAGTTTTGCCCCATCACTGCAGGGCCCCCAATTACAGCAGTTACTTTCCCAATAAAGAATGGACTGCAGCCATTCACTTATCAGTTATATGAGAGTGTGTATATGTATGTATGTATGTACATACGTATACACATACACTCCACTAGCAACCTCTCCACTAGGACAGAGGTATAAAACTGCTCTTGGTGACCCCAGCTTTTGAGGAATGGGCAGTTTTTGCTCCCTCCCTAACAGTGTTGCCTACTTTGTTCCATAGAACATAATGACTGACATCCCACCACAGAGTGCATGCTTCTAACATCAGTGTGCATGCAATGGTCATCCCTGCACCAGTCCCCATGCTTCCCAAGTGTAGGCGCTATTGTGCACAAATACTTCCACAGCTCCCCTGAACTCTGGAAGCACTCTGCTAGAGCAGAAACACATCACTGATCCTCAGTGACATGTTTCTGGTCTAACTGCATTTCCAGAGTGTAGGCCACATTCATAAGTGTTTGCATTTTTGTGCAAGAATGCCTACCCTCTGGAAGAGCAGGGCCTGCATGTGGTCTACTGCTGCATGTGCACGGATGTTAAAAGTACACACGCTGCAGTAGTCAGGATGTCAGCCAATGAGAATCGTCTGCTCCTGTCTTCATAGTCCTGCTCTAAGTTCAATTTCATGGTCATCCTAGTGTATGATTAAGAGATGGCAACAAACAGATTTACTGCTGGCTGGGTAACACACATAGGATTGTGCTGTATTTCATAGATATTGTCAAATGAAATGAATCTATGACATAGGATCATAGGAAGCTGCCTTACACCATGCCAAACCATTGTACTGACTGGCTCTCCAAGGTTTCAGGCAAGAGTCTTTCCCAGCCTCACCTGGAGATGTCAGGGATTGAACCTGGGACTTTCTGCGTATAAAACAAATACTCTACCACTGAGCTACACTCCATGCAGTTTCTAATCGATCACTGACTATAAGAAAATGGAGGATGTTTAAACCTGTTGTTGCAGAAGGATGTTGGTTATACATGAGAGTTTCCCCCATTCAATTGATGTTAAAAAAAATAAAAAGACAACTCACACCTGTCAATTGATGGTACAGATACCTTTTTAACTGCATTTATGTGCAAGTACTGGTATCTCACATTGTTTCTAATTAATTCCTAGCATGTTTTATTTTAATGAAATGTTTTAAAACGATATAGTAAAACAACTCAATTGTGAGAAACAATATGATGATGAATGGCAATCTCTCCTTTTAAATATAAGATGCCTGCCACTTTAAAGGGTGCTTCTTTGCCCAGTTAGGAGGGAACAAATTCAGAATCTGTTCTTAGGAGAACTCACTCAGTCTTAGAATCCTTCTGGAACATTTTGGGTGCATAAAGAAATAATTAGTGGGGCACATCTAGCACTTTTGTCATTGGAAATCTCAAAGGCTAAATGTGCCACTCAGCACACAACCATCTCGTTAAAATAGATATATTTCCTACTATATTAGGCAATGTATTCCCACTGGAAAGCACTTCTGATCATTTCCATTCCAGACTGCTGCCTACGCTGGCAGGTTCCTTTTAACTTGTTCATATCATGACGCAACCTAACAATTAATCCTGAATAATTCTGTGGCTGTGCTTAAAGGTATATCCTTTTCATAACCCCCTAAGATAGTCAATAAGAGTGTATAAGCTCTATATCTGTGCAAAGTCCAGTTAAGTCTGCCACACTTCTATCTCTGCCTCTCTGTGTTTTTTATCTTCTATTGCCCTATTTTTTTTTTTAATTTATTTCATAGCAACATCTCCCTGTCTCCTTATGACAAACTGCCAAAGACCTCCTTTCTGAACATTCCTACTTTTGACATGACGTGAGCTCTTTGGGTCAATTCAAGCCAGCCCACATGGCTTCAGTTCCCTCTTGTTTATATCTTGTAAGTCATTTTCCTTACATGAGAAAATAAAGCGAAAGGAAAATTCCCACAAGAACCAAGAGCAAGCACTTGATCTTTCAACTCCAAAGAGCTCACGGATGCACTCTTCTTGGTTCCATTTTCCCTCTCCCTGCTAAACATACCAGTCTATCACCAAGAGTTCTCTTTCCCCTCATTTCTCTCTCTCTCTCTCCCCCCCACCCCCGACTAAGTATATGATCCTGTGACCCATAAATTTTTGCTGGAGTATAAAAACACATATTGTTTCATCATCGCCAAAGCAATTATTGTGATTTACAGTCTGCCTTTTATTTATCCTTCCCCCCCGCCATTCCAAAGTTTCCATGATTTTCTCTCCTTCCTTTTAGTTCATTACTGAAACTTTGTACCATTATTAATGGTATAGGAGCCTGTAGGGGATGGGGCTGTCACTCTGTGCTACAGCATCTGCTTTACATACAGCAGGTTCTGGCCTGGGGAATACTTTTGCCTGAAACCTTGAAGAGCCACTGCCAGTCAGTGTCGACACACACAATGCTGAGCTAAATGGGCCAATGCCCTGACTTGTTAGAAGGTAGATTCCTATAGCAATAGCAATAGCACTTACATTTACATTTATATACCGCTTTATAGCTGGAGCTCTCTAAGCAGTTTACAATGATTTAGCATATTGCTCCCAACATTCTGGGTACTCATTTTACCAACCTCGGAAGGATGGAAGGCTGAGTCAACCTATGTCCCTGTCCTCCTCTGACTCTGATCTCTACAGAAGCTATCCTTTCTTTACCCTATACTGGAAATAAGCAACAAAAGGATCTGGATAGAGAACGCTGTCAAAAACATTTTAGTCCTTACTGTAGTTCTTCTGCATGGCAAGTAAAGTAGCAGCAAGATTTTGCTCTAGCTAATTAACTGATTAATCAATCTGCTAATAAACAGAATAGTTAATTGACTAATCAGTCAACAGCTCTATTCCTTACTCAGTTTCAATGAACTTCCTTAATTAAAGATGAGGGAACAAACAGCAGTAAAGGAAGGACTAAACGGAGATGTAATGCAAGGGCTTTAATAAATGCCTATTAAATGTCATATAGTGGTACAAGCTCTAGGGCTTGAGGGGGTGTTTCATTAATAAATGTATGGGTAGAGAAAATTTATTTTTATTTATTTATAAGAGTTAGATCACTCATTTCCATTCAATTAATGTCTAAAGGAGGCTTACATAACATTATGAAAAATAAAACAGAAGTTAATTAAGCATGTTATTTGCCTTTACATTATTAGCCCCCCCCACCCTCTCCCCCCCTGCCCCGGGAGGGGATATTTGGACTGAGAACTCAGTGTGGGAGAGGAAATAAATGTTGTAGCCCTTTCCCTCCTGCTGTGGTTCTAATCTAGAGTAGAACCCCCTAAGGCTGCTACTTCCACAATTAGTGCCAGTGGCTGTCTCCCTCCACAGTCAAATAGCAACTGGGAAGAATCCAGATCCAGATTAGAACTGCGGTGGGAGGAAAAGGTTAAATAACACACCACAGATCTGGATTGGGGCCCCCACAGCTACTATTTAGGTGGGGGGGGAGTCATGCAGGGGCCAATAGCGTGATTAATGTAACTATTTGGGTGGCCCCAAAGCTGCCATCGTATGCATTGTTACCTTGGAGCAAATCCTACTGAATGCAGTGGGATGTATTGGGCTGCAGGATTGTAATCCTTGCTTAGAATTGAGATCTGTTGCACTCAGTGGGATGTATTTTGAGTAAACATGCATAGGATTAGGTTGCTGAGTCCAGCCTAAAACATACCTATTTGGAAAACAGTCTTACTGAAATAATCCATGTGAATTCTGAGTATATAGGTTTTGAGTTTGGTTCTAAGCTTGTGCACAGAAAATACTTTAAGGAAAAAAATATCCCAGATAAATGTCAGAGTAGTTGCGCTCTCTCTGTCCCCATATTACATCACAGGTAGGATATAGTTACCCACTAAGAGATTTTCCCTTTCTTCTAAAACACACAAAAATCACAAGTAGCTACATTGGTTCATTAGGAAAAAATCCAAAGTAGGGGATACCTTTACTAGGACCATCTAAAATATCACAGAGATGTGACTTAATTAGGTAGAGAATGTGAAACTCACCAAAAAGAAAGAAAGCCCTTATCCTTTATTAGAGTTGCTAACTGGGAGAGGGGAAAAACCAAACAATAGTTATAACTAATGGAGCCTACTTTCTGCTTCTTTTAACATGGTGACTTTTAGGAACCGCTCCCTTGAGTTTAGTTTGTATCCAACTATATCTGACAACACAAGAATGATAAAGTGGTGTTGCCTGTACTTTCAGCGGCTGCCATCTTGAAACAAGACAGACGATCTGCAAAAAAATACCTCCATTGGGGTCCCCATGACTTCCTTTTATGTGCAGGTTGATTGGTATGAGATTTTACTTGCAAAGGTTATTACAGGGAGACACACAGATACACACATGGACATGGTGAACTCATAAGCCCTTTGGAAATCAGGCTAAAAATGCCCTGGTTTGTTTCTGTGCTTTTAAGGAAAAATGCAGATATCAGCAGGCAAAACTTTTTGTGGGATAGATATAAAATATTATCACCTTGCTACAGCTCAGACTGCTGTTAAGACTAGCTAAAGAGCTAGTTCAAGAGTTAACAAATCTGTTGAATTAGGAAGTTTCATTTTATCCACTTGGGTCTGAACAGCAATAACAGTTTCCTCTCTCCACTACAGGTGTTAACTCAGTTAGCAAACTGAGGAAGACTGTGTTATCACTAACTACTGCTGTTGTGAATGGTCACTGTGCTTGTTTTGTATACATTTTAAGTTTTACAAAGAATTGTCAAACTGTACTTTTTGCAATTCATGGCAATTTAGTCAATTATAATTCTTTTCTGTATGCGCTTGTATATATGCACTTTCTAACTGAGGATAACACTTCAGGCATCTGATTAGTAGTCCACGAAAGCCTATGCTACAATAAATTCACCCAATTTAGGGATGTCACAAAACCCTTTGTTGGTTTTGCTGTGATGGACTAACACAAACAGAGGTGCTCTTACCCCTGGACTTCAAGGCCAAAGTCCAGGGCCTACACAGCCCCTTGGGGCCCCCAAATCCTCTTTAGTCTGCCTCGGGTGGTCTGGTCACCTGGACGAGCATGATGATGCTTAATTGGGGGGGTGGGCTCCAAAGGCCTTTAGGCCCAGGTTCCAAAATTACCTAGGCACACCTCTGAACACAAATATTCCTCCAATGTGAATTCTGCTTTTGATACATAAGCCAAACCCATGTCTTCACACTCCTGCCATCATACCACAAAGCAAGCAAGAAGCATGAATGTTCTTAGTAGGTTACCTAAACCAAAGCCTCTGTGAAAATGTTCCTATAAAAAGTTTAAGCTTTGGATTTTATTTTATTTTATTTTTAAAAAGCAGCAGTCTGTTCCTCCATTATCAGCATCCACAATGTGTCACACAGATAGCATCTATAAAGGTATATGTGGGAGGTATACATGTTTGTCTTTAATCATCTGATGGCAGAATAATTTAAGTATTAAAATGTATATGTTCTTCATTATCTTGAATAGTCCTAGCATAGAGCCATATTTTAAAGAAATCTCTCAACACATTGTTCATAGGTACATAGACAATCATCGCTTAATAAAACAATCAAAAGCTGCTGGGGTCACAAAATGAAATATTAGCACATCTTCTCTCTGTGGTACCTTCCCCTTTTCACAGGTCCACATGACCTACTTTTCTCCCCCACCCCAGACCTGTCTTTGGAGTTAAAGACATATCTGCAAGTATGAGGCACTTGCTAATGGGACCCAATCCATTAAATAATTTATCATTCTCATTTAAACCAAATAACCATCTTTGTGATTAAATGACTTCAAAGTGCTGTCTAGCAGTCTTGGGAAGGGAACTTTACGGTGCATTTTGTCTTTGTCAGGTTTTTTATATACTGTATATTATTCTTCACAATTACCCAGCTGGAAGCATTTTATATTGCTTTTGCGGATCTGTTTGCAAGGAAATGAAAAGGGGGAAATGTTAAAATTCTGAATTAATATTTATTTATTTATTTGTTTATTTATTTATTTATTTATTTATTTATTTCTACATACCTTTTTTTTTTTAATTTGTTTTGTGATAGGGCCAAGGTAGGGTTAGGATATTTGATCTGCAGTGAGGACTTATGCAAATATATCATCAATTGTATGTAAATTGGAGGGGTCTCTTCCCGACCATCTAATTTATGTATTATTTCTTTTTCTATGTAAACCGCTTTGAGAATTTTGTTGAAGAGCGGTATATAAATATTCGTCATAGTAGTAGCATTAATATTAATATTTAGATAAAACTTTTCAACAAAAAGGTTCTCAAAACTGTTTACATAGCGAAAGGATTGAGAAGATGTGTTCCTGTCCCAAAAGGACTTTCACTCTCATAAGAGACCCACCTGCAAAAGCCACTGGGAGGGATGTGATGCTGGGAGGCTGACAATTACTATTCCACTGCTGCATATAGAGATATGCATATGAGAGCCTGCGTGGTGTAGTGGTTAGAGTGCTGGACTAGGATCGCGGAGACCCAAGTTCAAATCCCCATTCAGCCATGATACTAGCTGGGTGACTCTGGGCCAGTCACTTCTCTCTCAGCCTAACCTACTTCACAGGGTTGTTGTGAGGAGAAACTTAAGTATGTAGTACACCGCTCTGAGCTCCTTGGAGGAAGAGCGGGATATAAAATGTAAAATAATAATAATAAAATAATAATAATAATAATATAAGAGAGTCACCAATTTGAAATGTGCCTAGTTAGCAGGAGTCTCTTAAAAGGGGATCCACTTCCAATTTTTACTGTATATCTTTTTCCTCCTTTCGGGAAGGAAGATGGAGGGAAGAGAGCTGGTCTTTGTGGTAGGAAGCATGGCTTGTCCCCTTAAGCTAAGCAGGATACACCCTGGTTGCATAGAAAAGGGAGACTAGAAGTGTGAGTGATGTAAGATATTCCCCTTAGGGGATGGAGTCGCTCTTGGAAGAGTATTTAGGCTCCAAGTTCCTTCCCTGACATCTCCAAGATAGGGCTGAGAGAGATTCCTGCCTGCAACCTTGGAGAAGCCGCTGCCAGTCTGTGTAGACAATACTGAGCGAGATGGACCTATGGTCTGACTCAGTATATGGCAGCTTCATATGTTCCTAATTTTTCAGGGTTGTCTACCTGTTGAAGTACCACTTCATTTGTGTATCATTTTCATGAACACAGGACATGGTAGTCTGCACTTAAGAACATTGTGCAGACTACTACAATGTGGCTCAAGGTTCATCTAGTAGTCCTGCATTCTGTTTCTAACAGTAGCCAGTGAGATGTTTCTGGGAAGCTTATAAGTCCAAACTTGGAAGGTCTACCTTCTTCTACTGTTTGAATCATGCACCTGATATTCAGTACTATGGGAAGCTTCACATAATTGCCACCAAGTCCAGAAGCTGGGAACCAATGGCCAGCTACTGATGTCATAAAGCTTTTCCAGTCTGGGGGCAGCAACAAGCATGCTGGGAAGGCATACATTCTCTTGGAGGACTTTCCATGGAGGGGCAGGGCTTACAGCTGCCAAGTTCAATAATGGGCCCAACACCAGCCATGTTAGTCTTTTTTCTTTTTCTTTTTGCAGACCCAAGGTGTTGCTCATATGTGTTGTGAGCCTGCCAAGCTGGATTAGCCAATCATGAATTTATGACACAGTAGCTGGTTGTAAGAGCATCTCAGGTTTCAGCTTTACTGATAAACAACAGGTCTGAGCAACCAGTCACACCCAGAACACATAAGCAAATAGAGCACTAATGTTCCAACTGAAATCCAATAACTAGACCTTCTATCAGAATTTTGAAGGTCTGAATTCTAGGGTCACAATCCAGCAGACTAGAGTCATGAAGGCTGGTTAGATGTATTGTCTCCAGCAATTGACTCAGGGCACAAACTGCAGAATTTATAGCCAACAGCCAGGTGCATGCAATCACCACTCCACCCCTGGCAGCTACTATAAATTCACTTAGTCTCTTACTGCCCAGTGCCTTCTTGCTGATAACTGGCTGCTTCTCCTCAACTCCATAAATTAACACTTCTCTCACCTGTGTTCTCTGGGAGACAACAGCTGTTCAATCTCCTGCTCAGACTTCAACTTTTTTCTCCAAAGGCCACTCTGCCCCATTAGCTCTTCCTGTGGCAACCACTCATCCTGGTCCATCTCAGATGCCTTCCCACTCAGATGTCTCCCTGCTCCCCAGTAAGTCCATTCCTTCTTCTTCACGGTCCTCAGGTGGGGGTATAACAGTGTGCTACTGACATGGTAGGGAGCTCACCTGGCCTCCTATCCACTAGGGGTGTGCAACAAATATACAAATTGCTTGTGGATCAGAAACAAGGTGCAAAACAGTGAATGTTTCAGATGAGGGACTTTGTTCAAGTGCAGCTGTCTTATAAAGTGAGAAAGGGATGTTCCCAATATTCTGGACCAAAACAAATAATTGAAATCCAAGGAGATTCTGTCATATTGGATTGTGGAAAGAAATGGAACAGTTTGAGATGTTCCAACATGCATACTATGAAACAAGAGGGAAGGGAGTCTGATCTCAAGAGAGGAACTAGAGAGGAATTTGATCTTGCCTTCACTTTTGACCTCACAGAGGAGGCTGATGAAAGTGATGGACAATCCTCCGTACCAGGAAAAAACATCACTAGCAGCTTCTGTGCCAGAGAACCCAAGACTTAGGGAAAATGTGTGTGTGACAGGAGACCAACGAAAAGACTTCAAGACTTTGTCACTGAATTTTAAATAAATCCAATTCTGGTTGCAATAAAAGAGAGGGATGTATTTTATTCTATCTAGTAATCTTTTACGTCTTGTAGTTGCAAAATTTGTCCCTGTGGGGATCTTGTAGAGAGTGTGCAGGGTGGAGTCCGAAAGGAAAAGGGAGGGAACTGAGAAGGAGCAAACTGGGTTGTTTTTGAATAAACCTTTAGTTAAATGTACATAAGATTTCTTTGTGTCTATGAGGGAAGCAGCTATAAAACAAGATTGTATTATATGTTTGTTTCTCTCTACAGTACCAAGAAAATCTAAAGTATTTTAGAAGCAAACAAGGTCTGCTTAAAATCAAATGGGAGATTTTATTAATTCATTGCATTTATTGAATGCACTTTAATCCTGTTTTTCCAGTGCCCAAGGAGGCTAACAATCAACAAAATGACCATTTAAAATAATTTTGTGCATGAGCAGTATAAAATTGTTACAAGCCAGGAGTTAGCCAGCAGGTCCTGGCCAGACCTTTGTCTCCCATGGAGACCTCAGTTGTAGAAAGGGGGGTTTATATCTACAATACTGTGGGTCTTCCTCCACACTCTCCTATTTCTCTCTCAGCTTTCTGAGATAAAACACAGAGTCCTTCCTTGCTGGTTCCTGGCTTGACTGGCTTTTAAATGCCAGCAGGGTTGGCAATACTTCTTCTGCCTCCTCCTTTCTCTCACAAGATTTCTTAGCTCTTCTGTCAAAAGTGAAGAGTCCCTGTTGCCTGAGCAATGGAGCCCCTTCTTTTTCTTTCTCACTCTGGGGGCTGTCTTCCTCATCTGAGCAACCGGGACTCCGGGAGAATGGCTTCATGAAAAGCCAGGGCTGCATTCAGGACAATATTATTACAAATGTAGCAAACCTGAATAATCAGCAATAATGATAAGAAGTTGTACTATCATTCACTGAGAGTGTGAAGAAATAAGATTTCAACAGGCACCTAAATGACTGAAGTTTATTATTGTTTTTTATTATTATTATTATTATTATTATTATTATTATTATTATTATTATTATTTACATTTATATCCCGCTCTTCCTCCAAGGAGCCCAGTGCAGTGTACTACATACTTGAGTTTCTCTTTCACAACAACCCTGTGAAGTAGGTTAGGCTGAGAGAGAAGTGACTGGCCCAGGGTCACCCAGCTAGTTTCATGGTTGAATGGGGATTTGAACTCAGGTCTCTCCGGTAAACAAACATTCCTAGGAAGGTGTTTCCAGGGATGGGATGTCTCCATGAAAAAGGCCCCTTTTCTGGATTGCCACCTGCCAAACTTCATACGGTAAGGTTAACAATCTAAATGAACCGTCAGGTTCATGGGTTAGAGGTTGGCCCTTCTGATGCCATGGTTCCACATCATTTAGGCCTGGGGTAGGCAATCTTGGCACCCCAACTGTCCATTATCCCGAGCCACAATAAATGGTTCAACAACAGCTGTACAGCCAAGGTTGCCTATCCCTCATTTCAGTCATTATAAATCAAAGCTAGCATTCTGGGTTGCAACTTGCACCTGGAAAGACACAGAAAGCCAGTGCAGATTTTCTAGCACTGGAAAAATATGTTCATTATAGTGGGTCCCTTTTGTGAACCTAGCTGCCATATTATGGACTAGTTGAAATTTTGTAGAAGTTTTGCAATCCATATAAATGGATTGCAGCAATCAAACTGAAAAACAAATATGCCATGAAATATAGCCCAAGGCACACTGGGTGCTGTCTTTTCATTGACTGTCCCCTATCATTTTTCTGTAAAAAGCACAAATCTTTGCAGGGAGACTTTCTTTGAGTACCTGCAAACAGAGTTGCCTGGTGTCAATCTGGAAATACTGTCTATCCAATTAAAAGCTGCACAACAGCAAGACATTCTGCAGCCACTGTGTTTCCTGCTCCATTGCTCTACTGGCTGCTTTAACATTCCCAGCCAGGGGCATAGCTAGGGGAGAGGAGGCCTGTGTTCATCCCTCTCTGGCAGCCCCCCAGAGTGAGGGAGACAGTGAAGAAAATAGGGAGGGATGGAGCTGGAGGCCCATGTTCTTTGAACCCTTTTGCTCAGTTATAGCTACGCCCCTGTTCCCAGCACTGGCTCATTGCCTTTTGCCACTTGAGGGAAATGAACACAAGCCATTGGCTCTGCCCCCTGGACCAGAGCTAGCACTGTCTCCTCACTGGCCTCACCCCCATCTCCCTCACTGCCACATCCACCACCACACTGGCCCCTATGCATCAACAGCCTAACCTTCCAGGGTACACCACTGCTTAGTGTTGTAGACTAGCAAGGCAGCATGGATGAAGCTTGTACTGTTGCCAGACAGCTCTATTTCAAGGTAGCATAGAAAGCAAACCTCTGTGCCAGGGATTCTCAACCTTGGGTCCCCAGATGTTGTTGGATTTTAACTCCCATAATCTCCAGCCACAGTGGCCTTTGGTTGGGGATTATGGGAGTTGAAATCCAATAACATCTGGGAACCCAAGGTTGAGAATCCCTGCTCTATGCAATTGGAACTGTGGGCTCATAATCTCCATTTTGGATACTTCAGTTAATGGGATCATGAACTCTTCATCTGCCCATACTTGGCAAAGATTCACAGCTGATCGCTTGGCGTGAGCTAAACATGGGGGAACGTACCCCGAGGTCATAATAGCTAAGACTGCAAGGGGCCATCCCCAACCTCTCTCCTTATCTCAAGAGAAGGCAAGCAACCAGCAAGTAGACCTAATTCAAAAGGTACACCTCAAGGGAGTAAAGTGCTTCTTTTTGCAAGAGAGATAGCATGGCTAGCACTTTCCACTGCAACGCAGGCAAGAGCAAGCATTCTCCAACCCACCATCAATAGCTTAATTGGCTGTCAACGACCAGAGCAGAGGCAGCTCATTAAAATCCAAAAACGTATATCTGTGCATTTGGATTGGCATCTCCATCTCCATTTCAAGATCAGCCTTAACTCCACCAGCTATTCATATCTACACACACACTCCCAGAAGCCGCTCTTGCCTTTCGTTTGGCAAGTCACACCCAAGACTGACCAGTTCATACAGATATGAACCATTGTACCACCTGAGTTTCTGCCTCTCCAGGGAGGGGTCATGACTTATGAATGGCCTCCAGGCATGTTTTGGAGTATAAGTACTCCTGGCCAAGCCACATGGCCTCAAAATCTGTATGAATCTTTACCCTGCTGGTTCTCAAGCATGTGAGTGGTAGCCCTTCACTCCTCACCCTTTCTTCTTTCTGGCTTTTTCCTGTGAGGAGACCTGCAAGTGCACCAAATGCACCACTGGACTAAGGTTAGGTAAAACTGACCTTCTTCTCTCTATTCCTGCTTTTAAGCACTTCCTACGGCAAGCCCTAACCTGCAATCTGGGCCCTAAGCTAAATTACCTTCAGTGAGATTCCTGTTGAGACTGTCCGTCATGTTTTATTGCTTTGCCAAACCAAACCATTGCCTTCCTGTACCCCCATTTTCCCCTAAATAAATCTGTTGCATTACATTTCTGCCTCATCTTTTCCATCTACCAAACTGGCACAAATTTGATACTGACGCCAAATTGCTCCCTCTAGACAAGCTAATGCCTCATGTTAAGTCAAAGTAAGGTCAGACTGTCTAGCCAGTACTCTGGAGCAGTTCTGGTAACAGCACCCAGAGGTGGCAGCTTTGCCCTCCAGCCTCTCCTCGTCACCGCTGTTTCACCAGCACCATCAGCCCAGATCCTCTCTACTCTCCCCCTTCTCTGTCTACAAACTTGCTCCATTTGGGGAGTGGACAAAGCAGACAGGTTTGTTGCCTGACAGAGGGGGAGAGAGATAGCTCGCATTACAGTATGTCTATGCTGCCTCAACACGAACTACAACACGAAGCAGCTGTGCTCCAAAAGGTGAGGCTGGTTTCATGGGAAAACATCAAGGCATAGGACTATGGCAGCAAATGAGGCAGGGGTAATTGCAGCAGACAGGTAGCGGGTGATGCCCATGGTGCAGGGTGCACCACGGCATCCACTTCACCTTGTCTCATGGAGGAGCTACTCCAATCTTCCTTCTTCTCGTTCCCCCCCATCTGCTATAGCAAATAGGATTTCATTTTTCCCCTTGTGGGAGGTGAGGGAGGAGGCTGGGAGAATGGACTGGTGGGAAAGCAGGTTGCAAGATTCAGCTACTCTGTCACTGCTTCGGGGCTTTTAAAAAGGACAGACAGGATTTCTGGGTTGAATCCTGCCTATAAGATTTATAAGGTGTATGAATATTTTTCAAATAGCTTTAAGAAATATGCCTTCTTTATGAAACAATTTCAAGAGCAAATGCCAGCAGCCTAATGCGAGAGTTGCTGTTGCCTTTCTAGTGACTCAGCAGCTGAGACCTCAATCGATCTTGGGCCTAAAATTAACTGCAAAATGCAAAACAGACAGCTCATACCAGTGAGAAGGTAAGCAGTAAGCATATTTTGCAACATAAAAGGCATGTTCGGATGTAAATCATATTGGGTAGACAGTTAACTGTCTAGAGAAGAAATTTCCAGGTATGAGGCTATGCAGCAGCAAATTCTCTTAGAATTTATATCAAAGAGTGCACTTCCTATTACATTATGTTAGGGACCATTTTGATACCTGATGATATTGAGTTTGAAATATGAAATGACACTGGACAAGTTTGTGGCACTGAAAGAAAATAATATGACTAAAATGATATTGGATATAAAAAAAACAAGGAAGCAGTGGGTTTCAAGGGATTTGCATTTTTATCACAGTTGTGGCTCACTTTAAGAAACAGGAAAGACCTTATTCCAGTACATTCCTTTTCAAATGTCAGGAAGTAGGCTGAAGACTGACTTAAGAGCGGTAATACCATTTAAAAAACCCTTTATTTTTATACAGAATTTTGCTGTTTGTATTGAATACAGGAGTTGTATTTGTATGTTTGTTTTAGAAAAGGAGAGGGATAAGCCCCTTTTTGGTATTCATTCCATGAATGCTAAAAATACATATGGGAGGAATGGTGTCATGGTTTCAGGCTTTGTCCCCATTCTGTGCTTCTACCACTGAAGAGAACCCCCACACCTATGGCTGTATGGTGCAAGGCTTCTTTTCAGCCACTCAAATGAGCATGTGTGGCAAATACAAATCCTCTTACCCTTTAGGAACATAGGAAGCTGCCATATACTGAGTCAGACCATAGGTCCATCTAGCTCAGTATTGCTATACAGACTGGCAGCAGCTTCTCCAAGGTTGCAGGCAGGAATCTCTCTCAGCTCTATCTTGGAGATGCCAGGGAGGGAACTTGGAACCTAGATGTTCTTCCCAGAGCATCCTCCAAGGGGAATATCTTACAGTGCTCACACTTCTAGTCTCTCATCCATATGCATTCAGGGTGGACCATGCTTAGCTAGGGGGACAAGTCATGTTAGCTACCACAAGACCGGCTCTCCTCTCCTTAGACCGGCTCTCCTAGATAATATAACTAATTTAGATTAAAGGAGACCTGTTTGTTGCTGTGTAGTTGGAGACTGCACATACACATTCATTATTCATGGAATAAATGCCTGGAAAGCGGGGAGGAGGAAGAAGATATAAAGTAAAAAATTGGAAGTGGATCCCATTTTAAGAGACTCCTGCTAACTAGGCACATTTCAAATTCATGACTCTGTAATATGCAGCAGTGGAATAGTAATTGTCCCTTTTCAGCCTCCCAGCATCACATCCCTCCCAGTGGCTTTTGCAGGTGGGTCTCTTATTAGAGTGAAAGTCCTTTTGGGACAGGAACACATCTCTCAATCCTTTCGCTATGTAAACAGTTTTGAGAACCTTTTTGTTGAAAAGTTTTATCTAAATATTAATATTAATACTACTAATATGATGAATATTTATATACCGCTCTTCAACAGAATTCTCAAAGCGGTTTACATAGAAAAAGAAATACATAAATGAGATGGTCCCCTGTCCCAAAGAGCTCACAATCTAAAAAGAAACATAAGGTAGACACCAGCAACAGCCACTGGAGGGATGCTGTGCTGGGGATGGATAGAGCCAGTTGCTCTCCCCCTGCTAAATATAAGAGAATTGCCACTTTATGTATTTATTATTTATTAATCAAATTTGTACACCACCCCAAACTTTCATCTCTGGGCGGTTAACAATAGCATAAAACAGTAAAATATATACAAAAACTTAAAACAATTTAACAATTTAAAAATCATCTACAAATTAAAACCTTAAAAATTTAAAGAACTGAAAAAGCTTGGGTGAAGAGGTGGGTTTTCAAATGCTTTTTTAAAATTGTCAGAGATGGGGAGGATCGTATCTCAGTAGAGAGTGCATTCCACAGTCTCAGGGCAGCAACTGACTAAGCCTGTCCCCGTGTGACCGCCAGCCAAGCTCGCAGCAACTGGAGACTGATCTCTCTGGACGACCTCAATGGGCGGTGGGGCTCATAATGAAGAAGATGTTCTTAGATACCCAGGGCCTAAGCCATTTAGGGCTTTATAAGTAATAACCAGCGCTTTGTATTTTGCCCGGAAACCTACTGACAGCCAGTGTAACTCTTTCAACAAAGGAGTGATGTGGTCTTTCTGAGATGACCCAGAGACCAACCTGGCCACCACATTCGGAACCAATTGAAGCTTCCGGACTACGTACAAAGGGAGCCCCATATAGAGCACATTGCAAAAGTCAAGTCTGGAGGTTACCAACAGATGTACCACTGTTCTGAGGTCGTTCATCTCGAGAAACAGACGCAGCTGGCGTATCAGCCGGAGCTGATAGAAAGCACCCCTGGCCACCGCCTCAACCTGAGAAACCAAGGAGAGACGTTGATCCAGAAGTACTCCCAGACTGTGAACCTGTTCCTTTTGGGGAAGTGTAACCCTTCCAGAACAGGGAGATCAAAATCGTCCTTGGAGTTCCGACCCCGCACAATAAGTACCTCCGTCTTATCCGGATTCAGTCTCAGTTTATTCTCCCCCATCCAGCCCATTACTGCTTCCAGGCAAGTGTTTAGGGAAGTTATTGCATCTCCTGAAGAAGCTTACATGGAGAAGCAGATCAGGGTGTCATCAGCATACTGATAACACCCCACTCCAAATCCCCTGATGATCTCTCCCAGCGGTTTCATGTAGATGTTAAAGAGCATTGGAGAAATTATGGGGCCTTGGGGGACTCCATACGTAAGCTCAGATTTTGAAGAGCAACAGTCTCCAATCGACACCATCTGGAATCTGTCCAAGAGGTAGGAGCGGAACCACTGTAAAACAGTGCCTCCCACCCCCAACACTCTCAGACATTCCAGAAGGATACTATGGTCGATAGTATTGAAAGCCGCCGAGAGATCCAAAAGGACCGATAGAGTCATACTTCCTCTGTCAATTCCCAATTGGAGATCATCCATCAGGCTGACCAAGGCAGTCTCCACCCCATAGCCGGCCCGAAAACCAGTTTGAAATGGGTCCAGATAATCAGTTTCCTCCAAAACTGCTTGGAGCTGAGAGGCCACCACCCTCTCAATCACCTTGCCCAGCCATGGGAGGATGGAAACAGGCCTATAGTTGCTCAACTCTGAGGGATCTAATGCAGGCTTCTTAAGAAGAGGTCTAATAACTGCCTCCTTAAGACAAAGAGGCATCCTGCCCTCCCTCAGAGAAGCATTTATGATTTCTACCAGGCCTCCTACAACAACCTCCCTGCTAGATAGAACAAGCCATGTTGGACAAGGGTCAAGAGAACAAGTGGTAGGCCTCACCGCTCCGAGCAGCTTGTCCACATCCTCAGGAGTCACAAACTGAAATTGATCCAGTTGAATCGTATAAGAGGAGTTGTTGGACACCTCCAGTTCAGACATCAGATTAATTGTGGAGCCTCCAGCTAAGTTGGCCCGAATCAGAGAGACTTTATCTGCAAAAAATTATTTAAACACATCACAGCGGGTAACTGATGGCTCCAAATTCTGATTCAAGGAAGTGGGGGCACATACTAGCCCCCTCAAAACCCTGAACAACTCCGCTGGCTGTGAACCCGCAGATACAATATGGGCAGAAAAGAACCGATTCTTTGCCGCACGTATTGCCTGAGCATAAATCTTTAAATGTGCTCTATGTCATAATCTGTTGGATTCGAGTCGAGTCTTTCTCCACTTGTACTCCAGTCGCCTACCTTGCTGCTTCAGCCCCCGTAGATCTTCCGTATACCAAGGGGCCAGTTTTGAAGCAGGTTGGAGGGGACGCTTAGGAGCAATCGTGTCTATTGTCCTGGTGAGCATGTCATTCCAATTTTGCACTAGGGCATCAACAGGATCACCTGCAAAGCCAACATTAAATCCCTCCAAGGCTTCTTGGAATTCCATTGGGTCCAATAACCTCTTCGGGCAGACCATTCTAATAGGCCGCTTGCCCCTGCAGAGATGGAAAGTGGTTGTAAGCCTAACCTTAACCAGATGGTGGTCCGTCCATGACAATGGAGAAATCACAGGAGTTCCCACCCACAGAACACCACCCTGATCAGAGTAAAAGACCAAGTCAAGTATGTGACCTGCAATGTGCATCGGTCCGGAGACCACTTGGGATAGGCCCATAGTTGTCATGGCCGCTATGAACTCCTGAACCGCCCCGGACAAATTGATCCCGAAATGAACTTTGAAATCCCCCAGCACCAAAAGTCTGGGAGACTCCAACGTGAGTTCCGAGACCAAGTCCGTGAGCTCAGTAAGGGATTCTGCTGGGTAGCGGGGCGATCGGTACACCAACAGAAGTCTCAATCTATCCCTGGTCCCCAAATGTAGGTACACACATTAAATATGGTCAGATACATCGACAGGGATCCTGGTAAGGGAAATGTTATCCTTATAGACCACAGCCACTCCACCTCTGCACCCATGTCCCCTCACTTGCTCCTCTACAAAATACCCCGGAGGAAGAAGCTGGGACCAAACTGGGCCACCAGCCTCCCCCAGCCAAGTCTTGGTGATACATACCAGGTCAGCCCCTTCATCCATAATCAAATCATGGATGAGCTCAGGTTTATTTTGGACAGACCTGGCATTGCAGAGGAGCAAGGTAAGGATATGTGGGTTGTTGGCAATGCTCCCTGAGGTCACAGAGCTGGCAAGACAGCCGGAGGGGGAGACAGCTATTAAATTTCTGACTACCTTTCCCCTGGAACGGCCTGCTGACTTGCCAACATTTCTTCTTCTATTCCCCACCACCACACTTTAAACACTTTAAAAGGTGTCTCTTTACTCAGTTAGCAGGGGTTGTTGATAAACAATAATAATGTTGCTAGTCAATGTTGAAAGATGGACAGTGAATCCAAAATGCTTGTAAACTTCTTCTCTAATAATACCCTCCCTCAAAGTTACACTGCAGTACTTCAGAATGATTAATATCTTTCTGATAACTCTAGAATGTTTTCAAACCTAGATGTTCTTCCAGCACTTCCATGTCCTGCCCTCTTCCCTACGCTGTGTCATATCATCTTATCACGACCTGCAAACCTGGCAGTCATTTTTCAGCAGTGCTGAACCAGGAGTGTCAGATATGCCCGCTGTTTGTCTGCCTCCCTTTTAAAGCAGCTCCCTGGCTGCTTCCACCATGTGCCTTTTTAGAAAGATCGCATACTCCGGCACTAACAAAAGAAGGATTGCCATTGTCTCCACTCGTGAAGAATCAAATGGATAGTCATCCTACCACTCTCTCTCTCTAATATTGTCACGGGTCCAGTGGCGGCTAGTGCTGGCTGGGGCAGGGCAGCAATGAGGAAGGCAGATTATGCCTCCCCCCCCCCCCAAATTCAATTTTTATTAATTTTAACAGTAGTAATATTATCATTCATTGCAAATACACACAAAAAGGTGGACTTCCCACACACATCTCTTCATGAATCATCAACTATAAAATTTACCCTTGCTATAATAATAATTCAAAACATAAATTCAAACCCTTACAAAACATAACTAGTCTACCCAACCTGCAGTTTTTTACTACATTTCAAACCCTGCTATAAAGTCCATAGTAGGAAAGTAATTCTTTAAATACAACAAGAATGGTTTCCAATCTTCTTTAAAACATTGGAATGTTTCAGATTATGCCTTTAAAGTAAAGTGTGCCATCAAGTCAATTTCAACTTTGGGCGCCCATTGTCTCCTCCCACGCAGTATGAGATGGTGACTTTCAGCATCTTCCTATATCGCTGCTGCCCAATATAGTACCAGCGGGGATTCAAATCAGCAACTTTCTGCTTGTTAGCCAAGCATTTCCCCACTATGCCATTAGCAGTTGGTAAAATCTCCCAATGCCATCATCAGGTATCCTGCACAGCTGGCCCACTCCGGGGCCTGCTGGTCACCATGTACCCTACTGCATGCTCCAACCCCACTGCTCAGCTGGCCTATGTACATGTGCAGCAGCCATTTGAGGGCTCACCACACAGCAAGAATTTGCCATGCTGACTCAACTGGCTGCTGCACATGCACATCGGTCAGCTGAGCGACAGGAGCAGGGATGGGCCAGCTGTGCAGGATGCTGGGAGGCAATCTGGGGGAGATATTAATTTCCATGCCAAGCTTCATAATTTACCAGTCCTGTTTGGCACAGTTTTGTAAATGATCTTTGCCAAGGTCTGAGTGTGTCACTACCTGTGCTCACGTGCTGCAAAGGTCTGTGGGCAGGTTCTCTTGTAGCATTGTTGTTTCTGCCTTCTCTGGTAGCAAAATGCAATATTTTTCCTTGATAAAAAGTAGCTGTTTTACTAAGTAAGACACAACAACTGAAACTGCTCTCTGGAGCCTCGGTGTGGGCAGGGGGAGTTTGCTCGGGGCTTTTCCGGAGCCAGAGCTATGTCCCCCTCTGGGTATCAGTGGTCCTTTTCATTGGTGGCCTGGGTTCTTTGGACCTGTTTGCACAACGGTAGCTCCGCCTCTGTATATAATGCAAAATCTGATGAACAAACTGTTCCCTATGCTGAATTCCCTTTTCCTTGAAAACTCACCCAACACCTGATGAGAATCAAGCTTCTTACAACCCTGTCTCTCAAGGAACTGCAGAGTTATTTCATGAAAGAAACCTCCATGCTGGCTCTGTCACGAGGGAGCAAACTCCATGCCCCTCATAGAACAAAGGAACATAGGAAGCTGCCATATACTGAGTCAGACCATTGGTCTATCTAGCTCAGTATTGTCTGCCCAGACTGGCAGCAGCGTCTCCAAGGTTGCAGGCAGGAGTCTCTCTCAGCCCTCTCTTGGAGAAGCCAGGGAAGGAACTTGAAACCTTCTGCTCTTCCCAGAGCTGCACCATCCCCTGAGGGGAAGATCTTACAGTGCTCACATTTCTAGTCTCCTTTTCATATGCAATCAGGGCAGACCCTGCTTAGCTATGGGGGCAAGTCATGCTTGCAACTGCGAAACCAGCTCTCCTCTCCTCACTAAGCCTTTCCGCATGCTCTTTTCCAGCACAGACCTCTTTCTTGTTCCCAGAATTCCCAGCAACTGCTCTCTAGGTCCCACCCACCTGGTGTTCTGATTGGCTGCCCTAGAGTTCATCAGCCTATCAGTCGAGACAAGGGTTCTCTCCCTGTTAACTCTTTAGATGGAGGGGAGGCTGATCACTACAGTCTCACACAAAAATATGTTCCTAAGGGCTGCATGACTGTCGGGGACATATTTTTGGGTGGCACACAGCACTTCCCAGGGAAGGGCATCAAAAATTGTCCCCATTGCTGAGCCTGCAGTAGAACCAAGTTAGTTGAAACTTTCAGAAGCACTCATGCTTCTCCAGTCAGTTGCACTGGTGCTTTGTTAGTCAGGATATCAGCCACTGGTATTAATTTTGAGCTAAATATTCTTCAGATTGTGCTATACCTGTCTCTAGTTCTGGCTTGGCTCTAAAGTTAATTTAGTAATAGGTAGGACTGGATTCAATCTATTTGTTCCCACAAACTCTTTTCCCCACTTTTTTTCTTGATTGTTATCACTTTGGAGCAAGAATCCTGTCTCCTTTGTAAGTAGAGGTAAGGGTATGCCTTTTAGCAAACATAATAAGAGTCCTTTTCAATTACAGGTTATAACTTGGTGGTGAGAAGCATATTATTCTTACCTTTTTATCTTCTTCTTCAAAGCTTCATAATTTGAAACTCAGATTGTAACTTATGTGTCTATGCATTTTTGAAAAACACCCCTGCAAACATTTATATACATGTTGGCTTTTAAATTTTCAGAGCAAGAAGAGAAACGGAAGACTGGAACATTTTCTCATAAGAAAAACAACATTAAATAACTGTGCAATAGATAATTGGAGAACCTAAACTAAGAACTGGCTTTAAGGCAGGGGGAATCATACTAAGTTACTGTTGTATCCTGCCATCCCTCCAAGTTACTCAGACTGGTCCTTTAACCTCACATCAACCCTGTGAAGTAGGTCATGGTTAGAGGCAGTGGCCAACATGATACACAGCATATCAGTGCTGTAACATTCTGTACCAGGGCTGTGGGACTCATAAGGGTGCTCAGAACAACACTTGTGCAAGCAGTGCTACTGTAGTTACTCCCATTTGCTGCAATGGGAGTAACTGCTTGTGCAACTGTTCATTCTGAATTGTATTGGGTAGGGGTGTTCATGGAACCGTCTGGCCTGGTAAGGTTTGAGGCCGGAGTGGTCTCAAACGGAACCGGGCCAGTTTGGTCTGGCCCCCATCAATCCCCTCCCGCCCCCAGTGTGGTCCAGCAAAGTCTCCGAACTTTTTAAAAACATTATTTTTAAAGTTAAAAGTAACTACCTGTAGCCCCTTTGGGGGCCTTGCTGCAGCCGTGAGGGGATTCCGTGAGGGTTCCCTCTCCCCCCCGCCGGCCTCCCTCATCACCACCACAGCCGGGTAAATGTAGTCTTTTTGGCCCTTTCGGGCCTTCATAAAGGTGAGCGGCAAATGCCCTCTGTGAGGCCTGGCATGGCCTATGGCCTTGCAGAGGGCATTTGTGTATGCGCGGCGGCAGCAAAAATGGCCGCCGCTCGCCTTTACAGAGGCCCGAAAGGGCCTAAAAGACTACGTTTACCCGGCCGTGGCGGTGATGAGGGAGGTCGGCAGGGGGAGAAGGAACCCTCGCAGACATACCCACACACCCCATGGCTACAGCAAGCCCCCCAAAGGGGCTACAGGTAGTTACTTTTAACTTAAAAAATAATGTTTTTTAAAAGTTCATGGACCTGCTGGACCGGACCGGCAGTTCGGTTCCGGTCCAGATGGAACCGGTGTGTGTGGGGGTTTGGTTCGATCACGAACCCCCGGACCGAATCGTCAGACCGCAGACTGCCGGACTGGTTCTGCACATCCCTAGTATTGGGGCTCCCTTATGAATCTGCAGCAGTTCTGGCATGGAGCATAATGGCATTAGTATGCTGTGTGCCATGTTGGCCACTGACTTGCCAAAGACCAATTCACTGAGGGTCAAATTATACATGACATAGAAAGTGTATGATTGGATCTCCTGATATCTCTTGTAAAGCTTAAAAGCAACCATGTGGGTTGGGGGGATTGGCTTGGAGCTATGGTGCTGAGGAAAGGGCTGCAAACCCTTTACTCTTGCACAATTTTCCTTATCAACATTGCTCTTGGAGTTGCTATAGCTTTACTGGGGTGGTGAGGAAGGTATGTACTTGTACAGAAGCTGTCTTTTCTTGAGCAAGGTTAATAGCTTCAGCAAGTGATTTTGTTTTGGCACATGGCTTGGGGGAAAGGGTTAAACACCCTCTCCACCAGCAACACTGTCCTGAGTTCCATTTCTTTGGAACACCCTCCCCTTGCTGGAGCAGCTTTTAAACTTTAGAAAAGATATTTGGAGACCTAGGCACAGATCTCCTACATCACACAGAGCTGTCACTGAGTGTCTTAGCTCAGCAGGGATTTGAATATGGGTTTCTAACATTGAAAATGAATCCTCTAACCACCGAATTTTATGGGCCTTTAACTACCTTAGGCAAGGTAAGGTAAAGTGCCATCAAGGCGATTTCAACTCCTGGCACCCACAGAGCCCTGTGGTTTTCTTTGGTAGAAAAAAGGAGGGGTTTACCATTGCCTCCTCCCGTGCAGTATGAGATGATACCTTTCAAGCATTTTCCTGCTGCACCACTTAAGGTAGCTTTTAACTACCTTACACATTTCTAATTAACATTACAATCCTATGCACACTTACTTGGGAGTAAGCCATCTTGAACTCAGTGGGATTTACTCCTAAATCACTATGCATGGGATCAGACTGTATACCTCTGCACAAGACTTGACCTACAGACCAACTGCAATGCATTGAAAGCAAATATTTTGCTTCCTGTTAGTTTAGTTCCAGAGCGTTGCTGTCATTCATAATTCAGCACTTGTAGCTGGCTTATGGGATCAAAGCCTCGTATCTAAATCCACAGCATTCTACTGTTGGTTGCCTCCTGGCCTGAGAAATGGACAACAAATCAATTCCAAATGTGCAGTGAATGTTTGGAGTATCAATGCTGAGGATGCTAACAGTGACATGCTTTACCTATGCTGGTTTTAGCCCATTTCATTTTTGTCATGGGAATTTTTAAAACGTTAAAAACAATAGTGGTGTGCATGGGCAGGATTTATCAGTAGTTTACTAAAATCTTCAAAAATAAAACAGAGAGAAAAAATCTTGAAAAACTTCAGAAAAGCAACTTATTTTTGGTGGTGGTGTTCCAAAACGAAAGAAAGGGAATTCCTAATAATGAAATTTTGCTATTTCTGTCAGCTGTTTGATCTAGATAAGTAAGAAGATTAGGATCAAGAGGAGGAGAAAAGGTGTGTGTGTGGGGGGGGGGGAGTTGTATGTCAACTGGCAAGTAGCCAGATGAGATATTGGGTGACAGTGGTTGTTGCGTTGGGGCATAGAGGAAAGGTGGACATTAGTAACAGTCACTTTGGCTGTGAAAAGACATCGGTACACTACAAAACAGATATGATGTTGTTATATTATGGAGAATATCTTGTTGCTAGCAATGCTTTTCTGTCAGCTCCCAGGAGCCCCCTTGCTTATGTTCGAGTCTCCAGGCTTGGAGATCTCACTCTGTGTATGCTCAGGAGCCTCACAGTATTGTGAGCTCTCAATTTATACACATGGGGACAGGTCACTTAGTGACAGTGGGCCAGTCGCTGCTAGATTTGGCTCCTAACAAGCAAATTGGAAAGGGGAGCAGATGCACACCCTCCCTAATATCCTAAGTAGACCCCAGAAGTTAACTAAAAGCAGGTTAACTCTCTGCCAAGGCCACTCTGCACTCAGGGTGAACTGCCTTGTCTTTCTCCTCCTTTCACCAAAAAGGGATAGTAGCCAGCTAATGTGCCAATTAGTTTCATAGGAAGAACATAGATACAGCTTGCGGAAGTAAACCTCCTCCCACCCTCACAAAAGAGGTTGAGTTAGTGCTGTGAACCTTAAAGATGAACCCACTAAAAATACTGATTTTACTGGACTTTTCCATCTATGCAGATTCTCCTTCTCATGTCTATGCACTCTGTTTCCATGACAAAAGCCTTGGCATACCTCGGCAACTCCCGCATTGTTACATTCAGAAAGAAAGATCAGCAACAATGATTTACTTATTATCATCATCCATCATCATCATCATCATCATCATCATCATCATCATCATCATCATCATATTTTTATACTGCCTGATATATACATTTCTAGGCTGTGTACAAATTTTAATATTAAAAATCACAGATTAAAACACATAAAGCACAATAAAAACAA
Source organism: Hemicordylus capensis (assembly GCF_027244095.1). Taxonomy (NCBI): domain Eukaryota; kingdom Metazoa; phylum Chordata; class Lepidosauria; order Squamata; family Cordylidae; genus Hemicordylus; species Hemicordylus capensis. The sequence continues at coordinate 31,872,809 of NC_069660.1, read as the reverse complement.
TATAAAACAAGTTATTAACATTATTATAATTAGTTATAATTAAAAGCTTAGGAGAACAGAAAAGTCTTGAGAGTCTTCCTGAAAACGGAGAAGGAGATGCTCTTATTTCAGCAGGGAGCCTATTCCAAAGCCCTGGGGCAGCCACAGAGAAAACCTGGTCCACAGTCGCCACCAGACGAGCTGGTGGCAACCATAAATGGACCTCTCCAGAAGATTGCAAAAGGCAACAGGGTTCATGACAAAGGAGGCACTCTTTTAAATAGCCTGGACCCAAACCATTAAAGGCTTTATAGGTAATAACCAGCATTTTGTATTTCACCAGGAAACATATCGGCAGCCAGTGCAGTTCTTTCAAAACCGGTGTTATGTGGTCCCTTCCTGTTGTCCCAGAGACCAATCTGGCTGCTGCATTCTGTACCAGTTGTAGTTTCTGGATATGTACAAAGGCAGTCCCCCATAGAATGCATTATAGCAGTCCAGTCTGGAGGTTACCAGCATATGTTCCACTGTTTTAAGGTCATTCACTTCTAGAAATGGACATAGCTGACATTTCAGCCGAAGCTGATAAAAAGCGCTCCTGGCCATTGCCTCAGCCTGAGAAACCAGGGAGAGCTTTGGGTCCAGGAGCATGCCCAAGCTACGTACCTGATCTTTCTGGGGGAGTGCAGCTCCTTCCAGAACAGGCAGATCTAAACCATCTCTCGGTTCTACATTACTGGGAGGCATACAAGCATATTTCCAATAGGACTTCTATGTACTGTCTGGCTTTCAAGGCTTTAACACTTGAGTGTCTGGTGGAACCAAGCAGAGTTAGCCATCATGCCTGGTTAATGTAAAATCTCCCCATGGCCCTCCCTATTTTGCTTAAGGTGCACGCTCTTTTAGTTGATTGGCAAGTTGTTGCTTCTTGGGAAAGTGTTGTGATGTTATGTACTGGAGTATATTGTGTTTCGAAGTTTCTCTCCACTGAGGAGGTGATTAGCAGAGCCGATGATAGAGGAGTGTTCTTGTCCAGTTTGTCCAATAGTGGAACCCACTCCAGTACAGGAGCTGATTTTAGAGTGACTTGCACCTACAGTTCAGCCTACACCAATAGTTTGCCCAGTGATGGAGCCATGTTTTGAGTTGCAAAATAGAAATTTTTTGGTCTCTGGTCGGGAATGTTCTGGACTAATTGGTTTCATAATTTTGTTGGTGATCACCACCATTTGTTTACAAAGGGGTTTGGTTGGTCAAGATGTTATTGCAGGTGTTTTGGTATGAACGGAACCAAAATGCCCTTCAGCCCGTTCAGTCTCAGCCCGCACCATCTTGTAATGGCCATGAGCCAGGGTGCTGTTGCCATCAGGGTGATACAAAGAAGGAAACTTCCGAGCATCCCGTGGGGCCACCAGACCCGGCCTTGCCAGCAAGAGTGGACAAACTACCTTGCCAGGGATCAAAGCAATCTGTGGTCCCAGTAGCTCCCATAGTTTATAGCCATGTTGAATCCTCTGTTGACAGTGTACTGCCCTCCATTAAGGACTGGATTAGAGCAGGGCTGCTCAACTTTGGCCCTTTTGCTGTGGCTGGGGATTATGAGACTTGTAGTCCAAAAAGAGCTGGAGGGCTGAAGTTGAGCAGCCCTAGATTAGAGCTTGGATGGATTGGATTAGAGTTTGGATGCCAAGATTAGAACTTGGACGGCAACTGAAGTGCAGTCCGTTGCCAGGGACATGGGCACTCTTAACAAAGAGATGGTTGTGTCTTGGTTGGCCACTTTTATTCCATCCTACCCCCACAGGCACAGATATAGATCAAATCGGCACACTATTGGCCAAACAACCTGACAAGAAGGCATTAAGACTTGGTATCAGCCAAGCAACCAGACTTAGCTTGAATTCAGTCCTCTGGATGCAAGAAGCCCTAAATATCCTTCGCTCTGGAGAACACATAGAACAAATGGAGAGGAGAACTGGTCTTCTGGTAGCAAGCATGACTTGTTCCCTTAGCTAAGCAGGGTCTGCTCTGGTTGCAATTGAATAGGAGACTTGATGTGTGAGCACAATAAGATATTCCCTTTAGGGGATGGAGCTGCTCTGGGAAGAACATCTAGATTCCAAATTCCCTCCCTGGCATCTCCAAGATAGGGCTGAGAGAGATTCCTGCCTGCAACCTTGGAGAAACCGTTGCCAGTCTGGGTAGAAAATACTGAGCTAGACAGACCAATGGTCTGACTCAGTATATGGAACTTCCTGTGTTCCTAAACCTATCACAATGAGAAGCAGGGCCCCTCAGATCCTTTAGATTTTTACATGGCTAAAAAGCCATGCAGGCCATGACCTGGAATAACGTTGGTCGTCACTCCCACCGCCACACCTGATAATATCCCACAACCCCCATATAAATCCTTCTTAGAAAAAGCTCTTTTATCCCCGTGCTGCTGAGAGGCGAAACTGCTCAGACGGCAACAGTGGCCAGCCACACCAGAAGGCAGAACGTAACCCAGAAGCTCCCTCTCCCCCGCCATGCTCTCCAGAAGCCTTTCTGAGGAACTCTATCTGGAAGGAGCTAATGCAGTTAGGAGAAGACATGACTAAATATGATAGGCAGCCCACTTCATATTTCTTAAAGAAGCCTTAGCAGATTTAAAACATAGGGAGGAGACCTCTTAGCTATCTTTTCTCCATCCCTCAAATGGACCCACAGGGCCGGACTGGGGGCACTGAGAGGGCGGTGGAATATGTGTGGGGAGGGTGCTAGGTTTTGAGCAGAATGGGCAATTAAGGGTGGGAGTTGGGGCGCAGGGGTGCCATGTGGCTGGGGCGCACCAGGAATATGCCCTGTTGCCCTGTGGGCCAGTCCGAGCCTGTGGACCCATAGAACAGCACCCCAAAACAGGGAGTCACTAGGGCTACCTGGATCTGGAGGAAAGCCAAGTGGTTGTCCCTGAATGGGAATGCATTCAGCTGGCATCCCAACTGGTGAAGCTGTGGCAACAGATCTGGGACTCACAGCTTTAACCCCTAAACTTCCCAGCCCCAGAGAGCCTCCAGACAAGGAACTCCCTTCACAAGCTACCCACACTGACTTGCAGAATGCTGATACAGCCCCTGCTAGGGTTTCCATATTCTGGCTTTCCAAATCCGGGCACCTAATTTGCATATTATATAAATTGTCTTGAAAATAATTTCTGAGCAGAATAGTGACTGCGCGTTTTGCTCCATAGCTCTGCTTCTACAATGGCTAGAGCTTAGAGAGAGAGAGAGAGAGAGAGAGAGAGAGAAAGAAAGAAAGAAAGAAAGAAAGAAAGAAAGAAAGAAAGAAAGAAAGAAAGAAAGAAAGAGAAAGCTGAAATCCGGGCAAATCTGGGTGGTTTTCCTCTCCCAATCCCAAACCTGTAGCAGAGGAATTTAAAAAGCTGGTAGGAGTCAAAGAAAACCCACTTGATGCCATCAACTCTCTTTATGACAATCCTGTCAAAAAGAATCTCCCAGACTCAAAAGCCCCCTCTTTAAAAGGCAAGCCTGACTTGGAGCTCCAAGAGGACCTCTCAGACGAGAAAGCTTTCCCTGAAAATTCCCTTTTTGAAAGCCCTGTCTCTGAGGCAAGCACCCCAACAGGCCTGCCTGCACATGTAGCTACTTTAAACTCCCTAAACCCAGAAGCAGAGGAGTCAGCTCCCAGCCAAACTGCAGGTCGTAGCTCCAATCAGCTATGATCAGTGGGGAAGGCCCGACTTAAATGCTGAAGTAGGAATACCACAACACTTAGCCTGGCTTCTTCTCAATACTGGCGCTGCCCTGAATGTCTTGGCACCAGAAGCAACTTAACCCACCTCATGTTCCATGAAGCTTAGTGGCTACAGAAGTGAGGTGAAGAAAGCCCCCGTCAAAAAGGATGTCCCACTTCAAGCTTCAAAGTTGCAGTGCACTTTAGAATGTGCAGCCCATGAAGGCAACGACAAAGGAATCTTGGGAGTTCCTTTCCTCCATGCCCAGAAGCTGACAACTGACTTGGCAAACAGTCTTCTGTGGCAAGGGTTAAATCTCCCTTCAGTTATTTCAGCACTACACAGGTGCACAGCCCTTAACGTAGTCGCTCCACTCTCCCTTCCTGAAGCAGCCACAGATCTCTGGCAGCGAGTTGTGCCAGTGGTCTGGGCCAAGAGTAAAAGTAAAACAGAGGCTGGTTTAGTAAAAGGAAAAGGGACTGTTCTCATTGAAGGTCCTGAGCTGCCCCCTCAAAGGCAGGATAGGTACCCCAGCGGAAGCATCCCTTCAAATTTCCATGCAGATTTTGAAAAACAAAAAGTTCTGGTCCTCATGCAAAGTGTGTGTAATGCCCCCATGTGGCCAGTACTCAAAGCTGACAACTTGACCTACAGGTTCATAGTAGATTACTGAGCTTTAAATAAGGTGACCCCGCCTTTTGCACCAGTAGTGGCTAAGTATAACGAGATTCTGGCTGTCATTGCTGCTGGATCTTGCTGCTTCTCAGTTCTTGACATCTACAACACCTTATTTTCAATTCCCCTTGATCCCTTGTGTTGGTACAAATTTGCATTTGAGAAACAAGTTGCTCTGGTGCATGTACAGAGTGCCAGCAATGCCACCATGTGGACAAAGCAGAAATTCAGCATTAGCCAATTGTCAAGGCCCCCACAAAAAGCCATCAAGGCAGAATCTCATCCCTGTTTCTCAGATAGGTCCTGTTCCCATGAACGGGGGATCCAACTCTGGACCTGAGTACCCTCCAAGAAGAGGACACAGAGACTGAAGCACTGGCTGCAGAAGGAAAAGATTCCACAGGCAAATACAAAACAGAACATGGGGTTGTTGTAAGGCATATCCTGATATGTGATAAATTCTGACAATGTAAACATATGTACTTTTGTTACTGATGTAAGTGTATTTAGCACCACCACATGTACTAGATACTGTAGAAAACACAGAAGTAATAAGGTCCCTGCCAAAATGGCTTACACTCTACAAGAGATGGGCAAGATGGAGATATGGGAGGAAAAAAATATTGGAAAATATATGCAGCAGTAGCAATGGGAAGAATGAGATAGCAATAGAAGGGGCGATTTCTTATGCCTTTAAAATATGCTGTTTTACAGCGGATGCCTGCTCCACCTATGCTTAGTGTGTGTAGTAGTAAATTACCAGCTATCACAAAAATGTAGAACTCTGTCTACAATAGGAAACAGATCCTGTAGCTGCTGTCCCTGGAACTTTTTTTTACTGTTTGGGAAAGTAATATTGGGAGCCACATACATGCAAATTACTAACCTTACACCCAGAGGCAGTGCTTGTCTGCAAATCATGTCTCCAGAGCAAATATGGCCCTGGAGCACTCCCCTCTCCAAATTTATGGCTCCTTGTTGCCAGACAACTGCAAAACTCAGACTGTATGTCTCCTTTTCTCCCTATATTGCAGCTTCCATCTGTTTTCTCCCTAGCCCGATCAGAGACTTTGCAGGTATGCCTTCGGGCTGGACAAGATGTTCATGGGAATACATTTTAAAGAGGCATGCGTTAATGAAACTGCCCTGAAGAGTTGGCTATGCACTCCTGACTAACATTTGGGCTTGTGTGGGGAATCAGCAAATCTAGAGTGAGCAGTTCGTTGCAGAATAAATTCGTGCAAAGCTTTGGTCTTGGAAATGACGGAGTTGAGGTCAAATACAGTCAGGTTTATTTAGCAGGGCTGCTCAACTTTGGCTTTCCTGCAGATTTTGGCCTACAGCTCCCATAATCACTTGCTATTGGTCACTGTGGATGGGAATTATGGGAGCTGTAGTCCAAAAACAGCTGGGGGGCCAAAGTTGAGCAGACTTGGGTTTTAGGGATACAAAAAAGAGATCTTGATTATTAAGCAACACAATATTAACTAACAAAACTGACCAGGCTGTCTGCCTGTCTGTCATATTTTTATACCGCCTGAAATGTAAATCTCTAGGCGGTGTACAAATTGTAATATTAAAAATCACAGGTTAAAATACATAACACAGTAAAAACAATATAAAACAAATTATTAAAATTCTAATTAAAAGCTTGTGAGAACAGGAGTTTTGAAGGCTTTCCTGAAAACAAACAGAGAAGGAGATGCTCTTATTTCAGCAGGGAGCATATTCCAAAGCCCTGAGGCAGCCACAGAGAAAGCCTGATCCTGAGTCACCATGACCTGGTAGCAACCGTAACTGGACCTCTCCAGAAGATCATAAAAGGCGGGAGGGTTCATGTCAAAGGAGGCGCTCTCTTAAATAGCTTAATATACTTAATGAATTATATTAAATAATTAATTGTATTATTAATAATATCAATAATTCCAGATTGAAGCACATGAAGAGGCATTTTACCTTGAGATCCAAATTAAATCCACTCGAGGCTGACTGGAGAAATGGTCTTAGAGAACAGCTTTAGACTTTGAAGTGAGCAGGAAGAGAGGGGAGCAAGACAAGAGATATCAGAGCAGGGATTAGTATACCTAGTTTCTTCTGATGGTGTGTTCAGACACTTATTGCTCAGCCAGTGGTGAGGGACTCCTCTCTCCAGGAACAAGCAGGAAAACAGGGTACAAGAGTGGGGACCCGTGTGCCACTCACAAGACAGGAAGCAAGTAAAAGTCCAAAGGTGGTCTGACCCCAAGAGACCGCTTCCTTGCTGGAGCCAAATGTGCTACACAGATTGGGCCTTCAGACAGGGCCAACCTGGAGGCTGAGAGCGGGATGGGCACAAGAGCCCAGGCACAGCAAGATGGTATCGCTGGTGCCCAGATGCATGTACATACCACAGGTGAATCCAGAGAAGAGACTCACTGCTTCATGGCTTTGGTGACAAGAATAGGCAACATCTTGCCCTGGGGTCAGATGTTGACGACACCTTTCTGCTGAAAAGGTGTGACATCCATGATGGACAAAAGAATACATTTCCTTCAGTCTTTGGTGGGCGGGCTCTAAAAATGCAACAAAGTGAGTGGGTTTTAGGGTTTTAGACTGCCTTTGGGGACAAACAGCAGCTTGGGGGCAATTTGTGGTGCAGAAAAGGCTCCGGGGAAAAGATTAGCCCTCCCTCCCTGCATGCCTCAGACTTGATCAGAGCTGGCCTGTCCTTGGTGGGTTTCTGTAACTATGCGTATACTTTCAAGTATAAACACCGACCTCTTCAGACATTACCTCCCAAACCACTGTGCATACTTACAGCACTGAAAGCAGAGCCAGATGTCCTGCCCCAGTATATCACTTACCTCCCTCCTTATGGTGCTCACAGTTACAGCAGTGTTTGTCCGAAGGGGCAAACACTATAACTGTGCTGGTAGTGTTTTTATTTTATTTTATTTATTCAGAGGCTGACATATCCAGTGCTCTACTATTCTTTTGGCATTTCCTCTTCTGCGCCACCTCCCCTTTCTTAACTCGACCAGTGGCATAGGAGCGAGGTGTGGGAGGCTGTACTAAGTCAGCAGGTAGCAAGTGCTGCTTCAGAAGAAAGAGGCGGAGAACCATTTTGGAGTGGCTAAAGAGCTGTTCAAATGTGAGAGGGTGGCAGATGAAGCAGCAGAGAGCACTTTGCTAACCCATCAGTGCCCCAACAATTTGCTGCTTGAGATTATAACCTCACTGTAGGCCTCATGGAAGGGCTGCACTGCAGGTGCCTAAACCTTGATGCTTTGTGGGTACATGTGAAAAAGGTCTTTACTATTCAGTCCTTTATTTGTGTTGAAACTCTAATTGAGTGCTGTGAGCTAAGTGACCAGACCACTAATCTTTTTTAGTCAGTTTATCATCACTGCTGTGTGCAAATATTTTAGAACAAAAGAACAGCCCTGCTGGATCAGGCTCAAGCCTTATCTGGTCCAGGATACTGTTTAACACAGTGGCCCACAAGATGCCTCTGGGAAGCTCACAAGCAAGAGGTGGGGGCATGCCCTTTTCCTTGCTCTTGCTCCCTCACAACTGATATTTAGAGGCATCTTGCCTTTAAGGCTGGCTGTGGCCTTCAGCCCTCAGACTAGTAGCCATTGATAGATTTGTCTTCCATGAATTTATCTAAGCCCTTCTTAAAGCCACCCAGGCTGGTGGCTGTCACCACATCTTGTGGCAGAGAATTCCATAGGTTAATTATGTGTTGTGTGGAAAAAGTACTTTTTGTCAGTCCTAAATTTTTTGGCAATCAGTTTCATGGGATGACCCCAGGTTCTAGTGTTATGTGAGAGGGAGAAAAATTTCCCTCTCTCTTCACCATGCATAATTTTATAGACCTCTATCATGTTGTCTTTTTTCTAAACTAAAAAGCTCCAGGTGTTGTAGCCTTATCTCATAAGGTAAGTGCTCTAGGCTCCTGATAATCTTGGTTGCCCTCTTCTGCACCTTTTCCAGTTCTACAATGTCCTTAAGGTATGGTGACCAGAATTGTACAAAGAACTCCAAATGTAGCCATAACATAGATTTGTATAAGGGTATTATGATATCAGCAGTTTTATTTTCAGTCCCCTTCCTAATGATTCCAAGCATAGAACTGGACCTTTTCACAGCTGCCACATGTTGTATGGACATTTTCAATCATCACATCCCCAAGATCTCCACGACCCCAAGATCTCTCTCTCCTGGTCAGTCAGTGACAGCTCAGACCTAGGGATATGCACCAAATGGATTGTGCATTTTGTTTCAAGCTCAAATGAAACACAAATGATCAAAATGATTTGTTCGAACAGCAGCTGAGCCGGCTGTTTCGAGTTTTAAAAAACTCAAAACATTTTAGTGTTTCGGCCATTGGGAACAATGGGGAACTTGAGACATTCCCCATGGGTAGCTCCTAGGGACACCAAAGTGGGTTGGGTGGTAAGGCATGGTAGGCTACTTACCATCCAACCCACAAAAGAAATGGGCAAGCAGGCGATTTTTGTTTTTAACATCTCCCCCCCAAACCCATAGGATCCCATGGGGGTTTGGGGGAAAGGTTAAAAAAAAATTTTAATTGCCTGCTTGCCCGTTGTGGGTTGGGTGGTAGATAGCACCGATTATGCCCTACCACCCAACCATCCTTGGTGGCCCTAGGGGAACTATGGGGTGTTTCAAGTTGCCTACGGTCAAAACACTCAAAACATTTCGAGCTCGAAACAGGGTCATTTTATTTTTATCATGAAACAAGCCCTTTATTTTAAGGGTGTTTTGTTTTGAGCTTAAAATACTTGAAACAGCCCATTCTGAGCTTGAAACGTTTTGTGCTTCCCTACTCAGGTCCATCAGTGCATATGTGAAATTCGGGTTTGTTGCCCTAATACTTTATACTTGCCTACATTTAACTGCATCTGCCATTTTGTCACCCACTCCCCCAGTCTGGAGAGATCCTTTTGGAGATCCTACAATCTCTTTTAAATTTCACTATCCTAAATAGTTTAGTGTCATCTGCAAATTTGTCCACCTCACTGTTTACCCCAACTTCTAGATTATTTATGAATAAATTAAAAAGCACTGGTCCCAGTACAGATCCCTGGGGGACCCCACTTCTGACTTGCCTCCATTTAGAGAACTGTCCATTTATACCTGCCCTCAGTTTCCTGTCCTTCATCCACTTACCAGTCCATATATGAACTGCCCCTTATCCCATGACTGCTAAGTTTCTCAAGAATCTCTGATGAGGAACTCTGTCAAAAGCTTTTTAAAAGTCCAAGTATACTATGTCAACTGGATCACTTTTATCAACACTCTTGCTGACACTCTCAAAGAGCTCCAAAAGGTTGGTGAGGCAAGATTTACCATTGCAGAAGTCATGCTGATTCTCCTTCAGCAGGGCCTGTTCTTGTATATGCTTAACAATTTTATCTTTGAGAATGCTTTCCATCAATTTGCCTGGCACAGACATTAAGCTAACCGGCCTGTAATTTCCCGGATCCCCCCCCTCACCGCCCCCAGATCCCTTTTTGAAAATTTGTGCTACATTGGCTACTTTCCAGTCCTCTGGTATAGAGCCTGATTATAAGTGTAAGTTACATATTTTTGCAAGGTCTTTAAGGACTCTTGGGTGGATACCATCTGGCCCAATGTAACACAGATTTTTTTAATTTTTATTTTTCCAGATTTTTTGAATGTCATCTCTCGTCACCTCTGTCTGATCCAGTTATTTCGCCTCTGTCCCTGAGAAGCTCAGTTCAGGCACAGGTATATGCTTCTCTGCTGTGAAGACAGATTCAAATAACTTTTTAACTTCTCTGCAACCTCCATATCCCCCTGAATAATCCCTTTCACTTCCTCATCATCTAACAGACCAACTGCCTCCTTGCAGGTTTCCTGCTTCTGATGTATTTAAATAAGTGTTTGCTATTCCCCTTTGATGGTTTTAGCTAAATGTTCCTCAGACTTACTTTTTGTCTCCCTTATTGTCTCCTTGCATTTCTTTTGCCAGAGGTTGTGTTCCTTTCTGTTCTCTTCATTTTGGCCGGCCTTCCAATTTCTGAAGGAATTCTTCTTCCCCTTTATAGCTTCCTTAATTTTATTTGTTAGCTATGCTGGCATCATCCTTCTGGACTTTCCTCCTTTTTGGTATACATTCATACATTTGGTATACAATTAGGCTTCTGTTATTGTGACTTTAAATAAACCCCATGCATTCTGGAGCAAAGTGACTCTCTTGATTTTCCATTTCAGTTTTCTTTTCACCAAACTAATTTTAGATAAGCTTATCTTCTGAAGTTCAAAGTTTCTGTGTTAGACTTCCTTGGTGATTCTCTCCTCTCATATATGCTGAATTTGATCACACTATAGTCACTGTTCCCTCAAGGTTCTATGACACTGACATCTCACACCAGGTCCTGGACACCACTCAGGATTAAGTCCAAGGTCTCCTTCTCTTTGGCTGGTTCTATGACCACTGCTCTAGGGCACAGTTGTTCTGCATATCTAGAAATTTATCCTTTTTGTCATTACTTGAATGTGAATTTACCCAGTCTATGTGTGGGTAATTGAAGTCACCCATTATTACAGCTGTCTCTCTCTTTGACGCCTCTCTGATTTCTTTCTGCAACTCCCAGTCACTGCCAGCGTTTTGATCAGGAGGGTGATAGCATGTTCTTAGTAGCACATTTCCTTTCAGGCCTTGTATTATCACCCACAGAGTTTCTGTGGAGGACTCCGGTCTTCCTAGGTTTTCTAGCTTGTTAGATTCTATCCCTTCTTTAACATACAGTGCTACTCCACCCCCCCAATCCACCCTTTCTGTCCTTTCTATAGAGTTTATATCAAGGAATAACAGTGTACCACTAGTTCTCACTATTCCAATGTGCTTTTATGTGGTTGTTGTCTGCCATCCACATCTAAAACCCTTTTGGAAAGTGGGGGACTGAATTTCCAGGCAGCCTTTGGACAATGGTTTGTGCTAGGGATGTGCACAGTACCAGCAGGGGCTGGTCTGGGGAGGGTGCACTTACACCCCCCCTCTGCATTTCCCCCACCAGCACTAGTTTAAGAACCGATCTGCAAGTCACACGCATGCCCAATGTGCGTGCAAGTGCTCGTGACATGCACACACACACACACACACATTACTTCCAGTCACAGGAGCAGACAGGGCATCAGGGAAGTACGCTGCCGCCCCTCCTGACCAGCGAGCGCTGGTGGGGGAAATGCAGTGGGGGGTGCAGCAAGGGGCTGGAAATACACCCCTGCCCTTAAAGTTATCCCCCCACCTTCAAACTGCCTGGTTTTCAAACCTGTTCAGAGGCCCATAGAAGGACCTCCAAACAGGATCGTACACATCCCTAGTTTGTGCTAGGTACTACAATTCCCAGGCTGTAATGTGCATGTGCATACATAGTCAGTGTATGTGCATTACAAGCTGGGAAAGAACTCTTGGGAAACAGACAAGTTTATTTTCAGAGACTACTTGAGAAATCTCATAAACACCTAGTAGATTCCAAACCGAGCAAAGGGGAATATACCATTAATAAAACCTCTCTCTACTAGGTTTCTCTTCACAACAGTAGAACATTGTCTATGCTTTATTTTTGCATGGCCCCTTTTCTTGTTTATAAGATTTTAGGGATGTGTGAAACATTTTGGGTACAAAACATTTTGTACCAGAAACAGCCCATTTTGGGTGTTTTGTAGCCAAAATGAATCGCCCTTTAGCACTTCCCGAAAATTTTGTGTACAAAATGAATCATCCCTGTTTCAGCTACAAAAGTTTTGTTGTTTTGGACCTCCATTTTGTGGTGATCATTCTGAAGTCTCAATTTTGTTTTTGACATCTATTTGAATTTTCCACCTTCAGAGCAGTGAACAAAAGCATGGGCTGATATGCTGACAATTGTCTCCTTGGTCCTGATTGGCTCCTTTGGCTCTTGCCACTCCTGCCTGACCCCACATTGGCCAGGGGAAGGGTCAAAGAAGGGGCAAGGGTGGGAGGGAATGAGTTCAAGGAGGGCATTCTCATTCATTCATACAGTCATTCATTCAGATTTAAAGAGGCAGCAGCACCATTCTGCCTTGTTCTGCCTACCTCAGTGCATTACTCATAGACGGAGAGAGAGAGAGAGAACTTTGCTTTGCTTGCAGTTGCTGCTGTGCCGTGCCATGCTGTGCCATTGCCCCATGCCTATTGCCTTCTGCCTTGAAAGCCTGAGCCCAACTTGAGCCCAGCCTGCCCGCCCACCCAGCCTGCCTGCCCCTGCTAGTGGGCTAGTGTGGCTACCAGCCTGGGAATGGATTGAATTTTTTAATTTCTGCTGCATTGCTTTTTTATTTTTTCGTTGAATCCTGAGAAGAAATCTTTTTTCACCCTCTTGAGACTGACAATCACTGCCTATCTGTGCAAGCAGCCACCAGCAGCCCCAGCCCCTTTAGCCACTGGCCCGCCACCCCCTTCCCCCCCAGATTTTCCAGGCTTTTGCCCCAGCCCCCCGCAAATCTGAAGACTGAAGACAGAGAAGAAGAAGCCAAGAAGAAGACTGAAGAAGAAAGAGTTGACTCAGAGACCAGACCACAGAAGTGGACACCTGGATACACAACATGGGTGAAGCCTTAGCCTGAATGAGTGTACCCCATTCTCTCTCTCTCTCTCTCTCTCTCTCTCTCACACACACACACACACACACACACACACACACACACCTGGAATTCTGTGTTCTTGAGGGTTTTGTCTGTTTGGAGGGAGGATTTGGGTTGCAATTGGATTAAAAAAGTTGTGTGTTGTTTAGTTTAGATGAAGTTTAAACAGGGGTTCTGTGTAGGAGGGATCCCCGTTAGCTAGTACTAGTAGGTGGTTAAGGGTGGTTTTTTAAAAAAAATTCTGTCTTTTTTCCCATTCCAAAGATTTGTGTGAGGGGAGGGCATTTTTTAAAAACAGAAGCCTGTCCTCCAGCCCTCTGCCCCATAATATATCAGTATTCATATTCTCTGGGCCTATTGTATCTTCCCTAGTTATATTGTATCTATTCTGTTCTCAATCCATTATATTGTATCTGTTATTGTATCTTCTGTTGTTCCCCCTAGTTATTGCTCCCTCCCTAGTATTATCTGTTCCTTATTGTATCCCTACTAGTTACAATATTATGCAATTCAAATGCCTTGATTTGGTTTGTGGGTTGTTGTGCCTGTGTATTTTGGGGACCTCATCATGGATGGGCACAGGACAGGTTCTTTCGCTCTCTCTGTGTGGATTTCATTCTTTGCAATGAAGATTGGGTCATATTGTGACTTTTAGCATCATCATCATTTTTATTCAAACTAGATTGCTTGCATCTGCAATAGGTTGTGTGGTGCCACAGGCTCCAATCTGTTGCAGAAATGTCAAAAAATGTGCCAAAAATTGTGTGCCATTGTTGTCATCATCAATGATCATCACTCTTCTACTTGTGTAGGTGGGGGCAGGGCAAACCTTGCTGTTCCACTGGCAGAATGTTGTTGTTGTTTGCACCCTTCCTTACTTAACCCGCTTTTATGGCTGTATGCCACAGATGTAGCTGTGTCTCTGTTGCTTGTGGGCGAAAAATGCTTGGGGGTGGGTGGGAGGGCAGGGCACTATTGTTGATCCTAGGGCCTAGTCTGCTGTAACTGTGTTATCATGCTTGCTTTGGAAACCTGGTTCTTTGCAGAGCTCTGCTGTTGTTGATGCACACATTAACAACAGCAGAGCTCTGCAAAGAACCAGCTGTTATGTTCTTTGGGGCAGATATGGGGCAGAAAGGGGGATTCTGGGTGGAGGAGTGGGTCAGGTGGTAGTGCCCCAATGGGTGCCTGCCATCACCCAGATTTCAAATGAATTGGGCAAAGGGTTGGTTTTTTGTGATTTTTTTAAGTTTATGCATCTTTGAGGCAGAATCAGGGCAGAAAGGGGGCTTCAGGGGCAGAAGAGTGGCTTGGGTGGTAGTGCCCCAATGGGTGCCTGCCACCACCCAGATTTCAAAGGAATTGGGCAAAGAGCTGATTTTTTTGTGATTTTTTTTTGAAGTTTACGCGTCTTTAAGATTTCCCTATAGGGAATAATGGAGGCTTCAGCAGCCCCATGACTGCACTTGGGGGAACTGGAATGGCCCAGAGCAAGTGGTGGTGTAGTGCACATAGGGTGCCAACCACCCCCATTGGTTGGTAACCCATGGGGTACTGGGTTTTGTGGTTTCTCAGGTGTTGAGTGCAGATTCTCTGGTAGCATATGAGATTTTCAATGACTAACCATGAATCCACTCTCATTACAACCAGAGAATCTACACTCAGAACTCCTCAGAAGCAGCAAACCCCTGTACCCCATGGCTTAGCAACCCATGTGGGTGGTTGGCACCCTATGTGCACTACACCACTACTTGCTCTGAGCCACCCTAGTCCACCCCCAAGTGGAGTTATGGGGCTGCTGAAACCTCCATTATTCCCTATGGGGAAATTCTTAAAGATGTGTAAACTTCAACAAAGCACAAAAAACCAGCCCGTTGCCCAATTCCTTTGAAATAATTCTGATAGCTTCCTTGCCCCCTATTGGGCACTACCACCCACCACACTCTGCTCTGGGCCACCCCTTTCTGCTGCAACATGAAGTGATACATTTACTGGAATCCCCATTATTCCCTATGGGAAAATTCTTAAAGATGTGTAAACTTCAAAAAATCATTTAAAAATCAGCCCTTTGCCCAATTACTTTGAAATTTGGGTGGTAGGTTCCACCCATTGGGCACTAACACCCCCCTCTTTTTGCCCCAGGACCCCTTTTTTGATCCAAATCTATTTGGATTCAGAAAATCCGGGTACAAAACAAAACAGGGGTGATTCAGGGTCAGGGTCAGATTCAGACCCAAAACAAAATGGGGTTGTTGTGATTCACGTAAAAATCAAAACACAAAAATTGTTTCGTGCATACCCCTATCAGATTTATACTGCATATGCATAAGGAGTTTAAAACTGCTTTGCCCTTAAAAGCATTTTTTCAGAAATAAGAGTTCATTATTTGGAATAAAGTTTATTTCCTTTAAACTTTAATGTCTCCCTTCCGGTCTGATGGGTGTCTGTCTGAGATCTCATCTACAGATTTTTCTAGAATAATGGATTCCACCAACCCTTTATAACTTTAATTATAGACACTTTCCTTCGTAGTGCAATTATCCATGTTGTGGTTGACAGAATTTTACATCGAAGTATTCGAGGGAAATGCTGATATTAAGGTGCATTCTGATTAAATGTCACTACCAGTTTATAGTTCTTAGTATTTAAATCTTTATCCTGTACCTCTAAATTTTTCATTAGGTAAATATTACAGCTATTTGCTCTCCTTGTTATGCAGTGTTCTCAAGTATCAAGCTAATTCTGCTTTGATTGCCAAAAAAAGAACAGCAATGCATTATTAAAAATTTAGATGAGCGTTTGTACATTTATAAATGCCTTTTCACTTACAGATGGAGCACAAGAAGATTTTCTAATGAGCTTGAAGTTGCTAACAGATTTTGATAGCTGACATGACAATTAGTGGCTTATCTTTACAAACAATGATTCCTCCTGCTTAGCTACCAAGAAAAGAACAAATAGATCAGCTAATCACATTTTGATTTGCATTGCGTTATAGGAAAAGCAGGTTTTGGAACTTCCTGTTGATCTACAGAAGTGCTTTCATAATTTAGGATGCCCTGCAACAAAAGAGAGCTTTGCAAATAATAAAACTCTACAGTAAATACTGCAGAAAATATGGTGCTTGCATACTAACGAGTCCAGGTACAATACAGCATAATCTTTAAAAATGGAGACCTGTGGGGGGAAAACAACTAAGAATGAGGGAAAACTGATCAGTGGGCTGCCTTGGCACCCTTTGATCTTAAACACAGAAGGGTTTAGGACCAGAATAGGTTAAGAAACACACATTTTCCTCTATAAAACAGGAAGTTTACTAAGAGTGCAGGAAGGGCTGAAGCCACCATTGGACAAGGGGGGGCATTTGTTTCGGGGTTGCCAGGGTTGGGAGACAGCCAAGGCACCCCCTCCCCTCTCTCCTGGGGCACCTCTTTCTCCTCCTCCTGCACCCATATGGCAAGCATCTTATTTATTTATTATTTCTCTGTGTAAACCTCCCTGAGCCATTTTTGGAAGGGTGGTATAGAAATCAATCAATCAATCAATCAAATAAATAAAGCACAGTCCCTCTCCTTCCCAGCTGATACTTGGTTCATGCAATGACTGGGTGCTTCTTCCTCCACCCTAGTTTGGGAGCTGTGCACACTTGTGATATTTGGTCGTCTGTGAGGGGAATGTACCCAGCTGCTGAATGAGGGAGGAGAAAAAGCCCTCCAGCCTAGCTGTCGCTTGCCACTTGATCATGGAAGGATCACTTGTTTGTCCCTCACAGGCAATCAAATATTGGGGGTGAACACGCTCCTGAGCTATGGTAGGAGGTGTCTCCTACCCTAGTAATCATCATGTGAACCGCTTTAATATTGAGGTAGATGCACTAATATTGAGGTAGATGTACTAATTTGTATGAACAGATATGTTCGGATAATTATTATTTATTTATTAATTTTGTTATTTATTTATTTATTTAGATAATATGAAAGAAGAGCGTGTGGATAAATTTTTTTACACGTGCGCTGCAAGAGCGACACTTTGATGCTTCCATTTGTTTAGGTAGGTAATTTGTCTATGCTTGCATGTACCAAATTGCTGTCATGCAGAGCAGCACCATTTTGGCCCTCCGGCTGCTGTAGAATTCCCATCATTCCCATCAGCTGAAGGACTACTGGCCACAGTGGCCAGTAGTCCTTCAGCTGCAGGGCTGAAACTGTGCAGCCCTGCTGTAGTGTGAGGGCCCAAGCATGAGGGTCATGGAGAGCCCTACAAGCATTCTTCTCTGATTGTGATTTCTGTCAAGTGTAGGAGGTAAAATAAAGATTTCATCACCAGTCTGTAAATGCTGCCAAAGAAAGCTTTGCCTGCGATCAACACTGTTTGCTTTTATTTGAAAGCGTGGCTGGAAAATCCCTTGGCTGCTGGCTCCTTTTCAATGTCCACTGACTTGCTTCATTGGAAGAAAACCTGAAACATACAACTCAGAGCTTGTGTTGCAAATGAAGAGAGGAATGCAGTCATCTTTTCCCCCAAAGAAACTGAAGTGTTTTAATGCTGGCTCCCTGTAGCTCTTGGAGAAATCTCTGAGGAATGATAAAACTTTGCAGGGAAAAAACACCCACTTTCAAATCCTCACACAGCACAGAGAGATGTTATGCCTAGCAGATCATCTGTTTCATATTTTAAAATGTCTCTTATTGAGCTATTAACTAGACACTGTGCAATGCCTTCCAAGTTCTCACATCTCACTTGGCTAGTGCTCTGTCTTCAGGGACTCATCCTTTTCTTCAAAGGATTCTTCTTCTTCTTCTTTAGATGTTTAGCTCTCTTTACTACCCTCTTTTAAGGTTACTCATATCATCTTCCCATTTTGAGCTCCCACTTTTCAACTCTTGCAGGGTTTTGGCGGGGCTGGCGGGTGGCATTTCAGGAGAAAATAAAAGAAGAGGTACAGCCCAGCTGGATAAAATTCTCTAATGTTGTCTTTGCTCTCACTTTAAGCTAAGCTGCAAATCATCTTCAGCACAGAGTAGATTTCAGAAAGCTTCTGACATGGACTGGTTGACAGGAAACCTTACATCAGTGCTTCCTAAATTGGCATTTGAAGAGGCACTATTTTATACCATTTTATTGTCGTTTCATATTTCTCATGCTGCTGAGCACAGTTTGGACTCTAGTGGCTCATCCAAGTAGGAAGAAATGACATGCTAAGGATATATGATCGGATCTCCCTAATTTAATTTTAAAATCACCACGAGCACCCCCCTCCCAACAACTGGATTGGACTCTAGGGAAGGAGAGGCTAGCCCTTTCCCCATGCTATTTTCCTGATCTAATTCACCCCCCTAAAATTGATATTTGTCCTACTGGGAAAAACTTAACAGTTACCTGTCTGGCTGCCCCAGGAATCAAACGGCAGCTTCAGGTTGTGAGTTTCAAGCAGTGAATTAACATGAATTTACTTAGGTTGCCCAGAGTAACACCTCTCTGTATCCCCCAGAGCAACACCTTCCTTTGCATAAGTAAGGTCCCATTCATACACATGACACTAGTGGGAACCACTTCCCTGTGGGGTGATCCTCCCAGCTACATTATGTGTGTAGACACTGCAACTCTGTGGGTAGGGCCAATCTTTCTTCTTCCACAGCTAAGTAATGCAAAGGGAGAGGGAGGGAAATGTTCACCTTTTGGCTACCAGAAATATGTCCCTGAGGGTCATGGAGCCTTCAGGGACATATTTCTGGAAGTCAAAACTACTTTTGGAGGGAGGGGAGAGAAGTGAAAATTGCTCCCCCTTCCATGCATACTTGGAACATGCAAAACACCCAAGCTTTCTTGCAAGGGGGCAGCACTTCTTCTACCCTCCTATGACTTCAGTACATGTTGGCCACTGGAAGTAAGCCTGAATTACAGCCATGGCACTAGTTCTGCTCCAGCATTAGTCACTTAATAATTGTGCAAACTTAATGGGAGACTGGGGGGACTAGCTGTGGGGAGGGGATGATACATATACAATTGTCCTGTTTCCTAAATGCAGCTTCTTTCAAGACCCACTAAGCCAAAGAGAAGTGAAAATGACTAGATCACTCACAGTATAGTTTCCCCATAGCTTTGTGACCTGGTACTTCACTTGTTAGAAATAAGCTGCAAAGTAAAAGTGCCCATGCATAGTACAAATATACATTTTATATTGGGTGCACTGCATTATTTTTTCACTGAAAGTTCACTATATTTTCTACGAAATGCATTTAAATGTTACATTTTTGGTAACATATATGAAAAACTACCTCTCTTCACTTTTCCCCCTGGAGATGAAAGTAAACATTATGTGTTATCAAGAGGTTTTGATGAAGTGTGATATACAGCCTGTCATCTCATAGGCAATGCACTTGTTTCATTTTTCTCTGTGATAACAAGACTCTTAAGATTTTCACCTGATAATGTCAACACCACCTAATCGCCAGTTCAAGTGTAACATGTGTTTTCACTCATCCTTTACTCTGTCAAATAGTTTGTGGGGATATTTAAGTTCTCAAAGACTTGCAAAGAAAGGTTTTGTAATAAAAAGCTCAACTGCCTTTGCATCCTTTCCACAATCTTCCATAAAACAAGCTTTTCTACATGCAACATAATTCTATTATAATTTAACTCTTAGAATTGTGTACACCCATTGTAATATGTGATGCAGGTTGAACTTTTCATTAGATTCAGCTTAATTTTATGTTAGGTAGCTATCAGTAAAAAACAGCATTTTAGAATTCAAAATAATTCGGCAGAAGGTCCTTACAAAACAGGTAGACTTTAAACCTGTGAATAATTTCATTTTTTTTAAAAAAAGGGTTTTGTAACAAAATGTCTAGCAATTTTTGTGTGTCAAGTGCTCATTTTTCCAGCTGCAAAATCTAGAGACAGCAATTCTCAAAACTCAAGCTTGTCTTGCTGTATGATTTGTTGAAGAAAGGTTTACCATGGCAGACCAGATTCTAAGCTGAAATATATCACTGAAAAAAATGTTGCGCTCAATGGAATAAAAGCAGTTTGCAGCCGCTAAAGACCTTGTCCAAGGTATTGTTGACAGTGGACAATCTAAGAATGAAAACACAATGATTTCTTTGGCTGTTATTTTAAAAGCACAGATTTCAAAGAGCTAGTGATTTGTGTTTTTGAATCCCCAAGTTTAAAAATAAGAAATTTTATTTTCTCATTTTCAAATTTCCCACCCAGAAATTTGCTCTATCCCTCAAACTGCAAATTCTGTGTGAAATATAGCAACTGTGGTTTCCCAGGTCCATTTCCCTGTTCATCTTGTATGCTTCCATCCTACACCTGCTGTAGTGAGCAAGAGAAAAGCAATCATCGTTCAGTGGCAGAGCACATGTTTTGCATGCAGAAGGTGGAAGATTCAATTCCTGGTCCCTGCAGCTATTTCCCCAGACCCTGCTATTTGCCTAAGACCCTGCAGAGATGCTGCCAATTAAAAGAGACTGTACTGAGCTAGATGGACAAATGGTCTGCCTCAGTATAAAGCAACTTCCTATGTCCAGGAATCTACACACGTGCACAGCAGGCAACAGAGATGAGCCCTATAAGCGAGCCCTTTTATCTGTAGAAGTTAGCCATACTAATTCAGTTTTAGTTTTCAGAGGGTTAATATCATCAGCATGGGGGTTTCTCTGTTTGGGATTATGGTGCCATGAAGGGGAAGTTAACCCTTTTCTGTGTGCTATTTTCCTGATGAAAATAATGCCCAGGTGCACTTTGCTTTTTGCTGTGTGGGGAGGAACACACATGTACAGAGGACAATTTTCACTGGGGAAAATGGCACTGGGGGAGAGCTCAGGTCATACCCTTGTACCCAATCAGCCTTTAAAGGCTATTATACTCCAGAGTTTATTAATCACAGTCCAGGTCCATGAAGGCAGCAAAACTAGATGTGATATGAGAGATCCGTTAACAGGGTCTCCCATGTCACATCTCTTTCTGCTGTAAGGTTAGAATCTTGGGTCCTCAGATGTTGTTGGATCAACTCCCATAATTCCCAGCAACAATGGACAGCTATTGTGTTTGGAGATGATGGGAGTTGAAGTCCACAACATCTGGGGACTCCTAGGTTAGAGGATACTGAGTCTAGCCCACTTTTTGGCGAGCGTGAGAACCACCGGGCAGGCGAGCCCAGTGTCCTCAAAGCAGATAACCCGCTTAACTAGTCATCCCCTTAGACGAAGTTAGTGGAGCGAGTGCTCCGCTAACCCTGTCTTTTCAATCGTGTGTTGGCACGGTGCGGCTCTGTGCCACGGCAACACATGAGGAAACCCCTGCTGGGAGACTGAAACAAGTCTCCTGGCCCTGGGGGTCTCTCCAGGATGCCCTGTGCACTCGCGCGGGGCATCCTGGAACTTCCGGTGGCCGTGCGGCCCCCCCAGCCCCCCGTGATGGAGCCGGCAGTCATGTGGGCGGCCAATCCAGCCACCCAGGGTTGCAGCCTGGATCGTCTGTGGGGAGAGTGGGCCAAGTGTGCTCTCTCTGCAGAACCCACTCCTGTGAGTCTCACCAACCGTGAGACTCATCTCCATGTCTTTGTATTCACCTGGATTGTGGTTTTGGTTTAGCTATATGATGTTTCCATGTTATTTGGGTCTGTGCCTTTTTATGATACATTCATGTATTTATCTCATGGGAAATAATCTAAGCATTTCTACTGCAATAACACAAAAGTTCCATCTATCTAGCAGTGGCTAGTTAGAACCAGGAGGGTCTAACTTCAGCCCTCCAGCCCCCTGATCTTTTCAGGAAGCCCATAACAGTGCTTGAAGTCACTCCCACTATTGCACCCACTGCCCCACCAAAGGAATTCAGAGGTATACTGCCAGAATCTGGAGATTCTGTTTAGCTGTCATAGTTAACGGCTGTTGACAGATTCTCGTTATTACTTCACTGTTTAATGCAGGTAAGTGATAGTACCTGATGCTTAAATCATGTGTAGCACAGCATATTAAAAAAGTGTAATTATATATAATTTTGATCTGATGCAAAATATTCCCATAATGCAATTAATATCTGAGGTTCTCTCTCTCTCCTCTGGTAGCATCAGGCTTAGGGCTAGAACATATCTTCCATCTACTTTGCCACCAGGGGAACCAAATTAGATTAGCAAAAGTTTTATGCAAAACTTCACTGTTCAGGAAATTACTCTTGAGATGAGCTGTTTCATAAATTACTATCCTAGGAGACAAAGCAGACTGTTCAAAATATGCCAGCTGTATACGTTAAAGCTTTTAGCAGTTCTCAAAATTATATTAAAGAGCTACCGCAATCCTAGATAAGCTCTTCATTAACCATTTATAAGAGAGACCATGGAAATGTGTAGGATGTTTGCTTGTTTCTTTTAAAAACACCCTAAATTAATGTACATGCAGATTAGGAGTCCTGCTTCTTACATGAGCCTTAGGGCTGTACATGAGAAAATGAACATGAGATATGCATTTGGGAAGGAACAGAAGTTTTAGTTGCAGTTGGTCTTTTCTGCAAATCCTCTATCTATGATCACTCTTGAGCTGGCACTGCTGAAGTAGTAAGTGACTCCGGGTTCCTCTCTACAGACAGGACAAGCAAAAATAAATACTTTGTGCTAGGTAGAAAAAAAAAATAGATGTCACAATGTTAATGAATCATTTCTTGATTTGATAGGAAAAAAACCTGCCAGTTTAATACCAGTGCTAAGCCTATCTCAATCTAGCTCAAGCACCACAAAATCAGGAGATTGGAACCTAAGGCCGATGCCTTAACGGATGTGCCACATGACCAGTAATAAGAAGAACATACTGTAAGAACAGCCCTGCCGGATCAGACCCAAGGCCCAACTAGTCCAGCATCCTGATTCACACAGTGGCCCACCAGATGCTGCTGGAAGCCTACAGGCAGGAGTTGAGGGGAAGCCCTCCCTCCTGCTGTTACTTCCCTGCAACTGGTACTTAGAGGCATCCTGCCTTTGAGTCTGGAGGTGGCTCATAGCCCTCTGACTAGTAGCCGTTGATAGACATCTCCTCCACGAAGTTATCCAAACCCCTCTTAAGGCTATCCAGGTTGTTGGCTGTCACCACATCTTGTGGCAGAGAATTCCACAAGTTGACTATGTGTTGTGTGAAAAAGTACTTCTGTTTGTTGGTTCTAAATTTCCTGGCAATCAATTTCATGGGATGACCCCTGGTTCTAGTGTTATGAGAGAGGGCGAAGAACTTCTCTCTATCCACTTTCTCCACACCATGCATGATTTTATAGACCTCTATCATGTCTCCCCGCAGTCGTCTTTTTTCTAAACTAAAAAGCCCCAGGTGCTGTAGCCTTGCCTCATAAGGAAGGTGCTCTAGGCCCCTGATCATCTTGGTTGCCCTCTTCTGCACCTTTTCCAGTTTGACAATGTCCTTTTTTAGATGTAGTGACCAGAATTGTACACAGTACTCTACGTGTGGCCGCACCACAGTTTTGTATAAGGGCATTATAACATTAGCAGCTTTATTTTCAATCCCTTTCCTAATGAACCCCAGCATGGCATTGACCTTTTTCTCAACTGCCGCACATTGAGTCGACACTTTCTACAAGCTGTCCACTACGACCCCAAGATCCTCCTCCTGATGTTGTGCAATGTCACAAATTGTGTCAGGAACAAGACAACATGGGGCATCTTTGCTGGTGCCATTCTCCCCATCTTAATTTGTTTCAAGCACCAAGTTTCAAGTTTCAAACACCAAGAAATATGTGCACATGTCTCTGTATCCCTGAGAGTGTTTTTATGCATTTGTTTGTGTTGTGTGCATGTGCTTATGAGTGTGTACATGACTGTGTCATGAGAGTGTATTTTGTGTTGTGTATGTGTTTCTCCATTTCTGTGTTTGTATGTGGCATTTGTTGGCGTGGCTGTGTGTGTGGAGGCTGTTGCATATGTTTATTTGTGCATTGATGTGTTCTGTGTGTTTGTGTATTGTAACTGTGTTTGTGTCCACTTCTGCATTTATGTTGCATATATGTTTGCGTTGCATGCATGCATGTGTTTGTGTTTTGTGCATGCACTGTGTGCATGTGTCATGTGTGTGTGTTGTCTGTGTTTGCACATTCTTGTATTGTGTTGGTGCATTTTTGTGCGTGCATCTTGTCTGTGTTTTTGTTGCATCTGCATCTCTCTGTGCAGTTTTGCATTTCTGCATTTATGTTGCATGCATGTTTGCATATTTGTTGCATGTGTGTTGCATGTGTGTTGTGTGTATTGCATCTGTGTCCGTGTATCTGTGTGTTGCATCTGTGTTTGTGTGTTGTGTCTGTATGCATTGGACCTCTATGTATTTCTGTGTTTGTGCATCATATCTGTGTTTGAGTTTGTTTCTGCGGTTATGTTGCATGCATGTGTGCCATGTGCCATTGCGTTGCATCTGTGTGTTCCTGCATTTATGTTGCATGTGTGTTTGTGTCTTTGTGTTGTGTGTGCATGTTTGTGTCTTTGCATTGTGTGTGCGTGTGTACACATTTGTGTGCTGTGTTGTGAATAGTAGTAAATAGTCTAAATGTAGCTGAAATTACCTCAATGGTGTCCCCCACCCCAAATAAGTGTAGATAAATTAATCCTGTCCGTTGAAGCAATGAGACGTTCTTACTGCAAAAGTCAAGTGTGGTTCTCCAGTCGGCATTCTGACAAGGGGCCGGGATGGGCAGCAGAGCACTGTCAACAGAGCAAATATCAGCAATTCTGAAGACATGTGAAGGAGTCCCTCTGCCTGGCAGATAAGAGAGAATGGGGAGGAGGAAGAAAAGGATGCTGCAGTCATGGGCATCAGAAAGAACCCTACAAGCTGCTTCTTCCCCCAGTGCTCTAATTACCCACCTGGCTTTCCCAACATATGTCCCCTCTCCCACTTCCCTGAGAGTTCACATTCCATAGCTAATGGAATAGGCACTGCACTTCCAGAATCCAATCGCAGCCTCTCCCTGCCCATCTCAGACTACTGGCAAAACATGTCAGCATTCTGATGTTATTATCCAAACAGTCACACTCTGCATAAAACTTTGCCAGCACTAGCTTCCCATAGGCTTTCATGGGGCAGGAAAACCTTAATACCTTTTGATCTGCTGTTCAAAACTTCACCAAACCATTAAAAAGCACTCCTCCTAGACAAGCCTTACATTGTACACCAGTCATTTTCACCAAAATTTGAAACAAATGTATTCTACGCTGTTTTAAAGATTGGGGGGGAAAGGATCAAAGTGTCAATTTCCAGCACTTTTAAACTTGCTGTAGCTATGGCAATTTTTATTAGATCTCCTTGAAATTAGGCGCATTTGTAGACCTCATAAAGTAGATCACACATTCAAAACGAATACAACATAATGCTTGTTTCATAACCTGCTGGCAAAACCCACAGGTAGAGAGGGCAAGTGTGAAGAACAGTTGTGTATTGTATATTGTTCGATTTCTATACTGCTTTTCATTAAAATAATCTAAAAGTGGTTTACAATATAATTAAGACAAGGTACAATTAAAATGCAAAAAGTATAGATCTGAAATATAAATATATCTCTAATTAAATGTTTAAGAACCTGTATAAACAGTAATACACAACACACAAATCTGCAGCTGTAAAAACTGTACTCTTATTTAAAAGCCTGGGTGAAGAGGCACAGCTTTACTTGTTTTCTAAAAACTGTGATGGAAGCTGAGGAAAGGATGCCAGCCAGGAGAACAGTTGCATTGCGTTGTTCCTTAAATACATTAATTTGAACCTAAAAAAAGGACACATGTTGGGTGTTTTCCAAAATATAATGGGTGACTGTTTGCCAGTTGATCTCACACAGTAAAAGAAAGAGAGAACAGTGTTATAAATGAATATGGCCCCCTGTAAGAACTCCACATGAACCCACCAGCTGGGTTACCTCAGAAGAGACTTTGATCATGGCTTTGACAATCAGGTTCCACTTAACCCTTAAGACCTTTGAACTGGTTAATTTACAGACAACTGGCTGAGCCTAAAGATGCTAGTGAGAAATAAGGACTAAATGGGATGAGCTCGGCTATTCCTGTTGCTGATGCATTAAGAAGACAGTATAATCAATACTGAAACCACCATCAGCAACAAGCATCTATTCCCATGTGATTGGCCTGCCTGATTGGATGCACTGGGAGCAAAGGTTTCATTTAAGCATGATTTAAGGCTGGCTGATTAGAATGCACACAGATGTGCATTAAGACACAGCTGAAGCCTGTTACAGATTATTCGGAATGGGCTGGCCTTTGGCTTAACCAGTGTTTCACCAACTTTAATGACCTTAATGAATCTTTATCAGCGCTTTATCAGCTTTGTGGGCTATTGGCAATTTGGATGAAGATCTAGTAGTGGATAGCAAGACTGTTAAGTTACAAACACCAGTCTTATTTTTGGCAAGTGCTACTTGATTTCCTGCCAAACTTGAAAATGGGATTTGGGGAGGTAACATTTACAGGGTGGAAGAAAGAAAGTTGGTGGTTGTCCCAGACTTTGAAGATTCTTGGGAACTGCCCATGGAGTTAGTTTTAATACAGTACAGAAACAAAAGTGACGGGTTTGCAACTAATTAGGGTTAATGCTTTATACAGCACATGTAATGTTGAAAGCATATTGCAACTTGCATTTGTTTTATGTTTACAATGTGAAATTAGAAGTTATTTCCCATTTCGTCGCTGGAGAATGAGAGATAATGGAGAAAGAATTATTCTGGGGCTGAGCAGGGATTAAGTTCCCAAATCTAATGGATGCAAGTTCAATATTCCCCACAACAAACCTTCTCTTCCACGGCACATGGAAATTTAGTTTCAAGGGATAGTGGTGTTGAAATCATGGGGACTGATCCCTGCCATGGGCTTAGCACCAAAAATGGCACCCCTGACATAAAGCTTCTCTTTGCTCTCTGTAGCATGTTGTAATACTTAGGGATGTGCACGAACCGGTTCAGAGGCCCTTTTATGGGCCTCCGAACCGGTTTGAACCCTGGCCGGCTCCAGGGTTCGGTGGCGGCTTTAAGGGCGGGGGAGGATGCACTTACCCCTCGCCGCATTTCCCCCTGCCGCATTTCCCCCTCCGGCGCACGATTCCCTAAAAGCCCGTCGGGGAAGCAGCATACCTCCCTGCTGCCCTGTTCTGACATTGTCCTGAAGTAACCAGGAGTAGTAGTTGTGACTGTCGCAGCTACTACATCTGGTTACTTCAGGACAATGTCAGAACAGGGCAGCAGGGAGGTATGCTGCTGCTCCGACGGGCTTTTAGGGAATTGTGCGCCGGCGAGGGAAATGCGGCGGGGGGTAAGTGCATCCTCCCCTGCCCTTAAAGCCAACGCCCTGCCATTGAACCAGTCCCCGCTGGTTTCGTGCACATCCCTAGTACTACTTAATGTGACCTTCATGTCAGTCTTCATTTCTTTACTCCACTCTGCACAACTGGCTGCCATTGGAAGGGAAATGAAAAAACTTCATGAAAGCACAACCTGGGTAAGAGTTACTACACTGATCTACTCCTCTTCACCACTGGGGATTTAACTGCTACCAAAAGGGAGAATTCAATATGGGGATGCCATTTGTTAAAGCAGCCTTGTGTCTTTGTAAGACTAATTCCAACCTTGCACTGTAAGCTCCTTGGTTCAGAGGCTTGCATTTTGCATACATTATTGTATAAATTATTGGAAATGGTATAAAGTACCATTGTTGTACATGTGGGACAGAGCCTTCTCTGTTGTTACCCCCAGGCTCTGGAATGCTCTCCCAGTAAATGTCTGCTCTTTGACATCGGTGGCTGCTTTTACAAAACAACTAAAGAACTTTTTATTTGTTCAGGCTTTTACCCCTTCAGGGGCTGCCAGGACTCTCGGCTCTCCTGCTTCTGTGTCTTTTTAAAAAAATGGTGGTCTTTTGGTGTTTGATGGTTTTTACTGTTTAACTGATGTTAAGGTTTTAAATGTGATTTTTATAGAGTTTTATTGAATTTTAACTTTTGTAAACCACCTTGGGATGCCTTATGAAAGACAGTATAAAACTTTAACAATAAATAAATGTAAACTAACAACAGTATTGAGACAATAAGAGAAATATTGATGATGATAACAATTTAACATGTAATTTAAAACTCTGTGCTGTGAGTTGGGTGCTCACACTCCAAAACCCATACTTCTCCTTATCTTCTAGGACATTTGTGGTTTAGAAAATTGAACCCAGCATACACCCTTATCCCCCTACAGAAAAATCACCACCTCAGAAATTTAATTAGCTTTAATTATACTTAAAATATGTTCAATTGTTTTCAGCAGAGGGCTGGAAAGGCAAGAAGACAGCAATATTTTACTATTCTGTGTCCCAGATGCCCGCCTTCTTTCCTTTTCACAACACTCCTGTTGATTAGTACCATCTGCTGGCCATCTAAGAAACTTCATCATTAATACACCAAACCATAGTTAAAAATACAGCTGCCCACAATAGAGTGGGGTGGAAAACGATGACAAAAGAAATACAGGGAAGGAAGAACTGCTGGGAAAGAAGGGATGGAAGAAAAGAAAGAGGCGAAGGGCCAGAAGAACAAATGTAGAAGAGGAGAAGGAGAGGTCTTCTCCACACACAAAGAAAGGCAGGAAGGAGGGAAAGGAAACTAAGATATGTTGAGAGGGGGAAAGGTAACACACAAAACCAAAAGCTGTTTTTCTCTGTCATTCCACACATCGTTTTTGACAGGCCTTTGGCTAGCAGTAGCAATTTTAACAATAAAAACAAATGTGTGAAAAAATGAAGACAAAAAAATATAAGCAAGCAACACCCAGACTAGTTAATTGTGACTTAGCACAATTGAAATAAAGAATACAAGTTAGTCATTACTAGCTTAAGACCCATTAATTTCAACAGAACATAGTCATGACTATTGGATGTTGTCCAGTTTTAAAATGGTGCAGTTTAGAACAAAGTACTGGAAGGAAACAGTGCCGTGTGCTGTGTTTCAGCTGAAAAACAAAAGTATCACTTCAAAAATATATGCTTTGGAATACAGACAATGAATGAATGCTATGTTTTTATATTAGCAAACTTTCATAATCTGATTCAGGATCGGGGGCCCCAGAGCTGGTTTTTGTGTGTGTGAAAAATGCTTTGGATTTTTAGGATGCTATTTTAGCCTACTTTCCAGCAGGCTTATGAGATCACATGGCATTCTCTGTGTGTGTGTGGCCGTGTGCCCCCCCCATCAACTTTACAACAC
This sequence comes from Hemicordylus capensis, assembly GCF_027244095.1. NCBI lineage: Eukaryota > Metazoa > Chordata > Lepidosauria > Squamata > Cordylidae > Hemicordylus > Hemicordylus capensis. Next base: position 31,843,538 of record NC_069660.1, on the reverse strand, counting down.
CTGGACCAATATAAACCAAATTGGGTGCAGTTGTAGGGACACATGGGGCACCTCAACGGCGTAGTTTGTGATGATATCATCCACCCCAATCCAAGATGGCAGATGCGTACACTTTTGAGGCACAAGTGGGCTAACTTGTGGACAGTCTAACCAATTTGAACCAAATTTGGTACATCTGTAGGGACACATAGGGATGCCCAAATGGCATGGTGTGTGTTGATGTCATCCACTCCAATTCAAATGGCAACTGTGTGAAAATCTGAGGCGCAAGTGGGCTAATTTGAACCAAATTAGCTACAGCTGTAGAGACACATAGGGACACCTCAATGTTGTAGATTGTGACAATGTCATCCAACCCAATTCAAGATGGCAGACATGTAAACCTTTGAGGCGCAAGTGCACTAACTTGAGGACTGTCTAACCCATTTGAACCAAATTTGATAGAGTTGTAGTGAGTGACACACAGGGACACCTCAATGGTATAGTTTGTAATAATATCATCCACCTTAAACCAAGATGGTGGATGTATGAACATTTGAGTTGCAAGAGAGCTAGCTTGTGGACCTAGATTTGAACCAAATTTAGTCTAGTTGTAGAGACAGTGAAAGGAAAGTAGGCTGATTAGTTCTTACTAGAACTTGGTTTTTTTTAAGGCATTTAGACAAACATACAGCCCTAACTGTACCTAACTATATTTCCTGTATATCATAATATTGCTGAGGCCAAGAAGAAAACATATTGGGGTTAGGAACATAGGAAACTGCCATATACTGAGTCAGACCATTGGTCTGTCTAGCTCAGTATTGTCTTCACAGACTGGCAGCAGCTTCTCCAAGGTTGAAGGCAGGAATTTCTCTCAGCCCTGTCTTGGAGAAGCCAGGGAAGGAACTTGAAAACTTCTGCTCTTCCCAAAGCGGCTTCATCCCTGAGGGGAATATCTTGCAGTGCTCACGCATCAAGTCTCCCATTCATATGCAACCAGGGCAGACCCTGCTTAGCTATGGGGACAAGTCATGCTTGCTACCACAAGACCAGCTCTCCTCTCCATTATAGGGGTAATCCACATCCATGTACATTATATATAGCTCATTGGAGGAAGGATGGGATGCTGCTGTTGCTAGTATTACTACTACTGTTAATCTCTTTTATTCATTCATTTTCATAAATAGTCCTCAAGGTTTAATTGGTATATAGTACCTGCTCCCCTTTCTCCTCTCCTTCACTGATGTGAAATGGACATGTGATAGTCTTCACGCTACTTCTAGGCACTCTTTCCCTCCTCCTTCCCCCATCCCAACTTGAACATGGCCGGAGTCTGTTTTTACAACTACAAAATAACAACTGAAGTAGTTTAAAAATCTTAACATGCAGTAAAAATAACTTTTACCACTATCATTCTTCCTAAAGCAAAAGAGATGCAGCTGATTGAAATATATCACACAAAAAGAACATTCAAGCATTACTGATTTACTTGTGTTTTAGGCACATAAATTCTTGTACTGTCCTTGGAAAGTGTCAGGTATGGATATGAGGATAAAAGAATAAATCTACACCTGAGCAAAGATTTTTCTCAGCTTTCAGTTGTGTTTTATGAAAGGTTCCAAGGGGAGTACTCTGTAACTGCTACTTAAAAACTTAGCATTCTCTCTCTCTTCTGTCCTTGTTCCAGTTTTATTCAAAAAAGCCAGCACAAAAGTTTGACTGTATGTGCTGTAATGAGAAAGATTCTGCAAAAGTTAAGGCTGTAACAAAAGCTGTATTGAACTAAGATGTGTGTCCAGAATGGGAACTATCAACTGGTAAACAATGTCCCCCAAGGAAACATGCTCTCCTTAATTTAATTCAATTGATCATTTCACACAGTATTGGTCCTCCTCTGTCACAACAATGGGAGAGATCAGATGAAATGTCTGCTCCAATCTGGCTCATCACTTGGGGAAGCTTGTGTGTAAGTTTGTGTGTGCGTGTGCACAGCACCTTTCTGCCTGCCCAGTGTACCACATCTACTTCCACCTATCCCCACATACTACTGAGGCATAGCTAGGGAGAGAGGGGGCCTGGTGACCCCTTGGAGTGAAGGAGATAATGAAGAAAATAGGGAGGTGTGGAACTAGGGCCTCAGGAGCTGGGGGACCCGGGTTCTTTGAACCCATCTGCTCAATTATAGCTACACCCCGACATACTACTCTAATTATTTAGTTGATTTAACTGATGGAAAGTGATGAAAACTGATGGAAAGCACTACCAAAGATAAAATTGTTAAGCATACAGAAGAGCAGGCCCTGCTGAAGGAAAACCAGCATGGCTTCTGCAAAGGTAAATCTTGTCTCACTAACCTTTTGGAGTTCTTGGAGAGTGTCAACAGGTGTGTGGATAAAGGTGATCCAGTTGACATGGAGGCTGTCCACACGAGCAGTGTGGATAGCTGTAAGGGGTGTTGCAGACAGTCAGGCGGCTAGCCCTGAGTGGCCACCCACATGTGACATGATTACCAGCTCCATCATGGAACTGGTTGGGGTGGTGGGGATCGAGGGCCTCCTGGCCCCCCAGAAGTCCTAGAATGCCCCGTGTGAGTGCCTCACCTCCTCTCTGCAGCAGTGATGGATGGAGCGGCCACTGGGCCTGTCCGTTTGGCCCAGTGGCTCTTGATAACTGCAAAGTGATCCAGCATGCTTGCACACTTGAAACAGATCGTCGCAAGTCCATGACACCATGGGCTTGTGATGATCTATTTTAACTGCACAGGCACACTAGAGCGCTTTGCAGTTATCAAGAGATGCTGGGCCAAATGAAGAGGCCCAGTGGTCGCTCCATCTGCCAATGCGGGGGCAGGGAGGCCTGCTAGGCTCACCCCCTCCAGCCACCACCCCTTGGCTGTGCACATGGCAGCTTAAATTATTGGGGGCAGGAACTGGAGGTTTAATGTGGCACAGTGGGTGTGGGGTGGCTGCAGGAGGCCCACAATAAAGCAGGTTTTGGGGGGCCTCATGGTGGAGGTGGTCCAGGTGCCCCAATTACCTAGGTGCACCCCCGAACATGAACATTGTGCAACTGGAGTTGTACAAGAATAAACCTATTGTTTCCAATGGGATTACTCTTGTGTAACTCCTGTTGCACATTTTTTGCAATGGTGCCCGATGTAAGGATAACTGGAAAGGAAACGGTGACTCCTGTGAAGAAGCAAAGTGGTGTGATGTTGAGGCCAGCCTCCCTAAATGGTACTGCACACACAGAAAAACTCTTCCTCAAAGAGAGAGCATTTGCACTAACCATTACATGGTTAATCAACACCTGTGCTATGTGCTGCTGCTCCATCTTTTTCATGTTTAATTATATGTGGTCTCAAAAGAAATGGATGTATCATGCAAATACAATGAGATGCTTATGATGTTATGAGGATATCCTGTAAAATGCGCATTGATGGTCACTCCAGAATAAACCACTGTTACCACTGTTAGCACCTCAAAGAGCCACCTAATGGCGCAGCAGGGAAGTAACTTGACTAGTGAGCCAGAGGTTGCCAGCTTGAGTCCGTGCTATGGGAAACACGTGCTATGGGAAACACCTATATTGGGCAGCAGCAAGATGCTGAAAGGCATCATCTCATACTGCGCAGGAGATGGCAATGGTAAATCCCTCCTGTGTTCTACCAAAGAAAACCACATTGCTCTGTGGACACCAGGAGTTGACACCAACTCGATGGTACAACTTTACCTTTAGCACCTCAAAGATGAGATTAATAGGCAGGCCTTTAAGGCCCAACAACTGCCCCATGAGAAAATATCCACAAATCCCAAATGCAAGTTGCTGCAACCTATGGTACTGGCTAAAGACCACTCTGCAGGAATAGGAATTTTGCAATGTGTAAAGAAGAGCTAAATTATGGGAACAATTTAAAATTATGGGAATAAAGGGAGGGGACAGGGTTTATAGTGGCATTACTAGAATATCTGTATCAAATGTATTTGATGCCTCAAATATCTTTGCAGACCCTTGCCCAATTGCCCTGGCAACAAATGGGCTTTCTCTGCTCATTCCTATGGCAAGGAATGGGCTGAGGCAGGGGGCCCTTACTTTGTGGGAGCCCAGGACAGATTACCTCAGTTGCCCCCACCCTCTGGGCAGCCCAGCTGCTTATGCCCATAATGCCAAACCATTACGTCTGAAAAGCCCCTAGGTGCTAACAAGCCCACCATCGACCTGTTTCTGGGGATTACTGAAGCCAGATTGCCTTTTGTGAATTCTGTTCCAGGGTCCTGTGCTAGTTTGCTCTGTGAGTAGAATTGGCTAATAAGCAAACTCAAAAGCCCATTTTCAAACCTCTTCAGCAGGCACAATTGCCAAGGACTACAACCTGCAGAAGTCTGCAGAAGAGTTTGTACCAGCACCCATTATTATGTTACTGATGTATTTCTATGTCAATAGTAGAATTTAGAAGCTTAATGACATTCATTGTTGAGTACAATGAATATCTTTTATGCCTTTCATCTCTTGACACTTATCTTTTTCATGCAAAAGCAACAGACAGTGCCTGCTTGACCTTACTTTATGGAAGGAAAGGAATAACATTACATTAGTGTGTGTTTCTCTGTGTGTGTGTGTGTGTGTGTGTGTGTGTGTGTGTGAAAATCTATTCTGTACTATTTTTACATGGTAGAATTGGAGGATTCGGAAAGGATTTCCTGGGTCAGCTAACTAGTCCAACATTCTGTAATAGAATAATTCTCCAGATTTTACTTTACCTAGTAGATGCACATCCAGTGTCTCCCTCTTGAATATTTCTAGGAAAGGAAATTATCTGTCCCACTGGAGTGGAATTTTTTCATTATCCACTTGCAATTACAAGTGGACATTTGCTTCCAGATGTAGCATTTTGCAGGTGATTGGCATCCTGAAAAACAGTAACAGCCTCCTACAATCCACGTGTCCAGGGTGCTGATTTGGACTAGCCCCAGGGAAGGCCAACCAGGGGTCGACAACGCTCATAGTCCCTGGTTATTGGCCATTGCAGCTGGGATTATGGAACTTGTAGTCCAACAACAGCTATAGAAGTTGGCTATCCCTGCACTAGCTGGTTCAATCTGAGTGGCACAAGCCAAAGCAGTGACGGTAGGTCTTAACCCTCTTAATAGCAAATATCTCTTCTTTGAAGTGCTTCTCATTGTGTTTCATAGCTCAGTCCTACCTTTGGCACTAGGAACAAAATGCCCTCCCCCCATCATAATTTTTTATTTTTTCATTTTATTTATTTATTCAGTTTGTATACCACCCTTCCTAAAGTGGCTCAGGGCAGTTTTCATTAAAACCAAACACACATAATAAAAAAGTTAAAATAAAATAAAAGTTATATTTTTGACACCTAATATAAAACTCTTTGGTGCAGCTTTGGTTTCCCCCCAAGTTAAGCATACTCCATTTCTATTCCAAATGTTACCAGTTGATAAAAGTGCTGTCAATCAGCTCTCAGAGACTGACTCCATATCTTCCAGAAAACACTTTGTGATGAACCCAGCATTCTGCCCCCAGCCTAGGTTCTACCACTGCACCTCAGATAATGAGAAGCAGACCTGCATTCATCTTCTTCCTCCTTGTTGCCAGATGACTCCCTCCTCTTCTGGGAGATAAACTCAGCCAATGAGTCTGTTTTTCCTCCTCATGCAACAAGCCCTGAAGGCTTGCGAGAGGCAGGTGACTGGCTTCTCATGAAAAGAGCTTAGCCTTTTGTGAGTTTTCCTGGCGTTTGGCAGAGGCTGAAGAGTCCCTGTTGCTAAGGCAACAGGACCACCAGTCACCCTATTGTTCTGGAAGGTGGACTTACCCAAGCAGGTTCCAACCTCCTTTCTTCTCCCTGTCCTTGAGCAGATGCTGAGACAGGTGGGAAAGCATCTAATGCAGCATCCTGGCAGAAAGTAAGAGGCATCTTTGGACACACTCTTTCCTGCTCATGCAACAAATCTGAAGCTGGAAGCAGAGGCATAGCTAGGAAAGAGGGGACCCTCTCCCTGGCAGCCCCTCAGAGTGAGGAAGATAATAAAGAAAGTGGGGGTGGAGGTGGAGCTGGGGGGCCCAGGTTCTTTGAACCCACCCACTCAATTATAGCTACACCCCTGGCTGGAAGTGCTTACAGGCTCAGGGGCCTTCCATCAGCTGGAGCCTGAAACCCCTCCTGCTGTTTGCTTGTTTCTCAGATAGAAAAGGGTGGGGTTGATGGAGAAGTTGGAAGTGCTTGTAGGCTGACTCATCAGCTATGAAGCGTGAACCCCCTCTACTTGCCTGTTCCTCGGGTATAAAAGGGTGGGGCTGCTGAGGCAGTGCCTTGGCGTTGTGCCAAATGTGCTGCTAAGGGTGGCACCTAGTGTTACACCTGGTTGAGATGGAGACCTATTTAGTGTTGGAAGTTAAAGGACTTTGCGCTGTCTCTTTGCCTCAGACAGTGGAGGACAGACTAGTAAGTCAGAGGGCTAGAGAGTCAAGACATTGGTCATCCCTTCTCCACTGCTCTGATGCTATCCCTTTGAAATGTAGATTGCTACTCTTAGGGATTCAACTTCCTCCTTCCTCTCTCTCTCCCTACCTGGCCTTCTACCTTGCAACATGGCAAGCCTCTCTCCCTGCACCATATGTGCAGAGAGGATGCAGAATCCATCTGCATCCAGCTAGATAGATAGATTAGAGATCCTAACTCCTCACTTTCCTATCTAGAATGGAATTCCTTAATAAATGCCTTTTATATTGATTTGAAACTATGAATTGGCTCCAAGTTACTTTACTCTCAGCACACACGCATGCTTAACTAAATTTCCGCTGTGTTGTGCCTCTGTGCACTCTGCTATAATGAGAAAGGAATTCTCTCACCACAGAGAATTTCCAACATTTAGGACACTAACTCTACTCATACTTCAGAATAGCAAGATTACATAGGGGACATTATGGATCGTTGTGCCACAGACGAGAAACTCTTTGCTAGTGTGCAGCATTATCTCCTCTGATAGGGAGGCAAATGAAGCCTCTTGATTGGCTAGGCCTAGTATAAATACTAGGAATGTGGCCTCTCACCTTTTTCTGGGTAACAAATGGGAGCAACTCTAGAGCAACTAGTCTGGATGAGCAAAGTGGTAGTGAATAATGTTATTGGGGGAGTAAGGATTTTGCTATACATTAGATACTTATAGAGGAAAGGAAATTAGTGTTTGTTTATTATTTACCTTAAGGAAGCTTGCTTGCTTAATAATAAAATGTACTTATTTAGAAAATTAGATTTAGAGAATCTGGTTTAGAATTTGAATCTGTCATTCTGGATTAGGCCAAATCTTCCTTTTTGCTTCCCAGGCTAGTTTTCTTTCCTGTCCAAGACTGTGTTGCAGACAGGAGTGTAGCTATAATTGAGCAGAAGGGTTAAAAGAACCTGGGGCCCCCAGCTCCTGAGGGCCCCCCAGCTCCATTCCTTCCTATTTTTTTGTCATCTCCCTCACTCTGAGGGGCCATTGGAGAGAAGGGTGAACACAGGCTCCCTCTCCCCCTAGCCCCTGGTTGCAGGAAAAACTGGGCTGAGGAGAGAGGTCAGTACCAGGCCAGCTAAAGTCTACAGGGAAGGTGATCTTGCACCCTCTGCACACGTGGTCTAACACAACCCAGTTCTTGGCCAGGAAGGAAGCTAAGGGGTTGACCTGGTTCCTGGGAGCCTGAAGGACTCGCCAACCTATTTGGCTGCTCGTATTTCTGCTGCTGATTCTAGGGTAGAGGAGCGAGTGAATACTCACAATATTATGACTTATTGTCAGCCACTTTGCTGTAATGTTTGTCTGGTGGATAGAAGAGCAGGAGGTCTTGAGGGGAGTGCCTGCTTCTCCTTGGAGTCATCCCTGGCAACAAAGCGGCACATTCCACTTGTTGCACTTTATTATTTTACATTTTACTATTTTATTATTATTTTATTATTTTACATTATTTTACATTTTAGATTCTGCTCTTCCTCCAAGGAGCCCAGAGTGGTGTACTACATACTTAGGTTTCTCCTCACAACAACCCTGTGAAGTAGGTTGGGCTGAGAGAGAAGTGACTGGCCCAGAGTCACCCAGCTAGTTCCATGGCTGAATGGGGATTTGAACTGTGGTCTCCCCAGTCCTATTCCAGCACTCTAACCACTACACCACGCTGGCTCTCCAGCAGCTTCTCCAGCTTTCTGTTCAAGTCACTCACTTCAGGGACCCAAGTTAGGGAAGAGAATACCCTTTCCAAGTATCCATGTGAGCATGCCCCCACAATGTGTGCTCCTTAGCTGGACTCCAATAAATATAAAAACAATAGGCATACTTGGTACATCCACTGTCTGAAGTTACCCTTATTTGGCCAAGGTCAGACTTATAAATGCATGTGAGGTTTTAATGCATATCTGTTTGTTTTGTTGGTCTTGCTTTCATTGAATACTTTAAATAGTGAGAGATGAAGCAGGATAAAGCAAGTTTTTTTTTTTAAAGATATACTGTAATTGTGGTCATCTTGAACTTCTAACAGTATGGCATATGATGCCCCATCTCAGGTAATTACTTAGCCTTTGGTAGCACTTCTGTGTTATTAATGTTGCTTATTGTTTCACACGACATTTAGTTCTTGAATCCACCCACATCGATGATAGTTGCTGCTTGGTCGATTTTGATGACAAAAATAACAAATTGAAGTATAGTGTTTGTTTACACAAAGCACATTAGGCTGGTAGTTATCAAATAAGAACTGTATTACCACCTTAAATTACCTTGAAAATAAAATCAATAGCTCATTGAAACACTGAGCAAACATACTAACACTCAAAAAAATTATTGCCCCAGGAAACACAGCAAAAACTTTTAATAAGAAAGAATGCAGACAAACTCACAAATTTCAGAGCCCAAGATACAGGAAATAATGCTAGCTTTAGGGGAAAGTGCTGATACTGGTTGCAGTATAGTTTGTTTCTTCCTCATTATTAAGAAAAGAAAAAAATGTGATTTATTCTGATGTAATGCCTGCATCAGATTCCAAGTGTCCCTTGATTGTTATCCACTGACAAAGTATTTTAGATTATAAAACTCGACCTGGCAGTCTGACAGATCACCAATACCTACTCATAGGCAGTAAAAACAAGTTCTGCTATAACTCTGACTCCATGATAGGTCTCCAACTTTAGTCTACTTGTTCCAGAGTTGGTCTTCTGGTGGCTACACCAGGACGGGCCTTCTCTGTTGCCATCCCGAGACTCTGGAATGCACTCCCTGCTGAAATAAGAGTCTCCCCATCTCTGACAACTTTTTAAAAGTCTCAAGACACATTTTTCCACTCAAACCTTTTAATTAGACATGTAGTTTTTTAAGGTTTTCATTTCTGTTTTCATTTGTTTTTTGTTGTAAACTGCCCATAGACTGAAGATTGGGGCAGTGTACAAATATAATAAGTAGAGACTGGTTACAAAACTGAGCCATTTTGGAAGGGTGGTATATACATTGAATATAAAAATTAATTAATTAAATAAAATCATTAAAAGCAGTTAAAAGCTGGTCTACCCACATTTTAATGCTTGTGTGGAATCCCAGCCCAGGTTTCTCAAGCCATGGTAACCCAGATTCTCTATCCTGTTCTTAACCAACATAGGGGGGAAAGAGAGCTCTCCTACCTTGCTCTTCTGCTTGTGTGAACTCACTCACCTTTTCTCCACTGGAAACAGTCCTGGAAACAATAGAGAGCTGTGGCTACAGGGACGACCAACCATGGATGTGCCACTCTGCATAGCACACTCTATGATAGGCTTGTGCCCGAAACGTTTTGGAGGCCATTGTAAAGGCCTCCGAAATGTTTCGGTGCTGGGGGAGTATTCGGCGTTTCAGTGCCGGCAGGGGTAGTACTTTAAGGGCAGGGGAGGGTGTACTCACCCACCCCCACCCCCACCGCCGCTCTGTAAGCTTTAAGCCCCTCGGGGTGGCAGCGTTCCCTCCTGCTGCCCCGTTCCTCCCGTCGGCCGGAAGTTGCGAGCGTGCATGCACCCGTCGTGCACGCACACCCATCTGCCATGCGCACGCACGACAGGCGCACGTGTGCTCGCATCGTCCGGCCGCTGGGGGGAATGGGGCGGCAGGGAGGAATGCTGCCACCCCGGGGGGCTTAAAGCTTACAGAGCACCGGCAGGGGAAATGCGGCGGGGGTGGGTGGGTGAGTACACCCTCCCCCGCCCTTAAAGTACTACCCCCTCTGGTGCTGAAGTACTTTCGGGCACATCCCAACTCTATGATCCAGGCTATGCAGCCACTCCAGCCTGGCTGGGTCAGTCTCCTACTCCTTGTGGCCAATCAGAGGGAAGGTGCTGATGTAATGAGGCTTTCCAGCCTACTGGCAGTGCAAAGCATTCTGGGAAGGCCATGTTAGGCCTTTAGAATACGTACTCATGTATCTCTTGAGTTTGCAAACCTGAACAGACGTTCTGATCATCTGCTCCTACTAGGGTAGACGCTCCCTGACCCTCCAACCCTCTCCCAAATGGTAATTTGAACAGACCTTTGGTCTTTTAAGATTTTTGTAGATTTTTTGGAAGCTGCATAATGGGATGGATTCTTATGGCTGTATTTGAACTATGTTATCAAACAGGAATACGATTCAAGATTTGGGGCAAAATGTCGCTCAGTGGTAGAGTACATCTTTCACATGCAGAAGGTTAAAGGTAAGGCTGGGAAAGACACTGACTGAAACCCTAGAGTTACTGCCAGTATAGACCATGGGCACACAGTCAGTATAGACCATGGGCACACAATGTTGGCCCTCCAGCTATTGTTGGACTATAACTCCCATCATCCCCAGCCACAGTAGCCAATAGTCGGATGATGGAAGTTGTAGTCCAATATCAGCGGAAGGGTCGAAGTTATTGTCTAGGTTTAAAGCAGCTTTATATGTTACAGAACCTAAATCTGATCAAGTGGTCTGGAATGTTCATATGCTCTTGTGCTATTGTTAGGCAGCAACTTTGGCATATCTTCCAACATTTCACCACTGAAAATAGGGACATGCCCATGAATGTATAGAGAGCATGGCCAAGCAACTTGGGAGGCGTGGTGTACAATGTGTAGGAGGTGTGGTCAAGCAAACTGGTGTACAGTTCTGACTACAAGCATGCCACAAATGAAAAGCAAGTAATAAGGTTCACACAGATCTCATTATTACAGATTACCAAAGCAGATGAGCCAAACCCATGCCCTCAGATGAAAAAAGGAATGTATTTGTAACAACCAATACTCATACCAAGGATTATTGCCCAAGCACTCTACCCACTATTACAAACTGCTGAAGATGGGATTCCACCTGCTGAGCCCTGCATAGTTTCTTAGAACTGCAGAACTTAGAACTGATGTGCAGGTGCACTAGAGACATCATGCATCCCCCTACCTATTTGGAGATTTAATTTCTAGAGAGTCTGGGGAGGGAGCTGAATCCTGAAAAATAACAGCTCTAGTAACTCACATGAAAAAAACTGAACAAGGCATCTACAAAGGACAAAAATAGGAACAAAGATTTACCAGGGACAGATTGAGAAAATAACTGTTCCTGGTAAATAGGGAGACTTAGAGCTTTCACTTTGATTGGCATCCATGGGCTAGACCCTTGAGAACAGGGTCCACAAGTCTTGGTGACTAAGATGCCTCTCACTTTCTTGAGGGACACGATACTATCAAATGCCTTTCTACTGGCCCATCAGTCAGCTACCGTCTATTGGCTTATATTGCTTCTGGTAGCTGAGAGGGAAAATTGGAAAGCCACAATGCATCCACCTAGTTCATTTTGTTATCCATTTAAATTTCAGGGTGATGTACACAAACAGATGACAGGCTGGATGAGCAAATGGAGTCGTCACGTGCCCCGGAAGGATTCCATGCATTGTGCTGCTACAAATGCAGCCTACAAAACTCTGATGAAGGATTAGGCACCCAGTGTTTGTAAGCCTAATATATGCCAAGGCCTTTTTGAGAACTGAGCAATGATGTTTCCTGCTGTTTTATTGCACAGGCTCTCATGATGCCGGTGCTTTATTTTGCCCAAGGATAGAAATATAGCAAACTGACACAGTGGGTTATGGGTTGACTATGTTAAGCCAGAGACAGAGAATGCCTATTAGCATTGCTCAAGCTAATCACCCCTTAAAGGGAAATTATATATTGCCTTTTATCTGCCAAGACTCTGCTGTCAACAGAGATTTAGAGACATCGTAATACTGTACAATGGCAGCCTCCGTAAGTGCCCTGGTATGGTGTATACAGAGAACACCCAAGGCTATGGTAGTGTCAGACATTTAAAGTTAAATCAGAGTTTTAAAGCACCTGATGGATGTATTGCGATAGCTGTCTTCCTTCCCATCTCTGGCTGGGCAATGATATCTCTTGAAAGAATCTGTATAGATTTAACAAGGGTTTCATAGATAAATAAGCCTTCTGCTTTTTAATGGAGTCTTTTTTCTTATGTATATAAAATGACAGTCCTACGAGCATTTGCATGAGAGTAAGTCCCATGGATTTCAATGAGACTTACTTCTGAGTAGACATGCTTTGAATCACGTTGCAAATGGACTTGTGTCAAAATCACTCATTGACTCATGGAAGTATCAGAATTGTATTGCCTCATGAGCTAGAAAGACCTGTCTCCATAGAGAGCTCTGTGGAGGCTTGGTCACCAGCTATTCCAGTCTCTTCACTGCATTTTTAGCTTTAATTTTAAAAATAAATATATCTCTATCCCTTTTATTTGGGGAGATATCGGCGGGGGGGGGGGGGGATGCAGGTAGTTTTCTACTATAAAAAGTAACATAATAAAATACTTGCCTCATCATGTGATTGGATGACTAGTCAGGCAGTAAGTTCCGAACTGGCCTACTCCCAATGTATCCCTAATGATTATGTGACACCCACACTCGGTAAGAAAGTGAAATTTGATACATATCGCCAATGACACTCCCGACTACCTGAAAAGTCTGAAAGAGAGACATGTTGGGGCCATTCACACAACTAGGCGGATGGGTGGCGAGAGTCTGGTTCAACTCACCTTCCCCCCAGACGACCACTGGAATATTGCTGGGAGTGCGAATCACGCTCCCAGATGATCTGCACTGCGTGGTACAGTGCAGAGCTCCGGAGGCCGGGATGACATGTCCTAAATTCCGGATACCCACAACGCACTGTGTGACATTGGGATATCCCCAGACGAGTCCCCCAGACATTGGGCGGCTCATCTGGGGAGCACCTGTCTCCCCAGGAGACAGGTGCTCTAGGCACCCATCTTTGTGTCCACTGGGGCTGAATATAGCCCCAGCAAACATACGATACCAGAGCCTGGATTAAGGGCTCGCTCGAGCCTTTAACCCTAGCTAAGAGCCGAGTGGAAAAGCTGGGTTGGAGGCGATGCTCTGCTGGGATCGGGCCTGATCCTGACAGTTCTCATGCACAGTCTAACCTGGGCTGGGCTTCCTTAACCTGGGTTAGGGTGTGTGTGTGAGAACAGCTTCGTTGTGTACATCTCCCAAGTCATTCTGGAAGGACAGTCTTCATCAGTGACTATGGATATTATAATCTCTAAAATTTATCTGGGTTTGGAACTGGTTATTTGTTGTTGTTTGTACTGAAGCATTCGGAGTAGGCTGCTTGCCTGCTTTCTCTTTGGGCTGCTTTTCACAATCATTCCAACTTTAGACAAATAAAACCCTGAGATTTGTTCTGCCACGTGCATGCTCCCACAGAGTATATAATGAGATTTTTCTGTGTTCTAGGATGGACGCCTGACATTGATAAGCCAACTTCCTAGATTATGGATCTCGGATGAATGTCAGCTAAATGTTGGTTGGTTGTGGCACCCATCCGAGATCACACACACACACCCGGAGTTATTGTGACATGCTCTGCTCTTTGATTAAAGAGAATGCAAGCAGCAGGGATCTTGGATTTTCATTTAACCAGCATTGGAATGATTATGAAAACCAGCCCACTGTATGTGTGTGTTGTTTTTATTGCTGTATGATAATGATGATAATGACATGGACAAGAACATCATCATCATCAACAACAACAACAACAACAACAACAGTAAATTGTTATTTAAAATAGGAAACTTTGGGATACCTTGGGTTATGTATAACAAATTTCATAGATAATGGATCCCATTAACTGCAGGCACGAGTCACAAATAATTTCTCTCTGATTTATTTAAATGGAATAATTTCTGTTTTTATCTCCCAGAAACACTATTCATGCTCTTATCAGCACTGTTAATGTGTTCTTGGGTCTAGCTGTACTTTTAAAACACAGACTAGAGACTTCATTTTACAATCAGGCTGCACATGATGAAATGCTGAGAACATTGACTTTTTTGACCATTGTAATTGGCTTGGTTGTTATCAGATATCAAGCTGATGTAAAATAGTTGAACATTGGTTAATAGTTTTGAACAGAAAAGGCTGGAATCCTGAGCACATTGGGAGTAAGCCTATTTAAAGACTTACTTCCAAGTAAACATGGATGGAATTGGGCTACATGAATAATCAAGGAGGTCTTTCACTGATCTCATGGATGCTGCTGGGTGCACTGCGGGGAAAGCAGGAACTTGCCTGCCTTCCCTGGCGACGAGCAGTGGTCACTCTCCACTCTGACCTGCCGCATGCCCTCACGAGTGGCAGCGGGGTGGCAGCAGGAGACAAGAGTGGGAGGATTACCCCCCTCCTGCATCCGAGGGTGCCCTGTGCTGCAAGTGAGGTGGCTGCTCTCCTTAGAGTAGCCACTGTGCTCAGCGTGGCTGCTCCTCTGTCACTGCTGGAAATGGTGGTGGGCCCGGGGGCAGTTACTTAACCCAGCGGCAATTGCCTAGACAGTCACCTGCCAAGGTTAACCTCGGCTAAATGCCAGGTTAAAAAGTGGGCCTAGGTGCAGGGGCAGCACCAGGATTGGGCTTGATCCCAGCACTTCACATATGCAGCCTAGCCCAGGGTGGGCTGCACTAGCCTAGGCTAGGCTGTGCTTGTGAACAGCCTCTGTTTTCTTATAAATATTACATTGGTCACAATCATCATGTGTGGAATATGTTGTTTCTTTGAGAAGAACACAGATAGGCCCTACCTATTTTAATGCATCCAGCTGCACCCCCCCCCCGCCATTACAGTAGGAAAAGGTGATCAGCTAGCTGCTTTCTGCAACTTGTTGGCTTTATATCCTGTATCAAAAAATTATGTTAAACTCACGAATCTCTCTTGGATTCATTGTGGCTCCTCCTCCTGCCTGTACTTGATTCTTCCTAGACTGACTATGCCCAGTCCTGACTCACCTCTTATCTTGAATTTAAAAAAAAAAGGGGGTAAAAAAAAAGGGGGGGGTAAACCTGGTTCTTTTAGCACATGTTATTAGCTGCACCCCACATTCACTGGATCAAATGGGATCTCATGTACAGGAAAAAAATGTGGTTTCAGTTTCTTTAAAGTTCTCACTAAGAATATCAATGGAGAAGCAGAAACATCTAAGCCAGCATTATCCACGCCATGTTCCTGTTTTGCCTTTGCTGACCTGTGTTTATGTTTCTGCTTCTGTGATGGGAATTCTAAGTACAGTCAGTTGTGTTAGTGCAATATTGGTGCAACAGCACAGTTAATGACGTTATAACAACACAGTAGTAATTATGCAACACCCTATGCATTGATGTGCCAGCAGAACAAATCACAGGATCAATGAAGAAACTGAAATATTTGTGAGTACTGAGTTTTTGTACACTGTGCTCTGCACTGCTAGTTATTTCCTACCCAAACCAAGGCTAATTTACATAAGATGTGCCACATATAAATGCATCCTATGTGGATCAACCATGAGATTGCAACCCAAGGTTTTAGGCACTGAGAAAAGTGTGGGCCTCACACAGACGAAGGAGCAGACTTGTTCTCTGTTGCTCCTGGGCACAGGACTAGAAGGACTAGAAGACTAGAAGAGAGGAGAGCTGGTCTTGTATTTGCAAGCATGACTTGTCTCCTTAGCTAGGCAGGGTCTACCCTGGTTGCATATGAATGGGAGACTAGAAGTCTGAGCACTGTAAGATATTCCCCTTAGGGGATGGAGCCACTCTGGGAAGAGCAGAACGTTCCAAGTTCCCTCCCTGGCATTTGCAAGATAGGGCTGAGAGAGATTCCTGACTGCAACCTTGGAGAAGCCACTGCCAGTCTGTGTAGACAATACTGAGCTAGATGGTCCAATGGTCTGACTTGGTATATGGTAGCTTCCTATGTTCTTACGTTCCTAATCAGTGGCCTGAAATTACAAGGAAGCTGATTTAGGTTAGATATTAGAAAGAATTTCCAAACTTCAAGAGCTGTTTGATAATGGAACACATGGTGGTGGGCTTTGCTAGAGGTTTTCAAATGGGAAAAGATTGGATGGCCATCTGTCAGGGATGCTGTTAGCTCATGAGCCAGGCCCAAACCTTTTGGCCATCAGTAGGGACAAATGCTCATAGTGATTTTTGGCAACATCTGCCCCCCCTAGAGATGGAAAATAGTTGATAGCATTGTTGTACTTACAGGTTTCTCTGTGTTATCACCTCTCCTTTCTCCCTGCCCCCAAAAGGTTAGGGTAAAATTGCAGTCATTTTTGCAAACAGAAAAGGGTAAGGGTAACAATGAACAAATGCTTGTACTCTCTCCATGGAGCAATCTTTGGAGAACATTCCTGCCCACTTTAATTTCCATTCCTCTGTCAACATCGATACAGAATTATATTAGTTTTTGCATTTTTAAAAAAAAGTTTTAAAAACCTGATTGCCAGTTTGGCCACTGCAGGCCCAATGGTCAGGACGATAGAAGTATGGCAGTACACTGAAAGTTGAGGTATTGCAATGCCATCACCTGTTTTCCATCTCTAGGAAAGGGGTGTAGACCTTTTCAAAAATTACAATAAACATTTGTCCTGCCAGATGGTACTGACTACCCCAGCTGGCTCATGGACTATGTAGTAGACTTGTGCTCTGAGCAGGGGTTGAACTAGAACAGGGATTCTCAATGTTGGGTCCCCCGATGTTATTGGACTTCAACTCCCATAATCTCCAGGCCCAGTGGCCTTTGGCTGGGGATTATGGGAGTTGAAGTCCAATAACATCTGGGGACCCAACGTTGAGAATCCCTGAACTAGAATACCTCCGACACTAAAATGCTATGATTTCTGTTTGAATTTTGGGGGCAGTAAAACATTATTCTTCCTTTACTATACTTATTGGAAGACACATTTAGAAATGCTTTTTCCTCTCATTGCTTGTTATAGTTGACAATAAGAGTATTCACAAGACCAAGAGGCGGGGAGGATAGAAAGGCTGCACAAACCTTACCTTTCCCCCAGATGTTCACTCAACAGTGGTGGAAGCACGGATCACACTACCACATGATCCACACTGCTGCATGCAACAAGGATTCTTGGAGGCCAGGATGAAGTGTCCCAGCCTCTGGGTATCATCAATGCACCGTGTGACAAGCGTGGTGCATTGGGGGATATCTGTGAGACGGGTGCTCTAGGCACCTGTCTCAGTGTCTCCTTGGGCTGCAGGCAACCTGAGACACACGATCCCAGCAGCCAGGTTAAAAACTGAAGCACCGGGATCTGCATGGTTCCTGACACTTCACACACCCTAGCCTGGGTTAGGTTGCGTGTGAGTACAGCCGTAATGTTTTCTTCTTTTGGTAGCTTTTAATTACTTAATTGCCTTCTTCCACCAGGCTGTGCAATTGCAATGATTCACAACATTTGAGGATATGAGTTACATAACAGACAACAATTCTATAACACTTTTGCCTCAGAACCAGGTGAGCTTGTGAGTCTTATTTGCTGTTTTCTTCTCACCTCTTTCTGTCACCTCTTGGCATGGTGATGGGGTGATGAATTTTCCTTTTATGTGGTGTTTGGACACCTGGAAAGCAACTTTCTTTTCAGCTGTGCTTCAATGCATAGCTGGGGAAGCATAGGTGTAAAAAAGAGAGCGAGAGAAACTTCCTGCATCTTCTGTTAATTCCAGAAGGAAATAACACTTAATGTGTTGATATTGCACATACGAATGCTGTGATGTCAAAAGTGACACCATGTTAAAATGTTATAGAACACAAGGCAGGAATGCTCATTGCTTTTACTTTTTTAGAAAGAGGTGAAGGTTCCATGACTCCTTGCAGAAGGGTTTAGATGCAGCATGACTCTTTATTGATTTAAGAATGTATGTTTCTCTCTCACCCTGCTCTCACAGGCAGCTACCAATATTTGATCTTTTTTTTTTAAGGGAAAGGATGGCAAAGTGGTACCTATAAACAGTGTTCTCTGCAATAGGGATTTCCAGATGTTGACTACAACTCCCATAGTCCCCAGCCAAAGGCGATTGCAGCTGGGGATGATGGGAGTTGCAGTTAACAACAACTGGGAATCCCTGTTACAGGGAACACTGTATGGATGTGCATGAAACGTAATTCAAGTAGCAAATTGTACCTGCTCCACCGCTGCTCGCCGGCACAGGAAAATCTGCGGTGCTCCCACCGGCTATCATCGTGTGCCAGCGGAGTGTCTCCCAGCTGCCTTCACGTAATGCTGGCATGCACATGGCCTTCATGCATGCGCGGCAGCCATTTGTGTGGTCCGCAACCATACTCACTTTCATACACTTTATACGAATGGGAAATTAACTTCCTGCAGGCCTTGACCAAGAATGTTTTTTCTTTCACATTTTGGTTTCATTATAGGTAGAAATCAACAACTGCTGTTTGGGGGTTAGGGATAAGTATCCTGAAGAGTTAATAGTCCATAAAGAGTACTGTCATAAGTGTGTTCCACTGAAACAATTTCATTCATTTTTTAAGTTCATGCTTTACTCTTTTAGCTCCATTTTGGAATTGAGCTGGTGGGAAGTGAGTGCCACATAAGTGACAATTTAGGAAACCAAATAATAATTAAATTTATATAAGGGATGGCCAACTGTTTAAGCATCATGGAGACTGTGTGCATGAGCATCAAGGTGCTCAGGAGCTAGTTTCTATGTGCATTCTCCCTGACAGAACTATTGTAGTACCTAAGAGTTATTCTCCTTTAAGAGCCTAGGACTCCAAGGAAAGGTGTTTTTGACAGGGAGAGCCAAGGAATAAATTGCTGCTGCAGGCAGGGTTATTATTTTCCCTAGGGTTATTTTCCCTAGGGTAAATAAACAAGGTGCTCCCAGAGATGCTGTTAAAAACTCCCAAGTTATTTGGGGCTGGACAAAGTCACATTGAAGATTGGATGTTGCCTATGAGCTTAATTTCCCCCAGCTATCTGCTAATCAGTCATCAGAGATAACACTTTCTGTGAATTCCACTTCTTGACTCACTGGGCTCCATCTGATGCTGGTTTGGTATTACTTGGATCACAAACCCACCTATCCATGTCTTCTGCCCGTCCTAGGTCTAGATCAACTGATGTCAGGTGGGTGCGAGTGCATGTCGGGCGGGCAGCTCAACTTATTCTGATTCATGTGATACCATGCTATTGTCCTTGTAGTTCACTGTCTTCTGGTGTAACAAGAACATATGTTCTGTCATAAGAACATGGATCAGGCTTAAGGTCAATCTAGTTTAGCATTCTTTCCCCACAAGATGCCTCTGGGAAGCCCACAAGCAGGAGATGAAGGCATGGGAGGTTCGAAGGCTCAAAGGTGCATGTGTGTGTGTGTGTGTGTGACTTTAAGGGTGAGAGAGGGTGCACTTACCCCTCCCTCTGCTTTCCCCCCGCCAATGCTCATTTTTTGTAAAGTCTTTTGGGGCAGGAGCGTACCTCCCTACCGCCCTGTCCCCTCTTTGGCCGGAAGTACCTGGCGTGTGTGCGCACGCACATTGCGTTTGCACCCGCCTGACATGCGCGTGTACAAGTGTGACATGCACCCTTCCAGCCAGTTCCGGCCGAAGAGGGGTTGGAGTGGCAGGGAGGTACGCTGCTGCCCTGAAGGACTTTACAAAAACTGAGTGCTGGTGGAGGGAAAGCAGAGGGAGAGATAAGAGCACCCTCCCCTGACCTTAAAGTCCACCCCCCCTCACTTTCGAACCATCCTTGCCCGGTTCCGTGCACATCCCTAGTAAAAGATCAGACTTACCAGCAGCCAGGAAAACTTTCAGAGCAGGGAGCTTGGTTCCTCCAGCGCCTGTAACATCCTCTTTTGTTCTTACTGGCTGGAACAACTGCTACTCAAGCTGCTTCAGCCAGTCTGATTCCTAGGGGGCTCCAGGAAAAAGGGGGGAAGTGTTAAAAATATACTCCCTGAAGCAACCGGGAATTGTCTTTTTATGCATTATTTTAGTTCTTCCTGGGGACAGTATGGGCTTGCCACCCCTTCTTTATTTCAAAGAACAGTTCTTTATTTAGCATTAACATGTACCATTTCTTTATCAACTTAATATGAATGCAGTTTGTTCTATATTTCCAGTACTTTGAGCAGGGGCGTAGCTAGCCCACTGGCGGCCTGTGTGCGGCCGCGGTGGGCGCCCCGATAGCCCCGCCCCTGCGTCTGACGTCAGACGCGGGGGGCATGGTCTGGCTCCCGAATGGAGCCTTGAGGCTCCGTTCGGGAGAAGCAGCTTAACTGCTGAAGGGGCCATGCGGCCCCTTCGGCAGTTAAACAAAGGCTGGTGCTGCGTTCGCAGCGCAGCCCAGGAGTGGCTCTTCCCTGCAGGGAAGAGCCGCTTCTGGGCTGCGTTGCGAATGCAGCACCAGTCTTAGCTCCTGAAGGGGCTGGGCGGCCCCTTCAGGAGCTAGTTAGGCTGGCGCTGCGTTCGCAGCACCAGCCAGGAGCGACTCTTCCCTGCCTTTCCCTAACCCCTGCTAACTGGGCAAAGAGGCACCTTTTACCGTGGTGATTCTCTTTATTTAGCAGGGGGAGAGTAACTGGCCCTATCCACCCCCAGCACAGTACTTCCAGTGACTGTTGCTGGTGTGTGTCTTATGTTTATTTTTAGAATGTGAGCCCTTTGGGGACAGGGAGCCAACTTATTTGTTATTTCTCTTTGTAAACCACCCTGAGCCATTTTTGGAAGGGCGGTATAGAAATCAAATTATTATTATTATTATTTGCAAGGAAGAGCCGCTTCTGGCTGGCTTTGTTTAGCTCTCGAAGGGGCTGCGCGGCCCCCGCTTGGGAGCTAAACTACCGCCCCCACATCTGACGTCAGACGCAGGGGGCGTGTCAGGTCCGCGAATGGCGGCTCCTGATTGGGCACGGCTTGGGTTCTTTGAACCCGTTCGCCCAATTATAGCTACACCCCTGACTTTGAGGTAGGCCAGTCACTGACTGCAGTGCACACACAATAAAGAGGCTGGCTTCACGTTGCAGGCCTCTAGAAAGCAGTCTGCAGGCTGGATAGCAGATTGCACTCTGGGACTACCACTCCCATGATGAAGCTTGTTTTGGAGCCAAAAGTTCACCTTTCCCCCTGCAGGCGATAAGAGGAGGCTGAGCCTTGTGGAGCAGGGAGCAGCCAGGCCTGTGAAGGCATGGCCCATTCTACAAAAGTCTCTCCCGAGAGTTGAGCAGCCTGTCTTGTTATCTTCTTCCACTCAATCTCCAGCAAAAAAGGCAGGAGGAATTGCAAAAATATCATGAAGAATGGGAAAAGGAGTTATGTTAGTTTCTTAAGTGCATGATCATTATTTGCAAACTCATTGCAATATATGCAACAAAGACTCTTTAGTTTTGCACGATGGACTCCATGAGGTGAAACAGCATGCAGCTGGGGAAGATCATGTTTGCAACTTTCAAGTGAGGGGCCAAAATCAAGCCATACCCAAGTTTCTAATTAATGGAAGTTCATCAGAAGCCAATAAGGTATCTCTTTTAATCACCTCTTGTTTTACCAGTTAAATGAATGTGGAAGAAATTTGACCAGCCCTCTCTTCATCATGGTGGAGCTCTTCAGGTGACAAGCCTAGGGCAGTACCAGGAGGAGCCCCCTGGGAATTGGACTGGCTGCAGCAGTTTATGTAGCAACTGTTCTAGCCAGTAAGACCAAAGAGAAAGTTACAGGCAGGGGACGAGGGGCTGGAAGAAGCTCCCTGCTCTGGAGGTTTCTCTGGCTGCTTTAAATCTGATCTTTTACTAGCGTGTTGGCACAGCCCGTCTTGCCCTTACTGACTAGCCACCACTGTCCCCTCTCCTGCTGTTGCTCCCCTACAACTGCTGTTCAGATTCAAAAGCATCCTGCCTCTGAACCCAGAGGTAGCGTATAGCCATCAAGACCAGTAGCTATGGATAGACCTGGCCTCCATGAATTTGTCTGAGCCCCTTTTAAAGCCATCCAAGCTGGTGGCCATCATCACATCCCATGGCAGAGAATTCCATAGGTTATGTGCACTGTAAAAAAAAAGTGCTCCCTTTTGTCGGTTGTACATTTCCGGGCAGTCAGTTTAATGGAATGACCTTTGATTCGAATGTTGTGGAGGAAAACACTGTGACCACGGGGGAGGTCTCTCCACACCATGCATAATTTTATAAACCTCTATCATAGCTCCCCTGAGTCACTTAAAAAAAAAAAAAAGACTTAAAAAGCTGCAAATGATGTGAACTTTTCTTGTAAGAAAGGGAGGTGCCCTAGCCCCCTGATCATTTTGGTTGCCCTTTTTCTGCACCCTTTCCAGTTCTATAATATTCTTTTTTGACACATGGTGACCAGAACTGTACATAGTACTCTAAATGTGACTGTACTACAGATTTGTATAATGGCATTCTAATATTAGCAGTTTTATCTTCAATCTCCTTCCTAATGATCTATCTTCAAAGGTCTTTTCAACTTCCCTGTGTAGGCCAGGCTGACGATAGTTATGAGCAATTCATAAGATCAGACCTGATGGCTGCCCTCCTAAGCCTGCTTCCATGGAATTCAGTTCCACTGCAGTGCTGGCCTTAGACATTTTCATAGCTGAAGCAAATACTCGAAATGACACCCTTCAACCCCAAGACTCTCCAACAACATACAAAGCTAGAGCTTGGGGGGTAGGAAAATGGTGCCTTCTCTGGAATCTGCTGCCCTAGGGAAATAGCTTATAATGTTTTATGCAAAGGTCTCTATTCCACTTAAATCAACAGAACTTTCTTCCAAGTGTGCTTAGGATCATAGTGTAAGTGTCTCATTTTAAGAGCCCATGTGTGTTAGGGCAGTTGCTGATGCATTTGTCTCACTTCGTTCTATGCCATCAAGCTATTCAGTGTGGTTATTGCAAAGTCTGGCAGTCTGCAGTGCCTCACACATGCCTAAGTATGCATACAAATGAATCCTAAATGGAAACTAGGAAAATTACCCCCCTGCATTTTATAATGTCTCTGTTTACCTTTACTAGGCACTTAGTTTACTTGTTTTGGCAACAGCAAAGCTGTTGCAATTAGTGTATTTTTTAAAAACAAGCTGTGAAGTCGAGGTGGTGGTGGTTTTACTAGCAGACAGTTCATCCTGTGTTCGTTCATGATGGAAGAAAATACTGACTAATAAAAGATACAAGCTCAGTTAAGAGAAAATAAAAGTCAACATGTATTATATTGTTGTTTTGAAGATTGCTTCTTTATATGCTTTTAAGAGGAGGACAACAAGGGTAAGTTGGAGGTACACATTTTATTTGTTTCCAAATTGGATGGTGAGGCCTATTCTGTCTAACTGGAAACCTGTTTTATTAGGCTGGCGATAGTCAGAAGTAGTTGGATGTAGAGATAGATATTATTGCTTTAGTATATACTGTAGCCCATAGAAACTGGTGTGCCTTTATTATAAAAACCAATACATAAAACAATGGGCCATGGTGGATTTGTATTTTATAATGCTGAGTAGCTGGGGATAAACCAAAATGTATGTGTGTGTGTGTGTGTGTGTGTGTGTGAAAATTCACTGTCTGCAAAATGTGCTGTCCCTGTTTCAATGATAATTTGGGAGGCCTGCAAAATGGAGTGACTATGATCTTCTGATCAAAATGAGAGCAGAGGCGCTCTTACCCTCAGACCTTGGGGCTCTGGTCTGTGGCCTCCTGAGTCCGGGGCTCCAAATGTCCTGCGGGCCTCCTGCCACCACCCTGTGCCTGCTCCGTGCTGGCCCTGCTGCATCGCTCCTTTCCATTTTTGACACCGCCATGTGCACGGCTGGGGGTGGGTAGTGGAGGAGCCGAGCACGTCTTGGCTTCCCCTATGGTGGCAGCGGCAGCAGCCGGTGGCAGGTGCAGCGGTTGGTGGGCCAACTACCTGGGCCTTGAGCGCGCCTGCACAGTGGAAGTATTGAGCGTCGCAAGCCCATGACCACGGGGGAGGCTGAGGCCTGCTTGGCTCACCCCCCAGCCCCTGTCCGCATATACAGTGGTGGCGAAAGTGGAAAGGAGAGGTGTGGCCCCCCAGGACAGAGGCCCCCCAGGACAGAGGTTTTATTTAAGGGAGGCCTCGCAGCAGTGGGGGGCCTCACGGCGGCAGCTCTGAAGCCCTTCAGGTCTGGGCACCAAAGTTACCTAGGTGTGCCACTAAATGAGAGCAGGAAGTATTGCTTTGATTTGACTTCATGAAGTTGTCATATAGTCAAATCTGACTGGCTGCTTGGTGCCCTAACATTATCACTCAGCTGCTGAAGGGGACAGGGAGCAGGAGTGACTTGGAGCATATTATGCAAGGTATTGGGGGATGTTGAGAGAATATGTTGTGCTGGGCTTCCTGAAACTCTCTCTTTCCAAACACCAAAATTGTTTATCCACAAAAATGTGGCTTTGTCTTATTAGCAGCTAAATATCTATTGCTCGTTCCTTGTGCCTCCCCCCCCCTCCCCGTGTAGGTTATCAGGTCTGAAGCTCACAGAAGGCCCTGTCTGCAAGGCATACCAGTCTATACACCGCCACCACCTAGCTCTAGCCAAAGGAGATAATTACAGGGACACTTGCCAGGACAGCAAAGAAACCTCTTCATACTAATAGGTCAGAGTGGGTCATGTGGAACTCCCCTGGCTCCTATATAAGCAAGCATCCAGCTGGCTTTCTCACTGGTCTGAGCAGCAAGATGCAACCCAACAGCAGATGTGTTGCTTGTTCTAAATCCCTCACCCTCTTTGATAAGAGCTGCGTCTGACAGTTATAGGCTTTCTTGGAGTGGCTGCTTTTGGACTGCCCAAATGGCAACCTGATCCATTTAGTCTGGGAAGGCAGCCAGTCTTTCTCCCGCTTCCCTGCATTGTATGCCTCGTGTTGTGGAAACTGGTACTCCCCAGTCTAATGGATTTCAGTAGACCCTGTAAGTTTGTATATTCAGACATCCAGTGAAGAACTGAATTGCCCTCCCCCATGATGGTTATTTTACTTGAAGAAAGTAGTAGATATTAGTATTAGGATGGGTGGCAGACCTGTCTTGTGCTACCCTAATGTTTCAGCCCCTTGAAGTGGGAGAGGATGTTTGGAAGCTGATAAGCCAACAATATTCTTATTTGGTTCCCTGGAAATTGCAAAAGAATTCAGCCAGGTCCTTGGGGTGAAAATGTGGGTTGTAGGGCTAGGCGACCTTGAACTGCATAAGCATAAGTGACATCTGCAGGGAGCAGCTGATCCACTGGTACTCCACACAGGTGGCCAGCTAGCCAACAATTTTGCATGGAAGAGGAATAGCTGTTTATATTTTGCTTGGGTGGAAAAGGTTGCATAGGTGGTTTGAAGATGATGAGTTCAAATCATACAGAGAAAGATTCCTTTTACATTTATTGTTGGAGCTGGGGGTAGCCCTTCCATGAGTCTGAGTGATGTGCACCTGCCACCGGTGCAGGGAAGGGCACAAGGGTGGGGGAAGTGCCAGTCTTACAGATGCAACCCCACCATCTGCTGCCACTGCCTTTCCTCACATCACTGGGGCACACTGTTCATTTCCCCCTTTGCATGCTCCTGGGGCACACCTCTTCTTTCCCTCTTCCAATTTGAGCCAATTTAATTGCCTCGGCAGTATGGCTGAGAATGCTGAGCACCCACCCACAGATGAGGGGGCATCAGATTATCCTTCACTCTAGGCAGCAAAATGCCTTGGGCCATTCCTAGTTGGAGCAATTATGAGCACTGAACCCAACATGCCAGTTTCCTTCCATGAATATCTTCATGCTGATAGAATATCTTCTTTCCTTTGCATGTATTTCCTCTTGCTTTGCAAGCCTTTAGAGAACCTGGTTTGTAAGAACAGGAGCGTCCCAGCAAATTGCTAGATTGTTAGCCATAGAAAGTGGAAAAGAACACTGAACTTATTCAAGTGCTTTGTTGTAAAAGGATGGACTTGATTATGTAAGTAAATGAAGACTGGACATAATTCTCAAGAACCCTTCTGCTGGGAGATGCATTCTGCATTTGCCTCTACTGATTATTCATATTGCTAGCCTGACAGTCAATTTATATGAGAGGTGAGGTACATGAAAAGCATTTACTTGTGCACTTACAAGTGACCTGATGTCTTGCTTAACAGGTTATTAAGCCATACTCAAGCTCTTCAGATGCAGCATTCTCAGGCCAGAATGACTTTCCTCCAGGCTGTAGGTCACTGCTGTGTGAATGCAGAACACAAAGGGCCAGCGTACGGATCAAGAATCCTTTACACAAGATTGTGGGCCATCTGGGACCCTAAAGGGGTAAAAGGCTCTATTGGCCTCCACGTATTGGACAATATCCCAATATTCCAATATTCTTGTCCAGTATTGGACAAGCGGGGTGATTGCACTGAATTGTCTTACAAGTTCTACATTTTAGAACTAAGGATGTCGGAGAATGAGAGTGCAATGTAGAATATGCAATTAAAGCAAGTGAAATATAGCTCTCAGCAGCTAATTGTTCATAATAAAAATCATTAACTTGCAATGTGTCTTTCTTCAAGAGAGGCTTTTGTACTTCTTACTGAGTCTTTGAGGCACCCTCCTTGGCAAATAATCAGGAAAAATAAGCCATGCCAAGGCTGTAGTTTGTACATCCAGGAGAGAGGTGAAAGCAAGGGGGGAATTACTAGATTGCAAAATTAATTTGAGTAGAATACCAACAGAGCTGACTAACAATTCAATAAGCATTTGCAAATCCCACTTACTGTCAGCTGAGTCACCGTATGGACGGGGAAAGAGCAATTGAAACGCCACCTGCTACTTTCTCTAGCGGGCTCAACGAATGCCTTTCCTGGCATACAAATTTCAGAACAAGCTCACACTTGCTGAAGGAATTTGGCAAAGGGATAGCTCATTGATGAAAGACGCCACCTACCTGGCTTCCTGCCTCTTGCTATTAGACCTGGATGATTCTGAGTTGCTAGGATTCCAATTCATGTCACTGAAGATTTATTCAGGCTCAGACAATTATATTTGTCTGTCTGTCTGTCTTTCTTGAGTGAGTGTGTGTGTATAGACTTTAAGAATATAAGCCCTCTCTTAGTATTTCACAGAGAAATGGTTGCTTTAATACAGAATCCGCATCTTCCCACATAGGTTTATTTATTACTACAGGGTCTGGTTGATGCTTGTGTAATGAGCCTTTAAAGCAATTTCATAAGTGTCCACATGTGGAAAAGTAAGCCTAGACTGGATTATTTATCTAACTTTCTCAGTGAACAATTTCCTAGATTCTTGTCAGATGATGTTTAGAATAGTTTGCCAGAAAGGTATTTAGACAAATAGTTTCATTTGTGGGATCATTACTGGAAAGGTTATGGGAAGAATCCAGTCTACGTAACATTTCTCTGTATGCATTCATGAGACAAGATCAATTCTAAAGAAAAACCCTCTTTAAATGCTATACTGGAAGCAGCCTTAAATCAAGATAACTCAGTGAGGAATAACTAGTCTGTCAGCCCATCCAGCTTCCCCCCCACCCCAAATGTTTTCCAATAAACATTTAATTAAAGTGACATTCTGCACCAGTTACATTAGGTACCAATTTGCTTTCAGCCAGCCCCAATTCATAGGAAGCTGCCATGTACCGAATCAGACCATTGGTCCATCGAGCTCAGTTTTGTCTACTCTGACTGGCAGTGGCTCTCCAGGGCTTTGGGTATTAATTTTGCTCAATCCTACCTGGAACTACTAAGCAGATGTTCTGCCAGTGAGCTACAAGCCCATTCCTATTCAAGGTGCTGGTTTTAGCCTTTAAAGCAGGCCTGCTCAACTTCGGCCCTCCTGCAGATGTTGGCCTACAACTCCCATAATCCCTGGCTATTGGGCACTGTGGCTGGGGATTATGGGAGTTGTAGTCCAAAAACAGCTGGGGGGCCTAAATTGAGCAGGCCTGCTTTAAAGCCTTGCATGGCCTGGGAGGGACCCTCACACCTCATTGGGGCCGTCCTTAGGGCAGGGCAGCAGGGGTGTGGTGGGACAGGCCCCGGGGTGGGCAGGCCACGAGTGCACTCTGGCCAAGGATCTGGGTGGCTGAGAGGCTCAGAGTCTGAGCAGCCTACCCCTATTCCCTCCCTCCCTCTTCTGCAATCATTCACTTTGGAGCAGCAGGCAGAGAGGCAGGAGCTTGTGTTTCATTGCTATTCCAAACTTCTGGGTTGGTGTGTGTGTGTTCTTCATTATACCTCACAGGGTTGTTGTGAACATAAGTAACCATGTATGTGGCTCTGGGTTCTTTGGAGGAAGAGCGGAATAGAAAAGTAGGATAAAAAAAATTATATCAGAAACAGACTGATTATTTTCTTTGAAATGGAGGAGCAGTGGGCATTCTGTGAATAATTTGGATGGATGATGGTATGGTGCTTTCCAACTTGAATTTTGGAATTCAAGTTTGGAATGCAAATGTGTTACTGTGTATATTTGTGTCTTGGTTTTACATATAATGTATATTATTTATTTATTTGAAATGTTAAGGCCCCCCCGCACATGCTGGTTCACCCCCAGCCCATCACCTGCACTCTTCTAAGGACAACCCTGCACCTCATGTCTATTCCAATATGAGCCAGCTTGCCCAAGGAAATCTAGTCAAGTTTTATAACCTGTTCCATCCTTATGGCAAGTCAGAATGGTAACATCTGGGAGCACAGCCTTCTCAGTGGTAGCTTCAAAACTATGGAATGTTTTATCTGAAGATGTTAGGAGAGCAACCTTTTTACTGAGCTTTCAGAGAGGTCTTTAAACTACCTTTTAAAGCAAGTGTTTGACTGAACGTGTCTTCTTAGGGTTTAACATAATTATTTTTATTTATTGCTAAATTTCTATACCGTGTTTCTTTAAAAAATGATCTCAAACTGTTCACAACATATCCATAAAAAACCCAATAAAATAAGATATAACCGTAGAAACAGCACCACCAACAAAAAAGAAAACAGTACCCCTTAAAGATCAAAGGCCTGAGTGAAAAGCCAGTTCTTTATCTGCCTTTTAAAGGCAGTGAGGAAAGCCAAAATGTAATGTCTATTAGGAGAGCAATCCAAAGCCTGGGGGCAATAACTGAGAAGGCCCTGTCCCATGTGCATGGAAATCGAGCCTCCCTCAACATTGGCACTTGGAGCAGATCCTCCTCAGATGATCTTGTCAGGTGGGCAGAAACACTGGGTTGCAAGCAGACCTTCAGATAACCAGGGTGCAAACCATGAAGGACTTTAAAGGTTATAACCAACACCTTGAATTTAATTCAAAAATAAATTGTATTGTTGTTGCTTACTTTATAAAGCTCCCAATTTTGCATCTGCATTTCAAAGAGGATGGAAGCTGGGGGCATTTCAACCATTTTTTGAAAGAGTGTGAACAATTTTTGTTGTGGTTAGGCACGGAATTTACCAGCAATTTTCTTGGCTCCTTTCAGCTAGTAGACACTACTTTACCCCCAGAATGCCTCTTGGAACTGCAGTATTTCATGTTGTTATAACCATCTGGAGCATTCTGTGGAAAAAGTAGTGTCTGCCAGGTGAAAGGAGCCGGGAAGCTCTCCAGTGAGCTAGGGTCTGCACTGTCCAAAATCATATGCCCCAAGGTTGATTTGATTTAAATAAAGATTTAAATAGAAATGTAAATCGCCTCACAAAATGACTCTATTGTAATTATTTAAATCACTAGTCAGGTTCTATTTAATCGTCATTTTCTAGTAAAAGTATATTATTGTTATCTAACAGAACAAGGCATATTCAAAGATAGATGTAGGTTTCATTTTTATAAGGTAGGTGCACACGTCTCATAATGTGGTTTCATGCGGGCAACCAGGCCTTGCATTTCGTTGTTGCACTGTTTGCATTTTGCACGCATGCCTATCTTACAGGTACAGTGACTTCACTGAAATATTCCCAGATGGGGTCTCTCTTACGGCCTGCTGCCATTATAGGTGTTTCCCTTCTACAGTCGATGATACACTGAGAAAATGTTTCCTCAGGACTGCATGAATATGTTCTGTTCACTTTTGTTTTCACTTTCTGTTCCCCTCCCCTATCTCTTACATTTATTTATTATTTATTTGATTTCTATACCGCCCTTCCAAAAGTGGCTCAGGGCGGTTTACACAGAGAAAAAACAAAGAAATAAGATGGCTCCCTGTCCCCAAAGGGCTCACAATCTAAAAAGAAACATGAGATAGACACCAGCAATGGAGGTACTGTGCTGGGGGTGGATAGGGCCAGTTACTCTCCCCCTGCTAAATAAAGAGAATCACCACGTCAAAAGGTGCCTCTTTGCTAAGTTAGCATGGATTTACATCCAGACTTCCCCCTCTTGTTCAGATCTACTCCATTCCACACAAATCTTCTATTCATTTATTGACCTTCTTTGTCTTTGCTCTTTTAGAGAAAAAGAGGAACATGGACTTGACTGTGTGTATTCTGCATGTACATCACCTGCAGAATAGGATTGATCAGGTTTGTTATCTCTCATCCCCATATATTGCTGTTAACAACAGCAATACAGTACACCAGCACTGTACCTCCAGTGACTGTTGCTGGTGTCTGTCTTATGTTTCTTTTAAATTATGAGCCATTTGGGGACAAGGATCCATCTTATCTTATTTATTTATTATTTCTCTGGGTCTGATCCATTTTTGGAAGGGCGGTATAGAAATCGAATTAACAACAACGTGTTCATAGAATATAATTAGGTTATGAGAAATATTCATAATGATATCTTTGAACTAGGTTCTTTTTTATTAATTGCCTTAACAAATTAAAATCCAATTTAAATTTTAAAATCCATTAAAAAAAACATTGATTTTTTAAAATCAACCTTGATACTCCCCAATTTCAAAAATATGAAAACAGAGAGACCACTTTGCTCTCTCTCTTTGCTCCTGATCTCCTAAATTCAGCTGGACTTTCAAAAGATTGAACATGTAGTTTGATCCTATTATTTTACGTTATTTATAGTTGTGTTATGTTGTTTATTGAGGTCATTCACACAATCAAAAACTGTTCTGCCTAGGTTTGGGAGCTGTGTTTGATCAAAATTTTTGATTGTGTGGAAGCAAGGTAAGAGGAAAACCTGGGTAGAAGTGATTGTGTGGATGCAAGATAGGAGGAAAAGCTACCAAGGTTTTCCTCTTACCTTGCTTCCACACAATTGAAAAGTGGGTACACCCACAGCTCCCAAATCTGGGCAGAACACCATTTTGGATTGTGTGAATGACCTTAGTCTGTTGTAAGACACCAATAATAGTGATCTAGAATAAATAATGATAAATGAAATTCCTCTGAGGAAGATGATGGGATTTATGCAGATAAAATAAAAGTAAAAATTCCTTCTTGCAAAACAATGGGAAGGAGAGCTGGTCTTGTGGTAGCAAGCATGACTTGTCCCCTTAGCTAAGCAGGGTCCGCCCTGGTTGCATATGAATGGGAGACTTGATGTGTGAGCACTGGAAGATCTTCCCCTCAGGGGATGGAGCCGCTCTGGGAAGAGCAGAAGGTTCCAAGTTCCCTCCCTGGCATTTGCAAGATAGGGCTGAGAGAGATTCCTGACTGCAACCTTGGAGAAGCCGCTGCCAGTCTGTGAAGACAATACTGAGCTAGACAGACCAATGGTCTGACTCAGTATATGGCAGCTTCCTATGTTCCTAATGGAAGCATAACTCACAGGAACATAGGAAGCTGCCTTATAGACTTTGCTTCCAGCCAGGCCTAATTCATAGGAAGCTGCCATGTATTGATTCAGACCATTGGTTTGTCTAGCTCAGAATAGTCTACTCTGCATTAACTGCCAGCAGCTCTACAGGATGTCAGGCAGGAGTCTTTCCTAGTCCTATTTTATTATCTTATTTATTTATTTCTTATCTTATATCTTATCTTCCCATCTTATTTATTTATTATTTCTCTGTGTAAACCACCCTGAGCCATTTTTGGAAGGGCAGTATAGAAATCAAATGAATGAATGAATATTTGGAGATGCCAGGGACTGGACCTGGGACCTTCTACAAAACAGAAGCGCTACCACTGAGCTGCAGCCCCATCTCCATGTTTTTAATTTATATCTGGTTTTAGACACGTAGGAAACACAATGGTGTGCTTAGAGTGTTAGACTAGGATTGGAGAGACCCAAGTTCAAATCCCCACTCTACTGAACAGCTCATGGAGTTGATCTTGAGCTAGTCACGATCTCTCAGCCTAACCTGCTTCACAAGGTTGTTATGAGGATAAACTGGGAGTGAGGAGAATCATGCACACTGCCCTGAGCTCTTTGAAGGAAGGGCAGGATATAATTGTAATCAATAATAATAAGCATATGGAAGCTCTTTTGTTTGACAAAGATATTAGGCAATGCAGAAAGTAGTCCATGGGTATACTTATAACTATGGCAGCAGCCAAGGCCATTCCAGACTCCCAGAGGGAAGGACAAAGTGAATTTTGTATACAGATATCCCAGCAATCAGCATATAATTTGCAGGTTTCTAATCCATATTTCTGATCAATCAAGGCTTCCAGTTTTGGTAGATTGCCCCTGGGGTAGAAGAGGGAAGAAGGATGATGGAAAAAGGAGGATTTATTTTAAATATACACACAGGATTTATTTTAAATATACTCCCTTATAAACACACAGAAATATTATGCAGGTTTAACTAAGGCTTTATTCAGAAGCAGCTCCATATTTTCTCCTTTTCCTTTCTCACTCCACACACCCCACCCCTACAGGATCCCCACTGGGACAAACGTCCAAACAGTAAAACACAAAAGATTACTAGATAGAATACAATAATTTCCTTTTCCAAATGAAAGTTAAGACAATACCCTTTAATAAATAATCCAAATAATCAAACTCATATGGCCTCTGAGCCTTGCGAAGCTGTGTGGTCTTTCTCTGCCTACAGCAAACTGAGGGTACACAGACAGCGTGTGTGCACACACACACACACACACACACACACACACCCCAACTAGAAAGGGGGTAATGACACAGCAATTACTTTGTCTAACTTTCACATTCTGGCATGGAAATAAGATGAAGAACTGACATTGTCATCCAGTTGGCTGTGGAAAAACTGGCAGCCAGCAAGCATAAGCAAGTGATCTCTCGCTCGAATGCCCTGAAGGGCTTGCAGGAGAGCATTTGGCAGAGTTTAGAGAGCTCCAGGAAGAGTGTTTAGCTAGGCTTGGGAAACTGTATGCTGGGAGAGCATATGTTGAGTTTTGTGCAGTTACAGATGGTGGGAGTTAGGCACAATCTGTAAACTGACAATTGCTCATGCAGTAGCTTTTGGGGCGGAAATGAAATGTGAATGGAACATTTGAGCTGATTTTTTAAAGCTCAGATATTTGTGCAAGAGAATTAAGTGTATGAATTGTTCAAGCTTATTGGGGGGTGTGACCCTGCGAATTATCTTGGACCTTTTGGCTATAACCAGTACCATACATTATGGTATTCTTCTGTCTGTCCAGGTTGGGAATGGGAGGCACCCAAATATTGCCCTCCCAGGTGACAGTTTGCTTCCCAAGTAAGTTACCACTTGGTAAAATGGTGGCTCAAGGCTCTGCATGCTTGAGGCAGGGACCAGTGCCTAATGCTGCCATCATGACCCCTTTTATTTATTTATTTATTTGTCAAATTTCTACACCACCCCAAACCTTCATCTCTTGGCATTTAACAACAACATAAAACAAGTTAAAACATACAACAAATAAGGCAATCTAAAAATTAAAAACAGGTTAAAACTTTAAAAAATCAAAAAGCTGGAAAAACTTGGCTGAAGGGGTGGGTTTTCAGTGCTTTTTAAAAATTGTCAGAGATGGAGAGAACCATATTTCAGTAGGGAGCACATTCCACAATCTCGGGGCAGCAACGGAGAAGATGTTCCCATGTGGGCCACCAAATGAGCTGGCGGCAACTGGAGATGGACCTCTCCAGACAATCTCAATGGGCAGTGGGGGTCATAATGAAGAAGACATTCTCTTAAATACCCAGGGCCTGAGCCATTTTGGGCTTAACCAGCACTTTGTATTTTGCCCTGAAACCTATTGGCAGCCAGTGTAGTTCTATCAACAAAGGAGTAACGTGGTCTCTCTGAGATGACCCAGAGACCAACCTGGCTGCTGCATTCTGTACCAACTAGAGTTTCTGGACTACATACAAAGGCAGCCCCACATAGAGCTCATTGCAGAAGTCAAGTCTGGAGGTTACCAGCCTTCACTGTACCACTGTTTTGAGGTCGTTCATCTCAAGAAATGGGTGCAGCTGGCATATTAGCCGAAGCTGATAGAAAGCACCTCTGGCCACCCCCTCAACCTGCGACACCAGGGAGAGGTGTGGATCCAGAAGCACTCCGTACTGCGTACTTGTTCCTTTTTGGGAAGTGTGACCCCATCAAGAACAGGCAGAACAAAATTATCTCCAGAGTTCTGACCCCACACAGTAAGTATCTCCATCTTGCCCGCTTTCCTTCTTTTCCTTTCCTCCCTAAGCGGCCACTTCCCTACACGGCCAAACGCTGCCCAGCCAATCCGCTGTGTTGCCGGGACGCATCCCCACAGAGGCACGTCTACAAGAATTAATATAATAGATTGCTGTTAAAATGTTACAGGATGACTGGGATTAACCCTTTTTTCTCTGGCTGGAGCACCAGCTAGCTTTGCGATTCACAACATTAGACCCAGTTAAGATGATTAGCGTACCATGACATAGCAGAAGTAGCTGTAGCCCTATATTA
Source organism: Hemicordylus capensis (assembly GCF_027244095.1). NCBI lineage: Eukaryota > Metazoa > Chordata > Lepidosauria > Squamata > Cordylidae > Hemicordylus > Hemicordylus capensis. Next base: position 31,808,451 of record NC_069660.1, on the reverse strand, counting down.
AGAAAATAAATTATAGAACTTATGGAGCAACTTGCCTGTTCTGCACATAAGCAACGTTACACATAGGATGTGACATTGCTATATTAAGCAGCCACAGCTATTGTTACACTGGTCAATATATGCATATATTGATTGAAGCCATCAGTAGTACGAATGCGGTATTATTATTTCTAGGTCATATGCCTGTCTTGCTGCACCAATATGCCATGCTGAAATCCTTGATAATGAAAAGCCAATATATGCGCTTAAGCAGGTCTTCAGTATTGATTGCTCATCATCTTGTTAAAAATAGAAAGCCAGTCTGATCTTTAAAAAAAACCCCATACATCCTGACGTATCGTAAGAAGGTGGTATATTACTTTCAATAAAATGATCTACTATTACTGCTGGAAAATGTTTTGTGAATTCTCAGAATAAGGAATTGAGTCATTTTCAGGCCCTAAAAAAATTATGAGGTTCTAATATCCCCTATCATATAGGGAAGAGCTTAAAGACATTAAGGCTCTACACATGATCCGTGTGTAGAGCTGAAAGGGGGTTTGCAGGGAGAGCGGGCCTGCTCTCTCCGCAGACAAGCAGGGAGCTCTCCTGCTGGTTGGGGCAGTGGGGTTTGGGGGCCTCCGGACCCCCGGGAGTCTCATAAGACACTGTGCTAGTGTGCGGTGCCTTTGGGGAGCCTCCTGACGCTGGGTGGCTTGTTCTAGCCTCCCGGCTGGGAAGCTCCTAGTGAGTCATTGTGGTGCGGAGTTGCGCTGCAGTGACACATAATAGTTTGACCTGCTTTTTGGGTGCTCCTGTGCCCGAAACATGGATTACGCAGCAGGCACTTAAGAGGGCTCACTGCTGCACTGCCGGGAGCCACACTGCTCCCAGCGGTTCTCACGTGCAGTGGAAACAGGGCTGGGCTCTTTTAGCCCGGTTTCCACTGTGCGTGATAATAGCCTCATTCTCACCCAGGTGCTACATACAAACTGCCTCTGCAGCATTTAGTAATCAAGAGTTCACGAGCGGGGGGAGCAATTTCTGCTGATCTCTCCTTCCCCCAGAAATGCTTATTAACACCCCTAAATATGTCCCTGGGGGTCCCACAGCCCCAATCTGGCTACTGTTTACTTTCACAGCACTACTATTTATTTTCACAGCACTGTTTCCCACTGTGAAAACCATGATGCCCCTTGGTCTGGCTGTTATTTAACCTGGAAAAAAGGTTGTTCCATTGGCATGAAATGTATGTAGTTAGATTGGGGGGCTCCATGGATTGGGAGTTGAAGCGAACACACCAAACTGTGTTCAGTCAGACATTTCTGCCCTTCAGGGGATGTGTAGCTGCTTTGTGCCATTCTGTTCACTGACCAGTCTTCTAAACCTTCAATTATTGCCCAGACTCCTTCACTCATATTGCAAAGCAGATAAGTATTATGGCTTAGTTTGTAGTTTGTTTCATAAAGATTAGCAAGGCATTGGTTGCATAAAACCTCCTAGCCATTTTTCCCCTTTAAGGACGCAGTTGGCCCTTCATTCCCCTTAAAAAAGAGGCTTAAGACCTTGTGTTTAAAACAAACAAAATGAGGATAAACGATGGGGCCAGCTGGTCTACTTGTAATCAGAAGCTTTTCTTCCTTCCTAGTTAAGATTCTCCACTGTTCTTCAGTGCTTTGTAATTCTGCCTTTACCCACAGTTCTCCTAGATTCCCCAGTGGGTGCTCCAGATGACTTGCCCATGAATTGATTTAGTCTCCTGGTATTCCCCATGGTCCATTCCCTCAGGTCTAGCCTGATGGTGTCTTTTCACAGACCACTGCTTGCTTGTCCAACCATTCTGGAAGCCAGGCCTTCAAGAATTTATGCATACAGAAGGGAAAGAGGAGTAGGCACACACATGTTAATGAGTTTTCCTGTCCTCCCCCACCACCCCCGCTTTCTAGTTGCCCATAGTAATGGCCTAACATGTGCCTGGAATACTTATGATAATGCTTCTTGTTTCATAGGACTCCCATAAATGGGTCAACATCATATAAGGCACAATTTTGGGCCAAAGCAGAAAATATTGAAGCACAATAACAATTAAGAAGGAGAGGGAGAGGAGGGGAACATTTCCTTTTAAAAATAAATCCACTTGCAAGGCCTGGGTGACAGAAACAGAAATGAATCTGTCCTCAATATGCAGTGTATAGCATTTTGAAGACTGACACTTGCATAGGAAATGGTATCTGGTACCAAAGCCTAGCCTTCTGATTTGGTAATTGTGCAGCAAAGGATGCCACAATGGGAGTTACATATCAGCAGTTACATATTGGCAGCTTCCTCCTAGCCTGCCTGACTCACAGGGCTGGTTCAGATGTCACACAGAACCTTGGTTAGTGCCAGGCTCCACATGATATCCCTGAGTCTCGGGAATGCACACTCGTGCATCTCTGCATGAGCGTCTATTTCCTATCTAGGTTAAAATAAACCGAGATTGGTCATGGCATCTGAATCCACCCATCTCAGCTTATTCTAACCTACTTGCTTCAAATACCCCAAGATCTGTAACTCACTTCAAACCTCATGTAATGTAGAGATATTGGGTTATTTGAAGCATCTTCCAATAAGTTTTGGGGCACTTGAGGGGTAATTGTATAAGAACGTAGGCTTTGGACGGAGAGCCTAGCACTTGTGGTTTATTTTAGATTGGGCTGTGACAAATTTTTACAAGCAATTTCGGTACAGAAGGAGGATTAGGGCTGTGTGTGGCTGAAATGTTTTCCCTATCAGAGTTTGTTGCTTGACTGGTAGTTGCTTTGGTGCCAGTTTTAAAAATGACTTCTTGCTGATTTTGTGATCCCAGTCAATTGAAGATCATGTGTGCATCTCAGGAGCCAGCATGAAGCTATGAGAGAACCATGTAGCTAATCAGGTACATGGCTATGTATCAACATCTGTGAGGACAAATACACCATCACATTGCCCTCACTATGAATGGAGAGGCGGGGGAGAGGAAATGTGTTGGCTTGTTGCTGAGACAACCAGACAACACTATCTGCTTGTGTTTTGTTGCCTGTTGTGTTTCATTGCCTGCCAGTGCAGTGTGGGAAGACAGAAAACTCCATTCAGGTCAGTACTTAAATTATAAGGGGCTGGAGGGGGCCCAGCCTTCTTGGTTTTTGTGATGGTCCCCCTAGCTACTGTTTCTTGAAGGCTGCAAGGGAGCATGATTTGGCTAAAATGGAGAGGGGAGCCGGAAGTGAAGCTTGTGGAATGAATTGTCAGTTTGAGATAGTTGAGATTAAGGGGAAATAAACTATTCTACAGTGTGTTCTTTGTTTTGGTATATCCATGTTTCCTCCCCCACTTTGGGCCCATCATATACTTCTGATTCAGTCCAACTACCCTTTTATTTATTGTATCTCTCATAGGGCTTACTCAGTATAACACTTTTGTTTACTTAAAGGGTGCCTTCCAGAAATCCCTAGTTAATTCTCTAGCAATTAATTTTACTGACAGTAAGATTAATGCCTGATGAAGGATGTGAATGTGTAACGTGATCTTCAACATGATTCACCCCCTCCAGATTCTACTTACGACAGATGTGTTTTTCCAACTTGGGAGTTTGTAAGGAAGCAGAACCAAAGTTAGGCTTGAGGGTGCATCATTTGGGAATATATAATTGATACAGATAGGCAGCAGCAGTGAAACAATTTTATTCCATTGCTGCGGATTAACATCATAGACAACAAGGTCAATGGCATCTGTTTGAAGCATGTACAGTAGAGTCATCTATATACAATTTCTGAAAGAGCTGGAAATGTTACAATCCTTATGGACAGAGAATGAGGGCAAGTGGGAAGTATCAGCAGATATGGGGTGACTATCCAATAGTCTCCACAGAAGAAAATGCTGAAACTCTGTGGCTCCCTCACCAGTCAGGTAACCCTATTCTGTTTCTGAAGGGGAAGGAGTTTGATTCAGTTAACCTCTGCCCCTCCAAGTGCTGGTGGGCAAGTGCTGAGGGAATTTCCATGCATGTGACTGGAAGAGAAGAGGTGCTGGGGGCTGCCACTAGTTCCCAGTGAGGTGAGCATGGTGGCCCCAGCGGTAGCTGTGCACGGGTTCTTGGAACCCATGAGCACAATTACAGCTCTGCCCCTGCTGGTGGTTCAGATAACCACAATAAAACTTAACAGAAGACATGTGCCTTAGCCTATTCCATAGTAGTTACACAAAACTGAAGAGGCCTGCTTCTTAACATCTATTGTTGACGCTGGATTGAATTTTTGAAACTGGATTTATTCTTAGGGCTTGGATGAGAAGGAGCTGGGACTCTGCCCCCTGCCCACAACAACAACAACAACAACAACAACAAAAACACAAAGAGGTGAGTATTTTTAGGGCTTAGTCATGGAGGCGGCGGGGGCTGTAGGGATTGGGGGCCGCATGGCCCCCGGAAGTTCCAGGATGCCCCGCGTAAGTGCGTGGGGCATGCTGGAGAGACCCCTGAGCCCAGGAGGCTGCTTGCAGCCTCCCGGCCGGGGGTCTTCTCATGTGTTGCCGCAGCAATACACAATTTAAAAATGGGGTTAGCGGAGCGCTTGCTCTACTAACCCCCTTTAAGGGGAGGGGTATTCAAGCGGGTTACCTGCTTTGGGGAAACCAGCTTGCAGGCAAGCCTAGTGGTTTCCACAATCCATGGAAAGTGGGCTAAGCTACCTTAACCCACTTTCCACTGATCATGTGAATACCCTCTAACAGAAAACGGGGAAAATTGCATATGAAGTAAGACCCAAGTTAGAGCTAACTTGTGTTTGTTGCTAACTTGTTTCTTCACTATGCTAGGCCACAGACTCAGGTAACACATGTACACCTGGGATGTACTGAACATTTGTTGTGGGTCCATACTTGTAAAGTCACAGTAGACCCATGGAATATAAGACATAAAGCAAGTCTTTACCATAACATCTGTAGGTTAACAAAGTTGGCAATGGGATCAAGCAAACACAAAGCTCTTCTTCAGGAGCAGGAATTCCAACCAAATATCAAAATATGAAGTATAAAAGATGGTGCTACATGCATTTAACCCTTTCGAGCTAGGGGAAAGGATTTAGGCAAATATTTTGGATGCAATCTTGAACCCTGTATTCTCAGAGAACATGATTCAGACAAGATCCTAAGGGAACCCAGTATGACTCTCCCTTCTCCCACCGGCTTCCACAAGAACCCTATTCATACATTGTATTCAACACTCATACAATTTGTGTATGGTGTACACAAGTACAGATATTCACATCTTATGCTGAACACAAGTACAGCAGTATACTTCCTATCTGTATCCTGCATTTCAGGGCACCTGCACCCAGGTTTACCTTTAAAATGAACACAAGTAAGCACACAGAAATATGCGCATGTATCAGACATCTGAACACAGATACAACATAGTGAGGCTTTTCACACAACCAGGTGGGCAGGGGTAAGGCTGGATCCAACTTGCCTTCCCCTCAGATGATGAAGTTGACGTTGCTGGGAGCAAGGACCAGCCTCTGGATATCCCTCAGTGTAACACAAGCAGCCCAAGCAGATGCACAATCCAGGCACACACCCTTAACCCTGCTTAACAGCTGGGCAATGGAGCCGGGTTTGGCGGTACAGCAGTACCAAGGCCTGTATGGATCCTGGCAGTTCTCTCAGCAGCCAAGCCTGGGCTTGGCTGTTCACGAGAACAGCCTAAATAGGTCAGGGGACAAATAGTCTCTCTCAATTGCCCCATGTCAGTTTCTTTGCCCCTGGTTTGATAGATTTTAATTTCTGATTGCTTCTCATTATTTCTTTTCTTTTCATTCTTTTTGAAGTGAAATAAAATAAGGAACGATTGTGACCATGGGGAAGGGCATTGATAAATAATACAACATTATATTAAGTGCTGGAATCTCTGATATTCCACTTCCAGAAAATTATAGAAAAGCAATGGGTCAACAGTGCTGAAGGACTTTGATGGCACTTGCTAGAGGGATAGTAGATTCTCCCCTTTGAACACCTCACTGAGCAAGTAATCCTCAGAACAACCATTTTCATGTGCAAAATGAGGAACATATGTTATAGTAATCTTATCTTTCATATTCTTCCCTTGCTAGTTTCTTGTGTTAATTATTGACTAGTCTATAGCTAATATATAGTCTGTCAATGGCCACATTTGCACATAACGTGAAACTGAAGGGTTGCTGAACCTGAGGTTAATTTTTCTAACTGTGAATTGCATCACAGATGTCCGTCCACCCGCAACCCGACACCTCAATTTTCAGGGCAGGAGAGCCCCTCTCTCTTTCTGGTCCACCAAAGAGCCATTTTTACTGTTCTTTGTTACTTTTTTTACATCTTCGATATAAATGTATTTTAAGTTCTTTTAATTTTTTATCTAATGTGCTGTTCACATTGTACTGGTCTGTGACTGTAAAAATACATGACTGACTGGCTGGCTGGTCCACCGAGGCCACATCCCAGCAAATTTCATAACACCCACATCGCCAGACTGTGGGCAAGGCGTCATAATGTCTCTAGGGTGGCAGCCATTAGCCATGATCTTCAATGGGGTGTGCCAAGAGCCATCATGCCTTTTTGGAATGATCTGTCCACCCTTGGCAGGTAAAGGGCATTTAAATCTCTTTAAATGCCATGCAAGCCCTTCATCTGACAGCAGTTGCACCACCACCCTGGTAAGAGCCCCACAACAGAACACTCGCAAAAGCACAATTTCTGGTGGGGTGGGGATGCTGAGAGGCACTATTTTTCTGTTTCTCAGGAAAGAGAAGAGAACATGAAGGGAAGGGCACATGATGACTTCCTAGGAGGGGATATGTATATTAGGGAGGGCAAAGGATCCTGGCATCTGGCCTGCTGTGACCAATAATGCTCTTGCAATAGCTCACCCCAGCAAGGCAGTTCATGGAGACCAAACCACACTCCTGTCCCAGTGGTGGCTTGCTGCCAGGGGACTTGCACTCTCATGAGAGAGCCAGTCTGCTAGGGAGGACCTTAGGCTCACCAACCTTCGGTCTTCTGTTGAATTGTGCACTCATGAGTTGAGCCATCCAAAAAAGCCCCCCCCCCCGCTTCTGTGGGTCCCCCGTTCTTTCTGGTTAATGATAGAACTTATGCACAGCAACTCCCTTCTCTCCAGGGAAGCCTTTGATGTACCCAAAGGAGATTTTGATGTTCCATGTGTCTGGTTGTAGCCGGGTGGGCAGACTGGGGAAGCAGCGGGACTAGGGACAGATCTTTACTCTCATTCAAATTTCCTGGGTTTGGACTGGTGTTGCGGCATATGCAGATCTGCTGCTGCAGGGAATTGCAGCAGAGGGGAGCCCCAGTTGTCTGCGATCCCAGGAGAGTGGGGTCACCGTTTCAGGCAAAAATAAAGATGGGCATATTCAAATGGGTGGATGGGCTGGCACAAGGTTTGCTTTGACTACTTCTTCGCAGCAGTCACCAAGACATGGAGAGGTGTTGCTGCGGTACCCATCCACGCTGCTTGCTTGTGTTGAGCAAACAGGCTGGGTAGCATCTGTCATCTGGCCCACATGTGAGATCTCTCGTGAGACAGCGGTCCATGGGAGAAGGGATGTCATCGCACATTATTAGCAATTCTGCCTAACACCCCTGTCTCCACAGACAGTTCTTCTCATGTTGTGAAGGAGTTTCCCCATGGCCTTCCACTCTCATAAGAGAGTGGTCTGCTCAGCACAGCATCCATCCTTATTACATGTGAGGAATCTTTCCTTTCACTGGAGGCAATGTTGATATGCTGCTCAGCCCTTTTCATGAATAAGTCTAGGGCCCTTCTCATGAGCAAGCCTAGGGACCGCACTCAAGGGGAACGGGCTGGGTCCGCCTTCCCCAACATCATTGTGCAAATAATAAACCTGATCCATTCAAGGATTCCTGGTTGGGGCTGCCCTTTATACGCACCCTGCTATATGTTCCCATACCAGCGATCTAACATGGTTGCCATGTTTATGTTGCCACTGCAACTGCATGTGCTTATGAACATACATCTTGAAAGCTAAGCACATAGTGCCCATCTTGTCATCCTGTCCCCTTTCTCTCCTGACTGCCAGGAGGAGAGAACAAGGTACAGAGTGGGAAGAGGGCATGCCCCATTTGACTTTCCTGTTTGACAGTCTTAGAAGCTTGGGATAGGATGTGGTGGTGTCCCTGTTGCCTGGGCAAGTGCTTTCTTAGATCGTAGATGTGGCGGGGCAAGTGCTTGGAAAGTTGGCCAGTGGGAAGCACCACAGGCATGGAGTGGGACAAACCTGGGTGGGTCTGGACGACCCTTTATGAAGAAACAGCACAAAACTGTAGTTATGGTGCCATCTGTGTTCGGATGTAATGCTGCCACCACAAAATTAGGGGTGTGCACAGAACCAGAATGGGTGGTTGGGTTCACATTTGAATTGAACTTGAAATGAGGTGTCTGGTCCATGAGCTGGTTTGATTGAACCAGCAGCAGTTTGGTTTGAGCTGTTGAACTGGTTTGACTTGGTTCAATTGCCTTGCTTGTAAAGGGAAATCTGGTAAGAATTCCATGTGGGGAAAGCACTGGTGGGACTGAGATGGGCTGCTGCCTTGTAGCTGCCGCTGCTGCCAGGAATCCGCAACTGCAAGAGCCGGTAAGGTGCCTTCTTGCCTGCCACCCAACTCATTTTTAGATAGGGAACCCCTGCCCCGCTTTCCTTGTAAATCCTTACAGGATTCCCCTTTACAATCTGGGCAGTCAAGCCTTTTGAACCGGTTCAATCCAAATCAGGCCTGGTTCAGTTTGAACTTGGACCAGCCTTCTCTTTTTGGGGGCTGGGCTATTTCAAGCTTGAACCAGTTGAGCCAGGCCAGTTCAAATCAAATCCAGGTTTGATTCGAACCGGTTCACACACCCCTACTGGACATTTTTTTTAATGTCATCTTATCCTGAATCTATATGACCCCTACAATATTTTTATTTTACTGAATTATTCCTTTTTATTTATTATTGATAAAGCTGCTTTATTTATGCTTTATTTTGCTGATTAATATAAAACTATTCATATTAATCTGTTCTGTCTTTGAAGAGAGAAGTAACCAAAAACAGGATGTAAAGATATGGGTGTTCATTGGATAAATTTGAAATAATGCTTATTTATTTAGATAATTTATTTGTTGTCAAACTTTTGTTTCACACATTCCAGTCTTGGCTTATATGTGTAAGGAATTTAAAAAACCAGTGAATGCCCCCCGCCACCATCTCTATGCTATTGAATGGCTCATTGTTCTCTGTAGACACTATAATTCAATGAAGTTATGTGTATTGCCCAATCACAGTCTTTGCCAGGATGTGTGCTGTTATTAAACATATCCCTCTATTTAAGGTAAAATAAATCAACAAGCTAATGACAAAAATCACTGCTTGCCTCTTGTGGGAATCCTGATGTCCGGAGTGCAACCTGAGCCAACATTCTGTTCACAGGAGAGCCAACCAAACGTAAAATATGGTAGTGGATGTCATTTTGCTGTGTGCATTATTCTCTCCCGTGCATTATTTGAGGCACCCCATCTTGCACTGTGTGCCTCTCAAATAGCCCCCTGCTGTCAAGTGGATTCATGCCTGCTGTTCAATTTTGAAAAGTCATTTCATACAATTATCCTGGTACATATTGATAGCTTTCACCACTCTAGCCACGGCTAATTAAAAGACATACTGTGTCAAATTCTAATTAGTATTTATGTTAGGGTGAGTTATTTCTTTTTTAAAAATAAGGACAAAACAAAAGCGCTTGGTGTTTTGGGGAGGGGGAAAGGTAGGATAGTACTTTATGACCTGCTGGTTTGATTTTAAAGCGTTTTTGTCTCTTTTTACTTATTTGCCTGCTGTCCAAAAAGAAAGGACAACAACAAAAGGATAATGAGAGAGGTTGGGAGCCTGAGTCTGCACTTGTAAATCTGGCTTTGTGATCGCTACTTCACGAGATCTTGCGGAATAGTTCTAGGCTTTGTTGTATGCTGTGTTTATAGTGTACGTCTATTTATTCTGTTTCTTTTAAAAGAAAGCTTAGAGTTTCTTACATGAATCTCCCAGTGCCCTCCCACATACCCAGATGATCTGCTTAGCTTCAAGAAAGGTATAGTCTCAGATGGCCCTATATAATTTACTAGCCTTTCAATAGTATTATAAATTTATAGAATGGATGTGCCAGTCTGCATTATGTTAAGGTTTTACTATCAATTAAATAATAATGACAGGCACAAGGCATTTCTTTGCAGTTGATGACCAGCTAGAAGGGTTGAGGATCCAAAGTGTAGGCAACCAGTCATTCATTACCAGGGAAACACCCAGTGCTCAGCTCCTTATTGCTTTTATGGCCCATTTGTAGTGAAGGAGAAAAAGATATTTGCTCCCTCTCCACCTCTGAACAAACAACTTTACTTCCATATATAAGCTGCAGAAATCTTTGTCTCTTTCAAGTTGCAAATAAAGTATCCATTAAGAATTTGAAAATAAGATCTGAGTGTTTTCCCAGTTTGTCAATATATCAGCACTTTTCAACAGTTTGAGCCTTCAGATTTGCATTTAAGTACTGAAGACGCTCTCCTTAATTCAAGTCTCTTCTACTTGCCTTGATGCCTTTCTTGCATATCCTCATGCACATCTTCCTTTGTCTCCTATCTTTGTAGATTGCATATCTGTTATCTTATTACTGGGTGCTGATAAAATGAGTTTGGACATAATAGCTGACATCCTAAATGCATGTGTGAAGCTAAAAAGAACCATGCACACAGAGCTCGCATCTCCATTTCTGAAGTGTGGGACTTGTGCATGGGGGGGGGTCTCTGATTTAACTGCTCTCCCCTTTCCCCTAAAAATGCTCCATGAGACCTGGAAATAGGTCTCTGAGGGCTTCATGACCCTCAGGGCCTACCTCCAGGTTACATGGAATGCTTCTGGAGGATGTGGGACTGGTGAAAATCCCTACACATGAGCCCCCACACTTCAGAAACGTGGACACTAGAGCTGCATGTGTGGAGTTTCTTTAGTTGCATTAGTTAGGTTGCCATCTACTATTTATTTATTACATTTTTATACCACTTTTCTACTCAAAGGGTACACAAAAAGTATACAGTAACCACATGGATAAATACATTTTAAAACACTACTTTAAAATACAGTATCCTGACATGAGTGCAGCCAATGGGTAGTAAAGAGTGAGCCCTAAAATGAGAGTGGAGAGCTAAAAATACACTTCAGTTTTAGCATCCGGTATTTCACAAATGCCTGTCTAAAAAGGATAGGTTTGTACTGTTGGGCAAAATGCTGCCAGAGAGATGGCTTACAGGGTCTCAGTGGGAAGTGAATTCCATAAACTTGGTGCCCACCACTGAGAAGGCCCTGACAGGGGCAGAGCATTTTGCCGTCCATAGGCAGCCAAAGATTAGCTGCCCCAGGGAAAAGGGTAAGGGGGTGGTGGAACTTAATTCATTTTTTTTAACTTTTAAAAATGCTGTTGTGTGGTGGTGGCAGTGGTGGCACAGCAGGGACAAGAGCACTGTGTCAGGAGCCTGTCCGCCCAAGTCAAGGTTGCTGTCATGGTTGCAGGCAGCTCCTTGAAGTCCTCCCCGGTCTGCAAAGAAAACACAAGAGAATACTTTACTACAGTATCGGGTTCAGACAGTACCCCCGCAAACTCAGTCCACTCACCAGATAGCATGGTTCCTTAGAGCAAAAGTAGTGCAGGCATTCCAGGGGCAGGCGTTGCAGCTAGGGCAGCTGTCAGGACTCCGTCAGGCAGCTGAGTAGCAGCAGGAAAAGCCTGGGTCTCTAGAGGCCAACACGGGGGGAGATGGCCCTTCAAAAACCCTGGTCCTAAACCAGTGAGGGCTTTAAAGTTGACCAGCACCTACAATTGTGCTCGGAAATGAAGTGTACTGTAGGGGAGTCGCTCAAACCCTGCATTGAACTCCTGACAGCAGTCTAGCTTCACCATTTTGGAATAGCTGTAGTTTCTGAATACCTTTCAGGGATAGTCCTATGTAGAGTGCATTACAGGAGTGAAGTCTCAATGTGATGAGGGCATGGGTAATCATGGCCAGATATTGTTACTAAGCTGCAAATTGGACCTATTCGGCTAGCACAATTCTCTCTTAAAAAATAAAATTAAAAAATAAGGATATAAATGTCACAACTTTACTACTGTGAACCAAAACAAACAATAACTTTATTATTGAATGAAATTTTATTCATGCCATTAGATTCATAACCAGACCCCCCTTGGATCTACAAATCCTTCTTCCAGCCTTCCTGTTTCTTGGAAGCAGAGGGAGTGAGAGTGAGAGAGGGAGAGTACACACACATACATAGCTAATCTCCAGCACAATCATTCAGTAGCACAGGAAACTGCTTTCGCATCTTTATGCCTTACACAACATGTTCATATTGATGCTGAATTATTTCTCAGCCCTGCTACTTGAAATCCCTATAACAGGAGAAATGGGACCTGAACATGTACTCTACCACTGACCTATGGCCTTCCCTGTGAGTACAGTGGATCCTCTCCCATTGCAGAAAGGACCTGAGCAAGCAGAGCTACCTAGCTAAATCCTTTATGCAGGATTCCAAGTGCAGGAGTAGTGGAACAGAAGTAATGCTATGGCTTATTCCTTAGTTTCACAATAGTGTCCTTGTCATCTTACTGTGCAGAGTTGAGTTCTATTTCCAGATCAAAAATTGCTTCTAAAAAACCCACCAGACTTTTATTTCTGTTCATAGAATAAATCTGTAATCTTTACATTAAGCTAGGTAATCAAGACAATTGTGCAGCAATTGCAATCACAACTACTTAGTTTATCTACACAGAATTACTACGTTCCTAGATATAAATTGGTTAACTGCATGTGCAAATAGCTGATTAGGCACATTCACATGGGCGATTTGACTGATTTGAGCATGTCAACACGATAAATGTATGAACAATTTTGCATTATGCATCTTTGCCAAGTGGTGAATGCTGCATAGAAGAGCAGTACTAAGCATATTTGGGTTTCTCTCTTTAGATTTTTAGCCATCCCATCCCATCCTGAGGGTTTGGGATACATAAGTTGCCACCATTTTTCTGACAGGGCTCCTCTGCAGACAATCAGCAGGTGAGCTTTCCCTGCACGCTGAGAATCAATTAAGAGAGAGAACCAGAAAGAGAGAGCTGAACTAGGAACTCTTAAGAGGTTGTGCCAATATGCTGTATTGTTAAACTGACTTTTAATCAGTGGAATATAAACTGAGAATTGGAAGTTTATGTATCTGCATTTTATCACATTCATCTTTTGCTAATCTTATTATTGCTCACTCACCTCTGTTGTCCTAATGGTAAAATGCAATGGCTGTCATCCTCAGCAGTATTTGGAAGACACAGCAAGAGTTGCATCCTTGCAAGGAGAGACTGCTCTTAACTCAGCCAGAGTCTTCCCGGTAGCAGAGTGTGTGCATGGAGATAGTGGGGAGTGTTCTTTGCCTTCTAGAAATATGTCCCTGAGGGCTTCACAACTCTCAGGGACATATTTATGGAAGGGAAAGAGCACTTATGGAGGCAGGGAAGAGCAGCAAAAATGGTTCCTCCCATGTGCACGATCTGCTGCTTGGGAATACTCTATGGATGCCATCTCTTGCTGCATCCTCCAACCACTGTTTGGATGTCAGCCAAAGTATGCTGGTAGCACTGTATAAATAATGCTGGATTTGACCTATAAAGCCCTAAACATTCATTTTAATCCATTACCTTAAATAATACATTTCTGCTTTATGTAGCCATCTGAATTTTATGTGACTAGATGGACATTGTGTCGCATCCTTTTATGAGTAAGGAAATCTGATATTTTATTTACTACAGTAATGCATGAGTGTATATCTTTGTAGGCTGTGGACCTGATGTGCTTTTCTTAGGAATAACAAAATCAGCTGTTTGTTTAGTTATATACTGCCCTTCCTAAAGTGTCTCAGGGTGGTTTACACTAAAATAAAAAATACATAACAATTAAAATAAAAAAACCATTTAAAAGCAGATTAAAATTAAAAACTAGATGTAAATTAAAAGCTAGGCTAAAAAGGTGGGTCTTTAAGGCTCTCCTGAAGGCCTCCAAGGAAGATAATCCTCTCATATTCGTGAGGAGTAGGTCCCACAACCTAGGGGTGAAAACAGAGAAGGCCCTATCCTAGATCGCCACCATATGAACCTGTGGCACCAGAAGATGGACCCCTCCTGATGATCTCAGTGAGCGGTGGGGATCTTGAAGAGAAAGGAGCTCTCTCAGGTAACCTGGACCTAAGCAGACCTGAGCACTGTAAGATATTCCCCTTAGGGGATGGAGTCACTCTGGGAAGAGCAACTAGGTTCCAAGTTCCCTCCCTGGTGGAATCACCAAGATAGGGCTGAGAGAGATTCCTGTCTGCAACCCTGGAGAAGCTGTTGCCAGTCTGTGAAGACAATACTGAGCTAGATAGACCAATCTGTATATGGTAGCTTTTCCTATGTTCCTAGGTTCTGAAAGTGTGCATTGGAGACAATGAGCTAAAAATGGCTGCCATCCTAACACTGTCCTTGTGTGATGAACAGAGTTGCACTGGTGCAACAATATTATGCAGTTGTACTAAATCACAAAGATTTTCAGAACTGCAATCTTGTGCAAGCATTCCCTGCAAAGCTTATGAGGCATGCCATAGGTTGCACATCTTGTTGTGCGAATGCAAACATGCTTGCACTACCACAACTCTAGTCTGGAGCTTAGCACAATTTGCTAGTGAAACACCCTTGAGCTAGCACAACAGCTTTATGCAAGTGCAATGTTAATTCTGTATCACTTTGAGAACATACTAAATAAGCATTCTCTGAATGGATGAAAGGAAGTCGTTACTAGGGCTATCATGAATGTTCTCCAGGCAAACATTTCATTCAAATTCAAGTCATCTTAAGGGGTAAGGACAAAGTTTTGCAAACTGACCCCCACTCAGTGTTCTTGTCTCCCCCCACATCTGTGTTCAGAATACATTTTTAATGTGAGAGTCTGTTTCTCAGTCATTCTCTTCTATAAGAAAGAACAAGAAAGATATTAGCCCTCTTCAGATGTCCAAAACAAATGTCCTGGTGCAGAAGAGCAAAAAAGACACACACACACACACCCCGCATGCTACCCATGCTTATGGCAGCCATTTGTCTGAAGAGACAAATGCTGTAAATATGAAGGAGATTGTTCCATGATTAGAAGGCTGGGGTGCTCCATTATGTCTTAATAGGACAGGAAGGCTGGAAACAGGCATTCAAGACAGACAGCAGGTTGACAGAGGATGTGGGAGGCAAAACAAGAGCTCAGGAAAGATGCTACCAAGACAGGATGGATTTGCACACTCTGAAAACTGCATAGTTCTTCTCTCCTCCCACAGTGCAGAGAAGCACATGTATCTAAGGATGACATGCTTAGAGATATTTCACCAAATGAAAAATCATGATGGGAAGCATTATGCATAGAAAAATGACCTTTTAAACATGGGCACTTTCACCTGTAGGCTCATGGAGCCAGAAGTCAGTGTCAGACATAGAGATGAGTTGCTCTGAGCAGAAATGGCCGAGCAGCCGGTCAAAAGCTTCTGCCTGCTTCCTTTTTTATTTCTAGGAGGCTGGGAATGGTGAAGCCAGGACAGCCAAATTAAGCGACCATTGTTCCACATTCTAAGTCAGCAGTGTTAGTTTTTGTATAGTAAGTCCTGACAATGACTCTGCCTCCAAAGACCTTCCTGCCTTACCTTTTCACTGGCTCTACCACCAAGATAGTTGCTAGGTTGGCTGGATCACATTGCATCATCAGACCCAAAGCTAAAGTTGTGCTTATTTGGTTGTTACCCTCTCAAAAGATCAAATCTAGTTGCTTCTGCAGCCAAGTCCAGCCAGGTTGGTGTGATCGCAGAGTTTGCCTGAGCAGGTTTGGCTTTTTAAAAGCCAAACTTTGGGTTACGGCCCATTTGACCCACGAGTATACCTGTTAGCTTCTGGCAGGTAACCTGGGGAACTTGCAGGATCCATCTGCCAGCTTCTGAGGACCTATAATTCAGCCCTTTTTAATTATTGCCATAGATGCAGTCATCTTTCACTAAGCAGTGCTGAGTGATGTGTGGCAATTTTATGATCTTGCATGGGGATTAAGGATTTGGAGCTGAACTCATTTTCCTTCGAGTCGCATATTGGCCTCAAACCATGGTTCATGGACCGTGCTGATAAAAAGCAAATGATTTTATTCTGTTCACATTAAATTCAAACTTCAGGCCCTAAAGACCTGAGAAATTGTGCATGTGCGCACACACACGCGCGCGCACACACAGTGTTAACACTTATCTCATAGAGCCAAATTCTTGTAGGAATAGCAGTCCTTCAGAAGACACACACTGAGAAAGGAAAATACGAAAAAATTTCAGGAGTCTGAAGTATGTATTGTATTACGAATGAAGTGAAATGAAGTGCTAAAGCGTAGAAGGTTCAGCAATTAATTAGAATCAGGCATGTACATATGTTCTACTAACATTGTCAGTTGTGTTTCTGGCACTTCCCAAATATCTATTTTCTTATCCAGTCAACAAGTCGGCATCAAAAGGGGAGACTGTCTAAAGCAGGGCTGCACAACTTTAATCCTCCTACAGATGTTGAACTACAATACCCATTATCCGTGCTATTAGCCACTATGGCTGGGGATTATGGGAGTTGTAGTCCAACAATAGCTTTGACACTTCAAGTTGTGCAGCCCTGGTCTAAAGGATGTGGAAATAGTCTGGAATAGACTGAAGCCATTAGAATTTTTTTTTAATATCATAAAAGCTTTTTCATCAGTTACAGAATTTTTATAATACAAGTAAGAAAAAGATCTAGATCTACATAGATCTATAGTCAAGTCTTTCCAAATGACAACTGCAGTTCCAGAAAGAGGTAAAAGGAAATCATTTATAAAAACAGCCATTACAACTTATGTGCCCATTCTAAGCTCAGTCCATTTATGTAAACAAGCAATTTCAGGAGCTTTCAATAGCTATTCCTTCATCGTTAGCACCAACAGGAGTTTCCAGGCACTGGCTAATGACAATTATTGAGGCAATTAAGAGATTTAAAAGGATTTATTTTTCATTTATTCCAAAAGGTTAAGGAGCAAACCCAAGTACCATTCAGACTAGTGAAATCTCTTGCAGAACCTGGTCCTTTTATGCTTTCTTACTACATAAAGACTTTTCAAAGAGTGGCTGACATAATGAACCTCCCCTTGCCTAGTCTAATAGCCTGTACACCTACCCCCTGCAAAAGTGGGATTCCTCCCCCTAAAAAAATCAAAAATAAAAATGCAAGTGAGGAGCTGCTCCTCCAACTTTCCTTCTTTCTGTACTCCTGCTCTTGATCTTTGATAACTTTTAGGAACTACTGTCCTTATGCTTTATAAGCGATTGGACATGACGCCAACTTTAACTGAGAAACAAGATTTGGATATTTCTTACTAATATAGGCTAAGAAAACAATAAACAGTCTTACAGTCTATTATGCAGAGAGTGGGAGAACCTCTCAGTTTGAATTCAAGGCAACAAGTGGGGAACAGACAAACAAACCGTGACTCCACCCTCAAGCCAGTACTGATACATTCAAATAGAGACGCATGCCCTCTACAAAGAACTGAGACAGTGTCTGTAGCAAATCCCTACAGTCCTAGCATTTGACTAGCGTGCCCATTAATCCATAACCAGAGACTCTATCATTGTACCTTGCAAATGTTTGGGGCAGTGGGAGAGATAAGAGAAACTTGTGGCATCTCTTTCCAAATTCAATATCCATATTCTCTCTGACTGAGTAGTGGTTTTGCTCACACAAACTCTATTACATTACAAATTCTACTACATGCCCAGCAACAACATGCTCTAATCAAGATAGTTAATTTAGACAGTGCCCAAACACAATGAGTCAAGATGGGGAAATCCTGTTTCCCCAGTTTGTGTCCAATGTAACCAATCTCCAAGTGTGTTGCACAGATGCTGGCTTGTATGACATGCAGTACAGCTGGTACTCTTTGGAAACTGGTACTCCATCAGTATACAGTCCCATCTGCTTCCTATATTTATTTTCCAGACCATCACTTCAGCAGGAACTTTGCCGTTTACTTCAGACACCCCACACATTTCAAGGTTGAAGCTTGAATTCCTAGATGTTATGTTTGGATTATTTTCCCTCTCCTACTTTTTTGGCAGCCAACACTTGTTAATAACAGAATTTCAAACATAATTATGCAGATGGGTAATCCAAAGGGGATCTCCTTGAGCTCCTTCTCACTTGCTATGACTCACTGTATAATAAATACAGGATGGAGGGGAGGGTTCAAATTAATTTGCATTTTAAGTTTTCTTATTCATCTTCCCAATCTCTCTTCTGCATGGCCTTCCAGAATAATATTCTACCATAAGGCCAGAAAAGGTGCATTTGAACTTTTCCTTGACAAAGGAGCGACAAACGTGTTGACAAACATGTTTGTTGTCATCATGCAGTGTAGGGGCTGAAGCAGTGGTTGTGCAGTTGCCGTGGAAACTGTCATCAGCAGTAAGGGAATTGTTCAAAAAAGCTAGCCAGAAAGTTTTTCACACAGGGCTTTTAAAGCCCTTTAACTTGCATCTCCTCTGGAATGGAGGGGGTGCGTTCACATATCAGCCAGATTTACCCTGAAGTCCCTGCGAGTTATCAGGGAGCAGTTCACACACAATTTGGGTTTTTCACAACGTGTTAGAGATTTATTTCTGGGCTAAAAATATCCACTGTTTGTGTCAGGTTTGGTTTTTTTGGACAACTCTGAGTTTGCAGTAAAGGCTCCCAGAAAAATTGTGGTAAAGCCTGCTGTATGTAAAAGTCCCAGGATAGGATGGCAAGAGGACACGGTGAGATCTGGAACAGGTTCCGATATAGAAGTTTTAACGTCCATGGGATTACCCAAAGTGTGACTCTTGACAGTGTGAACAATGAATGTCTGTGTTCCTCAGCTTTTTTTTTGACAACTGACCCTTTTGTGATTACATGTGGTGTAGTCACAAATTTGGAAGTGCGTGCACTCTCCATGGCAGCCCCTATAGCCCCTGCCCCCCACCCCTTAAATGTGCAATAATTTTGAGGGTTCTGTTACAAGGATAGTTTCTTAATCCTACAAAGCTTGAGCCTCATGTGCTAATTCATCCAGAAGAGCAGTCTGGATAGTGAACCGCAAAGAATGAAGGATATTCCTTAGAATGGTAATAAAATCAATTGTAGCTTGATATTCATTTATGTAACAAACTGTTGAAAGAGCAAGAGTAGCATATTATTTCCATTTAGAAAGCAAAGGGCTAACCATTACAGAGGGGGGAAGGAGACTATGAGCCTCTTCTCAGGATTCTTGCAAAGGGCTAGAGGGTGGTCTGCGGGAAAGGCGGGTCAAGCTTACCTTCCCCGCAGATGATCGACCAAGCGATGCTGGCCGCGATCCCAACATGCCCCGACTATTCCCCTCACGACGAGCCAGTGGGGACGGTTGGGGGCTCCCAGCCCCCAGAAATACCAGGATGCACCATGCAAGTGTGAGGTGCATTCTGGGGACCCCCCATCACCTCCCCTCCCCGGGCTCCCTACAGTGTGGCAGCCACGGCTGTCACATGAGCCAAAAAAACGAGGTTAAGGGAGTGCTCACTCCTTTAACCTCATTTTAGAGGGTGGCTTCACAGGCGGGTTTGCTGCTGTGTTGCCGCTCCCTCAGCCCGGTTTTGCACGCACATGTGAATAGCCTCTATTGCTTGCTCAACCAAGCTACAGATGGAAGATTAAAGGATCATGGAGGCGGGAGTTGCAACATGCAACAAAGAAAGACAAAATCACTCCCGTCTCTGTCGGCTGCTTTGCGTCCCTGCTGAGACGCGGATGAATAAAATATCAGGACTGCATCCATGCGCATCACTGCAGCACTACACCACTGGTGACGACCAATTGTTCAAGTATTCCTGCCTCCAGAAATGGCTGCGGCATGCAGGAGTTGGGCAGCTTGCCACCCACTGGTTATTGCAGTGAAGGAGCTGCTTCTCTAGTTGCTGCTGGCTTCTGGTCTTTCCTCTACTCTGTGCCCTCTTGCCCAACCTGCACCTCTTTTGAGTAGCATGGGCTGGGCTGCCACATAGGTGCACCTTACTGTCAGCACATTGCAGTCACAGCCATTTCCACTTCTAGTGGAGTCATGCCAGGCAGAGCAGTGCCATGCATTCCCTTGAAAAATGGACAGTTGATTGAAAATGTCAACTCAGTGCACAGCTGCTGTGAAAAAGGCAAATTCTGTGCTAGGGATCATTAGGAAGGGGATTGAAAATAAAACTGTTAATATTATAATGCCATTATACAAATCTATTGTGTGGCCACAATCGGAGTACTGTGTACAATTCTGGTCACGGTTGCTCAAAAAGGGTATTATACAACTGGAAAAGAGCAGAAGAGGGCCACTGAAAGGACCAGGGATAGAGCACCATCCTTATGAAGCAAGACTACAGTGTTTGGGGGTACTTTTTAGTTTAGAAAAAAGCCGACTAAGGGGAAGCTTAATAGAGGTTTATAAAATTCTGCATGGTGTGGAGAAAGAGAGAAATTTCTCCTTCTCTCACAGCATTAGAACTAAAAGTCATACTATGAATGACTGTCAGGAAATTTAGGACCAACAAAAGAAAGTATTTTTTCACACGGCGCATAAATTGATCTACAGAATTGTCTGCCATTAGATGTGGTGATGACCAGCAACTTGAGGATTATCAATGGCTACTAGTCTTGATAGCTATAGGCTACCTCCAGGTCCAGAGGCAGGATGCCCCTATATACCATTTGCAAGGGAGAAACAGGAGGAACGGGTCTTGCCTTCATTTCCGGCTTGTGGGCTTCCTAGAAGTGGGAAACAGGATGCTGGGCTAAATAGGTCTTGGCCTGATCCAGAAGGTCTTCATTTCCAGCTTGTGGGCTTCCCAGAGGTGGGAAACAGGATGATGGGCTAGATAGTAGGGATGTGCAAGCAGATTCGACATCGAACCTGTTCGGTTCGATGGTTCAGGGTTGAACCGGACTGAACACTCCCCCCCAACTGTTTGGGGTGTTCGCTGACTTTAAAATAATAATATATTTTTTTGGTTATTTACCCCCTTTGGGGGGGTTGTTGGAGGTGGTGATGGGGAGTCCGCAGAGATTCCTCTACCACTGCTGGCCACCCTTGCAGCCCAAACCGGCCTGTTCGGCTGGTTCTTCGGCCCATTTGGGCCTTCCCCCTCTGGTGTGGTGGCCATTTGGGAGGCCGTGGTGCCTGAGCAATTGGCCTCTGTGTGGCCTGGGTCACGCAGAGACCAATTGCAGGTGCAGCAGCCTCCAAAATGGCCATCGCACTGGAGGGGGAAGGCCTGAAAAGAGCCGTCCGAACGGGCTGGTTTGGGCTGCCAGAGAAGGGTGAACCTCCGCAGACCCCCCTGCTGCCTCCAACAACTCCCTCAAAGGGGCTAAGTAACATTTAAAAAATGTTCGCGAACCCCCCGCCCCCGGAGGGTGCCAGACCCAACTGTCCCTGTCCGGTTCAAGTCCAATCCGGACTCGAACCAAACTGGGCCAGCTGGTTCCATGCACACCCCTACTAGATTGGTCTTGGCCTGATCCAGCATGTCTTCATTTCCAGCTTGTGGGCTTCCCAGAGGTGGGAAACAGGATGCTGGGATAGATAGGTCTTGGCCTGATCCAGCAGGTCTCTTATGTTCTTATGATAGCACTTCATACACATGTAAATCTACATGGCCAAATACATGGCCAATCTACATGGCCAAATACCAGCTACCATTCTGTGAAGTACCACCAGTGGAACTTGAAATTGGTCAGGAAATGCTCACTCATTTCTGTTCTTGCTTTATGTTATCTAATGGTCTCATCTATGAAAAGATAAGAAAGCAAGAATTGCCTTTGGCTGGTTCACATGATATTTTTCTGGCCCACACAATTAAAAGTTTCGCCCAAGTCTTGTGTACAGCTGCTCTTTGGATGAATGAACTGCCCCATGATAAAGGAACATGCTGGGAGAACACAGGGATGTCTGTGAAAGCAGCACAGTGGGTGCACCATCTGTGTGTGTCCCATTCTTAATTGCATGGGTTGGAATAGTATAATCCAAATTGACCCTTTGTTGGTTCAACCAAAGCCATCCAATTAGTGATATGTGAGCTGGCTCAAGGTTGAGCTGCCCTGCACTAGAACTGGCCCAACTCAAGGGCTTGGCCTCAAGCCAGACCAGGCCCAGTTCGGCTCAAGGTCAAACCTGGGGGGCAGTTCATTTTTAAAAAATGGCGGACTTACCACCATTGTGGACAAAATCTGTTGTAGTCGAGCCAACCTGGATTCCATTGTTGGTGCAGAGTCTTTAGCGTAACTCCTCTTGTGCAGTTATATTAGATCAATTTCAGTTTGTGACTCCTGAGGACATGAAAAAGCTGCTTGAAACTGTGTGTCCTACCACCTGCTCTTTTAACCGTTGTCTGATATGGCTTATATTATGAAGCAGGAGATTGTTGGAGAGGGCCTGGCTGAGATCATGAATGCTTCTCTGAGGCCCTTTGATTAAAGGAGGCAATTATTAGACCTCCTTTAAGCAAGCTTACACTGGATCCCTCAGAGTTAGGCCTGTCTCCAGTGGTTGGCCAAGGTGATTGAGAAGATGGTGGCCTCTCAACTCCAGGCTGTCTTGGATGAAACAGACTATCTAGACCCATTTTAAACTGGCTTTCGGGAAGGTTACAGGGTGGAGACTTCTTTGGTCAGCCTGATGGATAATTCCAAAGGAGAATTAACAGAGGCAGTGTAACTCTGTTAGTCCTTTTGGATCTTTCAGCAGCTTTCAATTCCATTGACCATGGTGTCTTTCTGGATCACTTGTGGGGACTGGGTATAGGGGGCAATGCTTTGTAGTGGTTCTGCTCATAGCTCTCGGGCAGATTTCAGAAGGTGCTACTTGGAGACTGCTGCTCTACAAAGCGAGAGCTTTTGTATGGTGTCCCTCAGGGCTTTCTTTTGTATTCAATGCTTTTTAACATATTTTTAATGCTGGGAGAGATCATCAGGGGATTTAGTGCAAGGTGTTATCAGTATGCTGATGGCACCCAAACCTACTTCTCCATGTCAGCTTCATCAGGCAATGGCATCACTTTCCTAAATGCCTGCCTTGAGGCCTTGAGGTAGGAACCACCCCCTGTTTGTTCCGACCCCAGACCGACCCCCCCCCCGACTGTTGAGGGGCTCATGATTTTTATTTTTTTTTAAACTTACCCCCTCCAGGGGAGTTGCTCGAGGCAGTGTTGGGGGGTCCATGGAGGTCCCCCTCTTTCTGCCGGCCTCCCTTACTGCCGAAACTGGCCCACTTGGGCCTCCCCCTTCCGGTGTGGTGGCCATTTTGGAGGCCGTTTTGCTTGCGCAATTGGCCTCTGCATGGCCTGGCATAACCCAAGCCATGCAGGCGCCAATTGCGCACGTGTGGAGGGCTCCAAAATGGCCTCTGCGCCAGAGGTGGAAGGCCCGAACAAGCTGAAGAGCTGGCCGAATGGGCCGATTTGGGTGGTAAGGGAGGTCGGTGGGGGGATGGGAAACCTCCACGGACACCCCCGCCATCTCGAGCAATTCCCCTGGAGGGGGTAAGTTAATTTTTTTAAATTAAAAAAAACCGAACCAAACCGGGTGGGTTTGAGGGGGTGCAGGACCGAACTGGCCCAGTCCGGTTTGGGTCCAGTTCGGACTTGAACCTAACAGGACCAAGCAGTTCTGTGCACACCTTTGCAAGACGGAAGTGCTCACTGTAGGAAGCTGCAGTTCAGGAAATGGGATAGATCTGCCTGTTCTGGATGGTATTACACTCGCCCAGAAGGAACAGATTCTCAGTTTGGAAGTACTTCTCGACCAACCCTCTCTCTGATACCTCAGGTGGAGGCAGTGGCCAGGAGTGCTTTCTATCAGCTTCGGTTGATCCTCCAACTGCACCCTTCCTGGAAGTGAGTGATCTTAAGATAGTGGTGCCTAGGCTGGTAACCTCCGGGTTTGACTACTGCAATGCACTCTACATGGGGCTGCCTTTGTACATAGACCAGAAGTTGCAATTGGTGCAGAATTCTACAGCCAGATTGCTTTCCAGGACATCCCGCAGAGACCATATTACTCTGATTCTAAAAGATCTACACTGGATACTAACAGGTTTCTGGGCAAAATAAAAAGTGCTGGTTATTACCTATGAAGCCCTTAATGGCTTGGGCCCACAGTATTTAAGAGAACACTTTCTTCGTTATGAAACCTGCCACCTATTAAGACCCTCTTCATTATCTGAGGGTGCCACCAGCTTGTCTGGTGGCAACTCAATAGTGTGCCTTCTCAGTGGTTGCCCCAGGACTGTGGAATGCTGTTCCTGCTGAGATTAGAGCTGTTCCATCCCTGACAACATTTAGGAAACAACTGAAGACACATCTCTTCAGCCAAGCTTTTTAGTTAGTTGGTGTTTTTATGGCTATTTTAATCTAGTTTTATGTTTTAACTGTTTTTGTTTTATGCTGTAAACTGCCTAGAGACTTTGGTATTGGGCGGTATACAAATGTATGAAATAAATAAATTGCGGGGCTTCGTGGGTGCTGCTGCGGCCGTGGGAGAATGTTCTGATCTTCCCCCTACCGCCCAGTTTCAAATGGACCCACTCTGGATCTCTATGCACTCTGGATCTGCTGCCACACATGCACACTGGCCATCTGCATGGCTGGGTCACGACCCGACCATGCAGATGGCCAGTGTGCATGTGTGGTGGCCTCCAAAGTGGCCACCGCCAGTGCAGAGAGGCCCGGAATGGGCCAAAAATGATCTAAAATGGGAGATATGAGACCGAGGGGAGGCTGGTGGGGCACCATCCGAAGCTTTGCAATGGTGGTAAGTCCACCATTTTTTGTGGGGGGTTCATCCCCCCCCGCCCGAGCCAGGCCTGAACTGCTTCAGACTCTAGCTGGACAAGACTCGGCTCTAGTGTGCACAGAACCTGACCGGGCCCGTTTCTGTTCAAGTCCGGTTCTACTCAAACCGAACTGGGTTTTCCAGTTTTGTGCACAGCCCTACATCCAATCCAGCATTCTGTTTCAAAAAGCAGCTAATCTCTGCTTCTGGACCCTCACTAGTGATTCCTTTAGAGCAGTGATTCCCATCCTGTGGTCTTAAAGTGTACTACAGGTGGTCCGTGGGGGGGTTCAGTGGGGAATAATGTAATAATAACATAATCCCACTAGTAGGCCTACTGCAGGTAAATGTACTATGACAAGCACAGTATGTTTGTAAGTGAGCATAAATAATAATAATAATAATAATAATAATAATAAATAAATAAATAAATAAATAAATAAATAAGATGGATCCCCGTTCCCAAAGGGCTCACTATCTAAAAATAAACCGTAAGATAGACACCAGCAACGGTCACTGGAGGTACTGTGCTGGGGGTGGATAGGGCCAGTTACTCTTCTCCCGCTAAATAAAGAGAATCACCACTTTTAAAAGGTGCTTCTTTGCCCAGTTAGCAGGGATTACACACATTGCTGTGTATTTAATACCCCTTGATATATATGTTTGACTTGATATATATGTTTATGGCCTATTCACCCATAGGCAATGTTAAAAATGGCTTGCTCACCTGATGGTCCACAAAAGCTTTCAGTGACAATGTCGTGGTTTGCATAAAGGAAAATGTTGGGGGCCGCTGCTCTAGAGACTCATCTGTAGGAAATGAAGGTGATGGTCTTCTGCCATTGTTTGTTCTCTGCATCTGGTATTCAGAGGCATATTGCCTCTGAAGTTGAACATACTAAATGGCACAGTGGGACAAAAATGTGCAGTAACAGGAATTGGCCTAGTAGCCAGCTCATAGTACTGTATAATAAAAACAATGGACAGTCCTATGATGGCAGCAAATTCTACAGCCTGAAATCAGAACACACACAAACCTTGAAAATCTACTACAAGAAGCTGGTACTATTTTTAAAAAGTAACATGAAATGTTCCTCAAAACAAGGAAGGGCTGAATGTTTGTAGCAGATGCTGTAGAGATCTAGATAATTAGCTCACATTTTTATTAGCATAGTTGAAACCTTTCTTGATTAGGGCAGCAGTGTAAACAGCCGAGAGTGACCGAGGGTCGGACATGACTGAATGGATAAGAAGAAGTAAACAGCCAGACAAAGATCATTTCCCTCCCTTTGCTGCTTCTAGGTTCATCATCAATGAAATTGCCCTTTCTCTCCCCCACCACATACCCACATGTATACCTTCCATGTCTCCCAGCTGAGAACAAGAATAAACACTTTACAAAGCACAGCATTGGTTTGTAACATTACTACCACTATAATTGTACAAAAGCAGATTCCATTTACTCCATTTTGTCTCAGGGCAAAAGGGTAGCATTTACCCTAGAATGTTACATGCTGGTAATCTAGGATCTCTAAAGTGCCAGGGGTACAATGCCTTACATTGTACTGTAGGATTGTGCCCTATCTTGAACCATGGGTACAATGTCTTACTATACTTTCTGCACTATGTGGCAAAATGCAAGAATAGGAATAATGCACTTCAGCACCACCGCTGCCAATGGCCATCAGTGGTATTGCATCTATTAATTCAGCAAATGTCAAGTGACACAAGGGGCTAACAAGGTTCCAGCAGGTCCTATAAAGCTGGTAACTCTGTCCTGACTTTAGTTTGAGCAATCTGTTGCTCAGGCACAGACGTATGTTCCTGTACTGACCTCACCTATTTAGATCCCTGCTCTTATCTCCAGATCACCAGCCCAGACAAGATCTTGTCTGCCACTAATGCAAATTAGTAAGATAGAATTGATTCATGTGTCCTTGGCATAAATCATTCTCTCAAGCCAGCTTCTTTATGGGTTTACTTAAATAACGCATTAACTGCATAATAAAATGAAGCTTCCTTTGATCAAAATTTATGATATGTTCTGCAGAGATACTGTTCTATCATTGTAATATAGGACTGTGCCCATTTTTTTCCATAATTTTTGCAGCTAAATTTCCTCTTCCTCAGGGTGTTACACTCGTTTCTTTCAGCTGAAAGGGGGATGAATGCAATGTACGTACTGATTGTTTCTGTGCACACTCATTTTAATGTGTAAATGTAATTTACTGATTAAACATAATTTAAGGAAAATCCATTAAAGGGATTAAAGGGGATGTCTCAACTACAAAGTGCTCCCTCATGTCATTGGCCATTGGTGCACACACACGACTTCTGTAATTATTTTTTATTCATTGGTTCTCTAATATTAGTGAGTGGGTTCAATCCAGTCTTAGCAGAGCATGACAGGAGATAATGAGGCTTAATAAAACACAATCAAACAGTAACTTTACAAATATTGTTAGATGCTACATTTTACTGCAGTTGTAAATAAGAAAGTACAAAATCATTTTTTTAATGGCACGCCCTGCAGCTTGCTGTACCGATATAGACAAGTGTGTGTACCATGGAGTGTACCAGGAGATATGATTGCACAGTCTGTTATAAAGCATTAGTTTCATAGGGCTGCACAATTTCAGCCCTCCAGCTGTTGGACTACAACTCCCATCATCTCCAGTCACAGTGTCCAGTAGTCAAGGACGATGCAGGAGGTGCACTAGAAAAGAAAACTGTGACCTGTTCTGGACACAGAACTGGACACATGAAAAGAACTGTGTCCAGTTCTGAGTGCCACACTTTAAGAAGGGTGTACTGTAGACAAATTGGAACTGGTACAAAGGAAGGCAACAAAGATGATCAGCGATCTGGAAAAGAATCCCTGTGTGGAAAGGCTGAAGGAACTGGGTATGTTTAGCTTGGAAAAGAAAGCTGAAGGGCTGTCACACAGAAGAGGGCAAATATTTATTCTCTGCAGATATATTCTCTGCAAATAGTCCTGTAAAGATAGCAGGACTAGATCTACGGGCTTACAGGAGGGTGGATTTTGGTTGAACATTAGGAGAAACGTCTTAACAGTAGGAGCAGTTTAACAGTGAAACTAAAGGGTGGGCTTTCCCTTGTGGGAGGTCTTCAGGCAGAAGCCGGATAACCATCTGTAGGGGATGGATTTCCTGCATTGGATTTCCTGCATTGGACTGGATTTCCTGTAGGGCTATAGATTTCCTGCATTGACCAGGTGATTGGGCTAGATAGCCTACAAGACCAACTCTATGATCCCATGATTCTAAAATTGCAGGAATAAAGGCACAAGAAGAGTTCTGTTAGATCAGATTAAAATCTAAGGAGCCCAGCATTCTGTGGGCAACAGTGGACAGCCAGCAGAGCATGAAAGAAATGGTTATACTCGTTATTTGTCTCCAATGTGTAGATGTACACTACCTTTGAACTGGGACATTCTGTTTAGCTATCATGGATGGTAGCCATTGATGAATATACCCCCAGTGCTCACATAATGGATAAAAGGTAGGGAGGCCTAAGCAAAATCCATAAGCCCACCCTCCTGTTAGCCTCCAGCTTTAGTCAAATCATGTTCCCACTGTAGCCTTCTAAAAACAGTATATAGGGAGTGGATGGCAAAGCTAGGGGATAAGGATTCTCTGCTCCTAGCTGAGATGTGAGGTGGATAATTATCTGGGCGGGGTGGGTGAGTCCCATAATTTATTTAACCATGGAAGTTTTCCGATGTTTACACTTTCTACTTGGCTTCTTGAAAAACGTTTGAGATACAGTAAGGGAAAATTAATATGGTGGGAGTGCTTGTTTTTTGTTTTAGTTTTTTACTGTATAAATAGGTTAAATAACATGTCAAATCAGATTACCATTTATGTAGGGCATCAGAAAATTTTGTATACTGTTTTTAAAAAAAAAATAAGGAAAAGGTTATGCAAATTTTATCCAAACGGGGAAATCTGCATGGAAAATTTTCCCGGGGGAAAAAAAATCCAGATATTTTTCCAGAAGAATATCCAATTTTAAATTTTCCACAAAATGTACATCTCTGCCTCACCCTCATCAAGCTGGGCATTGCTTGTTCCATATGAATGCATCTCATCTTGAATTCACTGCAAGCCGGTTTTATTGTGTGAATCCTGAGTTGCAGCATTACAAGAAGAGAAAAATATTTTTCTCTATGTACTTTTCCCAGGCTATTCATAATTTTATAAATCTCTGTCATCAACTTTGTTCAGTGCTTAAGTGTTTAATACATCATACATAATACATATGAATAAATACATATTTATGTTAATGATTTTGCATCTTATTGTTATATTTTCTTTTTTTGTGTACCATGGAGGAAATGCCAGAAGGCAGCAGCTTTGTGTGCTAAAATGGAAGAATAGGTTTCTGAACAAGCAGGACTGCAGAGTCCCTGCGACCCATCATCACATGTGGTGTGGACTGGTAGGGATAGGGATGGGAATAGCATGGGATAAAGTGCTAAGTATACATGTGCTTTGGGGACTGGGGAAGAATTGGAGGTAGATTTGTTCCCCCTTGAAAATCTCATGCGGTGGGTGTGCTTTCAGATACCAGGTGCATGCTGTTGAGAAGAGGAACCCCAGTTTTCTTTCAACATAAGGCTCTGTTGCTTAGAATTATCATTGCTGTGGCAGCTCTGCATTTTGAACAGGAATGCTTTCTCTTAACAAGAAAGAAGTTATAGTAATATAGGACAAGCTGCCAGATGGATTACACTTGCTCGAAAGCTACATTAGGGAGGATTCATGTAGGCAGCATCTGGCAACTTGCAGCTGTGAAATCACCTCTGAAGAAGGGCAAAGGGAAAACTTAGCTTTCTCTGCATCAGTACCTGCTGGATCGGTATAGGAGGACTCCTCTATAGTAAACATCCATTGGATCTTTGTTGTGCCCACAGCAACACTGCACGTCATGTCAGTCAATGGGACAAAAAATCCCATGAAGAATGGAAGAAACTGTCAGTGCTGCTTGTGCAACTCCAAATTCTCTACAGCAGGGATCCCCAGCCAGTGGTACTCCAGATGTTGCTAAACTACAACTCCCATCATCCCCAGGTACAATTTATTGTGGCTGGGAATGATGAGAGTTGTCGTTCAGCAACATCTGGAGTATCACCAGTTGGGAACCCCTGCTGAACAGCAACGGGGCTGCCTAATGAGTCTGAAGCAGCCCCAACGCAGTGCACAGCATTGTCTTAATGCTGCACATCATGTCAGCCATTGATTTTAATTTAGTTCCCCCCAATCTGTTTAAAGCAAATCAACCTGAATTCTTCCCCACCAAATCGTTTCTGCCTCCCATGTACTGAAAATAATCAAGTGCAGTCATGAGACACAAGTAATTGCTTGAAAACTATATTTCAAAAATGAGCAATGTATGGAGAAAAACAGGCCTGTGGCTGTCAAGAACAGTATAGCTAAACTGAAAAGGGAACAGAAGCATATACTCTTTCTCAGCCTGAGAAGAACTAAGGGATATGAATGAAATTTAAAGGCAACATTTTAGAGCCGGGGAGGGATTTGCTTTGAACGATGTATGGTTCTCTTCCTTCTGTAATATGTTGGGCAGGTAACTGGCTTATGTAACTGACCGTGCTGTTGCATAAGGCAGGTCTGTACAGTTAGTAACTTTCCAAGCTGAACACAACTCAATAGCTCTGTATGGTGTTTCAGCAGAGGCCCCCCAAACCCTCCTGTTTTGCTGCCGACCCGGAACTGCAAAAACAGGGGCAGAGGCTGAACTTTCCAAGAACCTGGCAGGCCCCTGTACATGGTTGGAGGGCGTGCATTTCTAGTGCAAGACTGACATATGGGTTTGGAATGGTGCATGCCAATCACTATGCCAACATAGTGCTACAAATCATGATGTTGTTCTGTGGTTGCGATAGGTTTCCCCCAGTATCATCTGCAGATATGTTGGCGTAAGTGTTGGTGTTTGGAGTGTGCTACACAAGAAAAGTAAATTAATAGGGATTGCCTACCTCTTTATTGCTTCGAGGTGGTCTTTTACCCATTTCAAGACTTCTTCCCTTCATGAACCATAAATATGGAATGAGCATAAAGCAACTGGATTCCCTACCGTAGAAGCTCATCTTTCACTTCTGATTGATCTCACAATGGTTGACTAGGTCTTGTCCTCGATCAATAGAACTTCAATTATACAGTTTTGGATGGAGTCCATAATTTAGTTATTTTTAAAAAAGTTTTATTGAATTTTAACTTTTGTAAACTGCCTTGGGATGCCAGCCATATGAAAGGCGGTATAAAAATTGAACAACCAATCAGTCAATCAATAAAATAATTTATACCCTGTATGAATTCAACCTCATGGAGGGTCTGTTGAGTTCTCAGTGAGCTTCTTCCAAGAAAGACATACATCCACATTTTTTAGGGCTCCTTCCCCACCCCCCACCCCAGTGGTGTATGTGTATACTACACAGCTGGAGCTCTGGTATTTGGATTGTCCTGTAAGATTTGATACAGATCACACACAGAAACCTGACCTGGGTTGAGAAGGACCACTGATAATACCCAATATGACATTTTATACCTACTTCTTAAAATGTTCCCTGGATAGAGCTTCCCACAATAGATAAATAACACTGATCTGAGACCAATAAAGTTAAATCCCTACAGCAAAAAGAAAACTTCATTTGGTAATCCCAGTAGTAAACCATGCCTAATTAAGTGTGTGTGTGTGTGTGTGTGTGTGTGTGTGTGTGTGTTTAGGAACATAGGAAGTTAGTTAGTTGTTTATTTACGATCTTAGATCAAACATAGGAACATAGGAAGCTGCCATGTACTGAATCAGACCATTGGTCCATCTAGCTCAGTATTGTCTTCATAGACTGGCAGTGGCTTCTCCAAGGTTGCAGGCAGGAATCTCTCTCAGCCCTATCTTGGAGAAGCCAGGGAGGGAACTTGAAACCTTCTGCTCTTCCCAGAGCGGCTCCATCCCCCGAGGAGGAGAATATCTGACAGTGCTCACACTTCTAGTCTCCCATTCATATGCAACCAGGGCGGACCATGCTTTGCTGAGGGGGCAAGTCATGCTTGCTACCGCAAGACCAGCTCTCCTCTCCATATTTACATTAATATCCCACTCTTTCCTCCAAGGAGCCCAGAGCATTGTACATGATTATGTTTATCCTCAGAACAATCCTGTAAAGTAGGTTAAGTTGAGAGATAAGTGACTAAAAAGACTAAATTTCAAGTTTTACATAATTTAGTTTCATTTAAAGATATTTCTAATGCAGATAGGCTTATTGTAAGATAACTGTTTTTGTTAGATTATTAGTTTTTCATTACATCTTTGCCAAGTTAAAAATAAAGCTTTATTATTTCTATTTTCATTGTCTCTTTTGAGACAAATATTTTTTTTTGTAATGCAATGAGGCCTTTTAAACTTGACATAGCTTAGGGCCTCAGCATGTTATAATCTGGCCCTGCATGGCACTGAAAAAAATGAGGGCTTTACGATCATTAATATGGTAGGAGGCATATCCTACCCTAGTTTGGAAGCTGTGCACCTGCTCCCATTTCCCGATCATCTGTGAGTAAACACAAGGTAGAAAGGAGAGCAAGTGGTCATCTGCTAAACAGAAACCAAGTTGGAGGGCTTTTCGTTTACCTCAGAGTTGGGTACAGCTGCTGGAGCCCTCTGGTCCAGCTGCTGCTTAGCAGGCAATCACTTCCTCCCCTTCCTACCTTGCTTTTTACTCACAGATGACTAGAAAATGGGAGCACATACACTCTTGAACTAGGGTAGGATGCATCTCCTACATGGCCAAAGATTGTGAGAACAGCCCTAGTAGGCCTGTTCCCACAATCATTTGAATCAAATTTTGATGTGAGTTACCAACATTGAATTGACTCTGTGAACTCATGCCAATGTGGTTTATGACCTCAGATTTCCACCTGGGCATGGGTTCACAGTCACAATAATGTTGGTAATCCACATTAAATCTAAATTCAAATGATTGTGTGAACAAGCCTAATGTCTTTTAAAGGCCTGCTTCCCGTGTTACTTGTTATAAGACATTGCATCCCATCTCATTTAAGAGGGCTTATTTCATGAGTGATGTTAGGAAACACATTTCCGTCCCCCCTCCCCCTCTGATTTCTAATGATTGCTTCATTTGGTCTACACAGAAATAATTAATTACAGGGTGAGGCGGGGAGCCTGTTAGGCTTTCTCCTGTAGGATGTTTGTTCACATCACAACAGTTATTTTATCAAACAAAAGTCTACCAGCCTTTTAAAAATAGTGCATTTAAAAAGCTGGCATCATGAAATCAAATTCCTTCTATTCCTTGAACAATTATGGTGCCCTTTTCATGTAACATATTGCCCTGTCATGAAATTCCTCCGCTTAAGATTCTGAAAGGCATCAAATGCCACAGGCTGACCCAAGCAAGCTGCAAAATGACTAACAGCTTTTGCTTTAATCCTTTGCCCTGTCTCTGAAGGAGCAGCCTTTTAGCTCCAGCTGGGTGACATATCTGAAGGAGAATCTGACCCACTCTGCCTACCAGAACCTGTAATAAATTGCAACATGAATAGAAATGTCTTTAATAGTGCCACACTGAGAACCTTGTTAATATGTCTTCCAATATCTATTTTAACTAGATGTAGAGTTTAGTTGCTATCATGCAATGAGCCTCCAAATATCTTGTGAAGAATCTATTAACATACAATAGATTCTTAATACAATATTTTAATACAATATTAAACTACATCCCCAAGCAAGTGTCTCCATCAGCCCAGCTTGTATATATTCCTTACAATATCCAGTAGTTGCATTCCATATTATTTTTGAAAACTAAAATTCTGAGTACTTCACTGTTTTCATTTCTGTTTGTTCTCCCTGTGTGTGGGAGGGTTCACAGTTATTCCAGTTTTACAGATGGAGAACTGGGCCTACCACTTTGCTCAAGAATGGGCAATAGATCTCAGACAGAGGTAGGACTTACATAACCACATACAACAATGTTTAACTCCTGGACTACGCTCTTACCCAACTGTTCTTACCTGACAGTTCCAGACCCTGGGGGCAGGGGCGGAAACATAGCAAACATCCCTGACTATTGGCCATTGTGGCTGGGAGCTGTAGTCCAAAAACAGCTGGAGGGTCACAGTTGAGTAGCCCTGATGTAGACAATGATCTGACTTGGCATAAGGCAGCATCCTATATGCTTTTGTGTGTCCCTGAGCATCTGGGATGGCCAATGCAACTGCCGTATTTTTAAAACTGTAATGTTATGCCCCATCTCTGCTGTTGTGACATTGGATGCAGCAGCCAGGGTGGGGCATTACGTTATGGCTGCCACCAAAGTCACCTTAAGTGGCACAGTGGGGAAATGCTTGACTAACAAGCAGAAAGTTGCTAGTTCGAATCCCCGCTGGTACTATATCAGGCAGCTGTGATATAGGAAGATGCTGAAAGGCATCATCTCACACTGTGTGAGAGGAGGCAATGGTAAACCCCTCCTACCAAAGAAAACCACAGGGCTCTGTGGGCGCCAGAAGTCAAAATCGACTTGATGGCACACTTGACCTTTATGGCTGCCACCAGTGCAGCTGGCAATGAGCCCTCTGGGCTGCTGACACCACTAGGGGTTGGAGGAAATTTAATTTGGTGGTAGCAGTCCCCTGCTAATGGAGCAAAGAGACACTTTTAAAAGTGGTGATTCTCTTATATTTAGCAGGGGAGAGTAACTGGCCCTATCCAACCCCAGCACAGCATCGCTCCAGGGTCTGTTGCTGGTGTCTACTTTATGTTTCCTTATATTATTATTTAAAAATTTTATACCCTGCCCCTCCAGTGCACTACTGCTCGGGGCGGCTCACAACAATAAGATAGATACAAGATACAATAAAAGTAATAAAATTAACTAAATTAAACAAAAAGGTTGTCAGATTAAAAACCAAAATCATTATTAGGTTCAAATTAAAGGTTATTTTAAAAGCTAAAAACTGAAAGTTATAGCAAGCTAAAGAACCTACCAGATATAACAAAAACATGGAGCATTAAAAAGCCTCCTTAAAATGGTGTGTTTTAAGATGCTTTTTAAAAACACTGAGGGAGGGAGCATGGTGAAGCTCTTCAGGGAGGATGTTCCAAATCCGGGGGGCCACAACCAAAAAGGCCCTGACTCTAGTCCCCACCAACCAGATCTCCATTAGTGGTGGGGCCATGAGCAGGTCCTGAGATTATGAGCAGAGAACCCTGGCAGATTCATATGGGTGAATGCGGTTCAACAGGTACCCTGGCCCCAAGCCGTGTAGGGCTTTAAAGGTCAATACCAGCACCTTGAATCTAGCCAGGAAGTAGGCTGGTAGCCAATGAAGCTGACGCAGGATGTGTGTAATACTCGTGAAGTGACTTGCACCCATGAGCATCCTTGAGGCAGCATTCTAAACCAGCTGAAGCTTCTGAACAGTCTTCAAGGGCAGCCCCATGTAGAGCGCATTGCAGTAGTCCAATCTGGATGTTACCTATGCATGAGTGACTGAGTCAGGTCCGACTTCTCTAAGTAGGGTCGCAGTTGGCATACCAGCCGTAGTTGGTAAAAGGCGCTTCTGCACACCGCCGCCACCTGCGCCTCCAAGGACAGCGTTGGGTCCAGAAGCACCCCAAGCTGTGGACTTTGTCTTTCAGAGGGACTGTGACCCCATCCAAGATCAGATTTATCTCATAACTTGGATGATCAGGTCTACCAACTCAGAGCACTTCTGTCTTATCTGGATTAAGTTGTTATTATTATTATTTCGATTTCTATACCGCCCTTCCAAAAATAGCTCAGGGCGGTTTACACAGAGAAATAATAAATAAATAAGATGGCTCCCTGTCCCCAAAGGGCTCACATTCTAAAACGAAACATAAGATAGACACCAGCGACAGTCACTGGAAGTACTGTGCTGGAGGTGGATAGGGCCAGTTACTCTCCTCCTGCTAAATAAAGAGAATCAACATGGTAAAAGGTGCCTCCTCTCCCAGTTGGTAGGGGTTTCAGCTTGTTTGCCCCCATCCAGTCCAGAACAGCCTCCAAACCCCAGTTCAGCGCATCCCCTGCCTCCCTGGTGTCTGCTGACTTAAAATATAGGTAGAGCTGGGTGTCATCAGCATATTGATGGCACCACAGGCCACACCTACGGATGATATCTCCCAGGGGCTTTATGTAAATGTTAAACAGCATGGGGGACAGAATAGATCCTTGTGGCACCCATTTGCCAAAAGCCAAGGGGTAGAGCAGGCATCCCCCAGCACCACCTTCTGAGTACGACTCTCTAGGTAGGAGCAGAGCCTCTGTATATCCATGCCCCCAAGTCCCAATCCTGAGAGATGTCCCAGAAGGATACCATGGTCGATAGTATCGAAAGCGGCTGAGAGGTCCAGGAGAATCAACAGAGTCACACTCCCTCTGTCTATCTCTTGACGTAGGTCATCCACCAGGGTGACTAAGGCAGTTTCAGTCCCAAATCCAGGTCGGAAGCCAGACTGGAAAGAATCTAAGTAATCAGATTCATCCAGGGCTGCCTGGAGCTGAGAAGCCACAACGCTCTCCAACACCTTGCCCAAGAAGGGGAGGTTTGAAAGGTTAAAAGTTATTTAAGTCATCTGGGTCCAATGAGGGCTTTTAAAGGAGGGGCCGAATGACTGCCTCCTTCAGGCAAGGGGGGAACCACCCCCTGCTCTAGAGAGGCATTCACCACCACCGCCACTCATAGACCCAGTCCCTCCCAACAAGCCTTCACCAGCCATGAAGGGCAAGGGTCGAGGACACACATGGTAGGCCTCAACCTTCCAAGCAGCCTGTCTTTTCAGGCAACACAGTCTGAAAACCATCCAATATAACAAGACCAGATGGTGCACTGGCAACATCCAGTTCCGGTGCCGCAGAAATCTTGGCATCCAAGTCAGAATGAATATGAGCGATTTTATCTGCAAAATGTAAAGCAAATCAGTCTCAGCAGGATTGTCTTTCGGGTCCTCACCTAGGAGGCCCCGAATCACTTGAAAAAGTTCCGCTGGACAACACTGAGCTGATGCCATGGTGCCGGAAAAGTAGAATTTCTTTGCCGCCTTCACCGCCATTGAGTAGGCCCTAATATGGGCTCAAGCCTGTGTTTGGTCACATTCATTCCGAGTTTCCCCCCAACTACGCTCAAGCCATCTACCAGCCTGCTTCACTGTCTGCAACTCACCTGTATACCAGGGAGTCACTTGGGCTTGGCGGGTCAGGAGAGGGCTCCTAAGCATGACCGTGTCAATCGCCCAACCCATCTCCTTATATCAAAGGGAGACCAGGGCGGCAACAGGATCATCCATACTCTCAGCAGGAAACTCCCCCAGAGATTGTGAGGCCTTTGGTAACAGGGGACCATCTTATCTTATTTATCTGTTTATTTTTCTGTGTAAATGCTTTGATAACTTTGGTTGAAGAGTGCTACATAAGTAGTAGTAATACTAGTAGCAGTCATTGCAGTGGCCACATTGGCAGCTGCTACTTTTTTTCATCAAACTCTCAGAGATTGACCGTGGGCCCAATGGATCCAAGCCTGGATCCTTGGCAAGTACTCAAGCTGGCCAACCCCTGACACTAGCCCTGAATGGAATTAGCAAGAAACAACGATCTTGCAACAAAACAGCTTTCAACAGTGTGACGAGGGCAGCAAGGATTTCAGGGTGTGTCATAAAACCCAGATGCTGGAGGTTTATGCATTGCAACAGCAATATGTGGATCAAATATCTGTGGCCAAAATACCAATGAAAGAGCTAGAGATGAATGCAAGACCTTCAGACCTTCGTTTGCCACATCATGCCCTTGCTTGCTATATCCACTCCGTCTTACCTAGATGGCTTAAAAGAAACATATTGTGTAGATCGCCACAGAAGCCACAGGCTGAGTTTCCTCATTGTCTCTCAATTATAACCCAGCTTAGGATCGGGTTACCTGGGAGAGTGCCTTCTTCTGCATGATCCCCGTCACACATAAAGATCATTGAGAGAGGTCCATCTTCGGATGCCACCAGCTTGTCTGGTGGTGACTTGGGCACGGGCCTTCTCTGTAGTCACTCCTGGTCAATGGAATGCACTTCCTATAGACAGTGGTTGTTTAATATCTTTACCAGCCTTTACAAGAGACCTTAAGACACATTTTTAGCTTGGCTTTTAGTCATCTTTGAATGTTTTAAATTGTTTTGTTTTAGCAGTTTGTCTTATTTTGTTTTTGTTGTGTTTATATATGTGAACCGCCTAGAGCCTTTGGAATCAGGCAGGATATAAATTAATTAAATAAGAAGATTTAACCTTGTTTTCCTCATGTCCACCCATGTGTAGTTCCTCCATTTCCCATTCCCTGGGGTGTGTGTGTTTTCGTGTTTTGGTTTTTTTGAGTGGGGGGAGTATGACTCCCCTTGCAATTTGTGTT
Organism: Hemicordylus capensis; assembly: GCF_027244095.1. NCBI lineage: Eukaryota > Metazoa > Chordata > Lepidosauria > Squamata > Cordylidae > Hemicordylus > Hemicordylus capensis. Next base: position 31,769,979 of record NC_069660.1, on the reverse strand, counting down.
TGGGATGACACATAAGCATATTGATAGCATATGTCCTGCCATGCAGTAGCCCGATTCACATGCTATGTTCAACCTTTGTACAACAAGTGTACAGAGGTACAGATCTGTACACAGCTACAGTTATTCTTATGTATTTAGGTTCACTTTTAATATTAACACAGGTACAGTCATTCACACAAGCACGTGTACAGGCATCTTGTATATTTGTACATATCTGAATAGGGCTCTTGAACACAGAATCCAGTCTCATTGCACATTTAGTTGCACTCACAGGAGGGGATCTCGCCCAGGGCAAGCACTGAAATTGCGCCGCACCCCGTCCAAATGTCTGACACCCGTCTTTCAGATAACTTTTGTTCAATATTGTGAGCAGGGGGTGGGGGGAGGTGGAGCTGTGCACCCCTTAGTATTCTCATCTACCGTAATTAATCTGTATTCAGCAGTATCAATGAAAAATCTAGGGGGTAAAAAGGTTGTCATTTGGCACTGAAATAGCTATGCCTCTGCAACTCAGAAAAACTGGTTTTGATTTGACTCTCAATTATAAGCCTTTAGAATTGCACTCCCATCACCCACAGAGTATTTTTTGCCTGATAAAGTGCAGTTAAGGCAGACTGTGCTATATAACTGTGCATTCTCATCTAAAAGTCCTAAATATTTTTCATCAGCTCTTTTCTCCCCTACCTGCCCCCACCAACAACAATACATGCTAGTAGAATAGGATTGTGTTTGTTTTTTCACATTTAAAATTCTTCTTGCCTGCCCCTGAGTCATAGATCATAGCATAATAAGTCTCAGGACTGGCCTTAGGTCTCCACAAACTGACATAATTCTGCAAGTTATTATGAAAAGCAAATAATCCTGGAGGAGATTTTGGCTTAATACTGGAAAACTTAGCAGGGTCAAGGGAGGAAACCTCCAGGTACAGCTTTAGTCGCAGTCCTACCTCCTTAACATTGTTGGTGGTGTGCATTCAACACTCCCCCTTTTTATTCACACACGAGGGAGAGAGAGAGAGAGAGAGAGAGAGATTGAGCAGTTACATTGGAGAACTCTTTATATTTATATATTTGGAGTTGTGGGGAGCGTGGAGGAGAAGGAAGATCCATCCAGAACAGAAAGAAAAGCCTAGGGCTTGCATGATCTCTGTCTCTCTCTCTCCTCCCACCCCACTCTGCAAGCCGGCCAGGTTTTGTTTATTTGTTTGATCCATTCTAAAGAATGGGGCACTTACATTTGCATACATCTCAATGATTTAGCATATGGTGGCCTTTCTCCCCCTCTCCTGATTCTTCCTCTCTGAGTCACTCAGCACCTTTAATGGGGTGCCTGTCCAGGTTTGGGAGAGTGACTTTCACTGGAAAAGGAAGTGGAGATGGGCAAACTTCACCTTCTCTCTCTCTCTGCAGTACATTTTCATTGCCTTTGGTGGTGGTGGGAGGGAAGACAGAGGCACTTCTTTTGTGCCCCCCCTTGGCCTCCCAGAAGATCGACTGCCCCTTGTGTCGGAACCAGGCTCTGTGTGTGTGTGTGTGTGTGTTTGTGTGTGTGTGTGTGTGTGTGTGCTACCACAATTTGGGGAGTTGGCTGGCCCATATCCCAATAAACTCACTAAATCCAATGCACTTGAGGCTCACTTAAGTTTGCAGCTTAAAATTAACAATAATTAAATATCTATCTATCTATCTATTTATCTAAATAATTTGAACACGGATTCCCCCTAGTTCAATCCCTACCCAATAGCCACTGCCACCCCCAGCACCTCTGCCTTCAACCACGATTGTTAAAAGTAAGCAAAAGAACCAGAGCTTTGGAATGGGAAAGGGTTGGAAGCTCGTCTCTTGCCTCTCTTGCTTGCGATGTCTCCAAGCATGACGTCTCCTCAGAGTGGAAGAGGAGGGAGCTCAACTGCTTCACGGACACAATTGCTTCATGGAGCAACCCCCTGCTTTGGTGAAGGCGACACCCACACCCCACCTCCTTCTCCTCCAACCATCTCCACCCACTTCCTCCTCTTCCTTTGCTACCCCACAAGGGAGACAGAGCAGAGCAGGAGAACCTGCTATGCAGATGGGGGTTGTTTGTGCATGCTAACGCCATGGAGCAGGTGCAGGTGCCCCTGAGGACTCTGTGTGTGAGAGGGGTGGGGTATATATCCCTCCCACTCTTTCCAAAAGGCTCAGAGTGGCTTGCATTTTAAAAAGATTAATAACCCTGTCCAGAAGGGCCTCACAATCTTAAACACACACACCAAAGTCTTAAACACACATACACATCCAACAGGCAAGCCGAAGCGGGAGCGGGGGAGAGAGAGATGCCAGTCAGTCACAGAGCTCCCCGCCAGCTCCCAGGACTCAGAGCTATCCCCGCCAGCCCTCCTCTTACCTCTGCTCTGTCCCACCCAGAAAGAAGACATCACCTCTGCTCCAGCCCAACAATGAAGGCTGAGCAATGAGGAGGAGGAGGAGCAGGATGCATGATGTGCTCAGGCCCCCCCCCCCGCTTCTTGTCAGCCCGCCTCGCCGTCCCTGGCACAGCTTTGCCTGTTGTTGTTGCTCCCTTGTCATGTCAGCAACCAGCCAGCCAGGTCATGAATAGCAGCTGCAGCAGCAGCACACACAACATGAGGGCAGCATGCTCTGCTGCTCGTTGTCGCCCGCCCAGCCATGCAGTGCGGGCTCTCTGCTAGCCAGGAGCCAATGGGAGAGCGCTTGCCCTGCCTGTACAGATCTTGCAACTCGGAGCGGGAGGGGGCACTGCCGCCGGCCCGGACTAGAAAAAAAAAATTGTGGTGGTGGGGGAAGGGGTGGGGCATGGCAAGCACTCTGGGGGGGGGGCGCCACCGCTGGCCTGGACTCAATTTTTTTTAAAAAAATTGTAAAAAAAATTTTTGTGGTGGTGAGGGCGGGTCATGGCAGGCACTTTGCACCCCCTTCAGTTGCACCCAGGGCATGTGCCCTGCCTGCCCCACCCTGGTTACGTGTCTGTTCACAAGGTTATATGGATTCTTCTTAGGAACATAGGAAGCTGCTTTATACCAAATCAGAGTATTGGTCCAGCTAGCTCAGTATTGTCTACACAGACTGGCAGCAGCTTCTCCAAGGTTGCAGGCAGGAGTCACTCTCAGCCCAATCTTGGAGATGCCAGGGAGGGAACTTGGAACTTTCTTAAAGCAAGAATGCAGATGCTCTTCCAGAGCAGCCCCATCCCCTTAAGGGAAATGTATTATAGTGCTCACATGTAGTCTCCCATTCAAATGCAGACCCTGCTTAGCAAACGAGACAATTCATGCTTGCTACCACAGGGACAGCTCTCCAAGCTTTCAGCCCAGTGTTCCGCATGGTTTTCCTCCATACACACATGCATGTACCACAGGGGTGTAACTACTATTAGGCAAGAGGAGGTGGCTGCCTGGGGGCCCCCACGCCTTGAGGGGCCCCCCAGAGGCAAGTCACATGTGAAGTGTGTGTGTGTGTATCAGCGAGGGGCCCATTTTAAAATTTTGTCTCTGGGCCCACTCCAGCCTTGTTACGCCCGATGTACCATATTGCACTGGTGATTTTATGGAAACTGTGTGCACCTCCCATATAACGAAACAGACATGCCTTTCCTCCTCAAAGCCCCAGCAAGTAAGTTACTCATGTTCCCAGCAAGAGTAACTTCTGGGCTGAATTCTTACAGAGGGGAGGGATGATGGGGTAAGTATATGGGGGTGCATACAGATTTCCCATCCTGTGTCATGACTAATCTACTGTTTTGCATGCATGCACATGCTGAGGGCTATAAGGGAGGGGGAAGAGGCCTCTGTGGAGCCCTGTGAGCATATGGGGATCAGAAATTGGTTGTGCCTTAATTTTCCAGGCACTTAATTTTCCAGGCACATAGCAGGCACTATGTCTAAGCTACTTAGATATAGCAAGCTGTATTTGAAATGAACCTTTCCTTGCCAGAATCTTTTTTCCTATGTACTTGGTGTTGAGATGCCATGTTACCTGGTTGCTTTGGTGGCCCTGTGAAGTCTGGAGAACGGTGTGGCATCCCTCCTTTGGGGCTTTCATTCCCTTTAGGGATGAGAAGGGTCCAGGTTGGTTGGAGCTCAGTGGGATAGAGAGGACACGGCAGGGAGAGGGAGATAGCTAGGTTGGGTGTGGCAGGAAGCAGGAAGCAAGGTCAGGAAGCGGGTGGGGCTGGGGTTGGAAGTAGGCTTTAAGAACTGTCAGCTCTGCACTGGGATATTTAAAGACAAGGCAACTGATGTGGAGGAGTTGCTTCTGAGTATGGGAGCCAGGAGTTCTCCAGAAGAGGTAACTGGCTGAATGCAGCAAGCCAGGAGGTGGACTCAGGTGACAAACAAACCTCCCCCACCGGCTGTTCCTGAGGCTGACCCTTTTTTTGGTGCTGACCCAGTCATTCTGGAGTCCAAGAAGGGTTAGGACCACACCCCACCCCCTGGGAGTCTGACACTTGGATCATATTTACATTCCCCAGAATGGCACAATTAAGGTCATTTTATTTGGGGGGAACGGGGAAGTGGCTCTATGCATCTGATTAAATGTACTGTAGGAGAAAATAGGGGAGCTTCTCTATCTATCTATCTATCCATCCATCCAGCCCTGGATGCTTTAATATACTTGCAGTTGGTGAACATATGCTCTATGTTCACCAACTGCAAGCATATTAAAGCATCCAGAGTTGCACACAAAGTAATAGATGGACCTATGCATGGTGGGTTTAATGTTTATTTTTGCAGTCAATTACCATTTTAGCAAGGTAAAAAATAAAACACAATAACTATAATTAGTCTGCTTAATTATTGTAATTTTTGATGCAAGCGCTTATAATTAAGCCTGATCCAAAACCTTAGACAAACTCAGTACATTGGGAAGACTCACCCATTTTTTCAGTATATACCAAAAACAGAAAGAGAGCTGTTTTTAGTACAATTTGGTTTCAGCAAAATATGCAGTACACAAAGTTCCACAAAAGATTATTTTATTTTTTTTGGTGGGTTTGATCAGTGGCATTGCTAGGTACTAAAAAGATCTGGGGCCTCTTCTGATGATTAAACTCAACCATACTTCCTGAATAATTATTTATAATCCTGTTCTCATGACCATATGGGGGTGGGTTGGAGGGGAGGCATGCTCAAACCCCATGTCTCTGAGACAACCCAAGCCCCTGGTTGGGTTTACTTTCCAACCCCCATACGAGCAGGCTGGCACATGCTCCATGAGGGAAGAAAACCTGATCTGGGTCCTCCAGCATCCCACAATGCATTGCATTTTATATCCTGCTCTTCCTCCAAGGAGCCCAGAGCGGTGTACTACATACTTAGGTTTCTCCTCACAACAACCCTGTAAAGTAGGTTAGACTGAGAGAGAGGTGACTGGCCCAGAGTCACCCAGCAAGTCTCATGGCTGAATTGAGAACTCGAGTCTCCCCGGTCCTAGTCCAGCACTCTAGCCTCTACACCATGCTGGCTCTCCACTGTTGTAGTTCCTTTCTGGACTCCCTCATGGAGCAGGGAGGTGGTTCATGAGAGTTGGGGCTTTGGGCACTCACTGGGGCCTTGTGCCCATTGCAACCAGCAAAAGGAATCCTGTTTGTATTCGACAATATCACAGCATCAAACAAGAATCCAAATGCTATATACTAGTATTTTAATATCATAGTAATAAAACTGAATGATTAAAAATTATCCAGCCTGTGTTATATATAATGCATCCAAACAATACATCTACATACTATAATAAAGTAGAAGAAAAATTATCAATAAAATTTCATTAAAATAGTCTCTATGTATCCAGCTGAAAAGATAGAATCTGATAGTTCATGTCCAAAATACAGGTGAAACTCGGAAAATTAGAATATCGTGCAAAAGTCCATTGATTTCAGTAATGCAAATTAAAAGGTGAAACTGATATATGAGACAGACGCATTACATGCAAAGCGAGATAAGTCAAGCCTTAATTTGTTATAATTGTGATGATCATGGCGTACAGCTCATGAAAACCCCAAATCCACAATCCCAGAAAATTAGAATATTACATGGAACCAAGAAGACAAGGATTGTAGAATAGAACAATATCGGACCTCTGAAAAGTATACAGTGTACTGTGCTTGATTGGCCAGCAAACTCGCCTGACCTGACCCCATAAAGAATCTATGGGGCATTGCCAAGAGAAGGATGAGAGACATGAGACCAAACAATGCAGAAGAGCTGAAGGCTGCTAATGAAGCATCCTGGTCTTCCATAACACCTCATCAGTGCCACAGGCTGATAGCATCCATGCCACGCCGCATTGAGGCAGTAATTGCTGCAAAAGGGGCCCAAACCAAGTACTGAATACATATGCATGCTTATACTTTTCAGAGGTCCGATATTGTTCTATTCTACAATCCTTGTCTTCTTGGTTCCATGTAATATTCTAATTTTCTGGGATTGTGGATTTGGGGTTTTCATGAGCTGTACGCCATGATCATCACAATTATAACAAATTAAGGCTTGACTTATCTCGCTTTGCATGTAATGCATCTGTCTCATATATCAGTTTCACCTTTTAATTTGCATTACTGAAATTAATGGACTTTTGCACGATATTCTAATTTTCCGAGTTTCACCTGTAGCATGTCCTCAACGAATGGGAGGAGTGTTGACAGATGTTCCCAAAGAGTTGCAATGTTGCCTTGTGATTGAGAAATAAAATGTCAAATCTTGGTTTTATCAATTTCTAATCAGTCTTGTGGTGTTGCCAAACATGTTTCAAATAGGATGTCTTCATCAGTTGCAATCATATTAATCATATTAATCATATTATAATCGGACTGAGTATAGTTTTTAACAAAGGCCATTATAAAACTAAACCAGTTACACAACATAGTGTATCTTAATAGAGGCTGGTACCACAAATACAATGTTTATATAAATTTCCATCTAAATGGAATGAATTTGGGCAGAGTTTGTACTCTGCTCATAAAGAGTTTTTGAAGGGAGGACTCTGATTTTTACCATTAGTTCTCTATTCAGTCATTAGCCAAAGTGTGAACACTGTTCCCTGGAACAGGACCCATGGGAGTGCACTGGCAACCCGCATCCCCCATGCCAACGTGCTCTGTAGCCCTGCTCCACACTGGTCATGAGTACAGCATTGGTCTGAGGAGACAAATGTGTTACCAATACTGCTCCAGAGCGATTGACTAAGGTGCTCCAGCAGCAGCTATGTTTTTGGATGGAAATGTGGGGAAATTAGTTTTTGGCTGGAAAAGTGGGGGAATTAGTTTGGGTAGGGGGAGCAGTTCTGTCACAGTATCAATTTAGCAGTTCTGGTGTATTTGGAAAGAATGAGGAAACGTAGGTACAGTTTCAAAGCTTTATTAAGGGTAGAAATGGGGGTCACAGAAAGCAAAAGGGAGTCAGTAAGGCAATTCAATAATTTAACTAAGGTTCTAAATGACAGTCTTGATTAAAGGCTTGCAATAATTTGGCTAAGATTCGAAGTAAGCCTCCTGCTTTGAGGCTTGCAATAAAAAGTGCCTCAGGAGTGGGGAAGAAAGGAGCGAAAAGGGGCAAGAAAGCCTAGGGAGCGGTGAGAAGTTAGTATTACCAGTCCTTCCTAGGTATGTCAGTTAGGACATAGGGAGCTGTCATATACTGAGTCAGACCATTGGTCTCTCTAGCTCAGTATTGTCTTCACAGACTGGCAGCAGCTTCTCCAAGGTTGCAGGCAGGAATCTCTCTCAGTCCTATCTTGGAGAAGCCAGGGAGGGAACTTGAAACCTTCTGCTCTTCCCAGAGCGGCTTCATCCCCTGAGGGGACTATCTTGCAGTGCTCACACATCAAGTCTCCCATTCATATGCAACCAGGGCAGACCCTCCTTAGCTATGGGGACAAGTCATGCTTGCTACCACAAGACCAGCTCTCCTCTCCAGCTCTTCTGAGCTGCATGATGGCTGGACAAACATGCTTCCTCACAAGTAAGCATAGGGGAGAAGTGGGGATAATGAGCGAGGGGGAAGCAGCCACAGCTCACTTGTGGAGTCCCACCAGATTCCAGGCAGACTCCAAACAGAATCAGAGGCCATTGTGGCCTGGGGTCACATATCCAAAAATGTGCCCTGAGGCAACTATTGATTTAATCAAGTGGCTTCTCCCTCCCTGCAGAATGAGGGTTCCGTGCAAGACAACAGAGTCCATTGCTAGATGGACTTAGTCACTTTAGGTGTGTTTGCGTAGGTGTGTGTGTGTTTACTTTAGGTGTGTGTGTGTGGATGGGAAATGGCCATTCCAGTGTTCTTGCTAAGAAGCATTCCAAACATTTATCTCCAAGGAGGAGGACCTCCTCCCCAATCAGTTTGCTTTGACTGGTCTTTTTGCTGACTTGCTTCCAATAGGGGAAGGGTAGGCGCGTCCTTTTTCAGTTTGTTGTCTCTTTAACCTGGAGGCATGCTGCCAAGCTCCATCTGGGCTTAATGACCAATCTTTGCCAAAGAGTGAGGTAAAAAGTTCAAGGGAACTATGATCCCATGCTGTGAATGCATTGAAAGAGTGTTCTTGACAAGTGATCCTCCCTATGATGGGAAGGGCTAGGGTTGCTTTTGAAGACTATTTAGAAACTTCAGCTGTTTCAGAACGGAGACTCACCAAACTTGTTGGTGTTAAAACATCTTGACTGGTCTGTTAATAGATAATGCTGGTTTTGACCTATAAAACTCAGTATCTGAAGGATCCCTGGGGTAGGGGTGTGGACAGACTGTTTGCCGTGGTTCAGTCCGAATTCAAGCTGAATTTGGACTGAACTGTGGGCCCCCCCAAAATCGACCAATTTGGTCGAACCCACTGGCTGGGCCAGTCAGGTTGATGAACCAGCTCGAACCGGTTCACAATCAAACCGCTCAAGCTGGCCTGCTGTGCGACAGACTTGTTCACAGTCAAACTGGTTCTGCACATCCCTACCCTGGGGATGGGACTGCAGCTCAGTGGCAGAGCATCTGTTTAGCATGTAGAAAGTCCCAGGTTCAATCCCTGGCATCTCCAGATAGGGCTGAGAAAAATTCCTGCCTGAAGCCCTGGAGAGCTGCTGCCAGTCAGAGTAGAAAATACTGAGCCAGATGGACCAAAGGTCTGGTTCAGTACACAGCAGCTTCCTATGTGCTTTATCACATATAAGAAGCTGCCTTTCCTTTAAGATCTTCACCAGAGGCCCTGATTGATGTGCCTTACCTTCAAAGATCTGGTGAGTGGTGATTTGGGATAGGGCCTTTCTGTGATGGCGTCCCATTTTTGGAACACCTTCGCAGGTACGCCCTGGTTGCATATGAAAGGGAGACTAGATGTCTGAGCACTGGGAGATATTCCCCTCAGGGGATAGAGCCACTCTGGGAAGAGCAGAAGGTTTCAAGTTCCCTCCCTGGCTTCTCCAAGATAGGGCTGAGAGAGCTTCCTGCCTGCAACCTTGGAGAAGCCGCTGCCAGTCTGTGAAGACGATACTGAGCTAGATGGACCAATGGTCTGACTCAGTATATGGCAGCTTCCTATGTTCCTATGTTCCTAATATCTTTTAGTTCTGAATACAGTTGTATTCTCCCATGTATTTGTGAAGGTTTATTATCTGCTGTTTCTTTTATAGTGATTTTTATTGGATTTTTAGGCAATGGTTGGATTTTATGGTTAATCATTTTAATGTTAATGTTTAATGTGAAGGCTAGAGGAAACAATGGAACATATATATTTTAAACAAGAAAGCAAACAAACAAATGTATGGATCCACTCAGTATGACTGACTGGATTAGACTGGTTTATATTGCTAAGTGGAGAATGAAACCTGGGTCAAAGAGTTCAGTCTCAATGCAGTCCTCATTGGCACTTCCTCTTCCAATATTAAATTAAATGTGATCATGTCTCTAATTATTAATGCCAAGCAACAGAGTTGGAACCATAGAGATCTGAGGATAGAGCATCAGCCCTACCTATATCCACAGAGAGCTGTGGCTCATTGTGGTTTTTCAATTCAATACTGAATGTTCATATCTTAGCTTTTTCAGAACTTTCCTATCTCATATATACCTAAGCTTCTGTTTCTGTCTCAGCTTCATCCTTGATTTCAGATCACATGACTTTCCTTCCCTTTGGTATTAAAAGATAAGTTATTTTACCAAGCACCCAATATAATCTTATCTCCCCTGATGTGGTACGGAGTGAGAGGCCATCACTCAAAATTTATGGAAATTCAGCTCGAGGGATGAGCAAGTGATGGTTTTCTTTCCCCCACCATTGCTTTTTCAGGGCTGAAGTTATCTACAGAAGCCGTTTATTACTATCTACCATAGTTGTCTATTATTGCTGTCCAGAGTCACTGCTTCAATATTGTTTATCACTTCCTCAGCTGTGTTGGACGACAAGTTTTATTATCTTAATTATATGATACAACCAAGAAAGCAGCTTCCAGTAATGCAGGAAGTGTGCTTCAAGTTGGAGTGATATATTATGTTCCTTAGGCTGCCCAACTTTCCAGCATCTCGAACTAGTAAAGCTAAAAGATCCGTACGATAAATATTATTATGCAACACTCTGAACAACAAAGTACAACTGCAACTAAGTAATATAGGAGCAACAAATACAGCAGGAAATATGCTGGAGGTTTGAAAAAGAAAAATCTTAATGTTTTGTAATTATAAGACAGTGTCTTATATTAATTAAAAATAAGACAGTGTCTTATATTAATTTTAGCCCCCAAAAATGCACTAGGGCAATTAGCGGTACATCAGAAATTACTGCTAGGTCTTACTTTCGGGGTAGGTCTTACTTTCGGGGAAACAGTATACTATGATTTTATATTATTGATATTATATAGGTTTATTAATTAAACACACACACAAAGATTTGCATTTGGAAAAATGAGAAGCAGAGCTATGTAAATGGTCACACCAGCCAAGGGTGATCAAGGAACATACATTACCCCATCTCCTTCAAACTACTGTCATCCCTTGCCAACCACAAGGGTTATGTTCCCACAAAACCCTGCGGTTGGCAAATTCGCAGTTGGCGACGCATAGAAACCAATGGAAAACAGGGGGTTAGGGGAATCATGATGACAAAGAGGAAAATGCTCACCCCCCCAATAACCAAAACTCCCTAAATATCAACAGAATCAGCAAGAGTTACCAAGAGTCACCAAGAGGAATGAGCAGATTGAGCCCCATGAAAATTCCTGAAACACCACCACCACTACTCAAATGCACTTTAAAATCTCAAGAAAATTGCAGAACACAAGAAATCTTAATGAGAAGCTTTTCCTACCTGACAGCCATGCAGATGGACAGGATGCTGAAGGGTAGGGGTAGGAGGGAAGTGGTGGGTTGCAATCAGGGGGAAGGGAGCTGTGGGTGGGGATGGTTGGGGTAGCTCAGGAGAATTTTCAAGGGGAATGGGGGGAACCAGCACCCTCCTCCTCCTCCGATGATGATGATTCATCCTCTGTTTCAGGCAGTTTACAACTGTTCCCCAAAGAGCCAGGTTTCCCTGAAGTGCCAGGCTCAGGAAGGTTGGGTGTGCCATCTTCTTCCTGAGGTCTTTTTGGACCTCTGCATAGAGCTGAATCAGGTCATTCAGTCCCTGCCTGAATGTCAGGCTGCGCTGCATAAAGGGGTCCATGTCCACTGCCTCAGCTGCCAGCTCTGAGGCAAGTTTGAGGAACCTGTTGATCTTTTCAAGGGTGAACTTTGCTGTGGCCCTGAAGTCTTCCTCTTCTTCACCAAAATCTTCACAACAGTGAAGGCACAGCAGCCATGCAGCCCCCAAACATATGCAAGCTCCCCCAGCAGCAAAAAGTGCAAATGCATCAGTGAAGACACAGCAGCCATTACAGTCCCCCAACACATGCAGGCTCTCCCCAGCAGCAAAATGTGCCAGAACCTAAGGGGTATACTCGTGAGTCAAATGGGCCGTAAGCCAGAATTAGGCTTTTTAAAAGCCAAATCTGGCCACCTAGATTTGAAGACACAGCATCCATGCAGTCCCTGAGCACATGCAGCCCCCCCACCCACAGCAACAAACAGTGAAATGCAGGTTCCCCCCTGCAGCAGTGAAAGCACAGCAGCCACTACTGTACAGCCCCCAACATCCACAGCCCCCCAATATTGCACAGTTTCCACACATCTCACCTCCACCTCTCCACATCTCTCTTTACTCCACCTCTCCAACATTCCAATGCTCTCCAACAACTCTCCAACACCTCTCCTCCACCTCTCCACAATGCTCCTCCACTCTTTCCTGCCTCTTACCCTCAGAAGATCGCACCAGCAAAATCCCACATGAATAGCATATACTCAAGTTGCGGTTGGCGAGACTGGTAATAATTTCCCAGTCATGGATATTCACAATATTTATTTATTTATTTACATTTCTATCCTGCTCTTCCTCCAAGGAGCCCAGAGTGGTGTACTACATACTTGATTCTCTCCTCACAACAACCCTGTGAAGTAGTTTAGGCTGAGAGAGAAGTGACTGGTCCAGAGTCACCCAGCGAGTATCATGGCTGAATGGGGATTTGAACTCGGGTCTCCCCGGTCCTAGTCCAGCATTCTAACCACTACATCACACTGGCTCATAGTGATCCCAATAGTGATTGGGAGATCTGTGGTTGGTAAGGGATGACTGTAAAGAAACACTAGTTTGGTGTATATATACATATTTATATACCACCCAAAACCTGCATCTCTGGGCAGTGCCTTTTGAAGTTACTTTCATAAAAGTCCCAAGTTCAGCAAGTCCTACCTGGTGTCTCAAACCTTTGTATATTGCTGTTTGGTGCTATATTACATGATGACATCAGTCAACAATGTATGTGCTGGAGAGCATTTGCTTGCATATCAGTTTTGATAGATTAAAAGCAAAACTGGCAATAAATTCCCCCATAAATAGAATTGGGGCAAAAGCAATTGTTTTGCTAAGACTGCACCTTATGCCTAAATACCTGCCTGGAGGCAGTAATGGGCTGGATGAGGGATAACAAACTGAAGTTGAATCCAAATAAGATGGAGGTACTCACTGTGGGGGGCCTGGACCTGAGAGATGGTATAGATCTGCCACCGGCTCGTTTGGTGGTGACCCAGGACCAGGCTTTCTCTGTGGCTGCCCCAGGGCTTTGGAATATGCTCCCTACTGAAATACTCTCCCTACTGAGATACTAAAAGCATCTCCTTATCTGTTTTCAGGAATAACTTCAAGACTCTCCTGTTTTTTCAGGTTTTTAATTAGAATTAATTTTTAATACTTTTTATAACTTATTATAATAACTATTCTATGGTTTTTATTGTCATGTATTTTAATCTGTGACTTTTAAATATTTTAAATTTTGTACACCGCCTAGAGATGCATATATCAGGCGGAACAGAAATATGATAGAAAGATAGAGGGACATATTTCTGTGCCTGAATTTCTTCTGCAGATTATGTCGGTTTCCATGTGTACTACCACCTCTTTGCACTTTGGGCTGTAGAAGACTCAGTTGTCTTAAAACATACACATATTTCATTCACATATCATGGGTTTTATAATGTACTGTACCAGATGCTGCCTGACTGTGTGCATGAGAGAGAAATCAGAGGCTAGAATAACATTAATTATAGAAAAAGATGGCAGCACACAAAGGAACAAATGAATTGAAGGGTGGGAATGCATAACCTTTACCGATGGAAACATGATTCATTTTCACATGAGAAGGAAGAAGAAAAGCATGGATATATGACCATCCTTCCTCAGCTCTTTGACAGGGGAAGACAACCACTAATGTGGACAAGATGAGTATACACACAGAGAAAGTAAATGAGTTTCAGTTTGGGATAAAATACATAAGCATAATGCAATTGCATAGAAAACAGAGTCAGCACAGCCATCTCCAACCACAATGGAAGTAGGACACACTTACTGGAAGATGCTATGTAATATCATCATCATCATCATCATCATCATCATCATCATCATCATTCCCCCAGGTCCTTGGGAAGGACTCGATGTCTGGATAAAACAAACCAGTCAATAACATCTGTCTGACTGTGTAAACAACAACAAAAAAATAAGGCACTCATTCCATCACCATATTATACCTCCACAGACTTGGGAGTCCAGTGATGTTCAGTGGCCAACCTTAGCTCTGAAAAAATAGGGAGACCATAGCCTTAATTAGACATTACATTGTAAGAGTGTACAGATGTCTATAGACTCATACATATTCCTGTGTGAATGACTGTACCTGCATTATTTTTAAAATGCCGACTCATTTGGTGGTGACTCGGCACCAGGCCTTCTCTGTGGCTGCCCTATCTCCTTCTCTGTTTGCTTTTAGGAGAACCCCCAAGACACACCTGTTTTCCCAGGCTTTTAATTGAAATTTTAATATGGTTTTATTCACTGAGATTTTTTATCTGTTTATGAATTTTAACTGTTTTATATTGTTTTTATGTTATGTTTTAACTTGTACCATGCCTGGAGATTTCTATATCAGGCAGGCAGGCAGGCAGGATAGATAGATAGATAGATAGATAGTTATGGATCTGAGAACATGGCTTTCAAATGCATTGTATAGATAGGAAGTGTACTGCTGTACCTGTGTTCAGCATAATGTACTGTACCTGTATACAAATCTGTACTTTGTATAAAAATCTGTACTTGTGTACACTATACACTCGTATGAGTGTTCAACATAAAGTCTAAATAGGACTCTCACTGGTAATGTGGCGATGTGCAGTTTTGGCTTTTAAAAAAAGGAATTATTTATACTCTCATATGAACATGGATGGGAGTTCATTTATCTTCATAGGAAACAAAAAGAGAAGATCACTGAGTGGTTCCAGTCCAGAAAATCAGGGATAGTTTAACAAGGGGTAAAAAGTACCCTCCTCCTCCTCCTCTTGATACCCAGTCTAAGACTGAGCACATTTTGCCCAGCCTTGCAAGCCTTTGAAGAAGTAATATTTTGAAGCTGTGTCTGGGGTTTTACGTCTCTTCTTCATTCCCTGATGCAAATGATTGTGAAAAGGAGTTGCACTGCAACTAGTCCATTCAACATACCGCTGAATTTTTTCCATTTCTGATTTCTGTCACCAAAATGCTCTAGCATGAAATAATGTTTTTCATTCCCTTCGATTATAAATTCTGTGCAGGGTGCTTTCATCACAGCCCAAGAGAAAGCAGATGTGTTTATACTGTCTCCATGGAGACACAAAGCAAGACTGTATTTCACACTAAGATTCCCCTCTCTTCCAAACGGGGGAGTGGGGAGTGATAGGAAGTCTGCAGAAAGAATGTTGAAAGGGAAAATAGTCGGCATTCTTTAGAGATTTGTCCTCCTTGTGTCTTTTCAGTGAAGAATACTTTGTGGGAAACTTTTTTTTTGCAGATGCCTGATTGCTATGACAGGTGCTTATTGATCCATTATTAAACTTATTTTTTTAAAAAATGTTTCTCAGATTTTAGGAGAAGTTCATGCATCTGTGTACATCATCTGAATTTTTGTCATTTTGTGCCATTTCACCCGTTATACCAGGGTGAACGCTTGGCAGGGAGCTTCTATAGCCAATCTTGACTCCTCCCTGACAAGGATATTTACCTGCACTTGCAAACATGTATTTGTCTCATTCATTGATTAACCATTCCATATTCATTTTCAGTTATCCCATGGACAGTCTGCATGTAGTAGTGGCTGGGATCTTTCGGGGTGAAGGAACCACCTTATAAAGTGGAACTCAAATTTCTTTCTCTGAAGGATGAACCAGTGGAGCCAGAGCCACTCTTACCCCTGGACTTTTGGGCTGAAGCCCAGGGCCTCCACAACCCCTGCCCCCCCCCACCTGAAACCCTCTTTAGTCTGTCCTGGGTGGTGTGGTCACAGCTGGCTCATGCTGCACCAGGTAGCTGAGCGTGCCCTCTGCTTTAGAGGGTAGAGTGGGGAAAGAAATATGTGAGATGGGAATATGTTCAGTTGCGTGTTGAATTGTTACTGCTAATGCATATTTGCATAAATAGACCTGTTTTATATTTTTACATTCTTGTGAGTACAGTTGCTGTTTGTGCCCTCAAGAACCCATGTTTTTAAAATACTGCATGTGTCACAGTGTATATGTAGGGGGATGATGCTTAACTTGCAGTGGCGGTGGGAGGGGCTCCAAAGGCCTTTAGTTCCAGGCTCCAAAATTACCTAGGTGCACCTCTGAGTGGAGCAGAAGCTGCACCTATCTGAGACCAGTGCAGGGGTGTAGCTATAATTGAGCAAATGTGTTCAAATAACCTGGGCCCTCAAGCTCCTGAGGGCCCTCCAGCTCTAGCCCTCCCTTTCCCCTTCTCCCTCACTCTAAGGGGCTGCTGGGGACAGGGGCAAACACAGGGCCCTCTCTCCCTTAGCTATGCCCCTGGACCATTGAGATAATGGACAAGGTCTCTGTGACATGAGGAAATGGCTCCAGTAAGAAACAAACAATGAGGTCATTCACACAATCAAAAATGGAGGTCATTCACACAAGCAAAAACTGTGTTCTGCCTGGACTTTGGACCTGTGTGTGCTCCAAGCGCAGAGGGAGGCTGGCGGCGGCCCATGTTTGGCCACTGCCGCAGCCCCTAACCCCACTCCTGCATCTGACATCAGGTGTAGGGGGCTGGCTAGCCATGCCCCTGCATCTGATGTCAGGTGTGGGGGTGTGGTATCCCTCCCAAACAAGGCCGTGCAACCTGTTTGGGAGGGAGATTGGCCCATGCTGCATTGGCTGTGCGGCCAGGAGTGGTTCTCCCTGCCTTTAAAAGGTAGGGAGAGTCACCCTAGCTGCACTGCCAATGTAGCACGGGCCAATTTCAGTCCAACCGGGGCCGCACAGCCCTGTTGGGGAGCGAAATAACACCACCCGTATCTGATGTCAGATGCAGAGTGTATGTTTGGGGCCGTGAGGCATTGGCCCTTGGTTCTTTGAACCCATTCACCCACTGGTGGCTCTGCCCCAGTGTGCTCCTAATTTTTGGTTGTGTGGAAGCAAGTTAAGATGAAAACCTGGTGGAAGTGATCATGTGGAAGCAGGTAGGAGGAAAAGCTACCCAGGTTTTCCTCCAACCTTGCTTCCACACAACCGAAAACTGGGAGCACACACAGCTCCCAAACTCGGGTAGAACACAGTTTTTAATTGTCTGAATGATGTCCATCTCTATTTGATGAGCAGCAGCAGGAGAGAGGGCATGCCTTCATCTCTTGCCTGTGGGTTTCCCAGAGGCATCTAGTGGGCTACTGTTGGAAACAGGATGTTGGACTAGGTGGGCCTTACGCCTGATCCAGCAGGGCTAGTCTTATGTTCTTATCTACCAAACCTACAACATGTGTGCCAATAACTGATTTTATAATGAACCCACTATATTCATAGCTGCAGCCTACCCAAATTAGGAGATGGAGTATGAAACCTTTCTTCCCAATAGGATTAATTGGGGGAAGATCCAGGGTAGGGGTTCCCAACCTTGGGCCCACAGATGTTGGACTCCAACCCCTATGATACTCAACCCTGGGCATTGTGGGTAGGGATTATGGGAGTTGTAGTCCAACAACATCTGGGGACCAAAGGTTAGGAATCTCTGGTCTAGGGGATGGCGAGGCTCCTACACAGGTCATAAAAATAGGTATTAGGATAGCATATTTTTGTGTTTGTGTGGACACCTGATGCTTCAGGAGTTGTGAACAGCTTCAGGCTGGTCCTCTCCTCTTTCATTGTGTTAGCAAGGGAATACTCCCAGAAGATTTCAGGTTTTTAATAAGCTGCTTCCTTTATCCCCCCCCCCTCAATAACAGTTTCTTGATACATGTTGTACATTGGCATAAATGCTGGCTGGTCCTCAGGAAAAAACACATATGCTCCTGCTATTAATAAACTACTCTATAGCTTATCCTGATGAAAAAGAAAGCAAGATGGATCAAAAACCTTAGATTTTATTGTGGCATGCAGAGTCACTTTTGACGCATCATTTCTGGTTAAGCCCTTAAACTGATTAGAGATGGACATGAGTTTAGGGTATGTTATCACAGAGTGATTGTGTATATGATGTGTACTCAGGGGTGCACCAAGGTAATGTGGGCACCTGGACCAACCCCCCCCCCACACACACAATGCCCCCTGAAACCTCCTTTGGGAGGCCTCCCCCGTCAAAGCTCCGCTTTAAAAGAAAAAGAAAAAACCTCTTACCGTGGCCGAGGGGTGGCTGCAGGGGGGAGTGTAGCAGTCCTTCTCTCTTGTCCCCCCCCTCCCCTGGTGGTGGTGTGGACCAGGATTGACACTGGGCCCATCCGTTCGGGCCAGCATCCTTAAGCAACTGTGAGGTATGCCTGTGCAGTTTAGCGATCATCACAAGCCCGTGACGTCAGTACACCTCTGTGTGAATTGTTCCTTTTCCTGTTGCAACATTGAATGTTGGAATCATTGTTGACTCTCACCCTAAGTAAGATCTATAAGCCCCTCAGGACTTCTGGGGGTCACAGATCTTACAGTGGATGACATCTGTGAGTCCTGCTTTACACATTACATTGTGTGTGTGTGTGTGGGGGGGATTAGAGATATTCACACTTTCTCTTTCCATTCTGATATGTAATATATGAATGGGTACTGTCACTGGAACACTACAGGGTGATTTATTTCAGTTACTCAAAACAAATGTGATGGCAAAAAGCTGTTTAGATTTGCTTTTGCTCTAGAGAGGTCTTTTAACACATTAAACGTTTTAGGTACACATCTAACTTTCTTAAACTGCAAAGTGTGAACAAGAGGAAGACGTGCTTGAAACCTGTATTATTAAACAGGCAGGCTTGCTGCAGAACTGAGATTGTGTATATTTATTTCACCATTTATACTCCACTTTTCAATGATAAAACATACTCAAGACAAGTTACAATAAAAAATATAGGCCCCAACAAATTAAAATAATCCAACAATGAAACTAATAAATGAACAGCTGCAGAAACTGTATTATTGAAATGAAAAGCAATACGCTCCTATTAGCAGACACTAAAGAAAAACCTTGGTGTAGCTTCAGTCCTGTTTAGTTGTTCAAAAATGGGCTCAATTAACATGTGGGAAGGCAGCACTGTGGTGGTAGGACAGAGCCTGCCACCACAAGCACTTTTCTGCCATCTACATGTCTTCATTGAATGACTGGACAGAGCCCTCCATGTGTACATGTATGGCAGCTCTACTCTGACTGGACTGCTCAACTTCGGCCCTCCTGAAGATGTTGGCCTACAAGTCCCATAATCCCTGACTATTGGCTACTGTGGTTGGGGATTATGAGAGCTGTAGTCCAAAAACAGCTGGAGGGCCACAGTTGAGTAGCCCTGGTGTAGGGGAAGAATGGCAGTTTAGTCTCCAAATAGCAGAGCAAAACCAGTTTGGTGAGAAAGCAGCAAAGCAAGAGGTCTTGAGACAGTTCTTTAGTACTGAAGAACTAAAAGGCTTTATTTAAATAAAAGGTTACAAATAAATGTGAAAAAGCCTGCAGCTTAATTTCAGCTGTAGCTCATGGTTGAAGAGAGAGACCAAAACAAACAGCCATTTCTGAAGAGACAAAATGGAGACTAACACTGGAAGAGCAAAGAGGAGAGGAGTCCAGCACTTTTAGCCATGACCCTAAACCCCAGTGGTCACTATAAGACACTGCAGCTGAGAGCTGATGCTGCCAGGGTCCTAGCTCCAACACCCTGTATTTGCATATTGTCAGTAGGTGAGCCTGCTGCTGCTATGGTGGCCACTCCTCATGCATGCTCACTGAATGCATTTTTGAACAACTGAACAGGACTTCTCTACTGAGAGTACATCCAGTGGCAAATCCATGGTATTTTTGCTGCAAAATGTATGAAGTGTCCCTAGATCTTTTTGTATTCAAGCTGTAGTTTGCCTTATTCATATCTGATTATTCACTCCAAGTGAAATTCTCATGTCCTTTTCCTGGCATCACCAAGCCTGTGTTTGACATTTTCACTCAGACTGTTGACTGGAATGTTATTTCCACTTTATTTGTCTGCCCCTTTTTTGTTTTCCTTTGGAAGTTAGGGACTAATGGCAAGAATAAATCACATGCCTGGCAAGTTTCTGTTCTATAATAGCTCATCTTTCCATGCTTCATGCCTACTCCAAGAAGAGAGAAAGGTTTAGTTTGAAGTTCTTGTTTCTGTTCTGGCACTATCCCTAATCAGAGTGGAAATGAAGGGTCCTTACACAAAGGAAAGGCTGTAATTTGGAAGTCTTTCTATCATCTCACAGTAATTTTCCATCAAGGTTTCAATAGGTCTCCCACTGGTTTTTCATACAAGTTCCAAATTGTTGCACTAAAGGGGGTTGGTATGTGATTTTATTTCCTAAAGAGTCCCTTGCAATGTTGAGCATGCTCTTTTTTCTCCTTTTTAAGACCGAAGAGAGGGAGGATCAAAAGTATTTACTTCAACCTTGTAGAGTGGAGAAAAATGGTCTTGGGAGCATGGACTACACAATGGTGCTACACAACAGAACAGCAATGGCAGCAATTTATGGGCTGCCTTTTTGCAGAGTAGTCTGTCTGGAGATTTTGTATTGTTGGTGGACTTAGCTATTTTAAAACTGGCAAATGTATTATGCCTATAGACAAGTTGTGGAGTCATACAGAAATCTCTTAGGACATATTTATAAGATCTCTTGGGAAACGGTGACTCCTGAAATCCACTTGATCACTGTGTTCATTGGTTCCCTGTTGCTTAAGGTAAGCTGGTTGTGTGCACAACCTAGCTCTGGATTTTTGAACAGAACAAAAGGTAAAGTGTGCCGTCCAGTTGATTTCGACTCCTGGCGCCCACAGAGCCCTGTGGTTTTCTTTGGTAGAATACAGGAGGGGTTTACCATTGCCCCCTTCCACACAGTATGAGATGATGCCTTTCAGCATCTTCCTATATCACTGCTGCCCGATATAGTACCCGTGGGGATTCGAACCAGCAACCTTCTGCTTTTCCAACCGGCAGCCTTTCCAGGCTTTCCCAGCTGCTGCAAATACACCACCTGAAATGTGGGACAGTACTTGGGTACTAATATATGATTCTGTGCTGTGCATAGTAGGATCTTTATCTGACTGCTTAACTGATGGCAACGAACCAATTCCCTCTCAAACAGCTACCACTCCTCCAGGTGATCATGTGAATTTGCCAAACTATCCAAAGTCAATGTTGGAGAAAATGGAGCACCTCAATAATATTATGAAATTAGATCAGCACCAAATATTCTCCTATTTTGATTTTCAGGTGGCATCTAGAAATCTTGGTGGGTAGGATTTTTGCTTGAAAAACAAACCCACCCTTTTCCTATTCTGCTCAGTGCAAATGCTTCCTCTGTCTCTTACTGGTACAGTCTCCCCTGCCTCCCCGACTACTAATAGAATAGTCACATGAGTGACCCCAACCAATCATGTGAACTGAATAACCCCACATTACAATGAGCTGGTTTGGATGATACAGTCCCCGGCTCATGCAATTAGTGCTGCCAGGATTGGGCATGATCCCATCGTTTCTCATGCGCGAGCAAGACCGGGCTTGGCTTCGTTAGATCGGTTCTGCCTTCACTTGAGAACAGCCTCATTATTTCTTAACACTAGCTAACAAGGTAACAGTCACTTCTGTAAGAGGGTAAGAGGGGGAGAGAGCAAAACCAACTGAACTGATAAAACAACCAATCAACAGAACTGAAGACTGACTCCACCCAAGGACCCAACATAGACACATTCATACAGAGGTAAGTATGCCTTAGGCAAGAGAGAGAGACAATGTTTAGTTACACAGTAAAATTCCAACAGTCCAATCCTCCACACCACACTTAGAAGAGGCAAGGAGGAACCAGCAGCAAGTGGTTTCCCAGCCTGCTATTGACTATCAGGCAGGAAAGTTCCTACATAGTTTTTTTTTGTCTTGCATAAAATTATGGTCAAACCAAGCATGACTAAATATCATTTGCACTTAAAACAAACCTAAAATAGAAACTATGGGAAGCCATGCTGCCTCTTCTTGTCTAGTGGTCCCAATTCTCATCTCTCCCTTCTCATCCCCTGGTGGTGACTGCTATTTTAATTAAGAAGAAAAAAATATAGGCAGAAATTACACATTTAGCATCATGTCTGGTTTGACCATTAAATATCCAGTAACTGAATTCCTGGTTGGCAAATGAAAGGATAATAGAAATCCAAGAGCAACAATATTTCCATTATCCTTTTGAAAGTTGGGCATCCCAAACCAGGTATCTGCTTGCTGTGCAGCTCACATACCTGCTTTAGGCTGGAAAATCAATACAAATCCCAAACAATCAAAATGCCATCGGCACCCAAAGAGCTTTTAAAATTATTTGACTTCTATTCCATATGGATAACTCAATTTATTTACAGTAGAAAGCGTGATGCCCGAGGGAGCAAGGAAAGCAGGACTTCATAATGCTGGGTTAAGTTATGTCTTGGGCCAGTGACGCATTCTGGATATTGAACTCTTAGCTGAAGATGTTGCCTCTTTTGTGTATTTGTGCACTTTATACTGCAGTACATATAAGATAATTGCTTTGGCAGAACTTGGGAAGACTGGGTACCAGTGCAATCAAAAATTGCTCAAAATAGATCCTGCAGTAGATGATAGTCTTTGCCTTCTTTGTGATTTTCATCTGCTGCAAAGAACTGCCAGGCATGTACAATGAAGTCTGCCGTTGTTGCCCAAGTATAAGACACAGACATCAAGAAATGAACTGGCCATTCTCTAGAGAGCATATGGATGATGACAGAATAATATTGGAGCTGTTCCTTGAGGCAGGACACATATACCTTCTGGAACAACACTGACTAGTACATCAAGGTTGAAAAACTTCTAGGGTGCAATATTATTCCTGTTGAAAACAATAGTGGAACATGTTTTGGTTTTAATAGAATTAGATAAAAACCTGTATCATGTGTATGTATAGACATATATAATTGCATGTTACTTAATGAAATATACAAGCCCTGAATTATATTCAGTACATGGATTCATGTTTCTATATTATCAGTCCCTCCTGATGACACAAATCTATAAGCTCCCCAACCTCTTTCCTTAAAGTCTGAGTGGAAAATGTTCACTCAAACAAACCAAGGCAATCACTGATGTGAATTTTTAAAACAACAACAACACCTATTTATATCACAGAAATCTATTAACCAGAACCCTCTGAACTTGCCGTGCCTCCATTGACTGTTGCTGGTGTCTATCTTATATTTTAAAAAGATTATCTAAATATCCTATCTTATATCTAAAAAGGATTGTGAGCCCTTCAGGGACAGGGATCCATCTTACTTACTTACTTATCTATGTAAACTGCTTTGGAAATTTTTTTGTTGAAAAGCGGTATATAAATATTTGTTGTTGTTGTTGTTGTTGTTGTTGTGCTTATGAATCAAACAAGGGGTGGCAAATATGACCATGAAGTATGCAGTAAGTTCTAAGGCCTGTAGGTCCTTGTGGCATCATCAGGATGATGCCTCTGGACTCGAAGGCCTTTCTGATGCTTTTGACCCATTTCAGAGTTTATGGCTTTCCCACTCTGAAATGGGACTGGGGAAAACAAAACAAAACTTGACAGTTTGTGGTCAAAGGTGGACTCTCCCCTGAAAAAATGCCCTGTTATTTGCCTAGCTGCTTCTTGGAACGGCTCACTCAGTATCAGAAACAAAACAGGGGAGATGCAAAGGCTTGGGCATCTCCAGAGAAACAGAAGAAAGAAAAGAAATTATACCAAAATGAAGTGGAAGAATTCTGAGAGGTAGAATAGACTGTACCACTTTAGAAAAGAAGTTGGGGGAATCACAATTTCTAATGTTGCCTAGTAAATAAGTTGTTCTAGTAAGAACTAATATGCTTACTTTCCTTTCACTATCCCTACAACTGGACTAAATTTGGTTCAAATCAAGGTCCACAAGTTAGACCTCTTGCACCTCAAATGTTCACATGTCCATCTTGGACAGGGGAGGATGCACTTGCACTTCAATAGCTCACACGTCTGCCATCTTGGATCAGGGTGGATGACATAATCACAAACTACACCATTGGGGCATCCCTATGTGCCCCTACAGGTGTAGCAAATATGGTTCAAATCAGGTGGTTCAGAAGTTAGCCCTTGTGAGTTCACTTGCGCCTCAAATGTTTATGTGTCTTCCATCTTGAAACGGGGTGGATTACATGATTACAAACTATGCAATTGAGGTGTCCCTGTGTGTCATTCACTACAGCTGTACCCAATTTGGTTCAAACCGGTCAGACAGTCCACAAGTTAGCCCACTTGCACCTCAAACATTCACGCATCTGCCATCTTGGATTGGGGTAGATGACACCATCACAGATTATGCCACTGGGGCATCCCTATGTGCTATATCCCTACAGCTGCAGCAAATTTGATTCAAATCAGTTAGGCGGTTAACAAGTTAGCCCACTTGCACCTCAAAAGTTTATGCATCAACATCTTGAATTGGAGTGGATGAGATCACCACAAAGTACGCCGTTGAGATGTCCCTATGTGTCCCTACAGCTGTACCTGATTTGGTTCATATTGGTCCAGGCATTGTGAAGTTCACACACACACACACACACACACACACACACACACACACACACACACATACACGGACACACGAAATGCCGGGTGATCTCATAAGCCTACTGGAAAGTAGGCTAAAAGAGTTCCCTGTAAGTAAAACAATTAGCACAGCAGGGAAAAGGCTAGCACATTTTCCCTTGATGTGCTAGTTTTCTGGTTATGGGGAATTTTCATATAGAAGAGCATTCACAAATGGTATTCCTATCTGCAGTTTAACATGGTGCGATCTAAGGCAGTTTTCTTCACTGCAAGACCTGGAGTCAGTGGCAGCTCCCATTGACCCGAAGTGTGGCTCCCTGACTAATTGTTTATTAGGCCTGTAGTACAAAGCTACAAGCCTTTAGGCCTGTGCACAGTACATCTGACACTGCACAGATGGGAGGGTTTCACTTTGGCACGCACCAGTGGGGCTCCTTTAAGAGAAATGAAGCCCTCTTGAATTCCAACACTAACTTGGAAGGTGTGCATGAAGTGCTGGGAAGTGTAGTTCTTCCCAGTACTTTCCCCATAGGGTCCTATGAGGCAAGTGCTAGGAAAGACTACATGTCTCAGAGCTCTTCCATTGCATGGAGGTCAGCATGGTGGGAAATGGGTCTCACAATGAAGAGTTTGTGGACTTTTTTTTTTGCCAAAGTGGCCATAAGAACATAAGAACAGCCGTGCTGTCAGGCCTAAGGCCTATCTAGTTGAGCATCCCGTTTCACACAGTGGCCTATCAGATGCCTCTGGGAAGCCCACAGACAAAAGCTGAGCAAATGTCCTCTCTCCTTCTGTTGCTCCCCTGCAACTGGTATTGAGAAGCATTGAGGCTCTGAAGCTGGAGGTGGCCCACAGCCACCAGACTAGTAGCCATTGATAGACTTGTCCAAAGTGACCTCTGTCTGAAAAATAGTGAAGATGACTGAAAGCCTAATCTACACATGCAGCAACATGAGGTGATAAAATGCAGGGTACCACTCCAGACTGCGAGTGATCACATTTTTTTAATGCTTTCCTATGTAAAACACAGACAAACAGAAAACTAGCAGAGCAGGGAGAGGGCTGCTCTCCTTGATAGGCTAATTCTTTACTTGCAAGTTTTGTTTTTAACATGGGGATGCAGTCACAAATCATATCTCCAACTTGCATTCTTACACAATGAACAATTCTGTGTTCAAAAGGGGGGAAATAGGCATAAGAGGAAAGAATGGAACCCAGGGAGCTCATTGTCAACCAACCTTCAGAGGTTGGTTGAAGCAGTCAAACTAAACCCCACCAGATGATGATCTGTCCATGACAATGGAGTAATATCAAACTTCCCCACCTGCAGATCATTCAGTTCCTGGTTGGCAAAACCCAGATCCAGTGTATGTCCTGCCATGTGATTAGGAGCCGAAATTAATTGAGATAGGCCCATGGTTGTCATGTTGGCCATGAAGTCCTGAGCCTCTCCTATTAGGGGGGCCTTGGCGTGGACATTGAAGTCCCCCAAGACAATAAGCTCAACGCCACCTCCGAGACCACCCCCACCAGCTCAGGCAGAGAGACTGAGGTGCAGCGGGTTGGTCAGTACACCATCAGAATCCCTATCCTATCTTGTAGGCCTACCCTCAGGGACACGAAATTCTGATATTGCCTAGCTTGGCATCTGGAGAGGGGAATGGACTCACGATAGATGACTGTAACTCCTGCTCCTCAACCCTCAAGGCAGAGCTGCTGTAGGATCATGAAACCTGGAGAGCAGAGCTGGGAGAGACCCACTCCACCAAGCTCACCCAACTGGGTCTCAGTCACACACACCAGGTCAGCATGCTCATCCACAATTAAATCATGGATTAAATATGTTTTTGCATTTACTGACCTGGCATTCAACAGCAGAACCCTAATCCTTGAGGGAGTGTTCCCAGAACTCTCTCAAACTACAGAGCAGAGCTGGGAGAGCCAGAAAAAGCCAGAAGAGCCAGAAAAAGGAATAGGCTTCAGTTGCCTAGACCGTTTCCCCCTGTAACAGCCCGCCCAATTCCCACCTCCATATCTCCCTCTGCCTGCCACCCCAGAAACAGCTGCCCCCAGACTACCCTCTCTTTTTCCGCTCTCCCAGGCACATGCTAAACACCAGCTTCCACAGGTGGGCAGAGTTTTAGAAGTTTCCTCATGGTCTCACCAATCTCAGGTCACAGGCTGTTCTGGCAGGCTCAGAGTGCAGGACGAAAGCCTTTGGGCTCTTGCCCTCAGGCTCGTGCCAAGAGGCTTGCGCTTCTGCCTCCAGATGTTCTTGTGTGCCTGCAGAAGGGGATGGGGCAGAGCAAACAAGCTGGGGCTCCACCCACAGCTGCCACTTCCCACTCTCCCCTCCCACACTCCCCAGATTTGTACTCTGCACAGGGTAATTCCAATATCTAACACATTTTAAATAGCACTCCTGCCATTCTTACCTTTTCTGCAGTGCTACGGAGCCTGCTGTCTTTTCCTATCCTCGTGTAAATGTTACCTGGCATTGTTGTATCTCTTCTCCTTCGCTGTCCCTGGTGTCCTAATTATGGTCATCTAACAGAAGGTTGACTAACAGAAGCAACAACCTCTGGATTATGCCAGCTTGGGCTTCTCTGCTACACTGCTCTAACAATACCATCTGTTGTGCCTGGATGAATAAGACTGATAGGATCCATCCTGAATGCACAGGCACAATCCAAAATAGCTGCTAATTGCATCTCTAATGCAGAGGAAGATATCCTTACAATGAGTCCACCAAAGGCTATCAGCCCCTGCTGACTGAGCAAAGAGACACCTTTTAAAGTGGCGATTCTCTTATGTTTAGCAGGGGAAGAGCAGCTGGCCCTCTCCAGCCCCAGCACAGCATCCCTCCAGTGGCTGCTGCTGGTATCTGCCTTACATTTCTTTTTAGATTGTGAGCCCTTTGGGGACAGAGATCCATCTTGTTAATTTATTATTAATTTCTCTGTGTAAACCACTTTGATAATTTTGGTTGGAAAGCGGTATATAAATATTCTTCGTCATCGTATTAGTTATGATGGCTATATGGAATGCCTATGTTCTGAGGTGGTATGCCACCACATACCACTTGCTAGGTTAGGGGGAGCGGGGAGGGTTATGACCTTCATACCCTGCTTGGGGCTTCCTTAAGGCGTCTGGTGTGAAGTCTAGATGAACTTTTAGTCTAATGCAGCAGTGCTCCTATACTCAAGGTAAAGGGCAGGAAAGATGGGAATCTATCTGTCTCTGACTTTGGTTTGGCATGGGGAGGCTTCACACTTAACATGGAATTGGCGGTTCATGTGACTCCCTCACCCCAGGAGCACATGCTATGCCCTCCGACCCCCACGTACTGTATGTGCCTACTTCCTTTGGGGATTAGGATACCTTGAGATTGCTTGTAAAGTACAAACCCACCATTCTCAGCATATTGTTCCAGGGAACCTGAGAGCTTTTAATTAGACTTCTAGAATCTATCAATGTTTTAAATTATTTTAATATTTTAACGTTTTTAAACTGGGTTGATTTATTGTAAACCACCTAGAGACGTGTTTTGGGAGGTATACAAATATGCTAAATAAAGAAAAATGAATAAAATGTGCCAAAATTGGTGGGTTTGTATGTTGCAACCAATCTTGGTGTATCTGAACCCACAAAAGAAGTAGGCACATGGGGATGCGGCTGGGGGAAGGTTGTGTGAACCTCGGGTTCTGCATTAAGCATGAACCCGCCCATTGTTTCAGCAGTACTATGGCAGTGTATAATTTTGTTTCTGACACCTCGCCTGGAGTTGGCCAGTGTGTTCATGGCTGAGATGAATGTTGAACCTGCCAACATTCCATCCAACACCACAGAGAGTAATTTTCATATTATTTCCTTTCCTTACAAAAATTGTTTGCTTGTTTGTTTAATACAGTGCTTAATAAATCATTTTTCTATTCAGGAACACCCAACACAGTGAACAATAAAAACACAAACTAGAAACCATAAAAACAATACAATGCAGCAATAAAAACAGATAGACTAATACACTGTAGCCCTATAATCACAGCAGCAAATCTATCGAAAACCAGTATCATCTAGAAATTCCCCCAAAGGTTTGCCAGAACACAGGAGCTGCTGTGCAAGGGCAGACTCCTTTGGAAGCCTGCTGTGTTCTGTTTTAATGTTTGTTCACATTTTACAGTTTATTACAAGTGTCCCCAAATACTTCGTAGAAAGTTGACTCATAGATCTATCTATAAGTAAATCAATGAATATAAATGAGATCCACAACTGTGAAAAAGAATAAGAGGTGCTATAACATGGACCAATGAAACCAATTTCCTCCAGATGTGCAACCCCAAGCAGGTACTTTGGGAAGGGTCAAGAAGATACACATATGGATGGAAGTGCCATTCCCATGCCCAGATAAAAGGAGCCAAAGGAGAGCCATGTTTCCAAGAAACCTCATTCATGCTGGTAAGTTACTGGTGTGCTCCAAAGCTCCACCAGAAGGCCTAGGGAACTTTTAAGCCTTTGCAGCCCCACTTCAAAACTCTACACTCTTTGGCCCCTGCTTATCTTCTCTTTAAGGGTATTCACATGTGCCGCCTAACCCAAGCTAGGGCAGCCCAACCTCGGTTAGGCTGCGCATGTGAAGCACAAGGAGTGAGGTGGCTCCCGGCGCTGCCCCTGTGCCGAGCCCCACTGTTTAACCCAGCCTTTAGCCAAGATTAAGAAACCTGTGATTTGCTTAACCTTGGCCGGTGGTTGTCTGGGCAGTCGCCGCTGGGTTAAATGGCTTTATCTCTGGCCTGCCACAATTTCCGGCAGTGAACCAGGGGGAAGGAGTGGCCCTGCTGGGGGTAGTGGGCTGCTCAATGAGAGCAGCTGCAGCACTGGTGCTCCGGGGCACCCTAGGATGTGGGAGGGGGAAGTCATCCCACTCAAGCATCTCCCTCTGCCACACCACTGCTTGTGTGGGCACATGGGCAGTGGAGGGGAGGACAGCAGTTGCTTGTCTGCCGGGAAAAGCAGGCAAGATCCTGCCTTTCCCGCAGCCCTCCTGCCCTCCCCAGTGAGGTCCTGTGAAAGACCTCTTTATTTGTCATACCATAGTATTCGGCCTGACTACCTTCCTCTTGCCTAAACCTCAGGTTACTACTTCTCTGCCATCTTTCCATGCTTTCTCTCTTGCTGCCCCCATTTTTCGGGACCTTTTCTCCACGTCCTCCAGTGTCTGCACCTCTCCCACCATTTTAAAGAGCATACAAAAACATACCTCTTCTCCTGAGCCTTGAGCCCTAGCAATAAGTCCATGTTTTCCTAACAAACCGGAAGAGCCAGCATAATTTCCTTCCTTCTCTTACAGAACCAATAAAGAAGGGAATGGACCTTGTAGAAATCTGCTGCTCTGCTAGGTGGAGCAGTGTCCATTTGGTGGTATGGTAACCCCTCCCTGCTAACTGAGCAAAGAGACACCTTTTAAACTGGTGATTCTTTTAGCAGGGGAACACCAACTGTCCCTGTTCAACCTATTGTGGTGACTCTCTGTGGCTGTTGCTGGTATGTCCTTAGGGTTTCTTTTTAGATTCTGAGCCTCTTTGGGACAAGGAACTATCTTCTAATTCCTTTTGCTACATAAATCATTCTGAGAACTTTTCTTTTTATTGACGGCTTAGGTCCAGGTTACCTTAGAGAGCGCCTTCTTCGGTCTGATCCCCACCACACGCTAAGATCATCTGAGGAGATCCAGCTCCAGTTGCCACCAGCTTGTCTTCTCTGTAGCCGCTCCTGGACTGTGGAATGCGCTCCCTGCAGACATCCGTAATTTGAATTCTTTATTGGCATTTAGGAGAGCCTTAAAGACCTACCTGTTTGGCCTGGCCTTCCAGTGCTCTTGAATTGTTTTAAAGGGTCTTTGATGTTTGTGAACCGCCCTGAGCTATTTTGTAAGGGCGGTCTAAAAATCGAACAAACAAATAAATAAATATACATTGAAATTCAATTACTTTAATCGCCTCATCATGTCTCCTATATTTCATAGACTGTACATCACATTTTTAAAAAACAGACAACTGATAATGTTATAAATACCACCCACACCACCACCAAATGTACTGGTTAGCATCCTGACTAATGAAGTGTGCACTCCTCTGGGCACACAGTGGTGGCTCTCACACAACCCCTCCAGTGCTCTAACACGTACGCTGTTGCACAAGAGCCCTAGTACTTAACTGCTGCCTACGCTCTGAAAGATCAAAAACACGTCACTGAGAGTCATCGATGTGTCTCCCATCTTATAGAGTGCTTCTGGAGGAACATAGGAAGCTGCCTTATGTTGAGTCACACCATTGGTCCATCTAGCTCAGTACTATCTACACTGACTGGCAGTGGCTTTCCAAGGTTACAAGCAGGAGTCTCTCCCAGCCCTTCCTGGAGTGAATCTGGGACCTTCTGCATGTATGCAGATGTTTTACTACTGAGCCATGACCCTATCCCCTAAGAGGAATATCTCACAGGAGACATCACTCAAATGTAGTCACCCATCTAAATGCAAACCAGGGCAGACTCTACTTAGAAAAGAAGACAAATTATGCTTGCTACCACAAAACCAGCTTTCCTCCCCATGTGGGTGCTCAGAAATCTAAGGGCTTTTGTGCAACCAACAGCACATATGCTAGCGGGCTGGGGGAGATGCCCAAGGGTCCCCACCGTGCCCACAGGGGCTCTAGGCACACACGCTTCATTAGTTAGGACATCAGCCACTTTCAGAAAGACTTTTCCCTCTCCCGAATGTTTTGTTTACAAGGTCAGCATGTTCCTAAATTAATTAAAATGTATTGTTGGTTCAGAGAAAGGAGGAGGATGGAAGGAGGCATTTATACTTCAAAATAAACACACACACACACAGAGACACTACCACCACTACTGTGATTTATGTCTCCTTGTAGGCCCATTCTGTCAGGGATAGGTGAGAAAAGGCTGGATGATATGAGGCAAGTGTTCAGAAAGCTGGCTGACATGCTGAAAACAACCAGAGGCTGTTTTCAGAATCTGCTTCAAGCCGTATGCAAGGCTGACTTTTATGTCAATTACTCAGTCTCTCTCAAGGATCCAGGGAACATGACCTCCCTATGGAAACATACATGAGTTCTGTCAATTTGGTTGTGGGTTATATACACAAGGCCTGCGTTCTTCACCCCTGCACTGATAATTTGCAGCCCTAAGGAATAGAGCAGGTTGGTAGGATGGAAGAAGGAGTTGTGGGAATGAGAATTAATATGCAGAGTGAGAAGTGGAGGGTAACAGAGGAGACTTGGTCAAGGCTTTATTGGTGTGTGTGTGTGGGGGGGGGACTTTATGGGGTTTGTATTGTCTTTTAGTTCCTCTAGAGAATAAGTGAAACAATTTGGTTCTTGCAAAATCATTTTCTCTACAGTCCAGCCCTTCGTGTTATAAGATTTCTCAGTGATTAAAAAAATTTTTTTATTACATTTCTGGCTGACTAGTTTAAATATTACTAATCTGCCTAGAATTTTTCCTTCGGAGAATGCATGACTAAAACTCGTATTTTATAAGCTAGGGTGTGTACATGCTTCACATTGGCAATTTACTGTCTTATGGCTGTAATTCTAAACACATGTACTTGGAAGTAACCCCTACTAAAACTTAACCCCTGCTAACTTGGCAAAGAGGCACCTTTAACATGGTGACTATCTTTATTTAGCAGGGGGAAAGTAACTGGCCCTACCCATCCCCAGCGAAGTACCTCCAGTGACTGTTGCTGGTGTCTATCTTACGTTCTTTTTAGATTGTGAGCCCTTTGGGGACGGATGCATCTTATTTATTTATTATTTCTCTGTGTAAACTGCCCTGAGTCATTTTTGGAAGGGTGGTATAGAAATAGAATAAATAAAATAAAATAAACGGGACTAACTTTTGAGTAAGAATGTTTAGGATTGAGCCATAAGGTTTCTGTCTTGAGCGTGCTTAAGTGCCCTTGAAATCCAGGGCTTTGAGTCCAAATATATGCAATCCTATGCACACTTATCTGTTACTGACTACTGTTGAATGCAGTGGGGCTTACTTCTGGGCAAAGGTGCATAGGATTTTGTTGCAAATATGTTCAGATGTAAGAGTGGGAATTTGATATCTGGTGGAGAATATGGCACTCATCCAGTTTTCAGAGATTTATTTTCTTTTTTCTTTTTAAAGAAGAGCTTCTGTTCCTTATTTCCCAAACATTGTCCAGTATTTGCCGATCTGGGGAATGGGTTCATTCAGTTGGCAACAAGTCTGAGTGAAGGTGAACAGGGGTACACCTAGGCAAAACTGGTGCCTGGACCACCCTTTCCACAAGACACCCCCCCGCCGTGAGGCCCCCCCTGCATTTGGGGGGGGGGCTCCTGCCACCACCCTGTACCTCCATGGTGTGGAGAATGTGGATAGTGGCCACTGGACCTGCCTGTCCTTGCAAACTGTGAGGCACTCTTTTCTGCGCAGGAACACTGGAATGCCTCACAGTTTGCAAGGACAAGCAGGCCCAGTGGCCACTCTGGCCACCACTACTGCCACCATGGGGTGGGGGGTTAGGAACCACCCCTGCCCCACACATTGGTGGCTAAAGTAAAGTAACTAAAGTAAGATAACCGTGGTTCGGCGCATTGGGGTGGCGGCGGGGCCGGCATGGGGTGGTGGCAGGAGGCCTCCTTGAGGCCCCCCCCAGACCTTGGAGGCCACAGGCTGGGTCCCCAAGGTGTGGGGCTTAGAGCATCTCTGAAGGTGAAGCATGTGCTGGGCCCCTGCTTTTTGCTACCTTTTGTGCAGCCCAAACTATTCTTAGCTGAATTGAATCTGGCACCTTCTTGTGGTCTTCAATACCTCCCAGGGCTCCTGCCAAACCAAGACTTTTACTGCCTGCAGTGGAGCATCAAATACGTTCTCGTTCTCTCTCTCTCTCTCTCTCTCTCTCTCTCTCTCTCTCTGTGTCACACTCCGACTTCCATTCTTTTCAAATCTTTCCCCACTTCTTCTAGGCTGGTTCACACAGTTGTTAAAATATTGGTAGGAGGTAGGCTGTCAACATTTGCGTGATTGTCAGGACTCACATGTCCCCCTCCAGTCCAGCTTACTTCCAGCAGGGTGATCCAGCGTTTGTACCCAGCTTTTAACCAAGGGTGGGGGAAAGGAGAGCCCTTCTACCCTGATCCTCTGGTCATAAGAACTCTCATGTCTCTCCCACCCAGTCGAATGACACCCAGCCTGCCCGCCCCCACACGACAACCATAAAGAGCTGTGGCTAGAGCAGCTGCCATCAATTGGCATGCTAGCCTTCAAAGCACGCACTGTAATCCTGAGGTTGGAGCAGCTTTGGCAGGGCTGTATCTGCCTCCTATTCCTTCATGGAGGGCAGTCACTGACATCATGAAGCTTTCCAGTTTGTTGGCAGCAAAAGCATGCTGGTAAGGCATACACTCCCTTAGAGGACTTTCCATGGAGGGGTGAGGCTTGCAGCTGCTGAGTTCAACGCCAGTTGTGCTCTTCTGTTTGCTGAGTTTGCATACACAGACAGAGGTGCTGTTCATAGAGATCATTCACACAATCAAAAAACTGTTCTACCTTCCAAACTCGGTGTGCTCTCAATTTCAGTTGTCTGGAAGCAAGGTGGGAGGAAAACCTGGGTAGCTTTTCCTTCTACCTACTTCCACACAATTACTTCTACCCAGGTTTCCCTCCTATCTTGCTTCCACACAACCGAAAGGCACACAGCTCCCAAACCCGGGTAGAATGCAGGTTTTTTATTGTGTGAATGACCTGCATATCTATTTGATGAGCAGCAGCAGGAGAGAGGGCATGCCTTCATCTCTTGCCTGTGGGTTTCCCAGAGGCATCTGGTGGACCACTGTTGGAAACAGGATGCTGGACGAGGTGGGCCTTAAGCCTGATCCAGCAGGACTATTCTTATGTTCTTATCTGCACACCACAACACCCCCAAATGGTTGTATGAATGAGCATTATATTTGTTTAGGGAAGCAAATGTGAAATTAAGGGGTTCTATTTTTTCTCCCTCTATACTCAGCTAAGGATCCTAAGCAAGTTCAGTTACAATAGAGTAAGCACATATTCCAAATGACCCCATATCTACAGCCTGAAGTGGCCCACTTCACACTGGACTAACTCTGTCCTGGGTATTATTTGCCTGTGGGGAACATTTGTACCTGGGAAACACATGCCATGCTGGAAGTACCAAGGAAATGAGAACATCAGAAGAAGATGACATACGGCTTTTAATGCTGTTTCATTGCTTGGCTTATGCTGTTCTATACTATTTTTTATTATTTAGGTTGTTTTATTGCTTGCTCCATTTTTTGTTTTTTAGAAATTGTTTTATGATGTTGTATTGTTGGTTTTGACACCGCTGTGAATAGCTCTGAATCCACTTTATAGAAAAGCAATATAGATATTTTTAAAATAAATATCAGAAGAATTGGGGCAGTAACCGGGGTCAGGGCAGATAACATCTCAGACTGAATTATGTTCCTAACAAGATTATTTATATGGGAGGTGTTCTATTTTTTATTATGCTTTTCCTTTGTACAAATCTGTGGGATTGAAATGGACATAAATAAATAAGCAACCTCTGACTTCAGCATGCCCTCTTTTGTAAACAGGGTCTGATCTCAGTCCCATTAAATTTCTGTTGACTTCAAAGGGCTCCATTTCCCAGCATAAATTGTCACATACAAATATTGTTCATTTGTGAATGTTTTGTGCCATTGCATTTTGAGTGGTGGTTTGTTGTTGTTGTTAAAAGGACCTATATAAACCCTCTCAAAGACATATGTTTGGGAACTAAAATATAGAAGTATTGAATTTCAAAGCAATAAAGGCTTCTCAGCTGGTGCAGTCTCTGACCCTTTGCTTGATTTATGTTTTCTTGTCAACAAATGTTTGATGTTGTTTGGGTTTATAATTTAGAACCCTATGTGAACTTAATTTGGGCTGCTGATTTTGAACATAAACTCAAGCCTCATACAACTTATTTGGAGGTAAAGCTCTACAAAGTTGAACATACTAACTTGGAATCAGAACGATGTTCTGCACATCCTTCAGTGCCTTGAATCAACCCAACAATGAGATGGGATAAAAGGGACAAATGAGATTTGGGTTGTTTGTGATTTAGTTCTGTCTGCTTTCATTTCATCAACTATGCTGACACTGGTTTGGACTTACCACCCACTCAGATTTTGCTAGCGCTGAGACAAAACAATACAGTTTCCCATGGAATATATATATATATATATATATATATATATATATATATATATATATATATATATATTTGCAGTGCCAAAATATACTTCCACTTTTCAAGAGTCCTTCTACACTCCTAGTGAAAATGTTGCTTCATTCTTTTATTTGATCTTTGCTTTCAGTGATATATCATCACATAGCCATATTTGATTGGCTATGTAGTATTGCAATGGAATCCAATTTACTGAGCCTTTTCTCATGATTGGGAGAAAGTGCACAAAAGGGGCGAGGGGAGGAAACCTCGAAATGCTTACTTCCCCTGCAGATGATCTCCTTGACGTTGCTGGGTGGCAGATCGCCTGCCCAGATGACTGCTGGCTGCTACTGGCAGCATGGAGGCTTGGAGGCTGGGAAGCCCCTGGAACTTCCATAATACACCATATGAGTGTGCGGTGCATTATGGGCAGCCTCCCAATGAGAGGTGCACCTAGGTCATTTTGGAGCCTGAACCGAAAGGCTTTTGGAGGCACCCCACCCACCCAGTATTCTAAACACATTTTTAACATGACCACACCACCTTGGACAGACTAAAAAGGATTTGAGGGGCCCCGGGGGGTATGGAGGCCCTGGACTTCAGCCCGGAAGTCCAGGGGTAAGAACGCCTCTGCTCCCAATGCAGGCTGGGAGACTATTCATGTGTAGGTGCTGCACGGAGCTGCGTGGCAGTGGCACAAGATCAGTTAGTCAGGAGTAAGAGTGCGCTCACACCCTTAACCCTGGCTAACAGCCAGAGCTTCCTGCAGGAAGTGGTTTTCCGCCACACCGCCACTGGGAGCCGCATGGCTCCTGGCAGTTCCTATGCACAGCAAAGACTGGGCTTGGCTGCCTAAGCCCGGTCTTTGCTGCGCGTGTGAACAACCTCACTTTGTGATTCATGATTAGGTGGGATTGTCCATGTGATTAATCAGGGAGGCAGCAGAAGCATCAGCCAAGAAAAAATGGCACCAAAGAAACAAAGGTCAGGAAAACATTGGCAAAATCTAAGTATTTGGGAGAAAATTTCTACCCCACTGAAATAGCTAGTTTCTACCAGCAAAGCAAAGGTGGAGAAAGTTTAGCACAACACTAGATCCATCTACAGGGCCAGCCCAAGGATTGGGAGCACCCCAGGCAACACCTGGCTTTGGCGCTCCCCTGCCTCTTTGCCCACGTGGGTAGGCGCTTCCTGTTGGTCAGGCGATCCCTGCCACCTGCACTGACTGGCTGGCTCTGATGGTGCATGCACCCCACTCACTGTCACCCATCACCTGGCTGGCTAGCTGACTGTGGTAATGGGGGCAATCCCTGCCACTCAGCTGGCTGGCTGGCAGGGTGGTGGCTGACTCACAGTGGACCTACCTGCCTGCAGTGGCAAGGAGCATTGGCAGGTGGCACACATAACCCAGGCTACTGGCTCCCCTCCCCGCTTGGTGCCCTAGGCGGACACCTAGTTCACCGGGCGGGTGGGCCAGCCCTGTCCATCTATACTCCAGGCTGCTATTTTAACTAGTTGCAATCAGCATGAGAATAAGCATAGTCTCCATGTAGCTGGTGGATGTCATGCACACTGATTTAGCCCATCTGATACTTGAAACATGCTCTATATAAAATCGTACCAAAGGTCTCTTTTAGCTGCAAGGAACAAACGATGATTTACAAAGTTGTGGTGAACGCTGCATCTTAAACATTTTGCATTTCAAGCAAAAGTTCTATCATGGCTATGCTGAGGCACAGTCTGTGAGGATGCTTTAGCTTAGAATGTCATATGAAGGTACCTGACCTCCTCCTTTGCCACCCTGAGCCTCTGGGTGCCCTTCAAACTCTACCACAAACAGGTTAACATGAAAGCACTGTCCCAACAGCTCTAGAAATGTCTGCTGTACCAGCAGTGAAGCTGGGGTTGGGTCTTATTAGCCTTTATCCTCATCGCATGTTCAATATCTGCAGCTACTGAATGCAGATAGGTCAGAGGCAGCAATCTCCACTCCTCAGTCTTCTACAGTCAGCCTGCTAATGAGGCATTGTGAGAAAGCTGTTTCGGGTGGCCTGTTGCTGAAGGCAGCAAATTAGGTGCCTCAGCAGTCACTTCTTTTGTGTGCAGGTAGCTAAATTCACCAGTCACAGCAGGAGTAGTGCCCCTGGTGCAGCTGCCATCTATCTCTGTCCTCATCCTGCTCCCTGCTGTTTGAAAAGGCAGTGGGTCAAGGAGGCTGAGGAGGTGTGGGGTCCCACACACTTCCTTCCACACTGTATCCTGCCCCCTACCTTTTCAAATGACAAAGGGCAGGATGGAAATGAGAAAAGGGGTGTGAGGGAGGAATAGGGTTGCTGCTGTCCCCTGCTAGGAGCAGATGGGAAGGAAGAATATTTTATTTATGTATCTATTTATTTATTTATTTTACATATTTTTATACAGCCCAAAACTTACATCTCTGGGCGGTTTACAACAAGATAAAAACATTAAAACGTTAATTAGAAACAAAAACACAAAATTTAAAACACAACAATTTTTTTTTTTAAAAAAAACACACAACAGTACAGTGGTCCCTCGACTTACGAATTACTCGACAACTGAAATTTTCGACTTACAAACGGAAAAAAATGCTGCACTCTTACGAATTTTTCGATATCCGAACGGCACTGGGGTGGGGGGTTCCACTTAAAAAGGGGGGTCTTTACTCACCCATTCCTTGAAAGTAAGGCACTGTACTGTACTTTATTCCTTGTAGTAATCGGGCGGCAGGGTGCCGCCCGCTTCAATCTCCCTCGGCGCTTCTCGTAGCCATAATCGGGGCGGCAGGATCGCTCCCAGTCCCTGCCGCCCCCTTCAAGCTCAGTCCCCCTCGGCTGGAGGCCGCCCCCTGAAGCTCCCCAGAGGTCCCCCGCCGCCCCCTTCTTTCCGAATCTAACCCCATTTAAGAGGACGGCAGGAGAACTCCCTGCCGCCCCCTTCCCCCTTGCCGGCTGGGCTGCAACTGGCTTCTAGGAAGCCTTCTTCTTCATGAAGTTAAGGAACTTTAGCGAGCGGGCGGCGGGAGAACTCCCTGCCATCCGCTTGCCTTGCTGGCTGGGCTGCAACTGGCTTCTAGGAAGCCTTTTGCGCAGGCGCGCAAAAGGCTTCCTAGAAGCCAGTTGCAGCCCAGCCGGCAAGGGGGAAGGGGGCGGCAGGGAGTTCTCCTGCCGTCCTCTTAAATGGGGTTAGATTCGGAAAGAAGGGGGCGGCGGGGGACCTCTGGGGAGCTTCAGGGGGCGGCCGCCAGCCGAGGGGGACTGAGCTTGAAGGGGGCGGCAGGGACTGGGAGCGATCCTGCCGCCCCGATTATGGCTACGAGAAGCGCCGAGGGAGATTGAAGCGGGCGGCACCCTGCCGCCCGATTACTACAAGGAATAAAGTACAGTACAGTGCCTTACTTTCATGGAAGGGGTGAGTAAAGACCCCACCCCTTTTCTCTCCGGAACGAATTAATCCGTTTCTAATGCATTCGTATGGGAAACCACTTTTCGACTTACGAACTTTTCGACCTACGATTATGCATTCGGAACGGATTAAGTTCATAAGTCGAGGGACCACTGTATTCTAAAACAACATTAAAAACAATCAAAACAGTATCAGTTAAAGGCCTGGGTGAACAGATGCATCTTTAAAGACCTTTTAAAAATTGTCAGAGATGGGGAGGCATCTTATTTCACTAGGGAGCGCATTCCAAAGCCTCGAGGCCTGGGGCGTAACTATAATAGAGCAAGGAGAGACAGTTGTCTGGGGGCCCACTGCCTTGGGGGCCCCCCCAGAGGCAAGTCACATGACTGACTCCCCTAGCTGTGCACCCACCCGGGCTTCCTTCAGTGAGGGGGGCCCATTTTAAAATCTTGTCTCTGGGCCCACTCTGACCTTGCTATGCCCCTGCTTGAGGCAGCAACGGAGAAGGCCCATCCCTGAGTAGCCACTAGACGAGCTGGTGGCAAATGCAGACAGACCTCTCCTGATGATCTCAATGGGCGGTGGGGTTCATGACGAAGAAGACAGTCTCTTAAATACCCAGGGCTTAAGCTGTTTAGGGCTTTATAAGTTATAACTAACACCTTGTATTTTGCCCGGAAACATATCGGCAGCCAGTGTAACTCCTTCAATACAGGAGTAATATGATTTCTCCTAAATATTGGCTTGCAGTGCTCTCAGCACACTATTGGTGGGAAGTCAGGAGGGTGGGAAGATCAGGTAGAGGCTCACCATTTTGCCTCAGGTGCCAGGTGGGCTTGATTAGGCCTGCAGTCTATGGAAGTTCATTTGGCCATCCATACAGGGTCCCCATGCACTGAACTGATCACATGGAGAGAGCCCTCTTCACATACAGCTGTGCAGATGGGGACATTTGAATGAATACATGCAGATCAGAAGAGCTTCTGTATGTTCAATCAGGGCCAGAGAATCACCACTTCTAAAAGGTGCCTCTTTGCTCAATTAGCAGGGGACTAAGTAAATTCCCTCTTATCAGACATTGCAAGCAATCAGTCCCCTGCTAATTGAGTAACTACCAACTGGTAACTACCAGCAGTAATTTAATATCCATGGATACAGAAGCTACTTGGTAGAACTAAAAATTGCTTGCAATATCTGATAAGAGGGAGTTTAGTAGTCCCCTGCTAATTGAGCAAAGAGGCACCTTTTAAAAGTGGTGATTCTCTGGCCCTATCCCTCCTCAGCAACTGGCCCTATCCATCCTCAGCACAGCATTCTTCCAGTGGCTGTTGTTGGTGTCTATCTTATGTTTCTTTTTTAAGATTGTGAGCCCTTTGGGGACAGGGAGCCATTTTATTTATTATTATTTATATTATTATTCGATTTGTTTATATCTATGAATTATGTTTATATCTATATATTTGTTTATATCTATGTAAACCACTTCAGGAACTGTTGAAAAGCATTAATATTAATCGTGTTCGTACCCAGAGGTGTATATGATCAGACTGGTAGTGGCAAAGGCCAGTACCTATTTTTATTACAGACCATCCTCTGGTCCAGTATTTTCTAGATAGGTGCTACGCAAATTACAATTAATTAATTGATTGATTCAATACTGAAATGTATATCCTGGCTTTCTGCAATAAAATTACACTGAAGGCAGCTTACCTAAAATAAAATATTAAATATTAAATTATTTAAAAAATATTTAAAGCTATCAACCACCACAATAAAACATAGCAATGATCAAACGTCACATAAATAAAAGCAGCACAATCATGACAATAGCAGCAGCAGTTTAAGAGCTTTTACAACAGAGAGTTAATTAATTAAAAGCCTGGTGAAATAACAGTCCTCACTGCCCATCGGGAAAGCACATTACTTCTACAATGAGGTTTTCCACTGTTCCAATTCGCAGCCACATATTTTCTGCGGAGACTTTCAATGACTTGCACTTCAGAAATGTGAAACTGATAAAAAACATATGGTGTTTATTTTTTGGAGGGGGGAGTAATAATTCCCCACTGAAGCTCCAAGTTGAAGGTTCTCTGAGCTCCAGCCCTTCACTTCATTTCTAATTACCAAAGCACTCAACCCACATCAAAGTGAGTGTCTTTAATGAGAATCACATCAGGGAAAGTTTACGAGACAAAATTTATAACCTACTCATTTGGCCCATTCTGCCAATGTCACTAATTTCAGATGCAAATGTTTTTTTCAGTGGAGATGTGCTTAGTATTTTCATTTGGTTTTGATTTATAGGAAACCATCAAAACAAGCTGCTTAAATATATATATTTATCAGCCCCAATAGCCTGAGCTCTGCTGTCTATTAATTCTACTCACATCCCAAATACCTATTACGATGAAGTGTTATTCATGTTATTTTTCTCTACAAATCCCAGAAACTAGCCCAGCAAGAGGGCTAGGGTCTCTAACAGAACAGCCTCACCAAATAGTCTAGTAGAAATACAAATTAACCTGCAAATTATTCCCACACCGATGACTTTTGTTTCCCTCTAAAAGAAAGGGAACCTGCTGTAAGTTATATTAAAAATGTAGAAAAATATCTGTATGCAAAACCAGTCAAAGGATACAACCCATTTCCCATCTGATTTGATGCAAAAACTTCAATTTTTGGAATTTAGGTGCACTTAATGAATATCACCTACTCATGGACGAGCAGACAAGTGCATTTCCCAAGCCCTACCTATTAAAAGTATAAATAAGTATAAATTAGTTGGTGTTAATG
Source organism: Hemicordylus capensis (assembly GCF_027244095.1). Lineage (NCBI taxonomy): Eukaryota > Metazoa > Chordata > Lepidosauria > Squamata > Cordylidae > Hemicordylus > Hemicordylus capensis. The sequence continues at coordinate 31,727,884 of NC_069660.1, read as the reverse complement.
ATACAAAATTCTGTATTTTGTTACTTAGGCCTGTTTGTCATAGTCTCATTTTGGATATGTCTAGAGTATCTGAATGAAGCACTAATATTTCAAGTCGCACTAACATCATATGATTATTTAACAATAGACAAAGTCTGCAGTAGTGTCCTGTGTGGGCGGGATGGGGGAGTGGTAAACGAATTTAAGGTGCAGTTTGTTTGTGCTCTTCTCTTCCCGCTTCAGCTGCCTTGCTCTGCCTTGTCTCACCCGCTGTCACATTAACCCTTGGCATGTGAGGTGGTTATTCGCCCAGTTTCCCAACCAGGCAAATAACCACTACCCTCCTAGGCCATCACATCTGACCATAGTATCTGGTAAAAGTATATTTTCTCTGTACATGGAAGCTCCTCAGCTTCATCAGGTAATGGCATAACTTCCCCAAATGCCTGCCTGGAGGCAGTAATGGGCTGGATGAGGGATAACAAACTGAGGTTGAATCCAAAGATGGAGGTACTGATTGTGTGGGATCAAGACCTGAGAGACAGTTTACATCTGCCTGTTCTGCATGGGGTTATGTTCCTCCTGAAAGATCAGATACATAGCTTGGGAGTGCTCCTGGATCCAAAACTCTCTTTGGTTTCTCAGATTGAGGCAGTGTCCAGGAGTGCTTTTTAAAAACCAGCTTCAGCTGATACGTTAGCAATGCCCATATCTTGAGGTAGATGACCTTAAAACAATGGTATATTTCCTGGTAGCCTCAAGGCTTGACTACTGTAGCATACTACATGGGGCTACCTTGGTATGTACTCTAGAAACTACAACTCCTACAGAATGCAGCAACCCGAGTGGTCTCTGGGATAACCCAAAGGGACTATATCACACTGATACTGCATTGGCTGCCAACATGTTTCCAAGCAAAATCAAAGTATTGGTTATTACCCATAAAGCCCCAAATGGCTTAGGTCCAGGGTACTTAAGAGAGTGCCATGTCAGGATCCCTGTAGCCTTTAAGAGAATCTGGGGAGCTCCGGTTACAGTTGCCAACGGCTCATATTATGGTGACTCGGCACTGGGCCTTCTCTCTGGCTGCCCCAGGGCTTTGGAATACACTCCCAGTCAAAATAAGAGTTTCTCCATCTCTGATTGCTTTTAAAAAGACCCTTGATACACCTGTTTTCTCAGACTTTTAATTAAAACTAATTTTAACTGTTTCACTTTGTGTTTTTAATTGTTTATATTGTAATTCAGACTACGTACACCACCGATAGATAGATAGATAGATAGATAGATAGATAGATAGATAGATAGATAGTTATCAGGCGGTATATAAATATGATAAATAAATATAATACATAAATAAGTAGATAATTCATTTGTACAGCTGTTAAGTCTCTGTTATTTTTTATTTTTATTTTTGGCTTTATTACATTTTGAGAATGTGATATATTTTAATTGTTGCACATCTCCTTGAGAACCTTATGAGGCTGAATGGCAGGATATAAGGCATTAAATAACAAATTAACAAAATGAGATTTTTATTATAGCCATTTCTGAACATTAGGAATTTTATATTAAATTGTTTTACTATGAAGAAAACGATAAAATGTTATGAAAATGTGAACGTTGGATTTCCTTAAAAATTTATAGCACGATTAATATTTTTCATTAAAATTACACAAGAACACTACACAACCTTTTTTAGGCGGGGGACATATATACAAGCTCCTGGTATTCTCAATATGAAGCCCACTAGATTGCACTATATAAATGAATAATAGAATCATTTTGGAATAATCAGTTCAAGGTTAAAACCATTACTTATCTGCGCTATTCTAAAGCTAAAGTTCCAAGAATTCTTTGGAGAAACCATGACAGGTGAAGTTGTATAAAACCAATATACACATATGGGTAGATACGCCTTTTGAGTGGGATGATCTAAATAATAATAATCATAATAAACAGTGGGTGTTGGAAAGAGCTGAGGAAACACAAATTTCTGGTTAGGTGAAAGTGACAGGAAAAATAGCAATTTCGAGAAGTAATTTCCAAACAGAAAATTAAGCCACTTAGATCTTCTATATTATCATTTGAGTCATTCAGGATCATGCAGCTGTCCTTGAACTTGAGAAGAAAGCCCAAGGATTTGTGGATTTATTAATTTAATTTTTTACTTGAGCAGAAAAATATATTGGAGGGCTTGATCCCCTTATCTGATCTGTCATCCTTTTCGTCTCATGCTAGGGGAATGGTTGTTCGGCGACTCTCCAGCAAAATAATTCACGCACCCTGGGGAAATCCTCCTGGATGCAGCCACCTGCTTTTTCACCCCCACTAGACATTTGAGGGATGTGAAGACTGAGCTGTTGTTTAGTTATCATTGTGTGGCGAATGGACCTTTGGCCTCTGTCAGCATAAATTAAACCCTAACTTCCAGAAACATGCAGCTGCAGAGCAATCGCTGTTTGTTGTCCAGAGAGCTGGAGAAGAAACAGCATGGAGGGAAACCTGTTCCATATGAATTTGTGTATACATGTATTTTGCTTTTCTTTTTCATCCACTTACCTCAAAGGTCCAGAGTGGATGACTGTGTGTATATATAAACTAGGTAGATCTCGGAGGTAGCTCCACCATGAGACAAGCCAGCTCAGTTTCTGTGCTGTTACAGACAGCAGAGCAGGAGATGGGCTGGTTTGACCCATGGGTCATAACCCACCAGGGAGGTATTCGCACATGGCTTCATGCTGTGGGGTTAATGTTGAGTGAGGCCACTTCGAATCACACTCGTGGCATTGAGGGAAGCAACCCCTCCCCTCTGCTCTCGGGTTTTGTTTTGATGCAAATTCCATGGCATGCCTCAGTGTTTTCCTTCTTGCCAATGGGGGGTTGCTTTCTAAAGAGCTATATCTGCATTTCTAAAGTATATCCCTCTTATCACGCTGATGATTCTAGTCAGTGTCTCTCCCTATTTGCTCTGGCCTTTTCAGAAAAAGTAGCTTAAAACCAGCATTTTAAAAATCCGCAAATACACCAAGATAAGCTAGAATTTTCAAGACAAAGCCTGATTTGTGTGTGGAGTGGGTCCAAGGGACTTTGGGGTAAGTTTGGCTGGTGTGTGAATGCATACACTCTCTTCTGAAGGAGATTTGGGGTAACAACCTTGACTGTAAAGCCTCCAGGAAGTTCTTCTCTGAGAGCTCTACTGAAATAAATGGGTGCTTTATTCCTTTCAAGATGGTTTGCACATGAGATCTCCCCAATCAGACTAGTCCATATCCCTCTCTGCCACTTTTAATGGATCCCAGATCTGCTACCTGAGGTGTTAATTAATTGAAAGGGGTACCATGAGGTTTCCCACCTCGGGCATCAAAATGTATGACAGTTCCCTGATGGGATTGTGAGTCATCTGGAGCTGGGTATGCTTAGTCTGAAAAAGAGAAGACAAAGAGATATGATAGCCATCTTCAAATATCTGAAGGGCTGTCACATAAAAGAACGATGCTTGTTCTCTGTTGCTCTTGAGGGCAGGACTAGAACCCCAATGGGTTAAGAACATAAGAGCAGCCCTGCTGGATCAGGACCAAGGCCCATCTAGTCCAGCATCCTGATTCGCACAGTGGCCCACCAGATCCCGCTGGAAGCCTAGAGGCAGGAGTTTAGGGCATGCCCTCTCCCCTGTTGTTACTCCCTTACAGTTTTGGGTTGAAACTGCAAGGAAGCAGATTTGGGCTAGATATTTAGGAAGAATTTCCTAACTGTAAGGGCTGTTTGACATTGGAACTGTCTGCTTCATGCAGTGGGCTCTCTTTCACTGAAGATATTCAGAGGCTGGATGGCCATCTGTCTGGGATGTTACAGCAGATTTCTGCTCTGAGCACGGGGTGGGGGGTATTCCCTCTTGAAAGGAATAAAAAACCTCCAAGATCCCTCCGAACTCTGGTTGTATGATTCTAGGCCTGGTCTATACATTAAGGAGAATGAGGTGGGAATGAAGTGGAATGAGGTGGTAGAGCTGAAATGGTAGAATGGCATTTGCATTCTATCTCAGGCTGTGGTGATGGATCCCATTTTTCAATGGCCCCTACATAAAACAAACAAAACAGCCCAAACCTCCCTGTAGGTAGAAAACCCACACACAGGAAGCAGACTGGGCTAGATTCATTCTCCCTGAGTCTTTCATTATCAAGGAGCATATTATGTAGGAGAGAATTTATAAGTGGCATCTCTCACCTGCAGTCCAAAGTGGTACAGTCCATTCTACCAGCATTATTGCGTGCATGTGTAGACCATGTGTAGACCATAAGAAGCTAAACCCATCATCCTTGTATTATACATCATCCTTCCTTACTGCCCATATCCAGTTAATACATCCCCACATTCTGCAAGGTGGATGTCCTACTATCTACCAGAAGGAGAGCAGCCTACTGTAATATATTTCTATATGCAGAAACCTCACATTTCTCCAGCAAACAACTTGTCACTTGCCAGAGCTGGACAGATGCCATCATATGTAGGCCACCCACTACAGGGACCAACTTCAACCAAACTCTTATCCTAGGCAGCTGCTGAGGTATCCATAATCTTCCCTGCTGGGGTCTTTCCTAATAATTTCAAATGGTGCAGATCAATTGAGTCCTGGTCTACACATGCTAGAGAAGAGATGGGAATGGGGTGGAAGAATGGCCTGTATAATTTTGGGCTGCAGTTAAGAAATAAGATTCTCTGTAAATAGAAAACTAGTGCAGCAGGGATAATGATTATATGCCAGCCCTTTGTCTACTGTTCAGTTTTTCTATTTTCAGGAAGTTTTTAATGGAGAGAACATTCAAAAGGTGTGATCAGCCACTTGTATTCTGAAGTGGTACAATCTGTTCAACTATCTCTTTTTGCTGAATATGAAACCAGGCCTTCATCATCCATTCTCTCACAGGGATCTCTAACTAGCATCCCCTACGGTGAGCTCCTCATTAATCATGTTTTTGTAAGTGGAAGTCTAAGATGATTTGCAATTTTACAAACAGAAGCTAATATGCACTGTTAGAAGGAAAGGTCATCTTTAACATTTTCTTTCTCATTCGCCATTAAAGCAAAACGGAAGACTTACCTTAGCTGCAAAAATTTGCGAGCACTTAATTTTTAGTCCCAACAATGAAATTAGACCACAAATTAATCAACCAAAGCAGTGGTGGCCGAAATGAGGCTCTACAGCTGGATTACAGCACCAGCTGCAATAAATAGAACTAAAACTTTAGTTGATTAATCGAACAGATTAAACCTTGCAGCCCTAATGTTAACCTTTGCACTGGAAAATGTGATACAAAAATTGTCTCTGAGAGACAGGGTGAATTTTAAAGAGGAGAGAATGTGTTTGTAATACATTCCCCAGTATCACAGGGAAATGCCGTGGAGCTCTCCACATGACTATACTTTGGTCCTCTAGTCTGAACTCAGCTCTTGGTATCAGCTAAGCGACATTTCTGTATCCTCAAGATGGCTTGTAAAAGGTCATTACAGATGTCAAATTGTCAAGCCAAAAGCTCCAGGGGCTGAGAGCAAACACAGTTCTTTCCTGCTATTATGCAAGATTGCTTGTTTAAGTCAAAATGAACAGCTGCCTAGTATGTGTAATTTGGAGTTGCCATCCATAACCAGTTAGCTCAAATTTATATGGGTAATTTATTTTGCTATGTCTTGATACTTGGGTGATGCAGTTATGCCTCTGTTTACCATTCTACCCCGCTGACAGATTGGGGTGGGTGGGGCTGAACTGAAGCTGATTTTTTTTAAAGCTGCTGACTGTGATTTTTGTGTGTCCCAAGGTTATGTTAATAGAAATGATGCAGAGAGTAAACTTTACATTCCATATTATAACTTCTTTAAAAAGTTACAATGCTTTCTTCAAAAGCATATTTCTTCAAAAGCATATTTAAGCTCTCCAGTTCAGTTCTGGGTCAGATGTGGTCAGGGGCGTAGCCACTATTGTGCGAACAGGTTCAAAGAACCTGGGCCGCCAATGGTAGGGGCCACTGAAACCCCCAAGGGGGCGTGGCTCGGGCTCCAGGAGAGCCCCAAGTGAACTCCCCCCGCCCATGCCTGGGCTACTAAGAGCCCCGAGTGAGTGCTCTCCTGTACTTTTCAGGCAGCGTTTGCAACCTGAAGGCATCTATTTCCCTCTCTCTCCCTGCAGAGAGGGAGAGAAAGGGAAAATAGGTGCATGTGCTGCCTTAAACGACATGGAAGAGCTCGCTCGGGTTCTTTGGAGTCCGAGGCCACATCCACATTGCGCATGACGACTGGAGGAAGAGAGAGGGAAATAGAGGCTTTCAGGCAGCAAATGCTGCCTGAAAAGGACGGGGAAGCTACAGTGCTCACTTGTGGGGGGCGAGGGGATTCTATTGGGGCTCAGCCACATCCCGTGCACGTGACATCATGTGCACGGGATGTTATTGGAGGGGCCACCGGGCGGGGCTGGACCCAGACCACCGCTCAGCTGGCACCACTCCTGGATGTGGTCTGACATTTTTCACAGAACTGTGGCGTCTCTCCCCTCTCTCCAAAAACCCTTCCCTCTTAGCCAGGAATATATCCCTGAGGGTCACAAAAAAAGTCATTTGGAGAGAGAGAAGTGAAAATCACTTCCCCTCTCCCTCTGTGAGAAAATTATGTGAGAAAAGAGATCTTGTGGTAGCATGCATGAATGGTCCCCTTTGCTAAGCAGGGTCTACCCTAGTTTGCATTTGAGTGAGAAACTACATGTGAGAGCACTGTAAGATATTCCCCTTAGGGGATGGGGCTGCTCTGGGAAGAGTACCTGCATTCTTGCATACAAAAGGTTCCAAGTTCCCTCTCTGGCAACTCCAAGTTAGGGTTGGGGAAGATTCCTGTCTGCAATCTTGGAGAAGCCGCTGCCAGTCTGTGTAGAGAAGACTGAGCTAGATAAACCGATGGGCTGACTCAGTCTAAGGCTGCTTCCTAAATTCCTATGCTTACAGTGGGATGCGGAGCAAGGTTTCAGTGCAGCTAGGCTCTTGCCAGTCTGTGAGGATGGAGCCTTTATTCTTCCGTGTAGTGCTGTGGACAATATGAGCCTCTAACTTTAACTCCTTGACCCTGAGCCTTTCGAAAAAGGGTCCATTTTATCTATATGGATGTACTTTAAACCACTGAGAACTCTTTGGTGGTCATAGGCTCACACTACAACTGATCGACTACACTCCTGCAAGCATCCCCTTCCCAATTATAGATGACAACAACTCTAATTATATAGCTGATATGGAGACATTGAGGAAATCGAGTTTGTCTACATAGATCAAATTGGTGGTCCCCACACCAAATCAGATAGTGGCAATTTTTGTTTGCAACGTTTGCATTTGTGCAGCAAATTCAACATGGCAGGCAGAATGTAACTTGGTATTTTACTAGGCCATTCACCACCACTTTCTGTATTTCATTAACATATCTTGCTTTGTAGCGTGAGCTATAATGTGCGGAGAAGACCTTAATGTAATCCGCCACCACCACCCACACACAGAATCTTAGCACAGTTTTAATGAATACAGAATGGATCTCCAACCCCCACTTTTTGTGGTTACATTTGCTGAGTAACAAAACAAAACAAAAAAATCTGAAAGCTTTTCAGAGGCATTATAAATTGTTCAATTTACAGGAACCCGGAATGAATTATCAATAATCAGTTGAAATTGCTGTAGCTGCAAAATTATACTATTAAGATCTGTTCTTTGTAAAAATATAGATGTGCTTTTCTCGGCTACAATGTGTTGGAGGAATTTGAGCTCTTTAATTGCAGAAATATGGTAAAATGGAACTCAAGCCCACTTGTGTATGAATTATTAAAGCTAGCATAACACATCCTTATGACTGGATAGTAAAAAAAAAGGTCATTACCTGTATTTCGTTGGCTGAAGCATTGTATCCTGTAACCACATAGTGCTCACCTTTCTAATATATTATTGCTATTATAAAAAGTCAATGAATATGAATTATTGCTGTTATAGTATTCACTACACTGAAAATTATGCTCACTAATGGCATCTTTATTAGTACATTAATTGCTTCCCTTGGTGTCACAACTAACAATTAACTACCCACTTTGCCAATGGCTAATGTCAAAAGATGATTTTCTGATGCCTTGCACACTGCTTTGCAGGTGATCAAACATTTATTTCTTTTCTTCTGCACAGTAAAAACTGGAAATATAGACCAGTATTTTTCTGCTTTTCTGCCTTCGGGAAGCACTTTCAGCACTGACCTAATTCAGACAAGACAATCCAACAAACCGTGGTTTATTAAACTGGGAATGAGCTGTCTGTATGTGCATTTCCCACTTTCCCTCCCCTTTCCTCTTCCTCTCATGCATCTAGTGAAATGGAAAGCTTTCTGGTTTCTTAAACCACAGTACCCCATGACATTCAAACTAGGAAACTGGTTTAAGTACTTCCTATAAACCAAGATTACAAACCAAATTCAGACTGTGGTTTACAATCCTAATTTGTAGGAATCTTTAGACCACAGTTTTCCAGTTCAGATGTCACAGGAAACTGATTTAACAAATCAGGAAGTCTTGGGTTTAGCAAACCAGCTGTGCATGAAGGGGAAAACCAAGAAGGGAACACATGTCTGCATAGGGTGTTCCTGACCCGCCCCAAACACAATTTGTTGGATTGTCTATGTCCTGACCCATCCTGTGGTCAAGAGCTCATAAGGTCTAAGAGGTGAGGCAGGACAGCTCCAAGGGACAAGTTGCTCAGATAGCAGGCAGAGGAGACGGAGCTCTTAAATACCTCTGAGCTAAAGCTTCCCCTGGAGCTTTTCCAGACAGCAGGCTTTACCACAGGTTTCCTGTGAAGTTTTACTGTGAGTTCAAATTTGTCCCCCCCACCACCACCACCAAAAAAACTAAACAAAAACAAAAACAAAACCCAATGCAAAAAGTGGATTTTTTTGTTTACCCTGGACATAAATCGGGTGAGGCTCTAACACGCAATGAAAAAACTGAATTGTGTGTGAAGTGCTCCCCAGTATCTCACACAAACTTTGGCATGCATCTGGCTGATGTGTGAATGCACACCCTCCATTCCGGTGGAGACGTGAGCTAAAAACCCCATCTGGGAATACTCCAGCTGGGCTCTGACTACCTGCCTGCAGAGTGGAAACTTAACAAGGGCAGCCTTCTGGAGTTCGCCTCCTTCTCTGCTCTGTCTTATTCTGCCTAGATTGTTGCCAGCACTGGTGTGATCAGGAAGTGCAAGGATGTAAGAGGTGACTGCTCTTCATGGGGCTCAGGTTCTGACAGTGCTGTTTTGGGGAGATTCAGTTCTGGGACTCTTTCAGACTCTGTCTGAGTGTCAAGGTCTGGGACTTGGCCAACTGCTGGCTCTGCCTCTTGAGGGTCAGACTTAGAGTCCCTAGTCCAGGCAGGGTCATGAGTGTCTGAACAAGAACACTAATTTGGTTGGTGAGGAGAACCCCTATGTGTTGCAGATGATTCAGGGCATATTATAGAGTCCATACTCTGTTCACCCCAAAACATTGGCTGGGCCAGATGGGCAGTGTAACCTCCCTGTGTCAGTTAAAAGTGTGTCTAAGAACAGATCCTACATGCTCTTGCAGCTGCGGATTGCACAGAAAAATCACCCACAGCGAGTAACCTTGTCCATCTCATTGAAGGTTGTCTGGACCTGCCACACATAAAACCGCTAATAAAGACTTCTGTTATGCATTATATTTATATCCCACCAGGGAGCTCAGGGTAGCATTAATGGTTCTTACACATACACACACCCTCATTTTATCTTAACAAATGTTCAGTGAGATAGATTAGGTTAAAAGAGCGATTGACCCATACATTTCATGGCTGAGTGGGGCGATTTGAACCTGTATCTCCCTAGTCTTTGTCTGATTCTTTAACTATTACACTAACTGAATCTAAGCAGCAGAAGAAATTGAAGCAGCTGAATGCTTAACTCCATAATAACTCTCCTAGCCAGCTTGGGAAACCACAATTTGTTGCAATCAGTACAATCAACATTTTCTTTTCAGTCATGGTGTGCTCAGGCTGCCCAAGAAATGCGCTGATCCCCATCAGCAAAAGTTAAGTATTTTTGTAGGTTAGTCACTTGAATCTCATACAAAATGTCTAACCTACAATGGTACTTAACTTTTGCTGATGCTATCAACTCGTCTTTGCCGTAGAAACCCATGGAAAAAGAATCAAGTATGTCCCTTTGGTTTCATTGACGTTGCAGTGTATCATTTTCAAGAAAACCATGAGAGAAGGTCACTGAGATAAGCAAGAGCCTCATACAAGCCACATACAAAACAAGAACCACAAATATTATTTCTGTTAATGTGAGGAGAGTGGCTTACTAATAAAATAAACCTGCTTCAAACTATGCATTATGTTACATGCTTAGGTTGGCTTATGCACATTCTCTCTCTAATCAACCTGGGGGTGGAGGTGGTCAGGGTTGGAATCACAGAGCACAAGAGGTGTACAGCATTTAACCCTTTCTCCTCCCCAGAGGAAAGAGTTGTGGTATGCAAGGACAAGACAGTGGAGCTGAATCAGGAATATTAACAGTTTAATAAGACAGATAATAATTACAGAGAGGCGAGTCTGCCTTCAGTGCCCCTGCTGCTAGCTGTTTGTTAGCCCTGCCTCTACTCCAGGACTGGAGTAAAAGTAACTCAAGCACCATTCAAAAACTGGGCTGGATCAAGGAATGGGTTAACCAAAAACACCTCAGCCTCCAACAAAAATGACACCCGCCCCCCACCAAACAGCTACAAGCCTCTGAAAAGAAGCTCCCATTGACACTAAGATCCCTTCTTGAGACAAACAGATTCCCTCTTGAGATTCTCTCTTGAGATAAATAGCAGCTTTGCAGCTGGGGGTGGGGGCGGGGGGGGGGGACATTATCACCAGGGAAGCAATGCAAGAAGAAAGGTTAGATACCCTTCCTCATACACCATGGTCCTGAACCTAATCAAGCCCCTGTGGCTGCTATTTAAGGGTTGGTTTGTTTTTAAATCTCGCATACAGAGCCAAACTATGCATTTAATGTCATATAGCCTGGAACCGACCTATAGTCAAACTTTACTTCTTCAATAAGAGTCCGCCCACCCACCCCCAAAACCCCAGAATAGTAGAATTTTAGAGATGAAAGGGGGCTTGGAGGTCTTCTAATTCAACCCCCTGTTCAGTGCATAAAACTATTTCCCTTGAGGTTGGATAGATTCTTCAGCTACCACTCTGTAGTCTGAGCTAGCTTTATTATTTCAGAAATGGCCTGTGATACTTTTCAAGTTTGAGTCAATTGTTTGACAAAATTAACGTTTTGGAATTCACACTCCACTTCTCCTGATCAAAACAGTTAAATCAAGTTGAAATAGATTTTTAAGTGCCAGACAGATTCATTCATTGCACTCAAAGAATGAAGCTACAAGCAGCCGGTACTTTAATTAAGAGTTTGTTCTCATGGACAGCACAGTTTGTTAATTTTTCAGTATCAATATCTTTTGTTCCAATGTTTCTAGTGTATGAATAAGGCATTGTTCATTTAAATGACACTAAATGACAAAAGAGCACTTCAGCAATCACATCTAATTTAAAGCTAGCAACTAACAAGGAAGTGGTGAGCTATCATGGTAGTTTGTTGAATGTTTTGGAGACTGTTTTTAAAAACTTCCATTAGAATCCCAAATTTCAACATTAGTGCTGCACCTGTATTTGCATGTGGACATCCCTTCTCTTGCTCCTCTTCCTTATCATTTGTTCTATACCTCTGAGTGATTGCCGGCTTCCCCAATCTGTTGCTTTGATTATTTATTATTATTTCTTGTTTACACAGTCAGACAGGTGTTATTGACTGGTTTTTTTATCCAGACATCGAGTCCTTCCCAAGGACCTGGGATGGCTGAATTTTATTATCAACATTGTTGTTATAATTATAGATATCGTCGCAAAATATAAGCTGTTCCCAGTAAAATTGTTTTTTTAAGTTGGCTGATGGTGATTTCTGTGGCCCCTATGGTGTTGAGGTGCTCTTCAATGTGTTTTGGAATTGCACCTAGGGCACCAATTACTACTGGGATTATTTTGGTCTTTTTCTGCCACAGCCTTTCCATTTCAATTTGTAGCAATAGCAATAGCAATAGCACTTACATTTATATACCGCTCTATAGCCAGAGCTCTCTAAGCGGTTTACAATGATTTAGCATATTGCCCCCAACATTCTGGGTACTCATTTTACCGACCTCGGAAGGATGGAAGGCTGAGTCAACCTTGAGCCCCTGGTCAGGATCGAACTTGTAACCTTCTGGTTACAGGGTGGCAGTTTTACCACTGCACCACCAGGGGCTCCTACAAAGATCTTGTAGATCTTTGTATTTTGTGATTTTTTCTATTTCTTTTTCTTCTGTTCTGCTATCACCTGGTATTGCTATGTTGATTATTTTGACTGGTGTATCTGGTATATTGTGTGGCAAATGTTTGTCTGTTTGTAGTAGAAAGTCCCATAATATTTTTACATCTTCATTTTCTTCAACTTTTTCAATTTTATGGTCCCACCAATTTTTGTCTACAGGTAGCTTGTATTTTCCCCCAGATGTTCCAGTGTATCATCCCTGCTACCTTGTCATGCCTTTGTTTGTTGTCAGTCTGTGCGATCTTTTTACAACAGCTGATTAGGTGGTCCACGGTTTCATCTGCTTCTGTACAAAGGCGGCACTTGCTTTTGTTGATTTTTCTACTTTTGCTCTTATTGTATTTGTTTTTAGCGCCTGTTCTTGTGCAGCCAGTATTAAACCCTCTGTTTCTTTCTTCAGGTTGCCATTCTTAAGCCATTGCCAGGTCTTGGTGATGTTTGATTTTCCACTTATATTGTGCAACTATTGACCATGCGGTGGCTTATTTCTCCATTTTTCTGCTCGGTTCTTGACTTATTCTTTCTTGTAGGCCTGCTTTGTTTCATTGGTGTTGAATAGTTTCTCATTATTGACCATTTTAAGTGCATCTTCTTCACTGTCCTTTATGTATTTTTCAAGGCCTCTTTTCTCCTCCTCTGCTGTTTGATGGACTTGCAGCATTCCTCTTCCACCTGAGCTGTGAGGGAGGTATAGCCTATCAACATCACTGCAGGGGTGCAGAGCATGATTGATGGTCATGATTTTCCTGGTCTTACGATCTAGCGTCTCTACCTCTGCCTGGGTCCAGTCTATTATTCCTGCAGTGTATCTGATAATAGGTATAGCCCAGGTGTTTATGGCTTGTATGGTGTTCCCATCATTGAGTTTGGACTTGAGGATTTTTCTAACTCTCCTGATGTATTCACTTCCAATTTTTCTTTTAACTTCAGTTTGTGTGATGTTATGAGCCTGGAGAATGCCCAAGTATTTGTAATGTTCTTTCTCTTCCAGGTTCTTGATGTTGCTTCCATTGGGCAGTTCTATTCCTTCTGTTTTTCTTATTTTTCCTCTGTTCACTATTAATGCAGCACACTTGTCTAGTCCAAACTCCATTGCTATCTCACTACTGAATATACGGACAGTGTTTAGCAGTGATTCGATTTCTGATTGAGACTTTCCATATTATTATTATTATTATTATTATTATTATTATTATTATTAGTAGTAGTAGTAGTAGTAGTAGTATGCTATTTACACACAGTCTTCCAGATGTTATTGATTGGATTTGGTACTTTAATTATTGGGCCCTTTCCAAGGGTCTAGGATAATTAAAGATATCATCGTAGAATTTGTACTGTTCTGAGTAGTGTGGACTTATGTAGTTGATGTGTTGTAATTTTATTGATGCCCAAAGTTCGAGATGGTGTTCAAGTTCTTATGGTACTGCACCAAGGGCACCAACAACTATTGGCACCACTGCTGGTTTTTCCCCCCCCATAGCCCCTCTGATGGGCACTATCTTGATGAGGTGGAGGGGCTTGTGAGCTTCAAGGATGCAGGGCTATGCTGGAGGGTCACTCAAAACACACACACACACACACACACACGGTTGGCCAATCCACTAGGCTAGGGATGGTCCAACCCACGCACTAATAGCCTGGGTCATGTGCCACTTGGAGAGCCAAAAGCAGGTCTGGCCCACCCACTAGGCAGAACTAGGCGGCTGCCTGGGGAAGCAACCTGTGGCACCCCTTGCGTAGAGGTGTATCTAGGGAAAATAGCGCCTAGGGCAAGCACTGAAATTGCACCCCTGTCCAAACATCTGACACCCATCAGATAACTTTGCCATAATATCAGCTGAAAAATACAAGTCAAGCTCGTTAATCTTTTAATATTTCAAAAACTATTTAGCAGTAGACGTAGCCAGGCAAAAAAATGCTGGAAAACGACAAATTTCAGTATGCTGGAGCTCATGAAATACCCAAATACTATGTGGAGGTGTACACTAAACAGAAGTGCCTGTCTAATTCTCTACTATGCATTGTAGCATCACTATTACATAAGTTTTAAAAATAAATGGAGAATTTGACTTTTCCCAGATATTCTGAAAATAATTAAAGGATATGCAGAGTAAATTGTGTCACTGCTTGGAATATATTTTAGTCTTTCAGAAAGACAGTTAAAATGAGAGAAAGAGAGCAAGAAACTCCCAGTGGCCTTAATACTAAGGATTTCACACTGATTCAAAGACAAATTCACCATTAATAGTCATATTATTAAGACATCACATTTAACTCACTTATCACAAGAAGCAAATTAAGAGCAAATGAATACAATCCTAGCTCATAAGCTTCAGCTCAGTATTCACAAGCCCTGTACATATTGCCAAACTGAATATGTGTACAGTGACTTATATTAAATAATATTTTTTTTAACCTGTAGCCCCTTCAAGGGGTTTCCTAAAGGCCATAGGGCGGGGTCGGCAAAGGTTCTCCCTCCCCCACCGGCCTCTTAATTCACCGCCACAGCCCATCCCAGGCTGATTTTCATGCCTGCTTGGGCCTGCAAAGATCGGCCTGGTGGCCATTTTGGAGGCCGCCACACATCCTCAAATGGCCTCTGCGAGGCCTGTCAAGGCCTAGGGCTTCAGACCATCTGAGGATGTGTGGTGGCCATTTTTTAAAATAATCCTTTTTTTAAAAAAATGGCCACTGAAAACTTAATGGCCACCGTGCATGCTCAAATGGCCTCTGCAAGGCCTGGCATAGGCCATTTGAGCATGTGCGGTGGTCATTTTGTTTTCGGCAGCCATTTTTAAATAAAGAGATTATTTTTAAAAAGGCGCTTACCTTCAGGTGGCTCCCGGGGCACGTGCCCTGCCTGCCCTACCCTAGATATGCCTCTGCGCCCCTTTGCTCACATGGGTGGTAATTGAGTGGGCACTCCAAATTGCTGTCATCTGCCTGGTCACCCACTTGCTCTCTTCACCACCGTTGCCCACTTCTTCTGCTGCTGCCAGTTGCTTCTAGGCAGCCGGCCTGCGGCAGTGCATTATAATCACATTGCTGTGCCACAGCAGGTCGGCTGCCAAGAACTTGAAGGCAGCAGAGCGGCAAGGTCAGCAAGTGAAAAGGCAGGAGGATGACAGGGACCATCCGCCGGTCCACTCAGACAACAGGGACTGCCCACCCACCCACCTGCTTGGACAATGGGGACAGCCCAAGCACCTGCTCAGATGATAAGAGGCATCTGCTCGTGTGGGCAAAGAGGGCAGGGGCACCTGCATGGGCAAAGAAGGTGAGGCGCCAAAGCCCGGATCTGGGCTGCCAGCAATCTTTGGGCTGGCTGTGTGTGTGTGTGTGTGTACACACTGAAATTATAAAGGAAAAGGTAGATGACCCTTACTTAAATCCACAAGCCCTATCACCCGATTCCTCCCAACTTTAGCCAATTCATGTCCTCATAATGTTCTAAAAATGGTAGCTAAGAAGAGCAGGCTCTTTCTGCACTACTGTAATTCAAACACTGGGAAGAGCCACATCGTTGCTTTGGGATTCTGATGCAGAATCTGCAGTTGTGCTTCTATTGTAGATAGGCTTGCCACCTAAAGAGCTCCAAAATAAAGGACAGCTGGGGTGGCCGGCAGGCGGGAAGGCTGCTTAAACCCCCCAGATGAGCAATTTCATGTTCCTGGGAACGCAGACCACGCTCCCAGAGAAGCAGCACTGTGTGCTGCAGCGTGAAGCTCCAGAGGCCGGGACTATGTGTCCCCGTCCCCAGGAATCCTACAATGCACCATGCAACACGCACAATGCATTGGGGGAATCCCCTGCGAGATGGGTGCTCTAGGTGCCCGTCTTTGTGTGCAGCCAGGCTGGAAGCAGCTTGTGTGCTTCCACATGAGCAGGTAGCTGGGGTTAATGGAGTGCTTGTTCCCTTAACCTGGGCGAACAGAAGGGCTTAAAAGCCAGGCTAGATAGTGCTGCCCTGCTGGGATAGGGCCCGATCACTGTGGTTCTCATGCACAGTCTAAACCAGGTGGGCCATCCCAAGCCTGGGCTAGGCGGCGTGTGAGAATTGCCTCACTGTAAGACCTTAATAAAATAACATTATGTGTGTCCATCAGAACATGAACAATAATTTATTAGTCCATAGGAACATAGGAAGCTGCCATATATTGAGTCAGACCATTGGTCTTTCTAGCTCAGTATTGTCTGCCCAGACTGGCAGTGGCTTCTCCAAGGTTGCAGGCAGGAATCTCTCTCAGCCCTATCTTGGAGAAGCCAGAGAGGGAACGTGAAACCTTCTGTTCTTCCCAAAGCGGCTCCATCCCCTAAAGGGAATATCTTACAGTGCTCACACAACTAGTCTCCCATTCATATGCAACCAGGGTAGACCCTGCTTAGCTAAGGGGACCATTCAATGTTAAATAAAAGTTGCTTTTGCCCTTAGAGTGCATCTCTTCTTTTCCGTGATTTTTTTTGGTTACTCCTTGCAGTATTTTTTGATCACTCCATAGTTGTACAATTTTGGTAATGTAAGCTGAGGTGAGCTGATCTTGTGGTAGTAAGTATGCATTGTCCCCTTTGCTAAGCAGGGTCCATCCTGGTTTTGCATTTGAATGGGAGACTACATGTGAGCACTAGGGATGTGCATAAAACCGGCTGGCCTGGTTCGACTCTGAACTGGACACAAACTGGATTGGGCCAGTTCGGTCCATCACTTCCTCGAACCTCCCTGGTTTGATTCGGTGGTGGGTGGTGGGGGTCCACAAGCTTTTTCGTAAAAAAAAGAGTTTTTATGTTTTTTAACTTACCCCTTCTGGAGGGCTTCTCCAAGGCCGTGAGGGGGGTCTCCAGATGTTCCCTGTCCCACTCCCTCCCTCCCCCCTGTTGTGGCGACAATTTTAGAGGCCCCCGTTTTGGAGACCCATTGGGCATGTGTGGCAGTGCATGCCCAATGGGCCTCTGTGTGGCCTGGGACATGACTTGCCCATGCAGAGGCCCATTGGGCATGTGTGGCAGCCTCCAAAATGGCCACTGTGATGGCGGTGAGGCCCGGAACAGTCTGAAGACTGCCCAAACAGGGTGATTTGAGGCATAATGGAGGGATAATGTGAGGGGGAGCCTCCAGAGACATCCTCCCCCCACGGCCTTGGAGAAGAAGGGGTAAATTTTAAAAATTTAAAAATTGTTTCTTTAATGGAAAAGTTCACCAACCCCCCTGAATGGCTGGGTGGGGGTCCGGTCTGGTGCCTAACTGACCTGGGTGGGTTTTTTTCAGTTTGACATCAGACTGCTAGGTTCAGTACAAACGTGTTTGACATTGAACCTAGTTAGTGAGCACTATAACATATTCCCTTTAGGGATGAGGTTGCTCTGGGAAGATCACATTCATGCAGAAGGTCCCAAGTGTCCTCAATGGAGTGTCCAAGATAAGGCTGAGAGAGACTCCTGCCTGCAATCTTGGAGAAGCTGCTGCCAGTCTGTGTATACTATGCTAGATGGACCTCAGTCTGAGCTATATATATATATATATAGTATATATATATATATAGTATACTGAGCTAGATGGACCAAGGATCTGACTTGATTTAAGGCAGCTTCCTATGTTCCTATGTTCTAGCTTGCCAGAAAGGCGGGACACAAAAGTTGTAATGAATAAATTGAACAAGGAAGCTTGATGCAACCATCAAAGCTCAGCAATATATACAAGCCATACCCCAGTTTCTAATTATGGTAATGAAAGTTCACCAGAAGCCAATAAATAAAGAATGGTTCTTTGAAATAAAGAACAGGTGGCAAGCCTAGCTATAGCAATATGCATGTTTATTTTGTAAGAGATATTGCATGGACACCATCAATCTCTAGTGCTCTCTCTTATCACACGTAGGTAGATTCTGGAAAGACTCCACCCACCTATATAACTTCCTGCTTGTTGGGAAGTAAAGTGAGCAAGCCACTTTTTTTACAGTGATACAAAAATGGACCTGCAACAAAATATTGCAGTATATATCTGGTGTGCTCGTCTTACTTGAGTCTGTGAGTGCCCGCTCCAACTTGGATCTTATTTCTTATTTCTTATTTATTTATCGCTTTGGGATTTTTTTTAAAAAGTGGCATATAAATATTTGTCGTATTCATATTTGTGTGCAACTTTTCTTTTTTTAATCTTCTTGTGTTGGTGGGAGGGGCTTCTTCTTCTTCTTCTTCTTCTTCTTCTTCTTCTTCTTCTTCTTCTTCTTCTTCTTCTTCTTCTTCTTCTTCTTCTTCTCAGTCCCAGCTCCTTTTCAAAGCCCTTCCTTCTCAGAAACATAAAGCTGTGTGAAATGGCTGGTGAGAAAACAAGAGAATTTATACACTTTTCCTCACTTCCCAGGAGCAGAAAGGCTTGTGACTATTCTGTCTATTCTTTGAGTTGATACACATTCCCTGCTCTCTTTTTTTCAAGCCCTCCCCCTCGCCGCAGAGTTCCACTAGCTCCGCCCACCTGCTTGTCTTTTAACTGTTCATGGTCTGAGCTCACAAACATTTTGTCGCATTGAGACATGGGGCGGTGGGGGACACTTTGTTTTTTGCCCCCTTAGGTTTTTCTCTCCTTCAGATATTTTGAACACCAACGTATCTGTGGGTCACTCCGAATTGACTGGTACCTCCCAGCTGCTCACAGGCACTCCGGTTCTCCATCCATTAGAGCTCCAAATTTCAGTACTTTCAGAAACAATATAAAGATGCTCCTTTTTGTTTGCCTCTAACATCCTTCAATTTGGAGTTCTGAGTGACTATTCCAGAGACAATAATAATCCTTTTCCACTCAAGGATTATTCTCCTAAGGCATTTCCCTTTCAGCCAGATATAGCCAACCTTCTGAATGAAGCTGATGTAAACTATAAGTTTGCCTTAGAGCTGTTAGCTCCCCCAAAACAGAGGTTATCAAACTTGAGTTACTAGATGTTGTTGGACTACAGCTTCCATCATCACTAGCCACAATGCCATAATGGCTAGGGATGATGGGAGTTTTAGTCCAACAACATCTAGTAACTCCAGTTTGAGTATCCCTGCCCTAAAGTCTGTTGTGCACCACCCAGAGCCTTTGGATGGGGCAGTCTATAAATGTAATTAATTAATTAATTAATCAATTAATTAATTAAAATAAAAGTCTTCACCTTAGAGGTTGTGTACAACTATCCTGTGCCCTGCCTTACAGTACGCTTGGTTGCACCGGGGGCATGACCACCATTTTCTTTTTAAACTTTTTAAGTATACAAAAAAGAGACAGTGACAAAGGCAGATAGAGAAGGGGAGAAATGGAGTATGATTTTTATAAAGTGGGTCCCATGTTGCAAGCTGAAGTTAAAAGTGGGTCCAGACTCTGAAAAGATTTAAGATTACTACTCTAGATGATAACGTTTCTAACCAACAATTCCAGTGCCAAAATCTGGAGAGCATTAGAGCAAGTATGCACTTGCGATTCATATCTGATAATGTGGAAAGAACATTTCATGACATTTTCAAAATGTTATAGTCAATGTTATGTGTCCAAATTGATGTTAACTTTCTTTCCTGGACGTCACTTGTTTGTTTTAAATCAGCTTCCTTCTTATGATGTTCTTGGAGCCTTTGTGCTCAGTTCAATAACCCCAGTTATTGTTTATGGAGAAACATACTGGTAACTTCTGTACAAACACTTTGGCCTTGGGATCACTTTTCTTCTTGTTATCATTAGCAGTTTGGGGTGCATGTTTTGTGTTCAGTTTCCAAGGGCGTAAAAAACATGTTGCAGTTTAACTGGGATGTAACTTGAAATTCCAGACCTTGTGCTTTAATTTTACAGTGAGATGCATGCTTAGGAAGCAAATGTGTTTCCTTCTTGCTGCTTTTTTTGTTTCTCTGTCCTACTCATAATAACCACTGAAATGCAATTATGTGTTCAGTTGCTTTCAATGACAAAAACAAACCCATACAGACACAGACTCATGAGGATTATAATGCTGTGTGTTGCTTGGAAGGGAACACCAAAAGGAGGCCTCTGGCGGGAGCTAAAATGGTTTATGCTGGCCATTTGCCAAGTCATGGTGTGCACCTTTAAGCTGCACTAAGAGTTGTCCTTCACTAGAGAAAATGGCAGCATAGTGGGCCAAATGGATTAAGCGTGCTTTCTGCTACCCCTGGAAGCTGAGGGGTCAAGCTCCACTCAGAAAGGCTCTGTGTAAGCCAATCAGTTGTACATATGCTTTGCCAAAAACAATATGCTGCCCGCTATGCTGCTTCTATATCCACCTTAAGTGGCGCAGCAGGGAAATGCTTGACTAACAAGCAGAAGGTTGTTGGATTGAATCCTTGCTGGTACTATATCGGGCAGCAGCGATATAGGAAGATGCTGAAAGGCATCATCTCACACTGTGTGGGAGGAGGCAATGGTAAACCCCTCCTGTAGTCTACCAAAGACAACCACAGGGCTCTGTGGGCACCAGGAGTCGACACCGACTCGACAGCACACTTTTCTTTACTTATGCTACTTTTATACATTGTAGACAACACAAGCCGGATGATCTGGCAAAGAGAACACTCAAACAGCGAGTGTTGGATGTGGAATGCCAAACGGACCTAGCTAGCCTTCCAAGAGATGTGTTTCTATCTAACCAACTCCCTTTAAAACCTGCAAATCATTTAAGTCATTTAATGATGGCAAAATTTTAAAAAGCCTTGACTCTTCCCTGATTAAATGTTCTCTCTATGGCGGTGTTAGAGGGGAAATACAAGAAAATACTTTATATAGCTCGATTATGCCCCTGTGGTACCAGAGCCATAGAGACAACCACACATGTTTTACTTTATTGCCTGTTTTATAAAGATATATTTGTAACAGTTTTATTTCTCCAGTTTTAGCAAATTATTCTGGCCATACTGATAAGTATTATCTTCAGTATTTATCTGATTACAATATTTTATTTTCCCTAAATGTGGCAAAATTTCTTTTTGTAACATGTAAAACTTGTAAAGAGATACTCACTTGATGTAAGTACCCTCTTCTCTCAGTTGTCATGGATGGTGATTTTTGCATGGTGTTTATTCAGCTGGTCAATTGACTGTAATAAAGGAATCTATCTATCTACAAGCCAGATGGCTCAGGAAGGTTGTCCAGGGTTATCATTTTCAAACTACATTGCAGGGGATTCTGAAGTTCCTTGGAAGCTTATTAGGAACTTCCTTATAATAGAATAATAATAATTGAATAGAATACTGCTATTCAACAAGAATAGAAGTAATGGTGGAATGGTTTTAATGAAAGACGTTGTTCACTGTAATGATCAAAAGAGGGGTGGGATACAAACCCCCTCTTCTAGCTGTGAGGAATCCCAGGTAGGTTGCCACCATCCACTTTTTTATATGAGCAGATTCACTCTTCCAAGGGAATATTGTATTCTGGGAGAGCAAAGTGGAAAACCCCTGCCTACAAGAAAGGCTTCAGCAGTCTTAAGCCTCCAGGAGTGTGTGACTAGGGCAGGACCCAGTAAGGAGTGACACTCTATACAACAACAAGGATTTATTAATAACTGGATGATAAGGGAAACTATACAGGCATCAACAATACTAGCTTCCATTCAAGTAAAACCCTTCCCCAGGACCTACAAAGAACCATTCAGTCAGATCCAAGCACTTAAACAAAAATAAATTCCCTGATGTGTCTAGCTAAACTGGTCACTATACCCTTCCTACTTACTCCCAGGCAAGGAACTCCCAGTTGATTCCCAGCCCAAGGCTATTAGATTTTGCCCTACATTAGTTGCCATCAGACCTCAGAGGCCTCCAGGGAAGAACTGAACCCTAACACACCCCACCCCTACTCCTCTGTTTATTGTTTACTCCTCTGTCTATTGTCCAGTAAACCCTGCCCTGCACTCTGGATTGGACCACAGGGATTTGATTCTCCCAGGCTTACTTCCTTATCTGGAGAAGCCCGCTCTCCAAGCAATTACTCTAATTGAGATCTAGTTCTCTCAAGCCTGACTGCCACTACACTCACCACTGTTGATGTGAATTCACAAGGGACTGCTGGATATAATCTAGGACAGAGATTTTCAACCAGCGGTATGCAAATTCTTGCATGGTACTTTGAAGCCTCATATAGTACATGAAACCCTCTCACCTCTCTGAATCAGTCGCATGCTACACCATTAGCTCCCAACTGGAGGAGTCTTCTCTCAAACTGTAAAGGAGTGGAGGGGGAAGAGTGTCAGGCAGCATCCCTCCCTCCTCCTCTCCACATGACTGGCTGGCTGTGTGCTCAGGCTCAGCCCACCCCTTCTTCAGCCTGATTGACAGGCTCAGCTACAAGGGCAATCACAAGGAGATGATAAGGGAGAGGCGGGGTCAGTTCAGGGGTATGCTGTGAGCCCTGGCCATGAGGCTCCAGAGGACAGGAGGAGGAAGGATGCCACCATGTAGAGTTAGGGGTTTGGGTTTGTTTGTTTGCCTGATTCAGATTCACCAATTAAGTTGTATTTTATTTCCCACCAACTTTGGCAAGATTCACCACAGGGGATCACAATTCTTGGTTGCTTATATGGGGTGCCTGCGCTGAAGCTTTGATAGAAGGGGTACACTTGTTAAAGGAAGGTTGAACACCCCTGTTGTGCTCACCATTCAGGATGAGGGTGAGCTGCAACCAGCTTGACCAGCAGCCCATCTACATTGAGTGTGTGCACCCGAGGACATCCCCAGGATTCTCTGCAATGCCACTGCAGACGTGTGGAGTTCCTTAGTAGACATGGAAAGGCTGCCATCAAGTTTGCAAATGACTGGTATTTGACACCAATGGTGTGGTAAATGATGTACAAAACACAACCTCTGTCTTGCAGTGTTAAGGCTGGTTTACACATTGAGCCCTTTCTCACTATGAGAGAAACTATCACCCCAAAAGGGGTGAGGGAAGGAAGCCTTCCAAAGCTTACTTCCCCCGCAGATGATACGCTCAAAGAGTCTGGGCGTGCAGAAGTGCACTTAGGTTATTTTGGAGCCTGGACCTAAAGGCCTTTGGAAGCCCCCCACTGCAAGTTTTTAACACATAGGTTTTTGAGGGCACAAACCACACCACCCAGGATAGACTAAAGAGAATTTGGGGGGGGGGAGAGGGGGTGTGGAGGCCCTGGACTTCGACCCCGAAGTCTAGGGGTAAAAGCGCCTCTGGCAGGACATGGAGATTGCATGTCCAGATGTGCAGCTGCCTCCTCAGGCAGCGTGGAGGATCGGGGAGCTGGGAGTGTCTCCCCCACCCCCTGGAACTCTCATAATGCTCCATGCACTTGGGATTCTTCCAATGCCGGCCGGGAGCCCCATAGTCTGCATAGTTTGCCAGCCCCAGCTGGCTGCAAGCAGCTGGGGCTGGCAAACGATCCAACAAACGGGGTTAAGGGAGCGCTTGCTTTAAGAGGGTGGCTGGCTTGGTGGGTTTGCCACTGAGGTGCCACTGGGATCGGGCCTGATCCTGACGGTTCTCATGGGCGGGCAAGATGGGGCTTGGCTTCATTAGTCCAGTTTTGCCTGAATGTGAGAACAGCCTCATTCATTGTCATGACTTGATGATTTTCACATCAAGTGATGTTGTGCTTATATGAATAAGGCATCACAAACCTAACCTCACCTAGAACTTTTTTTCACCTGAAGTTCCCTCAAATGCAATAACTTTCAACAGAGCCAGTTCAGTGACATCACTGAAGTTTTCATTTTTTGGCGCAGAAATACATAAGTTGGCAGTTTATAATGCTTGCCTCAATTACAACATGAGCATTAAGGCATTGAAAGTTCTCTGACTTGGATTTAAAATCAAAGATGGATTTGTAAGTCCTTCCTCTTTCCTCCAGATGTCAGTAGCTTTGTCAGATACATTTCTCACTGCGCCTGGTGCTTTTACTGATATTAAACACCATAAAACATTATCTGCCTTCACCAGCAATATGTACGCAGCAGGGTTACAAAGCTAATCAGTAGCAGTGATCTGGCTAAGGTCCCTGGACACTTACTCTCCACGTTCGCTACACTACCCACTTTGCCATTTAGAATAATGTGTTGTACCATAATGCTAGAAGCTTCATAAACTATCTCATTCCCTGGCAAGCATGGGGTAGAAGCATTCAGGGACTTAACTGGTAAAGTATTTCATTACAATAGCAACAGAATAGCAACATTGGTTTATAAAAGGAAATACCAAACATTGCTATTCTAGTTATGCAAAATTGCACTATGCTAAACAGATGTTACTTTGTGTAGAGAATGTCCAGGCTTAGTGTTGCAAAATGGTCAAAACAAAACAAAACAAAAAACCCACCCCTATTCTTGAGCTAGATAGTCAACTGGCTTTCCCCTTTGCTTTAGGGAGTAGTCCTTTTCAGCTTCTTGGAATCCACATCCATGGCATGGCTTAGATCTCATAATGATGCTGAATCAGATGGAACCAACTAGAAGGAGAATCATTCCTTTGTTTTGGATCTGCTTTTAAAAAAGTTGTTCTGGAAAACATAGTTGTGAGAGGAAAAGTAACCAATGAACGTGCATAGTTTAGTGCATGACAACTGAAAGGTGTCCGCTTTGTGAAAGTTACATTGAGTAATTAGACCCATCCTATAAAAGTGTTGAGCATATTACACCAAAACCCAGATCTAGAAGCTTCATTTGGACCTCTGGAGGATGGGGTTCACCACTCCCCAATCAATACGGTCTTTGAAGTCAATCATAGGGTTTTTGATTGATGATAATAAATTTGCACACAGGCATTTTAGTGGGGCTATATGTCTAGCCAGGGGTGTAGCAAGGTTGGAGTGGGCCCAGAGACAAGATTTTAAAATGGCCCCCCTCACTGAAGCTCTAAATTATGTTTTTAAAGGTTTTGTAAATTGTGCACAATGCAAGTCATTTAAAGGTACTAGAGAAAGACATGCTGTTCTGGTAGGTCCAGGTCTTAACACTCACATCAATTTTGGAGGATGAATACAATGAAGGAAGCCTGGGCAGGTGTGCGGCTGGGGGAGTTAGTCATGTGACTTGCCTCTGGGAGGCCCCCAAGGCAGTGGGTCCCCAGACAACTGTCTCCCCTTGCCCTATCATAGTTACGCCCCTGTGTCTAGCTGACTGTGAATTCTGTACCTTACTTTCCAGCACAGTGCAATAGGCTCTAGCTTGGAAATCCCAAATCATATTAAATCCTGAACATCATTATATGCACATATTTTCCACAGCATGAACTGTGGAAAACACAGTTCAGATTATTCAGCGCATTTGCTGAATAATCAAGCATTGTGCATGCAGGCATGAACCAGCCCGTAGATGCACAGAATATGGGAGATGAAACAACACTGAAACAGAGATTCTGATGGGCCAGCACTGTAACCAGTAATCAAATCATGTTCCCACAGTCCTTCACCTTGCCTGCTTATCATGGCAATTCTCTACATGTTAGATAGGTGAGCAATACCACATTTGTAGGGATGTGCACGAACAGGTCCGGAGGCCATGTTTGAGGCCTCTGAACCGGTTCGGAATTGGGCCAGTCCGGCGGTCCGGCGGGGGTGTGTGTGTCTAGCTTTAAGGGTGGGAGGGTAGTACTTACCCCTCCCGCCGCTTTCCCCCCTCCGGCGCTCCAATCCGGAGCAAAGTTTTAGGGGCGGCAGCATTCCTCCCTGCCATCCCTGGCCCCATCATTGCCCGGAAAAAAGGGGAAGTTGCTGCCACACATGTGCCCATTGCGGCGCACGCGCACCCATCACTGCCATGCGTGCACGCCACACATGTCACATGTTGCGTGCGCACGCAATGTGTGACGTGTGTGGCATGCGTGTGGCGGCGGATGTGCGCGTGCCACAACAGATGCATGCATGGTGGCAACTTCCCCCTTTTCCGGGCAACAACGGGGCTGGGGCGGCAGGGAGGAACGCTGCCACCCCTAAAACTTTGCTCCAGAGTGGAGCGCTGGAGGGGGGAAAGCGGCCGGAGGGGTAAGTACTAACTCCCGCCCTTAAAGCTAGACACCCCCCCCCCCAGTGCTGGACCGCGCCTCCGTGGTTCCGTGCACATCCCTACACATTTGTTCTTTGGTGCAGCTTTACTGATATAAGAGAGAAGACTGTTAAGTATATGTGCATCTGGCATGTATCCCAAAAATGAGATGTGGTACTTGGTAGGCCAACTCCTAAAGGGGATTATTTATTCTTTGTAAACCATAAATACAGAACAGGATGTTTGTTCATAGTGAGGGAAGCTGGGAATCTATAAAGGAAAGTTATTAATGGAAGTGTTTTCTGTGGAGAAGGTTCCTGGTGATACAATCTTGCACTCCAATAGTCCACAAGGAAAGTGCAAAGCACCTAAACGGGCACAGATAGTTAAATTTTCAAAAACAATGAGGTCCTTGAACAGCAAGTGTTGCACTATCCATAAATGTTGGAGGAGTCCCACACTGACAAGGCTTGAGCCTACTCTGGGTCTTGAACTGGATGAGGGATGATAGGTGGGGGATTGAGGCTATGTGCCACCACCTACCTCTGATGAAAGGAGGGAACTGCAGTGTGAAAAGCCATATCAGCCAATGAAACCTCCTTATAACAACCAATAAGCAAGAGCTTTGTTAGGTGATATTCCCTGACAGTGGTGCTCCTTGGACCGGACTTCTGGGCAGAGGTCTAGTTCCCAGTTGGCCGATGGGCCTCCAAATGCTGGCCTGGGGGGCCTTCAAATGCTGAGGGGCCTGCTAAGTGGCAGGATTGTCCATGCAAAATGTGGTATTTCTCTGCAAGTCTTTTATTTAAAATCTCTTCTAAAAATAAAATATTTTCTAGCTTACCTTGAGCATGTTCCATCTCTAAAAAATTGCAGATTGCAGCTTCTCTGGTGGTGACAGCGGCAGGGGTGGTTAGGGGCCCTCAAAAGGCCTTTAGGTCCAGGCTCCAGAATTACCTAGGTAATTCTGTTCCCTGACCACTATAAAAATGTCCAAGTCAGACTTTCTTGCTGGTCTCAGCAAATAGGAGCTACAGACTACCTTTCTTGCTGGTCTTTCTTTACTTTCTTGCTGGTCTCAGTAAGCAGTAGCTCCAGACTACCTTTGCCGCACTCTGCCCCCCACTTAACAGGAGCTGGGTCTGACACAGAAACCATGCTGCTAACCAGTTTTGATTAGCAAAATTGCTATATTAGTTCTTTCCTATATTAGTTGACGAGAGGAGAGCTGGTCTTGTGGTAGCAAGCATGACTTGTCCCCTTAGCTAAATATGCCCTGGTTGCATTTGGAGACTTGATGTGTGAGCACTGTCAGATATTCCCCTCAGGGGATGGTGCTGCTCTGGGAAGAGCAGAAGGTTTCAGGTTCCCTCCCTGGCTTCTCCAAGATAGGGCTGAGAGAGATTCTTGCCTGCAACCTTGGAGAAGCTGCTGCCAGTCTGTGAAGACAATATTGAGCTAGATAGACCAATGGTCTGACTCAGTATATGGCAGCTTCCTATGTTCCTATGTTCCTAGTTCTTTCCTTGCTGTGTACCACCCAGAGCCTTTGGATGGGGAAGTATATAAATGTAATAAAATAAATAAATAAACAAGAAGGTGTCCTCTCTCCGCCCCCCTGGTCGCCCTTAGAAACCGTTTAAAGGGAGGATTCCCCTTTACTTGTAAAGGGGAATCCTCACTGAATACCCCTTTACAAACATCGCCCCTTGAACTGTTAAACTGGTCTGTAATGGACCAGGCCTGATTCGGTTCAAATTCACACTGGCCACCTTTTTTTTTTAGGCTAGTTCAGTTCAAGTTCAAACCAGTCAAACCTGGCCGGTTCAATCCGAATCAGTTCTGCACTCCTCTGGATGGACATGGCTGTATATAAAAGAGACAGCGGAAGGCTAGTTTTTTTATGAATTCTTTGTGCTTCGAAATTGAGCCTTTTCAGGTTCTGCTGTTAGTCTGCTCTTTGTGCAAAAACAGTTTCAATCAGTCACCTCTTACAGTTCCTTAGAATTTCAATCCATTCCACACTGTTTCCTTACATTTTCCATTCCCTCAGCTCAGTTAGTTGGGCTCTATGACTCGGTGCCTTTTAAAATTGCCTTTAAAATGGAGAACCTGTTTGAAATTTGGCAGGTCTGATCTCCCGGAGGAAGAATAAAATGCAGCAAGAATTCATGTCAATTGCATGGAAAACAGGCAGAAGTTACAGGCAGCAAAAAACATAGCCGCATCTCCTATCTCAAACAATGGGAAACTAAAATAAAAGTAACAAAAACAAGTGAAATAATATTGAAAACAAATACAATTTTAATGAATGAATAACTAAAACAATGTTTAATTTTGTTAAATAATGTGTGTTTGATAATGCAAACAAATGACATAAAGGGTTCTAATCAGAATTAATGAAATTGACTTTTTGCTTCATTTAATATACTGAGGCTCTCCACACAAGCAGTATGGAGAACCTTACCAGGCTCTGCGGAGAGAATGGTCTTAGCCCGCTCTCCCTGCAGACGAGCAGTTGCTCGTTGCTGGACAGCTGGATTGGCCGCCCACACAACTACTGGCTCCATCAAGGAGCCGGTAGGGGCTGCAGAGCTTGGCCCCCAGAAGTCCCAGGATGCCTGCACAAGTGCATGGGGCATCCTGGGGAGACCCTCAAGACAGGGGGGCTTGTTTTAGCCTCCCGGCAGGGGCCTCCTTAAAAGTTGCCGCGATACAGAGCTGCGCTGTGGCAACTCACGATCAGCAAAACGGGGTTAGCGGAGCACTCGCTCTGCTAACCCCATTTAAGGGGAGGGCTTTTTTTGGCAGGCTAGCTGCCAGAGAACCATTGGACTCACCTGCGATCTCGGTGGTTATCATATAGGTGGGGGGGGGGAACTGAGCTGGGCTCCTTTAACCTGGTTTTCCCCATCATGAAAATAGCCTCAGTGACTCTCACCTAGAACCCCCTCCCATGTGATGTAAACTTGGTTTCTATCCCTCTGTCAGCATGAGTTATAAAAGGGTGTTTATAATTTGAGAAGTTGCCATCTTAAAACAACATGATGGATTTGTTTTTAAAAAATCTATCTATCTATCTGTCTAATTTATGTCCATCCTCATTGGGGTCCCCTAGAGCACTTGCCCATGTTCTCTGAATGTGGTTTGTATTTGACTGTCAACACATCAATTACAAAGAGGTTTTTTTCTCTATGTCATGTGGCAACCATCTTGAAACAAGATGGCGTATCAGTTTTTTTTTAAAAAAAGGCTCCATCTGGGTCATGTAGGACCTCCTCCCATGTGCTGTGATTTTGGTTTGTAACCAGCTCTCAGTGCATGGATTATGAAGGGGTGTTGACTATACTCTGGATGGCCACCATCTTGAAACAAGAAGGCAAATCAGCAAAAACAAACAAACAAACAAACAAACAAACAAACAAACAAACCCTGCCCTGTTGGGATCCCTTAGGGATCCTCCAATGTGTTGTGAATTTGGTTTATATCAGATTGTAAATGCAAACATACACAGAGACACACTGATCTCTTTCGTTGCAAAGTAGAGTAATAACGTTTCCCCCTAAAATCTTGTACATCTGTAGTGCCAGCTGGATAGTCACAATCACTGCTCGAAGACCAGCTCCACCCCAAGATAATCAATCTCATCGCATCCCATAATAGACAATATTAATGAAAAATGGAGGATGAATTTCTTTCTAGACATTTGCTTTGATAGTTTGCTGATGCTGTAACTGTCAAGCTGGGAGACAGAGGTGATAATAATTAAGTAGGATGAAACACTGTCAGTTTTCTAATTATAGTGACCGAATTTCAATGTCACATAGAAGGATTGTGAATAGAAAAGTCAAAGAATGAAACTTCAGCAGGCATTGAAATTAACTTGAGGAAGAAAGGAAAGCTTTACCACAGCACTGAGCAGCCTGAGGCCACCTCCAGACTTTATGGAGCTCTCAGGTCCTTTACAGAATTGCAGGAGAGAAAAAGAAGAATGGTGCAAAAGTAATTTATTGCTGAAGGCAAGTTCCGATGCGTTTCGAGGATGACAAATGATGACAGTCATATTTGTTGGAAAGAAGCTTTGTATTTTATTCATTCATTCATTTGTTCGTTCGTTCTTTCATTCATCACATTTATATACCGCCCAAACTTTCATCTCTGGGTGGTTAACATAAAACAATTAAAACACATATAAAAAGTTAAAACAATTCAACAATTTAAAATCAATCACAAAATTAAAACCAACAAATTTTTAAAAGCTGAGAAAGTTTGGTTAAAAAGATGGGTTTGTAGAAGTTTTTTAAAAATTGCCAGAGATGGGGAGGATCGTATCTTAGTGGGGAGTGCATTCCACAGTCCCGGGGCAGCAACCAGGGGCGTAGCTATAATTGAGCGAAAGGGTTCAAAGAACATGGGCCCCCAGCTCCTGAGGGCCCTCCAGCTCCACCCCTCCCTATTTTCTTCATTATTTCCCTCACTCTGGGGGGCCGCCAGGGAGAGGGATGAACACAGGCCCCCTCACCCCTAGCTACGCCCCTGGCAGCAACCGAGAAGGTCTGTCTGAGTAGCCATCAGACGAGTTGGCAGTAACTAGAGACAGAACTCCTCAGAGATGACCTCAATGGGCGGTGGGGCTCATAGTGAAGAAGACGCTCTCTTAAATACCCAGGGCCTAAGTAGTTTAGGGCTTTATAAGTTATAACTAGCACTTTGTATTTTGCCTGGAAATCAATTGGCAGCCAGTGTAACTCCATCAGCAAAGGAGTAATATGGTCTCTCCAAGATGACCCAGAGACCAACCTGGCTGCTGCATTCTGAACCGACTGAAGTTTCCGGACTACATACAAAGGCAGCCCCACGTAGAACGCATTACAAAAGTCAAGTCTGGAGGTCACCAACAGATGTACCACTGTTTTGAGGTCATTGATCTCGAGAAACGGACACAGCTGGCGTATCAGCCGGAGCTGATAGAAAGCACCTCTGACCACCGTCTCAACTTGAGAAACCAGGGAAAGGTGTGGATCCAGAAGTACTCCCAGACTGTGAACCTGTTCCTTTTGGGGAAGTGTGACCCCATCTAGAACAGGGAGATCAAAATCGTCTCTAGAGTTCTGACCCTGCACAATAAGTACCTCCGTCTTATCTGGATTCAGCTTCAGTTTATTCTCCCTCATCCAGCCCATTACTGCTTCCAGACAGGCATTTAGGGAGGATATGCCAGCTCCTGAAGAAGCTGACATGGAGTAGATATGGGTGTCATCAGCATACTAGTAACACCCAGCTCCAAATCCCCTGATGATCTCTCCCAGAGGTTTCATGTAGATGTTAAAGAGCATTGGAGAGAGTATGAAGCCTTGAGGGACACCATACTTAAGCTCAGATTTCGAAGAGCAACAGTCTCCAATCGACACCATCTGGAATCTGTCTGAGAGGTAGGAGCGGAACCACTGTAAAACAGTGCCTCCCACCCCCAACACCCTCAGAAGTTCCAGAAGGATACTATGGTCAATAGTATCGAAAGCCACTGAGAGATCCAAAATGACCAACAGAGTCACACTTCCTCTGTCAATTCCCAATTGGAGATCATCCATCAGACCGACCAAGGCATTCTCCACCCCATAGCCCGCCCGAAAGCCAGTTTGAAATGGGTCTAGATAATCAGTTTCCTCCAAGACTGCCTGGAGCTGAGAGACCACCACCCACTCAATTACCTTGCCCAACCATGGGAGGTTGGAGACAGGCCTATAGTTGCTCAACTCTGAGGGATCTAATGCAGGCTTCTTTAGAAGTGGTCTAATAATTGCCTCCTTAAGACTCTTGTCTTAAGAAGGCATCGTGCCCCTCAGAGAAGCATTTATGTTTCCTACCAGGCCGCCTACAATAGCCTCCCTGCTAGATAGAACAAGCCATGTTGGACAAGAGTCAAGAGAACAAGCCTCAGTGCTCCAAGCAGCTTGTCCACATCCTCAGGAGTCACAATCTGAAATTGATCTAGTCAAATCGCATAAGAGGAGTTGTT
This sequence comes from Hemicordylus capensis, assembly GCF_027244095.1. Taxonomy (NCBI): domain Eukaryota; kingdom Metazoa; phylum Chordata; class Lepidosauria; order Squamata; family Cordylidae; genus Hemicordylus; species Hemicordylus capensis. Next base: position 31,695,472 of record NC_069660.1, on the reverse strand, counting down.
GGACACCTCCATTTCGGACATCAAATTAATTGTGGTTTATGCATGCTCTCTCCTGCGAAAGAGGTCACCCTTGAAACAAGTTGGGACTTGCTTTCAGCAATGAATTACTTTTGCACCATTCCTCTTTTTTTCTCCTGTCCTTACCGGTGTGGTATCTCCCACTTCATCCGTTGCCCTTTACAGAACTGTGAAAAAGTCACAATTCATGGGTGGACTGATGACCAATCCATCTCCTTCTGTCTGTACATCTCTGCCGACTTAACCATAGGCCTTCTTGACCCAAGTCACTTTGTCTTCCTTCACCACATTCCACTGTGATTGATCCCTGCTCCAACGTACTCCTATATAACTTTCCCTCCCTGTCAACAGGTGAAATATCTACAGAATTTGAGGGCTGCTAAAAGTGTTGATAAGACAGATGAAGTTTCTCCAGATGATTTTAGCACATCCTTTCTGCATGCTCTGTGTATATCAGTTTATTAAATCCTGGGATACTCCCATGAGCTGGGCTAAGTAATTTTATTTTGTATTATGCAGAGCAGAGAACAGCACACAGCTGTCCAGCCACCTGGCTGTATTTTGTGACTGCAAAACCCCACACTCTCTCCGCTGAAGTCAACAAGCCTTTCTTGTTGCCTAGCAGACTGTTCTGTTTGGCTAGGGAGTCAAACTGTCTGAATCCTGAAAGGGCCTTGATTTCAAAGCGATTACCTTTGATGTCTGTCATAAACCTAAGGATGTCAGCTCAAGCCCTATGGAAACGAACCACCAATGACAGGGAAACTGTGTCAGCCTGACAAGCTCCCCCCCACCCCCCTTCTTCTTCTTTTCTAAGTTGACATACAGAGCTAGAGATTTTGCTTACACAATATTTTGCTTACCTGCTAATGAGGGTAATTGGAAGGCCGCATTAGCAGGCAGAAGGTGAAAGTGAGGGATGTCGCTGGCATATAGGGCATCAAAGAAACTAGGAGGGGAACACAAGGCAATTAGAAATAATTGCTGGAAGGTGATACACAACCCCAACATTGCTCCACTGCAGCATTGCGACACTTTGCGAACCCTGTGCTGTTTGACTAATGTCAAATGTAGGGAAAGGTTTCCCCAGCTGCAGCTATAATATATGGGAACAATATACTCCTCTGTGTTCTTAAGTGCATTAAAATCACTGCTTGTTCATAAGGGGGTATCTGTTTATCCCATCCATCCATCTAAATCACTTCCCAGGCATGCAACAGCGTGAGCAGAAAGACCTAAAGGGAAATAAACTTTTTAATCTCTTTCAGAAACAGAAAGATTCTTCACATCATAAAATATTTCAGGTATGAAATGAATCACTTCAAACTTCTTCCCAGGCAAATTGCCAAGCACACAAACAAAACAGTCTCTGAGGCTTTTTTATTTTCATTTTTTAAAGTATTTTTTTTTCATAGCATGTAATTTCAGAGCACTTCGGGTATCCCTGATGAGGTGGGTAATATTTTGAAAATAAATTCTGGAGGAAGCATAAGCATGAGATCTTTTGCTCTTTCAATTTGCAAAAGCTTGTATCCCTCTTGGCTGATTTAGTGTGCAGAGTTGTGTTGTGGATAAGAGCACTGCTGTTAGGTGATATGTTTCCCCCCCTAGGAAAATTTTTGAACCTCCACTAGGAAATTCTGAATTGGTGTGGATGGGGGGAAAACAGAGGGAAGAATGGTGGGTAGAGGAAAATACATTTTATTGTGGAGGGTCTCAGGTCAAACTAGATTTTACATGAAGCACATGCTTAATACTGGTGTGCCTGAGTTAAGTTTTTAAATAAATATCATCTGGGTTAGGTCCCCCTTTGGATCAAGACAATGTCATGGGGAGGCAGGAGCTCTAACTTTCTACCTCTACCATGGTTCCCATGCTGATTTTGCTCTGCCCCAAGCTGCTATTTACCCTTGGGAGAAAGCCCCCATTGCCACTAATGGAAGCTTTTTTTTGTCCGGATTATATAGTATCCATGGAGTGGAGGGAATCTGAATTGGGACCATTGTGGAGGCTGAGAGTTAAAAACCCATCAAATGGTCAATGATCAGGGGTTATTGGATCTGCAGTAGAACTGAAGTTGTGCAGACCTGCCCTGCCCTACACCATGGTTCTTATCTGTGAGGATGGGCAATCTGGGAGCTATTTATACATTTATAGTATGTATAAACACATACTAATATTAAGCATGTACTTCAAGTAATGAAGAACTTGGGGCAGTGATCATTCTCTCTGGTGTTATGTAATAACGCCAAAGAGGATGAGCAGTGTGGGTGCTTTTCACTCATGGCTGCATCCCACACCGCTCCCATGTCAATGCTATTGGACAGAATTAAGATGGATGCTAGCCCATGTGATCTGCCCTTCCCACATGGTCTTCTCCTGTTTAACATCACCAGAGTGACATGGAATACAGCCACAGGATACTATTTGCATACTGTATGAATTGGGCTTATCATGCATGTATAACATAACATGACACACCTTGTACAGTACAGAATGTACACTGTACAGAATTGCTAGATTTTATATTTTAAAAAATGGGGGGACAGACATGCTTGTGTGTTTCTCACAGTAGTCCTTGGTGCAAAGTGAAATCTGGGCTTTGCAAAAGCTGATCTAATTAAGCCTTTATTCCATCTTGAGACTGTTACAATTGCAGATGTGGCCAACAATAATTCCTGTATGTATAGAGCTCTGAGATAGGCAATTGGCCTGATCTCAAGATCCCATGTGCCTATAGAGCTCTGCACAAGCTGTCTATCAGCTCAGTGCCAGAGACAATACCATTCTGTTGAACTGATGGAGCTACCCATGGCAATGAATGTCCTGCCTGGAGAGAACTCTGTATGTAAACTGGAGTCCCCACTTGCATACCAAAGCTAGCGGGGCTAAAACTAGAAACCATTTAGTCATGGTGAGCCATTCCTCACTGCAGAATGGAAGAAAAGGGGAGTGATATCCTCTACCGAGATTCAAACATGGCCACATCTACACAGCCTCTTGGTCTTCTGTGACCTGACCTGCAAGGGTGCCATTTCAGATTTAAATGTATGGCAAATTCATAGCAAGGAACAAAAGTCTACTCTTGGATATATTCAAGATTAAACTGGTGGGGGGGAGAGAGAGAGAGAGAGAGAGAGAAGAACTTTAAGAGCAATTTTAGTTGTTTTCTTTTTGTGTACCTCATATTAACTAGCATTTTATCAACACAGCACATTGGGGCCTGTCATGACCCGAGCCAGAGGAGGAGGGGGGACATCATTGGAGTTGAATCCTTGTCTGTAAGAGATTCACAGTAGGCTGCTACCATCCACTTTATTTTAATGTAGGACAAACGACTCTTTCCACATAAGATTTTGCGGGAGGTTAAAGTGGCAAAATCCTCCCAGAAAGGTCTTAGCAGCAGTCCTAGGCCTTCAAAAGAATGTGACTAAGGCAGGCCAAAAATGAAGAGTAGGATACTTCAGCAACAAGGATTTATTATTAGATTAAAAGAAAAAGGTATGCAATAAGAACAACTAGCTTATCCCATGCAGAGCATCTGCGCTTTATTGCTCACTGGACTTTATTGCTCACTCACCCCCTCAGCCAGTCTCCTCGCAGCCAGCCTCCCCTCCAGCCCCTCAGCCAGTCTCCCCCTCTCCTTCAGCCAGCCCTCTCGCAGCCTCAGCCAGACCCCCCTCAGCCAGTCTCCTCCCACACAGTCTTCTCCTCAGCCAATCTCCCCCCACCACTTCAGCAAGCCCCCCCCCCACTCATTCAGCCAGAGCGGCATCACAACAGTCTAGATCGGCTCCCACCACCAGCCTCTGTTATGCCGAGTCTCCTTGTGAGGAGGACGGTTGATTGGGGTGGGAGAGCACACCTTGGGTCAGCCTCCATTGGCCCAGCGAGTCTCTTTGTGAGGAGTATGGCCAAGGTGGGGCTTCCCTTCTAGCCTGAACATATGGCCCTTGGTGCGCTCTTCCACCCCGGCTCGGCCGTCCTCTTCACGAGGAAACTCGGCAGGGCGACGGATGCCTGCTCAATGTCTCTTTTTCTTTCTTTGCAGCTTCCGCCTCCTCAACCCTCCCTCCTCGGCAGCAGCTGCCTCCTGCCCCGACTGCCCCTCAGCCCTACTCTATGGCTTCTCTCCTCTGGACAAGTCTCTCAACTCTCGCGAGATGTGCCACGTACCACGGAATTTGCTACATACGTCCTATGGCTTTTAAATATATAGATTGTCTTTTCATGAAACAGATGGTAAGAGAGAGTTTTCATTAACCTGGCAATGCAGATTCCAAGCCATCAGTAAAGAAAAATAATTTCCCTGACATGTTCAACTGACTTGGTCCTAACTGATTACTTACAGGCTGAGGCCTTCCCATTTCCCTAGCAGCTCTCAGCCTGCTGTTTCCTCAGGTCCCTCCTGGGACAGAATAATAGACCAAAGCTTCTACTAGTGGCTGAGCCAGAAATCCCCACCCAGTCCTCTAGATTGGTCCCTTTATTTGAACTTCCTGGGCTTTTTCCCTGATTAGGAAAGGACCATCCTCCTAGTAGTTGCTCTGAGGCCTAGTCCTCCCTCGAAGCCTTCTCATCATTACAGGCCATTGGCCTGTAGACCTATCAAATAGGTTCATTTAATTGCCTATAACAATAGTCACTCTGTGTATACAAACTAGTGAACTGGTCAAAGATCACACACAGTTTGAATCACAACAGCAGACAGGTCAACTGCTCTTTGCCCTCCCTGAATGGAGCTCCTGCTGGCCTGACCATGAATAATTTTAGATCCGTTCTGGGGTTTTGCCTAGCCAACTGTTAGCTTGACCTTACCTGTCAGATGCTCTCTCTCCAGGAGTTGGAATTACTGTTTGCCATAGATCTGTGAACCTGGTTATGTTATCTCACAGCAGAACATCTCAAAACAAGGGGTATGTCATATTTGGATAATCCCTGAAAGCAGATCTGTAATTTCAATTTTCTGCAGATGGACAACTGCAAGATAGCTGCAGAAATTCTTTCACCAGATAACTATATGTCTTTCTTTGATCACTTGAACTGACCATATGCTGGCATCTTTAGTCTAGATACCATGTGGGATTGTTTTAGTTTGTCAAAGAGAAGACCTGGCAGAGTTTTACAACTTGACAAGGTAAAAGAAACCAGAATGTAGGGAATTGGTATAAAGTGTTCTGGCTGACAGAGTATTCACAATGGCAGGAAGAACTGACCTCCGAGTTATCACAGAGATAACTGGCTTGTGACAGCCAAATATTCCAAGTTATGCTACCTTCTGAGCCTTCAACTGCAGCTCTTCCCAGAACTGTGAAGCAGAATTTATCAAGGGCTGTATTGTTCAATGGGGTGGCGGTAGAGGGCCAGTTCAGCAGAAAGTTTCAGAAAAGTCAACACGAGGATAGTGGGTGCAGTATATCATGCACAGGACACAGAATTATTGTTGCACTGGCTTCTCTTTTAAACTTAGTTTCTCAAACTAGTGATAAAAATGCAAAACTGCATCATAGAAATGCAGCCTCCATAAAAGGTTTTCGAAAGACCTATGAACTTGTGTTTCTTACCACAGTTGAGCCAGTTAAAATGTTTTGAGTGTTAGAATTCAGAGGGGTTAGATTGTTTATCTACCCCACCTGCAGCAGGAGTGCACAAGTAAGAAGAGCACTGCTAATTAATAGTGAAGCTGTTCTCACGAGCAGCCAAGCCTCGCCTAGGGCAGCTAAGCCCAGGTTTACCTGCCCATGAGAACCATCAGTAGCTGCAAGGCTTCCAGAAGCACCTTGATGGCAAATCTGCCTAGAGAATCCACCGGTTAGCCAAGGCTAAGGATGCAAGTGCGTCCTTAGCATGGGCTAACTGCTCGTGGGTCGGCATCGGCTGCTGCTCCCAGCTGCTGCTGGCACAGGAGCGGGCTCCGATCCCCACAATGCACCGTGCACTTGTGCGGTGCATTGTGGGATTTCGGGGTGGGGGGTGGGATGATGTGTCCCGACCCCCCACCCCACCTCTGTGCTGCCCATGGAGCTGAGGACCGTCAGGGCACGCGATTAGTGCACTCAGCACTCCTGGAGGGTCATCTGTGGAGAAGGTGAGCTTCTGCTGCCTTCCCTTCCCTGTCACCTGCTGCCAAGCCCTCTCAAGCGATTGTAAGAAAGGGCTCAGTGTCTGAAGACATGGAATTAAAGTTCTAAGTAAAGTAATTTATTTAGGAAATATATCAGACAGATAGAAAGCCTACATGCTCACTACGTCAGGGGAAGGGGAGCAAGGGAAACAAGTATGTAGTACACTGCTCTGGGCTCCTTGGAGGAAGAGCAGGATATAAATGTAATAATACTAATAATAATAAGAAGAAGATGGAAGCCTTTCTCTCAGGTGAGAGAATGAAACCTGAGACTATCTTACAAAAGGGAATCAAGACAGAGATAGTGTGGTCAGAGGCGAATCCCTTACTCAGAGGCGTAACTAGGGAAAACGGCGCCCGGGGCAAGCACTGAAATGGCGCCCCCCCGCGCCCCCCCAGCATACTACATTATACTTAGGTTTTTCCTCACAAGTGCCCGCCACTGCCGCCATGCCAGGCCACTGACTGGCCGCCAGGCGCCAGCAAAGCAATGGGGGGGCCCGGGCAGCGCGGAAGGGACCGCTCGTGGGGGAGGGGGTGCTGACGTGCTCCCTTGACTGCTGCAGCACTGCTGCACTGAGCAGGAAACATTTGTATTAACAAAAAATTAAAAAAAATTGTCATGGCGGCGCCCCCCACGTGACCAGAAAAGATGGAGCCCGGGGCACGTGCCCCCCCTGCCCCCCTGTAGTTACGCCTCTGCCCTTACTCACTACCTTTACCCCAGTGTCCCTCATGGGTGTAGACTCCAGAGGGAAGAGTTGTGGTATGCAAGGTCAAGACAGTGGAGTTGAATCAGGAATATTTATTTATCATATTTTTATACCGTCTGATATGTACAGCTCTAGGTGGTGTGCAAGATTTAAAATATTAAAAAATCAACACTGATTAAAATACACAAGACAAAATAAAACAATAGCAACAATTATTAATACAAATTATTAAAATTATTAAAATTCTAATTAAAAGCTTGCGAGAATAGGAGAGTCTTGAGAGTCTTCCTGAAATCAAACTGAGAAGGAGTTGCTCTTCTAAAGCCACAGAGGGCAGCCACAGAGAAAGCACAGTCCTGAGTTGCCACCAGACGAACTGATGGCAACTGTAACTGGACCCCTCCAGAAGATCATAAATGGTGGCAGGGTTCTTGACAAAGGAGGCGCTCTCTTAAATACCCTGGGCCCATGTCATTAAGGCTTGGCTTTAATTGTAAACCATTATGGTTAATTGTAAAACTGTAAGGCTTTAATTGTAAACTACCCTGAGCCATTTATATAAAATAAAAATAAAATAAATAAATAAATGGCTTTATAGGTAATAAACCAGCACTTTGTATTTCACCTGGAAACATATTGGCAGCCAGTGCAGTTCTTTCAAAACCGGTGTTATATGGTCCCTTCATGCTGTCCCAGAGACCAATTTGGCTGCTGCATTCTGTACCAATTGTAGTTTCCAGACTATGTACAAAGATAGCTCCATGGAGAGTGCATTACAGTAGTCAAGTGTGGAGGTTAACAGCATATGTACCACTGTTTTAAGGTTATTTACCTCTAGAAATGGACATAGCTGACATAAGCTGATAAAAAGCGCTCCTGGTCACTGCCTCAACCTGAGAAACCAGGGAGAGCTTTGGGTCCAGAAGCACTCCCAAGCTACGTACCTGATCTCCTAGGGGGACTGTAACCCTATAACAGGCACATCTAAACCATCTCTCGGGTCCCGACCCCTCCCCCCCCGTTAGTACCTCCATCTTATTTGTATTCAACTTCAGTTTGTTATCCCTCGTGCAGCCCATTACCACCTTCAGACAGGCATTTAGGGAAGATAAGCCATTTCCTGATGAGGTCAACATGGAGAAGTAGGTCTGGGTGTCATCAGCATATTGATAACACCCTGCACCAAACCTCCTGATGATCTCTACCAGCGGTTTAATGTAGATGTTAAAGAGCATTGGAGACAGAATGGAATCTTGTGGAACTCCACAGTTCAGTTCTTGCTTTGCAAAATCGCTTGGAGTCTCCAAGCGACACCATCTGGAATCTACCAGAAAGGTAGGAGCAGAACCACTGTAAAACAGTGCCACCCAATCCCACCTCCCTCAGGTGGTCCAGAAAGATAATATGCATCATCCAAAACTGCCTGGAGCTGAGAGGCCACCACCTGTTCAATTACCTTGCCCAACCATGGAAGATTAGACACAGTTCTATAATTAGCTAAGAGATCCAGTGTAACTGTCTTCAAAAGTGGTCATTAGCCTCAAAAGAGGCTGATAATAGCCTCCTTAAGACATGGAGGCATCCTGCCCTCTCTCAGAGAAGCATTTATAATATTTACCAGGCTCTCTCTGTAATATGATTATCATATGAAATAAGCCAAGTTGGGCAAGGGTCAAGAGAACATGTTGTAGGGTACACAGTCTGAAGCAGTTTGTCCACTTCCTCAGGAGTCACAATCTGAAAATGGTCCAATCTAATTCTGTAAGAGGAGTTGCTGGACACATTCATAGTAGACTCTGCAGACTGTCGAATCCACCTCGGCCCAAATGTGAGAGATTTTACCCACAAAAAATTCATTAAGAATGTCACAGCAAGTGACCTATGGTTCCAAGTTTAAATTCAAGGGGGTGGGAGTACATACTATCCCGCTCACAACCCTAGACAACTCAGCTGGGTGTGAATTTGCAGAAGCAATGCAGGCAGAAAAGAACTGCTTCTTTGCCGCCTGTGCTGCCAGAGCATAGGTCTTCAAATGTGCTGCGTTGTGCCTGATCAGACTTGCACCAAGTCTTCCTCCACTTGCGCTCTAGTCGTTTACCTCGCTGCTTCAGCTCCTGTAGTTCATCCGAATACCATGGAGCTGTCTTTAAAGCAAGTCAAAGCAGACGCTTAGGAGCGATTGTGTCTACTGCTCTAGTGAGTTCATACTTCCATGTTTTCACCAGAGCATCAACAGAATCACTACCAGATCCAACCCTAAACCCTTCCAAGGCTTCTTGGAATCCTATTGGATCTGATAACCTCCTTGGGCAGACTAATGTAATAGGTCCTTCACCCCTGCAGAGGTGGGTCAAGGCTGTAAGTTCTACCTTAACCAGATGGTGATCCATCCATGACAATGGGGAGATGACAGGAGTCCCCACCCACAGAGAACCACCCCAATCACAGCAAAAGACGGCACTGCTCAGGATCAAACAGGGCTGCAGACAGTGGTGGATTAGGAGAGCTGGATCAGGTGACATTGTCACTGGGTATGGAGTCATCATCATCTGAGCTTGAAGCCTGATGTTTGCCCTGCATTGGTTTGAAATGGGATATATTTCTTGTGTATAATTACTTTGCTGAGCTGTGATCATGGTACCTTTTATCTGCATAATATGATATGGTGCAGGATAAATGGGCAGTGACAGTTTGTTACAAGGCCAAGGGTTTTTCACTAAAACCATGTCACTGACTTTCAATGGTAGTACAGTGACTTGCCTGTGTCACACTCTTTGAATGTTCATCACATTGACGTAAAGCAGTGTACTGACATGGAATGTCAAGATGAGGCAGTTCCGTGAGAACTTGTCTACCAAACGTAAGGACAGCTGGTGCCCCACCGTTAGAGCAGTGGGGAGTGGACCTGTAGCTGCAGAGCAAATGAAGTAATTCGTTTCAGATTGGCATCCTCTGCTGTGACAATCTGGAGAACTTTCTTGAGTGTTCTCATGAACCTCTCAACTTCTCGACATCCTCATTGGCCTGCGGCCAGTACAGCATGATTTTTAGATGTTTAAAGTCTGGATAGCCTGAGAATTGAGCAAATTGGGAGCTCTGAAAAGGCAGTCCATTGTCACTTTTGAGAACACGTGGTATGCCATAGGACGAGAAAATCTTATCCAATTTGGGGATTACAGTATTAGCTGAAGTGCTGGTAAGCATTTCCACCTCTGGGAAATGGCTATAATCATCAATGACAACCAACAGATGCCTGCCATTGGGGAGATCACAAAAATCAACACTGACCTCCACCCATGGTGAGGGAGGAACAGGAGAAACTTGCGGTGGAGCCGAGTGACTCTGAGGAACCACTGTCTGGCACAGAGAGCAAGATTACACATGTTGTTCATCAAGGGCATCAAATTCCAGGAAACCATACTTTCTCTATTAACAACACTTTGGTTTTCACCACACCTTGGTGACCTTCATGAGCCAAATCAATGGCATAATTCCATAGAGTCCATGTCGAGTGCCCCGAAGGAGGAGATAATTGTCTGAGTAAGTTCATTGCACACATTGGCAAAGGATCAAATGGTGGCTTGTTCCTCAGAAGTTACATGTGCTAAATCATTCACAAGTGCTTTCCATTGACTACTGTGAATGGTCTTAATAACAATCTGGAGGCAAGAGTCATTACATGTAGCAGTCTCTATCTCCTGCAAAGAGAGAGCTTTGGGAACTGGAGAGAAGAAAGTTGACATGTGCCTCCGCCTTGGTTGTAGTATCATGATCAGATCCTGTGCTGGAGATAGGATGACAGGAAAAGTAGTCTGGTGGATTATCTTTACCTGAGCGATAGATGACCCTGTAGTCATATCCCTGCAATTTAAGCATCCAGCATTCAATATGAACTGGAGGTTGAAGTATGGATTGTTGAACATAGGTTCCAGAAGCTTGTGATCGGTTATGACTGTGAAAAGACAGCTATTAATGTAAGTAAAAGTGAGAACATGCCCAGGCAATTGCAAGTGCCTCCTGCTCTGTTTGAGAATACCATTGTTCTGTGGGTGAAAGAGCTTTGCTAGCATATGCTATGGTAGAAATATGGCCAAGCTGATCTACTTGTGTGAGGGTAGCACCCAGGTCAACAGGGCTAATGCCCACCAAAAGTTTAGTCTATTTGTCGGGGTCAGAGTATGACATGACAACATCACTTGCAAGGATATTCCTGAGCTCTGTGAAAGCAGTTTGATGTTCAGCCAACTATTCTCATGGTTGATCTTTTTTTGTGAGATCCCTGAGAGGTTGGGATATTGCGGCAAGCCACAGGATGAATCTGCCACAATAATTTGCAAGGCCCCAAAGGCTACAAACTTCAGTGGGAGTGCAGGGCACAGCAGCATTGCGTTTTGCCATTACTTCTGGGGGGTCAGCAGAGATATCGCCCTTGGAAAAGATATAGCCCCAAAACTCCCAGATGTTTTTTTTGAATTTGCATTTACTCTGTGTAAGAGTCAGATTCTCCTCCTGCGGATGCCATACGACTGCAGTAAGATGAGAGTCATGGAAGCTATTCTCACGATCAGTGGAAAGCGGGCTAAGGGTGCTTAGCCCACTTCCCACCAATCGTGAGACTCACCGGGCTTGCAGCCAAGCCCAGTTTAGTCAAAGCAGGCAACCCACTTAATTGCCCCTGCCTTAAGCCCAGGTTAGTGGAGCTAACCTGGGCTTTCTGATCGTGAGTTTGCGCCACAGCAACTCACGAGTAGACCCCTGACCGGGAGGCTCACGCAGGGCATGCTGGAGCTTCTGGGGGCCACATGGCCCCCAATCCCTCCAGCCGGCGGCGGCTCTGTAATGGAGCCGGCAGTAGTATGGGTGGCCGGCCGGTTCAGCTCGCGGAGCAGACTGACTGCTCGTCTGCAGGGAGAGCAGGCTTAGCCCGCTCTCTCTGCAAACCCCATCCAGGCTCTTCTCACTGATCGTGAGAAGAGCCTCATGCTCTTCTTCTGTGGTGCCAAACACTAAAATATTAACATTGACACTGAGTCCCGCTAGCACTTCATGAATTGTATTCTGAAATATTTCTGCAGCAGAAGAAATGCCAAAACTGAGGCATTTATTGCGGCGAAGGCTCACATGAGTTGAAAATGTCATGATATATTTGGAATCAGGGTGGAGCTCAAGTTGATGGTAACCAGCAGAAACACCACACAGAGAAAAAATTGGTTCCATTAAGATCAGCAATGATGTCATCCACAGTGGGAGTAATGTGTCTTTCCCATGTGATGGCTCTATTGGGGAAGTGCATGTCCACACATAGCCCAGCTGTTTTGGGGCAACTACCGGTATTAGGGAGACCCATGGTGTAGAACCATCCATGTGCTTGATGATATCAGGTTCCTCCAAGTGTCTCAACTCTCCTTCAACCAGTTTCCTAACATATCTGTATGGCAGGGCAACTGGTTGAATTGTTTCATTAATGTGAAGTTCTACTTGCTTCCTTTTCAACTTTCTGATGCCTTTAAACATGTACTCATACTGGTGGAGGTTTCAAGGAAGTGGATCAGGGAGTATAGTCCGGAGCATTGTGATGAGTCCCAAGGTGTTCACCATGTCATAGGTGATCAAGGTATCAGCACTAGAAGCAACATACATGGGTTGCATGTATAACATATAACAGATGTGTCCTGGAAGGTAAAATGTGCCTGGAACTTGTTACACAGAGGCAACGGCGTTGGAGTTGCATAGGAGTACACTTTCATGGTTGAGTGTACCAAAAGCAGTTTCTGAGGAAGTACATCATAGTCACACTAGGCAATCACATTTATAGTTGCACCTGTAGCAATTACAGCACGTTAAGGTTATCTGAGGAGGTCCGTCTCCAGTTACGACCAGTTCGTCTGGTGGCGACTCAGAGGTGGGCCTTCTCTGTAGCTGCTCCTGGACTGTGGAATGCACACCCGGCAGAAATCCGCAATTTGAATTCTTTACTGGCCTCCAGGAGAGCCCTTAAAACCTATCTGTTTGGCCTGGCCTTCCAGGGTTTTTAAATAGTTGTAACTGGTTTTAATGTTGTAACCTGTTTTTCAGGTTTTTTTAATTGTTGTGATTGTTTAATTACTGTTTTATGATGTTTTAATTGTTAATTGTTTTATACTGTTTTATAATTTTTGTTTTAATTGTTAACTGATTTTAATGGTATTGTTGTAATTGTAAACCATTTCGGAAGGGCGGTATAAAAATCCAATCAGTCTATCCATCCATCCATCCATACATACATACACAGACTCTGTGTCCCTCTGTGAAAACATAGTGTTGAGGCAGACATTTATTGTCTATGTGAACCCCAGTATTTCTAGTTGGGGCTGGAGAACAGACAGTATAGATGTGTGAGTTATCTTCCTCAGGAAGATCATCCTGAAGAGCATTTGCCTGCCCATGACCTTGCTGGTGAGGACACGAGGTAATCTGCGATGACCTACAGACTCTTGCATAGTGGTTATTTTTCCCACAGGCATGGCAAGTTGTACTTCTGGCATGGCAAACACCCTTGTGGGGATAAGATCCACAACAGTTGTAACAAAACTTGTTTGGCCGTCTGCTCAGGCACATACTTCATGGCTGGAAATGGATGGGTAGCTTGAGAACATATTGGCGGCTTGAAACTACGGTATGTCTGAAGCTTTTGTACAGTTTCCATTTGTGGGGCATGACTGCCTTGCTCAATCAGTTAAGCATGTTGTTCAGACACTTCATTTGCTCGAACAGTGTCCAGTATTTTGATGAGAGTCATCTGGGGTTCACATACAATTTGTCACCAAAGCTTGGCTGATGAACATCCTTGTATTATCTGTGCCCTCATCTCATTGTCTGTGTTTGTGAATGCACAGGACTGTGCAAGGTGACAAAGATGGGTGTGATATGCATCTCTCCTTCCTTCTCATGTGCTTGCCAGAACACGTACTGCTCAAAGTCTGTTTTTTGCAGGGCTTGAAATACTTGGTGAGTGTTAGCTTTGCCTTTTCATGATCAACATCATTTCCAGTATCTGGTAAGGTTTTGAAAATGTGGTGAACTTAACTGGCTGCAAAATGTAACAGCATTGCCCGCTTGGTGTTGCAGTCATTTCCCTTTATCATAAAACATAGATTGTCCAGTCTTTCAGGCCAGTGGTCCCATCTAGGCCCCAATGTAGAGTGGGAGTCATGAATAGCAACTTCAGGGAAAGCAGGAAGCATATTGATAATAACAAAGGCAGAAGCTCTTAAAACTGGAAGCGGAACCAGTCGCTGTTGGAAAAGTATGCTATGTCAATGAATAAAAGAAACACTCAAAATGGCTGCCACTCCACTCCTTCAGGCTGAGCAAAAAGACTATGCAGTAGATAAGATGGCAGCTGCACTCAAAAGCAGGCTACTACACAAGTTCTGAGTTACACAGTATGTTATCTTTATGAAGAAAAAGTCTGGATTCCAAGTGAGGGAGAGACAGAAATACCTGGTTAGAAGAATAATGTGGCTGTTTTCTGTTCCTTGCCTTTCTTTTGTCCTCACTGTGTCTTATAGGCCTTTTCCTCTCTCTGTTGCTTTCTGTTATTGAGAAGGGAGTTTTGTTTGTTGGTTGGTTTATGGAGGGGTTCTTAGCTACTCTTGTCGCCAGTGTAGAATCCAGGAGGAAGGAGTTGTGGTATGCAAGGACAAGAGAATGGAGTTGAATCAGAAATATTAATGGTTTAATGATATATGTTAATAATATTATTTGCAAAGAGGCAAATGCATTCTCCCTTCTGTTCTCTTGCTACTGGTTGTTTGTTATCCAGAAACACCACAGTGGTCAATAGGGTTGCTGGTGCTAAGAATTGATGCCTTCAGGAGCTGCATCTCCTACATTAAGTTGATCCAGTTAAAATGCTGAACTTGTGTGAACTTGCTGGTACAGACTAATATGTAGATACCTCTGAAAGTGGTTAAGCATATGCTTAAATCTCTCCCAGTGAAATCAATGGTGCTAAAATGTGCTTAACCTTGACTGGATTGTGTCAATATTTACTCTAAAACAAGACATCTAGACCATGAATATCCAGTCTGACAATGAGCAGCAATGGTTGGGTGTGCTGGTCTATTTAAGCCTAACACCTTATCCACACAACACTTGAAATCCATCCTTGGCTCCTTTTCTGTACTCATAATCTAAATGAAATGTGTAACAGATTAGAAAAGGAAAGAAACTTTCCTACATGGTGGTGCTTTAAAATCTGCACCCCATCAATATTATTATTATTTCTTGTTTACACAGTCAGACAGGTGTTATTGACGAGTTTGTTTTATCCAGACATCGAGTCCTTCCCAAGGACCTGGCATGGCTGAATTTTATTGTCAATGTTGTTGCTGTTATAGATATCGTCGCAGAATATAGGCTGTTCCCAGTAAAGCTGCTTTTTGTAATTGGCTGGTGGTGATTTCTGTGGCCCCTATGGTGTTGAGGTGCTCTTCAAGGTCTTTTGGAACTGCACCCAGGGCGCCAATTACCACTGGGATTACTTTGGTCTTTTTCTGCCACAGCCTTTCAATTCCAGTTTGTAGATCTTTGTATTTGGTTATTTTTTCTATTTATTTTTCTTCAATTCTGCTATCCCCTGGTATTGCTATGTTGATTATTTTCACTTGTTTTTCTTTCTTCTCGACTACAGTTATATCTGGTGTATTGTGTGACAGATGTTTGTCTGTTTGTAGTCGGAATCCCACAATATTTTTACATCTTCATTTTCTTCAACTTTTTCCATTTTATGGTCCCACCAATTTTTGGCTACAGGTAGCTTGTATTTTTTGCAGATGTTCCAGTGTATCATCCCTGCTACCTTGTCATGCCTTTGTTTGTAGTGAGTCTGTGCGATCTTTTTACAACAGCTGATTAGGTGGTCCACGGTTTCATTTGCTTCTTTACAAAGGTGGCACTTGCTGTTTGTTGTGGATTTTTTGACTTTTGCTCTTATTGCATTTGTTCTCAGTGCCTGTTCTTGTGCAGCCAGTATTAAACCCTCTGTTTCTTTCTTCAAGTTGCCATTCTTAAGCCATTGCCAGGTCTTGGTGATGTCTGATTTTCCACGTATATTGTGCAAATATTGACCATGCAGTGGTTTATTTCTCAATTTTTCTGCTCGGTTCTTGACTTGTTCTTTCTTGTAGGCCTGCTTTGTTTCATTGGTGTTGAATAGTTTCTTGTTATTGACCATTTGAAGTGCATCTTCTTCACTGTCCTTGATATATTCTTCAAGGCCTCTTTTCTCCTCCTCTGCTGTTTGATGGACTTGAAGCATTCCTCTTTCACCTGAGCTGCGAGGGAGGTATAGCCTATCTACATCACTGCGGGGGTGCAGAGCATAATGGATGGTCATGATTTTCCTGTTCTTACGATCTAGCGTCTCTACCTCTGCCTGGGTCCAGTCTCTTACTCCTGCAGTGTATCTGATAACAGGTATAGCCCAGGTGTTTATGGCTTGTATGGTGTTCCCACCATTGAGTTTGGACTTGAGGATTTTTCTAACTCTCCTGATGTATTCACTTCCAATTTTTCTTTTAACTTCAGTGTGTGCAATGTTATCAGCCTGGAGAATGCCCAAGTATTTGTAATGTTCTTTCTCTTCCAGGTTCTTGATGTTGCTTCCATTGGGCAGTTCTATGCCTTCTGTTTTTCTTATTTTTCCTCTGTTCATTATTAATGCAGCACATTTGTCTAGTCCAAACTCCATTGCTATATCGCTACTGAATATACGAACAGTGTTTAGCAGTGATTCAATTTCTGACTGGGACTTTCCATACAACTTCAGATCGTCCATGTACAGCAGATGGTTGATTTGACTGGATGTTTTAGATGTTTGGTATCCGAGGCCTGTTTTGTTTAGTATTTGTGAAAGTGGGGTCATGGCGATTACAAACAACAGAGGGGATAGTGAGTCCCCTTGGAAAATGCCTCTTTTAATGCTAACCTGTCCAAGTGTCTCGCCATTGATTGTTAACTGAGTACTCCACATGCTCATTGCTTTTTAAATAAATATCTGAATGTTTTTGCTGACACCAGTTGTTTCTAAACATTTTAGTATTCATGTGTGAGGCAATGAGTCGAAGGCTTTCTTGTAGTCAATCCATGCAACACTTAGATTTGTTTTTCTTCTTTTACAATTTTCTAAAATCATTTTGTCATCAGCAGCTGGTCTTTTGTGCCTCTGGTGTTCGGGCAATTTCCTTTCTGTTCAACTGGAAGCTGTTTGTTAGTTAATAAGTGTTGCATCACTTCATCTGCTATTATTCCAGTTAATAATTTGAACATGGTTGGCAGGCAGGTTATCGGTCTATAATTACTTGGAACTGCACCTTTTGCTGGGTCTTTCATTATGAGATGAGTTTTCCCAGTTGTTAGCCATTGTTCAATATCACCTCCTTGCAAAATGTGATTGAACTGTTTTGATAGTTGTTTATGAAGGCTTGTTAGGTGTTTAAGCCAAAAGCCATGCAGTTCATCGTCACCTGGAGCAGTCCAATTTTTAATTTTTTTTGCTCTTTCACTTATTAATTCTGGTGTTATTATTAGATCTTGCATTTGTTGGTTACCTTTTTCGACCTCTTTCACCCAGACTGCTTTTTAAAATTATAGTCTATTGGATTGTCCCATAATTTCCCGCAGAATTGCACTGTTTCTTCTTTATTTGGTGTTTCTATGTTTCTTGCAGTTTCTCCTTCTATGCTTTGGTAGAAACGTCTCTGATTCGACTGGAATTGGAGATTCTGCCTGTGTTGTGTAATTCTGGCTTCGTATCTGCTAATCTTCTTTGACACTGCTGTTATTTGCTGCTTTATTATTTTTGGATCAGATATGGTTTGGTGTTTTCATTCTTCAGCTTCTTGTCTTTCATGTCTTTCAATTTACTAGCATCTGATCTAAGCCTGGCGATTTTATTTTCTAATCGAATCTTCCATTTAGGTGATGTACTGCTTTCTTTTTTTACAGGTCCACTGATCTTATATCCGAGCTCTTGTGTTGTTATTGTTGCTGCACTGTACATTAGTTGGTTTGTTTCTTGCAAATTCTTGGTTGTTATTTCTGCAAGTGCAGCATTGACATCTTTTAATGCCTCAGCAAGTTGTTTTTTGGCAACTGTTTTTAGAGCTGGAAGTCGAACCCTGGTGGTTGTTTGGTTCATGTGCTCAGTTATTTTTTGCTTTAGTTCTTGTTGCTTTTCTGTTAAACGGCATTCAGGTTTTTGAGTGAAGGCAAAGGAGAGGTTGCCTGGTTTTGATTTTGAAACAGTTCAGCAACAGTGGCATCCTCTATTTCCAACACCTCCTCCACCTGCGCCTGAGCAACTGCTTCAGTTGGTGGTAATTCTTCTTCCATGTCTTGAGCCTGTGTTGCTCTTTGCAGTTCTTCCAGCTCAACTCCAGTGAATACTTTATTTCTTATTATGAATCTTCTCTGGTCTGCTAGCCTTTGTTCTGTTATTTCTGTATCTGGATGCTTCTCTTTCCAAATTTGGTACATTCTTTTAAAATAACCTCTTCTAGTTGGACTAGACTTGAAATAGCAGATCATTATTTCCTTGTTGGCATTTCTTGTATATTTTTTTCGGTTAAGCGACGTTTCTTCCAGTAACTTTGCTGTCTTCAGCCCTGGTTGCTCAACTGAAGATCCTGAGTCCTGTTGCCCACTTGCCACCAGATGTCCAGGGACTATAGCACCTGGCGTGGTCCTTGTTGACCCGGGCGACGACCGATCCGGTATAGATTTATTAAAGTTACATCTCACCATATTGTTGATGGGAGAGGCACTCTTTGTCTGGCTCCTCTGGAGAGACCTGTCCAGTATGGTTGGACCTCTGGCATAGCTCTCACCTTCCTCAGAGCACACAAGCCCCACAACCATGCCAAGGTAGTGCCTCACTGGGGGTATTACTATTATTATTATTATTATTATTATTATTATTAACATGTATATCCTGCTCTTCCTCCAGAGCCCAGAGCGGTAGAGAATAGAGAAGGGCTAGTTTGTGCAAAGGGCTAGTAATAGAATACAAAGCCTTTCAACCCTGGGTCATCCACAAAACGCACCTACAAAACTGCCTTGCCACTAGCTGACACCTGGAGTGACAGCTGTGGTTTAGAGGTCAAGCACTGAATGCCCTAGGGAGTCTGAACAATTCAGGCCCCTCTGAGAACTTTCAGCTTTAAGTGAGATTGGTAGAAGTTGAGAAGAGGTGTGTGTGTGTGTGTGTGTGTGTGTGTGTGTGTGTGTGTGTGAGAGAGAGAGAGAGAGAGAGAGAGAGAGAGAGATTGGGTGTGCTGCATTGTGATGATGGACTTCTTAAGATGAACAGAACAACAAATTTCATGATGAGTACCAAATGCACAGCATCCACACCTCATTTTTACCTCCCTCTTTCTTGATCTCACATACATACTATACATGTAATGGAAATCAGCAGCAATTACATATGGTGTTTATGCAAAGTTAAGGCCAAAATAACAGGCTAGGATTGCAAGTGATTTCAGGTAAAAGCTGATTTTGAAGTAGCTTCTCAACAGCACAAGGCAAGTAGTTACAATACTTTATACCTTGATACCTGTGAACAGCTTTAGTTGTGTCAGCCTCTAGATCATTGTGCTCTCTCTCTCTCGCTCTCTCTCTCTCTCTCTCTCTCTCTCTCACACACACACACACACAGATTTTGAATGGAGCATGGAAACACCCCCTTCATCAATCTTCCTGTTGACTCTGTGACCACAAGCCAAGAGACCATGACTTTCTGAATGGGTTTGTATTCAGGCCTAGTCTGAGAAGAGAAGCACTGAAAATTCATAGCAATTTGAGGCACAATTGACCAAATGAACAGTTGGTAGGGAAGCCTTTCCAGAGAGGCTGTCTTAGATGTTGACTGATGTGGGCTTAAAAGAGAACAGGAGGGAATTCATAAAAGATACAGAAATTGTCACTTGAATGATCTGGGGGAAAGATCAACTTATGTAGGGCCTCTTTTTAGCTTATAAAAACCGTCAATAGAGGGAATATGACTGAAGCTTATAAAATCACGAGTACTGTCAATGGTGAGACAATAGGGGGAAATAACTAATGGGCATCAGATTTTACTACTACAACAAATATTTATGTACTGATAATTTAAGATAAAGATAGTCCTTCATGCAGTGCAAAAAGATCTATGAATGCAGTGCCACAGGATACTGTGACACCAAAAAGGATAAATGTCTCTTTAAAAGCAAGGGTTAAATAACTGCAGTATTTGCTTGAGAATGGCTATTAATCATGCAAATCAATAGAGCAAACTCCATTTAATAAGGTATGGATATTGCCATCGTGTCCAACATGCTTACCCTGGCTGTTACATCTTTTTGGAGACACTGGGGAGAAATTAGGGACACTGGGGAGAAAAGGGAAGGTGACTAAGTCACTCAAACAGTGGTAGCTAGTGCCTTTTGAGACTGGTGGGCAAGGCAGGAGGTGAGCCCTGCCTGAAGAAACTTTACATTGTGAGGAAAAGCAAAATTTCCCACCTCTTTTTACTGGAGAGGCACTGAGCAAAAAGAGGAGAGGCCAGATAAAGCAGTCTTCTGTAGCCAGATAGAAAACATTGCAAGTCAAGTGTGACTGTCCAGTGCTTCAGCCAAGCAAGGCGGGAATGGGAGAGCATGGGAGATACTTGGATGGTGGGAGGGTGAGAAATCCAGGGTTAAAAGATGCATCTTCTTCTAATGGAGGAGCAGAGTCGAGCAAGAGAGTATTCAAGTGATATATGGACCAAGAAAAAGCACTGATGCTTTTGAACTTTGGTGCTGGAGAATACCATGGGGATACCATGGACAGCCAGGAAAACAAACAAATGGATCATAGAACAAATCAATCCAGAATTTTCACTCGAGGCACAAATGACCGGGTTCAAACTATCCTACTTCGGACACATTATGCGAAGATCCAGCTCCCTCAAGAAGTCCATAATGCTGGGGAAAGTGGAAGGAAAGAGAAGAAGAGGATGACCAGCAGCAAGGTGGATGGACTCGATTACGACAGCAATGAATGCACCACTGGGACACCTTAAAAGCCTAGTTAAAGACAGATCATCCTGGAGAGAATCTATCTATGTGGTCACTAAGAGTCGACACCAACTTGACAGCACTCAATCAATCAATCAATCAATCAATCAGGGTGAGCAAGCAACAGGAAGCCACTGTGCTTATTCTGCTAGTTCACTCTCTTTCTGGACATTCCATTAGGGAGAATTGGGCTTGCTGGACTGCCCACTATTGTCCTGACAGAGGGAAAGCTCAGGTGAGCAAGCAATAGAATGAGGCAGCTGCTCCTTGCATGGGAAGCTAGTGCAATGGAGCCAAATCTCCTCCCTGCAAAGAAAGAGACAGGGTAAGCAAGTCAGAGAGAACAGGAAGTTTGCACGTTCTTTCTAGGCAGCCCTGATGATCCCATTTCCCCTCCTGGGTGACTGAATGCCAGAAGCCATACCTTGCAGCTGCTACTCATTTGCTGTCTTTCATGAGCCAGTGAGCAGTAACCGTCTTGTGCCCCCTGCTCTGACCCCTGATGCTGCCCTAATAAACTGTATCAAAGTTTTGGACACTTTTGCCAAAATGTGTTTAAGCTGCAGATCGATACCGCAAGCGGTCCAATCTCTCTTTCCCTAGTCTCTTCTCCCCTAACACACCCTGTAACCTCCATCTAATCTATTCTGGCTGGCTGCTTGGGGGGAAAGAATAAATTAAGTGAATACATTCAGAAATCATTTGTGCCTCTGGCATTTATTTCTTTACCAGTAGCAAGTGAAACAAACATACCTCATTTGTTTTCATTTGTCCTTTGAATACACATCGTTGAATACACACCCCTAACTTTTGAGGTGTGATTTAGATCAAGAAAAGGGTTGGGTAGGAAAGAATTAAAAACTCTTTCAGGCAGCCACACATGGGGCTGCTAATTAGTATTGAAACAAAACTCTGGGTAATCCTAATTACAGATATCCTACATTATGTTTAGTCTGGCCCCTAGAAAGCTTTCCCTTGTAGCTATAACATACTTTATGGCAGGGGTTCTCAATCTTGGGTTCCCAGATGTTGTTCAACTACAACTCCCATCATCCCCAGGCACAATGGGGAGAGGCCATTCCTTTGCAACCAGTCACCCTCCTCTATGATAACTGATTTGCAGAGGAGAGTAGCGGTATATTATTTGTGTATATATTTTGAACATTTATACCATCTTTCCATTCAAATAAATGTTCAAGCTGGTGTCGAATTTCAGGAAATGCAGTTTTTCACACAACTGAGTCAGCTGCTGACCTCCCCTCAGCAAAACAAAACACAAAACCAACTACCACCACTAAAATTCAGGAGTTCTGCTCTCCTTGGAATTTGGTGATTAACAGCCACTTTGCAGTGGAGAGTTCAGGCGTGTATCATCTTCTTAGCTTGTAACACCAAAAGACACTAGGAAGTTGACCAGCCTTCCAGCATCTGCAGAGAGAGCCATAAGCCGGGGTAATTCAAACAGTGCTTGCTGTATGTTTGGAGAAATTTCCTCCTCTAATAGTGGTCCTCCTGAGTTGTCACATTTGAGTCTCTTGGCTGTTAATGGCATATACACATACTGTTTTCCTGGCTCTGATGAACTGCTCTCTTCTGTGAAGAAAATGTACATTAAGGTTAGCTGGGCATTTTACTTTGGTTGCCACCAGTTCTAAGTGCAAAACAATTAACTTATTTAAAAGAAAACAGTATGGGGAAATGTGTGCAAAGCAGGAGCCAGGCAGCAATTTTTCCCTACAGAGTTTAGTTCAGACATGAATGAAAAGATCTCCCATTTACACTGATGAATCTGCATGAGCTTTATTTAATACTATTGGGTTTGGAAGTAATTTGAGTAATTTGTGTATAGCATAATCAGGAGAGGTTAGAGTCTATTGAATGAGTGGCCTCTCAAAACAGCTTTTTGCTGCTTGGGGGAGCAATTTTCAGTGGGAAAATGGTGTGACCGAAAAAGTTAACTCTCCTTCCTCAGACACCATAGTCCTGATCAGATCCAAACCACATACCCTCTGCGAGTGCTTCTTGCTTAGTAAGAGGCATTTTTGGTTTTAAGCACACCTCTTATATTGCATTTAGCCAAACCTCTAGTTTGGTCCTTAGGCACCAGGGCCTTTCCCAGTCAGCAGCCTTTACCGCGGGATTAAGAGGGGCAAAGTACTGCGAGTTACGGGGCATATCGGATATTTTGTATTTGCAAAAAAAACAACAACCCCAAAATCCGTTGCAAATTTTTTTTACCCCAGACATAAACCGGGCAAAGCTCCAATGCGCCATGAAAAACCCGAATAATGTATGGAGTGCTCCTCAATAGCTTGCAGGGACTTTGATGTAAATTTGGACGATATGTGAACGCACACCTGCCCTTCCTGTGGCGAAGGAAAGTAAAATCGCAATCTGGGAATGGACCAGGTAAAAACTGATCTGCGCCAAACCTTTCTGGTATAAAAAGTACACTGTGGATACAGTCTGGATTAGGCCCATGACTGTGGCAAAAGGGCTTTTCAACCCTACCCACCTCCACACTGTGGTCCTGACCATGGATCATGCCCTCCCGAGCATGCTTCATACACTAGATCAGGGACTCCTGACCTGTACTACTCCAGTTGTTGCTGAACTGCAACTCCCATCTTTCCCAGCCACAATAAATTGTAGCTGGGGATGATGGGAGTTATAGTTCAGCAACATCTGATGTACCACAGGTTGGGAGTCCCTGCACTAGATATAAAGCTCCCATTGGAACCAACATAAGCTTTTTAGCTTGTGTAACTAGCACATGTGGGCAGAGGTGCACCCAGGTAATTTTGGAACCTGGACCAAAATTTAAGGTAGGGATGTGCACGGAACTGGCAACTGCCAGTTCAAAGGTGGGAGGGATAGCTTAAGGACTGGGGAGGGTGGTCTTACCACCACCCCCAACACACACATTTTCCCCGCCAACACTATGTGCAAAATCGGTCCCTCCAGGAGGCAGCATAGCTCCTTGCCACCTTGGCGCATCGTGGACTGGAAGTGCCCAGTGTGCATGTGCACGTTGTGATGTGTGTATGAGTGAGCGTGACATGCACACACACACACACACACACACACACACACACACACACACAAACACCAGGCATTTCTGGCCACTTCCAGTCCACAATGCACCGGGGTGGCAAGGATGTAAGCTGCTGCCCTGCAGGACCAATTTTGCACACAGGGTTGGCGGGGGAAATGTGTGTGTGGGGGGGGGGGGGCGTAAGAGCACCCTCCCCAGTCCTTAAAGTTATCTTCCCCACCTTCGAACCAGTGGAACTGCCAGACTTTTGAACCAGTTTGGAGGCCCGTAAAAGGGCCTCCGAACTGGTTCCATGCACATCCCTACCTAAAGGCCTTTGGCACCCCCTCCCCTACTGCAAGTTAAGCACCATCCCCTTACACACACACACACACACACACACACACACACACACACACACACACACACACAGAGATGCACACAGTATTTTTAATACATGGGTTCTTGAGGGCACAAACGGCAACTGAACTGACAAGAATGTCAGAATAAAAACTATGGATATATACATATGCATTAAAAGAAACATTTCAGCACGCAACTTAACATATTCCCATCCCCGTATTACTTTCCCCACTCTCCCCTCTGTCTCAGAGGTCATGCTTGGCTGCGCGGTGCAGCATGGGCTGGCGGCGCAACACGGCAACCACACCACCCTGGACAGACTAAAGAGGATTTGGGGCCCCCAGGGGGTGAGGAGGCCCTGGACTTCGGCCCAGAAGTCTGGACGTGGGAGGTGCAATCTCAACTGGGACCACAGTGAGGGTAAGGTTAACGCTTTCTACTTCCTTCATGGTCTTAATCCAGATTGTGCCATGCACAGTATTTACACCAGAAAAAGCAAGAATGCTAGGGTTAATGGCATGACTAACGCCATGTGCTGCTCAACTCTCTTTTGAGCAGCACAGACGCTGCCAGTCTGTGCAGACAATACTGAGCTTGATAGACCAATGGTCTGACTCAGTATATGGCAGCGGCTTCTCCAAGGTTTCAGGCAGGAATCTCTCTCAGCCCTATCTTGGAGAAGCCAGGGAGGGAACTTGGAACCTTCTGCTCTTCCCAGAGCGGCTCCATACCCTGAGGGGAAAATCTTACAGTGCTCACAGTTCTAGTCTCCCATTCATATGCAACCAAGGCAGAACCTGCTTAGCTAAGGGGACAAGTCATGCTTGCTACCACAAGACCAGCTCTTCTCTCCCAAAGGTTTTAGCATGCTTGGTTTTATTGCTGCTTTTCAATGCTGCTGTTGGTGTTTTATGGTGCTTGCTATTATCTAACCAGGCAGCCTCTGAGCCAGGAAGAAAATACCAGATTGGCTCTTTGCTGACTTGAGAGTTCTTAAAAGTGCAAGAGCCCAGGGCTGCTGGAGAGACAGCACATCTACATTTCAACTAAGCACAATTTACACACCCTTTGTGGCAAGGTGGAGGCTTGGCAGCAAGGGTTTAAATCTTGCTGAAGCAAGATAATGGGAACTAAACTTCTTGGTATGAATTCAAATGCCTCCGGGGAATGCTTGCTGAGACAGCCAAGCAGTGGGAAGAACCAGGGAGAACAATAAAATGGCTACTTCAGGGGTTCTCAGACTTGGGTTCCCAGATGGTTTTGGACTGCAATGCCCATCATCCTCAGCCACGATGGCCTTGGATGATGGGAGTTGTAGTCCAACAACATCCAGGGACCAAAGTCTGAGAATGCCTGGGTTAGTTTATAAAAAGGGGGGAAGGTGGAGTTGATTTCCTTTGGCTTCATGTCTGAATTATTATTTATTTGGTTTTGTATGGTGAGCAGAGTAGGGAAAACTGTGGTTTTTATTATACACTCAAACATTTTGATTTATCTTTCTATTTTATTTTTTTAAACGTCTCTTCAAAGTTTCAAAAGTATTGTGTAAGCTGGACTGTTTTGTAAGGGGCATGTAATCGAAAACTGGCTTATTGGGTCGCTGTGGCTGCCTCCTTTTGAGTAAGCAACAGTTGACATGATGCACAGGCTAAGGGAGCCAGAAGAAGGCTCTGTGTCAGCGCTGCAGCAGAGCCGGAAGGCAGCCCTGATGCTTTTGAAAACCAGCAGCTGCACAGCGCAGTGTTACCATTTATTTATTCCCCTTATCACAAACTGGACACGCTGCTTGCACAGCCACTAGTTCAAAGAAGTGTCAAGGCTGCATTGTGAAGGAGGTACTTATTGTGCGGGGTCAGAACTCCAGAGACGATCTTGGTCTACCTGTTCTAGATGGGGTCACACTTCCCCAAAAGGAACAGGTTCGCAGTCTGGGAGTACTTCTGGATCAACACCTCTCCTTGGTTTCTCAGGTTGCGGCAGTGGCCAGAGGTGCTTTCTATCAGCTTTGACTAGAAAGCTAGAAAGCTGCACCCGTTTCTCGAGTCCTCAAAACAGTGGTACATTTGTTGGTAACCTCCAGACTTGACTTCTGTAATGCGCTCTACGTGGGGCTGCCTTTGTACGTAGTCCGGAAACTTCAGTTGATTCAGAATGTGGCAGCCAGGTTGGTCTCTGGGTCATCTCGAAGAGACCATATTACTCCTTTGCTGATGGAGCTACACTGGCTGCCAATTGATTTCCAGGCAAAATACAAAGTGCTAGTTATAACTTATAAAGCCCTAAATGACTTAGGCCCTGGGTATTTAAGAGAGCGTCTTCTTCACTACGAGCCCCACGTCCATTGAGGCCATCTGAGGAGGTTCGTCTCTACTTACTGCCAATTCGTCTGGTGGCTACACAGAGATGGGCCTTCTCAGTTGCTGCCCCGAGATTGTGGAATGCACTCCCCACTAAGATATGAGCCTCCCCATCTCTGGCAATTTTTTGAAAACATCTGAAAACCCATCTTTTTAACCAAGCTTTCTCAGCTTTTTAAAATTTGTTGGTTTTAATTTTGTGATTGATTTTAAATTGTTGAATTGTTTTAACTTTTTATATGTGTTTTAATTGTTTTATGTTAACCGCCCAGAGATGAACGTTTGGGCAGTATAGAAGTTTGATTATTAACAACAACAACAACAACACTAATAATAATTAATGTCAGCCAGTGTTTTTTCCTGTACACACGTAGGGATCACTGGGGAGTCTCCACTGCACCTCTTATTGGAGATGCTGCTCCGGCATGGCATCAGCTCTTAGCACCAGAAACCCTATTGACCATGGCAGTGAGGGGTGGGCATTAGGGACGGAGACAGCCAGTAAGGGCATTCCCTCTCTGACCATGCTTTCACGGCTCCACTTCCCCTTTGTTGGACTGTTTAGTCTCAGGTTTCACTCTCTCACCTGAGAGACAGACTTCTTTCTTCTCCCCTTCCCTTTCCTGGTATGTAGCCAGCAATGATGTGTGTTGGAGAGGATTACTGGTCTTGTGGCAGCAAGCATGTCTTGTCCTCTTAGCTAAGCAGGGACCGCTCTGGTTGCATATGAAAGGGAGACTAGAAGTGTGAGCAGAGGCGTAACTAGGGAAAACGGTGCCCGGGGCAAGCACTGAAATTGCGCCCCCCTGCCGCCCCCCCAGCATACATCTGACTGACACACATGTGTTTTTTCCTCACAACAACCCTGTGAAGTTGGCTTGTATCTCAAACAACAGAATTATGATGCAATGATGACACACCACATTATACTTAGGTTTTTCCTCACAAGTAACAACCCTGTGGAGTTGGCCTGTATCTCAAACAACAGAATTATGATGCAATGATTGATGATACACACCACATTATACTTAGGTTTTTCCTCGCAAGCAACAACCCTGTGGAGTTGGCTTGTATCTCAAACAACAGAATTATGATGCAATGATTGATGATACACACCACATTATACTTAGGTTTTTCCTCACAAGCAAGAGACAATCTCCAAAGGTCCTGGCATATAACCCCCTCCCCCATTTTTCTTGCCAAACTTTGTGTCTTTAGCAGGATACCACAGGCACTTGTTAAAGCTAACACTGCAGGTTTTTCTGAGATGGAGCTGTTATAGGAGCACTTCAGCGTAAACTGAGATCACAAGGCAAGCTTTCACAGTGCAAAAACGAGCATGCCAGCAAGCAGAACTCATGGTAAAACTCTCTTGAAACACCTTGTAACAATGCACAGGCAGCTATGTTACACTGCTTGAGTCAACTCACGCTGCTGTACTACCCAGGCTGTGGGAATTGACTCTCAGTTCCATATACATGTATGCATTTAAGATTGAGTGCCAAAGAATCTTTATGATTGTTTTTCTTTCTTTTGGGGCGGAGAGAGGAGTGTATAATGCAAACATTAACACCTGTTAGGCATCTGAGAACCATAGTTGGGCAGCTAAATAAAAGCCTGATTCTTTAATATGTTTCCCCCCCCACATGTGGCTTCTGTAGTTTTTGCAACTCATTCAATTTCTCACCCTGACACTTGGTCTGCTGCTTCCACCCGCTCGCCGCCGAATCCTTTCTTCCGTGCAGGTGTCCGTGTGTGTCCTCGTCGTCCTGCCTGCGCCTGGTGCAGTGCAGCCCCAGCCCCAGCAACCACGCTTTCCTCCGCGACGGCAACCACACCACCACGTGCAGGCGAACAGAGGAGGACAGACGCACGGCACGCCGGCCGAGTTGCACATGCGTGCGTCACTGACTAGAGACCCTGTGGCTTGCAAGCCACTAGAGGGCCTCTTTCTGGCTGTTCCAGACTAAGCGAGTGACGGAGCGAGCGAGCCTCAGACAAGGGCAGGCGCAGTGAGCAGCATGAAAGGCGCCCGCCGCGGTGCCCGCCGCCAAGCCAGGCCACTGACTGGCCGCCAGCAAAGCAATGGGGGGGGCGCGGGTGGCGCGGAAGGGACCGCTCGTGGGGGAGGGGGCACCGACGCGCTCCCTTGACTGCTGCAGCGCTGCTGCACTGAGCAGGAGAAATTTGTATTAAAATTTTTTTAAAAAATTGGTCATGGCGGCGCCCCCACGTGGCCCGAAAAGATGGTGCCTGGGGCACGTGCCCCCCTGCCCCCCCTAGTTACGCCTCTGAGTGTGAGCACTGTCAGATATTCCCCTCAGGGGATCGAGCCGCTCTGTGAAGAGCAGAAGTTCCCAAGTTCCCAATACTGAGCTAGATGGACCTATGGTCTGACTCAGTATATGGCAATTTCCTATGTTCCTAGGTCTTATCGATCTCCCTGATGGATTTCCCAAACTACTTTATTTGGAACCAACCTCGAGTCCTCAGGTGGTGTTAGACTACAAATCCCACCATCCACAACCACAGGGGCCATTGTGGCTGGGGATGATGGGACTTGTAGTCCAACAAGACCTGAGGACGTAATGCATCTCCTGTTCCCCCAAATGGAATGCAAAGGAAGGCAGGGCTTTCGTTCTCTTCAAGAGTGGTGTAGAAGATGGAATTCTGCAGGTGCAGACTTCCTCACCCTAGTATGGCAAGCTGTGCCTGCCAAAGTTTGCTCCATTACAGAACAGGAGTCCTGTTGTCTTTTGCATCTCTTTGCTCTATCCCCTGCAGACTGTCTCTGATTACAAATGAGGTTCTATTTTAGTCCCAGTTTGTGCAAATCATGTTGGTATTTGCTGAGAAATAATTATCATTGCAGGAAATAATGTAAGTGTTAATCTGCTTGGAAAGAAGCAATATTGCCAACTCCTGGTCTGGTTGGAAGAGCCTTCTTCTTCTTCTTCTTCTTCTTCTTCTTCTTCTTCTTCTTCTTCTTCTTCTTCTTCTTCTTCTCCTTCTTCTCCTCCTCTCCCTCCTGGCTACTTTCTCACACTTTGGAGAGGCTCCAAGTCTGGCAGGAAGCCATACTCTGTGCCTGAAGCAACATTTTCCTTCTCTCCCTTCCTGCAACATGCAATGTACTAGAAAATAAGTCAGTGTGTAATCAGGCCGTCTCTGGTCTGTGATGTTTTGCTGCAGTATTTCACAGTTAAAAGAGGCCTATACAGTAGCTGACTCAGTCTGTCAACTGATTTATGTATTTTAATAATATAAAAAGCCTTTGGAGGAGAAACGTACATTGGAAACCCAAGAAATTGGAGAGTGTGTGCTACTGTTCCATGCAGTCATACTGAAATTTCTTGCAAAGGGATCTTTGGAAACAATACAGATCTGTCTTTGACTGAAATTTTGTCTGCCTGGTCTGCCAGAGAGAGCGAATGTTTAATAGCTGAATGATGCCTTTTGCTTAGCTCATATCCTGCAAGGTCTCTGGTGTGAATTCTCCTAGGTTTTTTTGGACTGCTTCATTCGCAGGATTTCTTTTTAACCGACAAACTTTGCTCAAGTGCAAGGATTTTTATGCCATTGAATGATTGCCCAGTGCAACCTGAATGGCCTAATTAACACAAGATCATCAGAAGCCCTGTGCATACATCAAGTGCCACAGTCATTAAAGTGAAGGTAATATCAAGAGCTCACGAACTGGCAGACCCAATGTATTCTTTACACTGGTGCCAATATAAGAGGCTCTGGCAGTCTAGACTAACAGCTGGTGTGATTTATAAGCAGCAGGATCCTACGTGTTTGATCCTCAAGCCACCCAGACATGTGTGTGTGTGTGTGTACTAGAAGCCTGCAGTCAAATATTGGGCTGGTTATTTCAGATGATTATGGGAATTTGAGTCTTCCTCCTTTCTGCTCCTCTTGATCATGTGCACCTCTCTGCTCTTCCTTTTACCTCTACCAGTTTGCCTTCCCTTCTTGGGCTTTTTTCTCAGGCCTTTGTTTAAGCTCATGCTTCTGGACATTTTCTGTTCCAACCCTCCTCACCCAGCCCAGCCATAATCAGCTACTCTCTCCAAACCTTGACATTCCCCCCACCACTGCCTTCCTTATTTTATTTATGTATTTATTTATGTATTCATTCATTCGATTTCTATACCGCTCTTCCAAAAATGGCTCAGGGCGGTTTACACAGAGAAATAATACATAAATAAGATGGATCCCTGTCCACAAAGGGCTCACATTCTTTAAAAAAAAACACAAGATAGACACCAGCAACAGTCACTGGAGGTAGTGTGCTGGGGGTGAAGAGGGCCAGTTACTCTCCCCCTGCTAAATAAAGAGAATCACCATGTTAAAAGGTGCCTCTTTGCCAAGTGAGCAGGGGCCAACTTCCTTCGGCCCTTCTTCCTGCCCTGCATCTCTATATCAATGGTAACCACACAGACTCAAACCATCAGAACAGATGACTGCCTGCCTCATTCCTCTGAGAGATTAGGGATGGCCAGCCAGTCACTGCCTGAGGCTTCACCGTCAGCAGCAGATTTTTTTTAGCACATTAACTATAAAGGCACAAGCGTATCTGCATAACTGAAAAGTAAAGTGTACGAACTGCATGCCACAGAAGTGCAGAAATGCTTGCAAATGGGCAAGTCAACAGGAAACAGGAAAAGGGTACTTCAAAGGGTAGCAGGCACTCCCCCCCACCCCAAATATTTCCTGCTTCCACATCCACCAGACTGGAACTTTATAGCCAAGTATCTGACAATACAGTCATCATATATTATGGTCCTATAGCTTGAAGTAATTATTTTTAAAGGTCTCTGTTGTTTAAAGAAGCCTCATTCACTCACTTCTCTACCCCAGAACAAGCAGCAGTGCAACCAGGTAGGTAGGAGCCTCCCAGGAGGTAGGTTGGATCCACCCGGGAGCCTCCTCCAGCCTCCCAGGAGTGAGATTAACCTCTTAGCTTCCTTTTAGAGATGGGCACAAAATCGGCCCAGCCAATTCAGCTTGAATCTGAATTGGATTTGAGCCGGCCCTGCTCAGTTTTGGTCCCGCTTGAAACGGGCCCGGTCTGGTTCGGGGTCGGGGGTATCTGTTGGTAAATAGGAATCCAATGAGGATTCCCCTTTACCAGTAAATGGGCAGAAGGGCGTCCATAAGCCTAGAGGAGGCCTGCTCAACTTCGCCCCTCCTGCAGATGTTGGCCTACAATTCCCATAATTCCTGGCTATTGGCTGCTGTGGCTGAGAATTATGGGAGTTGTAGTCCAAAAACAGCTGGGGGGCCTAAGTTGAGCAGGCCTGGCCTAGAGAGTGCGGGGAGGGGAGTGAGTTAGTACTTACAAGTTCCATTTGTGGTGGTGGGTGGGAGGTGGCGGTGGCGGTGGCTGTCCTCCATCCCCGCCTGCCTCCCCCAGAGTAGCCTGCTTTTCAGACTAGTGTTCTCTGCCTGTCCAAGGCAGTGGAAAGACTGGGGAGGGGAGATGGATCAATACCAGGCCAGCTGAAATCTGCAGGGAGATGACCCTGTACCTCCTTGCACACATGGTCTCACCCAGACAGTTCCTGACCAGAAAGGAAGTAGGGGTGTGTGAGCCAGGTTCAAAGTCAAACAAGTCCTGTTCAACAGGTTCGAGATCAAACTGGGCCCAGTTTGAACTGAGCCAGTTCAGGGGGTCTACTGGTAAAGGGGCAGGGAGCCTTCCCTAAACTAGAGAGAGCAGAAGGGGAGTGAGTTAGTACTTACAATTCCCATATGTTGCCATTTGTGGCAGCAGCAACTCCTGCTCCGCCCGGCCTCCCCCAAAGTAGCCTGGGCTGGTGGTGGCCCAGTTCAGGCCTCTGTGTATGCCTGGGGGCCATTTGAGTGACCTCCGTGCAAGCGCAGAGGTCACTAAAATGGCCCCCAGACGTGCGCAGAGGCCCGAACCAAGCTGCTGGCGGCCTGGGGCTGCTCTGGAGGAGGCCAGTTGGGGGAGCCATCACTGCCACAAATCGCCACAAATGGGACTTGGTACTAACTCACTCCCCTCCTCCCCACAAATACATCATCATATTTTGGATTTTGGGAGAATACTGTGAAGAAATGCTTCAGGCAGAATTTCATCAGATGCTTCTCTAGCAAATGGGTGGGAAGCTGCACCTGCTCAGATTCTGCTGGGACACATCCATACCCAACCCCAAAATAGAGTCAACATAGTATATGAGACTCTACATAGTCTTCCTTCTTTGTTTGTTTATCATATTTTTATACTGCCTGATATGTACATCTCAAGGCGATTGCATGATATGGACTCAAAACTGGCTCTTCTCTCACTCTGTATTCTCAGAGGAAATATTCTCAGAGAGACTGAAAGAAGTTATCCCATAAAACACCAGCTTAGTTATTTCTTCTTCAGCTGGATATGGTTGAGCATACTTGGTGAAATGCTCGGTGACAGCTAAAATATTTTGAGTATCCTTGTTGTCTGGTTCCAACTTTAGAAAATTTATGCATAGCTGGGGCAAAGACTTTGATGTTCATTGAAGGTGAAGTCATTTCTGCTTCAGTTTTGTGCTAAATGCATCTTGCACAGGTTCAACATTTTCTCTCAACATCAACAAACATTCTGGTTCAGAAACTATATTCTTGGCTAGCTCTGGTGTATGTTCTTTCTTAAGTTCCCTACTCTATTGTGTATCCTTGCAGAGACTAGTCATCTCATCCTTCCTATGTATGTGTTTTATTTATTTATTTATTTATTATTTTATTTTATTTCATTTCATTTCATTTATAAACCGCCCCATCCAAAGGCTCTTTGTGATGTACAACAAATTTAAAAAGGCATAAAAACACAGTGCTAAAACAATATAAAATCAATTCAAAAACAATTAAAACCATTTAAAACTAATTAAAATACTTTTTAAAAAAATTCACAAACCTTGGAAGGCCAGGTCTAACAAGTAAGTCTTTTGGGCTCTCTTAAAGGCCGACAGCGAGCCTAAACTGCGGATATCTGCCAGAAGGCCAGGAGAAGCTACAGAGAAGGCCCGGTTCCAAGTCGCTGCCAGATGTACTGGTGGTAATTGGAGATGGACCTCTCCAGATGACCTCAACGAGAGATGGGGATCATACCGAAGAAGGCGCTTTCTAAGGTAGCCTGGACCTAAGCCATTCAAAGCTTTAAAGGTAATAACCGGCACTTTGTATTTCGCCTGGAAAAATATTGGCAGCCAGTGCAACTGTTTTAAGTCAGGCATAATATGTGTATGATGCTTATAAACTGACAAAATAAACTATGCAAACTTTCAAACCACAAGGTTGTGGTACCTCACATTAGATACCAACATTTTGAACTCCCAATGCAAAATCCCCATCCTCATACAAGTAGGGAGGATACTCAAACAACCCAAAATGAAAAAAGAGAGCTCCGTTAAGAGTAGGTTGCATGATTCCCCTGGCTCTTTCTCCAATGTCTATTTATACTCCTTCCAGAGCCCTGCAATGCTGCCTTCTGATACTGATCTCTTGGTTAGATCAAAGACTCTAGCCCCATTATGCTGTACCTGCACTCAGATGTCTGTACACATGTACATGATTTTGTGTGGATGACTATACTTGTGTTCACTTTAAAAGTGAACCTGGGTATAGGCCCCTCAAATACATGGAAGCATACTGCTGTACCTGTGTTCATCATAATGTATGGATTTATACCTGTGCACACTGTACACTCATCACATGAGTGTTGATCAGAATGAGGCTGTTCACACATGCAGCCTAGCTAAGGCCAGGGAAGCCCAGCGTAGGCTAGGCCAGGAGTTTAAAGGATTGGGTTTGAACCTGATCCCAGCGCTACCCTGTACCAAGTCTGAGTTTTTAACCTCAGTGTTTAGCTGAGGTTGAGTGAATCTATTGTTTGCTTAACCTCGGCTGGTGATTGTCTGGGCAATCGCCGCTGGTTTAAAGGGCTTCCCCCTGGCCTGCTGCCAATTCCAGCAGTGAGCCATTGGAAGAAGTGGTCATGCTGAGTGAGGTAGCGGCTCTAATGTGATCAGCTGCGGCACGCATGCCCTGGGGCACCCTGGGATGAGGGAGGGGGAAGTCCTCCTGCTTCCAGCATTTCCCTTGCTCATGGAGCACTTTCCTTATGAGGCAAGGCTACAGCATCTGAGGCTCTTTACTTTGGAAAAGAGGCAACTAAGGGGAGACATGATTGAGATGTATAACATTATGCATGGAGTGGAGAGAGTGGACAGAGAGAAATTTTTCTCCCTCTCTCACAACACTAGAATCAGGGGTCACCCCATGAAACTGAAGGTCGGGAGATTTAGGACCGACAAGAGGAAGTACTTTTTCACACAGTGCATAATTAATCTATGGGATTCCTTGCCATGGGATGTGATGATGGCTGCCAGCTTAGATGGCTTAAAAAGAGGCTTAGACAAATTCATGGTGGACAGGTCTATCAATGGCTGCTAGTCTGGTGGCTGTGGGCCATCTCCAGCCTCAGAGGCACGATGCCTCTCAATCCCAGTTGTAGGAGAGCAGCAGCAGGAGAGAGGGCATGCACATACCTCTTGCCTGTGGGTTTCTCAGAGGCATCTGGTGGGCCACTGTGTGAAACAGGATGCTGGACTAGATGGGCCTTGGGCCTGATCCAGCACAGCTGGTCTTATGTTTTTATGTGGGCATGCAGCACGGCAAAATTAACGCTGCCACCACTTGTCTGTGGGGGAAGGCAGGCGAGCTCCTACCTTCCCCCCAGCCCTGGGGAGCACACAGCTGAGATCATGTGCACAACCTCAATGTGTGAATAGGGCTAGATTGTACAAATGTTGAACATAACATGTGAATGAGGCTTAAATCCATCGCTTCACACTTCCATCCATTTCCTTTGGATGTTCCTCTGGAACTCCTTGCCTCCAGATATTCATAAGATTCAGTCCCTCCCACTCTTTATGAGCCAAACTACACCTGCATGCAAATGTCAGAAACAGCTACACATGGGGTAGCCAAACCCAGTTAGGAGAGCAATGAGAGAGAAGGAGAAGGTTCACTCTTTCCCCATGCCTTCTTTCCCCCCGAAAATTGACCCCTCTGAAACAGTAATTTGCTGCCAATGCAGCAGCTTTCCACGAAGCACTCGAATAGGCTGATTTAGCCACCACTTCCACTTCTTTGTAAACCCCATGAGAATTAGACCATTAAATAAAATAAGGACTTACCTCACAGATCTTTCAATGATTACTCAAGTCATATGATCTTAATATAACTCAAGCCATGTCTCTCATCTCCTTATTCCTGAGTTTGTGCACAAACGTTGTCTCCTTAAATCATGTGGAAATTTTCACAGTGTGTTTTATATAAACAAATCCATTTGTTCATTGAATGAGCCTGGAGCACTTCAAGGCCACTGTTTGTATTAAATAAGAAATAAAAAATTTGGGTTGGCAAAATTCCACCTTCACACCTAAAAGAGTTGTCAAGCAGTTTAGATCAACACTGCAGAGCTAATATATTTATCCTGAAGGGGACAACTGAAGCCAAAAGTATAATTTCTGGATGGAACATCCAGGTGTGTGAGCCTCCTTGCTCATGGCCATGGATACAAAATGACCAGTGTTAGCTCTAAGCTGATTTTGGCAATGCTTCCTCAGAGGATCTGCACAAGTAAATGTTTTGCTCATTGGTTCCAGAACTTCCAGTACAAGTTTATCTCAGTAGAAGTGGCTGTACTCACTGTTGGTAAGAGAAAAGCAATGAGGAGGACACTCCTGAAATATGTGAACACTTTGGCACACAGATTGCCCTCAGTTATACTCATGGGGCATGTCTGCTCTATATATCTATGTTGCTTTATACCTGCATGACAACCATCGTTTCCTATGGATAATCTTAGGAACTGTGGGGGAGCTGGGAAGAATCTTATCTTTCCTTAGAGACGTATGGGTCCCTGGATTCCTTGAAGAGACAGAATGACTATTACATCAGTCTGTGGAACTGATTTACTCTCAGTGGATGTTGGAAGCGTTTCCTTTTAACTATAATAACCCATATTAGAACAGTGGCTGACATCCTGGCTCCACTTCATGCATACTTCTAACATCAGCATGCACGCAATGGTAGCCCCCAGCAATTTTCACTGAGCTCTCCTTCCCCAGAAATGTCCTATGTCCCTGAGGGTCACACAACCCTTAGGGACATATTTTCAAGTGGAGCAGAGAACTTGTAGGGGAAGATTGGTGAAAATTGCCCTGCTTGCATGATGAGCACTGTGGAGCTCAAGAAACTCTCCACAGCAGGGATGCTTTTCCTTTACAGACAGGTGTGTGGTTAATGAAAGTGTCAATCAGTATTCTAAGTGAGGCCTGACCACCATAAAGTGGATTGATTACCTTTCATGATCTGGACACTATGCCTATGTCGATGCAGCCCATGACTGCATTAGCGATTTTAGCAGCTGTATCACATTGCTGACTCATGTTCAAATTCTGGTTCGCCAAGACACCTAGATGTTTTCACAATGTACCACTGCCAAGCCAAGTCTCCCACCGTCCTGTACTTGTGCATTTGATTTTTCTTTCCTAAATACGGGACTTTTCACTTTTCTTCTTTGAACTTCACCTTTGAATCTTACAACCTTGATCTACTCTGGCTGTAGGCTCTCTGGTGCATTTATGCCAGTTCTTAGGTGTTTCTGAGGACTGATTTTTGTGTATAGTTTTAAGCTCTGGTACTGCTCTAGGTCTGGGTTGAGACATAGCATGAAACCATGATTTTTTGCTTACTATATTTAAGAAGCCAAACCATGGCTTGAGGTTTCCAGAAATACCACAGGCAAGCAGTGGCCACATTTGCTTCTAATGCAGAACCAAGGGTCCAATGGACCCATGGTTATGCTCCCCCCACCACCACACACACACCTTGCGCTAACCTGTCTGCATTTGGACATAACTGCCAGGACCTGGACTGCAGTCAGGGAGACTGCAGACAGGAGGGGGAACTGGCTGTGCAGGCAGGGGAATTGGCTGATGGACTTCCTCCTTTGCATGAAGGGCAGCCATGATAGCCAGTCGGAGAGAGGGAGGAGCTCCCTTCCCTCTGTCTTGGAGAAGGCTGCCTCCAGTTCAATGTTCAGATGTAACGATCCCGAACTCAAACCTCAGATAGGAGCAGTGAAACTCACAACAATCCTAGCGTTCAAATTGGAGTTTGGGGAGAGAAACTTGGGTCACTTTTTGAATGGGACAAGGTTCCATGCATTCAGACATACAAGACATTCAACCTCTGCCCTGTTTAACTCCGGTTTACCGTTATGTCTGAATGCATCATATAGTTTATAGCTGCTTGTCTGCTTCTGTATCCCATCCGTTCAGAATGTAGCTCCATAAGTTCATAAGTTCATACTCATTGCTATGTTACAGCAGCCTCTTGAGATGGAGAATTAGCTGTGTCAGTGATTTGCGAATTCAGACACAATGCAAAGCCACAGATAAGCAATAACTGTGGTTTGCAAAGCAACTCCAAATTATGCTTCATAACCTGATTTGTTGGCACCAAATAAATCATGGTTTATGGGCAGGCTCAGATTCAGACATAATGGAAAATCATGGTTTAGCTAAACTAACCATGGTTTAGCTAAACTAACCATGAGGATCTGCACACAAGCAGTGTGGAGAGCCAAGGAGGGTTTGGTGGGGAGAGTGGGCTTGGCGAGCATGCCGCCCTCTCTGAGGCTGGACTGGACACCCATACGATTACTGGCTCTGACACAGAGCCGGTAGGGATGGTGGGGATCGGGGGACACCTGGCCCCCGGAACGCCCAGGATGCCCTGTGGGAGTGTGTGGAGATTCTGGGAAGACCCCCAATGCCAGGAGGTCTTGTTGTTGCCTCCTGGTCGGGGGTCTTCTCATGAGTCACTGCAGTGTGGAGCCACGCTGCATCAACTCACGATCAGGAAAATGGGGTTATCGGAGCGCTTGCTCTGCTAACCTCATTTTAGACGTGAGGGAATTAAGTGGGCTAGCCACCAGGCTCGCCTATGAGCCCAGTGGTTCTCACGACCACTGGAAAGTGGGCTGGGCTCCCTTAGCCCACTGTCTAGTGGTTGTGAGAATAGCCTCTGTGATTTCACATTATGTTAAAACCCAGTTTACTTTCTAAAATACTGTGGTAATTGCATTTGCCTGTATTGTTCTCTTGGTACCATTCTTCTCCCTTTCTACCCTTCCTTCTCCTTTGTTCCCACACTATAAAATATTAGATTGTAAGTTTTTATTGTACATGTTGACAGTGATGGTGATAATAAAGTGTTCATAAACGTTTCTACTTTCAGGAAACACATAGATATTCTGATCTGTTACTCTGTTGTTGCATATACAGCTCAGAAATACATATGTAATAATAGTTATGCAGCATGAAGATTTCCTGTATTATATATTTTACATAGGGGAGTGACTTGGGGGAAAGGAGAAGCCCAGAAGGACAATCTGATGACGACAGTTTACAAGTGCTGGAACAAAAGAAAAGAGAGTGTATTGAAAGCAAGCTGTAATGAAGAGCTTTGCATGAGCATTATTCCTTAATTTGTTATGCACAGGCAGAGATGCTTGTTGCATACAGACTTCACATGTGATTTTGATCACTCTCACTTGCGATAGATTTTAAGCCATGAGGTGAGGAAAACAGGCCATCAGTACTGTCAAGGAGGTTGGCATTTCCCCCAGTTTTGTAAGTAAGTCCACCTGCCAGACTGTGATTGATGGAACCATCTGGTTCTGCATCACAATGGAGCAGGAATACAAAGCATGCATGAAGCACGAAAGACATCCCTCACGCAAAGCAGACTCCAGATTCAGAGTTGCTGAGCTTACTTTTGAAAGTCACCTTAAAGATAAATCGTGTTTCCTCTCATGCCATTCCAAACATGTT
Source organism: Hemicordylus capensis (assembly GCF_027244095.1). NCBI lineage: Eukaryota > Metazoa > Chordata > Lepidosauria > Squamata > Cordylidae > Hemicordylus > Hemicordylus capensis. The sequence continues at coordinate 31,655,868 of NC_069660.1, read as the reverse complement.
AAAATGCAGAGTGTCATGTCTTGCTTGAATGACAGTATGGAGGCTACTAAAAGAGGAAACTCATGACTACATTAGCTCTCTTCTGGTTTTCCATTCCATGCAGCATGAATGGGAGCAGGCTCACATCTGCTGACCCTGCCTCTGACCTCCACATGTTGGAAAAATATAAGAAAGGGTTCTATGGGCCTATACTTCATAAGGTTTGTACTCATTATCAGGAACCCTGATTGTGCCCAGAGCCAGTTGTAGGGGTGGGGAAGGGTGGGGGGCAGGAGGGCCATTTAGCCAGGGCCTCAAGCTCAAAGGGGGCCTCAAATTTAGACACGTTAAATTTTTGGCATTCACTGAGGCAGGTCTCACGATCAGTGAGACTTGCCTCTAAGGGGTTTGCGGGGAGAGTGGGCTTAGCCCACTCTCCCCACAGATGAGCAAACAGGAAGCCCTGGGTGGCCGGATCGGCCACCCACACGACTGCCAGTTCCATTATGGAGCCGGTGGGGGCTGCTGGGATCGGGGGCCGTGCGGCGTATCCTGGAGAGACACCTGAGCCCAGGAGGCTGCTTGCAGCCTCCCGGCCAGGTGTCTCCTTGTGTGTTGCCGTGGCGCGGAGCAACACTCTGTCCCAACTCATAGACCAAAAAACTTGGGTTAGCGGGGTGCTCGCTCCGCTAATCTGGGCTAAGAGGAGCATTAGGGCAGTTTGCTGCCGGGAGCCGCGCAGCTCCTGTTGCAGCACACGGCCACCAAAAAGTGGGCTAGGCTCCCTTAGCCCGCTTTTTGGCGGTCGTGAGAATCACCTCAATAAGTTTCACATTTTTAAATTTTTATTATGGCGGGAAGCCTAAAAATCTGCAAGTGGCCTGGGCCTCTCTGGGCCTCTGAAAGGGCCTGACTGTACCAGGTTTCCCAATTGTGTTTTCACCCTATGTGCCTACATTGGCAGCTCACCCATGAGTAAAAATGAGAGGATGGTCTTAGACTGCGCCTTTGGGACCTTTTTGGGGATGGCAGAAAGTGTCACTGTTGCCCTTCATGGAAGCCTGCTGCCAGCCCGCTAGTGCCTCTGCATGCTTCTGGCTCCCCTCGCTGACCCTAGCCCCACCCTATCTCCCACGCCCAGGTCCTGCCTTCTTCCTTCTTGCCACCAGCCTCAGTGCTCTCCCCACCACCGCCACATACCCGCTGTCTACTCTTCTTTCCATTACCAAACTTGTCCACAAACAAAGTGGACAGGTTTGGAGATGGAGAGAAGGAGAGACAGCAACAGAGAGAGTTGGTGCCAGCTTCTCCGCTTTGCTGTTGCTTTGCTGAGCTGCTGGAGGAGGATTCTGTCTCGGGAGGAAAAAATGGCAGTGTTTCTGTGCAGGAGCCATAAGGCAATGCAATAACTACACATTTACTCTGGTGCACTGCAGAGGAGTGTGTCAGGAGGCGCATTCACACACTTGTATAACGAGTGCACAGTGTACCCAGGTACAGATTATTACACAGGTATAGTCATTCACATGTTATGTTGAACTCAGGCTCAGAAGAACACCTCCAATCTGTACCATGCATTGAAGGGCATGTATCCAGGTTCATTTTTTTAAAATGAACACAGATACAGTCATTCACACAAATGCATGTATGAGTGTACAGTCATTTGTGCACACATACAGCATAATGTCTTAATCACATTAGGACAGAAACATAGGAAGCTGCCATATACTGAGTCAGACCCTTGGTCCATCTAGCTCAATATTGTCTACACAGACTGGTAGCAGCTTCTTCAAGGTTGCAGGCAGGAATCTCTCTCAGCCCTATCCTGGAGAAGCCCTATCCTGGAGAACTTGGAACCTTCTGCTCTTCCCAGAGTGGCTCCATCCCCTAAAAGGAATATCTTACAGTGCTTACACTTCTAGTCTCCCATTCATATGCAACCAGGGTGGACCCTGCTTAAGGGGACAAGTCATGCTTGCTACCACAAGACCAGCTCTCCTCCCTGTAGGATGAGGGGAGTAGGATGACAACAACTAGAGGAGGAAGGAAACCTCCCGGTCCCATGCAGCAGTGCTACTGCTTTTTACTGGGGGGTGGGGAGCCTCCCTCCTACCCACACTGCATTGCTGCTCATTCTCCTGCTACCTCGCCTCCAAAGCCAGTAAGTAAAGGATGGGGGGCTGACCGGGGGTTGGCAGCGGGTGGGAGGGAGAAGCTTTCCAAGCATAAAGAGGCCTCTTGAGAAGTTCCTCTTCCTTATGGATGTGTGGAGGGCAGGCTTTCCTGAGCTCTAGGAATTCATCTCCAAACCCGAGCTCAGAAATATGCGGACATCTCTAATATTACCCATACCATTATGTTACACTAAGTCAGGGGTGGGGAACCTTGGCACTCCAGCTGTTGTTGAACTACAACTCCCATCATCCCCAGCCACAATAATTGTGGCTGGGGATGATGGGAGTTGTAGTTCAACAACAGCTGGAGTGCCAAGGTTCCCCACCCCTGCACTAAGTGAAGAAAGTGTCCTCGCTTCCTAGATTCTTCTTCTCTAACGTGCTAACAGTCCAGTTACATCCAGTACTACAATCTCAAAACCTCCCAGAGCCAAAAATAGAGTCTCATCAGCTGTAGCTGCATAGTTGTGTGTGATCACATAGTATTTGGCTTGTAGCTGTGCTGTATTCAGAACTGAATGTGCACTGTCCCCTTAAGTACGGTCTAGCCCAGCCTCCAGGTTCCACCCTTCCTCTCTTCCCTTAAGCTAGGAGAAACTCTGTGCAAGCTTATGTTAGGTGACCTATCTGTAAGCTGTAGATCCAGAGACGTAGCTAGGAGGAGAGCTGGTCTTGTGGTAGTGAGGATCAATTGTCCCCTTTGCTAAGCAGTGTCTGCCTTGTTTTGCATTTGAAAGGGAGTCTACATGTGAGCACTGTTAGATTAGATGTTCCTCTTAGGGAATGGGGCCATAGCTCAGTGGAAGAGTGCATGTCAGAAGGTCTCAGGTTCACACCCTGGCATCTCCAGGTAGGGCTGGGAGGGATTCCTGCCTGTAACCTTGGAGAGCCGATGCTAGTCAGTGTGGACATACTGAGCTAGGTAGACCGATAGTCTGATTCAATAGAAGGTACCTTCCCATGTTCCTGTGTAACAATGCCTGAATTTTCTACTCGAAGAAAATTCAACAGACACGCCCCACCCAGCTGTGCCAGGGGTTTGCTGGTGCTCTGCGGTCTGGTCTAGTGCTGGAAGGAGATCATGTTGTGATTTGTTGTGGAGCTCTTCTTACTGTGTAGGGATCATGATCTTATCATGGGAGCGAGGAGGACTGTTTTCAAGAAAGGCCTTTGCAGTCTGCTAATGGGATCATCATTCTGAACCAATGGGCCTGTCTGCCAAACATTAAGACATGCTTCATCTTTAAAACAAAAATAAAAATGTTTGCTAGCATCATTGTAGCTTAAGCCAGTCCATAGACTGGGGTCTTCTCAAGTGACCTCAACTATGTCTAACCCCCAGAAAGGGTTAGTATGCCTCTCACTTGGATTGGTGGCTCACCATGCTGTTTGTGAGCCAATGTTCTTGTCCCCCACCTCAGAGCCTGGGGTGACAAGGTTGGGAAATGTGTAAACATGCTTTCCTGATTGTTGAATTCTTCCTCCTTCTTCCCCAGAATTCAAAGAAATTAGTAACTATATGTAAATGTGATGAACTGAGTAGTGAGTGATGTGTATGTGAGTGATTAGTGTGAGAATGTTGTGTGTGTGAGTGGGGAACAATATTGCATACAAATAAATGCTTGCAAATTATTATTATTATTATTATTATTATTATTACATTTTATATCCCGCTCTTCCTCCAAAGAGCCCAGAGCAGTGTACTACATACTTAGGTTTCTCCTCACAACAACCCTATGAAGTAGGTTAGGCTGAGAGAGAAGTGACTGGCCCAGAGTCACCCAGCAAGTCTCATGGCTAAATGGGGATTTGAACTCGGGTCTCCCTGGTCCTAGTCCAGCACCCTAACCACTACACCACGCTAGCTCTCTCAAATGTTTGCAGGAATCTACGTCTACAAAAAAGATTTCATTTCTCACAAGCATGCATTAAAAATGTAAATCTTTTTCCATTGTGTAATGTTCTTGTAATCTCTGAAAACAATGAGCTCTTAATCTTCAGGACGTTCCTTTATTAATACTTATATGATCCATTTAGTTTCATTTAGTGCTGGTTTCTACTAATGTCAAATTAATGTGCCATTCTTTAGAAAATTACATAAGCTTCCAGCTGTCATCTAGCAGAATAATTTTCTCGTTTCTTACACTATTGACCTTGCAGTATAACTTTTCTCTTGGTCTTTCGGAATTTCTGCACCAATGCCGTGTGAAAGGAGAATAACTACAAGACACACTCAAGCATTATTACTATTATTACTACATTCAGCATAGGAACATTGGAAGCCACCGTATACCGAGTCAGGCCATTGATCCATCTAACTCAGTATTGTCTACACCATAGGTTCCCACCCTGTGGTACAAAGGAACAACATAGGAAGCCGCCATATACTGAGTCAGACTATTGGTCCATCTAGCTCAGTATTGTCTTCACAGCCTGACAGCAGCTTCTCCAAGGTTGCAGGCAGGGATCTCTCTCAGCCCTATCTTGGAGAAGCCAGGGAAGGAACTTGAAACCTTCTGCTCTTCCCAGAGCGGCTCCATCCCCTAAGGGGAATATCTTACAGTGCTCACACTTCTACTCTCCCATTCATATGCAACCATGGCAGACCCTGCTTAGCTAAGGGAACAAGGCATGCTTGCTACCACAAGACCAGCTCTCCTCTCTCCAGCTATTACTGAGCTACAACTCCCATAAGAATATAAGAACAGCCCTGCTGTATCAGGCCCAAGGCCCACCTAGTCCAGCATCCTATTTCTCACAGTGGTCCACCAGATGCCGATGGAAGCCACAGGCAGGAGTTGAGGGCATACCCTCTCTCCTCCTGTTACTCCCCTGCTACTGGTACTCAGAGGCATCCTGCCTTTGAGGCTGGAGGTGGCCCACAGCCCTCCGACTAGTAGCCGTTGATAGACCTCTCCTCCATGAAGTTATCCAAACCCGTCTTAAAGCCATCCAGGTTGTTGGCTGTCACCACATTTTGTGGCAGAGAATTCTACAAGCTGATTATGTGTTGTGTGAAAAGGTACTTCCGTTTGTTGGTCCTAAATTTCCCGGAAATCAATTTCATGGGATGACCCTTGGTTCTAGTGTTATGTGAGAGGGAGAAGAATTTCTCTCTATCCACTTTCTCCACACCATGCATGATTTTATAGACCTCTCTCATGTCTCCCTGCAGTCGTCTTTTTTCTAAACTAAAAAACCTCAGGTGTTGTAGCCTTGCCTCAAAAGAAAGGTGTTCTAGGCCCCTGATCATCTTGGTTGCCCTCTTCTGCACCTTTTCCAGTTCTACAATGTCTTTTTTTAGATGTGGCGACCAGAATTGTACGCAGTACTCCAAGTGTGGTCACACCATAGTTTTGTATAAGGGCATTATAATATTAGCCGTTTTATTTCCAATCCCCTTCTTAATGATTGCTAGCATGGAATTGTCCTTTTTCACAGCTGCCGCACATTGAGTCATCCCCAGCCATAATAAATTGTAGTTTGTGATGACGGGAGTTGTAGTTCAGCAACATCTGAAGTACCACTGGCTGGGAACCCCTGGTCTATACTGACTGGCGGCAGCTTCTTCAAGGTTTCAGGCAAGCTTCTTAGCTTCAGCAAGATGATTGTATCATTTGCCCTTAGAACAGGCCAACTTAGCCCCGCCCTCCAAGCTGTTTTTGGACTACAACTCCATAATCCCAAGACACATTGGTCAATAGCCAGGGATTATGGGAGTTTTAGGCCAACATCTGAAGGAGGGCCCAAATTGAGCAGGCCTGCCTCAGACCATGCTCTGGGACCAAGCATTATTACTATCATTATTATTATTATTACTACTACTACTACTACTACCACCACCATTTATATACCACCTTTCAAGAAGAAGAAGAAGAAGAAGAAGAAGAAGAAGAAGAAGAAGAAGAGGGTTACCTGTCCCCAAAGAACTCACAATAGAAAAGAAACACAGGAAAGACACTATCACAATGGAGACACTAGCCAATGGAGGAATGCATATTAGGAAACTGCCATATACTGAGTCAGACCAGACCGTTTGTCCATCTAGCTCAGTATTGTCTATAGCTCAGTATAGAGGGGAGGGGAGGCAGTTTCTTCAGGTGGTGGATGCTACCCCACCTGTCTGCCATCTCTTTTCTTTCTATTGCCCCCTCTGCTTGGGTGTTCCTCTTCCTTCTCTTGCTCCTCCACCATCCAGGCTGGGGGTGGGGTGGGGTTGCACACAAGGGAAGGAAGAGTGGTAAGCAATGTGCTCTATGTGCTATGTTTGAGAGTGGCATGTTCCTCACCATAGCCTGATGCTATGTAAGCCTAGGATGTATTCCTCTGTCCCAACTCATAGATTTGTGAACTGTCCCTGAATGTAGGGTCAGCAGGAATGGGAAAGAGGGTACCTGCTCTGTTTCCCCCCACTCCACCAGGGAACGGGTGTTGGGGCTCCACAAGTGCAGCAGTAAAAACATGGATTGATGCTTCCTCTTCACAGGCAGACTGGGATGTGGGGAGATTTGCACCTCCATAGCAGCCTCTTGATTGTGCCTTGAAAATAATTCACACATGCAAAGCTGGAGGAGAGGACTTCCTATTGCTTAATGTTTTCTCTGATCCAGGTTCTCTGCCCCGTGGGTGGGTGGTCTCTGGAGGCTCCCCAGAGACCCCCCACGAGTCCTGTTCAGGCTATCATGACCTGGCCATGCAGAGGCCCATTGGGCATGCACAGCAACCTCCAAAATGGCCACCATGATGGGGATGAGGCCAAAAATGGCCTGAAGACCACCCAAACAGGGCAATTTGAGCCATAATGAAGGCCCACGGGGGGAGGGGGAACCTCTGGAGAGACCCCCCAGCCTTGGAGAAGCCCCCCAGAGGTGATAAGTACAAAAATAAAGAATTTTTTTTAATTGAAAAAGCTCGCCCCCCCCGGAATGGCCGGGGGGGGGGCAGTCGGATGTCATGCCAAACCAGGGAGTTCAGCTTGACACCGAGCCATCAAATCAAACCAGTTCAATGTCGAACCTGTTCCACATAGAACCTGTTCGCACCTCTCTATCTCCTACTACCTGTCTGCACTGGCTTCTGCTGCTTGTTCTGGAGTAGAGGAGTAAGTGAATGAAGCGTCTTTAAACAATGGAGATCTTTGGACATAATCCAAGCTATAGGATAATAATATATTAGGACTCTATTGCCTGACACTTTGCTGCAAAGTTCCTTCTGGTAGATGGAGGAGTGGAAAAGAGAGTGGGGAATATATGGGGGAAAGCACACACTACCCGTGGGAGTAATTGCTGAGCACAGCCTATGCAAAAGCGCTTTAGAAGATTATTCTTAATACCATACTGAGGTTTTTTTGAACATAATTGGACAGAGGTGGAACTATGTATGATAAAGAGAGGAAAAGATAGATGATATTTTAAAAATCCTTTCCCATGTTTTCATCTCATAATCCCATGAGCCAGATCTCTAATTATGTCTCCTAGGCCGACTAGAAAATGTTATTGTCTAAAGCTTGACAGCCTTTGTTCACAATGCTGATATATGGATGATTGTTGCTCCCCCATCCCAATCCGCCTGTTCCTACCTTTGATAAGGATTTCTTAAATGCTTCACATGAAGACAAAAATATTCCATGGCACAGAACAATTTCCTCTGTAGATGGCAGAGTGTTTGCGTTTTCCTGAGATGACATTTTGGGCTCAATGCAGCATAACTAATGAGTTGCTCAAAATTGGCTGTAAATAAGGAACAGCCATTGCAAACTTGTTTTGGAACAGGTACTGCCTCCGTTTCTTTCACCACCTCTGTTGTTTTACTGTCAAGGCAAATGCATATTAAGCAGGATTTCAATCCCATAAAACAAACACGCTAAAGCGACAGAGATGGGATAGAATATATGTGTGGCATTTGCATTAATTAGCTTATCGTAGGTAAACGGCCAATGTTCATAATGTTTCCCTTGGATTCTAAACCAAATGGGCTGCATGATAAATTTCTTGCTCAATGGTCTTTATTCCTGCAAATGCCAGAGGTGATTAAAGACATTAATTTCGCATTGGAAGAGCTAGATTTTCGCTGTGTAGGAGAATGTTTGCCATGACAGATTCTAATCCATTTGGCTTACCCATTCTGAATGACATCTTGAGCTGAAATCCCTCCTAATTTCATTGGAATCCTTAATGAGACATAATAAATACTGTTGACTAAAAATAAAAATTCTAGAATAAGATTGCAAAGAGATTTTGAAATCATGCATATACGCATTTATTGTCCAGAATCCAAAATATATTATTTCCTGGATTTGTCTGGCTTGTGGTTGATTCTATAAAACTCTCTTTGACTTCATAATCTTATGCTAGATTCAATACTTTATCTATATTGTCTTATTTTTAGTTGTTTGCAGAAATGTACAAAAGAAAAGAAACTACAAACAACAGATACAACTCAGCTCAGAAACAAATATAACACTTCACTGTTCTGGATTATTACTTCACTTTGCCCCTTTGCATTTCCTTCACATTTAGAATATTTGTAAATATAATTATAAAATAATTAGATCTTCATATTTATATGGCAGTTGTTTTTTTCATCAATAAAACTTTTAAAACTTAACCAAAGTCCCAAAACACAATTGGGATGAGCAGAGGCTTTTAGTTGGGAAAAAAGCTTGTCCTGTACCAGCAACTCCCAAATTTTATTAAACCTACATTTAATTTTTTTAGTGTTCCTTCTTTTCCATTCCTTGGAAACGCAGTTTTGCTGCCGATAATAAAAACATAATCAATTCCCTGCAGCAAGCAGAAGCTAGTGACTCCTCAAAGGCATTTTGCAAAATTAGGCCTGAATTCAATAAGAAAGAGAAAATTAGAGAACAGCTTTGAATTGAGATAAAAGTATGTGGCGTTGTTTTCATGACAGCATCTATTTATTCATGGAAGTGGTTCACACTTTTAAGATCTGGTGATGACATAGACAGGTTCCCTTTTAAAGCTTCATGGATGCATTCATGGAATAGAACACAGAAGATGACATCTGTGATGTGAAATCTGGTCAGTAAAGAACCCCACCAAAGTATCTGCTTTTGTTTGAAGCATAGCCAAGAAACCTCCCACTCTGAGATCTACCCTAATGAGCTATTGTGAATATATTTAGGCCTCAGAGCCCTCTTCAGGTACAGATGGGAACAAGGCTGTGTAACATTGGTCTCTACAATTGACAGGTAGATTGAAGCCTTTGGGTTGGTTAGGTCAGGTATAAAATCCTAGGAGCCTGATTGTTGTGTATGTTCCTGCCTCAAAGGGGCCTCTGCTGTTAACACTGGCCTTCTGCCTTTCCAAGGGCAACAGAGCAGTTCCTTGATTGCTGCATTTCAGATTCTAGCTTCGAGTGTAAATCATTGATTGCATGGATCCTGAGCTGGAGAGCAAACCCAAGGGCAGTCCAAGACCTTTGGTTGCCTGAGGCAAGGTGCTAAATGTTGCCTTACTGTCTGTTTGCCGCCTCGGTTAACTCACCTCCCACCACCCTGCCACCACTTTCCTCCTCCTCTTCCTTCACTCTCTCCTGGCTCTATAGCAGCACAAAAAGAACTGCTCCAAGAACCGCTTCAAAAGATCTTCCTCCACAGCACACTGTATTTGAAATGGAAGTAAGCCCAATGTAGACATTGTGCTATATGAGTATACAGATGTCTATACACTCATACATGTGTTTGTGTGAATGACTGTACCTGTGTTCATCTTAAAAGTGAACCTGGGCACAGGCCTTTCAGACGTATGGTACAGGTTAGGGGTGTGCACAGAACTGTTTTTTGTGGTTTGGTTCAAATTTGAACCAAATTCGAACCGAACCACCAGTCCACGAACTGGTTTGTTCAAACTGACTGGTAGTTCAGTCTCTTCTATTGAACCAGGTCAAACTGATTTGGCCGGGTTCGACAAGCTATGCTTGTAAAGGGGAATCCAGTGAGGATTCTCCTTTACAAGCAAAGGGGAATCCTGCCTTTAATAGGCTTTTAAGGGCGTCCGCCAGCTGGCAGGGCGGCGAGAGGGCACCTTACCAGCAGAACCAGCAGTGGCTTCTCCTGACACTCTCCTCAGCAGTACAGCCTGTGTGACAACAGCATGGTTCTGGCCTCTGTGCACTCAAACTGGCCCGGTTTGAACTCGAACTGGACCGGCCTCAAAAAAAGACAGCTAGTCCGAGTTCGAACAGAACAGTTCAACCTGGTTTCCGGGGCTATGCTTAAGGAATCTAGTGAGGATTCCCCTTTACAAGCAAAGGGGAATCCTGCCTTTAAAAGGCTTCTAAGACTGTCCAGGAGGGTGGCTAGAGGGCACCTTACTGGTGGCACCACTGGCAGTGGCTCCTCTGAAGTCCAGCACTTCCCATAGCAGCATGGCCCATGTGGTGGTGCAGTTGCACGGAGGCCAGAACTATGTCGCTGCCACACAGGCTGTGCTGCTGGGGGGAGCACCAGGAGGAACTAGGGCACTGGTAAGGTTCCCTCTCGCCACTCCTCGTCTGCCCTTAGAAGCCTTTTAAAGGCAAGATTTCCTGTTGCTTGTAAAGGTGAATCCTCACTGGATTCCCTTTACAAGCATAGCCTCTTGAACTATTGAACCAGGTTGAACCGGTCCATAATGGACTTGACTCAGTTCTGTTCGAACTCGGACGAACTGTCTTTTTTTGAAGCTGGTTTGGTTCAAGGTCAAACTGGGCCAGTTTTAATCAAAACTGATTCAATTTGAACTGGTTCTGCACACTCCTAGTACAGGTAGGAAGTGTACTTCTGTACTTGCGCTCAACATAACGTGAATGACTGTACCTAGGTACAGCTCTGTACCTGTGTATACTGCACACTAGTACAAGTGTTGAACATAATGTGTGAATGGGTCTATAGAGTGGAAGAGGACGTATGGAGAAAAGGAAATGAGTGATGAAAGTCCCAGGGACATCACCTGACAAAATTACTGGGCTTCATAAATGACAATCTGAGCAGGGGGCGGGAGTAACTTATGAAAAATGGTGTGAGTTTTTTGGTGCAAAGTATATATTAAAATATAACAAGCCCATAAGTTTAAGGTGAAAGTTAAGGTGCTTACAATTTTCACTTGTGCTCTGAAAAGCATGTAAATTGCAAGTTGAGGTAGTCACCTTAACTTCCATGGCATATAAGCTGTAAAGATTTTGTACAGTCTCATATATATAAGGCTGGATTTACATTAGGCTCCATTCACCCATAATTTACCTTGGTCTTTCAGCTCGACATTGGACTGGGGAGGAATGTATCAATGCAGAAATTCAACAAGTACAGCTTCCCCACTCGCTCGCTAGAAGTACATTAGATGAAATCCTGCCTGATGCATCTCTACAAGGCATAGTGCTTCCTCAAAACTATACTTTCATGCTTGTGTAATGTGTTGGATCTACAGAGAGTGAGCAGTGAAGACACACATTAAAAAAAAAAAACAATTGGTGTGAATAAGAACATAAGAAGCTGCCATCTACTGAGTCAGACCATAGGTCCATCTAGCTCAGGATTGTTTTCACAGACTGGCAGCGGCTTCTCCAAGGTTGGAGGCTGGAATCTCTCAGCCCTATCTTGGAGATGCCAGGGAGGGAACTTGAAACCTTCTGCTTTTCCCAGAACGGCTCCATTCCTTAATGGGAATATCTTACAGTGCTCACAGTTGTAGTCTCCCATTCATATGCAACCATGGTGGACCATGGTGGACCCTGCTTAGCTAAGAGGGCAAGTCATGCTTGTTACCACAAGACCAGCTCTCCTCTTGTGTAGTAAGTTTGCATGATATAGCCCTAACTAGAGCTGAAAGGAGACATTCTGCCCTAAAGCAATGCTGCTGAAAAAAGCGGTGTGACAAAGCAAGCAGACTGCAGCACTAATGGAAACGTGTATGATTTGTTATCCTTTTATTAATTTGCCCACAACAGCCAATTTGCCTGCAGTTTGAGACTACAATATGATAAGTTCCCTTGGATGTTTTCATTTTTCATGCTTGCGATTGGGACAATGAAAGCTTGCTAGCCTTGATGATCCATTTAAAGAGATACTTGGGTGGTCTGGATGGGAAAGTGTTCCCACTGTTCTGAATATTACCTTATTTTGTGAATTAAACCCAGCACGGGGAGAAAGGAAATCCATTGTCTCTTCATTTTTATAATTATTGTGTGGCCGTAAATTAAGCAACATGTGCTTGGTCAGCTGTCACCTTTGTCTTTTAAGCAGTAAATTTACAGTGCACACATGCTCTGAGGCGATTATTCTCTAGTGGTTTATGGTATCTAAGCTCTTTCTTCCCCTGATAAATCTAATTTATATGGATTGGCAGTTCAAACAATGTATTTTCGAGTCTCAGGAGGCAGCGTATGGCTCACTTTTTGGTTTTGCAACTCAAAGAGACGAATTGTTTTGCATAATGTAAATTGGAGGTAGAAGGTGCTTTTGCCTGCAATGCTGCAAATACAATTAGTGAGATAAATACAGAGCTAAATTCATCTTCTCTGAAAAGAGCTAACCTGATTGGTATGCAAAAGGCACCTTTATTTGCAATCTTGGTGCTTCCTAAAGTAGTTAGCAATGCATAGGGTGGCATTTTGATTTGCAGCTTTAAAGAATTCTGGGATGAATAAAACATGGAATTAATTGCCAAAGAAGAACCTTTGCCAGCCTGCATGAAATCTACTGTGTCCTTTGAAAGCTCTAATTGTGATAGACTCCCTTCCAGTCCCAAGGGAAATAGTGCCAATATGGGAAGAGGTTAGTTAGGACTTCTCATCGTTTGTGGCAGGCAGTGTCCTCCTCCCCTCTCAGATACAAGATATTGGGGAAGGATGGATGCATCTTTCCCTTCTGCTTACAGATTGTCTCTGGAAGCATGGAACTTAGCAAATCAGCAGACTGTTGACAAGTATAATGCTGCACAAGGGACTTTTCGCATTGGAGCTTTTCTTGAACCTGTTCCAAGAAATGTAATTTTTGCCATCTCCCAAAGAGGTGGGATTGACTACAGCTTTGTCAAAATAGTATTAATTATTACTATTTTTATTATGATGGTTCTTTAAAAATGGCTAAGATGATGTGCAGAATTACAGCCCTGTAACGCTGCATCCCAGGGCTGTTGTGAACTTCTAAGTCCTATGGAAACCCTACTTCTCCCATCACTGCTTCTGAACAGCATTGGACCTGCCTTTGAAGTCCACAGCATCTACATAACACTTTCCAACAGGACAGTTCACAAGGTGGTTTACATAGTAACAGGAGTACAAAAGTGGTCCCCTGGTTCTGCAATGCTCCATCAGCCTTGCTTGTGCAGCTGCTCTTTCGCAAGACCTTGGAACTGAACAAAAGCAATTGCAAAATAAAACACCATTATTTGCAGTGGCTGTCTATTGCACAACTGCGCTCGTGCAATTCTGTGGTCTTGCGCAACTATGCAAACGGTACCACTACCGCTAATATCTATATAACACCTTTTAGCAAAGGTTCTCAAAGCAATTTACACAGAAAAATATAAATAAATATGATTGTTCCCTGTCCCCAAAGGGCACACAATCTAAAATGAAGGAAGGGTGCTGTGGGTCTGAATAAGGCCAGTCTCTCTCCCCCTGCTAAATAAGAGAATCTTACTTTAATAGGTGTCTCTTTGCTCAATTGCCACCTAAGGAGAGACCCCATTTGTGACCCTTTCCTCCTTCCCCCAAATAAGACTTTTTTTGTTTGGGGAAGGGGGCATTGGCAGAAGGGGCTGGATAGCAGCACCATGCAACCCTCCCTAGTTAAGCTCCAGTGAAAGACGTATGGGCCTATCTTGAAATGGGTCCATATTTTGGGGGCGAGTTTGTAAATTAGCTCCTCCCACTTCCAAAATCTTGTACCATCTTTGCAAAAAACAAGACAAATCTTGAGGTAGGATTGCCAACTCTCCAGCATTGGCCTGGAATCTCCAGGAACCAAAATCATCAATCTCTTGGGAGTTTTACAGACAGGGCTTTATGCTGTGGGGTATCTGAGGAGTGAACCTACTTCTCAGCAGATTTGAGACAGTTTAATCTGAGGGATCCGGTGGAGCATCCACATAGCCCTCTGCTGCTCCCCTATGCACATCAAAGACAAGAGTCGGAGCTTAGCCAGAATTCACAGCCTCCCTTCAGAAGAAAATAAACCCCTGTCTATCCAGGTCCCTGATAGCCCGCAGGGAGGTCGGGTTAAAAACAGCAAATATGTGGACTGGCACACTCCAATCAGGAGTGGATTAGGGTGGAAAGCCCTGTCTGTAAAACCTCCAGGTGGTTATGGAGCAATCCTGGAGAGCTTAGTGCACTGATATTGTGAAAAATATTGGGAGAAGAAAATCCCTCTCAGGACATTGTACCACCTGATATGCAGAGCTCACCTGACCCCACCGAGCCTTGTGGCGTATGTCCCTCCTCCTCCAGCTGTGCATAACTGTGTTGGCTTGAGCAGAGGTGGCATGCCCCTCGCAGCCCCCACTTGTCGAGGTCCAGGTGGTTCTGCACGAGCTGGTGGCATGTCTCGGGATGCTGCTGCTGCTGCTGCTGTGGGTCTGAGTGTGGTGGAAGCACTCAAGGGGACAGAGCCAGCTAAAATGGAAGTGAGACAGTCCTGCCTCAGAAGGGGCAGGACTTCTGGGAGCAAAGCAGGCCTGCTGAGCCTGCTCATGGCTATTTACGGAAGGGCAGGTCGATGATGAGGGCATCTTGGCAGAGTGGACAGGCTGAGGCTCAGCCAGGAAATCACTTGGCTGGAGGAGGAACATGAGAGCCAATGCATGTCACGACAGGGATGGGCCTCACAAGCACTGACAATCTCCAAGAATAGTTTCAGTCGGAGTTGGTAACTCTGACTTGAAGCCACCACCTCACCCCAGAGAAGCTAGGCTTTCAATTTAAAAATAAAGGATGAGTTCAGACAGAAGCAGCCAACCTGATAGGACTGGAGCAAAGCCAAGAGGAAGGTGGTGTGTGTGTATGTGTGCGTGCGTGCAAAGGCATAACTATAATAGAACAAGGGGAGACAGTTGTCTGGGGGCCCACTGCCTTGGGGACCCCCCCAGAGGCAAGTCACATGACTGACTCCCCCAGCCGTTACCAGAACAGCATGACTTTCTCTAGTACCATTAAATGACTTGCATCGTCCACAATTTACAAAACCTTAAAAAAAATAATTTTGGATGATGTTCTGTTGTGGCACATAGGTTCATTCTATCTATCTATCTATCTATCTATCTATCTATCTATCTATCTATCTATCTATCTATCTATCGGCTTTTTGTTACCACTATTCAGCCTCATTTAAGATTTCTTTACTTCATGAGCTGAACTTCAGTGGGGAGGGGCCCATTTTAAAATCTTTTCTCTGGGCCAACTCCAACCTTGCTACGCCCGTGTGTGTGTGTGTGTGTGTGTGTGTGTGTGTGTGTGTGTGTGTGTGTGTAGGAGCAATCAGATGCTTCGGGGAGAGTCAGAATGGAATTTAGTGCATAAGGGCCAAAGCAATATCTAGTGGATTGAGCTGAACATAGAGATGGAGCACATTTATCAAAAGAATACCCAATGGAGCATCAACATGGGCCATTTTATGGCTTTGCCTGCACACCTCTATAATGCAAAAGTAGTGTTTTCACCTTGTTTTGATACCAGTCAGTGCTGCTGTTTTCACTGCATTTTATTGTAAGAGTTTTGGGCCCTATTTGTGCTCCATGAGAAGCTTGTTCCCGTTGCTGGACACATAGCATGACTGTGCAAGTTAGCACAAGATGGTAGTAGAGAAAAAGCTTCTGCCCCTTCCTCCCCAAGAATGAAGAGCTGCCTGTTCTACACAACCTCATTGTATTATTACGAAGCATTCTGTGAAGAACTTAATAGAGCTTAGGTAACCAATATTCCTCTCTCTATTTCATAAAACTACTAATGGATTTTTCTTAGTTTGTCTCCCTTGTCGAGATTGGCTGCTGGGTAAGAACAGATGGCAGAAGCCTACAGCTTTCCTGGGGCATTGAAAATGAGTGTGTGTATGTGGCATAATAGCCAACGAGAAGAAGAACAGTTTTATTATTGTGCATTTTAAAAAACCCATGAGAGCGGCAAAAGAGGTACCTTGATCACTACATCTTGTTCGGGAGGTGCCTGTTGGACATATACAAGTCTGGAGGAACAAGTAAATGTGAGGAATTTAAGAGCTGGAGCACATTAAATTATGAAAACTCAGTGATGGCTTAATTGTTTTGTAACCAACATGGATGCTGGGAACAGAAAGAAAGGAGGAGAAAGTGGGGAATGGCAAATATTTTATGTAAAACATATGTCACTCTCGCCCGGTACTGTTCATTTCTATGCAAATTATGGACAAAAAGGTTTATTGATAAATACTTCCAATTTGTTGAGGGGAATTTCATCAGCATGTAGCAAAGAGAAAGAGAGAGAAGGAATATTTGTGCAGAAGAACTAAGACCAGGGAAAACATTTCAGATTTTAGGGAAGGGTGACAAAAATATTACACTGGGGAAGGAAGAAGATACTCAGCATACCTGCTTTTGGATGTATATTCAAGATTAAATTGCAAAAACAATTTTAAGGCAGTATATATTAACTGCTGAATATGTGAAAAGAGCACCACACTGCAGACCTTCCTTCCTTCCTTCCTTCCTTCCTTCTTTCTTTCTTTCTTAGTAGTTTATTGAATGTTTTCCCTATAACAAGTAACAATATACAAAAAAGAGCATACAGAGAGCAGTTCTTTATCCATAATCTCCCCCCTACCCCAAGACAAAAACAAAGCAAAATAAAGACAAACAGATGACAATGTGATCTCTTCTAATAGCTCAGCTATTTATTACTAACAATTCATTGGGAAAACCTTGTGCAAACAACTTAGATTTGTGTTGGGGGTTGTTTAGGTCCTTGATGAGATAATACGACCCCCAATGAATCACATAGGCTTCTGCTGCAAAACTGAAACTGTTCTCCCACATCTTTCACATCTCAGGCCTCACCCTGAGGCCTTCTGGGTGTGCTTTACAAAGATGCAGTAGATAACAATCTATCTATAAAATTGTCTAAGGCATGCCCATGGCTAACCCCATGCGTGGCAGCTATTACAAGAGTTCGGGAGCAGATGCCAGGAGTTGTGACAGTTGGCAAGCAGAGAGGGAGGGAGACCGAGGTGAAGGAGGCGGCCCTGGTGGTGCTGCCACTGGAAGCCGCCGAGGACGGCTGAGCAGGCAGTGAAAATGGGACCGCTGGCCTCCTCGTGAGGAGGATGAGAGCTGGCGGGGGGAGGTAGGCGGGGGAGATCGAGAAGATGGTGGTGCCACTGCGAGCGGCTGAGCAGCCAACAAAAATGGGCTGCTGGGCTCCTCACAAGGAGGACGAGAGCTGGCGGAGGGGAGACTGAGGAGGCGGAAGCAGCAGCACCATTGTGAGTGGCTAGGCAGGCGGTGAAAATGGGGCCACTGGCCTCCTCACATGGAGGATGAGAGCTGCCAGTGGAAAGGGCAGTGAGGGAGACTGTCTGAAGGGATGGGAGGAGAACTGGCTGAGCCCTGAAATGGAGGGGGAGGAAGGGAGAACTAGGAGTGCAGATGCTCTGCTCCTGGGTCAGCTAGTAGCATTTATTTTGGTTACTTTTATACATAAAAAAGACTATTAGAATGTCATCAATACTTACAAAAGAGTTACATCTCACACTCTCTCTTGGAGCAAAGGGATTTGCACTTGTCTGGCATGCAAATGTACACAGTACATTAATTCTTTTTAAGAATAGTTAACAGCCCCATATAGATATTCAAGATGCATATCGTGAATACATGAGAAGAGAGAAGCAGCAGTGGCAGGCTTTGCCATCAACCCATGGCAAACCTAGAACAGGGGTTCTCAAACTTGGTCCCCAGATATTGTTGAACTACAACTCCCATCATCCCCAGCCACAATGGCCAAATGCTGATGAAAGGAGATGTAGTCAAACAACATCTGGGGACCCAGGTTTGAGAACCCATGCATCAGAACATCTGCCAAGAGCCCCATGGGTACTGCTGAAGGGCTGTCTGTATACAGTCAGAAATCCTACTTCTCAAGGACTTTTCATCCCACAAGGGCTATTTGCACATTAAACTGTTTTTGGACAGCTGTTTTTGGACTACAACTCCCACAATGCCTAGCCACAGTGGCCAATAGCCAGGGATTATGGGAGTTGTAGGCCAGAATCTTCAGGAACGCCAAAGTTGAGCAGCCCTGCATTACATGCATACACATTTTCGTATGAACGACCACTCATGTCTTCATTTTAAAAGTCAGCACAGGGTCCGGACCCTGTGGAAATGCAGAGAATATATGCAGTGTGTTGAGTTGAATGTAATGTGAATATTTGTATATGTATAATACATATACTGTACATTATTACATATAAATACAAACATTTATATTTGTATACAGAACAACAACAATATTTTACACTGGAGAAAGCTCGTACTTGTAGTGAATGTAACATATAAACAGAGGTGCAGAAAGAACCTTCTGTATTCTATACAGCTGTATTCAAGGAGCTCTCTACAGATGCTGAACATGTACATAAGAAGCTGCCTTATACTAAGCTACACTGCTGGTCCATTTAGCTGGTCCATTTAGTATACACTGACTGGCAGCAGATCTCAAGGGTTTCAGAAAGGGTTCTTTTCTCAGCCCTACCTGGAGGTGCTGGAGATTGAGCCTGGAACCTTCTGCATGCAAAGCAGATGCTCTTCAACTGAGCTACGCATGTCCTAATGAGTACTTGTAGGTCAACAGCAGAATCTGCCATCACTCCCCATATGTGATTTCATTATATGTATCGTGACTATCTCTAGGGGGCTAAAATATAACTTGACTCAACTGGCCAGAAGTATAGGTGCTCCTGTGGTATAATCCCATGTGCTTTGAGTCACAAGGGCGCTTTCCAGATTGCACGCAACAACAGTGTCACTACGTGTCTGCTAAGTGTGCTTCCACACTGCCTGTGTTTCGACATCGCAGTCCCTGTGCTGTCAGCAAGGTGCTGTTCACATCTCTGATGCCTTCTTTCAGGTTTAATCTTTGCATTTCAGTGCTGCAACATTGCATGTGCGTTGCAGAAAAATAGCTGTATTTTCCCATGGTAGGAGGGCTTCGGAGGTTTGCGTAAGCTAGAAAAAACTACTCTGCCTGCTGGTGGCTTTCTACAACAAACGGCTCCCACCCTTTATTTACATTTTCAGTACCATCCTGCCAAGCTGAAGTGTTCTACCGCTGTAGAGCTCACAGTCTCAAGTCAATCTGGAAAGCGCTAAGGAAGGACTCCCTCACCCTCCGCACACACCACCTTTTGTAACCTGCACTCCCAAGCAAGACCCTTTATGCCAGAGCTATTGTGATGGCAAAGCGTGCCATGATTTGTATTGGTGAATATATACATCATGGCTAGATATCTTCTGTTCCACAGATGCTGTGGGTATAAAAAGAGGATTGGGGAGCAGGCGGGAGGAGAGCAGGGACAGAAGCCAGAGCTGCCTAATAAGAAATAAATGTCCATACCTTGGCTTTGGTTCCCCATTCTAATTAACTGGAATTTGCGACCTTTCACATGCAAATGAAGTCAGAGTCTGAAAGCCAGTGTCAGCTGTAATCCTTTCTCCCTGGTTTGGCTGCAAAGCTATATGCAAGTGTTCTGGCAACCACTCTTAATTGACTGCAATCAATATCCCCTCTTTCTATGCTGTATGTGCCATGATGGGGACATCTCTCATTCTCTTCCAGGCTGCTTAAAAGCAGCATGGCCAATTTATTTTGATGCTTAACTCATAATAGGCACCCTGAAAGTCTTTTAGCGAGATAGCTAATGAAAGGCATCTCCAAAAAGAGCCATTGTGCTACAATTATCTGCCATGTGGGGACTGTACGGTTGCAAAGGCATTGATTCCCCACGTTGATGCTTATTTCCGCCATCATTACTTTGACTTTGAAAATGTTTCCATTTTGTTTGTTGCACCAAACCATTCCTTTAGGAAATATGGTCTGTGAATTCTGCATCCCTTTGAAACGGCACCTCAAAGATATGCTTTTAAAAAAATTATGAGCAGAAATCCCTGGACTTTGTGACAAGAACTTTCAACTACAGACACTGGATGATCTTGTGGTGGAATTTGGCTCAAATAGTAGCAGGCAAATGCCCTGTTCACCAGGGCGTAGTGAGCTGGGCAACACAGAGGGATAGGCCGCCACTGCAACATTTCCTCCACCACGCCCAGCCACACTCCTCCCCACTCGTCATGCAGTCACAGGGGGCATGGGCAGTGGTGGGGAGAACATTCAGCGACCCCCTCACCCTCTGCAGCCCACAAAGCAGAGGGTGCCTCTTGAAGCAGGGGTGCCCCCTGTGTCTTCATGATGACATGGAGGAAGGGTGTGGCCAGTGTGTGGCAGCGCTCTTGGCCTGTGTGGGAAGTGTGGTGGGGGGACAGATAATAGAGTGGGGGCAAGGAGGAGCAGGGGTGCCCTGGCATTTGCACCCACTTGCTCAATTCTCCCTATTGTTGTGTCTGTTGTTCACACCCTCCCTATGCAAACACTAAATGCATGGATGTAGTGAGCAGGCATAGATAGATAGATATAGATATAGATATAGATATAGATATATTTATTTATTTTTACATTTATATTCCGCTCTTCCTCCCAGGAGCCCAGAGGCATGGTTAAGTTTCTCCTTACAACAACCCTGTGAAGTAGGTTAGGCTGAGAGGGAAGTGACTGGCCCAGAGTCACCCAGCAAGTCTCACGGCTGAATGAGGATTTGAACTCAGGTCTCCCTGGTCCTAGTCCAGCACTCTAACCACTACACCACAAGGTGAACAAAGACCCCTGTAGACTAGGGCTGAGGAGACCCAAGTTCAAATCCCCATTCAGTCATGAAATTAACTGGGTGACTCTGGGTCAGTCACTTATCTCTCAGTCTAACCTTTCATAGAAACTGTCCAGGACCTGAGGAAAAGCAGAAGAAAAGTTGTGCAATACTCTGGGACATATTTGCACATTGCACAGAGCACTTCTGTGGGAAGGGGAGACCAGTAAACCCCAGCCCACCCTCCCACACAAGCACACACACTTCAGAGGTGGAGAAGCATCCACTGCAAATGTGCTTCTTTTGGCTGCATCTGTGTAGCGTTATTTGGAATGTTAGACACATTAAATCCATCTTTTGATGGATTTAAATTCTAAGCCACTTTAGGAACCAATCTGGCTGAAAACATAAGGTAGGTGTGTGTGTGTTTGTGTGTGTGTTTAAATCTCACACACTGACATGTGGACTTAAGATATCTCCATAATTAGCATCATATCCAAGTCTAAATACTGCACTAAAAGCAACAAGAAAGTCATTGAAAATTTATCCTTGTTGGTCTTCACAGTTTGCACAATTTAGGATTGTAATGCTACTGTCTGAGGAACACAAGAGTCAGAAGCAACAAATTGTGATATAGCTTGCTAAATAGCTAAAGCAGATTTTTGTTTGTTAGTTTTTCTGTTGACTGGAGAGAATATTAACAAAGTCAGAAGCAATTTTCTTTTTCATCCCTTCATACCTGATTTGTGTGGGCAGATCTACACTTTGCTTTGTGCCTGTTTGAATCAACTTTGTTCTGTATCTGGATGGTCAACTCCATTAAATTTTAATGTGAAATTCTGCGGTGTGTGAGGCCTTGGTGAGCTGACATGCAGGGTAAGGTCGCCATCTGCTCGGGCACTCTGAGCGTGCTGCAGAGAATTACATTTTCGCCACAAGAATGACAACCTCTGGGTGGCTCATATTAAGGGTCGAATGGCAACCGAGAAACCCTCAGAAGGCAGTTTTTCATTTCCTGGGAAGCCACAGCAGTGCCCCTTCCTTTTTTTTTTGGTAAAGAGGACGTTATTTTTATTTCTAATATATTTGTCTTGGAACCTTTTGCAGCTGTCTGTGCACCTACTGTGAGTGCCAAGTTTATCTTTTAAGGTGAGCTGTGTTAACTACAAAGATTTGAAGCTGGGAATTGCTTTGGCACACGGCTCCAGAGGGGCTTTATTCTTTAATTTGTTATCTGTCTAGATGCTCACCTTTCATTCTAACAAGCAGAGAAGCGGATGGAAATCACTAATATCTAGGTGGCTTTGGTTGTTGGGAGCCAAGGTTCAGATTCATGTGTAGAGCCAGAGGTTTTCCATATATCAGCTGTATCATGGGGATAAACAAACCTGTATGAGACCTGGCCAGACTGCTTCAGTGGACTGAATGTATGAAACAAAAGCATAATAGAAGAAGTCTAAATCAAACCTTGAAGCTTAAGCTTGCACCTCTTTCCTTTAGTACACTGAAAACATAACTGGTCGGTATAGATCGCAACACTGTAGAGACCGATTCTTATATTAATCTTCATTTGCATATGCTGCTCATATAACCTAAAAAGGAAATGTGGAACTGCATTTACCTTTCTTTCTTTTCCCCCTGAGTCCAGGGGATGATGGTGTCAGTCCTTTGTTGTTGTTTTTGTTTCCCCCCCAGTAGATTGGTAGAAATGGTCAGTTATGTTTATGCTTGGTTATTTAAATAAAACTATATCACAGCCAACATGCTGCATAATCCAACTCTGATGTTTCTGACTTACCAGGGCTGCTGTGCACACGAAAGGCAGCCCTAGAGATGTTGTAGAGGCAGGCAAATGTGCAATGACCAATAACAGTACATGTTTGCTTCCATAGCACAACTTCTATGGGAAACAGTGGAAGTAGTGCATTGGCAGTCAGAAATGTGTTGGATTGTGCAGCATGTTGGTCAACTTAAAAAAGAAAAGGTTTAAACCTCTCCCACCATAATTATCCCCTTCGGACGTCCTTAGGGTAAATTGATGGAAAGCATACCTAAAGACAAAATTGTTAAGCATATAGAAGAACAGGCCTTGTTGAATGAGAACCAGCATGGCTTCTGCAAGGGAAAGTCTTGCCTCACTAACCTTTTGGAGTTCTTTGAGAGTGCCAACTGGCATGTGAATAAAGGTGATCCAGTTGACATAGTACACTTGGACTTCCAAAAAGTTTCCGACAAAGTTCCCCACCAAAGGCTCTTGAGTATATTTATCAGTCATGGGATAAGGGGACAGGCTCATGTGTGGCTTGGTAATTGGTTGAAGGACAGGAAACAGAGGGTAGGAATAAATGGACAGTTTTCACAATGGAGTTAGGTAGGAAGTGGGGTTCCCTAGGGGTTGGTACTGGGACCAGTGCTCTTCAACTTGTTCATAAATGATCTAGAAGTTAGGGTAAGCAGCGAAGTAGCCAAATTTGCAGATGATACTAAACTATTTATGGTAGTGAAATCCACAAGAGATTGTGAGGAGCTGCAAAAAGATCTCTCCAAACTGTGGGAGTGGGAGACAAAATGGCAAATGTAATTCAATATAAGCAAGTGTAAAGTGATGCATATTGGGACAAAAAAAACCCAACTTCACATATACATTGATGGGATCTGAACTGTTGGTGACTGACCAGGAGACATATCTTGGGGTCATGGTGGACAGCTCATTGTAAGTGTGGAATCAGTGTACGGCAGCTGTGAAAAAGGCTAATTCCATGCTACAACAAATATTTATATACCACTTTTCAGCAAATGTTTCCAAAGTGGTTTACATAGAGAAACTACAAACAAATAAACAAGCAAATAAATAAGATGGATACGATGTGAATAAATAAGATGCTAAGAGTCATTAGGAAGGGGATTTAAAATTAAAATGCCAATATTATAATGCCCTTATACAAACCTATGGTGCAGCCACATCTGGAGTACTGCCTACAGCTTTGATCATTGCATCTTAAGAAGGATATTGTAGAAATGGAAAGGTGCAGAAGAGGGCAACCAAGATGATCAGTGGCCTGCAGTACCTTCCTTATGAGGTTAGGCTACAGCATTTGAGGCTCTTTACCTTGGGAAAGAGTCGACTAAGGGGAGATATGATTGAGGTGTATAAAATTATGCATGGAGTGGAGAGGGTGGACAGAGAGAAAATTTTCTCCCTCTCTCACAACACTAGAACCAGAGGTCACCCCATGAAACTGAAGGTTGGGAAATTTAGGAAGAGGAAGTACTCTTTCACACAGAGGAAGTACTTTTTCATACAGACAAGAGGAAGTACTTTTTCACACAGCACATAATTAATCTATGGAATTCTTTGCCATGGGATGTGGTGATGGTTACCAGCTTGCGGGGCTTAGACAAATTCATGGTGGACAGGTCTATCAATGGCTGCTAGTCTGTGGGCTAGATGCCACCACCAGCCTCAGAGGCATGATGCCTCTCAATACCAGTTGCAGGGGAGCAACAGCAGGAGGGAGGGCATGCACATACCTCTTGTATGTGTGCTCCCCAGAGGTGTATGGTGGGCCATTGTGTGAAATAGAATGCTGGACTAGATAGGCCTTGGGCCTGATCCAGCTAGGCTGTTCTTATATTCTTAGGAGACAGCTCCCAGGGAGAAGAACTGGCTTCTTCTGAGCCACAACATTCTCCAACAGTGGCAGGAAGGGAAAGCCAGCCCGCCCAGGAAGAATCAAGTGATTAGGAGAGCTTATATGATCCCTGCTGGTCCTATATAAAAAATCTCCTAGGATTGGTTCCCTGGTCTGAGGTTCTCAGTGGAAGAAATTGCTGAAGAGACTCCTCCCACTCTGCCCCTTTGCCTGCCTGCTCACTCTGAAAATTTATTATTAGCCCATTTAGACCACATTATCTGTTTATGGTCTACTTTGGCCAATAGTTGCAAAACTATTATCTGCACCTTAGTCATTCAAAGTTGCCCAAATTATCTTATCTGCACCCTCTCACATAACACTAGAACCAGGGGTCATCCCATGAAATTGATTGCCGGGAAATTTAGGACCAGCAAACGGAAGTATTTTTTCACACAATGCATAATCAACTTGTGGAATTCTCTGCCACAAGATGTGGTGACAGCCAACAACCTGGATGGCTTTAAGAGGGGTTTGGATAACTTCATGGAGGAGAGGTCTATCAATGGCTACTAGTCTGAGGGCTACGGGCCACCTCCAGCCTCAGAGGCAGGATGCCTCTGAATACCAGTTGCAGGAGACTAACAGCAGGAGAGAGGCAATGCCCTCAACTCCTGTCCTGACTGTAGGCTCCCAATGGCATCTGGTGGGCCACTGTATGAAACAGAATGCTGGACTAAATGGGCTATGGGCCTGATCCAGCAGGGCTGTTCTTATGTTCTTATGCACCTTAGTCATTAAAAGTTGCCCAAATTAAGGGTGGTTCCCAGCTGTATGCACAGCAAGTTTGATGACTCCAAACTTGATTATTCTCAGCTGAACATGAAGTGTTATTTTTGAATTCATATCAGGTGAAAAAGTTTTATTGTGATTGTA
Organism: Hemicordylus capensis; assembly: GCF_027244095.1. NCBI lineage: Eukaryota > Metazoa > Chordata > Lepidosauria > Squamata > Cordylidae > Hemicordylus > Hemicordylus capensis. The sequence continues at coordinate 31,630,264 of NC_069660.1, read as the reverse complement.
CAGTCTCTATATAATCATTTGTGCTACAGTCAATAAGCTATCAAATTGTGTGAACTAGCCTTTTATCTAATCTTCATCTTAATCCATATCAATGGGGAAAAATTAAATAACATTCCCATACATTCAAATCATGAATCATCTAAATGTATTGGGTGTCCCACAAGCCAGTCAAACAAATGGACTTATATTGTATTGATAGTCTGATAAATGGCAAGCCAGTGTAATAATTCATAACAAAAGCTGTGCTGGAATCTTGATCTACTCTAAAAATCTGAAACCGCTTGTGTTAGTTTAATATATAACTCCTTTGGCACTAAGTGAATTAATTCTGTTTTATACAGCATTAGCAAGTACGCATAATGAGTTCCACATGGAAATGTATGGGGGGGGAATGCCTTGAAAATCTGATCCTTTGCCTTTAATTTTTTTTAAAGAACTCATTTTGCAAAATTGTCAGACAGTGCTTGAAATAGTGACATACACACCCTTTTCCGTGGCTCCTTTGTTCTCTGTTGATTTGACAGGTGACATAAGTATTGACCTGGAAGCTATTTCCTAATTGAGGCTTCACGTTTCTCATTCTGGAATCCCTTTTGTTTTACTGGGCTCATCTTCTCGGAAGAGGCACAGCTGCACAAATTACATGAATGCAACAAAAAACATCTGCAGGGAAATCTCACCGACAGGATGAACACAGAGCAAGCTTTAAAGCATGTGTGGCACTGATATGTGACAAAGAAACGGAATGGTAATTAAGGATCCCTAGCAGCCCCTGGTTGTATTGATTCAGGGGTAATTGAGACAAAATGGGAAAATTCAGCACTGGTTTTCTTCCATTTTCCCCATGTCTGCTTTTCTTACCGTTTTCACTATTAAGTCTGCAAATACAATCTTCAAATTGATTAGCCCCCAAAACTGGGATATGAAAATTAAGTCTTCAATATTTGGTCCCCATTGTCTACTCATTTCTTTTCAGTCTGATTGTCATGGGAGAAGCTACTGACGAATGCAGTTTCTATCTTATAAGAAACAATATTTACTTATTTGTTTAAAATATTTATACCCCACCTCTCCAGTGTGCTATTGCTTGGGGAGTCTTACAAAGTTAATAAAATAGATACAATATAGAATTTTTTTTTAAACTAATACATTATTTTTAAAAAAATTAAAAGTCCAGGCTAAAAGCAAAATTAAAATGACAAATTTTTAAATTTTTGAAATTAAAAGTTATCAATAAAAGCTAAACACTAAGAAACTTATGAGATATAAGACCTGGATAAAATATTAAGGAGTCTCTCAAAAAAGATGTATCTTCAGTTTCTTAAAAACACTGAGTGAGGGAGTATGGTCAAGCTCTCCTGGGGGGGTGCTTCCAAAATCAAGGGGCCACAACTGAAAAGGTTCTGTTTCTAGTCCCCACCTGCTAGATTTCTGTTAGTGGTGGGGCAATGAGCAGGGCCTGATATAATAATCTTAGTTTTTGTCTAACACTTTGGGCTGTTACACGCAATTAGAGGAATGTCTGGTCCAATAAATGTTGAGCTCTAGATTCCCGCGGTGTGCATGTTCCCTATTTCCAGTGTGTGAATCCAGAAATTTTCAGCAATGTCATGTTGGCATCACACCAACTCAACATTTGCCCAGGATCAGCAGCCGTGGTTAAAATCTAAGATTCATGATTCTGGGTAAATGTCAGGCTGCCATGGTGCCAACTCAACATAGTCAAATTTTTCTGGGTTCATATGACTGGAAATTGGGTACATGCACACTTCAGGAGTCTAGTATTTAAGAACATAAGAACCTAAGAACAGACCTGCTGGATCAGGCCCAAGGCCCATTTAGTCTAGCATCCTGTTTCACACAGTAGCCCACCAGATCCCGCTGGAAGCCTACAGGCAGGAGTTGAGGACATGCCCTCTCTCCTCCTGTTACTCCCCTATAACTGGTACTCAGAGGCATCCTGCCTTTGAGGCTGGATGTGGCCTATAGCCCTCCGACTAGTAGCCGTTGATAGACCTCTCCTCCATGATGTTATCCAAACCCTTCTTAAAGCCATCCAGGTTGTTGGCTGTCACCACATCTTGTGGAAGAGAATTACACAAGCTGATTATGCATTGTGTGAAAAAATACTTCCGTTTGCTGGTCTTAAATTTCGTGGCAATCAATTCCATGGGATGACCCCTGGTTCTAGTGTTATGTGAGAGGGAGAAGAATTTCTCTCTATCCACTTTCTCCACACCATGCATGATTTTATAGACCTCTATCATTTCTCCCTGCAGTCATCTTTTTTCTAAACTAAATAGCCCCAGGTGTTGTAGCCTTGCCTCATAAGAAAGGTGCTCTAGGCCCCTGATTATCTTGTTTGCCCTCTTCTGCACCTTTTCCAGTTCTAAAGTTTACCAGACATTGTTCTAATCATGTGAACTGGCCCTTTATTAGTTAGTAGCATTAGTTAGGATGTTGGCCCACATCTTTAATTTAAGAGAGACACTGATAGTAGATAGTAGTAAGTTTATTACGGTCCTTAGACCAGAGAGACACTGAAAGAATGACACATAATAGAGTCAAGTGAAATTCAAATAGGTAGACAGATTTTCTATAGAAATCTGCTGCAAGAGGTTCAGCAACTTATATTCTGAATAGAATTCATTCTGCAGGTTTCACACCTCGCCAGTCATATTATCTACTTTGATAGCACAGCTATCAAGTGGCATTTTGATGCCAATAAGCAGTCTTATCTCCCATGGTGTCAATGCTAGTCAGAGCTCACCCGTCAAGCATTAGGGATGTGCACAAATTGATTTTTTCGTTTCAGTTTGTACCTGAATTGAAACACACCCGATTTGTTTTGGGTCCAAATCTGAACCCCCTGAATCACCCCAGATTCGATTTGTTTCTGAGGTGTTCTGAGTGTCGATTCTCTGGTAGCAAATAAGAGTGGATTCATTTTCAATGACAAACAATAGCACACAATTTTTGGGCCCTTTTTTTTTTTGGTGGACATTTCTGCAACAGATTGGAGCCTGTGAAACCAGCACAATCTATTGTAGGTGCAAGCAATCTAGTTTGAATAAAAATGATGATGATGCTAGAAGTCACAATATGACCCAATCTTCATTGCAAAGAAGTCGAGAGAGAGAGAGAGAGAGAGAGAGAGAGAGAGAGAGAGAGAGACCCTGTCCTGTGTCCATCCATGAGGTCCCCAAAATACAGACACAACAACAAACCATATATATACACTGCTAGACTTGAGATTATGTAGGGGGGAAGCATAGTATACCTGTGTGTGTGTGCTCTGCGAAAGGGTTAGTGGGTTTAGGGTTAATTTTTGCCATGGCCTCAGAATGCTGCAGTTGGGGGTGGAGGGTAAATGGGCGCAAGGGGGGAGGCTAGAGTCTGTGCCTTCCTGCCCACTCTGAGCCTGTAGGCTGCTGGGCAGAGAATATTAATACTGATATATATGGGCACAGAGTGTCAGCAATCTGGCCACCCGGTAGGGAAGTCTAGGATGATAGTTCACCAAAAGACCAAACTGGGTTGCAGAAGCGAAACACGGCTCGGAAATATTTCTCTCTCTCTGGCTCAGGCTGAAAGCTGTCGACACCAGGGATGACATACGTTGCCTTCCAGCGGCTAACTGCAAGCTGTAGACGTGTTTTATAGTCCAAGCTGATAACTCTCAGCTGGCAGGGATTCAAGGCTTATCAGCCCTCTGCAAGAGGCGCTTACTTCTCCTGATGGTTTCCAGCTGTGCCCGCCATCTTGTGACACGCCTCTGCTGTGGAATCGGTGGGGGTTGCCTGCACAGCTCATCCTCCAGTTCGTCCATCGCTGTCTCTGATGCCTCAGACTGCTGTGCCTGCTCTGAAACATCAGCCAGACCTGCCTCAGCCATCTCTTGGGAACCGACAGCCGGGCTCTGCCCCTCAGGCACCCCTGCATCTGCTGAAGGGCTGTCAGCTTCCTCCTCGCTATCTGAGAGCGAGGGTGTGACACAGAGGGCTGGAGGACAGGCTTCTGTTTTTTTAAAAAATGCAAAAAAATCTTTGGAATGGGAAAAAAGACATAATTGTTTTTTAAAACCACTAGGCTACACTACCCTTCTAACCACCCACTAGTACTAGCTATCAGGGATCCCTCCCACACAGAACCCCTGTTTAAACTTCTAAACTAAACAACACACAACTTTTAAAATTCAATTACAACCCAAAACCTCCCTCCAAACAGGAAAAAAACCCAACAATACAGAATTCCAGAGGGGTGTGTGTGTGTGTGTGTGTGTGTGTGTGTGAAAATGGGGTACACTCACTCAGTCTAGGGCTTCACCCACGTTGTGTGTCCAGTTGTCCACTTCTGTGGTCTGGTCCACTTCTTCAATCTTCTTCTCCTTCAGTCTTCAGATTTTGGGGCGGGGGGAGGGTCTGGGGCAGAAGCCTGGACAATCTGGGGGCCAGGTGGCCAGTGGCCATTGGGGCTGAGGCAAAAACCTGGAAAATGTGGCTCACCAGGTGGCCAGTGGCCACAATGGCAGGGGCTAGTGGCTGGCACAGAAACAGCAGGCACAGGCAGGCAGTGATTGTCTCAGCAGCAGGAAAGGGGTGAAAAAAGAATTCTCTTCTTCTCAGGAACAAAAAAGCAATGCAGCAGAGAATCCATTCCAGGCTGGCACGCAGCAGGGGCAGGCGGGCTGGGTTTCAAGGCAGGCTGGCAAGGCAGAAGGCAATAGTCAAGACAAAGCAAAGCAAAGCTCTCTTTCTCTCTCTCCTCCCACGAGGCAGAAAGGCAGAATGGTGGCTGCTGCCTTTTTAAATCTAATTGAAAATCCCTCCTTGAACTCCCTCCACCCTTGCCCCTTCTTTGACCCTTCCCCTGGCCGATATTGGGTCAGTCAGGAGTGGCAAGAGCCAGGAGGGAATTGTCAGCAGATCAGCCCATGCTTTTGTTCACTGATCTGAAGCTTGGAAGGGCGGGAAATTCAAATAGACATCAAACACAAAATGGAGACTACATGGAGATCGCCACAAAATGGAGGTCCGAAACAACAAAACCTTCGGCTCCAAAATTCAGGCGATTTGTTTTGGAGCTGAATCTTTCAGGACTTGCAGGTGGGCAATTTGTTTTGTGCATAAATCGCCCGAAACAGGCAGATTTGGGTACAGATTGTTCTGTACCCAAAATGTTTTATACATACCTAGCAAACATGTATTGCCATTGACTGACAGGATGCCATCTCTTCTCTCCCCTTGAGAAATATTAAAGCTGTTACATTTAGGTGCCTTAGTTTCTTCCAGAATTTGTTTCATCTCTTTCATAACCTTTTAGATTAATAAAAGCTCTCAGGTAATGAGATGCCAGGGAAAAAGAATACATTCTTTTCCTCCTAATGAAAATCACTTCCCAAACGCGAGAAACTCTCACTAAAAGCAAATTCCATCTGGATGATTCAGGGAAGAAATGCCAAAGAAGAAATGCTTTTGAAGCAAACTCAATTACATATATCAAGAAAGCACGAAATGTGTGCAACGCGGAACTGCAAATAACATGGAGGGAGGGGAGAGAAAGAAAAACAAAAGAAGCAAAACAAAACAAGATCCAGGGTGGGCCACTTGGTCCTTAGGGCTGTTGACCTAAGGAACCTCAATTCAAATCCCAGTTGCACCTTGGGCTCACTGATTCATTATTTATTCTCTTGATGCATTTATATAATGTGTTTCTTTGGCTGTTTTTGTTTTGTTTTGTTTTGGTTTGGTTTTTTTGCCGGTGCACTCAAGATGGTTCATGGTTTGAAATAGTGGCTTAGCATTGAATAGACATGACACAATAAAGAAAAGGAAAAGGAAGGGAAGAAGGAAAAAACCCAATTCAGGATCCAAACTTTCAAGTTATGTAATGCCGAGGTGGAATAGCCAGGAGAGAGTTCTAGGAGAGGAGCCTAATAGCAGTGTGCTCTTACCAGGCCAATAGAAGGACATGCTTTGCCCTCCGACACCTACCAGTTGGAATGGCTAATAATATAGGCAGTTTGAGGAGGAGCAGCCTCTGGTCCTGAGGCCATTAGATATTGGGGAAGGGTTATAGCAGTGGTAGAGCACCTGCTTTATACTTGGAAGATCCCAGGCTCAAGCCCTGGCATATCCAGGGAGAACATTATTGCCAGTCACAGTAAATAATACCGAGCTAGATGGACTCAGTATAAGGCAGTTTTATATGTGCAGCTGCAAAGCATGTACTCTGCTACTAGTCTACATCACACCCCTCTCATGGCCAAAACATGAGCATCTCTCAGAAGCATTCTAGACCTTCCCACTTCTTAGAGATGGCAACTAGTTCTTTCACTAAAACACCTTTCCTGGAGTAAGGCAGAGGACAGAGCCAACATGGGACATGAAGGTTGGGCTGAGTTTGGGTTAGTTGGGCTAAGACCATGTTGTGAACCAAGCCTGATTTGTATACTAGATATGCTCAGGAGCAATCATATGAAATTAGGCTGGCTTCACCAGTGTCACAAAGCGACCAGTTCTTTTATACGGTGACCATGTATAGTCTGGGCGCAAGAAAGAAAGGAGATCAAAGCAATTCTAAATGACTCAATGGGCTTTATTGAGTATAAAAGAATAACAACATGAATCTAACTGAGCAGGAAACAGAACAATCGATCAGTATTACTAACAATATTTCAACCAGCAACAACATTCACCCAGTGTTCCTAGCATATGTGTGTGTATTAAATCTTCCTAGAGCCTAATATAATTCAGATATAGACGGAAAGGGTGGTGGTGGTAAGGAAGGTTGAGGACTGGCATGGTTTGGGGAGATCAGGAATTAGTAGAGGGAAGAGGGGAAAGGAGAAGAAGGGGAAAGGATGGAGGGATCCAGGTCTTGTGAAGCAGCATATTTCCAGGGTCAGAGGCTTGAGAGCGGTGGGGCTTTCAGCTGAAGGAGAGAGGCTGTAGCTGGAGACAGGAGCTTGGGAGCAATGGTCAAACAGGCAGTTTGCTCAGAGCAAGGCAGAGAATGAGAGCACTATGGCTGGGGAAGTCTTGACTTCTCACTGTGCAGCAGAAGTCACAGACAGTTCCTGTCCATGGACAGAGTTCCTGCTTGTTGCCCCGCAGCTTAGCAGCAAACTCTGGGATGGCTCTTGAGCAGGTATGCTTGTTAGGCAAGATTGCTGACTCTGTCCGGTAAGCCTCATTCTTTATAGTTGGATCTTCCTTTGATCTCCATAGAGTCTATTCAAAATATCCTCACCCTTCCTGGGTCCCCAGAAAGCTGACAATTTGCTGTTACCTTCTGGATATTGTCTTTTAATTATTCAGGATATTAGCTCAGTCCAGGGAGATCTGAATCCCATCTTCTCTTAGCTGCTGTTTAGGGGAGGGGATATTCTATTTGGCCCAAAGCAATCTGCATCTCTGAGCTGCTAATGGGCATCTTCTCTTGTCCCCAATTTCTGGTGCTTGGTCCCAGAAGGTGTTAAAAGGTGTTAACAAAATAAGAATTAAAATCTATAGGTGTTTTCTTTGTGTGCATTTACCTAGAGTGGAATTTCTATGGACAGCAATTGAGTATCCCTTTTGGGCATAGCATAGCAATCACTGACAAGGATTAACATAGACCTTGCAGGAGGAAGTGAGAGCTCAATTTCTCACTTCTTCCAGACATTATCTGATAATGGGTTAGATTTTAGCATTTGGATCGCTCAGGTCTGGCCTTTCTGTTTCTTTGAGGACCCATTTCACAATACAATGCTGGATTGCCTCTTCCTTCACAGAGCAGTTAGCTGAGGCAGTCATGAGACCTGGGTGTCAGTTGACCTTGAGTTCAGGCATTAATTGATCTCTTAATAAAATGGAATCAGACACAGGCCTGAATTCCATATAATTCTGGGTTGGTACCGCTGGGTCTTATGTTGGGGTGAGGGGGTCTCCAACAACCAGGGCAATGTTTTCGGAATATCATGGGCCATAGATAGATGAATCTGATATCAAATAACGGCACAAAAACTTTTAAAATAAAGTACGATTAAAATAAATGACCTATGGGCAACCCTGCTTCTGCCCTGTACCTTCAAGAATAGGGTAGGCCATAGGAAGTTCTTAAAATGAGAAACAGTGCAAACTGACTGCAGTGCAAACAGATTTATGACGTATAATGTACACAAAAAGTTCCAAATATTCAGTAATTCAGAGTCTGCTAGCTTCTTAGAAATAACTCATGGATTGTGTGGTCATCTCAGTAACTAACTACCTCTGACCCAAGTAGAGATCAAAGTGGTTGTACAACACAGGTACCTCGATGAAAAGGAATAGATCCTCCCTCTAAGAAACTTGCAGGTGGGAGTCGTGAATCATGTCCACTGTGACACAAGAACTGGTTCTCAGGAAAATGGCCCAAAGAAAAGGCAGTTGAAATCTCTGACTGATAAATGTCTGTGGAAGCAATTATCACGCTGTCTGCCAAGTAGTTTACTTGGGTGCTTCAGATAACAAAGGAGATCTAATAACAAGTGCCTGACAGATAATTAAATGTACTACTCTGAGCTAAACCATGGTAGTTGGATGAGTCGAGATTGGCCCAAGCTGTTCAAGAGCATGCATAGATGTTCCATACTATCTTAAGTAGTTAATGCAGATTTCTTTGTTCCAAAAAAGGGTTGTAAAATGTAGGCCTCAGGCATAGCATGCATAATGCAGGTTCCCTCTAGGAATCTTCTTGTTGGAGCTGAGCTGCATTTTGTAACTGATTTTTGTGCAGATATAGCAAGAGGCTCAAATTGGAGAACTGCTCATGCACACAGCAAGAGCTGTAGGCCTAAGGACAAACACGCTTTAGACGGTTGCTGTACTAAATGATCACACGGAGTCTGCCAGTGTTTCTTAGCCTCCTGGTGTGCTAATAAAAATACATTTGGCTGCAGAAGAAAGGAGTAAAAAGGAAGAAATCAGGAGGCTCCTGTGTTTTTTATGACTAGATCGTCGCTGTCTGCACAGTGACTCATGCAAAATAGGCAGCACACTGTGAGACACATGAACCTGGGCAGTGACATGGCATGGCTGCTCTATACAGTTTTCAAGGACCATTTCAAAGTCAGTATTCCTTGGTATCTCTCAGACCTCCAGTTGATTGCCATTTGCGTCAGGGTGCAATGTTTTAGTCTGAAAATAGCTAGTCATCTCCTTGTTGGGACATGTTGCCAATGGAAATCTTTAGCACTTGAGAAAGAATCGCCCTAGGGGGCGGGTTCCAGATCAGGACCATGTCAGAGGATGGAGCTAAAGCCACTCCCCTCACCATGGTCCCAATCATGGCAGCCCCCATCCGGCTACAATTGAATATAAAAACAAAAAAGTAAACATGCAGGTGTTTGCCTCTTGTATTGTGTAGTCTGACCCTATATTGTGTAGTTTGGATACTCATTCTGACTGAACAGTTGGAGCAGGTCACAAAGCTACCTAACAATAAATGCCAAATATGACCTAGTGGTTAAAACATTTTGCTTTAACTACTAGGTCATATTTTGACAAGTATCTGGCAATACATGCCAATGTGACCTAAGCCTGATTGAGACATTATGTGATATGAGTGTACAGTTATCTGTACACTCTTACATGTGTTTGTATGAATGACTGCATCTGTGTTCATTTTAAAAAGTTAAACTGGATATAGGCCTTTCAAATGTATGGCACAGATAGGAAGTATACTTCTGTACCTGTGTTCAGCATAACATGTGAATGACTGTACCTGTGTACAGATCTGTACCTATGTACACTGTACATTCGTTATACGAGCGTTGAACACAACATGAGAATGGGCTTCTAGCGTTAAAGTAAAATGTGTGCTTTAACCAAATGTTGGCTTACATACTGTGCAGTGTGCTGCATAGCCAAGAGGGATGCGGGATCGCTGCTTCTGTGGCATTCACCAGCCCTTTGGTGCTCCTAGCACCGCTGTTTGGTGGGAGGGTTCCCATATGAATGACACTGTGCATCACTATGCGATAATGCACAGCAGCGATAATGCACAGCATCATTTGCACAGAGTCTCCTGCACTGTTGCTAAGAACACCGACGGGCTGTTCGCTTGGATGCGCGGCTTCTTGCGTAGTGCATAAGCCAAGTGATTGGCTGACAGAAGCATGAAAGCTGGTTCTTTCCTTAAAGGTGCTGCAGCACTCATGATCTCCTACGCTTCTGCACTGAAATTGAATTACTGTTGTGACAGTCTCCTCAAAACAGCTTTTAAACAGTCCTTATTAACAGTTCCCATCTCTGACAGCTTTTAAACAGTCCTTAAAGATGCATCTGTTCACCCAGGCTTTTAACTGATATTGTTTTGATTGTTTTTAATGTTTTAGAATATTATTTTTAATTTTTTTTTAATTGTTGTGTTTTTAAATTTCTTGTTTCTGCTTTTAACTAATGTTTTACTTTTGTCTTTATCTGGTTGTGAAACGCCCAGAGATGTATGTTTTGGACAGTATAGAAATAAGTTAGATAGGCACTAATCTATCTAAGATAGATAGATAGACAAACAAACCCATGCAATATGCCATGGCAATGTCAAAGCTATTATGACCATCAAAAGATAAGAGCTCCTACTACTACTACTACTACGGACATTTATAGGCCATTTTCAACAAAAAATCTCAAAGCATCTTGCACAGACAAATAAATAATCAATCACATGGCTTTCTGTTCCAAAAGAGTTCACAATCTCAAAAGAAACATAAGGTAGACACCAGCAACAGCCACTGGAGGGATGTTGTGCTGGGGTTTGGATAGGGACTGTTGTTCCCCACCTGCTAAATATGATAACTATTACTTTAAAAGATACCTCTTTGCTCAGTTCAGGGAGCACAGGTATTATTGGCTTTCTCTATGCAGTCTTCCTGTATTATGCAGATAAATGGTACCAGAGAGACAGTTTATGAATGCACTGCAGAGAAAAACCATTTTGCTTTCCTTTTCAGGGTGTGAAAACCAAACCCTGGTCCTTTTATTTATCAGTATATGTTCACATGATCCATTAGAGTGTTAACATACAATCAATAGAGCTTGGAGCACTATATAAGATTAAAATTGTGCTGCTGTGTCTCATTGATGATAACATGTTTTAGAGATACTTGTTCGAGGAAACATTTTGCATTACCAGTAAGCTTCAATTCTAGACAATGTTATTGATCTAAACATCAATCTTTAGATCCTTGAGTTACTACTCTATTCCTGTGAGACAATTCTGTACTTTCTGTCTAAATTGGGGACAAGGGGGTGGAGTGGTAGAATACTTTTGGGAAGTAGAGAAATAGATTATCTTTTTTTGTCTTATTTGAAATATCTCTTCCCATTCATCTTGCTTTGTGCCATTCTGAAGAATCATTTGCTGGAGCTTCTAGCTTTCTGTAATCTAACATATATAATTTCTAAGTGTGTCTGGTAAATTGGTTGCTCACACTCCAAAACCTAAACTTTCCTTCACTGTCTGGACATTTAAAATTTTAGAAAATTCACATCTGACATACACTCCATTCCCCTACAGAATAACACCACCTCAGAAACATAAGGGCCTTAAATTACCCTTAAAATAAGTGCTATTGTTTCCAATGGAAGGGCCTCTGGAAGGCAAGCAACCTTCTACTGTTGTCTGTTTCAGCCCCCCTCCTCCTTTCCTTTTCACAGTGCTTATGTTGACCTGCAACATTAGCTGGCTAGCTAAGAAACTGCATCACTAACGCTCCAAACAACAGTTAAAAATATAGCTTCCCACAAAGGAAAACAAAAACACCATAACGCCAAGAAGTGCCAACAACAGCCAAAGGAAATGCAGAGAAGGAAGAAGTGTTGGGGAAAGGGAAATGGAAGGAAACAAAGTAGAATGGAGAAGTAGAAGGCCAGAAAAACAAGTGCAGAACTAAAAGAGAGGATTTCTTCAGGCACATAGAAGGAAACTAAAAGAAAGGACTGAGGGAGGGGGGGAAAGGAGACGGTGAGCCAGGTCTCACGATCACTGAGACCCCGTTTGTGAAGCTAAGCGGGGAGAGCGGGCTAAGCCCACTCTCCCCACAGACGATCAAGGCGGGAGCCCTGGGAGGCCGGATCGGCCGCCCACACGATTTCCGGCTCGTGATAGAGCCAGCGGGGGCTGGGGAGTTCAGGAGCTGCATGGCCCCTGGAAGCTCGAGCACGCAGGGCATACTGGAGAGACCCCCGGAGCCGGGAGGTGGCTTTTCGCCTCCCCTCCAGGGGTCTACTCATGAGTAGCTGCAGCACGGAGCTACTCACGATCGGGAAGCCCGGGTTAGCGGAGCGCTTGCTCCACTAACCCGGGCTTAGGGGAGGGCTACAAAAGCGGGTGACCCGCTTTGACTCAACTGGGCTCGGCTGTGAGCCCGGTGAGTCTCACAATCGGTGGAAAGCGGGCTAAGCACCCTTAGCCCACTTTCCACTGATTGTCAGAATAGCTCTCCTGACTAACATAAGCAGCAGAAGAGCTTATGTTGTTGAAAAAGTGGTATATAAATATTTCAAGTAGTAATAATAGCAGTACAACAGTAGTTCAATGTGGTTTATTAGGCATTTTGGTTGCATCACTAATGGTGCCTAGTTCTCTGGTTCCTTGTATCTGGATAGCACTTTCCTTTCTCTCTGATGAACAGATGGTCAGTGCACCCATTCTAACTTCAGTGAACATCCAACTGTGGAGAGGAGCGGAGCAAGGAATTGAGTGGCTGCAGCAGTGGCTGCAGGTACAAGAACATTATGTGCATCCTCAGGAGCTGAATATAATGTTTCCCCTTTTGTTGAAGCCATTTTCACAGAAACCCACTCTGTTTGCTGGACTGAGACTATTACACATAGAAGTGAATATAAATGTTAAGGTCCTTTTCCATTCCACTCCATTCCAATGGCAGGATTCCCTAGACTTTAAATACCATCTGATAGAACTCCAGAACCTCCAAATTATCTCAGGGGAAGACAAGTCTAAAATTCCTCAAGAAATAGGGGTTTTCTCACAATCCTGATTAGGGTTGGAGACCCACCCTATGCTAGTTTGAGCTGTGCACACTCCTGTTATAATAAATACTACTACTAATAAAGAAATAACTAGCCAACCCCGCACAGAGCATCTGTGCGGCGCTTTGGGGCCGGCTGTTTCCTCCTCTCTCTTCCTCCTGCCCCAGTCTCTCCTCTCTTCCCCTTCCCTCTGGCCCACACTCTCCAGCCCTCCTCCCCTCCCGTTCCTCCCCCCACACAGAGCCGTGGTGGGCGGCCAAGAAGGGCCCCGCCACCGCCGGTTTTTCTCCCTCCCATCACCTGCTGCCACTGTGGCTTTTCTCTCCCCCCGCCTGCTGCCCGCTGCCACCTTTCTCTCCCCTGCCCGCTATCTACCGCCGCCTTTCTCTCCCCCCGCCCACTGCCGCCTTTCTCTCCCCCTGCCTGCAGCCCGCTGCCACCTTTCTCTCTCCCTTCTTCCACTGGCCGGCCGGCCATCTCCTCCTCAGTCCTCACTTCGGAACTCTCACAGCGTGTTGCGAGAGTTCCGCCGCCAAATCTTGGGAACGCATGTCTCAAGAGAATTAAATATATAGATACCCTTTGTTGGCCAGCCTGTAACAAATTGTTCTCTGGGTGGCTCACAACACAGCATTAAAAGATCAAGTATACATACATAAAACACATGATATAACAACACACTCACAAAATAAAAATACAAAATACAGTACAAAACAATGTAAAAACTTTTTAAAAGTCAGTTTTAAAAATCAAATGTAAAAATCAAATTTAAAAGGCCTTTACCTGGCATCTAAGAAAACAAGATGATGATGCCAGGCAAAACTCACTGGGGAGGCTGTTCCATAAACAGGGTCCATCCACCAAAAAGGCCTTCTCTGCCACACCTCATTTGACAGGGGCACTCAGAGCAGGGCCTCCAAAGAAGATCTAAAGGTCCAAGTTGGGACATATGGGCAAGGCACTCTCTCAGGTAACCCTGGACCCAAGCCGTTTAGGACATTAAAGGTTAAAACCAACAATTGGGCCCGGAAACTGATTGGGAGCCAGTGCAGCCCATGAAGGACCAGCATGATATAATCAAAATGCCCAGTCGCTAATAATCTTGCTGCTCTATTTTGTACCAACTACAATTTCCGGACCAGGGTTGCAGGTTCAATGGCAGCCCTATGTACAACGCATTGCAGTAATCTAAGCGAGAGGTTATCAGAGCATGAGTAACTGTGGCCAAGCTATCTCTATCCAGGTATGGTAGCAGCTGACATATTAGCCAAAGCTGATAAAAGGCACTCCGATTGAGCCTCTAGTGACAGTGCTGGATCGATGAGCACCCGCAGACTGCAGACCTGGTCCTTCGGGGGAGTTCAGCCTCTAGAACAGGCAGAACATCATTCATTCAGGCAGAGGAACCACCAATCAACAGTATTTCTGTTTTGTCTGGATTGAGTCTCAACTTGTTCACCCTAATCCAGCCCATTACAGCATCCAGGCACTGATTAAGGACTGTCAGGACCTCACCTGCGTCTGATGAAAAAGAGAGATACAACTGAGCATCATCCGCATACTGATGACACCTCAGGCCAAATCTCCGGATGACCTCTCCCAGTGGTTTCGTGTAGATGTTAAACAGCATAGGGGAAAGAATGGAACCCTGTGGAACCCCAAAGCACAACTGCCAAGGGGTTGAACAGTAACCCCGCAGCACCACCTTTTGGAAACAGGCCTTGAGGTAAGAGTGGAACCACCTACAAGCAGTGCCTCCCACACCCAAGTCAGCCAGCCTATTCAAAAGGATACCACAGAACAATGGTATCAAAAACTGCTGAGAAATCCAAGAGAATTAACAGGGCTGTACACCCTGACAGGGCGACCAAGCAGTTTCTGTTCCAAAGCCAGGCCCGAAGCCTGATTGAAATTGATCTAGATAATCCATTTCCCCCAAGAGTGTCTGGAGCTGGTCAGCCACTACAAGCTCATGCACCTTGCCCAGGAAGGCAATATTGGTTACAGGCTTATAGTTGTTTACAGCCTCTGGGTTCAGATTGTTGGAAATTCTCTCTGGTAAGACATACCCTTCTAATATAGCAGAGTGCACAGAGGCAAAACACAGCAGAGTCTGCCCAAGCATGCGTGTATGCCAGTTCATAGTTTCAAATTAATATATGGAGTATTTATTAGTTAACTCCATTCTAGATAGTAAAGTGGAGAGATGGGATCTCTAATCTAGCTAGCTAGCTGGAAGCAGATGGATTCATCTCTGCACACATGGTGCAGGGAGAGAGGAGCGTGTGTGTTGCATGGGAGAAGAAAGGGAAGAGGAAATAAGGAAGGGAGGCAGGAAGGAAAGAGGTCCCTGAGAGTAGCAATCTACATACCAAAGGGATGGTGTCAGAGCAGTAGAGAAGGGATGACCAACGTCTTGACCTCTCTAGCCCTCTGACTCACTAATCTGTCCCCCTCTGTTACTGAGACATGAGACAGTGCAAAGTCCTTCACTTCCAACACAGATTAGGTTTCTTTAGGAGTTGCTGAATAATAGCTTCCTTCAACAGAGCTGGGACCACTCCTTCTCTCAATGAGACATTTAGAACCTGCTGGACCGAGCTAAAAATTCTCTCTGTACTAGATTTAATAAGCCATGAAGGGCAAAGGTCCTGGTCAGCTGAACTGAACTGAACATCTTGTCCACATCTTCAGGCACCAATAATTGAAATTCTTCTAGCAAAACTGGACCAGGTGGTACTCTGGACACCAATCCCAGTGATACTGCATCAACTGTAGAGTCCAAATCATAACAAATGTGAGCAACTTTCCCCCCAAGTGCTGTGCAAATGTGTCATAGTGTGCTACTGAGGGGCCTAACATATCTCACCCAGGGTCAGATTCAAGAGGCCCTGCACCACCCAGAAAAGCCCCTCTGGATAGCATTGAGAGGATCCAGCAGTGGACGAGAAAAGGTTTCTTTTGTTCCATCACTGCCACAGAATAGGCTCGATAATGAGCTCTAACCTGTGTTTGCTCACTCACTTTCCTCCACTTACTTTCCAGCTGGCTCCCAGCTTGCTTCATTGCCCTCAGCTCAGGTGTATACCAAGGGGCTGCGTGGGCTCTGCTTTGTGGGAGAGGGCACTTCGGAGCAATTGTGTCAACCACCTGAGCTATCTTGTCTTCATTCCAGAGAGCAGGCGTGGCTCGTGAACATGCCTCCAGGGGGGCGGCAGGCGGCTTCTTTAAGGTAAACAGAGCCGGTGCTCCGTGCCACCCAGCAGCCCCTGCGGCAGGGAATCGCCTCCGCCACTCACCTGGCCGTTGGTGAGGCGATTCCCCACCGCGGGGGCTGCTGGGCGGCACGGAGCACTGGCTCCATTTATCTTATAGAAGCCCCCTGCCGCCCCCCGGAGGTGCGTTCATGAGCCGCACCTGCCAGAGAGCAACTAGAGCTTCAACAGGAGTGCCTGCCATACCAGCTGGAAAATCCCCCAGAACCCCCAGGAATCCATGTTTTCCAATCATCTGTGAGTAAAAATCAAGGTAGGAGGGGGAAGAAGTGATTGTCTGGTAAGCAGCAGCTGGGTTGGAGGGCTCCATCTTACCCAGATCTTTAACAAGGTAGGACAAAAAGTCCTCTGACCCAGCTGCTGCTTATCAGATGACTACTTCCTCACATTCCTACCTTGCTTTTTATTCACAGATGACTGGACAATGGGAGCACACACAGCTCCTGAACTAGGGTTAGACAGATCTCCTACCCTAATTGGGATTGTGAGAACCAGTCTAATTGTTCCACAACTCATCTGTTCTTATAATTGGGGTAACTGGCATCTGTTGGTAGCATTGTAACCAAACCTGTTGTTGTTTTGCAAGTGGAAAGATATTAATAATGTGGAGAGGTGACCTAGTAAAACAGATGGTGACTTTTGCATTGCTGTCTTACATGGGGAAACAAAACCCTTGTGATTTCCTGCAACAGATATTGAGGCTATTCTCACAAGCATGCAAAACTGGGCTAAGGTAGCCCAACCCGGTTTTGCAAGCTTGTGAGAACCACCAGGATCGCGCTTGATCCCAGTGGCTCCATGGCAGCAAGCCCATCTAAATAGCCATCCTCTTAAATGAGGTTAAAGAAGCAAGTGCTCCCTTACCCTTGTTTCTTTGGTGCAGTCGCAGCGGGCACATTCAGAGGGGTTCCCAATAATGCACTGTACATTATTAATTATTAATGCACTTTTGCATTATTGGGGCTATAGGGGCAGGGCACCACGCCGCGGTGGTTCCCTAAGCCTGATCCCCGGAGCAGCTGAGCGAGACGCAGGTGGCCCACAGGAGAGACGTCATTTGTCTGGGCTGGCAATATGCCCGCCCAGGGAACCTCTTCTGATCGTCTGCGGGGATGGTAAGTGAAACCTTCCTTCCCTGCAGATAGCCCACTAGCTCTTCATTATCTGCACAGTAGTTTGCTGTTTGGAAGAACTGCTCATTCCACATCAAACTAAATTAAATACTGAGCATTCAATGAAAATAATTACTTAATTAATGTATTTTCTGGTTTACATATAATCTTATTTCCAGCAGAGAGCTTTAGGTTCTGAACTTGAGAAATGCTTTTCTCACTGTATATGCATGTCACCGAGTCTCCCTTGTTCTTTATAAGACACAGATAATCATTTCTAATTTCATCTAAAATCACCATCTCCCCCTGCCTGTGGGGTGGGCAGCCTAGTTTTTGCTTGTGTGTGAGAGAATTCATTTAAATATGTGCAGTTTAAAAATGGGCTATTACCTGGCATTGATTCTGAGCAAACACAAATTATGAAGGAAAGTGAAAAATAGACCAGATTGCAACTGACCCATGATAACCCTGTTCCACAGAGGGGTTCAGGAGATGTAATGCATTTTTAAAAACCAGGAATAAAAGTCAGGCAAGTATTATCATTAGTGCAAATTGTATGAGTGATGGTGGAAAATGCATTCTAATTTTTTAGGATCAAGATATTAACCCCTCATCCACTTAGGGGACACACATATATATATATCAGAGTAAGGTTCTGGTATTACCCATCAGAAGAGGAACTGTTGCCACAGTAACAAGTGAATTATGGACTATCAGTAATCCAAAAGCCTCTGGTTTAAGATGCTTTACATTTTCACTCATGTTCTAAAAACTTGCCCATCTTAACTTCTGTGCCATATAAACTGTAAAGACTTTGAACAGTCTGGTATATGATGATGGTTTTAGAATTGAGGCTCCCACACTTTATGTCCAACTGAAAGACCAAGGCAAAGTGTGGGAGCATGCAGCTTCATTTTTAAAGCCATCATCATATACCAGAGATATACCAGACATCATATACCAGACATTAAAAGGACATTAGGCATTCCTTAACATGTTCTTTTTTAAAAAATTAAGTAGAATAACTTTGAGTAATGTTCCTCATTATGTCAGTTGCTGTCTCTTTCTTGCTGTATTCTCTACAAAGTAGGAGAGGATGGAATATTGGCATTTTTGTTTTAAATATCCTAACAAATCTTATGCCCTGTAGGATGCTTTGGCTAATGTCAGATTCTTTGAGAACAATCTGTGTGCTGGGTGGGGTGCTGGTGGGTTTATCTCACCGGATATTAACATTGTTTTCCACTCACATTTTTAAAAGGACCTTTCCATTATTCTCCCTTCCCCAAGACCGTTTTTCAAGGGTTGTTTAACTGCTCCCTCATTATATGGTAGCAAGTTCCATTGACTTTAATGGAGTTTACTTCCTTCTAGGTGTACACATAGAATTGCAGGTTCAGTTATCAAAATGCTGCTGGAAAAGGCAAAGGTGTAGACTGCCCTTGAACATGGTTGTTCTACATGATACTATGGAGGCTTAATTTCTTAAGTAAGGCCAAGTGAAGCACTGGCAGTTTGGCTCTGATATAGAACCTCCATGTTTAAGAGCAGTCTGCACCAGAATGATGGCTTCTTGGTGCTGGGCGGGAATGGTCTGTTAGGATTTCCTTGTGGTTCCTCCTTCAGAGCTTCTTAGCATGGGCCCGTTGGCCCAATGCTATACATTTTTATTCAGAACAGTAATTATTCAAAAATCACTAGACTGATTTTTTTCAAACTAGCTAAAGGCACCAGTCCCATATAGCCCTGAATTTTTGGGGAATGCTAAAAAGACATCAAACATTTAAAACATATGCATTATGAGGCAAGTCTCACGATCAGTGAGACCGGCCTTCAGAGGGTTTGTGAGGAGCCCGGTCTCCCCACAGACGACCCTCAGACAGCCCTGAGCAGCGACTGCCAGCTCTGTCACGGAGCCAGCGGGGGCTGCGGGGATCAGGGGCCGCGTGGCCCCCCCGAAGTTCCAGGATGCCCCGCGTGAGCGTGCGGGGCCTACTGGAGAGACCCTCAGGGTCGGGAGGCTTATTTCAGCCTCCCGGAGGGGGTCTCCTCATGTGTTGCCGCAGTGTGGAGCTGTGCCGTAGCAACACACGATAAAAAAGACGGGGTTAGCAGAGCGCTCACTCCACTCACCTTGGCTAAGGGGAGGGGAAATTAGGAGAGTTTGCTGCTGGGAGTCACGTGGCTCCCTTGGCAGCAGACGATCAGCAAAAAGCGGGCTAGGCTCCCTTAGCCTGCTTTTTGCTAATCATGAGAATCTCCTCTATCTGTGGTGAGAAAAATGTTGCCCGCACTTTACTGCTGTATCTCAGCCATTGTACAATGGATTTGCCCTAAAATCAGAGGAGTAGTGTCTCTTGTCCCCTAGTTGGTTGTGCATTCGGAGGGATTGGGTGGATACTTTTGACTTTATAAGCAACAGAATGTTCAGGGCTTATTATGGCGTAATGTTGAAAACACTCCACATCTGTGAAGTATAAGAAATTATACTGTGCCAGTGTGATTTCTTGTGCGCAAAAGCTTAGGTTTTCTGGACTGAATACATTGTGTGCATTTTTAATTAAAAATATATTGACAATGTTACTATAGAATCAAGATTAATTAACATGCTGGCAGCAAAATGTTAGTCACAGGAAAAGTGCAGGGTCATTGTGCTCACTGTGCTTTGGTGTTTTCATATTATCAAGCACTCGACAAGTCACACAGAACATAGTGGTTTTTCATTATACTCTTTAAGATTGCCATTACAGCACTATGGAAACTGACTCTGACCTTAGAGCCATTTAATGCAAATAAAAAACAAAGGCTGTTTCTAAAATCATAAAAATGCAAAAACAAAAACAACTTAATGGGAATCTATGCAGCCACATTACACTGAAGCACAGACCTATTGTGGTATGAATATCACTTTAGATTTGTCCTTGTTCCATAACAAAGCTTTAATAAGCTGTTAGAGTGCAAAATCATTTCAATTTAAGACATTTCCAAAGCATTCTGAGCAGAAAGTACCTTGGTGATATCCCTCCCCACCACCACTGGCATTACATTCTGGCGCTTCTCAATCATTTGTCAATTACTGAATCATATGATTTTGTCTTTCCCTTTACAGGAAAGAAGATGCAGTTGCCACAAGTACACTGGAATCTGTTTTATCGAATTGTGCTTCACTTCTCATCCATAATCAATTGAACCTCAAAGCAATTTGTTACACTTGACTTATATTTGTGGTAACATCCATCTAAAGCCCTGTTTTGAATTATTTATTGGGTGGGAAATTAAATGGCAGCATGTCAGATAGTTCAAATGAAAATTTCTCCAATTGGTGAATATCCTATTTTTCATATGTTACAAATACATATTCCCCCACCCCCCATAACCACTTAATTCCAGATTGCTCTCTAATCCATAGTTCAGTTGGGTTGGATCATTTTCAGGTCTTGTCACATCATTGTCTAGGGGAAGGTACCATGTGAGCCATACACTGTTCTGAACTTGCTCCAAATGTGATAATAGCAGGTTAGCGTAGCTTTAATAACAGAAAATCTCCAAAGTGTAATGGTTTGCAAGCTGACAGTTCCATGAAAAGGCAAAAAAGGAAAGGAGTGAAGAATTTATCTGCAGAGTCAAATGTTTGTTCTTCACAAAATCAGGCTTACCTTAGGCTAGAAATCACAACATATAGTCCCAGAACTTAGGCTCATATTTCAGTGATAGAAATCTCGGGATCTTAATCTTGGAATATCATGATGTCCTAATAATAAGAACAAAAGAACAGCCCTGCTGGATCAGGCTTAGTGGCATATCTAGTCCAGCATCCTGTTTCACACAGTGGCCCACTAGATGCCTCTGGGGAGCCCACAGGTAAGAGGTGAGGGTATGGCCTCTCTCTTGCTGTTGCTCCCCTGCAACTGGTACTGAGAGGCATCGTGCCTCTGAGGCTTGAAGTGGCCTATAGCCAATAGGGATGTGCGAACTGGCTTGAGCTGGTTCGACATGGAACTGGTCCGGCTCGAGGTAAAGCTGGACTCCCCCAGCTGGCTCAGGCTGGCTCAGGGGTTCAAACATTTTAAAAAAACAATTTAAAACGATTCACCGCCTCCAGGTCTGTGTGTGTGATTGTTTGTGTGTCTCCAGTGGTTTTCCCTCCCCCGCGCTGGTCCCCCGGGCTTGAAACGGCCCGTTTCGGGCTGTTTTTGACTTGTTCTGGCCCTCTGTGTACCGACGATGACCATTTTGGAGGCTGCCACACATGCAACAACAACAAAAACAAATATTTATACACCGCTTTTCAACAAAAGTTTCCAAAACAGTTTAGATAGGAAAATAATAAATAAATAAAATGGAACAATGGCCATCTGTGTGACCATCTGTGAATTTGAGTCAAGCCAGGGGGCGGTGTTAGGAGGTGCACAGAACTGAACATGCCCCGTTCGTGAACCAAACTGAGCAAACCAGTTTTGTGCATACCCCTAATAGCCATTGATAGACCTGTCCTCCATGAATTTGTCTAAGCCCCTTTTAAAGCCACCTAAGCTAGTGACCATCACCATGTCCTGTGGCAGAGAATGTCATTGATTAATTATGCACTGTGTGAAAAAGTACTTCCTCTTGTCAGTCCTAAATTTCTCAACCTTCAGTTTCATGGGCTGACCCCTGGTTCGAGTGTTGTGAGATAGGGAGAAAAATTTATCTTTGTCCACTCTCTCTACTCCATGCATAATGCTATACACCTCTATCATGTCTCCTGGTAGTCGCCTCTTTTTCCAAAGTAAAGAGCCTCAGATGCTGTAGCCATGCCTCATAAGGAAGGTGCTCTAGACCCCTGATCATCTTAGTTGCCTTTTTCTGCACCTTTTCCAGTTCTACAATATCCTTCCTAAGATATGGTGATCAGAAATGTACACAGTACTCAAAATCTGTGTGGATTGCTAACTAGTTGAAAGACAGGAAACAGAGGGTAGGTATAAAATGAGAGTTTTCACAATGGAGGGAAGTAAGAACTGGGGTCCCCCAGGGATCTGTACTGGGACCGGTGCTTTTTAATTTATTCATAAATGATCTAGAAGTAGGGGTAAGCAGTGAGGTGGCCAAATTTGCAGATGATACCAAACTCTTTTGGGTAGTGAAATCCAAAATTGATTGTGAGGAGCTCCAAAAGGATCTCTCCAAACTGGGCGAGTGGGAAACAAAGCGGCAAATGCAGTTCAGTGCTGGCAAGTGTAAAGTGATGCACATTGGGACAAAAAACCCCAACATCAGGTATACGCTGATGGAATCTGAGCTGTCGGTGACCGACCAGGAGAGGGATCTTGGGGTCGTGGTGGACAGCTCATTGAAAGTGTCAACTCAATGTCCGGCAGCTGTGAAAAAGGCAAATTCCATGCTAGGGATCATTAGGAAGGGGATTGAAAATAAAATGGCTAATATTATAATGCCCTTATACAAAACTATGGTGCAGACACACCTGGAGTACTGCGTACAATTCTGGTCACCACATCTAAAAAAGGACATATTAGAATTGGAAAAGGTGCAGAAGAGGGCAACCAAGATGATCAGGGACCTAGAGTACCTTTCTTATGAGGCATGGCTACAGCATCTGGGGCTCTTTATTTTGGAAAAGAGACGACTACTGAGAGACATGATAGAGGTGTATAACATTATGCATGGAGTAGAGAGAGTGGACAGAGTGGCTCCGAAAGCCTGCACCCGCTTTCCACATAATCACTTCCCCCTCCTCCTACCTAGGTTTTTGTTTATAGACAAACAAAAATCAGGAGCACACACAGCTCCTGAAGCATCCTACCCATCACGAGAACAGCCCTACTATGAGCTGGGCATTATAAAACCAGTATTTTGCATAGTTAATTCCTATACAAAAGGGGTTTCAGTTTAGGAATGTTGTAACCCAAGAAGCAACTTGACGTGAAGTGGCAATGCTGTATTTGGAGCTCCTGATTTTTTTATTGGAGCTACGGCACGGAGCAATTAACCCTTCACCCCATGCTTGGTTTAATTAGCCCAAAGAAGCTACTATTAACTGCAGAAGAGAAAACTTACAAGCACAATTTTGTGTTTGTCAATTTCCCCCTCTATGCCTAATAGGAGGTTTGGAGGGGTCGATTTGCAATAGGGCTGTGGTGCAAAGGGGGATTATTAGACACACACACACACACACGCACCACCACCACCACCACCACCAGTATCACAGTACTGATCCAAATTGTTGAGCTCTAGGCTTATGTTTTGAGAGGGTTAAAACTCTGAGCTCTGAACATTTGTCTAGTTTGGTCTCAACGGAGGCTTAGGATGTAACAGGGGAAAGCAAATGATAATCCGCTTGCAGCCCAGGCCTAGCCTCCTTGGGCCTCCCAACCTGACTAAAGTATCTATTTCCCCTCAGCATGCTCAGGCCCTGCTCCTAGGAACCCTGAGGGGAGAGTTGCCAGCAATACAAATAGGAAATTCCGGATATAAATAAACAGTAGAAAGGATGAGGAATGTGACAGGATGCTGAACCCTCTACTGATAACAGGGACTCTCTTGCACATCCATAAGTGCCTTAGAATTCCTGTCCCCGTAAGCATTCCCTGGATTAGGACGTACTGTTGTCTGTGTCCACCTGTCTCTGTGTCTACAAGCGCATTTTCATGAAAAATACTTAGGTGGCGGCTTCTTTCTTTTTCAGTCCTTTCACACTTTTGTTCATCAAATTGAAGCAAAATGAGATATGCCAATTTTCTTCTTTTTTAATTTTGTTTTTCGTTTTTTTTAAAAAATCCCTTGGCAGGTCACCTTCAATACAAAAAGCTGGTTGCTATGGCTGGAACTAATGAGGTATTGATTTTTATCTTGAGAGCTGGTGACTGACAGAAATTTCCTCTCCAGTAGTCTGTGCAATGAAAATCGCAGGCTGCTGTTACAGCTGTCTTACTTCTTCTGGGAAATGGGGAGGGGGATTCTAGAAAAGAGCCCATATGTGACATTACTTAGCCAGCACCCCGTTTTGCCTGTTTGCTCCATTTCAATTTACAACCTGCTAAAATTCCAAGGCAAGCGACAGTATTTAAAATAATAATGAATATATTAAAAATAAATGCACAACCTAAAATAGCTCATTTCTAGCTACAAAGGCCTGCCTGAGGGCCAGACTCAGGCATCATTAGGATGAAGCTGTCATTAAGAGACAGGCTTAAAACCAGAAAAGTCTCTTTTTTGACAAGAAAAAAAGCTATGGAATAGGGGCAATGCAGATTAGGACTGAGACACACTAGGATGGAGTGGGATTATTTTCCCCTTGCTGTTTTCTCACTGAAAATCTGAGGTAGTTACCTGTAGCACAGGGGAGTTAACGGAGAAAAAAGGGAGGAATGGAAACTGTGGGATAAGCAATTATTTCTGTTACATGTACTTGGGCCTAGTTACAGTAAAAAATTATTATTATTTCTTGTTTACAGAGTCAGACAGGTGTTATTGACTGGTTTGTTTTATCCAGACATCGAGTCCTTCCCAAGGACCTGGGATGGCTGAATTTTATCATCAATATTGTTGGTTATTATACAGGTGAAACTCGAAAAATTAGAATATCGTGCAAAAGTTCATTAATTCCAGTAATGCAAATTAAAAGGTGAAACTGATATATGAGACAGACGCATTACATGCAAAGCGAGATAAGTCAAGCCTTAATTTGTTATAATTGTGATGATCATGGCATACAGCTCATGAGAACCCCAAATCCACAATCCCAGAAAATTAGAATATTGTGAAAAGGTTCAACAGTCTAGGCTCCAGGTGTCCCACTCCAATCAGCTAATCAATCCATAACACCTGCAAAGGGTTCCTGAGCCTTTAAATGGTCTCTCAGTCTGGTTCATTAGGAATCACAATCATGGGAAAGACTGCTGACTTGACAGTTGTGCAGAAAACCATCATTGACACCCTCCATAAGGAGGGAAAGCCTCAAAAGGTAATTGCAAAAGAAGTTGGATGTTCCCAAAGTGCTGTATCAAAGCACATTAATAGAAAGTTATGTGGAAGGGAAAAGTGTGGAAGAAAAGGGTGCACAAGCAGCAGGGTTGACCGCAGCCTGGAGAGGATTGTCAGGAAAAGGCCATTCAAAAGTGTTGGGGACTTTCACAAGGAGTGGACTGAGGCTGGAGTTAGTGCATCAAGAGCCACCACACACAGACGTATCCTGGACATGGGCTTCAAATGTCGTACTCCTCTTGTCAAGCCGCTCCTGAACAACAAACGACGTCAGAAGCGTCTTACCTGGGCTCAAGAAAAAAAGAACTGGTCTGTTGCTCAGTGGTCCAACGTCCTCTTTTCTGATGAGAGCAACTTTTGCATCTCATTTGGAAACCAAGGACCCAGAGTCTGGAGGAAGAATGGAGAGGCACACAATGCAAGATGCTTGAAGTCCAGTGTGAAGTTTCCACAGTCTGTGTTGATTTGGGGAGCCATGTCATCTGCTGGTGTTGGTCCACTGTGCTTCATTAAGTCCAGGGTCAACGCAACCGTCTATCAGGAGATTTTGGAGCACTTCATGCTTCCTTCCGCAGACAAGCTGTATGGGGATGCTGACTTCATTTTCCAGCAGGACTTGGCACCTGCCCACACTGCCAAAAGTACCAAAACCTGGTTCAATGACCATGGGATTACTGTGCTTGATTGGCTAGCAAACTCGCCTAACCTGAACCCCATAGAGAATCTATGGGGCATTGCCAAGAGAAGGATGAGAGACATGAGACCAAACAATGCAGAAGAGCTGAAGGCCGCTATTGAAGCATCCTGGTCTTCCATAACACCTCAGCAGTGCCACAGGCTGATAGCATCCATGCCACGCCGCATTGAGGCAGTAATTGCTGCAAAAGGGGCCCAAACCAAGTACTGAATACATATGCATGCTTATACTTTCAGAGGTCCGATATTGTTCTATTTACAATCCTTGTTTTATTGGTTTCATGTAATATTCTAATTTTCTGGGATTGTGGATTTGGGGTTCTCATGAGCTGTATGCCATGATCATCACAATTATGATCATGGCATACATATGATCATATGATACATATGATCATATGATACATATGATACATACATAGATATCGTTGCAAAATATAGGCTGTTCACAGTGAAGATGCTTTTTGTAATTGGCTGATGGAGATTTCTGTGGCCCCTATGATGTTGAGGTGCTCTTCAAGTTGTTTTGGAATTGCACCTAGAGTGCCAGTTACCACTGGGATTATTTTGGTCTTTTTCTGCCACAGCCTTTCAATTTCAATTTGTAGATCTTTGTATTTGGTGATTTTTTTCTATTTCTTTTTATTCTATTCTGCTATCCCCTGGTATTGCTATGTCGATTATTTTAACTTGTTTTTCTTTCTTCTCGACTACAGTTATATCTGGTGTATTGTGTGGCAGATGTTTGTCTGTTTGTAGTCGCAAGTCCCATAATATTTTTACATCTTCATTTTCTTCAACTTTTTCAATTTTATGGTCCCACCAATTTTTGGCTACAGGTAGCTTGCATTTTTTACAGATGTTCCAGTGTATCATCCCTGCTACCTTGTCATTCCTTTGTTTGTAGTCAGTCTGTGCGATCTTTTTACAACAGCTGATTAGGTGGTCCACTGTTTCATCTGCTTCTTTACAAAGTCGGCACTTGCTGTTGTTGACTTTTCTACTTTTGCTCTTATTGCATTTGTTCTTAGTGCCTGTTCTTGTGCAGCCAGTATTAAACCCTCTGTTTCTTCTTCTTCTTATTATTATTATTATTATTTTAATTACATTTTATATCCCGCTCTTCCTCCAAGAAGCCCAGAGCGCAACAACCCTGTGAAGTAGGTTAGGCTGAGAGATACGTGACTGGCCCAGTCACCCAGCTAGTATCAAGGCTGAATGGGGATTTGAACTTGGGTCTCCCCGGTTCTAGTCCAGCACTCTAACCACTACACCACACTGGCTATTAGAGGGCTATTTGGGGGGAGGGATCTGGAAGAAGAGCTATTAGGCAGGTATTGGGCAGTTCCAAGAAGAAAGGGTAGCAAGGGAGAAGGAGAGTCATTTGAGAGAGCAGGAGACCTTTGGATGGGGGATAGAAACATAGGGATGAAAGATGGCAAGGACAAGACCATGGAGGGTTTGGAAGGTAAGGACACAAGGATACAAGCAAAAATAAGTGCCAGATATGATGGGCAGCCTTACAATAACATTAGGAACCCACTGGGGCTGCTGCCTAATTGGAAAGGCAGTCTCAACAGTGTAGCAGCACAGCGATCTTCACTAATCCAGGAGCCTTTTTTTTGGTGTGTGTGTGTGGGGGGAATCCCTACTGTGTGAGAGCCATGTGCCACGGTGCTGACCTCCACACAGTACCGTGCTTTTCTCCATGCTTTGAAAGCCGTTTAAGAGGTATGGAGCCCTCTCTTAAGAGCTCTAGGAGGAAAACAGTGGGAAGAGCCACACTTCTCATCACTTTGTGCACACCTTCTCAAGGGGCTGGCTCCATTCTCTGAAAGGAACTCCCTGGTGCTGAGCAAAGCATAGCACTGCATAGTGCAAAAGTGTTCTGTTACACCAACTGAATCATACATAGCAAAAGTCTTCTGTTACACCAACAGAATCCCAAATCTATTACAGGAATGCACTTTTTGTTGGGTGGTGATTGAATTAGGAAGACGATACCTTTGGTAAATTACAATGCACTGATCATGTATTCCTGTCTCCTTTGATCTCCCAGCCTGGGCTGGTCTTGTCTTAGACCAACCGGACAAGTTCATTTGGCCCTGCTTAAATTTGTTCTCATTTGACTGAACATCAATGAAAATCTAGTTTTTTCTCCCCACAATGTTGTTGTTCACCTTCAGTGAATTAAAGAGTGTTTCACTGAACAGTGTAGGCCGGCTTTTCAAAACAATGGTTTGATCAATGCCTGAACACAGTCTACAATTTAGTAATACAAACATTATGAAATCACTAATAATAACACAAAGCAGTGATAATGTTCATATAGATCCACTCAGTACAGCTACAAAAGATTAAAACATGATGGAGTGGATGCATTTCAAACAATACTCTGTCTTCCTTAGCAGCATTATTGGTGGCAATTCATTTCAGAGCAGGATGCATGTAATGGCTTCTGGCCTCAGTATGTGACTCTCCACAATGAACCTATATACACATCCCATTTAATCACATGAGCAGGGTTTTTAAATCCTTTTTCCATAACTTGGAACACCCAACTCAGTGTCTGACGTCCTGACTAATGTTTTGTGCATGTGGACAAAAGAAGAACACATGCAGTAGATTTGTTCCTTGTTCTGAAGTGTGGGTACTAACACGTGTGTGGATGGGGAGCACTTTTCACTTTCCCTTCCCTCAGAAGTGCTCTGTGTAATTTTATTTATTTGTTTGTTTGTTTGTTTAAAACATTTATACCCCGCCCCTCCAGTACATTACTGCTCGGGGCGGCTCACAACATTTATAAAACAGTTGCAATATAAAATCAGAATAATGAAATTAACCAAATTAAACAAGTTAAAAATCCAAGCTAAAACCACAATCAAAATTAGCTTTTAAAATTCCAAATTAAAATCTTCAAGCTAAAAACTAAGAATTATAAAAAACTAAAGAACCTACCAAATATACACAACAGGTGAAACATTAAAAAACCCTCTTTAAAAAGGTGTGTTTTTAGTTGTTTCTTAAAAACACTGAGAGAGGAAGCATGGCGAAGCTCTTCAGGAAGTGCGTTCCAAAGCCAAGGGGCCACAACCGAAAAGGCCCTGTCTCTAGTCCCCACCAATTGGATCTCTGTTAGTGGCAGGGCCATGAGCAGGGCCTGAGATGACAAGTGGAGGGCCCTGGAAGGTTCATATGGGCAAATGCAGTCCAACAGGTACCCTGGCCCCAAGCTATGTAGGTCTTTAAAGGTCGATACCAGCTCCTTGAATCTAGCCTGGAAGCGGATTGGTAGCCAATGAAGCTGACGCAGGATGGGTGTAATACTCATTAAGCAATTGGCACCCACGAGCATCCTTGTGGCAGCATTCTGAACCCACTGAAGCTTCCAAACTGTCTTCAAGGGCAGCCCCATGTACAGTGCATTGCAGTAGTCCAATCTGGACATTACCAAAGCATGAGTGACTCAGGTCAGGTCCGACTTCTCCAAGTAGGGTCACAGTTGGCGTACCAGCTGTAGCTGGTAAAAGGCACTTCTGCACACCGCTGCCACCTGTGCCTCCAAGGATAGTGTGGGGTCCAGAAGCACCCACAAGCTGAGGACTTTGTCTTTCAGAGGGAGTGTGACCCTGTCCAAGACCAGATTTACCTCACTACTTGGATAATCAGTTTTACCAACCCAGAGCACTTCCGTCTTAGCTGGATTAAGTTTCAGCTTGTTTGCTCCCATCCAGTCCAGAACAGCCTCCAAACCATGGCTCAGAGCATCCACTGCCTCCCTGGTATCTGCTGACTTAAAAGATAGGCAGAGCTGGGTGTCATCAGAATACCGATGGCACTGCAGCCCACACTTACGGATGACCTCTCCCAGAGGTTTCATGTAGCAATAGCAATAGCAATAGCACTTACATTTATATACCGCTTTATAGCCGGAGCTCTCTAAGCGGTTTACAGTGATTTAGCATATTGCCCCCAACAACAGCATGGGGAACAGAATAGATCCCTGTGGCACCCCATAAGCCAAAGTCCAAGGGGTGGAACAAGCATCCCCCAGCACCACCTTCTGAGTACAACCCCCAAGGTAGGAGCAGAGCCACTGTATAACCATGCCCCCAAATCCCAACCCAGAGAGACATCCCAGAAGGATACCATGGTTGATAGTATCGAAAGCGGCTGAGAGGTCTACACGCAAATATGTAACATGCAAATATGTCCCTGAGGGCTGCATAGCTCACAAGAACAGATTTGAGCATTACACAGAACACTTCTAGAGGAGATTGGTGAAAATTGTCTCCCCTTGTGTACACTTCCACACTTCGGAAGCATTAGTCAGGATGTTGTTCAGTGTGCCCAGTATAAGGCATGAGTGAAATCTTCTATTGCCTCTAAGTGTGGGCACTACACATATGTTATGCAAGAGATCCATGTGCAGGCCTTACAATGTTTGGATTTTTATGTAAAAACAGCAGCACAAGTGGGTGGAAGGGAGGGGTTTGATTAGAGCAGAAGCACTGGGAAGGGGGTGTTATACCCTTGTCCCCCATAACAAATTTGCTATTGGGCTCAGTGGGGAAACACACAGGTATCTATATGTTTTCTGCAGTGGGGCAAACATCAGCTTCCAGTGGGCAATTTAGATTGGGAAAATGGTATAAAAACAAAGGGTAAAACACCTTGGCCAACATGACAGGCAACTCTCTGTCGATGTCAGGCACCCTCTGGGGCTGCTGTACAATGAAAGAGTTGTAATCCTGACAATATAGCATGACAGGCTGCTGCAGTATCATGTAAAACTGTTTCCATTTGAAACAATGGAAGGAATGTGGCCCGGCTGTCCAGAAACAATTCTAAGTCATTCCACAGCAGCCCCTATGCTTTTGGAGCTACCTTTCAAGTTGTGCAGT
The DNA here is from genome assembly GCF_027244095.1 of Hemicordylus capensis. Lineage (NCBI taxonomy): Eukaryota > Metazoa > Chordata > Lepidosauria > Squamata > Cordylidae > Hemicordylus > Hemicordylus capensis. The sequence goes on along the minus strand of NC_069660.1, from coordinate 31,599,284 downwards.
AGCCCTGGTGGGTCCCTAATGTTGATAAAAGGTTGCTGGTCATATCAGCCCTTCTTCCCAAGCTCTGCTCTTCTGATTAAATTCAAGGACCCATTAAAATCAAAATATGGGGAGAACCATTCATGGATCTCCTGCATCTGATGTAGTTTGACCCTATCTATCACTGGAGGATGAACCTCCAGTGACTGTTGCTGGTGTCTATCTTATGTTTCTTTTTAGATTGTGAGCCCTTTGGGGGACAGGGATCTATCTTATTTATTTATTATTTCTCTGTGTAAACCGCCCTGAGCCATTTTGGAAGGGCAGTATAGAAATCAAATCAAATAAATAATAAATAATATCTGTGCAATTCCAGAATAGCAGGTGTATATATTAGAACTGTTGATTCTGCAGTGAACTGTGGACAGTTTAGAATTCAACATCATCTCTAAAAAAGCTTATAAATAAAATAATGGCTCTGATCAAAGGATCTGCTTAAGCTTTGTTCGCATGGCCACTGCATGTATGCAGGCTTCTACAAACAGTATGGATGAGCACTCAGGATGCCTCTCTGACTTTGAAAACTAATGGAAAGCTCAAAATTGTGCAATTTTCATATGCACTCTAGCATTCCCGGGCATAGAGAAGAACCTACAAGTTCAAAGTAGCTACAGAGGAGTAAAAAAGTATTGAGGGGTTTATGTGAATGATGAATGAAAAGCTATAAAATATTTAAGAAAAAGAAATAAAAGGTAAGTTAAAACATGTCTTAAAACACCACTAACCAGCTTTACTATCTCAAAAACAGCATTCACAGTGAAAAATAAATGCACCCATATAACCCTCCAACAGTAACGTAAAATAAAATTAGCAAGGGATCCATTTTTGACATCAGTGTTTTGACATTTATAGAGCATCATTCTCAAGAGCTGATTGCTTTCAGTTAATTTCTCCCCAGATCACATTAATTAGTTAACTTACATCTCATATTAACATGATGGTTTATTAATTCTGCAAATCTTTGGCTTCCAAACACCATAAGGAAAAAATCATTATCTGATGCACATTTCCCTCCTGCTTTGGGTGAAGATTTGCAGAGAGGGTTTACTTCCTGTTATTGGATTACATTTTTCTTCCCCATTCTCTTTAGATGAACAGCATCAAGCTAATATAAATCACTGCTCTTCTGTGAAGTTTGTGTTGATAATGTGAAAACTATTATAAAGTGCCTCCTTCTCCGCTACATGTAACAGGAGAGATGATTTGACTTTATCAGGCTTGTCCTCAGCCCCTATGGTGACAAGATGCAGTACAAATCTCTGCCTGAATTTTCTCCAGGATTATGAAAGATTTTCAGACATTTGAAGAGAAGGTGGAGGTTGCAAGAGCTCCATTTTTCAGAGAGTCTTGTAAACAGGCCTCAGGCCATCTTTTGGGGCTCCTGACACAAGGACAGGCACTTGAACAAGAAAAGCACACTTCTTTACTGCAGAAAGAATAAAACTAAACTGTGCTGAGTACAGCCTGCACAAACTGGTTCTAAGCGGAATAGGGTCCACCTTCCCTGCTGCTCTGTATCAGGGACTATCGTCAAAATTACAACGATCATTACAAAACTGACAAAAATAAAGGGGTTGTATAGGTTTTGATAATGGAGCATTTTGTCAGAGTTTTGCTCAAGAAATCTCACTGCTGGTTCTTTGTTTTTTGCCTTTATTTGCAAAGTCAGCATATCAGATACTTTAATTTAGGGCCATGTTTTTTGTGATCCATGTTTGGACCACAAGTACCAAATGCTTGTGAAGAAAAAGAGGCAGAGGTAGTATATATTTGACTTGTTTTGTTTTCCTTAGTGAATTGCCATTTAAAGGTCTTGGGTGCTACCAAACTATTCAGTGCTTTGATCTAACATTTTACATATCACTGTTCATCATAGCATAATATAACTCATTTCTTCTGAAGGCTGCCTCTATGCCTATAAACAACTCCACAGCAGAACTCCCACTGATTTCAGTGTGATGAAAGCACTACCAGAACGTCAGTTCTACCTATTCAGGTGTGAAATGATATTTATTTGTGTTTATTTGTGTTTCTTTTCTGTTCCACTCCCAGATGATTATATTCCTGCATTGGCAGGAAATGGTTTTTAAAAATGGTGTCTACTCATTTCTGTGGGTTCATTTATTTCCTGTGCTTCATTACCACTCATATCATAATCATTTTCCCCCTTTCAAGCAGCGTAAAGGTCCATTCCTTAAAATATGAGTGTCAATCTACATAAGGAAATGTATTTGGGACGTTAGCGTTTCTCTTCAGGGCTGCTGCTTGAGTGGCCAAGCACAACAGCATCATCTGCAGTTATCATGTTGAGCAGAGGAAAAATGATGCAGCTGAAAGATTTCTTTGGGAAAGTGCTGTCAGAGGTCCTAGATTCCTCTTCAGAAAAGAACCACTCGGGATTACAGGCTAGGCTTCCTTCCTTTTATTAAAAGATGCTGAATAAAGACTAAAGGACGGAAATGAAAGCATGGTGTTTTATTCTGGCCATCAGATGTAGGGTCCACACCAATAATGCAATTAATGCAAACAGTACTCAGTGTTGAAAAAGAATACACTTTACACTTGTTAGCAGTGCTGGCAAATGTAAAGTGATGCACATTGGGATGAAAAACCCCAACTTCAAGTATACGCTGATGGGATGTGAACTGTCGGTGACTGACCAGGAGAGGGATCTTGGGGTTGTGGTGGACAGTTCATTGAAAGTGTTAACTCAATGCACAGCAGCTGTGAAAAAGGCCAATTCCATGCTAGCAATCATTAGGAAGGGGATTAAAAATAAAACTGCTAATATCATAATGCCCTTATACAAAACTATGGTGCGGCCACACCTGGAGTACTGTGTACAATTCTGGTCACCACATCTTAAAAATGACATAGTAGAATTGGAAAAGGTGCAGAAGAGGGCAACCAAGATGATCAGGGGCCGAGAGCACCTTTCTTATGAGGCAAAGCTACAACTCCTGGGGCTTTTTAGTTTAGAAAAAAAGACAACTGCAGGGAGACATGATAGAGGCCTATAAAATCATGCATGGTATGGAGAAAGTGGATAGAGAGAAATTCTTCTCTCTCACACATAACACTAGAACCAGGGGTCATCCCATGAAATTGATTGCCAGGAAATTTAGGACCAACAGAGAGGTTTGGATAACTTCATGGAGGAGAGGTCTATCATCGGCTACTAGTTCGAGGGCTATAGGCCACCCACATCCTCAAAGGCAGGATGCTTCTGAGTACCAGTTGTAGGGGAGTAACAGCAGGAGGGAGGGCATGCCTTCAACTCCTGCTGTAGGCTTCCAGTGGCATCTGGTGGTCCACTGTATGAAACAGGATGCTGGACTAGATGGGCCTTGGGCCTGATACAGCAGGGCTGTTCTTATGGTCTTATGTTCTAATACACTGAGGGAAACAGTCTGACATCCTGACTAATGCTGCACACACATTGCCCCCAAAAGCACACAGGTAGTGGCTACATGCAGCTCTATACATGCACGCGCTATATACAGATTGTACATTCATTCAGTGTAATTTATGAATAGGGCTAGACTTAACATAACATAAGAACATAAGAACAGCCCTGCTAGATCAGGCCCAAGGCCCATCTAGTCCAGCATCCTGTATCGCACAGTGGCCCTTGGCTGAGAAAGGATTTGAACCTGGGACCCAGTGTTGAAACAGAACACACTTTCCCTCATTCAGCCACACTAAGCCACATGTGGGCAATTCCAAGGGTAATGGAATCAGGTATGCTACCACTTTTTCAATTACTGTAGCCATAAGCAATTTTTAAAGTTGATACATTTACCTACTGGCAAGAGAACATCTTCTTCTATAAGGCCAAAGAGTTTTAACAGAACTCTTAAATATTATAGGTAGTGTCTCAAACGTGCTAAATATGTTGGTAATGGAATCAAAGATGATGTCCAAAAATTCTGGTTCTGTTAATGATGTATTTTACACATTTCAGACACTATAATATTTAAGGGTTTTGTAAAAAATATGGCCTTATTGTAGATGTTCTCTTACCAGGGGTATATACTGTATAATATCAACTTTGCAAATTCACTTATGATTACAGTAATTGCCGGATTCCATTACCCTTGGAACTGCCCATCTGAAAACAAGTTTTATGTCTGTGCATCTGCTGTAGCAAGAACCCGACAGTTTCCCTGCATGTGAGGGAAATCCTCTTTGTCTACCAATTGGCCTACGCCCCAGTCACAGTTGTCTCAGGGGGCCATGTCTGTGTGCCTGTCCCTCAACAGCACTGTGTGAGGCTTCTGAAGACAGCTGCCCACCGCACTAGTTAGCTATTGGGAAAGCAGGGCCCTGGGTGTTCAGAGATGCCAGAGAAGGAAAGGAAACACCTCAGGATGATTCCCATGGTTCTACCAGGATGTAAAGTGACATCAGAAAACAGCCAGAGCCTTGTGAAAACATAGCAAATATTTGCAATCCCTCTGCAACCTCTGAACAGATGTCACTAGCGTCTGGCCCCTTTTATGGCTCCCTATGATAGAATGTGACAGGCCTACCAGTTCCATGAAGGCCCGTCAGCCTCATTTTCTAGCACACCTTTCAGCGTTGCATGCCTGTATTCCAATTTTCCACATGCATATACTGGAAGAAAGGGGAAGCCCAGAGCAAATGAAAATGCTCTGAAAAACTCATTTGGCAGATATGCAAAATACTTCTTGCGGAGATTTCTGCTTGAATGGTTTGCTTTTAAGTTGCCTCGCACTTTGCATGAGGGATTTCAAAGGGAGACTGTTAAAATGTAAAAGGATTTCTTCCATTTTTCATAGACGCTTACAGCTTCAACAACTCTACCTTGGTAGGACTTGCAGGGGCATTTTGTGTTGTCTAAAGAGATTATTTTTTACCTGTGCTTAGCAATGCTAGTATTTTTATATCTTTTTTTTTTAAAGTTAGGAATCACCAAGACTAACAACATTAAATTCCCTACTAAGCCTTGCATGTTATATCTCCATCATTACCTCCACTACTAGTACCATTTTAATCCTGTTCTATAAGAGGAAATGGTCTGAACTGCCTTGAAGGAGGCAGTTGTGTGACACCACTCCTGAGAAGATTATCTCTAGACCTAAAGGATTAATACCTGTAATACGATTGTCAATTCACCATAGGCTCCAAATATAAGACAGGATCTATCTAGACAGCCATGAACACAAACTCTTGGGAGATGTTTGTGGTGTCTCCACAATGTTTAAACACACACACACACATATGGAGTACCCTTCACTAATCCCATGCATGGCAGCTCTTGTGAGAGTTGGCAAGTGAGCTGCTGGCAGGGGGAGAGGAAAGTGGTTGCGGCGGTGGCAAACAGGTTTGCGGGTGAAGTCGGAATGATGGCAGGGGGAAGAAAATGGCAGTGGCAGGCAGGTGGGGGAAGAAAATGGCGGCACCAGGTAGGGGGAGAACTAGAGGTGCAGATGTTCTGTGCCAAACCCAGCTGGTATTGCATGATTTCCTAGTGCTCACTGCTGATAAAACTATCCCAACATTAATTTTATTTGGACATGGGAAAGGCATGGGTTTTTCACAGATTGTCAGAAGATGGCACTAAAAAATTGCACCATGTCTTTAATATCATGTAGACATCTACCACATAAACAAACATTCTTATTGGGATATATATTCATGTTAGGATGAATTGCTGCCTAAATAGACCCACATAGACTCTGTGTAATAGTGGGTGGGGGCAGGGCCAGTCCTAGGCAAAATCTGAGTTTGGCACCCCTCCAGTCATGAAGTGCCGGCCCCAGCTTTATCTTGAGCTCCACAGGCAGCTTATTCATGGGTCAAACAGCAGCTCCTGCAGATTAGCAGTGAATGACTAGCCTGCACTGGTTTGAGGATACAGTGGGAGAGAGTTCCCAGGCTATTATGGGGTCAAAACTCTTAACTCTTCAGAGTTGAAAAGATGCTGCTGTTAATGTGGAAATCTAGTCTGAGACCATTTCTTTTCGGAAATGAATGCTCAGGCAGGGAATTCTTATTCAAGAAAGGGAGTGCAGTTATGAGACTAGCTGTTTATTGGGGGCTGAGGTGAAATGAGCAAAGAAGACTGCGCATTTGGGGGTGCAGAATGTGCAGGCCCTTTGGAGAGCAGGTTGCAGTATTGCACATTACGTTAACATTCTTACACCACTGTGCAATACTTCAGGGATGCAATACAAGAGGAAGAATAATTGGCAGTGCTATATTCTGGCACAGTTTATGCTCACCCCAAGAATTGGTGCCCTCTGCGCCTAGCCCTGCCTACTGGGCGGGGCATTTCTGGGTAATATTTATCTACTGCAATGTGCTACATAGAGCACATTGCAGAGGTAATTCTCCTCAGGATATGGGCGGAGTTGTCAAATCAATCTCAGCTGGTAAAAAGCGCTCCTGGCCACAGCCTCAACCTGAGGCACTAGGGTGAGACCCAGGACCAAAAGCACTCCCAAGCTACGAATCTGTTCTTTCTGGGGGAGTGTAACCAAGTCCAGAACAGAAAGTTCTAACCTGTCTTGCAGATTACAACCCCCAACAATGAGCACCTCCATCTTGCTTGGATTCAGCCTCAATTTATTATTCCTCATCCAGCCCATTACTGCCTGTAGGCAGGCATTTAAGGGGCTAATGCCATTTCCTGATATTGATGACAAGGAGAAATAGATTTGGGTGTAATCAACATATTGATAACACCCAGCACCAAATCCCCTGATGACCTCACTCAGTGGTTTCATGTAGATGTTAAAAAAGCATTGGTAACAGAATGGAACCCTGAGGGACTTCGTATAGTAGCTCCCATTTAGAAGGGCAACTGTCACCAAGCACCACCATCTGAAATCTACCCAAGACATAGGAGCAGAACCACTGTAAAACAGCACCTCCTGTCCCCAAATCCCTCAGGTGATCCAGAAGCATATCATAGTTGATGGTATCGAAAGCCACTGAGAGATCCAAAAGGACCAGCAGAGTCACATTCCCTTTGTCAGTTCCCTGGCAAGGTCATCTATCAGTTCGACCAAGGTTGTCTCAATCCTAAATGTCCTAAAGCCTGTTTGAAATGGGTCTAGGTAATCAGTGTCCTCCAAGACCTCTTGGAGCTGGTCAACCACCAGCCTCTCAATCATCTTGCTCAACCATGGGAGGTTTGAGAGTGACCTATAATTATCCATCATCAGGAGATCCAGAATGGGCTTCTTAAGAAGGGATCTGTCTGTTTCAAACAAGGTGGCATCCTGCCCTCCCTCGGTGAGGTATTAATGATATCAACTAGTCCAACTCCAACAACCTTCCTGCAAGATGAAATCTGCCATGTTGGGCAAGGATGCAAAGAACAGGTGGTAGGCTGTACCACTCCAAGCAGCTTGTCCATATCATCAGGAGTCACAAACTGAAATTGATCCAGTCTAATATTGCAAGAGGGATTGCTGGACACCTCCCTAACTGGTCCTGCAGAAATATTGGAGTCCAGATCAGCCTGAATGTGAGAAATTTTATCTGCAAAAAACTCACTGAACAATCAGGAACAGCACTGCTGGACAAGAATTGGCAGATGCAATATGTGCATAATGAAATTGCTTCCTTGCTGCATGTACAGTCATCCCTTGCCAACCACAAGGGTTCCGTTCTGGCAAAACTTTGCCATTGGCAAATTTGCAGTTCAGAAGATGCAGGGAACTTCACAAGCTTTGAGGCTCGTATACATAGGTGGTTCAAAATCTCATCGCCAAATGTTTTATAGCTGCTTCCCTCATAAACCCGAAGTAATCTTATGTTAGTTTAACTGAGCTTTATTCAGAAACATTTCAATTTTTCTCCTTCTCCTTTCCCTCCCTTCCCCTTTCCGACTCCATCCCCTGCATTCTTTACAGCATACCCACAGGGACAAACTTCTAATTAACAAAACATAAAAGACTGCTAGATAGAATGCAACACAAGCTCCCTACAGGAACTGAGAGTGTACATGCAAATCTTTCATGGAGTTGCAAGGGATTCTGGGATACTTTGTCAGTTCATATAGGGATGCCCTTATCCTGTCCCACTTTCAGTGGCTTGAGCTGCCCTGTTGATGTAAGGCAGTATGGTCCAATCAACAGCCTCATGAGGTATACAATTCAGGTCACAGTATGTTACAAGTGGTTGCATCACAAGAGCATACCTGAGTGGGTAAATAGGGACATGCTGGCTGGCATGCAAGAGCTGCTTACAGAGCTATAATTTCAAGAGATTAATGCAAATGAGCCAAGGCAAAATTGTAGGGAATGGCAGCTTCTCTAGACGAATGGCATTTCCCTGCAATGTGCAGCTTGGCTTGCTTATATGAATCATCTGGAATTATAGCTCTGTAAGCACCTCTTGCAATGCAACCATTCTGGCTGGTGACATATTGTGGCTTGGACTGTATATCTAGTTTTCATTGGAGCTCTCTCAAAAGGAAAAAGGGCATTGTGCCAACTCATAAGAGATAAGCATATGTTGAATGCCTTTGCAAACATGTTGCTTGCTATTCACAGCAAAATTAAAGTGGTTAATATTTTAAATTAAACCTAAGTGCATCTGATAGTTTTTTTTATTAGATATGACTTAGGCTGGACTATTCAAAGTACTTTCACAGTCAAGCATCACAACAAAATGGATCCCAGCCAAATGTATGGTTGCTTCTGTATGCATAATTTTATGCTTTGTGTATGAAATAAAATGCTTATTAAAAACTCTATTTTCTTTTGAAGATGCCACAGCCTTGGGCCTGAGTATACTGGCTGATATACATGACTGTGGCGAATCAATCTTGCAGTAGGATTAAAAATAATGTGTAGAGTCCAAAATGTTTAGCTCCCCCCCCTCAACTTTTTTGTTTCAGCTTTAAAGAAATTTAACAATTGCTCAACATCTTAAGGATACCATACAAATTCTCCTTCTCCTTCTCCTTCCCACCCCCACCTGAAAGCTCTTCTTTCTTTTTCACAATTGCTCTTTGGACATAGTGTGAAAATGTACAGTCTGTGAATTAGGTGTGTGCACAGAATTGTCAGCAGCAGTTCGGTTTGAATTCAAACCAAATTCAAACTGAACCGCTGGTCTGCAAACCAGTTCATTAGAACCAGCCAGTGGTTGGTCTGACCCAGTTCAATTGCCTTGCTTATAAAGGGGAATCCAGTAAGGATTCCCCTTTACAAGCAAAGGGGGATTCCCTACCTAAAAAGGGGTTCGAGGGATGGCCAGCCCCTCTTAGCCCCACCAGTGCTCCCCTCCCCTGCACCACAGGCCAGCGGGGCATACTTCCTGAAGATGGAGGTTCCATTTAGCTATCTTGGCTAATAGCTGTTGAATAGAATTCTCCTCCATATAAACTGCTAAAGAAGTTTAATTCTTACTATATATTTACAAAATTCAAGGGATGCAAAGGTTTATTTCTTGCATATGGGTTTGGCCATCTGAGAATAGACAGACCAAGAGGGAATTGGCTTCTAATCTGCAGCCCTTCACAACAGATTGGTCTGTTGGTGCACGGCTTTGGGAATCTTTGTTGAAATGCAGCATATAAATATTGTATTCATATTCATATATCCCTCAACAGCTCCAGCACATGTGATGATCATGGAAAAAATTTGAGCACTTCCTCTGTTCTCTACAAGGATAAACATTAGAAATGTACTCAGCTGCACAGTGTGTCTGTTTTTTGTTTTTGTTTTAATTGAGACGCTCAATAAAGGATAGTTGAGTCATTATGAGAGGTTTCACATCCCATTTGGAACATATATAAAGCTGTCTTATATCAAGTCTAGGGATCATCAGGAAGGGGATTGAAAATAAAATGGCTAATATTATAATGCCCTTATACAAAACTATTGTGTGACCACACTTGGAGTACTGTGTACAATTCTGGTCACCACATCTAAAAAAGGACATTGTAGAACTGGAAAAGGTGCAGAAGAGGACAACCAAGATGATCAGGGGCCTAGAGCCATGGGCGTAATTGTGGGGGGGGAGCCAGTGCATGTGCCATGGGTGCCACTGGGGGGGTGCCATGCCAGTGCCTGCCCCCCACCCCCACCCCATTGCCCACCTGCCCAGCCCCAAGGCCCCTCAGCCACTTGTCACTCTCCTTGCCTTGCCCTCCAGGCTCCGGCCTACGATCGGCCTGCAAACTGCAGAGCTCTTCTCTCCCCGCCTCTGAGCTGATTGGTGGGTGGGAGGCCCCAAGCAAGCAAGGAGGCAGGCAGGCAGGCAGAGAGAGTTCTCTGCAGCAGAAGACCCTCTGCCCAGACCATCCAGCACAGCTTTTGCCAGGTAGAATGGGAATTCCTTTTTGTGGTTACCTGCCCCCCCCCATATAGGGATCTGCTTGCCATAGGGCTTTGCTATGGGGGGGGGTGAGACTGAGAAGTCTCTGAATATTTAATTTAAAACAGATTGGAAAATTTGCTGGCTTAAAAAAAAAGCTATCTAAAAAGGCCTATAAGTGGCTTGTTTCATGGAAGAAAATTACAAAAACTTCTGGAACAATATTATATTCATTCATTCATTCATTTATAAATGCACTTATGTTCAAGTTGTTTTGCAACCCATAAGGTCTGAGTGAGAACTGTGAAGCATGTGTGGTGCTTTTAATTTTATTTTATTTTATTTTATTTTTCTTGTGTGTTAACTGCTCCCCAATAACTTGCAAGGACTTCAGGGTAAATCTGGCCAACATGTGAATGCAGCACCTCCATTCCAGAGGAGATGTGTGTTAAAGGGCTTTAAAAGCCTCATGTGAAAAACCTCCTGGAATCAAACTTTACTGAATTTGTTCAGAATTCTGAGAAAACATACATAGGCTCACACTGCATGGTTGAAAGTCTCCTTTGCTAATCTGCAGCGAGGGGCTCATTTTAATAATTAGTGTTTCTAGTGTGTTCTAGGCATTAAAAGTAGCACAAATATATAGTATTCAATGTATATCACTATATTTTGTGAAGTGTGCATGTGTGTAATAAGTGAAATGTATTTCCAGGCAGCATACTTATTTTGAAATATCCAACTTAAATCCTTGGGGGCCGGGGGTGTGTGGAGGCCCTGGACTTTGAGGGGCTGGGGCCCCATTTTAAAATCTCATCTTGGCCCATTCGAACCTTGCTATGCCCCTGGTGGTCACTACACATGGGTTTCTGCACAACACCTGCACAGAAGAAACTTCCATGTAGAAAATGTGTCTCTTGTAAATTGACCCTGAATGTTCCATCCATGACTGGGATATCTGAGAGTTAGCATCAATAATAAAAGAACAGCACACTGCTTGTGACAGGAAGGGGGAAATTACAATGATTTCTTAGTCTGGCAGGGGCTGGTTTTGGCCCTGGCAGAACTTGGCTGTCTGCTCCTGTTGCAAATGCCTCTGTCTAGTGTGGCAAACTAATGTATCCTCCTCCCTCCTGGTGCCAAAGTAACCACAAGTGTGGTGAATGCACATATACCTCATCATGAGACAACAGTCACCACAAGACAAAGGCTGGCAGGAATCATTCACTGGTTTATAGGCTCCCTCCCCTGCCCCCGGCCACCTTCTTCTTCCCCCTATTTTGCTAGTGGCTATTTGGGCAGGTGATCCTCTGTCTAGGACAAAGTCATGGTTTTTTGAAAAAAGCATGAGATGAGACAGAGAAAATGACACTTGGAATCCGCACACAACTCCTGACTGTTGTTCTAAGTCTTTAACAGAGATGGCTCATGTTTTCAAGTTTTGATCAACAACCATGTCTAGATGGTACAGTGTTCCTTTTAACAGGGATTTCCAGATATTGTTGACTACAAGTCCCATCATCCCTGTTTAGATAGGGGTGCAATTTCAGTGCTTGCTCTAGGCGCTATTTTCCCTATATACGCCACTGCCTAGAGCACCTTCACTATGAGGCAAGACTACAACACCTGGGGCTTTTTAGTTTAGAAAAAAGATGACTGCGGGGAGACATGATAGAGGTCTATAAAATCACGCATGGAGTGGAGAAAGTGGATAGAGAGAAATTCTTCTCCCTCTCACATAACACTAGAACCAGGGGTCGTCCCATGGAATTGATTGCCAGGAAATTTAGGACCAACAAACAGAAGTACTTTTTCACACAACGCATAATCCACTTGTGGAATTCTCTGCCACAAGATGTGGTGACAGCCAACAACCTTGATGGCTTTAAGAAGGGTTTGGATAACTTCATGGAGGAGAGGTCTATCAACGGCTACTAGTCAGAGGGCTGTGGGCCCCCTCCAGCCTCAAAGGCAGGATGCCTATGAGTACCAGTTGCAGGGGAGTAACAGCAGGAGAGAGGGCATGCCCTCAACTCCTGCCTGTGGCTTCTAGCAGCATCTGGTGGGCCACAGTGCGAAACAGGATGCTGGACTAGATGGGCCTTGGGCCTGATCCAGCAGGGCTGTTCTTATGTTCTTAAGTCAGACAAATGAATGTCCATTTACTGAGGACATCCAGTGACAAACTTCACTGGGATCTTGGAGATCCACTACCAGTCCAAGAGGTACTGGGTCACAAGGAACAATTGTTTGATTCTGAATACGGTTGAGTCAGATGTTCCTAATATGTTGTACACAAATGTGTGTAATGGTAGTCTGATAACCTTATTTGGGCAGGGAAGGTCACTTGATGATGGGTCACATTTTTCTAGTTTGGAGTGGAGAAATGGTGGACAAGGAAAGAGTTAAAATTCTCCCCTTCTCTGATCCCAGTCACTCCTTCCCAATGCAATTTATCCATTAAAAAAATGGCTGCCAGGCTACTGCTATAAGCAATAACATATCACATGGTGTTTGGCTTTCAGTATCTAAAACTAGCCTTACAGAAGTTAGATCATTAGCCTGTCTATCTTAGTATTGTGAGGAAGAGGTTTTCATTCTAGACTTTTCTCTATATATGGGGGTGCCAAGGTCATATTTCGCCTAGATGCCAAAAACCCGAGGGCCAGCCCTGCATCCTAGGATGACTGAGAGTGTATCTTTAGAGGAACTTTCTGTGCTGCTGTGTCAGTTCTAAACTGAAACTACATAGAGAAGTTTCCAAAAGCCTTCACTTTGGAGCTATTTCCCTCAGGATAGTCCTAGGGCAAACTCTTTAGGAAACAAGTTGCAGGGGAGTAACAGCAGGAGAGAGGGCAGGCCCTCAACTCCTGCCTGTGGCTTCCAGTGGCAACTGGTGGGCCACTGTGTGAAACAGGATGCTGGACTAGATGGGCCTTGGGCCTGATCCAGCAGGGCTGTTCTTATGGTCTTATGTTCTTATGCTCTTATGCCTACATCAGGGTTTTCCAACCTTGGGTGCCCAGATGTTGCTGGATTACAACTCCTATCATATCAAGCCATAATGCCTAATGTTTCACGAATCCCCAGGTGACAGGTTAAATCTACACATGCATTAGAAGAATGAATGAGGAATGGGGTGGTAGTGTCTTGAGGTCACTCAGAGGAATATATTCAGGAATGGCCCATGAAGCAAGGTGAGATGGTCACTTCAGGCAGCAGGTTATTGGAGCACCAGCAAAGTAATAAGGTGCCCTTCTGCCCCCTGCTTTTAAAAGGGGGGGCGGAAGAAGGGAGGCGGGTGCACACAAAGGAGGTGGCCTTTGGCACTCTGCCTTAGGTGTACAGAGACCTTGAGATACTAAATATATTACTTCAGATTTCAGGTGATGTGTCAAGCAGAGTTAAAAATATACTATACTAAATCCTCTGATGTCTGCGCCTGCATTGCTCAGAGTGCCTTTTGTTGGAAGTGAAGGACTTTGCGCTGTCTCATGCCTCAATGACAGAGGGGGACAGACTAGTGAGTCAAAGGGCTAGAGGGGTCAAGACATTGGTTATTCCTCCTCTCTACTGCTCTGACACTATCCCTTTGATATGTAGATGGCTACTCTCAGGGACTTCTTTCCTTCCTGCCTCCCTTCCTTACTTCTTCTTCCCTTTCTTCTCCCTAGCAACACACACACTCCTCTCTCCCTGCACCATGTGTGCAGAGATGCAGAAACCATCCCTCAGCATCCAGCTAGGTAACTAGATTAGAGATCCTATCTCTCCGCTTTCCTATCTAGAATGGAGTTCCATAATAAAGGCTCCTTATATTGATTTGAAACTATTTATTTATTTATTTAACAACTTTAATATATCGCCCACTCTGAAGACTCCGGGTGGTGTACAAAAACATGCAAAGCAAGACAACATTAAAATTACATTCTAAATTAAAAACTAAAGTAACTAACAACCAAAAAACCCCAGATAAACTACAGGGCAAAAGCCTGGTGAAAAAGAAAAGTCTTCAATAGAGATTTAAAAATCAGTAAGGAAGGGGCTAAACAAATCTGAAGGGGGAGTTAAAGAGACGTGGGGCAGCAAATGAAAAGGCCCTTTCAAGGGTCCTAGCACCCCGAAACTCTCAGAAATCAGGGACCAACAAGAGGGCCATCCGAGGTAATCTGACCGGACTGGATGTAACTGGATGGGAGAGGCAGGTCTGTAGGTAGACAGGTGCCAAATCCCACAAGGCTTTGAAGCTCAAAACCAGGACCTTAAATTGAACTCTGAAGCAAATAGGCAACCAGTGCAATGACTGCAGGAGAGGGGTTACCCTGTCATATTTTCTGGCACCCATGAGTAGGCGAGCCACTGCATTCTGGACCCATTGTAGCTTCCTGATCATCCTCAAAGGTAACCCTAGATAGAGAGCATTACAATAATCTAAGCGGGAGATAACAAGGGCATGGGTCACTGTCATTAATGCTTGCCGATCAAGGTAAGGGCGTAATTGGCGAATCAGATGAAGCTAGGCAAAAGATCTTCTGGCCGCAGCCTCCAACTGCTGTTCAAGCAGGAGCCGCGAGTCCAAAAGGACCCCCAAATCACGAACAAGCTCCTTTGGGGGCAGCACCACCCCATATAAAACAAAGTTCACATCCAGCTGTTGGCCAGTATGAGGGCTGAGTAAAAGTAGTTCAGTCTTAGTGGGATTCAGTCTGAGCTTATTTTGATTCATCCAGATCTTAACAGCATCCAAGCATCAAGTAAGCACAGAAACAGCATCCCCAGAACTATGAACTGGCTCCAAGTTTCTTTTGCTCTCAGCAAACACGCATGCCTGGGCAGACTCTGCTGTGTTTTGCTTCTGTGCACTCTGCTGTAATAGAAGGGTATCTCTTACCAGAGAGAATTCCCAATGCCTTTCACACAGTGGGGTCTTTCACACAACCATATGAGGGTGCATTGCAGGAGTAAAGAGCTCCTATCCTCGTAGCAACAGACAAGCAGAACATCTCTTTGGATCACCAAACCCAGTGCACGGTTAAGCCAGGAGAATCTTCCACTTCTGAAATCAGGAGCTGGAAGCATAGAAGGTCCTCTGAGGGCCAAGAAAGCCTTTCCAGCATGCTTTGCACTGCCATTAGACTGGGAACCCTCATTACATCCGCAGCTGTCCTCTAAATGGCCACAAAGGGGCAGGAGGTGGGGCCATCCCTGCTGAGGCTTCTGCAAGCATAGGACCATAAAGTGTGCTTTGCAGAGTGGCACATCATGGATGGCAGCCTCTGTAGCCACAGCTCTCTATTGTTCCCAGTCCTGCTAGTTCCTGGTAGGTGCTGCGAAAGGTAAATGAATTCTCATGACCAAAACAGCAAGGTAGGAGAGCTCTCTTTTACTCCTTCCTGGGTTAGGAGCAGGGTACAGAAGCTGAGCTACCCTGTTTTGAGCAACCCTGGTTGGAAGGATTGTCATGCTTCCACACACCCATGCAAACTAGGGTATAAGGCCTCTTACCTTGATGGAGGTCATGTGAACAGGCCTAGTGACTAGCAAATTTTTCCATATGTGTATTGCCTGACTTGCTGGTCCTGATAACCTCAGACAGTGGCAAATAGTGCACAGCCCTTCTAGAACAAGCCTGACTGATTGATCTATCCTCCCAGATCACATTGTGCCCTCAGGCTAGTTCATAGTGAAGTTTTCCTAGAAGTATACAGCCAAGCCTGTTGTTAAATTGACTTCAGCTACAACTAGCAAAAGCGGCGTTCCCTGAAGTTGTGTGCACTGAAGAATTTTGCAGAGTTGCAAAGGAGTTTGCAAAGTTGCAATGCTTCGCAATGTTGCATAACTGCAGGACACATACAAAGTTGACTAACCTATTGTGCAATACATGGTGCAACACATGGTTCAACGTGTCAACATCTTCCACTAGCAGAAGAACTACTCTGGAACAGACATCCTTTCGTGTGTGTCATTCCACTATGTCCTGAACTAGTGCAATAGCATTAAGCTTATGCAACACTAGTCTGGATGCAGGCCAGTGCAGGGCCGGCCTGTCCATACAAGCAACCTAGGTGGTTGCTTAGAGCAGGGATTCTCAGCGTTGGGTCCCCAGATGTTATTGGACTTCCCCAAGCAAAAGCCACTGGGCTGGGGATTATGGGAGTTGAAGTCCAATGTTGGGGGACCCAACACTGAGAATCCCTGGCTTAAAGCACCATGTTTTAAGTGGCACCCATGCTGTTGCTGTGCTTCCACCCCAGCTACCCCACAGCTGCTCATGGTGTTTACATCTGTGACCAGTGAGTACCTTTAGGACTGTGGAGGGTGGCCTGCAGCTGTTCTCTCTCCCTCTGACTGCGCCCCGTTCCTTCTTTAACTTGGGCCACGTGGGCTGTTTACTCACTAGTCATCCACATGGGCTGGTCATTCCCCATGGGTGGGGAGAGAGATAGAGAGATGCAGCTGCAGCCCTCCTCCCACCCACCTCTAGCCCCAATGGCACTAGCCTCATAGAAACATCATGAGCTGTCTTGGTGCAGGACAGGGCAGAAGCTGGCAACCAAGGAGAAAGTTCTTCTCCTGTGCATAGTGGCAGGGGCTATGCTTGGGAGATGACTATGAGAAGAATGAGCAACTGGCATGCATGTACCCCTCAACCAAGAAGTGCAGAGCCCTGCATGTTTCTGGTGGCCCTGGGCTAGAACTTTTCTCTCTGATATACAGTCATCCCATGCCCATCGTGGTTTCCCCAATTGTGGATTTGAGTATCCGCAACTGGGAAATTGTGACTGCCCTCGCCAACTGTGACCTGAGTATCCGCAGTTTGGCGGTTTTTAATTAAAAAATAGGGGTTTGGTAATTTTGGGGGTCAAGGGGGTCATTTCTGGGGGTCAGGGAAGATTTTGGGGTGTTTGGGTGATTTGGGGGGCTCCGGAGGTGATTCTGGAGGGTTTGGGGGATCATTTCCATGGGTCAGGGGTCATTTCTGGTGGTTGGGGGACATTTCCAGGGGTCAGGGGGCTATTCTTTAAATTTTTAACCTTGTTTTTGGTCACTTTGTGACCGCGATTCCCCTAACCCCCCTTTCCTGAGACTTTGATGTCTCGTCTACCGCAAATTTGCCAACCGTGAGGGTTTCCCAGAACAGAACCCCTGCGGTTGGTGAGGGACAACTCTATTAGCTTCCTTCTTTCATTTGCATGAGAAGACATTCAGAATAGTATCCTTCTCCTGCACTTTGAAGTACTGTAGTCTACTCTACCACCATGGGGTTCTACCACTTTATTCTGTTGCATGTATAGATGCATGTATACTGTAGATGTCATCCTTAGAGAGTGAGAAGCAAGAGGCTTCCATATCATCCAAGGCCATAGGCTATGCCCTGAGATCTGAATAAGACTCAGGAAACAGAGAAGCAGAACAAAGTTGTTTATAATTCTTAGCAACAGCCTTTGCTTCCACTGGGAATGATGTATGGGAATTTGCATCCATCTGTATGCAACTCTTTCTGGGCTGGGCCTTTCAAATGTACATCAGGGCTAGAACTAGGGTCCCCAGATGTGGACTTTTACCTGGATTTGCAACTATTTAAACTCCCTCCAATTATTTCTGTGTTGGAGGGGGTGTCCTAGCAATCTTGCTACAAGGGCTGCAGGGTGGCTCAAATCACTCAGTGGCTGTTACCTGTGAGTAGGCCCATTTGAAACAATGGAGTGAATTGAGTGTGTAGTGCTATACTGCTTTTAACTCTGAGATTGCCCAGGTCTGCCCAATGGCAAACTATCTCTCTGCAATCCTCTTTGTTTGAGTGAGGAGGAAATTGCTATGTAGACAAATGCTATTCTGATTTAATTGTTGTTTGTAGGTAAAATAGGATTCAATGTGTTTGGCACCAATGGTGTTATTATCTTGTAGTCTTTTGATGCACGCAGGGTGTGGTTCAGGATCCCTGAGGTGGGAAAGTATTTCCGTGGGCACCAGAGATTAAAGGAATATTAAAGCTTGTAACAATGCAGAGCAGCTCATTAATTTATCCTTCCTCTGCTGGCAACAGATCTAGATCATTTTGGGATATTACACATCTCAGAGAGAAGTGCAGCTCAGCAGTCCACTCCTAGCAACTGTAGGGGGTATAGGGTTTTTGGTGAGGATAAGAGAATAGCTCTCAGCACATCAGGGAGGGAAAAGACTTTGCCTCTACATTCTTCCCAGACTGCCAAATTCTCATACTGCCAGCCCCATCACATGGCTCTGTGGTCACCAGGAGTCGCTTTACACAAAATATGAACTCTCAGGCCTTGTGCTTTCCTGAAAATCCAGAGATTTCCAGGAACTAGTACTAAAACTTTGTTTTCTTTCTTTGCTTAATTATGTAAGCCATTTTGAATATTGTGATGAGAAGGTGGGATTAACAAACACACACACACCATTCCATATATACCTGGGTACAATCTCTGATCCGGGTATTCATGCTTGTGTGAATGGGGTGAAAGTATTTATACCCAATACATTGGGAAGGGAGCTGTGAAGAGCATGAGCAGGCACTGGGGTGGACTGCCAATGAGGAGCTGCATTAGCTGAGATCCGATTAGCTGAGATCCATTTGGCAGGCACCCGGGACACCCGACCAATCAGTGGCCCACAGCTATGGAATTCTTTTTCTAGAAAGATTTGAATAGCCCCCTTTAAACAAACTTTAAAACATTTTCCCCCCACAGAGTGTTCCCTCTTTAAATTGTTTTCTGATATCTATGGCTGACATGATGAGGAAAATTACTCAAAGAAGTCCCATTGAAATAAACTAACTTGTCCTTTTAATTTCAATGGGACTATTTTGAGTAATTTCCTTCATCTTCAGCCTTTATAATTTATCTCTTTTTATGCACATTGTTGTATTGTAATTTTTGCTTTTATGTTTTATTTGTAAGCCACTCTAAGTTTTAATGAAGAGCAGGATAAAAATGCATGAAATAAGCAAGCAAGCAAGTCAAATCCTGTAAGCTCAAAATTCCTAGCAACAGAGGAGGCTGCCCATTACATCTCTGCATGATGTAATGTTCTGGCCTTGCCTGCTTCCAAAAAGACTCTTTCAGGGGCAGGCATTTCTGTTGTTCCACTGCATCAGGTCTCATAGGACCATAGGAGAATTGGTTTTGGGGTAGCAAGCATGAATTGTTCCCTTTGCTAAGCAGGGTCCATCCTGGTTTGCATTTGAATGGGGGACGATATGTGAGCACTGTAAGATATTATCCTTAGGGGATGGGGCCACTCTGGGCATCTCCATCAGTGTGCTTGCATGCAGAAGGTTCCAAGTTCCCTCCCTGGCATCTCCAAGACAGGGCTGAGAGAGACTCCTGCCTGCAACCTTGGAGAAGCCTCTGCCAGTCTGGATGATACTGAGCTAGATGGACCAATGGTCTGACTCGATAGAAGGCAGCTTCCTATGTTTATTTGGATGTAGATACATGGCAGAGTTACCCACCCTCAGAGGAGGGTGTGCTTTGTGTGTCTGAACACATCACTGCTCTGGGCTGCCTTCTATCCAACCAGAAGGTACACCCAAGGCATTGTCTGCTATAGAAACATGTTTCTCTGCTGATGGAAAATTCTTACTCTTCTAGGCAAAACAGAGGGGATGCAAGAGACCCATGATCAGATCTCCCAGTGTTTTAATTTTAACTTTCAAGCAATCATGGAAGAGGGCTCCCAACTGGATTGAAGCAGTAGTGCTAGGGAAGTGAGCAGATGCAGCCTTCTGCCTTGTATCACCCTTCTGCTCTAGATTCCCCCTTCCACCAAAGCTGCCATTTGCTGCAAAGCAGGAAATATGCTGGTACCTTTATGGGCTAAAAACATCTTTGAGGGAGGATTGTTTACATCAGTAAACAGTGTGGGGAAAGGGTTAAAAACCTACCCCCACCCCACTTCTGCCCCAATTCAATTTGGCGGAGTATCTTTTTTAAAGCTGCTTTTAAGTAAAAATGAAAAAGGCAATATATCTGATCACATACTGTATCTCTTACAATTCATGTCTTTTGGCCTGCACACTTAACCATTGGGGGCTAGAGTGAAGTGTGTTTCCAATTTTATTTTAGAAAAATAAAGTTGGTTGGCTTTCAGAAGTTTCATAAACAGGCCTTAAATTGTTTCTTTCAGATCACTGTAATAAAATGTAAAAAGGAAGAAAATGCACGCTTTGGGGAAAGGCAGCTAAGCTAGAAAACCACCATGCCTTCCTGGTGGAATGTATTCTAAATGTTTTGGCACTGGTTATGAAATAGCTGAACAATTTACTACCTCTGCTTAATCCTATTGTTCACCTATCACTGCTATTAAAAAATGTGAGATTGTCTGGAAACATTTCAATAACATTTCAGTAACATTTGGCAGGGATTCCTTTAACTATTTAGAGATTAACAATACCTTTGGTTGATTAAGAGACCTTCCCATTTTTGTATGATGTGCCATGCAATTCTGTACATGTCTCCTCAGAAGTAAATCCTATTGCAAACCCAGATCCAAATAATGACAGGACACACATAGCTGGAAAAAACTAGGGCTACTTTATTGAATATTTACAAAACCTGCAACAAGGAATCTTAACTAAAGTGCAGGTATTCCCTATGTAGGTCAATCTCATAGGAGGTCTGCCCCACCGGAGGGTGAAGGACCAGGCTTTGATTTGGCTCGGTACCCAGTCTGAACCTCTTCTCTACCACGAGGTTACCCCCGTCGAAGAGATGCATGCCAGCCCACCTCAACCCAGGTCGCGAGCCACTGAGCGGCGTTCACTGGCATGCTTCTGAGTGCGATTGGATCCAGCCTGATTGTAGCCTTCCTTTGTATTCCCACTCACCATAACGGCCCTCCAGCCCAACACCAATGTAAATTAACCTACCCTGACCCGCACTCATCCGCGAAGTGACGAATTAACCCCAGGGACTGCCTTAATGAAATCAGTGAGAAGTAAGCGAAAAAATGCCCCAACATTAGCCAATCAGTTGGGACCCAAAACATTCCTACTTGGCCCCAGTGGTGACCAGAATATCCCTCACTGAGTCCAGGGGCGGGCGGGAGGGTGCCTGACCATAGAGCAACTGAAAGTCAGATCAAAGGAGCCAACTGCTTATGCAGCCTCTCCTTGCACATGGTTGGGCTGTCGGTGTCATGTGCTGGGGGACTAAAATGGCAGCCTGCATGCCCATCTCTTGGACCGGGTCCGCAACTCCTCCCCCCCACTCATCTCAGATCGCCACTAACACAGCAAAAGGGGTGGGAAGTGGCTTTGCATTCATTTGTACTTACTCTCAAGTAATTGAGCATTCAATTACAGCTTTAGGATGTTTGTGGAAGAGGTCTTCCTTCCTTCCATTCCATTCCACTATTTTATTTTAGTATTTGTATTTTGCTGCTTCACTGATTATTGTTATCCCAAATTTCCTAAATTTAGTGTTCTCCTTGAGAGGGAATAGGATAGATGGGCTTATGGAGAGGTAAAACCAGTAAAGAGTTTGGAATTTAGGTGTGTTGCCAGTGAAACAGAAAATTAGTACGATTGCAGATAATTTTGAACTTTTGTATTTATTCAGTATTATATACCAAAATAAAGAATAATAATATGGGGCCAAAAAGAGAGGGAAATGTAAATGTTGTAATACCTTATAAATCTGTAAATAGAAGAGTTATGCCAGTGCATTGATAAAGGTCGTGCATAATTCTGGCAGATTTCAGTGCACTATTTATAGCATGGCAGCTGGTGTTGATTCTTTGGTTATCAATTTGAGGACCATTAGACTTTGGGAAACCAATGAAATGCCATCCAACAATATCTGATATTAGTTCTGTTGGAATTTACACAAAGCCAGAATGGAATGATGAGAGTTCCTTTTCATTTATCTGTATTAAGCTGAAATTAACTCTGCAGATGTGGTTGAATATACAAGTTGCAGAAAAAGATTATTATTTTTTCATCACACAATGCAATGTTATATTTCTTTACTAATGATGCAAGTTATGATAGCGCATTAAGCTATTCCTCTGTCCTTTTTCAATGAAACATTGCCATTCCTCCCAGTTGGATATAATGGGACCATCTTTATCTCTGGCATAAGAACATAGCAGAGATACTCAATGAATAGCTCTGAGAACATTGTCCTCTCAACCTGATTAAAGAACTCTTAGGCAATTAATGGTATGTGTTCTAGACAATTAATCTGCCCATTAAATTGGCATACATTTGCATGTGGGCAAAAAGTGATAGCTTGGAAGCAAGACTTATGTTCTATCTATGTATTATTTATTTATTGTTCACATTTTTGTTCCACCAAAATTCATATCTCTATAAAGTACATTTGTTTTTTATGATGCACACATTTTGTAGCAGGTTATACAAAGAGGCTATTCTCATGAGCAGCCCAGCCTGGATTAGGCTGTTCATGTGGAGTGCCGGGATTGCTCCCGATCCTGGTGCCTCCGCCCCACCTAACCCTACTTTTTACCCCGGCCTTTAGCCAGGGTTAAGAGTGCAAGTGCACCCTTAAACCCAACACTGGGTCTGTATGCCAGGCTGGGCAGCAAGAGCACCCGGCTGAGAGAGGATCCCTCAATGCACCGCGCTCCTGGTGTGGAGCAGTGAGGGATGTCAGAGGACTTCCTCCTCCATCTCCCTCTTCTGCTACTCGCTATGGTGCCACTCGTGTGCTGTGGTAAGGGTAGAGCGAACCAGGGAAGGAGATCATGCACGGAGAAGCAGTCAGGAACCTGCCTCTCCCCGTCAGCCCTCGATGCCTGCTAGCCCAAATGGTTGTTTGCATGACCTTACTATGTAGTATAATGAATAGCAGGGGTATTCCATCATCCACAGCCACAATTTATTGTGGCTGGGGCTTATAGGAGTTGTAGAGCCAAGGTTGCCTGTCCCTGGTGGAGAGAGAGAGAGAGAGAGAGTGTGTGTGTGTGTGTGTGTGTGTGAGAGAGAGAACTTGAAGAGGTTTTTGTTTCCTCTTCTTGCAATCCTGGGAAGGTTGCAAGGTCTTTTGGGAGCCATGGGCTGCCTTTGGACGTCCCAGGAAACCTGAGGCAAACTCACCTCAGATTGGCCCCCTATTGGTTGGTCCGAATGATTGGTACCACTGTTCCAGGACCCAATTGTGATTCTGATTCCCACCCGCAGCCCCCGAACAAACCCTTGGTTGCAAGTAAGGTTCACTTACCTAACCGAGGCTCTGGAGGCTGCAGCATGTCGTCTGGTTTGGGCAAAACGTTTACTCTCACCCAAACTGGTGTTAAGGAAGGAAGCTCCTCCCACTACTCTAATTTAATTGGCTGGCGCAGCTTTCCTTTCATGGCCAGAGGAAGCCCATGTAGCCAGTTCTGCCCCCTTTGCAGTCTCCCAGACTGCTGATTATCATCCTCTGGACGCATGCCAGGGGAATCGAGGTCCATTGAAGCCACAGTTACAAGGAATGTCTGAAGGCAGACATAAGACTTTTTCTAGAGCTGAAGCCACTGCAACAATTCCCTGTTCCTAGCAATTCCCAACAATTCATGCATTTTCCAGGTTTTGTGCATTTCCTAAGAGAAAACACAAAACACTTCTAGCAGTTCTTCTCAAACAGAAACTGTGCCACCACGTTTGTTCTTGTGTCTTGCCCCTTAGGAGAAGGAGGTCAAGCAAAGCAACCTATTGGAGCCATATCTCCCAGCAGGTTGACTTTGGACATCCCGGGAAACCTGAAGCAAACTCACCAGTCTTCAGTGCTGCTGCTCCCAGGATGAGGCCATTTGAGAGTGTGTCTATTGGGGCCTTTCCTCCCAGAAATGCCTACATGGCATTTATGTGCTATAAATTTCCCCACAGCCTGCTTCTTTCCATGAGCCTCAGATCCCATTCCAGAGGCTTACAACTGCCAGCTCCACAAGTCTATGGCTGACTTTGAAATCCCTCTGGGTTGCTCCACTGTGCTAAACTGAAAGGAGTTACCTCATTCATTGCTTGGCTTGCTACAGTTTCATAACCCCTGCTCGACTCTTTCAAGATCACTGTTCAAATTATGGGAGCGCCTGCAATGAAACCTTCATCTCCAGCGTACCATATAGGCTGTATATGTCAGTTCTCTATAGAAACACATTCTGATATTCAGATCTATCTAATAAATTAATGCTTTAGTGTACAAAGCACTAGTCAAAAGGAGCCCCCCCCGCCCCCGTTTTCATAGCACGATATTGATTTATGAGGTGTTTTTCCTGGACATTAATCCCTCAGCTTTGAAATACTGCATCATGAGGAAAAATCCTTACATGGTACCTAAAACCTATACTATATAAGCTAAGAAACTTCCTATGAAAAATATAGATTTGAAGTGTGTTCATTATCCAGCCTTTGACTCCATGGCTTAAGGCTGAGGGCCTGCATAGGCCATGTGGTGGAGTGGAGAGAATTTTAAAAATTAAATTAACTTAAGGTGCGTTATAAAAGGTTTGTCTCAAGAGAATTAAATTAAACTTGAAGAATCAGATTTGCAGCTTGGGAGCACTTGTAGACCTGGTGTTTCTCCTGGATGGCCAGGTGGCAGCTGTATATCCGGGCGTGCTTTTGGCTAGCTTAGGCCAAAATGCAAGCAGCTCCTTTCCCTGGAGAAGGTGGATCTGGCCACCATCACACATGCCTCAGTCACATCCCTCCTGGATTAGTGCAACATGCTTTATATATAGGTCTGCTTTTGAAAAATGCCCAGAAACTGTAGCTGGTGCAAAATCTAGACCTGTTTTTTTTAATCAGATGCCCTGAGGGGAAGGCAGAAGAGGCACCCAGGCCAGAGAGCCGTTGTCAGCAGCTCCTCTAGAGACCAGCACTGTGGCCTGTGAAGACTGTTGGGCAGCCTTCCGCCCTCCCCCACTCCCCAAAGGTCCTGAAAGACTTGTGTGCCCCGAGGGGAAGGCCAGAGAAGCACCCAGGCCAGAGGACCCTTTTTGTCAGCTACTATAGAGCTCTCAGCACTGACCTGTGAGGACTGTTGGGGCAGATGTTTCCCCCACCCCCACAAGGGTACTAAAAGGCAGGCCTGTTTGCCCTGAGGTGAAAGGAAAATCAAATACTCAGGCCAGGGAATTCTTGTCTTTAGCTCCTGAAAAGATCATCAATGAGGGGTGTGTGAGCTGGCTCAAATCAAGCCAGGCTTGAGTTCAAGTCGGTTCAACTTGAAGGGTTCAGGTTGAATCAAACCGGGTTCGGTTTGAGCTGAACAAGCCGGAAAGGATTCCCCTTTACCAGTAAAGGGAAGAGCAAGGGGCTTCACTAAAACTAGTTGAGGTGGGAGGGAAGTAATTTTTAACCTTAAAAGTGCCACTAACAGCAGCTGTGATGGCAGCTCACCCCCCCTCCCCCCATCATAGCAGGCAGGGCCAGTTTGGGGCCAGTTCAGAGCCTCTTCAGGACTCTGCATGTACATGGAGATCAATGTGCAGAGGCCCAAACTGGGCCTGAACTGGCCCAGCCTGCTTTGGCAGGAGTGTGGGGAAGCCACTGCTGCAACTGCCAGTGGCAGCATTTTAAAGGTAAAAATTTACTTTCTGCCACCCCCACGCAACCCTTGTAGCTGCCACCACAGCCGCCACTACAGCTGCCAGCAGCAGCACTTTTAAAGTAAAAATTTATTTCCCTCCCACCTCAACTAGTTTTAGCAAAGCCCTCTGCTCCCCCCTTTCCCTTAACTGGTAAAAGGGAATCCTTACTGGATTCCCCTTTACCAGTAGAATACTGAGCCCACTTGAACTGGGATCAGTTCGAACCAAACTAGGTCCAGTTCAAGTGTGCACAAAACCGATCTGGACCCAGTTTGGCTCGAATCTGGTTTAATTTGAGCCAACTGGGTTTTCCAGCTTTGTGCACACCTCTATCATCAATGCCCAAAGACAACACTGCTTTTCCAATCTTCTGTAACATGTTGATTTTTAATATTGTAAACCACCTTGGGTGTTTTGGTCAAAGGCAGAAAGGAGGTATATAAATGCAACACATAAATAATAAAAAATAATCACGTTATTATGTTGTTGCACCAGCTTCATTGGCTCACAGTTCATACTGGTATTGCTTTTAAAACCTCAAACAGTTTGGGACCAGGATGTCTGAATGACTGTCTTTTCCCTCATGATCCTGTCCATCCACTCAGATTCTCTGGGAAGAACTTGCTTCGTGTCATCAGCAGGAATGCTGTTGATAGGTACACATAACAGGTCTTCCTCTGCTATTTCACAGAAGTTCTGAAACTCTTTGCCCCAAGAGACCTTTCAAATTATGTATTTTTTCAGTTTCATCCATGTACGTGTCATCTTTCAGGGAGTAAGAAGATAGGTCCTTGCCCCAAGAGGCTTACAATCTAGAAAATAACATCAGGGAATCAATGATTTGGGGAGGAGAGCTGGTAGCAAGCATGAATTGTACCCTTTGCTAAGCAGGATCTGCCCTGGTTTGCATTTGAATAGGAGACTATCTTTCCGCATGCAGAAGTTTCCAAGTTCCTTCCCTGGCATCTCTAAAATAGGGCTGAGAGAGACTCCTGCCTGCAGCCTTGAAGAAGCCACTGTCAGTCTGTGTAGACAATACTGAGCTAGATGGATTAATGGTATGACTCAGTATAAGGCAGCTTCCTATGTTTCTAACAGAGGAAGGGGAGGGAAATGATGACAAGGGTAAACAGGGAAGGATATGCAATTATTGCCGTAGCAATTATCCTTGATGGCATTTGCCAGTGGTAAAAACATCACTCTTTCATCAGACTTGTAATCTGGGCTATGTACATGATCAAATCACTGGTGGCTGGGGTGGACCTACCTTCCCCCAGACTATCCTTGCTGTGTTCTTTGGTAGGCTTCTGTGTGCCCACACAATCCACGCTGCTCCCGGCAACGCGGATCGCTGGAGGCCGAGGAAACTAGTCCCAGCCTCCAGGAACCCCTAAATGCACCATGCAAGCAGGGCAGTGCATTTAGGGATTCCCTCATGAGTTGGGTGCTCTAGGCCTAAATCTAGACACATGACCCGGTGCTGGGAAGGGTGCACTCACATCCTTAACCCTGGCTAAAGGCCAGGGTCAAAAGTCGGGTCAGGCTGGGTGGGAGTAAGGTTAGCCTACTTGTGTGAATAGCCTAAATATTTTTTATTCCCTGTTATGATTTTCTTATATCTTCCTGTGCTGGTCATGGCAGTTTGACATTTTAAAATAGCAACATTGTTTTTAATTTTGCATGAGGTCTTTTTTATGGAAACAGCTGCTAGCTACTTTGACAGTATTCAGAATAGCAAGTGTGGCATATAAATAAACTTCCATAAGCCTTTCCATGAAAAGATGCTCTAGGGTTGCTTTTTAAAGCTCTAGTTTATCACCCATTATCATTCTGTACTACTTACATTGGCTTACACCATCTAAAGGGACAGATGTGATGGAAACAGGTGATATTGTGGTGTTATCTAAATAGTAGGACTATGTATGGAGGAAGTGGGAATTGAGACTGAAGGCAGAAGAGAGACTTGCTTATTTATCACATTTTTAAAGAACCCAGGGCAGCATACATTTTATTTTTATTGCATTTATTGAATAATTTTAGTCCTACATTTTCTTCTCTAAAATAGGGCCCTCAATGCAACTTACAGATCGCACATAAAACCAATATTAATACGATAAAACAATCCATCATAGAAAACACAATCCACGACAAATAATCATCAGTGATATCACAATAAAAACCTCAACGCAGCACAGTATAAAACCAAGATAATATCAGAAGCCAAGGACAGTGCCAGGAAAAGTGTTCTTGAACACAGGTGTTTTAATTTGATGCCTAAACACACACAGACAAAGATGTTGCCAAATGTCTTGGAGCAGGGAATGTAGTTCTATAATTTGGGTGCTGCTACAGATAAGGCCCAATCACATATCCTATCCTAATTCTCTGCACCTCACAGATCACTGGCCTTTATCATTCTGTACATTGGCTTGAACCATCTAAAGAAGCGTGATAAAAACCGGTGGCATTGTGATGTTGCTACCTAAACAGTAGTAGGGCTATGCATGGAGGAAGTGGGAATTGAGACTGAAAGCAGGAAAGAGGCTTGCTTGCTTATTTATTACATTTTTAAAGAACCCAAAGCAGCATACATTTAAAAAATAATAATAATAATCCCCTACTAACCAAGTATAACCTGCTCACTTAGCAAAGAGGTACCTTTTAAAGTGGTGATTCCCTAATATTTAGCAGGGGGAGAATAAGGCATTAGGACTTCAGTAGAGCGACAACCACCTTTTGTCACCTTTTAATGTAGTGATTCTCTTTATATAGCAGGGGGAGAGTAACTGGCCCTACCTCCAGTGACTGTTGCTGGTGTCTATCTTATTTTTCTTTTTAGACTGAGCCCTTTGGGGACAGGGATCCATCTTATTCATTTGTTATTTCTCTGTGTAAACCTCCCTGAGCCATTTTGGAAGGGCGGTATAGAAATCGAATGAATGAATAAATAAATAAACCATTGGCCACAATCTTTGAGGGGGTGTTCCCAGTGCGATCATGCCTTCTCGGCATCGATCACCTGCCCTCAGCAGGGAAAAAGCATTTTAAGCCTTTCCTCACACCACTTGCACCATTTCTCTTGCAAGAGCCCAGCAGTCACACAGCCCAAGTACTTCTTGCACAAGCCCAAGGACTGATACTGGGGGATGGAGAGGAGCACTAGTTTTCTGTTACTCTGAGAAAGGATCATGACGACTTCCTAGGAGGGAGTATGTATATGAGGGCAGCCAAAAGATCCTAGGGTTTGGTCCACTGTAACAAAGGTTGCTCTTGGACTGGGCCAAGCAATCCAGGAAGCCCCAACACACTACTGCCCCTGTGTCCGCTTGCTGGCTGGGGATTAGCCCTCTCATGAGAGGGCCAGTCCGCTGGGGAAAATCAGAAGCACCATGAACTTTGGGTCTCCATTGGACTGCACTCTCATGAGGTAGGCCATCCAACTATATCACTCCACCCCCCGCCCGCTGGCTCCTGGTACCTCTGGTTACTAAGAGAACAAATGCTCTGTACCTTACAATCTACACTCAACCCTTTGAGACTTCCAGGGAGTCTGGTTGGCTCCATGTGTCCAAGCAGTTTTGGGTGCACACAGTTGGGAAAGATCAGGGCTGGAATCCCACATACACAGCCAAATGAGCCAGACTGGGACTGGTGGTGTGGCATATGTAAATCAGCCACCATGGGGCATCCTGGCCTTATTTACTAGCCCTATTCACCCCAAGCACAGTACCACCAGTGACTGTTGCTGGTGTCTATCTTACGTTTCTTTTAGATTGTGAGGCCTTTTTGGGGACAGGGATCCATCTTATTTATTTATTATTTCTCTGTGTAAACCTCCCTGAACCATTATTGGAAGGGTGAATTAATAAATTATTATAAAGGACTCGATGTCTGGATAAAACAAACCTGTCAGTAACACCTGTCTGACTGTGTAAACAAGAAATAATAATAATAATAATTATTATTATTATTTCTTGTTTATACAGTCAGACAGGTGTTATTGACAGGTTTGTTTTATCCAGACATCAAGTCCTTCCCAAGGACCTGGGATGATGATGATGATGATGATGATGATTGAACAACTGGGCTATACCTATTATCAGATGTACTGCAGGAATAATAGACTAGACCCAGGCAGAGCTAGAGATGCTAGATTGTAAGACCAGGAAAAGAATGACCATCAATCATGCTCTCCACCCCCGCAGTGATGTAGATAGGCTATACCTCCCTCGCAGCTCAGGTGGAAGAGGAATGCTGCAAGTCCATCAAACAGTAGAGGAGGAGAAAAGAGGCCTTGAAGAATATAAAAGGACAGTGAAGAAGATGCATTTAAAATGGTCAATAACGAGAAACTATTCAACACCAATGAAACAAAGCAGGCCTACAAGAAAGAACAAGTCAAGAACCGAGCAGAAAAATGGAAAAATAAGCCACTGCATGGTCAATATTTGCACAACATAAGTGGAAAATCAGACATCACCAAGACCTGGCAATGGCTTAAGAATGGCAACTTGAAGAAAGAAACAGAGGGTTTAATACTGGCTGCACAAGAACAGGCACTAAGAACAAATGCAGTAAGAGCAAAAGTCGAAAAATCAACAACAAGCAGCAAGTGCTGCCTTTGTAAAGAAGCAGATGAAACAGTGGACCACCTAATCAGTTGTTGTAAATAGATTGCACAGACTGACTACAAACAAAGGCATGACAAGGTAGCAGGGATGATATAATGGAACATCTGCAAAAAATACAAGCTACCTGTAGCCAAAGGTTGGTGGGACCATACAATTGAAAAAGTTGTAGAAAATGAAGATGCAAAAATATTATGGGATTTCCGACTACAAACAGACAAACATCTGCCACACAATACACCAGATATAACTGTAGTTGAGAAGAAAGAAAAACAAGTTAAAATAATCAACATAGCAATACCAGGGGATAGCAGAATAGAAGAAAAAGAAATAGAAAAAATCACCAAATACAAAGATCTACAAAATGAAATTGAAAGGCTGTGGCACAAGAAAACCAAAATAATCCCAGTAGTAATTGGCACCCTAGGTGCAATTCCAAAACACCTTGAAGAGCACCTCAACATCATAGGGGCCACAGAAATAACCATCGGCCAGTTACAAAAAGCAACTTTACTGGGAACAGCCTATATTCTATGACGATATCTATTATAATAATAACGATATTGATAATAAAATTCAGCCATCCCAGTCCTTGGGAAGGACTCAATGTCTGGATAAAACAAACCAGTCAATAACACCTGTCTGACTGTGTAAACAACAAACAAACTAACTAACAAACAATAATTACAAAAAGCAACTTTACTGGGAACAGCCTATATTCTGTGACGATATCTATAACAACAGCAACAACATTGACAATAAAATTCAGCCATCCCACGTCCTTGGGAAGGACTCGATGTCTGGATAAAACAAACCAGTCAATAACACCTGACTGTGTAAATAAATAAATAAATAAATAAATAATCAATCAATCCTGGGGCAGGGTGCCCGCTGTTTTCAGCAATCCCTAGCAAGGCTGGTGCGTGAGCAGGGCAGAAAATCTCAAACACATGGGTATGTGTTGAGTGGAGACCAGACTATTGAGCGGGGGGACTTGGACTGCTGATTTGCGGCAGTCACTGAAACTGGAATGGTGTTATTAGGTTACCCTTCCCCAGGGCTTGCAGGGATTTAACAATCAGGCTGAGTAGCAACACCTCTCTGGCCCATATACATGTCTCCATGGCCTGTCAGTCTCATGATGGAGTGGTCTTTGGGCGAAGGGAACGTACATCTATTGCGCGTGTTGGTCGTCACACTGGGCATTCAAGCTTGTCCCTGTCCCTGTGCAAACATCACCCAGGATGGTTCTTTTCATGAGTTATGGCTGAGACTGTATGCGGGCACCCAAGGCAAAAGGGCTGGGGCCCCCTTCCCCTACAAATTGGTACAAAAATTAAAACAGAACCACTTAAGAATTCTAGGGGCTATCTTTTAATTCAAACTTTGGGTTATCCCTTTGATGGTAGACTGCACCGCTCTGGGAGAACTCCAAGCTGGGGGGCCAAGGCTGAACATTTGGATACACATACGTATCTGTGCAAACTTTAGGGGAACACTCTATGCAGCACCGTCCATGGGAGCCTTAATAATACAGATACTGTGCAAGCATTCAGGGAAACCAATTCCCTGCTGACTGACCACACTCCACATGTAACACCTTAGAAGGGATGCCTTGCTATGCAGCTGATCAGGCGTGTTGTTAATGAATAGGTTCTTTCCATGTGTGCCCCCTCCCCTTTCCCAGATGGAAGCTGCCAAAACATCTTGTATGGAAACTGCAAATGCATTTAAATAAAATAAATAATAATAATAATAATAATAATAATAATAATAATATGTATTAAATGATAATAATCTAAGAGATTTAATCTCTTAATAGGAGATTTGTGGGGATATGTGTTGTCTCCTTGGGGTTTCCACGAGTTTATTCATGGGGTTGGTACATTGATATTTCTGCCAAGTGATGTCGTCTCACTCCCCGGCATGTGTGACCTTTTTAGGGAAACAAGCGTGTTGCCCAATTCCTGGTGTCACCAGGGCTCCATGTGTTTGTGCACATGTTTCTGCAATCCTTAATTCCTGGAGACCTCTCCTGCTCTGCCCGTCTTGTCATTGCACCTTCTTTATGTGTGAAGTGACAATGCGGGGTCCATAAGAAGCAGTGGAGAGTGGGCTTTCTCCATTGTAGTTCTCTCCCTTTAAATTCATTAAATGCAGCGACACAGCATCCCTGTTGTCAGGCAACAGCAGGAAGAGTGCGGGGACTGGGGTGGGGTGGGGCTACTGCTCAGAGAGGCAGCCAGCAAGAAGCCTGGCTGGTATAGAGCTAACCCGTTTCTGGGCTGCTCTGTCTGAACCATTCTCTCTATGATTTCGGAAGCAGCCACAGCACAAAACCCAGGTTACAGTGGTGGTAGAATTCAGATGAAACAATGGCCCTTTGGAACCTGGGGTTTCGGTAGCAAAACTCACTACAAACCAAAGTGGTCAAAAACTGACTTGCAGTTAGGTAACGAAACTGCAGTTTCACACATTAGGATGACAACAAATTCAAACCCCTGGCACGTTTGTCTCTGGTTTGGTGTTACATCCAAAGGCAGCTTACTATGATGGAGAAATTCCTGGAATTCTGGGTTCATTTAATGAGTAGAGGCCAAGCCGTCCATCAGGTTCAAGCTTTTATTGATCACGGTATGCTGGGTGTCTCTCTTCCAAGAGCACACACTCAGGCTTTTGGGAAGAGTCTTTTATACTGTTTACATATAGGCTATAGGATTGAATACAGAGCTTATCAGAGGCCAAAGTTTCATGGTATACACCAATCATACTAGTACAAGCAGAATAAAGCTTAGCCATTGGTAGACAAGATGAACCAATTACAAGGCAGAAACCAGCAATAATGCACCAATCAGCTTTAGCTGTGCTTATGCCTAGTCAAGAAAGGCAAGCTATGGTCAACAGGTGTTTATCTCTACTCAGGCAGGGCAGAGTATTGTTTCCAAGAAAAGGGGCCCTTGTAACGGCAGGGTGCAGAAACCTGTGACCTTTAGGACTTATGTAGGTTACACAACTAGGTGAAAGGGAATAGTGGCATTTTCCTTCATCAGCTACCATTACTACTAATAATTATTATTTATATACTTCTTTTCAACAAAGTGCTCAAAGTGGCATACATAGAAACATAATTAAATAAGATGATTCCCTGTCTCCAAAGGGCTCACAATCTGAAAGGTAATATAAGAATGACACCAGCAACAACCACTGGGGAGATACTGTGCTGGGATTGGATTGGGACAGTTGCTGTCCACCTGCTAAATATAAGAGAATCACCACTTTAAAGGGTGCTTCTTTGCTCAGTTAGCAGGAGTTAAACTATGGTTTAACAAACCTGGAATCCATTTAACCAGGGCAGCTATCCATTTAACCAAGCATGTGAGATGCAGAGGAAAGAGGTGGAGGCAAACGTGTGAGCTCTGTGTTCATTTCTGGCCCAACAAACCATAAATCTGAGAAACTGATACTACAAAACTATTTGTTTTCCTTTATCTACAAGGCTAGATTTCCTGCTGAGCAGTTCAAGATGTGGGTTTGTCTGCTTTTTCCCTTTTTATTTCCTTCAAAGTACACATGGAATTTTCGAAACAACACTGATAAACAACATACTTAGCATAAGAATTGTATATAGTTTTTCAATTATAGGCCCTGTACTTTTGTAATTGTAAACGATTGCAGGCACTTCCTTATTGCCACAGCCTCCTCAAAACAGACTTTTGCTTTGGGTCATAGATCTGGAAGGGATATGAATACATTTTAGGTCCAGCGTCATCTTATGGGTTACATACTTACTTAAAATACAATGCGTAATTAACATGCAATTTGCTACCACAGATGAAGCTATAATCACTAGGATAGGTGACTTTCTAAAACAAATTAAATAAATACATGGAGGAGAAGACTTTTAACAAAGGTCTCACCACTTCACCTCTAACATCACTTTTTGTGTGAGGTGATCGGGGGAGGTTAGCCACAGCAGCCCTTTACATGACTGCTCTCTATTTTGCCTTGCCAGGGATCACAGGTCAGGCCGTACACTATAGCCCTCTTCAGACTTTATGAGTGCCACAGGTGCTCATGGCTACAGTGGGCAAAAGTGGGAAAGAGGTCCCACCCACCCTGCTGTCAATCACTTCTTCACACTGATGACCACTAGGTTGTAGTTCACAGATTTGCCGCAATCACATTTATGGGGCTGTCCCTTCAGACAAATGGAACCGTAGCCATGATAATCAGAGCAAGGGGGTAGTATTGTAATAATCAGATTGACAGTGGGTAGCGGGACTTTGTAATAATCAGATTGACAGTGGGTAGCGGGACTTCCTCCCCTGCTGTAACTGTGAGTGCCTAGGGCACTCATAATGTCTGAAGAGGGCTTATCTCGGGAGTCCCCAATCTTGGATCCCCATATGTTGTTGGACTGTGGCTGTCATTATCAACTCCCACACAACATCTAGGGACTAAAATTCAGGAACCCCTGCTCTATTTATCCACTTCCTCTTTCCTTAAATCCCTATGGCCATCACTCTCAGAGTTTTCTTTAAACTGCACCTTGGAGTCTGCAGTCTTTATCTGAGAACTTTATACCAATTTCCTCCTATTTTTTGGTACATAGTTGTCTTGGGTATAGGAGATAAACAAGATCCCCACACGAGTTCCTTTAAAAACAAAAAACAACCTTACTTATTAAAAATAGACCTCTTAAGGATAAACATTAGTGATGAAATTCCTGCCCACAAAAGTTATTCCTAGTCTTCACAAAGCCTAGACTAAGTGAACAAAGAGGAAGCTTTTAAAATGCTGGATCTCTTATATTTAGCACAGGGGCGTAGCAAGGTCAGTAAGAGCCTATGTTCAATAAATGAACTGGGGCGGGGGGGGCGCTTCAAAAAAATTACCACCATGCCAGAGACACCACAATTTTTAAAACTTTCTTTTTAACTTGCTTACCTACTGCCACTGTTCCTACTGTTGCTGCAGCTGCTCTCTCTGCTACTCCTTGCCCCCACCATATCCCCTGCCCTGCTGCTCCTCACCACCACTGCTTCTTGTCCCCGCTGCTCAGTAGTCAGTTCATGCAGCGGGAGGGGAGGTGTCATGCCCCCATCCTCAGATAGTGAAGAGGAAGCTGGTAGTCTGGCAGCAGCTGCAGGGGAACCTGAAAGGCAGAGCCCAGGTGTCAGCCCACAGCAGATCCCTGAGGCAGGTCTAGTCAAAGCTTCAGGATAACTGGGACCATCAGAGGTAGCAGAGACAGGGAATGAAGAGCAGAACACTGTAGTAAACAATGAAGCACCTTTGCATCTTCACGAAAGAAGACTGATGAGATGCAGACAACAGGTGGAAGAACTCAGGAGAAGCAGATGCCTGCATTTCAAACCAGATAAATCCAGAATCTGTGTCAGCTGGCTGTGGGCAGAGAGCAATTAAGCCCAGCTATAAATCAGCTCTGAAGGCTGCAGCTAAACACTAGAAGCAACAAGTCTTTTTAAACCTGCTACAGCTGAGCCTCTGACTCAGAGAAGACCCCAGCTTCATGTTGGCCTCTAGAGACTCAGGCTTTTCTTGCTGCTACTCTGCTACCTGACTGAGTCCTGACTGCAATGCCTCCCCCAGGAACACCTTGCACTCCTTTTGCTCTAGAACTATGCTATCTGGTGAGTGGACTGAGTTTGTGGGGGAGACTGTCTGAACCTGATACTTCCAGTAAAGTGTTCTCTTGTGTTTTCTTTGCAGACCGGGGAGGACTTCAAGGAGCTGCCTTCAACCTTAACAGTGACCTTGACTTGGACACTGGATGGACAGGCTGCTGACAGGGGGTGTTGTTCCATGGCTTCTCTCCTTGCTTGAACAAGGAGAGAAGCCTAGAACCCCTTACTGCTGTGTAACCAGCTACAAATGGAAGGCATATTAGGCATCAGGGGGCATGTGTGACTTCCATCTTTTAGTTGACTTGCACAGTGCTGAGGGTATCAACAGCTTCTCTCCTCATTTGAATGAGGAGAGAAGCCATGGAAGACTCTCACCACCACCCACCACCACCACTGCACAAACTGGCTACCCAGCAGCAGAGGTGAGGAGCAGGAGCGGTGAGGTGCAGCAGGGCAGGTGGCAAGCCACTGCCATGGCAAGGCATGGGGCTGGGGAGGAGGCAAGAGTGTGGGACAGATGACAGGGCTCCTAGGGGCCTGTGTTCATTGGACACTTTTGGACACTACACCCCTGATTTAGCACGAGGAGAGCAACAGTCCCAATTTAGCCCAGCACAGTATCTTTCCAGTGACTGTAGCTGGTCTCTCATTTTCCCCTAGAATATGAGCTCTTTCAGGATACAATCCCCAAACTGCTGTGAGAATTTCTTTCATTGCAAAGCAGTATATAAATATTCTTAATAATAAATAAATAATAATTGACCTATTCTTTAACCTCTCCCTTTTCTACTCCATTTCACAACCCAGCTAAATTTCTCCAACAGCCAACTCTTTAATTACTTCCAAGATTCCAATAGGGGTCTCCCTATACTGTATATGTGCAGGACCTCTTCCTTGTCATTCAGTGATATGATTTTCTTAATTTTACTCCCAAAGCCTCCTTAACAATGCATCAGACTATCACATTTTTTTTAAAAAACATACATTTTACATATATTTTAAACTAAACCACTGTGCATTTTGTCTCAAAGACTACCAATGACTTAGCCATTGTATGCAGACTGAACTCCTATGTTAAGACACAGTATAATTCTGAATACTAGGTGCTGGGGACAAAATGCAAGAGCGCACTGTGACTGTCATGACCTGCTTGTGACCTTCCAAGTAACACCTGGCTGATTTTTGCTAGAAACAGATCATTGGACTAGGTAGACACATGATCCCATCCAGCACACCTTGTTTTTTGTCTTGGGTTATTGCTCAGGCACTGTTCTGTTCACAGGTGGACCCCAAACCAGACTATAAGTCTCTCTTTCCTCTAAGTTTCTTCACAATGCCTCTCCCATGTGGGCTATCTCAGAAAGAAAAGGTTGATGCACTGACTTGTAAAAATGGAAAGTTATGAGAGAGGATTGCAATAGTGCTCTGCAATGTAAGAAGGCCTTTTCAGCTTCAGGATTTGCAGCTGTATGCAGGATATATTTTAATTTTAATGGCATTAAAATAGCAACGAGACAAATGGATGCCCCCCACCCACACACACACAGCTCAACTCTCCAATTTGCCAAAGCAAATTGAACTTGATCGACTTCAAACCAGTGTTCCCTCTAACAGGGATTCCCAGATGTTGTTGACTACAACTCCCATAATCTCCAAGCAAAAGCCATTGCAGTTGGGGATTCTGGGAGTTGTAGTTAACAGCATCTGGGAATCCCTTTTAGAGGGAACACTACTTCAAACTGCTCTGAAAGTTAAACTTCCTGATGTATGCATACATGCTTCAATGCATTTTCTGTTGCCTGAAGGGGAAAAAGTGGGCCTCAGGAAAACAACGCTGTGCACCACAAACTATCCATTAATTCAAATAGAAGTAGATGTGAAAAGTGCAGTTAGAGATGCATGGAAGGAATGCATTTGGACTGAAATGCATGCTTAAGGTGACCTCATGACACAACAAGCTGTTCTAGTAAGAACTAATCAGCCTACTTTCCTTTCACTATCTCTACATCTGGGCTAAATTTGTTGCAAACCGAGGTCCACAAGTTAGATCACTTGTACCTCAAATGTTCATGTGTTTGCCATCTTGGATCGGGGTAGATGTCATCATTACAAACTGTGCCATTGAGGTGTCCCTGTGTGTCACTCACTACAGATGTTCCAAATTTGGTTCAAATCAGTTAGGTGGTTCACAAATTAGCCCACTTGCACCTCAAATGTTTATGTGACCGCCATCTTGGATTGGAGTGGATGATGTCATCACAAACTATGCCGTTGAGGTGTCCCTATGTGTCCCTACAACTGTACCCGATTTGGTTCACATTGGTCCAGGCGTTGCAAAGTTGATGGGGGGACACACATACACATACACATACATAGATAGAGAGCCAGCGTGGTGTAGTGGTTAGAGTGCTGGACTAGGACCGGGGAGACTCGAGTTCAAATCCCCATTCAGCCATGAGACTTGCTGGGAGATTCTGGGCCAGTCACTTCTCTCTCAGCTTAACCTACTTCACAGGGTTGTTGTGAAAGAGAAACTCAAGTATGTAGTACACCGC
This sequence comes from Hemicordylus capensis, assembly GCF_027244095.1. Lineage (NCBI taxonomy): Eukaryota > Metazoa > Chordata > Lepidosauria > Squamata > Cordylidae > Hemicordylus > Hemicordylus capensis. The sequence continues at coordinate 31,560,560 of NC_069660.1, read as the reverse complement.
TCTGGGCTCCTTGGAGGAAGAGCGGGATATAAATGTAAAAATAACAATAACAATAACACACACATACACACACAATGCCGGGTGATCTCATAAGCCTACTGGAAAATAGGCTAAAAAGGATGACCGGCACCTGAATGGTATTTCACCTTTTAACACTCTCAGTGGGTTTTGTTCTCAGGTATCTACTCAGTTATGCCACTGTTAGGCATCAGTCGTGATACGCTGGAATAAAATAATATGTGAAAGAGGTCCTGTGTGGTCACACAGAATAGTACTATGGGATTCAGACAACAAGATCCTTAGTAGACACTTGCAAACTCACCATGGGATTGTTGCAAGACCTATTTATTTAGAAATGTTTAGCCTTATGTATATCTCCATTCTTAGGCTGCCTTCAGACACAATGCAAAACTGTAGGCAAATGTTCCAGAGGTTCAATTTTTGGGCATCTGAGTGTGTGAAACCATGGATTCATCACCCAACCAACCTGAAGTTTTGGGCCCAAAACAGTAATTTGAACCTTTTGGTTTGTAGTGAGTTCCACTCCTGAAACCTCAGATTTGAAGGCACCATCAGGTTGTCCGAACTCTGCCACTACTGTAACCTGGGTTGCATGAAAAAGCTCCTCCTGCTAGCATCTAGAGCAGAGGTGCACAACTCAAATGACCTGATGGGCCAAAACTGACCATGACTTGGCTCATGGGGGGCCAAGGTCAGTTTTTAGGGTGCTGATTATTAAAGTAACACTTAATATAGCAATAGCAATAGCACTTACATTTATATACCGCTTTATAGCCAGAGCTCTCTAAGCGGTTTACAATGATTTAACATATTGCCCCCAACATTCTGGGTACTCATTTTACCGACCTCGGAAGGATGGAAGGCTGAGTCAACCTTGAGCCCCTGGTCAGGATCAAACTTGTAACCTTCTGGTTACAGGGCGGCAGTTTTACCACTGCGCCACCAGGGGCTCAATTAATATCAATTAATTAATTAAATCAAATTCAAATTAATTAAAATGAATTTAATCAAAAATTAACTTTTGAAGTTCTGGCAGGCCAAGATTAATTTAAATTCAAATAAAATAAATTGTATCAAAATTCATTCTAATAAAATAAATACAATACAATCTGTACAAAATACATAACAATAAAATGCATTGTTCTTCCTTTCCACCTCTGCCAAATCATCACACTTAACATGGAGCACTTGTAAGGAAAAAAGTAGAGAAGTTTTACTCTTAATTTAAGATTATACTTTGATCCTTCACCATACAGGCTTTTATGAGAGGTAAAGAGAGAATGGAGATGGGGAAAGAAACAGGGAAAGAATGGGGGCAGCAGGCTTGGGGAGAGGGAGGGAGAGAGAGAGAGAGAATGGGGTAGGCTTGGCTTGAGAGAGGGGGGATAGGAAAAGGAAAAGGGGATGGGGCAGGCTTGAGGGGAGAGAAAGAAAAATAGAGAAAATTAGAAAGAAAGAGATGGAAAGAGGATAGGTAGGTTTGGCTTGAGAAGGAGAGAGGGAGGGGGAAAGGGAAAGAGGGAGGGAAAGAGAGAAGGGGATGTGGCTGGCTTGAGGGGAGAGAGAGAGAGAGAGAGAGAGAGAGAGAGAGAGAGAGAGGTAAAAATAAAAAGAAAGAGATGGAAAGAGGATGGGTAGGTTTGGCTTGCGAGAGAGAGAGAGAGAGAGAGAGAGAGAGAGAGAATTTAAAAAGAAATTGATGGAAAGAGCCACCCCACCACGCTGTGCCTCGCACTGCTCGCTGCTCGCCTCTTCCTGCAGCGAACCTCTGTGTTTTTTAAATTTCAATTCCAGCTGCCACACGGCCAAGGGAATGGCTGGGGATGGCTGTTGGGGGTGGGGGGTGAGCCAGTAGTCCTTCTATCCCCACCCCCTAGTGGGGCAGTGGCTACCAGAGCAACGCCAGGGCCTGCCGTGTGCCCCGGTGTGTCTTCCCAACTGTGAGGCGCACCTGTGCAGTTTAGAGACTTAACTGCGCGGGTGCACCTCACAGTTGGGAAGAGACGCCAGGCCAAATGGCAGGCCCCGGCCTTGCTCTGGTAGTCACCGCCCCACCAGGGGGAGGGGGAATAGAAGGACTACTGGCTCACCCCACCCCCGATAGCCATCCCCAGCCATTCCCTCGGAGCAGAGGCGTATCTAGGGAAAATAGCGCCTACGGCAAGCACTGAAATTGTGCCCCCGTCCAAACATCTGACACCCATCTTTCAGATAACTTTACCATAATATCAGCTCAAAAATACAAGTCAAGCTCATTAATCTTTTAATATTTCAAAAACTATTTAGCAGTGGACGTAGCCAGACCAAAAAATGCTGGGAAACTACAAATTTCAGTATGCTGGAGCTCATAAAATACCCAAATACTATGTGGAGGTGTACTTGGAAAGCTAAACAGAAGTGCCTGTTTAATTCTCTACTATGCATTGTAGCATCACTGTTACATAAGTTTTAAAAATAAATCGAGGATTTGGCTTTTCCCAGATACTCTGAAAATAATTAAAGAATATGCAGAGTAAACTGTGTCACTGCTTGGAATATATTCTAGTATATTCTAGTATATTCTAGTATATGGAATATACTAGAATATATTCTAGAAAGACAGTTAAAATGAGAGAAAGACAGCAAGAAACTCCCAGTGGCCCTAATACTAAGGATTTCACACTGATTCAAAGACAAACTCACCATTAATAGCCATATTATTAAGACATCACATTTAACTCATTTACCACAAGAATCAAAGTAAGAGCAAATGAATACAATCCTAGCTCATAAGCTCATAAGCTTCAGCACAGTATTCACAAGCCCTGATTCTCTGTACATAGTGCCAAACTGAATATGTGTACAGTGACTTATATTATATTTTTTTAAAAAAAACCTGTAGCCCCTTCGGGGGGGGCTTCCTAAAGGCTGGGGGGGTCTGCAAAGGTTCCCCCTCCCCCACCGGCCTCTTAATTCACCGCTGCAGCCCGTCCCGTGCTGATTTTCGGGCCTGTTTGGGCCTGCAAAGATCGGCGTGGTGACCATTTTGGAGGCTGCCACACATGCTCAAATGGCCTCTGTGAGGCCTGGCAAGGACCATTTGAGCATGTGTGGTGGCCATTTTTTAAATTTTTTAAAAAACATTTCTTAAATTTTTTAAAAAACATTTTTTAAATTTTTAAAAAAACAAAATGGCCACCAAAAACAAAATGGCCACCACACATGCTAAAATGACCTCTGTGAGGCCTGGCATGGCCTAGGGCCTCACAGAGGCCATTTGAGCATGTGTCTCAGCCATTTTGTTTTTGGTGGCCATTTTTTTAAAAAAATCATTTTTAAAAATGGCGCTCCCCTTCAAGTGGCACCCGGGGCACGTTTTATGCCTGCTTCACCCTAGATACGCCTCTGCCTCAGAGAAAGGCAGAGTTGGGAGAAGGGCACAGACAAGCTCTGGTGGGGATGGAGGGCTCTGTTTGCTCAATGGCATTCTTCAAGTGACCATTGCTTTACATTACCCTTACAATGGCCTTTTGGTTACTTAATAACACCTAACAGTAGGGATAGTATGGGATGAGGGGGTAGGGGCGGGCCCAGAACCAGATGTTAGTTTTTTTCAAAGGGCAGACATGTGCTACTCACATGCCTCCTTGAGTTCCCTTGCATGGCTTGACGTGTCCCCCACAAGTCCCTCCATGAATCTTTCAGCACTGTCCATACTGAGTGTCCTCCTGGGTGCGATCTCCTGCACCAAGTATTAATACAGAAAATAGCCTGTATTACATGAAGCCTGTATTGAAGCTTTCATGGGCAGAGTATAATTGATACCTCTCAAAAGGCCTTGAGGGCTGGTCCCCGCACCACTGGCATTTCCAAGATAGGTCTGAGAGAGACTCCTGCCTGCAACCTTGCAGAAGTTTGTCTGTGCAGACAATACTGAGTTAGATGGAGCAATGGTCGGTATAAGGTTGCTTCCTATGTTTCCTATGTATGCTCCCTATGACCACTGTGCGTGTATGAGGTTGCTGACCACACTGCTCCTGTACAGTCTCTGCCAGACATGTACGCAACAGATGCCCCCATCCATCCACCTTCTCCCATGCATGAAGACAACAGGTTCGTGTACCACAGCTTGCTCCTCAACCCCCCTGCTTTGGAAGTTGACACCAGCCATGCAATCCCAGCATCCTTCCACCGTCTCACCATCCACTAGTGGCAGTGCCACTGGCACCACCATCAAGAGCAGCTAGGCTGGGGATGGACGCAAGAAGATCCATGCCAAGTTGCGGACAGAAGCAAAGACAAGGATGTTTGTGGACCTCTGGACCTCCGATAGTGTGCAGTCACTACTGCACAACCAGTTCGGGAACAAGGCCACATTCAGTTGGATTTCCCGGCAGATGGGACAGAGGGGATTCCAATGCACTAGGGCCCAGTGCGAGGAGAGACTCCAGCACCTGAAAAAGGAGTTCAAGGAGGTGACTACCCACAACAAGGAGAGACCATATCACTCCTATCTTAAAAGATCTACACTGGTGGCTGATAAGTTTCTGGGCAAAATACAAGGTTTTGGTTATAACCCATAAATCCCTAAAAAGCTTGGGCCCTGGGTATTTAAGAGAACTCCTTCTTCAGTATGAGCCATTGAGATCATCTGGAGAGGTTTGTCTGCAGTTGCCACCGGCTCGTCTGGTGCCTACTCAGGGACAGGCCTTCTCCATTGCTGCCCCGAGCTCCCCCCTGCAAGCTCATCAGTTCTTGACCAGCCAGAGGAGCCACAGCCACCAGAGGAGCTCCCCACTCACCCTGCAGCACAGGAAGAGGAGCCTGCACCTGCACCCAGAAGGCCACTCTCCAACACAGAGTGTGCTGCACAGCTGAGGAACAGGTGGTGGGTGGACCACTTGCAGCTTGTAAGGGACCCTGTCTGCCAGCGTGTGGAAACCTGCCAGGCCACCTGCTCCCTGCTCCGAGAACAGGACCACAATGAGGAGCAGAGACGGCAGGAGGAGGGTCTTCCAGCACGTGATGCAGAAGGTGGTAAGGTCCTCGGAGCATTCAGTGCAGGAAGTGGTTGGTGTCATGGAGTGCTCAGATGCCGTGGTCAAGAGGAAGTTTGAGTGATACATGGCCTTCCTGGAGAGGATGGCCAAATCTATCTCTAGAATTGCCAACCAGCGCCACCTTTTCCTTCTCCAGAGCAGTTGCTGGTGCCGGCACTCTACCTTCCCAAACACCATGGGCATTCCCAAGAAACCCCGGGCTTTCAAGCTCTGCAGAAACCCTTATTTATTTATGTATTTGTTTGTTTGTTTGTTTGTTTGTTTAACATATTTTTAAACCGCCCAAAACGTGCGTCTCTTAATGAGTCCGTTGTTGGGGCCGTCCCAAGCCACAATGCCCCTGCACTGCCACAAGCACACTTGATGAGTGCACAGGGTGGACGTCACCCCTCCCCGTCTGCAACACCCCTCAGGCCACCCTTAATGGGTCCACTGGCTGGGCCATCCTGAACCAGCCCTGTCTGTGCAGCCGTTCAGCCACCCACCATGGGTCGACATGCAGAACAGCCCACTGCACCAACTGCATCCCTTGAATCTACTTTTGAAAAGCGAGTGCCACGCCTGGAAAAGCAGGGGAGCAGGTAAGGACCTGCTCACCTGGTTTTAAAAGGAACCGATCCTTGCCCCATTGAACTGGTTTGGTTGCGGGTGTCCAAGCATCTTCAGCGCTTCCCTAAGGAGGCACTGAACTGGTTCGGGCACATCCCTATTTCCTAATGCAAAATTTTGAGTCTGTACTGCAGTTTCTTTCCCTAGGGAATTGCTCCAAGTTTCTGTTCCGCAAAACTGTTGAAAAATCATTTAACCCACACTTGGTTTTAGTGTTTGCACACGCTGCTTTCTTTCAAAACACCACTCTTGCTACAAGGTGAAATAGAAGGGCACCAGAAGCTCTGGAATTACTTTATACCTGTCACTAAAGGCAATTTGACCATGTTAAAATGCCTCCTTCATTTATTGAGTAAAGCCTTTGCACCTGTTTTTGGCCTACTTATCAGATTGGGGTTGCGGCTGCCCTATAAAATTGAGGGGATAAGATCCACTGAAGGAGCTTCTCCTTAGGGTTTGCTTTCACCCAAATGCCAGGCACAGCAGAATTGTAAAGGTATACTGTGCAAAATTGGGGGGGCGGGCCATGGGCATCGGAGTGGACGCTGGCTGACTCCCCACCAACCTCCCGCAGTGCGGGTCCTGCTTTGCTTCATGACGTGGAGGTGTTTGCGCCATCCAATAGGCACTGCTTGCTCCCCTGGCATTCAGAGTGGGTGCTTGCACATTCATGTGGTTCTGGAAACTTGCTGTATGCCTGTACTTGTGCTGGGTTGCAAGCATTCCCTGCAATGCACTAGGTAGTGGGTGCACAGCAGTCTACCCATAGGGATGTCCTCCCACACCCCCTTCAGCAGCCAAAAGCAAGCAACGGGATCAGTGCACCCCTTCCCCTGGGGGCAGGGAGTTCTTGCACACCCAAGGATGAGATAGCTGTTTTTAGTTGAAGCAAAAAAGAAGCTGGCCTCAGTGGCCGTTCCCAGAAACTGCTGGCAGAATGAATCTCAGCCACCTTAGAGCAATAGTAGATAGGCCTAAAGGAGAGACAAAGTGCACATGTCACGCCCTCGATCTCAGACAGCGAGGAGGAAGGGGAAGCTGTCAAATTTCCAGGCGATGCAGGAGTGTCTGAGGGGCAGAGCCTGGCTGTCAGTGTTCATGAAACAGCTGTGGCTAATGATTCAGAGCAGGTACAACAACCTGAGGCAGCAGAAATCGTGAAGGACCAATCCGAAGAGGAGCTATGCAACCACCCCCCGCTGACTCCACAACAGCGGCGTCTTACGAGACGCAGGGCTCAATTGGAGACTATTAGGAGAATCAAACGCCTCTTGCAGAGGGCCGATAAGCCTTGAATTCCTGCCAGCTGGGAGCTCTCGGCTTGCACTATAAATCACGTCACCAGCCTTCTACTCACTGCTGAAAAGCAACATTCGTCAACTTCTGTGTCGACAGCGTGCAGCCAAGTCCGGTCAAGACGAACTTCCTGAGCCATATCCAGTTTCAGCAGCTCCATTTTGTCCCGTGATCTTCCCTGGCAGTTGGCCAGACCCTGACAGCACAAGTGTGCCCAGGAGGCCAGCATGCCCCAGCACATTTTCCCTTTAAGCATGCCAAGCCGTGGGCAACGGGCAATACATCACCACCCACCCCACAACCATGGAAAGGTCAGCTGCCAGTAAGGCTCCTTTTACTGGACAAGTTGGCCCCCAACCCCATGAAATGAAGGAAGCACCCACCAGAGGCACTGCAAAGGCTCCAGAATGTGTGCGGCCAAATCCCACCTCCTTTCCTGGCACTGAGGAAAATTTTTGCAATGGCAGATAGGGCAACCAGAGTGGCTGTGTAGAGCACCATGGAGAAGGCCCTTCAAAGCATGGAGGAGGAATCCAGACATAGGTCTCAGCAGAGGAGGGACTTACTGCGGGCTCTTGGAACTTTGGGGAGCACGGGGCAGCTGATGCCCTCCAGGAAGCTGCCAGGTTCTGCGCTGAATCAATAAGATGCAATGGATTCATTGAATGCTGTAGGACTGCCATAGCGAGTGTGCAGAGATGTGTGGGGGCACTCTTCTCCTTGGCTCACCTTCTGCAGGAGGACTGGCCTGGAGGTACTGCCAAGGCACTACAACACCTGGCAATCCATGGAAGATGTCTCAGAGTGGGATGACAAGCAGTTCATGGGCAGCTTCAGAATGTCTAGAGGGACCTTGAATTTCCTTGCCAGTGAAATGGAGCTGATCCTCCAACGCCAGGACACATTCACCCGCCATGCCATGAGCACCTGGCCATCATGCTGTACAAGTTGGCCTCCAGTTCGAACTACCTGACACTCAGCAACCTTTTGCAGTTGGCACATCAACAGCATGCAGCATTTTCAGGGAGGTAGTTAATGTGTTGAATGAGCTGTTCCTTGATGACATGGTCCGGGTAGGGAACCCACAGGAGGCAAATATATTCCTGCTTCTGAAACACAGGTGCTCATGTGCATAGAGGGCAAAGCAATTTTCACCATTCTCCCCTTCCCCTGGAAGAACTTTGTGCAACTTGCAAATATGTCCCTGAGGGTTGTGCAGCACTCAGGGATGTATTTGTGTGCTGGACCGAGTAATTCCTGGGGGAGGGGCGATTGGCAGAAATCATACCCACACCCTGTGCACAAAGATCCACACTTCAGAAGTGGCACAAATGCTTCTTTCGGCTGCACATGCACAATATTAATTGGGATACTGGCTAATGCCTATAATTCTAACATCAACCAGTACAAAGTGAAAGTGAAACTCAAGCAGCCCTCCAACAAATAAACACATGCAATAAATGAGCACATGCAACTCTGGTGACGTCTTCCTCCCCTGTTGTAGAACATTGGCTCACTTTAAAGGGCCATACACTGGGGTTACATTGGTACCTGGTTTACATACAGCAGGCCAGTTTCACTTCCTTGCTCACCATCTGGGGATGACAGAGTGCACAAACTGTTCTCTCTTTCCCTGTTCCTCATAGGCACACATTGTATGCCTATGTGCAGGTCACGCTGTCCCTATCTTGTCCATCTATTGTAAATCAGGTCTTTGTGGGTTCTGATTGTGTTCTCTCCATGGTCTGTACAACTCTGAGCACATCACTGGCACTGAATAATTGTTAAATAATAGTGCTGTGCAGGTACAGTGAGGTTGATTAGCTAGCCTTTTCCTATGAGAAATATGAGCCTCCATTTCCTGTCAGCGTTGCCACATATCACCCACACTGAAGCTCTCGGCTTGGCTAAACACTCGGCCCTGTGAGATTCATCTGTATCATTGTCCCTGTAACCCAAGAGCATGTTGGATTTACAGACTTTCCTCAGTTCATTTGGGCAAGGTGAAAAAGACAGACTGCTTGAGAACTATCCTGAAAATAGGCTCACATATCAACCCAGCCTCCTCAGCTTGCCAAAGGCGGAAAGTAACTCCAGTAAAATAGAAAAGGAGAGATCGATATACCACACTGGATGCACTTATTAATTAAGTTTTTAAGGAAGAGTTATTTATAATGGTTACACGGACAGAGAAGTAATTCCAATTCAGGATCTCTGATTATCTGAATTGGTCAATTATCTTTTTCTCTTGCAAAGCCTTGACAACTTCCATTCAAAGAGATTAACTCTGGAACTGAGAAGAGGCAGCATGGCTTTGTCTTAAAACATGTTTTAAGATTCACTGAGAGTGGGTCTAGCCCCCCACCCTCTATAATATTACTAATGCACAGCCTTGTGTATTGTTATCTCTTTTGTAGTGGTGCATGTGTATGCTTTTGTATAAAAGCACAAGAAAATCCTGATGTTACTGGCTAATGATTATAGATATAGATATAGATATAGATAGTGAATACACACACACACACAAATACATCTACGGTGTTGACCAAATCTGAACTATTTTGAGCAGGGTCAAGTGAAAGCCTAGAGGTATAAGAGGAACTGAATGTTCCTGGAGTCCCCCCCACCCCCACTTTCATTCTTTAGATATAAAAACTGTATAATATATTTTCCACTAAGCAGAGTTGCAGAGAAAGATAAAGATGCTCTGATGTTTATCCTGGGCATGTTCACTTGACTGGGATTCCAATTAAAGCTGAACAATCTATTAACAAAGAGGCACCCTATGCAGTTCCTTGCATTAATGTGTGCTTCTGATCACTTGACATCCAGAGTTGCCACCAAAGCAGTGTTGGATGTGGATGAAGGTCATAGATGCTCCATTCCCTGTGGAGGTGCATTTGAGGAACTCTTCTTGCCAGAGGGGACAGTTGTTGCTTGCTGACTTCTCATTCAAACTGCACATTGCACTTTTTAATGAAGAAAAGGAATGCCCCACTTTCCAAGCAACCTGTGTAGGTTTTTCAATAACAGGGGAGATTGGAACAAAGCTTTTACAATCAGTAGTCAGCAGGGCAGAAAGCAGCAGGATGATGGGAAAGCACAGCATTTATTAGCATCCTGAACAAACAAACAGAGAAGGTGACAGGTCTTGAAAGTCCATCATAGGAAGTAACAGCTGTATTTTTGCAGCCTAAAGTAGTGCAAAGTGATTGAATTTTGATGGGAGGGAAAGAAACCTCCGCTGAATATAATACCCCATTGTCATTCTGCTTCTTGTTAATATAGTTTTTCTGAGTGCTCCAGTAAAAAACAAAATCGTGTTTTGCTATTTGGTTGAATGGTAGTGTAACTGGGGAGCGGGTAATAGGAACATTTGCCCCAGGAACAAACTGGATAGGGGTGCCAAATGGCCAATCAAAAGGCATGTAATATATTGACAGTTAATAAAATAACATGACATTATATAATGTTCTCCTTCCAGTTTAGAATTACTAGATATGTTTTCAAGGTGTTTAGCAAATAGCAGATTTAAGCCCAGTCTTTGTCTCAAAGCAAGCCCACATGGGGAAAAGCAAAATGCTGCATCATTCCCTCCATGTTTGCTCAACAAAGGCTGTTCCTTTAAAACTTAAATTGCTCCTTGGGTAATTGCTGCCACCACACCCACTTTTTAACAGAGTTTATTCCTCACTGCTGTGGGCGAAATTCCAGGGAACTCTCCTTCTCATTTACCAATGGAAAATTACAAAAACACCTTCTATGTGCAGCCTACACATGATGAGAAAACTTGGTAGGTTGCTGAGCAATTAACATTGAAGCATGGTTGCACCAGAGTAAAACCCCGAGTTAAAAATCCACTCAGAGGCAGGTAAAATACAAAGAACAAAAAGAGAAAAAAAATATTCAAAATACTACAGATTGCTTCAGTCTGGGGCTCTCTCAGCTTTACGCTACAGTTAAAAGGAACACTTGGCAACTACAATAATACTTCAAAAAGCACCCTCAGATGATATTGGGACAGCACACTTTAAAAATCGTGGTTACCCAGTTGCATGGAACATATATGAAAGAAAATAAAGTCCCCTCAAGAGTTTACAGAGGCTTTTAAAATGCCCTAGTTGGAAATGGGCATTGGCTCAGTTTGCCTTGATTTGTTACATTACAAATAAAAACACAATAAACCAGTTGTAAGGATTTGCATAGCACATAAGGAAATAAATCTAATGTGCTCTAACTAACAAACTGTTCCCTCACTAGACCCTTCAGAAGCCCCAAAGCCCTGGCTTCCTTCCCCCTTGACACTCACCCCAAACTCCAGGAGATAATTCAAGCTTCCTGCAATCCTCTCTGCAGATGTCCTTCCATGGGAGAATTCTTCAGGCTAGCTTTTGACCATGAGGCAGCCAAAGCTCCATGGCTGTCCTTCACTAAGCCTTCTGCCCGTACTCTCTCCTACCCCTCCTAGCTCCTTCTGAGGACAAAGACCAAAGATCACTTCCTGTTGCCAGCCCCTTTAGGTCCCGGCCACTGTGTGCTGAGTCGCTGATCCCCAGAGGTCACTGCCTGTCAGTCAGGACAGGGTTCACTTCTGGTTCACTCTTTACAGGAAAGGAAAAGCTGTTACTGCCTGATCAAGGTGGTAGATAAAAAGCCAGGAATCAGACAGCACCATCCAGCCAGGCAGATGGGCATCATTGCATCTTTTAACATTCCTGGCATTTACAGTCCAGCAAAATTCAGCCACTGGGCTGAATTGCCCTTGGGAAAGGAGAAAACCAGTGGCATGTGTTTCTCCCTTGATTTTACCTATCACTTCCCCAAAGAGGCAGTCCAGAGGTAACTCCTTGTTGAGGGAACGCAGATTTGGAAGCCTGCTGCTGTTCTAGAAATATACTCAGTTATGGCGGCACTGTGACTCAACCCCCAATACTGTTCATTTGTTCAGCTAGCTCTTTTGGGAAATGTGTCACTGACACAGCTGAGCAGAGACACCATTTCAACAGGACTAAAGAATGTACACCTGTGGACTGGATTGCAGCCATGCTATTTTTAAAAAGTATCTTCCTGTTGTACCAATAAATTACCTCCTCTTAAGTATTCTCTCCCCCTTCACTGACATTTTATTCTTTATGCCATTGACAAATGCCTTGCAGGTTGTGTCTTGGTGTGCGTACAGAAGCTTCCTTTCCTTCTCTATATTATTTTACCACTTCCTATCAAGTTTACAGCACAGTTCTAATCCATTAGGTCACCCCTCCCATTTCCCATTTCCTCCTACCTTTTAAGATTTTATTTATGCCAAAAGCCTCTCTGGTAACCTTGATTACTCCCTGTCTATTATAACAATGGAATGTGTGTGTGTGTGTGTGTATAGCGAGAGAGAGAGAGAGAGAGAGAACTTCAAGTAGGCAATTAATTAATTTCAACATCTTTCAGCTTCAGCTTCAACATTGTTTACTATTTGTTAAAGAGCTCAAAAGATACGAGGCACTGGGCTGCATTCTGCACAGTCCCCTGTTGATAGTAGCAACCAGCTGGGGCTGCAATTTCAAAGATGGCCTGGACGGTGCAGCAATGGGGCTTTTGCACAAAGTCTTTAAAGTGCTTCTGGGCCACAGCACAGTAGTCCCATCCATAATGCAAAGGAGCGCTGTGCTGCTGCCCGGAAATGCTTTAAAGCAATAGCAGCAGCACTTACATTTATACACCGCTCTATAGTCGGAGCTCTCTAAGCGGTTTACAATGATTTAGCATATTGCCCCCAACATTCTGGGTACTCATTTTACCGACCTCGGAAGGATGGAAGGCTGAGTCAACCTTGAGCCCCTTGGTCAGGATCGAACTTGTAACCTTCTGGTTACAGGGCAGCAGTTTTACCACTGCGCCACCAGGGGCTCATTTGCACAGCAGTCTCATCACTACACTGTCAGGGCTGCCTTTGAAGTTGTGCAGTGGCCCTTCAGGTGAAAGGGGGCAGCTCGAGGTATTACAGTGCCTGAGGTGAGGCGCCAAATGCTGCCTTGCCCCACATCCCTGGTGGGAGCCTGCTCCCTTTCAAAACTGACCCTTGCAAGCTTTGGAAGTGGCCCTGGGAGCAGAAAGAGAGGGCTGCCAACAGCCTCTTCTTCTCTCCTTCTGCTTCTTGCAAGTTTTGCAAGGAATATAAAGAAAGGTACTCTGTGCAAAGCTTGCAAGGGTCAGTCAGTCCTGTAGAGCTGTTCCTATGGTAGTCGGGGGGGGGGGGACATTTTGTCACCCTGCTGGCATCCCAATACTTCGCTGCCTGAGGAAACTGCCTCACTCACCTAATGAAAGGACTGATTTTTAAAGTGTGTCGGCCCAACTTCATCTAGGGTGCTTCTTGAAGTATTCTTGTAACCTACTGAGTATTTTTTCTTGGGAAAGCCTCAGATGGAAGCAGTCTGTAGCAGTTGAATAAAACTGTTGGGTTTTTTGTTCTTTTCTTTTACAAGCCTCTCTGATTGGATTTTTTACTCAGGAAAGGGTGGGGGCTGGAAAGGGGTCTCATTCTGGTGCACACATGCCTCAGATGATCAACAATCTACCAGTTTTCTCTCCACATGTAGGCTTGCATGTGGGAGGATTTTTGAGTATTTTCCCAGAGCAAAAGGAGTTTCCCTGGGATTTGACCCTCAGAGGGTCAAACTTTGAGATAAAGAGGGGTGGCAGTGGCAGCCATTTTTGAAACTACCAGAAGTACAGGAAAGTTTATGGATGTCATGTTGTTGCTTGTTGCAGATCCTTGCCCAGTTATGTTATCAATAAAAGTGGCCCTAGTTTATCCATACATGCTTGTCCTGACTTTCTTTGGGGTTCTGGGTGCAACAACAACTTTCCTACTTTGGGCACAGTTTTGTTGTGTCACCCTATGCATGCATATTTGAGCCTGCATGCACATTTCTCCTTTTGCTAGGATTGCTTAAATGGAATAGCTAGTCTCAGTCTCCTCAGTGTATGTACTATAGGTTATTTCTTTTCTTTTTAGTTTTCCTTTATTTTACATTATGATTCCTTTTTGGCCGATGTACCATCTTATTATAATCTATCTGCTTTGCAAAGAATCCAGCCAACTGATTTTCTCCTCTGGTTCCTTGTAGTTAATGCCTGATGAAATATGCTGAGACTGTACTTCTTCAGCCTTGCACATATTAAGGTGTTAGGTTCCAAGCATGGTCCTGAATTCATGAATGGGAAGGAGGCTCTTCTGAGCAGGATCAGTTTCTTGTGCAGCATTGCAAATGCCATGTTACTAGTGATCTATCAATCCTCCGTACCCAGTACTTAATTGCCATATATGCAGCAAGTCTCCAGATGGTGGTGATCATTCAAATAGACCCTTATTTTATAGTAACCTTAAGCCAACAAGCTGAAACGCTTGAAACCTGACTACTTGAGTGTAAAAGTTAACCATATTTTTGATTGCACCATTGAATTGAGAAACAGTTCATCTTATTTGAAACTAGCAAAATGCCTGGCATGTAGTGCATGAGAGGAGGGCATTTATAGTGCAGGGGTGCTGGGGGCTTTGTGTACTGCATACACAGGCTGCAGTCCCTGCACTCTCTGCAAGATCCCTCTCAGAGTAGGCTGGGCTACTTAGACTCAGCGATAACGAACAGGCTTTGCTCTCACTGCAATGATATCCCCCAGTGCATCACTGGAAGAAGCGAAGGGATGTACTTGGGACACAATGGGCGAAAAGATTTTACCTGCTCCCTGACTCTGGTGACCTCAGCAATTGAAAAGAGGTCATTCACACAATCAAAAACTGTGTTCTACCCAGGTTTGTTGCACCCAGAATCCCAAAGAAAGACAGGACAAGCATGTATGGACAAGCTAACAAACCTGGGCAGAACACAGTTTTTGCTTGTGTGAATGACCTCCAAGTCTGCTACTGCTCCATCCTGGTGTCTGTTTCATGGTCACGTTAGAGTCACGCAACCCTCAGAAACATGTATATACACAAGCGGAGGGTCTTGCCCCTCTAACCCTTCTTGATGATTACCAATCTAGTTGGGCTCAGACAGGCAAAGTTAGCTACCCTGGGCCTCTCCCCACTGACTCTGCTCAGTATGGGCTACAATCAGGCAAAAGCAACCATCAAGCAGTGCATTACAGACATTGAGCGCCAAACTGATCTCAGTAGTGTCCCAATATTCTACATCAGTGAGGGACTTAGATATACTGCCTCTCCTGCAGCATATCTTACCCAATTGGAGGTCCCAAACCACAGAAGGGCATTCACCTTGACTTGCTGCCATGGCCTCCCCTCAGCAGCGCTAGAGGGCTGTTACAGAAGGATCTCATTGGCAGAGTGACTATGCCCCTGTGGCTCAGGACAGATCGAAACGACTGAGCATGTCCTCCTATACTGCTCATTCTATAGAGACATTCGTGCTTCTCTTATCCTCCCATTGTTAAGCAAGTTCACGGTACGTTTGAGACAATTCTACAGCTTCTGGTTGCTCTCTGACACGAAGCCTGCCTTCACATATAGCATTGCCAGATGCTGTGTGGCTGCGATCAGCATTCGTCGGAGGATGATAGGATGTGAGACCTTAATCTGATTCCCGATGACTTTGGGTTGACCTTGCACTTGCCTCCACTCTTAGTGTCTTATACTGCTTTTTATTGCTTTTTATCATTTTTAATCTGGATTGTACCATTTTATACTCCCCCTTTTATCTTTTCTGTGCATTTTAATAATAGAAACTAGCTGATCCCACACAGAGCATCTGTGCAGTTGTGTACTGAGCCTGTGACATCTGCCGCAGCTCGCTCTCCCCCCCCACGGCTCGCTTGCTCTCCCCCTCCCCTCAGCTCGCTCGCTCTCCCCCCTGCAGCTCGCTTGCTTGCTCCCCCCCCCCGCAGCTCTCCCCATTGGGCGGGCCAGGGCCAGGCCATCCCGCCGCTGCCTCCCACTTCCTCCTTCTGTCTGGTAGGGCTTTGCCCGCCATCTGCCCACCTCCTCGCCGCCGCCATTATTTCTCCCCACCATCCACCCACCTCTTCTGGCTGGAGGGGCTTTGCCTGCCAGCCCCCTCTGCATCCTGACTGCTGCCATTATTTCTCTCTGCTTCAGTGCTGGAACTCTTGCACGCTCTAGGGCATCTGCGTGTTAGTACTTGATTGCTTCCCTCACCTCGGAGATCTCCCCACCCTCACCTGAGCTGCACTCCTGCTCCTCTTCCATCTCGTTGCTTCCATCCCCCTCACGCTTCTTGGTCGTGGCTGCAGCATTGCTGCTGCCTATTGGCCAAGCTGCAACCCCCTATCCCCAGAGACCTCACCACCCTCACTCAAGCACTGCTTCTGCTCCTCCCTTCAGGAGGAGCAGCAGCAGTGGTTGACCAGGCCGTTCCTCGCTGCTGCCACCACCATGACCACTCATTCCCCTCAGGCCGCTGACAGGCCCAGGCCCGTCCCTTGCCTAACTGCCTCCCTCTGACAATGACCTCGGTAGCCCCAAACAGCAGCAGTGATTGCCTGGACCCTTCCTTGCTGCCATGGCCACTCATTCCCCTCAGGCTGCTGACAGGCTCAAGCCCGTCCCTTGCCCTTCCTTCTGTCTCTCTCCCCCCTCCCTTCTTTTTCTTTCTCTCTCCTCCACTCGCTCTTCTCCACTTTATTCCCCCTCCCTTCCTGTTTTTTCTTCCTCCCTCCCTGAGTTAACAGATTTTGTTCATTTACACAACGGCATCCTCCTTCTCCTGAAGGGGCTCTTTCCTCCCTCAGGACCTGTCTTTTTGCAGACTCCTGCCTGCTATCCTTTTATATCCAGAACATCTTCCGACCAGTAACAGCTGCATTCCAACTGACCTTAACCATCACAGACCCCTCCTCCTTATCTGCATATGGAATCCCCACTGCCCAATCACCATGGTGCTTCTGCTCTTACAGGCTCCTTCTCCCTATCTGCATATGGAATCCCCACTGCCCAATCAGGTGCTTCTGCTTGCAAACTCAGCCAATCGCCTCCTTCCTACCACATCGCCACGCATGGCCTGTCTAAAAGAAATAAGTATATAGATAGTAATGTTTTATTTTTAGCAGTTTTAGTATTAGTATTAATGTGCATATATGTAATTTTTATCTATTTTAGTATGTCTCTTTTAAAATTGCAGTTATCTTTAATTTTAGCCTTTTCGCAATATCTGTCATCGTATTTGTGATCACCTTTATCCTCCTGTATTTTTTAACATGTAACTTTTAACTTGTATTCTCTTTTAGTCCTTTTAGTATCACCCTCGTTTAACATGTAATTTTATGCTGGTTTCTGACTAATAAAGGCTGATTTATTTATTTATTTATTTATTTATTTATTTATTTATTTATTCCATTTCTATAGCGCCCTTCCAAAAATGGCTCAGGGAGGTTTACAAAGAGAAATAACAAATAAATAAGATGGATCCCTGTCCCCAAAGGGCTCACAATCTAAAAAGAAACACAAAACAGACACCAGCAACAGTCACTGGAGGTACTGTGCTGGGGGTGGATAGGGCCAGTTACTCTCCCCCTGCTAAGTAAAGAGAATCACCATGTTCAAAGGTGTCTCTTTGTCAAGTTAGCAGGGGTTTATTGACACAAGTGGAGAGGGAGGGAGGCAAAAATCACTCCCCTCTCCATCCCCACCCGCTTAGTGTCTGGTCTGCTGCTCAATCAAGCCTTCAGCATAGAGATGCTGAAGGTGGACCCACAGCCCTCTTCCATTGTCAGAAGCTGCGGAGAATGTCAGCCACTTTCTCTAATATACCATACAGAAATCCAACATATTTTACAGGGACAATAGCCATCTTGTTGAGGAGATACGTTCTATTTACCATAATTATAATATGGAGAGGGGATTCTCAGTCCCTCAGATAAACTTGGGGCGGGGGGAGGGAGGCAGGAAACTTCAGTTTTCAACTCTAGTTTAGGATTGAGAGATATCTCACCATTTCTTCAGAGGACACTTCCATTTCCCTTCCTTCCTTCCTTCTTTGTCTTGTTTTCCTTTCTTCCCTCCTTCCTGTCCTTCTCTTACATTTTCTGTTCATTCTTATTTTCTCAGCTCTCTCTTTTTATTTCTTTTTTTTCAGGTAGAAAAAAAATGGATTTCCCCCAAATCATGTACTGTGGGAGCTGCATCAGCTTCTTGCGCAGTGGGGTTTATATCAGTCCTGGTGCTTAATTTAAATGTCACACAAACTGGTGTAGTGGTTAGAGTGCTGGACTAGGACCGGGGAGACCTGAGTTCAAATCCCCATTCAGCCATGATACTTGCTGGGTGACTCTGGGCCAGTCACATTTCTCTCAGCCTAACCTACTTCACAGGGTTGTTGTGAGGAGAAACTCGTATGTAGTACACCGCTCTGGGCTCCTTGGAAGAAGAGTGGGATATAAATGTAAATATTAATAATAATATTTCAATGTAAATATCTTATAATCAAGCATGGGGTACTTTGAGGCTGGTTTGCAATGCAGAATTTGTTCCGTTGCTTCACGGTTCCACTAGATTCATTCCACTGGTGCTTGCTATCAGGCGTTAAGAGGAAATAGTCATTAGTCATTCTTCCTTCTGGGCTAGATTAAAAAAAAAACCAAAAACACAGACAACAACCCGTCTATATGCCTACTTCCCCATTACCATTCATCAGAGCTCCTCTCACCCTTTGTTGTGTCTGTGCTTAATTCCCTGAGACAGGGCTGAGGAAAACTTGCACAGTCCTACATTATTTTTTCTGATCGAGTTAGGAAAAATATTGCAGGTTTCTTCAAAGCAATTTATATTCATTGTCTTGGAGGGACTGTAATGATAAAACCATCATGTTTTCCCCTCAAAATATAATCACCTTTTTATCCCAGTGGTGGGACTATAATTGGTGTGAATAAATTCTGCTATCTATAATACATCAACTCAAAATTATTGTCTCTGATTCTCTCATTTCTACCTGTCAGCCATCAAGCCCTCTTCCTCTGCTCCTTGTACTACTAAAATGTCTCACGTGTTTCAGGACTGTCCAGGCCTGAGACCTGTTCATGTCCACATCCCTTTGTTTGTTATAACTTCCATCCAGGGCAGTAATTTTCATTTGGCCAAGAAATAGTCATTTCTTGGTCTTGTGGTAGCAAGCATGACTTGTCCTCTTAGCTAAGCAGGGTCTGCCCTGGTTGCATATGAAAGGGAAACTAGAACTGTGAGAACTGTAAGATATTCCCCTTAGGGAATGGAGTTGCTCTGGGAAGAGCAGAAGGTTTTGAGTTCCCTCCTTGGCTTCTCCAAGATAGGGCTGAGAGAGATTCCTGCCTGCAACCTTGGAGAAGCTGCTGCCAGTCTTTGTAGACAATACTAAGCTAGCTAGACCAATGGTCTGACTCCGTATATGGCAGCTTCCTATGTTCCTATGTATAATGTAGGGAAACCAGTGTTGGACATGATTGGATGCTATAGAGTATGGAAGAGCACATGACAGAGCAACATTCTTATCTCTTCTCTCAACACACAAATGGGAAGCAAAGCTTTTGGCACAACCCTTTGCTTCTCATCCTGTCCTGAACCAAAGCTTTAAGAAGTACGTGTAATTGAGCTGGACATACTGGCCCACATTCTCCACAGTGACCCAGAGGTGGTTTATGCACTGTTTGTGCTGCTGTAGTTGTAGTTGGTTTTTTTAAAGAGGAGGACAGCAAGAACACTGTTCCACAATTTGCTAAAATGGTGCAAATGCAACTGAATGACACTACAGCCATTGGAAATTATGGTCGTTGTGTGTCACACAAGACTGTGTGTGTAAGATTTTAGGCATTCACAGAACAGCACTCTTGTGCTTTAAAGAAATATATCTGCAGCACCACAGGTGGTGTGGAAACGGCCTGCAGGACACTGAGCAATTCGTTGGGGGGCGGGATACATGGGCCCCACTTCCCTGAGTGGAGAATTTCCAGGGGCACAGCACTACTTTGATTCATGCTTTCTCTGGAGGATAAATCACTGGAGACTTTGGGTGTTTTTGTAACATTTGGTTTACTTACAATATACAAGTCGAGCATTAGATGGAGTTCAAGTATCAGAGCATTACTACAAGCAGCAAGTGGTTACACCAGATTCCCCAGAGAGTAGCACTCACCCATCCAGCTTCTTCATTCAAGCCTCTCCAAAACTCAGTCTGTCTGTTTCACACCTAACCCAAGCTGCTGTTTCTTTACACTGACTGTTCAATATATTAGGGATGTGCAAAAAATTTCAGGCACAGAACAATCTGTGCCCGAAACGAGCAATTTCGGGTGATTCGGGGCTGAACCGAATCACCCCCGATGTCCCCCGATATTTTTCGGAAGTTTTTTCTGAGGTGTGAATTCTCATTCTATCATAGCAAATGAGATTTTTTTCAATTAAACAACTCTCATGACCTCACTTTCACTTTTTCACACTCTCAATTACTATGAATATGAGGAAGTAATCAATTTAGCACACTTCACCTTATGAAGACAAACCTCAGAAATTCACCAAAATTCACCCCTCTGCCCAATCACTCTGAAATTAGGGACGGGTGGTAGCCTCCACCCATTAGGCACTATCTACCGGCCCACCCCACTCCTTTGGGGCAGATCCACTTTCTGCCCCCAATCTGCCCCAAAGACACCAAAACTTCAAATATTCCCAAAAAAATCAGCCCTCTGCCCAATCCCCCTGAAATTGGGGCAGTAGCCATTAGGCACTACCACCCCACCCCATTATTTTGGGGCAGATCCACTTTCTGCCCCCAAACTGCCCCAAAGTCACTAAAACTTCAAAAATTCTCAAAAAATAGGCCCTTTGTCCAATCCCCCTGAAATTGGGGTGGTAGCCTCTACCCATTAGGCACTACCACACCACACCACTATTCTGCCCCAGGCCCCACTTTCTGCCCCAATCTGCCCCAATCTGCCCCAAAGACATGAAAACTTCAGAAATTTCCCAAAAATCAGCCCTTTGCCCAATCCCCCTGAAATTGGGGTGGTAGCCTGCACCCATTAGGCACTACCACCCCACCCCACTCCTTTTGCCCAGATCCCATGCTATGCCCCCAAACTGCCCCAAAGTCACTAAAACTTCAAAATTTCCCCCAAAATCAGCCCTTTGCCCAATTCCCCTGAAATTGGGGTGGTAGACTCAACCCATTGGGCACTACCACCCCACCCCAAAATTTTACCCCTGGGTCTCTTTCCCCCCTGAATCGATTCGGATTCGGATTAAATCCGAATCCGAACCGAATCAAGGGTGATTCGGGTGGCCCATATTCGGGCACAAAACAGAACAGGGGTGATTCGGTTCGGGTCCCGAACCGAATCACCGAATACCCGAATTGCACACCCCTACAATATATCACTGGCTGGGGCTGTGGAGAAGAACGAGGCACCCCTACACTCTCACATCAGATAGAAATGAGTTCTGGCCATCAGACAGATGTGAGTGCTGGCCATCTTATAAGGCTCTTGGGAGTTATTTGCACATGGCTTCATGCTGCAGGGTAAATGTTGAACGAAGCCACTTGGAAGTACACTCGCGGCATTGAGGGAAATAGTCCCTCCCATCTGCTCTCGGGTTTTGTTTTGATGCAAGTTCACATGGCATGCCTCCGTGTTTTCCATCTAGCCAATGGTGGTGGTGGGGAATGCTAAAGAACTATAACTGCATTTCTAAAAAGAACATCCCTCTTATCATGCTAATGATTCTACCTCAGTGCCTCTCCCTATTTGCTCCAGCGTTTTCAGAAAAATGAGCTTAAAACCAGCATTTTAAAAACCCAGAAATACACAGAGATAAGCTAGAATTCCCAAGACAAAGCCCGATTTGTGAGTGGAGTGGGTCCAAGGATCTCGAAGGGACTTTGGGGTACGTTTGGCTGGTGTGTGAATGCATACACTCTCTTCCGAAGAAGATTCGGGGTAACAGCCCTGTCTGTAAAGCGTCCAGGTGGCATCTACTTCAGCGCCATTACAGTCCTATTCAGGAACATCAGTTAGCCAGTCATCTGCCAAGCAAAAGAGCAGGCCATCATGCATTAATTACCCCAATTCTTACAGTATATTGGAGGCATAGGCAGTGATATCAGATTACTTGGATCGAAAAAACACAAGGTTGCCCCTGTTTGCATTTATGAAATGATGGTGGACATGTGAGTCAGATTAACGACATCAACCCCATGATCATGCCATCCACGTCTAGTTGTGGACTTTGAGCACAATGTTCTGTCCAAATTTTGCCCCATCGGTAAGCCATCTGACCACTTTTGCTCTGTCTGCTAACTTGGATGCTGGAGAGAAGCTTTTGATGGCAGCATGGGTGAAGGGAGCCCCGGGGGTCCCATTGTGGGCACTGCTCACCTGCAAACATCAAGGCTGAACACATCTCTGATAGAGTGACAATGGAACTACGCCCGGCCTCTCTGTGGACCAATTCAGATGAACCCGAGCCTGCTGCCTCTTTTACATGCAATATGACTGGAGTCTAATTGAGAACATGCCCACCCCTACATTACTCAAGGACATGATGCATGTTTAAACGCATCATGTCACACATCACTCAAGGATGTGATGATGATTCATGTTTTAAAAGGCTTTGCAAGACATGTAGAGCAATGTGTAGGGTGGTCCCATTCCTGTTAGGACTCTAGCTGAGGCTCTAGACCAGGGCTGCTCAGCCTCCTGCAGATGTTGGTCTACAACTCCCATAATCCCTGGCTATTGGCCACTGCGACTGGGGATTATGGGAGTTGTAGTCCAAAAATAGCTGGGGGGGGGCAAAGTTGAGCAGGCCTGCTCTGGACTGAGCTTCATCTAAACTGGCCCTGTAATTGCTGGAAATCTTGAGAGTTGGGCAAGTGATTGAGCATGTGCATAGCTTGCCACAATGAGGGAAGTGGGTGGGAATCATCTGGTGAGGAGGCTGCTCCTCTATGTTAGGAAGCCAGGAAGGAGCAGGAGGAGGAAGCAGGGTAAGTTAGATTTAACACCCTCCCCTCCATATCTGAGATCGCAGCAACTAGGGCAATAATTGCTCTCTTGGGTTCCCCCAGTATCCAGGATTGCATGAATGGGGTTTCATTTGGCCCTTTCCTCTCTAGAAACCTGGGTTACCAGCATGAACTCCATATTAGGTAAAAGTTTTCTTGACTGGTAACAGTGAGGATTGAGACTGAGGCCTCATAAATGCAAAATATGTGCTCCACTACTGGACGACAGGCCCTCTTTTTAGGCATCTATAACATGAAGAGCAGGAGGAAGAGCAGGGACTGAAATGATATAGCACGACTAGTCTTTAGTTTATTTGCTTCTTATTCTTTTTATGCCCTCTCTTCAGTCAATTGACCCTTTGCACAACTATTTCCTATTATTTTTACAAATCTCAGCCCTTCAGACTTGAGCACTGGGCTCTTCTATGTAATTATTCTCCCTTGCCTGACAATCTAATTTAGACCAGGTTGATGCTGTAATTCATCAAAGCTCATTCGGGAACATATACCAAACCTCTGTTCTGTATTTCTTTAGACTTGCATTCCTTTAGAAAACCAGTAAGAAAGTGAGATAGGAACATAGGAAACTGCCATATACTGAGTCAGACCATTGGTCTATCTAGCTCAATATTGTTTTCACAGACTGGCAGCGGTTTCTGCAAAGTTGCAGGCAGGAATCCCTCTCAGCCCTACCTTGGAGAAGCCAGGGAGGGAACTTGGAACCTTCTGCTCTTCCCAGAGTGGCTTCATCCCCTGAGGGGAATATCTTACAGTGCTCATACATCAAGTCTCCCATTCATATGCAACCAGGGCAGACCCTGCTTAGCTATGGGGACAAGTCATGCTTGCTACCACAAGACCAACTCTCCTCTCCAATGGTCAAGACTGCATATGGAGGACAAGTGAGACTATGGACCCAGACTCACTCCATCTGCACACATTTTGCCCATCTCTTGCTTCTCACTTAGCAAAGGCAAGGGTATGGTGAAGTCCTCCCACATAGCACATATGTGAGGGGAAAGACCTGAGGATTTCCTGGGAACTAGCTATGTAAACACTTGAAGTGTGAGCATTCCAATGAGGGAGCAGGTGGGAAAGATAAATGACAGTGTGTGTTGCCAGGGGAAGCCTGAGTGTGCACACTCACCTACCTTTTGTTCTCTTATTCGTTGTGGTGGCAGTAGCCACAGCCATGTGAAGTAGTGGGCAAGGGAGGAGGCAGCAGCAGCAAAAGGAGGAGACCAGGAGAAAAGGAGTAGGACCATTGCCAAGGTAGCTAGGCCCCCACAGCAAACAGCTGCTCAGATGGCAGAGGGAGGCAGAGGGAGGCAAGGTGTGGTAGGAGGCATCTTGCTGTCTCACTGGTTTCCCAATAATTTGCACTTGAGGTAACTGCTTCATCTCACCTCCCTGAAGGTCTGCCCCATGTGTCCCTTGTTCTAGAACAAAATGTGGTGAGTTGTGAGATTAGGATGAAAGTGTGGTGGGATCACATTCTGGGCATATTTCAAAAGTTATTCAAATTGGGAACAAAGCAAAAAATTGTGTAATAATGTACATTGCTGGAGCTATGATGGAGTTCTTGAGGAGCAGACACAAGCAGAAATAAATCAGAGGTTTTTCTTTCTTTGAAGGGGCAAAGGGGAAATGAGTATTTTTGGGGAAAGGGTTAAGTTAAAAAGAACTGGTCTAGGGGATCTTGGTGGGAAATTAGCTTTCTGTGAATTCTGAACGGGAAATTCATCTTATGGGGTAAATAGAAAGGAAATTGATTTGGAGGTATCTTTATGAGAAATGAATTTTGGGGAAAATTAACTGAAGGAAATTTATTTGGGAGGATTGATTATCAGGGCTCAGAACATATCTCTGGCTTGTTCTCAGTTTATGGACTTGAGTAAATCTCCATCTCTCAGTTTCTTTAGTTTGCCTTCTTCAAAATGGATGTTGCTACAGCCAGTGTGGGATCAAATGAGTGATTTGGTGCTTGGGGTTCAGACCCTATTGCTGACTTGTACTCAGTTGACCTTGGGCAAGTTACTTGACTTCATCTAGCACTTTGTGGAGGGGCATAAGAGAACAGCAGTCCTCTGTTGCTTAGCCCCAGCATTTGGTATTCAGGGGTTCCAGTTGTCTATCATGACTGATAAGAGGGGTTTGTATTTGGAGAGCTGTGGTGGTGTAGGAGCTTTGGGTGCATGGAGTCAATGGAAGAAAGTGTGGTGGGACTGGCTTGCCATGATGAATGGGATTTCTTGGCAGCATCAGCTGCCTTTGACCCTGACTGGTGCTGAGTTGATCTCTAGTTAAAAAAAATAAACAAAAGAACTTCTTTTCTAACCACAGTCCACTGACATATGCATTTCTACAGCTGCTCCTGTGGATTTCTTTCTGCTGCTATGGGAAAAGTCAATGGACAAAGACCTTACTCTACCACAAGCCACAAACCAAACAATCAAGTTCACTGCAAATCAGAATATATTATGGAAATGCTATTTGATTATGTGTTCTAATACGATAGACAGATGCACACATAATGCAGAGCCTACTTGTAAAGTCTGTAACCAACTTGACTGTGACTGTCTGAACATACACCAAGACCGCATTCACACGTAGCATGAAACTGGAGGTCCCTTCACCTCTGGTTTCGCAAGCTGCACATCTGAATGCGGGCAATAGTAGTTAATGCCAAAAATGGAATCGCAATTTCCCTTCCCAAACAGAGAATTATACTTTCAGTTACAAAATGTACTGAGCTCTCCGATTCAATTTAACATAGAAGGACGAATGGACAGTGACCATCTCCTGCTGTCTCTTACCCTAGATATCTCAGGTACTTCTTGAAGAGGACCCTCAGTTTGACCTTTTTGAAGATTCTAGATTAATAAGGGCCAAATGGTGTTTCATGGTTAGAAAAACAAGTCAGGAATCTTCTGGCTACAGATGACTTCTTGCAACTTTGTGCACTCATCTTGTTAGAGCCCCTGAATGCGGGTGTCTTCACTACACAAAGGTATCAAACGTTTGTCCAGAAGATCCAGCACTGTCTGGGTTAAGCCACTAAAACCAGCTCCAATGGGAGATGTAAATCCTATATTTGGTTTGTCCAAGATTATATTGCAGCAAA
Source organism: Hemicordylus capensis (assembly GCF_027244095.1). Taxonomy (NCBI): domain Eukaryota; kingdom Metazoa; phylum Chordata; class Lepidosauria; order Squamata; family Cordylidae; genus Hemicordylus; species Hemicordylus capensis. The sequence continues at coordinate 31,534,473 of NC_069660.1, read as the reverse complement.
AAAGGACCTGGCCACAAAATTCAAATTGTACAGGGCTAACATGGATGTGGTGACAGCCCAAGAAATATTAGAACAGAAGAAGCAATATAAATCATTAATAAGAAAGAAAAAGAGAATTGCAATAAGGGAATCCCGGGAACAGTTATATGCAGCACTCTGGATGATTATGTCGGCCAGTTCTAGTGGGAACTCCTCCAGGCTGAGGTGTTACATTTTGGCAGACACCTGAGTGGCACATTTTAAGACCCTTTACTTGGCTGATTATACCAGGGATACATCCCTTTTGCTTCATTTAGACTCTCTCCCTACTTGGTCTCCTGTCACCACCCAAGAAATTGTTAGCTTAGTGTCCCAGTTAAAATTAGGCAAGGCACCTGGACCAGATCTAATCCCTGTAGAGCTATTACAAGCAAACATTGAGGGGTGGGCATTGAACAGGCAGCTCGCATAGCAGAAGAATGGGATATGAAGTTATTGTCTCTATCTATAAGAAAGGTCAACGCTCTGATCCATCTAACTACCACCCAATAAGCTTGCTGAGCATAGTTAGTAAAATGTATGCCAGACATCTCTTTAACAAGCTTATTGACTGGGCAGAGCAAGAGAACATCCTTAGGGATGAACAGGCTGGGTTCTGAGTTGGGCGGACCACACTGGACCAGGCCTTGGTTTTACAGCATCTAACTGAAAAGTATGCTGGTAAACCCTCCTCCTCTCTATATGCGGCATTTATTGATTTTAAAGCTGCTTTCAACTCCATCCCTGGATTGCAACTCTGGAGCAAACTGGCCAACACCTCCATAGACCCATGATTACTCCTGCTCATCTATATGCTATATGAAAACACCTCACTGAGAGTGAAGTGCAATAATAAAAGTCATCTGTCCAAACCTGTAGCCACACGGAAGGGGGTTAAGCAAGGATGTATCCTTGCTCCTTTTCTGTTTAATTTCTATATTAATTTTTTTAATTTCCTTTCTGGATAATCCTGCCTAAGCTAGCATGCAGACCCATCTCAATCCTACTTTATGCTGACGATGCAGCTATACTACCGAGGACATTGGTTGACATGAGGAGAGTGGTATGACTTACACATTTCTGCAAAGATGAGTCTGTAGTCATAAATACCCAAAAGACTAAGGTTATGGTATTTGCCAAAAGACCGAAAGAACACAAATGGCAAATTAATGGGTGTAGGGTTGAGCAGGTTAGGAGCTATAAGTACTTGAGTATAGTTTCCCAAGCAAATGGTACATGGGGTACACAATGTGAACATGCTGCAGCAAGTGCACAGAGGAGTGCATCTGCTATACTAAAGTTCTTCCATAGGGGGCTATTTTATCCCAGCAACTGTCAAGGTATACCAGGTTAAAACATTGGCACAAATGCTATATGGGGTCCAGATCTATTCCACCTGCAACTTCAAACCCTTGGAAGTACTTCAGTCTAGATTCCTTTGTGCCGTATTCCAGGTGCCTTTATGTGTTTCAAATGCCATCCTACGCTTAGAGGTGGGTCTAACCAGAATCGGGGCCCAGGGGTAGCTTCACACATTTAATTACTGGCTCAAATAATATTTTTGCCACCAGGGCCTGGCCATCCTGGTATTGAAAGATGAGTTCCATTCCAATTGGTGTAAGAGCCTTCATGACAAATTGGGCATATATGGCCTCTCTCCACAATATCTACTTTCATTGGGACATGATGCCACCAAAGAAATTATTAAACAATGTATTATAGATATGGAGAAGCAATCTGACGTAAGTCTTGTTAACAGTAGCATTCCAGGTGGCTTCTCATACTACCTTCAGCCAGTGGTGTACCTTACAAATTTGACCACTCTAAACTAGAGGAGAGCGTTCTTGCTGGCGTGGTTTAATGCCCTGTCTTCTGCCATTCTGGATGGCAGATTTAAGAGAATACCGCTCAGGAACCAGCTGTGTCCATGCGGCTCGGGCAATATTGAGTCCTTCTTACATGTGCTTTTATATGGTTTATATTATAGGGACATTATCATTGCTTGGATTAAACCACTTATAAAAACATGCCAGGTTGATCAGAAGAGTATTACACTTCCTTTCTTCTGGCTGACCAGTGCAGCAGTTACAGCTGAGGTAGCAAGATTCTGTGCCACAGCATACAAACAGAGAAGGGAGCAGTTGGTGAATTGTAATTGAGACCTCCGTGTGTATATGTTGTGATACTCTATCCCCCAGTCCTGTTTTTTATTTTATTTTACTCTAATTTTATTTTCCATTTTATTTTTTGATTGCTGGTCACTGACTGTAATAATAAAATTCATTCATTCATTCATTCATAGTTATCTCAATGTTTTGCAGCCTCCACCAATGGTTTAGCGGTACCAGCGTTATGTCCAAATGTTGGCACTGCTGTTAGCCTTCTCCCAAACCATAATTCAGGGAGGAAGCTCCTCCCTTGTTTCGGCCGCTACTGGCTGTGTGGGCTGTCCTTCAGCCTGTTCCCACACCTCTCTGCATCGCTGACTGCAGAGAGGATGCTCTCCAGTGCATCTGAATGCGGACGGGAGAGTGGGGGAACAGGGGGCATGGACCCATTGCACCTGCAGTTCTGCATTACATCCTAAGGCAGCCCAAGTTTCAAACCTGAGATTCACTCAAGGCATCAAACTGAGATGTGTAACCAAGATTTGAAGCTGGCTTGCCAAACCAAGTGCTGCTCCCACTGAGATGTGTATTATGGCTGAACCCATGCTCTTAATGAACATCTGCTGCGTTCCAGATGATCCAGCCTCCTTTGCAATTGGGGCCAATGGCTGTAAGGCCAGTGATATAGGGAGGGCTTGCCAGTCTTGGCAGCATGAGGCAGGCTCGGATGGTATCCAGAGCATCACTGGGAGGCACAGACGGGGTGCACCTCTGGCTCAACTTGGCTACTTCTAACAAACCAAGATATGTGACTGTTTGTAGTGCCAACTTTGAGTTCTCTCTGTAACTTGGGCTGGGGGGACCTTAAGTTCCCCAATATGTGTCATCCCTCCCAGCCAGTCAGATCTGATTTTTAAAAGGAGGCTAATGCATAGATACTCCAATCAGCATATGCAGTCACAGTTTGTTCAAGGCAGTGGCAGATTGTGGCAAGGAGGCTAAGAAGAATATGCAGCAGAAGCACCCATTTTTGATCACTATGTACCAAAACTCCTTAGCAGAAAATAATATGATAGCAAAGTAGAAGGAGAAATAAGACTTAGAGGTCATTCACACAATCAAATTCTTCTACCAGGGTTTGGCAGCGGTGATTGCTCTCAATTTTCGTTTATGTGGAAGCAAGGTAAGAGAGAAACCTGGATAAAAGTGATTGTGTGGAAGCAAGGTAGGAGGAAAAGCTACCCAAGTTTTCCTCCTACCTTGCTTCCACACAACCCAAAATTGGCAGCACACACTGTGTGCCACACAGAGCTCCCAAACCCATGTAGAACAGAGTTTTTGATTGTGTGAATGCATCATGACCTCTCAGTCAAGAGATATTAATGGAGAATAGGCAGAAGCAAGTTTGGTTTGGGATTTATGAGCAGTACAGGGAGTGCCCCCCCACCCAAGCAAACCTCTTTCCCTGGCCACTAGAATGCCTCCACTTATCCCTTCCAACAGTATAGACTTATGTATATTTACATGGAAGTAAAATCCATTTGGAACTGACTTGGAAGTAAATTCCACTGTATTGAACAGGGTGTACATTCTAGTGTACTCATTTACTCATTCACACAATTGTTTGGACAATGGTTTTTCCCGTGACACTCTATGGATGTGAAAGCTGAACTTTGAAGAAGCAAGATGGAAAAAGCATTGACACTTTTGAACTTTGGTGCTGGAGAAGACTTTTGTGGACAGTCAGGAAAACAAACAAATGGATCATAGAACAAATCAATCCAGAATTTTCACTCAAGCCACGAATGACCAGGTTCAGACTATCATACTTCAGGCACATTATGCGAAGATTCAGATCCCTTGAAAAGTCCATAATGGTGGGGAAAGTTGAAGGAAAGAGAAGAAAAGGACGACCAGCAACAAGGTGGATGGATTCGATTGTGACAGCAATGAATGCACCACTGAGAGACCTTAAAGGCCAAGGTGAAGACAGATCATCCTGGAGAGAATCTATCTATGTGGTCGCTAAGAGTCAACACTTACTTGACAGCACTTAATCAATCAATCACACTCTAGTAAGTATGAGGATTGCAACCTAAGGCGGTTCCATCCAGTCTTACCTGAGCTCACAGACATGTGTCTGCCAAAACCAGTCACAGAGACAAACAGAACACATGGAGTTCTGTTCCTACCAGAATCCATCAAGCTCAGCCTTTGAGCTGCCCCACCTAGGGGTGTGCGCGCGCGTGTGTGTGTAAATATATATGTATAATATATATAAAATGTTGGCAACTGTACTGTTTCATAGATATCTGAGTTTTCCAAGCTGACTGGTGGGTAAAGGGAAGGAGGAGTGTGAGGCTGGGAACCAGGAAGATGGAAAGGGGAGTAATCAAAGTCCCTCTCTTACACACAGACACACACATCAGGGCTTCCTGACAAATAGTACAGTATAGTAAAAATAATTGTAGCAACCTCAGACATGATTCAGAATAGTTTAAATAAAATTCTTTTTTAAGTCCAGTGCCCCAAAAGTAATCAGATAAATGAGGCTCCTTAATGGCTGATGATTGGAAGAAAGCTTCCCTGATTAAAGACCAAAGCTGACAGAGTATCAATCACTGCTCCTTTTGATTAGGTACCACACTAATCTCTGTCACCGTATAATGACTATCTTGGCAAACAGAGTCTGATTGCTTCAGGCAACTCATTTGCATTAATCAAATAAAGTAAGAAAGACAGGGATGCACTTGACTGTATGAGGCAAGATGCTAGATGTCTCATTGGTTAAAAAAAACAAAACAAAAAACAAATCTGGGCAGGACGGCTTTACCTGTCTATGAAACTGTTTGCACTGATGAAATCACTGGGATAGATGAACAAATGAAGCTGCCTTATTTTGTCTCAGAACACTGGTTGGTCTGGCCCTATACTGTCTATTCTGCTGCTGGAGGGGCAGCCCTTCCATGAGGCAGGGTGAGGCAGTCTCCTGGGACACAGGCATGACGCGAGGCAGAGGGGGCAGCAAGTGCTGGCCTCTTGCCACCATGGGTGCTATCCCATTACCTTTCCTACTGTCTTCAGCCCCCACTCTTTCTCACCCCACTTGAGCATGGCTTTCCCTTTCCCTCTCCCCACTATGGGAATGCCTCATTTCTACTTCCTGGCTTGGTGGCATGGTCTAAAGTCATTCTCATCATAACCAAACAGGGGGAGCAGAAGGGAAGGCAGGATCCTACCTCCCTGCATGCACATGACATGACCCTCCTCTGGGCTCTGCCACCTATGCACCCACACGAGCAATGTGGCAGCAAGCTCCAGAGCTCTGATGGGAGAGGGAAAGCTCACTTCTGGGCCCTCCAGAATCCCACAATGCAATGCACACATGGCAGAGCAGCTGCTCTCAGCACTGCAGCAGCTCTGCTCTGCCCAGCACCTCTTTCCCCCTCCCCCAACTCTTTGAAAAACATGGCCACTGGCCACCTGGGAACAGTGCTGGAAGGCACAGCAGTACAGATGACCAGAAAGTGAGGTAGGAAGGAGTTTATTCTCCTTCTCCCTCACTTTTTAACCTGGGTAGCAGGGACAGAGCTTCTGGATCAGGAGGGCTCCTGCTGTTGCAGACGAACAGAGCTACCTAGGTAGAAGAGGTTAACTCAGGTAGCTCTGGTCATGATAATGACATTTCACAGAATACGCACATGTCGCTGAGGACCTGCCACAGATAGGGGGATGAAGCACATTGTATTATCTTTTGCCTGTGACAGCATAATGTCTTTGACCATCCCTGGCTGTGGAAGTTCTCCAGGTGTTAGGCAATGGCCAAATCAGAATTAGTATGGATATTGGCATAACTGAATTAGTGTGGACATGCCTCCTCTATAGCCTGTTGTCCAATAAACTCTGCCCCTCCTTCTGTATTGTGCCACAGTGATTTGATTTTTCTGGGCTTTCTTCCTTATTTGGAGAAGCCCACTATCCAAGCAGTTACTCTAATTGAGGCTCAGGCACTTATTGAGCCTGACTATCACTACACAGGGCCCAAAATTCAAGGAGACAATGGTAAGACCATTATTAAACAAGTTGTTCTAGTAAGAACTAACCTGTCAACTTTTCTTTCACTATCCCTACAAATTTGGTTCAAATTGGCTAGGGGTTCGAGCCCACTTGCGCCTCAAATGTTTATGCGTCCACCATCTTCAATCAGGGTGGATGACATCATCACAAACTACACCATTGAGGTGTCCCTGTGTGTCACTCACTACAATTAATTTGGTTCAAACTGGTTAGACAGTCCACAAGTTAGCCCATTTGTGCCTCTAATATTCACTCATTCACCATCTTGGATCACTGTGGATGACATAATCACAAACTACGTCACTGGGGCATCCCTATGTGTCCCTACAGCTAGAAAATCTGATTGAAATTGGTTAGGCGGTTCCCAAGTTAGCCCACTTGCGCATCAAAAGTTTTCACGTCCACCGTCTTAAATTGTGGGGGATGACATCATCACAAACTATGCCATTGAGGTGTCCCTGTGTGCCACTCACTACAACTGTACCTAATTTTGGTTCAAATTGGTTAGACAGTCCACAGGTTAGCCCACTTGTGCCTCAAACATTCATGTGTCTGCCATTTTGGATTGGGATGGATGACATCATCACAAACTATGCCATTGTGGCATCCCTATGTGTCCCACTTGCACCTCAAAGGTTTATATGTTCGCCATCTTGAATTGGGATGGATGACATCACAAACAACACCACTGAGGTGTCCCGATGTGTCCTTACAAATGTACCTGAATTGGTTCATATTGGTCCAAGCATTGTGAGGTGATCTCATAAGCCTACTGGAAAGTAGGTGAAAAACCCTCCCTTGATCTTTCCAATCTGGACAACTAAAGACCTGTTTCTAACCTTCCCTTTGGGGACAACGTCGGGGCTGCACAGGGTCTTGGATGATACAGATTATCTAGACCCTTTCAATCTGATTTCCATCCTGGATATGGGACTGAAACTGCATTGGTCTCTCCAGTGGATGACCTATGCTGGGAGTTTGATAAGGGGAGTACATTCATGTTAGTTCTGCTGGACCTCTCAGTGGCATTCAATACCACCAACCATGGCATCCTTCTGGACTGCCTCTCAAGAACAGGGATTGGAGGTACTGTTTTGGAGTGGCTTCAGTCCTTTCTCAAGGGGACGGTCCAGAAGGTGGGACTACTGCTTGGTTCCTTGGCCATTGGCCTGTGGGGTCCCGCAGGGTTCGGTTTTGTAGTTTAACAGATGCTGTTAATATCTACATGAAACCACTGGGAGAGGTCATCTAGGAACTTGGACTAAGTTGTTGGCAATATACAGATGACACTCAGCTCTGTCTCTCTGTATCACATGATCCTAGGGAGGCAATGGATGTCCTGAGTCGGGGGCTGGAGGCAGTGGTGGGGTGGATGTGGGTGAATAAACTGAGATTGAATCTGGGCAGAAAGGAGGTGATGTTGGTCAGTAGGAGAGCCAAGGAGAAAGAAGGTGCTGTTGGTCAGTAGGATGAGGGGATTTGACCAGTTCTAGATGGGGTTGTGCTCCCCTGGAAAGAGCAGGTGTGCAGCTTGGGGGTATTGCTGGAACCGGCTCTGCTTTTGGAAGCTCAGGTGGAGGTGGTGGCCAACAATGCCTTTGCATAGCTTCTGCTAGTGTGCCAGCTGTGTCCTTTTCTTTAGAAGGCAGATCTGGCCACAGTTACCCATGCCTTCATCACGTCACAGCTGGATTATTTAACACGCTCTGTGTGAGCCTGCCCTTGAAGAATATTTGGAAACTGCCACTAGTGCAAAATGTGGCAGCTAGGATTTTATCCGGAGCTGCCCACTGGGATCATATTGCACCCATTTTTAAAGAGCTACATTGGATGCCAGTTTGTTTCCGGGTGCAATTCAATGTTCTAGTTTTGACCTTTAAGGCCCTTAATGGTTTGGGCCATGGATATCTGAGGAACTGCCTACTCCAAAGGGTTTCTGCCCAGTTGATGAGGTCATAGGAGGGTGCTCTGCTCCATGTGCTAACAATGAAGGAGGCTTGGCTGTCATGCATATGGGACAGGGCCTTCTCAATTATTGGCCCTGGACATTTGAATGCTCCTGTGGTAGGCATTTGCTCCTCAGTCTCCATCACAGTTTTTAGAAAGCAAGTGAAATCTTGGCTTTTATATTAATGTAGTTTTTGTTGCTGCTGTTCTGTATTTTATGGTCCTATTGTGTATGTTTTTAAAACTTTCAATTAGATTTGTATTTTTATATCTGAATTTAATATTTTATTGTGTAACTGTTTTATAGTCTTATATTGTTTTAAATGTTTTGTAAACCGCCTTGAGATTATTTTAATGAAAGGTGGTATAAAAATAAAAAAACTAAAACAAACCACCTAGCAACCATGTAGTCAGTACTATTTTGAAATGCTTTGCAATTGTTTGAGCAAAGAGCTTTTGAAACTAATATTTTGAACAACTTGTTTTGTATTCTCATTTTAGCCAAGCAATAAAGCTAGGCATTGACTTATGTAATTATGTAATTCACTGTTTTTAATGCTATTTTGTCTCTTTAAAAACAACAACCCTGTTTTGCTGTAATAATAGTTCTGTCCCAGTGTATCTGTTTTGAACCCATATTTTACAGAAGAGACTGAGGCCCTTCTCACGACATAAGCTGCTTGGGTAGCAGAGAGTTAACTCAAGCAGCTCATGGTGTCTGGGCCACCAGGAGGCCTCCCAATGGCGGCTGCTCCAAATCTGGGTACAAAGTGAGGTTGGTAGAAAATGGAGCCCATCCTATATCACTTTGTGCTCCTCGGGAGCACCTCAGCTGTGTAAAAGGCTTCTGGGAGTGGCAACCATAGAGGTTAGTGGAAAGTGCAGCCAGAGAGAGGAGCATTGCCATTGGGTAAGTTTGGTGGTAGTTTTGCATTCTCTCAGCAGTTCAAAATATGATTTCCCTGTAGTAGAATGAGGAGTAGTTCAATAAGCAAATAGAGTTTCGTGGATTGCCTATTTCCAGGATTGTTGTTGCATAGTAACCAGTTGTATACTTTCTTTCAACAATCTGTTCATTCTTTCCACTAAGCCATTCCCTTGAGGATGGTACAAGGAAAGAGTCTTGTGTTTTATCCCATGGTTATGCAAATATTCCTCTGTTTCAAATGAGGTAAGCTGTGTCCCATTGTCAGTCACTAGTTCTTTAGGAAGAACTTCCTCACACAAACTGCAGTCATGAACTGGAATGAAGGCTGTATTTTTGCAAGAACTTTTGAGCAGAGGAATTTGATGATAGGCCAAAGAGAAGTCCAAAGTTGTAAGTGTTGAAGTTAAAGGCTAAAAGTTGAAGCCTGCTGAAGAGGAGGAGAAGAGGATACCATCTACACCAGGGTGAGAGGCTGGGGTGCCTGCCTGGCTGCCTCTTCTCTTCTGCCCCCCTGGTTGCCATCTGCCTCCCCCCAGGACTGCTTGTGGAGAGGCTTTGCAGGACTGGGGCTGGAAGGGTGACTGGGCAGTTTTTTCCTGGTCCCACCTGCTGAGCTGGTTGCCCAGTCTATATAGGAAGACTGCCAGTGGTTGCCACCAAAGGGGCGGGACATTTTGTCCAACTATTTGTATAGAGGGAAGCACTCAATAGTGGGGCTTCTGTTTAATTAGTTTTAAGTTGTTTTAGGAATGGGTTGAAGTTGCAATGTGTGTGGGTTTGTCTGCATATGGGGAGGCAGGGAGCACCTTCGTTGAATGTGGGGAAGCTACTCTGGTGCTGGTGGGGAATAGAAGAAGTAATGTTGGCAGGTCAGCAGGCCATTCCAGGGGAAGGGTAGTCAGAAACCTAATAGCTGTCTCCCCTTCCGGCTGTCCTGCCACCTCTTTGACCTCGGGGAGCACTGCCAACAATCAGAGGAGAGGAGAGCTGGTCTGAGGAGAGGAGAGCTGGTCTTGTGGTAGCAAGCATGACTTGTCCCCATAGCTAAGCAGGATCTGCCCTGGTTGCATCTGAATGGGAGACTTGATGTGTGAGCACTGCAAGATATTCCGCTCAGGGGATGAAGCCGCTCTGGGAAGAGCATAAGGTTTCAAGTTCCCTCCCTGGCTTCTCCAAGATATGGCTGAGAGAGAAGCCCCCCACCTGAGAGATTCTTGCCTGCAACCTTGGAGAAGCCGCTGCCAGTCTGTGAAGACAGTACTGAGCTAGATAGACCAATGGTCTGACTCAGTATATGGCAGTTTCCTATGTTCCTATGTTCCTAACCCACATAACCTTACCTTGTTCCTCTGAAATGTCAGGTCAGTCCAAAATAAATCAGAACTCACCCGTGATTTGATCATGGATGAAGGGGCCGACTTGGTGTGTATTATTGAGACTTGGTTGGGGGAGGCTAGTGGCCCAGTCTGGTCCCAGCTTCTTCCTGCAGGATATTATGTAGAGGAGCGAGTGAAGGGATGTGGGCGGTGAGTTGGAGTGGCTGTGGTCTAAAAGGAGAACATCTCCCTTACCAGGGTCCCAGTTAGGGTATCAGACCATACTGAATGTGTGTACTTGAGTGTGGGGACCAGGGATAGATTGGGATTTCTGTTGATGTACTGATCGCCCCGCTGCCCAGTGGAATCCCTTACTGAGCTCATGGACTTGGTCACGGAACTTGCGTTGGTGTCTCCCAGGCTCTTGGTGCTGGGGGACTTCAATGTTCACTTCAGGACCAATCTGTCTGGGGTAGCTCGGGTATTCATAGCAGCCATGACAACTATGGGCCTATCTCAAGTGGTCTCTGGACCGATGCATATTGCAGGTCACACACTTGATTTGGTATTTTCCTCTGATCATGGTTATGTTCCATGGGTGGGGACTCCTTTGATCTCCCCATTGTCATGGACGGACCACCATCTGGTTAAGGTGTGACTTACAACCACTTCCCCCCTCTGCAGGGGCGAGGGGCCTATTAGAATGGTCTGCCCGAAGAGGTTATTGGATCCAGTAAGATTCAAAGAAGCCTTGGAGGGATTCAGTGTTGGCTTTCCTGGTGATCCTGTTGATGCCCTGGTTGAGAACTGGAACAACTCGCTTGAGGTGGAGTGGCTGTGGTCTATAAGGATAACATCTCCCTTACCAGGGTCCCTGTTAGGGTATCGGACCATATTGTACTTGAGTTTGGGGACCAGGGATAGATTGGGACTTCTGTTGGTGTACTGATCGCTCTGCTGCCCCACGGAATCCCTTACTGAGCTCACAGACTTGGTCGTGGAACTTGCGTTGGAGTCTCACAGACTTTTGGTGCTGGGGGACTTCAATGTTCATTTTGGGACCAATTTATCCGGAGCAGCTTAGGAGTTCATAGCGGCCATGACAACTATGGGCCTATCCCAAGCGGTCTCTGGACCGACACATATTGCAGGTCACACACTTGATTTGGTCTTTTACTCTGATCAGGGTGGTGTTCCGTGGGTGGGGACTCCTACGATCTCCCCATTGTCATGGATGGACCACCATCTGTTAAAGTTGAACTTACAACCACTTTCCACCTCAGCAGGGGCGAGGGGCCTATTAGAATGGTCCACCCAAAGAGGTTACTGGATCTGGTAGGATTCCAAGAAGCCTTGGAGGGATTCAATGTTGGCTCTGCTGATGATCCTGTTGATGCCCTGGTTGAGAATTGGAACAATTTGCTCACCAGGGCAGTAGACACGATTGCACCTAAGCGTCCCCTCTGACCTGCTTTAAAATTGGCCCCTTGGTATACGGAAGATCTAAGGGGGCTGAAGTGGCAAGGTAGGTGACTGGAGCGCAAGTGGAGAAAGACTCAACTCTAATCCGACAGATTACGACATGGAGCACACTGAAAGATCTATGCTCAGGCGATACGTGTGGCAAAGAAGCGGTTCTTTTCTACCCGTATTCCCTCTGTGAGTTCACGTCCAGCGGAGTTGTTCAGGGTTGTGATGGGACTAGTATCTGCCCCCTCTTCCCTGAACCAGAATTTGGAAGCATCAGTCACCTGCTGTGATGTGTTTAATGAATTTTTCGCAGACAAAATCTCTCAGATTCGGGCCGACTTAGATGGACACTCCACAATTAATTTGATGTCTGAACTGGAGGTGTCCAACAACTCCTCTTATACGATTCAACTGGATCAATTTCAGTTTGTGACTCCTGAGGATGTGGACAAGCTGCTCGGAATGGTGAGGCCTACCACTTGTCCTCTTGACCCTTGTCCAACATGGCTTGTTCGATCTAGCAGGGAGGCTGTTGTAGGCGGCCTGGTAGAAATCATAAATGCTTCTCTGAGGGAGGGCAGGATGCCTCCTTGTCTTAAGGAGGCAATTATTAGACCACTTCTAAAGAAGCCTGCGTTAGATCCCTCAGAGTTGAGCAATTATAGGCCAGTTTCCAATCTCCCATGGCTAGGCAAGGTAATTGAGAGGGTGGTGGCCTCTCAGCTCCAGGCGGTCTTGGAGGAAACTGATTATCTAGACCCATTTCAAACTGGTTTTCGGGCGGGCTATGGGGTGGAGACTGCCTTGGTTGGCTTGATGGATGATCTCCAATTGGGAATTGACAGAGGAAGTGTGACTCTGTTGGTCCTCTTGGATGTCTCGGCAGATTTTGATATTATCGACCATAGTATCCTTCTGGAACGTCTGAGGGTGTTGGGCGTGGGAGGCACTGTTTTACAGTGGTTCCGCTCCTACCTCTTGGACAGATTCCAGATGGTGTCGACTGGAGATTGTTGTTCTTCAAAATCTGAGCTTAAGTATGGTGTCCCTCAAAGCTTCATACTCTCTCCAATGCTTCTTAACATCTACGTGAAACTGCTGTGAGAAATCATCAGGGGATTTGGAGCTGGGTGTTACCAGTATTCTGATGACACCCAGATCTACTTCTCCATGTCAACGTCTTCAGGAGCTGGCATATCCTCCTTAAATGCCTGCCTGGAAGCAGTAATGGGTTGGATGAGGGAGAATAAACTGAAGCTGAATCCAGATAAGAGAGAGGTACTTATTGTGTGGGGTCAGAACTCTAGAGATGATTTTGATCTACCTGTTCTAGATGGGGTCACACTTCCCCAAAAGGAACAGGTTCACAGTCTGGGAGTACTTCTGGATCAACGTCTCTTCTTGGTTTCTCAGGTTGAGGCAGTGGCCAAGGGTGCTTTCTATCAGCTTCGGCTGATATGCCACCTGCGCCCGTTTCTTGAGATCAATGCCCTCAGAACAGTGGTACATCTGTTGGTAATCTCCAGACTTGACTTCTGTAATGCGCTCTACGTGGGGCTGCCTTTGTACGTAGTCCAGAAACTTCAGTTGGTTTAGAATGCGGCAGCCAGGCTGGTCTCTGGGTCATCTCGGAAAGACCACATTACTCCTTTGCTGATGGAGTTACACTGGCTGCCAATAGGTTTCCAGGCAAAATACAAAGTGCTAGTTATAACTTATAAAACCCTAAATGGCTCAGGCCCTGGGTATTTAAGAGAGCATCTTCTTCACTATGAGCCCCAACACCTATTGAGGTCACTTGAGGAGGTCCGTCTCCAGTTGCCGCCAACTCGTTTGGTGGCTACACAGGGACGGGCCTTCTCGGTCGCTGCCCTGAAATTGTGGAATGCGCTTCCTGCTGGGATACAAGCCTCCCCATCTCTGGCAATTTTTTAAAAAACTGAAAACACATCTCTTCAACCAGGCTTTCTCAGCTTTTAAAAACTTGTTTTTAAATTGTTCTGATTATTTAATTGCTGTTTTATGGTGTTTTTAATTGTTAATCATTGTTTTATGCTTTATAATTTTTGTTTTAATTATTAACTGATATTAATGGTGTTTTAATGTAAACCGCCCTGAGCCTTTTGGAAGGGCGGTATAAAAGTTTTAATAATAAATAAATACATAAATACATAAATAAACACTGAGGCATCTTTCAGAGTGAGCATCATTTCATTGATATTGGGCAATGGATGACAATCTACTACCATTTGGGAGTTCAAAATCTCTTAAATCTATGTACATTTGAAGTATACCATTTGATTTCCATACAAGAATAATGGGAGAGACCCATTCTGATGAATCAACAGGTTCTATGATGGCAGCATGGTGTAGTCTTAAGAGCTCCTCTCTAAGTGGTTGGTGCAATGCTATGGGTACGTTCCTCACTTTGTGTAGTACAGGTATTGCATTTGCCTTCATCTGAATTTTATGTTTGAAATGTATGGCAGTGCCAGTAGTATCAACAAATACATCCAAGAAATCAGCAATCATATCAGCATATGGATGCTTCATCATCTGTAATACAGGTTCCGTGCTATTTAGGTCTTTCACTATCCATAGATCTTTCTAATGTTTGCAGCCCAATATTGAGACTCCTTTTTGTGATACGTACACTTTCCCTTCTGCAGTACATCCTTTGTATTCCAGGACAGCAGCAAAGTATCAATTTATGGCAATAGGGGAACCTCCATATCCTCATGGGTAGATGTCTGAAGGCTGCAAGTGCAGATCTGATATAGTAAGGAGTTTCTTGTAAAGCAGGTGGGAAATGACACAGTACAGACAACAAGAATCAGCCATCACCCATACTTCATGGCTATTAAGTTTAACTTGACAATGTGAAGAAGCAGGCTTTGACTCTGTCACACTTAAACACTGTCAGGAAGTGGTTCATCTGCCTCAACATATAGTCAATCCATAATGGAGTGGACAGAAGACCTGCAAACCTTAACAAAGTGTCCCCTTTTCTTGCACCTGTTTGAAGTCACCTTCTGTGCAGCAGAGTGAGAAAAATTAGCTTTCTGGGCAGAGTCTCCACATGGGTAGCAATGGTAGCTCCTCCTTTCTTGAGCTGCTACTTTCTGAGGCAGTGCCATACAAGAAGATCGAGTTCAGAAGGATGCCTGGATTTCAGGATGTTGGTTTTGGGGTACAAAAGAGAGCAGATTGGCACAGTGAAGAGAATTTTTCACCCTCCTAGCCATCTCTAGAACTTTATCCAAGGTAAGTTTCCTCTCCAGTAGCAGTTTTTCTTGTTGTATGAAGCAGTTTTCATAACAATCTGATCCCTGATCATGGCATCAGTAAAGTTGGCAAACTCACAGGTTACACTTAAGGCATGCAGTGCTGTGATATTCATGTTGTGAACCACCCTGAGCCATTTTGGAAGGGAGTATATAAATCTAATAAATAAATAAATGTACTGATTGATTGATTCACCTGGCAGTTGGGATCTAGAATAGAACTTGTAACACTCAGTAATCAAATTCAAATTAGAGCTGAAATGATCATCAAAGCCTTGAAGAGCAGCTTCATAAGGACTGGCATCCCCTTACAAGTTGGCAGGAAAGGGCAAATGATTATATATTATATATCTATGATTATATATCTAACCTACCTCACAGGGTTGTTGTGAGGAGAAACATAACTATGTACCCCACTCTGGGCTCCTTGGAGGAATAGCGGAATATAAATAAATAAATAAATAAATAAATAAATAAATAAATAAATAAATAAATATTCTCTGTCCTTCGGGGCCCAGGCAGTGAAGCAATATTCTTCTGCTTTGCTGGAGTGAAATCAGGGCTCTGTATGGTGAGGAGGTAATTGCAGAAATAGGACCTCCATTGTTTCCAGGGAAGGGTAGGTTCTCTTCGGGTGGACAAGAGAAAAGGAGGCAGTGGGATATGAGCCACTCTGCAGTGGGTATCCAGTGAACAACAGAGCCAAGGGTTGATAAGGAAAAGTGCTTTCAGGGGTTGTGCAGGTCAGGAACCTGGAGAAACAATCAGCAGCGGATAGTAGAAAGCAGTGAAGGAATGGAGAGGAGAGCTGGTCTTGTGGTAGCAAGCATGACTTGTCCCCTTAGCTAAGCAGGGTCCAGCCTGGTTGCATATGAATGGGAGACATGATGTGTGAGCACTGTAAGATATTTCCCTTAGGGAATGGAACTGCTCTGGGAAGAGCAGAAGGTTCCAAGTTCCCTCCCTGGCAGCATTTCCAAGATAGGGCTGAGAGAGATTCCTGCCTGCAACCTTGGAGAAGCTGCTGCCAGTCTGTGTAGACAATACTGAGCTAGATGGACCTATGGTGTGACTCAGTCTATGGCAGCTTCCTATGTCCCTAATGTAGACTTAGTGATGCAATGAAATGAGGTTGCAGGAACTTTCACAAGCTTTGCACGCTCACATGCTTAGCTGGTTCAAAATCTCATCACTCAATGTTTTATAGTTGCTTCCCTCATACACACAAGGAAATCTTATGTAGATTTAACTAATCCACATAATGTAACTTGGTCTCTGGGGCAATCTGGAGAGACCATATTATGCCTGTTTTGAAACAGTTGCACTGGCTGCCGATATGTTTTTGGGCAAAATACAAGGTCCAAGTTATCTTAGAGAGTGCCTTCTTCTGCACGATCCCCACTGCACGTTACGGTCATCTGAGGAGGACCATCTTCAGTTACCACCAGCACGTCTCAGAGGCAGGCCTTCTCTGTAGCCACTCCTGGGCTGTGGAATGCACTCTTGGCAGAAATCTGTAATCTGAGTTCATTACTGACCTTCAGAAGAGCCCTTAAAACCTATCTGTTTGGCCAAGCCTTCCAGGGGTTTTAAACTGTAAAACTGTAAAGGTTTGGCCTGGTTTTCCAGGGTTTTAAAAACAGTTTTGTTTTAACAATGGTTTTATGTTTTCATTTTTAACAGTTGATTGATTTTAGTTTTATTTTAATGTAAGCCGCCCTGAGCCATTTTTGGAAGAGCGGTATAGAAATTAAACAAACAAACTTATGTGGATTCAACAACTCCATTTTCTCCTTCTCCTTTCTCTCCTCTTTTCTTTCAGACTCCTCTCCGCATACTCTCTACAGGATCCCCCTTAGGACAAATGTACAAACAAACAAACTGCAAAAGATAACTGGATAGGATACAACAGTATGGGAAGACCTGGTGCAACCACAGTTGCACCAGCAGTGATTGCTCCTAGGATTGCACTCTTTATTTTGGAGGTTGCATCTCCATTGCACATTGGCACATATTTCAATATAAAGCTAACCCACAGAACAGAGCTTGTGCAGACACTCTGTAGATAATCTAATATTGCATGTAATCCAGATACTCAGTGAGTTTGAGAATCTGGCCACAAAAAACAGGCCGTGTTGATCCCAGCAGTCGCAACATAAAATGGATTTTGAGGCCGGAATGCCATCAGCCAAATGCTAATGAAGTTTTCAACCCTGCTGAGGCAAAATTCTTTTCTGGTGTGCAATTGACTGAACTCCTCACATCCAATAATCAATGACTGTAAGATGCTCTGTGTGTTGCTAGCACAACAATAATAATAAATAACTGCTGGATGTGGGGAAAGAGGAATAGGCAACAAGACACAACTGCTGATTCAGAACACAAATGCATGATTGGCTTTCTTCATTATCTATGTTGGTCTGGCAGTGAGGAGGTATGGGGTTGACAAGTCAGGAGCAGACCATCAGATTGTCCTCTAGCAAGAAAGTCTGGCACTCAACAGGTGAACTGGAGCCATGCAGGACTTCTTCTGGGATCTGGTACAAAGAGAAACACCATTATGGTTAGGAACCCTTAATTTGCATGATGACATTTTCCTCATGGATGAGTAACATGGCTGGGTTTCGATGCTTCATTACCAAAAGTTCAATTTGAGATGGCTCTTTCGCTCCAGTACATTGCACATATTTTCCCATGTTTCTGGTGCATATATTTAACTCAGCACCAGTGAATAGCAATCTAGTGATGAATGCTTCACATTAGTTTGATTAGGTGTAAGGTATACCCAAAAGTGTGACTCAAGTTGGCCTTCCCCTCCTTGCAGAGCAAAAGTTATGTAGGCCATGGCTCATGACCAATGACGCTGCTTGCCAATCCAAGGTCAGTGCCAAAGAGACTCTGTCACTGGCAGCCAAAGAATTCCAGACACCCAATGGGCCTCACACCCTGCACTCTGGTAGAAACATAATGAAGTGTTTTATTATGCATAGCAAATCAGGCTTGAGTTCATATAATTAGTTCCTGTTTCTTGAGGCTTGATGTAGTGTGGCATGCTGGGCTGTTCTTTAAAAGGGGACCATTCTACAAAACAGTGTGCACTCACATCATCTGGAAATCCTAGTCTCTGCCACACAGGCTCAGGTGGGTCTAATTAGTTGTGGATGCACACAGAGAGGCAACACCTGTCATAGCTGAGCAGCTCTCTGGCGCCCATAGAGTGTGAAGTGAGCCAAACCCCAGATTGAGAACACAATCCCATTCTGGTTCAGAGGAAATCAGTGAGTATGGATTAAGGATCATAGAAGTGCTTGGGCAGCGCATGCTCATGGGGGAGGAAGTGGGAAGAGAGTTGCATTCAGTGGATGCTCAGTTTTGTCTGAAAACCTACAAAAACCTGGAACTCACCTTGGAGCTATTCTCAAGAACACTGAAAAGCGGGCTAAGGGAGCTTAGCCCACTTTCCAGGGATCGTGGGAACCACTGGGCTCGCAGGCGAGCCTGGTGCTCCCAAGGCAGTTAGCCCGCCTAATTACCCCTCCCCTTATTTGAGGTTAACGGAGCAAGTGCTCCGTTAACCTCATCTTTTTGCTCTTGTGTTGCTGCAGCGCACGGTGACACATGAGTAGACCCCCGACCAGGAGGCTGCCGCGTGCATGGGGCATCCTGGAACTTCCGGGGGCCATGTGGCCCCCGATCCCCACAGCCCCCCACCGGCTCCGTGACAGAGTTGGGAGTCGTCTGAGTGGCCGATCCGGCTGCCCAGGGCTGCTTCTAGATCGTCTGCAGCTAAGCCCGCTCTTCCCGCAAAACCCCCTCCGGCCTTTTCACCGATTGTGTGAAGCACCTCCTTGTGTTCTTGTATGAGTTTATGTAGCAATTTAAAGAGGACAAAATGTGCTGTAAAGTTACACCAGCAACTTAAGGTTGATTCTCACAATCCCATATTGACCTTTGGGCACATGCTTAGAGTACATTGCAGCTAGCATAGACAGCAGCTAGACAAGAAACACCATTGCCAATATAGAGATTAAAAAGCAAGGGCACCAAAAGACAACCCTGTTTCACTCCATGTTTGGTTGGATTGTTATCAGTTAGGAGGACACATACGCCCACCCTTACTTTAGTGGATGTATTTGAGTATAATTCTTGAAGAAACAAAAGGTGCTTATCTATATCAGTGGCAGCTAGCTTCCCCCACAATCTCTCTCTATCCACCAAGTCAAAAGCCCTCCTCAGACCTTAGAGGGGAAATGGCCAAGTGCATGTTTACACATGCAAAGAAAGCCAGTCAGAAATCCCAGCCTGTTACTCACTGCCTCCTCTGTGCTGCTCACAGATACACCAGAGTTCGCCTGAAGAGGTGGATGCTGTATCCATTATGGCAGTTGCTTTCATGATCGGGAGGTTGGGTGCCTGAGCCTCCCGATCACAGAAGTGCCTACCATCACGGAAACAGCATGCGCCTGTTCAGATCTGAATGCGGGTATATCTGTGCACTGCGTGGAAGAGGTGGTAAGTAACGGGCTGGGACTTTTGACCTGCTTTTGATGTATGTAAACGTGTACAGCACCATTTTCCCTAACATCCGAAGAAGGCTAAAAACAGCGGCCAAACCCTCCAAGGCCATATATAAATGTTTCTTGGCACCCTTCATATATTTACAGGCAAAGTGGGACAGAACAGATGATCAACACAATACCAGAAATAGGAGTTATCCAATGAAACTGATTGGCAGGAAATTAGGACAGACAAAAGGAAGAACTTCTTCACATAGCACCCAATTAGTCGATGGAATACGTTGCCACAGGGTGTGGTGATGGCTTTAAAAGGGGTTTAAACAAATTCATGGAGGAGAAGTACATCAGTGGTTTCTGGTCTTGATGGCTATATGCTCCCTCTAGGTTCAGAAGGTCGGGAAATTCAGGACCGACAAAAGGAAGTACTTTTTCACACAGAGCATAATATCTATGGAATTCTCTGCCATGGGATGTGGTGATGGCCACTAGATTGGATGGCTTTAAAGGGGGCTTAGATAAATGCATGGAGGACAGGTCTATCAATGGCTAGTGGTCTGGTGGATATAGGCCACCTCAAGTCTCAGAGAGAAGATGCCACTAAATACCAGTTGCAGGAGAGCAACAGCAAGAGAGAGGGCATGCCCTCACCCCTGCCTGTGAGCTTCTCTGAGGCATCTGATGGGCCACTGTGTGAAACAGGATGCTGGACTAGATAGGCCTCGGCCTGATTTTCCTACATTATGTTCTAGAGGAAGGATGTATGTAAATACAAGTTGCTGGGGAGCCATGGCAGGAGGGCTTTGGCCTTCATCTCCTGCTTGTGGGCTTTCCGGAGGCATCTGGTTGGTTGCTTGTTGGGGGAAACAAGATGCTGGACTGATAGGCCTTTGACACAATCCAGCAAAGCTCTTCTTATGTTCTTATTATTTTAGAGTGCACCTGATGATTCTTCCCCTTCCTGGAGCTTTTCAGAGTCATTCTCCAGAGTATACATGGGGCTTTCTGTCTCCTCCTCCTCCTTTCCCCAGAGAGGCCGGTTGGACAGGAGCTGCCAAGTGAGCACTGCATCACTGGAGCTGAGTTCTGGCTCATCATTGTCTCTGAGGTCCTGGGAATGATGAGAAAGGGTATGTATTTGGGGTGAAAAGGGGCACTGGGTTCCCTGTCATTGAAGTCCCCTCAGGCAGGGTTCCATCTGCAGCGGGCAGGTGGGGGGCGGAGTTATCCTCTGGCTGTCCTAGTGGCTCCAGGGTCCCCATAGACTACTACAAGGTCTTGCTTTTCCTTCTCTTCCGAGGCAATCTCATCAAGTGCTCAAGAGGTTTGAGCACTGATGGGCCCTGACAGACAATAGGGATGAACCTGCTCTTATTGACAAGAATCTCAAGGAATGGTTGCTGGTGCATCTCTGTGCAGAGTACACCAAGATGCACTGAATCCCCCTCCATGGTGTCCTTGTAGTATAAAAGCCCTCCCTCCACATGTACCCCACTGATCACCCACTCAACCTGTCAAATGCCCATCACAGCATGGGCATTTTCTTAGTAAGCCAATAAGAGGGAGTTTGGATTCTTTATGTGGTCACATTCAGACTATTTGATTTTGCACAAAGATGAAAGCTTTCATAGTGAGTTGTTTTTAAAGGTCCCTTGCTATGAAGTCTTTTGTCTTGTTCTCTATTTTCTAACCAGAAAAGCTAATCAGCCAGAGGTACACTAATCAGATATTTTCTTTTAAGCACACACACACACACACACACACACACAGAAGCAAAACATGGCTGCAAACCTTCCTGGCTGTACTCATACATAAATCCATTCATTCAAAATAATTTGTTAGAGATGTGTGGGGCTACCAATGCATATTCATGTGTGCCCTGTAGCATGTGTTGTGTAAGACTAAGTGATGTTTTTTTAAAAATGGAATGTATGTGGACACCTTCCAAACTCTCCAAACTCGAGCTTGGTTTTTAAGGGATCTGCATTGATGATGACAGCAAAATATCCCCATGAGCCTTGGGAGAAAATATTTAGATGCATAATAAATAATTGGTTGTTTGCTATCTAGCTTCAAAAGAGTCTCCCTTTGCAGTGCTCTGCAGAGCAACAGAAATGCAGGAACCCCACAGTCATTTCCTTGGCTGGCATATGAGAAAAGAAAAAGAAAAAACCTTTAGGATTTGGGATGACAATGATTGTGGCAAGCTAAACAAGGAAAATATAAGCTAAACAAATCTCCAAAAGCTGGTTGCCTCGAAGTGTAGCTGCTTTTTTTTTTTAAAGGCATGTTACTTAAGATGGCAAGTTCTACAAGTTTAACTTGTTTAACTTTATTAGTCTTTTGTTTTACTTTATATCTATTTTCTTAATGTTGTGAGCCACCCCGAGTAGTAGTGTACTGGAGGGGTAGGGCATGAATATTTTAAATGAATGAATGAATGAATGAATGAATGAACAAGCAAACAAACAAACCTCCCAATAGCAAAATTGTTTCAAGTCTTCCTGAGACTGGGTTACATGTTCTCCATTTCCCCCAACTGGTCCAAAATGCCAGGGGGCAGGAGCAAGCCTTCCCAATTTCCATTTCCTATGGGTGAGAGAGAGAGCAATCTTGGTTTACATACAGCAAATCCAAATGAAGCATTGCAGAAACTGCTGCTAACCTTTGACACCATTTCAAGGGATCCTGAAATGCTCCTCCCAGACGGTGCACTACTACAGTTGCTGATGAAGTAGCAGTAGTAGTGTAGTAGTAGTAGATGATGCATAAACCAGGCCTGCTCAATTTAGCCCCCCCATCTGATTTTGGATTACAATTCCCATAATCCCCAGCCACAGTGGCCAATAACCGGGGATTATGGGAATTGTAGGCCAACATCTACAGGAGGGCCAAAGTTGATCAGCCCTGGCATAAACTGTGAGGTGCATCCCAGGTTCCCTGGCAGTTTTGCAGAGGATACAGGGTGCAGCTCTCAGCTTGCATGCTGCATTATTGTTAGCACACCTAAATGTACTGCCATTGCAAACTACTGTTTGGGTTGCTTGTTCTTGTGGGTCAATCTGGGAGCCCATTCTCACAACAGAGGGCTTGAGGGCAGGCAGTGGGGAAGGCAGCAGATCTCCTGCCCTGCAGATGAGCAATGTGGAGTTGCTGGGCATGTGAATTGTGCGCCCAGACAATCCGTGGCTGCCACAGACAGCACAGAGGTGCAGGGGTTGGGACCAATGTTTCCTCTAAAGCCTGCACACATGCGTGCACTCACAAGTTTTTGGATGTCCACTCAGTTAATTTTAGGTCCCGCTCAGGTTGAATCAAGAAGGCCCCTCTCTGAATGTGCACTGCCTTGATACTGCCACCCAGAGCAAAACTCATTCCGCAGACAGATGGGAAAAAAAATTAGAGAAAACCCGTTGGGATGCATCGTCCCAGCCCCCAGAAATACCACAAAGCACCACATGAGTGTGCAGTGCATTGTGGGGATTCCCCCATTGACAGGCAGGCATCCGTCAAGGTTTCAGCAGCAGCCGGCACTTACAGACAATCAAGTCAACACGATTAAGGGAGTGTGTGCTCCCTTGACCTTGTTTAAGAGCCCAGCTTCTTAACCGGGTTTGCTGCCGAGGCACAGCCAGAGCTGCATGGCTCCCAGCAGTTCCCACAGGCAGCCAAACCCGGGCTTAGCTCTCCTAGTGTGGTCTTGGCTGCTCATGAGAACAGCATCTGGGTCTTCCACTTGGACAACTTGCAGAGATAGACATGTAATTTCCACTCATCAGAACAAGCAGTAGAAGATTTTGTTTTGCTTGCAAGGCTAATGTGACACCCTGGACAGAATCCTGATCTCCTTCCTCCACCCATTAATCTATAGTCTTCTTGCCAACCTCCCTTGCTCTGGGTGCCCCAAATACCCAGATATCTCTACACACAAGCTGCCATTACTACTGTTCTGCACCTTCTCCTTTGCTACAGCCCCAGCAATCTATAAACTATCTCCGTACTTCATCTTATGCATGCTCTGCCACTGCTGTGGTTGCTTCCTAAACATCAGAAGCAAACAAAAGGGGTAGCACCACAACAGTAAGAGGACAGAAGGATAAAAGGTGGGGTGGTGCGAAAATAGTTTATTGCTGAGAACAAGTCCCAACATGATTTGAGGACACACCTCTTCCGCAGGGGAAAGTATACATAGATAAAAAATACAAAGCTTCTCTCCAACAAATGACTGGTCCAAAAAATGACCTTCCAACAAATGACTGACAGTCAATTGTTGGAGAGAAGCTTTGTAATTTGTTTTATGTATACTTTCCCCTGAGGAAGAGGTGTGTCCTCGAAACATGTTGGGACTTGTTCTCAGCAGTCACTCACTCACTCAATCATTCTTTATTACTGTCATAGACCAGCATAAAGTATAAGGGGTGATGACGTATTAGAAATAAGAGTAGATAAGAAGTACACAGGGTGATTGCATATGGTACAGTACTTAATAATATTATGTAAGGTACAGCAGTAGACTCTTTTTGCATCATCCTTTCTTTTGTCCTTCTGTCCTAAGATGTCAGTGCCATTAAAGCAATAACCAGTAGTAAGGTTTCTGTGAATTTCACTCAGGGAGCCACACTGATTTTCCAGTTGAGGGCTGATTGCACGCCTCCTTTCAGAGTCCAGGACAAATAATTGGATTTTTCAATGACTGGTTCAACCTTGTCTACACAAACTTCTCCCTAAAGGGGAACTAATTAATGGAGGAAAGCAAAGCAGGAACCATTTTGAAAATAAACAGCAGGGAATAGCCTATCTTATTCTAAATACACGAGACAGGATTATTATACTCCGTTTTGGAGATGCTAAAATCAGGGCTAGGTGGTCCCTCGTTTTAACTAGGCCCCCATTTCTTAGCAGATGGAAAGTTCTGTATGTTCCTTCAGTGCCTGTGGTCATTCTTGACTTAGATGTTTTTGTGAATTCCAAAGGCATAAACTTCCTCAGCTAAAAAAAAATGCCACTAATTAGCTGTAGTTCAGTTAATGAATATATTCCTCTAGCTGTTAGCAGATTTACATGGGTGCCAGCATAAAATACTGGAAAGCAGCCAGACAGGAGCTCATTATTCCTCCAGAAATCCTTGGCTGCTAATGAGTGCTTGATAAAGGTTAGATAGTTCCCTGCCGACATTTGGCTATTAAATTCCATTTATACTGTAGCCCTATAAATACTATAAATTCTCTTTCATTAGTGCACTATTCGTGAAGCCCTTTGAAAACAGAAGTTACATGGAGGGTGTCTGCACCAAGCAGAATCCAAATTAGGGCAGAATGACTTCAAACAGACATAATTTCTCAGTGGGCGGGAACATGGCTGTAATTTCTTGGAAGCTGTTTGGCTGCAGAGTTTCCAAGCAATTCTGCAGAAGTCAGGACAGAGAGATAATACTATGAGGTGGGGGTTGCCCAGTGATAAAGTGGTGTAGTCACTCACAAATCAACTTCCTTTGCAGTGATCTGTATTGTTATGTGTTATCAATGGTGGAGGCTGCAGCAGGGGCGTCATCAGGGGGTGGGGTGCAGCGGGGAAGCAACCTGCCTAGAGAGCAGGAGGCTGTTGGTTCGAATCCCCGCTGATGTGCTTCCCAGAATATGGGAAACTCCGATATCGGGCAGCAGCGATATAGGAAGGTGCTGAAAGGCATCAGCTCATACTGTGCAGGAGAAGGCAATGGTAAACCAGGGCGCTTTCCAGATTAGACCCTGCAACGGGGTCATGTCAGATCTCATGAAGTGTGCTTCCATACTTTCTGCATTGTGAAACCACAGTCCCTCTGCAGACAGCAGGGTGCCGTTCACGTTTCCCATGCCTTGTCTCGACTTTAATCATTGTGATATAGAGCTAGGACGGCGTATATCCAGTGTAAGGAAGTTGCTGGTTTTTTTCAGGTTGTTAGTTGCTATGAGACTGCTCCCCCTGCTGTTGACATTTTCAATGTGACTTGCCTGAATGGAGGCATTTTGCTGCGGTTGAGCAGCTAGTCTGGAAATGGAAAGCACCTAAGAAAACCACAAGGCTCTGTGGTCACCAAGAGCTGACATCGAATTGATGGCACAACCATTCCCTTTCCCCCCTTTCCATGGGGTGCAGGCCCCCAATAAATTTATGAGAGCCCCAAATCTCATCAGACACCTCCCTCCTCCATGACCTCTTCCAGAAAGGAAGTACAACAGTGGAGGGACCTACACAGAGTATGGGGGAGAGCGCCTACCCTCACCTAGCTTTCTGCTGCTTCCACCTGTACTGTCTATAAGCACTGTACTGTTTATTTGTTTATTTATCATATTTATGGATATCCGCACACAACTGCAATTAAAACCTTAAATCATATAAAACAACTGTCAGTTACAATGTTTTAAAGTTAAATAAAGTTTAAAACATTATAAATTAAAACCTGATAGAACTGCTATTTTCAAGAGCTGCTTAAAAATAGCCAGAGATAGCAAGGCTCTGGTTTCATTTGGGATGGGAGCATGTTCCATCACCCTGGGGTAACCCTAGAGGACATTCAGTTTTGAGTCACCACCAAATGATTCAAGAGTAACTGCAACTGGAGCTCCCCCGATGATCATAATAGGTGGTCAGGGAGGAGACCTGGTCTTGTGGTAGCAAGCATGACTTGTCCCATTAGCTAAGCAGGGTCCACCCTGGTTGCATTTGAATGGGAGACCACATGTGTGCACTGCAAGATATTCCCCTCAGGGGATGGAGCAGCTCTAGGAAGAGCATCTAAGATAGGGCTGAGAGAGATTCCTGCCTGCAACCTTGGAGAAGCCTCTGTCACTCTGTGTACACAATACTGAGCTAGATGGACCTATGGTCTGACTCAGTATATGGCAGCTTCCTATGTTCCTAGGGTTCATGAAGAAGAAAATACTTTCTTCATTCATAGAACTAGCACTGTGAGTCAGTGGTGGCTCGTGGTTCCTGGGAATTGCGGGGGGGGGCGGGGTGCTAGCCAGGGCAGGTGATGAGTGGAGCCACAGGTAGTGAGATGTGGGTATCTACAGTAGTGTGTTGATTTGTATCTAACATGGCAGGATCAGAACATGAGCACACATAGACGGAGGATAAGAACTGTACAAGCCACAAGTAAAGCACAGATCAGTTACAGAAGTCTGCTTCTGTGGAGATTGAATACATTCTGAAATCACCAGGGCAGCTCTGTCTGCCTGATTATTTCAAAAATGAAAACTAATAATAATAAATAACAAGAAGAAAGAACTCTGAGCCAGAGTGGTTAATGTACTGGACTAGACTGGAGAAATCCAAGTTCAAATCCCCACTCAGCCATGTAACTCACTGGTGACCCTGGAACAGTCACTTATCTCTTACCATAACCTTCCTCATAGAGATGTTTGGAGGATAAATGTAACCACACGCACCACTCTGGGCTTCTTGGAGGAAGCACAGGCTATACATGTACAAGTAAATAAATGGATATAAGCAACAGGTAGAGCAGAGAGACCAGCTACAAAAGTGGAGAACAAATGCATTCTCAAGTTACAAGTGCAGGTTTGCCTGCCCTTTTCAAAAACGCACACATAAATAATTGAAAATTATTAATTTTTTCAATGATGCTTGCTGTAACTAGGAATCATCTCCTGTAACTTAGAGAATATCATGGGGAACAAAGATGCATGGGGACACCCTCTCCCTACTCCATGCCTGCTGATTAGCTGGGTACCACTCTCTGCCCAACTTGGGTGCCCACCAATTAGGCTCAGTGTCCATCCTAGCAAGCAAAAAATGTTTTGTTTTGTTTTTAATAGAGACCACTTCCTTAATCTTTGCAATGAACCATAACCCCCAGTGGACATTGATCTCTAAAACAGGGCCTTACTGGCCCACACTTACTGGCTTTACTGACCATGCAATATCTTACTGGCTCACACAATTAGAAAGGGAATGCACCAAGAGCAACATCTTCCACAGATGTCCCAGTGCTGTCCCTTTACCACAGTGATCTGCACTATTTTTAGAGTGGGGGCTGCAGCTGCTGAGAGGGCTCATTCCACAGTGGGGAGAGTGAGGCCAGTGTGCGACAGGGGAAAAGACAATCTGGTGACTGGCAGCAGGAGGGGAGAGTACGAGAGAGTGAGAGTGCCTGTGCATGAGGGCTGTGGCAGTGGTGCCAGAGAGATGGAGATAGAGATAGAACACACAGAAGAAGGAATAGGGTGGGGGGGCAGAGGGCTGTTGCTGCCCAGCCTGTTTGCTAGATCCATGCAAGCCCTGGGAAAAGGTGCCCCAGGTAAGGGTACTCCAGCAACTCCTTTCCTGGTCCTGGCAACTGCCCCTCATGGTCACCTGGTTTGCCAGGGATTGCACAAATTTGCAGGTGCCCTGCCCAGGATGCCCCACTGTGAAACATTTACATGTGCCATGATGCCGGGCCCAGCCCAGCCCATTTGGCTGTGGATATAAAATCCATCCCCAGCCTTTCCCAATTCTGCGCACCCGAAAATGCTTGGACACATGGAGCAGACTGGACTCCCTGGAAGTCTGGATGGGTTTAGTGGAAATGGGAAAGTATGGAGTATGAGTTCTATTATTAACTAGATCTACTGGAAGCCCCACATCAGTGGGTTCCCTATAGTTGGATGACCTACCTCATAAGAGTGCAGTCCAATGGAGACCTGAAGCACATGGTGCCTCTGGTTCTCCCCAGAGGACTGGCCCTCTCATGAGAGGGCTAATTCCTGGCCGGCAAGATAAAGTGGGGGTAGGCATGTGTTGGGGCTTCCTGGACTGCTTGGCCCAGGTCTACAAGTCCAATAGCATCTCTATTTGGTCACAGTGGACCAAAGCCCAGGATCCTTTGCCTGCCCTCATATACTGTACATATTCCCTCCTAGGAAGTCATCATGATCTCTTCCTGGAGTAAAGGAAAACTAGTAACCCTTGCCATCCCCCGGTATCAGTAATTGTGCTTGTGCGAGATCGTATGGCTGCAGGGCAAGGGAAGTGGTGCAAGTGGTGTGAGGAAAGGGTTAAAATGTCTTCTCTCTGCTGAGAGTGGGCGATCAATGCTAAAAAGGCATGATTGCACTGGGCATGCCCCCTCAAAGATCATGGCCAATGGTTGCCGCTTTACTGATGTCCTGATGCCTTGTCTGACGCCTCTGGCGATGTGCACAGCACGGAACCTGCTGGGATGCAGCCTCAGTGGACAAGGAAGAGGGA
Organism: Hemicordylus capensis; assembly: GCF_027244095.1. NCBI lineage: Eukaryota > Metazoa > Chordata > Lepidosauria > Squamata > Cordylidae > Hemicordylus > Hemicordylus capensis. The sequence continues at coordinate 31,505,580 of NC_069660.1, read as the reverse complement.
GGGGTCCCTCTGCTCAGGAGCCGGAGTTTGGCTGAACTGCGGTTGAACGATTGTCTGCAGGATTATTCCCGGCTTCACAAATTAACCACAGGTTCGTCAACCCGAGGTTTCACGCTATGTCCGAATGTGCCCAAGGAGAGAGAAAGGCGTGCACAGCAGCAGGACCAGGAGGGGAGCAAGCGTCTCTCTCTCTCTCTCTCTCTCTCTCTCTGTACGTGCACTTCTGCATTTGTTTGTGTGTGAGCACAGTGACTGAGGGGACTAGAGGCCAGGAGGGGAGAGGCATGTGGAGGGCCACCACTGGGGTCTGTCCAGGCTGCGCAATGAAGAACAGTGCTTTACCACATGGAGGCACTCTGTGGCCTAAAGAACACCTCCAGGAGCTATTAGAGGTGTTCATCTAAATGGCCACAGAGAGCCCCCATGTCCATTTCACCCTCATACTCTGTTTCAGTAAGGGAGAGCTATGTTATGTTCTGGAGGTTGTAAGGGAGGTTGTAAGGGAGAGCTATGTTATGTTCTGGAGGTTGTTTTGTCTGAACCCCACAGGGTCAGCTTGATCAGATTCTATCAGTTAGGGAAAGCCTTGCACCAGCTGTTAGACATTCCAGCAAAATAACCTTTTCTCTTTTCAACACTGCTGTAGGAGTCTTATTTTTACAGTGCTGAAAGAGAATGTGAATATGCACTGTTGTTTTATATACAAATAACACAGGCGGGGCGGGGGGAATACCTAACATTTTCAGAGTTCTCTCCCACAAAAGAAAACCAAACCTAGCTAGCACTCACCTGGAAGCTTCTTGCTGCTCAGGGAAGTGGGAAGCAAATTGTTGTTTTATTGTTTGTCAGCTGCCCAGAAAGCATTCTGCTGAAGGGCAGGATATATGTTGTTGGGTTTTTTATAATATAAATAGATAACATTTCTATAAGGAGCGCATTTGGGCCAGAGGCTTCCAGTTGGCTGTCCAAACTTCATACTTCCTCATGTTTCTTCAGCTCAATTCACAAACCCTGCTTGTGATCAGGTCATATCTGACTTCAGGCCTTTGGGAGAAATCTAAGGTATTTACTGCAGAGCAGACTGGGGGAAAGGGAGAGGGTGATAAGCATATTAGTTTCTTTCCATTGCACGCAGCCTGCTACATCTGGCAAAGTCTCAGTCCCACTCTATTGATTTTGCTTCTTCTTTTTAATGGTAGCCCAGCAGTAAAGATTATCTTCCTGCTTACCTCAGTCTCAGGAACAAAGTCCACTGCCCTCTGAAAGACCAGTTCATGCAATCTTGGGTTCAACTTCACCGTGACAGCAGACACGCAGTTCTCAATATGTTTTTGGTGAGCTTTAACAACTCACAAGCAACAGATGGTTTAAAACTCCATATATAACTCTGGCTGAGTTTAACGAGACTAACTTCTTAGTAAATATGCTTAAGGCAGCAGTCTTAATCCCAAAAGGCTGGAGGACGTCTACCATGTTTCATGGTACTTCGAATTTCCTCTCCCACCACAACAGCTTCCTGATTTCCTTTTATAGAGAAGCAAGTTCCATGAGCATAAAGCAGGGCTGCTTAACTTCAGTCCACATGCAGATGCTGGCCGACAACTCCCATAACCCCTGGCTATTAGCCACTGTGGCTGGGGATTATGGGAGTTGTAGTCCAAAAACAGCTGGGGGGACCAAAGTTGATCAGGCCTGGTTTATGCATCATCTACTACTACTACTACTACTACTACTACTACTTCATCAGCAAATGTAGTAGCGCACCATCTGGGAGGAGCATTTCAGGATCCCTTGAAATGGTGTCAAAGCACACACAGCTCCCAAACCAAGGTAGAATACAGTTTTTGATTGTGTGAATGACCCCATAGAGTTTTAAACCATCTGCTGCTTGTGACTTGCTAAGGCTCACCCAAAACCTATTGAGCCTGTTTTCATGAGCAGTGAGAAAGGGCTACGGAGTTTGCAGGGAGGAAGCCCTAATGAGCACCAGCTGCCACCGGCAGCTCTGAGGAGCGGGGTACCAGGATGCAACACCCCCCCCCACCCAGAGCTCCAATAATGCACCACACAAGTGAGCGGTACATTATGGGGATCCCCCTCCCCTCTCTGAGAGCACCGCAGTCTGTCTCAAGTAGCCACGGTTGACAGACAATCCAAAAAACAAGGATAGGAGAGTGCTCTCTCTCCTAACCCCCTTTTAAAGGGAGGCTTCATAGGTGGGTTGGCCACTGTGGTGAAGCTGAGATCGGCCCGATCCCGGTGGTACACACAGGTGTGTAAATACTTACCCCGGTTTTGCACGCCTGCGTGAATAGCCTCATTGAGAACTGCTTGTCTGCTGTCACGATGAAGGTGAGCCCACGATCGCATGAACTGGTCTTTCAGAGGGCAGAGAATGTCGTTCCTGAGAATGAAGTGAACAGGCAGATAATCTTTACTGTTAGACTACCATTAAAAAGAAGATGCTGTAAGCACAAGCTTACAGCAGGGCTTCTCCTGGCATAAGAGAGGAGGAAGAGGGAGGAAATAAGTGATGAATTAATTTGCTTAGCCTTAAGACAACATATAGGAGAACACCTTGAGGCTCTTCTCACGATCAGTGAGAAGAGCCTCTAGGGAGTTATTGGGGAGAGTGGGCACACGAGCAGGGCGGCTGCCCACACAACTGCTGGCAGATGAGCGGGCAGGGAGCCCTGGGTGGCCGGATCAGCCACCCATATGATGACCGGCTCCGTGACGGACAGGGCCGGACGGGGCACTGAGAGGGTGGTGGAATATATGTGGGGAGGGGGCAAGTTTTAAGCAGAATGGGTAATTAAGGGTGGGAGTTGGGGCGCAGGCATGGGGCGGGGCACACCAGGTGGGGTGGGGTGCAGCAGGTGGGGTGGGGCAGGTGGGGCACACCGGGAATATGCCCTGTTGCCCTAAGAGCAGTCTAAGCCTACTTCTCACGACCAATCAGAAGGAGAGGAGGTGGGGCTCTCTGGACAGGGAGAGGGGGAAAGGGGAGCCGGGCAGCTGGCACGGGGAGAGCCCAGCGAGCGCAGGAGGGTGCACCAGGCGAGGGTGCACCAGGAAAATGCCTTGCTGCTCGGTGAGCCAGTCCGAGCCTGGTGACAGAGCTGGTGGGGGTGGGGGGAGCGGGGGCCACGCGGCCCCCGCAAGCCCCAGTATGCCCTGCGCGAGCGCGCAGGGCATACTGGGGAGACCCCCAAGCCGGGAGGTGGCTTTTCGCCTCCCGGCCGGGGATCTACTCATGAGTAGGCGTGGCGCGAAGCCACGCTGTGGCTACTCACAAGCCTAAAAACCAGGTTTGCTGGAGCGCAGGCTCAGCTGTGAACCCAGTGGTTCTTACGACCAACAAAAATCGGGCTAGGCTCTCCTAGCCCGATTTTTGTTGGTCGTGAGAATCACCCCATAGTGGTGTACATCAGCCTTTCCATGGGATATACTTTGGCTTGGTGTAGATTGTGTTTTGGTTTGCTTCTGAATTATTTAATCTTGACTGTAATTCTGTTCTCACTGTTTTTATTTAGATTTGTGCTATTTATTTATTTATTGGTCATAAACCATCCTGGGTCCTACAGGAGAAGGGCCATATATAAGAGTTTTAAGATAGAAATAAATAAAGAACATAAAATATAATGGAATGGATTGGTAACCTTCCCTTCAACTCATGTCTTCCTCCTCCAGTAAAAAATAACCCACTTCTAGTAAGTTGATTCTATTATCATTAATCACCTGCTGCCATCTCCTGTAGAGCAAATCATTAGGAAAAGAGAGATTTCTCAGGGCATCCATTGCCACTTCTTAACACTGAGCATCCAACAAGGGTCAGGGGCTGAAAAGGTCTCTTGGCAGTATCTATTGTAGGTTTTTTGTATCATAAAATTGGAGAAAATGTGTTGCTTCTAGAAGCTATTCATTGCTGAATGATTATACCGTCAAAGCTATTTAGCTTTAAGCAACCAGAAAATAACCTGTGGAGATGCTTTTTCACCCATTTTCTCTGTGAAAAACAGCAGTCTTTGCAATTCAGCTTTTGTGTTCAGGCTGTTTCACGAAGAAGCAAGAATAGGCAGTGGTGACTTCTGCAGGGCCTACGGAGTTAGCTGTGTTCATTATGCCTCTTGTACGAATGAAAGAGGGATGCATTGGCTCTGCTAGGAATCTATCAGTTTGTTGTCTCGTGACTCATTAGTAACCTCTTAACATCCTTAAAATATGGAGTGTGGGTGTGTGTGTTAAGTACGGGTGGCAGTGCTGCAAAGAGGCTTTGAGCATCGTCACAATACCAGAACACATGAGACAATAAAACAATAGCCCCGTTCAGACATGATGTTGTATGAGTTGACAGATGTCTATACATTCAGACATGTTTGTGTGTGAGTGACTGTGCCTGCACTCATTTTAGAAGTGAAGTTGAGTACAGGTCCCTAAAAGTCATAGTACCAGTAGGAAGTGTATTGCTGCATTTGTGTTCAACATAATGAGGCTGTTTTCACAAGCAGCCAAGCTCAAGCCTAGGCTTGGCTGTCCATGAGAACCGCTGGACCCAAATGGATCCTGGTGCTGCCATGGCACCAAACCCAGCTTTCAAGCCCAGCTTTTAGCTGGGGTTAATGAAACGAGCCTTTCATTAACTCAGGCTCCGGGATACCGTGTCAGCGTGGGTTGCTTGCAATCCACGCTGACACAGAAATGGGCACATTCCTCAAACAACAACAACAACTATTTATATACCACTTTTCAGCAAAAATTCCCAAAGCGGTTTACATAGAGCAAGAAAGAAAGAAAGGAAGGAAGGAAGGAAGAAAGAAAGAAAGAAAGAAAGAGGGAGGGAGGGAGGGAGGGAGAGAGAGATGGCTCCCTGTCCCCAAATGGCTCACAATCTAAAAAGAAACATAAGATAGACACCAGCAACAGTCACTGCAAGTACTGTGCTGGGGGTGGATAGGGCCACTTACTCTCCCCTTGCTAAATAAAAAGAATCTCCATGTTGAAAAGGTGCCTCTTTGCCCAGTTAGCTGGGGTTGTAGTGCAGGTGCATTGTGGGATTCCCCCGGCCTCAGGAACACTGCACTGGCCGCCCATCATGTGCATGGTGCTGTGGCTGGAGCCAGTCCGGGATCATCTGCAGGGAAGGTAGGCTTAACCCTATCTTCCCCTCACCCGCACACCCATGCAATATTGTGAAAGGCCCCATTGTGTTAATCACTGTCTCTGCATACAAATCTATGCCTGTATACACTGTATACTCATTTAATGTGTGACTAGGGCTAATGCGACAGGCCATCACTTTGTTAATAATCAAAGGTAAATAAATAAATAAGAATGCAGCTGATGTGAAAGCCCCACCCTTCAACACTGCAGGTGTCAATTTAGGTCAGGAGTCAGCCAATAGCATCCTCCCCCCACCCCAAATCTTCAGGGCAATTGCACCCTGGCTTAGAGTAGCGGATGAGACTGATGTGGATCCCGTGAAGGTGTTAAGGCCCTTTAGGAGGCTTCCCTCTCCCCAGGCCATCCAGCCACTGAGGTCTGTGGAGTCCCCAAAGCCAGGAGGAGTCATAACCAAGAGGAGTCATTTCCCTTGAGCCACCAAGCCTCTGAGGACCGGTCGAGCACTTCCCTCCCTTTGCTCAAATCAGTGCACGGGTTCTCACCAATCAACCCAATTTCTACTCCTTTCCCATATGCCTGTTGCCACCTAAAACAACTAATTAAGGGGAAACAGCAGAGGGGAAAACTTTGCAACCCCAGCCAATCTGGCAGGGATTTGCTTTTTTTAAAAAATTCTACCTGCCTGGACCCAAAAAGGATGACCAGCAAAGCCCATTCTGTGCCCTGGTTGGGAAGGAAGGGAACTGATCACCAAAGGACTGATGGGCTGGTGGAGAGGCGAGCCAAATCAACTCCACAAACTCGACCCCTCACTGGGAGCTCATTGCAGCAGCCTCATGCCTTCCCCGCAATGTCAGGCAAGGATGAAACTGGGGAGTGGTGATATTCTCTATTTTGGTAACATGCATTAAAAAAGAGCGCTCTTCCAAAACCATCAAAGAATATCCTGCTCATAATTATAGAGATATGCATACCTCCTGCTCTCCTCATGGGAGGAGAGCTGGTCTTGTGGTAGTAAGCATGAATTTTGCTAAGCAGCATCCACTCTGGTTTGCATTTGAATGGGAGACATGTGTGAGCACTGTAAGTCCTTGGCATCTCCAAGATAGGGCTGAGAAAGACTCCTGCCTGTAACCTTGGAGAAGCTGCTGCCAGTTGGTGTAGACAGTACTGAGCTAGCTAGACCAACGGTCTGACTGACTCAGTATATGGCAGCTTCCTATGTTCCTATATTCCTATGAGCAGCTTCTACAGTTGCTATAGCTGCTGAGCATCAAGCATCTCATCAATGGCAGAGGGAAGAAGGGTTCTAGAGGGTTGGGGAGGCAAAGAACAACTATGTGGAGAGATGCATCATGAGCCTAGTGAGCCTCAAGTCCTGGTGAGCATTCTCGGATGATCAGGAAGGCAAACTGGATCAATTCCAGCTTGTGACTCCTGAGGATGTGGACAAGTGGCTTGGAATGGTGTGGCCTACCACCTGCCATCTTGATCTTTGCCCGATTTATACTATCTGGCAGAGAGGCTGTTGGAGAGGGCCTGGTAGAGATCATAAATGCTTCTCTGAGGGAGGGCAGGATGCCCCCTTGTCTTAAGGAGGCAATCATTAGACCATTTCTGAAGTAGCCTGCCTTAGATCCCTCAGAGTTAAGCAACTACAGGTCTGTCTCCAATCTTCCATGGCTGGGCAACCTTCCATGATTGAGAAAGTGGTGGCCTCTCAGCTCCAGGCAGTCTTGGAGGAAACTGATTATCTAGACCCATGTCAAACTGGCTTTCAGGCAGGCTATGGGGTGGAGACTGTCTTGGTCAGCCTGATGTACGATTTCCAATTGGGAATTGACAGAGGGAGTGTGACTCTGTTGGTCCTTTTGGATCTCTCAGTCACTTTCAATACTATTGACCATAGTATCCTTCTGGAATGTCTGAGGGGATTGTGGGTGGGAGGCACTGCTTTGCAGTAGTTCCACTCCTGCCTCATGGGCAGATCTCAGATGGTGTCCCTTGGAGACTGTTGTTCTTCAAAATCTGAACTTTCCTATGGTGTCCCTCAGGGCTCCATATTGTCTCCAATGTTGTTTAAGATCTACATGAAATCACTGGGAGAGATCATCAGGAGATTTAGTGCAGGGTGTTATCAATATGCTGATGACACCCAAATCTATTTCTCCATGTCAGCATCATCATGAGAAAGCATAACCTCCCCAAATGCCTGGAGGTGTAATGGGCTGGATGAGGGATAACAAACTTAGGCTGAATCCAGATAAGACAGAGGTACTTATTGTGCGGGGCTGGAACTCAGGAGACAATTTTTATCTGCTGGTTCTGGATGGGGTCACACTCCCCTGAAAGGAACAGGTATGCAGTCTGGGGGTGCTTCTGGATCTGAACCTCTCTCTGGTGTCTCAGGTTTAGGCAGTGGCCAAAGGTGCTTTTTTATCAGCTCTGGCTGATATGCTAGCTGCATCCGTTTCTTTACCTCAAAATGGTGGAACATATGCTGGTAACCTCTAGGCTGGATTACTGCAATGCACCTTTGTATGTAGTCTGGAAAGTACAGTTGGTCCAGAATGCGGTAGCCAAGTTAGTCTCTGGGTCATCTAGGAGAGACCATATTACTCCTGTGTTGAAGGAACTACATGGGCTGCCGATACGTTTCTGGGCAAAATACAAGGTGCTGCTTATTACTATATTAGTTAAGCCAAATTATTTTTGGAGGGGAACTAATCTGAGTGGAGATAGCAGGCATAAGAAATGAAGACGTAGTGGAGGACAAATTTGCCAATATTCATAGGGATTGATAGGACACAATCCATCTCTGTTTCCTCCCCTGGGTACAGCTTTATGCATGAATAGGGATCTCCATAGAATCCATAAAACCTTCATCCTCCGCTCACATTTTTGAGATGGCCTTACTATGCTGTTCAGGCTCAAATAATCCAATGGCTGGGGTCCTAGGCAAGAGAGCAATAGCTATATAAGTGCATTTGAGGTGTAGGGACCTCCCCATTGACTGGTGTTCTTCAGTGTGTATCTGTATGGCTGGGAGGGAAGTGGTCCTCTCCCAGGCCCTGGATTGTGTCTGTAGTTTGCACCTACTTTACACAACATTCTTATTAAAACTCTTCAGCTACTATGCCAGCCTAGATAAATGGGTACACAAATGGTGAATGCAAAGGATCATCTTGTTTGGTAGTTGGCAGGCAAGTGTTAGATTTACCGTGTGCCAGTTTTCCCCTTTGTTGATGGAACCATGGTCACATGACAAAAGATGTCCATCATGTCTACTGATAAATGACTGCGGCATGAGACATGTACAGGGCTTTGCCAGTTTTTGTTGCTAATGAAATGAACTGACCATTATCTCTAGAATATTCTGTGAGTGACAATTTTAGATTTGCTGACAATGGCTGAAATGGCACCGCAAAACACATGCCACCTGCCAACCATCATCTTGTGTTCCACCATCTTTATGCAATATAAGTTAAGGGCTGGATTGTTAGTTATGGTTGTAGTGCAGGACCCCCAAGTACAGAGAGATTCTTGTACTGTAAATATCTGCGGTCACTTTTTTCATTATGGAGAAATTAAAAATACTAGCGATGTCTGTTAAAGATCATGGGGATGATCTTTAGCACATAGATTTCAGGGAGGAAATTAATTAAACAAGGATAACAGTTCCTCATTTCAAGGTTATATAAATGCCATTTACACATTAAAATAGTATAGTAGGGTTAAGCCAAGATTTATCTGAGTCTTTTTAGTTAGGAAAAAAGGTGACTAAGGAGGGAGATGGTAGAGGTTTATAAAATAATAAAACTACCTGGAAGTAGTTTCTAGAGCAGCATTGTCTTCTCTGACTGGCAGTCGCTCTCCAGGACCTTAGGCAATATTTGGATTCCTCCCTCATGGTTTATGATCTCCCTTCTGAAGGTGGGGTACACCAGTGGTCTGACTCAGTAAGCAATGGATTCCTATGTTTCAATGGAAGCACCTTGACCTAACAGAACTGAAAGCATATCTTCATGTATTTCTCCATGTCAACTTCATCAGGAAATGGCCTAACCTAAATGCCTGCTTGGAGGTGTTAATGGGTTGGATGAGGAAGAACAAACCGAGGCTGAATGCAAGCAAGATGGAGGTTATCATTGTAGGAGGTCAAGACTTAGGAAGTAGTTTAGATCTGGACAAGGTTGCACTCCCCTGGAAAGAGCAGGTATGTAGTCTGGGAGTACTTCTGGACCCCAACCTCTCCCTGATTTCTCAGGTTGAGGCAGTGGCATGAGTGCTTTTTATCAGCCTTGGCTGATTCACCAGCTATGTCCATTTCTGGAGATAAATGACCTCAAAACAGTGGTGCATATTCTGGTAACATCCAGACTTGACTACTGCAATGCGCTCTATGTTGGGCTGCCTTTGTATGTAGTTTGGAAACTGCAGTTAATACAGAATGCAGCAGCCAGGTTGGTTTCCAGAGTTGCCCGAAGAGATCATATTAAACTCATTTAAAAAGAATTACACTGGATGCCAATAAGTTTCCAGGCAAAATACAAAGTGCTAGTTATTACCAATAAAGCCCTAAATCGCTTGGGTCCGAGGTATTTAAGAGAGCTCCTTGTTCTTCATCAACCCCACCACCTGTTAAGATCATCTGGGGATGTCCCGTTGCAGTTGCCACTGGCTTGGTTGGTGGCGAGTTTAAAATTGACTTTTTCTAGAGTTGCCCCAGGACTCTGGAATGCACTTCCTAATGAAATTAGAGTTTCCTCTTCTCTGAATGTTTTTAAGAATGACCTAAAGACATGCCTGTTTAGTCAGGCTTTTAAAAATTGTATTGCATTTTAAATTGTTTTTATTGCATCTTTTAATTGCATTTTAAATTGTTTTAATTGTGTTGATGTTTTAATTGGTTTTATATTGTGAACCGCCCAGGGACATTTTGTACAGGGCAGTATATAAATGTGCTAGCTAAATAAATAAATAAATAAATAATCTTAGCCTGGTAGTCCTGGCTGGTGTGTTTCATGACAATCATGGAGTGCTGCAGGGACTGTAGGTAGTACATTTGGGGCCTTCCTACTTCTGTGCCATGAGATTATTCAAGGACATCACAAGCAATTTAAGATTTGATGACAAAGCTACATGACAGGAGGGAAGAATGACTGCCAAACTGGCAACCATTAGAGGAACTGTGCAGCAGCTGCAGCACAGCTACATTCCTGGGCCTGACCAGCAGTTGATGATCAGCTGATAGGTTTCTGAGGCACAGTCCCTTCTGGCAACACATGCCAAGCAAGCCAAAAAAGTACAGTTTGAAAATATGGTGGTGCTGTGATGAAAAAACTTCCTGCCCACTGACAGGAGCTGTTGACCTTGGGAAGCAAGCTGGAGGACTGCAACAAAGACAAGTCCCTATGTCAAGTGGTCAAAGGCAAGTTGTGCAGCAATGTGTACAGCTATGGAACAACTCTTGGGGCTGCTTCAGGTGAATTGCCCCTCTGTATGCACTCCAAAACCTTATTGAAGTGCATGTAGAGGGGTCATTAAGATGAGTATCCCTCTCACACAATTGAAGGATGTGCCAAGAGCACTTTGGCGCATCCACCAGTGACATCAGGGCAGGTGTGTTCTTGCCACAGACCTCATGTTCTTATGTATGCAGGGCAATGTTCATCTGAATTTGCCTTCAGAGAATTGTGGTGAGGGATAACTTTTCCCCCAGTGTAGAGCTGGCAGGGGCTCTCTTGAGCAAGGGATTGAACTATGTAGGCACTATGAGACACAACAAGATAGACATGCCCCCAGATATGCAACCACATTCACAAAGGGAAGCACTGTCATCTGTGTTTGGTTTGGATGGACAGAAGATGTTGGTTTTGTGTGTACCCAGGAAGTTTGCACCAAGGACAGATGGCAAAAAAACAAGCAATGTGTTCATTGTGGGTGACTGGCCTGCACGGATGTGCACTGAACCAGCCAGGCTACTTACTTTAATCGGGGGCGGGGATGTTCCCTCTCACCAGTGTACCCTCTAATAAAGATTCCCAGATGTTGTTGACTACAACTTCCAGAATCCTCAGCTGCAATGTCTTTTGCTTGGGGATTATGGGAGTTGTAGTCAACAACATCTAGGAATCCCTGTTCGAGGGAGCACTGAGCCCCACCCACACCTTCTCTGGAGTAGACCGGAAGGCGGGGGGAGCTGTCACTGCCACCATTGCAGACTAAAGTAAGTAGCCCTGACTCCCGTCGTGCATCCTCTAGCTCTAGGAAGACCCCCTGCCCCTTTACTTGTAAATGGGAATCCTCACCAGATTCCCCTTTACAAGTAGACCCTTGAACCAGTCTGGGTCGAACCAGGGCTGGTTCAGTTCGAACACAGACCACTCAAAATGCCCCAGTTCAAGTCGAACCAGGGTTCAAACTGGACCAGTTCGCACACCCCTACTGGCCTGTAGAATACACTTGGCCAGCTTCTAGATTGCCTTTAAGACAGTCACAGCATGTCCTTTCAGTTGACATGCTGAGAACTGAGCTGTTGAAGTATGGATCCTCATTAGTGTGGGGTTTTAAGTGTTCATTTTTCTTAGCTGAGCACTCACATCCTTAATGAACACCATGCTTGGGATATGGGTGTCACTGTTGCACTCCCCCAAGTGAAATGTTACATTATTGTGGGATCTGTGGCCTGCAAAAGTTGGGTGGGGGAGCCAATGTAACCCATGGGACTACTTGGGAGTAGGAAGTCCTACTAATGTGTGAAAACTCATGACTCAGGATGAGGGTTAAAAGGCTATCATTTTGGGGGTTGTGAATCCTGAGACTTAAAATGCCTGTCTGCAGGAGCAAGGATTTCTGGGGTCTTTCATCCACAATGTCTTTTGCAAGTCATTCAGAGGAGAGGAGAGCTGGTCTTGTGGTAGAAAGCATGACTTGTTCCCTTAGCTAAGCAGGGTCTGCCATGGTTCACCGATCTGAAGCTTGGAAGGGCGGGAAATTCAAAACAACGTCAAACGTCAAAGTGCAAAATGGAGACTACATGGAGATCGCCACAAAATGGAGGTCCGAAACAACAAAACCTTTGGCTCTGAAATTCGGGAGATATGTTTTGGAGCTGAATCTTGCCGGGCTTGCAGAGGGGCAATTTGTTTTGTATACAAATCACGCAAAACAGGTAGATTTGGGTACCGATCGTTCTGTACCCAAAATGTTTCACACATCCCTACTATTAACAGGGAGAGGGCAACTGTCACTGTCCAATCCCAACACAGCATTTTTTCAGTAGCTGTTGCTGTTGTCTATCTTAAATTTCCTTTGAGATTGTGAGTTCTTTGAGGACTGGCAACTGTCTATTTATTTTTCTGTATAAACTGCTATGTGAACTTTTTTTTTGTTGGAAAGCAGTATATAAATATCCATAATCATCATCATCTCTGTAAATTGTCTTTAATATCTGAGCCAAAGCTGATATTAATTATAAAGAGCTTTTCAGAAAATTCCTTTACATGCTTCTCTGCTTATAGATTCCATTTCCTTCTCTTGGCAGGCTTTTGGGCAGTGGTTGTAGATGTAATTTTATTTCATGGGTAATGATTGAATCTTGTCATAAGTAATTTGAGACTACAAAGATACATATGGAGCAGTTGTGTAAAGCAACATACTGCACTCCTGTGCCTTAAATGGGAACCTGGAGCCACTCATAAAGCCCAAGCATCTGTCTGATATGCACTGCAGGATTCAAACAGTACATTGCTGAAACTGAAGAGCTATTTATACAGGCTTTCCCCCCACCACCACCCACCCTGAGCAGCTTGTTGTAGGCAGTTTTGTGAAGGTTGTCTCGGAGATTAAGGGTGGTTCTGCCCTATAGTGTCCTCCTAGGGGAATTGTGATTGGACAAACAGTATTACACTGAATACATAAAGCTGCCTGTTTTATAGCTGCTTCCCTCACAAACAGAAGGTAATCTTATATAGATTTAGCTATGTTTATTCAGAAATGATGCCATTTTCTCCTTCTCCTTTCCCTCCCTTTCCCTTTTTCCTTCCACTCCCCACACTCTCTACAGGATCTCCACTGGGACAAACTTCTAAACATTAAAACATTAAAGATACTGCTTAGAATATCACACTGTCTTATACTGAGTCAGACCATTCATCTTTCTAGCCCTGTATTGCCTACTCTGGTTTACTGTAGCTTTCCAAGAAGAAGGAGGAGTGGAAGAAGTGAGGAGCTTCTTGGATGGGCTAGTTGGCCAATCACTAGTCAGACACAGCAGCAGCTGCCACCATTTCTACCAGTCTCAATTAAACAATATAATATGATTTTATTTATTTATTGTTTTATTTATTGTTAAATTTGTATACCTCCTTTCATTAAAACAATCCCAAGGCGGATCACACAATTAAAAAAAAAAAGACTATTAAAATGACACAATTAAAATATTGAGCTAAAAAGATTTAAAATACAAGCATAAGAACTGTACAAAATACAAAGAAGCAGCAGTATAGACAATCTCATAAAAACCTAGCTAAAAAGCCAAGATTTAACACGCTTTCTAAAAACTGTGATGGAGACCAAGGAACGAATAGCCACAGGGAGAGCATTCCAGAGTCTGCAGGCAGCAATAGAGAAGGCCCTGTCCCGCGTGCAAAACTACAGAGCCTCCCTTATTGTCGGCACCCGGAGAAGATCAGATGACCTTGTTGAGTAGGCAGCAACCCTTGGGAGCAGGCAGTCCCTCAGGTATCCCAGGCCCAAACCGTTAAGGGCTTTAAAGGTCAAAACCAGCACCTTGAATTGGACCCGGAAACAAATGATTTAACCAAATGAAAGCAGCAGCCAAGAATAATTTGCATTTCAGTAAAGTCTGAGGAGTCATGGACACACAACAACAACAACAACAACAACAACAACAACAACAACAACTATTTATATACTGCTTTTCAACAAATGTTTCCAAAGCGGTTTACATAGAGAAATAATAAATAAATAAGATGGATCCCTGTCCCCAAGGGGTTCACAATCTAAAAAGAAACATAAGACAGACACCAGCAACAGTCACTGGAAGAACTGTGCTGTGGGTGGATAGGGTCAGTTACTCTCCCCCTGCTAAATAAAGAGAATCACCACGTTAAAAAGGTGCCTCTTTGCCCAGTTAGTCAGTAGTTTACTCTCCTTCCTTGGAGGGTTGGATTTTTTTTTTTAATTTTTTTTTTTTGTTGTTAGATTTGTTCATGCTTTGAAAATCAGAGAGGCAGCTTGAATCCAAACCCAGGCTAACTGAATCATCAGCATTAAAATGATTTGAATATTGTGAGTATGAACTGCAATCTTTATCCCATTTAGCCTGTAGGATTCCCAAAATATTTGCCTTCAGAATGTTTTAAATATTATTTGAATCAGAACTTCAAATGCAATGGATCCATAGCATTATGGATGAGAGTGAGCTGGCGTAGAATGGGAACACTGTGTCTGTCCTCCTAACAGAGTGCCCATGCTACATAAGTAGCCCCAGTGCTGCCAATGAGTTCAACTACTGTACATAGTACCTGCACACACGTAGTGGGAAGGAGGACTTCATCTGCTTCCTGTCTCCTAGAAGTGCTATGTGCCACCGAAAAATATGTCCCTGAGTATTGTGCAGCCATACTTTCCTGTGCCACAGAATGCTTCTGGGCGATGGAGAGGTCACTGAAATTTGCCCCCCTCCCCTTTCACACAAGCACTGGTGCTGCATTAGTTGGGAATTCAGCAACAGCAGCAGCACTTATCATAGAGTAATGGTGTTTCATTAGTCAGGAAGTTGGCCATTGAGTTTGCATAAGCAGGCAGATTACTGGCGAAGGTGGTATGGGGATTTTACTGTTATAGCCAGGATAAAATCCTGGTCAGTCATGAAGGACACCATCAATCAACCAACCCAACCCTGTCAGAATTATTGTGAGGATGAAATTTGCTCTTCTCTCCTTAAAAGATATGACTTTTATTGCATTTTATTAAGTTAACTTGGTTTAAATAATGGCACTTTTTGTTGTTCTTGAACTGAATTACAGTCCTGAATCTCGTCTCCTTCATTTCATTGATATGTTGATCACTTTTTGTACTGCGTTACATGAGCATCAAAAGAAACTGCAAATATTGCAGAGGCCCTTTGCCAAAGCTGAAGTAATTAGTGTTGAAAAGTGACAGGCGTGTTATTGAGGCCATATGGCATTACACTTATTTGATACAATTGGTAATCAGAAACAGCAGCATTTCTAAGACATGCATTATTGGCAACAAATATCTTTTCAGAGAGACAATCAGCCACCGAGAAGCACTTGTGCCAGGGTTGTCCCATAGGCGTGAGATCACCACACTATATGTAGATATTGAGTTATGGGTAAGTACTTCTTGCCAGAAAATTACGAATAGATTTAGTTTCTTAGGGCAACATGTTTCTCTTCTGCAGAAGGAATAGAAATGAAATAAAAATGACACATCACATCTATTTTGCATAATTCAAAGGGAAAGCTGAGCTCCCACCCTTTATCATAGTTTGTGGGGTGATAGACAGCACATGATTACCGTGTACCAGTTTTGCAAGATTCTTCTTTATCACATATGAACTACTATGCACCAGGGAATACCTTTCACCTTCTTAAATTAATGTAACATTAATGTAACATTTTCAAGGTATGCCCTTGAAAAGTACTTGAAAATTGCAGTTGGTCCAGAATGCAGCAACCAGACTCTTCCCAAGGACTTGCTGTATGGAGAATATAATTCTGAAATTATTTAGAAGTTATGATTAGACTGTTTCTAGGCCCAGTAGAAATGCTGGTGCTACCCTTTAATATCTAATTACTGTGGGGCCAGGATATCTGAAGGACTGCTTCATACCATGTTATCTACTTGTGCACTCTGGTCAACAGCCAGGGTCCTGATTCATGTACCCCACCTTCAGAAGGGAATCAGGTGAGCATGCGTGACAGATCATGGCACCACTCTTATGGGATACCCTCCCAAGAGAGGCCCACCGGGCTCAACCACTTCTCACGCTTCAGCCAGCAGCAAAAGCCAATCGAAGAATGCTTCTGCATGCTTATACTGCTGGAAATTGGCTGGACATTGGCTGACATCTGGACTGGCTTAAGGCAGTAGCCAAAATGGCACCAGCCAGGGGTGCAGTCAGTTTAAGGAAGCCTGAGCCTTCATGTTCCCAACCATGCCCGGTGTCCTCTTGCCACTCACGGCTGTTGGCCGGCCAGCCTGGGGGTCGAGTGGGGGCAGGCCAACCCGTGGCTGCCTGCTGCCTCCACTGCTGGCGTGGCTGTAGTGAGCCCTGCTCACTTGCTGGGTGAGGTCAAGGGCTGGGCAGGGGGTGACTGAAAGGGAGAGGCAGAAGAGCAGCCCAAGTTGCTCCCCAACTCATCCATAGCAGGCAGTGCCCCTGCCCAGTGAGAGAAAGTGAGCGATGTGACAAACACACATGTGTCTGTGTTGCATCATAGGCAGTGTGAAGGAGAAGGAGTGAAGTTGCAGAGTGGAGGGACAAACAAGACCCTCTTGCTTTTTTTCAAGAGGCGCAAGGGACGCAGGGAGAAAGAGAGATGGGCTTGTTTTATTTTAATTGCTTGGGTTGGGGAAATAAACTGTTCCAGTTGTGTGCCCAGCCTCCATTATATCCATGGCCATCCAGAGGCAATTGAGCCCCCTGGAATGAATCCTCCAGCCTTTTTAAGAGGACCTCCCTCCAAAAAAAAGAGAGCAGCGAGCACAGAGGAAGACTGGTCAGTCCATCCAGCCAATCAAAGCATCTGGGCGCTTTCCAGATTTCACACTGTTCAGCGGTAGTTGACATTGACTTGGCAGGATCCTCTGGAAATGGTAAATAAAATGTGTTGCACAAAGCCACCAGCAGGGGGGAGCAGTCTTTTCTAGCTTGCGTGAACATCCTACAACAGGAAAATACAGCTATTTTTTACAACATTGTAGTACTGTAACACAAAGATAAAAGCCAAAAGAAGGCATTGGAAATGTGAAGGGCATTTTGCTGACAGTGCAGGGACTGCAATATCGAAACACAGGCAGTACGGAAGCACAGTTAATGGGCATGTAGTGACACTGTTGTAGGATGTAATCTGGAAAGTGCCCTGGAAAGCAAAGGGGTTGCATCATCCCCACCACCTGTACTGGGTTTGTTTGTTTGTTTGTTTGTTCTTTTAAATCCAGGACCCGCTCCCCAAACCAGGCTTCAGCCCTTGGAAAGAGTGGGAGAGGGCTGACAGAGCAACAGGGCTCTCTACCTTTAGGACTGCAGCTGGTGCAGCTGCCTCTCTTTCTGCTTGCCTCCCTTTTCTCCTGCCTCCGCCTTGCTCAGGGCTTGCTCTTTTCCTTGGACCTTCTCCCATAGCCTGCTTCTTCTCCCCACCACAACATCCCTGCATGTTGCTATTTCCCCTGTTATTTTCTCTCTTTTCTGTTATCTTCTGCAGTTTTCCTCCTCCCTTTCACTCCCTCTCCTGCTCTTAACTTCTTTTTCTACCACCAAGTTTCCCTCCTTTCCCCCCTCTTCCCTCTTCTTTTTCTCTTCCCCCTTTAATGCAACACAATGTCATATGGGCTGACCTTTTCCCACACTGCAAGGCTGGTGTGGAAGGAAGGGCTTTGGGGTGGGGATTCAACACATGTGCTGCAACTTGTGAAAGTGTTGGTGAGGGGATTCAATTGTATGTTTATTCGATGTTATGGCAGAGGAAGAGACAGAATGTCTTGGTTACACAGGGTGATGTGGGGAGATATGCAACTGATTTTGAAAGGTGTGTATGTGAGTTTACCTTTATATCCCACTCTTCTTCTGAGGAGCTCAGAGTAGGGATGTGCAAACTGGTTCAAATTTGAACCGGTTCAAATTTGAACTGGTTCAGTTCAAAGGCTCAAACTCAGACCAAACAGGGCATTGCATTGGCAATGCCTGTCTGAGTTCGAACCGATTGAGCCAGGTTCAGTTCGAGCCAGTTTGAGCCAGTTCAAAGGTTCTTCTCCTGGAGAAGCTGATGGGGGAACTCCGGACTTCACTGACCACACTGGAGGAGTGTACTCTGGCTGGAAGGCTGGAAGTCTACTTCTATTAGAGTAGCTTCTCTGGTCTGTATATGTGTATAGAGAGATCTTGATAGGGATTCATTGAGAGAACTCATACAGCCACCAAGAATCCAATTTGTGTTTGGACTTGCTGTGTATTAATTCTCTCAGTGAAACACCATATTCGGTTGAGACGGATAGTGGAACATTCAACAGAAATTGCAGACATCTCCTTGTCATACCTGAGGATGTACAACCTTCAGATGAGGAAACAGCACCTGCAACCCCAAGTTCCTCTATAGAGACTATGCCGGGCCCAGCCACCCAAAATGACAATGATAACAGTATTCAACTCACTACTCGTTCTGGTTGAATTATCTGGAAACCCCTGAGGTTTCAAGATGCATAAATAGACCTACAAATTGCCAATTGTTTAGATGTATTTTAATAATAATTGTTGTTGGTTTTAAAAAGGAGGGCAGATGTGTGGAAATGTTGTTGTAATATGCCCAGCTAGTAGGTGATACTAGCATTTGCTAGTAGTGATCTTAACTGGAGGCAGATTCCCTTATTTCTTCCTGTCTTTACTTTTTGTTGAACTTGTCTCTTCCTGTTACGCAATAAAGTAGTCTTAGCTTATAATGGTTGCCTTCCTCTGAGCTCTCATGACAGTATACATGGTCATTTTTATCCTCACAAAAACCCATGAGGTAGGTTAGGCTGAGAGATAAGCAACTGGCCCAGAGTCAGCCAGTGAGTGTCATGGTTGAACTAGAAAGAAAAATTATATAAAAATGGGAGTAGGGGGGGAGGTGCCAGAGGAAAATTGGCCAACCCCTTGAGCCGGTGGTGGCTGACATGATGCACAGCCTGCAGTCTCTGTAATGGTTCATCCTGGGGCTGATGCAGCCTGCAAAGCAAGCCTCAGTACTACTATGAATGAAGCAGTGCTGCTGCAGTTTTCCCCATTCATGGCAATCTGCTGGAACCACTCATTCATACTAGCATTGGGGTTTGCTTTAAACATTGTATTGAAATCTTTTAAAAATATTTAAATGGTTTTAATGGGTTTTTTTAAAATGAATTTTATGTTAATATTTTGAACAGGTGTTATTTTTTAATTGTTCACTGTCTTGAGCTGTTTTGGAAGGGCATATATAAATAAATAAATAAATCCGCAGCAACTCCAGGACAGACCATTAAAGAGACTGTAGACTACACATCATGCCAGCCATTATACTGCTGTGCTGCTGTATTCTGAAGTGACCTCTTTATTGTTATGTATTGTTTCCTTGTAGATTGTTTTATATATCTTGCTGTTTTTAATTCAGTTTGAAGACACTTTGTGGGATGGGGTGTCCCTCAGAATGGGAAAAGCAGAGTACAAATACAGTCAATAGAATTTTTTTAAAATAAACAATTGTTTTCTTAAAAACTTCACACAGAAATTGCTGAAGGGATTTCTGGTTTCTTTTGAAAATCAGTAGATTTTATGGCATGCATGCCCCGGCTGTTATTGCACTAAGTGTTGCTCATAGATATGAACATGAATTCATCACATCTTACTGTCTAGAAGCTTGGGGCATGATCACCCAAGTTAAGCACTTCTAAAATTTCTCCATAGACATATATAAAGGCATTAGTGTACTAGCCATTTTGTTATCAGTACCTTTCTGAATAATCCTAAGCATGGAATTTGTTGTTTTCACTGCCATATATAACATAAACAAACTTTAAAAGCTACCCCTCTCTTTTTATTATTTTTATTTTTATTTTACATTTTATAACCCGCTCTTCCTCCAAGGAGCCCAGAGCCTACATTCTTGGGTTTCTCCTCACAACAACCCTGTGAAGTAGGTTAGGCTGAGAGAGAAGCGACTGGCCCAGAGTCACCCAGCTAGTATCATGGCTGAATGGGGATTTGAACTCGGGTCTCCCCGGTCCTATTCTAACCACTACACCACACTGGCTCATATGTTTCCATATGTTTATGTTTTCAGTTTGTTAGGTTTGCTTAATTTTTTGCCATGTTTGATCTGAGGCATGGAAAGATTCAGTGAATTAACCAGTATAAAAGTTACTGCAATACAAGGAAACAGTATGAAATACAAGGAAGCAATGTCTTCCAACTGGAGCCATCATGAAAATCCCTGCCCATTTCCACTCTGACTTCCATACATCAATAGATCACCAGATTTTATGGCACGCAGACTTTTGTCATCTATATTAAAAAGCAATCTTGGCTATAATTCTCAAAAGCCAGCTTCGAAGTGGTTGTATCTCTGTTCCTGATTTTCCTCAAAATTGTAATGTGAAATGTTTCTGTTGTGGTGCTTTGTTCATTATTAATGTTTTTCTCTCCTGTGTTCCTTTTGCTGTGCTTAGAAAAGACTTCCAGTATCTCATTAAGTGCTGTAATGTAGGGATGTGCAAATTGATTTGGATACAAATTGATTTGTACCTGAATATAGCTGATTCGGATGATTCAGAGACAAAATGAATCACCCCTGTGGTCCATTGGCTAGATTCGGGTACAAATCAAATCGCAGCTGATTCGATTCGAATTGATTCAGGTTTCGGATCTGTCCTATTGATTCCCCCAGATTCCCAGCTTTCTTTCTTTCTTTCTTTCTTTCTTTCTTTCTTTCTTTCTTTCTTTCTTTCTTTCTTTTTAAAAGCCCTTTGCAATTTGGGTGGTAGCCTCTACCCATTAGGGACTTAACTTAAACTGAGTAGTATCCCACTGCCTTGCAGGTGGGAGTGGGGTGTAGTTGGCACATGACAGTTGACGGTGCTGTCGAAAAGACAGTCAAAATGAATAGAAGAAATGAAGGTGTGTAATGAATCCTCATAAGCATTCATTGAGTGAAAGTTATTATACGCCAAAGAATCTGAACACTTGAAAAATAGTGACCACACATTTTGCTCCATAACTCCACTTCTATAAGGGCTAGAGCTTAGCTTTTTTAAAAAAATGAAATCTGGGAATCTGGGGGAATTAATAGGACAGATCGGAAACCTGAATCGATTCAAATTGAATCAGCCGCAATTTGGATCCAAATCGAATCTGGGCTGGTTCAGATTGGTTAGATATGGATCCAAATTGAATTGGGGCTGTTTCAATTCGGATACAAATCGAAACACAGAAAATCCAAATTGCACACCCCTACTGTAATGTACTCACTCCCTAAAGCTGCAGGAAAATGGATAAATGCAGAACTGATGTTGCTAAGTAAACACAAATATGCCCAAACTACTAGGGCTGCTAGAATGTGCATCTACCTTTACATTCTCCAGTGCTGTGGGAGAGGAGTCAGCCACAGCTACCCACACTTGTTTCTTTTCTGGTCCTGTCCTCTCCCTTATCAATGCAATGAGCAGGACTGGAGGTGTGCCACAAAACAGACAGGACAGAGTTCTGATGATGAGGTCAAGAGGGCTTTAATCCTGTGAGGGATAGAGATTTAAAAAAAACCCCCAAAGATAGTGACTTGGAGATTACAGGAGAGACTGAGGGAGTTGTGGATTGCCTAGCACAATGGTTCCCAACTGGTTTTTAACAACCCTTTCTGTCACAAACTTTCAGCTCAGGTGTGTGTGTGTGAACACACACACACACACACACACACGTTGCAAGGTTACAGTTAAGTGATACAGACAGGCTACTCTAGTCACTGGATCACATCCACACTAAGTTACCCATCAGCAGTCTTATTGAAATTAATGGGACAAGTCAACTTAATTTGAGTGGGAATCCCATGTGCTAACTTCCTGATGCCTTTCAGTCATTCGGCGGGGGGGGGGGGGGGAGGGCATTGCTGAGCTTCAGCACATAGCCAGACAATCAGGAGCAGAGGAAAGGGTCTTCTTAGACTCGGAAGGAATATTCGCCAATTAGTATTGAAGAGAATATTTCAGAGAATGATTCTTTCCATTCTATCAAACTCCTTTAGAGACTATTCTTTCCCAAGTCAAGCACTTCATTCTCCTCCCTCTCCTTTTGCAGTGGACACATGGCCAGGGGCATAGCAAAGTTGGAGTGGGCCCAGAGACAAAATTTTAAAATGCCCCCCCCCCCCCCACTAAAGCTCAGCTCATGAAGTAAAGAAATCTTAAATGAGGCTGAATAGTGGTAACAAAGCATAGCAAATATATATATATATATATATATATATATATATATATATATATATATATATATATCACAATAGATCATCATCCTAAATTATTTTTTTAAAGGTTTTGTAAATTGTGGATGATGCAAGTCATTTAATGGTCCTAGAGAAAGACATGCTGTTCTGGTAGCTCCAGGTCTTAACACTCACATCAATTTTGGAGGATGAATACAACTGAAGGAAGCCAGGTCTCCTCTTGCCTTGTTATAGTTACGCCCCTGCACATCATTGAGGACGTGTCAGCTTCAAGCCGGCAGTCCTCAGATGGGGAACAAATAACATGGCTACAGCATAGGAAGGCAAGAGGGCAATGAGTACCCCCTGGGAGCCCTTCAAGAAGTACTCATAAGGATACTAGCCCCTCCTGTTAGGAACCCCTGGCCTAGCAAATAAAGATGAATTCAATTAGTATGGTTCTGTTTTGTTTTCAGATACGGCGATTCCTGATTTGTATCTGAACTCTTTACTTTCTTCAGCTTAATTAGTTAGACAGGGCTATGAAGAATAAGAGCACACATTTTCTTGTGGTGAAGTACCGGCATATTGCCTTGCCAGCTCCCTCCTGAGAGCACTGTTCTGGTTTAATGAGTCAATCGAAGTCTGTTGCAGAGTTTCAACGGAGCCTATTCTGAAGCAGCCAGTGGCCTGAAAGCATTATCTAGTATTTCATATCTGCCTCACGTGTCCCTACAATGACTTCATCAGTCAGGGCATTATTAGTCCTGTCCTACAGATATGGGAGCTGAAACCAACTAGATCATTCTTGACAATCATAGGGGCATAAGGGTTTAAACATTGGGGTTGCATGTATCTCTGTACTCCAGAGACAGATTGTCCCTAGCAAATTCAATTGAGGCCTCAATTGACTTTAAACAAGGGCCAATTTCCTCCCTTACCTCCTTACTGTTCCTGTTCCCTGTTGGAGGGGAGGGATGCATGTGTGAGGAGAGAGCGGCTCATTAAAAGTACCTGGAGACTGATGCTTAAGATCCAAAAGGTTTATTAGGGAAATTACATTTAGGATAGGATGCTTGTATCCCTGTAGCTAGCTACATCATAGTGCTGGAGAAAGAGAAGGAAGAAACAGGAAAGAAGTAGCCTGAGAAATATCAGTCTACCAGCTGTACCAGCTTTTTTGTCTCAGAGCAGAGACAAAAAAGCAGAATCAGGGAGGATTCCCTTACTCACTACCTTTACTCCTAAAGCCCCTAGTGGTCAGCAGGACAAACAGGTACAGGGAGCTGATACCTGAGTCATCACATCTTCAACATTCTCAATCTCCTGCTCTTTCATCCTTCCATAAAATGTGGGTCTAAAGATGAAAACCTAAACTTGTTGGCCAGTTAGGAAAGCCTGATGAGCAATGAACTTTTCCTGCTTCATCCGATAATTACAGTGGCTTGCAAACTCTAACTGGGTTTCTTCCAGCCTAATTCTCTGGTTGGCTGAGAGCCCTAGCTAACCTCTTTCAGAGAAGGTCAACTCTAATCCAAGATATTCTAGTCCTGTTCAGACATTCTGTTGTAGATGCGTACAGATGTCGCTCAGTGGTGGAGCATCTGCTTTGCATGCAGAAAGTCTCTGGTTCAATCCCGGGCACCTCTAGGTAGGGTTGGGAAAGTCTCCTGCCTGAAATGTTGGAGAGCTACTGCCAGTCAGTGTAGATAATACTGAGCTAGATGGACCAAGGGTCTGACTCAATATAAGGCAACATCCTTTGTTGGTCTGCACACGTGTACATGTTTTTGTGTGAATGGTTGTATGTACATTCCCTGCTAACTGGGCAAAGAGGCACCTTTTACCATGGTGATTCTCTTTATTTAGCAGGGGGAGAGTAACTGGCCCTATCCACCCCCAGCACAGTACTTCCAGTGACTGTTGTTGGTGTGTGTCCTATGTTTCTTTTTAGAATGTGAGCCCTTTGGGGACAGGGAGCCATCTTCTTTGTTTTATTTCTCTTTGTAAACCACCCTGAGCCATTTTTGGAAGGGTGGTATAGAAATCAAAATAATAATAATAATAATAATAATAATAATAATAATAATAATACATTCCCTTTAAAAGGGAACCTGGCTGCCTCAACTTCGGAGTACTGATATGAAATATGCTACTGTACATGTGTTGAACATAATATGTGAGTAACTGTACCTGACAGATCTGTACATGTGTTCACTGTACGCAGATTGTACATGCATTGGACATAATGTGTTAATAGGGCTACAATCATCAACAAAAGCCAGCAAACCAGGACATTTGTGAAAACAAGATATCCCTTGTCTTCTGTCACTCTACTCCTTGGTCAAATGGAGAATTGTGAAAGCAAAGTTAGATACGTTTTTATGTAATTTGACCTGAACTTAGAATTGACCTGAATTTGGATATCTGAAATGGAAATTATTTTAATGTTTCATTTCACAGCTCTAATGGCTGTCAGGGTTACAGATCCCAAATCAAGACTATAAACAAAGCGCGATAGTGACATTCACAGTGGCTAGTTAAAGGGCGGGCACCTTGGGCTTCAGACTAAAAACAGAAAAAGGGGAAACAATGATAACAGAGCAATTACTGATCTCCCAGGGCAAGGTGAGCAAACAGAAGTATCTGTTGAGCTGGAGGATTGGAGCATTGATCATAGGACACTGCAATCTCCTCTTGTTGACTGGAACGAGAATTATCGAGGAGCTTAAGAAGCCACGGCTGTGTTTCTTGGCAGCTTTCCTTGGCAGCCCATGGCTGAACAGCTAAAAGCCTTTGAAACAGGAGCTAATGTACACAATGAAGGGCTCTGCTGGCCCATATCAGCAGACCTGAGCTATGTCCTTGGAGCATGGGGTGGAAGCATAGCAAACAGGTTGCCCCCTCTCCATGTATTTGCAAGCTTTGTCCGTGAAAAATATGTCTGAAAGGTTGCTTGGCCTTCCCATCCATTGAGCTGCAGTGTAATAAGTAGATAGCAGCATATACACATTGAAAAACGCAGGAAACAAGTGGGCAAACTGTCCATTTCAGTTGTTTGCTTAAAACAAGATGTGACAAGTCTTGTTTTATTTATTTCCCATATTTCTATGCATATTTCTATATATCTGCATCTCCAGGTGGTTTACATAAAATGTTTTGAAAACACAGGGGAAATGAAAACATCATTTAAAAAAAACACACAGTTAAAACCATTTAAAATGTAACCGAAAGCCTGGCAGAACAGCTGTGTCTTAAGAGTTGTTTTAAAAGTAGCCAGAGATGTAGAAGTTCTCATTCTGACAGGCAGCACATTCCAGAGCTGCAGGCAGGTATGGCGAAGACCCCAGATCTTAACAGACAGCAAGGTTTGTGACAAAGAAGGCAGTCTCTTAAATGCGTTGGGCATAAACCATTACGGGCACGTTATAACCAGCACTTTGGTTATAAACCAAACCAGCACTTTGTATTTTGCCCAGAAACATATCAGTAGACAGCGGTGTTCTTTTAAAATTGGAGTGATCTAGTCTCTTCAAGTTATCCCAGAGCCCAATCTGGCGGCCACATTCTGCACTAATTGCAGTTTCCGGACTACTTACAAAGACAGCCCCACGTAGAGCACACTGCAGTAGTCTCACTGCCCCCACATGAAAGAAGCAAGCTGCACCTGCCTATCTGTGCTCCTGCATCATGTGGTTCTGCAACCTGCCACTGAAGCAGAACCTCCACTCTGGCTTCCCTATTGGATGGATGGTCAGTAGGAAGGGGAAGGAGACAGAGGAAGAGAAGGCAGAGGAATGAGAGCAAAGTGTTGTGAGCCAACAAAATGTTCCAGCTACCTAATGGCGCAGTGGGGAAATGACTTGACTAGCAAGCCAAATGTTGCCAGTTGGAATACCTGCTGGTACTATATCGGGCAGCAGCGATATAGGAAGATGCTGAAAGGCATCATCTCATATTGAGCAAGAGGAGGCAGTGGTAAACCCCTCCTGTATTCTACCAAAGACAACCACAGGGCTCTGTGGTCACCAGGAGTCGAAATCAACTTGACCGCACACTTACCTTTACCCACCAGAACTTCAGACCCCACAACAAATGCAAAAAAATGTTGCTTGGTCCCAGAAATAATCACTTTCCCTCCTAATGCAAAAAAAGGCACTTGGTCCCCCCCACCAAAAATTGACAATCCTATTTAAAAGAGAGTCTTTTATTATTTATTATTCATTTATTCAATTTCTATACCGTCCTTCCAAAATGGCTTTTTAAAATGTTCTTATTTCCCCAACCCCGGAAGTTTGTGGGCTGAGAGTGCCATGGTAAGGGCATGGCATCATGGTAAAGGCGTGGCACTCTGCAAATGTTCAGACACTCTGTTCTTGGTGATTATTACTTCCCAGGGCTGAGCCCCGATATGGAAAACAGCTTCAACAACAAAAATCATTTACGGATTTTTAAAAGGTTATGCTGCTTTTCCAAGTAACAAAATGTTCAAAGCAGGTGAGCAAGTGCACAAGTGGCTCCGATGAAGCCCTTCTCCAAGGAACAGTTTTCCTTCTGGCCAGCAAAGGTGCTTAGGCTAGTCATCCTTTAGACCAGGAGTCTCAAACGGCAGCCCTCTTGCAGATGTTGTCCTACAACTCCCATCATCCCTGGCCAAGGGTGTAGCTATAATTCGGCGACAGCTTGCTCTTCGCTCTCCCCACCAACCACCTCCCCAACTCTCTAGCTTGCTGTTGGCTTCTGATCAGAGGACTCAGCTTCAGAGGGGGAAAGAAAAACCCTCTCCTGGAAGTGTGTGCCTGTGTATGTATATATGTGTGTGTGTGTGCGTGTGTATCTATTGTCATTCAAAAACTGTGGGGCTATTCTTACGATCACAAAAATCAGGCTAGGAAAATCCTAGCCCGATTTTTGTGATCGTCAGAACCACCGGGCTCGCAGCCAAGCCGGTGGTTCTGGAGCGGCTAACCCGCTCCTGTAGCCCGCCCCTTAGCCCAGGCTTGAGGACCGAGCGCTCCGCACACCCGGGCTACCTGCTCATGAGTAGCCGTGGCGTGGCTCAGCACTGTGGCTAGTTGTGAGTAGACCCCTGGCCGGGAGGCTTACGAGCAGCCTCCCGGCTCAGGGTTCTCCCCAGTATGCCCTGCGCACTCACGCAGGGCATACTGGGGCTTCCGGGGGCTGCACGGCCCCCGAGCGCCCCAGCCCCTACCGGCTCCGTCTCGGAGCTGGCCATCGTGTGGGCAGCCGATCCGGCCGCCCAGGGCTCCTTGCCCACTCACCACTAGGACTGATCGTGAGACCCGGTCCTGTGTGTGTGCTCCCAGTTTTCAGTTGTGTGGAAGCAAGGTAGGAGGAAAACCTGGGTAGCTATTCCTTCTACCTTGCTTCCAAACGATCACTTCTACCTAGGTTTTCTTCTTACTTGCTTCCACACAACCAACAAAGCACAAACCACTACCAAACCTGGATAAGACACAGTTTTTGATTGGTTGAATGACCTCAGTGTGTGTGTGTGTGTGTGTGTGTGTGAGAGAGAGAGAGAGAGAGAGAGAGGCGGGGAGAGGGAGGGAGGGAGGGAGGAGTCTGTGTATATGTAGAGTGTGTGATGATATTTGCATAGGAGTGACAGAAAAGTTTGGAGAATATTTTGTCATGCTGGCCTTACAATTTTTCTGCAGCAAAGGCTTGGGGAGAAAAGAATTCAGGGGGCCTGGTGGGCAGGGACCAATCTTGTTCCAGGACCCACATTAACCTTGCTATAGCTGCCCCTGTCTACTGGCCATTGTGACCAGGCATCATGGGAGTCGTAGTCCAACAACAGCTGGAAGGTTGAAGTTTGAGACCCCTTTAGATTTTGATGCTGTTTTTATTTTTTGTATAGTGCCTAGCAGTTTTAGGGGCTTGCTTGCTTGCTTTATTTATTTAAAAATACAGAAATTAATGCAGTTCTTCTGGGTAGCGTTCATGGTCAAGAAACAAAAGAAATACATCCTGACTTCATAGGTATCTGTGCACCATAAGGCGGAGCTAGTACTGCCAAGAATATACCTTTCCTTCAAAGCATATATTTTAAATCAAGCTATCAACTCCTTTTTATTCTCATTCCCCACATCCTGTTGTTGAACTGCATTTCCTTCAGAAATGTCAAAAGAGCTGAATAGAATTGCCTAAAATCAACAAGAATACAGGACGCTTTAAAGGTGAGAAAATAAACTGAAGAGAAAAATACTGTTTTTGTGACAACAAAATTAAATTGTTGCACTTAACAACAAAAGCCTGGTGGGAATCAATAACTAAGCAGGAAACAGTATTAAGTATACACATAACAAATGTGAAAACCCTTTTAAAAAATGCTTTGAAAACAGACATTTTAATGGAAATGTTAAAAGAATCAGAAGGTATGTATTTGTTTCTTGTGGTATGTATGGAACAGACAATATCCATGCAAACTCTGACATCTCTTCTCCATATTTTGGATGAGACAAGAGAATAAGAATCCTCCATTCCGGAGAGACTGAGGGGCCCATCTATGCAAATTTCACTTCATTCAGACTGTATGCCTGGAAAAAAGTCAGATAGTACACAGTAAACTATGTGTATCTAGTGTCTCATCTTTATCACATCAGAAAAGTCTTTGCGTTACATTTAATATTGCTTGGGAAGCAGCTGCCCTCAAGTGTCAAACAAGGATGTAACAATTGTTTGAGAGGAAAAACATTCTCGGCTCCACACAGTCCCCCTTCTGACTCCACTAGTAGAAATGTGACCTCCTCAAAACATTTATGGACTCCATGTTTTGGAAGTTTGGGCTAGAAGAATTACTGTACCAAGCTATGGACAGAAATTGTCCACATTTTCTGTGCCTGAACAAGCTTCAACCAGCAATGCCTTCCATTTAAAAAAAAAAATAGCTTAGTGGGAAAGAGCAAGGCAGCAAAGCAGTAAAGAATGTTGAAAAAGAAAAGCATTTAAAAAGGGTAAATTTTGCATGTGTGTATGCTCATGTCATGCGCACTCCCAAATGCAGTTTTCATGTTAGTTAATAATGGCCACATTCACACATCACGCAGTCCGCTCCCCACCCCACTCTCCCGCACAGCCAATCATGGAGGGAGAGAGGTAGGAGCTTCCTCCCTCAACTCCAGCCCGGCTGAATGCAGCCTCCAGTGCTGCATTCTGACAGATGGAGGCTCCATGAACCCTCAGTTTTGAGCAGCGAAACTCTCTACAAACTGAGGGTTCAAACTGGAGTTTCTGGAGCAAAACCTCGGGTCATGCAATGGGTGGCGCGAGAGTTGCACAAGTTTGGACATAATGGCAAGGAAACCTCAGGTCCATGAAACGCTGGTTCCCCGTTACATGCAAATGCAGCCTGTGACTGTGTTGGCTGCAATAAATGTTAGGCACTAGCAATCATACTTCCTGCTCCATATTTGATAAACTAAGACAATGGCTTGGTGCAGACAAGGTGTGCAAATCGCAGTTAGCTAATCATGGTTTGGAAAACTTATAATGATCTGTGGTTTTGTGTGCTCCCATTTGCCCTCTCATATGCAGTTTCACTTTCAGTTTGCAGTGAAGCTATTACATTTTATATCCCACATTTCTTCCATCAGGGAACTCAAAGGATTATAGATGGCAGTCATCCATCAAGACTCTGACTAGACCTGCTTAGCTTCTCTAAGGTTTCATGTGCTCTAAGCCTCAGATCATGCTCTAGGACAGGGTTTCTTAACCTTGGACCCCCAGATGTGGTTGGACTACAACTCCCATCATCCCCAGACATGGCCTTTGTGGCTGATGGGAGTTGTAGTCCAACAACATCTGGGGGCCCAAGGTTAAGAAACCCTGCTCTAGGATACTAACCACATCACAACTACATTTTGCCATGACATTCTTAATTGGCAAACTATGTGAAAACTTGCTCACCGGATCAGAATTGGAAATCACCATGGTTTGAAGCAGGAGCAGAGGTTACTGGAAGTGAACCTGGGACCTTCTGCTTACAAAGTTGATGCTCTACCACTGAGCTATAGCCCCATCCCCTAAACCAGTGGTTCCCAACCTGGAGGCTTCCAGAAGTTGTTGGACTACAACTCCCATCATCCCAGCCACAATAATTTGTAACTGGGGCTGATAGGAGTTGTAGTTCAGCAACATCTGGAGGTTCCAGGGTTGGGAACCACTGCCCTAAATATTAATGCTGTTTTCTGAAACTTTTCTAATGAGAGAAACTACAGCTGGTGTAAGCAATTCTTACACCAACAACCAAGATGAAAATATCCCTCCCCCGCAATATTATTTGAACAGCATTAAAATGCTTTCTCCACTTAGCTTAAGAAGGCAAAAGTATGCTAGGTTGGGAAATGTGGACATACACAGAGAATTAGCCCCATCTTCTGGCCACTCTGAAAAAAAGCTAAACTGCATATCTGTTCATTGTTATCCATATCTCTGCCTTACGCTCTGCACAAATGTTATCCTCATTCCTCCCTGAGTATCCAGCCTAGATGATGTATTTCATTTGTGATTTATTCATTTAACATATTTTATATGCCACCCTTCTCTCTGCAAAAATAATAAACAGCAAGACATAGAAAGCACAGCAACATGATAAAACCAATAGAATCAGTAGACCTGTATACTGATCCTCCTCCACCTCTACCACAAACTCATGAAGGGTTTCTTGTACGCACTGGCGGGGCTATCTGAAGGGGAGGCTATGGGGCAGTGGCCCAGAGCCTGCATCTACAGGGATCCTGTGCTGCAGCCCCACAACACAGACTCGTCTAGTTCCAGCAGGGGCAAAACAACGTTGATCATCGGGGGGGGGGGACAAATCATTTTCACCTTGGGCCCTGTACAGGCTAGAGACAACCCTGCCTGCTGGATCAGTGCTGGTGCGTTCAGTGGAATGTATGAAAGGAGAGCCTTACATGCAGAGGTTTTCCATGCAGCCACACTGTGCAATCAGAGTTCTCAATTGGTGCAGAGGCGAGTATGCTCATAGACTCCCCATTAACATTTCCCATTAATGGA
Organism: Hemicordylus capensis; assembly: GCF_027244095.1. Classification (NCBI taxonomy): domain Eukaryota; kingdom Metazoa; phylum Chordata; class Lepidosauria; order Squamata; family Cordylidae; genus Hemicordylus; species Hemicordylus capensis. The sequence goes on along the minus strand of NC_069660.1, from coordinate 31,474,216 downwards.
GGGGCAGGGCTGACAAAGAGTTCAGCCAGTGGACTCGGGGCCAACCTGCCCCGCATTCTCTGCACGCATGGCAGGGAATGAGTCAACAGGCCTAGTAATATACTCAATCAAAACCAGCTTAAAAGACAAACTAGAAAGCCTAGGCAATTAAAAAATTCTCTCTGATCAGGCAGGAGAAGCATCCAGAAAGGATTCCAGACCCATGCACATTCCCAAGAACAGGTTGTGTGTTGGTGAAAATCGAGGAAGAAGGACAGGATTGTCGTATTATACATTAATGGATTGGCCTCTCAATAAGCTGCAACTACTTTCCAGGTTTCTCACTTTAATTCTGCCTTCTGGGGAAGTCTATAAAATACCTATTCTGAGCAAACGGTTCCACCAAAGTTGGTCACATGGCAAATCTAACTTCATGGAGGAGAGGTCTATCATCAGCTACTAGTTGGAGGGCTATAGACCACCACCAGCCTCAGAGAAGCAGGATGCCTCTGAGTACCAGTTGCAAGGGAGTAACAGCAGGGGAGAGGGCATGCCCTCAACTCCTGCCTGTGGCTTCCAGCGAACTGGCAGCCTCTGGCTTGCTAGTCAAGTAATTTCCCCACTGCATAAAATATGCTTTTCCTTTACCCTAGATAAAACGCTGGGCAAACTATGGTGGTTGGCCATGCTGTTGTACTCAGAACATCCTACCCAGATTGTGGCTAGCACACAAGCACTTGCCCATCCTCCTACCTAAACCTTTGCTGATGGTGACCCACAACTGGTTCTCAGGAGCATGCACAAGTCTGGAATCCTGCTGGACATTCCTCCTACCCAGTTTTTGATTGTGTGAATGGGCCTTCTGTCTAGCCCCCCAATACATCATGTTGGAACCAAGTAAGTCTATATAGATATATTTATCTATATTTTAATATTTTCCCCAGATAGTTTGAGTGGAGGGTGGGGCGCATTTGTTTTATTGGCTTCATCTGCAATTCTATATTATTGGCTGCCTTATGTTGCCTCCTCCAGCAAAGGGGGGGGGGATTCTTTAAAATAAATTAATAGATGTGGTGCTACAGTAAAAAACTACCATTTCTAAAGAAGGGCAGCAGTTTGAATTAAGAATTTCAATGGGACTTAATAATTCATTATGGTCAAATCTATTATTGTTTAAATGGTGTTTTCTAGAATTCTGCAATTTGGATTTCTTTGTGTATATATTAACTATATTGAATTGTAATTAGGGTAGTGGTTACAATTCATGTGTTCTGGGGAAAGGGGCCATAGCGACAGAGTCCATGCAGAAGATCCCAAGTTCAATTCTTGGCATCTCCAGATAGATCTGGGGAAGACTACTGTTTGAAATCCTTGAGGACCACTATCCATCAGCATTGCCCGTACTGTATTGAGGCAGATGGACCAATGGTCTAACTTGGAATAAGGCATTTTAATATATGCTCTGCCCATAGTTAAGAACTGTTTAGTACCATTCATGTCAATGGTAAAGTGAAAGCACATGCTTAAATCTCTCCGACTTGAAACAAAGAGCACATGAAAGTGTTTAACTTTGGATAGATTGTGCCCTTACTTTAAAACTTTAAAACATGTGTCTATGTATACTCTGTAAGGTCTATAAAATCATGCATGGTGTGGAGCAAGTGGATAGAGAGAAATTCTTCTCCTTCTCCCATAACACTAGAACCAGGGTCATCCCATGAAATTGATTGCCAGGAAATCTAGGACCAACAAATAGAAGTACTTTTTTTACACAACACATAATCCACTTGTGAAATTCTCTGCCACAAGATGTGGCAACAGCCAACAACCTGAATGGCTTTAAGAGGGGTTTGGATAACTTTATGGAGGAGAGGTCTATCACCGGCTACTAGTTGGAGGGCTGTAGGCCATCTCCAGCCTCAAAGGCAGGATGCCTCTGAGTACCAGTTGCAGGGAGTAACAGCAGGAGAGAGGGCATGCCTTCAACTTCTGCCTGTGAGCTTCCAGCGGCATCTGGTGGGCCACTGTGCAAAACAGGATGCTGGACTAGGTGGGCCTTGGGCCTGATCCAGCAGGGCTGTTCTTATGTTCTTAAGTTCTTACAGTTATGCTTATCTGTTATAATAATAACAGATCAACCACGAGTCCCCTATCAGAGGACACGTGGTTGACTTATCTATTTTATATCTCTAGAAAAGAAGTAGGACATGGAAGGCCCACAGGAGACTCGCTTAGGGACAAGTTGGCACTGTGTTCATCATTGGTACTCTTTTTTTAGACCATAAATCGAAGCAGTTTTAAGGCTTTAGTTTAAGATTTCAGAATCTACAGAACTTCATCCAACTTTAGAAGGGAAAACACACTCAGAATGATGAAACATAATCATGTCACATTAAACTTGTATCTTGATGAGGCTTTTCACAGTCTTGGGTTTTTAATGTGAGGCTTGACGAGGTGCTAGTGATTGCTAAGAGTGGGGGAGTGGGAAAGGAGTTGTGCAGTTAGATTTGCCATGTGACCAACTTTGGTGGAACTGTTTGCCCAAAATAGATATTTTATAGACTGCCCCAGAAGGCAGAATTAAAGTGAGAAACCTGGAAAGCAGTTGCAGCTTATTGAGAGGCCAATCAATTAATGTATAATACGACAATTCCAAAAGCCACGGCCAACTGGAGTAGATGGGAAAGACATTACACACTAACGTCTGCTCATATCAAGTTCCGTTAGTGGAGACATTGGCCACAATCCAGCGTGGAGCCACACACACTAGGCGCATTGATTTTAAAAGGGCTTAAGCATGTGTAACTATACACTGAAATGCACTCATTATTCTAACACACACACACACACCATGATGCTTGACTGGAAAAGAGGAGTCATTCCTATCCAGCTTAAATCAATAGTCCCTATGAGTGATTTCTTGTGGTTTTGTTTCTCACTGTGGTGAAGCATCAGAAGGAACCCCGGCAGAACCTCTGAACGAACTAAAAGAAATGGAAGACCATCCCTCTGCCCTCTGAATATACTTAGATGCTGGCTATAAATACAAATCAGGCAACCAGAAATGTAAGAGGAAACTAAACAAAAACAACAAAAGGACGCCACTCCGTTCTCTTCTCTTAAAAACATAGATAAAATGGGAGGGGGTTTGGGCCCAGAGAATGATGCACTGGCTTTTGCTATGATTTTATGTGTCTCGTGTCAAAACTGTTACTGCAAGATCATTTATAGGCAGGCAGATAAAGCAGTATAGCATGTAGGCATATATTCAATATACCCAAGTGACTAGGGATGTGCACAAACCGCGGTTCAACCCGTGGTTCGAACTCAGTCCAGGAAAGGGACCCAGAAAGAGGAGAGCAGGTCCTTACCTGCTCTTCGGTGCCCCATGCAGCTTCCTGCTGGGGCAGCATGTGTCCCAATAATCCCCACACCGTGCCAGCACACACATGGCCTCTGCACACGCACGGGCGCCATTTAGATGCACTTATGTAGATGCCATGTGCATGCTGGCACCACATGGGGATTATTGGGACTCATGCCACCCCAGGAAGCTGCATGGGGCAATAGAGAGCAGGTAAGGACCTGCTCTCCCCTTTCGTAAAGCTCCTGGGTCCCTCTCCTGAATTGTGTTTGGACCATGGGTTGAACTGCAGTTCAGGCACATCCCTACAAGTGGCAAACATCTTTTAGACACTGTTCGCTATCCCTGAGACCTAATGCCATTTTTTCTCTGCACTTGGGAGACCAGAGGCTTAATTTATGAGCTCCTGTATTTTCCAGGGCCTGTGAAATGTATTAGCCACACTGGCTCTCATTGTCCCTAGCGACAACTAGACTAAAGCTGTACTCGTGCAACAAACAAAGAATGCGTCCAAAGATGCACCCATGTAGCTGAGCAGATGCTAAAAGTTGCACAATCTCTTGTGCGCTCAGTCTGCTTGCGCAAGTGTCATGCTTGTGCTACCAGAATAGTGAATAGCTTTGCATTATTCCCTGCAGCATATATGGACTGAGGAATAGGTTTCATGTCAGGAGGTGCACCCACAGGCTGCACAAGCACACCCTGTTGCATCAGTGCAGCAGTTGTATGCAAACATCTGCAAGCACATGTGCAGAGACTGGAACTGGGCTGGACTTTTGGGAGCGCTGGACCTGGTCCAGAGTTTAGAGGAGCCGCTGCCAGTGGTGGTAAGGTGCCCGTTTGCCGCCATCAGCCCACAAAGTATTTTAAAGGCAGTGTTCTCCCCTTTACAAGCACACCCCTTGAACCACCGAACCAGTTCTGAACTGGTTCTATTCAAACCAGAGTTGGTTCTGTCCAAGCTCGGACTGGCACCCCTGGGCGGTGGGGGGCTGGGTCCGGTTCAAGTTCGAACTGGTTGAACCAGCCCAGTTTGAATCGAACTAGGTTAGAAGAAAACTGGTTCCGCACATCCCTAGCAGAAGCCCCTCCTGCCAATCTGCTTCCTTCACCAATCTGCTGCCTGAGGTGGCTGCCTCACCACACATTGTTAGCAGGCTGGTTTAGTATTCCAGCAATCCATATGCTCTCCTCAGGGCAGCAGCATAATTAAGGGTGCCATATGCTAACGAAGCAGCCGGAGATCTAAGTGGTGTGTTCAAGGATTCCTTAGCATTAGGACAGAATACTAGAATACCATTATTTATATACTGCTTTTCAACAGGAAAAAAATCTCAAAGTGGTTTGCAAAGAAAAAAAAAAAAAAAGAATAGTGGGAAGAGGATGGTTCCCTCTCCCCCAAGGGCTCTAAAAACAAATACAAGGGAAACACCGGCAACGCCCCAGGACTGTTGCTCAAGCTGAATAAGTTGCTCTCCTGCTAAGTATAAGAGAACCACCGCTTTAAAAGGTGCCTCATTGCCCAATTAGCATTTGTAGTGATGGGAAGGGTTTGAGGGAGGACTAGGCCTCAGTAGTTAGAGTAACTGCTGGCAGGGTGGGCCTTTCCTAATAAGGGGGAAAGCCTGGGGAAATCAAAACAGAAGGACCAGTCCAGAAGACTGGGAGGGAACTACACTCACAGCCACCAGCAGAAGAGAAAGCTTTGTTCAGTGTGTTGATTCTGCCCTGTGCTGAAGAAGAAGCTGGCTGAGAAGCTGCTGGGGAAATGGGAGGCTACAGTCTGGAGGCTGGAGACAGCAGGAAGATCCCTGCATGTGAGTAATAGGATAGGGACCAGTTCAGTTAGAGGTGTGAGGGAAGTTATTTTCCTTTATTGTATTGCTTGAATCTGAGTTCCCTGGTTAATGAAAACTTCTCTCTCTTTCAATCCGCTTCATGAAGAGACAGTGGTTCTTATTGCATGCTCTTGTTGGTCTTCCAAACTAATGATAAATCCTTGTTGCTGAAGTGTGCTATTCTTCATTTTGGGTCTGCCTTAGTCACATAGCTCTGGAGGCTATAGAATGCTCAGCCCCTTCTAGGGAGAATTTTGCCACTTACTCCCCAGGAATCTTAAATGGAGAGAGTGGTTTATCCCACATTAAAATAAAGTGGATGGTGGCTGCCTACTGTGAATCCCTTACAGTCAAGGAGTCGCCCAGTGAACTCTCCCTCCCCCTCTGGCTCTGGTAGGAGCTGTGACAGCATTGCAACACTCCTTGCCATGTTTCCCAAAATACTAGGACTGTCACTCAATAGTAGAGTGTCTGCTTTTCATGCAGAAGGCCCAAGGTTCAATCCCTGGAATCTAGACTAAGAAAAGACCCACTATCTAGAACTGTCGAGGGTGGCTTCCAGTGAGTGCAGACAATCCTGAGCTTGATGGGACCGATGGTCTGACTCAGTATAAAGCAGCTTCACATCTCTAAGGTGAGATATGACTCTTGGAACAGCAGACCAGATCACAAAGCACCTTTTCATCTTTGTCTGGTCTTTGAAAAGTACTGGATAAATAATGGAAAACAGAGCGCGTTGCCCTCATTCCACTCCTGTCACACTATTTTTTCTGCCAAGCAACAGCTCTTCACATTACCTCACCACATCACATCTGGCACATTCATATTGTGGGGTCTCTAGCCCACCCTCAAACTCACATGGGGGCAAGACAGCTTGCACAAGCAAAAGATTTGTGGCAGCTCAAGAACTCATTCACAGACAGCCACAACCCTCCCTCACAAATGTGCATTCATGTGTGCAGCTGTTTATAGGATCATGCTGCTGAGAACTTAAATTAGCAAGCTTAAACTTAAATTAGCAAGGTAAATTAGCAAGCACAGTATATATGCTTAAGGTTGATGTTTGCATAAAGGGAGAGATGTGGCCACATCAAATTGCTTTTAATTATCAGAAAATTCAAATGAGCCACTCGTTGTGAACAGTTATGTAATTTGCAGCTAATTAAATAATTATTATTCTTTCTGTTCACTGGCCTCAGAGTGCTTTCTAAACACATTTAATTTTAAATGGAATCAAGAAATAATTCAAGCATTAACGATTACTTACTGTATAAACTTGATTTCAAAAGATGTAACCTTCTGAAGTGTCTGTGGATATGCAATTGCAAATAATTTTTTTTTTTCTGGAGCAATGAGCCTGAGCAAATATTGAACCTTGAAAGAGGATGACTATTGCCTTAGGATGATGGGAATTTGGATATAAGGTGCAGGTGATACATAGTAGGGTTGTGCAAAGCTTTTATTCCGATTTGGCCCAGTTTAGCCTGAACTGAGCTATGCTGCAGCTCGGGGTGTAGCAGGGGAGAGGGGGGCTGTGTTCGTCCCTCTCCCTGGCAGCCCCTCAGAGTGAGGATGATAATGAAGAAAATAGGGAGGGGTGGAGCTGCGGGGCCATCCACTCAATTATAGCTACACCCCTGCTGCAGCTCCTACAATGTCTACAAGAATAATGACTACAATTCCCAGAAGCATTTGCATCATTCCCAGGACTCCAAGGGATTCCCTGCCAGAATGTGTGTGTGTGTGTGTGTGTGTGTGTGTATATATATATATATATATATATATATATATATATATATATATATATTCTCTTAGACGTACCCGTCGCTAATCCCATGCGTGGCAGCTCTCGTGAGAGTTCGTGAGCAAGGGGAGGGGGAGAGGAAAGCAATGGCAGCGGGAAACATAAGGCCAACAGACAGGCCAGCAAACAGGCAGACAAAGAGAGAAAGCAACGGCCGGGGGCGGGGGGAGAAAGTGGTGGGTGGCCAGGAAAAGGGGTTGGCCAGGTGGCCGGCCAGAGAGAAAAAACGTTGGAGGGGGGAAGAGGAGGGGGAGGGCTGAGAACGAGGGGCGAGAACTAGGGAGAGGGGCCGAGAATGAGGGAGAACTAGAGGTGCAGATGCTCTGCACCTGGGCCAGCTAGTTCATTATAAATCTCAAGCTGCTGCTATTGCTGCTACTGCTCCCTCACCACTGGGAACAAACCTATCTCCTGCCCACCCGCCCCGCCCAGTTCAGAAAGTCCGTTCAAGTCCCTGGGGAATGGTGAGAGAGTGGTGGTGAAACTTCAGCCCCAAATTGAAGCAGCCACTTCAAATTGGGCTGAAGCAAAGCAAGCGCCACCCTAACCCCTGAATTTAAATGGGAGCCACTCCCCCTAAAAACTGAGCCCCTGAATCACAGCTCCAATAAATGGACACACACACCCCCAATGCCAAAAACTAAATGAATGGTGGAAAACTAAATTTCTTATGGTAGACCGATATTTGGTTCCTTCAATCACATGTTTATTTTGCCCTTGATCATCAATGCAACTTGTGTAGTAATGATACCATATTTACCTGGATTGAAGATGACTCTGAATTTAAAAGGAAAGGAAAGATTGTGCCATAGAGTCAGTGTTGACTCCTGGTGACCACAAAGCCATGTGGTTTTCTTGGTAGAATACAGGAGCGGCTTACCATTGCCTTCTCCCGCGCAGTATGAGATGATGTCTTTCAGAACCTTCCTATATTGCTGCTGCCCAATATCGGAGTTTCCCATATTTTGGGAAACACACCAGTGGGGATTTGAACCAACAGCCTCCTCCTCTCTATGCAAGTTGCTTCCCCACTGTGCCATTAGGTGGCCCCCTGAATTAAAAAAAAAATTAAAAGTAGAGGTTAGATACAGGTTTACCTGCATCTACTCAGACAGAACAAGACTCTGAATTTTAGACGACCTTCCAATTTTTAACATCAAAGAAACTTGGGGAAAAAACTAGTATTGGATTCAGGTAAAAACAGTAATAGCAGTCATGAGAGTTGCCATTTTGGCTGATACTCTCTTTATGTTTAATTGTAGATTTTGACTCAGTGTGACTTTGAAACACATCCATGCTTGAGCCCTTCCACAGAGATGAATTGTAGGAGTTCTGTGTGTGCCTGCCTTGTCTGGAGCAATTGGCTATAGCTTTTTAAATGTAGCTCTTCTGTAATCAGAGCAGAGGGGAAGGTTGCTGCATATAAAAGCCAGAATTCTCAGGAAGATAACTTCTACCCCCCAAACCAGATTTTGTACAAAATTTGTGCTGTAATTTGTTGGGGAGCAAATAAAACATGGATGACTTTTAATGGACCAGGTCTGCTTTCACCCTCAGACTTTATTCTATAAGTGGTGTCCATATGGTGGTTTTCTTCCTACATTTCCCCCTACAATGTTTTTCCCCACACAGTGGGGTGTACTCTAGCAGAGGTTTTGGCAAAGAAAAGAGAAACTAGTTTTCTCTCTCTCATCCAGCTCATAAAACAATGAGAGCATGACAACATGAAAAGACCAACATTAAACCCTAAAATAGATCATTATGTGGGAACTGTCTTCTGACATTAGGGGAACATCTGCTTGAGGGATGACTGAAAAATTGGTTTCATCCATTTCCCATGAGCTCTTGTGAGACTGGCCAGCTCTGGACGTGTACTGAAGATCTAACAATTACAAAGCTCTCCATTCTTCTTTCCTTGCTCCTAGAGGGGGGTCAAAGAATGGTTGACTTTAGTTGCCCCTAGCTCTTCTCTGATGATGCAAGAAGCAATATGTGGGGAAAGTTAGTTAGTGGTTAGGAATGAGTAGGAACAGACTTGGTATTCTTGGAGATGCAGCAGCCTCACTGCATCTGGGTCCTTCTTTTGAAAAGGCCATCCAGATGCAATTCTCATTATGCCAAAGAACCATCAAAATGTTCTAATTGCTGATTACCCAAGTGCAATATACTTCTGGTCTTGCATGGTCTTTGATGATAAAGAGAAGGCATGAGGTGCCATATTTTATTTGTTTGCTTGATTAATTTATATACTGCCCTTCCAAAAATGGCTCAGGGCAGTTTTACAACAGCATAAAAACAATTAAAACCAGTTAACAATTAAAATCAAAACTATAAAAACAGAATAAAACCAATTAAACATTCAAACAGCTAAAAACCCTGGAAAACCAGGGCAAACATTTTAAACAATTTAAAACAGTTTACAGCAGTTTAAAAGCCCTGGAAGGCCAGGCCAAACAGATAGGTTTTAACAGCTCTCCTGAAGGCCAATAATGAACTCAGATTACGGATTTCTGACGGAAGTGCATTCCATAGCCCAGGTGTAGCTACAGAGAAGGCCCACCTCTAAGTTGCCAACAGACTCACCGGTGGTAACTGGAGACGGACCTCCTCAGATAACCTTAAGATGCGGTGGGGATCATGCAGAAGAAGGCACTCTCTAAGATAACTTGGACCTAAGCTATATTGCATATAGCTTGGAATAGGATGAAATGGAAACCTTCATTTCATAATGCAATAGTGGGCCCTAGTTTTCCACTCGCGCACAGGCCCACTAGTGTTAGATCAGCCCTGAGTAGGAAGACAGCTTTCTATTTACAATGTATCATACTGTTCACTTTTCATTTTTATGAACAAGGGCCAACATGATGTGCAGCATTCCAGCGCAGGAATGCCCCATGCCAGAGCTGCTGCAGATGTGCAGGCAGCCCCGGCACTATTAAGAACAAGCAACTGTGCAAGCAGTGCTGCTGCTTTTATTCTCATTGCAGCGAATGGGAATAACTGTGGCATCGCTGCTTGCACAACTGCTCATTCTTAACAGTATTTGGGGATGCCTGTGCATCCACAGCAGCCCCAGCACTGAGTGTTCCAGTGCTGGAATGCTATGCAGCGTGTTGGCCCTTGTTTTATACAGGTTTTCTCCACCGTGAATCTAAAACAGATGTGAAAAATGAGTGACCCATCAAATGGCATTCAAGCTGATTGCATCCCGTGGCACTAGCCATATATTTTAGCCTGCCAGGTGCCTGGCAATGTCTTTGTTTTTACAGTTCCAGGCAGGCAACACAAAATCAGGAGGCTTATATTTGCTCATCAGGAATAAAATTCAATTCTTGAACAACAGGAGATCAAAAAAACTATTGAATCTCTGAAGCCTGCACTGTGCTCACAAACATTTTGTTCTGGTTACATATAGAACAAGTTTTATTGGATGCCTTCTTGGCTTAAATCTACTTAATCCATAGATGATTCTAACTTAAGAACAGCCCTGCTGGATCAGGCACAAGGCCCATCAAGTCTGGCACCCTGTTTCACACAGTGGCCCACAGGGCTTACCTTAGGGCATAGCAAGCAGGGCGACTGCCCCAGGTCCCGCTCTTTTAACCCCCATTAGAATTAACTAGAATGGGGCCCTGCAATGGCTGATTTGCCCTGGGCCCCGCACCCCACCAGGGCTTTCTAAGGACAGCCCTGCCCACCAGATGCCTCTGGGGAGCCCACAGACAAGAGGTATGTGCATGCCTTCTCTCCTGCTGTTGCTCCTCTACAACTGGTATTGAGAGGCATTGTGCCTCTGAGGCTTGAGGTGACCCACAGGCACAAGACTAGTAGCCATTGTTAGACCTGTCCACCATGAATCTGTCTAAGCCCCTTTTAAAGCCATCCAAGCTGGTGGCCATCAGCACATCCCATGGCAAAGACTTCCATAGATTAATTATGCGCTGTGTGAAAAAGTACTTCCTCTCGTTAGTCTTAAATTCCCCAATCTTCAGTTTCATGGGGTGACCCCTGGTTCTAGTGTTGTGAGAGAAGGAGAAAAATTTCTGTCTACCCTCTCTACTCCGTGCATAATTTCATACACCTCGATCATGTCTCCCCTCAGTTGTCTCTTTTCCCTGGTAAAGAGCCCCAGATGCTGTGGCCTAGCCTCATAAGGAAGGTGTTCCAGGCCCCTGATCCTTTTGGTTACCCTCTTCTGCACCTTTTCCAGTTCTACAATATCCTTCTTAAGAAATGGTGACCAAAGCTGTATGCTGTACAGCAGACGTGGCCGCACCATAGATTTGTATAAGGGCATTATAATATTAGCATTTTTATTTTCAATCCCCCTCCTGATGATTCCTAGCATGGAATTAGCCTTTTTCACAGCGGCCGTGCACTGAGATGACACTTTGAATGAGCTGTCCACCATGACCCCAAGATTTCTCTCCTGGTCAGTCACCGACAGCTCAGATCCTATCAGTGTATATGTGAAGTTGGTGGTTTTTGCCCCAATGTGCATCACTTTACACTTGCTTACATTGAACCGCATTTGTCATTTGGTTGTCCATTCTCCCAGTTTGGAGAGATCTTTTTGGAGCTCCTCACAATCCATTGTAGATTTCACTACTCTAAATAGTTTAGTGTCATCTGAAAATTTGGCCACTTTGCTTGTCACACCAATTTCTGGATTGTTTATGAACAAGTTAAAGAGCAGTGGTCTCAGTACTGATCCCTGGGGAACCCCACTTCCTACCTCCCTCCATTGTGAAAACTGTCCATTTATTCCTATTCTCTGTTTCCTGTCCTTCAACCAGTTACCGATTCACATATGAACCTATCCCCTTATCCCATGAGGGCTAGGTTTACTCAAGAGCCTCGGGTAGGGAACTTTATCAAAAGCTTTTCGGAAGTCCAAGTATACTATCTCAACTGGATCACCTTTAGCCACATGCCTGTTGACACTCTCAAAGAACTCCAAAAGGTTAGTGAGGAAAGACTTTCCTTTGCAGAAGCCATGCTGGTTCTCCTTCAACAAGGCCTTTTCTTCTGTATGCTTAACAATTTTGTCCTTAAGTCTGCTTTCCATCAATTTACCACATGAGTGTGTTTATGTTGCGAATTTTAAGTTTCAAGAGGAAAAAAAGCATAAGCATGACCGCTGGTCCTCTTTTCATATCACAAGAGAATAGAAGCACTGTTCTGAGGACTGAAGAATATAACCTTTGGATGGCTTGTGCAATATAAGGAACAGGATAGCTAAAGCTTTTATATCATTGTATATGTAAGACGCAGCAAGTTGATAGGTACTTGTGTTTATGTTTCTATGATGGGGCAGTTCAGACAATATGCCAGAACTGGCCGTGCCCACACATAAGGGACATGAACATGTATGTTCCTTGCGCTCTCCCAGTGCATCATAGATTCAAAACCTAAGTGCACTCTTGCACAAACCCAAAAATTGCATACATGGAGTAGTGCAATAGTACAATCACTAATGAATGTACTATTGCACAATATGTGCAAGGGGGGCACTTCATCAGAACTGTTCCTTACCATTTAAATGCCACTTTAATGTAGTATTGAATTCATATGAGAGGTGGTTTATCGAGGGGTGGTTTATGAGTCTGCAGGATGGCGCACTGGGTGGAAGTGGGTGGGACATGTGCACTCACGTTCCCTATCGTGTATGGGGCTAGTTCAGACATATCATCCAAACCCAGAGAGAGAGGAGAGACACAGACATATGACGTGATGCCACAGTATAGGACCTCAGTTTTGTTAAACTTAGCATTGCCATTATATTACCAGGAACTACATCTTCTATGAGAACAGAGTGGCCATGTTTCAAGGCTCAGCAAACCCTAGTACAAACTCCCAGTACAATGAGATGGATTTGCTATGAATGTAATGAAATCGATTAGATGTCAACAAAATATTAATTCATTTTTCTTTTCACAGGACACATATACACAGTTACTCAGCATTCACACTGTTAGCAGTACTGCTAGAGGAAAAACCTCTATTAGAAAAGACTTTACAATTGACCATATGCTTTTTAAAAATGGATATGAAAATGCCGTTTTTGTGTTGCTATAAAAATATCTATGGAAAATAAGATTGGTCAAGCTAATGTGTGCAGAAATGCATCATTACAATTGCTCCAATGAGAAGTAATTGGCTGACATGAGGACAATTAGTCAAAGTAGTCCCACTGAAATTAAAAGGAATCAAAATTAATTTCAATGGGACAACTCTGATTAATTTTCTTCATCATGTTAGCCACTGGGTACTGCACAATGTTCCATGCACATTTTGACACAACATGTGTGCAGCTGGGCAAGTGCACTCTTTCACAAACCCAAAATTTGCATAAACGGAGTTGTGCAATGGTACAGTCACTAATGGGTGTACTATTGCACAACTGAAGTTGTGCAAATTTTGCTTGCGAAAGAGTGCACCTGCACAACTGCATGCAGGTTGTTACAATTTGAACAGAGCATTTCATGTCAGCCACTGTTCTGATTTACGACACACACTTGAAACAAAACTTTTGAGGTTTGAGAAGCTAATTTTCAGTGACACAAACGGGGATATTTCACTCACAACCCTGCACAGAACATGAGCAGAAATTTATTTATTTATTACATTTATATCCCGTTCTTCCTCCAAGAAGCCAAGAGCGATGTACTACATTCTTTTAAGTTTCCCCTCACAACAACCCTGTGAAGTCGGTTATGCTATGAGAAGTGATTGGCCCAAAGTCACCCAGCAAGTATCATGGCTGAATGGGGATTTGAACTCGGGTCTCCCCGGTCCTAGTCCAGCACTCTAACCACTACACCACACTGGCTTTAAGAAGCAAAAGTATATCTTGAGGTGGGGGTCTGGGAAAGAGCAACCTATAGCTGTGCAAAGATGAAGCATGGGAAGGACTCTCCTGAGTGTCAGAGGCTAAGTCTCTGTGAACACAAAGTGAGAGTGATGCACCAGCTCAGAAATGTCACCGTCATGATAAGGATAGTGCTATGGTAGCTACAAGCGTTACTTATATTTTGATTTTTAACTGATTTTTAAAATCAGATTTTAAATTGCTTTGTATTGTATTTTGTATTGCCCCCCCGTCAGTTATGATTTAATGTGTTATGTGTTTTTATTTCATGTTTTAGAGCTGTGTTGCGAGCCACCCAGAGAACAATTTGTTATGGGGCGGCTAACAAACAATATTATTATTACTTTGCACCTTGCACTGTTCTTATCATGGCATATGTTTGCAGCCTTTGTGATTTACCTAGTGAATTCCCACTTATTCTAGAGTACCTACTTTCATAATTTCCATAATGCACTAATATGTACACGTTCATATGAAATAGCGGCCAACATGATGGGCAGTCCTCAATAGACACAAGTGGCAAATGTCTTAGATACAGGTTGACATGAGTGTTCCCCTCTGCTAACTGTGGGCACATGGAGTGCCACAGGCCTTGGAACCTGGGGCAAAACCAGCACCCCACTGCTTCTCCTTGCCTGCTTCGTTGGCAAAACCTTTATAGCAGAGTCCCTTGAATCTTCTCCGGTGGGCTCATCCTTTTTGTATCCCACATGAAACAGCTGGTTGAGGACAGGTATCAAAGCTGCTCTTGATGCTCTCTCTTCTCCTTTAATCACGAGTCTCCCCCCCTCCCCGCCCTCTTTCTGTCCACATTTTGATGTCCACCAACCACCAGACTGTTAAGAGCCTTTACTCCCTCACTCTCTTCTCATATCATCTCATGAGTAACCTTCACTTTCTGTGCAACTGCAATTGCACCAAGGTTGTCAACTACCACATTTTGCATCGTGCCTCTGTAATTTTACACATAAATGTTATCTTGATGTAAAAAGCCTCAGTCTGTTGCTTCTCTGAAGTACCCTAATGTTATCTCTCTTCTGTTCAGATCGTGGTCTGTCTGTTATCAACATGTGTAGGTTTGGTTTTTGAGCAAGTTCCCAAGTTGGTCCAGAAGCATGGATGCACAGATGTGTCACGTACATGTGGGTGAGCAAGTGTGGTAATACACGGACGTCTGGGTCTGCACTGGACAGGAAACAAAGCTCCTGAAATTGGTCATGTGAATCAGTTTTCAGAGACATCTAAATGAAATTGATTGGGCTGAGACAGATTAATCGATACTGAGGTAACACAAGTCTCATTCAGTCCATGTTTTTCCCATCCAAACATTTACACTCAGCTGGACGTCTTCCCGGCCTTCTTCATAAGAACATAAGAACAACCTTGCTGGATCAGGCCCAAGGCCCATCCAGTCCAGCATCCCACTTCGTACAGTGGCCCACCAGATGCCGCCGGAAGCCACAGGCAGGAGTTCAGGGCATGCCCTCTCTCCTGCTGTTGCTCCCCTGCAACTGATATTTAGAGGCATCCTGCCTTTGAGGCTGGAGATGGCCCACAGCCCTCCGACTAGTAGCCGTTGATAGACCTCTCCTCCATGAAGTTATCCAAATCCTTCTTAAAGCCATCCAGGTTGTTGGCTGTCACCACATCTTGTGGCAGAGAATTCCACAAGTGGATTATGCGTTGTGTGAAAAAGTAGTCCATTTGTTGGTCCTAGATTTCCTGGCAATCAATTTCATGGGATGACCCCTGGTTCTAGTGTTATGGGAGAGGGAGAAGAATTTCTCTCTATCCACTTTCTCCACACCATGCATGATTTTATAGACCTCTCTCATGTCTCCCCGCAGTCGTCTTTTTTCTAAACTAAAAAGCCCCAGGTGTTGTAATCTTGCCTCCTAAGAAAGGTGCTCTAGGCCCCTGATCATCTTGTTTGCCGTCTTCTGCACCTTTTCCAGTTCAATAATGTCCTTTTTTAGATGTGGTGACCAGAATTATATGCAGTACTCCAGGTGTGGTTGCACCATAGTTTTGTATAAGGGCATTATAATATTAGCCGTTTTATTTTCAACCCCCTTCCTAATGATCCCTAGCATGGAATTGGCCTTTTTCACAGCTGCTGCTTCTTCCCTAATATGTCCCCCTGCTTGTGAAAACTGCTGCAGGTCAAGCTATGCTAAATTCACTTGTATCTGGATGGCAACCATGTATCACATGATGATGGGGGAAGCCATTCTTAACTGCAGTAACCAAGTTGGGAGAATACATTTATAGATACATTTCTTTGTTGGAGGAAAGCCCTAGCTAATTCTACCAATTTTGGTTGGAAACCTGCTCTGTAGCTTGCCGAGTACAATGGTTAATCCAGCCTTGTTGTAACAGTTTTACTGTGGTTTTGAAAGAGTGGCAGGCAAACTATAGCTGCCATCTGCTGACCTCTCATTCCATGCCACTCCTATACACTTTAAATGGACTGCTTTATACTTTAAATGGAATAAACAAGAAAACAATTTAAGCCATTGTCTCAAATAGTTTCATGGGTTGTTGGGTGTTTTCTCCAATATTGCCACTGCCCCCCACCCCTACATTTAAAAGCCAAATTGAAAAAAAAAGCCTCTCTCAGCCAAAGTGGGAACAGACCATTTTTAATGTAATACAAGAGATGAAGGGTTGGATTGTTAAGAAACATTGGAGTTTACTAAATGCCCTTTTGTAGCCAATACCAAAATACCCTCTTCCATATGCTAGATACTGAAGTCACTCTAAAGAACCTCTATACATGTCCAACAATAAGCATTTTAGAAGAGACTATGGCTTTAGTCTATTATGATAAAGAACAATGTTAGTTTCATTTTTGTGTGTCTTAGTCGTTTGTCTCTTGATCAACATGGATAAATCCTTTAAGGCACTCACTCCAAAATAATGTCATTTCTGGCCTGAGATTGCTGATATTTTTCATTACATTGCAGCTAGTAATTTGGAAACAAATTACCATGCTAGTGATAATACTGATCAAACAGAAAACATTTCTAAAACGGGGGGAAATAATCAAGTACATTATATATACATACAACCATGTTTTCTTTTAACTTATAATACACTGTAATCTGTTTTTTTTAATTAAAAAACCATGTATTAAAGACTACTTAAATACTGAAAGGTTTTAAATAACGTAACATTATTTTCAGTGACCTGGGATCTACTGCGTATCTGTCAGCATCTTGGCCCCATTTGAAACAAATACTTTTTTTATTTAAACCTTGTCTATAGCTAGTAACAGGTTCAAAAACAGATATTCCAATCCACATAAATAAGTATAGTTCTGTCCTTGTTTTAAAAACTGTTATCTGTTCAAATTATTAGAGCACACAGCTGTGTTTTGTTTCCCATTTCAGAAGTCTTTTCTTAAAAAAAAAAAAATCCTTCATTGTTAATCTCCTTTGTAAAATATTACTGTATTTCCAGAATACATAATGGACCATTAGTAAAAACCGTTAATTGCAAACCCTGAACTTTACAGTAAAAGTTAAAAAGAAGTCCATGTAGAAAGTCCTACGGAATGTACACTCGGTAGAGTAGAGTTTGGTTCATATTGGGTTGAAGTGGAAAATGGCTCCAGGAGAAATCTGAATAAACCAGAGATGTGTGCTATATTCACAATTCCAAAGTGCAAGTCAGTATATTTTAAAAGGAGTGTTTGTGAGGCTCTTATTTGTGAGGCTCTTATCACTGGCCAACACAATGAATGTTCCAAATACCGCAATAGGCAGCTGTGCTTCACCTTAGATTTGCTTTGCCCATCCATAACTTGAAGTCCACACAGGTCCTTCCACTGCAGTTTTTTCTGCCATGTCCTTCCTGTTCTTGCCTGGCACTGGGAAGAACATGGTTCCATGAGTCAAACTCCAAGGGGTTTGTTTTTGAAAACTTCTGCAGCAAACTCAAAGAGGGTAACCATGCCTGCCCACGTAATTCGGCTGGAGAGAAATGAAAACGCAATTTTTTTAGTGCACTGGATTGCCTGGAAGTGCAAAACACAGTACTGTCCTCTCTCTTCTGGACTCAGCGCCATTGGCATAAGATAGGATCAGTGCTTAGGCAACATCCCTCTCTGCTGAACACTTCTGTGATTCTGGGACAAGGCGTTTTTTCCACTTTTATAAGTCTCCATCTGTGGGTGGCTGACACAACCTGTAGATTCTGTAAAAGTTCAACGTAAGAGTTGTGTTACTGAAAGAAACATTAATTATAATGGAATATGATAAAATAAGTTAAAATTGATCTCTCAAAATAAAATGTGCAATAAGGACACCTTTAATTCTCTGCTGGATTTTACCCTCTCTCATATTAAACACGCCCCCCCACACATTATTGTTCCACAATATGAACATATTAAACTGCCTTATACCTTTGGACCATTGGTCTGCCTAAACTAGTATTGTCTACTCCAGGAATTCTCAAACTTGGGTCTCCATCTGTTGTTGGACTACAACTTCCTTTGGCTATTGTGGCTGGGGATTATGGGAGTTGTAGTCCAACAATATCTGGAGATCCAAATTTAAGAACCCCCAGTCTCCTCCAATTGACAGCAGCTCTTCAATATGAGAAATTGAGATATTTCCGAGCCAGGCTACTTGAGATGCAGAGTGCCTTTGAGCATGTGAAGTGTGCCTTTCCCTCCCACTAAGTCACCACAACCAGCCACATCACATCTCAAATTAGGAGAAGGGGCTTTCAAGTCAGAATGTATGACTTGTAAGCAGCTACAGACCCAGGCACAATTTGGTTGAAATGAAATATGGAATAATTAAATAGTTTCTCTCCTAATTTCAATTCACAAATTTTAACCTCTCACTGATCATGAAAATTGAAAGAAGGAGAAGCAAGAAGGTAATGAGACTGTTCATTTGGGTTACATAGATACAGGAGCTGTCAGGTGTCAGCGCTCTAACAATGAAATGATGCCCACATTACTAAGCATTTAAAACGTACACACGCGTGCACATGCGCACACACACAATGGTGATGCTTGCTCATAAAAATCCACTTTGACACAACTCATTTGATCAGGCTGTTCTTAACAATTGCTGCAGCCCATAGCCAAAGCATCAGCTCATGAATTATCTTTGCTTATCAGATGTCAGTTCTGCTGTCCTAGAATCTCAGCACTCCCCGGGCAGTTGACAATGCCCTGGCAGCCACGAGACAACCAGCACTGATTTATTTCATACAAAACTCAAGAGCCCTAAAAGGGTTAATAGGGAGTGACAGATGACTGGAAAGCTACCTTAAATAAAAAAGAAAAGAAAAGAGGCTGCTGCAATTTGTGAGGATAAAATAGAGTTGGTTAGACCAGTATGTCTATATATTGGTGTTTCAAAATTCATTTTTACAGAAGTCCCAGCTGTACAGACACCTACCGGGGTGCAGACTGTGGCATCTGATCCATCACTTTCAGATTTTTTGCAGATATTTCAACCCTTGGTCCCTAAAGGAAACATAAAAATGGAAGGTATTGGCAGCATTAGTAAAACACCTAAGCTTTAGAGGAAACCGTGAAAACAGAAATAGATGTTTTTTATTTGAAAACCCATTAACTTCTGGTAGCATCTTTGGAAAGCACTGGGATAGTCCATTAGTCATCTGTGTTTACTTAAGATGAGAGGATTTCCAAAGTGCTACTGCCCAATACTGTGCGATTTTAAGGGATGCAAACTAGAATACACAATGCATGGGCTGCATAATCAAAGACCACGCCCCTTACAGCACATATTTTGCAGGTCCATAATTATTTACAATATGCATATTTTATTAATATTATTGCACATCATTAACATGATAGGATTCAGGCATGCATTACATTGTATCCCTTCTTTTCCATATAATAGATGCACTATTTGCTATTTTGATTGTTGCCAATATTATTTAATGAACCCTTCATTAATACTCACTTGTTTTCTCATTATATCTGTTGCCTGCATGATACACTTGGGTAAGAGTCCATGACTTCGAGCCAAGATAGCTGCTTGCTCCAAGGAGACACTCAATGTACTCCTAAGAGCAGAACAGAAAGAATCTTCCATCAAGGGGTTAAATGCAAGTTCACATAAATGGCCTGAGAGGTTTTTAACAAAGCTGATTTCACACACATGATAGCCTGACAAAGGTTTCACCCTCACTTTCTAAGCTTCAATTTAAAAATGCATAACTGCAATGAAATAATATGCTATCAGACAAATGATTTTACCTCATAAAAATGAGGCAAGGCAGGGATTCTCAAACAAGGGTCCCCAGATGTTGAACTACAACATCCCCAGCCACAGTGACCTTTGGCTATTGTGGCTGAGGATACTAGGAGTTGTAGTTCAACAAGTTTGACCCAAGTTTGAGAACCCCTGAGATAATAGAAACAAATAATCATACTATTATGTAGAAGATACTCAGATCAAAGTTCAAGCAAACTATAGGTGAAAGAATAGGATAATCTACTCCAGAAGATGATTAATTATTATTATAATATTCATTCATTCATTCATTCATTCAATTTCTATGCCACCCTTCCAAAAAGGGCTCAGGGCAGTTTACACAGAGAAATAATAAATAAATAAGATGATAAGCAGAAGCCAAATAATTTAAGCCCGATTCTCACTGAAGAGGTAAACCCGTGTCTGGGCTGTATACTTCAGACTGCAAGTGAAGACTCTCATGATTGAATGTTCCTCCACAGAAAGACAATGTCCCTTTACACAGAAAACTAGATGTCAAGAAGAAGGGTTCTGTGCTAACCTCCCCTGAAATCTAGTTTTCTTGCAGGCGACTTCTTTAAAGCAATGGAGACTTCAATAATCCATATCACTGCATGCAATGACAACCCAGACACAGGTTTACAACTCTAGTGAAAACTAGGCCTTAAGTAAACTTAGTCACTTGAGTAAAAAGTGCTTATCCAAGAATAACAGGACATTTGCTCTGAAGACTCTCTCACCTTTGCATTCCGGTGCCACACATGACAATCTGGCAGGCTCCAAGACGATAACAGAATTCGGAGGATATAGGTAGCAAGCCAGCTCCTGATACATAAGGGACTTTTGTACTGACAAAAGTCTTCATCAGTCTGCACAGCTCTTCCATGGCATTAATAGGACGAATAAGCTACAAAAGAATATGAAGAAAGAATGCATCAGTGGTGTGTTGCCTCTTTTTGTAGCTAGTTTTGCCAAAAAATTGTTCCTAGCCTATTACTTTATACCAACAGCCATTCATGAGAGCAATTCCCAAAATGATGTTCTGGGAACAGAGGTATTACTTGAGGAGAGAGTACAACTCATTGGCAGAACAAATGCCTTGCATGCAAAAAGTCCCAGGCTCAAACCCTGGCATCTCCAAATAAAAAGATCGGGTAGCAACAGCTGATAGGAAAGATACCTGCCTGAGACCCTGGAGAGCCACTACCAACCAGAGCAGACAATGCTGGGCTGGATCTAACTCAGTATAATGCAATTTTATATGTACATATGGGATTTTGACAGGCAGTCGGACAGCTGATTCAAACATTACACTGCAAAAAACCCCGTTTGCTACTTAACAGAGGGCTGTAGCCACTCTCAGGTCTGACTATTGTGTTATGAGTGTCTCCAATGCCTACTCATTGAAGCCACCCTTTACAATCTTAGATGTATACCTAAAAAAATAAAAATAAAAAGAGTGAACAGGTCCAGAGATTTGGGAAAATGCAGCAGAATGAAGTAAAGAGGTTCATATTAGAGTTAGGATCAGTTGAAGGAAGTCCGCTTCCCCCTCTGGGAGAGGGTGCCAGTTTCCTTATTCTAGGACAAGTTCTGCTTTCCCCTACCTTCGTGCCTCTATTGATACATACACTTGGCTCCCGCTCGAGTGTGAATTTTCATTCACACTATAAATCGCCCGCCCCACCGTGTTTCAGGCAAGGTTGCTAGCTTTTTGAAACTTTTTTCCAAGATGGCCAGCATGTTTATCTATTTAAGTATTTATTAGGCACATTTTAAAGCCAGCACTCTTAAAAACAAACAAACCCAAAACACCTTGAAGCATTGCTGTGGGTAAGAGGGGCGGGGAGATGGCTTCATGATCCAGTTCTCTACACCAGCGGTTCCCAACCTTGGGATGTTGATGAGACTATGACTCCCTTCCTCTCCAGTGTCATTCTTCTGGGAACCCAAGGCTGAGAACTCCTCCTCTTCACAACTGAATTAGGAGATAACTTTGCAATGATCACAAGGGCTAACCAGTCAGCATTCTGCACAGCTGGCTTCTCTTGGAGATAGGAAGAGCCAGTTGCTCCTCCTGGCCTCCATTCAGTTGAGAAGTTTGTACACATGTCTACGAGTGAGGGACTGGGTCCACAGTGGGCTCACCCCTCAGTATGTACGTCTGTCTCTGTCTTTAGGTTGAGGGGGCAGATGGTCCGAGAACACCTTAGTCTGAACTTTCTTAGGCAATGGCCTATGCCTGATGCGATTCCCCCTCTGTAGGTTATGCAGCGGCTCTTACCATAACAGCTAAGTGGACCTCTACCCCAATTTTGCTTTGCCCAAGTAACCTTATTTCTGAATGGAAAGGAGGTTTCTGTACCTGGTCAATCTTCACTGCTGTGGTATTGGAATCTGTGGGCAAGTTGGATCTCTCAAGGTAAAACGTCCTGGAAGAGAGCAGTAAATAAACTGCATTAGGTTGTGACCACCTAGTTTCAAGCATTCCCACAATATGTTCGTTCCCAGAAGACATGAAGGAGGAAATTTGTCATCTGAGGTCCACAGGCCATTACTAGATTGATTGGCAAATGAGCCAAGCAAACGGGCCACACACCCTGCTTGGAAGTAAAATTCAACCAGCGCGGCATTAGCAGCATGGCCAGGATGGCTTCTCCCTGCTTGCAAAAGCAGGGAGAGGCATTCCTGGCCAGGCTGGGAGCCCAGTGCTGGCTGAAACTTCTCAAAAATGGAGCTGCACAGTTCCATTTTTTTAAAGTTTCAGCCAGCGCTGGGCTCCCAGCCTGGCCAGGAATGCCCCTCCCTGCTTTTGTAAGCAGGGAGAAGCCATCTCAGATAGGCTAGGAACCCAGCGCTAGCGCTGAATTTTACTTCCAAATAAGTCTTGCAACCCTGCTCGCTAATGTGGCCACACCCCCTGCATCTGACATCAGATGCAGGGGGCATGGCTGGGGTGGTCGGGGCTGCCAGCAGCAGGTTGGACAAGGGCCACCGGTGTCCTTGCTACACCACTGGATGATACATCCAGCCCACATCTCCCGTTATTAGTGACATGTACAAGAATGTTTTGCTCCTCCTCCCAGCCTGCATTCTCTTTCTTAATTGCACTAATGTATTATTTAAATTGCATCTGAGTCAGTGGTTTGGATGATCCCCACCATAATTAGGAGGAGGAGGAAGGCACAACAAGAAGAGGAGGAACTGCGAACGGGGCATACTTGTACACGTTCCTAATCATGCAATAGGTGGGCTATTTCCAAACTGGCCCTAATACTTCTTTCATCAAATGATAGCCCTAACAAACAAATAATAATAATACATACATACATTTTATTTTTTGTATCAAGGCTGTCAGCCAGCAACATCCTTTTTTGTGTTACAATACCTGAGTTTGCGATAATACTGTTGCACCTTCACAAGAGAGGCGGAATTGATTTGCTGCTGAAGCTCTTCTGAAGAGCCATCTGGCTGGGACTGGCCTTCCAGGTTTTCAAGGCCTGTAAAGATGTTCATGGAAATAGCTCAGGCATTTATTCTATACTCTTAGCTGTTTCACTATTTCTATCATTCTTCTTTATAATAAGAATGTTCAAAGCATTTTTAGTACGCAAGGAAATTTACAATCCTCCTTATTTGAGGATTAAATAACTGCCTAGAGCCTTTGGAGTCAGGTGGTATATAAATTAAATACATACAATACAATAAATAAAATAAAATAAAATAAAATAAAATAAAATGTTTGCCTTCACCATGGCAAAAAAGAGCACCTCTCGCACCTTTTGTAAAGAGCACCGCATGCAGCTTCAGGCTTCCCCCGTTCTGAAACCGAGAAGGTAGTCTGGAAAAGTAGTAACTGTCCAGATAAAAAATCACCTTCAAAACCTGCCGATTTCCTTCGACATGATAGAAGACATGAGTATCTAGGGAAACAAAGGCACAGATGTTCTGCTGTTTTAAGGAAATAGGAGCACTGAGATGATGAGACTGGAGAAACAGAATTCTCAAAACATATCAGGCAACAGAGATCATAAATAAGGTCAGAAGAGCCTTGCTGGATCAGACCAAAGGTCTAGCATCCTGCTTCTATCGGGGCCAGTCTTTGAAAGGGGCATCTTTCAAAGTGGTGGTTCTCTTCTATTTAGCATGGGGAGAGCAACTAGCCCTATCCAACCCCAACACAGCATCCCTCCAGTGGCTGTTGCTGGTAACTGCCTTGTGTTTCTTTTTAGATTGTGAGCCCATCTTGATGTACTAATTATTTTTCTATGTAAACCACTTTGAGAACTTTGGTTGACAAGTGGTATATAAATATTATAGTAGTAGTAGTAGTAGTAGTAGTAGTAGTAGTAGTAGTAGTAGATGTCTCCAGGGAGTGCACAAGGAGGGTGTAATGGCCACAGCCCTCTCTGGTGGTCTGTGGGAGGAACAGCAAGCAAAGCTCCAGCCAGATCTGCAGTTTTTCTGCAATGCACGCCTGCATATCACTTTTATGGATTGTGACCCAGGTTATCTGGGTATATGTGAGAGATTTTATTTTTTAACAAAATATGCTTTAATCTGTTATGTCAATAGATGTTCTGGGCAGGTTTCATCATCAATAACATGAAGCAAGCAGTTGAAAAACATTACATTACAAAAGTAACCTCATTCTTGCCAGAAGCTTAGCAAGAACTACAGCATTTGCCGCTCTTATTACAACCCAAGGGACTGAAGCAACAGCACACTTGTAGGAGCAAGATCAGTGTCACAAGAAAAACAAGCCGCAAAGCTAAGGGGAATGATGAAACAACTCACTTGCTACAAAACACTCATCCAGCTGCTTGAAAAAAAAGGCGACCTTGTCCAGCTCTGAGAGGGTGGCCTGGATATCTTCCAACATGGTCCGCTCCTCTTTCTGAGGAAGAAACAAACAGGGGGGAAGATGGGTTATAATCATTAAAAGGACAGAGACCCACAAAGCTGTTGGAACCATGGGGAGAAGGGTAGATTTATTTTCCCAATTCCAAACTACAGAGGGCTTCATGCGACCACCAGCCGGTATGTAAGCTGGGAACATGTTGGCAACTGAAAACACAACGCTCCCGGCAGGCATGGCGTCTGAAATAGGGATGTGCCTGAATCGCGGTTCAATGGGCAGTTCGAGCACTTCTACGGAAATTAGAAAGGGAACTTTTAAGACAAAGGAGAGCAGGTGCTTACCTGCTCTCTGCCGTCACTTCCAGCTTCCTGCTGGGGTGGTGTGTGTCCCCCAAACCCTGTGCGCACATGGCGCCCATGCATGCTGCTGGGACACACTAATAGATGAATCTGCCAAGTGAGAACCTGCAGAAAATGAGGTTCTCACTTCTCTCCTGAAGTCACTTTAGCCTTTCTGTATTTCTCATTGATCTATCAGTGGATCTATCAGCTTGAGAGCTATAGGACACCTCCAGCGACAGAGGCAAGTTGCCTCTAAATACCAGTTGCAGGGGAGCCACAGTAGGAGATGGGGCATGCCCTCACCCCTTGATGTGGGCTTCTCAGAGGCGTCTGGCGGGCAAAAAAATGATGATGGACTCAGGGGTACAACTAGGTCATTTTGACACCCAGACCGTCCAGCGCAAGGTCTCCCCTTGGGACGAGGCCCCCCCCGGCGCAAAGCCAACTTCTGGGGGCCTCTTGCACCCACCGCACCCATTTGCCGAATCGGTTTTGTCAGCTGAAACATTCCCCCCCCCCCAGCTGCCGCACGGATGTGGTGTGTCTGCTGAGGGGTAAACTCAGCAGTCTTTCTCCTCCCACCCCCCTGGCAGCTGCAGCAACTGGAGCGACCACTGGGCCTGCCGTTCGGCCCAGCGTCTCTAACTAACTGCAAGGTGCACCTGCGCAGTGGTGAGAGATCGTCGCAAGTCCGTCACGGGCTTGCGACGCTCTCTCACCACTGCGCAGGTGCACCTCACAGTTAGTTACTTAGAGACAGTGGGTCGAACGGCAGGCCCAGCAGTTGCTCCAGTGGCCATCGGGGGTGGAGGAAGAAGGACTGCTGGCCTCACCCCCTGGAAGCCACCCCTTGGCTGTGCAGTGGCTGAACATTTTTTTAAAAAAGGGATTTTCAGTGCAGTGGGGCGGGCGCAGAAGGAAGCTCCCCCAGCCATTTGGAGACCCCCCGCCGGACCTTGGAGGCCAAGGGCTGGGTCCCCAAGGTCCGGGGGTTAGAGCGCCTCTGGCTGGACTAGATAGGTTTTGGGACTGATCCAGCAGGGCTATTCTTGCGTTACTGTGACACTTTATATCAGCTATCGACTTTTTAAAATTGAAAAATACCAGCTATCTTATATTATCCTTAACTATCATACATTATAGTTAAAGCTGTTTAAAGACTTTAAATATCTTTCCCCCCATCCCATTTCTAGATCCATCTGTAACCTAAACATGCTTTATGCATCTTACTGCTTTCGCTCTGTACATCTGATACAATGAGAGATGCAGCTTCTCTCCAGCAGAGGACAGACTACACACAATTTCTTATCCTTAATTGCCTTAGAACAGGGAATGCTGGCATATGCCGTTGGTTCTGCAGCAATGAGGAAAGCTGTACTTGCTGAAATTCCCTCTTATACAATTACCAAATTGCATAAAACCATTATAGCATAAAACTAGGTAAGAGGAATTGTCTTCTTTGCATCTAGTTATGTGCTGTCTTCTCCGCTCCAAAAACCCCTCTAGACTGACAAAAATGATCAGGGTGATGATGCCACTGCAACAGCTCAGGTTAGGTCAGGGCATAACCCATATGCCTGGTTGCTTTGTGTGTTTTAATTGTATGAGGTTCTGCACACAACCCAAAACTGAGTAGGACAAGTATCCTATCCAGATCTGGGAGCAGCGTGTGCTCCCAATTTCCAGTTGTGTGGGAGCAAATAACTAGGACAGCACTGTCCTAACCCAACTTTCATAGCCAACATTTGATCAAGGTAGGAGGAAAAGCTGTCCTACCCAGCTTTTCTCCCACCATGAGGTCATGCACACAACCTCATTTCCCAGAGCTGGCGAAGGCCAGGGGGAGGCAGGAAGGCTCCTACCTTCCCCCACACAATTGCCACTGCCACCCCACATGCCATGCGGCACACCCAGACGGGCGCTGCTGTGGCAAGCGGTGGAGCAACAGAGAGGCCAGGGAAAGGATGCCCGGCCTCCAGTGGTCCAGACTCCACAATGCACCACTTGCAAGGTGCACTGAAGACATTCTAGAGGCCAGGGTGATCCTTCCTGTGACCTCTATAGTAGCATGGGCTGCCAGCAGCTGCAGGCAGTTCATGTCGCCACACAAGTGGGTGGTGGGGTAGGAAGGCACATGTGCACCCTCTTACCTCACTTTTAGCCCAGGTAAAACACTCGGGCTATCCGGTGGGGCAGCACTGGGATCAGGCCCAATCCTGTCGCTCCACCTGGGCAGCCCTACCTGGGTAGGGTTGTGCAAGTCCAAGTAGGGCTGCTCATGTGAACAGCCTTCTTGCTTCCACACAATCACAATCCTCCTACCTAATTGTTTGCTCCCACACAACCAAAAACTGGGAGCACACACAGTTCCCAAACTTGAGTAGGACACTTGCCCTGCCCAGTGTTCGGTTGTGTGAATGACCTCTGCGTGAACTGCTGAAAGAATCATTTGTTATGAGGGAAACTAACAAATAAAGTCGATGTTGTTGTTGTATATGCCACTCTGGGATAATTTTCTGAAGGGTGGCTGAGGAATGTTTTCAATCAATCCATAAATATGAACCAATTTGGAGATCTAGACTCACTAGTTGAAGACCAGTGCTTTTAAATTCAACCTGCTGCACAGAGCAGCAAAATGAAACCAATACATAGGGGTGGGGGGTGGGGAACCAACAAAATTCAAAGCCAGTATATCAGCCCATTTCCTGCCTTGGAAACCATGGGGGCAACATGAGCCAACCAGGATCTATCCAAGCCAGGTCTCTTTCCCACACTTGCCCAGCTATGTGGGAGTTACTTCCCTGTGTCTTCTCCTATGTATGTGAATACCTCAGTATTCAAATGCAAGGATCTTTCCCACCCATCTTTGTGGTGGAATGTCAAGCAAGCAAGAAAAATGCAGTGGGCCCTGTCGAGGTGATTGAAGTATTTGCACATGTCCTATGGCTTCAGAGGAGAACACAATATGCTTAAGTAAGCATGTGAAAGAGCTTAAAGGGAATGATAAGGTTAAAGGGAATGATAAGGTAAGGTAAAGTGTGCCCTCGAGTCGATTTCGACTCCTGGCACCCACAGAGCCCTGTGGTTGTCTTTGGTAGAATACAGGAGGGGTTTACCATTGCCTCCTCCTGCGCAGTGTGAGATGATGCCTTTCAGCATCTTCCTATATCACTGCTGCCCAATATAGGTGTTTCCCATAGTCTGGGAAGCATACCAGTGGGGATTTGAACCGGCAACCTTCTGCTTGTTGGTCAAGCATGTCCCATGCTGTGCCGCTTAAGGTGGCTCAAGGGAAATGATACAGCACAGCAAATAAATGTAGTTCCATTTTCCCCTGACCTTTGAAAAACTCTATGCAGAATAGGCAGAACAACCTGGTCAGGAGATAAGGAGAAAACTGGGCAGTTCCGTGTTTTGGCTCGAGGAAGCTGCAGCCCACCCTTACCATGCTGGGGGAGAGCAAGGAATGATAGTTGAGCAACACCCCAGTAGCTGCTATCTGCTCGAGCCACTTCTTGCTGGCTTCCCTGCTGCTCTCTTCGTACTCCCCGTTGTTATTGTATCTATAGTTGAGAGCACCTAGTAACTGCTCAGAGAAGGTGCAAACGGCAGCCACCAGAGCCTGGCAGAAGATGGCATCTCTCCTCAGCTGCAATTCTGTGTCTGGGAGAGAAAAGAATCCACAGGACTCAGGAAGGGCAGAACAGAGTTATTGCTCATTAAATTACTTTGCTCAAACTTGAATAGGCCAGCAGGCAGTCTTATATGCATGGACCTGAAATAACAAAACTTTGCATTTGTGTTACACTTTCAAGGCTCAAAGCACTTGCGGTGCTCACAATCCAGTGATTGTAGTGCTGCCACCGAATGCCAAGCAGCAGAGGCGTGAGCAGTCTTGATTTGATTCCTAGTCACCTGTGCAGTGAAAACGATGGGGAAGTGATCCCGTGTGAGGGTTCAGTCATGGCTGCTCAGCACAGGCAACTGACACAGACGATCAATTATATTGCTGTAATCCCTGCAACCACTCTGTAGAATAAGTTATTATTTCTGTATTGCGGATGAGGGGCTCAGGAAGGAGACTGTGGCTTAAATAAGGTCATCTAGTAAGTTAATGGCAGAGGTGGGATTCAATCCCAGGGGGTTCCTGATTTGTAGCGTAGTTTTTTAACCACCACATAACACTAGCGTTTATATATATGTACACATAAGACTATACACAGCTAAAAAGATATCTGAAGGACTATCTCCTTGCATACAAGCCTGTTTTAAGACCTGTACTGTAGGCCCTTCTCCCAGTTCCACAGCTGTCAGAGATCAAGTGGGTGGTGACCCAATACAGGGCCTTTTCTGTAGTGGCCCCAGACTCTGGAATCCTCTTCCAGAGAGATTCCCCTAGCACCTCTTGAGGAAAGGACCATAGCTCAGTGACAGGGACCTGCTTTGCATGCAGAAGGCTCAATCCCTGACTCAATCCCCAGCATCTCCAGGTAGGGCTGTGAATTAACCCTGTCTGAAATCCTGGAAAGAGCTGCCAGTCAGTGTGGACAATACAGGGCTAGATGGACCAGTATCCTGATTCAGTGGAAGGCAGTTCCATATCGTTGTCTGCCTTTTGGTGCCAGATGAAACCCTTTTTTATTTTCTCAGGCCCAGCGGCACACCCAGGTCATTTGGGAGCCTGGACCTGAAGGGTTTTGGAGGGGCCCCCTGTCACGATGGGGGTGGGGTGGGGTTTGAGGAGAAAGTCCCCCCCGGCTTTTGCACACTGTTTTTAGAACACTGCTGCAGGGAGGGTGGGGCGGGGGCAGGAGGGGAGAGTTCCCCTTTAAGGAGATGTTTACCTGGGGGGAGAAGGTGGGATGGGACACGGCGGTGGTGGCTGCAGGGAGGGTGGGGTGGCGAGGAGGGGAGAGTTCCTCGTTACCCTCTGGGATGGGAGCCTGCGAGCTCCATCCAGCTCTGCTCCCTTCTCCCAAGTGACAGCCTCTTGCCTCTCTGCTTCCTCCATGTGGGGGGAGGCTACTCAGTTTTTGTTTAACAAAGAACTGGTGGGTGGGAGGCAAAGAAGGCAGGGGCCCCAGGAGTCCATCTTTACTTTTTGTCTCAGGGTCTACTCCAGGGTGCACCATCAGTGAATCCAACTTTCCAGCGGATGTGTGTTATGAACATTCTTCACAGCAGCCAAGCCCTCCTATATGGCTGGTGTTTCCCCAGAGGGATGTTCAGTTTGCCACAATAACAGTCAGCAAACATTGACAAAAGGAGGATCAGCCTATAAAAGGGCTATCCGGTATCACCAACATGATACACAAGGACAGTAGGTCTTGTTCCGCCGATACTGCAGTGCTATCAAGTGTACAATGACAACAATAGCCTTGCGATGTTTTCTCTGAAACAGCAGAAAACCATTCTTGCAGTTGCATTGCCTGTCCCTAAAATGAGTTCAAGGGGTTTTCTGCAAACAGCAGCAAACCAAGGAGGTGATCTTACCTGTGCATTTCAGCAAGGCCAAAAGCAGCTGATTTTTCCCATCTAGAATTTTTTTTTTTAAAGATAAAACATAAATAAATGAGTATAATCACATCTGACCTGTGCTTAATTTCTAAAGTAAAAAGATGCTGGGACTCAAGCAGGCTTGGAAATCACATCCTTAATCTAGATTCTCTTGCTTTCTAACCCCACATATGAAAGCACTGGTTGTGGTGAAAGTTAAATGCTCCACACTTCCTCAGGAGAGCTGTCGCCTAGTGGTGACTGCATGGCTAGAACTGCCTAGATGCTTATTCTTCAGCTATAGGGAGTCTAGGCAGAATTCACCCAGCCGAACTCTGAGCAAGAGATTCCAGTAAAACATTAGGTGTAATCTTCAAAAGAGAAATAGGAAGAGCCTGCTTCTGACTGTCCCAAAAGGCCTCTAGGTATCAATGTAACCAGATGACATTAGTGATAGGTGCTGGTGTCTTATAGGTTCTTCACTTTCTGACTCTAATTACATCCTAAACCCCCAGTGCCCTGCCAAGGAGAGGGTCCAATTTATGCCACTCAAGCTAAGCCCTATGCTGGCTTTGGACAGTCCAACATGGAACATGTAGTTCCCATGTACAAGAGCACACTGGACTTCTGCTTAAGATGCCTGTAGGGCATAAATCAGGCCCTCATATATGGGCACCCACAAGACTTTTTCCAGGGGTGGGCAAAGCCAGCAATCCTATACCCCTCTCCCTAGGAGTATGCCCCATTGAATTCAAGGGGAACTGGTTGAATCCAGGGAGGGCAACTGCCTCCTCTTCTCCACATGTGAGATGTCTCCAGCTGCTAAGAATGGCCAATGACATAATCAGCCAGCACCAGCAATTTCATCAGCCCATGCCAGCATGAAGGAGGATCCTACTCAGACCCTACCCAGAATTACAGGGGAATAATTCTAGATTTACCATCAAATTCCAGTTTGGGTGGCGTTTGACAGCAGTCACAGTCTGGATCACTTTTGTTCTTTGACTCCACCCTCACTTGCCACATCCCCTCTTCTAACCTCTCTGTCAAGACTGCAATTAATAATAATAAAGTTCTCCCCCACCCCACCGCCCAGCTTCCTCATTCACAGACCTTCCACATATTTTTGTATGGTCTCGACAAGGTTCTTGATGCGGAGCGGAAGGTTCCAGGGATCTTCTTGGATGCTGATTTGAATCTTATTCCTGCTCCGAATTGTGGTTTCTTCTTTCTGTTTAAATTCTGTAGAACAAGAGAAGTTTTAGTCTAGGCAATTGAATAATGCCAAGATAGTCGAAAACAGCAGTGACTACATCCAGTCCGTTTATAATTAACATTCCCTGCCAAGCCCAGAACTCTAAGACAGGGCTTCCCAACCTTGTTGTCCAACCTGTTGCTGGACTACAACCCCCATCAACCTCATCAGCTTCATCCACAATAGCCACTGTGGTGGAGGATGATGGTAGCTGGGAAACCAAGGTTGGGAAAGTCCTTCTCTAAGGCCCACCTAACTGGCCTTGATAAGGAAGGAAAATACAACTTAACTGGGAGTCTGCACTGTGCAACAAGACTAAACTAAATTAAATTGAAAGGTAAACTGACCAGTGCAAATCCTACAATTAAATTAAAGCAGTAGAATACAAGCAAAGGTTGGAACAAGAGGTTAGGAGAGTTTCCTGGTTGCCATTAAAAACCGGAGTCCCTCATTTTCTTTCTTCTCCTATCCTATCTAGTTATCCAAAATGCATGAAGTATTTTAGATTGTCACCGAGCTCTGAGTTTCCCCACTTCTGCTCTACTTCACCGCTGCTACTTTCTGAGGCAGGGAAACTTAGAGCGCCATGATGTCATGTCATGAGATTTAGATTAGTTTAATGCTCTCTGAGCAAGAGATAGAGAAATAGGACTGCTGCTTTCAGTATCAGTCACAGTCCTCTCTCATAACATCTAAACTCTCGGCTGAGCTTGTCTCTAACTACGCCCCAGTTAATGTACTTAGTCCACATTAAATAAGAATGGTTGCAGCTTGAGGCAGACCTCTGCATCAGTTGCTCCAAGGATGTGGGGCAATCTCATAACAACATAGGAAGCTGCCTTATACCAAGTCAGACCATTACATAAGAACATAAGAAAAGCCCTGCCGGATCAGACCCCAAGGCCCATCTAGTCCAGCATCCTGCTTCACATAATGGCCCACCAGATGCCTCTGTGAAGTCCACGGGCAAAAGATGAGGACATGTCCTCTCTCCTGCTGTTGCTCCCCTGCAACTGGTATTTAGAGGCATCTTGCCTCTGAGGCTGGAGGTGGCCTATAGTCCTCCAGTAGACTAGTAGCCATTGACAGACCTGTCCTCCATGGATTTATCTAAACCCCTCCTAAAGCCATCCAGACTGTTGGCTGTCACCACATCTTGTGGTAGAGAATTCCATAGGTTGATTATACATAGTGTGAAAAAGTACTTCCTTTTGTTGGTCCTAAATTTCTTCGTAATCAGTTTCATGGGATGACCCCTGGCTCTAGTGTTATGGGAGAGGGAGGAAAATTTGGCTCATCTAGTTCAGTAATGTCTACACTGACTGGCTCTCTGAGGTTTCAGGCAGGGCTCTTCCCAGTCCTACCTGGAGATGCTGCCAGGGATTCAACCTGGGATCTTCTGAATGTAAAGCAGATGCTCTTCCACTGAGCTACGGCCCCATCCCCCTGAAGGGTGTAAGGCACATCTCTTTTGCCTTGCTTTTTAATTTGGATGGTAGTTTGCAAAATGTAATTTTTCTTGGATTGCTGTTCTTGCTTGTTTTTAAATGGTATTCTGCTTTAAATGCAAGTCATTTTTTTAAAAAGGGTTTTAAACAGGAAAGAAGTGCCTGCTGCCCTGATGATGTATTCAGAGAGCCCACAACATATCAAAATATTGATAAAATCTAAATCAGTACTTCTCAAGGCCAATGGAACTTTCAGAGTATCAGTATAATCATTTATGGAACATCTGTCCAAATAAATGCATGCATTTTTACAAACATAAAAGGAAACATCCTTGTTCTAAATTTGCTGATCTAACCAAACGTATGCTGCTTTTTAAAAAAGGAAAATTTTTTACTGCAGTATTTGAAACATACCAAAGATAAACAGAGAGCGTACAGATTCAGAGAGGAAAAGGAAATGCAGCAGATGATCAGGAAACGTGGTTTGTGTTTGTTGCAGATGATGAGTGAAGGCAGGGGAGAAAATGCAACTGAATGCAACCTGGGTCCCAGCCTCCATTCTTGAATACAGTGCTGCATTAGTTTGCTGCATGTACTTTTCCATGTGTTTGTTTGCAAGTGATCAAAGCACATGATGAGAATGATTTTCTTTTAAGTCAGAAAAACAAACAGTATGCGTCTGCCTCATACTGAGGACCGTTGTTTCATCTTGCCTACATAAGGTGGCCCTCATTATCCACAGGCCCACCATCTGTGGTTTTGTGTATCCATGGTCAGGTCATGTACACCTGGCCTTGTTATCCACGGATCTAAAAATACTTGAGATTCGCCTATCCGGAACTCCTAGGTGGCTGGAACTTACCTCTGGGGTCATTTCCGGCCACCATTTTGCTGAACAGAGCCATTTTGTGGCTCTTTCTTCACTCCCCCTGGTGATTTTTCACGGGAAAACAGGTGAATTGGGGGTTTGGGAGATATTGCTGGAAAGTTGGAGACCTGGAGAACACAGTATGTTGCTTTATTGCTCTTATTTCTGCCTTTTAAAGCCTTTTTTGACCTCCAGGAACCTTAACTCCACCCCCCTCAATTTCCATTCACTCAAGGTCTCTTTATCTGTGGTTGTAGCCAAGAACAGAACTTGTGTGGATAATGAGGGCCACCTATATACTAACTGGTAGAGGTTTTCCAGGGTTTCTTCTCAGCCCTACCTGGAGATACCAGGAACTGAACGTGGGGCCTTCTGTATACAAAGCACTTTCCCATTCTGGACAAGTCACCACCAAAGAGCTGCAGATAATTCTTTGTGAAACCTTTCATGAATCTTTGTGGGGGTCTTTCCAAATGATCAATGAGAGCATTCCACAAGTAACATCTTAATCTGAGTGCAGTTCTTCAAGAACCCCCTTTTCCAACAACAATGGTGTGTTATTCCAAAAGCACATAATAGATGGTGGGAGGAACGGAAGTGGAGACATGATGATATTCAATAAAAACACATAGGAACATAGGAAGCTGCCATTTACTGAGTCAGACCATTGGTCTATCTAGCTCAGAATTGTCTTCACAGATTAGGAATGGCTTCTCCAAGGTTGCAGGTAAGAATCTCTCTCAGCCCTATCTTGGAGATGCTAGGGAGGGAACTTGGAATCTAGATGCTCTTCCCAGAGCGGCTCTATCCAGAGGGAAATATTTTGCAGTGCTCACACTTCTAGTCTCCCATTCGTATACAACCAGGGTGGACCCTGCTTAGCTAAGGGGACAAGTCATGCTTGCTACCACAAGACCAGCTCTCAGGAAAGGGAGGGCACATAGAGCCCAAAGAAAAAAGAGAAATCTCAACAAAACAGGGCACAATTACTAGGGATAATTGTTGCTGTTTGACACCTTTAAAATGTGGTCTAGAGCACTATATGAGCACCATAGTGCTAGACACGTATTTCAGGGAAGCATAGAGCCCCCAAAGTGTTTAAATATTCAAAAGGCTGACAAAATGCAGTCCGAACATGTGTAACAGCTAATTGGAAAAAAAAGTACTCATTTATGCTTGATGACCAGGGGGAAATGGGAAAATATATGAAATGATAAAGCTATCAAATTACATTAGAGAAAGATGACAACAGATAGATTCGTGGAAAATTGGATTTTCTTTGTTCATTGCTGAAATGAGAAACACAACAGCCATTCTCTTTACTTTCGTTTTTGCACATTACTTTCTTTGTACTGTTGTAATTGAATTTATAATTTTTCAAATTAAACACTGCACTAAACAAAAATAAAAATGGTGTGTTTAGGGAGTGGAGGGGGTATTGTGATATACTGTAGATATTCAGTACATCATATTGTGCTGAATGGAGGATAGGGCTGTAGCTCAATAGGAGAGAATCTGCTTTGCTTTGTATACAGATGGTCCCAGGTTCACTCCCTGGTATCTCCAAGTCGGGCTGGGAAAGACTCCTGCTTGACACCTTGGAGAGCTGCTGACAGTCAGTGAAGACAGTTGATTACAGTAATGGTCTGACTTGGCAGCTTCCTATGCCCCTGTGATGTTTGTACAACCACATCATACACAGCAATCACAACAGTGGTTAATCAGGCCCAGTGCCAGAACATGGCACCCTCAGGCAAATGCCCCCCGATGCCTGCACACCAGCAATGACAAGAAGCTTGGCTGGAGCAGGTAGAATAGAGGAGGAAGTGCTAGACTCCAGAAGGCTGCTCCTGCAATGTTGCCACTCTCTAGGGAGGAAGGTGGAGTCCAGGAGGGGTGGTTTAGGCTCACAGCACACTTTACTTTACCCTAACACTTTTGCCGCTCCTTCCTTCTCCTCCTTTTGCTGTTTACTGTGGTGGTGGCAGGAGGAAGAGGATGGAGCACTGAGAGTGTTGTGCACTCCAGTGAAAGTCTGGTGCTTTCACTGCCCCTTTTCTTGCTGTTGCTGCCACCTTAATTACTTTCTGTCCCTCTTCCTCCTACTTTCCACTGGTAAGCCTGAGGGGGGGCCCAGTGAGGGCCAGTGAGGGCACTTGGTCCAGGACCCCCTCCAACTTGGAGCCAGTCCTGCAGTGAATGCACTATCCAGGAGAAACAGTGCATTTTCTTGGGTACAAAATTCTGGATGCCAATGTGTTGGGAAAGAAACAGGTTGCTCGCCTGTAACTATTGATCTGGTAGAGATCCATTGATATCCATCAGAATGGGTAATGCACCTGCACAGGACCCTCGTGCTAGAAAGCCACAGTTCATTGAAGTGACCAAGCCCTGTCCACATGCCTTCAGCATGCTATTTAAAGGTTGGGTCATGTGCCTGTTCTTCCATTCTTGGATGACCACCATGGAGGACGATAACCTGGAATCAGGTGAGTTTATCATCGAAGAATAGCTTGCACACTCAATACACACATAGTGTAGCACTACTACAGAGGGGTGGTCTGAGGGTCTTATGGATATCAACAGATCTTTCCCATATCAATAGTTACAGGTGAGCAACCTGTTTATCTGGATCGAGATCCGTCAAGATCCATGAGAATGGGTGTGTTAACTAGCTATCCATGGAGGGTAGCAGCTATTGTAACACCTGCTTCTTCCAAAGCTCACCTTGGCAGCAGAGCACACATCTATGGCAAAGGGGTAGATGGATTCCTGAAGACCGTAGGAAGAACAATGTCCTGGTAGAGGTGGAAGTCGATGACTAGGGAGTTAGGCACAGGATGTTTTAAAAGATATTCATTGTCTTTCACCTGAACTCGATACAAACTCTCTAGTCGCTTAGACTTGGGGGTTGAGATATTACTTTCATTGCACATCACACAGCTTGTGAAATGACTGGGAGAACAGGCAGAGCCACAGGCTGAGTTGATTCAGACAGTCATAAAATTATAGAACGGGTCATCAATAGTGGCTAGTTCAGGCTTTAGATCGAGACCCAGCGCTTTAGCCATTTCCCTAACATGACGGTGATACGCTCTCATTTCCTCATTAGAGAAGACATGAGTGGTTGGAGCCACATCAACTGGATGATCCATTCTGTTGTCTAGATCATCTGGATCGGACCCAAAGTCAGAAGAGCCATGGTTATCAGAAGGTGAGTGAGATGGAGAAAGTGGTACATATGTTTGTGTCCCAATAGTAGTTGTTTTTCATGGAGTGGGAGTACCCAGTGCTTCTGCCCCAACTGCCAGGCTTTTGTAAACAGTCTGTGTTGCCATATCTCTTAAAACTTTGACAGGGGCCCCAGAAGCTATTTGTGTGGCCACCAAGACAGTCTTAATCATAGCTTGTAATGGCATGGTTAACTTATCACCTCCAGCCAGGGTGTGTACAGTACGAATTGGAGATGCCACTGTAGTTAGCGGTGGATACGGTTTAGTTTGTGAAGACTTCCAGAGTTGATCCTCTTGAAAGTTGTAAAGGAAACCGGGAGATCAAGTCCCCATAGATGCTGATGCCAGTGTTGCCCCCTGCAGTTGATGAATGTGCAAAGCCACACATATGCCATGGTGAGGGGTCTGCCAAATGGGCAGCTGTTAGTGTACCTGGTGTTCTGTGGACCAAGGACTGCATTGTAACTGATTCCCTAGAAGTTCCTGCTTCTGATGATTGTGGGGGAGAACTTTTGAATGTCTATGCCAAGGGAATGCTGGAGCTGGAATTGAGAACTGAAAGCAAGGTGTGGGCAGTGGTAGAATCTAATACTGCTTTCCTATCCTTGATATTGAAAGTTGGTATCTTGGCTTGACATTGAGGAGTCAGCAACCTCAATGCTGATAGCACTGGTGTATTTAAAACTGAAAAAGGAACTCACACTTTTGGAGTTGTAAGAACCTGGGTTGATATTGAAGGGGCCTCTTGATGTCGATCGGCAGGTGTCAACAGAGGGGAAGAGTTTATTGGAGTAGGAACGGGAGACACAGCGGCCTCTCAATGCCAATAATCTTGGCGTCGACACTGAGGACTCTCAATGTTTCTGATGTTGGTTGCTCCTTTTCTTTTGAAGCCCAAGTCTTCGATGTCTAGCAATGTTTGTCGATCCCCACATCAGAGGTTGAGGAGTTCAATGGCAGGGTCTGAAGACCTAAAGGAGATGGTGTCCTTTCCTTTGTTAAATCCACTGTTTTGGATTTCTTTAGTTTCGGGGGAGAGAAAGGGTCTTCCAATCCCGAATACATTCATTTTGACTTCAAAAAGATTTTTGGAATTCGAAATGATGCCAACAGCAAGCTCAATGTCAATGGCTGTAGTTTTATAGAAGGATGCTTAGACACTGACATCAAAGTTTTTGAAGTTGACGATGAGGTCGTAAGGCGGGGTTCTGCCAATGTTGAAGGGATTAGTACCTCATCATAAATGGCAGCACGAAGCTGCAAGGCCTGATTTTTTTCTCATCTGCTTTGAGAAAACTAGGCATATCTTGCACGAAGTGACATTGTGCTCTTCTTCCAGGCAGATTAAACACGTCATGGAGATCTTTTGAGAGAAGCTTGGCATTATAGCCTGAGCACCTCTTGAAGCTCTGTTTCTCCTCAGCCATTTCTATGAGATTCCAACTCATAGTCAAAGTCCATTCCAAATTTGAAAAAACACCAGCGAAGCCCAGAAGCCGCTTCCAAGTCAAAACCAATAAAATCAGTCTGATATTGTTAATCTTACTAATACACTCAGAAAAGAAGAACTTAACCAATGAGGAGTGACAGCCAGAGGACTGAATGCAATGGTGGTTGGAGAAGAACTGAAGAACAGGCACCCTGCCCGCCTTTAAATAGCATGCTGAAGGCATGTGGGCAGGGATCAGATGCCTCAACGAGCTGTGGCATTCTACCGTAAGGGTCCTGCAGAGGCGCGTTACCTATTCTTATGGATCTTGATGGATCTCGATCCAGATCATAGTATACTCTGAGACAGAAGTGCAGTCTTGAGGGAGGTCATGTGGTCTGTGCATAACAAATGTGCATTTATTGTCCATTAAAAAATTCGTCATACATAAAAAGACTTGCTTCCTGTGTAGCTCTTCAGCAGACACCTTTTTTTGCAAAGCTTAGGCACCATAAAGATTTTCAGGGAGCAAGAGTGAAGGGAGGTAAAGACAGAAACCTGGGCACACCCCTGAGAGGAGGGGAGGAGGGATCCTATTCTTACCCTGCTGCACCTGTCCCTGAGTCACCTCAAATATTGTCATCACCCAGCCTCTAGGCTTTCCCTAACTGCTACTGCTGATGGGATCCAGCTGGATTAGGAGGGATTAAGGATCAAACTACATGTTACTTTAAGCACATGGTTTATAAGCATGTCCTTACAAAATGTACTATATTGGGGTCCCATGAGGATCAGGACTGTGGTGGTGGGGCTTACCCTATCCCCTGCTGGGGTCTTATTCAGATTAGGATTTTCTAAGGGGAAAAGCTGTTATCAGCAGAGGCCTGACCTAGTAACTATTTAACATTTAAAAACAAGGATGTGCTTGCAAACCATGTGCTTAAAGTAACATGTAATCTGGCCCTCAGAGATGAAAAATAGGAGGAAGTGGTGGACAGCCTTCTACCACTGCTGATAGCCCAGTTCCACCTCAGCTTGATGATGCAGATGGCACAGTAAATCAAGCTGCACTAAGAGCTGAGGAAGCTAAGTGAGCTGGGAGGACTCTGGGCTTTTTGGAATTTATGCCCCTATTGTGAACTTCAACACAATGAGCTAAGATTTCAGAAGACATGTGTCTGCTCTTGTGTACAACCCCCACTCCTTTCCCAAAGTGTTTTTCATGCTTACAACTGATTGGTATAATTGTGTGGGCAGGGACAATAACAGCATATAACTTATTTGCCAGTACTGGCATTTTGTAATATTCACTGGATGCTTTCACAGGATCTTTGTAGCTGTAAAGAACAGCTTGTCACATACAGACATTTGGACTGGTATTTGACAAGTCAATTTCTAGTGTTAATGAATACGAGTCAAGTTTTCCCCCCTGGATGCATTATGATTTGATATACAAGGGATACTGTTGTTTCCTGTGTCTCAGAGTGACTTATAAAACGTGACTCATAGTATTCAGGACCTTTAATCTGGTGTCAATGTGATACTCTCAACACCCTAACCTTGGTCAGGAGCATATTATATGCTCATAAATGTTCCTCTCTCCACTTTTCTTTTTTGAAGCTAACCATGGTGCAGCATTATGGCTGTACCAATGTTAACACTAACCATGCTTAGCCTCAAACTAGGATTTAAAGTGAATTCACAAATTGTGATTAGTTCTAAACATGACGTGGATGAAATGATGCCCTGAAAAAGTGTGGGGTAAGAATTTATGGAGAAGAGGAAAGTGAGGACAATAGAGGAGAGAGCATGTTTGCCTGCAGCATATTTCCAATCTTATGACCAGAAACCATGTCTGTAGCTGGACCCATGATTTTTTTATTGCCTACCTTGCAAACTGTGGTCCATTGGAAAATGCTTGGTTTCTTCAAAAGCCTTGCTTATTACTGGTCCTTTGAGAAGGGCATTGATAGCATCCACCTGTAGAAAGAAGCATATTTGGTTAACCTTTAAAATTCTTCCAGAGTAGCAGTTCTTTGCAGAGAAAACAATTAAATCATGTGCTTTAAAACAAATGCATTTGTTTGAACTGAAATGGAAGCCTTCGCCTAATGAAGCAAATGCTTCCTCTTAGCAAATAGGAGTTTAAAGCAAGACAGGTTTGTGAATGGGGACACAGGATAATAACTGGACTCTATCAGATGTGGAGCATGGGTACAAGATTTACAGTTCTTAAGTGATCACATTACAGCCCCAGAGGCAAGCTCAGAGCCTTCCAGTCAGGAAGAACTGAACAGCTGCCAAGCATCCTGCATAATTAACTTAGTAAATTCAGTATCACAAGATGTAGTGATCACCATCAGCTTAGTTGGCTTTAAAAGTGGATTAAAAGAGGATTCCTGCAGCATGGCTATTAGCCATGGGACCTAAATGGAATCTCAGTTTTTGGAGAAAGTATACTAGATACTAGGAACAAATGGCAGTAGAAAGCTAACACATTTGTGTCCCAACTGTGAGATTTCAGAGGCACTGTAGGTAGCCATTGTCGTTGCTGTTGTTATTACTTATTTACTGGGTTTCAGTAAGGAAGTTCTCAAAACAGTTTACAAAAGAAAAAAGAACAGGAAGTAGGGATGTGCGAACTGGCTTGAGGTCAAACCAGTTCACTTTTGAACCGGGCCGGATCAAGGACTCCCCCTCGAGCTGGACCGGGCCTGCTTCGGCTTGACCTTGAGCCAAATCTCCTGGGCCCGCTCAGGGCTGGTTCGGGGGTTCTAAAGGGTGTTTTTAAAAATTAAAAAACAAAAACAAACACTCACTGCCGGGTCCCACGGTCTCCAGGGGTGCTGCCGTGGGAGGTGGATGAGTGTGTGTGTCTCTGCCATTTCCTCCCCCACACTGCCAGTAATCTATTGCTGGACTACAACTCCTATCAGTCCCAGCTACAATTCATTGTGGCTGGGCATGATGGGAGTTGTAGCTTAGCCACATCTGGAGGCCCCCAGGACAGGAGCCACCACTAACCTGGGGCACAGCTATTAAGGACTGCTCCCACAAGTAAGGTGCTCATGTCACCCACCTGGTTAAAAAGATGCTCAAGGCAGCCGTGAAGCTTGTCTTGTTTATCCGAAGGTATTCTCATGTCACTGGGAAGTTCATCGCCTAGTGATGGAAAGAAATAAAATATTGGGCTTTTCCTCATGCTTCAATGGTAGCATAATGAGAAAAGAAACATTTGCCTTCCCTTAGATGTGTTCACACCGTTATTCTAGTTTTAATCCTCTGTACTCATCTCCTTCCGCCTCCTCCTCCTCCTCCTGCTGCTGCTCTCTCCATACCTCTAACATCGAAGCACAGATTATTCTGTGAACTTCCCCTAACTAGTAACCATTTGCTCGCATGCTGTTTTCCTAACAAAGCATAACCCTAACCCTAACCCCTGCTAACTTGGCAAAGAGGCACCTTTTAACATGGTTATTCTCTTTATTTAGCAGGGGGAGAGTAACTGGCCCTATCCACCCTCAGCACAGTACCTCCAGTGACTGTTGCTGGCGTCTATCTTATGTTTCTTTTTAGAATGTGAGTCCTTTGGGGACAGGGATCCATCTCATTTGTTTGTTGTTTCTCTGTGTAATCCACCCTGAGCCATTTTTGGAAGGGCGGTATAGAAATCGAATAAATAATAAATAATAATCTCCTAGAGAGGCTGACAGGAGACCTTCTCACTGAAAGGGGAAACATGTGGGGGTGGGAATTCTATCTCATTTCTATCTCCCTCCTGTGTTAGGACATAGGGACATAGGAAGCTGCCTTATACCAAGTCAGACCCTTAGTCCCTCTAGCTTAGTATTGTCTTCTCCGAGTGGCAACCAAGTCTTTCCCAGCCCTACCTGGAGATGCCAGAGACTGAACCTGGGTCCTTCAGCTCTTCCACTGAACTATCACCCCGTCCCCTAAGGGGAATAACTTGCAGCACTCAGAGGTAGTAACCCATCCAAATGCAAACCAAGGCAGATGCTGCTGAGCAGAGGGGAGAATTCATGCTTGCTACACAAGACCAGCACCCCTCCCCAAGGGCAAATGCTGGAAGATCTACAAGTGGATCTCCTGCACCTACTTGAAAATAACGGCGTCTCCCCTCTGGATCAGATTAGAAAGCAGTACTGGCAGGATTGGGGCACTCTTTCCTCACATGTCATTTCCCATACCTAAATGGCCATCCCTCTGCCCAGCTGCTATTTGCGCAAAAAGGGGGAAAACACACAGGCAGGCACCAAACTGGCTCTTCTTGATTAGATTATTGTTCAGCTTTATGTGGTTTCGTGACTTTTATTACACGGTTAGCTGCTTTGAAGGGCTGTAAAAGTGATCTACAAATGTTTTAAAATGAACATTTATGTTTTTAGAATAAATGTTTCAGTATTTAGAGCAGGGGTAGGCAATGTGTAGCTCTCCAGATCTTGCTGAACTACAACTCCCATCATCCCAAGCTCTAACAACTTGGGGCTGGGGGTGATGGGAGGTGTAGTTCAGCAACATTTGGAGAGCTGCAGGTTGCCTACCCCTGATTTAGAGTAACTAAATACTAGAACAGTCCCTTTGACAAAAGTTTGGATCAGGCGAACCCTTTGGAACTCAAAGCACTATGACTAGTGTTTTATATTCAGTAATAAATACTAACACTCAGTGGCTGACATCCAGACTAATGCGGCACTGAAGCACCACCATTTTTTGTTGCAATGGGAGGGAGGTGTAATTTTCGCCAATCTTCCTTCCCTCTATGCCCCCCTATGTCCCTGAGGGCTGTGCAACCTTCAGGGATATAATTTCTGGAGGCACAAGAAACTGCAGAAGGAAGGGAAGATTGTCAAAAATCTCCCCTCCACTGTTCTGCATCAAAAAGTGCTGACACGTTCACAGCATTAGTCTGGATGTCAGCCAGTGTTTATACAGTACATCTCTTATGACTCTGTTGTCATATCATGGATTTGGCTGCCATTAAACCATATCCTAAGCAGGTTTAAGGACACAGTTGATTGTTCTCTTCCAGCTAACTGCATTCAAAGCAAAATTGATTACTGAGCAATTGTTAATTACTCAGCATTACTGAGCATAGCCGACTGAGTATGTAATGGTGGTTTAATATGCAGCTTGGAAGGAATGCATCATGAGATGTGTTGGTTACATCTATATCAGGCCTGAACAACTTCAGCCCTCCAACTGCTGTTGGACTACAACTCCAATCATCCCTATTGGCCACTGTGGCTGGGGATGATGAGAGTTGTAGTCCAACAACGGTCAGAGGGCTGAAGTTGTGCAGCCCTGACCTAGACTGACTGGCACGGAGGTCATGGGCCTGCCTTCCTCATCCCTGGAAATGCAACCTTCTTCCCCTCTTGCACTTTACTTCCAAAGCCGATTGTGGTGAAAAGAAATCAGAAGGAAATCAGAGCAGTGCCTGTTCTAGGAGGAAGGGGAAGCAACTAAAAATGGGAT
Organism: Hemicordylus capensis; assembly: GCF_027244095.1. NCBI lineage: Eukaryota > Metazoa > Chordata > Lepidosauria > Squamata > Cordylidae > Hemicordylus > Hemicordylus capensis. The sequence goes on along the minus strand of NC_069660.1, from coordinate 31,429,691 downwards.
TCCTCCTCTCACAGGTTTCCTCTCCTTCCTGGAACAGGTACTGAGCTGGTATGAGGCCTATGGCCAAAATAGACATTACATGCAGCTATGTATAATATTATTTATTTACTGCTTGCATTGTTATACTGCCTTTCTGCCTTGCCCAAGGCACCCAAAGCAGGTTACACTATTAAAAATAAATGAACATGTTACATAAGATTTACAAATCAGTGTTGTCTCTCAGGCTGTTGATGGTCTTTTCAGGAGCAGAGGACAAGAGTCCCCTGGCTTGGACGCCTCCTTTCTTGACGTTCTCTCAGGGCGCACAGGTTTTTCAGTATTCCTCACTGGCCCTTCTTACTTAAAAGCTGCTTCCAGAGGATCAGGCTTGGAGAAGCAGTGAGGGAAAGGGTATTTAACCCTTTCCCCGCCCACCAATTTCTGACTCCAAACTACACATCCAGCAGCTCCCCGCTCCTACAAGTTCCAAATGTTGGCAAACATGCACTTAGAACTTCACAGAGACAGAAGATGCTTGTTGGGGGGTGATTTGGTGGGGAAAGATTTGAGGAAGGAAAATGGCAGGTGGGGAAAAGCTGACGTTCCCTCTCCTCTGCTACCACTTCTCGGGCCCGAGCATTCCTCTGGAAATGGCTTTTCCTGTTTAAAAGGAGACTTAGGGGTATTCTTACATCCATCTGTGTGGTTTGGACCATTGCATCTAACACCTCCTTGTGCTTCCTTGGGGGAAAGGATCTAGAAGGAACACCACAGACAGGGCAACCCAGTTGGTTGCAGGCCAACTGGCACTATCTGCTGCACACTTCTTTGTTCATGTCTTGATGCAAAAGTGCAGCATTCGCTCACCTGATCCCATCTCATCGCTACCCAAGTAAGAGCTGTTACTTCTCACACTGGTGTAGGAAAGCACCGAGTCTCTGTTGCTATTACACTCACTGAAAGAAGAAGAAGAGAATGAAGAAAGATTAAATAACTCTCCTCATGCAGAAGTTCAGCAATGCAATTCGCACCTTTGACAAAACTGAGTTTCCTGAAGGGAATTCTTTTATTTCTATCTCATTTATTTCCAGGGATTACTGACAAAGGTTCTCCTGAATGAGAAGAGTAAGAGGATACCAGACTTTAATGCCACCAGCCTTTTGAACTTTGTTTTAGCACACATCATCTTTCACTGGTGAAGGTGGACTGCAAAATTGGGGCATTCTTCTTCGTTACTAGAGTTCATGTGGAAGGCTATAGATGATACTGAGGCAAGTAGAGGATTAACTGCTTAAAATTAAGCCTAGCACAGTTGATTTTCCATGAAGTTTGAGGACAGTGACCTCATCACAGGGCGTGATACTCAGCTGTTTGACTCCAAGTGCAGAATTAACTTAAAACCATTCAGAATGAACTGTGCTCCTGTACCTGCATTGTGGCTTCCAATACTCGTTTCATTTCATTTCATTTCTAGCCCTTGGGTACTTGATCAATGTGTCATGAAGACCAATTCACACAACCAAATTGGCACAGAGGATGCTGCATCTGAAAACAGTTATTCTATCCAATTAATTCTGCTGGAAGGACAAACATGGCACCGTTCTATGCATATTTGCTTAGATACAAGCCCCACTATGTTCAATGGGCCTTACACCCACATAAATATGCACAGGATTTCAGGCTTACTTCCAAGGTTTGCTAGAATTGTGACACTGCCTCTTCAACCCAACATGCACAAAACTATTGCTTTAACAGCAGTCACTAATGAACCACGCAAATGTAAGCTGAGCCTGGAGGTAACCTATAACCTGTAGGTTAGGCGTTGGAACAAGGCAGCCAAGAGAGCTGCGGCATTGACTTCCATGGATAAGGATGGAAGTGCTGCACTTATCCATAAGGATGGATAAGTGCTGCACTGATGGCATTCACCATCTTTGTTTAATTATAAAGCAAAACCCCTGCCCGCATTGCTGCATCTAGTTATGCAATAGCAGGGACAAGCACATTATTCCATTATAGGTATTCAAAGACAGTGGCAGGCACTGCAGCTGCTGAGAAGTGCCCTGAGCCACTGTCACTCCACTGTTTCCAAACTAGGCCTCCCTTTGTGGGGGCTTACATCAGCAGCAGCAGCCAGGAGTGCCCTTCAGCAGCTGCACCGAGACTTGCCATCTTTGTTTACCTCTACCATGATGCACTTGTCTCCATTGCTGTGTAACTAGATGCAGCAATTGGGATAGGAGCTCTGCATTACAGGTAAACAAGATGGCGGATACCAGCGGTGTGGCTGCCAAAGGTGCTCTGGGCTACCTCTAAGGCAAACCCTCATAAGAGTTTGAGAGAGGCTTACTGTGACAGCAATAGGACTGGCAGTGATTTGGAGTGTTTCTTAGCAGCTGCCATCTTTTTTCACCAGGGCCCCCCCAGGAGTTGGTTTTGGGTCCTTTGTTAGCTCTGGGCTCCCAGCCAGTTGCCTCACTTAGAAGCACAGGAAGCTGCCTTATACCGAATCAGACCATTGGTCCATCTAGCTCAGTATTGTCGACAGTGACTGGCAGCGTCTCTCCAAGGTGTCAGGCAGGAGTCTTTTCCAGCTCTACCTGGAGATGCCAGGGAGTGAACCTGGAACCTCCTGCATGCAGAGCAGATGCTTTACCAATACAGCCCCATCCACTTGACTGACCCCTGATGTTGATCCTTCTCAAAGATTTCTCTTCATTACTGAAAGGAATTACCACATTTACTCCTATGAGGGGCAAACTGATTGTGAACCAGATCTTCTACGCCAAGGCATGAAGATAAGAACATAATAACAGCCCTGTTGGATCAGGCCCAAGGCCTATCAGGTCCAGCATCCTGTTGAGACCACCAGAAGCCTTTGGAAAGCCCAAAAGCAAGAGGTAAGGGCATAAACTCTCTCTTGCTGTTGCTCGCCTGCAACTGGTATTTAGAGGCATCTTGCCTCTGTGGCTAGAGGTGGCCTATAGCCACCAGACTAGTAGCCACTGAAAGACCTGTCCTCCATGAATTTGTCTAAGCCCCTTTCAGAGGTGTACCTAGGTAATTTTGGAGTTGGACCTAAAGGCCTTTAGAGCCCCCCTGCCCCCGCGCAAATTAAGCATCATTATGCTCAGCTGGGTGACCACACCATCTGGGACAGACTAAAGAGGATTTGGGGGCCCCCAGGGGCCGTGGAGCCCCTGGACGTCAGCCCTGAAGTCCAGGGGTAAGAGCGCCTCTGGCCCCTTTCAAAGCCATCCAAGCTAGTGGCCATCACCACATCCCATGGCAAAGAATTCCATAGATTAATTATGTTAAAGCGTGGCTAATGAAAACAAAGTATCCTCTTAGCTATACTTTGCTCATTCTTGTAAGCTCCACGGTATCCATTTTCTGGCTCAAAACTATCAAAACACATTTGATTCCTTCTTGAATTGCCATTATATATTTTATGTATGCTTAATTGTCTGTCTGAATCTAAAAGAGATAAGAGAATAACCTCTTTCATCATTCGTTTAAGTCTACATTCTGAAATAAGTGACAGCTCCACTGGGAATCTGCCTTTGATCTCACAATGTCATCCAGAGAGATTAGGCTCAATTACAGAGCCATTAAACAAAACATGATGGAGGAACAGGCGTCATGTGAAATGATGAATAAAATTATTTCTATTGCACTGAAATCTGTACAGAGCACATAAGTAGGTTTTAATATGAAGACACCGCTTGCCACCCACCAAAGCTTTTCTACTATATCAAAACTGGGGATTTAAACCGTGAAAAATGTGCTTTTCTACTTGTTCAATTCGAGGCTCTTAGAAGAAATAAATGCTGTTAATTTCTGTGACTAGGAATCTTGAGCTCATGACATCAGTAGTTTAAATTTAGAAAGGAAAGGAAATAGCACTTCTAATTGAATTGCCATGGCCTATTTTGTTTAATGTGCAGATTGCAAAACAAGCTGGGGATTTTCTATCAACTCTCATAGGCATTTGACAGTTTTTGGCCACTGCTCAGGAGCTTTCGGTATTCAGTAGTCATGCTGAGCTCCAGTTCACAAAGCTTCATTTCCTCTGCCAATGATACAGGATAATTTATTCCATCTAAACCATGATGGCCACAACTCTAAGGACAGAACAGGAGAGAAAGGTTTCCCTACAGCTGCTTATAGGGGCACTTCCGTGTGAATGCATTTAGAAGCTATAACTCCAAAATTATATATTTGAAAGGAAGGCATTCAGACTGCTTATTGCTAGTCCACACAGACTAGAAGGAGAAAGAGCTACTATCATGCCAAAACAGTGACTGTAGCTCTTAAATGTTTGCAATAGGATACACTTCTTTAATGAGGCACTTCCTGCTGGATTTCTTGTTTCCCTGCTTCAGTCAGGGAAACAAGGAACTTATTTCCAAGTGAGACCACTGGTTTATCTAGCTCAGTATTGTCTACATTGACTGGCAGAGGCTCGCTAAAGTTTCAGGCAGAAGTCTTTCCCAGCCTTACCTGGAAATGCTAGGAATTGAACCTGGGACCTTCTACATACAAAGCAGATACTCTGCCAATGAGCCACAATCCTTCTCAACCAGTCATTCAGGGTAAATTGCAAGTACCTTTGAAAACCCATGTACTTGTCCTCAGGTATGCTATAGTTTATAGCAACACTAGAACTATGTTTTACAAAATATGTTTCAGCAATGGGAGAGTGAATAATTGTGAAGTGCACCAGCCCGAATGCACTTTTACCGATGAGTTCTGCTCTTAATAAGGGCAGTCGCTTACATGAACTATTTATTATACATTAGAATGAAGGGTGGACTGAATATATTCCAGAAGTGAAGCAAATAAGGCTGAAGATTCAGCTTGAGAAATACTATGAAAAAGGGGGGAAATTAAGATGCAGATATTCTGAAAATGTAACAAATCAGCATGTCTGAATGAACACTTAATATAATTTATATCAACTTACAAAGATGTAACTGATTAAAACACAGGGACACAGAACTAGATCTTTCTAAAATCTTGATGGTATATTTTTTAGATCTGTTTCAGTTCCGTAAAATGCATTTCTCTTCTATTGGATAGGAAGAAAACCCACTTGTTTTATCTCTTTTGAGCACTGCTTTTAAAGAAACATTTTTTTAAAAGGCACAGCTTGAACTGTGTGATGTTTCTCTTGGTGGGAAATATTCCAGGAGAAGCAATGAGTCAGTTATATAAAAAATCCGAAACAAAACACACGAGTAATATCAAGATTTTCAGACACCTGAACAAATATTTGGGGTTTATGGTTTTCAAAACCACTGTTTTTGAAAAAGAAAAGTGGGGGGGAGGAGGGGGTTTTGCTTCTGTTTTTGCTATTCAACATTTTAATCTTCTGGGGAAATTGTTCATAGACTTAAAAGGAAAGCAAACTGACTTACAAGCAGCTATAATCAGTGCATCCATGCTGTCTGAGACCCAGGCTCACAGTTGCGGGGCACTGAGATGTTTTGCACTAACAGCAATCTTATCCAGAACATATACAAGGTTGTGCTATAAGGTTGTGATCCTGTTGTGCAAGCTGTTGCACCAGCACACTAGCCTGGAACACAAGCTCCTGACTTAGTGGAACTAGCTAGTGCAACATCCTTGCACAAATGCAGCATTAGTCTGGATGTCAGCCAGAGCATTTCAGCCACAGTATATGGCTTAGAATCAAATGAGAATCAAATAGCATCCCCCCCACCACCCTTTAATTATCTCGTGATATGGGTGTGGAGAAGGGGGAGACTCTACAAATATGGGGTTGTATATCTTGGACCTAGCTGATGCTGTGCCTTCCGAAGGAGCAGTCCTTCTGAAGGAGCAGTCCAAAGGAGCAGTCCTTCCAAAGCAGTCTGAAGGAGCAGTCCTTCCGAAGGACTGGCCTCAGCAAAATGCAAGGGTCAGTTAACTTATAGAACCCAATGTTCAACCAAGTCAAATCATCCTTCACCTGTCAGTCCTAGCACCAGGCCTTTGGAGAGGAAAGATGTTCTAGGCCCATATTGCCCCCATTTGGAGCCTTGACTGGGGTGGCTAAAAATCTCTAGCTAGTTGCCAACTCCTTATAACATTCTGTTCTACTCCTGCCATAGGAACATAGGAAGCTTCTGTATACTGAGTCAGACCACTGATCAATCTAGCTCAGTATTATCTACTCAGACTGGCAGCAGCTTCTCCAAGGTTGAGGGCAGGAGTCTCCCTCAGCACTATCTTGGAGGTACCAGGGAGGGAACTTGGAACCTTCTGCATGCAAGCATGCAGATGCTCTTTGGGGGTATTCCATCCCCAAAGGGGGATATCTTACAGTGTTCACACATGCAGTCTCCCATTCATATGCAACCAGGGCAGACCCTGCTTTGCAAAGGGGACAAGTCATGCTTGCTACCACATGATCAGCAATCCATGTATGACCCAGATATTATTCCATTTAAGACACAAAACCACAGCTTCTGAAGAAGCACTGCTGCATTCCTGGTTGTGAAATCTTCCCAACAGAGAGACTGTGGTTAATTCTGTCTACTTCAAAGTACCTCAGACTGGTGCCTGCCGATTTGAGTCATGAGAAGATCCTGCCGCCAGCATAAATTGCAACTCTAGAGCCCAATTAGTCTGTGTTTTCTGTGGATGGTGTGTTTGTACACATAAGACAACAAATTATCAGTTCCATAAACAACAGCTGTTGGGGTAGTCTCAAACTAGCAGGCTTGTGCTCCTGAAAAACCCACAAAACAGTCCCTCCTTCCAGCTGCCGCGCTTCAGTGGATAAAGGGAGGAATTCTTTCTTCTGACCTCACCTGACCTGCCTGATGGCTGAGGCCCTGCTGTAAGTTGATCCTGTGACAGACATGTGAACCATGACAAATTGCTATGAACTCTGGACTGGATACACTTAAATCCATACCGTACAACAAGCAATATTCAGGGACAGGTCCAGCAGCATAAACTCCCTAGTATGAAATGTTACTGTGCAGTTGGGAAGAGGCTCAGGTCCTAAATGTCTAAGAGGGACAATCCATTCATTCATTGATTTTTAAGTTCCAGTGCTTTTCAATATAAGAAGAAATTGGTGGCATTGCAAAACATTTGAATCCAAACTTCTAAGGATCAAACCAGACATGTTCCTAAATGCACTTTGGGGGAGGTGAACTTTTTTCTCCATGCCATTTTCCAAGCCAAAATTCCACCCCTCTCCTGCAAAGTGGCTATTTGATTCCAAAGCAGCAATTTGCTGCTACAAAATAATTCCTCTGTTTTCTTGGTACAGGAGCCCCTAACACAGGAACATAGGAAGCTGCCTTATATGAAGTCAGACTACTGGTCTATCTAACTCAGTACACTGACTGGAAGCAGCTCTGTAAAGTTTTTGAGGCAGAAGTATCTTCCAGCCCTACCTGGAGATGCCAGGGATTGAACCTGAGACCTTCTGCATGCAAAGCAGACGCTCTGGCACTGGGCTACGGTCCCATTCCCCATAGATCAGAGATTACAAGATGTGTATGTTCATTTACATGCAAGATACAAAGGGCACAATTTAACAAATGTTAGCAATGGCAATGTTCCATTCAGCGGCACTTAACTACTTTTTCTAGATTGGAAGCATAGTCTCTGATATTTCACTTAACTAAAATAGGAAAGGATTTGTCAGATAAAAGGATAATCCCTTTCATGTAATAAATTGAGTTATGGGGTTACAAATGTGTGCTGGGGGTATTATGAGATGAAGATATCATTTTTGGTAATTGGAAGCTGGGGTGTGCATTGACCGTTTGGTGCGATTCGGACCGAACAGCGTCAAAGCGAACCAGTTTGTTCAAACCGATCAGCTGGGCCAGTCAGTTGGACGAACCAGCTTGAAATGCTTCTCAATCGAACTACTCGACCTGGCCCAGTTTGTGGCAGTCCAGTTTGCGGGCCAACTGAGTCTGCACATCCCTAGTTGGAAGGACACATTTTGTCTGGGGGGGTGGGGACAAGTTTTAAAGATTTTTAAACATGGGGTGTACTTTAGTGATAGTTCCTTCAAATGACTGGATCATCATGAAATGAGAGAGATCATTTTTGGTAGGTGGAAGCAGGGGTGTGCATGGACTGGAATCCAAAATGTCAGATGGCTGAAGCCTCAGAAAAAAACCTATGGCTGAAGTCTCAGGAAAAAACTACAAATCCCACAACTGCCCATGCCCACAACAACTAGATTTCAGGAATCTAGAAAGGGATTTTGAGGGGAAGAAAGGAAGTGGAAAGGAAGGTGGCAGCTTGAGTGCTCCCACCAGAGCAAAGAGAACACAATGCAGCCTGTCTCTTGCCCCCACCTGGTCTTAGGTAAAGGAGGGAAAGGAGGAGAGGAGAGGGCAGGCTGGGGTGAATGTCTGACAGACAGATGTTAACAAGGTTCCATCACAACCACAGGGGGCATGTTGATGATTCTGAAGGAGGTTCCTGTTGTTGAGACAGACCCTCCTCCAACGATGCCCAACATGTCTGTTGGACTGAAACAACTGCAGAGTCCTAGTATAAATATATATTCTTAGAATATCATTTAGCCAGAAGAACACGCATATACCAACATCTCAAGTTTTAACCATATTATCTTATTCTATTGTACAGTTGTTTTTTCATATGATTATGCATGATTGTTGGCCTCTTTCTCTTCCCCATACAAAAGAAATAGTTTCAAAACACTCTGTGTCATTGAACCTACCTGTAGGAGTCTCTGTAGCTCATTGTATCATGCCCTGAATCTTCCTGGTCCTCCTCAGATACTTTGAAACAAACTTTTTTCATCCCATGCTCCACTCTGTCAATATCACCGTCCTCTGATACCAAGGATGTTGGGGGTGTCTCCTCTGTGTAAGGTGGCTCACATGGTCCAGCTGTTGTGGGTTCAGTTATGGTAGACAAAAGCCTGCAAGTGTAGAATGTTACCCGGTGGTGAGAAAAATAAACCAAGGACAACAGGAGCCAAAAGCATAACTTGTGCCACACCACATTCAGTCATACGTAGACTGAAGTTCTGTGAAATCCTGTATTAACCTGCTTCTTATTTAAAATCTTCATCTGAGACCCTGCTTTGAATGCTACTGCCTTCAGAGGTCAGCTGGGTGGGGACTGTAGACAGAGCCTTCTCCGTGGTGACACCCCAATTGTGCAATGTTTTTCAAAGGGACACTCAGCTGGCACCTATTCTATTAGCTTTTAGTGTTTAAAAAATATGGAGGTGTTCAAGGCAGAGAACATAATAAAGTAAAAAGTATAAAAATAAAATTATTATGACATGAGCCTAAAAACAACTAATCAAAAGGAGCCATGGTAATTTTAGGCACCAGGTAAAGACAACCTTTTTTTCCTGGGTTCTCAATAGTTGAGGAGTTAATGCTCTCTTTACTATCAATTGCTGCTGTTTTACTGCTCCTTTTTGGTTTTTATTGTTTTATATTTGTAACTTCTGTTAGCCACCTTGAAAGTTTTATTGCTGAAAAGTGGGGTTTAAAAAGTCTTAAATAAATACATAACAAATTATTACAGGAGGCTCATGTAAGCCTCTAATGTTATCTTTGACTTACGCAAAGTCTCCAATTCATTGGCTTTTTGATTTCTCAAAGTTATAATAAGGTAACATGAAAGTCCATTAAAGCTTTCATTTATTGCTTCAAAATCTATTAGGCTGTGTACATGTTATTATTTGTTATTTATTTGAAGTGTATTGCCTGCTACATCCCAAAGGTCTGGGATGTCTGCTAATAGCCCCCACCCCCCCCAAAATGCAAAAGAAAATAAGATTATTATTCCATGACATTTCTTCCACCCTTTTCTACAAGGCAAGCATGTAGGACTTACAAATGTTTCTGAAAGATGCTCAGCTTCCCCCTAACAAGATGGAGAAGATTAAGAAACAGTACATAACCAAATAGTTTTCACACGCATATGGTCAATAAAAGCCACGTAGAAATGTTTGCCTACAGTAATCAATACTAGGCTAGTTCACATGATTATTAATTGGGCAGGACAAGCATCCTGCCCAAGTTCGGGAGCTGTGCACACTCCCGTTCTGCGATCATGTGCGAATAAAAAGCAAGGAAGGAGGTGGAGAAAAGTAGGAGGTGCCCGGGGAAGAGAGGCTCATGCTGAGAAGGTAAACTCCATCCTACCCAGCAGCTGTACCCAGCTATTTAATGAGGCAGGAGGAAAAGCTTTCCTACCTTGCAGGAGCTTCTCACACAATCACTTCCCCTGCCTCCCACCTTGCTTTTTGTTTGTACACAACAGCAAAACTGAAGCTCAGTTCAGTTCCATTTATTATGATCTTTGATCAAATACAGCAAAACTGAAGCACACACAGCTCCCGAACTTGGGCAAACGTCCTACCCAATAGGTATGTGCACAAATCGTGATTTGTTCACTGATTTGAAGCACAGCCCGGGCACCTTTAAAAGGGAGGAGAGCAGGTCCGTACCTGATCCTCAGTCGCTCTCCACAGCTTCGAATCAGTGAACAAATCATAATTAGTGCACATCCATACTACTCAACTAATGAACATGTGAGCTAGCCAACCGTATTTTGCAGATAAAGGAACACTGTGGTGCATATGCACCCTCATAAAATTAATTTCCCTGGCTGCTCATTCTGTTCACTAGGATATTGTACCTCTCCTTAAAAAAAGGGCGGGGGGGCACTACAATAATCAAGATTGTATACATAGATTTCTAAAACAAAATGTCAACCAACTCACTTATTTATCTGAAAGACGTATTGCTTCATTTCCTTAACTGCTATATCCAGTTTGTTGAAGAGCTGCAAATAAGAGTCCTGTATCTCTCGATCTTCTTGCTTCAGCAGAAAGCTAAGTCCCCTTTCCTCCTGAGTGGTTCCTCCATTCTCTTGGTTGTAGCAACCATCATATTCTCCTTGTAAGTTGCAATCCCCATTTTCTGAAGTTAAACACCTCCATGATGGTGCAGCCATGGTGGTTATGCAGTGCTGGGTGTATGAGACTGGATTTAGGCTTCCTGTTAAACATTAAAAATGCTCATTACTAAATAGCAAGGACAGATAGTATTTTGGCTATATTTTTGTTTTCCGATCTGTTATGATTCTGTATTTTGCTGTTGATGTAAAACTTTTTAGTTTAGGCAAGCCTTTGGGTTTTTATAGCACATTTTTAATAGATCTCCCTTGTGTTATTACTATTATTTCATTTTTTAACAAAAACATTCTCAAACCAATGTACATAGAAAAAAGATGGTTCCTTGCCCACAAATGGCTTTAAAAAGAAACACAAGGTGGACATCACTAAGCCCCCTAGAGCAGGGCTGCTCAACTTCGGCCCTCCTGCAGATGTTGGCCTACAATTCCCGTAATCCCTGGCTATTGACCACTGTGCTGGGGATCATGGGACTTGTAGTCCAAAAACAGCTGGGGGGGGGGCCTAAGTTGAGCAGGCCTGCCCTAAAGAGATGCTGTGCTGGGGCTAAATAGGGACAGCTGCTCTTCCCCTGCTAAATATAAGAGTCACCATTTTAAAAGGTGCCTCTTTGCCCCTGGTGGGGCAGTGGTAAAACTGCCGCCCTGTAACCAGAAGGTTACAAGTTCGATCCTGACCAGGGGCTCAAGGTTGACTCAGCCTTCCATCCTTCCGAGGTCGGTAAAATGAGTACCCAGAATGTTGGGGGCAATATGCTAAATCATTGTAAACCGCTTAGAGAGCTTCGGCTATAGAGCGGTATATAAATGTAAGTGCTATTGCTATTGCTATTGCTATTTAGTTAGGAATTTTCATTGGCTGATGGATCTCCTTGGCAGTTGGGTTGTCTGCTGTCTCCTTTCTGTTGATTTATGTATTGGCTTTATTGTTATTTGTATGGATATTAGCTGTTGGGCATGTCAATGAGGGGAAAGACAGGAAAATCCCTTAATACAGTACATACATAAATAAAATTAATAAAATATTAAGTGGCAGCTCTGAATTCTTTTATGTTATTCACTTCGCTTTATTTTATTTTTTCAAATAAAGCAATATCAGGTCAATTTAACTTCTTTTCTAAACAGTTGACATAAGCATCATGCAACAGCAGAGCAGAGCAGGTGGTTTAGCATTAATTGAAGGCAATGCCCTTCACACTGGTTTTGTTTACTTTATTCCAAACAGCAGAATAGTGAAATAATTGAATAGCAGAAGGAAAGAACAGAGGCAGGAAAATTGGGATTTCTATAAAGTGGCTTCCCTCTAATCACTGCAGATCACTTCATGTCTTGGGTAGAGATAGTGGCTGACATACTGCACAAGGGAACATCAGCTAGGGGTGTGCACAAAGCATTTGTGCACACTTGCTGGGGCAGCGAGCAGGCCTTTTAAAAAGAGGAAGGCAAATCTTACCTGCCCCCCCGTCACTCCCCCCCCCGCAGCGCTGTCAGTATTGAATGCCATGCCATGCCGCATGGCTGCAGTGCTGTTCCCAGCAGCCTGAGGGCAGCGTTGGCACACATATGGCATCCGCACACAAAGAGATGCCATTTGCCCCCTGTGGGCAGCTGGGAGCAGCACTGCAACCCCGCAGGAGCAGCATTCAATACCAACAGTGGCACAGTGTGGGGTGGGAGCGATGGAGGGGCAGGTAAGACATGCCTTCTTCCTTTTAAAGTGTCTGTTCGCCGCCTGATGAAATGATTCCGCTGGGGCAGCGCGAAGCGTTTCGGTGCCTCGAATTAGAAGTGCTGAAACGCTTTGTGCACATTTCTAACTTCAGCCCAGTAATGTTGCAGGAACAATGTTACACTAGAGTAAGCCCATTATTTTCAATCGGCTTTCTCTTGTGTAATGCTATTTGCATAGTTTGCTGGGACGCCCACCCTCATCCAAATGCTGAGAACACAATCTGGGTAGGGCACACCCATCCTAGCCAACTCCTGCCTCTCATGTGATCTCTCTTCCAATATTCTACCTTGCTTTTCAAGTTCACACAACTGCAGATTGGGAGAATGCACAGCTCTCCGACCTTGGCTGGGCACTCCTCTGACTCTGTTTAGGATTGTGTGAACAGCCTATCTACCAATATCAAGGCTCAACCAGACTTTCACCAGAAGGAGACCCTATTGAAGGAGAAGAAACCCACTCCAACATGGATCTCCAAAACTCAGCTTCAGCCTTTCGATTCTTCAGAGCCAGAATGGCTGGAACCAATCACTCTCTTGGAGGAGCACTGGGTACCCAGTGCCCTCCTGCAGAGCTCCTGCCCTTCTTTAGAACCCCCTCAATCATTCTTGAGTCTCACGGAGTGGAGGCAACTCTGTGCCAGGGCTGAGCTCCAGATTGGAAGGCAGAGTGTACACCTACCTACTCAGGGCCTCCCTCTCAATGACCCTACTCTGGAGGACGGGGACATTAGCTCAGGTGCCTCCTCTAGAGCAGGACTGGCCTAAGGATCAAAGGAGGGGTGGGGCTCTTGCTGGCTCTAAACACCTTCAACAGCACCAGCCTTTTGTTGGTTCAACAGCACCTTTCGAAAGTCATCTGCCTTGCTTGATCTGGTTTCGGACAACCACGAGGGCTAGAATTTTGTTAGTTCATTCATTCATTCGATTTCGATTTCATTCATTCATTCGATTTCTATACCTAATTAGTTGTAATTAGGAGGCTGATATCTGTACTAATGTCTGTGCTGGAAATCAGATTCTGTGACATATGGTGCAACCACAGCCATGGTTTAGATACATGGCTCTTACAGACTCTTACACATGTGCCTAACAGTTTATCTCTAGTCTCACTCCAGTCAACTAGCTATGCTCAACTCCAACTATATTCTTGTGCCATTTGACAGTGTCAGATGCTTGGACTGAAACTTTGCAGTCTGCCAGTCATCATGGTACAAGCTCTTCTTGAGTTTGCTCTTGAACCACAACTGATGGTTACATTCCAACAGCAGCACTATAGCCTCTTAGAGCTAGCCAGCACCTTGTTCTGGATCAAGGCCAATAATAGAAGGCTTCCGTCCAATGCGAATGCTGAACGACCTTGCCATTGAGGTAGTGTTTTTGGGGTATGACACTTCCATGCGGTTAATGTGGCAGTTGGTGGGGCAGAAATCCATACTCTTCAGGGGGTGAGGGTCCATTGTGGCTTGCTTGAAGGATGGGCTCACCTTCGTTTTCAACTCATCTGAAAACTAGGAAAGAGAAAATTATTTATTTTATTTGTACAAACACACTAGTCCACAAACTATTTATGACAGAAACAACAATACTCCTTTTCTTTATTTCTACTAACATATCCAGAGAAAAATAAAATTAACCCTCTGTTACCCTCTTTCCAAAGATTCACAAGAAAAAAGATACAGGGCACTACGACAAATCCCTGCTTAAGTTTACTTAAGTAATACTCAGAGAGGCTCAAAGAGCCCTGAAAATACCAATGAAGATGGGAAAGCTTAAATGGGACACTGTTCTTGAAAGCATCATATTTGTAATCAATATGAGATATAAAATCTTGTCTATGAACCATTATTTTTTTAAAAAATCTGCAATAAGAAAAGCCAAAGTATGTGCTCAGAAGTTGAAAATTTGCAACATGGGTATAGTTTTCAAAAATTAAGGAAATGAGCAATGCACTCTGCTTAATACTGGCTGTAGAATCAGTCTAATTTTGAATATTTTGTGATAGTTTACAAGGCAATGGAGTAAAAACACTGAAACAGTGAGGGTATGAAGGATTCCAAGAGGCTAGGACCCATAATACCATCACAATCCCAACAGTGCTAACTAATTTAAAATAGTACTTTACGCTCTGTGGTTACTGGGAAGAATCCTGAAGGAATTCTACTGAAAATATCAAATTATAGAATTTCCAAGGCCTGTGTCAGCTGAAGAACACTTAATTTCCAAGCCATTATATAGTAATTGTAAACTAGGGTTCTGATCCAAAAGAGTGCACTAGGAAGAGCTGGATCCAAAAAAGCATGGAACACCACCCTCCCCGCCCCCCGCCCCAGCCCCTGTTTAAAGCTGGAATCCCATTAATCAACTGTCACTTCACTCCCTCTCCCAAATACCTGGGCTGACATCCAGTCTAATGTTGCACTAGTGCAATGAACAAAATCGCACACATGCTAGAAGGTTACTGAGCTGCATGAAGTTATGCCATCTCTTGCACTCTTGTTGCATTTGCACAACTGTTCCCTGCAACATATATGGACTGAGAAAGAGGTTTCACAGCAGGAGGCACAGCACAGGTTGTGCACCTTGTTGTGCAAGCACAACACAAGTCTGGAATGCAAACTCCTGACTTATTGGAACCAGCTAAGTTTGTGGAATTAACTTAGTTGAAACTAAGTTTCATTTGGATTAGCACAACATGTTTGTACAACAGCCACAATAATAATAATAAACAATTGGACAAAATAACTAAATACAGACATTCAGATTGAAATTGAACGGCTCTGGAAAAAGAAAACAATAGTGGTGCCAATAGTTGTTGTTGCCCTTGGTGCAGTACCAAAAGAACTTGAGCACCATCTTGAAACCTTGGGCATCGATAAAATTACAACACATCGGCTACACAAGGCCACACTACTCGGGACAGCACAAATCCTATGACGATATCTTTAATTTTCCTTTAGTTATCTTAGACCCTTGGAAAAGGCCCGATAATTAAAGTACCAAATCCAGTCAATAACATCTGGTAGACAGTGTGTAAATAGCATCATCATCATCATCATCATCATCATCATCATCATCATCATCATCCGCTTAACCGGAAAAAATATATGAAAAACACCAACAAGGAAATAATGATCTGCTATTACAAGTCTAGTCCAACTAGAAGAGGTTATTTTAAAAGAATGTACCAAATTTGGAAAGAGAAGCATCCAGATACAGAAATAACAGAACAAAGGCTGGCAGACCAGAAAAGATTCATAATAAGAAATAAAGTATTCACAGAAGTTCAGCTGGAAGAACTGCAAAGAGCAACACAGGCTCAAGATATGGAAGAAGAATTACCATCATCTGAAGAAGTTGCTCAGGCGCAGGTGGAGGAGGTGTCGGAAATAGAGGGTGCCACTGTTGCTGAACTGTTTCAAAATCAAAACCAGGCAACCTCCCCTTTGCCTTCACCTCAAAAACCCGAATGCCGTTTAACAGAAAAGCAACAAGAACTAAAGCAAAAAATAACTGAGCACATGAACCAAGCAACCACCAGGGTTCATCTTCCAGCTCTAAAAACAGTTGCCAAAAAACAACTTGCTCAGGCATTATTTATTTATTTATTTGATTTATATACCGCCCTTCCAAAATGGCTCAGGGCGGTTTACAATTAAAACAGAAAACATTAAAAACAATTAAAACAGAGATACAAATATAAATAGCAATTTAAAACAACTTAAAAAACAATTAAACTATCAAAACAATTAAAACCCTGAAAACCAGGTATTAAAACAATTAAAACTGATTAAAAAACCTGAAAGGCCAGGCCAAACAGATAGGTTTTAAAGGCTCTCTTGAAGGACAGCAAAGAATCAAGATTACGAATTTCCGCTGGGAGTGCATTCCACAGTCCAGGAGCAGCTACAGAGAAGGCCCGCCTCTGAGTCGTCACCAAACGAACCGGTGACAACTGGAGACAGACCTCCCCAGATGACCTTAACGTGCGGTGGGAATCATGTAAAAGAAGGCGCTCTCTAAGATATCTTGGACCCAAGCCGTTCAGGGCTTTAAAGGTAATAACCAGCACTTTGTATTTTGCCCGGAAACATATTGGCAGCCAGTGTAACTGTTTTAAAACAGGCATCATATGGTCTCTCCGGGTTGCCCTAGAGACCAATCTGGCTGCCGCATTCTGAACTAACTGAAGTTTCCGGACTACGTACAAAGGCAGCCCCACATAGAGCCCATTGCAATAGTCAAGCCGGGAGGTTACCAGCTGATGCACCACTGTTTTGAGGTCATCCTCTTCGAGGAATGGGCGCAGCTGTCGAATCAGCCGGAGCTGATAGAAAGCACTCCTGGCCATGGCCTCCACCTGAGATACCAGGGTGAGGCCTCGGTCCAGGAGTACTCCCAAGCTACGCACCTGCTCCTTCTGGGGGAGTGTAACCCCATCCAGCACAGGAAGATCTAACTCACCCCTCAGATTCTGAGCCCCCACAATGAGCACCTCTGTCTTGCTTGGATTCAGCTTCAATTTGTTCTCCCTCATCCAGCCCATTACTGCCTGTAGGCAGGCATTTAGAGAATGAGTGCCATTTCCTGGGGATGAAAAGGAGAAGTAGATTTGGGTGTCATCAGCATACTGATAACACCCAGCACCAAACCTCCTGATGACCTCACCCAGCGGTTTCATGTAGATGTTAAAAAGCATTGGTGACAGAATGGAGCCCTGAGGGACTCCATATAACAGCTCCCGTTTTGAGGAGCAACTGTCACCAAGCTCCACCATCTGGAATCTACCCGAGAGATAGGAACGGAACCACTGCAAAGCAGTGCCCCCTATCCCCAACTCCCCCAGGTGATCCAGAAGGATACCATGGTTGATGGTATCGAACGCCGCCGAGAGATCCAGAAGAACCAGCAGAGTCACACTCCCTCTGTCGATTCCCCGGTAAAGGTCATCCATCAGGCCGACCAAGGCTGTCTCAACTCCATAGCCCGTTCTAAAGCCAGTTTGAAATGGGTCTAGATAATCAGTTTCCTCCAAGACTGCCTGGAGCTGGTCAGCCACCACCCTCTCAATCACCTTGCCCAACCAAGGGAGATTGGCCTGTAGCGGTCCATCGCTAAGGGGTCCATCGCTAAGGGGTCCAGGGAAGGCTTCTTTAAGAGTGGTCTAATCATTGCCTCCTTCAGGCAGGGGGGCACCCTACCCTCCCTCAGCGATGCATTTATGATATTAATTAGGCCATCTCCAACAATCTCCCTGCTAGATAGAAGCAGCCAAGTCGGGCAAGGATCCAGAGAACAGGTGGTAGGCCACACCGCCCCAAGCAGCTTGTCCACATCCTCAGGAGTCACAGATTGAAACTGATCCAATCTAATACTGCAAGAAGGATTGCTGGACACCTCCTCCATAGACCTTGCAGAAATAGTGGAGTCCAAGTCAGGAACACCCGCCTGATCCAAACAAAAGACCAAATCGAGTGCATGGTCGGCAACGTGAGTCGGTTCAGAAACTAGTTGAGATAGGCCCATAGTTGTCATGGCTGCTATGAACTCCTGAGCCGCACCAGACAAGCCAACCCCAAAGTGGATATTGAAGTCCCCCAGCACCAAAAGTCTAGGAGACTCCAACACCAACTCTGCGACCAGCTCCGTCAGCTCAGTTAGGGAGTCAGTTGGGCAGCGGGGTGGATGGTACACCAACAGAATCCACAATCTATCCTTAGTTCCCAGCCTCAAAAATATGCACTCAATATAAGTTAGCTGTCTCACAGGGGCCCTGGTAAGGGAAATGGTATTCTTATGGACCACAGCCACTCCACCCCACCCCGCCCACTTCCCCTGGCCTGTTCCATGACAGAGTAACCTGGTGGGAGAAGCTGAGCCCACACTGGACCACTCGCCTCCCCCAACCAGGTCTCCGTTATACATGCCAGGTCAGCTCCCTCATCCACGATCAGATCGTGGATAATTTCGGTCTTATTCTGAACTGACCTGGCATTGCAAAGGAGCAAGGCCAGATTCTGTGGGTTGTTAGAGCTGCTCCCCAAGACCGAAGAGTTGACAGAACAGTTGGAAGTGGAAACAGCTATTAAATTACTGACTTCCCTTCCCCTGTAACGGCCAGCTATAAATAGATATAAATAGATATAAATGCTGCACTTGCAGAAATAACATCCAATAATTTGCAAGAAACAAACCAACTAATGTTCACTGCAGCAACAATAACAACACAAGTGCTCAGATATAAGATCACTGGACCTGTAAAAAAAGGTAAGTAGTACATCACCTAAATGGAAGATTAGGTCAGAAAATAAAATCGCCAGGCTTAGATCATATGCTACTAAACTGAAAGATATGAAAGACAAGAAGCTGAAGAATGAAAACACCAAACAGTATCTGATCTAAAAATACTACCTAGAGTCAAGGAAAATTAGAGAAGTCCTGGAAATAATAAAGCAGCAAATAACAGCAGTGTCAAAGAAGATTAGCAGATACGAAGCCAGAATTACACAACACAGGAAGAATCTCCAATTCCAGTCGAATCAGAGACGTTTCTACCAAAGCATAGAAGGAGAAACTGCAAGAAACCTAGAAACACCAAATAAAGAAGAAACAGTGCAGTTCTGGGGGAAATTATGGGACAATCCAATAGATTATAATTAAAAAGCAGGCTGGGTGAAAGAGGTAAAAAAATGTAACCAATAAATGCAAGATCTAATAATAACACTAGAATTAATAAGTGAAAGAGCAAAGAAAATTAAAAATTGGACTGCTCCAGGCGACGATCAACTGCATGGCTTTTGGCTTAAACACCTAAGAAGCCTTCATAAACAACTATCAAAACAGTTCAATCACATTTTGCAAGGAGGTGATATTGAACAATGGCTAACAACTGGGAAAACTCATCTCATAATGAAAGACCCAACAAAAGATGCAGTTCCAAGTAATTATAGACCAATAACCTGTCTGCCAACCACGTTCAAATTATTAACTGGAATAACAGCAGATGAAGTAATGCAACACTTATTAACTAACAAACAGCTTCCAGTTGAACAGAAAGGAAACTGCCCGAGCACCAGAGGCACAAAAGACCAGCTACTGATGACAAAATGATTTTAGAAAATTGCAAGAGAAGAAAAACCAATCTAAGTGTTGCATGGATTGACTACAAGAAAGTCTTCGACTCATTGCCTCACAAATGGATACTAAAATGTTTATAAACAACTGGTGTCAGCAAAAACATTCAGATATTTATTAAAAAAGCAATGAGCATGTGGAGTACACAGTTAACAATCAATGGCGAGACACCTGGACAGGTTAGCATTAGAAGAGGTATTTTCCAAGGGGACTCACTATCCCCTCTGTTGTTTGTAATCGCCATGACTCCACTTTCACAAATACTAAACAAAACAGGCCTCGGATGCCAAACATCTAAAACATCAGGTAAAATCAACCATCTGCTGTACACGGAAGATCTGAAGTTGTATGGAAAGTCCCAGTCAGAAACTGAATCACTGCTAAACACTGTCCGTATATTCAGTAGCGTTATAGCAATGGAGTTTGGACTAGACAAGTGTGCTGCATTAATAATGAACAGAGGGAAAATAACAAAAACAGAAGGAATAGAACTGCCCAATGGAAGCAACATCAAGAACCTGGAAGAGAAAGAACATTACAAATACTTGAGCATTCTCCAGGCTGATTACATCGCACACATTGAAGTTAAAAGAAAAATTGGAAGTGAATTCATCAGGAGAGTTAGAAAAATCCTAAAGTCCAAACTCAATGGCGGGAACACCATACAAGCCATAAACACCTGGCCTATACCTATTATCAGATACACTGCAGGAATAATAGACTGGACCCAGGCAGAGCTAGAGACGCTAGATCGTAAGACCAGGAAAATCATGACCATCAGTCATGCTCTGCACCCCTGCAGTGATGTAGATAGGCTATACCTCCCTCGCAGCTCAGGTGGAAGAGGAATGCTGCAAGTCCATCAAACAGTAGAGGAGGAGAAAAGAAGCCTTGGAGAATATATAAAGGACAGTGAAGAAGATGCACTTCAAATGGTCAATAACGGGAAACTATTCAACACCAATGAAACAAAGCAGGCCTACAAGAAAGAACAAGTCAAGAACCGAGCAGAAAAATGGAGAAATAAACCACTGCATGGTCAATATTTGCACAATATAAGTGGAAAATCAGACATCACCAAGACCTGGCAATGGCTTAAGAATGGCAACTTGAAGAAAGAAACAGAGGGTTTAATACTGGCTGCACAAGAACAGGCACTGAGAACAAATGCAATAAGAACAAAAGTCGAAAAATCCACAACAAACAGCAAGTGCCACCTTTGTAAAGAAGCAAATGAAACCATGGACCACCTAATCAGCTGTTGTAAAAAGATCGCACAGACTCACTACAAACAAAGGCATGACAAGGTAGCAGGGATGATACACTGGAACATCTGCAAAAAATACAAGCTACCTGTAGACAAAAATTGGTGGGACCATAAAATGGAAAAAGTTGAATATAATGAAGATGTAAAAATATTGTGGGACTCCGACTACAAACAGACAAACATCTGCCACACAATACACCAGATATAACTGTAGTCAAGAAGAAAGAAAAACAAGCGAAAATAATCAACATAGCAATACCAGGGGATAGCAGAATTGAAGAAAAATAAATAGAAAAAATAACCAAATACAAAGATCTACAAACTGGAATTGAAAGGCTGTGGCAGAAAAAGACCAAAGTAATCCCAGTGGTAATTGGCGCCCTGGGTGCAGTTCCAAAACACCTTGAAGAGCACCTCAACACCATAGGGGCCACAGAAATCACCACCAGCCAATTACAAAAAGCAGCTTTACTGGGAACAGCCTATATTCTGCGACGATATCTATAACAGCAACAACATTGACAATAAAATTCAGCCATGCCAGGTCCTTGGGAAGGACTCGATGTCTGGATAAAACAAACCAGTCAATAACACCTGTCTGACTGTGTAAACAAAATAAATAATAATAATAATAATAATAATAATTTAAAAACCCAACTGACTTGTATGGCCACATCATAACAATTCTTCTCTGGGCAACGCACAGAGTAAAAAGCTGTGCAAGTACAGCATTAGTTTGGATGTCAGCCTTGATTAATGATATTTTGGCTTCTTTAAAAAGACAGGCAGGGGCGGAGCCACCATTGGGCAAATGGGTTCAAAGAACCTGGGCCACTGCCAATCAGGGGCCACGCCTCACGGCCCCAGACACACACACATCCCGCGTTTGATGTCAGGTGTTGAGGGTGCGATTTCACTCCCAAACCATTTATAAGCGAAAACAGCCAGTGCTGTGTTGGCAGCACGGCTGGAGCAACTCTCCCTGCCTTTTAAAGGCAGGGAGAGCCGCTCCTGACCACGCTGCAAACACAGCGCTGGCCAATCTTGCTCCTGGATGGGGCTGCATGGCCCCATTTGGGAGTGAAACCTCGCCCCTGCGCCTGACATATGATGCAGGCGGCGTGGCTAAACGTGCCCTGCATCACATGTCAGATGCATGGAGTGGGGCTAGGGAGGCCACGGTGGCGGCAGAATCTGGGCCGCTGCTTGGCTCCCTCTGCGCCTGAAGACAGGCCTGGCTATTGGATTGGGTAGCTAGCTTCCACACCAGCAAGGGTCTTAGAATCAGGCGTGGGTACTTCTCAATCAGAAGCTGACATGAGTTTGCAATCTCAGTAAAACTAAGTAGCCATTTGAAAGTTTAATAGACACAAATGAACACACATACACACAAGCAAAAGTGGTTTATAATTTTATAAAGAAAAAGTGGTTTATAATTTTAGGAAATAAATATTATCTGAAGATATCATTATGGGCTAGTGACACTACATATGCATGTCATAGGAGCTGACTGTACTGTGCATAGGAATCCTACCTCTTCATAGCAGGCAATCCTTCTGCTGATACTCTCCAATTTTGTGTCACAAATCTGCCGGAATTCATACTGGGGCATGGTCCGAACCACAGCACTGCTGAGGGACATGAGCCTCCTGCAGTTCCTCACAAAGCAAGTGTCGTCGATAGCAAAGGCCTCTAAAATCTGAAGGAGAAGTGAATTCTTTTGTTTGGCATGAACATCATGCAAAGAATTTCCAAACAACTCTTTGACAATAACTGGTGGATGAAACAACATAAACATAAACGGCAGGCGGTTTTGTGCAGTTCTTGTGCTTAATCCCCAAACATCAGAGCTTCCAATAAAGTGAAAAATAACATAAAATAAAACTCCTCTCCCAAACTACTGCTGACACAAGGCCCAAGGCATATATTGCAAAAGAATATATATTGTTGTGTATGTATATGCATATATGTATGTATGTATGTATATGTGTCTCTGTGTGTGGAATAAACCTCCAGACTTGACTACTGCAATGTGCTCTATGTGGGCCTGCCTTTGTACATAGTCTGAAAACTGCAGTTGGTTCAGAATGCGGCAGCCAGATTGGTCTCTGGATCATCTCAGAGAGACCACATCACTCCTATCTTAAAAGATCTACACTGGCTGCCAATAAGTTTCTGGGCAAAATACAAAGTCTTAGTTATAACCTATAAAGCCCTAAACAGCTTGGGCTCTGGTATTTAAGAGAACATCTTCTTTTCTATAAGCCCCACCTCCCATTAAGATCATCAGGAGAGGTTTGTCTTTTGACAAGATCATCAGGAGAGGTCTATCATCAGGAGAGGTCTAAGATCATCAGGAGAGGTCTATCAATGGCTACTAGTTGGAGGGCTGTAGGCCACCTCCAGCCTCAAAGACAGTATGCTTCTGAGCACCAATTGCAGGGGAGTAACAGCAGGAGAGAGGGCACGCCCTCAACTCCTGCCTGTGGCTTCCAGCGGCATCTGGTGGGCCACTGTGAGAAACAGGATGCTGGACTAGATGGGCCTTGGGCCTGATCCAGCAGGGCAGTTCTTATGTTCTGTTGCCACTGGCTCATCTAGTAGCTACTCAGGGATGGGCCTTCTCCATCGCTTCCCCGAGGCTTTGGAATGAGCTCCCTGTTGCAATAAGAGCCTCCTCATCGCTTACAGCTTTTAAAAAGTCAAGATGCATTTGTTCACCAAAGCTTTTAATTAGATACTGTTTTAATAGTTTGTTGGTGGTTTTTAATGGTTAACATTGTTTTAAATTTTAAATTATTGTAATGTTTCAACCTTTTTATTTGTTGTTTGTATTGTTTTGTTGTAAACTGCCCTGAGATTTGTGTTTTGGGCGGTATACAAATATGTTAATTAGATAAATAAATAAATAATAAAAATAAATGGGATTTAAATCTGCTTAACTCTGACTGGATCATACCCATTTTCTAATGCTTGCCCAGGCAAGTATCTATTTCTCTGGCATCAGAAGGGGGCCCTTTTGAAGCCAGTTGTATTCTAATATATTTCTATTTAAAAGGTGCTATTCCTGTTTTTATATGTTAGTCACCCTTTCATTCAGGGACAGGGGAACGTAGAAGTCTGGATCAATACATTATAGCACAAAGTTGAATGGTATAAACCTTTGCAGTGAGACTGAAGGACCCCCTTGGCTCAACAGTCTTCTCCAGGACAAAACATCTGATCCCAGCAGTGCTGACGTATTCGTACACGACACCATGCTCCAGGTGAACATTGTCCACTGTTAAGCTGATGAGAGGAGTGTCTTCTCTGATGATCAGAGGAGGGCCAAAATTCTGGAGGGACAAACCTGAAAAACAAGGTTTAGTTGTCATAACTGGCCAACATCTAACAAGAACATTGTGCAAGGCTGCTTTGTTAACTACTTTAGCCGAATCTGGAGCTTGTGTTCAGTGGTCCCTCTGATTTTTTTCACTTCTGTGCAGAATGAGTTTTGTTCTGGGCAGCAGTATCAAGGCAGTGCGCGCGCATGTGCATTCAGAATGGGGCCTTCCTGATTCAACCTGAGCAAGATCTAAAATGAACTGAGCAGACATCCAAAAACTTGTGCGTGCGCGCACCTTAGAGGGAACAGTGCTTGTATTCCAAACTAGTGTTGCACTAGTGCATGTCTGAGCTTGTGCAACAGGTGAACAACCTGTGGCATGCCTTCTGTGTTTTAAAGGAAGCTTTCACACAGTTTTGAAAATCCCTGTGTCTTTGCACAGCTATGCAATTACCTTGCGCTAGTGCAACTTTGTTCATTTAGCAAGTGTACCATTTGTCATATGTCAGTCAATGGTTGGATAGAGCTGTTCAGCAGTCAAGAGTACTGACCACAGTACCAGATAAAGTCCCAGTCAAATAGGAAGTCTTTTATAGCTCTTTCTGTTGATCAGTGGTCACTTTGGATAGGCAAGGCCAGTCCATAGCCTAAGACCATGTAAGGTCTTCCAGCTTGCTGTCCTGATAGCTCACAGCACAGGGTGGTTACCTACTGAGCCAAGGGTTCCTAGTTCTAGCCCCAGTGACCCCTGACAGACACAAACCAAGCAGATGCAAGCAACTAGGCCAATATAGGTGTCAAGCACAAGAATGGCGGCAGAAACCCTTAGTCCCCTTTTCTCCTGCCACTGCTGATAATTTCCAAATAACCTCTATATCAGAGGTAGGCAACATTGGCTCTCCAGCTATTTGCTGAACTGCAACTCCCATAATCTCCCAATAGCTGGAGAACCAAGGTTCCCTACCCCAGCTTTCTCTCTCTATATCTCCAAACAAAAACTTCCTTTGGAACAAGTAGTCTTCTTTAGAAAAACCCCTTCATCTGTTTCTTTCAAAGCAGAGCACAACTCCCCCACTCCCTGCTTTCATCCAGTACCAAGATAGGTTATCGCTTTTTGTGGGAGGGTCGATCCAATCATTCAACCAGATTACATGACATCACACCGTGAGTGAGCAAAGGGCACAGAATGTAAACATGAATATTCAGAAGGCTTTAAATGTTAATGTTATCAATAAACTTTAAAAAGCCCTGCTAACTTCTGCTCAGTTAACAAATTCATTTGAGATCCTGTCAGTGGTATTTCTTCCAGTCATAAACCATCAAAGCCATTCTAAATGTCTTGAGATTTTCTGGTGCACGAGGTTATAGGCAGTCATACTAGAGATCCTATCCAGAAAATGCTCAGTGTCAAATTGAAAGCATGCTAGGAATTTCATTGACCCATAGGTCAATGAAACAGGTCCCCTTAGCTAAACCAAGGTCTGTTATTGCTTTTAATTACTGTTCACTTGTTGTTTGTTCTATTTCATTTATACTGCTTTGTTGACTTATGCTTTTGTTGTAAAATGCTTTGAATTGCAGATTGCAAACACAATGGGGGTGTCTTTAAACAAGCAAGCAAACAAGCAAGGAGAGGGGAGCTGGTCTTGTGGTAGCAAGGATAACTTGTCCCCTTAGCTAAGCAGGGTCTGCCCTGGTTGCATATGAATGGGAGACTAGAAGTGTGAGCACTGTAAGATTTTCCCCTCAGGGGATGGAGCCACTCTGGGAAGAGCATCTACATTCCAAGTTCCCTCCCTGGCTTCTCCAAGATAGGGCTGAGAGAGATTCCTGCCTCCAGCCTTGGAGAAGCCGCTGCCAGTCTGTGAAGACAATACTGAGCTAGATAGACCAGTGGTCTGACTCAGTATGTTGCTGCTTCCTATCTTCCTATTTTAGGAAGTCAGTGTGTAAAAGTATACCAGACTAAGACCAAGGAACGTCAGTTTCAAATTCCTGCTTAGCCACAAAAGTTCATTGGCTGACCTTGGGCCAATCATTACTGCTTAGCCTAACCTATCTCACAGGGGCTGACTAAGGAAGCAACAACATTTCCAATCGGTGCTGTGCAGGGGCTGCTGCTGTATTCTGGAGTAATGCAGCATGCGTGCCCACCAGTGGTGGAGGATTTTTGCTGATCTCCCTTGCCCCTGGAAGTTCTCCCTGTGGCCAGGGACCTACTTCTGGGTCATGAAGAGCACTTCTGCGGGCAAGGGAGATCGGCAAAAATCCACCCCTGCTCAAACATTACAGCCACACTAGTGGCAGCAGCAGCACTTTGTAGGAAACTTTGGTGCTTCCTTAGTCTGGATGTCAGTTAGGGTTCTTGTGAGGATAAAATGGGGCAGATGGAAGGAGAACCATGCATGCCATCCTGAGCTCCTTGGAAGAAGAGCAGTATAGAAATGTAACTAATTATATTTGCTTACACCTGTATCCTATCCTTGACCTGAGGGGTTCCAAGCTTCTTCACCCAATTTCATTTTCATAAGAATTGAGGGATGTTAGGCTAAGGGCAGAGGTCCCCAGATGTTGTTGGGCTACAACTCCCATCACCCCTGAACATTGTGATTGAAGATGATGGGAGTTGTAGTCCAACAACATCTGGGGGCCCAGGTTTGAGGACACCTGCTAAGGGGCAGAGACTGATGTCACCTAGTTAGCTTCATGCTATATGGGAAACTGAACCTCATAGGAACATAGGAAGCTACTACATACCGAGTCAGACCATTGGTTTATCTAGCTCAGTATTGTCTTCACAGACTGGCAGCGGCTTCTCCAAGGCTGCAGGCAGGAATCTCTCTCAGCCCTATCTTGGAGATGGGGAGGGAACCTGGGGAGGGAACTTGGAACCTAGATTCTCTTCCCTGAGCAGCTCCATCCCCTGAGGGGAATATCTTGCACTGCTCACACATCAAGTCTCCCATTCAGATGCAACCAGGGCAGACCCTGCTTAGCTATGGGGACAAGTCATGCTTGCTATCACAATACCAGCTCTCCTCCTCTTGCATCCTCATGAGTATTTATGTCCCTCTTTCATGATGTAATGTAACAAAAATAGTGCTGAACTGGCTGCTGAGAGGAAACCAAAAAATAAAAATGCCCTGGTTGCTGGCGGTGGTGAAAAATAAGTTGTCCCCCCCACACCACCTCCCACCGTAATCATACATCTTAGGACTTATAGTCTGGACACAAAACAGCAGCTTTATCAGAGGGGGAAAGATCCATTCAGAGTGGCCTACAGCTCAACTCAAAAAGGCATCAAAAAACTACAACCCAGAGTCTGCAAATAAGACAATTAGAAGCAGCGTCAAGCCCAGTTCAGCATCACAACCTATCCCTGGAGGCATTTTGCACACACAGGAAGCTGCCATATACTGAGTCAGATCATAGGTCCATCTAGCTCAGTATTGGCTACCCAGACTGGCAGTGGCTTCTCCAAGGTTGCAGGCAGGAGTCTCTCTCAGCCCTATCTTGGAGATGTTGCCAGGGAGGGAACTTGGAACCTAGATGCTCTTCCCAGAGCGGCTCCATCCCCTGAGGGGAATAACTTACAGTGCTCACACTTCTAGTCTCCCATTCATATGCAACCAAGGCGGACCCTGCTTAGCTAAGGGGACAAGTCATGCTTGCTACCACAAGACCAGCTATCCTCCCTATGCCTCCCTGGTAGAAGTCCAATACCCAGTGGCAGCCAGTGAGGGTGGTGCATGATGGGGTGGCAAGAGGTACCTTAAGAACTCCTTACTAGCCTTACTGCCGATAGGTTCAAGCATGGCAGCCAGTGCTCAGGATGCCAGGTGGTACACTGATGCTGCCTGCCAGCGATATAGCCAGTAAGGAGTTTGAAAGGTACCTCTCACCCCTTGACCCCCTACTGCACCACCCTCACCGGCCGCCACTGCCAATACCTCACATAAAGTTTTTCTCCCTGTCTCCCATGAGCTGGAAATTTAAAAAAACCCTCAAATATGGATGGTGCCTTGATTAAAAAAATCATGTGTGTGCCTTTGGAAAATGTCAGGTTTTATAGCAAGCATGAATGAGGGTGTTAAGTAAAGCCTTTCAGAGGGAAGTCATGTAGCTAAAATACCCAGTGGGGCCAAGATGTCCCAAATAATTGTCTTGGTCAGCAGGCTGCAGCTACAGGATTGTCAGTAAATAGCATCCCACACTCCTTTTTTCTTGCCATTATTAAGAACGCCACAGTTTTGCTGCAAGTCAATCACTTCCAATTTGGGGTAACAAGCTGAAAGACACAGACTGAGCTGGCATCCTACGTGGCACAAGGGATACAGTAATTCAGTAAAAAGCATTGCCCAATGTGATATAGGCTGACCACAAGCCAAGACACTATGTAATTATGTTGGTTTGTGGCTTGACATTGCAGCTGCTAAGTCAATTACCCTGCACGATCACAGCCATGGGTTCAGTGTTTTCTTTAGAGTTGATAGCTTAAGGGAGTCAATAAAAAGCAGATGTAATGTTCTGTAGACAGAGCCTGTATACTCAGTACCAGCAAAAGAACTTCCAAGTAGTGGCAGAAGAGAAGTTTTGTACAATATCCTACCAGAGTCTTTCCCTACAGTCTGACAACTGTAGTACATGAAGCAGGGATGTGAAGATGCATGGGGAAAATCTAGGGAAATCCCCAAGAAGCTCCCCAGTCATCACAATATACATGGGTGCAGAGTTACATGGAAGACCAGAAGGAAATCTAATTTTGGACAAATTGAGCACTCCTCTTTCAAATAACCAGCAGACACTGGAAGTTATTCAGTTATGAGCAATTGTCCTGCTTTGGCTGATAGAGGGTCATTTCCCCACAATTCAATTCTTCTTAACTTCCTTAGTAACAAATTGAGTCAGACCATGTTGATCCATCCCACCCAGGACAGTCTACTTTGACCAGCACTTGCTTTTCAAGGTCTCAAGCCAAGATCTTTCCACACACTGCAAACTGAGAGACCTTTTGCATGCAAATCTTGAGTTTTAGCACTGAAAAATGACCCTTCTTCATCCATTAAAAAGTGTCCAAGGCTTCTGCCTAGATCACTGCCTTCACTGACAAAGAATGGGCTTCCTTCTTACCTTCTTCTTCTTGGCTGCTGTTAAGAGGATCGAGGTCTGCATTTTCTTCAATTGAGAGGCTTCCTTTGCAAGACTCAGAATGACTTCCATTTAGGTATGAGTTGGAAGTGTCTGACTGCTGAGCTCTGTCCTCTTCAGCATCTTCATGAGTTCGGTAAACCCACTGGTACAAACCCTTCCAAGAAAGCAGGAATGTTATGAGGGGAAAGCCAGGGGAGTTTCATTGATATGGCTTTAGGGCAGAAATACATGAAACATTTGGCACATAATCAGTGAAAGGCTGATCTCCAACAGAAACCAAACCTAAGTATGTGCAACCTGCATTAATGCATATTTTTCTCTTGCTACCTTTATCTACACCTTTCCCCCCCTTTCCTCTAAGCTGTCAAGTTCTTAGCATTTTCCAAACAGGAGGACAGCTACACCAATTAAAACATTAGCCAGGCTACAGTCTAGAGAATTTCTATTTAGCCTTAAATTCCCTGATGCAATTGATCCCTCGCATTCCCTGATGCAGGTGCAGCTTCTTCCAACCCATACCATGTGGCTTACTTCTATTTTATGATATTCTTAAAATGTTTTTATTAATGCAATAAACTACTTTGGATTCTACAGACAAAAGGCAGCATTTAACTGTTTTGATTGTTTTTAATGTTTTAGAATATTGTTTTAAAAATTTTTAATTGTTGTGTTTTAAATTTTTTGTTTTTGTTTTTAACTAATGTTTTAATGTTGTTTTTATCTTGTTGTAAACTGCCTAGAGACCTAAGTTTGGGGGGGTATAAAATATGTAAAATAAATAAACAAACAAATAAATGAATGAAAAAATAAAATGTGATAGATAGATAGATAGATAGATAGATAGATAGATAGATAGATAGATAGATAGATAGATAATCCCCCAAATCCCGGTTTTCAATCTCCTCCCCTACCTGATGTGCAGCATTATCTAGAGATTCACAACTTGTGGCAGATGGGAGAAGAAAGGATAACAGGACTGAGGAAGGAATGTGTGGGAGGAGCTACAGTCACATTTTCTACTCCTACCCTAAAAGATTTAAAACTACACACAATTTTTTGGGTTGCAACCTGGTAACCTAATGGGATTGTTGTAAGGTGAAGGAAGATGAGTCCTGTAGAACACTGCACAAAATGGCTTCAAGCCTGTATTCCCATGTGCCCTCTAAACATGCTATTATTAAAAAGCACACAGTATCTTGCTTGAAGCAGCTACACACAGGAATGATCAAACAGATGTGCACAGCCACTTTAAAGGTGATTGTGGAGATGCTCAATCTGCAATGTCTGCCATATCACACTGAGCATCCAGTGTTGTAAAAGAACTATGTGGAAAGTTCTTGTAAAGGAACAATGTGGAAACTGAGACTGAATCCAAATAAGATGGAAATACTTATTGTGCAGGGTTGGAACTTGGGAGACAATTTTGATCTGCCGGTACTGGATGGGGTCACACTTCCCCAGAAGGAACAGGTACACAGTCTGGGAGTGCTTCTGGATCCAAGCCTCAGGTTGAGGCAGTAGCTAGAGGTGCATTTTATCAGCTGTGGCTGATACGCCAGCTGTGTCCATTTCTTGAGATAAACAACCTCAGAACAGTGGTACATATGCTGGTCACCTCCAGATTTGATTACTGCAGTGCACTCAGTGTGGGGATGCCTTTGTACATAGTCCAGAAACTCCAACTGGTAGAGAATGCGGCAGCTAGGTTGATCTCCAGGTCATCCCGGAGACATCATCTTACTCCTATACTAAAAGAACCACACTGGCGACCAATATGTTTCTGGGCAAAATACAAGGTGCTAAGCCTAAGGAGGTCCATGGCAAATGGTCCATAGCAAGCCCTGCCCTTGCAGCAGCCATAACCCAGCAGCAACCAATTAAAACATGTGCCTCCAAGCAATGGCATCATGGCGGCAGCAGCCTGGGTCGGCTCCAAATGCCAGCCTCCGTCACCCCGCCAAGTCTCCTTGCGAGGTTGGCCAAGCCGGGGTGGGAGAGCACACCAAGGCCCATCCATGCAGGCCGAACAGGAAGCTCCAGATCAGCCATCCTTCTTGCATGGAGACCTGGTGGGGCAACATAATGGAGGCCAGCAGTTTGAGCTGACCTATGCCACTGCCTCTCCCTGGGTCGACTGAGTGAGTGAGTGAACGAAGGGGAGCAGGGGAGGCCGAGTGAGTGAGGGTGGGGAGGTCTCTGGGGTGAAGGGCCTGTGGCAGGGGGCAAGGGGAGCAAACAAGTACTTTATAGGTTCAGCTAGTAACCTATAAAGCCCTAAACAGCTCAGCCCCTGGGTATTTAAGAGAATATCTTCTTTGCCATGAGCCCCATCACCCACTGAGATCATTCAGAGAGGTTTGTCTGCAATTTCCACCAGCTCATCTAGAATGCACTTCCTGATGAAATAAAAGCCTCCCCATCTCTGACAACTTTTAAAAAGTTTTTACAGACTTATTTTTTTCACCCAAGTTTAACTCGACTGTGGTTTCAAATTGTTTTAAGGTTTTCATTTTTGTCTTAATATGTTTTATATTGTTGTAAACTGCTCGGAGACGGAAGTATGAGGCAGTCTACAAATGTTATCATAAAAATAAAATAAAATAAAAATGATTGGAAGAGGGACATAAGAATGGGGTGATGAATTTCAGGTTGCCAGAAAAATAGGAGAGTCTTGATGGAGAGGTTGCCAGAAAGATAGGAGAGTCTGGCAGCAGACATGTGCTTCTTTTCACTTGTGTGCCCCATTCATGTAAACATTGGGGATGTTACTTTAAGAGTAAAAGAAACAAGCAGGAGAGAAGGAAGTCAGCAAATAACTAACTCTCTGCGAGGCAAGACTACTGTATCTCCATCCATCAAATGGGATATTATGGTACTGTCAGTGCAAAGTGACTTGTGGTTATTGGACATACTTTGACTTGACTGGAAAGTCCAAAGGAAAATTTGCAGGAAAGACAAAGATGAATTTTGTTGGTGGGTTTCCCTAGTAAAATGTTTGGGAACCACTGGCCCATGGGATAAATTTAGTCTACCCATAATTATTGCTATGGTGCAGTTTTGGTTTTACAGTGTAGGGAGTGGAGCCAATTACTAAGAGATATAAACAGCACTGGACACTGCGAGAAGAAAAAATGTGACTGAGCCTAGATCTAGAGGAGGATTTTGATGCCGAACCCTGCCTTCAAAACTGGGAAGCAACAACATTCTAGAGATTTTATAAAGAGGAGTGTTCATGCTTTAGAACTAAATCCTATTTTTATCTTTTGGGCTTGTCCCTCCTAACAAAGAAGGAAGCAGTCTGTTGCTGTCTGAACAGGATTATCTGCAGCTAAAAGAAACTTGGAAAGTTTTATTTTGACATGAAGTCTAAGCACCCTTCCTGGTTGATGAGAGAATGTAATTCAAAGCAGATGTATTCAGCAGCATAGTTGCATAACAACATATTACATTTTCTCGCCTGAAAAAGTGACTTAAAAAAAAACACCCCTCCCGAACTAGCTTTATACGCATGCACTCACCAGAAATTCTTGCTGCCTGTTCCTGTAGGCTGTAAAGTGCTCCAGAACCTCCGTGTAATTTTCATTCATCACATTATTACCATTCACTTTCAAAACACACTGCCCTGGGTGAAGCCCCACAGCCGCAGCTTCTGAGCCTTAAAGAGAGTTGGACAGGAGTGGTGTTAAGAAAGCATGGCAACGTGGAAAGTAAAGGGCCATAAAGCTTGTGCTTTGCATACACAAGCTTGCCGGAATGGTCATGGCATCCATTGGACAAAGGGGGACAAATGTCCCTAGGCCCGGAGGGTCAGGGGGCCCACAAGGCTCTCCCTGGCTCGGGGATGGGGTGCGTTCTGCCACCGCCGCCCTTTCCGCTAGGCACTACATGAGCCCGGGCCCCTCCTCCTTGATCCTTTCTCTCCAGTGACTCCCCCTTTCACCCTCCTCATCCGGGAATCCACTTCTGCCAGTGCTTTCCTTTCACCTTCAGGACCCACGGGTCTTCCTCTCTCCTCTCCCCACTTCTGGGTCCTCATTCCCATTCTCCTCCAGCCAAAGTAAGGGCAGGGGCATCGCCACCAGAGCAGCTGCGGGCGCATGGGCAGGGCGATCCCATCCTTCCCAGGGTGAGAGTGGACGTCTTGCTTCTTCTCCCCATCCCCACAGCGGAAGAAAGCATGCATATGGCAGGCAGCCAGGCCACGGAGGGAGCTTGCGCTGGCTGCCCTGAAAGGTGAGGGTTGTAGTGGTGGCCGAGAGGGAGGGAGAGAGACGTGCTCTGCGGGGCTTGGCAGTGTCTGCTGACTGAGCAGGGGCCATTGCACTTTGCTAACTGCCCCATCCCCTTGCATCTGACATCAGATGCAGGAGTCGTGGCTTGGGGTGCTGGGGTACACGCGATGGAGGCCTCCTGCCTGCACTTTGTCCCCTGGCCTCCGGGAAGCTCGCCACACCCCTGCTTGCAGGTTCAATCCCTGGCAACTCCAGCTACGGCCCTTGTCTGAAACCTGGAGAGTTGCTGCCAGTCAGGTTGGATAATACTGAGCTAGACAGTCCAGTGGTCTGACTCTGTATAAGGCAGCTTCACAGGTTCATAATAAAGGAAACAAGGTTTTAGTTTGTAGGTAAGCTTTTCTAGAATATTTGGTTTAAATCAGGTTTCTGTTGATGTTTTAAAAAAATGTTTCATGAATATAGTTAATTTGGCCTGTATTTGTTAAGTCTTATAAGATCTGGTTTTGGGGCTATTTTGCCTTAACCATATTATAAGCTGGCTTGCGTACGTAGGTGAGAAAGCAGGATAAAAGGTTTTAAGCTGATGCGATGGGCAGCCCTTTGCTGGTGTTAGGGAGCTGCTGTGAAACCAGAAAGGCAGCCCCTACAGTTTAGCACAACGGGGTACTTCCAAAACGACTTAAAACTGCTTCCAGGCAGTTACAGAGAGCTACCTTAATTGGAAACAATGAAAGTAGCACTGTGCAACTCCCCAGAAGCAGTTCTAAGTCATTCCACAACTCATCATGCTACACAAGACTGCCTTTCAAATTGCACGGTAGAGGGCTCCTAACACTGACACAGGGCTGATTGTCATGCCAGTCATTAATTAATTCCGTCTTTAAAAATGGAAGTGTTAAGTGTGCATACGCATGTCATGCACACACTTGTGCAACGGGTACTTGCAGTCTGACGTGCACCGGGGCGGCAAGGAGGTACACTGCCACCCAGCAGGACCGTTTTTAAAGACAGAGGACTGCAAATGGAGTGAGCGATCAGCAAATAAGGCCCCACCCCTGTTATACATGCAAAATGTTATTCCTTGTGCATGATGCTAGTCTTGATGTTGGATGCTGCTGTTAATGCAGGAATATTGTGCTGACTTTATTGTTCTTTCAATGAGTGCTTTATCGATTTTTGTCTGGTATTCTTTTTGTACATTGCTTTGGGATGTTCTTTTATGAAAGGCAGTATATAATTTGAAACATAAGTGAATAATATAAACTCATTAACTAGTGCAGGTAACTTGTGTACATCTTTACATCTTTTGTCCATAGCTCATAGCACATTCCCTTTTCTCACCTCGACCCACAGCATGGACATACGGTGGTGCTACTCCCCGAATTTGGAAGCACAATGTTTCACTGCAATCCGGGATTTTGATAATCCTGTCAAGAATATGAAAAGGGAAAAATTGAGGGGGAGGGGCAGGTAGAGAAGATGGCCCTTGCTGGTTAGAATACTGGCATTCTATACATAATCATTGCTCTTCACTCATCAAGAAATGTGTTGGAGTTTGATTCTATGGTCATTTCTGTGGCTAAAGGCAAATCGGCAAACCCTGTCCCTAGTTTCTTGTTTATTAGAACCCAAATAGGAGAAACTAGTAAACTGCCAGACATCATGTAGAAAAATACAACTGATAATGAAAAAAAACACCCAGTCGCTCTGAAGTTCTTTTTCTTAAAAGTGGAGATATTGCACTGCAGAGGTTTTCACCACTGATAAATTTATGCTCCCCTTTATTCAATTTAATTTGTGTGCAGAAGCAAAAGTATTAACTCTGGTGCATTAAGGATATACTCCGTATTCTCTTTTATGGTTCATAGATGACATGATTCATTATTTTTATATCAATTTTCACAGGTATAGACTGAGCTAGGGAATGGGACTATAAAATGCTTATAGTGTTTTCATCATGGTAGGCAATAAAAAACCCCACCAATTAAATTTTAACTGTACAGAATATGCCTCCAATAAGAACAAATTGCATTCCTGGGGACTCACTCTTTAGACTTGGTTGCCACAAGAAGCCGAAGAGGCCTCCGAGAGCAGAAGGACTGGTTCAAGAGAGTCTCCACCTCTTGGAATGGACGCAGGAATACCAGGTCTTCATTAATAGAATAGATTTTCCTTCCAACCTGCAAGCCAGCCATCTGAAATGACACAGAAACATAATTTTAAAGAAAGGATATCAGTGGGTTCATTAGAACAGTGTTTTTCAGATAATGTCCCAGGGAGTCCTGGAGTTTTTTTGAAAGTTTATCAAGAGTTCCTCAATGAAAAGATCAGTGATGGAGGACAAGGTTCCCTGAAAGATAGCTGGCCCTTAATTACCAGTCTTCCTCTGTACAGCAGAGCTTCAGGAGAGTTCCAGGCGACTTGCATTCTATCTTATCTATCTATCTAATGCATTTATATACTGCCCCATATAAAATCTCAGGGTGGTTAACAACTTAAACAAGTAGCAACTAAAACCTAAAAATCATATTAAAATTATATAAAACAAATTACCATAAAATTACCATAAAACTAAAACCAGAAAACATCATAAACTAAAAGCCTGATGTGCCTTCAAAAGATGACTTGTGTCTTCAAAAGTTGTTTAAAAACAACCAGAGATGGGATGGTTCTAACTTCATTTGGGAGAGTGTTCCAGAGCCTCAGGGCAACTCTAGAGAACTCTTGGTAGCAACTGCAACTGGACCTCCCCCGAAGTCCAGTTGCAGCGGAGTTCATGAAGGGGGTTCATGAAGAAGCTCTCTTAAATATCCTGGGCTCAAGCCATTCAGGGCTCTATAGATAATGACTAGCACTTTGTATTTTGCCCAGAAACTAATTGACAGCCAGAGTAGTTTACTCCTTTTAAAATAAGAGTAATGTGGTTTCTACAGGAGACCAACCTGGCTGCCATTCTACACCAGCTGCAGTTTCTGAACTACGTACAAAGGCAGCCCAACATAGAGTGCATTGCAGTAGTCAAGTCTGGTTGTTGCCAGCACTTACTGGATGTTACCATGCACCACTGTTTTAAGATCATTTGTGTGGAGGGACATAGCTGACATATCAGCTGAAGCTGATAAAAAGCATTCCTAGGCATTGCCTCAACCTGAGATATGATGGTGTGAGGGCATGGTGGGGGCTGGAGCAGGTGACCCAATACCAGTGGCAAAAACACACGGGGAGCCTTACCTTTCTGTCGCTGGCTTGGGCCCAGGAAATGCCCAGAATGAGGGGGTTGGCATGTCGACCTCGACCGACCCTCTCCACTGGCCTCAGGGATGGCAGGAAGAGAATTCACCCTTTAAGGGCAAGATCTCGGAGGAGCCTGGTGAGCTCTCACGAGATCTTGGCATGGGATCTTGGAGCTGGCTGAGATTTCATGAGACTTGCACGGGATATTGGGGGCTATTTGAGAAAGGGCTGGCTGATGATGAAGGGCCAGTTGATGGTGAGGGCTTGAGCTAGAAGGAGCCCTGTGATCTGTGAGGAGGGCGTAGGAGTGGACAGAAAACCCCAAGAGAGCCTGTGAGGTGAACAGGTTACTGTAGCAAGGGTCTTCCCTCTTTCAACCCCCCCATCCTTGCCAGACTTCTGAGGCCCACCTGGAGAAGAACAGCAAAAGTGAAAGGATGCAGGACAGCTGATGTTGCCCCACAGAAGGAGAGACAGTGAATTGGAAGATATCACGTCTAAGGTGCCTGATTGCTCTCTTCCTGTTGAACTAAGAGGAAAACTCTGTGTGATCGTTCAAGTCTGTTGTGTCATTGTACTATTTATTGCAATATTTTGCGGAACTAGCCAGCTAGCCCGTGTTAACTTGGAGTTTTAGGAGACACACCTCTCTCTTCTCTTGTAGTTTTCCTCTACTTTCCCCCTGCAAATTGAATCCCTCACATAATCAGGATGAGGAAGCAGCACATTTATGTGGCTGGATTGACCTTTTGAGTACATGTCAGATGTTTCAGTGGAAAACTAGAAACAGCAAGACAATGTTAACCCCTGCTAACAGTTAACCCCTGCTAACTTGGCAAAGAGGCATCTTTTAATGTGGTGATTCTCTTTATTTAGCAGGGGGAGAGTAACTGGCTCTCCACCCCCAGAACAGTACCCCCGGTGACTGTTGCTGGTGTCTATCTTATGTTTCTTTTAGATTGTAAGCCCTTTGGGGACAGGGATCCATCTTATTTATTTATTATTTCTCTGTATAAACCGCCCTGAGCCATTTTTGGAAGGGTGGTATAGAAGTCGAATAAATAAACAAGGCTGTGCAGTGCCGTTTGGAAGCGAAATCACACCCCCACGTCTGTTGTCAGGCTATAGAAGATCCTGGTTCTGAAAAGAAAATGGCTATAGAAGATCCTGGTTCTGAAAAGCTTTTCTCTCGTATGTAAGATGTTAACTGTTCCCTAGACCTTTGGGAAAGATATACTGTAGGGTGTGTGTGTGTGTGTGTGTGTGTGTGTGTGTGTGTGTGAGAGAGAGAGAGAGAGAGAGAGAGAGAGAGAGAGAGAACAGACCAATAGAATGAAAGCACAGACATGCTGAGGTTTTTTTGGAGAGAGAGAAAACCTTCTAAGAAATTGTTAGACTTTCTTAGAGTTCTTAGAACAACTATTGCTTTTTCAGAAATATATATTTATAGCACCTCCCCCTACATTCGTCCTCTCTATCTTACTTCCTATCTTCCATTTGCTGAAATAAACACATGGTGGTTATCATATGTTTCATGCCCATTTCAAGCAATTGTGGGAAACGGGTTTATTACCCTGCAAATAAGACTGTTTCCTGTAGAAGAACCAGTTTTTGCTAGCTAGGTCCTAGCTAAAATCTCACCTACTTACCTATTCTCACCTAGAAGCACCTTTTGTGCTTTCAAATGGGTTTTCAAACCCTTTGTTAATTAACCAAACTTTTCTGTTTCCATTTGAATGTACTGCAAGCCAATTGAGGGGGGAAATTAACACTTTTCCTGTGCTGGGCTTTGATGTTCAGAACTTTGCCTGTAAATTGCCATTTTTTACTATACCAGAATTACAGGCATCAACACTGCAATCCTATATGCACGTTATCACTGTGCATTATTACTATCATTATTCACTTTTAGTAAACCAGGTGGTATGTATAAATATAAGACAAACCTGCCCAGAAATCATGACTTCTGAATGTACCTTTAAAAAATGACACAAATCTAGATACAACAAATCTGAATAATAATCTACATTACTGTGGCTTTTGCATTTCCTCCATGTCTGATATTCCTAATAAGTGAATGTAGTTGTCAGGATATGAGACGCTGGCATTCTTTATCTGTTTGTGTGGTGAAAAGCCAAAAGCCATTGAACTGTGTAGTTGGATACAGTTCAATGAATTATCAGACATCTGCTTGTCAACTGTGTCTTCAAAGCAGGATAGTAAACATACCTCCCAATGGGATCATTCTTTTATTGTCACTTTGTCCCAATATGTTTTGGGTGTTCAGCCACAAATTAATTACAGAATTAAAATATGCAGAGAGGAAGGAAGCACTGCAATAAATATGTTCAACATGGAATTACTGTATTCTGTCTTTCATATGAACCTACCTATGGGAATGGCTGGGTGCATTTTGTGATGCTGTGCAAGCAAAGAGAGCCTGAAGAATCTGGGGAAGAATCTAGCTTCCTGAGAATCCCAGTTTTAATGTTTAAAAGAAAAAGAGTTGTTTGGGGATGCAAAGATGGGCTTGACTGGTTGGTGGGCAATGCCTGCTGCCAGTCTGTGTAGACAATACTGAGCTAGATAGACCAATGGTCTGACTCAGAACAAGGCAGCTTCATATGTTTCTATAATGGTTGGGGAAATAGGAGGTAGAACTAAAATGCCCTCTATAGCTCCTGATCCCTCTTCATAGCTAGCATAAGCAGCATACATTATGCACAATAAACAAAACAGACAAATCTGCTTGAAATTTACAATTTATACCAGGCCTGCTCAACTCTGGCCCTCCAGCTGTTTTTGGACTACAACTCCCATAATCCCCTATCACAGTGGCCAATAGCCAGGAATTATGGGACTTCCTGGACAACTTGAAGTTGAGCAGCCCTGATTTATACATATCTTGGAAGGTCAGCCTTATTTTAGAGTTTTAATTTTAATCTTTGTAGTGCAAAATGTACACAGCCATGCTAAGGAACTGACTGCCTCGTTTAAAAGTAAGTACTAGTGCTCAGGAAACCATTCTTTTAGTATCTGGTACACTCTCAAACAAACAGAAAAGGGGAACAGGGTACTAGGTCTTTCTGCCTCAGACCAACTACACTATGGGACCCAGGACAGTGGGTCCTTCCCCAGATAATGGGGCCAGCCTTGTCCAATTCCATTCTGTTGAGGTATCTCCCAAGGGTAGGTGGTTGGGCTGCCGGTGGTTAGTAGCCAGATCAAATCCCCTCATCTTCAAAAGGTGGGGCAAGAAATGGTTAAATATGCCACATGGGGGAACTGTTCTGACTGGGGGAGGTCTTAGTTGTCACTGGATCCAGCTGTAAGAGAAGTTTGGAAGGTGAAAGTGCCCAGAGTAACAAACCCCTAATTTCTTTCCAGATTCAGAAGGAAACAAGGTAGAGGATATCCAGAACTAACTCAGAAAAGATGAACAATACAAAGTCATGGAAGAAAATTACAACAGCCAGATGTTTCCAGGAAGACAACATTTATAGAAACATTGACTTGTTTCTGACAAGTTCAGATCTTCAAGATGAGAACAAAGAGCTGGCTGGTGTGTATCTGGAGGCCAATTCCAATGGAATGTTTTTTTGCTCTGTGAAGGATTTCATTCAAAAGACCTGCAAACATGATACCAGATTCCTAGCCAGTTCTAAGACCTTTCCTAAAAAGCCCCACCGAAATAGTATTTTGTTTAGTTATTTTGGCACCTACAGCTTAGAGTAACCAAAGGAACCATAACTAGTGCTATGAGTCATTCACAGTTTCAATGTATTTATGTATATATTCTTCCATTATATTAAAATGTTATGATGGAATTATCCCGGTGTGGGTGGACTGAGGTATGTGTTTGTGGCAGAGTAAATAGCAAACATTAAAGGATCCTTTGGATCTGTTATAAACAGAGTTGTATGTATGCTAAGGGAATGTAGAGAAGGCACAGAAAGCGATGCCAGGTAGAGAATGCAGCTTCCTAAGAAGTTCAGCTTTAAACAAAACGAAACCAGCAAGTTCCCAATTCTTATAGCTGCAAAGATACTGTATGTTTGGAAACATAGGACAATACCTGCTAAAGTCTCAGAAGTCAGAGGGGGTGGCTGAATTAGAGTTCCAACTGCCAAGAATCCCTGTTGGGGATTCAGTGCTTGCCCCATCCCAGGACTAGCAAAACCAAAATTCTGCAAAGTAGTAAAACTCTGCAGAAGTTATTTAGTATTACTTATTGAATTTGTTCAATTTGCATAATTTACACAGTTCACAGAATTTAGCTTTCTGTGACACAAAATGTGGATTG
The DNA here is from genome assembly GCF_027244095.1 of Hemicordylus capensis. NCBI lineage: Eukaryota > Metazoa > Chordata > Lepidosauria > Squamata > Cordylidae > Hemicordylus > Hemicordylus capensis. The sequence continues at coordinate 31,388,391 of NC_069660.1, read as the reverse complement.
TTTGGGTGCCAAATTTTAAATTTCAAGTTTGGAGTACACATATTTCTGTTATAATTAGTCTGCAAGTGGCAACTATAATGCTACTTGTGGCGCAGCAGGGAAATGCTTGACTAACAAGCAAAAGGTTGCCGGTTCGAATCCCTGCTGGTACTTTATCGGGCAGCTGAGATATAGGAAGATGCTGAAAGGCATCATCTCATACTGTGTGGGAGAAGGCAATGGTAAACCCCTCGCGTATTCTACCAAAAGAAAACCACAGGGTTCTGTGGGTGCCAGGAGTACTTGACGGCACACTTTACCTTTAGACTTACAAAGGTGTCAGGCAGGGCTGTATTCTGGCACCTTTTCTGATATAAATATATGCAGAGATGTCTGCCTATTTTATTGTATGCTGATGATGCAGTTATTCAATCACAGACACAAATTGGCCTAAGGCAAGCTTGAGGCTCTTGCACAATACTTCAAGGAAGACCACCTGGTTATAAATTATTCTAAAACTAAAACCATGTTTTTTTCTAATACACCAAATTTTTTTTAATTGGCATATTAATAACCAACTTATTGGACAGGTAAGATGTTTCAAATATTTGGGCATTGTTTTTCAGGCCAATGGGGAAAAAACGGCACAGGCTAAGTATGCTGCTTCATCAGCTCAGTGAAGTACTATGGCTATTTTGCAATTTCACCATGCCCAGGGTGGAAGTTTCCTCCCTGCAGCTATCAAATTGTTTTTGGGAAAATCTTTAGCACAACTCTTGTATGGGGTGCAATTGGGCTCAGTCTGGATTTTTAAGAGCCCTCTTTATAATGCCGAGATATGATGCCAACGCCGCACTGAGGTTGGAAGCAGGTTTGATTTGAGTCGACGCCAGAATTTGCATGACCATTATTAATTTCTGGCTTAAGCTTAATTTTACTCCTGTAGGACTGACACTTTTGATATTAGCAATAGCAATAGCACTTACATTTATATACCGCTCTATAGCTGGAAGCTCTCTAAGCGGTTTACAATGATTTAGCATATTGCCCCCCAACATTCTGGGTACTCATTTTACCGACCTCGGAAGGATGGAAGGCTGAGTCAACCTTGAGCCCCTGGTCAGGATCGAACTTGTAACCTTCTGGTTACAGGGCGGCAGTTTTACCACTGCCCCACCAGGGCTATATTGATAGATAATTGGCACAGGGATATAGAGGATACGTTTTCCTATGGTTTTTCTCATTTTCTACTTTCCTTGGGTCATGAACAGAAATTATTCAACAACTTATAAAGGACATTGAACAGCAGAATGATATAAGTCTGCTGCCTAGAAGTGTTCCCTCTAACAGGGATTCCCAGATGTTGTTGACTACAGCTCCCAGAATCCCCAGCTGTAATGGCTTTTGCTTGGGGATAATGGGAGTTGTAGTCAACAAGAGCTGGGGATCCCTGTTAGAGGGAACACTGCTACCTAGCTCTTAGAAGATACTAAAGGATTCCTCTGTAATTGCAAAAGTGCCCAATCTTTCACCTTTGACATACTTCAAATATCACTGGGCATTTTCTAGAACTCATTTCAATGCCCTTCCTTCGGCACTACTCAAAGGTAGATTTCTACCTTCGAGAAGATATATACCTGTCTCACAGTGGCAATGCCCATGTGGCACTGGTGAAATCGAAACAATAACTCATGGTCTTTTGCACTGCTGTTTCTATCAAGATTTGAGATTTGATTTGATTTTACCATTATTAGTGAAATTCCCAGGACATTTGGATGATTTTTATGTTAATGAAACTGATGACGATGCATTTTTATAGTCCACTTTTCAACAAAAGTCCCCAAAGCAGTTTACATAGACATAAATAAATAAATAAAATGGCTCCCTGTCCCCAAAGGGCTCGCAATCTAAAACAGAAATTGAAAATAGACACCCATGGGAGATGGATAGGGCCAGTTGCTCTCCCCCTGGTAAATAAAGAGAATAATCACTTTTAAAAGGTGCCTCTTCTTATTACAAAACTCAAATTAAGTTTCTTGTTAAGTTTATTTTAGTGGATAGAGATTCCTATGCCACCTATAAAGTAGCTAAATTTTGTTTTTTAGCATCTAGGGCACATCATATGCTTGTCTAGTCAATATGAGGATCAATGATATAATCAACAATAGCCAGTGATGTATGTATGATTTGCACAAATGTCTTTGTTGTTTTGTCTTGCTGGTCATTGACTGTAATAAAGATTGACTTGAATCTTTTCTAATGCTATTAATGCTTATTTAATCAAATGATCCACGCTGATTTATTTGAAATCATGAAGTGACCAAAGACTGAAAAATGCTAGGGAATACACTGTACTTGGTTTGACACCCTGGTTTTTCTCTTTCTCCTTTCTCCCCGCTCCCTGAAGAGCATCAGGCCACCAGAGGGTTTTCCAAATGGTCTACAGCTGCTGTGTTGGCCCAGAACCATATGTTGGATAGCTTTGTAGTATCAAAAAGCAATTAAAGAGCCCAGGAATGCAATAAAAGGCTTCATCACTAGGTTTCAAATCTTAGTGAACTGAGCCGATGGCTCTCCTGTTCATTGGGATTTGGATCCGGTTCCTGTTTGTAGCAATATTTTAAGGTCAAATAGGAAAGAAGGGCAGATGTGCAAAGCAAGTTTTTCTTGGAAGGTGCAGAAAAAGATTCCTCAGCAAACTGTGTGATTCTGTGCTCTCAAAGCATAGATTTTCCCCCTTTACGCTGAAATGTTCTATAGGCAGCTGTCCATAGAAATGACAGAGGGATTATCTGTCAAGCAATAGCTTACCAAGGGGTTCATATTAATAAAATCCTTGGCTAATCATAGCAGACAGATCTTAGAGTAGCTAACTATCAAGCAACAAAGAAAAATAGGGAATCTAGCAGAAAATGTGCTGGGAAGTAGGCTCCAATGGCACTTGATGTAGTCCCATCTCTAAATTAAGCTGGTATGGGCCTGCCCAGTACTTGAATAAGCAACCACCTAAGAACCTTTTGTCTTCTCTTCTCAGCTACTTGGGAGGAAATAAATAAATGAAAATGCCAATTTAAACAAATGGCATTGGACTACCAAGGAGACAGAGGTTTCACATTTTCACCAGTCACTTTCACTATAGTAAGCATGCCATTGCACTCAAGCAAGTGTGATGAGCTCGAGTCTTCCTCTCAACTTTGAAGGTGCACAGAGGGCAGGGATTGTCCTATACTTGAGCTTTGTTTTCCCACCCCATTCCCAGATGCAAGACTGGATAGAAGTTGTAGGTTTGGCCATTGCATTGCTGAGGTGTCTTGCATAATACCAGCTGCATGCTTGGCATCCTTGGGGCAGTCTTGAGCATGTATACAACCAGGTAACAACTTACAATTAAAGAGGCATAAAAGTCTTTAGTAAAGGTGAGTAGAAAAAAATTAAAATAAAATTTTCACCTTTATAAGCCTCAAAAGTGTATTGCTTATAAATACAACGAGCTAACAACTTGAAACGTGCCATGTGTGATCCGTTGAACAAGGTTTACAAACGCAAATAATTTCAAAGTGATCTAATGAAAATTGCCATAGGTGCAGCAAGTTAAAAAGCACTGAAAATTGACACTTTGGCCCTTTTTTGTCCAATTTTTCGATAGGCATATCATACATTTCTTTCAAATTTGGATGAACACAGCTGATATAATTTTATGATAGCTGCACCTTCGAGTCATGTCTATATTATACTTTTATTGTACTGCGGAAGTCTTCCCAACAGATTTAGACTTTTGCAGGCTACGAATATCCACTGACAAAGATGTGAGAATGAATAAATGCTACTTGTCGTCTATGTGCCTTCACATAATGTGGGAATGGGTAGCATGTTGTGCTCACTTTTTCTGAACATTTCAAATCAGACGAATTTGTGGGTAGCAAAGAAAGGCTATGGTTGCCTGGAGAATGAACAGAATAAATGCTCATAAAAAGGAGCCACATTTTGTCTGGCTGGTATTGTTGCTGATATTCATTTATTGAGGTGCTGAGGGGAAAAAAAAATCTACATCTTATATTCTGAAGGGTCATCATGTTTCTATCATCTTTGCATAGTTTAACAGAATCACTTCTATATAGAAGAGTCCTTTGCATTTGTGGGTGGTGCCTATTCTACCGCTGTCCTGTGCATGCCTCCAGTAAGGAAAAAAAATTAACTGTTCTGTTCCTTATACTCGTAATTTACAAGGCATCACAGAACTTTGCTACACTATTATTATTATTATCTAGTATTTTTCAGCCCGTTATAATAACGGGCGCTAGTCCCCCCCCCTTTATTTCGTCTTCCTCCGCCCCCCCAGCTGATTAAGGGCCAATTCGGCCCAAACATTTTCCACCGCCGCCGTCCGTCCGCCCGCCCTCCCAGCTGCCCGAGTTCTCCTCTCCCGACCCCCCCACATGATTAAGGGCCAAATCGGCCCAAACAATTGCCACCACGGCCGCCGCCGCCGACCACCCGCCTGCCGACCACCCAGCATGGCCGCCTGGTGTCGGTGGTCGTGTCTCCCTCGGACTGTTCTGGGCATACGCCTCGCGCATGCCCAGAACAGCCCAGGGAGACACGGACGCAGACCCCAGCGTTCGAAAGGCACGGACACTCACTTAGCAGATTATTATAGAGGATATCCCGCTATTTCCTCCAAAGAGCCCAGAGCGGTTTAGTACATAATTAGGTTTCTCCTCACAGCAACCCTGTGAAGTAGGTTAAGCTGAGAGAGAAGTGACTGGCCCAGAGTCACCCTGCAAGTCTCATGGCTGAATGGGGATTTGAACTCGGGTCTCCCTGGTCCTAGTCCAGCACTCTAACCACTACACCATGTTGGCTCTAGGCACTAGGGCTTGACTGTTGCTGATTATTCATAAATGGGTTGTTTGTATATTTATTCTCCTGAATTTGCATTATAAGCTGCTCTGAGGGTCTCCGTGGTGGAAAATGTGGGGCAGACATGCTTTTGTACATAAACAAATAAATTGATTGTAGCATATGTGTTGTTTAGGACTGGAATAATATAGATGTAATTATTTTCTTTATAACAGACTACTCATTAAGGACAGGCCTTTCATAGTAACATCAAGACAAACTATAGACTAACAACAGAGTAGGTCTTAAGCTTTTTAGCTTAAGACTACCTCGCCCCCCTCATTTTCGTGATAGAGCCCACCAAATGTTCCCAGTGTTCATGTGGGTCCTCCTCTTCTGTGACTGTGGTAGAAGTGGCAGAGATGGTTCTTTAAGACAGCAATGGCTGTGCATGTGCATTGTGTATGTCCATCCTAACAACCAGGATTTGTTTAGTAGGACACAACATGCAATGTGCATCCACAAATGCGTCTACCTTGGAGGTACCACTTCACCTACAAGCCCCTACTGTTGCCACAGCTAGTGACAAATTTAAGGGTCAAAAAAAGAAAAACTGGATAGTTTTATGGCTCAAAGGTTGCTGTCCTTTAAACAGTGACCCTTTTTACCAGCTGAAGTAAAGCCTTTGCTTTGCTCCATCATCAGACTGCCCTTGATTTGTCCAGAACACTGATAGGTGGCAGTACTGAAAATGCAGATGTGCTGCTACTACCCAGGATCATTCCAATTTCCAACAGGCACAAAACCCTTTTGCTTTGAGGCAGGGGCATAACGAGGCTGGAGTGGGCCCAGAGACAAAATTTTAAGATGGGTCCCTCGCTGATACACACACACACTCACTTCACATGTGACTTGCCTCTGGGGGGGGCCCTCGAGTCATGGGGGCCCCCAGGCAGCCGCCTCCCCTTGCCTAATGGTAGATACGCCCCTGCTTTGAGGGTTGAACTTGAAATGATGCAGGAGATATTTGATCAGAACTACCCACTTCAAAGCAGCCATGTGAAATCACTAATTTGACTGGGGAGGCAATGCTGGAAAAGGCAGGTTTAATCCATTCCTCTTGCACCATTTCCCAGATCTAAATTGCCCTCGCTTCCTCAAAGCTGATATTAACTCCAGGGGTGGGAGTGGGGAGAAGTATAGATAGCTGTTATTTCATGCTGATATGAACACAACTCCCTGCCATTAGCTTCACATCTTAAAACGTAGCATGAAGCCTGCCATCAGACAGATGGGACCTGCTGCTTTATCACTTAATGAAATTATTCAGGAAGAACTCTGTATAAACAAGCCAAAAACCTATCAATGCATAAAGGCAACTTATTGCAAGAGGCATTATAGAAGAATCCTCAATTTCCTGATAACTGCCACAAAAAATGAAATGGGCTTATGAACGTTATTTCAGGACCATTTCAAAGAATGTAGTTCTTCTTTCTAATGCTAAAAAAGAAATGTTTAAAAATGTCAGTAAGTTTCACCTCTGCATGTGACCCTCGACGAACAGACTTCACCACGATGGCTTTATTTTTTTCTTCAATGTCAAAGCCATAGTCATCCTCTTCTGGCAAAACCTTGATGGGGGGAAAGCATAGTTGACAAGTCTGTGAACTGTTTCACCAACTGAGTTTTACAACATTTGATAGCAGGTTCAAGACTCCTTTTCCTCCCAATCACCAATTTGAAACCAAATGTTAAATTTATTTTCTTGGATCATATACAGTCATAAAGGAAAGCATGAACATGTGAATCAAGAGGAACTTAAAAACTTAGAAATTAAAAGGCAAGAACAAACAATCTTAGCCAGTGGCCAACACCCTGATTAACAAAGCGCAAATGCAATAAAGGAAGTGCATATGCAGTGTGCCATGTTCCAGACTAAAGCACCAAAGGCACTTGCACACAGAAGTGTGATTTTCATCTATCTCCCCTTCCCTCTGAAGCTCTTTGTGCCACCTGAAAATATGTCCCTCAAAGTGTTGCAAGCCTCAGGGACACATTTTCAGGTAGCACAGAGCACTTCAAAGGGAAGGGGAGATTAGTGAAAATTGCACCTCCAGTGTGAGTGCCTGTGTTGCTTTAGGGATGTGCCTGACTGGGCTTGGGTAGCCGTGGGTGGGGCGCAGTTCCCTTAAGAAGCAGGTAAGCAGTTGCTTACCTGCTCCGCTGCCACCCCACCGCTTTTCCAGGCACGGCACTCGCTCTACTAACAGCTGCTCACGGCTATGGCTCCCTGCAACCTGCATGCAGCATTGGCACACACATAGCCACCATGCATATGCTACCGCACATGAGCAGCGGCCATCTGTTTGCCGATGCTGCATGCAGCCTGCAGGAAACAGAGCTGCAGCTGTGAGCAGCTGTTAGTAGAGCGGGTGCCGTGCCTGGAAAAGCAGGGGGGGCGCAGTGGAGCAGGTAAGGAACTGCTTACCTGCTTCTTAGGAGAACTGATCTCCATCCTGCTAAACCAGTTTGGCTGTGGGAGCCCAAGCTGGTTCAGTGCTTCCCTAAGGAGGCGCCAAACTGGTTCGTGCACATCCCTAGCACAAGCACTTCATATGCCAACAATGTTAAGTGCATCTATAAGGATAGTTCAGAATCGTGTGTCTTCTGCACCTCCACAGGCATTAAACTGCAAGGCAACCAACTGCTTTGCCACACACATTGGATCAAACAAACCGAGGGACAAACTAAACCTGAAGATGGAAGACACATTCCTTTTCATATGTCTGACATATTCATATATAAACTCGAAAGTGGGAATCTATTGAAAGAATATGCAGAAACGGGGTTCTGAATCCCCCCACCCCATGGCCAGCTCCATGTTTCAGGAGGCCATTGAGAAACTACACTCTATGGGTCCTTTCCTACCTGGGAAAGCCCCAAGAGAGTCACTCCATCATGGCCACCCAAAGGTGATGGACACACAGGAGGTACATAGGAACCTGGCTTATACTGAGTCAGGGCATTGGTCCGTCTAGCTCAGTACTGTCTTCATTGACTGCCAGTGGTTCCAAGGTTCCAGGCAGAGCCTCTCCAGCCCTACCTGGAGATGCTGCCAGGGACTGAACCTAGGACTCTCACCACACAAAGCATATGCTCTACCACTGAGCTATGGACTCAACACTAATAGGCTGAGATTGGGTGGTGTGAGGAATCAGCAGTAGTTCTTTCTGAGGACCCTGGGTCCAATAATGCCCATCCCTCATGCCAGCTCTGCTTCCCTTCACCATCACACCTCTCCTTCTCTTAGTCAGTTTCTCCAGGCAATCTGGAGAACTAACAGAAAAATATGTTAAATAAAAAAAATAAAATAAAATAAAAATTAAAATAAGACAACCCCTATTGCCAGTTTTATATGTGAATGGGATGGACACATGAATGATGCCCTTCCATGTCTACACTTGACTACACTTGATTTTGACTACAGCTACCAGAATCCCCAGTTGTAATGGCTTGTGCTTGGGGATTATGGGAGTTGTAGTCAACAACACCTGGGAGAGGGAACATTGCTTAGGTCCAAGATATTTAAGAAAGCGCCGCCTTCTTCATCAATCCCACCACCTGTTAAGATCATCTGAGGAGGTTTGGTTGCAGTTGCCACCGGCTTGGTTGGTGGTGACTCGAAACCAGGCCTTTCCTAGAGTTGCCCCGGGACTTTGGAACACGCTTTCTAATAAAATTAGAGTTTCTAATAAAATATTTTTAAGAGGGAGCTAAAGCCACCCAGGTTGAGGCAGAGATGCTTTTTCCAGCTTCGGCTGATACACCAGCTGTGTCCGTTTCTTGAGATGAACGACCTCAAAATAGTGGTACATATGCTGGTAACCGCTAGGCTGGATTATTGCAATGTGCTCTATGTGGGGCTGCCTTTGTACCTAGTCCGGAAACTGCAGCTGGTCCAGAATGCGGCAGCCAGGTTGATCTCTGGGTCATCTAGGAGAGACCATATCATTCCTTTGTTGAAAGAACTACACTGGCTGCCGATATGTTTCTGGGCAAAATACAAGGTGCTGGTTAAACGCCAACTCGTTTGGCGGCTACTCGGGAACAGGCCTTCTCCGTTGTTGCCCTGGACTTTGGAATGCACTCACTGTTGAAATAAGAGCCTCTGGCAACTTTTAAAAAGGCACTGAAGACACATTTATTCACCCAGGCTTTTAATTAGATTTATAGATTTAAAATCTTTAATACTGCATTTAAAATGTGTTTAATGTTTTAAATGATTTTAATTAATTGATTTGTTGTTTTAAATGATTTTAATTGTAAATCGCCCAGAGACACAAGTTTTGGGCGGTATAGAAATATTTCAAACAAACAAACAGACATACCTGTTTAGTCAGGCTTTAGTTCATAGTTTTGAAGCTTTGATTGTAGAGTTTTTATTGTATTTTAAATTGTTTTAATTATGTGAATGTTTTAATGGTTTTATATTGTGAATCGCCCAGGCACCTTTTTGTATGGGGTGGTATATACATGTATTAAATAAAAAATAATACTGTAAATTTCTCTGAAAGATCAACACAAAAGCCCTTCTAAGGCATGCAGGCATTTTGAATGAATGTACATATGGCAGGGATGGATGGGTGGAACCTGATGCTGCAATACTGCCCCCAATCCACTGTACACTCCACTTGCATTCAACATGAAGAGCTGTGGAGCCCCCAGCCAGCTGCAGAGAGGGATTAAAGATAAAGCAAAAAGGATTTAAACTGAACTAAAATTTAGTTTAAATCCTTTAAACTAAACTAAATTTAAACTAAAATTTAGTTTCAATTTTTCTTTTTAATGATTAAAAATCAACTAAAATATCTCACCAGGGTTTGGACACCTGGAATTGCTTTTGATGCCGGGGTTAAGCAACAGAATTTGAAATGAGGAGTGTGATTCTGAATGGAATTCCTTTTCTTCTCACATAACCTTCCCATGTAACCACAACTGACTCCAACAGGTGAGATTAGAGGAAGATCCCTCAGGGCAGAGGTCATGACCAGGACTGTGTAAACAAGATAGCACAAATACTGCGCCAAGAAAATGTCAGAAAAATTTGGCACACTTAACAGATTGTACAAATTAATCAGTCTTGCAGATGTTTTCTTATTTTCATGGGGGAGGGACAAGGAAGCTCCATTTTCTGATGGTTGAAGTTCCTTTCAACTTTCTTTTTTTCCTACTGAAATTTCATCAGGCACTGGCCACACATTCTCATGCTTATTTCTGCAGTTACAAGAAGCAACGGCCCTATGAATGAGCAGGACCATGTGGTGGGATACAAGTAAACTAAACAAAAAACTTGCTAAATTGCTTCAAAGCCTGCTTATATCCTTGCAACATCTGCCAGGAAACAAAAATCACAGAAAAATAACCACCTTATCCTGCTCCAGCTATTTCTACATACAGTGCTGGAAAAAAGACAAAGTCTGTATGTACTTGCAGTCCGTACGCATTGCCTCATCAATTTCCTTTTATTGCAGTGGCTCATCCTAGCACAAGATTAAGGAAATTAAGCCTTACAGGAAACAAAATATGCAAGCAGAAGACGACACTTGAGGCTACCTATGACTTCAAACAGGAAAAACAATGCCTATTCAGAAGATGATGCAATTAATGGGAGACACTCAGTAAAACCATCACCACGATTGGATCCTCCTGACAGAGCACTGTGGGAGCAATAATGCACAAGTATGTTCAGGACAAAGAGTTCCTTGGAACTCAGCACTTCACTGGTGACTTGTTGGCCTTGCACATTTACAAGTGGCCCGAGTTTCATTCTCCAGCACAATATGCCCTTTATGGCCATAAGTTATGGAGTCAGTTGAAACTGGATGGAGACTTGTCTGCTCTGGCTGGCTATTTTTTCATTTGGAGAGGCTGCAGGGTTGCTTGTCTGCTTGAAAAAGCATGTTCAGGACTGCTTCTTACTTAGCAACAGAGTGAGGAGGACTCTAATTAGCTTTCCAATTCAACTGGAATCATATGGTGATGGCCCCAGAAAACCTTCAGTCTTGGGAAGTGAAATAAACCAAAACACCGTTTAATACCTATTGATGGTTTACTGTGGCTTCCAGTGAAAATGACACTAAATTGCTTTTAATCTCTCTTTGAATTCAAAAATAAAGTAAAACATCCCCACCCCCAGATTTGCAGGGTGTGTAAAGCAACCCTCAGTGGGACATGTAACCAAAAGAAGGTCACATCCATCCTTCCTGCCTGCCTGCCTGCCCTTTCCTCGGGGTGATGGCAAAGTAAACAGCTGTACCCTATTTTATTTTAAGTTTTTATTTATAATGTTTATATCCTGTTTATTTATTTATTATGTTCATAGTCTATTTTTAAAGATAAGGTTGGCTCACCAACAAGTACAATATATTAAGGAATATAAGGAGTTGTTTATTGATTAATAACCTGCTGTTTAATGAGAATTTCACCACTCATCTATGATCAGGCTATTTCTTATGCACAAACTATTTGCTAGATCAGTGTCAGAGGCCAGGATATTAGAATAAGAAGCCAGAGGTCTCTCACTGGGCAATCTGGCAACAGGATCCAGGTGCTTTGTGGGCGACAAAATGGCAAATGCAGTTCAATGCAAGCAAGTGTAAAGTGATGCACACTGGAGCAAAAAGCACCACTTCACATATATGCTGATGGGATCTGAGCTGATGGTGACTGACCAGGAGAGGGATCTTGGGGTCGTGGTGGACAGCTCATTGAAAGCGTCGTCTTTTTTTCATGGCAGCTGTGAAAAAGGCTGATTCCATGCTAGGAATCATTAGGAAGGAGACTGAAAATAAAAATGCTAATATTATAATGTCTTTATACAAATCTATGGTGTGGCCACATCTGGAGTACTGCATACAGCTTTGGTCACCGTATCTTAAGAAGAATATTGTAGAACTGGAAAAGGTGCAGAAGAGGGCAACCAATATGATTAGGGGCCTGGAGCAACTTCCTTGTGAGGCTAGGCTACAGCATCTGGGGATCTTTACTTTGGAAAAGAGGCAACTAAGGGGAGACATGATCGAGGTGTATAAAATTATGCATAGAGTGGAGATGGTGGACAGAGAGAAATTTTTCTCCCTCTTTCACAACACTAGAACCAGGGAAACACTAGAACCCATGAAACTGAACGTTGGGAAATTTAGGACTGACAAGAGGAAGTACTTTTTCACACAGTGCATAATTAATCTATGGAAGTCTTTGCCATGGGATGTGGTGATGGCCACCAGCTTGGATGGCTTTAAAAGGGGCTTAGACAGATTCATGGTGGGTAGGTCTATCAATGGCTACTAGTCTCGTGGCTGTGGATCATCTCCAGCCTCAGAGGCACGATGCTTCTCAATACCAGTTGCAGGAGAGCAACAGCAGGAGAGAGGCCCTGTGGCCAAACCTCTTGCCTGTGGGCTCCCCAGTCATCTGGTAGGCCACTGCATAAAACAGGATGCTGGGCTAGATGGGCCTTGTACCTTGTGCAGGGCTCTTCTTATATTCTTATGCTTTATTCCCTGGATCATTTTGTTGACTTGCAAGAACTGCTGACCTGATCTCTGTGATGAAATGGCTAGAGAACATAAAGTCCAGTAGGGATCAGGTGTCATGAGCTATTGATTATGGCTGACATCCTGACTTATGAAGTGTGCATATAGCAAAGGAAGCAAACATGCATTTGCTGGATTCCAAAGTAAAGCAGTGTGAGCACTTGCAGAGGGGGTGGTTTCTGCCAATCCCCCCTTCCTTCAGGGATATATTTGGGGAGGCAGGGGTCACAGAGCAATTCAGAGGGCCTCTGTCTTGGCTCCTCAGTCTCTGCTTCATACCTGTTCTGCTGCTTACCTGCCTCTGTTAAACTACCCATCTGCCTCCAAGCCACCCGCCTTGACATGTAAACTGAACACAATCTGTTAAAACACATATGTTTTCACACTGTGTGTGTTCATATGTACGTGTACAAATCCACTAAGTTATATAGGTTAAAGTTTGGTTAGTTTTCATTAGGATTAAAATGTGCTGTGGAAGAGTTCTGAAGAACTCTTCCACAAAAAAAGAGAGTTCTACAAAACTCAATTTCTCTGTTGTAATAAAGAAAAAGGCAGCATGACATATATCCAACGAGCTCTCACATGAAGCTGTCCATTCATTAAGGTGATCATCAGAAGCTCTGCTCAGATACCCTTACCTTCAAAGGTAAGATGGGTAGCAACCAAAGACAGGTCCTTTTCAGTGGTGGTACCCAAGCCCTTTCCCAGGTCTGCTCACCTGGTGTCATCCCTATGGAACTGTAGGCACCAGGTAAAGGTTTTTATTTTTTTAGTTTGTGCAAGCTTACAATGAAGAGTAAATGGTGAGATTTTTAGCGTGTCCTAATTTCCTGTGGTTTTTTTAAACAGCTGTTTCAATGAATATTTTATTTTTAAAACATGATCTTCTTATTTTATTTTTTTGGTAAGCACTGCATTCTTATTTAAATAAATAAATAAATAAATAAAGGGAGGCAGGATACAAAAGCTTAAAATAAACAACAACAAAACCATGTCTCCTAGATATTTCATAGTTTGTCAGCTCTATAGATACCTTGCCAATTTTGTTTCAGTACAAACTTCCCAGAATTACCAACTCAGGACTCTGACCTTCAATAAGTTTCTGAGTGCATTGTTTATAAACTACAAAGATAATAACATGACACTGCTATATTTTTGGAATCTTAAAGTAAATCTAAACTTTAATTATCACAAAGTATGCAGAGAATTATTTATTTATTTATTTATTTATTGGCCAAGACGTCAGGATTCATGTCCATGAATAGAAACAATTGCACAAACAAATGAAATTAAGTATTTGTTTGAAGAATGTTTGCTTAACACTGGAATAATTTGCCTTTGACATCTGCACATTTCATTTTGCAGAAAACATTTGCTCTTCACTTAAGGTCAGATAAAGGGATAAAACACCTGGGTATTTTTCACACAGCAGGCTTTACTGTGAGTTTATTGCAAGGCTTTACTGAGAGTTCGAAGTTGCTCCCCCAAACCGATGCAAAAATTTGATATATTTTTTTACCCTGGATATAAATCGGGCTACACTCTTAATGTGCAATGAAAAACCCAATATTGGACTGCCAAAAGATATTAAAATCCTTTTGTTTTGGGGAGCATCATTCAATATTCCTACAGATCTATTATCTATTCTGTTAGTGCTCAAATTTAGTATCTAATTTGGATGATTTGAAGCTGAAAATGTTGACTCCCCAGAAAGAATTTTACCCCTCTAGGAATAAACACAAATGAAATAAACAGGTAGATTGTAAACCACCCAGGGACTTGCGTATGGGATGGTATAGAAATGTGTTGAATAAATGAATGAATGAATGAATGAACGAACTGACGGACGGACAACATAGGCTAGTGACCTTTGCACACCACATTCCACGTCATTCACAAAAGAACTGAATGTTCATTTTCAGAATCACATATTTCAATGACATAATATTGCTGTTTAAATGCTGGGGGAAATGCAATATCCCTGCAACAGCAACAGGGATATTGGTTGGGAAGCTGCAGGGTATTGATTGGGAAGACAAGTAGATGGTGCACAGCCAATGGGCAACACACATGACACATGTATTTTTATCACTGTGCACAATTTTTGTGATTTTTCTTTAAAGCAAACAACAATTGCATAGAGAGCCCCTAATGGAACTATTTTTTCAGTTTCCTAGTATCAAATGTGACAATTAGGAGGGGTGTGATAACCATAAACAGACCTCAAGCCTGTCAGCTAAATACTTACATTTAGGAATTGCAGGAGCTCAGTGAGGGTATATAATTTTTGTCAGCTGCAATTTGCATTGTGGTTTATCAAGAAGATATTGATTCCCATGCCTGCTGCACTAAGAGGAAATATCGGGCAGCTGAAGCTATCCTCTGGGAAACACTTTTTTCCTCTTAATGGGCCTCTGGATCTTTGCCCAACATGCTGTTTCTGTTCCTGCTGACCTGACTCTCTTACACTCTTGCATTTTGGTGATCATCAGCTATAAGAATGGAACAAGCTCTGGCCCACTGTCAAGGAGAAAATGGGCCACATTGGATGATATTCCAATCAGTCCCCTTTCATTGCACTGGGGAAAAACATGGGCAAGCATATCTCTCCCCCAGCACACTATTAGTGTTGAAGGGGGAGAGTTTGAATGAACCCCCCATGTCATGAGGTATTGAGTGGGGGGAAGACGTGCACACCCAAGGAGGTCAGAATATCATCCAAATCAGCACAAGCTTCCTTAGATGAACAGCATTCAAGGCCTACTAAAATAATGCACTAAATAGTATGATGAAATAAAAGCTTATAAAATCAGGACAGAACATAAGACACTAGGACAGGCGACAGGGAATCTAGAACCTTAACAGAAAATAGGCACGGCTTTGTATTTGTATGTCATGACTCCATATCCAACTGGGGAACAGTTCTGGGGATGAAACAGGGTAAGAAGAACCTAGGACACAGCCCACTGATGACCCCAGCCCACAGCGAGACCCCACACCAGGAGAACCAGGGGAAGCTGAGCCAGAGCTTTCAACACATCCCTGCCTTCATCCTCTTACTCAGAGGATGTCCTTGATATCCCACCCGTCTAGCAGAAGCCCCCTGCCATGCATTGCCAGAGGCAGCACCTGAGAAATCAAGCAAGGCCCTTGAAGACAGAGCTTTGCTAGGGATTGGGTGGAGCCAATTGCCTCTGTCTGGGCAGCAGCCATAAGAACCAACAGTCTGCTTCAGCAAACTGCTGGAGTTACATTCCATTAGCATTGCCATAGCCAGCTCCTGCAGCCCTGCTTGGCTCTAGTTGAGGTGCTGACTCGGAGTTATCCAAGTGGAGTCCCCAGTTTAGCACAGAACAGGATATTGTATGATTAAGATGCAGCCAACGCATAACCCACATAGGTTCCATATTTGTCCTTGATCATGTGTTTAGAACAAATTGTGTTCTAGCATGAATTGTTTTGTTTCAGAATATTCTCACTTAGAATGATTTAATCTTATTGGCTTGTGTCAGAGCTCCATCCTGTCAGCCTTGATGGGGAAATGCTGGTCATGGTGTCATCAAGAAACCTCAGAACTGCAGAAGTGGCAGCCAAACTGGGCTCGACAGAGGTAGAGAGCAGGATCAGCCTTCACCCCAGCAAAGACCTCAAGTACCTTTCCCCCATATAAATGAATGGTTGCCACTCATTACTACTGGAAAAGAGAAAACATTGCTCTTAGGGATGGTGTAGCAGTTGGTGGCCCAGTGTTTACCGACACTGCAGGATGTATGCATTGCATTGTGGCTTTGTACAGGAAGCACTCAAAGACTCATTTTTAATCAAGGGGCTCTGCAGCATACTAGCACTTTCAACACACAAGCTGACACCCTGACTGATGCAGCTGCACTGCGGGAAGAAGTGCATTGGAGGCTTCTTGATTACTGGAGCAGCAACAATTGCACAAGAAATTCTTCCAGAATTTCTCTGCACCACCTGAAATTGAGGGCTGCAAAACCCTCAGGGACATATTTTCAGGTGGCACAGGGCGCTTCCATGGAAAGGAGAGATCAGAGACATTCACCCCTACATGTGATCACCGCAGCTGAGTTAGTTGAAGCTTCCAGTAGCACAGGTGTATCTCATATAATATGACTGCAACAGTCAGGCTGTTTGTTGGCCATTGTCTGTCTGTCATAAGGGTGTGTCTTTTTGTTAGTCTTAAAGAAATGAATCAGTTGCTTTTTCTCTTACCAGCAAGCTTTTCGCTAAAATGTTTTCAATGAGCTTGAAGTCATTTCGTAAGGGTTTGCTCTTGGAACTGGTACCTTCCATCTCCTCATCAGCATGAAACCGGAAATACTGAGACTCGTCTTTGAATTCACTCTTCTCCAGTACTTGAAACCAAAGAGTGGGAAGCAGATAAACATGTCACTACTTGCAAACACACAATAGGGATCTAAAAGCAACAGTGTCGTAATTTTAAAACAACGGAATGTGAACAAATAACCAACGTTAACCCCATACTATTATTATTTGTTAATTATTATGCTATTTACACACAGTCTACCAGATGTTATTGACTGGATTTGGTACTTTAATTATTGGGCCCTTTCCAAGGATCTAGGATAACTAAAGAAAAATTAACAATAGCGTTGTAGTATTCGTGCTGTCCCGAGTAGTGTGGCCTTCTGTAGTAGATGTGTTGTAATTTCATCGATGCCCAAAGTGTCAAGATGGTGTTCAGGTTCTTTTGGTACTGCACCAAGGGCAAGAACAACTATTGGCACCACTACTGTTTTCTTTTTCCAGAGCCACTCAATTTCAATCTGAAGGTCCTTGTATTTAGTTATTTTCTCTGATTGTTTTTTGCTGACTCGTCTATCCCCTGGGATTGCAGTATCAATTATTAGAACCCAATTCTTCTCGATGACTGTCAGATCCGGTGTATTGTGCACTACACACAGTAGTTTGTATTCTAAAATCCCAAAGGATTTTTGCCTCCTCATTTTTTGTGACCTTCTCAATTGGATGATTCCACCAATTCTTGCTTGCTGGCAATTTGTAATTCTTGCAAAAGTTCCAGTGGATCATCGCAGCAACTTTATTATGTCTTTCCTTATAATCAGACTGCATGAACTTCTTACAACAACATACAAGGTGCTCAACCGTCTCATCCACTTCCTTGCATAACCGACACTGTCTTTCTGGGTCTTATCAATTTTTGCTTTTATAACATCTGTTCCTAGGCTGCAAAAATGAGACCTTCTGTTCTTTCTTCAGTGTTCCCTTCTTTAACCACTGGAGACCTGGTCTTGTGGTAGCAAGCATGACTTGTCCCCTTAGCTAGCAGGGTCTTCCCTGCTTGCATCTGAATGGGAGACTTGATGTGTGAGCACTGCAAGATATTCCCCTCAGGGGATGGAGCTGCTCTGGGAAGAGCAGAAGGTTTTAGGTTCCCTCCCTGGCTTCTCCAAGACAGGGCTGAGAGAGATTCCTGCCTGCAACCTTGGAGAAGCCACTGCCAGTCTGTGAAGACAATACTGAGCTAGATAGACCAATGGTCTGACTCAGTATATGGCAGTTTCCTATGTCCCTGTGTTCCACTGCCATGTTGTGCTATTGTTGACTTCCGATTGTATGTTATTAAAGAACTGGTTTGTTGTGCCATTTTTCTCGCCGATTCCTCTACTGCTGTTTTTTGTATTCATTCTTTGATTCCTTTGTTTTCAACAGTCTTGTCTTACTCACTTCCTGTAGCACTTCTTCTTGGCTTTCATTGATGTATTCCGCCAATACTCGTTTTAATTCTTCAACAGACTTCTGACTTGCAACATTCCATGTCCACCTTCATTTCTTGACAGGTACAGCCTATCAATATCACTTCTTGGGTTCAGGGAATGATTGATGGTCATTATTTTCCTGGTTTTCCAATCCAGAGCATCCAATTCTGCTTGTCTCCAATCAACAATACCTGCTGTATATTAGATTAAAGGAATTGCCCATGTGTTGATTGCTTTGATAGTGTTACCACCATTAAGTCTGAACTTTAGTGTCTTTCTTACTCGCCTGATATATTCCTTAATAACTCTGGTCTTCACTTCAGCATGCTTGATCTTGTCACTTTGGAGAATGCCCAAATACTTATAACTTTCCTCAGGTGACAGACTCTTTATGTTGTTTCCGTTTGGCATCTCAATTCCTTCACTAGTTGTCATTTCCCCTTGATTTATTGCCAATGCAGCACATTTGTCCAGTCCAAACTTCATTGCAATATCATGGCTACAAATTCTAACCGTATTTAGTAATGACTCAATTTCTGATGGTGATTTTCCGTAAAGCTTTAGATCGTCCATGAAAAGAAGGTGGGAAAGCTTAACTGATGTATTTGAAGTCTGGTACACCAACAGATTCCCTAACACATAAGGTTTTGTGGAAATGGAATTTCAGCGTATTCATTAACTCTTGTGACACACATGGAATAATGTATTATTATTTATATAATACCATCTATGTACATGGTGAGAAGAGAGTTATTTGCCCCAAGGGGATAACAATCTAGAAATAGGCACAGGGAAGAAAACAGGCAACAGGAGTGGAGGCAGAGTAAACAGGAAGAATGTGCTATTACTTTGGTACTTTGGTTCGGCTGCAGCAGAGCTGAAAGGTGCAATCTGCACCTCATTATAAAGCATTGTACACTTTTCTATGAGCATTCATCTCTGTCCCATCAATGGGAAATTCCTTTTAAAAAATTCTATTGAATCAAATTAGTGATTTTTCTCTCTGGAAAATACATCATTAGTATTGTGCCAAGTGCAGAAAAGCTAGGACTGAAATGAATAGGATTCTTCTAGTTAGCAAACACCATTTACAATTTAAGTCATTTGTTTTAAGTCTTCCTGTTTGTATTCATCCCTGAATTTCCTACTTGATTGCTTTTCCTAGATTTGTTTTCTGGCAAAACATTTCCCAACTTGAAAGCATGTGATGTGCACATGGAAGAATGGCAACCAATCATATTTTGGTCCACTGGATTGCTTCATTCATCAGTTCCGCATTATTATTGTCCTCCTGGAGTTTAAGCATTCTTTGCACATTATATTCTGTTCAGATTCAGAACACTGTCCACACAGGCAAGAACTGAGTTCTACTATAATTTATTTTTGAACTTGCAACTTATATTTCAACCAATGAACGCTCAAGGCAAGTTGACACTATGATGGATGGAGAACTAACAGTAGGGGATTAATATCACTAATATTTCACTAATATTTCCTCTTTGGAAACTTCCCTGGGGCCTGAGAGTGAATCAAGCCTGGAAGACAGAGTGCTGAGCCAAATCATCCAGCATGGCAAGTTTACCACTGAGTTTACACGCATATCTTAGTGATATCCCATCTGGACTACTGCAATGTGCACAGCCCTATTCTACATGGAATTACCTTTGGAAAATATTCAGGAACTGCAGCTGGTCCAAATGCTATAGCCAGGCTGCTGATGGGAGCAGAATATAGGACAAACATGATTTGCTTGTTGCAAGAACTACATTGAGGTAACTGAAAGACTGTCGCTTCTCACATGAACCTGCCTGGGTGCTAAAATCTGCTGGAGGAGCTTTCTGCTACATTCTGCCAACATCTGATGCTGGGATGTTGGGGAGACTCTTCTTTGTGGCCACACCCAGATTATGGAACTCCATCCCAAGTCAGGCTTGCCTCATCCATTCTCTGATAGCTTCTCATCACCTGGTTAAGAATTTCCTGTTCCTTCAGGCTTTTAACAACTCTGTCATGTGGCTGCCTCCCTAATAACCCATTATTTTATCCTGTTTTATACTACGCTATTGTTTTATTGGATCTTTGATTGTTTTATATCCTTCTTTTTACTGTTTTATGTATTGGTGAGTGGTTGGTTTTGAGTATTTTTAAGCATCTTTTGCAGTAACATGCCTTTAACATTTTAGGTAAAATGAAAAAAATGGAATACAAATACTAATACTTGAACCCCTGAAAATGAGCCCTATTTCCGGTGTCAGGAAGGAAATGCACCCTACTTCCAGAGTCGGGAAGGATATGCCGAGATTGGGCATGTCATACAAATCCACCAGTCTCCGCATATTCTACCCTACTTGCAGCATGGAGCCCAACATCTGTCTCTTAGATTTGAAGTGAGAGTCAGAGGACAGATTCTGTACCCCAAGTAGAATATGCTGAGATTCACAGGATCACACAACACGTCAAATCTTGGCATATCCTTCTCGATAATGGAAATTGGGTGTACATGCATTTCAGAGTTCCGGAGGCTTGGCAAAACCACTGGTTCAATGTGATGTGTAAAACTGCCCTAATAATTATTTTAAATGTGAACTAAAGGACATAGGTGGATACTAAAGACCTAGACACCCTTTTCTCTTGGTTCCCAAGGATGACAATACTGTATCTCATTTCCCCTACAGTCCACCAACACAGACTTCTCCACTGTTGATCTCCACATCCTGCTAGTCCTAATGGGACAAAGTTGCTCTATTGCAACTTGCCTAACGTTCTGTCCCTGCAGACAGTCATGGGTCTACTTTTTACACTGCTGACACAGAATCCGAAATATCCAAGAGAGGACACAAACAATGGCTGCTTTTCATCTGGTGCTTGGAAAAATTCCAACTGGTAAACATAGGTCCATTGTGAGGCTTCCAAAGGCCAGCCAACTCCATAGAAAGGCAGAGAATGGCCGTAGCACTAAATTAACTTCTCAGCTGTGTCTCTTCTCCTTCGGCAGTTTTAAAATCATTTACTTGGCTGGAATTTGTTGAACCAGTTCAAACACAGAGGTCATGTCCTAATATCTGCCTTCATCTTCTGGGGCCATGTCACAGGTTGCTACTATTATCAAGTGAAAGATTTATTATAGAAATTTACAGATGGTCCTGAATGAGACTAATCTGTCATACATAGCTGCTCTCTACTGTCGTTCTTTTGCTCACTATTCCTGACTTGTTGTAAGTAAAAACCACCCCATAATCTCTTTCTGTAGCCATTTCATTTCCCGTTGCTTATATTATCAAACAGAATGGCCTCCAGTAAACCACTTTGGAAACTTTTGTTGAAAAGCTGTATAAAAATTGTTGTTGTTGTTGTTATATACTGCCATTCCAAAAATGGCTCAGGGTGGTTCACATCAAAGTAAAAACCATTAAAATCAATTAACCATTAAAATTAATTAACCATTAAAATCAAAACTATACAAACAGCATAAACCAATTAACAGTTAAAACATTTAAACAATTAAAAGCCCTGGAGAACCCTGGTTTTCCTCTTATTAAAACATGGATCTTCTGCAAGCATTGCTTGTGCCATGTAAAGCGTTTCTCCAAAAGATCCCTCAGAAAGAATATTTGAAGCAATGCTATTTTTATAAGACACAATTCTTACTGGGTGACATTCTGACTAATGAAGCACTTGCATAATGAACAATGTTGCGCAAGCCCTAAAAGATGACAGAATTGCACTAAAAATGGAGATTTGCAGAATTGCAACCTTGCACTATAGCAGTCTTGAGCAGAAATTCCCTTTAAAACAAATGAGGTGTGTTGCAGGTTGTGCAACTGTCGTGTGAAGCCATGCTTGAGTACCACAACACTAATATGAAACACAAGCTCCAGACTTCGTGCGACCAGCTAGTGCAACACCATTCTGCTTGTACAACATCCTTCCATAAGTGCTTTGTTAGTCAGGATTGTCAGCCACTGAGCCTAGCCCTCGCTCTGCCATGCCTGTTTTGCTTTTCTGTGTAGGAGCATTCAGTCATGGGAGTCTCCACCCGCTGTCTGAAATGGTATAGCTCAAACAGAGTCATCCAGGGACGTAGCCACCATTGGGCAACCGGGTTCAAAGAACCCGGGCTGCCACCCCTCAGATGCTGCGCCTCACAGCCCTGACATGCCCCCCGTGTCTGACGTCAGACGCGGGTTTTTTTTCTTTCCTGGTTTAGTTCCTGAGCGGGCCTGCATTCGCAGCACTGCCAGGAGTGGCTCTTCCCTGCCACTTCTGGCCATGCTGTAAACACAGCGCTGGCCCGGATCTAGCTCCCGAATGGGGCTGTGCAGCCCCATTCAGGAATTGGATGGCCAGCACTGTGTTCACAGTGCGGCGAGAAGCAGCTCTCTCTGCCTTTAAGACAGGGAAGAGCCACTCCTGGCCATGCTGTGAATGCAGTGCCAGCCATTTAACTCCTGAACAGGGCCCAGCGGACCCACTTGGGAGCGAAACCAGAACCCCCCACATCTGACGTCAGGGACCCCCTGCATCCTAGAAGTGTTATGGTTCAAGTCCAGCCACAGCTGATGTCCCTGACATTAGTATCTGGAGGTACTTTTTATCAGTGCCCTGGCCTTCTGGTTATGGTCTGTATTCTGCAGACTAGTCTGTGGGGAACTAGTGGGTGGACGCTCTTCCCTTCACTCCTTCCAACTATAAATAAAAAACGATCTGCAGTTGCCTTACTGGAACTCATTTATACCATACACTTTTCACACAGATGGCACAGCAGCCAGGTTAAAAGCATTGGGCTCTCCCTGCATCTCCCAGGCCTGGTTTAGTGGCTGTTTGTACTTTGCTTTGGTGACAGCGTTATGCATTAGAGGGATTCGCCACATTTCCTGGTTAATGAGACAATATGAGGTCTCTGTTAATTGGCTAGGATAAAGGAATGTTGATGAATTACCATGGTGCATGAAGCCATTGTTGCAGAGTCCAACACCCATTGCGACAGCTTCCTCCCTCGTCTGACAGTCTCCCTGGTAACAAGAGAGGACAAATGTTACACCTCAGACCACTTCCTAATTCAAACAACTTCTTCCTGGCCTGTGACCCGGCCCTGGCTCTCAAATTAGCATGGTGCTCTTTGCAAAGAAACAATAGCAAGCAATTAAAACAGGGCTCCCTTTGCCTAAATCCCATTCATTCCTATATATAGTACCTCTTCCCTCCCACAGGAATTGGAAGGACAAAGACCAGAACTCCGGAAAGCAGCTGTTTTAACAGTACAAACGCAGCATATTACCTCAATGCAGAGACCTTCTTTAACTGGCAATTGCAATAGTCTGAATCCACTGCCCATTGGCAACAGACAATAAAACACCTCTTTAGAATGGGAGGCAGCCAAACCCATGTAAGGATGCGGGTGAGGACTCCTCGTTCAGACTTCCCAAAGGTCAGATTTACAGTGCTCCATTTCCCCCCACACCTCACTGAACCAGAACTGGTTATAATAAAACACCACAATCACATTATCTGAAGGCTAGTGCACAACATTTCCAAGAATGATGCAATGGGTGTTTTGGCTGACCTGGAAAAAGCAGAGAAAAATATTTGTTTTGGAGCTGCAAGCCTGATTTATCCATGCAACCACTTATCTAGGTGGCCATTTTGGAATGGAATTGCTCACCATGTGTTAAGCAATTGATGTGAGTAATGACCCCTTTAATTTGGGAGATTTTAACAAGAGCCCACTGAGGCCAGGAAGGATTTCCCCCTCCTCCCCTGAACTTGGACGTAACTTCCTCTAGGATATCGGTGATTGTGCCACAACTAGGGCAAAGAGTACTATGGAATTGTACTCTTGCTTTCAATATACACAAATTTCCAAATGGAATACTTAGTATGATTGCTACTACCTATCAATCTTAATATTTTGTTTAGGTTTAAAATCTGATTGCCTTATCCAGATACAGGAAGGAAATTTACCCATGTCAGATTGACAAGAGAGGAACCATAGCCTGTAAAGCCTGGGAGCTTACTTTTGCTAGATGGAGTAAACTTTGTTCAGAGATTCAGGAATTTTCTTTTTTCCAATCTTTATGGGTGGATTCTTATCCTAACCCTTGGCTAACATATGTAAATAACAAAATTATGCAACTGGGCCTTTCTCCTTCAGAACTTCTCACTTGGGAATATAATAAGGTGAAGGAAATATTATTTCTCCGGTTGCATGATATTGAACGGCAGGAACTTATGTCTCGGCCAATAGGACTTGCTCCCCTTTACATTTTGGGATTTTGCCACCTTGGGGGAGAATGGGGTGCTAATTATTTAACAATGCTGCATTTTTCTAAATTTTGGGTTTCATTTGCTCGGCCCGGTTAAATGTGTTGCCCTCTTCTCTTTTGGAACGGAGGTTTGCTAAAGATCATCCTGTTACAGTTTTTTGCCCTTGTGGAGCTGGCCTCCTGGAAACTGTCACCATGTTTTGCTATATTGTTCTTTGTATCGGGATGCCAGAGAACAACTTATTTCCCCTCTGTTACTCAAATTTCCTGGAAGGTGTGAGCTTTTTTATACATATTATTGTCTCGCGGATTTAAGCTCTGAGATTACAAAAATTGTAGCTAAATTTTTCTATATTGCCATTAGGTTAAGGTCTCAATTAAGCGCTTAATTGTGGGAGCTGTTTATTGTTTTAAGTAATTTATTATGAATGATTGTATTTTGTTTTATTGTGTTTTAGCATTGTTTATTGATTGTTGTATTGGGCATATTTGCTACTTCTATTTTTGCTGGCCAATGACTGTAATAAAAATTGATGATGATGACAAGTGAGGAAGAGTTTACTTTCTTCTGCAGTGCCTAGGCTGTTCCATAACTTGAGTCATTTGGGGGCAAAATGCTTTTTTGCGGACTCCTTTTGGTCCGCAAAGCATTTGTCGCTATTAGTTTGGAGAGCAAAGGTTGATTTAGAATGTTGTGTGGAAAACCCTTCCATTGGGTTGGACTAGACAGTTCAATTGTCTCTCAATTCTATCATTCCACAGTCTTCCAAAAATTTCTCTAACTACAGCACAGGACTCACTCGGGTCAAGAATTATTCAGAAAGCAACTTGGCAACCTGGCTGCATTTGACCTAGCAACCAGGCACACAGGGTTACCTCAATTTGAGTATGCTGAAGATATGACTCAAATGTGGTGCCAGTGGACATCCTGTCTAGCAAATATTTCTTTTCTTCTTAAGTCCAGTACACACAGTAATTGCTAAATGAGGCACCAGGTGCATCAAGCCTCTGTGTGTCTGTTACAGCTATTGCTTCTGACAGCTGCTACAGGAGACTGCAGCTGTAGAACCACTTTCCAGCCCTCTTCTGATCTTTTGGTCCCAGCAAAGAAAGAGAAAGAAATTAAGCTGCCAGGCTATTTTGCTGTAAAGGAAAAATCTTTGGCACAATTGCTTTCCCCTGCATCTGAGAGCAGGGGGAAACAGCTGGGCCAAAGAGAAAAGAGAAACGAACTAGCTTAGTAGCATCCATTTCCGTTTCCCTCCCTGACTGCTGAACTAGAAGTGAAGGACTGCCTAAGTGAGCAGCAGCAACACTGTCCATGCTGGGAGCACAAGGCAAGGAAGGGGCTAGAAGGGTCTCTCAATCACACTTGCCTGTAGCAGCTGTCAAAAGCAAAAGCTGTAGCAGGTGCACCTCCTTCAGAAACTACTGCATGAACAAGACGTGACTCGGCCGTATTCCACCATTCCATGTGCTGATTCCACAGAACTGAGCTATACAAGATGTTTGCAATGAGGCGGACAATCCTAGCTTAAATTTTGACTAGCACAGATATCTTCAGCAACAGGGGAGACTGTTGTCTCCTTGTGGGCACACAGCACAAAAAGTGCTATGGCTGATCAAATCTATTTCACAATCCCCCTCTGAGAACAGGCAAACTAGAGGATATTAATAAACATTAAACGAAACTTTGACAGTAATATAATTTCTAGGCTTAACATAATCTCACTTCCTGCCACATGGCTACTCTCAGCCTTTGCTAGGAGTTATTGTTTTAGGGAAAGTGATGAGTTCATAGCACACAAGGGCCAGGATTCACAATCTAATTTCACTCCAAAACAGTGTTTAAATGGAAGAGGAAATGCCTTTTGACACCATTCTTTCATTCGCCTTTGGGAATTTGATTTGCTTACAGGCAACTGCACGTAAATATCATAGCACTGAGCGCTTCTCCAGCAAACTTGGCGAGTCTTGATCATGCAGCTTGGCCTCAGCCCTTATTCTTTGCAAAACAGCAACTTTTCAGGTCAAAGAGGTGACTAAAAATAGAACATCTCAAATTCTCTCTGTATACTTTCAGATATAAAATAAAACTGTCCCAAATGCAAAGAGAACTGCTATAAGAATATTAGAAGAACTTTTGAATGTTGAGACTCCTTTAGTCCTATTCATTCATTCTGTTCAGTGCACACACAATCTGTGCCAACATCTTGTTTAATGTACATACAGTAGTACACTTCCTATCTGTACCCTGCATTTGAGAGGACCTGTACCCAGGTTTGCTTTTAAAATGAACATGCGTACAGTCATTCACACGAAAGCATTTACGTGCAAACTGAAACCTGTATGCATGTATTGAATAATGTCTGAATAGGGCTTTTACATGACTGACATCTGGTCTCATGCCAGAGACCAGGACAGACAGACCCATGGCAGGAGAATCAGCACACAAGTGGCAAACTGCATGGTAAGGAGGCATGCAATATTTATATATAAAATATTTTTTATATACAGATCTGCCTTCAAAAATCTAAATCCTTTTAAAACATTGTTTGATAAAATGTTAGATAAAATTATTTACTGCATTGTATAGTTTAAATGTTAATAAAAGTATTTCAAAATGCATATTGTCTCACCTGAACAGACATCAGAGGAGAACTTTAGAAAAAACACGTTTCGTAATAGTGACTGACGTGATGAGAAAAATTACTCCAAGTAGTCCCATTTCAATGGGACTGCTTTGAATATTTTTCCTCTATCATGTCATCCAGTAACTGAACAAATTAAATACAGAATGGACTGGCTTGGACAATGAGGCCCTGTTCTCCTACTCATGCTAGGAAACAAAAGCTAACCTTACCTCCCTGCCCTCTCCTTGGTACACCACTGCTACTTTCAAGACCACCAGCCACCAATGTGGTGCATCATGTTCAAATCGGGCCTACAGGCAATGCACATGGCATTCAATCACACAATTGATTGCCAAACGTTATCTGAGAACTCAATGGTAAGAAAGGGGCCAATGTAATGAAGTTCTGTAGGCCTTATTAAATATGCTCACAAGCAGCAGGCCAATGGCTTCAGAGATGGAGCAGGTGCATGGTGGGTTGGGGAGGTGCATGGTGGCTTCCTCTCACTCTCCAGCCCACGTAGAGCAGCCACTGAAGCTGCATTGTAGGATCCAGTCTAATGCATCACAGTGATATAAAATCTGATAAGGCATCATCAGAAAGCTGATTTTTACTATTCCAGCTATGAATAAAAAGTGCCCAGAGTCTTCCAAAAGTATCTATGGGTTATCTTCCATGTTTATTTCTTATGTTGTTTCTTTACTTGGCTATAATCAGATAAATTCTCCTCCCATTCAATTTGTCAGACTGAATTTTCAGTTCTTTCCAATACTTAGCATGCAGGAGTGGTATCTCAATTCTATCCGCCTGCTCTCAGGGTCAGGGCTTTGCAACACCAGTGTAATGTGAGCTTGCTCTGGGATAGCACTGCCATTTTAAGTACTTTTTGGAACGGAGACAGAAGAAAATGAAAACAGAAAGCCTGGAACATATATCATATTTCTAGCAGGAGTGGGAGATATAAATTTACGGGGAAAGTGGATTCTACAGGCCTAGTGGGAGCCCCAGAGTATCCAGAGTGCACAACAGGAAATCCCTTGAAAGTGACATTTCCTACTCCAAGAAATTACAGGATTTATTGCTCCACACAAATTCGTGTCCATGTCTACTTCAAACCACAGAATATGATGCAGGCCCTTCTCTTTTCTTTTGTCACTTCAACATCTGTCTCTTGAGCATTTCCCCTTCAATATCTGTAGATATTGCATTTCCCTCACCCCTGAGTAACCCTGCCAATGGGTTACTTTAAAGCAGAGGGTGTGGCTGAACAGAATCTCTAATGTTCAGAGGAAGTATACCTTTGAACACCAGGTATTGGGGGAAAGGAACAGGGAAAGACTGTTACCTTCATACCCTGCTTGTGGGCTTATTGGAGGCATCTGGCTGGCCATGGTTGGAAGCAGGATACAGACCCAGATAAGCCTTTGCTCTGATGCAGCAGGGCTCTTCTAATGTACCAGCTAGTACAGGGGTTCATAACAAAAGGATTTGCTAGTTCATATGGCATTATTTCATTAACATTGTTGGTATAGGAAGTCCTGCAATGGCACAGTACAATTTTTGTTGATGTCTCCTTCCCTCTGAAGCTCACTGTGACTCCCAAATATAAGTCCCCAATAATGATGATGAGGAGGAGGAGGAGGAGGAGGAGGAGGAGGAGGATATTACTATTATTTATATGAACCACAGCCATAATTGTCACTAACAATGAGTGGTCATTATGTATGTACTCATGATATAAGACTATACTGCCAGTGTTACAAATTTAAAGAGTGCTCCGCAACTTGCACTATGAAATATACACTGATTTCAGCATGTCTAACATATCAAAGGCAAGCAGGGTAGGTAATTGGGAGATTCCATATGTAAATGTCAGCGGGAAGTAACGTAAGGGCCATTCAAGACTAAATCAAATGTAGTTGTTGACAGATTCATGAAAATATGATGGCTAAAATATTCTGTGGGTAATAAAGCAGAAAGTGTCTCTTACATGGTTGTGCTCTTGGATGTTTAGATATTGGCCTAGAAATGAAAACCAGACTCCTCCATTAGTAAATGATCTCTGTAGTGGTTTCAGCACAAATTACAAACTGTTCTTCAAAACATTGCCAGGTTATTACAGCTAAAAGAGGTTGAGACTCTCTTTATTTTAAAACATTGAGAAGCTAAATCTTGTTTTCATCAAGATAACAAGCATTTTCAGTTCTGAGCCCCTCAAAATGGTCCTATTAAAATCAGGTTGCTAATATGAGGCTAGAAGTGCCCTCACGTTTGAGTGAACCATGGTTAACGTTGCCATAGATATAATGATGAACCATAGTCAAAAACAGCAGGGGAGGGTGGCAGAGGGAATTTGTAATTAAGAGGAAAAGATATAGGGTGTGGGAACATGAGATCCTGCAGCCCATTCCTAATCCCTTAACAATGGTAATGGGCCAGCTAGCATTATGTTCTCATTGACCCACCATGGTTGAGTCTGCAAATGTTTGTACTCAGTGCAAAATGATATAATGCAATAATATTGCAAAGGATGCAATGGCTGACATGGAAGCAAAGTTAGAATAATATCAACATCTGTATCCTCTCATTACCTGAGCAATCAGCCAATCCACTAGCTTACTTGCTGGGATCACTGACTTGTAAGTTTTCAAGTGGTAGTCTCGGTCTCTGCATCAGAAAAGAGAATTGAAGGATTGCTTTTAAAATATGGTTGGGGAGATGAATGACTAAAATGTAGGGTGCCAGATCTTAATTAGAGATAACAAATACACAAACAATAACTTCTTAACAGTATCCAACAACTCATAGTTCAGTTCCATTAAACTCATCATTACATTTAATTGTTATAGTCCCAGTGGACTTTCCAGGCAGGATAGGACAGGACAGGGGGCATACATATCATACTGGGGTGATTCTCCACAACCCTAATCTCTATCCTCTTTATACCTGCTACTTGCAATTTGCAAGTCTGAGGCATGGCAGGTGAGAAGGCAGGACAGAGATTTCTGGGTCACAGTGCTGCAGAATTTACTTAGCTCTTTCACGGCTGGCTTTTCATCATGCAGCTATCAGTGCATAAATTATGAAGGAAAATGGTGGTGGTTGGGTGTTTTTTTAAAAATGAAATTCACAAGCCCAAGTCCTTGATTCCACCAATTTTAGTCAAATCAGCCTTCTAAAACTGTAGTTAATGGGGATGCCACAAATGTCAGGAGGTCCCCTTGGACTTCGTATTTTAAGCACTGGACTAGAACATTTGAGGAAGGCCTGTTCGCCAATCTGAATTTAATTGTATACCTTGCTGGCTTATAAGGTTTTTGCTATGCTATACTTTTTATTTTTTAATTTATGTTTTAATGTTTATGATTGTTTTAAAGTGAGCAGCAGGCAGCTTTTAGCAATATTTTAATATATAAACATATATATATATATATAGCTAAAAGCTACTGCTCACTTTAAAACAATCATAAACATTAAAACACAAATTAAAAAATAAAAAGTGTGTTGTTGTTTTTTAAAAAAACTTTTTAGTAATGCATAATAAAGATCCAGCAATCAAAGTTTTTTTTAAAAAAACCATTTGGGCTACTGATCTCCTTGGGATGTAGGGCTTATTTGGATTATACCTAATTACCTCTGACCCTAATTTTTACCCATCTTCCTAGGATGGAGGCTGCAACGATATGCCCAAAGGTCAGTAACATTTTGTCAACTAAATTGATTATCATTCTTTCTGGTCTGGTTCTAAATATGAATCACCAGCTTAATGGATGAAGCATGGATGTGCATGAGCGTATGCACAAGTGCACACAGACATACACACTCTAGCATTGTTCTTCCATCTCCAAGTCCCCTGGGGTAACAGTGTTTTCAATTAGGCAGAATTATGACCCAAGAAATATCTCTATGCTCCAGCTACTATTAGTGTGAGAATGATTTGTCAATCATGTTACCATATACGCCATGCAGTTGCGGGGTGGGGGAGGAGAGGTCAGCTGCAGAAACTGGGACTCCAACCTCTTCCTTTTGAGCATCCGTCATAGTTTGTTTCCCCCGCCATAGGAGCTGTGTTTTTGTGCTCCATGGTGCATGATAAAAAATAATAATGCTGAAATCCTGCTGAAATATTGGAAGTCAATATATTTGCTAAATAAGATTTCCAGGGATCAGGAGATATGATCCATCAGAAATGGGGCTGTAGGTCAGTGGTAGAGCACATGCATGCAGAAGGCCCCAAGTGCAGCCCTTGGCATCTCTGGTAGGGCTGGAAAGAATCCCTTTCTGAACCCTGGAGAGATGCTGCCAATCAGTGTAGACAATACTGACCTAAATGGACCAAGAGTCTGACTTAGTATAAGGCAGCTTTTTAGGCTGGTGTCAATGTCTTACATAGCTGCTTGCCTCTTCCTATGACCAGCAAACTACCATAAATATTTATGCAAAACATCAAAAATGACAGAGCAAGTCACACAAGATAAAGTGGCCTGCTTTGCACAATATATACAAGTTGCAGAATTTGGTTTGCCTGGTTACAGAATTTTATTCTGTTGTTTGTTTGCAGAGAGTATACACAACCCTTTATATAAAGCAGCATCATAGGACTGCAAGCAATGCAATTCTAGTTATCACACAAAACAGTAGACTCAGCCTACAAACTGCTTGAGAACAATCCTGGAAGTAAATCTGCATAACACACAATACTATAGTCTAAGAAAAGGCCAGGATCTCCCTAACAGAGCACTATTTTATTAGAGGTTACAGAGGGAAAGGGAGAAGTTTTCAACTAAGAAAATGTTATGGCCAGAAGCAAGACAGACAAAAGATGAGGGCACTGCAATGATGAACTTACTTTATCACTGGAGTGTAAAGACTGTGCAGCCGGCAGTAGAGCCTCACACCCTGCAGAGAGAAACAAATGTGTGCTTGTAATTTCATAACTGATGTAGGGTAATCTAAAACAGATGGGGAGAATCTGTACTGTAGCAAGTCTGGTTAATTCCCCCCCCGCCAGGCATTTAGCTGCACCTTACAGATAGGTGTGTTGTGCCTTTATTGGGCCAGGGGTGGGTGACTCAGCAGTTCCTGGAGTCAGCTGCCCAGCTCTGGGCTTTTATAGGAATGCTGCTTGTGTCTCAGTTGCCTAGAAGTCCAGCAGAGGAGAGAAGAGGAGCCCATCTGCATCCCCTGCAGTGCTGCTCGGGATGGGAGACCGAGTGAGTGCTGTTGGCTCCTTCTGCTACCACCTGCCTGCTTCTGCTTCCCCTTGAGAGACTGCAGCCTGCTACCTCTGGGGTAACATCTGGGGAGTGTGTGCAGGACTGAGGCCAGGAGTGGGTGACTCAGCAGTTCCTGGGGTCAGTTGCCCAGCTCTGGGCTTTTATAGGGATGGATATATATATATATATATATATATATATATATATATATATATATATATATATATATATAGGGAGAGCCACTTCGGGGGGATAAAGAGGGCGAGGGCCAGGTTGTTTGGTTCAGGAGCCCTCACGGTGTGTGAAGGTGGGTGGGTATTTTAATTCGGCTTCTGTCTAAAATCCTGGGTGATTTAAATGAATTTAGGTCTATCTGGCTATGGGGAGACAGGGGGTGTATCCACTGGTTGACAGGTCAGTAGGCTATTGTATGGGAAGGGAGATCAGAAACATAATTGCGGTTTCCCCTTCCGGCTGTTCTGCCAGCTCTTTGACCTTGGAAAGCAATGCCAACCACTCACAGAGCCTTGTCTTGCTCCTTTGTAATGCTAAGTTGGCCCAGAATAAGCCTGAAATAATCCATGATCTGATTCTGGATGAAGGGGCCGATCTGGTATGTATTACTAGGCTGGTGGCCTGGCCTGGTCTCAGCTTCTCCCTCCAGGGTACGATGTTGAGGAGCAGGGGAGAGGATGTGTGTAGGGAGGTAGAGTATATCTCCCTTGCCAGGATCCCTTTCCCTGTCTAAGTGTCTGACCATATTGAATGTGTGTACCTAAGTTTGGGGACCAGGGATAGACTGGGACTTCTGTTGGTGTACCGATCGCCACGCTGCCCAGTGGAGTCCCTAACTGAGCTGATGGACTTGGTCTTGGGCTTGGCATTGGAATCTCCCAGGCTTGTGGTGCTCGGGGACTTCAATGTCCACTTTGGGAACAATTTGTCCGGGGAGGCTCGGAAGCTCATAGTGGCCATGACAACTATACGTCCATCCCAAGTGGTCTTGGGACCAATGCATATTGCTGGTCAATCGCTTGATCTGGTCTTTCACTCTGAACAGCTTGGTGTTCCGTGAATGGGGACTATGGTGATTTCTCCATTGTCATGGACGGACCACCATCTGGTTAAGGTTGGACTCATGACCACATCCCACTTCCACAGGGGCAGAGGGCGCATTAGGATGGTCCGCCCGAGAAGGTTACTGGATCCCATAGGATTCCAGGAAGCCTTGGAGGAATTTAGTGTTGGCGCTGCTGGTGACCCTGTCAACACTCTGGTGGAGAACTGGAATAATCAACTCACCAGGGCAGTGGACAAAATTGCTCCTAAGCATCCTCTCCAACCCGCTTCAAAACTGGCCCCTTGGTATTCAGAAGAACTACGGGGGCTGAAGCGGCAAGGTAGACGACTAGAGTGCAAGTGGAAAAAGACTCAACTCGAATCCGACAGATTATTACATAGAGAGTATTTGAAGATCTATGCTCAGGTGATACATGTGTCAAAGAAGCTATTCTTTTCCTCCTGTATCACATCCACAAGTTCACGTCCGGCGGAGTTGTTCAGGGTTGAGAAGGGGCTAATGTGTGCCCCTTCCCCTTTGAATCAGTACTTGGAACCAGCAATTACCCGCTGTGACCTTTTAAATTAGTTTTTTGTGTACAAAATCTCTCATATTCTGGCCGACTTAGATTCAAACTCCACTACTGAAACTAATGATTCTGAGGTGTTCAGCAGCTCCTATTATGTGATGACCCTGGATCAGTTTCAGTTCGTGACCCCGGAGGATGTGGACAAGTTGCTTGGAATGGTGCGGCCTGCCCTCTTGATCCTTGCCCGACACGGCTTATATCTGGCAGGGAGGCTGTTGTAGAGGCCATGGTAAAGATCATAAATGCTTCTCTGAGGGACGGCAGGATGCCTCCTTGTCTTAAGGAGGCAATCATTAGACCGCATCTGAAGAAGCCTACCTTGGTTCTCTCAGAGTTAAGCAATTACAGGCCTATCTCTAATCTTCCATGGCTGGACAAGGTGATTGAGAAGGTGATGGCCTCCCAGCTCCAGGCAGATAGTCTTGGAGGAAACTAATTATCTAGACCCATTTCAAACTGGCTTTTGGTTGGGCTATGGGGTGGAGATTGCCTTGGTTGGCCTAATGGATGATCTTCAATTGGGTGTTGTCAGAGGGAATGTGACTCTATTGGTCCTTTTGGATCTCTCAGCAGCTTTCAATACTATTGACTATAGTATTCTTCTGGAATGTCTGAGGAGACTGGGGGTGGGAGGCACTGCTTTGCAGTGGTTCCGCTCCTACCTCACAGGCAGATACCAGATGGTGTCTCTTGGAGACTGTTCTTCAAAATCTGAACTTTCATATCATGTTCCTCAGGGCTCCGTACTGTCTCTGATGTTGTTTAACATCTCCATGAAAATGCTGGGAGAGATAATCAGGATTTGGTGCAGTGTGTTATCAATATGCTGATTACACCGAAATCGTTTTCTCCATGTCAACATCATCAGGAGAAGGCATAACCTCACTAAATGCCTGCCTGGAGGCAGTAATGGGCTGGATGAGGGATAACTGAGACTGATTCCAGATAAGACAGAGGTACGTATTGTGCAGGGTTGGAACTCGGGAGACAATTTTGAGCTGCTGGTTCTGGATGGGGTCACGCTCCCCCAAAAGGAACAGGTACGCAGTCTGGGGGCACTTCTGGATACAAACCTCTCCCTGGTATCCCAGGTTGAGGTGGTGGCCAGAGGTTTTTTTTATCGGCTTCAGCTGATACGCCAGCTGCATCCGTTTCTTGAGACAAACCACTTCAAAACGGTGGTACATATGCTGGTAACCTCTAGGCTGGATTACTGCAATGCATTCTGTGTGCTCTGCCTTTGTATGTAGTCTGGAAATTGCAGTTGGTCCAGAATGCAGTGGCCAGGTTGGTCTCTGGATACCATATTACTTACCATATTACGTACCATAGAGACCATATTACTCCTGTATTGAAAGAACTACACTGGCTGCCAATATGTTTCTGGGCAAAATACAAGGTGCTGGTTATTATCTATAAAGCCCGAAACAGCTTAGGCCCCGGGTATTTAAGAGAACATCTTCTTCACCATGAGCACCACCACCTGTTAAGATCATCTGGAGAGGTTTGTCTGTGGGTGCCGCCAACCTGTCTCGCAGCTACTCGGGAATAGGCCTTCTTCATTGCTGCCCCTGGACTTTGGAAAGCGCTCCCTGTTGAAATAAGAGCCTCCCCATCTCTGGCAACTTTTTAAAAGGCACTGAAGACACATTTATTCACCCAGGCTTTT
The DNA here is from genome assembly GCF_027244095.1 of Hemicordylus capensis. Classification (NCBI taxonomy): domain Eukaryota; kingdom Metazoa; phylum Chordata; class Lepidosauria; order Squamata; family Cordylidae; genus Hemicordylus; species Hemicordylus capensis. The sequence goes on along the minus strand of NC_069660.1, from coordinate 31,352,786 downwards.
AGTTAGATTTATAGTTTTAACATTTTTAATACTGGGTTTTAAATGTTTTAAATGATTTTAATTGTTAATTGAGTTGACATTTTAAATGATTTTCATTGTAAACCGCCCAGAGACGCAAGTTTTGGGTGGTACAGAAATATTTTAAATAAATAAATAAATAAATAATTTCGTTGTTTTTAAGCTTTTGCTTTGTAAGCTGCTTTGGGGACCTTAGGGTCAAAGCATGGGATATATACATCATAAACAGACAGACGGACAGATTGATAAATACACACAGCTTGCTGACCTTTACATGCCAGACCTAAAATGCAACATCTGAAGGATTGCCTGCTCCTATATTTACCTTATCATATAATGTTATGACAATAAGATCATATTCAGAAGCACTTCTTTGAATGTCCCCACCTGGTGAAGTGAGTGGCAACCAAGGAAAGGGCCTTTTCAGTAGTGACCCCAAGCTCTGCAATTCCCTTCTGAGACATAGTTGTCTGGTGACATCATTATTGCCTTTTTGGTGTTAGGCAAAAAATGTCTTGTTCTCTTGGGTATTTTTTAATATTATGTAGTTCTTGGTTTTATTCTTCAATGCAATTGTTTTAATCAGCTGTAGGGATATGCAAACAGGTTCAATGTTGAACAGGTTCAACATAGAACCTGTTTAGTTTGATGGCCCAGTGTCGAACTGAACCCAGACCAAACCCCACCAGCTGTTCGGGGGGGAGGGTCATGAACAATATTGGAGGCTGGCGCGCATGCCCAATGGGCCTCTGTGTGGTCGGGTCCACAGGGGCCCATTAGGCATGTGTGGCCACCTCAATGGGGGTGAGGCCCAGAATGGGCGGAACACCCCCTAAACAGGTTGATTTAATACATAATGGAGGCCGGCGGGGAGAGGGGGAACCTCTGGACACACCTCCCCCCACAGCCTCAGAGAAGCCCCCCAGAGGGGGTAAGCACAATTTGAGTGTGTGTGCATCCTCCACGGAATGAACCAAACTGGGGGGGGAGGTGTTCTGAGGGGGTGACGAATGGAACTGGCCTGGTTTGGTTCGGAACCGAACTGGGCCAGCTGGTTTTGTACACACCCCAATCAGCTGTGCTTTATAATTGTGCTTTTAGCTGCTGTGTTTGCTGTTTTGTGATTGCTATTATATTATGATTGTGTTTTTATGCTGTAAGCTATCTTGATATTTATTTGAGTGTTACATTCTTAAATTCTATAAATAAACAAAAATGGATGTATATTCTATATACTTCCAAGAAAAGACACTGAAGTAGAATGGAAGCACTTTTAAATCCTCCATCTAATTGCTTTCCCCCTATTCTTCACTTCTAATTAGTTGGCCTCTTACTGGCAAAAAAGTTTTACATTGTCTTGCTATTTCTAGTTTTCCACTGAAACATCTGACATGTACTCAAAAGGTCAATCTGGCCTCATAAATGTGCTGCTTTCTCATCCTGATTAAGTGAGGGATTCAATTTGCAGGGGGAAGTAGAGGAAAAGTACAAGAGAAGGGAGAAGTGTGTCTCCTAAAACTCCAAGATAACACAGGCTAGCTCCACAAAATAGTGCAATAAGTAGTTCAATGACACAACAGACTTGAACGATCACAAAGAGCTTTTCTCTAAGTTCAACAGGATGAGAGCAATCAGGTACCTTAGACATGATATCTTCCAATTCACTCCTGGGTTTGTAAGTCCCATCATCATAACGAAACCTGTACATCACTTGCTCATTCTTGAACTGGTGCTTATCTGAAACTAGAATAGCAGAACAATCCTCAACAGTCAGCTTATTTTTCATCTTCTATCACACCAGGCACCCAACATTTATAAAAGGACATCAAGTTCAAATGGAGGCAAAGAAGATTTTTACAGGATTTCTGACATGCAAGAACACAAGCACGTGTGAGAGCACACACATACACACAGTATTTGTCCTTATCAGAGCACAAACCCCACTAAGCAGAGGAGGAAGACTGGGATTCCACTGGATGGTTCTGCGGGGTTGGATGCTGCAGGGTCCCACTGGTAGTGGCAAGAACCTTTGTCGGGTTCCTAGCAGGGTCTACCCTCTGCTGCTATAATACAAGGTGGGGAGCAGGAATGAGGAGTTCAGAGAAAGGTCAGCTTCAGGGCTTGAAGAGGAGGTGCTTGCCTTCTCTCTAAACTGCAATGACTTCCCAAGGACAGGGAAGCTGGAGGGCCTTCCGTGAGGCTTTTCCCCTCCAGCTCAGCCTTCACCTCTCCTGTGGCACCAAGTGCTGTCAGGGTTGGTCCTTCCAGGAGGCAAGGTGAGGTGGTCACCTTAGGTGGCAGAATACTGTGGCACCAGCAGGGTGGCACCCAGGAGGAGACCTACTTGTGTCCCAACATGGGCCTGCTCCAAACTTGGGGGCCCCCTCTCATCTCTCTTCTTCTCTCTCCAGTTCACCAGCCAGCAGCTCCTCCTGCTACTCACTGCTGCATCCACCTGCCTGGCTCACCCTCTTCACCTGCCTCCTCTTCTTCTCCTCTAGCCCACCAACTACTCTGGCTGGCCACCCACTCTTCCTGCTTCCACCTCCCAACTGTGTTCATTTATTGAACACGGGCCTCCTCCAACCTTGTTATACCACTAATCCTGCTGTTGCAGCAGCTCTTCAGGATGAACCTAGCCCTTACAAAGTTTCCAAGGATTGGCACTCCTTACACTAGAACATAAGAAGAGCCCTGCTGGATCAGGCCCAAAGCCCATCTAGTCCAGCATCCTGTTTCACACAGTGGCCTACCAGATGCCACTGGAAGCCTACGGGCAGGAAGCCTACGGGCATGCCCTCCCTCCTGCTGTTGCTCCTCTGCAACTGGTACTCAGAAGCATCCTGCCTTTGAGGCTGGAGGCGGCCTCTAGCCCTCCAACTAGTAGCCATTGAGAGACCTCTCTTCCATGAAGTTACCCATACCGTTGTTAAAGCCATCCAAACTAGAAGCCACCACCACATCTTGTGGCAGAGAATTCCACAAGTTGATGTGTAGAGTGAAAAAGTACTTCCGTTTGTTGGTCCTAATTTTCTTGGCAATCAATTTCATGGGATGACCCCTGGTTCTAGCGTTATGTGTAAGAGAACACACATCTCTATCCACTTTCTCCACACCATGCATGATTTTATAGACCTCTATCATGTCTCCCCGCAGTTGTCTTTTTAAAAAGTTTATTTCTAAACTAAATAGTCCCAGGTGATGTAGCCTTGCCTCATAAGAAAGGTGCTCTAGACCCCTGATCATCTTGGTTGCCCTCTTCTGCACCTTTTCCAGTTCTACATTGTCCTCCTTTAGATGTGGTGACCAGAATTGTATGCAGTACTCCAGGTGTGGCTACACCATAGTTTTGCAAAAGGGCATAATAAAGTGGGGAAAGGAACAGAGATAGCAGAGGAGGGTTTTGTTGTTGTTGGTTTTTTGAGGTTATAAAAGCAAATAGGAACGGATGGGCGACAAAGGTGAAGAAAGGAGGAGTATAGGTAGAGTGGCAAAGGAAGCAAGGCAGTGTCGTCCACTCTGGAGTTCTGCAGGACAAACTAAACTGGGAGGGGTTATCTTCCTGGGCCTCTTAAAGGCTTCGACTGATTTGAATATGTTCTGCCCTCTGGATCATGCTGGGATGGATAACCCACGTGAGATGTCCTCATCCAGCAGCTCAGAAAAACATACTAAGAAGAGAAACTAGCAGAGATTTTGTGTGGTGTTTTTTTAGAGCAAATCAAAGGCACCTTAATTGGAGCTGTTACCCCTGTGGCAGATGGCAAAGAACTGAGGGAGAAGCTGCCACAGCACCAAAGGAGCAGAGCTACCACCAAAATGAGGCAGAGGGAAAGAGCTATGGAAGGTTCCCGACAGAGCTCAGGTGCAGGCACAGGAGCCCATCCTTGGAAACAAAGCCAGAGACGATGAAGAAGAACCAATGATCTCCTGCAACCCATGAGACATGTACTGGGATGACTGCATTTACAAGTACAAATCTACATCTAGGTAACAGCAGATCAGGGACTTGAATAGTCTGGGAGGAGGGGTGGATGGGGGAGCCTTACTACTATTAAATAATTGGGAGCGAGAAGCCCCTGCAGTTCTATTACAAATTATACAGCAATTTACCAGTAGATCCCCATCTATTTTCTGCCCACCCTGAAAGGAAATTTTAATGGAAATAGTAATGGAAGTTTCAAACGGATTACAATAGAGAAGCTAAAAAAAAGAAAAGAAAAGAAAGAAGTTTTACTCTGCTAATTGTCCCCCCCACCCCACCCGCCGTACTATGTGGCTTTCCCACCTGCAGCAGCATAGCACTAAATGGGGGGCGGGGTGTGTGTCCAGAAAGTATTTAGAATTGTATGTACGTAGGTATCACATTTCTAATTCTGCCCTTCCGCTAAGACAGCATTCTCAGGTTCTGCTCACTCCATTTTATCCTCACAATAACCTTGTGAGGCAGGCTAGGCTGAGAGACAGCGACAGGCCCAAGATCACCCAGTGAGCTTGACAGCTGTGTGGACATTTAAAACCAGGTTTCTTGGTCTGATACTCTGCTTTATATCACAGTGGATCATACTGTGGAAGTGTATATGTTATGAGCACTGTTAGTCACACTGGCACTCAATAGTAATCATTTAGTCATTCATCAGGTGCAGCTGTGATATAGTTGTCCCATTAAGTTACTTAAAATATGAACTACATTTTCATTATTTAAGCATACTGGATATTGCAGCAAAGCCTGTTTGAAAATAAAACTCATTAGAAGACTAATGTCTTCTGTTCCTGGGCAGGATCTATGAATGTGTTCCAAATGTTTTAATGAAGGCAACAGCTATACTTTTTGTTTTTGTTTTTTAAGAATGTTACAATCATCTGAGAAGCGCACCCCTGGAGTTATAACACAAAGAGAACATCGTACACACCAGACAAGTCAAATCATATAACTCCCCTGTTAAAAATTGGATTCAGGGAGACTGCACTGAAATTGAGACTACTGAAGGTTTAAGACCGTAGCAAGAAAAAGCTTCATTGCTTTGAAGTGCATTTTCCAGCCCTGTACACCTGAAAGATGGAAACAGAACACCTGCTGCTTAAATGATGCAAAGCTTTACTGCTTAATGGAAAGCAGCGGGGGGGGGGTGGCCGGGGGGGAGATCAAGTTTTACAGCTCATCTGTGACAAGAAAAAACCCACCATCTGATCATGCTGCAATTAAATAAATAGAGGGTACTTTCACACATTACACATAGCAAAATCCAGGTTTTCTGTATATGCAGTGGACAGCCAGTGGAGAGATGCAACCAATTATAGTTCACTGATAAATGTATCTGTGTAACATACAGTGTTTGCTGATTTCATCTTTTTTGACATAAATGAAAAAGAGCTTCAGTAAAATGTGGTCCAGAATGAGTCAAATTTTTGGCGATTTGAAGTGTCAAAATTGGTGGCTTCTGCCTAGAAAAAGGACTTTACAGCAATTTACATGATACTTGGGCACAATAAGACAGACATTGGATTTGCTTGGATGGTGCTTCCCCACCCTCCCTAAATGGATCCACACAATTAAGAAAGGGAGTGAGCTGAAAACAAGCTCATCCTGATGTCTTTCTTGGACACCCTCCTGGTGCATTCCTTTTTTGGGGGGGGGCAGGTTTGTTTGTTTTTAACCACGACTCCATACATGACCCAAAGACTAGTTTTTAATTGCTTGGGCTGGTTCTGGAAGAAAAAGTATCATCCAAACTGGGGCAGTGTCTACCTAGAATAACTATCTTAATCAAACTGGATTCAAGAGTGCTTATACCAATGTGGTTGAATAAGCACTTTGTCAAAAGCACAAACTATGCTACCATTAAGTTCACTAATGGATAACCCATTTATTCAAGGTTTGTGCATGTGGAAGAGGGTCATGCCCATAGCTTTAGTCAGGATGACAGCCAGTGCATACAAAAACTTAAAGATGAAAGCAAAATACTGCTAGTGTGTTAATTTCTGCAAAAGCTGCCCAAAACAAGGAGAAAAAGTATTTTCCTTATTCATTAATACATCCTCTGAAAGCTTGAGGATGGAAATCAGTTCACAAAATGTTGGTTTCAGCAAGAGTACCAATTCTGACTAATCTTAAGCCTCTCTAGCAACAAAAGAGACCCTGAAATAAAGTTCTGATTGAAATGCTGACTGCAGAGACCTAAACTACATGTGAAAGATACTTTTTCAATATATAAAAAAACTACCACCACCTCCAGTACACCACCTCCAGTACACCTGATACGATCTGTTGCTGCAATACAAGGAACTCACCATGATGAATGATGCCATTCTCCAACAGAGCTTGTCCCAGGTTGACCCCTTCCTCTGGTTTGCTTATCTCTCCGATTTCAATGAGCCAAGATACAAAGTCACTGTAAATAAAGAGAAGCAGAGTAACAAATGCAATTAGCTCCCTTTGGGGAAGCAGACAAACATCCAAGATGTGAACTGACCCAAGGTGCCTTTCTCTCCTCCAAGCAAAGCAATACATGTCCAACACGAATACTCCAAAAAAATGGGAGGGAATGAGGACTAGACGTAGAAATTGCCACCCACCCACACACACACACAACAAATGCCAGTAATGTGTTAGACAGCAACAGTACTGGTGCATCTCATGTAACATTTGTTATTTGTTACATTTGTCATTTGTTATTACAGATGCTGGCCAGCAGTGACCTTCATAGAGTCAGCTGGAGCAGTCGGTACCATCTGAGGGGATGGGTACTCGTTGTAATTTTTTTGCAAGGTTTACACCTCTAGAGATGGAAATCGGCCAATAGCTTTCCAAAGCTTTCAGTGCGTTATCATGCTTTTATTGTCCTGACCATCGGGCCTGCAGTAGCCAAATATGCAATATTTAAAAAGCTTTAAAACATTTTTAAAACATAAGCACTACTATAAAATTTTATTGATGTCAGAGGAATAGAAATGAAAATTGGCAGAAATATCCTCCAAAGCTTACTCCACAGAGAGAGTACAAGAATTTGTTCATAGTCACCTACACCCCGACCCCAACCCTTTCATTTGTGTAAACATGACTGCAATTTTACCCTAATTGTTTGGAGGTAGGGATAAAGAAGGGTTGATAACACAGAGAAAGCTAAACGTGCAATAATGCTATCATTTATTCTCCATCTTTAGAGGCGAGAGAAGGTGCCAGAAATCACTATGAGCACATGGCCTAAATATAAATGAATGTAAGTAAATGGAAGGGGCTGGGAGTTAGACACACTTGCTCAGTTTTTTGTTTTAGATGTGCAAAACAGCAAAAAATTTCCTCTTCCCCCTTGCATAAGCAAAATGTTCTTACACAAGCCTGACGTTAGTCTGGATTCTGCCCAGCGTTTCTCTCACATTGTCATGCCGACACACAACAGCACGTACTACATGCTAAGTTGTACTACACGTTACAAAGAGGAAGTGAGGTGGGTGAGAGGGGGTTAAACATGGGGCTGCCATTTTGGACACCCGGCCCATGTGTTTTACATGGTATAGTGCCACCCTAAATCTGATTGAGCAGCTATAATGCAGTGTTGTGACTCCTACACCAGAGCTCTAGTCCCGACAGGATGTGACTGTATGCAGCAGTGAATGAAAGGCGAGAGAGAACTGGTACAGGAAGAAATAAACTTGATGAATGGGACAGTTTCAGAGCCCCGAGCGGAGCTGGCCATGTGCCAACTTGAGCAGGGATGATCCCAAAACGGTGCAAAATCCAGACAAAGCATGAGAAGGATTTCTGAAAGTAGTGATGCAGAGGAAATCTGTGTTCAATCAGAATAGCTGCAACTCTTCTAGGTTGTGTTGGTTTGTTGTTTATCAAAGCCAGCACCCATGCATCCAATGTTTAGCCTGTGTTTATGAAGGACTGACTCATTTTAGCCATAAGTAGAGTGCTTGGAGGCAAAGAGAATGAGGAGACAATGGCTTCAGATTTAGGGTGGAACTATACCTTGTAAAACACATGGGCCTGGTGTCCAAAATGGCAGCCCCATATTGAATCCCCTCTCACCCACTTCACTTCCTCTTTGTAACGTGTAGTACAACTTAGCATGTAGTACATGCTGTTGTGTGTCAACAGAGAATGTTATATGTCGGCATGACAATGTGAGAGAAATTGTCATAATGACACACAGTGATTGCAGGGGACAATAAATGAAGAAATTTTAAATCAGTTTCTGCCTCTTTAGACCAGTTCAGCTGAACAGAATTCATGAAACACTTAAGTACTAGCCAACCCCATACAGAGCATCTGTGTGCTCTTTGGGGCCGGCTACCTCTTCCCCCGCACCTTCTGCCCCAGTCTCTGGCCGGCCCCAGGCTGCCGGGCCGGGCGCTGCCGCCTCGTCTCTGTGGCCAGGCTGAGTGCCACTGCCTCGCCTCTGTGGCTGGGCCTGCTGCAGCGACCAATTCTCCTGGGTGTGCCTCAGCCAGTCAGGTACCTCTGCTGCCCAGCCAATCAGCTGGGCGCCAGGACGCACATTCCAAGGCTCACCCAGGAAAACTAAATATATAGATATAAACGGGCTGGATTCATCTGGCAATAATTTTTAGAGTATTAGTAAATACACAGAATCACAGAGGTGGAGGTAACCCAAGAGGCCATCTAGTCCAACCCCCTCCTCAATGCAGGAAATCCAGAGCTAGAACATCCCTAAGAGAGAGCTGTTCAGTCTCTGCTTGAAAACCTCAAGCAGGGGATTGCCCACCCACTCACTAGGGAATTGGCTGCATTGTCAAACAGCACTTACGGTTAAGAAGTTTCTCCAAAAGTGCAACCAAGATCTACCCTACTGTGACCTAGGCCCATTAGATCTAGTCTTGCTCTCTGAGGCATCAGCAGACATGTCTTTGTTCTCCTCTAAGTGACAATCCTTCAGCTATTTGAAGAGTGTCACATATCTCTTCCTCCACCCTAGTCTTCGCCTTTCCAGGCTATACATATCCAGTCCCTTCAACCTCTCCCCATAGGGCTTCCTGCCGGGATCTCTTCTTCAATGCCCTCCTCTGAATGTTCCAATTTGTCTACATCTTTCTTAAAGTGCAGTGCCCAGAACTGGATAGGGTACTTCAGGAGAGGTTTGATTAGTGCAGAATAAAATGGAAGTTACTTCTTATGACCTGGGTGGTTCTATACATGTAGCCTAAAACTGCATTAGCCTTTTTTTTGCTGCTGACTGTTCAGCTTGTGATCAACTATAGACTCAAGACATTTTTTTTAATGTAGTAGTGCTAAGCCAGGTATCCTCCCTCTTATAGCTGTGTATTTTATTTAATTTTATCTTGCTTGATTTCGCGTTCTCTCTCTCTCTCTCCAACCAGGCTTTTGAGAATCAACTTTAAAGGGAAAGAACTAATGAGGAAGGAACTCCCTCTTCTTATTCCCCAGCTTTGAGCCACAAAGAAAGTGGATGAGGAGGATCAATGGAGGTAATTTCTTCCTCTCTCTGTCTGAAGCAAGGGAGGGGTCATGAGGGCAGCAGAAAGTCTGCGTCTCCATCCCCTTACTTGTATAAGATCCCTCCCACAGATACCAGGAAAATATTTCCTAGCCAAGCAAGCAGGACAAAACCTGCCAGAGGATGTCAATTGTAATAACATGTTTTCTGTTCTTCTGGTAATTTGGAATTATGTTCATCCATAATCTATTAATCTTTTTCATTTATATTCTCTCTCTCTATAATTCTCTAAGGCGTACCCATGCTAATCCTGTGTGTGGCAGCTCTCGCAAGAGTTAATGAGCTGAAGCACCATGGTGATTGGGCAGTGGAGATTCCATATGCAGATAGGGAGGAGGATCCTGTGAAAGCAGAAGCACCATGGTGATTGGGCAGTGGGGATCCCATATGCAGATAGTAGGGAGGAGCCTGGGATGGTTAAGGTCAGTTGGAATGCAATTGTTACTGGTCGGAAAATGTTCTTGATTGTAGAGGAGAGGAATCTATCGGATAGTCGGCAGGGGTCTGCGAAGAGAGGGGTCGTGAGGAAGTAAAAAGCTCCTTCAGGAGAAGGAGGTTGCCGTTGTGTGAATTAGATGAGGAAACAAGATGAACAAGATCTGTTAACTCAGGAAAGGGTGGAGGGGAGAGAGAGAGAGGGAGGGAGGGAGGGAACAGAGAGAGAGAGAAGGGAGGGGAAGAAAGACAGAGGGGAAGAGCGAGCGGAGGAGAGAGAAAGAAGGAAGGGTGAGGGATGGGTCCAAGCCTGTTAGCAGCCTGAGGGAAACAAGCGGCCATGGCGGCGCCTATTGGCAGCAAGGAGGGGCCCAGTCAACCACTGCTGCTGTTTGGGGCTACTGAGGCCATTGACAGAGGGAGGCAGGCAGGCAAAGGACGGGCCTGGGCCTGTAAATGGCCTGAGGGGAACAAGCGGCCATGGCAGTGGCGGCAGCAAGGAAGGGCCCAGCCAACAGCTGCTGCTGCTGCTGCTGCTCCTGTATGGAGGAGCAGGAGCGGGGCTCAGGTGAGGAGGTCTCTGGGGATAGGGGGCTGCAGCTTGGCCAATAGGCTCCAGCAACGCTGCAGCCGTGACCAAGAGGGGTGAGTGGGATGGAGTAAAGGGATGGAGGAGTGACCAAGAGGGGTGAGGGGGATGGAAGCAACCGGATGGAGGAGGACGAGCAGGAATGCAGCTCAGGTTATTTATTGTTTCTCTTTGTAAACCGCCCTGAGCTATTTTTGTAAGGGCGGTATAGAAATCGAAATAATAATAATAATAATAATAATAATAATAATAAGAAGAAGAAGAAGAAGAAGAAGAAGATGAGAGTGGAGAGATCTCTGAGGTGAGGGGGGCTGTGGCAGGGGGTGAGGGGAGTAATCAAGTACTAGAGTGCAAATGCTCTGCACGAGTTAAGCTAGTATGGATTAAATATTATCCTACTGTCATCCCAATCTGTTATTTTGTATGAGTTGTCTTTTTGTCAAACGACTAACATACATGCACACAAAATTCAGCACTTAACTTTCCATCCTAAGTTTGCATATCTTGTGTGTCATGCAGAGTTTGTGTGACTAAATTTTCAGTTATAAAATATGTTGCAACCACAAAGTGCTGTTCACAGGCTAACATATGACGTATAAATACCTGTCTGCAAAATCACTGAACAGTTGTATTATCTGCACTGGCAAAGTTTACAGAGAGCTATACGCTTTGCAAGTACAAAGATATGTTTACTCAGATGGTTCCCATCTTCTCTGAAGGACACCCATAAGCCCTAAGTATCTGATGCTGTCATAATGATCTTCATGAAACTAATATTAAGTATGCATGGAAAAGTGTTCTCAGAAACTTTTATGACTGGGTCACAATTCTCATTGTGCTGGTCATTTTGTGTCTGGGCTGGGTCTACCGACTGAAGGTGAGAGCTCAGTTGTTTGAAAGATCCTCTATACTGAAGAAAGGAAAGGAAAGGAAAAGGAAAAGAAAAATCCCTGCACACAGAAAACTAGAAGAAAGAAGGATTCTAGCCCAGTCTTCCCTCGAACATGCTAGTTTTCTGTTTTCACAGACTTAGGCCTTTGCTTCAGTCAGTAGTTTCCAAACTGTGTGCTGTAAGAGAACTGCTAGTTCACTGCAAGAAATAAAAGAATTAAAACATTTAATGGCATATAAGAGCCCAAAATATTCATGCACAGAGGAGGCTGCCCATTGTGTCTCTGAATGATGCTGTGCTTCAGTCTCCATCAGTGACAAGTTACTTTGCTAATGCATATCTGCATTAGATGTGATTGGAACATTCAATTACTGTAGAATTCTGGTCACCACATCTAAAAAAGGAATTTGTAGAACTGGGAAAGGTGCAGAAGAGGGCAACCAAGATGATCAGGGGCCTAGAGCACCTTCCTTATGAGGCAAGGCTGCAATACCTGGAGCTTTTTAGTTTAGAAAAAAGACGACTGTGGGGAGACATGATAGAGGTCTATAAAATCATGCATGGAGTGGAGAAAGTGGATAGAGGGAAATTATTCTCCCTCTCACACAACACTAGAACCAGGGGTCATCCCATGAAACTGATTGCCAGGAAATTTAGGACCAGCAAACGGAAGTATTTTCTCACACAACACATAATCAACTTGTGGAATTCTCTGTCACAAGATGTGGTGACAGCCAACAGCCTGGATGACTTTAAGAGGGGTTTGGATAACTTCATGGAGGAGAGGTCTATCAACGGCTACTAGCTGGAGGGCTATAGGCCACCTCCAGCCTCAAAGGCAGGATGCCTCTGAGTATCAGTTGCAGGGTAGTAACAGCATGCCCTCAACTTCTGAGAAAGGGCATGCCCTCAACTCCTGCCTGTGGCTTCCAGAGGCATTTGTTGGACCACTGTGTGAAACAGGATGCTGGACCAGATGGGCCTTGGGCCCGATCCAGCAGAGCTGTTCCTATGTAGATACAGGGATACAGAAGAGGCTAACCATTGTGTCTGTGCATGAGTAGACATGCAGTTTGCATGTCTCTGAGCTTGCCTCTTTCCAGTCAAGAGGCATAGCCACAACAGTAATGCCCACAGCAGCACATAGCTCATCCAAGTTCAGATAACTCTTATCCCGGTATACCCAAAGCATTTACTTGTAGAACATGAGATTGGAGTTTTCCTCCAATTTTAATTTAGGGGGCAAAAATTGTGCTGAAATATTGATTCAAACTTGTACCATGCATTTTGATCCAGTCAGCACAGTTGCAAAACAGAAAGTTGGGCAAAGAATGCTTAAAGATATATCTGAATTAACACCACCATAGGCAGACATCACCCAGAAGCACAAGGAAAAGGGTACATAAGTGATCTGCAGCATTTCTAGAGCCCCTTTGACAAGGGGCTCTGAGTTCACTGAGTGGCCTGGGAGCTGGTTATCTTCTTACTCACATATGAACCTGTCTAGTCCCAAAACCAGTGGGGAAGGCTCTGTCCACTAGTTCGCCATGCAGCAAAATCCAAGAGGTAAGCAACCAGAGACAGGGCCATTTTTACCGGCAGCACCATGGCTTTGAAACTGCCTCCTTAGAGAGGTTAGGCGGGCTTCATCTGTGTTCAGATGCAGGTTGAAATTGCTTTGTAATTGCTTTCAGTTCTGTTCAAGGCTGATGTTACAATGATTTTATCCCAACCTTGTTGTAGCTTTGTGCTGAGATATTGGTTGTTTTATTGATATCTTAATTTTTTATATTTGTTTTGTATGATTTTCATAATATTGTAATTTGCATTGAAATCTAATAAAAACCAGGGTATAAATCCTGGAAATAAATAAGCAAACACAGGGATTTGCTTAAAGGCGTGCCTTCTCTGTAGTTGCCCTAGGACTGTGGAATGCACTTTCTGCTGAGATTAGAGCTGCTCCATCCCTGTTGGCTTTTAGGAAACAACTAAAGACACATCTCTTCAGCTAAGCTTCTTAGTTAGTAGGTATTTTTATGGATATTTTAATCTGGTTTTTATGTTTTAACTGTTAAAATTCTTGGTTTGTTTTATTCTTGGTTGGTTTTAAACGAAGAATAAACTGCCTAGAGACTTCGGTAGTGGGCGGTATACAAATGTGTTAAATAATCAAATAAATAATAAATTGGGAGGATGAGAGTGCACCAGCATGCCATGTCCCCTGTGCCAAGGCACTCTCTGGCCACACCCTCTGGAAATCCCCACATTCAGTATTCATCTGCAGACACAAATGCTGAATTGGGAATCTTGGCTGGCCAGGATTTTAAAAACAGCTTTGTGTGATCTAGGACAGTGATCTTCACCATTTTTTAAGTGGAGGTCACTTTGGGGGGAAATACCTTCAATGTGAGAGCCATTTCCCATTGTTCTGACCTCCGCACAGTACCGCATTTTTCTCAGTGCTGGGTAGGCCCTTTAAGAAAGATGGAGCCCTCTCTTAAGAGCTCTATGGGAAAGTACTGGGAAGGGTTACAGTTCCCGTGCACGCCTTCCAAGATGGTGCAGGGGCTCAAGGGGGCTCCAATTCCATTAAAGGACCCCTCCACCAGCGCAGGGCAAAGTGCAGCACTGCACGGTAAGAATGATCACAGGCCTAACAAACAATTGGGCAGGGGGCCATCACTGGCGGCGTCTGGGTCTTGCCAGGGGCGTATCTAGGGTAGGGCAGGTAGGGCACATGCCCCGGGCGTCACTTGAAGGGGGGCGCCATTTTTAAAAAATGATTTTTTAAAATGGCCACTGAAAACAAAGTGGCCACCACACATGCTCAAATGGTCCCTGTGAAGCCCTAGGCCTTGCCAGGCCTCGCAGAGGCAATTTGAGCATGCATGGCAGCCTCAAAAATAGCCACCACACTGATCTTTGCAGGCCCAAACGGGCCCAAAAATCAGCCTGGGACGGGCTGCGACGGTGAATTAAGAGGCTAGCGGGGGGAGGGGGAACCTTTGCAGACACACCCACCCCAGCCTTTAGGAAGCCCCCCGAAGGGGCTACAGTTAAATTTTTTTATTTAATATAATATAAGTCACTGTACACATATTCAGTTTGGCACTTTGTACAGAGAATAGGGGCTTGGGAATACTGAGCTGAAGCTTATCAGCTAGGATTGTATTCATTTGCTCTTATTTTGCTTTTTGTGATAAGTGAGTTAAATGTGATTTCTTAATAATATGGCTATTAATGGTGAGTGTCTTTGAATCAGTGTGAAATCCACAGTATTAAGGATACTGGGAGTTTCTTGCTCTCTTTCTCTCATTTTAACTGTCTTTCTGAAATACTAGAATATATTCCAAGTAGTGACACAGTTTACTCTGCAGATCCTTTAATTATTTATAGAGTATCTGGGAAAAGCCAAATTCTCCATTTATTTTTAAAACTTATGTAATAGTCATGCTACAATGCATAGTAGAGAATTAGACAGACACTTCTGTTTAGTTTTCCAAGTACACCTCCACATAGTATTTGGGTATTTCATGAGCCTCAGAATACTGAAATTTGTAGTTTTCCAGCATTTTTTGGTCTGGCTACATCCACTGCTAAATAGTTTTTGAAATATTAAAAGATTAATGAGCTTGACTTGTATTTTTGAGCTGATATTATGGTAAAGTTATCTAAAAGATGGGTGTCAGATGTTTGGAGAGGGGGTGCAATTTCAGTGCTTGCCCTAGGAGCTATTTTCCCTAGATACGCCTCTGGGTCTTGCAATGAAGAACTTGATCTAGGATATTCAGATCAGAGAAAAAATGAGCAAGAATGTTTTGGGCCAAAATCTGCCACCAGCTTTGTATACAGAGAGAACTGTCAAACAAAATATACAAGCACAACTTAAATAGCATACAATAAGAAGCTCTGGTACATAGAATCTGAGATAGCAAGAAAATATGCAGCTCAGTTGGAAGGTTGGCTGGTAAAGTAAGATTTTGTTCAGGGATGGTCAGATAAAAAATGAGAGATCTGCAGTCATGCACTGGCTTAGCTCTGCTGGGTGGTCAGGACTAGAACAGCGGCAAAGTTGCTATAGTTAGCAACCCACAAAGATTTGTCTCCTTTTTCCCTAAGAGGGATTAGGGAGTTATGACTGAAATAGCAAGATTGCCACAGGGTAAGATTATAGCACATATGAAAGCTCTAGATGTGCAGCTGGAACTGGAAAGTGCAGGGACAGTGCTTGAGGTCAAGACTGAGGGGCTTCGGTTAAAAACGTATCAGGGGGAGCCCCATACGGACGGCTTTTTTTTTTTAATTTACAGCAGTAGCCAGGCAGGGGTAATAATAACAAGCAGCATATGATGTGAAACATTTCATGCACCCAAAGAAATGGAATTTAAAAAGTAGAGCTGACAAGGACTATCCTAGGATTGCAGAAATGAGGGGAAGGATACTCCTGCCTCTTCCACCAAAGGAACAAGAGCTTCTGTGGGTCCCATGCCCGTCCTCTCAGGAAGAACACTACGTCAAGGGGAAGGCCATAATAACATAGGAAGGAACACAGAAAGCCACCTTATACTGTGTCAGACCATTGGTCCATCTAGCTCAGTTCTGTATACAGACTGGAAGCAGCTCTCCAAGGTTTCAAGCAAGAGTCTCTCCCGGCCCCATCTTGGAGATGCCAAGGAGGGAACTTGGAACCTTCCACATGCAAGCATGCAAATGCTCTTCCCAGAGTGGCCCCATCCCCTAAGGAGAATGCTTTACAGTGCTTACACGTCGTCTCCCATTCAAATGCAAACCAGGGTGGGCCCTGCTTAGCAAAGAGGACCATTCATGCTTGCTGCCGCAAGACCAGATCGCCTCCTAGACTAGCAGGGCTCCAGCTGTTGGCCAGAAAACAAGCAGCTACAGGGAATCTGTTTCTCCTCCAACAGCCCCTGCTCGGTTCCAAATGCCAGAAATCATGGGACTGCAGGAATATGGGAAAGGACACTCTAGCCCAGGGGTGGCCAACTAGAGGCTCTCTAGTTGTTGTACTGCAACTCCCATCATCTCCAGCCACAATTTATTACAGCTTGGGATGATGGGAGTTGTAGTCCCATAGCTGGACAGCCCCTGGTTGGCCAACCATGCTCTATTCTCTGGAATAAAGGTTGCCGGGCTGAGTTTTGTAATGTTATAACCTTTTGAAAACCCTTTGGGGGTCATTTGACTAAAAGAGAGAGAGTATAAATCTTCACAATAAAATAAATTCTGCCATTCGGTGGCTGACATAGGCAGAAAAACTAGCAGATTCATCTCATAGTTGCAAGGATATACCACTATATGTCCCATCTCTTCACACTATGGCTGTGTTTTACGATCAAGAAAGTTAGACTGTGGAGCAGCTACCTAAGATTCAGAGCATGCTCATGAAAACCATGCGTGTGGCAGCAGAAATCCCAGCTGGAAGACCAGAAAGCAATTGTATGCAAGGAGCACTCATTGTTGGACACCACACTGTGTTAGCATCAGGAATCTTAAGTCTGATGTATGCTGGCTTGGTGCAGCACCAAACTACGATTGCACCTCACACATGAGGGACAGTCCTCTGACCAGGATTTCTGCAGCTACATGTGCAGTTTCCGGGAGCACACGTGGCTTTGAATCTGACCACTCCTTGGGCCAACTACCTTGATTATAAGGACATGGTCTATGCTTAGAAGAAGAAAGCATCCTCCAATATCGTCTTCCAAGGTGAGGTTTGCTCTGTGACTTTGCCATGCCAGAAACACCAGTCCTTGAAGTCTGCCCATGAGTCAGCCATGAAGAAACAGCATCATTTCTGATCCACACTGCTTTCTCAAAGCTTTGGGATCAAGAGGGAAGCAATGCAGCTGGTTAAGCTGCCCCCAAGAAGAGACTTTCTAGATGAGAATTTCATTTTTAGTAGGCAGGAAGCAGAAAGGAAAAGCCCTTTCAGATTACTGCCAGAATTCATGTTCTGCATTTAAGCAATATGGGTTGAATATTTTATTTAATCTTTGAGGTCGTTCATGTGACCGTGGGGGGTGGGTGGGCAGGCAGGGCATCTGGTTGAACCCACCTTCCCCCCAGACAAGCGTTTGTGTGTTGCTGGGAGTGCGAATTGCACTCCCAGACAATCCGCACTGTGTGTTGCAGTGCAGAGCTCCAGAGGCCGGGACATGTTGTCCTGGCTCTGGATATCCCACAATACACCTCATGACATGTGCGATGCATTGGGAGATTCCCCCAGGAGACAGGCGCTCTAGGCACCCATCTCTGTGCCTGCTGGAGCTTAATGGACCCCAGTGAACACACAATCTCGGAGTCCAGGTTAAGGGCTTGCATGAGCCCTTAACCCTGGCTAAGAACCGGGTTTAAAAAGCAGGGCTAGGCAGCGCTGCCCTGCTGGGATAGGGATCCTGGTGATTCTCACGTGCAGCCCAACACAGCCTGTCACAGCATCCCTAGCCTGGGTTAAGGTGAGTGTGAGAACAGCCTCTCTATCTTATTTAAACTCTTCTTGTTGCACACCTCTTGTCTGCATTCTCATCCCTTTCTACACTAAATGTTTTTCCAAAGCTAATCTTTTCACCCTTAAAAATCACTTCCTAATGTCTGGCTATGAGCAGGAACAGCTCTAAGCAAGTCAAAAGAATTTCCACGTAAGTATCTAAACAAAAAATAAAAGACAGAACAAGTCACAAAGATGGGTTCTTAAATGTATTTTCAACTTGTAATCCATGCATTCATTACAACATGTAATTCATTCATTCTCCTAAGTCTTCCTGTAGATCTGGAATGATGTTTGGAGGTTATCTTCCACCACCCACCCCCATTGGAATTTGCTGCCGCTGCATAGTCCAAGGCATTATATAGGAATGAATGATTAATTTTAATAAACTAATTATAATGGAGGTTAAAGACCTTTCCAATTAAGTCCCATCAAAGCACTTCTGATTTGGCTTCACAATACCATCCACAGAAAATTCATGGTCCTTTCCGTTAATTGGAATGAATGGGCCTTTTCAACCCAAACGCCACTTACTTGCCAAGAAAGCACTTGGGAACAGTGCTTAATTTTCTCCTCCTGTCTTTGATAAGGTTCACTTTCTTGTTCGCCATCATGTGATACAGCTTCTCCCCTTTCTCGGCGATCATGACATACGCATCCCGCTCCATGCCTAACTTCAGACCTGGAATACAGAAGCAGGGTTTCCCGTAAACTTTCCTTAGATCAAACAAAAAGAACTTGCCCCAAAGCAAAAAACTGAGGTCAGTCAGATGCACAAAAAGGGATTATTCCCGCCTGCTGAGAATGAATTTCATCAACATGGAAGGAGAAACTAATTTCATCAACATGGAAGGAGAGGAGAAACTTCCCCTCTTTTGATTAGGGTACAAGTTAGGCGTAAAGCTTTTCACTTCTGTTTTCTATGGACATGACCAGTGGTATAGCTACCTCCTAGGGACCGTGCTCAGTAACTGAGCAATGCTCCCCTCTCTCTTTTAAAGCACTGCCCCTGCCGGCACCACCATTGCCATGGGCCACTCACCTCCCCTCTCACCCACCCAACTCGCCCACTCATCTGCCCAGTAGTCCACCTGGCAGCCAGCTGCTCTGTGGCCCTCTCTAGCTGCTAGTGCAGCCACCTGCATTTTCCCCTAGCTGGCCAATGTGATACAATGATGTCACTGTGTGGTGTGTGGCAACACTATTATATCACATCAACTGGCCAGGGGGCAATGCAGTCAGGCATTCTGGCAGTTACTGGGGGTCACGGAGTGGCTAGCAAGTGGGCAGTAGCAAGCCAGGCTGATGGGGTGAGCCAAGTGGGTGAACAAGCGGAGGCGAATGGTGGGGCCTACAGCCCTTGGTGGCCCATATTTTTTGAACGGAGCTGAACAATGATAGCTCCGCCCTTGGACACAATTGGTTCAGTTCTATTCCAATTCAAGATTCATGCACTAACACACAAAATTTGACCAGAACTATTCATTTAACCCCAAATTCCTTCTAGAACCAGCATCTAGAACTAGCCCCAAAACTCTTCTAGTATTAGCATTTAATCCCTCACTGTCTTTGTACCGCAAGGGTGAATAACATGCAGCCCTTTATCAGAGATACGTGTGTCCTGTGAATTGCTTTTGCTAGGTGGCTCCCCATGACCTAGCAATAATAGCTAGTTGAAATTCTATGTGAATTCTCCTGATACAGAAAGTTTTTCTGCCTGTGCAATGCAGCTGACACCAGTATGGAAACTCCCCACATGATCGGGAGGATCCATAGTGTAAGTCACGCTACAAGGGTGTGATGAATCATTTCATGGAAGTAACCTCCCTCCAAGATAAAACAACATAATGAAAGCCTTCGCTTTCAGACTAAGATGTCTCTCATGTCAGGACTTAATCTACAAACGTACAATAATTATAAAGGAGTTAGGGCCATCAAGCATGCTCTGTACAGGGTGCCCTTTGTACCGCTGCCCAGTCTGAGATACTGAGTAGGGGTTTTCTGGAGAGTAAGTGAGTAAGGTTAGGATCTTGACAACCCTTTTAAAAATGGATAACAAATAGTCATGTAGAACATGAAAGTCTAACAAATGTATTGTGGCACAAACATTCATGGGATACAGCCCACTTTGTCAGAGGGAACTGACTGATGTAACCAAGTAGTCCACAAAAACATACACCATGATAATGTTATCATCTTTAAGAAGCCATGGGACTCTGTTGCTTCTTCTACAACAGACTGGCAAAGCCATCCCTCTGGAATTTGTCTAGCCTCTGAGATAGGGTGACTAAGTATTCTAAATCAATAAATCATCAAATGTTCATTTCAGGAGAAAAAACAAATGCACCAGCCAACAAGCAAACAAAACATGTAGAAAGTTTCTAAAGACTTTGCCAGAAAGTGGAATATAGTGAAATAGACTTGAAAAATAACATAGCTTGTTACTTCTGGTCAGGGGCACACCTAGGTGATTCTGGTGTCTGGACCAGCCCTTAGCTGAGCGACCCTGCCCCCCGCCAAGAGGCCCCTGAAACCTACTTTTGGGGGCCTCCTGCAGTAAACCTACATGGATTTTTAAAATCAAAGCTGCCCCACGGCCAAAGGGTGGTTGCCGGCGGGGGGGGGGGGTAGCCGAGCAGTCAACCTCCTCCTCTCCTCCCCTCCCCGGTGGCAGCAGAAGCAGGGGGAGCAACCCCTAGGCACGTCCTCTCAGCCCAGAGGCTGTAGTGAACTGCGAGGTGCACCTGTGAAGTTCAGAAGAAGATCAGGCTTGCAACGATCTTCCTCTGAGCTACGCAGGAGTGCCTCGCAGTTCACTACAGCTGCTGGGCCGAGAGGACATGCCTAGCGGTCGCTCCCCCCCCCCCCCCCCGCTGCTGCTGCCACCGGGCAGGGGAGGAGAGGAGGTCGACTGCGCGGCTACCCTCCCCGCCAGCAACCACTCATTGGCTGTGCAGTGGCTTTGATTTAAAAAACCAACAACCACATAGGTTCGCCGCAGCAGGCAGTCGCAGGGTGGCTGTAGGAGACACCCCGGACATTTGGAGGCCCGCCCCCCCAGACCTAGGAGGCCACTAACCGCGGCCCCAAGATCTGGAAGATATGGAACCAAACCTAGATTCTGAAGTGTGTCACTTTGTGCTCCAATTAATTCAGATTGGGGGTGTCAGCATTTGGAACACTGGGACATGAAGTCCCATTCCTCTCAAAGCAACCATTCAGCAAAACTAGTTGCTGACCAGGGCTTAGCGAGACTGTGGACTATGGTACAACATGTCTGGGAAGGATTTTCTCCCTAAGGGGTGGGCAAACCTGGCCATCCAGCTGTTGTCGAACTACAACTCCCATCTTCCCCAGCCACATTAAATTAAAGCTGGGGGTGATGGGAGTTGATGGGAACAGCAGCTGGAGGGCCAGGTTTGTCCATCCTTTCCCTAATACCTTAGGAGAAAGCAGAAAAAACTGCCCCCCTCCACCTGAAGTAGGCTGCAGAAAAAGGAATATGCACTGCAAGTTTCCAACATCACCCATGAATGGCTCCAGAACTATGCTTATCCTCTGAAATCCACTGAACCGGCTCCTATGTCTTTCAGAATGAACAAACAGTGTGTTGGGAAAATTCAAACGGCTATAGAAGTCAGACAGAATAAGGGAGAATAGAAACAGGCCTAAAACTTCTCATCCTGAAGCAAGAAATAGAAAAGCCCTGCAAACTTCTAAATGTAGTTATTCTGCCTGCTTCATAATATCTTCAAAACATTAAATTAGATCTGGAGAAACTTCACCATGGCACAGATCACAAACGTTTTCTGAACATAAGAACAGCACAGCTGGATCAGGCCCAAGGCCTATCTAGTCCAGCATCCTGTTTCCCACTGTGGCCCACCAGATGCCTCTGAGAAGCCCACAGCAAGAGGTAAGGGTGTGCCCTCTCCCCTTCAACTGGGATTTAGAGGGAACTTGCCTCTGAGGCTGGAGGTGGCCAATTGCTACCAACAAGTAGCCATTGATAGACTTGTCCTCCATGGATTTGTCCACGCCTTTTTTAAAGCCAACCAAGCTAGGGGCCATCACCACATCCTGTGACAGATAATTCCATAGATTAATTTTACATGGTGTGAAAAGGTACTTTTGTTGGTCCTAAATTTCCTGGCCTTCAGTTTCATGGGAAGACTCCTGGTTCTAGTGCTGTGAGAGAGAGAGAGAAACTTATTTGTGTCCACTCTCTCTACACCATGCATAATTTTATACACCTCTATCATGTCTCTCAGTAGCCTCCTCTTTTCCAAACTAAAAAGCCCCAGATGCTGTAGCCCTGCTTCATAAGGAAGGTGCTCCAGGACCTTGATCATCTGGTTGCCCTCTTCTGCACCTTTTCCAGTTCTACAATGTCCTTCTCAATATACAGTAACCAGAACTGCACACAGTACTCCAAATGTGGCCGCACCAGAGACCCGTATAAGAGTATTATAATATTAGCAATTTTTTTCCAATCCCCTGTCTAAATGACCCTTAGCATGAATTGGCATCAGCTGCTGTGCACTGAGTCGACACTATCACCAAGCTGTCCATCATGACCTCAAGATCTCTCTCCTGGTCAGTCACCGACAGCTCAGACCTCATCAATATATATGTGTATTTGGGTGGGGTTTTTTTTGCCCCAATATGCATCACTTTACACTTGCTTACACAGAACCACATTTACCATTTTGTTGCTCACTCCCCCAGTTTGGAGAGATCCTTTTGGAGCTCCTCACGATCAGATGCAATTGTCAGGTCTTAAGCAATTGTCTTAGCTGCAATTGTCAGCTTTTTAAAGGTTTTAAGCACCATCTTCCAAGAAAAATTACAAAAACTCACTTTCTCCTTATGCTGGGTGTCTCCTTTGGGACAAAGGGGGACTGATTGTGCACCTCCCTACACATGTCCTCGCTAAACTCCATGCAAAACCCCTTTGATAAATGTTAGGAAACCCCCGTTCGCAAAGCTCCCCTGGTCAGAACCTTGTCTTCTCAAGAGCTGCTTCCAAACGGAGCCTCCACAGTAATGTGCCCCTCCCACAAGCTGTGACTCACCTGCAACTAATCTTCACCTACTGACTCTTGAGGCACAACTGACACTGAAATTGCCCTGTCAAAAACAAAGTGCAAGATAGCCAGAAATCAAACCCTAAGAAAGATTAGCTCTAGCAAACTCTCCTTGTTCTTTCCCCCTTGCTTACTTCTTGATTTATTTATTTGCTTGCTTGCTCTTAAGAGCTTCTGCTCTTAACTGAAGAAAGAGGAAGAATACGTAATGTTTTGTCTTGCAGAACCCACATTTGTTTTTATGCTCTGATGTCTGCTGAAAAGATTTTGGCAGGTCCAACATCCTGGCGGACTGCCATCTTCCGCCATACCATGATGTTAGTCAAATATGCTTGCTGAAAAGTTCTGCCAAAGGTAATTTGCAAAGTCATGTTGCGATAGAAAGCAGTCTCTGTAACGCAACACATTTCTGGGCTCTGCTACATCATCAAGCCCCTCAAGCTCGGAGGTAAGCAGAAGATTGCAATGCATGATGCATCTCTAAATCAGCTTGCTCTAGGATGAAGCCAAGCTTTTGTGTCCCAGCGCTAACAGTGGCATGATCTTGGAAGCAGAGGTGGCCCAAGGTGCCTGAGGTAGGGTGCCAAACGCTGCCATTCCCTTTGTCCCTGGTGAGAGTCAGCCCCCTTTTAAAACCAACCTTTGCAAGTTCTGAAACTGGTGCAGGGAGTGGGGAAGCAGGAAGATTGCCAGCAATCCCTCTTCTCTCCTTGTGCTTCTTGCAAGCATTCCATTGAGCATGAGGAGAAGAACTCTTTGCAAGGGTCAGATTGGCCCTGAGGAGCTGCTTTGATGGTGGCAGAGGGGGCCATTTTGCTGCCTTCTTGTGGCCCAATAATGTGCTGCTTCATAATGTACAGAAGCCACCTAATGGCACAGCGGAGAAGTAACCTGCCTAGAGAGCAGGAGGCTGATGGTTCGAATCCCCGCTGGTATGTTTCCCAGAATATGGGAAGCTCCGATATTGGGCAGCAGCGATATAGGAAGGTGCTGAAAGGCATGATCTCATATTGCCCGGGAGAAAGCAATGGTAAACCCCTCCTGTATTCTACCAAAGAAAACCACATGGCTCTGTGGTTGCCAAGAGTCAACACCGACTCGGCGGCACAACCTTTCCTTTTTCCTTTTGATAATAATGTACCTCATCACACCTCATGATAGCCTCTGCTTGGAAGCACTCAAGCCAAGATGCAGAAGCTCTCCAAGAAGATCTTAGGCAGATATTAATCTGCCTAAAAAAGCACTTGACTGGCAATTCATCTGCCTCTAGATAACCCAGTGAATCCCAAAAGTGTGGTGATAGAGCACATGTTTTGCATACAGAAGTTCTGGGGGTTCAATTCCTAGCATCTCCAATTATCATCCCAGAGAGTGGGGCTGAGAATGACCTTACTAGTCAGAGCAGACAACACTGGTTTAGACAGACCCTAACCCTAACCCTGACCCCACCCCCACCCCACCCACCCCAGTTGTGAAGACAGCTGTGTGGCTCTTTCCCCTGCTTTGAAGTGTGAAAAGCTACTGGCTGTGCCTAATTCCACAAAGCACTATATAATTCCACAAAACCACATAACCCTGCCTGAAGGCTTCTAATGTATTAAATACAAGACATAGT
Organism: Hemicordylus capensis; assembly: GCF_027244095.1. NCBI lineage: Eukaryota > Metazoa > Chordata > Lepidosauria > Squamata > Cordylidae > Hemicordylus > Hemicordylus capensis. The sequence goes on along the minus strand of NC_069660.1, from coordinate 31,328,160 downwards.
AGGAGGGGAATTCAATAGGGATGCGCATGGAAGTGCGGCTGGGCAGTTTGACGGAGTCGGGGGTGCCTCTTTAAGGGCGGGGGAGGTTGCACTTACCCCTCCCGCCGCTTTTCCCTAGCCGGGGCTCGTTACTGTTAAAACCCTTCGGGGTGGCAACATACCTCCCTGCTGTCCCATTGCCCTCTGCAGCCGGAAGTGGCTGGAAGTACCAGAGGTGCGTGCGCCAGTCGCGTGCATGTCCGTCTGCCATGCACGCATGCACACCACAGGTGAATGCACCCCCGGTACTTCCGGTCACTTCTGGCCGAGGAGGGCAATGAGGCTGCAGGGAGGTATACTGCTGCCCCAAAGGTTTTTTAACAGTAATGAGCGCCGGCGGGGGGGAAAGCGGTGGGAGGGGTAAATGCACCCTCCCCCGCCCTTAAAGAGGCACCCCTGCCTCTGTCAAACTTTGAACCAGGCCCCATGTTCAAACCTGTTTAGAGGCCCGTAAAAGGGCCTCCAAACAGGTTTGTGCACATCCCTAGAACGCAATAAAAGGCAAGAGAGAGTGTGGAGACCCTGATCACAGATGCTCAGTTAGCAGTGTAGCTGGTTCCTTGCCGCATCACACTTCTAAATATACATTTAGAAGAAATGGATGAGTACACACACACACACCCCACAACAAAGCATGAAAATGCAACACAGGAAGACTAGCACGTTTATTTCACAGAGAAGCAGGAACTCCAAGGACCTTTCTGCGTACAGAAGATGGATAAGCCAATTTCTTACCAATTGCCATGACTTGTTCCCACCCAAACATTCCCTCCCAGACTGAGCTATGGCCCTTGAGCAGTGGTTGAGCAAATAACTGAGTAATTATGAGCAGAAAATCCCAGGATCAATCCGTGGCATCTTCAGGTAGGATGAGGAAAGGTCTCCATCTGAAACCCTGAAGAGCAACTGCCAGCCAGTGTAGACAGTACTGGGCGAGATGGACCAAGGATACTAAAGATAACAGCTTCCCACATACTTCCCCATTCTACTTATGCGGTACTAACATTAAACACAGGGATTTCTAATGTACACTTTGAAAATGGAGGACTCAATCTGTTTGTCTTCAGGGGCATTCCTTCCTCGAAATATATCAAGCGAGGAGTTATGAACTGTCTTTAATTTATGCTAAGACTGACTCATACGCTGAAGCGGCTTTCATTGTTGTCACTGGCAGCCAGATCCAACTGTTAACAAATGACATGGAACATTAAAGATTGTTCTTGCATCTCATGCCAGCTTGCTTCCATGCACTGTACTACGTATTGGGGGGGAGGGGAATCTCCAGCTTATCCATATGCATTCTTGATACAAACAGTTATATTCATATCTGTTATTATATAATTACTGAAATGCCTATCATTGTAGCCTAGATGTACCAAGCTGCCATGGATCCTACTGAGGGGATATGTATGGCCCCTGTATGTTTATAGCACCTACTGGTTTGCTTCTGTGATGTTACCAATGACACCATGAAAAGAAAGGAGAGTGGGCACCAATCCAAAAACAGCAAATAAGGACAAAACACAAAGATGCAGTGGACATGTACTTTACTGAGTCCAAAACATTTCAAATCAATGACTCTACTCCAGGGGCACTATAAAAATAAAACTGGTCAAACCCATATATGCAGTTTTATTTCTATAGTGCCCCTGAAGAAGACTCAAAATATACTGATGGATAAAATACATCTCCAGCGCAACTTGCAGTTTCCCCCTCTCTTGCTGTTATAACCAATGACAAGTAACAGACACAGATATGAGCTGGCCACAGGGTTAGCACAGAAGAGAAGAAGTGACACACTGCCAAGCTTTCATCACCCTAGGGAAAACTGTCCCAACAGACTGCAGTTTAACAGTACATGAGACTCAGAAGCTATTCTCACGAGCAGCAAAAACTGTTTTTGCTGCTCGTGAAAACCGCTGAGAGCCACACAGCTCCCGGCAGTGGCGCTGCAAGCCCTCTTAGGTAGCTCGCTGCCTAACCCAGGTTTTGCGCATGAGCGCCCAAACACTGGGTTAAATGATCATGTGTTGGCCACGCTGCCTGCAGCAGGCACACTCACCACAGCTGTAGCGGGCACATTCGGGGAGGGGAGCTCCCAGGAATGCCGGGGCTCCAAGAGGCGGGACGCCACACGATGCCGCTTCCCTGCACCCGACCCCCAGAGCTGCTGGGCGAGCCACAGCAAGGAGAGCTGCCGCTCATCTGAGTGGGCAATCCACCCGCCCAGGAACCTCGCCATGATCGTCTGCAAGGAAGGTAAGGCAAACCCTCCTTCCCCACAGTTAGCCCCGAAACTCTTCTCACAGAACATGAGAAGAGCTTCTCAGTTTGCTTGCTGTAGCAGCAGCCTAGATGTACCAAGCTGCCACGGATCCTACTGAGGGGATATGTATGGCCCCTGTATGTTTATAGCACCTACTGGTTTGCTTCTGTGATGTTACCAATGACACCATGAAAAGAAAGGAGAGTGGGCACCAATCCAAAAACAGCAAATAAGGATGAAACACAAAGATGCAGTGGACGTGTACTTTACTGAGTCCAGAACATCAAATCAATGACTCTACTCCAGGGGCACAACAAAAATAAAACTGGACAAACCCATGTATACAGTTTTATTTCTATAGTGCCCCTGAAGAAGACTCAAAATATACTGATGGATAAAATACACCTCCAGCGCAACTTGCAGTTTCCCCCTCTCTTGCTGTTATAACCAATGACAAGTAACAGACACAGTGCATCACCAGGTTTCAGTTGGTTCTCAAGTAAAATCCTACCCCGCCCCATGGCACCTAGCTAACCTGCCAGCGGTTCCTGGCCCAGCCCAGTCACTCCTTGGCCCCAAGACAGCAAGCTTACCAGGCAGGAGCAGCAGCGGCTCCTAAGAACATAGGAAGCTGCCTTATACCAAGACGGACCACTGGTCCATCTATTGTCCACACCGAATGGCAGTGGCTCTCCAAGGTTTCAGGCAGGAGCCTTTCCCAGCCCTACCTGGAGATGTCAGGGATTGAGCCTGGGATCTTCTGCATGCAAAGCAGATGCTCTACCACTGTGCTATGGCCCCACCCCCCAGTGGGAATCCTCTAGTGTTGCTTCCCATGGCTGTGCTGAAGAACAGGCTGCTGCTGCTACTGCTCTCCAGTAAGCTCCCCACACTGGGTAAACTTACCAGCCAGTGAACTGCTACTGCCTGATAACCTTGTCAGAACTAGGGGAGGGGGAAGGAGAGCTCATGGGGTAGCACCATCACTTGGTGCTATAGCAGCAACACAGCCATGCAGGCACTGGGTAGGCAGACCTCAGAGGTCAGCTTTGGGCCCTCCGATCTGCATGGGACACTGGCCAGTGCCTGAGCTGAGCAACCCTTGATGCTAACCTTGAACTTGCAGACTCTATCCCAGCCATAAGGGCTGGAACTATTTTAATGTTGTCTTTAAAAACAGATTAAATACTGTATAGCGAAAGAAGTGCACATAGCCTCTTTGAGCTTATTGGTGTAAACCTTCATACATACGGAAAAAACAAAGTGGAAGGCCATCCACTCCTCTGTAGCAATGTCCCACAATATGCTGCTTTCCACCTGGATCACTCCATTTCATCCCCTCCACAGGCTTCTACTTCACAAACACGAACATGGAGCAAAGAGTCTTTTCAACCAGGCTCCCAAAACTCCAATGACGCATGTGCTATTAAAAAATCTACCAGCATTAAGAGGAAAGACAACATCTGGTTTCTTGGGAGCTACCCTACTTTCCAGACAGTCATTCATGGGCCAGAAGCGTCTTTTGTTGCACGAATCAACTCCTTCACAAGTCAGCTCTATAGTGAAGTCAGATATATCTAGTGGTAAAAAATTCAGAGTTACGAGACATGTGACCAGGACATCACATACAAAACCCTCAGAGAGATGTGATAATTAAAGTGTGGAACATCTGTTTCGTACACAATTTAAACAAATACTTACTCAATTCAGCTTGCAAATTTTAAAATATTAATTCAAATAAAATAAATTTGCATCTGAGAAAAGAGCATTAGTTCTAAAAGAGAGAAAACATACTTCAAACGATCCATGAGAAGAGCTTCGGGCGGGTCTGCGGGGAGACGGGCTTAGCCTGCTCTTCCCACAGACGAGCAGCCTCCAAGCCCTGGGTGGCTGGATCGGCTGTCCTCACTACTGCTGGCTCCATCATGGAGCCGGTGGAGGCTGCAAGGACTGGGGGCTGTGCGGCCCCCAGAAGATCCAGGATGCCCCACACGAGTGTGCGGGGCATCCTGGAGAGACTCAGAGGACCGGGAGGCTTGTTTCAGCCTCCCAGCTGGGGTCTCCTCGTGTGTCACCGCAGCGCGGAGCCGCACCATGGCGGCACACAACCAGATAACCCGGGTTAACGGAGTGCTTGCACCGCTGACCTAGGTTAAGGGGAGGGCTTCTTTGGCGGGCTAGGCACCAGAGAACCACCGGGCTCGCCCATGAGCCCGGTGGTTCTCACGATGGGAGAAAACCGGCTGGGCTCCATTAGCCCAGTTTCCCCCCATCGTGAGAATAGCCTCTTTGTTTTCTGATGAAGCATGCATTGCCACAGACATAATAAAAGGGGCATCCTCCCATGTCTTTCATGCCAGAGGGAATGCCTCTGCTCAAGGTACAGATTGCCATGATTTTAAAAGAAACCCAAAAAACTGCTCCATTGGAGGCATCTTTTGAGTCAATGAGACTGTTTTTGACTAATCAATTAGTCAATCACATTCTGCAGCCCTTACGGCATATGAATACATTTCTTTCCTCATCATGAGTGAAATTGTAAGCAAACTCCTAATCACACTTTGATTATAATTTGACAGGATTGCCCAGGGTCAGAGAGAACTGTTTTGTGGCTTGGATCCAGTTACCACCTTGGCCTTACATTAACAGTTATCTGTACACAGCCTCAGCAGCAGATGAGAGGCTAGGTCCTGCTGATAATATGATTTTCCATCACAAGAGCAACTTTTTGGATGAATGCCTGCAAAGGCAGATGTTCCTGACACCTTACAGAGGAAAGGGGAAGACAGAGTTACAATCCTTCCTATATTCTGGGATGTTTGTAAAGATGTTCCATATGGCGTCTCTGCTCAGAAAGAAACAGATTCTCTCCTCAGGAGAAAGAGAGACTGCATCAGTACCTGAATTTTTTTTTGAAGACTGCATCTTTTTCTTATGGAGTCTATTTATAAATGAGAGCCTTGCAGATCGATTAAGTAAAGACAATGATTTAAAGTACTTCAGCATGCTGGCAACATGATTCCTGCAACCATAATGATGCTTGAGCACTGAAATTTCCAAGGAGCAAACTAAAAGTAGATATTTCTGAACCACTTAAACTCTCCCTTGTTTTGACATTACAAAAATGTGATTGTTCTTTTCTCAGGTGGATAAACTGCAGACACACACAGGTAGTTGCCATACCAGCCATGAACTTACTTTCTCTCTGTTCCCGTTCCTTGATAATAGCATCCAGCCATTTCTGCTTATCCTCGGCTGTCTTGGCCATACAGACAAACCATTTGTTTTTGGCAGTGTTGTGAATCTTCCACCCATTTGTCACCGTATAACCGTTGCTGTGGTAATCTGCTGCAAAAGCACAAAGCACAGCCGAGTGAGTGCAAATCCTGGACCTTCGTAGAAACGACATTCACCTGGAATGCGTCACTGGAAAACGTTCTCTCTTTATATTAATAGAGCAAGGCGTAATATTTGCTGTGAGGAGCCCATCAGCATTTCTAGGCATCCACCTCCAGAGCGGTACACTTCCCTGATACTAATGAGAAGTGAGTCAAGCTCTGAAAACCACAAATGCAATTTGCATACTACATTTTATCACCCACACTAGGAAAGAAGAGAATAAAATTCCCAAAGATTGAGGAATTCGGACAGGGCAAAATTAAGGCTACACACATTCGCCACCATTGCCTCCACAAGTCAGAGCAACACCATGATGAAATGGGATCAAAGCTCTGCTTAGGATGACTGATTGTGCTACCATTTAAGCAGCAGCAAGTAAGGGACAGTTTTACTGTCAGAGACACATGCACATACATGCTGGGAGCTTGCTTCCATTGGACGTGAGCCAGATTAAGACAGGAGCCAGCAACTGATGATCCTTGTGCTAAAACTGCCCCCCTCCCAGAACAGTGCCAGCCCCTCATCCAGTTGCCAGCCCACAGGGATGTACAGAGCAAGGTTGCACAGCTTCAGTCCTCCAGCTCTTGTTGGACTACAACTCCCACCATCCCCAGTGGCCAACAGCCAGGGATGATGAGAGTTGTAGTCCAACAACAACTGGAGGGCCAAAGTTGTGTAATGCTGATATCGAGGAAGCCATGCCTACAGTCCTAAGACTTCCTGGCCGCCCTTCTTGGGGGCCCTGCCATCCCACCTTCAAGCTCTCCTCTAACAAACCTGGTTTCTGACCAGGAATATAGGATGATGCCATCTTGGAGCCTCTGTCCATTCCATTCCTTCCCTTCCCCATTGCTACAGATGAATTTTTTTTAATGCAAATTCAAATACATGCAGATGTGCCAAGTACAATTTCTTTCCACCCATACACTGACCCACAAGTAGTACTTGAACTGCAATGCACGCTGATGCCAGGGAAGAATCAGAGGCAGATTCATGTCACAGAGTGGAGGATGGGGGGTGCAGGAGGGAAATGAGGGAAGATTCCATCCATGCCAGTAGCAGAAAAAATGCTTGAATGGGCTTATGAATTACTATGGTTCTATAAAAATGTTTCAAATCATCTAACAGATTTTAAAACAGACTAGTAAGTGAAGCCCAAAGTCATTTGGTGTTATTTATTTAAAATGTTATTTATTTATTTAACATATTTATATGCCACCCAAGACATATGTCCCTGGTTTACAATAAATTTAAATGACAATTTAAGGACATGCAGATGTGCCAAATGCCACTTTTTACAGTTTCCCCCCAGGAAAAGGGACTTCGACTTCTCTTGGACATGATGTCATTTTTGAATTACTGAGAGTGTTAAAAATCTGTTCAGAAAAATAACAGCTAAAATCGGCTGGTTATATTCAGAATTTTCTCTAAAAATTAAAATTAAAATGTTTTAAACCTTCCCCCCAGCATATCCTGAAAGTACTCCAATTCAAGAATGAATGTAGTTCATTCAGCTAATTTCAGTGGCTGAAATTTTGTGTATTCAAAATTTGGTATCTGTAGCTAATTGGGAAGTATGACTCTGCTGCACAAACACAACCATCAATTCTTCAAAATATATAATTTGTTTGTTTGTTTGTTTATTCAATTTCTATATCGCCCTTCCAAAAATGGCTCAGGGGGGTTTACGCAGAGTAATAATAAATAAATAAGAAGGATCCCTGTCCCCAAAGGGCTCACAATAAAGAACACATGAATAATCTTAATATACAGTATATTAAAATATATTTTCAAAGCGAAAGAGAGACGAGGCTAATCATTGTGCCTATTGTACCTTAGCTAAGAGTGTTCTCCCTTTGAGCAGAGATTATTTGGTCCCTTACCTGTCCCATCTTCTACATTCTCAACCTCCATGACTTCGGTGTTTATTCGGCCCCTGAAGATGTAAAGGGATCCATTGATCGACTTGGTGCGCTTAGATGTCTTTTTCCCAGCAACTCTGTAATTTGGGAAAGTGTGGGCAAGTGTTATTTGACGCCCCAAAAGAATTCTTTATTATCTGAATATTAGAATGCTTTTTAATATCTTAGTAGTACCTTTCCAACATGACAAAAAAGTCGTCCCCCTTACTGTGCCCCATGACTGCGGGACTTGCTAGCTTGAGCCCTGTAAGCATATTTCACCCCACTTACTCCTTGCCCCCTGTGAGATGTACAATATGCCAACTCAAACCTAACACAGCCCATCAGTCATTTATGATGACTGAATAGGGAAAGCTACTTTGCAAAAACAGAAAGGCTGTCAAACACCTGGCAGGCCACTTTTCTATGCTGGCAGGTTGGGTTCAACTTCTTGGGTCACACATTGTGCGGATTCTGCAGGAAAAAAGCATCCAGGCCTCACAGTTTGCTCTATGCATTCAAGCTCGTCCCTAGGCGGGTGTGGGGCTGGGGGCGAATCAGCATGTGCGGGGGCCTCCTTAACTTTTTCCGCCGCTGCCGGGAGCCACGGTAGGTGTGCAGGCAGTCTCGCTGAGCGAGTAGAGCAGGCTGCTCGCTGCCTCAGCCACTGCTCTCCTCCCCCCGCCCCCCATGTCAGAGATTAGCGTGGGACTTTCTACATGCACAGCATATGCTTTGAATTAGAGCTGCTCCTTTTAAGTACAATCCAGCATGTTTACATATATGTAACAAACCATGGGATTCAAACCAAGGATTCTGGCAAGGCAACCCAGATGTCACACAGCCCTATCCTATGCAGAATTAGGCCAACCTAAACAACAAGCATAGGCAGTTACTGCCCAACTCTGCATGGGAATGCTACTTCAATCTCTGCACCAACCTCTGGTGTATCAGATGTGCTGTCAAAAGCAGATGGTGGGAAGAGAGAAGCTGGAACCCACAGCCCCTTCCACAGTACTATCCATAGTAATGTCATTCATGAGCAAAGGGGCAAGGCTCACTTATTGTCAGGTTTCAAAACACTCCTAAGAAAATATATACGCTATAAAGGAGCCATTATTATTCTTAGCCTTCTTCTATGCAGTTTCAGTTGTGAAGTTTTTGCAAGCTAATGCCCTCAATCTCCAACGCCACCTCCTCTCTCTGGCACGGACAATGGCCACCTTCAGTCCAGCCCCCTTTTCACTCTGGGCAGGCCCTTGAGGAAAATTCTTCGGCCACCGCTAATTACACTTCCTCTTGCCTCCTCGCTGTCCCGATGCATCGTGGTGGTTGTAGTTCTCTGAGGTGCTTTGTGCGTGTGCTAAGGACTGCTCCCCCTGGGTGCGGGCAGCGGCTGGGTTGGAGTGTGTCACAGGGGTGTCATGTCAGCTAGTTGCCCAGGATTAAGAAGGTGAGAGGGGTTAGGGGTTGGGCTACTGTGTTATGACACCCAAGAGTCTCCCCCCCTGCCCCCGGCCTCTCTGGCAGGTGTGCATCACAAACGAAGCTGCAGAGTGAGCAGCTACTTGCTGCTTGCGCTGCCGTCGGTGTAGGAGAGCTGAAAAGCAGGGAGGGGTGGGCAAGACCATGGAGAACTTCAGGAGTCTGTGCTATCCAGGAGCAGACAGGGATCCAATGAAGGGGTTTAAGGAGGAGCTTGACATGATGACAGAGGTGAATCTGACAGGGGCAATCGCACCCGTCACCCCGCCTTAAGGATGGGTCTGTATGCATTGTTTATATTTAATGACTGGCATCCTCACTAATGAAGCATGCATGTGTCGAGGGACAGCAAGGGCGCAACAAGAGCCCTTGTGCAATTCCCATGCCTCCGTCTGTGCACTGCTGCACAAGAGCCATTAGATTTCCAAGCACTCCCTGCACTCCAGAAGGGAGGGCTAAGATCAGAAACACATTGCTGTCCCTCAGTGGCCCCATACCCGATCCTCCCTCAGCAATGGGTTTCTGATCTTAGAGAGCCAAGAGCATTAGAGGTTGCTGGCAGCCGACGGACAAGTTCCTGCTTGCGACCCCCACTCCACTGCAAATGGATATGTGCACTAGTGCATGCATCCTAGCCACGCCCTAGCCACGCACACATCCTAGCCACATCCTAGCCACGCCCCCTGCACTGGCATCAGATGTAGTGGGTGTGACCAGTGTTGGGAGACAACACAGGACAATATCCACCATATTGTTCTTTTTCGTTCTTTTTCCTAGGTGGAATAAGCCACAGAACTTCACTTACGGGATCCAGAACACAGGTCAATATTACATAATGTTTCAATGATTAATACACAAGTCCCCAGCTGTCTATTGATGCTGATGATGTCACAAAATAAAGTCAGTTTATTGATGATCAACATGGTGGGCCTCCTACACATTTCTTTCTTTATGTATGTTTTAAAAAAACTGAACAATTTTTGCAAGAAATCATCTTTAAAATTAGTTTTCTAGATTGTTGTACAGTCCTTGGAATACTATGGCAGGAAAGCATTTTAAAAGAAACTTTTATTATTTAGTGACCATCATCATCTTTAAGAGTTCCTTAAAAAAAAAAGTCCATATGCCTTTCTTAGCTTTCTAGAGTAAAAGCTGGAATAAACTAATATTACATATTTTAAATGTTTATGAACTTCCATGCTGCATAAACTGTGGGGTTTTTTATAACCATTCTGAGCAATCCTGCTTACCAACTAATTTAGTATGGCCAGAAGTGAACAGTTATTACTGAATTCTTTTTTTTCTTTTTTTTTAAAAGCAGTGCAAAGCTGGAACTGATTGATTAATAATGTCACCAACGCAACCTCAAAATAAAGGAAAGTAGCTGGTACCATACATCTTGCTTTACATCTAGCTGACATGAGGGACAATAGGTCTGCTCTGCTAAAACCCTCCGAGTGCCAACTGAAGATATATTTAGCTCTTTGTGGCTATGCAACCACTTAATTACAAATGCATCGATCCCCTCCCCTCATTATGCATGCAGACTCTGTTGGGCCACATGTCAATAAAACCTTTGCCATGTTGTCAGTTCTGAACAGCACAAAATTCTTTCGCTTCCTAAGGTTTAGTGCCCATAAGGCTTTCTCCTAGGACCTTTCTTTGCCTGGAGATGGAAATAGTCAAGATTGTCAGAAGAGCTCTCGCAAAGATATGGCCGGATTCCTCCTGATTTGGGTATAAAACTTCTTGTCTCCTTCAATTTTGACGAAAAGCATTAAAAGAAGTTGTAGGTTAGATGATGCCTTAGTGGCCCAGAGAAAGAGCCACCATTGCGTGAATGGGTTCAAAGAACTCGGGCTGCTGCTCTTCAGGGGCTGCGCCTTGCGCCCCAGCCACACCCCCTGCATCTGATGCCAGATGTGGGGGCTGTGGTTTAGCACTTTTAAAGGCAGGAAGAGGTGCTCCGGCTGCACTGCAAACGCAGTGCTGGCCGATTTTGCTAAAGTAGGCAAGCTAAACTATGCCCCCAGCATCTGATGTCAGATGCAGGAGGTATGGCTAACCTTCACCCCCTGCATCTGGGGGGGCGGGGCTGGGGGGGGCGCAGTGGCAGGCTGAACCCAGGCCACCGCTGGCCTCCTTCAGCCACTGTAATGGCCTTTAGCATAGGGGTGGGTGGGTGGGGAGGGAATCATCGTAATGGAATATAACAATAGAATATAACAGTTTCAAAGTGAGACCAATAAATAAAGACCTCATTGGTCTCATTTTGAAAGACAGTTTTTACCTGTTGATCATTTATATTTGAAATATAGTATATAGCACTTTGTATATTATATTTTAGGATTATAGTACATCACAGCTTATATTCCACTGTGATGATCTTTTTCTCATATAGATGTTTAGAGCAATGGTTTTATGATTTGTAAGTGTAATATATTAAACAAATATTTCATATACTGGGTATAGTCTTTTTAGTGGATGCAGGGTTTTGGTTTGTTTACAGTTACTACACAGTGAACCCTTCTAAGTTAGTTTGTTGCTTGTTGTCTTTAGCATAGGTGCTCACAAAAGTTTGTGTGTTAAGACACTTATCCCGTTTCCCAAAATTCTTAAGCCCCATAGGGGGGCTCCCTCCTCCAGCCAGCTAACAGATTCCAACATCCCAATTCTTCCATACAGCCTGTCAACTCAGCTAGTTTTACTCAGTTCCCAGAGATTTCTTTCTGTGTGGCTTCTCTCTGTCTAACAAATATACTTTCAGAAAGGCTATGGAAGACCTCTGTGCCATCTTAAAGGCTAACAGATTTGTCGGGAACAGAAGCGTAGCAAGGTTGGGGTGGGCCCAGAGACAAGATTTTAAAATGCCCCCCCCCCCGAAGCTCAGCTCATGAAATAAAGAAATCTTAAATGAGTATGAATAGTGGTAACAAAAAGCATAGTAAAATCTATCTATCTATCTATATGTATATCTATTGATCGATCGATCGATAGACAGAACGTCATCCTACATTATTTTTAAAAAGGTTTTGTAAATTGTGCAAGTCATTTAATGGTACTAGAGAAAGACATGCTCTTCTGGTAGTTCCAGGTCTTAACACTCACATCAGTTTCGGAGGATGAATACAACTGAACCAAGCCCGGGCGGGTACACGGCTAGGGGAGTCAGACATGTGACTTGCCTCTGCGGGGGCCCGCCAAGGCAGTTGGCCCCCAGACAACTGTCTCCCCTTCCCCTATTATAGTTACGGCCCTGGTCGGGAATGAGCTAGAGCCCTCTTTTGCAACTGTCTGGCGTAGTCTGGAAATGGTAGGCAGGAATGTATGGGGACAGGAAAAAATTGCTCTATGCAGCAGCAAAAAAAGGGCAGGTGATTACAATGTATTTGATAATCAGGAGTGCCTCAATCTGGTTGAGTCAAGAGCACAGATGAATGCAGCGCGATGATTAATTCATCCAGAGTTAAGTGTCTTTGCTAATGAACTCTTTCAACTACTTTGCATACCAACCTCCCTCTGAACTCTTTTTCAGTACAGTGACTCTAAGGTCAACCATGGAATATCCTGCAAGATTGATATACTCCCGCTCTAGTTTCTGAAGGCTGCTATCTGTATCTGTTTAGGACCTAAAAAAGCATATCCAGTGATCTGCAAATCCACCTGGGTTCTATCAGGGATTCGGCTTGGAAAACTAAACTATTTTCTCGAAAAGAGCATTGCCTTTCCCAATCCTCATATTATCAGGAGTGCAATGGGGTTTCCAAATGAGCAAGCCTCCAGCATAGTCCTGTGTGAGCTCCCAAATGCCCCTGTTGCCCCCTTCACTTACTAGGCCTGGCAGTGGCTGCAATGGCAGTGAAGGAGCAGAGAAGCACCCACCACCACCCCCTGGCCCTTGGAATGTTAGCATCACACACATCAGGGACCCTGAGAAATGTAGCTTTCCAGATACAGATTTTTTTCCCCAGATTGGGGGCAGAAAGTTGTTAATTATTTAGTGAAATATTATATTTGCACAACTGTGGAAGGTGGCATTTGGATTTTCCACCTCGAAACACTGAAATGTCTTGGGCTGTCTCTTCCAGAAAACACTGAGTCAATTGGCCTGTCCTGGCACATGATCCTCCACTCATAAGGTTCCCCATAAATTTATCTACATAATCTAGATCACAAGTGTCACAAACGGATGCCAAGAAAAAACACAAGGTGCGCTGATCAAGATATCTACAGAGCACACAAAGCAACAGGTCTCCTAATGAAATGTTAGATGACCCTGTATATTACAAGGAAAAGTTAGTGTACAGGAAGATACCTAGGATTCCAGCTCTCCAGAGATATTTATTTCCAGTTGCTTTGACCAAAATAGTGTGCATGCCTGTGCAATTGTATGTGTTCTGAAATGGATGGGGCAAGCTAGAGCAGTCCTATTTTTGTTTATTATTTACTTATGGAGTCTTATTTATACATGTTGAAGCCTAAAACTGTTATCCTCCCACCAAACTTCACTCGGTGTTTGGATCTAAAGACTGCCAACTCCTCCAACATAAACAAGTCAGCTGGGTGACATTTAAATTCTGTGACATTGAAGGGAGTTAGTGGGGACCACCTGCTATGACCCCAAATAAAAGAGGTGATTGAGTGGAGACAATTTCCAGCTGGAAACAGATGCTATAGAGCTCTTCTTAGAACACATGTAGGAAGGGTTTTTGAAAAACAAGCTAATTTTCCCCTGATGAAGAGCTGCAATAATTTGTTAACAAGAACTGCTTTCTTTCCTCAGCCTGCTTTACTTTATTTATTCTGTTTATTCAAAGTTTTGTTGTTGCAGAAAATATTTGCAAAGTAAAAATTACAGGGGAAGAACAGCAGAGGTCACAGGGTTTTTATTTATTTTATTCCACACTTCTCTCCAATAACTCAGGGGAGCACCGTGAGCTCCTCGCGGGTCACAGAGCAGCACCTTCAGAAGGTGGAGCAAAAGAAGCAAGTGGTGAGGCAGGGCCCAGCAGCTTGGAGAGTTGACAAATCTGCAGGCAGCACGGTGGCACACCTGCAGCAGGGCAAGCAGGAAACAGGTAAGCCAGAGCTGGGAGGTGAGGGCCTGCCTTCCATTAAAGATGTAGGTACCATGACCAGAGATAGGAACATAGGAAGCTGACATATTGTCTACACAGACTGGCAGCGGCTTCTCCAAGGTTGCAGGAAGGAGTCTCTCTCAGCCATGGCTTGGAGATGACAGGGAGGGAACTTGGAGCCTCAGATGCTCTTCTCAGAACAACCTCATCCCCTAAGGGGAATATCTTACAGTGCTCACACTTCTAGTCTCTCATCCAAATACAAACCAGGGTGGACCCTGCTTAGCAGAGGGGACTATTCATGCTTGCTAGCCCAAGACCAGCTCTCTTTCCTGACCAGCTCTCCTCTCCTTAGGGGCATATCCTGAAGAGACTGTGACCAGAAGGTAGGACACCAGGCTTTCCCATGAGGGCTGTCCCACTTGCCTTGGAGGGTCGTGGGTGGCCAGCTGTCAAGCAATGAGCCAGTGGGATCCAGGCAAGGTTGGAATCAAAATGATGCTACAACCCTGCAGATGTACAATTGAAATAGTTAAAGTTACTTTGGTACCTCAGTTGGTCCTTGGGAAGGATGAAATTTGTCCCCCACAATGTCAAACTACCCCCTTGGGGTCCTGAGCATATATGGTGCCCCCACATTTTATCCTCACAACCACCCTCTAAGGTAGGTTAGGCTGAGAGAGAAGTTTCACAGCTGAATGGGAATTTGAACCTGGGTCTCTCAAGTCCAAGTCTGCCATTCTAGCCACTGCAATGAACATCTCGCCATCATGACAGGGTCTGAAATCATTGTTTAAGGAAGTTTGAACCAATTCAATAAACTGCTAAGAAAAATGGGGAAACAAAACACAACTTCAACCAGTCTATGGGTTGGACCTAGTTCCTGTTGAGGGAAAACCACAGGCAAAGGGAAGGAGGGTGGGGCAAAGGCAGAAGCAATCCATAGCCAGGAAGGTAGAGCCAGAGCAGAGCCTCCTAGCTGCTGAGATCAGCAAGCAAAAGCCTAACCTGGAAGAATTCACAGGGATCAGAGAGATACTATGTGATCTTGCTGATGTGGCTATATACAGCTTTCCAGGTATAAAGGAAACTGCCTTGTACAAAGTCCAGCCATTGGTTCATCTACCTCAATATTGTCTACAATTCAGGCCTGCTCAACCTTGGCCCCCCAGCTGTTTTTGGACTACAACTCCCATAATCCCTGGGCACAGCGGCCAATAGCCAGGGGTTATGGGAATTGTGGGCCAACATCTGCAGGAGGGCCAAAGTTGAGCAGGTCTGGTCTACATAGATTGGCAGTGGACTTCAGGGGCTTGCAAATAGAAGCCCTTGTTATCCCTGCTCAGTTGGCAAAGAGGCACCTTTTAATGTGGTGATTCTCTTTATTTAACAGGGGGAGAGCAACCAGCCCTATCCACCCCCAGCACAGTTCTTCCAGTGATTGTTGCTGGTGTCTGTCTTATGTTTCTTTTTAGATTGTGAGCCCTTTGGGGACAGGGATCCATCTTATTTATTTGTTATTTCTCTGTGTAAACTGCCCCAAGCCATTTCTGGAAGGGTGGTATAGAAACTGAATAAATATAAATAAATATTCTCCCTACCTGGAGACAGCAGGAATTGAACCTAATCCCTTCTGCATGCGAAGTAGGTGCTCTAGCACTGAGCTACAATCTTTTCCCAAGGCAGAATCCCTTCTTAACTTGCCTTCTGTCATCAGTTCAAGATGATCCTTCATAGGCTAGAGTCCCAACACCACTTCACTAACCTGTTAAAACCTGTTTACTAACCTCACTGACCTCTTAAATGCATCTGGTGCTCCAGAAACAAAATACCAGCATGGGTGCCATTTCTCAGCCTCATTACCAGCATGGTACCCAAATCTTGAAGAATATAACAGGGTGAACCAAGCTTTGTAACCCAAAACAAAGTGTAAAGCAGTGGAATAATCCATCGGCAGGTTCTGTCCTATCCAAATCATACTGCCAATCTGTAAGCTGAGACCCTGATGCCCATAATTCTGAGGCCCCTTCCAAGTGTACTCTTGTAAGCATTCCCAAGTGTACACTGGTGCAGTATGTGTGTGAAAACCATATTACAAAGGGCAGGAGCAATTACTTGAGTCTTCCCCACCCAGAACTTGCCTGCCCTCCATCCCAGATGATTGAACTGGAAATACCCATGTGTCTGGTTACTGCCATGTGTGCTTGATATTCACACGCATTCCACAGTCCCATGGGATCACACTGTGGGCAAGTGGCTCTCACAGCAATGCGGTTATATGTGAAAGAGACTTCATAGTTGGACATTTCAGGGATGACAAATAGGTTTAGTGTTGCAAGAAGAGTTAAAACCAGCCGAAGTGAATTCATAAGTTTTCTCCTGCTGTGGGGAAAGCTGCATCTCATTAATGGAATGTAAAACTGTATCTCAATGCTGTATTCCATTAGTATGTCGAGGCCCACAGCTGGCCAGTTACTACAAGTGGGTAGATACACATTTCCATTCTGGACCAGAATTTAAATAGCAGACAGACAGAAGAGCCATCCAAAATTATAGTAGCTTTGACAAGTCTAAATATATCTTTAATATTAGGCAACACGCTGCAGACTCCTCTAGTTTTTCATGAGCATCAGATTCCGGAGAACTTTGGACAGTGCTTGCTGCAGTTATAAGAGAAACATAAACAGATCCTTCAGGGAACTGAAAGTGTCAGCGCTGCCTAAACCAACTCCAAGCCAAACTGTAGAAAAATGGCTCAGCAATGCCTGCTCTGAACAAACAAGAGGACTCTCTCAAAGGCAGCAGAACATTTTGTTTCCTAAAACTTAATGTTCTGGGAAAACTGCCTGCAGAAAGGGAGGAGTTCTATTAGTCCAAACTACAGACAGAACCAGAACGAATCAAACAGAGTGCAAGAGGGAGAGCGAGTGCAAGAGGGAGAGGGAGCGATAGAGAGATTGCAAACAGGTTGCTGTACAACTAGAAAGAGTTCAGGAGTGATCTGTAATGAAGCAGGGTGCTTATGGGTCAGCAGAGTGAGTGCCACTTAGCCTAGAGGAATGCAAAAATAAAATCAAGATTTAGGAGATGGGGTGAAAACTTTAGAATGAAGGACATGCTGAGAAAAGAGAAAATACTAAAACTGAGTGACTTGTCAGAAACTATCTTTGCTTCTTGCAGCAAAGGTTTTGTTGATAAAAGTGACTGCTGGACTCAGGCGTATCCTGCACCTTTCAAAAGAAATGTGGAGGTCATACTTGGCAGCGGGCAGGAAGTGAAGACAAGCCAAAGATAATTGCTTTTGCAAATCACTAAACCGTTCTCCCCCCGCCCCCCTTCTGTTTAACTACTTACGTTTTCATCCTTTCACGTTCATTTTCTTTGCCTAAGGTATTTTCACGCCACACTTGGAAAAGCCTCAACATTATCATTGGCAACATGCCCTGCTTCAGATTGTTCCTGCAGACCCACCTGTTCAGGGAAGGCTTGCAGCTGTAAGACTGCACTTCCAGCATAGTGCTGGTTCTGCACTGCATCAGCTCTTGTCATTCTAACAGCAGGCTCTGCGGTCTCTCTCAGCTTCTTAGGGACTCAGGAAGCTGCCTTATACTGAGTCAGATCATTGGTCCACTTAGCTCAGTATTATCTACAGAGACTAGCAGCAGTTCTCCAAGGTTTCAGGCAGGAGTCTTGCTCAGCCCCACCTAAAGATGCCAAAGATTGAACCGGAGACCCTCTGCAGATGTTCTGCCACTGAATAATGGCCCCATCCCCTAAGGGGAATATTTTACAGCAGACAGCACTCACATGTAGTCACTCATCTCAATGCAAACCAAGGTGGACTCTGCTTAGCAAAAGCAACAATTCATGCTCGCTACCAGAAGACCAGCTCTCCTTTCACTTTTTCTCCTCGTACCTCCATCCATTGGATGAGGTAGATGAGGCCCTTTTAAAAAGGCAATGAGGCCCTTTAAAAAAAAAAGAGAGAGATGCCCTCTCTTCCCTTACCAGAGACCCCATAAAACATTTGAGTACCCATGAGAGAAAATTCACCTGACAATCTTCCATGGAGATAAAAATATAATTAATAAACTAATCAACGATTTACAGCCCATTAATGCTACCCCACAATCTGCTGATGGAGGTGACCTCTTCATCAGTCTAATGGCCATGGTTTGACCTCTCTTGAAACAGTGGCTGATATCCTAATGAAGCACACACATAAGGAAGAACTGCAAGGACATGCCGGGAACTCTCACACAATTCCTCCAGTCCCCCTGCGCATGCGCTGTTGCACAACAGACATTTCCATTAAAGGTCAGAGCACTGCCTATGCTCTAGAAGCAGCCTGCAAGATCAGCATGTTGCAGGTGTGTGTGTTTGTGTATTCATGTTCAGGAAGCGCAATGCTGGTCTGTTCCACTGATCCTTTCTTATCATTTACACAGAAATACAGCTGTAAGCTGCAATACTGACAGTGCAGGGAGACAATGGGAATCGCATCTCCCTCCACCCCCCACCCCAAAGGCTTCCACAAGCTACCTTGACATGTTTCTTCTGGGATTTTATAGTGTTCAAGTGCTTTATAAGGACCTTTAAAGTCCCTCCTCTGCTACCCTCAATGCCTGGAATGAAACTGAACACCACGGGCTGACAGCAGCCTAACTGGTACTATGGCGGGAGTGGGGCGCTCCGGGCTCAATGGAGGAAGAGTGGGATATATGTGTAAAAAATAAAAAATAAAACATGAGCTGAACTCCCCTTCCCTCTGAAGCTCACTGTTAAGGTTAAGTGTGCCGTCAAGTCGGTGTCGACTCCTGGCGTCCACAGAGCCCTGTGGTTTTTCTTTGGAGGAATACAGGAGGGGTTTACCATTACCATCTCCCGTGCAGTATGAGATGACGCCTTTCAGCATCTTCCTATATCGCTGCTGATATATAGGTGTTTCCCATAGTCTGGTTCCCATAGATATAGGTGTTTCCCATAGAAACATAACAGCGGGGATTCAAACCAGCAACCTCATGCTTGCTAGGCAAGTCATTTCCTGCTGCACCACCTAAAAATACATTCCCGAGGGCTGTGAAATCCTCTGGGACATGTTTTCAGGAGGCACAGTGGGCTTGGGAGGAAAGGAGAGATCGATGAAAATTGCCCCTACCCGGCAGCAGCAGCACAGAGCTGAAGCACCAGCACTGTGTTAGGCTGGATGTCAGCCAGTGAATAATTTCATTCTTACTTTAGTTACACTAAGTGGAGCTCAAATTGTTGTTTGTCTCCGAACACAGGTGACATTTGGAGAAACTGTCTGTTTGGATGCTGTTGCTCCAGACTTTGGCTTGTGACTAATTAAATTTTGATGCAAGTGCCCTTATTGAAAGTGAAGTGTTCCGTCTCTTGGGAGCTCCAGTACACATCGATAGGGAGCAGGGTCATGTCCCTCCTGCCCCAGATAGGGCTCACTGGCCACTACTGACATATACCTTTATATTTTGAATTATATGTATATAATTTGAGGTGACTTTTAATTTATATTCATTTCTGTGCTATTATAGTGGATGCTGCCTTCTGTCTTCTTTTGTTTGTTTTTAGATTTTGTTTCAAATCTTTTATTTTATAGGTTTTGTTTTAGATTGCGGTAAGCTCCCTTTTACATATTCAAAAATATCCTCCTTTGCAGTTCATTATATGGAACCTGGATACAACACTATTGCTTTTGAAGCAGAACTTGCATGACTATCCCGCAAAGGCTAAATATGACACATTTTGAACTAGTCATCAAGATAAGCCCTTAGAAGGGATTGCCAGAAACTTATTTCCAAATTCTGTTTTGTTTTTTAGAAATCTGTGAAACTTGGAAACTGACAGAGATAGGTGGGCTCACCTGGATTTCCGCTTGCAGTAGACCAGAAGGTTGTCGAAAAGAAAGAATGTTCTCTCCTGGATGTTTCCTGCTGAGATTTTTAACAAGGTACCTTGGAGCAGGAGCTGGGTGCAGATGTCTGTCAAGTTAGATCCCTAGAGCACAAAATGACAATTTCATCAATCTATTCTCTAATTGAGGCTGCAATCAGCATTCCCACTTAGCACTTATATATATGCTTAGCACATCCACCTCTCAGAACAGACGTTTGACTGCGAGGTGACATTCTTACCAGATAGAAAAGGTCTTTGTTGCTTCTCAATAACCATCAAACCAATAACCATCATAACCATTCTTCAGTTTTTAAGAAGCTAGGTGTGTGTGTGTGTGTGTGTGTGTGTGTGTGTGTGTGTGTGTGTGTACACATGGCAACTTTGAAGCTTGTGTTACACATTAAAATTATTGTTACATAATAATGCTTTTGAGTGTGTAAAAGCCCTTCATATGGATTGTCTTGCTGAAAGACAAGTAGATGTTGGCTGACATCCTAACAAAGTGTTGGCACTCCATGAAATGCATCAGTGCTGTGGACAGGATCAATTAACTCAATTCTGGCACTCACAAATTTCAACTACCTCTCCTTCCCCTGGAGGTCCTCTGTGTCACCTGAAAATATGTCCCTTCGGGTCACAAAGGCCTCAGGGATATAATAATTAATTAACTAACTAACAACAATAACTTTATTTGTTATCTGCCCCATAACAAATTGCTCTTGTCTGGCTCACAACAAACAATAGGAATGTGTACAAACTGCGGTTCGAGCACAGTTCAGCATGTGTCCCAAGAATCCCTGCCCAGTGCCAACATACAAATGGCACATTTGAGGGCGCCATGTGCATGGTCAGCAACACCATGGGGATTCTTGGGATGTGTGCTGTCCCAGCAGGAGGCTGCATAAGGAGGCAGACAGCAGGTAAGGACCTGCTCTCCTCTTTCTTAAAGCTCCCAGTCCTTGCTTCCAAACTGTGCTTGAACCATAGTTCAAACTGTGGTTCGTGCAAATCCCTAACATACAATAATAAAACAAAACGTAAAGCAAAACAAAAAATCACAATAAAATACAAAATACAATGCGATACAAAACATTTTAAAAACCAATTTTAAAAGGCCCGAGTTAACAAAAAAGGTCTTCACCTGACATCTAAAAGAACAAAGTGACAATCCCAGGCAAGCCCAGTGAGGCTATTCCATAAACAGGGTGCCACTACTGAAAAGGTCTTCTCCTTAGTAAGGACCCACCTCACCTCATTTGGCAGGGGCACTCAGAGCAAGGGACTCCAGACGATCTCAAGGTCTGCGTAGGGACATATGGAGAAAGGCACCCTCACAGGTAACATAGTCCTGAGATCATTTAGGGTTTTAAAAGTTAAAACCAGCACTCTGAGTTGGGCTTGGAAGAGGACTAGAAGCCACTGCACTGGCATGGTATGATCAAAATGCTCAGTCCCAGCCCATATTCTTGGGTGAAACAAAGGATTTCCTGGGGAAGGGGAGGTTATTGAAATCAGTGCTGCTTTAGCTGAGAACTTGTCCACGCACTGGTGCATCCCATGGAGCACCAATGCTTCATTAGTGAGGATGTCGGTCATTATTATCCCCATATTGAAGCTGGGGAGCCCATCTGGAACATTACAAGGTGGACTCCACATGGCAGCTATAGCATGCACATGAATTTCAATATTGTATTATTTTGTTCTGTCGGTTGCTTCCACCCAGAACCAGGGAGCTGAGACTGAATAGGTGCATGTATAAAACTGGTACACAACCACAGATCCATACAAATTCAGTCCACCTGTAAAGGGAAACTATGGTTCCCCAGTATGTCAATGGGCCCCAGCGAACTGCAGGCTTGCACACTCCCTCTTCTTAAGTCCTCAACTTCCTTGTGGACTCATGTGATCAACACCCTGGCTTGTTTAAAGCATAGCACTGCAGCATGGACAGGAACTCCGCTGGTTTCACAGCCTAGTTCACAAGTTAGGCTGTGAAACCAACTTCAACCTCTGGTTTCCAGAGTTTGAAGGCTTCAACCTCTAGCTAACCAGAGCCAAGCCACAATTTCTGGCTTCATACAGCTGCAGAGCAATGGCTTAAACAAGCAAAGATTCCCAGATGTGCAAGCAGAAAAGGTGTGGGGGTGATGGAGAATGTGAGCTCACAGCCATCTAGGGATCATTCTCATAGTGAGAAAGTAAGGTTTTCCATTATCTCTAAACCAGCTCTTTGTGTGAAGTCTTGCCATATCCAATAACCTCTTTTTATATTTGTTCATTTAGCATAATTGTTTAAAGACAGAAACATTCAGGCAATCCTTCGGGTAACAAGGCTTTATCTGTTACTTGAGCACACAACCTGGCTAAAACCCCTTTCACCTGTTCATTCTGTGTGAAACAAATGTGTCCGATGGCAGCACTGTGGCTGCAGGTTCCTCACCCTGCTGGCTTATGCACATCTATAGCAGGGCTGTTCAACTTCGGCCCTCCTGCAGATGCTGGCCTACAATTCCCATAATCCCTGACTAATGGCCACTGTGGCTGAGGATTGTGGGAGTTGTAGTCCACACAGATCCCCAGTCTTGCTGTGCTGCCTCATAGTGGCGGGGGGGGCGGGGTGTTCCTGGGAGAGATGAGGAAAGTATGCTGGGAGATATACTCCCAGTAGGGTCACCCAAAGCATGAAGGTCATCCCAGCTGCCCAGCTAAAACAAGCAGGCACCTATATTTGGCAGCAGCGATATAGGAAGGATGGTCATCATTAGTGACAATGACAAAGGCATCATTTCATACTGCGTGGAAGAAGGCAATGGTAAACCACTCCTGTATTTTACCAAGAAAACCACATGGAGAGACAAGATAGAATGATTGTCAATGTAGTGCCTGATGATGGGCCCCTCAGGTCGGATGGTACTCAATATGCTACTGAGGAAGAGCTGAGGATCTCTCACAGTACCGATGGTGTTTATGATGCGGTTAGGCTAAAGCCTTTTGGACGTCTAGCAGCTGATGTTGTCATACAGAAAAGCAAATCCGAAGTTGCAAAGACAGAATTACAATGGGAACATGGAACATAAGAAACATGAATATGAAAAAGCTAGACACAGTAAAAGATGAAATGAATCGACCACAGATTGACATCTTGGGCATCAGCGAATTAAAATGGACTGGAATGGGACACTTTCAGTCAGAAAATCATACCGTTTACTACTCAGAACATGAAAAACAAAGAAGGAACGGTGTTGCTTTCATAGTCAGGAAGGATATAGCAATGACAGTATTTGGGTACAATGCAGTCAGTGACCAACTAATATCAATTAGATTTCGTGGACAACCCTTTGATAGTTTTTCAAGTATATGTCCCAATGACTAATGCAGAAGAAGAGAAAGTTGGTGAGTTTTATGCTCAAGTTCAGTCTGAAATGGTAAGGAGGAAAACATAGACTGTATGGCCTAGAAAACAGAAATGAAGCAGGAGAAAGACTTATTAGTTTCTGCCAATCCAATGATCTCCTCATTGCTAACACGTTCTTCATACAACCAAAGCGGTGCATATACACATGGACTTCACCAGATGGAGTACACAGAAATTAAACTGAATACATAATTGGTGCAAGGAAGTGGAAGAGCTCAGTTATAACAACAAAGATGTGGCTGGGGGGCCAATTGTGGAACAGATCACGAATTGCTTATGTGCAAGTCCCACCTTTTTCAAGGAGAACATCAGGAACCACTTTGAAGTTCTGAACCTCATTGATAGGGAGCCAGAGGAACTGTGGAATGAAATCAAAGACATTGTTAAGGATGAATGTGAAAAAGGACTGTCAAAGACCAAGAAGAAAGTAAAATGGATGTCAGAACAGATGGTGGAAATTGTCCAGAAGAGGAGAGAAGCCAAAGTCAAGAAAGATAAAGACCTCAGGAAGCAATTTAATAGGGAATTTCAGAAAGCTGTTGGAAGAGACAAGGAGCAGTACTACAATGACATCTGTAAAGACCTTGAGGATGGAAACAGACATTGAAAAACAGGAACGTTTTCCAAAAGATCTCTGAACTCAGAGGGAGGTTCCAACCTCAAATAGGTATGATAAGGGATGCCAAAGGACAGATAGTAACTGATTCAGAGAAGATCAAACAGAGATGGAAGGAGTATACTGAAAATTTGTACAGCAGGGAGTCAACATCCAAGATACTCTAGAAGATATTCCCTACTTGCAAGAAGCTCTATTATGGGAAGATGAAGTTAGATCAAAACTCCAGTCATTACCAAGTTGGAAGGCTACAGGAATTGATAGCATAGCTACAGAAATATGGCAGGCAATGGACGAAGAATCAGTCAAGGCTCTAACCAAACTATGCCAGCAAATTTGGAGAATGACACAGTGGCCAACAGATTGGAAGAGGTCAGTTTACATTCCCATACTAAAGAAAGGAGACTTAACAGATTGTGCAAACCATCACACAATATCCTTAATGTCACATGTTCGCAAAATAATGCTCATGATCATCCAACACAGATTAGAGCCCTACATAAAGGGAAATGCTGGATGTTCAAGCTTGTTTCAGAAAAGGCCAGGGAACAAGAGAGATTATTGCTAATGCATGCAGGATAACTGAGAAAGGCAAAGAATACTCCCAGCCAAAGTCAACATGTGCTTTATTGACTAGAGAAAAGCTTTCTATTGTGTCAACCATGTCAAGCTGTAGAATATCCTTAGGAAAATGGGTGTCCCAGAACATCTCATTGTTCTCATGAGAAACCTATACACAGGACAGGAAGCCACAGTCCAGACAGTGGAACATGGTGAAACAGACTGGTTCCAGATCAGCAAAGGAGTAAGACAAGGCTGTATACTTTCTCCATATTTATTCAACTTATATGCTGAACATATACTGAGAGAAGCAGGATTGAAAGAAAATGAGCATGGTTTTAAAGTTGGAGGAAGAAACATCAATAACCTGCGCTACGCTGATGACACCACTCTGATAGCTGAGAATGTGGATGATCTGCAAGCTCTAGTAAGCTCTAGTAATGAAAGTCAAGGAGCACAGTGAAAAAATGGGACTACGACTAAATATAAAGAAGACTAAACTAATGACAATGGGTACAGCAACCAACCTCAGAATTGATAATGAAGATATTGAAGTAGTGAATAGCTTTTGCCTCTTAGAATCGACCATCAACAGTAAAGGATCCAGCAGTCAAGAAATACGCCGCAGACTAGCACTTGGTAGGGATTCAATGAAAGCCTTGGGAAGGATATTTAGATGCCATGATGTGTCTATACCTACAAAGATTAGACTCGTTCAGACAATGGTTTTTCCCTTGACACTCTATGGATGCGAAAGTTGGACTTTGAAGAAGCAAGATAGAAAAAGTATTGACGCTTTTGAACTTTGATGCTGGAGAAGACTTTTGAGGATACCATGGACAGCCAGGAAAACAAACAAATGGATCATAGAACAAATGAATCCAGAATTTTCACTCGAAGAACAAATGACCATGCTCAAACTATCATACTTTGGACACATTATGAGAAAACCCAGCTCCCTTGAGAAGTCCATAATGCTGGGGAAAGTTGAAGGAAAGAGAAGAAGAGGACGACCAGCAGCAAGGTATCCACTCAATTACGACAGCAATGAATACACCACTGAGATACCTTAAAAGCTAAGCTGAAGACAGATCATCCTGGAGAGAATCTATCTATGTGGTTGCTAATAGTTGACACCACCTTGACAGCACTTAATCAACCAGTCCCAAAACAGCTGAGAGGCCTAAGTTGAGCAGGCCTGATCTATAGGAAGCCCCCATACATACAGATGTTGAATGAACTCCTGGAAAAGACTTATTTCATCCTGTATGAGAGAGGAAATGTTTGTGTATACTTTTTGTTTTCAAATGTGGTTGAGAGGGAGATGTTCCCTGTGACTTCCTTATCTGCTGCGCAAACCAGACTAAGGAAGTGGATTAGATAACTTGACCTACTGATATCTTAGTGGGGGGAAAAAGAGAGAAAACCAATTTAGGATTGTGAAACAACTTGTCAGCAAAACAGCTTCCTTTCCATTTTCACCCTGCCCTCACTTGCAGTAGTTTTACACTTTCAGAAAATGGGGTGGTGAGTGGGAGGGCAAAACACAGCCAATTTTCCAAATATTATAAAATAATAAGACCTAGCCAGTGTCCCTTCTAAGGCGTGCACATGTGTGTGCGCTCACACATTTTTTGATGTCCACTCAGTTTTTAAATCCCACTCAGGTTTAATCAAGAAGGTCCCACTCTGAATGCATATGTACACACACTGCCTTGATACTGCCACCCAGAACGAAACTCATTCAGCACACAGATGAAAAAAATTAGAGAGAACACTGGACCTAGCATTTATCAAGGATTTTGGAATGTTAATTGTTTCACATACTTTGTGTCAGGAATTCTTACATCAGCTCTCTAAGACAGATCAGTCATCATCTTCATATTGGAAAGAAGACTGGGGTTGAGAGATGTCTTGCTCATGACCATCTACTGAGTCCATGGCAGAGGGTGAGATGTGAACCAGGGACTTCCTATGAGCCAGAGAAGAGACTTCCTGTGAACCAGGAACTCCCTGGTTCACAGTTCAGCCTCACAGCAATATACTCCAGTAGCTTTTGCTATGCAGCAAAGATTTATGTCAACTTCCATTTAGATGACCTGGCTAATTTTGACTGAAGGACTCCTTCAGTTTTGGGGAGAAACACATTACATGCCTTGAGGCAGAGCTGATTGTGAACAAGTCCAGGAGCAGGTCCACAAGGAGATCAACTTGATATTATGCAAATTTGCATTGTTTTTCTGCTCAGTTCTGTTCTCTGGTCTTTAAGACGGAATTAGAAAAATGTAATGTTGCAACCAGCTCTCTGCAGCAGTTGCTTCCCCAACAATCCCCCTATATTTAATTTAATTTAATTTAAAAGATTAGAAAATGTATACTAGTTGGGTGTTTAAATTACTAACAATCTTATACCTAGGCACATACTGAGGAACAAAGGAAGCTGCCTTATACTAAGACAGACCATTGGTCCATCTAGCTTAGTAGTACATTCACTGACTGGCTCTCCAAGGTTTCAGGCAGGAATCTCTCCCAACCCTACTATACCTGGAGATGTCGGGGGTTGAACCTGGGACCTTCTGCATGCAAAGCAGATGCTCTACAGCCCCTCCCTTCAATCCTGACCTTTTCCAAAACAAGTAGCTTATTTTCCTATTATGAGAAACATAAATCTGCCAAAATTTCAAAGTTAAAATAAATGCACAAATCAGAATTGGAAGAACTAGATAGGATGTTAACATTTCCTGGAACATATAAAAGAGAAATCAAACGTGAGTTGAAAGTGAAGTGAATATTTATTTTGCTCTCTTTCTCTTATCTTATATAGACTACTGCCTATGGTTATAATAGCTATAGCATGAGAGGCCTAGTGCAGATTAAGCTGGTATCTTTTAATGGACAACCTTGTTAATGGAGATATAGAACAGCCTGTTCAATATTTGCATTTACACCACACACAGATCAATTAAAATACAGCATCTCAACTAATGAACACGTTGATGTGTGATGTTAAAAGTAATCTTTCACATTTTCTGTGTCTGTAACAAGGATACTGTACAATACAAACAAGCATTATACATATAAAGTATATTCACTTTAAAATGGATCTCTTCTGTCTTGTATTCGGCATTAATATTTACATGTGGAAACAATGAGTGAAGCTCAAAGGTGCTTTTAATGTCATCCGTGATGACCCTAAACCTTTCGTTGCTTGGGTTCAGCATAGAAACTATACCCTAAACCTTTTGATAAAAGAAAACACTTTGCTTTGTCCAGCCTTTGGAAGTTTTTCTTATGCTGGGGTCAGTTCTCCTGAGGCAGGAAATATGAAATGCATTTGAAGTTGCAGGTTTCAGCTGAAAGAAATGCAAGAATCCCAAAGGCAGTGACGGCTGCTTTAACTGTAGCAGGGGAGAAGCTCATTTGCGATCTAGGCAACACAGGAATTGAGGGGAAACTATGAACCCTTGTCTGACTTAAAAGATGTCCCTGAAGAAATGCTGAGATGGTGTACTGTTCTGCGGTGCCACATATGAGTACCCTTGGTATGTGTGGGCAGGCAGGCAAGTACAAAGTTTTGTGATAACTTTCATGAACTTATGTACATGACTGCTTTGAGCAGTGCATTTTCTCATTTCCTCTACTTTTGCAATCTCTGCCGAAGAGTTAGACAGCTAATCAACTACTTGCATTTCGTTCATGTGGATTCACAGCCTCTCTTTCTGTGCTTTCAGAAAATATCAGTGGTAAACCCCAAATTTACAGAAGATTGTAGTCATGTTTATTGACCTATTGATGATTATCTAATGAGGGGAGTTGATATGCAAAAGTAATTTCAGTTTATATTAATCAATAATAGTAAGGGTACTGATCTACTGTGCAGCCTAATAATCCCTTAATCACAGTACATAAAATGCTCCCTTTAGTTTATGATCATTAGTTATTTTATTAAACAAAGACATTGCAAGTGGATCAAGCATGTGGGCTACTCTGCCTGAAACACACTGCACTAAGGATTCATGTACATTTTCTTTCCTCACCCCACTAGAAGGTGGTGGGGGGGAGGATACTGTCTATCTGTAACCCCTAGAGAGAATCATTTCAAATTAGTTGTCTTTGAAAGTCATGGACATACTGGCTGACATTCAGACTAACAAAGGGCTTGCACAACAAACAAAGTTGTGTTCTTGTACAAACAATCCCTTCGCAGCAGGAGGTGCACCACAGATTGTGCGCCTTGTGCAAGCACAAGAAAATTTATGCTAGTGCAACGCTAGCATGGAAAGTTTCCAAGGGAGTGGAACTAGCTAGCAACATCCTTGTGCTTGCACATGTTTGCACAGCCACTTTGTTAGTCTGGATGGTGGCCACTGTACAGAAACAACGGCAATATATGAAACATACACAATGCATGAAATAACCTTGTGGGGGGGAATCAACTTAAAAGCCTCCAACTAATCCAGAGGACTATGTGCTTGGTCTGAAATCTGATCACCTTTTATGTGAGGCACAAAGGACAAGAGCTTTAAGAAAAAAGCAAATCAGGGCAGAAATGTTTGATAGCCATGATGGCAAAATTCAGGGGCAATTCATATATCTGCCCATTTCTGCACATCCTTTCATTGAAACCTTTGTCCCTCTTTAAAGAAACGCAATAAGAAGAATGCACACGTTTTGGAGGGCCATAGCTCTGATCACTCCCAAGTCAGGGGCTAGTTAAATCAACTTCAAAAGAGCATCAACCCAAGTTCAATATATAATGTAGATAAAACTTTAGAAGTACATTTTCAGAATGTTGTTTAATAGTGAAAAATGCTGGTTTAACCTTTTGAACTTTGAGAGTTATGGACTGAATGACAGTGAGCGCCCCCCGCACCGCACGCCACCTCTCTTTTGGTAAAATGACACACATAAGCATATCAGAATCTATTCTCATCACTTGAATGTTTGATGGGGGGCATTTAAACCCTTTAAAAATGCTTCACTGTCTTTTGTTTTTCGAAGAGAACACTAGCCGCCATGGATATGCAAGCAAAGTGCCGTGGAGGCTTCAGAGTTCAAAACAGACTGCCTCAAGGTTTGCCCAAGCCTCAAGGTGGAGAACCCCTGGGCTCGCCATATCAAATCCAGAATGGCTTTCCAGCTGCGTCTGGAGCCTTGCTGCCCTGAGCATTATATCTGGGCTTTGTTTGCTGAGCTTGCTATCCAAAAACACACACACTGCTGGATATCTCGGCGGCTCACATGGCTCCAGTTGTATGCCAAGAACATCTTTGAAGGGGAAAATGAGCAAGCTTAAAACAGAACAACAGCAGCAGTGGTGGAGTACACCCAACAGTCTGAACATGAGGAAGTTTACATGACCTCCTGAAAGATGTCTTCAGCTAAGGAATCTTCAGCTGGCAACCATCAGCCTGGATATTTTAACTGTCAGGCTCTCCCGACACCAATATGTCCATGAAGTCATCTAACAACTGTAGCTCCACAGAGCAGAATAAAAGTGTTCTGTCTCTACAAACCCTTCACTTCCGC
The DNA here is from genome assembly GCF_027244095.1 of Hemicordylus capensis. NCBI lineage: Eukaryota > Metazoa > Chordata > Lepidosauria > Squamata > Cordylidae > Hemicordylus > Hemicordylus capensis. The sequence goes on along the minus strand of NC_069660.1, from coordinate 31,297,958 downwards.
TAATTCAGCTGCCTCTGCTACAGATGTCAAACTCTCCTGTCTGTCTTTTATTAGCAGGGCTGTCAGGTGACTAAAGAAATTTAAACTGACTGATTAGTTTTAATGGATGTTAAGCAATAAAATCTGCATACACTTGCTTATGGCTAGAACAATAGTTTTAAAGAAAAAAGCATACTTTGTTAAAATGATGCATATATATGTTGCACTCTTCTCTGTGAGAGTAGAATGCCTCTTCTGTTACTTGACATCTACAGTTTTTATAAGTAAAGTGCACCGTCAAGTCGATTTTGACTCCTGGTGCTCATAGACCCCTGTGGTTTTCTTTGGTAGAATACAGGAGGGGTTTACCATTGCCTCCTCCCATGCAGTATGAGATGATGCCTTTCAGTATCTTCCTATATCACTGCTGCCCGATACAGTACCAGCAGGGATTCAAACCGGCAACCTTCTGCTTGTTAGTACTCACATAAAAATAATTCACCGTTTAAAAATTTGTTGACTGAAAAATCAGGAAGCACCTTTTTAGTCGATTAAAAGTTTTAAATATAAACTAATCTAACCCTAATCAACAAGCTAGGATTAATCAACCAGCGATTAAATCAACAATCACTCAACAAATGATTAAAGAAATCTTGACTGACGGATCAGTTTTAATGAATATTAATAAAGTCATTTAACAACTGTGCCTCTGCTACAGACATCAAACTCCCCTGTCTGTCAAGCATTTGCAGTCATTTAAAAATTTTAAAAAACAAATTAATCTTACTCTAATCAACAATTGAGATGAAGTCTTAATCATCTATCACAATAATATCGTCAATCTATTACAAGAACTATCTGTGCCAGATTTCATTTCCCTGTTAGCCAGGTTTGTAAACTTAGTGAGCAAGAACGATCTCCAGACAATCAGGAAGATAACCTTTTGGTAAATTACAGAAAGATGTGCCACATTGTGACTAATCTAGGTATCTGTCAGCAGACAACCTAGCACAAACTTTTGTGTTAACTTTCATGAACTTACACACGCTTGCTCTGAGCAACCCATTTTCTCATTCCCTCTATTTCTTTGCCAAAGAGTTAGACAGCTGATCAACCACTTGCATTTAGTTCATCTGGAATCATGGAATTTCTCTCTACTTGCAGGTAACATTAGTTGTCCGGGTAAAAGGTAAAGTGTGTCATTGTCAAGTCGGTTTTGACTCTTGGCAACCACAGAGCCCTGTGGTTGTCTTTGGTAGAATACTGGAGGGGTTTACTATTAGTCCAGGTACAAGTTCAATATTATTCAGAATCACCTGCACCACTATCTCTATCCACCGCAAGTGCCATTTGAATGACACACTGATGAGCTGTTAATTCGCCCAATGCTCGTCATTATTATTACCAGTATTATATATCACCCTTGGTATTTAACTACACACAGATTGAACAGGATATATAATACTGGTAACAATAATGCACTGTGCAAGTGCACAATGCATTATGGGTAGGCTTCTGATGCCAGCCCCACAGTCTCCCAGCCGCAGCTGCAAACAGCCAGGACTGACAGACAATCAACAAATGGGGTCAAGAGAGTGCTTGCTCTCTTATTCCTGTTTAAGAGGGTGGCTGGCTTGGCGGGTTTGCCACTGAGGCGCCGCCAGGACTGAGCATGATCCCAGCAATTCTCACGTGTAGGCAATACTGCGCTTGGCTTCGTAAGCCCGGTTTTGCCAGCATGTGAGAACAGCCCTGATGCCGATCTTTAACCTGGTACCCAACTTTGCCCCATCTTTGACTGTACCTCCTGCTCCTGTCCTACATTTCTCACTCAACCACGCCTGAATTGGACCTCCCTAGCCAAGGCATGACCTTTTGATGGCATCTTCCTTCTGCGCAAAGCATCTTCCAAGCCCTTGTTCGCCATCTCTGGCAACTTCTTTTGGATCCTACACGTTTTATGACTGGGGTACAATAAAAGCTCCTGTGATTTAAGTTGAGTGGATTTCAGCTACAATTTTTTTTTATCACCAAAAACTGAAGATTAACTCCAACAAGATAATATGTAAAACATGGACTATATGAAGGTTGTTAAAATTAACTTATAATTGAATTTAGGGCAGGTAAATGAAACTGCATGAGGCTTCTATGGGAATCCTGTCTGCCCAGTTTGGGGCTTGGTATAGTGGATCTGAAATGCCTGTATGCTCTATGATTAACTGTAATTTTTTTAAAAAATTAAAAGTATCTGATGAATGCCACATTTTAATTGTAAGGGAAATGGTTAGATGTATAATTTGCATGGAATTTTGTACTTTTATAAATAATAATTTTTAAAAACTATTCCTTTAAAAAAATCTCTGGTATGATTTTTTTAAAAACAACTTTGCAGTCATATCATCCATACACATTACACATAGTTTATGGTAGGGCTGCACAGTGTTGGCCCTCCTGCAGATATTGGTGTACAACTCCCATCATACCTGACAATTGACCACTCTGGCTGGGGATTACGGGAGTTGTATGCCAGCATCTGCAAGTGGGCCAAGGTTGTGCATCCCTGGTGCATGGCCACAGAGTGATTAGGAGTTATGTATATGATGTCACGAGAGAAATTGTACAATTTGTAAAACTCTGCCACCATCCCATGAAGCCCATTCCTTGGAAGCAAGTCCTTGGAAGCAAGTCCACTGTATTCAGTGGGGCCACTGGTAAGAATGCAGAGAACGGAAGCCTTAGATGTAATCCCATTACACTGCTTGCCACCATACCTCCCATCCTTCAATGTGAGACTGTAGTTGCTCAAGGGCCTCCAGCTTCTCCATCTGCCTCTTGGTCTCATTGATATTGGTGCACACCGTCTTCATTGCCTGCAATGCATTGTGGACTGCTTGGTAATCTGGGTGTTTAGTGGGTGTTCTCTTGGCCAGTTCCTAGGGGAAATTTTAAAGAAACAAGTGAGAAAAAAGAAAAGAACAGACATCAGCTTCGGGGGCTATAAAATAATCTCCAGTGTTATCATGAAGAAAAAGAACACCAAAGGCCACCAAGATGGCATCACTGGGCAGCTGCCAAGGTAGCAGGGCCCTCTGAAGGAGCAACTGCTGATCCATTATTTCCAGTGGCAGTGAGTTCCATAGGCAAATATGATCACTACATGAAGGTCATCAGCTGTGAGAAAACAATCTATTAAAGACCCTGGCCAAAATCTCCACTAATGGAGGTGCTACATGCAAAATGTCTCTGCAATGTTTAATCATTCAGAGTCCCGCTACATGTGCAGGGGGGCACATTTTTCACCAATCTCTCCTTCCTCCAGAAGTGCTCTAACCCCTTCTATAAATGTCCCTGAGGACTGTGCAGCCCTCAGAGAAATATTCAGAGTACTTCCAGGGAGATTGGCAAACATTCACATATACACCTGCACAGCTGGACTCTATAATTTTAAACACGCTGCAGAGGCACTTTCATGCAGCACCTCCGCACCATTTGTGGAGATGTTGGCCAACTATTTGATTCACGCCAGTGCTGACAAGTCAGGCTTGGTTTGCTAAAAGTGAACCATGGAAAGTCTTTGGAAACAGATGATAATCAACAGTGACAAGGACCTTGCAAAAAACGTAGTCTGTGTCAACTCACAATTAATCATTTTTTCAGACCAATAATATTTTACAGCCAGCCACATTTGGATAAAAGATCCTTTCAATAAAGCCTTAATAAACTTGTTCGTTTCCTCTTGGTACATAATAGTGTGTTTAAAGTTTGACATTTTTAGCCTGTCTGGAATGTTTCACATTCTTCCAAAACTCCTATTGCTTTTTATATTTAGCTCAAAGCATCACTACCATCAATAGGACTTAAGTACCATCAAATAAATGCGACTTCTTAAAAACAGATTTTTAAAAATTAAATATCAATATAGCAAACCAAAGTATAAACAAACATATTCCAAAATATGTTAGATAGGAATATAGGAAGCTGCCTTATATTGAGTAAAGCCATTGGTTCATCAAGCTCAGTATTGCGAGAGCTCAGTATCAGTAGCTTCCCAAGGTCTCAGGCAACAGGCTTTCCCAACCCTACCTGGAGATGCCAGGGACTGAACTCAGATGCTTTACCAATGAGCTATGGCCCCATCCCCAACTAAAAATATCCACAACAGTCAGACTTAAGTAAGTCACAATTAACTTCTCTCACTGATGTCAACGCTGCTTTGTCAGAGTTCATTTTCTTTCGATGCAACCCAATGTAATGAAAACATACAATCTAATTGTAAGTTTATATATTTTTAAATACCAGTATTGATAATATTACAAACCTCTTCCAAATTCGAGCCCATCTATTTGATTCCTTTTCTAATTATAATTATTATTGCTTCCCTTTGTCTTTTCTTTTCATTTTGAAACGGTTTTTGCTTGTACCATTTTGGGATCAAGCCATTTGGAGAACTTAGTTCAGATTTTCCTTCCAGAAAAATAAAAAATAAAAATAGAAACTGTGCTTTGCAATAGCTTTTGTCAGATGGGTGATGTGGCAGATGCATATTATGCTGACAGCTAAGAGTCCCCATTAAGGGAGCAGAGCTAATGATGCTAAGCTCTAGGTGGTTTGCACAGGCAGCGTAACAAATACCTGCCCAGCTTTTGGCTTGATGTGGACTTATCAATTAACAATTACAAATGCAGATCCAATGGCACCTTTTCCCCTTTTAGGGTCAAGGTTTGGTAAGGATAGGGTTGCCACTTTTCTCAAAGTGCTCTGCTACTGTGACTTTGCTGCTAAAGGCACAGTGAAATTAAGCAGCTAAATCTTTTCAGTGCACAATTGTGTACAATATATAGAGAGATAGGGGCAGTTTCATTTGCTTCATTTCTGTATGTCTTTGCACAGCTCAAGACCAACTTAGCTGAAAGGCCAATGTAGTTGAAAGGCTGTGAGCTGATATCGCTCGCTGCTCCACCTTTACCACAAGTTACTATTAGGATGGTAGTAGCTAGAAATGGGGGGCCACATCCAGTAAGGGGGTGCGGGTAAGTGGGGAGAAAAGCTCAGCTCTCACAGAGAGGCTACAGAGCAGCTGTGTTGAAGACTTCTTTGGCAGTCCTGTGCACAGGAAGCAATTTTCGCTTTTCTCCCCTCCCTCCAAAAGCCCTTTTCTCTGCCAGAAATATGTCCCTAAGGCTGTGGGACTCTCAGGGACATATTTCTGGCATTTAAAAAAATGGTTTTTGCAGGAAGGGAGAGCAGCAAAGGACACCTCTCCATCTCCCTCCCCATGTGCAGGGCTGCAGAAGAAGCCTTTGACGCAGCAACTCTCCAGCCTCTCTGCAAGAGCAGAGCCTTTCTTCCACCCCCGTAGTGCTGCACAGTATGTGCACCAGGGTTTTTCGGAGAGTGGCTTCCTAAACTCTGGAACCTTCTTTCTTGGGGGGCTTGAAAAACCACATCCCTGCTCGGATTCCAGGGGATTTATAAAATGTTTCATTTTCACTAAACATTTGGTTGATTTGTGTTCTGTGACCAATCTTTTTATATGGTATTGTGTTACCTTCCTTGTACTTATCATTGTGTTGTTCTTATAATCATTTTATGATTTTTAAAATTGTATTTGTGTGGTGCTGAGCTTGGGAAAAAGTACTGACAGATATTGAGAACAAACAAATATCAGATTGCTGACATTTGCCCAAGGCACAGAAATAGGATCAGTTCTAACACATGTTAAAGCAGTGTTCTTCATTGCAAGGTCTTAGGGTCCCATTGCTCCTAAGTGCAGCTCCGTGACTAATTGTTTATTAGGCTTGGGTGCAAAGCTTCAGCCAAAGCCAAATACTCTGCACAGCTTCCCTGGCACCATGCAGAGGCAATCATACCCACCATGCAACACTGCTCTTCTCCAGTGCTGGTGGGGCTCATTTAAGGGAAATGGAGCCCTCTTGAGTTCCAGGACCTGTGGGATAGCACTGGGAAGCACCACACTTCCCAGTATTCCATTTGCACCTTCTAAGATGGCGCTGGGAGTTCAAGAGAGCTCAATTTTCCTTAAAGTCACTCACCAGCACTGGGGAAAGCATAGCACGCGGCAGTGGGGAAAAGTTTCTCACACTGAGACTCCTGCCTGCAACCTTGGAGAAGCTGCAGCCAGTCCGTGTTATTTTATTCTACTTATTTATTTATTTATCAAATTTGTACAGCGCCCCAAACTTTAGTCTCTGGGCAACCAATAGCATAACAATAGCATAAAACAAGTTCAAAACATACAGTATACAAAAACTAAAAACAATTTAAAAATAAACCAGAAATTAAAACCTAAAAATTTAGGAAGCTGAGAAAGCTTGGGCAAGATGAGTTTTCAAGTGTTTTTTTTTTTAATTGCCAGAGATGGGGAAGATCGTATGTGTTGACAATACTGAGCTAGTTGGACCAATGGTCTGACTCAGTATAAGGCAGCTTCCTATGTAAAGTTTTTTGCCAAAGTGGCCCTTGATCAAAAAATAGTGAATATCACTATGTCCCCTGCTAACTAAGCAAAGGGGCACCTTTGTAAAGTGGTGAGTCTCTTTATTTCGTATCTGGAAAGGAGTGCAGATATTCTGCCTGGACTATAAGAAGACCCTCAGTCTAGTACAGGAGTGTCCAACTGTGGCCCTCCAACTGTTGTTGGCTTACAATTCCCATCATCCCTAGTCACAGTGGCCAGTAGACAGGGATGACGGGAGCTGTGGGCCAAGAACAGTTGGGGGGCTGCAGTTTGACATCCCTGGTCTAGTGGACCAGTGCCCACCATTTATTAAAGGTGATTCTCTTTGATTTAGCAAGGGGAGAGTAACTGGCCCTATCCAGCCCCAGCACAGTACCTCCAGTACACCTTGCTGGTGTCTATCTGATGTTTCTTTCTAGATTGTGAGGCCTTTGGGGATAGGGAGCCATCTTATTTATTTGTTATTTCTCTGTGTAAACCGCCCTGAGCAATTGTTGGAAGGGCAGTATAGAAATCGAATAAATAAAATAAATAATAAACGACACTAGCCCTTTTAAAAATTCAGCAACAGACTAAGAGGCCCTACAGGGTGAGTATCAGCTAGGGCTGCCAGGATGTGGAAAAGGCATTGCAATTAGTCAACAGAACAGATATGTCATACTTGGTACGTTAACCTCCTGCCTTAGGCCAAGCAAAATAGATATATGCGCTGCTAAGTCAGCAAGCTCTCCTGTGCAGAGCTGTTCCACTTTACTGTCGAGAGACCTGCTATTTTTGTTAGCCTCTACACTAACCCAGAAGTGTGCATATAACCAAGTAGACAAGTTGCTGTAGAGCATTCCAACAAAACATACCACCTCTTGAGTCTCTAATTACATTCTTCCACTTAGGCTTAAAATAGGAAAATTAAATGCCTGCAGTTCTCTCTTTTCCCGTATCACTGTAGGCAGATTATACCCTTCCATAATGAAAATAAATTATAATTTCAAAAACAAAGGCCATGTTATTTTTAGAAGTATGAGCACCCTCTGCTTCTTCAGTGAAAGTAGGAGCTCCCTCATTTATCTTGTCTGGAGGGAAGGCACTGGTCTTTTTCTTCCTCCAGTCAATGCTAACATTATTTTCACAAAGCAAAGCTTGGAAGGCTGAACTTGCAACTAGAGCTACAACCCCACATGTCATCTCTTGCATCCTGGTGAGGGTTTGATTCCATCTAGCAGCTGAATACTTGCAAAGATTGTCTTGGCTAACTCCAATTTGAACACCATTTAGGAAATGTCAATAAATCTTTGCAAATCAACCTAGAACAAAAGAAAGCTATGAGGCAACAGGTAATATTGAAATGCATCAGGAAAGGTTTGCAGATGAAATATCAGCAGGGTACCATAGGAACATAGGAAACTGCCATATACTGAGTCAGACCGTAGGTCACTCTAGCTGAGTACACAGACTGGCAGCAGCTTCTCCAAGGTTGCTGGCAGGAGTCTCTCTCAGCCCTATCTTGGAAATGCCAGGGAGGGAACCTGAAACCTTCTGCATGCAGGTGCTCTTCCCAGAGCAGCCCCACCCCCTAAAAGGAATATCTTATAGTGCTAACTTGTAGTCTCTCATTCAAGTGCAAACCAGGGCAGATCCTGCTTAGCAAAGGGGGCAATTCATGCTTAGCAATTCATGCTTGCTACCATAAGACCAGTTCTCCTCCCATCAGGGTAAGAGACTTGTATAGTCTGTTTTTGTTTCTCTTGCAAATGAACAAAAAAGCACAGAAAGAGGCTATTCACATGACCGCTCCAACGCGGGCTAAGGGAGCCCGGCCCACTTTCAAGTGGTTGTGAGAACTGCCGAGAGTTGTGCGGCTCCTGGCGGTTAGCCCGCCTAAGTCCCCCACCACCACTTAAATGATCATTGTTTTGGCGATCGTGAGTCACCATGGCATGGCTCTGTGGCAACTCATGAGGAGACCCCCGACCGGGAGGCTCCAACAAGCCTCCCAGCCTCAGAAGTATCCCCAGAATGCCCCACACACTCGCATGGGGTGTTCTGGGACTTCCAGGGGCCATGTGGCCTCTGATCCCCTCCACCTTTACCGGTTCCATAACGGAGCTGGTAGTCATGTGGGCAGCCGATCCGGCCACCCAGGTGAGCTTCCTGCTCGTCTGTGGGGAGAGCAGGCTAAGCCCGCTCTTTCCACAGAGCCCAGTTAGGCTCTACACACAGATCATAAACACACAAATGTTCATGTGTGTGTGATACATGGTCACACAGAGCAACACTCTCTCTCTCTCTCTCTCTCTCTCTCTCTCTCTCTCTCTCTCTCTCTCTCTCTCTCTCTCTCTCACACACACACACACACACACACACACAGTTTCCTTTTGTGCTCTTTGAGGCATTCAGATGATGTTGCTTTGTGCCCCTTTTTTAAAGTCATGGTTATTGTTTATTTGTAGACAATAATAATAACATATGAGCTGAGAATTAACAAATCTCAGTGAGCTCACAAATCTCAGCTCACAGATCAGTCTATGAGCTCTTGAGGGACATTTCAGAGATTACAAAAGTTATCATGGTTGAGATCTGTGATCTCCCATTTCATGCATTACATTACTGAGATCATAATGAGTGGCTTAGAGGGCTTTAGGGGAGAATTAGCTGAATACAGGGAGAACAGATCTATCAAGGGCGGCTAAATGGAACCTGCACTTACATTTTCAGGGGCAGTGTGGCACTGAACAGCCATTGCTTTGGGCAACAGCAGAGAAGGGCTACAGCCTTCATGCCCACAGGCTTCCCAGAGGCATCTGGTTAGCCACTATGGAAAGGAGGATGAGGGACTGGATAGGCCCTTGGTCTGATTCAGCATAATTGATATGTAGTGTATACAGTATACCGAGGAAGGAAATATGGTAAACAGGCACATGCTTCAACTGGTGGACAAAGCAGATTGAGAAGTGGCAGGTACATATATGCACTCATCTACACTGAGGATCAACCCTGACTTGCAGTATACCAAGCATAAAGCTACAGGAGAAATAACAGGTAGGCGAGAATATTGATTGAATGATTGATTGACCGCCTGACTTCCTTAGACTTCAGGCCAAAAATATTTGGTTGGCCTGAATTCATGGCACTTTCATTGGGTAGTCAGACCTTTGCTTGGCCAGGGATAGGAGCAGTGTTCTCTGTAACAGGGATTCCCAGAAGCTGGTGACTACAACTCCCATCATCTTCAGCTACATTTTTTTTAATGTTATATGCCACCTGACTACAAGGGCTCTAGGCGGTTGATAAAAATAAACACAACAAAAACAAATTAAGACAACAGTTTAAAACATTCAAAGATTACTAAAAGCGTGGCTTAAAAAAAGTGTGTTAAGGGTTCTTTTGAAAGCTGGCAAAGATGTTAAACCATGAATGTCTATTGGGAGCACATTCCATAGCCCAGGAGAGACTACAGAGAAGGCCCATTCTGATGATCTGGCGGCAACTGGAGATGGACCTCTCTCAATGACCTTAATGTGCAGTGGGGATCATGCAGAAGAAGGTGCTCTCCCAGGTAACCTGGTCCTAAGCCATTTAGGGCTTTAAAGGTAATTACCAGGACTTTAGCCACCTCATGGCGCAGTGGGGAAATGACTTGAATAGCAAGCCAGAGGTTGCTGGTTCAAATCCCTGCTGGTATACCTATATTGGGCAGCAGAAATATAGGAAGATGCTGAAAGGCATCATCTCATACTGCACGGGAGATGGCAATGGTAAACCCCTCCTGTATTCTACCAAAGATAACCACAGGGTTTTGTGGTTGCCAGGAATCGAAACAGACTTGATGGCACTGTGCACACTTTACCTTTACCAGCACTTTGTATTTTGCCGGGAAACCTATTGGCAACCAGTGCAATTGTTTTAAAACAGGCATAATATGGTCTCTCCGAGAAACCCCAGAGACCAATCTAGCCGCTGCATTTTGGACCAACTGAAGTTTCCAAACTACATACAAAGGCAGTCCCACGTAGAGTGCATTGGGGTAGTCAAGCCTAGAGGTTACCAGAGAATGCACCACAGTTCTGAGATCATTGTCCTTGGTTGGAAGGATGGGAATTGCAGACAACAACATCTGGGATTCCCAGTTACAGGGAACGCTGGCCAGGAGCACATTAAAAAAGTCAGGGCAACTGACAAAGTGACCAACACGATGAAAGAACAAAGAAAAGAATGCAAACAAAAGCAATTCAAAACCCAACCCAACTCCAGCACTTCCTAGAAGAAAGGATGTTGTTCTACTGAAGCTTGCCTTGTTTTTGTCTCACCACCCTGTCACCACCCTCTTCATCAGACCCGATCATCTTCATGTGTATACTTAAATGGAGAGCAGAGCACATACTTTTGCTGCTGAAAATTACGACTCTCCACATAAAAGTATTTCCCTGCTTCATCCTCCTGGCATTTCAGAACACTCCCATTGGAGAGCCTGCCATCTATTTTGCACAATGGAATGTTAATTCTGCTCGTTGCTTTGGCTGATAAAACACGATTTGCTCTTGCAGAACAAATGTATTGAAAATCTAGGACTGGGGGTAGCAAAAGAGAGACTGCACCAGTCAATCCCACTTCCTGAGCTCATCAGTGCAAGGGGATTTTAAACAGCACATTTAACTAGCCCAGCTTCAGAATACAGATGCCAGAAACAAAACTAAGTAGGGCTTAAACAAACAAATTCTACTTCAGATAATGAGCTACTGATGAATTAGTCAAATGTTTTAGCATATACCTGAATCATGCACGTTTAGAACATAACATGCACGTGAGCATGTAGTGTAGTGGTTAAGAGTGTCGGATTAGTACTGGGGAGATGCAGTTGCAAATCCATACTCAGCTACTAAGAGACTTTGGGCCAGTTACTATCAGGGATCCTACATGCACCCTAGTGATTTAAAGTGCAGGGGGTACAAGTTTAAAGTGATGTTGATCATGTGAAGAGTATTTTCAAGTGACTGAGATGCATTTGAACATATCAGTGTTTGCAGCTACTGAGGCTATTCTCACGACCGTAGGAAAGCAGGCTAAGGGAGCCCAGACTGCTTTCCTGCGGTCGTGTGCTGCAACAGGAGCCACACAGCTCCCGGCAGCAAAACTCACAAAGTACCCCCCACCGCTCCACTAACCCTGTTTATTCGGTCATGAGTCGCCAAGGCGCGGTTTTGTGCCATAACAACTCACAAGTAGACTACCATCCGGAAGCTACAACAAGCCTCCCAGCATGGGGGTCTCCCCAACATGCCCCACGCACTTGCACGGGGCATGCTGGGACTTCCGGGGCAGAGAGGCGTGCGTGTGCACACACACGCACCCGGGTGCCCGGTACTTCCAGCCACTTCCGGCCGAGGACGACAACAGGGTGGCAGGGAGGTACGCTGCCACCCCAAGGGGCTTTGCTACAATGGAGCACCAGTGGGGGAAATGCGGCGGGAGCGGTATTTCCACCACCCTTAAGGGAACACCCCCGCCACTTCCGGAACGGTTCTGGGCACATCCCTACTCCCTATACACAGAAAGCTAGCATGTCTGTGTGGGAGGAGAGCTGGTCTTATGTTAGCAAGCATGACTTGTCCCCTTTGCTAAGCAGGGGCCACCTTGGTTGCATATGAATGTGAGCACTGTAAGATATTCCCCTTAGGGGATGGAGCTGCTCTGGGAAGAACAGAAGGTTCTGAGTTCCCTTCCTGGCTTCTCCAGATAGGGCTAAGAGAGACTCCTGCCTGCAAACCTGGAGAAGCCACTGCCAGTCTGTGTAGATAATACTGAGCTAGATGGACCAATGGTCTGACTCAGTACATGGCAGCTTCCTATGGTTCTTCCTATGATCCTATGTCAAAGAGAAGGGTTCTGCTTAGCTTTCCCCTTGGCATACTACATTTCTACACCCAGAGAGAGCTTTCCCCCCATTCCATCTATCACCTGTGGTCAAGGTACAGTCCAAAAAGACCTTTAGTATTTAATTCTGCTAGTTGTATAAACTGGATGAAGGTGTATATTAGGCAATTTCTGTCAAATTCATGAAGAAAATAGGCCTGATATTTTATTTTTACTTTTTTGCACAACAGTAACAGCCGACACATGTTTAGGATCAAAACAGATTTACTTATTTATTTCTAAAGAAGAATCAGAATTAGACAGGCTTCGATTTTCCTGCAGGGAAACACATACCATCTTCACTAGAACTCTGAAGTTGTAAAAGCTTTTGTTTTTTTTAACACCTTAACCTCTATCTAATTAGCAGTATCCTGTCTTCTAAACAGTCCCAGGGGGGAAAGAGGGCACCTTGTCAGATTTCCATCACACTTCTTATCTCTGCTGTTTTCCATTTTAAATTTCTGACCCCTACAATCAATTAAGGATTGCAAGCACCATGCTGTTTTGCATTACCTTTCAAGTGGATTTGGAGTCTGGCAGCTCAGCTTTTGCCTCCAGGTTATTCTTTCATAGGAGCACAGGAATCTCCCAACCAAGGATGCAGCCTATAATTATCAAATGTAATTTCAAGGGGTTCAGATAGCTGCCAGGCATGGAAACCAAAATAATGGATCTGAACTATCCATTATTGTCTTACTGCAAAATCTTGGATGCAGAATAAATCACAGCAAGCATCCAGGAGATGCCATGCAGGCATCAATCAGCTGACATCAAGGGTGTGGTTATTATGATCTACAGGTGACTATTATGTTACTGGGCAAAAGATTAGAGGAAAGTGCAACTAATCCCTACCCAAGGAGGTGATTAACTCATGATTACTGCTTCACCTCCAGAATCCTCTTTTTGCTCATACAAGTTGGCCTGTCAAGGGGGAAATGGCTGTTTAGCAGTACAGGTTTGAATCATTCAATATCTGCCTCTCTACTGACCTGCAGAGATGCCATTGATTAACACTGATTAACATTCCACTGATTAACATGGAGCCATTCCACTGTTTGTGGTGGTTTGTGGTTTGCAAGCAGTATGATGATATCTCACTGAAACCATTTCCATTGTCCATATTTACAGGACAGCTTTTTCAGTTTCCAGGCATTAGCACAGTGTCTTAAGAACCAGGGCTAGACAGGGCTTATGCTAGTAAACTACTGAATAGAAATCCAATCACATAAAAAGACAGTGCATTTCTCTGATTATCTTGGGAATTCTCAGAGTGAAGAGAATGCCTACTTTGCTTACACTGTGCTTGCTGAATATCTCCTGTAATTGAAAATGTGATGGCATCTTAATACACGGCGGGCTGATTCAGACGCCATGTAGTATCTTGGTTAGAGTCAGGCGTCGTGTGATGTCCCTAGACCTTGGAAACATGCACTCCCCAATCCCATCCACACATGTCTACTTCCTATCAAGGTTAAAATAAACCAAGGTTGGTTGGGACATCCAAACTGACCAATATTGGCTAATTCTAACCTATATACTTCAAATAACTCAAGGAGGCTGTTCACACAACTGAAAACTGGGTAGGACAAGTATCCTACCCAGGTTGGAGAGCTGTGTTCGCTCCCAAATTTTGGATTTGTGGGAACAAACTACTGGGCAGGACAAGGGAGAAGTGATTGTGTGGGAGACAGGAACGGGACAGGACAGCACCATCCAACCCAGCTTTCATACTCAGCATTTGACCAAGGTAGGAAGAAAAGCTATCCTACCCAGCTCCTGTCTCCCACACAACCACTTCTCCTTCCTCCTACCTAGAAGTTTGCTCCACACAAAAGTTGGGAGCATGTGCAGATTAGTTGTTTCAGATGACATAACCAATCTTTGTTTATTTTAATCCAGATAGGAAATAGATGTTTGTGCAGGGATGGGAGGGGGGAGCATGCATTCCTGAGGCTCCGGGATGTCACACGGAGCCCGGCTCTAACCATGGTTCCATGTGATGTCTGAACTAGCCCTATCCTAGCTCTAGCCCAGTCTACACATGTAGCAGAATGAGTTCGTATACTGGACCGCACCACTGCAGGAGTAGGATCACATTGTCTTTTGAATGCCTTCCTACCAGTGTTCTCTCTAACAGGAATTCCCAGATATTGTTGACAACAACTCCCATAAATCCCCAGCTGGGGATGCTGGGAACTGTAATCAAGAACATCTGGGAATCTCTGTTAGAGGGAACACGGCTCCCTACTTATAGAAATTTGCTGCAGATAAAAACCTAGACGAGAAGTAGAAGTGCCAACCTAGAATCTCTCCTTCTGATGTGCTGGATTTGTCAACCACCCCCTCTCCTCCACGCTTTCCAGTAGTTAGTTCTCTCCAAGTCACTCGACCTCTGCATTATTTCACTACCTGATCAAGATGCATCTCTGGCAAATCTTAAGAATCTCAGCTTTTCACTCAGCTCCACTCTGACAAAAACAACTAGAAGCCAATCAAGCAACCCATCCATATGTGAATATATAACAAAGTGTAAACACTATTTATGTCCTTGGTGAGGAATGTGTGCAGACTACATTTATCAAATCCCAACTTCCTCTGGTCTGTTTGTCCCATCCTAGAGCCTTTAAGAAGGCCCTGGAGTGTCACACATAATCCCAATGCAAATCCCTGGGATGAACAAGCACGAACTTCCTCCCCCACCACTGATCCAATGTAAATACACACAGCAGGGTTATTTCGTGCCTATTGCAAAAGCTGAGGCAGCATTTTAAAACAAGCTTCAGCTAAATTTGTCCCAGTCTGACTCATATTCTTAGGTATGTTAGGACTGATAGGGGTTTGCAATGTTGAACACTGCCCTATCTCAAGTATCACTTATTAAAATTAAGAAATGCATTTTCATGGAAGGAACAGCCCTGAAAGCATTTTTGTGCACCTCTCTCATGCATACCCACTCTATCCACAATCAGAGACTGCTTAACTGAAGCTCAACAGCAGCTAGAATTCATCCATGGTTGCCGGTTCATAAGGCTGTCCTGAGTCTGACAGTCTGCACTGCTCCCAGATTAGATCACATTTAGCAGTCAGTTATCCTGTACCTGAAAAACCCTTCCTAGGTTTATCATTATGTTTCCCCCTACTCCACTGGCACATGGAGTTGGGGAGAGGGGCATGTGTCTGCTTGCCACCTTCATAGACTGTCCTTTTGTAATGATTTAAAAAAAAAAAAACTTGCATAGGAAAATGGGTAATTGTCCAGAACCCATAGGCAGGCTTATGTCCCTGGGCTTCAGACAGTCCTCACGGATATATTTGTGCATTGCTCAGAGCACTTCCGGGGGAAGGGGAGATTGGCGAAAATCTCACCCCCCACACACATACATGTGAGCATCTCTGCAGCTAAAGCGGGAACACTACCACTGCAGCCATGCATCCTTTCACTGCACACACGCACACAGAGGGACACAGGAAGTTGCCTTAGACCAGGCCTGCTCAACTTAGGCCCCCCAGCTGTTTTTGGACTACAACTCCCATAATCCCCAGCCACAGTGGCCAATAGCCTGGGATTATGGGAACTGTAGGCCAACATCTGCAGGAGGGCCGAAGTTGAGCAGCCCTGCCTTAGACCAAGTCAGACCATAAAGGTATTCACACGCACAGCCTAACCTAAGCTAGGGCAGCCCAACCGGGTGTGAAGCGCCAGGAGCGAGGTCGCTGCCCCCGCATGAAGCCCCACTTCTTAACCTGGCATTTAGCTGAGATTAAGCAAACCTGTGGTTTGCTGAACCTCGGCTGGCAATCATCTGGGCGATCGCTGCCAGGTTAAATGGCTTCTCCCCGGCCTTCCGCCATTTCTGGCAGTGAGCCAGGGGGGAGGAGCAGCTGTGCCAAGCACGGAAGCCACACTAACAAGAGCAGCCCCTGCATTCATGCCCTGGGGCACCCTGGGGGGCAGGAGAGGGGAAGTCCTCCCACCCCAGCGTCTCCCTCCGCTGCACTACTGCTCCTGTAGGCATGTGGTGTAAGGGAGGACAGAAGCTGCTCGTCTGCCAGGCAAAGCAGGTGAGCGCCTGCCTTCCCCACAGCCTGCCCTCCCTTCCCAGCGAGGTCAGGTGAAAGACCTCCATTGATCCATCTAGCTCTCTATTGTCTACACTGACTGGCCGTGGCTCTCCAAAGTTACAGGCAGGAGTCTCACCCAGTCCTCCCTGTAGCTGCCAGGAGTTAACCTGGGACCTTTTGCA
Source organism: Hemicordylus capensis (assembly GCF_027244095.1). NCBI lineage: Eukaryota > Metazoa > Chordata > Lepidosauria > Squamata > Cordylidae > Hemicordylus > Hemicordylus capensis. Next base: position 31,281,350 of record NC_069660.1, on the reverse strand, counting down.
TGCAAGCATGTAGACTGGGGCGGGCAAACCTGGCCCTCCAGCTGGAGTGCCAAGTTTGTCCATCTCTGTTGTAGATGCTCTTCCACTGAGCTATGGACCCATATCTTACAGATGGGGTATAGGGTCATATCTTTCACATGTCGTCTCCTATCCAAATGTGAACCAGGGCAGACCTTGCTTAGCAAAGGGGACAATTCATGCTCCTTACCACAAAACCAGCTCTCCTCCCCATGCAGCTTCACTACTATAAATATTTGCATACTGCTTTTCAACAAAAGTTCTCAAAGAGGTTTACATAGATATGATACAGACAGACAGACAGACAGACAGGATAGACATACAAGATGGTCCCTATCTCAGAAGGACTCATCATCTAAAAAGAAACACAACATAGACACCAGAAACAGCCATTCGAGGGATACTGAATAGGGCCTGACTGTTGCTCTCACCCTGCTAAAGAGAAGAGAATCACTGCTTTAGAAGGTGCCTCTTAGCTCAGTTAGCAGGGCTTTAGTCCAGATGTCTGCTAGTAACTGGTGATGCTCAAACTGATTGCAAAATATTTTCCACATAGACACTGAAGTTCAACTGTGCCTAAATTAAATGCCATTCAGGCTGTATTCTCATTCTCACGGCAATCCTGGTTAAAAGGTTAATCAGAATCACTGAGCCAAGAGAAGGTAGTTGTAAGAATACAGTTTTTCCAAACAACTCTGGTCAAACTGCTGGGGTTAAAACACATTTAACCAGGATAGATAACCAGAATCCTATTCCAAAAGGCTTTTCTTCCAAATCTGGCATACAACATAGGATTTTTAATGCCATTTACATGCCAAGAAGATTCAAAAAATCATATCACCTAAAGTACACATTATACAGCAATTTGTTTCTTTCTCTAACTGCCCCTGCCCCCACACACAACATAAACAACATCAAACTCCTGCCCACACACACAACATAAACATCATACTCAGTAAACCAAAAACCTTCTCTTAAAGATGAAAGTTAAGATGCTAAAAAGCATGGAAATTGAAAGTTAAGGTGCCCACCTTAACTTCCACACCATATATGCTGTAAAGACTTTGTACGGTCTTGGATTTAGAAAGGAGGCTTCATGCACCCACAATTTGCCTTGGCCTTTCAGATGGACATTGGGCTGGGAAAGATGAATCTAGGCAGAAATGCAACTGGTACAGCTTCCCCAATCACTTGCTAGAGATGCCTATGCAGGTCACTTGACATCACCTCACACAATAAGCTGAAACTCACCATATACTGGGCATATGAAGGTGCCTTAAGCTGAATCAGACCATTAAGAAAGCTCGTTCTGTATTGCCTACATTGACAGGAAGGAAGTCTCCAGGATTTCAGATCGTTCCCAATCTCATCTGAATATATTAGGGATTGAATCTGGGACTTTCTGCCTGTCAGTAAGAATAGTCTATGTAGCATCAGTATTTTTCTGTGGTCTTACATCAAGACCCACTGATTTTTCTCCCACCCACCTTGAAAGTGTATTAACTTTCCACATATACAAGTCAGAAGAACTGCATGTGCAGTTGCCAGAAATGAAATTTTTCAGAGCTAATTTAGGAACATCACAGCTATCAGAATAAATCCTTCATTTTATGTTACCTTCAGGAGAAGTGGATATTTGCAAATTCGCTGGATTGGAGTGAGCAGGTAACCTTCCAGTGGAATGTCTGTCGTCTTTCTGCCTCCTAAAAGCATGCAACTCTGCAACCAGGAAAAAAGAGAAATGTTACTCTTGACACAAAGCTTCCAGACATTATGTGATAACAACTTATATTTTGATAGGGTACTTTATATACAAAGGCCAAGTAATGAGTTCAGAAAACAAGAACCATTTCATTTGGAAGAAAGTGAAGAGAGATTTTAGGCCTATTAACACAATCATTTGAATCTAGGTTTAATGTGGGTTACCATTACTGAAGTTATTGTGTGAACCCATGCCAAGGTGGTTTATGGCTCAAGATTCTCACTTTGGCATGGGTTCACACAATCGCAAGTAACCCACATTAAACCTAGATTCAAACGATTGTGCAAACAGGTCTATTATTTAGTTATTACATTTCCACCCTTCATCAACAGAGCTTATGCAAATTTATGTAGTTTCTTTATTCAAAATGCAAAGAATAAAAATTAAAAATTAAAACTGTCACTCTTTAAATTACAGAAAATATGCCCTAAAGGATTTGAGCTTCAAGTATAAAACCTCTAGAAAGGGGTTTTTATAGCATCCAGGAAGTTCTCCCTGTTTGCAGCACACTCTAATCTAACAATCATGTCCAGTTCTCTAATTCCACCAGCCAAATTCTCCAGGGAAACACTAAAAGCCTCAACAATGTACATGTGGTTCCTATGCTGTGGTCTATTTCCCGATTCCATCCCAGCTAGTTAGCCCTATATGTGGAAGTTAGAGCTCCTGCTCAGCAATCACTCTCCTCCTGCCCTCAATTCCCTTTATTATATACATCCGCCAAGCCCCTCATAAACTGTCCCAGCAACCCTAACAGTACCCTGAAGCTCTGCAGGAGAAACCTCCACAAACTTCCAGGCAATGCCAGAACCCACAAACTGCTGATCACTCCATATAGCAACCTACTTTCCAGGTTGCTGGAAGCTAGAATCCTTTAAAGTCAATCCACACTTTTAGTGGTACACAGTTCATCAATCATGTACATTTTCTGTACATAAAGTGGATAGCCAATGTTGGCTCCCTGCCAATGCCACATGTCCTACCAGGGAACTACCGTAGCAGCAGAAGCTGAAACATATCCATTGCATGGACCTGACGTGCTTGTTGGATCTGAACCAGCATGAATAATCAAGACAAAATAGCATCATTTCCTTCCTTCATGCAGCATAACAATAATCCTGTGGGTCTGGTCGCTACTATCCTCATATTTCCTCACAGCTGGGAAACAGAATGGCTTTTTCATTTAGTACTGACTGTGAGGTAAAATTTTAGGTTCAGGAGTCCCAGCTTGAAGACTCACTCAGCACTGTATCCATTTCACCACACTTAGTCAAGACAGGGGATCTTTCTTTGGTCCTGCTAATACATCAGGGGTCCTCAAAGCCCAAATAGTCGGGAAAGAGGCAGCTATGTTTGTTTGTTCATATGTTGTAACTGTTTGAATTTTATTAATTGTTGTTTTAACTATGTGCACTCCTCCTAGAGACACATGCATGGAACAGTATAAAAATGGAATGAATGAATGAATGAATACATATACTTACTGCCCATCCACATAAAAAGTGGCAGCCTGGAATGTGTGGGGGCTGCTTTTTAGCCTACTTTCCTTAAGGAAATCTTTCCTTAAGGATCACCTAGCATTCTGTGTGTGTGCCTGCACCAATATGAACCAAATTGGGTACAATTGTATAGACACATAGGGACACCTCAAGGGCATAGTTTGTAACAATTCAAGATGGCAGAAGCATGAACACTTGAGGCACAAGTGGGCTATGTTGTGAATCACCTAGCCAATTTGAACCAAATTTGCTACAGGTTTAGGGACTCAAAGGGACACCTCAATAGCATAGTTTGTGATGATGTCATCTACCCCAATTCAAGATGGCAGACACATAAACATTTGAGGTGCAAGTGGGCTAACTTGTGAACTGCCTAACCAATTTGAACCAAATTAGCTACAGCTGTAGGGACACATAGGGACAGCTCAAGGGCATAGTTTGTAATGTCATCCACCTCAATTCAAATTGGCATTGAACGACACCTCAATCATGTAATTTGTAATGAAGTCATCCACCCTGATTCAAGATGGTGAACGCATTAAAGTTTAAGGCTGAAGTGGACTAACTTGTGAGGATGGTAATGAGGGTGGTAATTATCAATTAAGATAATAGTGAAAGGAAAGTAAACAGATTTGTTCTTACCAGAACAACTTATTTTACATCAAAAGGTGTTGCAGGTGAGGATGGAGAATTGAATTTTTTCCCCTGTCCCACCTCCTCACTCCATGATCCACTGCTTCAGACACTTTTCTCCCAGCCTGGCTCCGATACCAGAAGCAGAACAGGATTGGAGAAAAGTACCTGAATTGACATAGGATGGAGAGGTAAGGAGTGGGGTGGGGTTCAGCACCCCGCATCCTCTTTTGATATTAAATGAAAACCCCATCCTCACCAACCATTTGCACATGAACAGGGATAAAGCTAATAAACAAACATGGCTACCCATCACACCTAGTTCCACATTCCCACACAACTTAAAGGTGGTTTTGAGCCTCTTCTTGATATTTGTAAACAGTAGGGACTGAACAGCTAATGACCTGCTCAGACCTGGTGGGACTCAAAGTGAACGAGAGATTCAAAGTGAAAAGGAGCTATATTTAAACTGAACATACACTCTAGCTGGTGTAGGTATTATATTCAAATTATTCACACAGGAAATGTAAAACCCAGTTTATGTGACACATGTGAAAATGGCGGAACAGCCTGATCCTAAACCAACCTACTAAAAAATAAATCCCACTTTGCTCAGTGGACATATTCCTTAGTAGGTATTGCAACCAGTGTTTCTTGCCTGCTTGAAGTCCTCATGAGAGAATTTTCCAGAACAACATCTGACATAGCTACCCAGAACTGCTTAGGTGACTTTTGAGTGGGTTTTTTTGACAGCTTGAACAACTTTACATCCCAAAGTTCATACATTTCTCCTGCAGACAAACAAGTTCCTTTGATACAGCCTTTCTTCAGATTGGCACTGCTGGCAACTACCTTTAAAAAAACCCTCTGATTTTCCAGGGCTCTTGTATAAATCATTCTTGTCCTCGCTGTTTTCTCCTACCCTCACACTGACTTTCAAATTCCCCTTTAGCTCACACAATTTTCAGAACTGAAGCATCCCCACATTTTCCAAAAAAAAGGTCTCAATTTCAGCCACTGTGAGAATACCAGGGCCAACTTCACTTACACAAGAAGCTCTTTATTTTCCAGTTCAACTTGATTAGACAGTGACATTATATTACTGGGCAGGATGAGGAGGAGAAAGATCATGCAAGGAATTACAGCCCACAAGCACAGATTTCCACGTGTCTCCTACATACAACTGTTTTAAAAATCCTTTTAGGTCAAACAAACCTAGAGCTCACAGCATGGCCCTGTAGTCTACAGGCCTTCCTGCCCAGTGGAATGATGAGGTGATGAGACTGAAGATTTTTGCCTCAGCCAGTCCAATTAGTGAGTGCAGAGAACATTCTGGAATAATGGCTGCACTCATATTTCCACTCTGAAGGATCCAACTTGAGATGCTTTATTAAACTTTAAACCAGCCACAATGACACCAGGATTATGTTCATGTCACAAAATAGGCATTTGGCCTTCTCAGTACAGCAAGCTGATGGGCCCAATTTTATGAGGTGTAAATCCATGAGACACACGATGGCAAGCTGGATGACTAGCTCAAGTCCAAAAAAATTGCACATACTGTCAACTTTTCTGACATATGCAAGTACTGTACAGACTTACAATACTCAAAAGTACAGGGTCAGGTTGCTGCCCAATGTGTTGGGGCCCTGATGCTTCAAATGACTTCCTGGGAGTGATGCTTGGCAAATGCAGCTTTTCCCAATCCCACAACAGTGCCAAAGTGAGATAAGCAGAAGGGCAAAGGATGGAGATTTCATCAGTTTAGCAGACAGCAACTCTTTTTGCTGTGGTGGGCGGATCTGACTATTGACAACACCAATGCCGTTGACTTTAGCTTAGAGAACTTTTTTAAAGCATTGGGCAAATACATGGCTGCATTCTCACGACCAGAACAATCGCAGTTAAAGAGTTAAATTACAAAGAACTTCAGAGAAGAGCTCGCCACCATGCTTCAAGGGGCACTGCAATTGCACAGAGCAGGGCTGCTGAAATTCGGCCCTCCCACTGTTTTTGGACTACAACTCCCATCATCCCCAGTCATGGTGGCCAATAGTCAGGGATTACTGGAGTTGTGGGCCAACATCTGCAGGAGGGCCGAAGCTGGACAGCCCTGTACAGGGTGTACACAGCTCCGTAATGCCTGAATAGGGCTACTGTGTTCTGCTTCTGAGGTTCCCCAGCAAAGAAGCTCTTGCCACCGATAGAAACAGAATATGGAATAAATGGACTTTGGTCTGAGCCAGCAAGACTATACTCTTACTGACTCAAAAGGGAATTCTCCAGCTATGTTACATCAGAAGAATTGGGTTGGAGATACTTCCACATTTCGAAGTTTTACTCTGAGCCAGAGTAACTGTGATCTTCAGCATAGATACACTGTTTAGCTATCCTAGTCATCTGGAGATAATGTCATCACATTTTACTGCAAGGAATGTGTCTGTCCACAGTCGAATGCTATCACACAATGCACACAAGGACCATGTAGCAGGGAGTGGAAGAAGTGACACATTTTGGCATGACTACTGAGCAGAAATGGGAAGTGAAGTTTCACAAAAAATAGGAACTGAGAAAAGGGTGTAGGGAAGACAGTAATATGAGAAACAAAGGGAAGAGGAAACCTCAAAGGTACAAACAATGAGATTTATTAAGGTCCAACATGTTTGTGTCAAAAGATTCTTCTACAAAGGCAACTGAAGATTTACATATCAAAATAAGTATATCATGCTTTTCTGCGACAGAGCTCAAGGCAGCATGCACAGAGTACCAAGGCAATCTCTTATTCAGGACCTGACCAGACCCAGGCCTGATTAACTCAGCAAAGTTGCCACATCAAAGTGCCTTCAGCTCACAGCCTTGGAACAAGGTTCAACTGGTTTATATTGACTCCACAGGGAAAACGCTCCCAGGAGACTATTTTGAAGAGATATCAACAGAGGGAGAAAGACAGGGCAGATTGAGGAGCAGGCAACCTGGGGCACTGGATTTGGGTTGGTGTTGTTTATAACGTTCAAAAGCTTCTGTAATATTAGATGAAATGTATTTGGCAGTCAACATCCTAACTCTGTGCTTGTGCAAGGACACTGCACCAGCACAAGGCTGCTGCACGGCTTGTGCTAAGTCTGGAGTTCCAGATTAGTATTGCACTAGTGAAAGCCCATTTGCCTTTGTGCAACAGGTATGCAACCTGTGCACACCTCATACATTTTAAAGGGAACTTTGGTGCAATTGTGCAATTTCTAAAATCCCCATGATTTAGCACAGCGACATGATGTTCTTGCGCTAGCACAACTTTGCTCATTGCACAGCGTTTGTCAGGATGTCAACTGACATGTATAAACACAGATCCACTTTTGGACATTTATTCTTATATTGAAAGACAGGGATACATCATGCATACAAAGTGAGCATCTGTCATGGAAGGTACTACAGATGTAATTTTTTTAAAGGTATTCAGAGCTGAACAGAGAACAGTGCCCAAGATATTCCTTACCTGGGGCACCGTTGGACCTAGGGCCAGTCTTTTCCTGCTCTTTTTAAAATTACAAATTGCAGCTTCCATGGCTGCATTTTGTAAATAAATAAGCAAGCTTTGGTGCAGCTGAGCATCACATGTGCTTTTGAGTTTCACCCAAGGATATAAGAGACACCATTGCTTACCAATAGGAATGCTCTCACTGGTGGGATCTTGTTCAGTTCCATCAAGAGCCTGAGTGCTTTTTCATGGTTGCTGCAATATTCCTCATATACAAAGAACTTGTCTTTCTGTAAGGAGAGATAAACACATATTTAATAATGGAGATTTCATTGATATCTGTATGTTATTTCCAGTCAATACAACTAAAATTCTTAGATTATATGCACTGGACATTAAGGCAGGCGTTCTCAAACTTGGCTTACCAAAATGTTAGACTACAACTCCCATCATCCCTAGCCACAGTGACTGAAGGACACAGTGGTTGGGGACAATGAGAACTGTAGTCCAACAACATCTGGAGACCCATATTTGAGAACTCCTGCATTAAGGGATATGCTTATATTAGTAACTGCACAAAAGAAATAATAACAGTGCTGCAGCTCCATTTAGGTTATACCACATATGTACAAATCATCCCTTTGGACTCTGCCTGTGGATGGTTTGGATGATACTGCCTGACTAACGTGACAAATCACGTTGCGCGGAGCATGTGCACTCCTGCTCTCCTCCACCACCCCGGCCAGGACTCCATCCCACCATCTCATGCTCCAACTTTCTAAATGAAATTAATTCTTACTAGCAACATAAACCAGCAGCTAGTAGGACTAAATGTTTTATTTACCACATCGCAGTTCAAGCTGGATAGCAGAATTCTTTCCTGTTGACTAAAGATCAGGCAAACTAAGACTGCAGGAAAACCTCTAGTCGTCCACAGAATGCTATAGAATGTTCTCAAGAGAAGCAGAAAGACAATTTGCATGCCAGAATCAACCAGACAAGGACGTTGTTATCACAACCAGCCTAACCCAGCCTGGGGCAGCCCAGTCGGGGGTTCGGCTGGTGGTGAGAAGCAGTGGGATCCTCGTGGATCCCAATGCTCCCCCCCACCTAACCCTCTTAAGGAACCTGGCTGTTAGCTGAAGCTAAGGGTGCGCTTGCACCCTTACCCTGTCTATCGAGTATCGTGTGTCTCTTCGGGCTGAGTTAGGCCTGAGGAAACACAGAGACAGGCACACAGGGCACCCGTCTGACAGGGAAATCCACAATGCCATGCACATGTTGCACGTTGCATTGTGGGATATCCAGAGGCCAGAAGAACAGGTTCCAGCCCGGGATCCCTCTGCCCTGTTTCCATGCCTCACAGAGCTGCACGGAGCAGAGCTGCCCGTGTGGGCACAACGGACAATTTGGTCATCTGGGGGAAGGTAGGTTAAGAGCAGCCTTCCCCTCGCACCCTCCCAGCCCACCCCAGGCGATCATGAGAATCGCCTCAAGGAATAAGAAATCCTTCCATGGCTGGCAATGCTTCTAAAAGTGCTTCAGCACAATATAAACAGGAAAATCTAGAGGCTGTCTAAGGTATAGAATGTCCATTTAGTTCTTAGCATCTTGGTAGCTAATGCTCATCTTCTTCTTATGTTACTCCTCAGCTGGTAATGAAATACCACTCAGGCATATAAACAAGTGGTAGATAACTAACAGCGTGGATTCCTTAGTTTTAACCAGTGGAAATTTACTTTCCAATAAATGAAGAGAGAACTTGTGGCTTACAGTCTATACTAGGGATTTTCAACGTTGGGTCCCCAGATGTTATTGCACTTTGGTTGGGGATTCTGGGAGTTGAAGTCCAATAACATCTGGGGACCCAATGTTGAGAATTCTTGGTCTATGCAATGAGCTGCCCACCAAAGAAACAAGCTTGATGTTTCTGCACCAGCCAACAGCCCTGTCTATTACTGTTCCATGCCTACTAAGCTATATGCCAGGGCAGTTAGGAACATAGGAAACTGCCATATACTGAGTCAGACCATTGGTCTATCTAGCTCAGTATTGTCTTCACAGACTGGCAGCTTCTTCTCCAAGGTTACATGCAGGAATCTCTCCCAGGAATCTTGGAGAGGCCAGGGAGGGAACTTGAAACCTTCTGCTCTTCCCAGAGCGGCTTCATCCCCTGAGGGGAATATCTTGCAGTGCTCACACATCAAGTCTCCCATTCATATGCAACCAGGGTGGACCCTGCTTAGCTATGGGGTCAAGTCATGCTTGCTACCACAAGACCAGCTCTCCTCCCGTGATCTGTTGTGATCTATTCCCATTGGGTATAATGGTAGTAGGTGTCAACTGCACTGCTGTATAGCTTAGTAGGCACAGAGCAGCCCTACCACCACTAGCAGTACAGACAGGCTGTTCGCTGGCACGGGAACAGCAAGCGCGCCTCGCTTTCTGATGGGTGGTTTGCTGCAAAGAGCAAGTCAGTGACTACCTGGGTGGATCAGAAGATCTGGGTTCAAACCCTTCCTCCACCACAAACCCTCGCTTCCCTCACAAATATTGACCTACCTAAGAGGTTTGGTGTGAGGGAAAACATAATAAAAACTGCACAATACTTAAAGTTATACCTTGCCATCTCAATCAGTTTTTATTACAGCCATTGGCCAGCCAAGTTATACCATGCAACAATCTATATATTTAATTTGCTAAGACATACCCCTGCCTAATCCCATGCGTGGCAGCTCTTGCAAGATTTCACGAGCGAGGGGAGGGGGAGAGGAAGGTGAGCGGCCATTGGGGTGTGAAAGGAAGCAGTGGCAGCGGCTGCTGGAACAAAACACTGGGTGGCGAGAGGAAACAGTGGGAAAGTGCCGCCCGGCAAGAGGAAGTGCCAGCCAGGCCAACCACTGAAGCTCTGTCCGGTGAGAGGAAGCAGCGGCCAGGGCTGGCCGGCCAGCTGCCAAGAGGAAGTGTCGGCCGGGGCTGAAGGGAGTGGGGGGGAAATGAACTAGGGCTGGAGGGGAGAATGGCTGATGGGATGGGGGGGAACACTGGGAGAACTAGGGGCGCAGATGCTTTGTGCCAGGTCAGCTAGTAAATAATAAATCGCTGGACTAACTGCAGCCAGGAGGAGTAGAACGCACATGTACTATGAAATTTCACCGCAGTCCATTTTTTGCACAGTGCAGTGTCAACAGTCTCTCAGAATTATATAATGATATAGGACTTCTCTAGATACATATTCCTTTAAAAATGCTTTAAAAGTGTAAAAGAGGAGTAGGGTCTTTTTCTGATCAAGGATTCTAGGTCTTGAACTATGAATACCATGGCCTACAAGGTATTCATAGTTCAAGACTATGGTAGAAGTCTTGAGCTACTTAGTACTGTGTGTGCCTAGGCATCAAAGCCCTCTTTTGGTACACATGGGGATCAACATTGGCCTTACCCGGACTTTTAAAAAGTAAAATTCAGAACTGTGCAATGGTGCAAGAGTGTAAAGCATGCACCACTACAACACACATCTGTGCATGTTTCTTGTTTGTGCACACAGACTCTGTTGCCTAGAGTCACATTCCATGACTTTGAAAAGCCTACACAGAGCAGAAGAAAAACCTCAGAACTGAGAATTTGACAGCATGGTTGCTAAAGAGCATCATATTTATTGGTGAAGATGCTGTGGGGAGTAGCTGAGTAGAGTCTGTGGGAAACATCTTTGGCAGGGGGAGGATAAATGAACATAAGAACAGCCCTAATGGATCAGGCCCAAGGCCCATCCACTCCAGCACCCTGTTTCACACAGTAGCCCAACATACCTCTGGGGAGCCCACAGGAAAGAGCTGAGGGCATGCCTCCTCTCCTGCTGTTGCTCCCTTGCAACTGGTATTTAGAAGCACCTTGCCTCTGAGGCTGGAGGTGCCCTATAGCCACTAGACTATAGGGGTGGCTATAGACTACCTCACCAAATGGAGAAGCTTGATCTCAGGGTTCTAGAGGAGACTGGACTACCTTCTTTTCTAATTTCTACCTGGCCACGTCATCTTGCCTCATAGAAGGGCCATCCCTGGAAGTTACCTAGAGTCCAGCACACTGTTTCCAACAGTGCGCAGCCAAAGACTTTTGGGAAGGTCACAAACAGGATATGAATAGGGCAATAGCCTTTCCCAGCTGTTGGCCCCAGGAACTAGTATTCAGCAAAATACTGCTTCTAAAACTAGAAGTTCCATTTAGCTCTCATAGTGAATAGCTACTGACAGGCTTATCTTCCCCCCTGAATTTGTCGAATTCCCCTTTAAGGCCATTTAAGCCAGTGGCCATTGCCACATCTCATGGAAGAGAATTCCATATGTTAATTATGCATTGTGTGCATTGTCTGTCCTGAATCTACTGCCAATCAGTTGCATCTTAAGAACATAAACTCCATGAACTGTGCATTCCCTTCCTGTTACCACATAGAAAGGAACTGCGGCTGCCAAAGGACAGCACACACTATTCAGATCGGCAATCTGAAGATTACTCAAAGGGATGCTTTCATTGTCCCTAAAGACTCTGCTCACTAATTCAATTAGATATTCTTTTTGCCTTTTTAATTTATTGCTACATATAACTCCATCCAAACACAACAATCATGGAAAATAAAGCACCAGCCACAATAAAGATTAAGGGAAGAAGCTAGAAAGCAGCTGGATCGTGGGTTTTAGTCTCTATAATGTTGCACATCTGGAACTGCAGCTGCTCCAGTTTCAGGCATTTGGGAGTAAGAGCTTAAAATATGATAAAGGCAAAGGCTCCTGCCCACCAGATGTAGGAAACTTGCATGTAGAAAATTGCAAGGGATGTGCTGCAACAGAATGGAGGTTACAGGCAATTTGAGGGTTGTTTTTTTTTTAATTTTTACAGAATCAAACCCATTCCTTTTCTAACAGTGGCCTGCCAAATGCCTTTGGTGTCCCAAAATCTGTTTGGGGTCCCAACTCTATCCTTTCCTATATCTGCTGAACTAAAAAAAGTTCTGTGTGGTATAGTGATTAGAGTGTCTGATTAGGTTCAAATCCACTTAGCCATGAAATTCACTGGGTGATAGGGATGAGCCCGGACCAGTCCGGAGGCTATTTTGAAGGCTATTTTGAAGGCCTCCGAACCTATTTTGAAGGGCGGTCCAGCAGTCCGGCACTTGTGTGTGGGGCTCTTTAAGGGCGGGGGAGGGTGTACTTACCCCACCACCACCACATTTTCCCCGCCGGCACATTCATTTAGGAAAGCTTTTGGGGCGGCAGGATACCTCCCTGCCACCCCTTCCCCCAGTCGTCGGCAAAAGGCTTCAAAAAGCCTTTTGTGCGTGCACATGTCGCGCGTGCACGTCACGTCTCTGCGACGCACGCATGTGACACGGAGACGTGATGTGCGCGCGCGACATGCGCACGCGCAAAAGGCTTTGTGAAGCCTTTTGCTGATGACTGGGGGAAGGGGAGGCAGGGAGGTATCCTGCCACCCCAAAAGCTTTACTAAATGAATGCGCCGGTGGGGAAAATGCGGTGGGGGGGGGAGTCAGTACACCCTCCCCCGCCTTTAAAGAGCCCCACACACAAGTGCCGGACCGCGGTTCCGTGCACATCCCTACTGGGTGATCTTGGGCCAGAAACAGTCACCCTCAACGTAACCTACCTTAAAGGTTATGGGGGAGAACATTTAAGCCAAGCTGAGCTCCTTAAAAGGAGGGAGGGATTAAAATATACATAAAAGAGTGGAAGATCTTGCTTTTTAAAACAACAAACATGTATACACACATATATATGTGCGTATATGAACAAGATGCTGAAAAACCAGCTTCGTTAACACCCTAGCTATTGCACTCCTTCCCATTGAGAAGATCCTAGAGTGGGCCAAAAGAGCCTCATCTCATTTGTCAATTGTGATTGCAGTTCTGTGACTTTGGCAGTGGTTTTAGAGGTTATATTTAGATCATGACATCTCCTGGCAAAACTCAGTTCAATATATTCAATAATTATACACACACCAGAGGGCTTTCATCATGTTGTTCCCAGCTGCCCTTCATGCATAAGAGCCACAAATATGAAAGCTATGCTTTTAAATTACCTGATGCCTGAAGTGTTTAATTTCCTCTCTGGGTGACATTGAGGTTTCTTCGCTGGATGAGGAAATTATCAGTTACATAATTATAGATGCTCCCCCTGGAAAGCTGAACCTGCACTTATCAAGTGTATTATGGTCACTACCAGCAACAATCTAAAAACAGCAGCTGCTGATTCAGCAAATTATATCCCTTAGTTCCTCTGTAACTTAGGGCCACTTCACACGTTACCACATTTCTACAAGCATTGGAGAAATTATTGAGCTGCATGTAAAATGGTAATGCAAGATGGTAATATGCAATGATCTTATCTGCATGCAAATTGCTATGCATGCAGTGCAACAGAAACCTATGAGTGGCCCGTACATAAGAACAGCCCTGCTGGTCAGGCCCAAGGCCCATCTAGTCCAGCATCTTGTTTCCCCCAGTGGCCCACCAGGTGCCTCTGAGAAGCCCACAGGCAAAAGATGACGGCATGCCCTCTCTTGCGCTGTTGCTCCCTTGCAGCTGGTATTTAGAGGCAACGCCTCTGAGGCTGGAAGTGGCCTATAGCCACCAAATAGTAGCCACTGATAAGCCTGCCCTCCATGAATGTGTCCAAGCCTCTTTTAAAGCCATCCAAGCTAGTGGCCATCACCACATCCTGTGACAAAGAATTCCAGAGATTAAATATGCGCTGTGTGAAAAAGTACTTCCTTTTGTCGGTCCTAAATTTCCTGGCCTTCAGTTTCATGGGATGACCCCTGGTTCTAGTGTTGTGAGAGAGGGAGAAAATTTCTCTCTTTCTGCTCTCTCTACTCCATGCATAATTTTAAACACCTCTATCATGTCTCCCCATAGTTGCCTCTTTTCCAAACTAAGAAGCCTCAGATGCTGTAGCCCTGCCTCATAAGGAAGGTGCTCCAGGCCCCGATCATCTTGGTTGCCCTCTTCTGCAGCTGCTGGAGCCCAAAGCCCATTCAGTCCAGCATCCTGCTTCATGCAGTGCACAAGCAGGTATATCAGGGAAGCCCACAAGTGGGGAAAGAGAGCAACTGCCTCCTCCCTTTGGTGTTCCCTAGCACTTGGTATTCAGGAGCATGCTATCTCTGATCCTAATGCAATGTACATCTATCCAAGTTAGTAGTCCTTGATAGCCCTATCTTCCATGAATTTGCCTAATCCCTTTTTAAAACTATCCCAATTGGTGGCCATCACCACATCTGGCAGCAGTAAATTCCACATTGTGTAAAGAAGTACTTCCTTTTGCCTGTCCTGAATATGGAGAAGCAACTTACCAGACAGCATTTTGAATGATCATACTTACAAATTTTAAGAAAACATCTCCTAGTTCATGCTGCGACTGAGGTTCTGGCTGTAAACAATATTCCAGGGAAGCCAGGAAGTCCTTGTGAACACCAAGAATATCTTCTAGGTTGGAAAATAAAATCTGTAATGTAAAGAAATCCACAGTAATAACTAATAATGAAAGCTGTGCATACTCTTAAACATATTGTTCCAATGCATCTGTATATGAACAACAACAAATATTTATATACCACTTTTCAACATAGTTTCCAAAGTGGTTTACATAGAGAAATAATAAATAAATAAAATGGCTAACAGACTAATGAAAATTATCCTTATTGATTTTGGCCTCTTTTATTTCATAACACCACATATAGGCTCAATTCAGAAATCATGCCAAATCATGGTTAAAGAAGCTCAGCTATGGTTTGACATGATGTCTAAGCCAGTGTTTTTCAACATTTTTGGAGTCATGGACCGATATATTTTTTGAGGGCAGTTTTCCAGACCAGCAGTTAGTAAAGGGGTTGCTCCCCCTCACCCCCACCCCCAGGCACCCCCCCAAAACAATTTCAATTTCAATAACACTCATTTAGCTTCTTCGAAATGAACGTTATCCCAGCAGCGAGGGCTGCCTGCCTAAAAATGAGCTCCGGAGGGCTCCCAGCAACGGAGGCCCCTACCAGCTCGAAATTGTTTTGTAGGGGTATTAATTCCTCATGGACCAGCACTCAACTGCTCATGGACCAGCCCAGGTCCATGGGCTGGTGGTTGAGAAACACTGGTCTAAACTGACAAAATGGCTTGCTGCACCAGTAGAATTTATATCTCAACATTTCCTACACTTGTTGCTGTGGTAGGAGAGCACTGTACATTTTACAATTTTCATGCCTTTTGTAGCATGAACGAAAACTATATATGTGCCTTAATTCTCATCTTAAGCCAAATATTTCTTAATAATTGTATATGTTTAACGTATGCTGACTTGAATATAATTTATCATAAGAAGATGAAGTATCAATGTTAAAATAAGTATTGCCTACCATCCAGATGAACAAAGAGCTGGTGTTGCTAACACTGCACACACTATGGCAGATCAATTTAGGTTGATCTCTGCTTCCCTCTGAGCCCTCTGTGACTCCCAAAAATATGTCTCTGAGGGCTGTGCAACCCTCAGGGACATACTTTCAGGAGCCACTGTCAGCAAAGGGAAGGGGACCACAATCTCCCCTCCCTCACAGCGTATGCACAGACTAGCTGCACCAGCTCTTCATTCATCTGGATGTCGGCCATTATGACCAGTGGTGATTGACAGGCCTCTCCGCCATGAATCTGTCAAATTCCCTTTTAAAGCCAGCTCAACATCATTTGTCAGCAAATCTGATACATACTTAATGTATCATGTGAAGAAACAGTTCCTTTTGTCTGTTCTGAACTGGCTACCAACCTATTTCATTGAGCACTCTCCAATCCTAATATCATGAGAAATAATAATAATAATAATGCAGACATATGCAGATTTTTCCTGTAAATAAATAATAATTATTATTATTACATTTATATCCCGCTCTTCCTCCAAGGAGCCCAGAGCGGTGTACTACATACTTAAGTTTCTCTTTCACAACAACCCTGTGAAGTAGGCTAGGCTGAGAGAGAAGTGACTGGCCCAGAGTCACCCAGCTAGTATCATGGCTGAATGGGGATTTGAACTCGGGTCTCCCCGGTCCTAGTTCAGCACTCTAACCACTACACCACGCTGGCTCACTTAATAATTTTTTTTATTTCCACCCAGTCTTCATTTTATAGGCAGGCTTTAATAATGGCAAGATCCAGATTAAAAAACCAAATGGTATCAAACAATTATGCAGATATTTGAAGCATTACTCAAAAGCCCTATTCAGACTTTATGCTGCATGTATAAAGATATCTGTACACTCATACAGTTTTGTGTGAATGTCTGCAGACCCCTCAAATGCATGATGCAGATAGGAAATGTACTGCTGTACCTGTGTTCAACATAATGTGTGAACAACTATACCTGTGTATAGAACTGTACCTGTGTACACTGTACATTTGTTCTACTAGTGTTGAACATAACATGTGAATAGAGCTAAACGTTAAGAGGAATAAGTATGAAGCAGGAATAAGTGGAAAGTCTGAAGTCAAGGTTGACAACAATGGTCCATGAACCTTAATAGGACAAAGATTTGACATATGCAGATTTTCCCCGTAACTCAACTACTGGGATGGGAGAAGTTGTACTTGCAAATTTTTTACAGCTGAAGCACTGAACAAGGTGATGGAGGAGAAGACCTTGGTAAACCTTGGAAATAATTTCTGAGGTCATAATCTTGCTTCAACAATCTCACAGAACTACAGATTTTTATTTCTAGAAGGGCATCTTAAACTCCCCCAAGCATCTCAGTAAAAGAATGAACCAAAAATATCACTGTGCATCCACAGAGAAACTGAAAGGATTTTTTTTTGCTTCAGGCAAACACATATTTAATCAGCTGAGAAAAGAAAAGAATCTCTGAATGTGATATCTGATTTATAACAGTTATATTTAGCACTTTGGGAGGTGCTACATTAATTGGAATCAATGCAATAGTAACATCATTCATTAGCTTATTTTTATTTGCTACATCTGCAGGCCAGAAAAAAGCTTCACCTGCTGAATTTTTGCTTGTCATGCAGCTGTTAAAGACAGCTAAGTGAGCCAGAAAAATGTCGGCAACCCTATCTGTATATGACCCTAGAGAAAAAGTCACAAATGGTATGTATGGCTTCTCTCTCTAGGGGATAAAGGAAGGAAGCAGGAACATCTGTGGTTGCTGAGTCCAGTGACACAACAATCCTCAAACTTGGATTCCCAGCACTGTTCCTAGCACATGTTGTTGACTACAATTCCCAGCATCCCCAGCTGCAGTGGCCTTTGGCTGGGGATTATGGGAGTTATAGTCAACAACATCTGGGAATCCCTGTTAGAGGGAACACTGGTTTCCAGATGTCGTTGGATTACAACTTCCATCATCCCTAGCCTTTGACCACTGTGGCTGGAGATGATGAGAGCTGTAGTTCAACAATTTCTGGGGACCCAAGTTTGGAACCTCTGCTATAAGCAAATCGTAGCATCAGGGATGCAAAGTTACACATTAAGAAGACTATGCCCATCTTAGCTTTGCAGCCACTGATATTTCACTGACAACATTCTGTTGGCAGAGTGATATTGACTGATATTTCACTGACAACCCCGTTGGCATTTGGCATCTAGAGAAATGTCTGAAATTGGCCTGCTTCATTTCATTACATTAATTTATGAAGAAATCAGTATTCTGAGAGAATTATTAAATTATTAAAAAATATATTTATATACTGCTTTTCAACAAGAAGTTCTGAAAGCAGTTTACACAGCTTGATCAATTACCTTGACATTTTCTTCTGTTATGTACTTCTCAGCTTTGTCCACGGCATTCTGTCTAATTCGGTGCAGAAACGCCTATAGGGGAAAAGAAAAAAGGGATGATTGTCAAACTGATACTGATCTAATTTCACTGCTTCCCTCTCCAGAGATTTCATTAGCATCCAGCCACCCAGATGAAGATCTAGGCCTTTCTGGCATAAAGGGAGATCATTTTACACACTTAAAACTATCGAAACACACATCACCTCATTACCGAGACCTCTTGTATTTTGAGCAAAAGGCATCCCTTTAAAGTTGTTTGGGTTTTGCCTGACAACAGCATCTTCCCTCTGAAGTATTCCTGACAGTTTTTTTTTCACTTAGATATCTGGTACCACCGGTACACCAAAGGAAGCCACTGTTTGTTTATTCCCTTGGAGGGTTCCCCCTTCTTCCTCTAAATTGAGGCTGTTTTGACCTGATTAGGGAGGCAAGGTGCCTGGATCTCATCAAGTGAAGAGATCTGTGTCAAAGAAATGGACTAAAAAGAGGCTCAAAAAGCAGAGAGGAAGAAAGTGGGTAGCTTCTCTGAAATTCAGGCCTATATCGAAGAAAAGGCATAGGGAGCAGTTTGCCCAGAAGTCGGAGAGTGGAAATGGTGAGCCATAACAGTGACATTATTGACTCTAATATTTCATTTTTAGTAGCTGTCTAAATTAAGACATTATATTGTTATTATTTAAATACCACTTTTCAACACAAAATTTCTCAAAGCAGTTTGATTAATAGGAAGAAGATGGTTTCCTGTTCCCAAAGGGCTCACAATCTAAAAGCACCTACAAAGTAAGACACAAGCAACAGCCACTGGAGGGATGCTGTGCTGGGCCTGGATAGGGACAGTGACTCTCCCCCTGCTAAATAGAAAAAAACTATTACTTTACAAGATTGTTGGCAGTTCAACAACACATCATGGAATAAGGGGACAGGTTCATGTGAGGATCAGTAACTGGTTGAAGGACAAGAAATGGAGAGTAGGAATAAATGGAAAGTTTCCACAATGGAAGGAGGTAGGAAGTGGGGTCCCCCAGGGATTGGTACTGGGACCAGTGCTCTTTATTTAGCTTGTTCATAAATGATTTAGAAGTAGGGGTGACCAGCAATGTGGCCAAATTTGCAGATGCAACTAAACTATTTAGGGTAGTGAAATCCACAACAGATTGTGAGGAACTCCAAAAAGATCTCTCCAAACTGGGGGAGTGGGCAACAAAATGGCAAATGTGGTTCAACGTAAGTATAAAGTGATGCACATTGGGGCAAAAAAACCCAACTTCACATATACGCTGATGGGATCTGAGCTGTCAGTGACTGACCAGGAGAGAGATCTTGGGGTCATGTTGGAGAGCTCGTTGAAAGTGTTGACTCAGTGCGTGGCAGCTGTGAAAAAGGCTAATTCCATGCTAGGAAACATTAGGAAGGAGAATGAAAATAAAAATGCTAGTATTATAATGCCCTTATACAAATCTATGGTGCGGCCACACCTGGAGTACTGTGTTCAGTATTGGTCACCATATCTTAAGAAGGATATTATAGAACTGGAAAAGGTGCAAAAGGGTATCAGGGGCCTGGAGCACCTTCCTTATGAAGCAGGGCTACAGCATCTGGGGCTTTTTAGTTTGGAAAAGAGGCAACTATGGGGAGACATGGTAGAGGTGTTTAAAATTATGCATGGAGTGGAGAGGTTGGACAGAGAGAAAATTTTCTCCCTCTTTCACAACACTAGAACCAGGGGTCACCCCATGAAACTGAAGGTCGGGAAATTTAAGACCAACAAGAAGAAGTACTTTTTCACACAGCACATAATTAATCTATGGAATTCTTTGCCATGGGATGTGGTGATGGCCACCAGCTTGGATGGCTTTAAAAGGGGCATAGACAGATTCATGGTGGACAGGTCTATCAATGGCTACTAGTCTGGTGGCTGCGGACCAGCCTCAGTGGTACAATGCTTCTCAATACCAGTTGCAGGGGAGCAACAGCAGGAGAGAGGGCATGCACATACCTCATGCCTGTGCGCTCCCAAGATGCACTCATCAACTCTATGGACCAGTTCATATAATCTAACAAGCCATTTGTTGGACCATGAACAAACCAACAATTCCATATGTGCTTGTGTCCCCTCTTACCTCTCCTGTTCCCCTTGTACACCGGAATTTAATGCAACACTTCTTGGCTTCTTAAGGAACTGGTACTCCGAGGTTTAAACAATCTCAGCAAATTGAGATACTATGACACCATAGCTTGTTATCCTATGGAGAGTGGTTTATTGGAACCACTTAAATCATAGATTTCCAGTTTGCATGGCACAGGAAACTTCTTTAAGAAACCAAGAGGCTTTGTATTTAGCATAGCAATAGCATGCAAGTGGCAGAGGAAAGGGGGGTGGGGTGCACACAGGTTCGCTCACAATCCAGGAAACCAAGGTTTGTTGGATGTCTGTGCTGACTCTGTGTATTCATAATGTGATGTGTGGGGAATTAATTTTCTTTTCCCGTCCTGTAATAGAATATTTTACACAAATGCACTTTTAGGTACTTTATAAAATGCAAATCAAGTGTTGTTTTGTTTTTTTAGCCACCACTGTAAGAGGAGGGGCGTACTTTGAGCTGTCTTCAGGTTTATAGACTGACAAGAGTTAATAATGAGCAACTGCAATAGCCAAGTGCCTCAAACCAGCAGTGAAATTCAAGGAGCGTGTTTGTACTGTCAAGTGTTAAGTGACAGACAGTAACTTCACCTCCCCTCTGTGTAGGGCAGGGGAAGACAAGAGATTGCAGGTGAGGCTGCATCAAACAAACCCATCCAGGAGAAAACCTGCTGGGATCAATTAAAGTGGCCCAGGCATAAAAGGAGGGGGGTGGGAGGAATGGGAAGGAGGCAAAGTATCTGTCATCATTAGCAATTTCCTATAACTGACTCCCACACAAAGAATTAGAAGCTGCTGTTGGAGGACCTGTGAACAGGCAAAGAAGAGTCTTTTCTTCTAGATTTAGAAGAGGGCAGGAGGTTTTGGGTGCTGCTGCTTTTGTTATAGAGCAAATGCTCCAAACACTAGATTTTATTTGTAGCATGTGCATTCAAGTCCAAATATTTGGATTTGACAGAGGAGCATATGTATGTTTTTTAACCTTCTCTGCAAATGTTTTTTTCTCTGGTACCCTCTTTTGCTAACTTTGCATCTTGACTGATGAAGAGCTCTGTGAAACTCAAAAGCTTGCCATTGCTATGCTAATTTAAGGGGGCTCAGTAAAATATATCAAGTTTACCTACTTCATATCTCCTATTTTCAGAGGCTTTCTCCACTAAGCATCCTTGCACTGCAGCCCTTAATCAGTCAGGTTTGCTGGGGAGGCAGAGCATTGGGGAGCAGAGGGTAGGACACTGGGTTCTGGCTGCTGGAAGCCCCCGTTGGAGATCCTACCTCCCATCCTACCACCTTAAACCTTGCCTAGTTGTTTTGTCTTTTTCTCACATCATTATTGGCCATGTGAGAGGCCAATTCCAAGACTGTGCCCAAAAGTACACTTATATTTTTTAAAATTCTTCTTATGAAAGTACACAGATCACTCACCAGATGCCTTCTCTTAATTATGTGTGCATGCAGGGCCATCTGCAAAAATGGTTCACGGCTGAGAGAAAGGATGCAGCGAGAGAGAGAGCAGGCTAATAGAACTTTCCAACGAACTGCAGCTGGGAAATGGCAATTTTTGACCCCTCCCCTTCCCTAGGAAGTCCATTGTGCCACCCCCCAAAATGTCCCTGGGGGTTGTGCAGCCCTTGGGGCATATTTTCAGGAGGCACAGGGGACTTCCTGGGGAAAGGGAGGGCATAAAAAAATTGTCACTTCTCTACTGCACTGCTTCAGTGAGTTGGGAAGTTCTATTAAGATGCTCTCTCGCTGCACCAGTGCATCTTTGCTCTGTGTGTTAGCACATATCTACCAGATCACTAGCTGCATTAGCTTTAGGTGGGACTTCCTCAGAGTGCCTCCGTATAGAAGCAGAGTGAATTCCCCTTGCTCCTGAGTAACCAAGCTCCTGTGACCTTTGCAGGAGCCAATCAGAAGCAACCAGTTACAGCAGATTCATCTGAGCCGTTTGCTGCACACCTAAGCCCTCTGCCAGACTAATATAGAAACAGACCAGGCCTGTGGCCATAGGAGCTTGTGACAATTCTCTCACTAGGAATGATCTCGGATCTCTCTAGGTCTCCTCTTGACTATTACTCAAGTTCTCCAATTTGCATACATCAGAGGAGAAATAGTTTTGGAAAATTCCAAATTCCAGGGAGGGGGCAAGCGTCCACTCTTGCTCCCCACTGTGGACACCTGTATGTCTGTGCATACAAAAATTCTATGGGCACCCAGGAGCGTAGCGAAGTTGGCGGCGGCCCGTGTGCAGCTGCCGCAGCCCCTGGCCCCACCCCTGGTCTGACTCCCTCACAGCAAAGCCCGTGTTGCCCTCTTGTTCAACTGTCCCAGACCAGCTCCTGTGCACAAGCCACATTCCTTCTTCCACACTGACCAGCCCCAAGCACAACGCCCCACACAGCAAAAGAAACCCACTTACATCCTCCACCCAGGCAGGCCGTGCGGAGCTACAGCCTGGCCCAGCCCCCTTCAAAGTGGACAGAGCTGCCGGGATCGGAGGCGAAAGCCAACCCCCCACCCACCTCCTCCGGCTGGCCAGTGGCTCCGCTGCTGCCTGGGGGCTTCAGCAGCACAGGCACGGGGACCAGGGAGAAGTAAAAGGCTTGAATACAAGCCCGGCTATTCCCATGAAAATGGAGAGAACTGAACTGATAGTTTTGTTGCAGCTGCCCCCAACCCCCTTCTGATTTCTCTCTCAGCTCTTACCACCAGAAGTGTAGGGAAGTTGCAGATCAATCCCGGGCTTACTCAGAAGTAAATCCCATTCTGGTCAATAGAGCTTACTCCCATGTAAGTGAATACATGCAGCTTCAGCTACATAGGCACAGAGGGATGACAACCTCCTCGCCTTTCCTGGGGATAATCCCTACTGAACTCGGTCAAACTTACTTCTGAGTAAACCTGCTTGGGACCGGGTTGCTACCGGCTCCTTGCCGCCCAAGTTTCATCTCGCCTTTCCGGGATCAGGTGGGTCCTCCTCACATGCCTGCCTGCTTCCCCCACCCCTTCCCGCCGCTGGAAGGAGGACCCACCTAATCCCGGGAAGGCGAGATGAAACTTGGGCAGCAAGGAGCCAGTGGCTTGCGTTACTGAATTTTAAGTTATATTTTGAAGCAATATGCCTAAACTGGATGAAAGAATGGATTACATTAAAAAAATCCAAGACTTTTAGATTTGGAAGGATTCGATATAAGATATGGTTGGCATGCATATCTATTTTATGATAAGGTAAAAGTAAATAAAGACTTCTTAAATCACTATGGTAGAAAAAGCTTATATATGTATGGTATGGATGAAAAACAAACTTGTGTTAGAACCAAAAATTCCACTTTGGGTATCTCCACTGGAAGTTATATCTAGAAAACGGAAAAATATGCAACAGACATGGCCTACGTATCGACAACTGCTTGCTCCACAAGGTGCAAAATATGAACTTAAAAAACTAGACCTTATGCAGGATTGGAATATTTCTTGGTTTCAGTATCACCAGATTAGCACCTTATTCAAGCAAGATTGCAAAAAGGGTTTTAATCAATCAAAGTCAGAATTTGAACAACAGTTGTGTGACAAGGAAGACAAACTAGTTTCTAGGATGTACGATCTGTTATCATTGGAAGATACAAGAACGGAAGTAGTGAAAACTTCAATGATTAAATGGGCTCAGGATTTTGGTTACAATATAGACTTGTAGAAATGGGGAAACTATGGATAGAAGATACGAAATACACTGCCTGTTCTAATTTAAAGGAAAATAATCTTAAAATGATGTACAGATGGCATATAACTCCTAAGAAGTTGGCTTTAATTTACAACAACATGTCAAACAAATGTTGGAAGTGTAAAAAAGAGGAGGTTCCAATATACATTAATGGTGGACTAAAGTCTAAAGGCTATTGGGATTTAATATACAATGATCTTAAGAAAGTGTTTAAAATGACCTTCCCTAAGAGCCCAGAAACAATACTATTTAGGTATTGATAATAGTTCATTGCCTAGGAAATACTGGATCCTCTTTATGTATCTGACAGCAGCAGCAAGATTGACATTTGCATACAAATGGAAAGACATCCATTGCCTGAGTAAAGAGGATTGGATACTTAAAGTGTTAGAGTTGGCAGGAATGGCAAAGCTAACAGCATTATTAAGAAATATATTTGAAGTATTTAAAAGGGAGTGGGACCCTCTTCTTGTTTACCTAAAAACATATTATAAAGGATTTCTATCAGGCTTTTGAGTGGTAACAAAAATGTTTTTAAAATGCCCTAGAGCTGACTTTTGTACCATTTATCGGGGGTGGGGGAGAACAATTAAATTACAGGCAAGACTTGGGTATTGTAACTGATACTTGTTCTAATGATGAGATTGTAGTCCTCATGGTTTTTTGGTGGGGTTTTTTGTGGTTTTCTTTCTTTTCTCTTTGTGTGCGCGTGTGTGTATCTTGTGAAAAACTGAATAAAAAGTACTTTTAAAAAGAAAAAAGAAACTGGCACAAGGAAAAGTCTCCAGCAGAGCGGTCAGCTCAGCAAGCACTGAGAGAAGTAGCGACCCCTAGGTCCTCCACCCTGCGTCTGATGTCAGACACAGGGGCGTGTCTGGTGCCATGCTCACAGCCCCTGATTGGTGGGTGGCCCGGGTTCTTTGAACCTTTTCGCCCAATGGTGGCTCTGCCCCGTGTGCACCAACTATATTTGCCAGGGATAGTACCAACTTTCGGTTCCCTGTCCCTGATAAACCATGGATCCTATTTTGTCCCTACTCTACTTGTTGTCTTTTGGGAATGACTTTTTTTTTTTTTTAAGCCATTCTGTATTTTTTAGCTCCCTAACCCAGGTCTATCAAAGTCAAATCTCTGAGTTGGAGTGGATGCATCTTTACTCTAATGCACATTAGGGCCAGCCTCAAGGATCAACAGCAGCCAGGGGCCCGGGGCCCTCAGAAGGGCCAGCTGCTGCTGTTCCCCAAGACTGCCACTGTATCTATAGCCTTCATGTAGGGGGAATGGGCAACTCTTTCAGGGTCCACTCAGGCAAGCAGGAACCCTGGAGGTCACTGAGGGCCTCCTGAAACCAGGTCCTTATGCAGGGCTGTCCTTAGGGTGGGGCGACTGGGGCCATCGCCCCCCAGCCCCGAGTTGGGACAGGCCCACACTGGAGCAGCCTGCCCTGCAGCAATGTATCCCTCTCCCCCAGCCCAGGTGACCAGTAGTGCTGCAGGAGCTGCAGGCAGGCCTGCCTGCTATAGAAAGGCTTCCTGCAGGATGCTACAGCTCCCACTCTGCCGGGACCATCCGCTGTTCAGCGGTGAGCCGGGCTTCCAGAGAGAGGCCTCTCTGCCGGCTTCCATGAAGCTCTCCAGTGTAGAAGTTCTCCCCTGGGGAAGGGGGCAGAGTCCCATCTACAGGCCCTCAAAAAGATCTTGATTTCTCATCCTGCCTCGCTCTCAATCTTCCCAAATTTTGGAGCAAGCTGGTGGGGTGTGAGAGAAGACCGCTATGTGGTTAACCTCTATGCCGGGGGGCACAAGTCAAATACCCTGGAGGACTAGAACCAACCATGACTTGGTAGGCAAGGGCTGAGGTAAATTTTCAGCATATTAATGATTGCATTAAAATTAATTATTAAAAATATGAATGAAAGCAAGTATTAGTTACCCATAGCATGAGGAGGGAAGAGGAGGCTCCTAGCAACCTTTCCGCTTTCTTCTCCCCCATGAACTTTCAAAGCCTTCAAAGGTCAATTTTGAAAGGGGGCTGACCCCCACCAGGTCCATGGGGCAAGGAGGCATTTTGCACCTCACCTCAAGCACCACAATACTTTGGGCCAGCTCTGGGGCCAGCAAAAAAGTCCCCGTGGGCTAGATCCGCCCTCCGGGCCTTTTGTTGTGCAGACCTGCTCTATGCAGTTAAGGGTTTCTGAGAACTCTGCTGCAGCTGGAGGTTCCTAATCTGCAGAAATGCGGGTCCCTCTGGAGTCTAACGCCTGTCCTTCTCCCCTGCCTCTCTTTTCTAATCCCACCTTTTGCAAGCTGAGTCCCTCCTGTGCAGAGCAGTGGAAGCTTAAGAAAAAGCTTGTCATAGCAACGCTACTGCCTAGCCCTGCCAGACCTACCCCCAGCCCGTCCCTGAAGCACCCCAGGAGGCAGAGTGGCCAGCGCTGGCTGCCCTGAGAGCATGTCCCTTCCCTCCTCACAGCCAGCAAGGGAAGGTATGGGGTTTCCCTTTTGTCATTATGCCCCCCACCCTGCCATATATTTATGGAATGGCTTGCTATAGGGTTTTGATATCAGGCACAGATGTAGGGCAAGGTAGGATGGCTATGAATATCTGATTTGAAGTGGATTGGACAAATTGTTGGTTTTTAATATTGCTTTGATTTCCCCCCCCTAAAAAACATCCAAAAAATTCCTAAAAGTGGCTTGTTTCATGGCAGAAAATTACAAAAACCCACACCCACCACTCCACCATTTGCCCTTTGTCTTCATAAAAAAAGGGTAAAGCAATCCACTTTTGCCCCACCCTTTAGATCACCTGGAATGACTTGGCAAAGGGCTTTGATACTGAGCAGAAATGTAGGGCAGGGTGGGAGAGCTCTGAGTATTGAATTTGAAATGAATTGGTTAATTTTTATAATTTTCCCCCTACTGCAGTAAAGCCGCCAGAAAGCTCTATCCATAGAATACTTCACACCCAGTGGAAGTGGAGTGTGTGTGTGTGTGTGTGTGTGTGTGTGTAAAAGTGTATTCATTATGCTCAAGCTGGTTTGCAGTTCAGAAGGTCTGAGGGAGAAATGTGAAGCAAGGGGCATGTGTGGTGAGTTTAACTTTTCCCCTTACAAATGCACTATACTGTATGTCCAAGCTGTTTGGACAGGTCCAAAAATCTCACTCAGTCACACCATTTACTCAGTATGTCATCAGTCAGTATGATTCTGTAATCAGATGAAATTTTAAGGAGGCCCCGCACATGCTGATTTGCCCCATCCCTGTTACCCCCGCCCCCGGGACTGCCCTGCCCAGATGCACCTACACTGAATGAGCCTGCATGAACAGTAATATGCTCTATAGTGCACTGCCCAGCGGTGTAGTGGAGGGAGGGCGTGCAGGGACGGAGCAGAGTACTTCTCGGCTTCTCTGGCTGTTGGGGTGGGCACGGCCATGGGGGCTGTCATGGAGAGTGCCTGCACTTCTGAATTTGCAAATATATCACTGGCACTGCCTGCCATTTTGCTATGCTTGGTGAAGCTCATTTTAACAACAGTTTTAAGGACAATTTTATCCTCCTAGCATCTCTTCAACAAAAAGAACAAACACGTCATCAGTGTTCCAAACAGTGCAGATGCAGAATAAATGACTATGCCTCCCAATACCAGTTGCAGGCAGCAACAGCAAGGGAGAGGACACGGCCTCACCTCTTGCCTGTGGGCTTCCGAGGCATCTGGTGGGCCACTGTGTGAAACAGGTTGCTGGGCTAGATAGGCCTTGGGCCTGATCCAGCAGGGCTGTGCTTATGTTCCTACTACACCATAGAGCAGACAGAGCAAAGGCTTCAGCATTGTGTGACACAAGTGTTGGGGTCCAAGCAGTGACCCCGGATATGAGAACGGGGCATTACAAGTGCATCTCAGTTTTCATTTTCATTTGGGAAGTGTTGGAGGGTAGTTGGAAGAGAAGCAAGGTCGTGCCAAAAAAATAGTCCTTTGAAGGGTTGTTTTTCTCAAAACCCCATGGGCTGCTGCATCAACATAATATTTACTTGTGCATTATGACTTGCCCTGAAAGACTGACAGTTTCCCAAATGACATAGACGGGGATAACTCTTTACATGTCACGCATGTTTACACAAGGTGTAAATGCCTTGGAGGACTCAGACAAGCCTAGAGAAAAGCAGAAGAGGCTTGACTGTCCAATGTCCTCTTTTTTCTATCCATACAAAGGGCAGTTTGCATTATATTTGGTTGCCAAGGCCAAGACACAAATAAACCAAAGCTGCAGCCTTTTAAAACAAAAGAATGAGCTAGCAATCATTTTCCTGCTCCAGCGACAGGAGCACCCACGCTGCACTTTATACCACACCAGCAGGATCAAGGGAGGCTCTTTCCAAAATTATTATCATCACCGCTCCCCAAAATAAAAAGAAGCTTAACCTCACAGTGAAAAACAAAGGTGAAATGATGGCAATCAGTCTAAGACGGAGCAAGGCACTGTAAAAATACCAAGCCAACAATACACATGAAAAAGACTTCTAAAAAATACTCAGTAACGGCCTTTCCATTAAAACAGAAACCAAACAAAAATGAAGTGAATGAAAAATGAAAGTGAGAGATGAAAGAGCTTTCCAATATGTGGCGAATTGCAATAATCACAACGGTTCTTATCACAGTCGGCAATGTCTGTGGAAATACCAGTCTGAAACCCTGGAAAACCAATGCTAGTCAGTATACTAATTAGACAGACCAATGGCCTGTTTCTGCATCAGGCAGCTTCCTATGCAGTCTATTATTCCTCGAAGCTATTCACACTTGCAGGAAAATGGAAGGGCTAAGGAAGCACAGCTCAGTTTTGCCTGCACACATGTGCCACTGGGATTGTGTCTTGGCGACAAACCCGCCTCTGGAGCCATCCTCTTAAATGGGATTCAGAGACTTGTGCATTATGGAAGTGCCAGGAGTGGGGAGACACATCCCAGCACCCCAATCCTCCAAGCTACCGGCAGAAGCCGGCAATCATCTGCAACAAGAAGAGGATCAAATGCGTGGGAGGTAAGTTTTTCAAGGCTTCCTCCTCTCACCCCTTCGAGCCCTTCTCACGGATGGTGAGAAAGGGCTCCTTACCTACTAACAGAGTCACCCTGGATGATTCTGGGCACTGACTCAAAGGAAAGCAAGTGGGATCCACATAAGCCCTAATCAGACATCATGTTGTGTTCCATGTACGCAGGTACAAGTACAGTTATTCACATGTTAGGTGGTACACAGGTACAGCAGCATGCTTTTGAACCATGAATTTAAAGTGCCTGTATCCAGGTTCACTTTTAAAATGAACAAAGGCATGGTCGTTCACACAAACACATGTATGAGTGTGTAGACATCTGAATACTTCTACAACATAAATTGCCCACAAGATAGATTTGTATGAGTGTGCATGCAAACAAGCACAGGAGAAATGTAGAATTTGGAACAAATTCAAACCATTTGAGAAATACTTCACTACCCCCCCCCCACCTCCACTGTTCCCTCTAAGGTGTGTGCACGTGCACGCACTCACAAGTTTTTGGATGTCTGCTCAGTTCAATATAGATCCCGCTCAGGTTGAATTAGGAAGGCCCCACTCTGAATGGACATGCGCACACACTGCCTTGATACTGACGCCCAGAACAAAATTCATTCTACACAGAGATGGAAAAAAATTAGAGGGACCACTGCCCCACTCTGTGTTACATTATAGTTGCAATTTGGCCTCTTTAAATCTCAAAGCTTATTTTAAACTTCCAGGACAAGATTTCTGTTTCAAAAAGCCGTAATATAACTGGGAATTTGCATATATTGCAATGAATTGGCACGTACAATTTGCACATTCAAATTAGGTGGGGCATCTCCCCTCTGAAACAGCTGGCAGCCCTATCTACATGAGAGTGTTCAGTACAGATGTTGATAATATATTTGTTTCTTATGAATAATCTTCATTTTTTTCTCTAGCCACTGCAAAATGTGCTTTCTCACTACACAAGGCGTCTCAAACTTGGGTCCCCAGGTGTTTCTGAACTACAACTCCCATCATCCCCAGCCACAATGGCCGACAGGCAGCTGATGGGAGTCGTGGTCCAACAACATCTGGGGATCCAAGTTGCAGAAGCCCTGTCTTAAGAGATTAAAAACACAGAGCAGCACAATAATGCTTTGTAGTGCTCAACAGGCTTTGCGACTTCTCCGGATGAATGCCAATTCACAGGAACGACAAAGGAATTTTTCCCATTACAGCCCTTCTCTCCTGTTATGAAAGGCAGCAACCCTATGCCCAGAAACTCTCATGCACAAGTGCTGCCGAAGCCAAATGGATTTGCCCACACGTAACTGATGGCAGGGTTCCACCCCAAACAGCAGCAGCATTTTACCCTCCGCGGGAGAAATCTAAAGAAGCCGCCAAGATCAAACAATGGATTTTTAAAAACGGCAAATTTACAAAGGAAAGAGGCTGCCAGACCCAGATGGCTCCTGCTGTTTCCCAGTGTCGGTCCTCTTCAGCATGTGCCAGCTATGGGCTATCATTCCCTCAACTCCAGTTACCAGCAGTTCCATCACAATGTAAACCCCACAGGGCAGTGAAACTACAGGTCTCTTATGGAGCTGACCAGCACACTAGAACCCCAGTGAATCCCAGCATTTTCCTCTCTTGTTGACAGCAACTGCTGGCACTCCGTAGACAGCCAAGCCCTTCAGAAGACAACTGCTGTGTCCTTTTGTAAGGCTAGATATAAATGCATCAAGGATTTTATGCATCAGAGACTTTAAAACAGGCAGACATTCTCCTAGTCCCGGTTCCTACACCTAGTTGGGGTAGTGCTAAAACAGCACAGTGGAGCATGCAATAGCCTCTCCTCCGCCCCACAGACAGCTTCTAGTGCAGGGGTAGGCAACTTGGGCTCTTCAGCTGTTCTTGAACCACAACTCCCATAATCCCCATCTTAGCTAGGGATGATGGGAGTTGTAGTTCAACAACAGTGGGTTTATATTCCCAGCTTTTGGAGATGACTCTGAGTGAGTCAGCATGGCACACCAGTCAGTTACCCATGGCACACTGGTTGGGAAATGGTGCTCAAAGAGGCTGAGCTGAGAATCAGTAAATCTGTACAGGTATTATTACTACAGCAATCTAGGTGAACAAAACAAAGATCTTAGAGAGTGTCCTCACTAGGCATGTAACAGTATCTTTAGCCATACATCTCAGTCAGCAGTACTTGCTATGAACTGCAGGCTCAGTGGGGAAATGCATGACTAACAAGCAGAAGGTTGCCGGTTCAAATTCCCGCTGGTATGTTTCCCAGACTACTTTCCCAGACTATGGGAAACACCTATATCAGGCAGCAGCGATATAGGAAGATGCTGAAAGGCATCATCTCACACTGCGCGGGAGGAGGCAATGGTAAACCCCTCCTGTATTCTACCAAAGAAAACCACAGGGCTCTGTGGGCACCAGGAGTCGAAATTGACAGCACATTTTATTTTAAAGGACTGATCATGACAGTGAGCCCATTCTCACGACTGGAGAATGGGCTTGGTCGGGGTGAGGGGAGGAAGCCATGAAAAGCTTGTCTCCCCTGCACATGATCCCATCCATGTTGCTGGGTGGCTGGATTGGCTACCCAGAAGATTGCTGGCTTCTTCCAGTAGCAGGAGGGCGCAGGGAGGTTTGGGGACCGGGAGGCCCCCAGAGCTTCCATAATGCACCACACAAGTGTGCGGTGCATTACGGGGAGCTTCCCGACACTGGCCAAGAGGCTACTTGTGTGTAGGTGCTGCGCAAAGCCATGCAGCACTGACACATGAGCATTTAGCCTGCATTTTGGGCATCCTCACACCCAAAACACGTGCTAAGTGGCGGACTCCCTAAGCAGGCTTGCCGCCAGGAGCCACATAGCTCCCGGCAGTACACACACACACGCCGAAAACCAGGCTGGGCTTCCTTAGCCCAGTTTTCAGTACGTGTGTGAATAGCTTCAGTGTTTCTAAGTTAAGTTACTTCAAAGTAGAAGTGGGCAACACCCCTTCTGCACTTATGAAGTGGCCGTCTCTGGTCGATGACCCTGATTGTTCTGGGGCTCTTTCCCTCATTGGAGATCGGCTTAACTGAGAAAAAGTTACCGAACATCTCTTCAGGTCTTAAGTGCAACAGCAGGAGACTTTGTTTATGAAGATAAACACTTGGTTGGCTGTCTAACACAGCTATGTATGTAAGGAAGACTGTGGTTAGAAAAAAAACCCCACCTACAATTCATTTCAGGGTAAAAATACAAAATAGCTAGACTGCTTCTCAATGTTTCCACTTTTCTTTCAGAACTGCAGACTAGTAGAATGTAGGCCAGGTCATTTTCCAGAATGTCTGTACTAGCACTTAGTGACCAGTGTTTGATATGGTTTACCGTATTTATACTTCCGTTTAGTCCATGCACTTTGCTTGGTTTTGTTTT
This sequence comes from Hemicordylus capensis, assembly GCF_027244095.1. Lineage (NCBI taxonomy): Eukaryota > Metazoa > Chordata > Lepidosauria > Squamata > Cordylidae > Hemicordylus > Hemicordylus capensis. The sequence goes on along the minus strand of NC_069660.1, from coordinate 31,248,804 downwards.
CAATTTTCTTGCGCACTGCTGGGGTGAATTAGAAAAGCTAAGCTAAGCATGCTCCTTGGAAGCAAGTTCTTTTGAAACCAATTGGACATACTCCTAAGGATCAAACTAAACATGATTTAAAATGCCTAGTCTTGAGCTTTCTGTGCTTGGTTTTTAAAGGAAAATAGCAAATATGTGGGGCTGACCTGTATCAAAGCCACAGTTGTGGTGGTGGTGGTGGCTTTTTGTGGCCGTGAGCATCAATTGTCCCCTTTCCTAAGCTGGGTCAGCCTTGGTTTGCATTTGAATGGGTGACTACATATAACCGCTATAAGATATTCCCTTTAGGGGATGGGGCCATAGCTTAGGGGAAGAGCATCTGTGTGCTTGTACGGAGAAAGTTCCAATTCCACTCCCTCCTGGCATCTCCAAGTACGGCCAGGAGAGACTCCTGCCGGGAACCTTGGAGAGTTGCTGCCAGCCAGCATAGAATCTATCTATCTATCCATCTATCTATCTGTCTGTCTGTCTGTCTGTCACATTTATATACCACCCTATATAAAATCTCTGGGCAGTTTACAATAATGAGCTAGATGGACCAATGGTCTGACTCAGTATAAGGCAGCATCCTATGTCAAGCGCAGAGGCTCAAACCACACATTTAAAGTAGTGAATATTTTGACTCTTAAGTAAATATGTTTAGGATTTGAGATGCAAATGAATTTGTCCACAAACAGGTAAGCATGAATTTGGGCTGAAGTTTTCCATTGCAGGAAACATGAATGAGAACCCTCCCCCCACCCCACCGCACTTCCTTCCTGTGAATTAAATTCAGCTGTAGAGTCCTATCTCAATAGAGTGACAGAGCAATTTTCCTCTGGGAACAAAATGAAATGGCAGATTACTTAGAACTAATGAGAAAAGCAAAGAAAACCAGTGCACACGATAAGAGGCTGAAACCTCCACCAAGCTTCCTCAGTCAAGGTTCAGATAAAGATTTGCTCACACATGTTCCCACCCACCCCATCGCCACTTGCAAAAGATCAGTGTAGAGCACCTTCCCACTGGGGTCATCTTCTCATTCAAGCTCCACTGAAACAAAAAGATTTGCTGTTGTGTTCTCACATGCCCACCCATTCGCTTAAACAGAGCTTGGTCACTCTTGTTATGGAACTCCCTCCCTAAATAGATCTGGCAGGCCAGTTCTTTTCTGCCTTTGAGGTCAGTTAAGACATCACTATTCCACCAGGTATTTGGGGAGGCATGCATTTTATCTCCAATTTACAAAAGCAGGGATCTCAAATTCTGGCAATTCAGCTGTTATTAGACTACATCTCCCATCAACTCCAGTCACAATAGCCGGTAGCTAGGGATGTAGGTCAACATCTGCAGCAGTGCCACAGTTTGAGATCCCTATACCAAAACTTGTTGCACTGGACAATGCAACAGCATCAGACAATCTTTGTGATGTTCCAAGACAGCAGATCTCTATCATTCAAATCTTTGAGTGTCTGGGTGAAAAGACAAGAAAAAGAAAAGGCTGGATTCTACATAAATTTTATCTATGTTAACTGATAATCTTAAGTTCTCAGATGTTTTAATCAGTTATGAACCGCTTTGAGACCTGGCTATATGCAGTATTAGAAATGTGTTAAATAAATACATAAATAACAGCGTTTTTGCACCTCTTCCACCACTTTCCCCATTACCATCGTACTACTTTCCAGCTAACGAGCCTCTACACATTGATACAGCATGGCCAACCACATGACGTTTCTGAGTTCTGCACAAATGTTGGAAGTTGGCAGCAGTCACTAAGCATCTCACTGAAACAGTTGCTGAATTCCAATGGGAGACTCCAGGGCATAGGCTTACTACATGAAGTGAGAATGACTCTCTAGCTGATAAGCACTTCTACTCCTACCAATTCAGTGAAATGAATAGCACTGTGTAGCAAGGCTTTTCCTTTTCTAAAATTAGAGTCCATTCACACAGCAGTGTCCCTACACACAAGCAGCTGCAACTGTGTGGGAAAACACTGGCGTGACTTGGGTGGTATATAGATGTCGTCGCAGTGATCTGTGATCTCATGACTGGGAGTTCCAGTTATTATAGCAAATGAACTTTGCTAGTGTGGAAACAAGGCACTTTCCATCCATATGATGTTATCTGATTGAAGGAGGAACATCTAGAATCTGAGATCTGCCTTTCTTCTTTGTATTATCTCAGATAATGTGCCGTTAATATGATTTACTGGGCTACATTTGAAATCCAAGTGCATGCTGAGATCTCCCTGCTGTGGATTCTTCCACCTCAGAAAACTGGCAGACACTTTATGTATGAGTGTCTGAAAGCTAAAAGATCGACCCATTAAGCATAAATGGAAAAGCAATCAAAATCCAGTCTACTACGCAAAATATACTATTATTGGAACCTCTTCCTCCACTACATCAATTTTTCTTTGTCTCAAATACCATGAGATTTTATTTTATTGTCTCGAATACGATATTTTATTTTCAGCTTCGATATGATCATTACTACTCTTTTAGGTTTAGTTACGAACCATTTTATTAGACAGACCTACATTCAGCTGGATCAAGCCCACTGTGTTTAGAAGACAGACTAAGTTTTGCTACTTTGTGTAGCTTTGTGTTTGGAGGAGGGGCAGAATTTAAAAAAAATCACACAAGTGACTGTAATTTTGCTGTATTTAATATGGGTACTTTCTCTTCGTGGGATGACTTTTCTTCCTTCAAAAATACTAGAAAGAAACACAAGAATACAAGCCACTGAATACAGCCCTAGTGTAGATGCCAAATGCAATGATATTTCTTTCCCTCCCTCACACACACAGTGTATTTGCTCTCAAATAAGAATGGAGTGTTCAGAAATTTCATCTAACTGGGAACACAACAAGGGCTGAAAGCAATGTTACTGGCCCAACAGACAGAGCAGGAAACCGTTTGTTTCTGAAAACTAGCATCATAGACCAGAATCCTCCATGTCCTAGTAATCAGGTGACCCCAGGGAGCCAATCCTCTGCCACTGCCTACTATAAAGCTCTCATATCTGCAGTACTTCCTCAGTCTTGGCAACTTGTTGAGGGAGGTCACCAAGCAGTCTCTCTCTATACCACTCTCCCTCTCTATTTTAGGTCTTTGCTAGTACTCAGACATGAGTCTTGACAGGAACAGAGCAAGTTTCTAACATTCTTGAATAACCCAAGGTTTTTCTGATGCACTATACCAAGCTACAGTTCAAAACCAGACAACACTGGATGGCAGATATTCACAGTCCTCTACCAGAGGAGACACTTATCCATTTTTGATCCAATGCTGACCAAGTCAACTTTCACAGATTTTGCAGAGGAATTTGTAGGAAGCCCCCAACTGATTGGGACAACCAGGGCAGTTAAGTGAGTGCAGAATTCTGCTCTCTCCAGTATACCACTCCTCCTTTAATTATGTCCCATATCCTACATGGTCTTTGTTTTAAAGAATTAACTAAAAGCCATCCTCCCTCTCTTCATTGTGGCATTTCTTCCCCAAGTGCCGGTTCTTGCAAAAACACAATCATATCACATGCAGCCTCAAATGCCAGCTTCCTCTGGGTCAGGGAAAAGAATCAGGCCATTCTTTTTTAAAACATAAAGGGGAAGTTCAGGGGAAAAGAATCCTGCTAGTGTACATTGCAATGAAATGCTAATCAAGAATCTGCTCTCCCCGGCATTCCCATAGATTTGCCCTGCTTCTGGGAACTCCTGTTGGTTGCTTGCTTTGATTTCTTGGCAGAGTGCCTGAGGTGCCTTTTGTGACTTCGCAGTCTTTGTGATTCAGTGGAGCCAGTCTGGAATCCGGGTTTCATACATCCTATGTGATGTACGCGCACATACCAATTGAGAATATGTTAGCTTCGTATGTGATTAGTCTGGAACACTATGCACACGCCATTGCTGTAAATGCAACCACACACTCCTCTAACACCACGTCATTTCTTCCATGCAACTGCAAAATTTGTGTGCAGGTCACACATGGGAAAAGATACCACAGGTCTTCCCCCAAAGAAAAACAGAGATGGGGAAATGCTGTTATAGGGTTCTTATGTTTTGTGCAGGACCGCAAACTTCAGCACTCCAGCACTCAGCACTCCTCAGCACTTGCTTTTGGACTACAAATCCCATCATCCCCAGCCATAGTGGCCAGTAGCCAGGGATTATGCAGGTTGTAGTTCAACTTCTGCAGGAGGGCCGGAGCTGTGCAGCCCTGACCTAGTGCTATTCACTTGCATACAAGACCAAAAGGCAAAGTGAACTAAATCAAAAGTTCAACCACTGGCAGAGCTTTCAAATGGGAAGATTTACTGTCTCTACAGTGTAATGGAAGACGAGCCAAGGGATAGCCATCAATCCTTCTTTCACCTCCCTCCAACATCTACAGGGCAGGTGATGGAGGGAGTAGAAGGCAAGATGGAGGACATCATGGGCTGCTTAGGTAGATTTCTGGGCTGCAACCTAGAAACCTTAGATGTATTCAGTTTGTCCCTCCATTGATTCTAGAGGAAAATACGATCAGGAGTGAAGGATGGAACTGTGCCACATGCCCCGCATAGAGTTGACACTTTTCTTTTCCTTTTTAGAGCATGGGTTCTCAAACTATAGTCCTCCAATGTTGTTGGACTACAACTCCCATCATCCCCAGGCATGGTGGCCTATAGTCAGGGACAATGGGAGTTGTAGTCCAACATCTGCAGGAGGGTCAAAATTGTGCAGCCTTGTTCTACATCCACATTAATCTAAGCATATCAGGATAGCAGGTGACTGTGCTTCCTATGTAACATTTTAGTCCACAATTGGAACTGTGGGAAGCGCCCTGGGAAAACTCAGGGGCACAGCATTGCCTAGGCTGTACGGACTTGGATTCGCAACAATGGAGGGTCACCTCAAAATGAACACATTGTGGAGAATGGGAAGTTCTGAAGAAGTGCTATCCAGTCCTCTGGCTTTTGAACTAGAACTATTTTGACATAACCTAGTTGCAAGGCAACTAGAAAATGTCTCAAGGAACTTTGAGAATTGGATTCTAATGCATTCAAGCCAGCTGTGCAGTTCTTCAAAAGTTATTCTTGGTGGTGGGTTGTGGTTCAATGGAAGCGGAAGGTTCAGAGTTCAAACCCTGGCAGGCCCAGATTAGGACATGCTGAGGCCCTATGCTCTGTCAAGCTTGTAATGCCCCATAGCATCACTCACCTGACCCTCAATAATTATTCTAACAAAAAGGACAATGAAAATAGAAATAATGATTTTAATTTGAACCTTTTATATGTTTTAGTTGTTTTAAAATGTCTTGGTTTGTTTTATTGTTGTAAACTGCCTAGAAACTTCAGTAGTGGGCAATATAAAATATGTTAAATAAATAAATAATAAAGCTTTATTTTTGCTTAATGAAAAACTAACAAAAACTAATGAAAAACTAACAAAAACAATTATCTTGCAATAAGTCTATTTGCATTTGAAATATCTTTAAATGAAAATATATTATGTAAAGCTAGAAATTCAGTTGTCTTTTAGTATTCAGAGGCCCCTCATAATGTGAGGCCCTATGCTGTAGCTTACTTGGCTTGTCCCTAAATCCAGCGCTAAACCATGGCAGCATCTCCAGGTAGGGCTGAGAAGGATTCTTGCCTGAAACCTCAGAGAAGCTGCTGCCAGTCAGTGCAGACAATACTGAGCTAGATGAACCAATGGTCTGACTCGGTAGAAGTCAGCTTCCCATGTTCCCAGATATGAAAAGTTAATCTGGCCTCAATCCAAATGTAAGCCCTTCCCCTTTCAGCCATCAAAAGGCATGAAAACCTTTGCTGCTCTTCCAAACAGCTGTCTCACTTTTCTCACTTGTAGCTCAGCAGACACTCAAGACATCTCCTTTGAAGATCTCTGGAAACCCTAAAGAAGCCTATTTGACTGCCATGGATTTAAAAGGTAGGATTATTATCCAAACTCCCCAACCTCAGCATTAAGAAAAGCCCCTTCTACGAAAAGCACATTAACTGTGCAGTCTGACATGCCAATGGACTGACTTGCTGTATTAAGCAGCCTATTCATTGGGTTTTCCATTTTCTCCTCCCTCCGCTGCCTTTTCATTCGCTCCCGAAAAGTAGCACCTATTTTCTGGCCAAGAAATCCACATTCTGGAGTTCCCTTTGGAGCTAGCATTCAGACTACCTCTCTGCGTGGGGGCTCACCACCCCAAACTCCCAGCATCCTTCTTCTCCAGCCAGCTGCTGCCCACACTGCATTCTCCGCCTGCTACCTTCTCTTTACCCAGTCTCCTGCCCTCAAAGGAGCTCCAGATCACGTTGCCAACCCCACATCTCCCACCAGAGCTTCCCAGGCCAAGGCAAATAGCTGTTTTAACACTTCACTCCCCAATTTACACACAGGATTGAATTTAGCCTTCGCAGTTCGCAGCTGCAACCTCAGCTGAGCATCCGCCACTGCAAGTTCACACAGAGCAGGCCTTTTATTTGTAATGAAATATTTAGAGTGGAAACACACATCCCGAATTTAATAAAAACAGCTCTCTGAGATTGCCAGGGATTTGTGGTCCATACACCAAGCCTCTCGGAATTCCCTGTATGAAACTGAGCTTTTCAGCCTCTGCCAGTTGAATCAATGGGCTCTTAATGCAGAATTTTGCATTCAAACTGTATGCAGATTTTAGGAACATAGGAAGCTGCCATATACCGAGTCAGACCATTGGTCTATCTAGCTCAGTATTGTCTTCACAGACTAGCAGCGGCTTCTCCAAGGTTGCAGGTAGGAATCTCTCTCAGTCCTATCTTGGAGATGCTGCCAGGGAGAGAACTTGAAACCTTCTGCTCTTCCCCGAGGGGCTCCATCCCCTGAGGGGAATATCTCACAGTGCTCACACATCAAGTCTCCCAATCATATACAACCAGGGTGGACCCTGCTTAGCTAAGGGGACAAGTCATGCTTGCTACCACAAGACCTGCTCTCCTTTTAGGGCTGCACAGTTAAGATTAGGTCAGATTATTATATTAAAAATCCTTTCATCGAATAAAGTTGCTAAAAATCCAGCAGAAGATTTTATTATTGGTTTTAGAAGTGATTTATAATATAAAGGCCACAGATGGCAAGTGCCATCTTAGAAAAAGCACTAGTCCGCTCACGCCTGGCTGGGCAAGACTGATCCTAGGGCTTTTGGTGCCCTAAGCAAACTTTGGTGCATCCCAAGCTGAGAAGTGCAGAGTTCTGGCTTTAAGTTGAGTTCTGCAGGTTGCTTGTTCGTGAATGACCAGCTCACTGACTTGACCACTTATTTGGGTTGAATGACTAGCCCACTCTGGTTTGAGGATATCGTGGGGAAGAGTTCCCAGTCCATTATGGGGTCAAAGCTCTTAATACTTCAGAGTTGAGAAGGTGCTGCTGTCAATGTGGAAATCCAGTCTGAGTGAATTTCTTTTCGGAAATGAATGCCAAGGCAGGCAATTCTTATTCAAGAGGAGGAGGGAAATTAAGAGACTAGCTATTTATTGATGGCTAAGGTGAAATGAGCAAAGAAGGCTCAAGAAGGTGAAATGAGCAAATGAGCATGCAGAATGTGCAGACCGTTTGGGGACCAGGGTGCAGTATTGCATCTTACAGTGGTGCACATGATTACATCACTGTGCAGCACTTCAGGGGTACAGCACAACAGGGAGCAAAATAATAACTGGCAGTGCTATATGCTTGCACTGTTATGCCCCCCCCCAACAAAAACTGGTGGCCTAGGCTACTGCCTAGGTCTACTTAATGGACAGCTTGGCCATGTGGTAGGGGATATCCCTTCTAAAATGATACAGGTACACCCATCATCTAACAGCAAAGATAGTCGCCCGGATGTTGCACAATGTTACAGTAATGGAAGGACACTGCAGTCGCTCAAAACTCAAGTGCATGAAAGTCCGTTATGCTGGAACCTTGCACGGCTGACTAGTGTTTCCATGTGCACAACTGTGATAGTGCAAGAAGTAAGCCAGCACTAACATAGTGCACAACTTGTGCACTTGCACAAGAGCAATTCAGAGAAGCCAGTATTAGGAACATAGGAAGCTGCCATATACTGAGTCAGACCATTGGTCCATATAACTCAGTATTGTCTTCACAGACTGGCAGCAGCTTTTCCAAGGTTGCAGGCAGGAATCTCTCTCAGCCCTATCCTGGAGATGCCAGGGAGGGAACTTGAAACCTTCTGCTCTTCTCAGAGTGGCTCCATCCCCTGAGAGGAATATCTTACAGTGCTCACACTTCTAGTCTCCCATTCATATGCAACCAGGGCGGATCCTGCTTAGCTAAGGGGACAAGTCATGCTTGCTACCACAAGACCAGCTCTCCTCCCTGATTCGCTACTCTTCTCATGCAAAGGCCTCACATGCGCAAGACTGTTCTGCAATCGCTATTCTTGTGTACTTGGACACAGCTACAATGTCTTCTTATGCTTTTAACTTATGTACACCACCTAAGGATGCACATGTCAGGCGGGACAGAAATATGATAAATAAATTCTTCAAATTCTTATCTTCCATGACCATAACATTCCATATGTAGGCCACCATCCTTTTGTCTTCGCAATTCATTTTATTTGCAGGCTGATTTAATTGGTTACTTCTTTCATTAAAATGCATGCAATTGATTGACAAACTATTTTTTAAATCGGGTGCAAAGTCTAGCAAGTTTCCCTTTTAAAAGGGAAATAAAGCGAAAATGAGGCCCCAGTTTCTGATTTGTATAGCATAAGGCATCAGTTGCTGGAGTAGCAGAAGGCATCAGTTGCTGGAGTAATTTCCCATGAATCCTTCCAGTCAGAAAATATTAAAGCTTTCACAGTAAGCTGCATTTCAGAGTGATAAGCAATGCCATAAAAATATTTGCTCCTGAGCCTTCAGCACTGTGCAACATTTCCCCATGGACAGCTCCACATTTTCAATGTGATGCATGGATTAATCTGTTCATCCATTTCACCAAGTCTTGTTCTTGGGGATGGAACCATCGCTCAGTGGTAGAGCATGCAGAAGGTCTCAGGTTCAATCCCTGTCATGTCCAGGTAGGCTGGAAAGACCCCTGCCTGAAACCTGAGCAAGCCACTGTCAGTCAGTGTAGACAGTACTGAGCTGTCTGACTGCGTGACAGTCTGACTCATTATAAGGCAACTTCCCATGTCCCTATACTTTGAAGAGGAAGAACCACGCAGAGCTGGAATGGTCACCAGGCAATCTGGGCAACCTGACCATGACCAGCATTGTGGAAGGGTGCCAACTTGTGGGAGCTGCTGCATGGTTTCTTCTCTGATAATGCACTAGAATAAAAACTCAGCACTGCAGTGAGGCTCAGGATGACTCATATGTACTGGAAATACACACAGACACACACACACACAGAGACAGACACACTGGTCATGCCACTGTCTTCTCATTCTGCCACTTCCAGAGGTTGAGGGAGGAAGCATTGAGCACTTGTCTTTTGCAACCACCAGCTGAGCTCTCCAACCACTTCCAAGTTGAGAAGCACTTCAGGCTGTTCCTAGGCAACCAACAAGTGCTTCCTTCCCTTTTCTTTGAATTGACAAGACTGGGGGAAGAGAGGGAGGGCGAGGGAGAGAAATGTTAAGGCCAAGTCCAAGTCCCCATAAAATTAGCAGTAGGGAGATTAAACACTAAACGATTAGAATTTTTCAGATGCCTCCTACTGATTAGCAGTTTCAGTGCATGATTAGAGCTAGTTTGCTCGCTCCATCTCACCGCTCTCTCTGTCTTCCCACTTTGTGGCCCTATCCAACCCCACCATCGCTCCAGTGGCTATTGCTGGTGTCTATCTTACGTTTCTTTTTTGACTGTGAGCCCTTTTATTTATTTATTTATTTGATTTATATACCGCCCTTCCAAAATGGCTCAGGGCGGTTGGGGACAAGGAGTCATCTTCACTTAATTGTTTTTATTTCTGTGTAAACAGCTTTAGGAACTTTGGTTGAAAAGTGGTATATAGATATTCATCATCATAGTCTGCAGATTCTGATAGTTTCCCAAAACAGCAATAACCTAAAAATTGTGATAGCAACTTACAGAAGCAAATGTGCCATGTATGTGCACATGACAGACAGAAGTACTATTCACATGTTCACTGGAAGCTGCCTTCTGCCGAGCCAGCCAGACCATTGTTTCATTTAGCTCAGTACTGTTGACACCAGGGCTGCTCAACTTTGGACCTCCTGCAGATGTTGGCCTGACTGACTGATTGATTAAGTGCCGTCAAGTCAGTGTCGACTCTTAGCGACCACATAGATAGATTCTCTCCAGGATGATCTGTCTTCAACTTGGTCTTTTAGGTCTCTCAGTGGTGCATTCATTGCTGTCATAATTGAGTCCATCCACCTTGCTGCTGGTCGTCCTATTCTCTTTCCTTCCACTTTCCCCAGCATTATGGATTTCTCAAGGGAGCTGGATCTTCACATAATGTGTCTGAAGTATGATAGTTTGAGCCTGGTCATTCGTGCCTCGAGTGAAAATTCTGGATTGATTTGTTCTAGGATCCATTTGTTTGTTTTCCTGGCTGTCCATGGTATCCTCAAAAGTCTTCTCCAGCACCAAGTTCATAGAGTATCACAGGGAAAATTATTGTCTGGATGATTCTAATCTTTGTTGATGTAGACATGTCTCGACATCTAAATATCCTTTCCAAGACCTTCACTGCAATCCTACCAAGTACTAGTCTGTGGCGTATTTCTTGACTGCTGGATCCTTTACTGTTGACGGTCGATCCTAAAAGGCAGAAGCTATCCACCACTTCAGTGTCTTCAGTGTCAATTCTGAGGCTGGTTGCTGGTTGATGTTGGCCTACAACTCCCATAATCCCTGGCTATTAGCCACTACAGAGCCTAAGTTGAGCAGGCCTGGTCTACACTGCCTGGCAGCAGCTCTCCAAGGTTACAGGCAGCAGTCACTCCCAGCCCTACCTGGAGATCTGCATGCAAAGCAGATGCTCTTCCACTGAGCTACGGCCTCATTTCAGGGGAAATATCTTACAGCACTCACATGCAATCAAATGCAAACCAAGGCAAACCCTGCTTAGCAAAGGAGACAATTCATGCTTGCTACCACAAGACCAGATCTCCTCCCTTTCATCCATGCAGAGGAAACACTCATGAGACGGAAGTGAGAACTTGCATGCAAGCTTCGCCTCCTGTGAACAGGGCCTATGCACAAATAGAAATTGTACATGCAGTCAGGGACCCTCACAGGTTTGGGTGGACCTTGAGCAATTGTGAACCATTACACATTCAGCATTTACAGGTCCAAGCATATATATGGATAGGAAAGGCCAACTAATCTGATCCTGCTCCCCTCTCTACATGTTCATTCTACACAGACAGATGAATATGTGAGCGGACCTAGACAGACTGCACAAAAAGCTCCTTTTGTCCAAACTAATCAAGTCATCCCACTTCTGCAAATGCTGCATACAGATATGCAAGTCCTTGCATTGAAGAAAAAGAAACTCAACTTCCTCTTTATATATTATACTATTTCACATTTATAGACGGAACCTGGAGAATGCAGAAGACATCAAATCATTATGTTCTGTAGAAATTATTGTGTCTACCCCACCATTCAACATAGGATGTGACCAATATTCAGATGCATCCAATAAGTCTGCAGGACAAGTAATGCTTTAATGGCCCAGTCTTCTCAAACTTTAGAAGAGCCATCTTCTATCTTTAATGCTTTTACATAAAGATAGTATGGGTTGGCTGGAACTGCTTTAGCTTTTGCTGTTTCAGGAAGCTCTGGCAGATCGGTTTAGGATCTGGAACCAGCAAAGGTCTAGAAGCAGAGGTTCTCAGACTTGGGTCCCCAGATGTTGTTGGACTTCAACTCCCATAATCTCCCATAAGCCAATGCCTTGTGGCTGGGGACTATGGGAGTTGAAGTCCACCAACATCCGGGACCCAATTCGAGAAACCCTGGTCTAGGTGCCTTGCTTCAAAAGCCCTTGTGTTATCCTCTTTATTTCCAATTTGCAACGAAGGCACAGCCATTGAGGAGGAGTTCTTTTATCCTGATCTGTTCCTTCCCTATTTCCTGTGTGCTCTAGATCCCCAAAATTAGCATGTTTCTGCAAAAGCTGGGGCAGGGGGGTAGATGGGCAAAAAGGTCAGGGCACGGACTGAAAACATCTTATCACAGACCCCTAAGAAAGGTCTTGCAAAACACCACCTTAAAAGACTTATCACTATTATTGATTACATTTTTACCCTACCCTTCCTGCAATATAGTGAGTGCAGTGCAGATGGTTCCACTTTCTCCTCACAACAACCTTGTGAGGTAGGCCAGGGCGAGAGCTACTCAGTCCTGCTTGGAGATGAGACTGTAGCTCAATGGAAAGGCACATGCTTTGCCCCGAGGCTCAGTCCCTGGCAGCACTTCCATGCAGGGCAGGGAAAGACCCGTCTGAAATGCTGGAGAGCCGCTGCTGGTCGGTGGTTTAGCACATGAGCTCTGCTAAAATTCCACAAAGGATGAGGCTATGTCCTTATGATCCCAAAGTTAGTCCAAGGATCAGCCAGCTAAGATGCACAAAAAACCCCAACTTCAAGTATACGCTGATGGGATCCGAGCTGTCAGTGACGGACCAAGAGAGGGATCTTGGGGTTGTGGTGGACAGCTCGTTGAAAGTGTTGACTCAATGTGCGGCAGCTGTGAAAAAGGCAAATTCCATGCTAGGGATCATTAGAAAGGGGATTGAAAATAAAATGGCTAACATTATAATGCCCTTAGACAAAACTACGGTGCGACCACACTTGGAGTACTGCGTACAATTCTGGTCACCACATCTTAAAAAGGACATTGTTGAACTGGAGAAGGTACAGAAGAGGGCAACCAAGATGATCAGGGGCCTAGAACACCTTTCCTATGAGGCAAGACTACAACACCTGGGGCTTTTTAGTTTAGAAAAAAGACGTCTGCGGGGTGACATGATAGAGGTCTATAAAATCATGCATGGCATGGAGAAAGTGGAGAGAGAGAGATTCTTTTCCCTCTCACACAACACTAGAACCAGGGGTCACTCCATGAAATTGATTGCCAGGAGGTCTAGGACCAACAAACGGAAGTACTTTTTCACACAACGCGTGATCCACTTGTGGAACTCTCTGCCACAGGATGTAGTGACAGCCAACAACCTGGATGGCTTTAAGAGGGGTTTGGATGACTTCATGGAGGAGAGGTCTATCAACGGCTACTAGTCAGAGGGCTGTGGGCCACCTCCAGCCTCAAGGGCAGGGTGCCTCTGAGTTCCAGTTGCAGGGGAGTAATGGCAGGAGAGAGGGCACGCCCTCAACTCCTATCTGTGGCTTCCAGCGGCATCTGGTGGGCCACTGTGTGAAACAGGATGCTGGACTAGATGGGCCGTGGGCCTGATCCAGCAGGGCTGTTCTTCTGTTCTTATGTTCTTATGCAGGAGCACATCCTGAAAAGTGATTGTGTGCATAGGGGGAAATACTGGTTGGAGAACCGGGAAGTGATAATCTGCAAGGTGTAATCATAGTTGGGCTACCATATAAGATTGCCAATGCCAGAGTGGCAGGGCGCCCAACTACGCTCATGCCTCACAGACTATCATTCCCCAGTCCTCTGACCAGGATTTGCTCCTCGCACACGATCACTTTTCGGGCGTGTGCATGACTCCGAATCTTAGCTAGCTGCTCCTCAGACTAACTTTGCAATAACAAGATCGTAGCCTGAATGTGGAAATGGCTCTGCAATTAAGAGGAACTGCAAAAGAATGATGTTTTTAAATGAGTGTAACAGTATTTTAAAATATTTATTGGGCGCTGGAGAGAAGGCATTTAATGTTTTAACACTACTAAACCGCCAGGTACAAAATGGCAGGTTTCTACACAATTTCTCTACGTTTTGCAGCTGCTCTGTTGCAGCTGCTCTGGCTGATATCCTGAGGTGATTCACATGAGCAGCAGAAACTGGGCTAAGGGAACCCAGCGGCACGCCTGCCTAAATGCCCCCACTTAGACGAGGTTAGTGGAGGTTAGTGGCGTCATTTCTTTTGTTCATGTGTCTGCCAGTGACCAAAAACAGTGCCCATTTTTGGGGCTGGTGATCGTCTGCGAGGAGAGAGGCTTGAACCCGCTCTCCCCGCAACCCCCCTCACGTCTCTTCACCAGTGTGCTCTCTAATTTTTTTCATTTGTGTGCGGAATGAGTTTTGTTTTGGGTGGCAGGATCAAGGCAGTGTGTGTGCACATACATTCAGAGTGGGGCCTTCCTAATTCAACCTGAGCGGGAATAAAATTAACTGAGCAGACATCAAAAAATGTGTGAGTGTGCACACATGTGCACGCCTTAGAGAGAACACTGCTCTTCACACTAATTGTGTGAAGAGCCTCCCTGAGTAACTCAGCATGGGCACTTTTAACATCAGTGCCGACGCCACGCAGGCGCTCTTGCATAAGAGTGCAAATACTTTTGGAGCTCACCTGCGCTCCAGAAGTGCTCTGTCAGAGCAAAACACGTCACTGAAGGTCAACAACATATTTCTGCTCTAACAGAGCATTTCCAGAGTGCAGACGAGCTTCAGAAGTATTTGCGTACTTGCACACAAGCGCCTGTAGTTCGTAAGTGCGGGGGAATTGCACAGAATCGGTTCTGATATTACAAGCAACCATGCTGCCTTAAAGTATGTCAGCAGACTCCATTTGGGCATACATACAGTTGCATTGGCAATAAGACAAACAGCACTGACATCATATTTAATGGAGTGATGAACCTATGTAATGTGAAGCTTAGAGCAAGTTTTGTGCAACTAAGGCTGGCATGCTAGCACCCTATGCATGCTTACTTCTGAGTGAGCTTGTGTAGGATCAGCTGCAATCCTAAAAAGACTTACTAATCAGGCACAAAATCCCATTGAACTAAGTGGGGCTTGCTTCAGAATAAACATCCATCCTATACCCAGAGGAAACATTCTTTCCATAGCTAATTAACACTGTAGAGTTAAGCCAATGGAAGAAAATGCAATTTGCTAGCCCACAGCAGGGTTTCAAGCTAGAGCCATTCTTTTATGATTTACCATTGCACTGAGCCTGCTAGACTGTGGTCTGATGTTTGCAGAGCTCAATGCAGATCACCACACTCCTGGTGTAAATGCAGGGGCCAAATCAACAGGCTAACTGCCTCCAAAGCCTCTGTGTTTGGGAGTATTCTGAGCCTGCAATCATCTGCACACTTAGTTGAGAGGAAATTGCATTGCATTCAGTAGGACTTATTCTGAACAAATATGCACAAGAGGCTGTTTATACAAATAAATTAAGCTTCATTATACTGAGTGAGACCGGTGAATCCAGCCCAGGAGTGGGCAAACTTAAGGTTTTTGGGAGCTACTTTGTTTTTGGGGTTTGGGTTGGGTCCCCCCCCCTTTTCTTTTCTTTTCTTTTCTTTGACAGAGCCTTGGGAGCTACCAGCTCAAAATGGCAGTTTGTACCAAAATTCATGTTGACAGAACCACATCAAAAACACCAAAACCCAGAATTTTACTGGAGGAGAATTCTGCTGCAAAACAGGAGCGGAACAAAAGAGGCTACTTTGTGGCAGAAGAAACTGTAAATAAAGTGATGGGAGATAAAGTAAGAGCAACCCCGATCACCCAAAGAGAGAGAAAAAGATTAAAAATGGCATGGCTATACCCCCACTCAGCCAGCCACTCAGATTTGCAGTATTGGTATTCCAAGAAGAGAAGGCAGGGAGAAGGAAGCCCAAACACCCAGAGAGTTACTTCAGGTAAGTCTAGAAGCTACCAGTAGTTCCCAAGCAAACTAACGTCCATCCCTGGTCTAACCAATTATGGTCTACTAGCAAAAGATCTCCAATGTCTCAGGCAGGAGTCTTTAACTAGAAATACTGATGATTGAACCTAAGCACCTTCTGCACACAAAGTGTATGCTATACCACTGAGCTATGTCCTGACACCCAGAGCAGGTGAGCGAGAAACCACTGAAACCAGTCCAAGAATCTGTTACTAACTGCTGCATCATTTCCCTTCCTCTGCACAGAATGTATGTGCACACATGGGACATCCTTGGTATGGAACCAGCAAAAGATTTTTTAATTAGGAACATAGGAAGCTGCCTTCTACCGAAGCCACTTCTGCCTTCTACTGGTCCATCTAGCTCAGTATTGTCTACACAGACTGGCAGTGGCTTCTCCAAGGTTGCAGGCTGGAGTCTCTCAGCCTCATCTTGGAGATGCCAGGGAGGGAACTTAGAACCTTCTGCACACAAGCAGCCCATACTTGGCCAAAGAGTTAGGAAAAACAGTGCCACAGATCCCACTACCAACATACTGTAGTTCCTTAGCAGTAAAATGGATTAATAGTAAGTGGGGCCAAGCTGGACATCTCTGCCCCATTTGCCAAGTGGAGGATGCTGATTTAGATGCAGAACTGTAATCACTACTACTTGTGCAACTGAAGCTAAAAACAAACCACTGAATCAGGCTTCTTCTAGTTAATGTAGCTAAGTTGTTCTAAGAACACATTTTCAGTCCTTGTTGTAGGGAAGCCATCAGACTGTAATCCAGAGACTTAACACATTTACTGTAAGGCTCTGTAGCTACGCAGTTCCTAGCCAATATGACGAAAGAAAGCATTAACTGAAAGGGAAGGCCGCACAAACAAGGAGTAGTGGATAGGGATTAATGCCGTAACTAGAAAAATATTTAGTAAGTGTGGAATTCTTTAGAGTCTTTTCCCACCTCACCACAATTTCAGGTCAAAACTGCCTTTCAGTTAGATGGCAGCTTTTAATTTTTTTATCTATTTCTTTAAAGGCCCATCTGTGTAATCAAAGTGGTTTTTAAAAAGCCCATAATGACTGGAAACCCTTTGTGTTTAATCTCAATTTTGCTAAGAGTCCTAATTATTTTGGATATATCTGATGTGCCGAATGTCTCCTTTTGCTCATTTTTAAGGGATTCAGCAGGGGAGGCAAGATTTGCAAGTATGACCCGCAGGAATCTACTTCTGGGTCACACAGAGCAGTTCCAGGGTAGAGGGGGAAATCCCTTTGCCCTGGAAATCACCAGAAATCCCACCACTGAGTGCATACCCACGCTTCACAAGCAGAGTCACTAGCACTCTATGCATGCCTTTCTTAGCTGCACGTGAGTAGTTTTAATCAGGATCAGGGGCGCACCTAGGTAATTTTGGTGCCCAGAACCGAAGGGTTTTGCAGGCCTCTGCCCGTGAGGTTTTTTTTTTTTTTAAGCCTCTCCAGAAGCATGCCACCACTGCCCCATGGCGCAGAAAATTTCAATTATTCTAGCCTCCATGTGCACGGCTGGGGTGGGGGTGGGGATGAGCCGAGCAGGCCTTCCCTATCCTAGTAGTAGCGACGGCGGCAGGTGGAGTGGGAGCGCTCGCTGAGCCTGACCGTTCAGCCCAGCAGCCCTTGAGAACCGTGGGGCGCTCCAGTGCGCCTGCACAGATGGAAGAGAGTGTTCTAACTGTGCAGGTGTACTGGAGCGCCTCACAGTTCTCAAGGGCCGCTGGGCCAAAGGGTCAGGCCCAGCAGCCGCTCCCGCTCCCGCTCCCCCCACTGCCACCACGGGGATACGGGAGGCCTGCACGGCTCACCACACACACACACACACCAGCCACACACATGGCGGCTAGAATTACTGAAATATTCAGCGCCGCATTTTGGTGCTGCGCGGCAGCAGCAGGATGGACATGAGGTGGGTGGTGGCAGGAGGGCCCCCTGGGCCTTAGGAGGCCCCCTTGGAGACCATGGATCAGGGCCCCTAGGTCCAGAGGTAAGAGGGCCTCTGATCAGGATGTTGGCCCCTGACCCCAACTCTCCAGGGTTTCAGACAAGGATCTTTCCTAGCCCTGCCTGGAGATGCCAGAGACTGAACTTGGAGTCTTCCACATCTTGCACAGGTTCTCTACCACGAGCTTCCCTCTTGCTCCCAGCTTCCCCCTCCGCTCTTTTGTCTGCCTTCCTGCTAGCAGTCGTGAAGGGATACCCTAAAACTGGACTGGAAATGAAATGATGCAGGTTCATTTAAATACAGGTAGTCCTCATCCCTAACAACACGGAGGTTAAAAAGATGCTCTCAAGCCTTCACAAGAAAAAAGTTCCAATAGAGGCAGGTGGAAGATCTGACGAAGAAAAGATTGCTCGGAGCCCCGGGGACCCAGCTCTCTGGTAGGCCAGGCGGGCTCAGGCCTCTCTTTGCAGAGCAGATACCCTACCACAAATATGCAAACAAAGGCACCTTGTTATCTACCACGGAGTGACCACAAACCAGACACTGGAAACAAGCAGCCCAAAGCAAAGAGGAAATCAGGCAGCATTGCACAGTGCTCTGAACTAACAATAAATCAGCTAAAATTTATTTATTTCATTTCATTTCACTTCATTTCTAGACCGCCCCATCCAAAGGCTCTGGGCGGTGCACAAGTTTAAAAAGACATAAAAACAAACACCATTTAAAGCACACTGCTTAAAGCAAGATAAAAACAATTTTGAAACAATTCAAAACCATTTAAAACCAATTAAAAAACTAAAAACAAATTAAAACCCTTGGAAGGCCAGGCCAAACAAGTAAGTTTTTAGGGCTCTCTTAAAGGCCAACAGCGAGCCTAAACTGTGGATATCTATCTGCTGGGAGTGCACTCCACAGGCCAGGAGCAGCTACAGAGAAGGTCCGGTTCCAAGCCGCCCCCAGACATACCGGTGGTAATTGGGGACGGACCTCTCCAGATGATCTCAACATGCGATGGGGATCATTCAGAAGAAGGCATTCTCTAAGGTAGCCCAGACCCAAGCCCTTCAGGGCTTTAAAGGTAATAATCAACACTTTGTATTTTGCCTGGAAACAAATTGGCAGCCAATGCAACTGTTTTAAAACAGGCATAATATGGTCTCTCCGGGTTACCCCAGAGACCAGTCTAGCTGCCACATTTTGAACTAACTAAGTACAAAGGCAGCCCCACATAGAGCACACTGCAATCATCAAGCCTGGAGGTTACCAGCTGATGCAACACTGTTTTGAGAGCAAGGAATGGACACAGCTGTCGAATCACCAAAACTGATGGAAAGTGCTCCTGGCCATAGCCTCCACCTAAGATACCAGGGTGAGGTCTGGATCCAAGAGCACTCACAAACTGCATACCTGTTCCTTCTGGGGGAGTGTAATCCCATCCAGCACAGGAAAATCTAACTCATCCCTCAAATTCTGATCCCCTACAATGGCCTTCCCTTTCCTTCTGCTGCCACTAACAATTGCTTGTTGGTGCACTCCTAACATCACACTGGAACATAGGAAACTGCTTTATACTGAGCCTTATATCATTGGTCCATTTAGCTCCGTTTGGTCTACAATGAATCATAGCAGCTCTCCAAGTTTTCAGGAAGGAGTCTCTCTTAGCCCTACCTGAGGATGCCAGAGATTGAAAAGAAGACCCTCTGCATGCAAAGCTACAGCCCCATGAAAGAGGCCTCCGCCACTTGCTAGTTTGGTCCCCTCTGTCTAGCCTACGGGTTCCCAACCTGTGGTACTCCAGATATCGCTGAACTACAACTCCCATAATCCCCAGCCACAATAAATAGTAGCTGGGGGTGATGGGAGTTGTAGTTCAACAATATTTGGAGTATCACAGGTTGGGAACCTCTGATCTAGCCAATGACAATTCTGAACCTCATTAGGAACTCAGGACAGACTATAGCATTACCAATAAAATTATCCAAAACTTATTATAGAGGCATCTCATTAAATCCTGGTCAAAGGATCATGTTCCAAACACAGCAGGTTGTACACATGGCAGCTGGCCAGGTATCTGTTCCTTTATCCATTTTTTTACATTCTAATTTTTGCAACCTATGCTTTTGTTTGCACAACTCTCTTCTACAACTACGGTGACAGTCTTCGGCTAGAAAACATGTACAGTGATGTGTTCTCAGTAAGTTCCACCCAGGAATGCAATACTATTTGGGTGAAGAAGCCAGCGTGGTGTAGTGGTTAGAGTGCTGAACTAGGACCGGGGAGACCCAAGTTCAAATCCCCATTCAGCCATGAAACTAGCTAGGTGACTCTGGGCCAGTCACTTCTCTCTCAGCCTAACCTATTTCACAGGGTTGTTGTGAGGAGAAACCTAAGTATATAGTACACCGCTCTGGGCTTCTTGGAGGAAGAGCAGGATATAAAATGTAAAATATAAATAAATAAATAAATAAATAAATAAATAACTGGTCAGGAATATAGTGTTTGAAAGCAAACTATGGCAAAAAGAAGGGATCACCGACCAAAAACGACTGCATAAAACCATATGAATTTCAGCAACTGGAGCAGAAAGAGCAGTTTAAACTGCTGATCCTTTTGTTCCTGACTGCCAGATGCATAAATGGTCCTCTAGGCTTCTTTATTTATTAAAGAGAGAGCGGAGTTTGCAAGGCGAGGCAATGCCATGCAATCTTAAAAGGTCAGTGAAGACCTGACTGGTTCTCATTACAGGCCTGTAATGAACGTCCTGGAGGAGATAACTTGTTCCACCCTGCCAACATCTGAAAGCTATAAATAGGGATACGAGAAAGAAAAACAAAAACAAAAATAAAAAGCATCACACTTCTTGACCCCGTTATAAAGTTTCAGGCTTGGAGAACATTTCAAAGTGAACACCACAAGAAAACACCAAAGTTATTTTCCAAAAAAATAGTTACCACCCCTTTGTAAACTCCCCGTCCTCTAGGCTGACTTTGTCTAGCTAATGCAATCTTGTTTTGTAGTGTGCATACTAGCAGATAGAATGAAATGAAAATTTACTGGCACAGGAAAAGCTGGGCCAGCTTAATTTTCAGAGGTAATCATACACCTTGAATGTTCTCTGTCCTGTTTCTGGCTGCAGCACTCAAATCCTAGAATCAATCAAACTAAGAAAACATTGCAGAGGCTGATTCCATCCTTCTTCCAGCCATTCCATTCATTCTGGTCTGGTTCACACAATCATTCAAATCCAGGTTTAAAGTCAGTAACTGACATAAGTGAGATCATGTGAATCCACACCAAGCAGTGGTCCCTCTAATTTTTTTTCATCTCTGTGCGAAGAGAGTTTTGTTCTGGGTGGCAGTATCAAGGCAGTGTGTGTGCATGTGCATTCAGAATGGGGCCTTCCTGATTTAACCTGAGCTGGATCTAAAATGAACTGAGCAGACATCCAAAAACTTGTGAGCGCGCGCACGTGCGCACGCCTTAGAGCGAACAGTGACGCCAAGGCGCAAATCTCCAAATCATCTTAAGACACAGCTCAACATCGGTCATCTTGGCATGGGTTCACACAACCCCGCTGACTTTAAACCTACATTCTAACGATTGTATGAACCAGGCCTCTGCCAGGCTTGTAATTCTGTTGCTCTCAATTTCTGCTTCTTTAGAGTTTCAGTTGTCTCTATTTGCTTCATCCCTCCCAGTTTCACTAGAACAGAGCTTCCCAAGCTTGGGTCCCAATATGTTGTTGGACTACAACTCCCATAATCCCCAGACACAATGGCCTTCCTGGTGGCAGCCCAGATTATTGATCCAACAACAACTGGAGACCCAAAACTGGGAACCCCTGCTCTAGATTGCCTTTCAAGGTGGAAAAGGTGGCTCCTTTCACCTGGACTCATTCTGGACTCTATCCCCCACTTCCCGTCTGCCATGTTCACATATAAATCGGGGAGCAGAAAGGGTCTTAGTTTAACAATAAAAGGAACATGGAAAAGAAGGAAGCTGAACCTTCATGCCTTCAGTGCCTTAACTCCCCTCAGTATCTTGCTCCGACCACTTTTCCATCTCTGGTTTACTTCCAATGTCTGAGCCGGGAACAGAGAAAAGTGGCTGGAGAAACATACTGAAGGGAGGAAAAGCACAGTGCCCTGTGAACACTTGGGAGTCGAAGGATGAAAAGGTAAAGTAAAGTGTGCCATTGAGTCAATGTCGACTCCTGGCACACACAGAGCCCTGTGGTTGTCTTTGGTAGAATGCAGGAGGGGTTTATCATTGCCATCTTCCACGCAGTATGAGATGATGCCTGTTAGAGTCTTCCTATATCGCTGCTGCCCGATAGAGGTGTTTCCCATAGTCTAGGAAACATACCAGCAGGGATTCAAACTGGCAACCTCATGCTTGCTAGGCAAGTCATTTCCCGCTGCATTAGGTGGTAATCTAGTCATTTCCTTAAAATGCAATACATATGAAACTGCTTTATACTGAGTCAGATTATTGGTCCATAGAGATGTGCACAAATCGGTCCGGAGGCCATTGTAGAGGCCTCCAAACCGGTTCAAACATGGCACAGTTGGGCGGTTTGGCGCCGGGGGGTGGTTCTTTAAGGGCGGGGGGTGCACCTACCCCTCCTGCCTCTTTTCACCTGTCGGCGCTCCTTTTTTAAAGCAGTTTTTGGGACAACAGCGTACCTCCCTGCTACCCCTGCCCCCGTTTTCGGGAGGAAGTGGCTGGAAGTATCGTGCGCGCATGTGCACGTCGGGCAAGCAGGCAGGCGCACGTTGGGCAGGCGGGGGCACGTCAGGAATGCATGCATAACGTGCGCATGCTGGCACAGTATTTCCGGCCAAAAACGGGGGCACGGGCAGCAGGGAGGTAGGCTGCCACCTCCAAAACTGCTTACAAAAAGGAGCACCGGCAGGCAGGGGGAAGTGGTGGGAGGGGTAAGTACACCACCCGCCACACACACACAGTTCTGTGCACACCACTACTGGTCCAGGTAGTTTGGTCTTGTTGGCACTGACTAGCTGCGGTTCTCCAGGGTTTCAGGAAGGTGCTTTCCCCAGCCTTACCAGGGAATGCTGTGGAGCCAGCGTGGTGTAGTGGCTAGAGTGCTGAACTACGATCAGGGAGACCCGAGTTCAAATTCCCATTCAGCCATGAGACTAGCTGGGTGACTCTGGGCCAGTCACTTCTCTCTCAGCCTAACCTACTTCACAGGGTTGTTGTGACGAGCACCTTATGTATGTAGTACACTGCTCTGGGCTCCTTGGAGGAAGAGCGGGATATAAATGTAATTAATAAATAATAAATAAATAAATAAATAAATAATAATAGAATCTGGACCTTCTGCATGCAAAGCAGGTGCCCCACCACTGAGCAATGATCCTTTCTTGCACTTTCTTTTTGCTGTTAAACTAAAGCCCCATTCAGATGGCCTTAAAAAAACCCCCAACCCTGCTGTACACCATTACACCACCCAAAGCAGCCTGGAAGTCCTGCTCCAGCGATGTGTCAATCACCCACAACCATGCTGCTCATGGTTACAGCAACATTCATCTGCAGAGGGAAATACTGTAACCGTGATGGTGGGCGTTTCCATGATTGGCAGCCTGGATTGCCCAGATTACTGATTATGGAAGCTCCCACCATCAGCGTTACAGCATTTGCCTCTTCAAACGCCAAGGTCACTGTGGAGGGGGTGAGTGACACACACCAGGGCGGAACTTCCGGATTGCTTTTGGCACGGGGACCTTATACAGCAGTTTTTTTTAAAAGCCTGAACACCCCGCACTTTACTTGTGCATTAACATAAAGCATTTACTTACATTAGATTGGAGGTAAGTTGTGTTATTATTCAAATGGTGCTCTTACAAGTCTGTTCTCAGTAAGCTGCAGTAAAGAGAGTGGCTCCACTCCTCGGCTGATTCCCCACTCTGAGCCCAGAGTCTCTTCACTTAGTGCCATCACTCACGATACAAGTGATTGATGACCCCATTGTGTCTGTCCTGGCCCTCAGTCATTACATTATAGGCTTGGGCAGGAAGGTCTGATGGTGACAGCATGCTATGAAAGCTAATTTTCATAAAGCATATTTTTAGCATTTTCTATATAGCACTATATAGGTTTGCCTAAGCTATTCATAAGTGAGGAGAAACAAGTATGCAGCACACCACTCTGGGCTCCTTGGAGGAAGAGTGGGATATAAAATGTTTTGTACGCTGGCATTGTCGGAATACTCACACAATCTCCAAATGTACATTAAGTTACCTTGGGCAACTAGACAACCAGGTATTTGCAAGTCTTATACATCTTGTTTTTCAGAAACAAAATATATTTTTAACACAATCTCTCTGTGTTTGCACGCACACGTATGTGCATGTGCACACACATAATAAAAGCTCAGTTTCATACGGTAGTGCAATCGACTCAAAAGGCCACACTTCTGTTACAAACCTAATTTTTCTAGCATTAAAACTGGAATATTTTGTTGCTGAGAAAAAAACATCTACCTCCCCACTGCCAAAGTATGTTCAATTCTGTTGCAATTGTATATAACATGTGTCTGTGGAGTGTCACTATTTCCTACTGCTTGTTGCACAACATGCTGACTGATGAGGGACACAATTCCTCTCTCCTGATAGTTTTGCCATGTTGTGGATTTTTCCTCTCTTAGCTCACTTAAAAATAAAATAAAGTTACTAATCATTTGAAAGCTGTGATGTGAAATCTGTGCAGCTTGTCCTGACTTTGCCTTAAGATGTTAGCCTTAAGACATTAGCTTAATTCTTGCAGTGAAATAAACATAGGCAAAGATCTTTCTTTCAATATTCTGCAGGTGTCTTTTCTTTCAGTGCTTTGTAGGTAGTCTAGCAAAGGTATGACAGCAAGATCCGGAGAACCTATTGACACCCTATTAGCCAGGGGGAAGGGCAAAGGTGGGAGCTCCAAAAGGAGGGAGTTTCAAATCCTATTTAAAGCCAAGCCTCTGGCCTAGCAATACAAAAGATAAATACAAAAAGATTTTATTGTCTTAGCCCCACACTTTTGATAGCACAAGTGATATTGACCAATTCCTACAAGGTGAGAAATTATATTTTCCTAAACAGATCTACCTACTGCTTAGCCCCATACTAAAGGATCAAGAAAAAGGATTAGTGTAGAAGAAATGCCAATTTCACTGGGCTATATACTAACTCCTGTGGGTAAAGGTTCGCAAAAACCAACTTCCATACCCTTCCTCCCAATGGTAGCCCCCTGAACATCCACTGTAGTGACAGTCAGAAAACCCTCAAGAAGTGGACAGGACCAGATTCAGGGAGCTGCAAGTAGAAGGCTTTCCCCTCAGATAAAGTACAAGCACCTTCCTTCTGCATACAGAATTTTCTCCCTCCCTCTGCAGCTCCTTGCACCCCATTTCCCAAGCATCCTTGCAGTGACTCTGTAGGGGGCTCAGAGGATTGCTCTGGAGAGGAACAGATGGGGAAAATTACTTGTGCAAACTTCCTTCTCTCCACTTCCTTCTCTCTCATGATGTGTGTGGCATGTTTTGATTTCTATCCCCACATTTCTCAATTGTTTATTTCATTTTTCAATTTTTTTAATTCAAGGTCTTGGTTTAATGCTTCACATTTGGGGATAATCCTTCAGCACAAGAATTTACCAGCTGCATATTACATGCTTTCCAATTAATCACACACAACTGTAATTGCACAGAACAATCAGGGCCCTTTTAAAAAATCATTTCAGCAATACATTTCTGGTGTTATTCTCAATGCTAATCAAGTTGCCTTCTCCCACACTGGTGATCTACTTTCAAGAGCATCAATCATAGCAGACCCTGCCATCAATACTGGTCACCAGTTAGAATGGTCTCCCTTCCCCAGCAATAATTAAATAATTGATTAATATTTAAAATGTATGTGCAGAGTAAACTGGGCCAATGCAGCTTTTCGAGACCTGAAAGGGCTTTGACCTCAGCCACCGAGGTAACTGTTCCTTTCACTTTGACAGTGTCAGAAGCTCATTACCATGGTGTTAATTTACACAGCTTTCATCATGCGGTTTCCGATACCCTAGTCAATTATTGAACATTGCAGGTATAGGTTGGTATTCGGAAGAGAACCCTTCTTCCGAGGCTGCTGAGACCCATATAAGTGAAAGTAGTATTATAACAACCAAATCCAGAATGTGTAAATGGATGTTAGAGAAGGAAAGCAATAGCAATAGCAATAGCACTTACATTTATATACCGCTCTGTAGCCGAAGCTCTCTAAGCGGTTTACAATGATTTAGCATATTGCCCCCAACATTCTAGGTACAGAATTGGGGTGTTAATACTATTACAGTCCCACACCCATCCTTTACCAGTAATCTGATGCTGAAGACATATCAACCAATGACAGGATTGCCACCTTATAAACTGGACACATTCATTGCATCTCTTGACACATCAGGAGAGAAGGCAATCCTGATGGCACATCACTAAGTACATCACTAAGCTAGAAACAGGACGGAAAAGAAACCCAAAATCTTCAGGGCATCATTACCGATTATTATTAGAAAGATTTATTTATTTATTTAAAATATTTATGCCTCGCCCCTCCGGAGATGCTTGGGGCAACTCACAAGAATAAAATAGATACAATATACAATAAAAGTAATAAAATTAACCAAATTAAGTAAACAAGTTAAAAGTCAAGTTAAAAACCACAATCTGTATTAAGTTTCAAATTAAAAGTTATTTTAGAAGTTAAATATGGAGAATTATAAAAACTAAAAACTAAAGATCCTACCAGATATAACCAAAGATGGAGCATTAAAAAGCCTCTTTTAAAATATGTGTTTTTTAGTTGTTTTTTAAAAACACTGAGGGAGGGAGCATGGCGAAGCTTTTCAGGGAGGGCATGCCAAAGCCGGGGCGGGGGGCGCACAACCGAAAAGGCTCTGTCTCTAGCCCCCGCCAACTGGATCTCTGTTAGTGGTGGGAGCATGAGCAGGGCCTGAGACGACGAATGGAGGGCCCCGGCAGGTTCATATGGGCAAATGCTGTCTGACAGGTACCCCGGCCCCAAGGCATGTAGATCTTTAAAGGTCAAGACCAGCACCTTGAATCTAGCCTGGAAGCAGACCAGTAACCAATGAAGCTGCCGCAGGATGGTGTGATACTCATGAAGTGACTTGCACCCACGAGCATCCTTGCAGCAGCATTCTAGAACAGCTGAAGCTTCTGAACAGTCTTCAATAGCAGCCCCATGTAGAGTGCATTGCAGGAGTCCAATCTGGACTACTGGAACAGATTGCAGTAGTCCAATCTGGACTATATACTGTTTTTCAGCCCCCCCCAAAAAAAGTTCTCAAAGTGGTTTACATTGCAAATTTCTATGAAAATTGTTCCTATCCCAAAAGTACCCAACATCTAAAAAGAAACACAAAGGAGACACCATCAATAGCCACTGGAGGGACGCTGAGCTGAGTGTGGATAGGGATAATTGCTCTCCCCCTGCTAAAAATAAGAGAACCACCACTCTTAAAAGGTGCCTCTTTGCCCGGAGAGCAGGGTACTCTAACCTCATAACCATTTCTTTCTGGGGGTGGGGGGGAGAGATTATGGCAATAATTTTAATTTGGGACAATGGCAAATGTCAAGGATTTGGTCTCCCCCCGCCCACACCAGTATTCTCTAATCAGTCCCACTAATCTTTATACTCCCTTTCTTCATTGTATATTTCTTCCTGAAACGGTCTCTTCCAAGTACATAAAACTGCATGCCAAAGCCACTTGAAACAAATTACTCATCACTTATCGGAATACCCCAGAGCTGTACAGACAGATTATTTTTTGCTTTATTAAGCTGTTATTGTATTTTGATCCTATGGTGTGGTTTCACCCCCACCCCGCCAGTCAAAATCAATTTATTGCTGCCTGTTTCATTGTACAGCAGCTAGGAACCAAATTCCACCCACATTCCAGTCAATCCTATTCTGTTCAGCAATGGGGCATCCGAGCATTCACTGAATCCATCCACAAGAACTGGCTCTGTGTAACCTGACATCAGGAGGTGACTACCAAAATGAAAACAAGTCCCATGGGTCAGCCCTGCAACAGTGGGGATCCTGCCAACTTCAAAACGGACCCTAATGGAAAAGACTCCAATTGAGGTGTTGAAGAATTTCCATTGTAGGAACATAGGAAGCTGCCTTATACCAAGTCAGACCATTGGTCTATTTAGCTCAATTTTGTCTACACCGGGGTTCCCAACCTTTGGTACTTCAGCTGTTGCTGATCTACAGCTCCCATCATACCTAGTCACAGGCAGGAATATCTCCCAGCCCTACATGAGAGATGCCAGGGATGGGACCTAGGACCTTCTGCATGCAAAGCAGATGCTCTACCACTGAGCTACGGCCCCATCCCTAATATCTTGCAGCAAGCAGTGCTCACATGTAGTCACCCATCCAAATACAAAGCAGGATGGACCCTGCTTAGCAAAGGGGACAATTCAGGCTCGCTACCTCAAGACCAGCTCTCCTTCCCAGAGGCAAGGACTGCAAACATGAAGAAAGAACGTCATCATCCTCCACTATATGCTACCCTACCCCCTCAGGTTGGTAGGTAAGTCTCTCCTTCCCCATCTCCAGAGATCAGAGCAGGAGATATGACAGGATCCACCACCTTTTCAAACAGAGGAGGCCCGACCGCTAGGCATGGTGAAACAGAGAGCCAGAGACAGAACTTTTAAAGGACCATTAAACGGCAGCAAACTGCCAACTATATCATTTATTATTGTATTTATACCACCATGGAGGTTGCCATTCGGTGTTTCTGCATCAGGTCTTGGACCATCTCTGATGCCAAAAAGCTCTGGGAGTTTTCTTATACTGCTTTGGCTCTAATTCATTCTCTCTCCGTCTCTGTCTCTTTCAGAATGAGCTGTTTTAGTTTTGTACACTTTTCAAGGATGCTGAAAATAAAATAAACCTCATTCATTTTATATATAAATAAAATGGATTTTATATCTGTCTGTCTATCTATCTACACACACACACACACACCACACGCGCGCGCACACACATATACACATTTCCATATTCTAATGCTCTGCACTTATGCATGAACAGCAAAAACTGGCGCTTCTGTGCTTGGTCTGCTGACAGAGACTTGGCAAGGCCCAATGCATTCCTAGATCAAGCAGGAACCGAAACAAAAGCCCACCCTAGACAATGTCATCACAGCCAGTTGAGAATTATGGGCCCAGGAAATGCAAGCGTCGCTAAAACCACTGATTTCATACTCATCCGTGGAGTCATAATTCCTCACTGGATTTCCAAAAAGATGGGGATTCTGCGTCTGCTCCTGCTATGTAATTTTTTCAATAGGATGGCAAAGCTCTCTTAAACCCGAACATTAAACTGAACA
The DNA here is from genome assembly GCF_027244095.1 of Hemicordylus capensis. Lineage (NCBI taxonomy): Eukaryota > Metazoa > Chordata > Lepidosauria > Squamata > Cordylidae > Hemicordylus > Hemicordylus capensis. The sequence continues at coordinate 31,219,582 of NC_069660.1, read as the reverse complement.
TTTAATTATGCTGAAAGAAGGAAGGGGTCTCCTTTTGAAGATTATTTGGAAATATCAACTAGTTCAAAACGAAGAGGCCAGAAAGTTAGTGTTAGATGGTCTGCCTGGTTGCCAATTCATTTCCAGAACCAATTTAGAGTTCTATGACCCTGAAAGCCCTCCACAGCCTGGGGCTATGTTATCGTAAAGAATGTCTGTGCTTGCCTGGGCATTAAGATCTGCCCGACGGGCCTTGCATTCTGGTCTGTCATTTACTCATATTCAGTTATTGGGTACCAGACAGGACTTTTCCCCAAAATGAAATGCATCAGTCCCTCACACTGGCTAGTTTCAAGCAAGCTGTGAAAATATTTTTATCCATCAAATCTTTCTGGAAGTTGCCCCCTCCTTGAAATAGTATTGTCTTCCAGCTGCTGTCCAGACAACTCTGGAGGTGTTGGGGCGGGGGTGAGGGTGGGGTTGCTTGCTTCCCATCCTAACAAAAATGCTGTCCCAAGCATTAATGTCAGGTCTCAATTTCTCTATAAACAATGCTTCCTTGGTTTTCCTTCTTTGTAGGTTCCTTTCCATCGACCAGGGAGGCACTGGCTGATGCTATGGCCAGTCAGGGAACTGTGTGTTATCATGTCTAAGGAATTTAACAGCAGGGGAACCCAGTTTTCATCTGTGCCCATTTGTTTTACTTAACTGAGGATGGTGTGTCACATCCAAACGTCTTATGTTTTTATGTTTACCACCTTTTAGTTTTTCTTTGTGTGCGCAATAAAACGGTCTTTTTGTTGAGAGTTAATATGGGCATTGGATCACCAACATATTGTCTGATGATAAGAGTTTTAGTCCATGTTTGTTATCTTTTTCTTTAAATTCTATGTACTTCCTGTCTTGTTTTATTTGCCTGTAGCCCACACTGTGGATTTTTATTTTAAAAGGTATTCTATTGCTGTATTATAGATAGATAGATAGATAGATAGATAGATAGATAGATAGATAGATAGATAGGGTGGTAGTTAGGATTTAGAAGTATTAGCACAAATTGTATTAGCACAAACAGAAGATTCTTACTTTAAGATGACTCCCTTAAAAATGCAGGTTAAATACAGGTTATATATCTATGGTCCCTCCTCCCGACTAAGCACTGAATGCATCTCTGCCTAACAGAATACAATTCTATGCTGTAGCTGTACTGCAGTGCAAACAGAAGGAATAGAAACAGGATTTTAATTAGGGTTGTAAACATGCAAAACACCCTTAGTCAATTAATATCTGTTTTAACTGCTCAACTGAATCAGCAAATTGATAAAAGCAATTTTAAAAAACAAACACCACTCTTCCTTTTTATATGATCCAAGAGCACGTCATAGCAGGCACCATCTTAAAGAAATTATGCACAAGGGTAAGGGAGAATAGCTCTTCTCAGAAAGAACCCATTAGCTGTTTTTGTTTTGTTTAGTTTAATTAAAATAGCATTTGAAATCTGTTGCCCAATTAATTAAAGCCACATTTTTAATTAAACTTTTATTTTAAAGATTTTTAAAGATTTTAATCAGTTAAACTGCCCAGCCTACTGAGTTCAGGTGGGCTTACTCCCAAGTAACCATGCCTAGAAATACAGCCTACGTGATCCAACCGTAATTGTAATAAATTGGAAGTAAAGGCAGAGGGCTCTCAAAGAACACTCCTCCCCAGAAAGCAGTTAACAGAGTTCATAACTTCTAAAAAGCTGTATGTTTCTCCCCAATGTCATGTTATGGTCAAAAAATACTCGAAGATTTACAATCGCTTTGATGAGCTTAGGGAGGGAAATAACCTCTGATGTATCTTTAATAATCCCAAGAAGAAGCCAACATGTCAGGAAAGTAAACTTTGCTTAGAATTGTTTTTTAGCCAAGTATTGGCCCAAACTACAAAGAGAGATTTCTCAGCACAGCAAAACAGAGAACCAAAAGAGAGGATGGATAAAATAATATTAATATAATAATACAAATCAGACTCCTTTAACCAAATCCCAAAGCAAAACTTTCTTTTATAAATAAATCAGGGTGGCAGACTTTCCCTTCTCATTTCTGTCTGTATTTTGGGGTTCCAACATGAAATATGGCAATCAAAGCAGATTACTGCATACAATTCCACCTGAGGATACAAAACTAGGACCAGACTTAGAGGCAGACAACTTCCAGGGCCAGGGGCGTATCTAGGGGTAGGGCAGGCAGGGCACATGCCCCGGGCGCCACTTGAAGGGGGCGCCATTTTGTAAAATTAATTTTTTTTAAAAAAAATGGCTGCCAAAAACAAAATGGCCACTGTGCATGCTCAAATGGCCTCTGTGAGGCTCTAGGTCATGCCAGGCTTTGCAGAGGCCATTTGAGCATGCGCGGTGGCCATTTTGTTTTCAGTGGCCTTTTTTTTTAAAAAAAGATTTTTAAAAACTGCCACTGCACATGCTCAAATGGTCCTTGCGAGGCCCTAGAGGCCAACAGGGTGAGGGGGAATCTTTGCCAAAAAAAAAAACAAAAACCAGCCGTTAGGAAGCCCCCCAAAGGGGCTATGGGTAAAAAAAATAAATAATAATAATAATAATAATAATAATAAATATAATATAATATAATATAATATAATATAATATAATATAATATAATATAATATAATATAATATAATATAAGACACTGTACACATATTCAGATTGGCACTATGTACAGAGAATCAGGGCTTGTGAATACTGAGCTGACGCTTAAGAGCTAGGATTGTATTCATTTGCTCTTACTTTGCTTCTTGTGATAAGTGAGTTAAATGTGATGTCTTGCTAATATGGCTATTAATGGTGAGTTTGTCTTTGAATCAGTGTGAAACCCTTAATATTAAGGCCCACTGGGAGTTTCTTGCTCTCTTTCTCTCATTGTAACTGTCTTTCTGAAAGACTAGAATATATTCCAAGCAGTGACACAGTTTACTCTGCATATCCTTTAATTATTTACAGAGTATCTGGGAAAAGTCAAATTCTCCATTGATTTTTAAAACTTATGTAATGGTGATGCTACAATGCATAGTAGAGAATTAGGCAGGCACTTCTGTTTAGTTTTCCAAGTACATCTGCACATAGTATTTGGGTATTTCATGAGCCCCCACATACTGAAATTTGTAGTTTTCCAGCATTTTTTGGTCTGGCTAAGTCCACTGCTAAATAGTTTTTGAAATATTAAAAGATTAACGAGCTTGACTTGTATTTTTCAGCTGATATGATGGTAAAGTTATCTGAAAGATGGGTGTCAGATGCTTGGACAGGGGGCACAATTTCAGTGTTTGCCCTAGGCGCTATTTTCCCTAGATATGCCTCTGTCCAGGGCAAAGGGCATTTCACTGATTCTCAACATCAAAATTCTAAGAATTAGAAAAAAGACAAGTTTGTTTCTAGGATAGGGCAAATATTCTATTTGCCCTATCCACCCCCAGCACAGTACTTCCAGTGACTGTTGCTGGTGTCGATCTTATGTTTCTTTTTAGAATGTGAGCCCTTTGGGGACATCTTATTTGTTTGTTATTTCTCTGTGTAAACCGCCCTGAGCCATTTTTGGAAGGGCGGTATAGAAATCAAATTAATAATTTGATGATGATGATGATGATTACATACAAAAGGCTTAAATATAGATTTATGTATCAGTGAACACAAATGTATCATTTAAAACTTAGAGGAATAAATCATGCAAACACACTGTGCTTCAAAGTCGTGAAAGAAGCTACAAATGCAACAGAACATGTAAGATTTTCAAAAGCTGAACGGATGGAAAGGGGCACAAAGATGCTCCTCACCTTGCAAGGGCAGCTCAAGGCATTTTTGCCCAAGGCAAGGACAATACAATGCCCCCTTTGCCATCCACAAGGAGGTTCTCAGCATCTTCAGGCCATGGTGCTGAGGCAGTGGCAGTGACATGCAAGTAGCTCAGACTGTGCCACCAAGCCAGCAGGCCCAATTTGGTTTGAGTCCGGACCAGACTCGAACCAGACCGGGCCAGTTTGGTCCAGCACCCCTTCAAACTGCCCCCCCACCAAGTTTGGTTTGGTCCAGGGGGGGCAAGCTTTTTTGCCTGGCATGCCTCTCAGAGGCCAATTGCGCAGGCGTGGCAGCCTCCAAGATGGCCACCGCACCAAGGGGGAAAGCCGGCCAAACGGGCCGGTTTGGGCTGCATTGAGGCCAGTGGGGGGAAGGGGAACCTCTGAGGACCCCACCACCACCACCTCCAACAAATCCCCTGGAGGGAGTAAGTGCCTTAAAAAAATTCGGTCTGGGGTTGGACCGAACAGGGGATGGTTCAGTTCGACTCTGAACCGTCAAACTGAACCGGTTTGGTGGCAAACTGGCTCATCATTGAGCCAGTTCGTACATCCCTAATGGTGGCAGGAACATTTCTAGCTCAAGTTGGGGAATGCGGAAAAGAGGTGTGTCCCAGAAGGACAATGAGGGGGAAATAGTGCCCCAGCTGGGCAAGAAGGGGTGGTGACCATGGCTATTGAGTGGTGCCCATCGAGGGGGTGTGGCATTTGCCAGCCCCTGAGCCCCTGTCTAAGGCTGCTGCCTCACTCTGCCTCATAGAAGGGCTGCCCCTATCACCTTGGGCATCATTTTGTCTAGGCTAGTCCTAATGCTAGCTTAGGATAATAGGAAGCTGCCTTATAGTGAGTCAGACCATTGGTCCATCAAGCTCCATATTGTTTACACTGACTGGCAGCAGCTTTCCAAGGTTGCAGGCTGGAGCTTTTCACAGCCCTACTTGGGAGATGCCAGGGAGTGAAGCTGGGACTTTCTGCATGCAGAGCAGATGCTCTACCAATGAGCTACAGATAGCAAAACTCCAGCTGTGCAAGAATGTAGAGCACATTTCTAAATGCATGGGGAGGGCGAAATTTCAGATTTCTATTTCAGATCCACGGGCACTGATGGCAAAAGTCTAGGTACCTGCACCCACAGGTTCTGTAATTTTCCTGGCGTTATTCCCTTCCAAAAAGGAGAGACAGCAAAATAATGGTCAAACATAGCAGAGAGGCAGAATAAATCATGCTTCCATACCACCCAGATGTGAGCCAAGGGAAATGATCAATTCTGCTTAATCTGTAAAGGTGCAGTTTTATTCACAGTTGTACATAGATTACCTCTCCATGCACAGGACTAGGAGTCAAAGATGGAAACCTAAACATACTTAGTAGAGAAAAGTCCTGCTGAACTCATTGGGGCTTACGTCTGAGTAGACAAGCACAAGACTGGGCTATAAGCCTCCTCCAAGTCAAAGGAAAAAACATCTGAAAAAGCCTCCAAGAGTGAAAGATTCCCAATTCAGAGCCAGGAACATTCTGAGGTTGCCAGGTTGGAGGGCTTCTGCGCCTTTCCTTTCCTCAAGGAACAAGAGTCCCTGGGCCAAATTTGATGTAATATTTCACACCTGTGAACACTTTCTGAAATCATTCCATGGATGGAGACACGTGGAACAAGCAACTTTTCCAGGAATGATTCAAGGATCTTGCTTACGGGAATGTCCCTGGAAAGGTGACATGAATAATCCATTCTGGCATACCTTTTCCATAAATATGTGCTTACGGGATCACTTTGCCAGTGCCAGTGGAGTCACTCCTACTCCTGATGGCCATGCATATGAGTGAGGGCCAAACCAATCAATTGCCACACATTGTCCATATATAGGAGCCAATCACATAACACAGAAATAGACTCTTCAGGCATAGACGACCGGTGAGGGTGGCACGGGGGTGGGGGTTGGGGAGTGAGAGGTAAATTTTAAAAGTCATTACTGGTGATACTGCCAGCACATGGAAGCTGCCAGTAGCAACAGCACCCCACCCAGCATCCTGTGGCGACTGTTCCGGCTACAGCATGGCCTCTGCACATGCATGGTGGCCAGGTGAGTGCTGTAGCTGGGGCAGCTGTTATGTGGGATGCTGGGCAGGGCGCCGCTGCTCCCGGCAGCTTCCAGGTGCCGGTGGTATCACCGTTAATGACTTTTAAAGGTGCCTCTCGCTGCCCCGCCCCTGCACCCCCAGCACCACCCTCACCGGCTGCCTCTGCCTTTAAGAACCAAATGCTCTGGTTTGTTTCCTTTTTCCTTTCTTCCCAAGGTCATGGCTCTCCAAAGTGAAGCTAATCACAGCGCACAAGGACTTGAGATGACAAGATGCTTGTGAGAGGCACAGAATGCTCTTCATTACTGTAGCCTGGTCTAATTAAAAGAACCTTGAAATCAATGCAAAACATTACAAGCAGCAGACGTAAAGATTTGAGAAGTCATCAAGGTCTGTGCATTCCTCAGGAATGCTTTAATCCCCAAGTAGTTCCTAAAACTATTTATCTTACAGAAAGGCTGGTCCTGGATATTTCCTAAAATCATTCACAAACGAGTTCCTGGTGAAGAGAGACCCTATGCCAGGTCTCCTTTCATCTAGTGCAAGATCTGGTGCAGGCTCTAGTGCAGGCTTTGGGGAGAAAGGAAGTTCATTGAAATGTTTACACACACATGCGCACGCACTGGTGCAGCATTAGTCTGGAACCTTTCAGAAGCACTGGTGCTACACCTATGCTTCTCCAGTGTTCACAGGCGTGTGCATGTGCGTGCGCTCACACGTTTCCTGATGCCCACTCAGTTAACTTTAGATCCCACTCAGGTTGAATCAGGAAGACTCCACTCTGAATGCACATGCGCACACACTGCCTTGATACCGCCGCCCAGAACAAAACTTGTTCTGTACACAGATGGGGGGGAAATAAGAGTGAACATTGTGCTTCTCCTGTTGCCTCAGTGCGTTGTTAGTCAGGATGTCAGCCTATGAGGTTGTTCTCGCAATCTCACACTGCTGCTATGGAGGACTGTGGGGAAGGCGGGAGCTCACCTGCCTTCCCCGGCAGACGAATGCCACCATTGCCTTCACCGCACTGTGCGCCCACATGAGCAGAAGCAGCAAAGGCAAAAGATGGGAGTGGGAGGGCTTCCGCTTTCTGCATCCCAGGGTGCCCTGCACCACAATCGCAGAAGCTCCTCTCATTAGAGCAGCTATCACGGCCCTTCCCCGCCGGCTCCCTGACAGAAAGGAACGTGAGTTGTGTGGAAGCCTTTTTTTACCCGGGACACTCGTTCACATGATCACCTATGGAGGTAAAAGAAACCACTGGTGAAAAAGCTGGGCTACCTTCTTCTGGAGCAGCTGGGAGCCCTCTATTATACTGAGAAGCCCTCTATTAAGATGAAGCGTAGTTTCTACAGAATGCCATTATAAGCCCTGAACATTCTATTGCTTATAAAATCAAAACCTGGCCATCAGCACACATTCTCTAGGTGACAAGGGATACCTCCTCTTGAAATCTGGTGAAGGTCCATTGAAAAATGGCTGAGATAGAGCAGTTAAGGTTTTTCTCGTTGGAACAGAGGGTTAAAGAGTTGGCGACATTCTTTTGGACTGAGGAAAGGGTATTCACGTGATTTGGTAGTCCATTTGCATCGTTTCAGCCTTTAGACTGCATACCGGAAAAGTCCCTTTTGTATATCGCTGGGACCCAGAGGCGTATCTAGGGAAAATAGCGCCTAGGGCAAACACTGAAATTGTGCCCCCTGTCCAAGCATCTGACACCCATCTTTCAGATAACTTTACCATCATATCAGCTGAAAAATACAAGTCAAGCTCGTTAATCTTTTAATATTTCAAAAACTATTTAGCAGTGGACTTAGCCAGACCAAAAAATGCTGGAAAACTACAAATTTCAGTATGTGGGGGCTCATGAAATACCCAAATACTATGTGGAGATGTATTTGGAAAACTAAACAGAAGTGCCTGTCTAATTCTCTACTATGCATTGTAGCATCACCATTACATAAGTTTTAAAAATCAATGGAGAATTTGACTTTTCCCAGATACTCTGTAAATAATTAAAAGATATGCAGAGTAAACTGTGTCACTGCTTGGAATATATTCTAGTCTTTTAGAAAGACAGTTAAAATGAGAGAAAGAGAGCGAGAAACTCCCAGTGGGCCTTAATATTAAGGGTTTCACACTGATTCAAAGACAAACTCACCATTAATAGCCATATTAGCAAGACATCACATTTAACTCACTCATCACAAGAAGCAAAGTAAGAGCAAATGAATACAATCCTAGCTCTTAAGCGTCAGCTCAGTATTCACAAGCTCTGATTCTCTGTACATAGTGCCAATCTGAATATGTGTACAGTGTCTTATATTATATTTTTATTATTATTATTTTTACCCGTAGCCCCTTTGGGGGGTTTCCTAAAGGCTGAGGGGGGGGGTTGCAAAGATTCCCCCTCACCCCGCTGGCCTCTAGGGCCTCGCAGGGACCATTTGAGCATGTGTAGTGGCCGTTTTTAAAAATAATCTTTTTTTTAAAGGCCACTGAAAACAAAATGGCCACCGTGCATGCTCAAATGGCCTCTGCAAAGCCTGGCATGACCTAGAGCCTCACAGAGGCCATTTGAGCATGCATGGTAGCCATTTTGTTTTTGGCAGCCATTTAAAAAAAAATTTTTTTTTACAAAATGGCGCCCCCCTTCAAGTGGCGCCCGGGGCACGTGCCCTGCCTGCCCTACCCCTAGATATGCCCCTGACTGGGACCCAAATGATGATGATTTCGCAACTGATCCTCAAAGTTGCATTTTAAGAGGCTGAAAAATGCACCTTTACTGCTAAAAGAGTCTGTGAGGTAGTAGGACCTTTGAAGCTTTGGTGCTCACAGCATTGCCCACAACCAGCATGTAAGTCAGCTCCTTCCCAGTCCAAGCACAGCCCTTCAGTTTCCTTCCCTGCCCTCTTCTTTCCTTCCCCCACTGATAATATACCTTTTAATACTGCTCCTTAGCCTTAGAAAAAGCACTGCTCAACTCTGGTCATCAGTTACAGTCATCGGTTCTTCAAAACCATGTACATTTCATCCTGATCTCCAGCCCAAACCGATGTGCTGCTCTGTGCAGTTGGATGTAGAAGGCAGGGAGAAGGAGATGCGCTTCATTTAGCTAGGCGGCAAAGAGCTACTCTGGGCTCCTCTTAGGCTGCAGTGTGCGTGTGTGCACGCATGTGTGTGAATGGCTGAAACGTCTGTGTGTCTGCAGTGAGCGTGTGTGCACATGCATGTGTGAATGGCTGCAGTGTGTCTGTATGAGAGAGAGGGCATGGCTGGTGTGTGTGAGAGAGGGGGGGAGGAGTGAGGGAGGGAGAGGGAAGATGGCTGCAGTATGTGTGTGTGTGTGTGTGTGGCTGCAATGTGTGTGTGTGTGTGTGCGCGCGCGCGCGTGCGCATGCATGTGTGCGCACGGAGTGTGTGTGTGTATGGCTGCACTTTGCCAGGACTTTGCCTGGTGTCAGCAGGAATCTATTGCAGATTATTTTAGGACTGCAGGTAACTAGGTGGCTTTTTGGGTACCACTGCTCCTTTTAGAGATGCATCAGGCAGAAATTCGTCAGAGGATCTCTAAGAAGTAATTGGGGAAGCTGCATCTGTTGAATGCCTGACTGGATGCATCCCTCCCCATCCCAATCTCCAGCTGAAGGACCAAAGCAAAGTGGGGTGCATGGAGCCTCATTTCTAAAGCCAGCATGACAGACTAGACCGCACAAAAACTTTTCAGCTTCTACTGTATGGTGCAGAATTTAAGATGGGAACCTTAACTTGGAATTCCCATGGTTTTTAGAGAATGAGCGCAAATGTAAGCCCATCTTAACTCTCATTTTAAACTGGAGGTTTTTGATTACTGATTGTGGTTTGATTTGGTTTCTCAGGCTCAAGGGACAGAGCACAATCAAATACATTTAAATTGGATCTCAGGACTTCGCTTTACTCACCCTTTCCCCAAACAACGGGCAAATTGTTGGTGGCTTCGTCTCCCACCAACATTCACACGATCACGTTTCAGAGAGCTGGGACAAGGCATCCCCACCACCGGGAACCGCACAACGCACCATGTAGTGTCCTGCCAAGCGCAGTACACTGGGGGATTCCCCCAGGAGATGGGCCCTCTAGGCACCCAGCTCCATAAGTGGCCAGGCTGGAAGCAGACCAAGCTTGCACACGAGCCACAAGCCCAGGTCAAGGGAGAGCTCGCTCCCTTAACCTCAGCTAAGAAGCCAGCTAAAACCCCTGCCCTGCTGGTATCAGCGTCCCTAGCCTGGGTTAGGCTGCACACGTAAGAACAGCCTCAGTGGGTTATGAAAATATTCAGTCCGTTCCTTTATGCAGTCCTGAAGACGCTTGACTGGAAAGATGCAAAATTCTTGCCCTCTTTTTAAACTTACAACAGTCGCCTCTGGAAAAGAAAGAGTAGCTTTTTTCTTTTGTCTTAGAGAAGGGGGGGGAGCTGTTACAAATATATTCATTGACTGGAAGCTGGAGCAAGCAACCCCCTCTGCGCAAAGGCACACAGGCACTGCAGTTTCACTTGAAAAGAGATTCAGATTGATTTATAATTGCGAACGAGGGATTGTATTAAGAGCTTTGCATTGATGCACTAATGACTAAGGTTCTTGTAATGAGCAAATGCAGCTGCCCTTGACAACAGGCCACAGGTCTCAGTGGGCGACGAGCAAAACTGCATAATGAGGCCAGTCTTGAATGCTACCTGCAAAAATCAGGGGCTGGTTGCAAATCTGCACAGCCAGTTGAGGGGCTATTCCAGAAGAGGGCTCATTGCCCTTGTAAACTTCTAAAAAAAAATGCACGGGGGGGGCGTGTTGTACAAGGGCTGTGGTAGTTACAAGGCAGAGGTCCTATCTGCTAACTGGGCAAAGAGGCACCTTTTACTGTGATGATTCTCTTTATTTAGCAGGGGGAGAGTAACTGGCCCAATCCACCCCCAGCACAGTACTTCCAGTGACGGTTGCTGGTGTGTGTCTTATGTTTCGTTTTAGAATGTGAGCCCTTTGGGGACAGAGAGCCATCTTATTTGTTTTATTTCTCTTTGTAAACTGCCCTGAGCCATTTTTGGAAGGGCGGTATAGAAATTGAATTAATAATAATAAGAAGAAGAAGAAGAAGAAGAAAAAGAAGAAGAAGAAGAAGTTGAAGAAATTGAAGATGTAAAAATATTATGGGACTTCCGACTACAAACAAACATCTGCCACACAATACACCAGATAGAACTGTAGTCGAGAAGAAAGAAAAACAAGTTAAAATAATCAACATAGCAATACCAGGGCATAGCAGAATAGAAGAAAAAGAAATAGAAAAAATCACCAAAGATTTACAAATTGAAATTGAAAGGCTGTGGCAGAAAAAGACCAAAATAATCCCAGTGGTAATTGGCGCCCTGGGTGCAGTCCCAAAAGACCTTGAAGAGCACCTCAACACCATAGGGGCCACAGAAATCACCATCAGCCAATTGCAAAAAGCAGCTTTACTGGGAACAGCCTATATTCTGCGACGATATCTATAACCATTGACAATAAAATTCTGGCATCCCAGGTCCTTGGGAAGGACTCGATGTCTGGATAAAACAAACCAGTCAATAACACCTGTCTGACTGTGTAAACAAGAAATAATAATAATAATATCTGGGAAGCACTACTCTTTTTCTAGGCTAAATTATAGCAAACTGTAAAACAGGCAAGATTCCATATCTCTGGAGAAGAGCCATAGCTCGGCAGAATACATGCTTTGCAAACTAAAGGTCTCATGGTTCAGTGCTGGGCATTTCCAGTTAAAGGGTCAAGTAGCCGGTGATGAGAAAGATCTCTTTCTGAGACCTTAGAAAGTGGCTGTCAGTCAGAGTACACAGTGCTGGTTTGAGTGGACCAAAAATCTGATTCTGTACGTCAGCTTCACATGCTCATATTTCTCAGGCCACATACTCACGTGCAGGGGTGGAGGGGCATAATTGTACGCACAGGTTCCAAGAACCCATGCGCAGCTGCTATCAGGGCTACCATACTTGCTGCGACAGACACCCAGTGGTGCATTTTCTCCCTGCCTCACTCACATACACCTCCCCTTTTCTCCCTGCTGTGTGTGCAGTGGCAGCAGCTTCCCTGAAGGAACATCCTGCCACTCAGCCACCACTGTTGCCACTGCCACATGCGGCAGGGAGAGAACGAGTCCCCCTGTGTACAGGTGAAAGAGAAGAGGCACCATGGGCTGGGCAGGGAAGGGCAGGCCCCTCCAAACAGGGGTTGCCTAAGCCCTCCCTACGCTACTGCTCATGTGATTGAGCATATCTACATTACAGATTTACATTAGTTTAACAGTTATTCCATCAACCCAGAAAACAGAAGTTTGAATGAGGGTGACAAAAGACTACCACAGAAAACTTTCATTGCCCATGAAACTTTCAGGGAAGCCATGACAAACTGGCATAATACTAATTAATCTTTACAGTATAGTTATGCCACCGTTTCAAGTATTTGCAACCCACTTATTCAGTGGGAAGATTAACCTATTCTGAGAAAAGCAAAAGGGAAGGGGGGCCTCAACAGCTGGCAACACCCCAAATTAGTCCAGATGTTGTATGTACACAGCCTAAGAAAACATGTTTATAAGAGACATGCCACCTGTGACTATCCCACACTCAAGCAATATCCAGATGAGAGAGGAAGCACTCTTCTCTCCAGGGCAGGGGTTCTCAAACTTGAGTACCCAGATATTGTTGGACCTCAACTCCCATCATCCCCTACCACTATGGCTGGAGTCCAAGAACATCTGGGGACCCAAGTTTGAGAACCCTTTGCCCTAAGGTTTGGGAAGTCAAGGCTTGCCCCTACCAAGAAGTTCATTACTTAACTATTACCAAATTATAAACAACCGCCCTACACCGAGTGAAAGATCATCCAAACAGAGAAATAACAGTCTCAACATAAGAAATACAAACTGACCAATCAGTCTACAGAACTGATGGTTGACACAAACATTCTAAACTCTACCTCAAGCCTATACACAGATATACTTACAATACATCGGTGGCAAGAACAAAGAAAATGTATATGCACAACAGGTTTCACTCTTTTCAAAGCATTATAGGACCCCTAAATTTCAAACGTCATTATGCTACTTAGTGGGGGTTGGAAACAGGTCGGTGCATTCTGCACATGTGCGCAAAATTAAGTCCTAGCACGGGGGTGCTGGAAACTGCATGGCTCTTTAATTCTATACAACAAATGCAGTTTGTGTGTTCAGAGTTATTATGAGCAAGCAATGAGAAAAGAAGTGTGCACCTGTCATTCAGTTTTATTATATAATTTTGCCACATTATCTTTTGTTCATTTTGAATAGGAAATTTTTTTCATAGGTGACCTTCCAAACAAAATTCCAATCCTACTAATTAAAAAACAAAACAAGCTCCCAGAAATACTCGAGACAAAGCCGTCTTTTGTGTGTTTGTCATTTTATAATTTTGCTTTGCTCATGTCTCTCCTGTCCAAAGGATCCCATTCATATGCATTTCTGTTCCGAACCTTCTCTCCAACGTAGCCAGCAGCGTCAGGCACAGCGTGGGAATTAATTTTCAGTGGAAACTCGGAAAGCTTCAGAAAACCACCAAGGGAAAAATGCCATCCCGCAGAAAGGATGACGGTGGAAACTATCTTGCTGATCAAAAGTATGAAATTGCTGTGTGCTCAAAATTGCTCAGAGTTACTTCTTGGTTCTGTCATCCTAAGAACAAATGAGGCAAAAGATACAGAAGGGCTATGCATGGAGACACAGGGAAGCACAACAGGGGGCATTTTAGGGAAGATTCCCATGAAAGGTTCCTGTATGGCATTCAAATCTATGGATGCACAGGAAGGTGCCTTATACTGAATCAGACCCTTGGTCCACCTAACAGCAGCCATCCAGTGTTTCAGACATGAGTCTTTCCCTGCCCTATCTGACTATCTGTGCAAAAGCGGGGATGGGAAGAAGAGATACAGAAATTACATGGAACTGCCAGAAGGTTCTCTAGAAGGTGAAGGAGTATAAGCAATGGAGGCAGCTAAGGAAGGGTTTTGTTTGTGCTGAGTGCTTTAGAACCTAGAAACCTAGGTGTCTCTCTTATACCAAGTCAGACAATTGGTTCATCTTGCTCAGTATGCTGATTGGCTCTCCAAGGTTTCAGGAAAGAGTCTTTCCCAGCCCTACTTGGAGATGGTAAGGTTGGAACCTGGGACCTTCTGCATCCCATACAGATGCTCAGCCACTGAGCTATGGCTCCATCCACTCATATATGAATGGTAAGGAGGTGCCCCCGCCCCATCCACGGTTGGATAAGATTTTGATTTGTACATATACATATTTTGCCACCCCCACCTCTTGGAAAAATTCTTGCAGATGCCCATATCTTCACAGATTTCATTTCTACAGAACTCTGCAATAAATAGAAAACTTCCCTTATAACCTAAGATAGGAAAAGAGTATTCTATCAAATCTAGCAAACAGCACAGAAATTGCTTCACTTGGCATTTTACAGTTTTCCTTGGAGCTGGGTGCCCTTTAATGTTTGCGCACATTGTACTTTCACTGTTCTAAAACTAGGTGAGTGGTTTAGTTTTCTTTAGTGGTTTTAATTTTAGAGGGAAAGACATTCTGAGTTCTCAGAGATATGTAGATGGTGAACCCATGCCAAGCTGGCTTCGACAGCGGTTGAATGAGAAAAGAAGAAACTAAATGGTTCAGGGGGGAAATTTAGCTAGACACACAAGTTTGAGTTTGGAGAACTGTGTGAAATCACTGTACTAAATTTCCCCTTTAACCACCCTTCCTTTTGGGGGGGGGGGGTATGAACAAGCAATTTGCAGTTTGCAGTTAAACAACAAATTTATTTATTGTATTTATTTATTTAGCACATTTTTATACCACCCTAACCCAAGGTCTCAGGGCGGTATAAATCAAGACCTCAACTGGCCAGAGAGCCCCATTTTGATCATGAGATCCGAAGATGAGTTGTGGGAGGTACAATGTGTTCTCTTACAGCCTGTGATGAGATGTATAAAATCCTGAGTGTCATCTTACTGCCCGTGCTAGGTTACTGTGGAGGCAGAAGGCTATTCCAGGTGCCGCAGCCATCTGAAGTCAGGCCCAAACAATCACAGGACTATGCTCCCGCCTGGTCAGGAGGGGAAGGAGAAGGCAGGGTTCAACCTACCTTCCCTCATACGATCCTTTGCAGCCCCAGAACCTTTGCAAGCCATGAGCCCCACACGACCAGTGCTGCCAGGAGCCATGTGAATGGCTCTCTGTGCTGCTCCCAGCAGTGCTGGTAAACAGAGGCTGGGACTCATTGTCCCGGCCTCCATGAATCCCAGAGTGCACTGGGGGCACCTATATCTGTGTCAATGCAAGCTGCAAACAGCTCGTGCTGACACGCGATCTCGGGAGCTGGGCTACGGATATGTTTGCGCCCTTAACCTCAGCTAACAGCCAGGCTGGGTTTAGCACCACAGCACCGCCGGGATCTGCGTGGATTCCGGCGGTTTGCACAGGTAGCCAAGCCCAGGCTTGGTTGTTTAAGCCTGGGCTTGACTGCTCATGAGAAGAGGCTCACAGCCTTTTCCATGAAGCTGGTGCTCTTAGGAACATAGGAAGCTGCCATATACTGAGTCAGACCCTTGGTTCCTCTAGCTCAGTATTGTCTTCACAAACTGGCAGTGGCTTCTCCAAGGTTGCAGGCAGGAGTCTCTCTCAGCCCTATCTTGGAGAAGCCAGGGAGGAAACTTGGAACCTAAATGCTCTTCCCAGAGCAGCTCCATCTCCTCAGGGAAATATCTTACAGTGCTCAGACTTCTAGTCTCCCATTCATATGCAACCAGGGCAGACCCTGCTTAGCTAAGGGGACAAGTCATGCTTGCTACCACAAGACCAGCTCTCCTCTCTTGTGGAAGCACTCCTTATGGAAACCCATACTTTGTGGGTTAGGGGGTGTGGTCAAGCAACTGAGAGATGTGGCACAAAATTCTGGCTTCAAGCATGCCACAAATGAAAAGCAATAATATTGTACATGCAGAGCTTGCTTGCTTGCTTGCTTTCTATACCGCCCATCTCAGAATGGCTCAGGGCGGTTCATATAAAACATAAAATAAAACCAGTTAAAATATTACTATAAAACTCCTTTTTAAAACCATTTAAAATGATTCCAGATTACCAAAACACAAGAGCCAAGCAGTGATTTGCTTGTGATTGTTTTTTGAGCGAGTCTGTGGAGTTTAACATAATAGATTTCATTAACTAGGGTTTTTTTTTTGAAGTCTGGATAGCAGACCATCATTTTTGTCACTGCTTTATTTTTAGATTTACATTTATAAGAATCAGTAGTAATTATTATTATTATTATTATTACTGTGTCTTTGTCACTCATTGACCAGAGAGGACTTATGGTGTATATTTACATTCCTTTCTTTTTCCTTCCTTCCTTCCTTCGTCTCTCTCTCTCTCTCCCCCATGCCTTATTGCAGTGCCCCTGAAGAAGGCATATTTCTGAAAAGCACTGGGCATCAATTTATTTTTTTTATTATTTTGTAATAAATCCCACATTGCTTGCACCATTTTAGAGCTTTGCCTCAATGACTTTGGGTGCCATACTCCTTTCCTCGCCTCTTTCAGAGGCAAAGTAGTAAAACTGGGGGCACTGACTTAAAACTCAGATGCTTTGGGCATTCCCCATATTGAAAAGCACTCAGCACCTGGTTTCACACAAAGACATCAATGGAGAGCATTAGCAGAGCCTGCACTAGGCAGCGTAGCACTAAACCATCCCCATCCCCTGGGAACAGTTCGGCAATGCTTCGGAAGCTGCCACACCTCTAATTTAAGGTTAGCTCCAGAGGCTCTCCTGGCATCAGAACCTCTTTCTATTTATGACTGAGCTTTTGATGTGGCCTTAAATAAATGCCTGTTTGTCCAAAGGAAAAGCACATTTGAGGACAGCCCAAGCCACCGCATCTGCTTCAGCAATTAGACCCGCTCTGCTCTGTTCGACACAGTTACATAAGGAAGAGGGGGCAAAGGTTCCAGAAGGGAGTCATGGACATTGGCTCCTATCCTATCATCTGAGGAGCTCCGATATCTGGGAGCTTCAGTGGTAAATTTTTAATGACAATGAAGATGCTTTAACTGCTGCTGCAGCAGCAATGCTATAGAAATAACTTATCTAAAAGCTCCTGCAAGTGCTACAGGAGAAGTGGATCTTCCTTGCCAGTGTTTTGGTGGCAGCTAAAGATGCAAACTTTTTCCTATTATTTTTTATTAGAGTAATCAGATGTAGCCTGATTGTAATTCTCTTGATGTTATACTAATCGTCTGCCATATTTGTGTTATTGTTTAAAAGTTTTTTCTATGCTTTTATTGTTTATTGTTGCTGATTTTTTATAAACAAATGTTTATAAACAAACATTTATAAACATCATTTATTATTATTATTTATTTACACAGTCAGACAGGTGTTACTGACTAGTTTGTTTTATCCAGACATCGAGTCCTTCCCAAGGACCTGGGATGCCAGAATTTTATTGTCAATTGTTATAGATATCGTCGCAGAATATAGGCTGTTCCCAGTAAAGCTGCTTTTTGTAATTGGCTGATGGTGATTTCTGTGGCCCCTATGGTGTTGAGGTGCTCTTCAAGGTCTTTTGGAACTGCACCCAGGGCGTCAATTACCACTGGGATTGTTTTGGTCTTTTTCTGCCACAGCCTTTCAATTTCAATTTGTAGATCTTTGTATTTGATATTTTCTATTTCTTTTTCTTCTATTCTGCTATCCCCTGGTATTGCTATGTCGATTATTTTGACTTGTTTTTCTTTCTTCTCGACTACAGTTATATCGGGTGTACTGTGTGGCAGATGTCTGTCTGTTTGTAGTCGGAAGTCCCATAATATTTTTGCATCTTTGTTTTCTTCAACTTTTCCAATTTTATGGTCCCACCAATTTTTGGCTACAGGTAGCTTGTATTTTTATGTGCCCCAGTGAGGCATTACCTTGGCATGGTTGTGGGGCTTGCGTGCTCTGAGGAAGGTGAGAGCTATGCCAGAGGTTCAACCATACTGGACAGGTCTCACCAGAGGAACCAGACAAAGAGTGCCTCTCCCATCAACAATATGGTGAGATGTAACTTTAATAAATCTATACCGGATCGGTCATCGCCCGGGTCAACAAGGACCGCGCCAGGTGCTGGAGTCCCTGGACATCTGGTGGCAAGTGGGCAACAGGACTCAGGATCTTCAGGGCTGGAGACTGCAAGGTTACTGGAAGAAACGTCGCTTAACCAGAAAAAAATACAAAAAATAAACATCATTTATCATTTATTAATTATTATTATTAATTCAATTTCTATACCGCCCTTCCAAAAATGGCTCAGGGCGGTTTACACAGAGAAATAACAAACAAATAAGATGGAATCCTGTCCCCGAAGGGCTCACAATCTAAAAGAAACATGATAGACACCAGCAACAGTCGCTGGAGGGGTACTGTGTTGGGGGTGGATAGGGCCAGTTACTTTCCCCCTGCTAAATAAAGAGAATCATCATGGTAAAAGGTGCCTCTTTGCAAAGTTAGCAGGGGTGCAAATGTTACAAGCTGCTTTGGGCATCTCTTTGAGGGGGAAAGTGGGCAAAAGACTAAGGTGGGATGCGTAATACTAGGAAGATGACAAGGGTGTGGAGCTTCTCCCAAAACACTGAGGTAAAACTCTAGAAGGTTCCGATTCAAAGCTCTACACAGGCATAGGCCCATCAATGGGCTGATATGGAGGGTGTCCCAACACTCTCAGCCAATGGTCCCTCTAATTTTTTTTTTCATCTCTGTGCAGAACGAATTTTGTTCTGGGTGGCAGCACCAAGGCACTGTGTGCGCAGTGTGGGGCCTTCCTAATTCAACCTGAGCAGGATCTAAAATTAACTGAGCAGACATCAGAAAACTTGTGAGCGCTCACATGTGCGCATGCTTTAGAGGACACCGTGCCCTCAGCTCGTCCCTTTATCATGTGAGGGGTCTGTTCATCTGAATTACCCCTCCACACATGCTCCAAATACCAGTTTAAACAGATATTGGCAGCATGTGTAAAGCGGTCATCCAGATGAACAGACTCACCCTCACATTATAAAGAGCCAAGAGTGCATTGGGAGTCCTCCACTGACGGCACACGGCAAGTCCTTGGCACAACCAATTTTCTATTCATGTGTGCCAGAACAGTATCATCCATATCATTCCAGTGTGAGATGCACAGAGACCATGAAGAAAACTAATAAATTATGTGAGCTAGAGAAGAATTCCCAGTGTAAAAAAAAAAAAAAAATTGGCTAGTTATCAGTGCGCTTAAAGATAACACCAGATAGGTACATGAATAAAAGTAGTGAATTGTTATTTGAATTAATCTCCAACAAGTCTATACAGTAGTTAAGAGCTGGAGGAATCGTATTCTGCGGTTGGAGCAAATCCCTTTGGATAGAAGTCTAAGAGCAACATAGTGGGTGGCGGGGGGGGGAGGGGTTGTGGATTGGTGAAAGAGCACAAGGGCTAAAACCAGCCAGTGTGGTGTAGTGGTTGGAGTGCTGGACTAGGACCGAGGAGACCCCAGTTCAAATCTCCATTCAGCCATAATACTAGCTGGTTGACTCTGGGCCAGTCACTTCTCTCTCAGCCTAGCCTACTTCACAGGGTTGTTGTGAGGAGAAACTTAAGTATGTAGTACACTGCTCTGGGCTCCTTGGAGGAAGAGTGGGGTATAAAATGTAAATAAATAAATAAATAAATCAATAAATCCCCCTCCCTCTGCACTGGCTGCAATCAAAAACAACTAAAGTGGAGGGGGGAGCCATGGCTGCTCTTAGCTCCTTGGAAGAAGGGTGAGACATAAACATAATAAGTAATCTGCATTTTTCCAGACCAAATATAGAGAACTCACTGGACTAGGTGCTGTCCATAGATCTTTTCAGACATTCAAATCCTGTGCGTAATGACCATGTGGAGCAGGACAGGGATCTCACCTAATGTCCCTGCCCAATAAACATTCCATATAGATTCTGGATAAAAATTCAACCTGGCTAAATATGAAGCTGCTCCAGGTGGTAGAAATCTGTGAGGCCCGCTTGTCCCTTGATCAACAGTAACCCTTTTTCAGACATTTGAGTTTAGTGAGTCTAAGATATACCTAAATCTGACACTGAAATTTTTCCAGTTTTTTATTTTCAGAAATATTAACAATCTATTGCAAAAGCAAAAGAAATGGGAGGAGTGATACTGGGCAGGAGACCGTAAAAAGCCTAAAAGCCCACTCTGGTGCAAAGGACAGCTGGAGAGCGTCTGAGATGTCACTCCTCTTTCATTTTACCAGATGGCTTTTGGCGTGAGACAGCCGCAAAGGTGGCTTGGATGCATGTCAATTCCAGCTGTTAAACATGCAATCCATCTTCCTAGGAAACGGATTTCTCATTGCTCCCACTCTCCTCACATTCCCACATCAATGTAATACTCAATCTCCTCCTCTGTCCGAAGATGCTGAATGCTGAAATGACCCCGTCAAGTGCACTGCACATTCACACTATTCTCAAATGGGCTTGGGGACTGTGTTTCCCAGACTTCTGATGGTTTGTAAGCTCCTTGGAAACAGGGATAACTCCAAGGGGTAGCGGGTGGTCCCCCACAAAATATTTCTTGTTCCTCCTTTTGTTCCTCCATCCAGACTGTGTTATGGGAAATCACCATCTTGGGCATCCCTCATAACAACTGGAATTTCACAGCAAAGTGTCAGACAATACAAACATATTGTATTATGGCCCTAATAGCTTGAATTACTGTATATTATGGCCCTATAGCTTGAATCAATCATTTTTAAAAGGCCTGCACGGTTTAAAGAAACCTCATTCACTCGCTCCTCTACTCCAGAACAAGAAGCACAGCAGCCAGTTATGTAGGAGACTCCTCCAGCCTCCCAGGTGCCAGGCCAAGACCTGAGCCTTCTTCCTGGCCAGGAACTGGCCTGGATGAGGCCATGTGTGCAGGGCGGTGCAGGGTCATCTCCCCTGAAGATTTCAGCTGGCCGGGTACTGGCTTCTCTCCCCACCCCAGTCTTTCCTGCCAAATAGTGTTGGACAGGAAGAGAAAAATACCCTGGAAAGTAAACTGGAAGAGCTGGCCTAATCCAAACAGGCAGTTTTTTCTATGAGGAATCGGACCAATTTTCTGAAAAGCTATGAAAATGGCAAGCAAGCTGCATCAATAAGGTAAATACTAACATAATTACCTTACCACTATAAGTATTTAATGTATAATGTATTCTCACTCCCCTAATAAAGTTCTTTGCCACCCCTTTGCTCCCCCCTAGTTGTTCTTGAATCACCTCTCATAGAAACATAAGAGCTGCCATATACTGAGTCAAACCATTGGTTTATCTAGCTCAGTATTGTCTACCCAGACTGGCAGAGGCTTCTCCAAGGTTGCAGGCAGGAATTTCTCTCAGCCCTATGTTGGAGAAGCCAGGGACGGAACTTGAAACTTTCTGCTCTTCCCAGAGCGGCTCCATCTCCTGAGGGGAATATCTTACAGTGCTCACACTTCTAGTCTCCCTTTCATATGCAACCAGGGTGGCCCCTGCTTAGCTAATGGGACAAGTAATGCTTGCTACCACAAGACCAGATCTCCTTGGAAGAGGGACCTATCCTGTTCTGTGCATTGTAAGGAACCATATACTGGTATGGTATGGTATGGTATGGTATGGTATGGTATGGTATGGTATGGTATGGTATGGTATGGTATGGTACTTATTTAATCAATTTCATTTCCATGGCACACACTGGCACTTCTCTTTCAGTACACGACTGTGCTTCTGCATACCAGCTGGGTATTACTACTTTAGGAGGATGTTCAAAGGAAGACCTTTGACCCTTTGCATAAGGACATTTTGCTTCAAGTCACTAATTGGGAGAAGTGGGCGACACGTGTTAATAGACAACAGTTGTCTGTCAAAGCCATACAAAATAATTGCTACCTTTCTTCACAGCAGCGGCAATGCTGACATCACAGCCTCAAGTGACAGCAGCTATGCCAAATGCAGGATGTCTACAAATCAGCAATCAGTGCTTCTCTGTAGCAAGGGGGGTTGCATCTTGAGAGCTCTCCTAATTGTGCAAAACCTACCAATAAGCACAAGCTATTAACTCCTCAAACACACAAAAGGAGGTGATGTGCAATTATCAGATTTGAAAAGAGAAAACCACCATGGAAGGTAAAACGATAGCATCAGTTCTGCTGAGGTTCCACACCACCAGCCCCTACCCAGGCATATTAATATCAGATTTACCCAGGCACTGTACAAATAGACATCAGTGGGGCTGCACCCAGGATAAGCCAGTATAGTGTCATGGTGTTGGACTAGGATCAGGAACATCCAAGTTCAAGTCTCCATTCAGCCATGAAACTCATGGGGTGACTCTTGGCCAGTCACTTATCTCTCAGACTCATCTACTTCACGGGGCTGTTGTGAGGATAAACATAACCAAGTACACCACTTCTTGGAGGAAGAGTGGGATATAAATGTAAAAATAGGTAAAATACATGCGGAACTGAGTTAGGAACTTCTGTGAAGAATCTAGGCAAAAAAGAGAGTGGGACTAGAAGGAAGATTAGCTGCTTTTGTATAGGAAAAGGAAGTTGCTCTGAGGTTTGAGTTTAGGTGTCAGAAATCCCATTTACCCTCTAGTGCTCTAGAGGATGATCTGCATAACTAAGCAGATTATGGAGAGATAAAAACCCTGTTCAGGTATTCTCCTACCTGTGGATATTGTACCTGAGTAAAGAGCTCACAAGAGCACCCCCACACTGATGTAGTATTTAATTCCGCCCCCCCTCTTCACAATTACAGCAATGTCCAAAGAGATATATGCTATATTTCTGAAGACCTTTTTCCCATTATTGGAATGCTGGGGTACTCCCTTAAAGGGAGAATCTCTCCCCAAATACAGCATATCTCTCTCCAGACAAATGCTGCGATCATGCAGAGTGAGAAGGGGTGAGTTTTAGCATCACAGTGAAGGGGCGGGGCATGTTAGTGCACTCTTGAAGATGCTGTAGTCGTATATAGTATCCCTACTTTCATAACAATCAGCAGTGACAACTATCAGTAGTGTGGGAGAAACTTCAACTGGACAACATTACCTTACGGACAGTCATCTTGAAGGCACAGGACAAGGTATTTGGAAAGATTAGGCTTACAACTCCGTAATACTTTTGCCTGAACAATATAACAATATAAACATCCATCCTTTAAACAATTTTTGTAGCCTTTCTAACGTTTTGCTTTAGATTATCTATTCTTCTTTAGATAATCATTTTGGTACCATTTCTGGTACCAAAAACATGTTTATTAAAGTTTATCCAAGTTGTTTCTTTAGAAGAGAGAGGTTTCGTTAGAAAGTAGATCCACAGTAATTTTTTATTTTATACTCCAGCGCTGTTTAAAAACAAACTAACTAACTAACTAACAAGCCCCTCTACTCTTCTAATACAATTTTCTAACCATCTGGTATGAGTGCTTTGATGATGGAAGCTAATCTAACAAAATTAACTGCAGAATGTATGCTTTGACTCCATCATCAGTTAGTAACACTGACAGGCAGCCACTTACATTATGCAGATAACTCACAGACAATTGTTAACAGGCATAGGGTCTCCTTTGCAGCAATGAGTAATCTAAGTATGGCTGTCACAACAAAAATCCGATTGATAAGGCAGCCACTCTCTGCATCTCCTCTCTGGAACCAGGAGGACATCGATGCTGCTTCACAAGCAGCAGGAGTAGATCTTTTCTGCTGTTACGGCCAAATTGTTTTTAACTGTAAACCGCCCGGAGCCATTTCCGAAAGGCGGTATAAAAATCGAATGAATGAATAAATAAATAAATAAATAAATAATAAAAAGAAGTCAGGGAAGGAAAAAGGGCAGAATTATTTGGTGGAGTCAGAGTGCCCAATAAAAACCAGGTGCAGTAAACTGGCACAGGATCCTAAGAGAGAGATACAGCCTTTAAATACTCTACTTCTGCTCAGGTTTTTACAGAAATCATTTTTTGCAATATTTCAATCACTAATTACTGTCCAAGGTTCATGCAGCTGCAGGCATATGTGTGTAGTATCTGTTCCTGCAAGCAGGAATAATCAACAGCCAGTACAACAATTACAGACTTATGGAATGCTTACTGCACAACGTAACTTCACCAAAACTACAGTCTGGCGACAATGGAATACCAAATGCCACACCAAAACTGGACAGGACCAGGCAAAAGTAATGGCTGACATCTTGTCTAAAGAAGTACACATGTAAGGAGGGTCTGCAGGGATGCCCTGGGCGCTCTCGCACAACTCCCCCTGTGCGTGCATTATTGCACAAGGGCCATTAGAGTTTAGAGCACTACTTATGCCTCAGAAGTACTCTGTAAAATCAGAAACATGCTGCTGAATTTCAGTGACCTGAATTCTAATGGCTCCAAACTCTAATAGCTCTTGTGCTACTGCACTCATGTAGGAAGACTGGGGGAGTTACACAAGGGGTCCCAGTACATGACTAAAACCCCTCCTTACACACATAGAGGAGATTCTCACGATCCACCAAAAGCAGGCGAAGGGCGCCTAGCCAGCTTTTGGAGTATCATGTGCTGCCACGACAGCCACGTGGCTCCCGGCAGCAAACCCTCCTAATTCCCCCTCCCCTTAGATGAGGTTAGCAGAACAAGCGCTCTGCTAACCCCGTCTATTTGATCGTGTATTGCAGTGGTGCAGCTACGCAGCTACGGACCACAGCAACACACGGGGAGACCCCCACCGGGAGGCTGGAACAAGCCTCCCGGCCCTGGGGGTCTCTCCAGCATGCCCCGTGCGCTCATGCAGGGCATCCGGGAACTTCCAGGGTCCATGCAGCCCCTCATCCCTGCAGCCCCAGCCGGGTCTGTGACGGAGCCGGCAGTCGTGTGGGCGGCCAATCTGGCCACCCAGGGCTGCAATTGTAATCGTCTGCAGGGAGAGCGGACTAAGCCCGCTCTTCCTGCAAACCCTTTTAAGGCGGGTCTCACTGATCGTGAGACTCGCCTCATATTTTTGTTAGTCAGGCTATCAGCCATTAGGACTCATGACCACAAATTCCCGGGTAGGCGGGGGTTAACCCAGGAATCTGTGGGGCACTGGGAGTCCTCCCAGCACAGCAGCTTCGAACCTAGGTAGCCCAGATTCTCTACCCAGGTTAAAAGTGAGGTAGGACAAGAAAAGAGCTATCCTACCTTTTTGTTTTGGTTGTCTGTGCAGCCAGCATGATTTAAATTGTTGCCAGTGGCCATGTTTATTATAGAATTTTGTGGAAGGTGGAGCCAGGGAGCTGTTGCTGTACTGAGGGCTGCCTCTGCCACTCCCGCAATGCACTGTGGGGTATGTGCCCTGCTCCCAATTCTAGCAATAGAGAACACCTCTACGGCATTTGTGTGAGTGCACAAGTTGCAGAGCCCAAAGGAGGCTCTGGTTGTCTGGGAAGCACAAAGAAGGAGCATGCCTTCCCTCCAGCCCACCCCATATGATCATGAGAACAAACCCACTATCTCCTTGAATGGACCAGAACCAAGGTTACTGGCCAATGCCAATTTCAGAAAACCCCAACATTTTAGAAGATCTAAAATAAAGAAAACACAGCAACCATGTATACATGGTCGAGATCAGATTTTTAAGACTTAAGATCAGGAAAGTTTCTTGAAAGAACAAAAACTTAAGATTGCAGGAGCAGCACGTGAACACAATCAGTTTTACAACAGAAGACTAGGACAAGCAGACATAATCTTCCTAATACAAAAGTAATCTTCCTTAGAACTAAACCAAGTTCTTAAATGCTGATCCTGATATCTGCTGCTCATCAGTTCCATAAAACACAAGTCATTGCTGAGTATGGGTTATGTGGTTTGTTCTCCCTGCTTAGCCATTGGGAATGCACATAAATAATCTTCCCTCAATCTCAGTTCCACTTCAGTGAAATTGAACTAATAATAATGTCGCTCATAGGATCGCTCTGAGGAAGAGTGGGATCAATCCTGCAAGCACTTTTATATGCTGAAGAAAACTACAAAAATTGTGGAGGTGGTTATAGTGGCTATTAATAGTTTTTCATGCTACATATACAGTATTGGAGGGTTTTTTCATGCCCACATTAAAATACCCTTTTATTTTAGAAACATATACATTTTGATTTAAAAATCTAAATGATAATTAGAGTCTTCTGCCTTCTTGTGGATTTGAACAATAATTAAGTTTTGCAAGACAAAGGATAAATCCGAGGTTCCTTTAGCCCAGGGTTTTGGGAAAGTCACAACTTGGTTGACAATGGGCTGAAGTGTGTATAGTGTCTTTTCACCCCAAAGAACTGCAAAAGGTTTATGTCAATTGTCATGAATTGACGAACAATGAACGTATCTGTTCTGGTAGGCAGAGCCTGTGGAAAATGTTTGAGAATCTCAACCCTCCCCGTCAGCAGAAGTTACTATGGACACATACAGTCCTGAGCCAATTGTGACTGAGGGAGAAAACCTGAACTTTCACCCTCTGACCTAAATCAAAATACAACAATGTTAAAGGAGGCTTGTGGCAAGTCTGCTAAGGAATAAGACTGATTATTTCCAAGTGCCTCTTAAAAAAAACCCAACAACAACAACCTGGGAGTTGGGGAGAGAAGAATAAACTGCATCACATTGTGCAAGTAATTTTCAGTAACAAAAAAGGAACCAGTTGAAGCTATCTAGGCAAAGGATCAAGAAAAATTCAAGCCGCAAACAATGCACTTCCAAGCCAAACAATAATCATACTTCACAGAGACGCTCTCAGAGTTTGGCCTGGGGAAGGAACCCCCTCGGCCAGAAAAGGGCCTGCCGGTTTGGCAGCGTGAAACTGAATAAAGCTTTCCTTTGTGGCACTGTCCAGCAGTGAAGGACAAAGGGCCTCTGACGCCTCAACGTTTCTGAATGACAGAGGCCTCCATCGTCCCGCCCCACCCCCAACCCCGCCAACAGTAAATCCCAGGAAACTGAGTGTTTGTTCATAACACAAGCTTGGTCTATTTCCTGTGTTTCGGGCCTACATCCTCCACCACAGAGTGTTTGACAATATCTTCTTTTACCTCTTCCCTTGTCCGCCACTTCCACATTTAATTGCGAGTTCATGGGTATTAACTGGCCTCTATAGCCGAACTCAGTAATCCTCACTTGAAGGCTTTCTCTCCTCAAAAAGGGGAATAGCTCTTCCTCTGATTATTTCCACTCCTTGTCTTTCTTCATGCATGCATCCCACCCCCTTCCCTCTCCAGTCCAGTCTCATTTTTTTCTCCCCTCTTTCCCCCCCCTCACTTCCCCTGACATCCCTTATTAATTTGCCTTGCTAAAGCAAAGCTTCATGTGCTGAATGGTACATTCTACAAGTCATGTTGGGTATCTGAGAAAATGAGACATTCGTCACAAAAATCACAGCACTACAGACATCTCCAGCCTTATTTCTGTGCAAAGGTCTGGAACAAAACAAAACTAAATCCTGTATCCCAGTACATGATATGTCTGAACAGAAGTGAAGCAACTCAGGCATGATTTAGTCGTCGCTCAGTGCAAAGGAAAACATATTAGGAAGCAGTTTTCTACTACCTTGGAAAGGTAGAGGATACCCTATAGATGCACATGGAAAGGCACACAGTAAGAAGCACTTGAACTTCTAAAGTGTCGAAACACAGGTAACAATTTCAAGACAAAGGAGTACTCTTGTATGACCAGCTCATATCTAAAAAGAAATGAAAACATTGTGTCTGAGTTATCATCTTTACCTGAATAGAAGATGACTCTAAATTTAAGACAAACCTTAAAGTATAGAGGTTAAATAGAGGTTATGCCCTATACTTACCCAAAAGGAAGAGGACTCTGAATTGGATGGGGACTTGGGGGAAAACTTATCTTGGATTCAGGTAAATATAATACAACATGGTTTGAAGAGACATCCCATGAATTATAATGGCAAGGATAATCTCCATGGGTCTTGTCTGTGAGCTGGTCATACATACTGTCAGACATTTTCAACAGGAGTGTGTACTGGAGTGGAACACAGGAACATAGGAAGGTTCCAACATTCCAAGACCATAGGTCCATCTCGCTCAGTATTGTCTTCACAGACTGGCAGCAGCTTCTCCAAGGCTGCAGGCAGGAATCTCTCTCAGCCCTATCTTGGAGATTCTGCCAGGGAGGGAACTTGCAACCTAGATGCTCTTTCCAGAGTGGCTCCATCCCCTAAGAGGAATATCTTACAGTGCTCACACTTCCAGTCTCCCTTTCATATGCAAACAAGGCACATCCTGCTTAGTTAAGGGGAGAAATCATGCTTGCTGCCACAAAATATGAAAGCCAATCCTCAGACAGTTGTTTTTAATTTATCTATTGTCTTTTGATCCTGTCATTCCTCCAAGTAGTTTAGAGCAATGTACCTGGTTCTTTCTCCTGCTCCAGCAACAACCCTGAATGGTCATCCAGCCCAAGGTCATCCAGAAACTCCATGCCTGTGAGGCAGATTTGAGTTTGGGTTTTTCCATTCCTCATCTCACACTCTAACCGCTACAATATGCTAGCTGTTCATGATCATTGTACTAGGAGCATTACAAGTTATTTGTTTCTTTTTCTCACACTAATGCACAACAAATCAGAACTGTGATGCAAACATTCCCACTTTTGCACTTACAGAAAATTCTTCTACCAGCAATTGTCAGACAGCCAAGAGCACAAACAAATAACAACGCTGTGTGTCTCATAGGGCACAGTAACAGGATTCAGACTGGAAGGTGCATAAGCTGAACTTGGAAGTAGCTCAAGTGCATCTTATGCCTTCTCAGAAAGAAAATTCTACAGCACACAAGAAAGTAAGCCTCTAACAGAATCTAAATAATAGATTCTATGCACACTATGCAGAATTTTACATATCTGCAAGAGTCTCAGGAGGAGACCTGGTTTGTCAAGCACTTTCACTACTCAGTCATCCAGGAGCTGTCCACAGCACCAGAGACAGGGTCAGACTACTGTTTTTAAAAAAGCACATTAGTCCTGCTTGGTGGATGCTTCAAACTTCCTGGTGAGTTGGATACAGAGAAGCAGCTTCCAGGAGCAGGCATGTTCTACCAGTGTGAAAACTCGTAACTTCAAAATACATACTTTCTTGTATATTCTTACACTGAAAAACTACATGTCCACATGTTTTTCAGTGCAACGTACAAATTTAGCACCCAGACATTATAATATACAAACCCCATTATAAATAAAATTGTTAGGTTCCCTGTCTAGCTGCCATTTTATCAGCTGGATGGGTACCATATACTTTATTATTAGGTATGTGCTAGGAACAGCCTTAACTAGTCCACAACCATCCCTGTCCACCAGTCAGGACCTGCAGGGACAATTACAGGCCAATGTACCCTGCAGCTCTGGACTGGAAGCACCATCTCAGTGCTTCTATTCCCTGTAGTTAATGCCGTCATAGTGTCCAGTGTTTTTGGAAGATATTTACATTTGGAAGATTTAACCCAGATTCAAAGGTAGGCTCTACATGCATAGGAGAGAGCTGCCACTGAAGCTTTCCTCTGTGATTCTGCCACACAGATACACTGCTTTTTGAAGTAACTTACCCCTGCAGCAGTACAAATTACTGCAGCAAAATCAGAAAGGAAATTTCCACCTACTGTAAAGATCACAGCTTAAACTCTCTTTGCTAGGAGAGATTTATCCATAGCAGCAGGGTCTAACAGCCCTGCTGGATAAGGTGCTGCCTATCTAGTCCAGCATCCTGTTTCACATAGTGGACCACCAGATGCCTCTGGGAAGTCCACAGGCAAGAGCTGAGGGCATGCCCTCTCTCCTATTGTCACTCCTCTGCAACGGATATTTTGAGGCATCTTGCCACTGAGGTTGGTGGCCTATAGCCCTCATACTAGTAGCTGTTGATAGACCTCTTCTCCATGAATTTATCTAAACCCCTCTTAAAGCCATCCAGGCTGTTGGCTGTCACCTACCTTGTGGCAGCGAATTCCATAGGTTGATTATGCATTGTGTGAAAAAGTACTTCCTTTTGTCAGTCCTAGATTTATTGGCAATCAGTTTCATGGGATGACCCCTGGATCTAGTGTTATACGAGAGGGATAAAAATTTCTCTGTCACCTTTCTTCACACCTTACATGATTTTATAGACCTCTATCATGTCACCCCTCAGTTGTCTTTTTTCCCAAACTAAAAAGCCCCAGGTGTTGTAGCCTTACCTGTAAGGAAGGTATTCTAGGTCCCTGATCATCTTGGTTGCTCCCTTTTGCACCTTTTCCAGTTCTACAATGTCCTTCTTAAGATATGGTGACCATTGCTGTATGCAGTACTACCAAGGCGGCTGCACCATAGTTTTGTATAAGGCTGCACCATTATATCAGCATTTTTATTTTCAAATCCCTTCCTAATTATTCCAAGCATGGAGTTGGCCATTTCCCCAGCTGCCACATACTGAGTCAACACTTTCAATGAGCTGTCTAACAAGACCCCAAGATCCCTCTCCTGGTCAGTCACTGACAGCTCAGACCCCATCAGTGAATGTGTGAAGCTGGGGTTTATTGTCCCAATATGCATCACTTTACACTTGGTAATATTAAACCCGATTGGCCATTTTGTTGTCCACTCCCCCAGTTTGGAGATATCCTTTTGGAGCTCCTGGCAAACTCTTTTGGATTTTACTACCCTAAATAGTTTGGTGTCATTTGCAAATTTGGACACCTTGCTGTTTACCCCAACTTCTAGATAATTTATGAACACGTTAAAGAGCACTGGTCCCAGTAGTGATCCCTGGGGACCCCACTTTTTACTTCCCTCCATTTAGAGAACTGTCTATTTATTCCTACCCTCTGTTTCCTGTCCTTCAACCAGTCACCAATCCACACATGACCCTGTCCCCTTATCCCATGACTGCTATGTTTTCTCAAGAGTCTTTGACGTGGAACTTTCTCGAAAGCTTTTCTTGAATGCCAACTAGATCACCTTTATCCACACACCTGTTAACATTCTCAAAGAATTCCAAAAGGTTAGTGAGGCAAGGTTTACCTTTGCAAGTAGACACCCTTGCAAGTAACTGAAGGGAGTTGGTGGTGATGCAAAAGGGAACAGGGCATAAGGGATGTTTGCTCGCATACATTTTTTGTAATCTACGTAGCCATGGTTGTTGTCCCACCAACCAATCTAGTTGCCAGCCAATCTAGTTGCCAGCCACTGATGCTGCTCAAGCTTTTCCAGATGAGATCAATTGTGTACTGAAGAGGATTAACTGACTTTGTGCCAGTAGTAGTAAGAAGCTCTCTCACTTTCTAGCTCTCTCTCACTCTTGCTCTCTCTCTCTCATAGCAATAAGGCAGATGAGATTTACAATACCTACGATTTATGATTCTTACATACTGTATCTAAGGGATCACAATAATGTTAACTAATACTCTTTATAAAACCTACTTAGCGGAGCTGAACATAATGTGATTGAATGCTCCTTGTACTCTATAAATCCAAATAGTGAAAGGGTTTCCAGCAATTTTTCCCCAGCAGGATTTTTTTAAACTAGATTGCTCAGGAACTCTCATCAACTAATCATTTGTTAATTTTACTAGTACTACTAGGTAGTAGTACATGCTAGATACTGTGCAAAATAATAATAATTACAGAGTTACTGCTTGGCATCCTGACTAATGTTGCACTTGCGCAAGGACATTGCACTAGCTAGTTGCACTGGCTGCTATGACCCACAGTGCAATGCAGTGGTGCAGACATAGCCACATCACTGCAGGGCTCTACATCACCTGGCAACGCTACTGCCCAAGAGGGAGCAGATAGCTGCTGACTCTTGCGTGATCTGACATCATGGGCTGCTTCTGTAAATTCCAATGGAAGTAGGGTGAGATGTACAATCACACAGTATTACAGAATGACACAGCAGCGTTGCAGGGTGATTTAGAACCCTACAGTGGCACAAGCAGGTCTGCATCACCTGTGTTACACTGTGGGACATGTCAGCCACTAAGCCTTGGAGCCTGTATTCCAGACTAGTGATGAGCTAGTGCAGACGTTTTTATGCTTACACAGCACGATGAGCAACCCCGTGGCATGCTTCTTATGTTTTGAAGGGAACTTTTGCACAATAGTACAAGGGCACAATTTCAAGCATCCCCATGATTTCATACAGCTACGCATCAGCACAACATTGCATAAGCACCACGTTCACAAGGTCAGCGTTCGTAAATTGTTCCATTTGCAATCTAAAGTGGATAGATGGGACAAAAGCAAGGATAAAACCCAACACATGATTAATGAGGTCGATGCTAACTGGTAGTAAACAGCAAAGATCCAGTTGAGCTATTGCCATGTAGGAAAAGCTAAGTAGACTCTGGGAAAGGCTTGACAGTAAGACTAGCCCAATAGTCAGGAAGTGCCAAGTGAACGAAGAACCGCTCCAGCAGAAAGACTGGCAGCGGGAACAAAACAAGAGAGCTGGATGCTGAGAATGGCAAAGAGGCACTGTGTTGGCTTGGGAGAGAGGTTGGCATAGGGGACTGAAATGGATATGGTGGGAGCAGATAGCCTGGTCTCCATGTGCTTGCGGAGAGATCTTTGAGTGGCACAGTGATATCTCACTCCAGCACATGCACTGCTAACAAAATGATTTTAATTTTGAAAGTGACATTCAGACAGATGCTCATTCCAAAGACATGGAATCTCTTTGTCTCTCTGCAGAGCTCTGAACAGTCTTTCTGAACAATCAGTTTATTGACTCCATGTTTCTTATTTGTTGTGAAAATCCTGCACATCTTCCCTCTAGACTGAACTTCTGCTGTTTCAGGAACATAAGAACAACCCTGCTTGGTCAGGTCCAAGTTCTATCAAGTCCAGTGGCCCACCAGGAAGCCCACAAGCAAGAGGTGAGGGCATGCCCTCTCTCCTGCTGTTGCTCCCCTGCAACTGATATTCAGAGGCATCTTGCCTCTGAGACTGGAGGTGGCCTATAGTCACCTGATTAGAAGCTATTGATAGACCTGTCCTCCACGAATTTGTCTAAGCCCCTTTTAAAGCCATCCAAGCTAGGGGCCATCACCACACCTCGTGGCAGAGAATTCCATAGATTAATTCCATAGATTTCGCTGTGTAAAAAAGTACTTTAGGGATGCTGCATTTTCCTAGCACTAAAACTCTGTAACTGAGAAAATGCCATTTCCTTCTCAATGTTACTGTTTCAAATGCTGCACGAAATATGACTGTGCCAAGTGGACTTTGCTTGTGGTATGCTTAGGGACAAGTCACACACATGGACACACAAAAGGGCATCCCATTCCTTCTGTAACAATAGTCTGATTTGTGGACCTCTTGGCCCTTTTTAAAATTATAATTCTCTCTCTCTCTCTCTTGTGGTGGAATGCACATCAAGACAGATTTAAAAGGAATAGCAGCAGCACAACTATTTTTCACCTCTACTATGTATGCATGGGATAACAAGCTACTTACTATCATTAGAAAAGAAGCTAGCTAAAATGCAGTCTGAGTAATAGAGCAAGGCGGGGGGGGGGGACTTAGAATCATATGTTTCTGAGGGGCAGAAAGCTAGCCATTACTATTTCTGACAATCCTATCAATTCACTTGTGATCATTTATCATTTCCCAAACACTTGGAAATGATTGTGGGTGAGTACATCAGCACAAGAACTCCTGATGACAAAAACAAAAAATCTAAACAGGAAGATTCCATCTTGAGCTAAGGCAAATTTGACAAAGTACCACAAGCCACAGACCTGAAATGTGAGAACTCCCTGAAAGCCATTGACTAGGCATCTGCTACATTGGATCATATCAAGCGAGCAGATTTCAGAAACAGACTTTAGAAAACAGCACCATCTGGATCAGCTTTGCAGCCCCATTCAGGAAGGCTGGCCGATGGCAATGCTACAAATTTATGGCAATATCAGAGTGTGGCAATATCAAACAGAAGAGGAAAAACAGGGTTGGGAATGGAAAGGGAATTTGCTGTTAATGGAAGCAATCAGGCGATCTTGTATGAATGCATTCTTCTGACAAAACACTGCTCACATGAGCAGACCACCTGTGTGAGCACTTATTGCAAGGGCTAGCCTGTTGCAGTAATCTCTGTGCTGACTTCTTGAATTTTGCAAATTCAAGACTTCTCCTTAGGCCCACCACACATCAAAGCATTGCCCACTATATTTCTTCTACTGCAACATTGCCCTACCCTAGCTCTACTACATCATATTTTTGTCTACCAGCAGATACCATTAAGATGCATTATCAACCCTAATGGGATTGTCTTTCCATTTATATGTGGGAAACAGCTAATGAAGTAAAAGCATAAAAATTAGTGTTGTACAAAAACAAACTTTCAAGTGTAGGAATGCAGTACACATCTGCAACAGGCGCAAACACGGAGATATTTGGTCCTACAACATTATGCCTTTCTTCTTCTCTCTGGCCAGAATTTTGAGATTACCCATAGCGTAGCTA
Source organism: Hemicordylus capensis (assembly GCF_027244095.1). NCBI lineage: Eukaryota > Metazoa > Chordata > Lepidosauria > Squamata > Cordylidae > Hemicordylus > Hemicordylus capensis. The sequence goes on along the minus strand of NC_069660.1, from coordinate 31,185,067 downwards.
AACATGAGATGTTATCTCCTGCCGAGGGCAGGAGAGAACATCTAATGTTATGCAAGCTTAATTGATGAATGTTGTTGCAATTCTCAAATTAGTCCCTTAATTATACCAATTGCAAGAATATGATTAACTCCTGTCTTCCAAACTGTTCTAAATTGTTTTGAATTGTATTGGATTGTCTTACTGTGCACTATTTCTTTTTCTGGTCAATGGACGTAATAAAGGATTGATTGATTAATTAATTAATTAATATAATCAATATAATCTATGAAACAATCAATTTAAAAATGTTGTAGGTTAGCAGGGTTAGGGGAAGTTAGCAGGGTCAGGGGAATTGCTTCGGTGCACATCCAAGGGCAGTGCAGGGTTCCCTTAAGAGGAGGCGGGCAGGTCCTACCTGCCCGTCCTCCAAGCCCTGCCAGCCCACCGCAGCACTATTGTGACAGAAGGACTTCCGTGCAAATGGCAGCTATTGCCTCTTGCTCCTCTAAAATGCATGCTGACGCCACACGAGGGATGCCGGGGACGCATCCCATCGCCACGGCACGGCATTTTAGAGGAGCAAGCAGCACAAGCTGCCTCTTGCATGGAAGTCTTTCCGTCACAATAGCATCAGGGCGGGCCAGCGGGGGCTTGGAGGATGGGCAGGTAGGACCTGTCCGAGAATCCCGCACCTCACGCCAAAACATTTCAGCGCCAGGGAACCTAAACGGTTCGGCGCCTCTCCAAGAGGCACTGGAACACTTCAGGCTCATCCCTAAAAGGAAAGATACAAAATCTTATATGGAGATATCTTCTATTGAATTGCCATCTGTTAAGGTTTAGTCAAGGAACATCCTCCAGTCTGCTCCAACCTCTAATGGCTTCGCTTCTCTCTCAGACAGGGGCAAGCGTGATCACAAGGTTAATGTATACAGAAGCCAGTAAGCTAACTTAAATAAAAGATATAAGGATATCTTATTACCCCACTAGGAGCTGGTCAATAAAAGATAATCTCCCTCGATCTCTTTTATACTGCCATGCAACATGCATTCAATGGACTTTTGAAAGGACATGCAATTCTAATAAAACAAAGCAAGATTTTAGTGTACATGTTGCTCTCCATTTATTGTGGCAAGGCTTCTTGACAGAAACCTTCGCTTGGAGTACATCTTTTTAAATTGCTATTTAAAAATGCAGGGAATATTAATGAGAGGCCTAAACACAAGAGTTTTTAAACCAACGCCTGTGGCCTGAAGCATATTTCCATAATATAGTTACTGAAATTCCTTCACGTCAGAGCCACACAGACCAGAATAAGCCTCTTATATCACCTTGCCTGACCTCCTTAAATTTTCACTTCCAGACAATCTCTCCTAGTGCCTTATTTAACACCTACTTCAATAGTTTAGAAAATGTTGGCTGATTCCCCTACAGTATTCAAATACATCATAAAATATTGCCTGATATACTGAGGAAAATTACTTTAAAACATTTGTTTCGTCATTTTATATTCTCTGCTATGAAATTTATCAGACTGGTATACTACCTGGAACCAAAATACCTTAAGAACTGACTGTCACATGAGTCTGCCCAACACTTAAGATCAGTACCTGGGGCCTTGCTCTCTCTCTCGCCCTTGCATGACACCAAAAAGGTACATACACAAGTCATAGCCTTCTCAGTGGTGACACTGAGATTGTGGAATGCCCTGGCTGTGGAGAGCCACATGGCCCCATCTCTTTTATCATATGTCTTTTAAATACTTCTCTCTTTTAGTGGCCTTTAACTTGGGATCTACTGCCTTAATTGTTTCTTCTATAATTTTACTGTTACCATTCTAAATTTTATTACAGATTTATATTTACTTTTGAATGCTGTCAGCCGATTTGCTTTTTTTTTTTAACAGAAAAGCAGATAATAAAGAAAAACAACACAAAATTGTCCAATTACAAGCATGATTGTTTAAAACAAAAGCTCAAAAGTAAAATGGGATTTGCTCAAATGGCACCTTCAGGAATTCATAGTAGCTGGGGCAGTGTTCCCTCTAACAGGGATTCCCAGATATTGTTGACTACAACTCCCAGAATCCCCAGCTGCAATGGCTTCTGCTTGGGGATTATGGAAGTTGCAGTCAACAACATCTGGGAATCCCTGTTAGAGGGAATACTGGTTGGGGGGGGCATTTTGGATGGGAGTACAACACAAAAGTAAAGCCTTAAATAATCCAAATTTCTATGATGCAGATCTGAATTGGGCCCCTGCATAGCTGCTTTTTCAAAATGAAAATGAACCCCAAACTAGATAATGACACATTAAACATCATGCCTAGTTTGACCCCAAACACTGCAGTACAAGGGTACCGCTTAGGCTGCAATATGTGTCATCTGACGTCATGGGTCAATCCCTATTCTCCTTAGCCTATATGTCCTAGCTTCAGAGACTGCTCATCATCTGAACAGCTTGTCACAGAAAGTAGCAACCACTGGGCTCCTTGTGCCTTGCCTTGCCCTGGCCTGTAACATCCCACCGTCTTCTCCATAATTATTGTGATGGCGCCTTTACCTCTGGACCTGTTCTCTCTGAAACTCATCTTATACATCATTCCAGCCACTAGTCTATGCGGCGGGGGAACAACTTTGCCAAGTTAGTCCCCTGCTAACTTGGCAAAGAGGCACCTTTTAACATGGTGATTCTCTTTATTAGCAGGGGGAGAGTAACTGGCCCTATCTACCCCCAGCACAGTACCTCCAGTGACTGTTGCTGGTGTCTGTCTATGTTTCTTTTTAGATTGTGAGACCTTTGGGGACAGGGATCCATCTTATTTATTTGTTAGTTCTCTATGTAAACCACCCTGAGCCATTTTTGGAAGGGCGGTATAGAAATCAAATGAATGAATGACTGAATGAATGAACGTGTTTCCCTGAAGTTAGTTAGAAACCAATTACAGGGATGTGGTACTTCTACAGGAAATACCTGTGGTTGATATAAGTGGACTGATGGGAATCAACAGTGAGAACAACAACACAAAAAAACCCCAACAACTGGAAAAACCCAACAGTGGGCAAAAATATATAGGTATATATACTGGAAATATGAGTTCTCATGGAGCTAATGTTCTCAAGATGTCGAATTTCCTTCTTATGTAGTAGTTCTTCAAGGAAGCAAGGGGCATACAAAGATCTAGAGTACTACATGAGCCATGTAGAGCAAACTTATGCAAATTTACATCAGAAGCTGCCATGTACAGAAGCACTCAAAGTTATCGAGAGTGTTGATATGCAGGTAACAATTTCAAGACAAAGGAGTAGTCCTGTATGACCAGCTCGTATCTAAAAAGAAATGCAAACATTGTGTCTGAGTTATCATCTTTACCTGAATAGAAGATGACTCTAAATTTAAGACAAACCTTAAAGTATAGAGGTTAAATAGAGGCTATGTCCTATATTTACCCAAAAGGAAGAGGACTCTGAATTGGGTGGGGACTTGGGGAAAAACTTATCTTGGATTCAGGTAAATATAATACAACATGGTTTGAAGAGACATCCCATGAATTAATGGCAAGGATAATCTCCATGGGTCTTGTCTGTGAACTGGTCATACATACTGTCAGACATTTTCAACAGGAGTGTGTACTGGAGTGGAACATAGGAAGCTTCCAATGTCCTGAGTCAGACCATAAGTCCATCTCGCTCAGTATTGTCTACACAGACTGGTAGTGGCTTTTCCAAGGTTGCAGGCAGGATTCTCTCTCAGCCCTAATTTGGAGATACCAGGGAGGGAACTTGGAACCTTCTGCTCTTCCCAGAGTGGCTCCATCGCCTAAGGGGAATATCTTACAGTGCTCATGCATTAGTCTCCAATTCATATGCATGTAGTCTCCCACTCATAGTCTCCCACTCACATGCTTGCTACCACGACCACCTCTCCTCCCCTAGATCAGCTCTCCTCCCCTGAAGTTTACTTTGAAATAAATCATATTGAGTTCAAAGTGGCTTACTTCCAAGTAGGCTACATCAAATCCCACCTCTATATAGCTAGTAGGGCAGTTCACACCAGTGTTCTCTCTAACAGGGATTCCCAGATGTTGTTGACTACAACTCCCAGAATCCCCAGCTGCAATGGCTTTTGCTTGGGGATTTTGAGAATTGTAGTCAACAACATCTGGGAATCCCTGTTAGAGGGAACACTGGTTCATACAATTATAATTAGGATGGGAAAAGCCTCCTATCCTAATTTGAGAGCTGAGCGTACTTCCATTTGCGGATCCTCTGCAACTTAAAACCAATATCAGAAGGGGAGGAGGTGGTTGTGTGGGGAGCTGCTTAGAAGAGGATCGTCCTCTCCAGCTGCTGATTCAGGCAGGACAAAAACCTCTCCAACTCCACTGCTGCTTCGCACACAATCACTTCCTCCCCCTTCTACCTTGGTTTTAAGTTGCAGGTGATCAGCAAATAGGAGTGTGCTCCTTCTGAATTAGGTAGGAGGCCTCCCCTACCCTAATTATAATTGTATGAATTACCCTACTGTCTTTCTTCCCTCACCAACCAAGATCTGGATGGGTTGGCTGTGCCTGGTGGAGGACCCTCACTGAAACACATGAGGTTTATAGGGATGACCTAGCATGGACCAGTGCAGCATTTTCCCATTGCCTCAAGCCAATTTGGGAAGAGGAGATGCTGCTTTATTCCAGTTCCCTGTGTGCAATTTTAGAAGGGATCAGAAAGGTTTTGTTCTATTCCTCTTTTAATGTTAGATTTAGAGCATAAATCCTCCTATAAAGCAACCAACTGCATAAGCACAAGTGCATGTAGAGATGGCTACATCCTTACCTGTGAATCAGAGAGACAGCGGAAGGCAAAGTAAGGTTAGAAGCAGAGCCCAGGCTCAACATTTTTGAAAAACATTGCTCTACTAACTATACATGCCAATTTGCCTCAAAAGCTCCAAGGAGGAGCTGTAGCTAAGCAGTAGAACACATGTTTCTAGCATTTTTACCAACCAGTTGGTTCAATAGAACAGTTATCACATTGCTCTGGATTTCTCATATGATAAGAACATCCATCCATCATTTTATTTATTTATTTATTTAGAAGCAATTCAACAGTAGTCACCCTCTTTACAGTAAGATTTAACATCAGCTTCTCAAAATTTCAGCAATCTCTTTCAAAAATGGCCAGATGTTATTGGAGCAAAGAAATTACCCATACGTTGTGTTATACTCCAGCTCTTTTGCCTTTTAATGGCACACATCCTGTGATCTGGAAGTAGGTCGCTGAGGGTTAAGTAGGTCCCTCGGAGACCTACTGCTGGGTGGCATGGAGAACTTCTGGGAGTAGGAGAGATCAGTGAAAATTGTGCCCCATCCCCACAGACATGCACATTGCATTAATATGAAATACAGCAGCTTCTGCCTACACAGTAGCAACAGCACTTCATTGGAAGCACTGATGCTTCCTTAGTCTGCATACGATCCATTTTATTTATACTGGCTGGGTTCACACAATCACAAGGATCCTGGCTAAAAAGTTAATCAGGATTAGTGAGCCCAGTGGAGCTGATTGTATGAAGCTCCGGTTAACCATCATTTAACCAGGACAGATAATCAGGATTCAATCCTGATTAATTTTTTAACCAGAGTCCTAGTGAATGGAGTCATTATAAATATTGGCTGACATCCTGACTAAATTTACTAGAGGAAGTCCTGCTGAAAACAGTAGTCCTTTAGACCAGGGATTCTCAATGTTGGGTCCCCAGATGTTATCAGACATCTCCCATAATCCCCAGCCCCAATAGCCTTTGGTTGGGGATTATGGGAGTTGAAGTCAAATAACATCTGGGGACCCAAGACTGAGAAGCCCTGCTTTAGATTACCCCCTAAATAGTACTTCTGATAAACTTAGTCAAAATGTCAGCCATTGTTTGTTTGTTAAAAAAAAAACACCTGAGCCAAAATTCAGCTCACAATATCTGAGAGGAAGCATATATATAGCAGTGGTTCAGAGATACTTATACTACACTAACTCAGCAAAAAGCATCAACAAAAATGGCACAAAACAGTTTAGAGCAGGCCTACTCAACTTAGGCCCCCCAGCTGTTTTTGGACTACAACTCCCATAATTCTCAGCCACAGCAGCCAATAGCCAGGAATTATGGGAATTGTAGGCCAACATCTTCAGGAGGGCCGAAGTTGAGCAGGCCTGGTTTAGAGGAAGACAGCAAATACCACCACATAAGCATATACACCACATCAGCATCTTTTAAAATAAATAACCTCCATTCCTACCAATTAAATTTGAATAGGTGATATAAACATACTGCGAAGTCTGTGCTACACTTCCCCCTTCCACAAGCATTCCAAAGAATGCCTTTAACTATATTGATCAGCAGCTAAGCACACTGATCCGTTAGCAGATGTTTCTCGTCATACAGCCAAAAGTCACAGCAATCTTACAGGCAAACACAAAACAGAAACTGGTACAAAGGAGAAAACTACAAGAATGAAGTTCTGACATATCCACTTGAGAGCAGAAACTTTATTGATTAAAAACTCTCAGCCCAAATTAGCTGACACCACCGCAAATGACACAACATTTATTTTTAAAAAACGTTTTTGCTGGACAAAACATTTTTTAAAAACAAAAATAATTTTTTACTGTTTAGATCAATAAGCACTCGTAACCTGATTGCTATGCAAGACTAAAGTGATTTCTTTCCATTGCCTGAAAATGCAACGCAAGTAAAGGCACTGGGAAAAGTATCCTCAGGTCATATGAATGCCCCACAAATCCATGCAGATGTAAAATGCATTTTCTCAGGGAGAAAATATGAAAACAGTAGTTACAGCACAATGACTTTGCATGTCTATTTTGCAAAGTCTAATTTTTGAATATCCCAGTTCCCAAATGGTTGGATGATGATTCTAAGGCAGAGTGGGCCTCTGCAATACAGATGTGGATCAGCAGGCTTATCTGCCTTGAGGATCCTGCAGTCCCCAAGCAGAGGTGCACCTAAGTAATTTTGGAGCCTGGACCTAAAGTCCTTTTGGGGCCCCCTCGCTGCAAGATAAGATGAAATTTTTAGAAGTAATTCTTCAGAAGATCAGTGTTAACTCTAGCAGGGATTCCCAGATGTCATTGACTACAACTCCCAGAATCCTCAGCTGCAATGGCTTCTGCTTGGGGATTCTGGGAGTTGTAATCAGCAATATCTGGGAATCCCTGTTAGAGGGAACACTGCATAAGATACTTCCCACTTGACCTGCACATACATACCACATTTTGCATGAACCGTCCTGCTACTCTCCTCTCTTCCTCCCTTGGCTGTCTGGAGTGTGGCAGTGCCAGCCCCATGCAAAGGCAGAGAGTGGGGGAGAAACACACTGAAGAAACCTTTATTTGGCGGCGGGGGGGGGGACACACACCAGCACCAGCAGTGGGAAGCAGAGGATCTTCTCCCATGCCTGTCCGGCCCCAGGAGCTGGTGGAGCCTGCCTTCCTGCTGTGGCTGCTGCTACTGCCGCCATGCTTCCTCCCCAGCCCCACATATCTTCTCCTCCAGACAGTCCCTGTTACTGCTCCATACTGCCTCAAGTCATGGCCAGAATGGGCAGAAGCTGCTGTCCGCTCGGCAACTTCTTTAGCTCTGCCTGGCCTCACCAGCCACCGCCACATGCAACGGTGACAGATAGGGTTGCCAACTGTCCCTCATTACGCAGGATGTCCCTCATTTCAGGGATGAAATGTTGGTCCCTATAGGGACAGCATTTGTCCCTCATGTATTCAATTGCATATAATTCAATTATATGTACATCAATGATACTCAGGATCTTGATTACCATTGCATATCCCTCCCAGCCAACCCAGCCCCGCCCCCCCCCCGCCCCCTCAGCCAGCCCCCACAAACTTGTGTCCCTCGTTTTGGCAATGAAATGTTGTCAACCCTAGTGACAGGTGAATCTGGGCGTGGTGAGATAAGCTGTCGAGCAGACAGCAGCTTCCATCCCAGCAATCTCTCAGAGCTTTTGGAGGCCCCCCAGGCCTGCGGGGGACCAACTTTGGATCGGACGTCCAGTCCAAAGAGCTCCACTCTGAAGGAGAGCAGAGCATCCAAAGGAAGACTGCCCAGAGAAAGTCAGCTGCTCGAATCTGCCTGAGGCCAAGGGTTCTGATTCTTCAGCTGAGGAGGCAGCACTGATAGCTCTGTTGTCTCGCCAGGAGTCCTGCACTTACCTGCAGCTCTCAGCAGAAGAAAATATACCTAGGAAGATAGCAAGCTGCCATATACTGAGTCAGACCATTGGTCTATCAAGCTCAGTATTGTCTTCACAGACTGGCAGCGGTTTCTCCAAGGTTGCAGGCAGGAATCTCTCTCAGCCCTATCTTGGAGATGCCAGGGAAGGAACTTGGAACCTTCTGCTCTTCCCAGAGCGGCTCCATCCCCTGAGGGGAATATCTTTTGTGCTCACACTTCTAGTCTCCCATTCAAATGCAACCAGGGCAGACCCTGCTTAATAATGGGATAAGTCATGCTTGCTTGTGGTAGCGAGCATGACTTGTCCCCTCCTTAGCTAAGCAGGGTCTGCCCTGGTTGCATATGAAAGGGAGACTAGAGGTGTGAGTACTGACCAGCTCTCCTCTAGAGGAACCTAGAGGAAACTTAGAGGAATGTGTCAAGACCCAGCCAGACTTAGTTCATGAGGAGACTCACTCAGAGGAGAAGAAGCATGCTCCAGCCAAATCCCACAAAAGCTCCCTAAATCCAACAGACCCTGAGCAGCCAGAGCCTGTTGCCTCTTTGGAAGGACCCCGGACCTCTAGTGGTCCCGTGCCCCATGCACGATTCCTAACCTGTCCTGGTTAGACAGGTTAGAGAGAGCCCCTTCTCTCACCTCCACAACCCCAGAAGCAGAGGTGACGGTGCCAATTTGCAAACCAGCACTGAACTCTAGCACTGGAGGCACAGTGCTTGCCGGGGCTTCCTCCCAAAGGCTTGCTCGGGAGGAAGTGAAGGCCAGCTGAGACATCCATCTCAAGTCAGGACCAGCCTGAGAGCTCCAAGAAGGGGTTGGATTCCTACCTCTATCCAAGCCTTGCCCTTCTATCAAATCCTTACCTTGTGGTTTCAACAGCTCCCTCCCTGAGTTCCTGCCTTGCCCTGGGAGTGGACAGAATGCCAGAGTGCACAGCTCCAAACCACAGTTCTGGCCCTTTAAATGCACAATAGCTCCCAGCTAAAGGGTGGGGTTGGGGCATCCAGAAAGCCTGCTTTGTTGGTAGGTTTGCCATCTCTGACTGAAGCTATTCTGGGAGATTTCACACAAACAGAGAAAGAGAGAGCGCCTGTGCAATATTTTTCACAATATCAATCCATCAAAATCTGTTACTGTCAGTAAGCCTAACCTACCTCACAGGGTTGTTGTGAGGATAAACATAACCATGTACTCCTTGGAGAAAGAGCAGGATATAAATGTAATGAATGAATGAATGAATATCGATGCTGGTTATGGTAGCCTCCACAGTGGTCTGGGAGGGTTAGGAATCCTATCTGGGTACCAAGCTGAGCTCAGGCTCCTGTCTAAATAATGCCTGCCTTGTCTGGGGATTCTCCCTGGGAATGTTCACCAGGATCTGCAGATCTCAGCCTTGCCCTGCTATCTTGATCTGGCTCCCTGGAAACTGATATCTGTAGCCTGATAACTGCTGGCCAGGGCTGGATGTTTGCAATGCCAGGAGAGCCCCATTCAAGCCTTACCCAAAGCCCCAAGGACTTTCAAGCAAACAGAGGACAATGTTCACTTCTGACTTAGCAACTGCCAGGGCCAAAGCAGACAAGATGGGAGAGATGAATGATTGCATCTCGTGGATTTTCATTTGCATTTAAAAGAGAGCTAAGCGTCAGCCTGCTCACCTCCACCTCCATGCTGTTTCCCTATCTAAATTGCCTCTCCCTCCAAAGCGACCATCAACTTCACAGGAGAAATGGACAAGCACCACTGCTTTGATCAAATTCAGAGCACACACACACACACACAACCCTCTGCAGCTAGGCTGCTTTTAGGTAAAAATATAAACAACCCAACTGCAGAGCTCCCATGTTGTATCTGGTTTTGACCTTCTGTTTTGTACTAGGAATATAAGGAAATATCCTTATCCCCTTTCAATACTCAACAAAATGTCCTCACATACACACAAAAATAAAAACTTCTTAACTCAAAATGATGCTCAAGTCTGGATTCAAAGCCACCTTATAAACAAAGAGAAAGAATCCTAGAAAGTTACTACAAAGGGACTGGCGAGGAGCAGCGTGCATATTAGCTCCAGACTAGGCACGCATGACTGCCCTTCATAATTCATTCCAGACCCTGGCTCCATCTGAAGCTGGCACTTGCTTTCACAGTTGATCCTACACAGCAATGGACCATACATCTCAAGCTAAGGCTGCTATACAAATTCAGCAGAAATGATAACCTTCCTTGGGTAATGTCCCAACAGTTCACTCCCTTGAATGATCAATGGCATCGCCCTACAGAAATGGGAAATAGGAGCATAATCAAAATATATTCTTACAGATTGACACATCTCAAAACAGACACATCCAGAATTAATTGTGTTGTTGGGGCAGTGACTGGCAGCAATTTTTTATGGGACTGACCAAGGGCAAACTGTAACATGTCCCTCCCTACTGCTACAGAAATACCCACTAAGATTTCCAAAATAAGTCGTGACATCCATTCTCTGACTACATTTGCCTGGATTTCCAGTCACTTACCTGGTTACAGCTAGTTATGCCCACATTTCCAGATCTGCTTGAAACTTATCAGAGATAGATCAGAGAGACAAATGTTACATCTCTAAAACAGTGAGCCAATTCAGCCATAACCAAGAGCTGGGATTAAATCCTGGCTCCAGGTGATGTTCTTGAGCTTCAGAAGCATATGCTCCCTACTCCTCTACTCAGACAAGAGTTGGAAGAATTCTACTTTCAATTTTGATTAGGAACAAGCCAGGGCTTTTTAAAAAGGAAAATTCAGAACTGCACAGTGGTACGTGAGTATAATTCACGTGCACAGCACACACTGCTACAACACTCTTTTCTTGTCCATTCCATGATATTTTGAAGCCTACACAGAGTAAGAGAAAATTTTCAGAACAGGGAATATGACAGCACTATTGCAGAGGAGTGTTATATTCATCGGTGAAAACTCTGTGGGGAGTAGCAGTGGAGTCAGCGGGAAATATATTTGGCAGAGGGAGGAGAAATAGGGACGCTTGATCCCAGGGTTCTAGAGGAGCCTGAACTACTCACTTTACTTTTTTAATTGTCATCAATCACTTTTTACATCATCTAACATAATACAACTTTTTGCATGACTTGGACTGTTGAACTGCACAAATGTTCTTTTAGACCTGCACTTAAAAAAAAAAAAAAGCACACTTTGTGGCTTGTTGCACCTTTTTCAGAAACCCTGGAACAAGCCAGGATCGATGGTGGCATCCCAATGGAGCAATCCAAGCTTACTCTAGCCAGAGTTATGAAATGAACCAGGCTCTGAACCCAAGAGTGAATTCTTTAGATTCTCATGTGGACAAGGGATGGGCAAGTCTCATGTGGACAAGTCATGTATCCCTAAGACTCAGAAATGTGGTGAGAAGCCAAGATTTCAACCTGGCTCCAAACCACATCCAAACCAGCCAAGTGGCTTAGATCAAATGAGTCAAACATCTAGCTCAGTATACATACAAAGAGTGATTTGAACTTGTGTTTCTCGAGCTCTTGCCCCCTTTCCCCAAGCCACATGGCAAACTGCTTTTGAAAGTAAGAGGATTTCCAAAAGCAGTTTGTGATGTGCAGAGCAGGGTCTCTGCTGTTCAAAGGGGAGGGGGGTCAAAATGCTATTGGGCATGGCCAAGATTTTGGGCACTCCTGAAGGAGCCCTTTGGGTCCTGGTCACAGTCTTTCTCTACACAGATACGCATGTGTCACAAACACAGAGTGGGTTCACACAACTGCTAACCAGTCTGGAAATGGGGAGTGTGTCAGTAAAATGTCAGAAAGTGAGAGCGTGCAATTCCAGTGGGTGAGATATCAGAACCCATCCAAATCTAGTTCCTTCACCACTTTCCCCAATGGTCTACCAACTTCTTCCACCCAACTTCAAATCTCAGTAATGGAAGTCGGCAGAATTTTGGGAGAAGACTCTGACATCACCCGCAAAGAACGCACATTCTTTATTTATTCTTGCCTCCCAACATCTTACTGACATATTCCAAACTGGGGAGCAGTCATGGGAACCTGCCCATAGAACCCACTGCATAGTAACATGAAGTATAGGAATGATACAAATATGGATAAGGTACAGCCAGGTTCCTTCGTGGTCCTCAGTTTGCTTCACAGGACAGCAAGCAACACATGAGGAGTTTGTCTGCAGAAAATAAGTAAACTAACTTGCTTGCATCAGCTCATCTATCTGCTAGTGCAGGAAAGCAAAAACAGGTTTCATTATCTCGTTCTTAAGAAAAGACAGTACATTTAAGGTGCCTCCCAGCTGTCCTTGGAGCACCATGGTACTCAGAAGAATGTATGTTGAAGATAAAGAATCATTTGTGCTGAAAATGATCTTCAGGTATCTTTCCAAAGCTAAAAGCAGGGGGGGGGAGAGATGTCTTTGTGCATCCCACAAAGACAGCTGCTATTTCCCAGCACTATAGTCTCTCTCAACTAATTTATTTTGCTTCAAACCAACAGAGAACTTCTTGGCTAGATTGGGAGTTCTGGTATGCAGAGCAATGCCCACCTAACACAGCTCTCATTTCACTGCTGATTAAAGAAAGATGTGGCAAGAGAACTTACTGGAAAGTGGTGCCTCTTGTCAGAATTTGAGACTCTCTTTTTTAAAAAATTGCTTGAAATATATACCCTCGACAATTCCCACCCCCCACTCCCACTGAAGAGAGCTCAGAGAATAAAGAGCATTACTAATTTGTCATGGGAGACAAGTAGATCCTAACTGTGAAGAAAGAAGCATGATAGCAACATAGGAATATAGGAACGTAGGAAGCTGCCATATACCAAGTCAGACCATTGGTCCATCCAGCTCAGTATTGTCTACACCAGGGTTTCTTAACCTTGGGCCCCCAGATGTTGTTGGACTACAGCTCCCAGAATCCCCAGACATGGCCTTTGTGCCTGGGGATTCTGGGAGTTGTAGTCCAACAACATCTGGGGACCCAAGGTTAAGAAACCCTGGTCTACACTGATTGGCAGCGGCTCTCCAAAGTTACAGGCAGGAATCTCTCCTAGCCCTATCTGGAGATCCCAGGGAATGCTGGGAGAGACTCCTGCCTGTAACTTTGGAGAGCTGCTACCTCTGAGCTATGTCTCCCTCTCTTAAGGAGAATATCTTAGAATGCTCATATGCTGTCACCCTTCCAAATACAAACCAGAGTGGATCCTGCTTAGCAAATGAGGCAATTAATGTTCACTACCACAAGACCAGATCTCCTTCTCCAAGGTCTGTATGGAAGTGAGTCCAGATCCTTTTACTCCCCGGCAGCCATGCAAGCCAGGCTCACTCAGAAGTAAGTCTCAGTGGCACTTTCTTCCAGGTTAATTTTGTACAATATTGCAGCCAGTGTCACTTCGCAGTGTCACTTCTCAAATCCCAAAGGCTTCCACGGGAAGGCTATTTGTAAAAGGCAGGTACTGGCATTCAAATCCACCTGGAACCCTGAAAGCCATCTTCTCTAATGCCATGTGTATGTTGGCTGTTTGGGGGTGAGAGAAGAATTCTGTCCACATTCAGTGCTGCATGCACCCCATATTCCAGGAAAACAACTGCATCTAACAAAAGACTCAAGCAAGCTTATCTTAGCATCTCCAGTAGCCGAGGGTTTTGTGGTCACTGAGGAGAGGCACAAAATGTTGCCTTGCCCCAAGTCCCTAGTGGCGGCCAACGCCCTTTCTAAACCAAACCTTGAAAGCTTTGAAAGTAAAAGATGGACAGTGAGAAGGGAAGATTGCTAGCAGCCTCCTCTTCTTTTCTTATGCTTCTTGCAAACTTTGAAAGGAGTATGAGGAGATGCAGTCACTGCAAAGTTTGCCAAGAGTCAGGTGGTCCCAAAGAGCTGCTCCAATCATGCTGGCCCATCTTTCCACCCTGCTGGTGCTCCAATAATCTGCTGCCTGAGGTGACCCAAGCTCACCTGGCCTCAAGAAAGAGACGTCCCTGCCCAATAGAGGCCATGATCCCTCCTCAACACACTCCTCAACTTACCCCATTCATCATCAGAGACCCTGCTCTGGGCACCTCCACCGAATGAGGTTCACTGAATGATCACTACAAGCAGGGCTTTATCAGCAGTGCCACCACCTTTGTGGACATAATTTTTTTGAGCAAACAAAATTGGAACATAGCATGTACCTGATCCCACCCCATAGCACAGCTAGTGTGTTTTTGCATTTTCCATGCACTGCACAAGCACTCATCTGACAGCCTGAGCCAAGCACATTTTTCTCAGGGACTATACTGTATTTACCTGAATCCAAGACTAGGTTCCCCCCGTTTCCCAACCCCCAAGTTTTTTTAAATTAGAAATTGGGGGGGGGGGTCTGAAATTCAGAATCCTCTTCCTTTTGGGTAAATACAGGTATAACCTGTATTTTGCCTCTCGCCTCTATTTTTCAAGGGAGTTGTCTTAACTTCAGAGTCGTCCTCTATTTGCGTAAATACAGGTACCCGGTGGGAAAAGTCTCACCAGCTCACATGCTGTCAAAGCTCACCCATTGTCACGCCCTCGCTCTAAGATAGCGAGAAGGAAGGGGATGCTGACAGCCCTTCAGCTGATGCAGGGGTGCCTGAGGAGCAGAGCCTGGCTATCGGTTCCCAAGAGATGGCTGAGGCAGGTCCAGTTGATGTGTCAGAGCAGGCACAGCAGTCTGGAGGCAGCAGAGACAACGACGGACGAACCAGAGGATGAGCTGTGCAGGCAACCCCCATTGACTCCACAACAGAGACGGGTCACAAGGCAGCAGGCACAGCTAGAATCAGTCAGGAGAAGTAAGCGCCTCTTGTAGAGGGCTGATAAGCCTTGAATCCCTGCCAGCTGAGAGTTATCAACTTGGACTATAAAGCACGTCTAGAGCTTGCAGTTAGCCACTGGAAGGCAACGTATGTCATCCCTGGTGTCGACAGCTTTCAGCCTGAGCCAGAGAGAGAGAAATATTTCCAAGCCGTGTTTCGCTTCTGCTACCCAGTTTGGTCTTTTGTCAACTATCATCCTAGACTTCCCTACCGGGTGGCCAGATTATTGACACCCATGGTACATTTTGAAAATGTGCTCCTGCATCAAGCGGGATATGTGGAATGACCTCAAGAAACTCTACTACATCACATTTTCCAGAACTGGCCTGGAAGTTTTTCACACCCAGCTTTTAGTTTGCATCTCCTCCAGAATGGAGGTGTGCGTTCACATATATCAGCTAAATTTACCCCGAAGTCCCTGCGAGCTACCAGGGAGCAGTTCACACACAATTCGGGTTTTTCATCACGCGTTAGAGTGTAGCTCGATTTATATCCAGGGTTAAAAAATCCACTTTTTGTGTCAGCTTTTGGGGGCAACTTCGAGCTCTCAGTAAAGCCTCACAGAAAAGCCGTGGTAAAGCCTGCTGTCTGGGGATGCTCATGGTACCAAAGTAAGCTCTGGTGAGCCTGCCACAGGCTGAGCCCTGCCCGCAAAGCTTCTTCAATTAAAATTCAAAACAATAGAGATGGTTGGCCTGCCTAGATGTCACTTTTAGCAATTGCTAGGCTGCCACTGTGCAGCCCACCCGCCAGCCTTCAGCTATATTCCCCCAGAGAAGTAGGCAAGACTGAGACAATTGCACTAAGAACAATAACTGGATTAGATGAGTCACTAAAGGTTGAAGATATTGATTGATGTGTAAAATGTGGAGGAAGCTAGGCTGCTTTCAACACATTTTTCCAGAGGGGAAGACAACTTTATTCAAAGAGGAGTGAGTGAGGCTGGATATAATCCCATTTTATTAAGGTTTGCTTATGTTCATAATGAAGGTTTCAAAGGGGACATTTGCAACTTGTGTTTCCTTTCTCTTTGTTAAAGCCATATACTTTCTACACAGATT
Source organism: Hemicordylus capensis (assembly GCF_027244095.1). Classification (NCBI taxonomy): domain Eukaryota; kingdom Metazoa; phylum Chordata; class Lepidosauria; order Squamata; family Cordylidae; genus Hemicordylus; species Hemicordylus capensis. Next base: position 31,168,948 of record NC_069660.1, on the reverse strand, counting down.
TCATCTGGAGTCATTTCTCTGTAAAACAGTCCTCGCAATGGCAGAAATGGAATGGATATGGGCCATCTCAATGCCCTCACTGAGGTTTCTTTAGGTAGACCTAAACAGAAGAGAGACTGCTTGCGTTTTGCCGTAAGAAAAAATGGGCAAGTCCCTGATCATCTATTAATTTCACTATGTGTCCTATGAACCACTACTGAGTCACCTCTCAGCCTAATCAACCTCACACGGTGGTTGTGCATCTAAAACAGTGCCCTTGGAGGAAGCGCAGAACACACAAGTAACAAATAAAGCAAATGGTGAGGGTCTTCACTTCAGAACTGCCTGCAAAACAACCATGTATGCACACACACTTGTATGAGTATGAGTGCTTTGCTGAAACCACAGCCATGTTCATAAGTCATATTCAATGCATGTACAATCTGTGTACAGTGAATCCACAAGCAGATCTGGATGCACATACAGTCATGATATGTTCCGTGCACATACAGTGGTACACTTCATATCTGCATTTGAAGAGGCCTGAACGTCTGTTCACTTTGAATGCACAGACATACCGTATTTACCCAAATCCAGGATGAGGTTCCCCCCAAGTTCTTGGAGTTTAGAAGGGGTCGGGGTCGTCTTAAATGCACATACCAGGAATGCCGTCTGGGGCAGCTGGCTGTGATCAAGAGAACAGGAGCACCACGTGTTGCTCGGAGAGGCGGTGGCTGCAGCCCCTCAGAGCCAGCGCTCCTCCTTGCCACACCCCTGAGTCCGGGAGAGTGCGCAAGCATGCCTGATAGCCTTTTCTTCCTGCCTGGGCATGCATTCTTCTCAGGCGCTGCTAGTTGCCTCAGAGGAAGTGGGACTGCGGTGCCTCCTTGTCGTGCTGCGGTAGGGGAGGAAACTGGGAGAGGCTCATAGGCACACTTACTTAAGTACTGCACTCAGTGGGACTTACTCCTGTGTAAACAAAGAGAAGCTCGGGTAGCTGTGTGGAGGACTTGGATTTGAAGGGTTAGATCCAAAGCTATCAAATCAAATCCTTTGATTTCCACAGAGAAAAAGTAAAACATATCTTTAGTATGTGTAATTAAAAAAAATCTCTGTGTGTCCAGTATAAGGTTTTCTTTTTTGAAGGAGGCTCGTCTTAAATTCAGGGTCCTCTTCCTTTTGAGTATAACCGTTTTTAGGGGGGAAATGAAAGATTGTGCCGTCGTCGACTCCTGGTAACCACAGAGCCCTGTGGTTTTCTTTGGTAGAATACAGGAGAGGTTTACCAGCAGGGATTCAAACCAACAGCCTCCTGCTCTCTAGGCAGGTTGCTTCCCCACTGCACCATCTTAAATTCAGAGTCATCTTAAAGTAAAGTGTGCTGTCAAGTTGATTTCGACTCCTGGCACCCACAGAGCCATGTAGTTTTCTTTTGGTAGAATACAGGAGGGGTTTACCATTGCCTCCTCCCTCACAGTATGAGATGATGCTTTTCAGCATCTTCCTATATCACTGCTGCCCAATACTTAGATTCAGGAAAATACAGTATATGCACATAACTGTACACATGTACAACATTATTGGTCAGTTCAAACTATATGGCTACAAGACATGTAAGAAGGAAATGGGTGTACTGAGAGAGCATCCATTGGGATGTCCTCCATGGATGTCTAAGGGCTCTCCCAGCACATCCTTTAATAGCATGTGAGATCCACTGTGGTGTAGAGGTTAGGGTGTTGGACTAGGACCAGGGAAACATGAGTTCAAATCCCCCATTCACCCAAGAAAAACTCACTGGGTGACTCTCGGCCAGTCACTTATCTCTCAGCCTAACCTACCGCATAGGGCTGTTGCAATGTAACCATGTACAGCCCTCTGGGCTCCTTGTTGGAAGTGCGGGATATAAATGTAAAGCTAGATAAACCAAAAAAAACAAACCACATGGAGCACGTGTTTAGGAGCCATTCAGAAGAACAGCCCCTACATGCGATTAAGGGACATACCAGAATAACATCCTGATGGACACACTGAGAATGCGCTCCCTTCCTGTTCATATATGCTGCTAGCTGTATCATTTGAAGTGGCCCAATGTCTGAATAGGGCCAATGGGTACAAATGTACGCTCAGACAATTGAGAGAAAGCAACCCTCCTGTCCTAGGCATCATGTTTTTCTTTATTTATCAATTCACACCACGTTGGACGTGAAAACCTATGGCCCTTGAGACTAAAGCCCTTTTCTCCAAAAGACGGGGCTGAAGGGAACAAGAACAAGCTGTCCAAGCAAAAGCCTTACAAACCCAGAGCTAGGAGAAAGCATTCTGAGGGTGAGAAAGTAGCGCTATCTCCTTGTCCCAATCCTTTCTTGGTCACAATAAATGTGACCAAGCCTGTCACTTCATGCCAACGGTTATACGCGCACTTGGTCCCTGGGAATTCGGCAGAGACCACCAACCTGTTCCTCACAGGCTGCCAAGGAGTTGTCAGGACTGTGAATTGAACTACCGTACTTTATTCCTTCCCTTCTGCACATTCTCTCTCTCTCTCTCTCTCTCTCTCTCTCTCTCTCTCACACACACACACACACACACACACATATATATATCTTCACGTGTGGCCATTTGTACTGCTTCAGCGTTGATAAAAAGAGAGCAAGAACAATCCAGTGGGAGCCCTGGCTTTGTTCCCAAGCCTGTCCGCTAGTCCGATGTGCAGGCAAGTCCTTCACTCACTCGGCTTTCTTTGCTCCTCATCAACAAATCTGCCCACCTTGCGGACATGCAGAGCTTGCAGACATGCATCACATTATCATCAAACCTTGCCCCCTCTTTCTAAAATGTCCTCTGGAGAAAACATAAGAGCCCTTTCTCACCATCGGAGTAAGGGCTCAAAAGGGGAGAGGGGAGGAACCTTTCAAAAGCTTCCCTCCCCTGCAGATGATCCTCGTGAAGAGTCTGGGCATGGGGCTCACGCACCCAGACGTGCAGCTCCCTCCTTGGGCAGCGTGGATGGTCAGGGGGCTGGGAATGTCTCCTCGCTCCCCAGAACTCCCATAATGCCCCGTGCAAGTGTGAAGATTCCCCTGAGGCTGATCCGGAGCCCTGAGTCTGCAAGCAGCCGGGGCTGGCATACAATCCGAAAAACGAGGGTGGCTGCTTAAGAGGGTGGCTGGCTTGGCGGGTTTGCCGAGATCAAGCCCGATCCTGGCAGTTCTCATGCACAGGCAAGACCAGGCTTGGCTTCATTAACCCAGTTTTGCCTGCGCGTAAGAACAGCCTCGTATCCAGGCAAAGAGGGCTTCTTTGGGATTTATCTCTCAATGGGGCTAAGCCACTCCTTGATTCTTCTTACATTTTTATCCTGCCTTTCATCCAAGAAACTGTCTCCATAATTCCCTCCCCACCCCCACCTCACCTTTAATATCCTCAGAAACAGCAGCTGGCCCCAAATTACCTTGTGAGCATTACAGTTCAATAGGAATTTGAACCCTGGTCCCCCAAGTCCAACTACATCAGAGCTTGAAAAGTCCCAGGTGCCATGGAGCCTAGAAATTTAAACATGGGACTAGACACAGACACATTCAGAAGGAGAGTTATGTAATAATCTCTACATTTTAAAAATGTATTTTTTTTAATCTATCCCAACCCTGTCTATGTTCTAAGTAGGTTACCTTTAAAAGAGATAAAGAGAAGCTCATTTTTCCTCCCTCTCCACAATCCCTGTCACTAAGTCTGGTAATTTTGTCAAGTGTCCATTGTCTGGTTCATGCATGTTTGGACTGGCTCCTTGATCCAAAAATAAAATAAAATTGTCAAGCCCTGCACTACATCAGAGGTTCGCCAACTCCAAGGCTGGGAATCCTTGCACCACACCATCCTGGCTCAAAATCATGATATCCCATAGACTTGTCCAGAGTCACATGACAAAGGACCAATGTTCCCTGTAATAAGAATTCTCAGATATTGTTGACTACAACTACCATCATCCTGAGCTGCAATGGCCTTTGACTGGGGATTATGGGAGTAGTAGTCAGCAACACCTAGTATCCTTGCTCCTGGGAACACGACCAACGACTCATGTTGAAGCTCCAGATGCACGTCACCTGGACAGACCACCAAATGCTGCCACTGCAAATTCACTTCTGCTAGCGTTCTGCAAATTTCAGTTCCTCTGACAGCATCCAGTAAAGCTTTGATTCATGCCTTGCTGACCAGCGTTGTGGTTTTCTGTTGTGCAATTGCTTGAGAAAGATGCAAAGTTTTTTGGTTGGGTAAAAAACAACTCCCCCAGCCTCCTTTCAACACAGGAACAGAGCACAGGAGGTAAGTTCATTCAAATAGACTTCCTTTCCAGTCTTATTAAAGGTCAAGATTCTCAATCAGCAGATTTATATATATATTGCCAGCTAAGAGTTTCTCAATTTTTCCTTGATGAGCCTCATTAGAGTCTAGGTCAATATTTCCTAGACTTCAAATAGCTAAGTCTATTTCCCAGACTTCCACCATGCCGACATGTACTTTGAGTGTGCAGAAGAGTAAGAATCAGCCACTCTCAGAAGAGTCCATCCCTCTGTTTCTACATGAAGGACTGATCTGGGCATGCCTCCAGAGTTGCAACATGCAGCCTCCTTGTGGGCAATTCTACTACATCTCTGCATCAAACACAGCTGATGCAGAGTCAGGGCTGAACTATTCACCCCAGTGGGGCTTACTGGGAGGAGGCAAGCCCAGTGCCGTCAATCATGCAGGTATGCAGACTGCAGCCTCCGTGTGGGAAGGTTCTTTAGGATCACAGACAATTTTAATTATTATTTTCTTGCAGCACACTAATGTAAGAGCTTATGTAGTGCAGTGGTTAAAGTGTTGCCCTGGGGCCACAGAGACCTGAGATCAAATCCCTAGGAAGTTCTACTTCCTACCCACTGGGGTGGGTAGTTCAGCCCTGACTCTGCATCAGCTGTGTCTGGAGTGTTCAGTTAATTCCAATGCAGGGAGGTAGCAGAATTGCCCATAAGGAGGATGCATATTGTATCTCTGCATAAGTCACTGGAGCCATGGCCAAATCAGTCATTCTTGTAGAAACAGAGGGTAGGGCTCAGGAGTGGCTATTTAGACCAATTATTATCTCCTGGCTTAGCCTACCTCACGGAGCTGTGATGATGATGAAATGGGAACATAGGAAGCTGCCTTATACTGTGTCAGACCAGTCTACACAGATTGGCAGCAGCTTCTCAAAGGTTACAGGCAGGAATCTCTCTCAGCCCTATCTTGGAGATATCAAGGAGGGATCTTGGAACCTTCTGCATGCAAGTGCTCTTCCCAGAGTGGCCCCATCCCCTAAGGGGAATTAACCTACAGTGCTCACATGTAGTTTCCCATTCAAATGCAAACCAGAGTGGACCCTGCTTAGAAACGGGGACAATTCATGGTTGCTACCACAAGACCAGCTTTCCTCCCATGTATAACAACCTGAGTTCCTTGGAGGAAGGGTAAAATATAAATGGGAGAAACCATGTGTACCCTGGCATATGGTTTAGGAATACTGATCTAGTTAAGGATAGGCAACCTTTGGCATTTCCGCTGTTGTTAAACTACAACCCCCATCATTCTGGGGATGACGGGAGTTGTAGTACAACAGTTGGAGTGCCAAAGGTTGCCTTCCCCTGATCTAGGTGAAAACTGAAGCAACAAAGGAGGGAATCACAAAAGATGCATAGCTACTCTCAGACTATGATTTAGAGCTGCTTCTCCGCTTCTACTTTCCATCTGCTCAGAACTCAGTTTCAGTGATAGCCAGACTTCTTTTGTAAGTTTTGCAAGTCTTTTGTAAGTTCTTTTTTGTAAATTTTGGTGTAACTGAAATCAACAGGACTTACTTCTGAGTAAACATGCCAAGAATTTCAAAGGGATAGTGCAAAGAGTGCTGAGCTTCAAATAGCTGCTTCCGACAAAATTAAATGGCCAGAGCTTCCTAATAAAATTCTAGGTTGGTGTACACATACGGCCAAACTATGGTTTACCATTTCAGGAATGAGCCCTGTGCCTGCATTGCCATGCCTTCAAATACTCAATGATAAACTGGGATTTTCTGCCAACAATAAAACCCAGTGCCTTTTAAAAGGGGCGGTCTGGTATTAAATGTCGCCTCTTAGTTTAGCATTTGGTCCTGCACTTTAAAGATCATCAACACCCATCAAACTGAAATGACTAACCAGCAGTGGTGGGTTCTCTTTACCCTTTTAGTTTAGCAATAAAGGTTCAATGCGCAGTGGGAAAATGACTTGACTAACAAGCAGAAGGTTGCCAGTTCGAATCCCCGCTGGTATGTTTCCCAAACTATGGGAAACACCTATATCGGGCAGCAGCGATATAGGAAGATGCTGAAAGGCATCATCTCAAACTGCGCGGGAGGAGGCAATGATAAACCCCTTCTGTATTCTACCAAAGAAAACCACAGGGGTCTGTAGATGCCAGGAGTCGAAATCAACTTGATGTCACACTTTACCTTTACTGGAAATCTAGATCACAGATGAGCTGTGGTTAGGACTGAAGCTGCCTTATGCATGCAGGCCTTTACATACTATATACTGGGTGGGCTATTGCTGAGGCCCAGGCAGTAGTGTGAGGAAATACCATCTGGGGGTGACAGGTGCTAGTCCAAATCCTGTGCTACCTAATGACTCTTCTGGTAAATAACAAGGACTCTGCTGGTCTCTGCTTTTTGTAACTGGTTCAACAAAAATTTGTGCAGACCCTAAAATCAAGTGTCTTTTCCTGTTTATGCACACTTCAAAGATGACCCAAATAAATGCAGATTGTCCTGAACTTCACTAACACAGTTACAGCATTTTTGATCACATTTTAAATTTTTAATGCAGTGTTTCATTTCAGTACTTAAGTATGTGTGCCAGCTGAGAGAGATGCATACCGAACACAGCCCAAGAGGCTGCCATTCATTTCTGATCTAACAGCCATCATCGGTTACATAGGAAGCTACCTTATACTGAGTCAAACCATTGGTCTAATATAGCTCAGTACTGTCTAGACTGTCTGGCAACAGCTCTCCGGGGTTTTAATAGATATTTCCTATTCCTACCTGGAAATGGTATAGCCACCTAATGGCACAGTGGGGAAATGACTTGACTAGCAAGCCAGAGGTTGCCAGTTCGAATCCCTGCTGGTATGTTTCCCAGACTATGGGAAACACCTCTATCAGGCAGCAGCGATACAGGAAGATGCTGAATGGCATCATCTCATACTGCACGGGAGGAGGCAAGGGTAAACACCTCCTGTATTCTACCAAAGACAACCACAGGGTTCTGTGGTCGCCAGGAGTCGACACCGACTCGAAGGCACACTTTACTTTACCTGGAGATGGCAGGGATTGGGCATATAAAGCTCTTCCACTGCGCTATAGTCCTTACCCTGGTCCTTACCCATCACAGCAGGGCTAGCTCCAGGTTTCAGGGGGCTCTGGGCAAAATGACCTCTGGTGGGCCCTACCTATGTGAGTGGGCCCTGGCAGCCTTACCAAGTGTTGAGAGCAGCAATGGGCAGAAGCATCCGTACTGTGGATGGACCCCAGCAAACTTACCAGGCAGTGAGGTCATTCACATGACCACAAGGGGGTGGACTGTGGAGGGGGGGGGAGGCCAAAGCCTACTTGCCTTCCCCCATAAGACTAGAGCCTGATCAGGGCTCTACCATCCATGCGTCCACACAAGCAGTGCCCAGCAGCAATCAGAAGCAGGCCACCAGGTATCCCAAAATGCATCGTATGAGCAGCGCGATGCACTGGGAAAGCTCCCTGCTTCCTGGCTGCTCCTTGTTGTTTTTTACCCAACCAAAAAACTTTGCATCTTTCTCAAGCAATTGCCAGCAATGCAAAAACCCAACACAAGGAGTGAGGTACAGTGTTCCCTCTAAGGCGTGCGCACATGCGTGCACTCACAAGTTTCCGGATGTCCGATCAGTTAATTTTAGATCCCGCTCAGGTTGAATCAGGAAGGCACATGCGCGCACAGTGCCTTGATACGGCCACCCAAAACAAGATTTATCGTGCACACAGATGAAAAAAAATTGAGAGAACACTGGTGAGGCAGGAGGCATACGTTTGTCCACCTACCTCACTTGAAGCCCGGGTTCCAAATCAGGGCTGCCCGGGGGATCTCAGGAGTAACAACCAGTCCTACTGGGGCTAGCCCTGTCCTGCCTAGGTAGAGCTGGTCGTGTGGACGACCATAGTGAGTGGTGGCAGAAGCAGTGGTGTTTCCCTCTGGAGCAGCAGGGCTGGAGATGCCATTTTAATGCCCTCAAATCAGTGCCACTTCAGTCTCTTTGTAGGGAATTGAGACTGCAGCTCGAGCACACTGGCAGGAAAGAAGGGGAAGGAATGAAGGACTCAGGCATCATGGCAGGCATCATGGCCCGCCCACGTGGTGATATCCTTGGGCATCATCCAGCCCTGCATCACAAAACATGATGGATGGTACTCATTTCAGAACAATTCCACTTTGCAGAACCTCAAATGACAAGCACCAAGACAACCTGCAACAACCTGGAGTCTCACCTGGCTTCCTATCCAGAGCTGTCAATCAACTAGGAAGAGACCATTGCCCCCTCTGGCTCCTGGTCCAATTACATTTTAAGAAACCAGGAAGGGAGATCAGGAAGATGTTTGCACCAACTGTCCTCACTTCTTTTGGGACACTCTTCAAATGTTCTTACCACACCACTGCCAAAAGAAAACCCCAAAGCAAGTGCAACTCTGCAGTTTTGTTCAGAAATGGTCTTCCCTTTTCCTGTCCATGTCTCAACAAATAGCAGCTTCACAGGCACCTAACACGACAATGTGATTACCTCTCCCTTCTTTCACCATGCACACGGGACAGGGCCTTCTCAGCAGGGTGGATTTGATTTAAATCAAATCGATTTAAATCACAAGTTAAATCATGGTTTAAATCACTAGTCAGTAAGACTATATTTAAATCATGGTATTTTACATAAAGACTCATTCTTGATGGTATAATCTTAATATTTACAACCAGATGAAGGTTTCATTTTTGGTCCTCTTCTAGATAGAAAAATTGCCCCAAATAATCTTACAGAAACCTCTGGAAGAGCATGACATTGTGAATGGATTAATGGAACTCATTTACCAAAAAATTTAAACATTGCATATATGCAGCCTCATGCTACATAATTAAAAACTAATCCTTATTTCATGATGAATACCTTTGGACTACAATGAATCTTAAATAGAAAACTATCTTTAGATAGATTTTTTCCCTCAAAAAGCATTTTATTTTTTAAAAATCAGATTTAACTTTAAAAAATCCAATTTTTTTATTTTTTAAAAAAATCATTGATTTTTATCGACCCTACTTTTCAGCTGTTGCCCCCAGACTCTGGAATGCTCTCCCGGTGGCCATCAGCTCCTCAGTCTCCATCACAGTTTTTAGAAAGCGTGTGAAATCCTGGCTTTTTACCCAGGCTTTTATTTGATGGTTTCTATTGCTGCAGCTTTTGTATCATATGTGATTATATTGTGCTTGTTTTTTAATTTTTTAATAAAATCTGTACTCTTCTATTTTGGCTAATATTTTAATTGTGTAATTTTTGTAGTCTTGTTTTAACTTTTGTGTGATCCACCTTGAGATTGTTTTAATGAAAGGCAGCACATAAATTTTACAATAAATAAATAAATGCACAGATTTATTTATTTTTTTACATTGGAACCTCCAGTGTAAACATGAAAACAAGAGGAGAGCTGGTCTTGTGGTAGCAAACATGACTTGTCCCCTTAGCTAAGCAGGGTCCACCCTGGTTGCATATGAATGGGAGACTTGATGTGTGAGCACTGCAAGATATTCCCCTCAGGGGATGGAGCCACTCTGGGAAGAGCAGAAGGTTTCAAGTTCCCTCCCTGGCTTCTCCAAGATAGGACAAGATTTGTGTGTGTTTTTTTTTAGGACAAGATTTTTTTATTGAACCAACAAACTACCAAAGCATACAGTACGTATGCTCTCAGACAGGGCTGAGAGAGATTCCTGCCTGCAACCTTGGAGAAGCTGCTGCCAGTCTGTGAAGACAATACTGTGCTAGATAGACCAATGGTCTGACTCATTATATGGCAGCTTCCTATGCTCCTATGTTCTTAAAACATAGCTCTAAAGCAGGGGTGCCCAACTTCAGCCTGCCAGCTGTAGTTGGACTACAATTTCCATCATCCCTGACTCCCATCACCCTGGCAGCTGTAATCCAACAACAGCTGGATGGCCGAATCTGGGCACCCAGCTCTGGAGTAACACGCTAGGCTCATGTTGACATGTAGGGCCAAACTACACATTACATTAAGCCCATCATTGGCACTTGTATACTTGTTCTTTGTTCCCAAAATAACAGCCTGTGGACCTGCACTATTGGCTGCAAGAGAGCTGGTAGGTGACCTGGTGTACCCACGTCACCTGGAGCCAAAAGGCGGGGTCCAGATCCCACCTTCTGCCCATCCCTATTCAAGAAGGCCGTTGAGAGGTCTGAAGGAAGAGACTGAGCCTTTGCACCCACCGTGTCCTAATCCAGAGTAGGGGCTCCCACAATGATTTACTCCAGGAGCGAAGCTGCCACTGGTGCCATAATGGCCGAAAACAGTACGGCCTCTGCCGTCCCAGATTAACATGCTGATCTGATGTGTATCACTGAGAACTGGTTGGATGAGGCTGGGAGAGGAAGGGATTAACTTGTCTCCACTTGGCCCACCCAAGTTCTCAGACACAGACCAGGTCTGCAAGGAGTAACTGACAGGGTTGTCTGTCGGTCAGTGTTTCGTGTTCCAACCAAAAGAATCTTATTCTGTCCAGTAAGTAGTACTGGAGACTGGAAGACCAGTAAACTACAGATTCTGCTCAGCCACATTCTGCCCTGGCTGCCCCTCTGACCTGCCAGATTTTAAGTTTCCCCTGGGGTCCACCAGGTTCTCCCTAGCTCAGACTGTTTGGGTTCCACCTCAGGTCTCGTCCATCTTTGAACTCAACGGCTGCCAACCTCATTTATTGAGTGATGTCCTCTCAGGGGCAGAGCCACTATTGCGCCTATGGTTCAAAGAACCCAGAATGCCGCACTCAGGGGCCACGCCCCACACCCCAGCCTTGCCCCCTGCATCTGACATCAGATGCAGGGGGCATGGTTTCGCTCACAAATGGGGCCGCACGGCTCCATTTTTCAGAAGCTTAGCCAGCACCAGCCTAGCTTTTAAAGCAGGAAGAGTCACTCCTGGCTGCACTGCAAACGCGCCGATGGCTGGAATTTGTTTGCACATGGGGCGCGTGGCCCCGTTTGTGAGCGAAACCACGCCCTATGTCTGATATCAGATGCAGGGGATGTGGCTAGGAGACCGCTGGCGGAGGGCTGAACTGGGGCTCCCACTGGCCTCCCTACACCAATGATGTCCATTCAGATGCAAACAGGTCCATGCTTATGGACGGATGAGTGAGATTTCAACCTGTGATCCAACCCCAGCTCAGTCTCAGTATGCAATGGACATGACTGGCAGGGCCTTCTCCATGGCAGCCCCAACATTATGGAACAATGTCCAGAGGGCAGTGCAAATGGTTATATCTGTGATCATCTTTCAGTGGGCAGCAAAAACATACTTATTCAGCAAGCTGTCTGAAATTGTATTCTAATAATGATTGGCTAAGGCTGCTTCTTGAATCTTTGTTTTGATTATAAGGATGGTTTAAAAATTGTTAGTTTAAGTATTTTAAACAAAAATTTAGAAATTTTGTTAATTTTTTCTAGTGTTGTTTAATACATTGAAGCTATTCTCATGATGGGGGAAAACTGGGCTAAGAAAGCCCAGCCAGGTTTTCCCTCATCATGAGAACCACCAGAAAGCGCTGGGGGGGTGGGGCGAGAAGCAGGTGGGGGAGAAGTGGTCCAGCCGGCCAGCCAGAAATTCAGGCAGGCCGGCAGTGGGTGGGGAAGAAAAAGGCAGCAACGGTGGCAGGGCTGGCCAGAGGAACAGATGCTCTGCGCCTGGCCCAGCTAGAACACAATATTCTTTGAATTCTTTCCTTTTACCCATTCTGTTAACACAGACACAGCTGAATTGTGTTGATCAGCAAACTGGCCCTTTGTCTACAGGGCTTCCAAAAAGATATCCCCAAACTGGAAGAGTAACTTAAGTTCTAAAGAAATGCCAAATAGTGAAAACATAATTTTAACAAGCATAGGGTTGTATGAAAATGATAAAATTGCATTCTGCATTCTAAAAGCTATACACACCATCAAATCTGTCATACACAGTTTCCATCTGGAGAGCCAGTGTGTCATAGTGGTAAAAGTGTCCAACTAGGACCTGGGAGACCTTGGTTCAAATCCCCACTCAGCCCTGAAGCTCACTGGGTAACCTTGGGTCACTTCCTCTCAGCCTGACCTACCTCACAGGGTTATAGTGAGGATAAAATAGGGAGTGAACCATGGGGTACACCACCCTGAGTTCCTTGGAGGAAGCACAGGATAGAAAGGCAAAAAATAAGGTCCCCCTTTTTAGCAGGTAAAGAACCAAGAAGTACTGCTTATTTGATCTGGGCGTTTTCCACACAGGGCTTTAAAAAGGCATTTAACTCGCATCTCCTCTGGAATGGAGGGCGTGCATTCACATATTGGGCAGATTTGCCCCCAAAGTCCCTGTGAGCTATCAGGGAGCACTTCACACACAATCTGGGCTTTTCCCTGCATGTTAGAGTGTGGCCAGATATCCGGAGTAAAAAAATCCACTTTTTGTGTTGATTTTTGGGACAACTTCAAGTTCGCAGTAAAATTTTGCAGTAAAGTCTGCATGTGAAGAACACCCAGACGAACTAGTTAGCTGAGAGGTGACATAAGGCCATAGCAACCCAGGTCTCCAGCATGAAAGCTCCAGAGCTTAACTACTCAGTCATGCTACTAATTCTGCTTCGGCTGCATGGCATACAGCTGTTAAACTTGCTGGACACAACACAAACTCTGTCTCCAGCAGGTGAAGCAGACAGATGCCAGATGCAGCCCCCAAGTACTGGCGATGCAGGAAGAGAGAGTTGCAGCAAAAGTTCCAAGCCTGGCTTCGGTGGCTAGAGAGACTGGGCTTTTCCTTTTTCCAGGTCTCCAAAAACTAACCCTGATGTAGCCGACAACTCAGCTGTCATGTTAAGCAACATTATTAATACATAGCAATTACCCAGTGGGGTGTTTGTTGTTGGGGGGGTGGGTCTTCCAAGTCCTTCACAGATATTATCTTAGTAATTCTTATAGCAATTCTGTAAGGATTATTAGTACAATATATAAGCCAAAGCTGAGAGACAATGAGGTCATTCACACAATCGAAAACTGTGTTCTACCTGGGTTTGGGAACTGTGTGTACTCCCAATTTTTGATTGTGTGGAAGCAAGTTTAGAAGAAAACCTGGGTAGAAGTGATTGTGTGGAAGCAAGGTTAGAGGAAAACTTGGGTAGCTTTTTCTCCTACCTTGCTTTCACACAATCACTTCTACCCAGGTTTTCCTCTAACCTTACTTCCACACAATCAAAAATTGGGAGTACACACAGTTCCCAAACCTGGGTAGAACACAGTTTTCAATTGTGTGAATGACCTCAGTGTCATATCTAAGACCATCTAATGCAGGAGTTCTGGTCCCCAAATGTTATTGGACTACAACTCCCACCATCTACAGCTTTTGGCCATTGTAGCTGTGGGTGATGGGTGTTGTAGTCCAACATCATCTGAGGTAAGAAGAACCGCTGATCTAATTAACCAGGGATTTCCTGGCTTGTGGCTCACAAACATAACTACAACATACAATAAAGAGCCCTGTGAGATCAGACTATAGCTATCATTAATACCATATAGACTTGTCCTCCATAAATTTGTCCAATCCCCTCTTGAGGCCATCTAGGCTAGTGGCCATCACCATATCTTATGGCAGCAAATTCTATAGATTAATGACTAGGGATGTGCAAAAAATTTCGGGCACAGAACGATCTGTGCCTGAAACGAACAATTTCGGGTGATTCGGGGCCGAACCGAATCACCCCCGATGTCCCCCGATATTTTTCAGGCATGAGCCAAATCACCCGAATTTCGGACCCAAAAAATTCGGGTGATTCGGTTCATGGTTGATTTTTGGCGATTTTTTAAAGTTTTAGTGACTTTGGGGCAGTTCGGGGGCATAGCATGGGATCTGGGCAAAAGGAGTGGGGTGGGGTGGTAGTGCCTAATAGGTGCAGGCTACCACCCCAATTTCAGGGGGATTGGGCAAAGGGCTGGTTTTTGGTAAATTTCTGAAATTTTCATGTCCTTGGGGCAGATTGGGGCAGAAAGTGGGGCCTGTGGCAGAATATCGGGGTGTGGTGGTAGTGCCTAATGGGTGGAGGCTACCACCCCAATTTCAGGGGGTTTGGACAAAGGGGTGATTTTTTGAGAATTTTTGAAGTTTTAGTGACTTTGGGGCAGTTTGGGGGCAGAAAGTGGATCTGCCCCAAAATAGTGGGGTGGGGTGGTAGTGCCTAATGGGTGGAGGCTACCACCCCAATTTCAGGGGGATTGAGCAGAGGGCTGATTTTTTGAGAATTTTTGAAGTTTGGGTGTCTTTGGGGCAGATTGGGGGCAGAAAGTGGATCTGTCCCAAAGGAGTGGGGTGGGCTGGTAGATAGTGTCTAATGGGTGGAGGCTACCACCCATCCCCAATTTAAGAGTGATTGGGCAGGGGGTGAATTTTGGTGAATTTGTTTTTATGAGGTTTGTCTTCATAAGGTGAAGTGTGCTAAATTGATTACTTCCTCATATTATTCATAGTAAAGGAAAGTGTGAAAAAGTGAAAGTGGGGTCATGAGAGTTGTTTAATTGAAAAAAATCTCATTTGCTATGATAGAATGAGAATTCACACCTCAGAAGTTGGGGTGGTAGCCTCCACCCATTAGGCACTACCACCCCACCCCACTATTCTGCCCCAGGCCCCACTTTCTGCCCCAATATGCCCCAATCTACCCCAAAGACATGAAAATTTCAGAAATTTACCAAAAATCAGCCCTTTGCCCAATCCCCCTGAAATTGGGGTGGTAGCCTGCACCCATTAGGCACTACCACCCCACCCCACTCCTTTTGCCCAGATCCCATGCTATGCCCCCGAACTGCCCCAAAGTCACTAAAACTTTAAAAATTCACCAAAAATCAGGATTTTTCCCAATCCCCCTGAAATTGGGGTGGTAGACTCTACCCATTGGGCACTACCACCCCACCCCAAAATTTTGCCCCTGGGCCCCTTTTTTACCCCCCCGAATTGATTCAGATTCGGATTAAATCCGAATCTGAACCGAATCAAGGGTGATTCGGGTGACCCAGATTCAGGCACAAAACAGAACAGGGGTGATTCGGTTCGGGTCTGAGCCGAATCACCCGAAAACCCGAATTGCACACCCCTATTAATGACCTGCTGTGTGAAAAAGTACATCCTTTTGTCTGCTCTAAATCTCAGTTGGTTTACTTGGATTACCCTGGATTCTGATATTATGAGTGAGGAAGCAAAACACCTCTCTCCACACAAACCCAGAGTCTTTGAAATTCCAGAATGGCATTGTTCATAAATTTACACCATCTGCACATATGATATACAAATACGACATTTATATACCACTTTTCAACAAAAGTTTCCAAAGCCATTTACATAGATATAAACAAATAAAATGGCTCCCTGTCCCCAAAGGACTCACAATCTAAAAAAGAAACACAAGATAAGCACCAGCAACAGCCACTGGAGGGATGTTGTGCTGGGGATAGATAGGGCCAGCTGATCTCCCCCTGATAAATAAAGAGAATCACCACTTTAGAAAGTGCCTCTTTGCTAGGTTAGCAGGGGGGCATACACCAAGGCAATGCACTGACCTTCTCCATTCCTGTCTCTAGCTGTCATAAGAACATAAGAACAGCCCAGCTGGATCAGGCCCAAGGCCCATCTAGTCCAGCATGCTGCTTCGCACAGTGGCCCACTGGATGCCACTGGGAACCTGCAGGCAGGAGCTGAGGGCATACCTTCTCTCCTGCTGTTATTCCCCTGCAACTGGTACTCAGAGGCATCCTGCCTTTGAGGCTGGAGGTGACCTATAGCCCTCCGAACCATTGATAGACCTCTCCTCCATGAAGTTATCCAAACCCCTCTTAAAGCCATCCAGGTTGTTGGCTGTCACCACATCTTGTGGCAGAAAATTCTAAAGTTGATTATGCGTTGTGTGAAAAAGTACTTCCATTTGCTGGTCCTAGATTTCCTGGCAATCAATTTCATGGGATGACCCCTGGTTCTAGTGTTATGGGAGAGGGAGAAGAATTTCTCTGTATCCACTTTCTCCACACCATGCATGATTTTATAGACCTCTAACATGTGTCCCCGCAGTCATCTTTTTTCTAAACTAAAAGCTTCAGGTGTTGTATTCTTGCCTCATAATAAAGGTGCTCTAGGGCCCTGATCATCTTGGTTGCCCTCTTCTGCATCTTTTCCAGTTCTACAAGGTCCTTTTTTAGATGTGGTGACCAGATTGTACGCAGAACTCTGCACCATAGTTTTGTATAAGGGCATTATAATATTAGTAGTTTTATTTTCAGTCCCATTCCTAATGATCCCTGGCATGGAATTGGCCTTTTTCACAGCTGCCACACATTGAGTCAACATTTTCAATGAGCTGTCCACCACGACCCCAAGATCCCTCTCCTGGTCAGTCACCGACAGCTCAGATCCTGTCCGCATATACTTTAACTGTCCATGCACTACAGGAAGAAATCTAGCAGCATCTGTTTCAGCCATAAAGTTTGCACAGCTGCCTTCAGAGTCATAGAAAGATACTTTGTTAAAAAGTAAACATAGGTTTGGGGTGGTATAATTAAAATATGTTAATTAGAGACTCATCCGGTGCACCTCCTGTACTATTCAAGAACTAAATCATACAAGCAGCCCTAAAGCTAGAAAGGCTAAAACTCAGTTATAGGGTAAGAGATATAATGCACATCCCCCAAAGCCCAAGGTTCAATCCTTGGTTTCTCCTGTTGAAGAAACCCAAGTAGTGTCCTGAGAGCAATACAAGAAAACGGTATGCAGCCAGATGAGTCATTGGTTTGACTCTAAATGAATAAATGAATGTGCGTGCATACACACATCCAAGTTCCTTCCAAGACAAAGGTCAGGAAAAACCAAAGAAACAAGGTGACCTTTATACTGTCAAAGCAGAAGATATAGTTTGGTGTTGCCCAAGGCTGAAAGTCATCTGAAGACTAACTGGGTGCCTTTACCTACTCTTGGAGAGCACTTCGCCCTTCAAAAGCTGAATCCCATCAACTGGTGGTAGATCATCCTTCTCAATTCAAAAGATCCTCTCCTAGGTCACCCAGTGAGATACTCTCCAAATCACAAAACTGTAAGTGGCTGTCCTGTTCCAATAGCAGGAATATGCATTGTCCAAAGGACAGTAAGGCTTTGATTAGGATCAATCAGGAAAAGTAACAAAGCTTCAAAAAGCCGTGCTGGCGTTTATGCTTTGGTGTTGGTGGATACAAATTGTTCCACAGACCAGATTTCCACACTGATCCCAAAACCAGTTTGGGAACCTTTTTCCAGACAAACATGCAAATAATGTGTGCCTCCTCTTTCTGACTTTCAAGGGATAAATGAAACTAAAGATGAAGCTCGACTCCACCTTGCAATAGGGTCAGGCTGCCATAGAACTTGTCAGTCCTTAAGATGGCAAAGTGTGAGATTTTCCTTCACAGACACCATAGAGGGCAGATTTTAAAGGCCTCTGTTTCTTTCTATCATCAGGCCACCAATGATCTAGCAAAAGCTGCCAATCAGCTGCTGGCTATCAGCATCTTGTATCTTGACATCTGGCCATCAGCTATGTAAGCAGAGAGGATTGGCTCCTAATGAGAAGGGATCCAAATTTCCAAGAGGAAGGGGGAAGAAAACCAGTCAGTCCACCCACCCACCCTAGGGCTGTTCTCACTCTGGTTTCTGAATCTGCAGTGCAAAGGGCTTCACTAATGAAATCATTGCTATGGAGTATGAAATCCAGGATTGGAGGGGAGCCCATCACATTCTTTCTTCTCAATCCCTTCATAGTTGAATCCTGAGAAAAATGTTTGCATAGGACCCAAACTGAGATCCTATCCAGATGCTTGCTGGCTAGCTAGGTAACAATTTCCAAAATTTGGGAAATGATAATGTCACTCAGCATTGGAAAGGTTGTTCATGGAGCACTGTGTTTGGTTCAAGGCACCACAGTTAAAAAAGACCATGCGGCAAATTGGAAAGGAGCCAGAGGAAAGCCATAAGACTGACAAATGTCCTGCAAACTAGGTTCATTTACAAAGGAAGACTGAAAGCTTTTTGCCAGAAAGAATGGCAGTAAAGCAGGGCATCACAAATTCAGCCCCCCCCCCCGCCACAACTGTTGTTGGAGAGCTGGTCCTTGTGGTATCAAGCATGACTTGTCCCCTTAGCTAAGCAGGGTCTGCACTGGTTGCTTATGAATGGGAGACTAGAAGTCTGAGCACTGGAAGAAATTCCCCTCAAGGGATGGAACCGCCGCTCTGGAAAGAGCATCTAAGTTTCAAGTTCCCTCCCTGGCATCTCCAAGATAGGGCTGAGCGAGATTCCTGCCTGCAACCTTGGAGAAGCCGCTGCCAGTCTGTGAAGACAATACTGAGACAGATAGACCAATGGTCTGACTCAGTATAGGCAGCTTCCTATGTTCCTATGTAACTCCCATTATCCAACAGCAGCTGGAGGTTGTGTAGCCCAGTTAGAAAGAAGAGAGAGAAGAACTCTATCTGCTGAAGACTGGCCAAAAGTCACCAGTTAAACTAAGGTAAAAGGTAAAATGCGTCGTCAAGTTCATTTTGACTCCTGGCACCCACAGAGCCCTGTGGTTTTATTTTGGTAGAATACAGGTTTGCGATTGCCTCCTCCCACGCAGTATGAGATGATGCCTTTCAGCATCTTCCTATATCGCTGCTGCCCAATATAGTCCCAGCAGGAATTCGAACCGGCAACCCTCTGCTTGTTAGTCAAGCATTTCCCTGTGGGTAAATCAAATCAAAATAATTCCAAAAACTGAACAATAGGGTAGAAAGCCTAGAGAAAATATTGTACGGCTAAATAATACATTATGAGATGTTTTAACCCCATAATGGGTTCCCATTACAGCCTGTATGCCTGTCACATCAGAAGGAGAAAATAACTGGGCATCCACTCCAGACTAATCTCCAGAGAAAGGATGCAGTTTATACACAACCTTTGCTCCTCCAATTTGATCAAC
Source organism: Hemicordylus capensis (assembly GCF_027244095.1). NCBI lineage: Eukaryota > Metazoa > Chordata > Lepidosauria > Squamata > Cordylidae > Hemicordylus > Hemicordylus capensis. The sequence goes on along the minus strand of NC_069660.1, from coordinate 31,149,635 downwards.
CACTCCAAAGTCTCTTGCTCTCATATCAGACCCCGCCAATTCTCCCTTGCTCTCTCTCCTGCATGTGTACATAGAGCTATCTTCTGTTCTTCCTCCAAATCCTCCCTTTCAACTTGTTCACATCATTGTGCAATTTTGGTTGGCTGGGCGTCCTAATAAAAGTATTGCCAGACTGTGACTTTTGGATGTTTTCTAATGGACCAGCACAGCTACCGATGATTTTTGTCTCCTTTAAACCTGTATTTTCTGCAAGGCCTTTGATTTAATCCAGAGGTCCTCAAACTTGGGTCCTCAGATCTTTTTGGACTATACCTCCAATCTGCAGCCACATTGGCCTAAGGCCTCCTTGGGTGAGGAGAGGGTGGGGCCCAAGCCTGACCTCCAGGTGAGTTGAATACCTTGCCTCACCTTCAGTCTCCTTTGTGAGCTTGGGCCCACAGAGCCCATAGAAACAATTCCCTTGCAGATTCGCAAGGAAAAGGTTCCAGAGACATTGCTCAGGAGTCCTTTTTCTCTACAGCATCTCAGAAGCTGGATTAGCACGGGCTGACATTAGAAGAAGACACACACATTCTGTAACTCTATAAAGGGACACTACACATGTTGCAATAGCCATGGGAAAGCCATGAAAAGCAGACTTCCAATAGCAAGTGCGTCATGCCAAAGTGGATAACCATCAATTGCATGGAGAGTCTCAGCATATGGAGAGGCCATGGAAAACAGCCTCCAGAAGGCAAGCACTCCATGCCAGAACTGTAATGCCTTGAAAAGATTACACATGAATTGCTGCCAAGACACAGAGAGACTTCGCATCATGAAGAAACCATGAAAAAGGGCCTCCCCGTGGTGAACACTCCACATCACAGTTGTCATGCCTAACAAGGAAGGCTAACTGGGCAAAGAGGCACCTTTTAAAAGTGGTGATTCTCTTTATTTAGCATGGGGAGAGCAACGGGCCTTATCCACCCCAGCACAGTATCCCTCCAGTGACTGTTGCTGGTGTCTCGCTTATGTTTCTTTTTAGATTGTGAGCCCCATGGGGACACTGATCCATCTTATTTATTCATCCATTTATTTATTACTAGACGACCCCACACAGAGCATCTGTGCGCTCTTTGGGGCTGGCGGTTACCTCTCCCCCCACCTTCTGCCCCAGTCTCTGCTTCCGGGCCCAGCCACCTCTCCTCCCCACTGCCACTTCTCCCTCCCCCCCGCCCCGCCACTTTCTTTCCCCACTCCTGGGCCTTGCCTCCCCGGCCAGGCTGGACCCACCACCTCTGGCCTCCACAGCTGGGCCGCCGCCACGGCAACCAATCCTCCTGGGTACGCCTCAGCCAATCAGGCGCATCCGCCACCCAGCCAATCAGCTGGGCTCTGGGACGCACATTCCAAGGCACACCCAGGAGAATTGATATAATATAGATTTATCTGTGTAAACCGCTTTGGAAACATTTGTTGAAAAGCATTATATAAATATTTGTAGTAGTTGCAGAAGTAGCAGTAGAAGAAGGAATATCATGTGGATGGCCACCACTGCATGAACAGTCTCTGTGCTATGGAGCAGCTATGAGAAAAGTCTTCCCCTGGCAAATGTTTCCTGCCACAGTTGAGAGCCAGCACAGTGTAGCCGTTAGAGTGTTGGACTAGGACTGGGCAGACCTGAGCGCAAATCTTCATTCAGTCATGAGACTCACTGGGTGATTCTGGGCCAGTTAATCTCTCAGCTTAACCGACTTCGCAGGGTTGTTGTGACATAACCCCCCTGCTTTCCTGCTAACTGAGCAAAGTGACACCTTTTTTAAAGAGGTGATTCTCTTTATTTAGCAAGGGGAGCACAACTGGCCATATATGGCCCAATACCCTCCAGTGGCTGCTTCTAGTATATTTATCGTATTCGTTGTATAACCATGTACACTGCTCTGGACTCCATGGAGGAAGACAGGGATATAAATGTAATAAATAAATAAATTGGGCCATACAAAGGCCCTACTGGGTGGGCAGGAAGAAGGTTTCCTAAACCTTGCGTTCCCCCCAGACTGTAGCTCAGTGGGAGTGCAGAGCATGCTCCCACATGATCCGCTCTGCTCTGTGCGGCGCAGACGGATCTGAGACTGGGACTCATTGTCCCGGCATCCTTGAATCCCACAATGCACCGTGAGACACACGCAATGCATTGGGGGATTCCAAGAAACGGGCGCTCTAGGCACCCGTCTCTGTGTGTGGCCGGGCTGGAATGGAAGCAGCCCGGCTTGTACACAAGCAAGTAGCCCAGGTTTAGGGAGTGCTCACTCCCTAAACCTTGGCTAGCAGCTGGGTTTAAAAGCCTGGCTAGGTGGCGCTTACATGGAATTCCTCTACAGGCAGCCATTGGGAATATTTAGAAGGCTCTAGAGGCTCTCTACACAGTGACCAAACTGGATAACTACACGTGTGGGATGCAGAATTCACCACAGGACAGCAGTTTTCAACTATTTCCACATGGCAAGAGAAAATTGTGCATCACATCTGATCCTGCACCAAGTCAAGTTGCCATTCTGCTCTTAACTCCACTGCTAGATGCTTGGGTTGCCTTTTTGTTGACAATAGCTGGCCTTGAAGGATGCTCCAATGCCTTCAGAAAGCCCCACAGGAGGTATTTCACAGGGAAAGCCTGTCCTGACCAGATTCTCCCTGCCACGTGTAGGCAACACTACTGTGGAAAGCAGAATGTAAACTTCAGAGAAGGAAAGAGTGAAGGAGATGTGAATCACAGGGAAAAGTTACAAAAGAGAAAGGGGAGAAAGTAACCACGACTGCCACAGAGGAAGAAAACAGAACATAAAACTTGAGAGGGCAGTGCTCCCTGCTTTTTAGCATTTTAAACCAACTAGCCCCAATGTGTCCTGAAACAGTACCACACTGCTGATTATATCCATCAAGGGATCGTCTGTCAATTCAGGGCACATAACAGAAAGATTGCTGTGTAAACATGGATTAAGTGTCCCACCCCAATACAAAAGTAGATGGAAGTAAATCACCAGCACTAATGAACTGCACATTCTTTCCTGTCATCCAAAGCCCCAAACAAAAGGCTCTGGATTTTGCACAGCTAAAAAGGCAGCTGTAAAGGAACCCGTCAGAACTTTGGTATAGTCAGTGGGAGAAAATGGCCTTTGAGGACATGCTGAAATTTCAGCATTGTGGCGATGGATTATTTTATATCAAGCAAAAGTCCATTTTGCAAATAAGAAACATGCTCAAAAAACAAGGAGAGAGGCAGGGAAGGAGCTACATATTTTGTGCGAATCTTCCAAAGTTTCTTTGTTCAAGGGAACAAATGAAGTATATGGACAGGAGACCCTGAGAGCATAACTTAAAAGGATGGCAGGAAATCCACAAACAGATTTTTTTTTAAAGGATAAATGCTTCAGTTTGTGTTCAGGGAGCTGGGGAAAGAGAGTTACCCCTATTCCTTACACCAAAGGTTCTCAACCTGTGGCACTCCAGATGTTGCTGAACTACAACTCTCATCATCCCCAGCCACAACAGATTGTAGCTGCAGATGATGGGAGTTGTAATTTAGCAACTTCTGGAGTACCTCCAGTTGGGAACCCCTGCCTTACACCATTTTACCAATCTAAAACATAAAGGTTTCTCTGGGCATATTTGTATACTACATATACACTTGTATGTTTTGCCCTTTGAGGAACTGATTCAGATCAGGAGAATGCTGTGGGGAGAGCAGTACCCTCAGTACTGGGGACTCAGGCCAGGGTGTGTGTGTGTGTGTGTGTGTGTGTGTGTGTGTGTGTGTGTGTGTGTGCGCGCGCACACACTAGCTGTGTTTACTCCGTCAAAAACTGTAGAACTCGTCACAGATCTTCTGACATCTTGCCTACCAAATTCACCATATTAAAAAGGACCTGAAACAGTAGGAAACTAAGCAGGTCTCATAAGATCTTTTGACACATTTATTTATCTGTCTTTAATATCGTTAAATAATAGGTAGCTCTTATCATTTCACATGGAGTAGATAAGAATAATTTTGGACATCCTTGAAACGAAAAACAAAAAATCTGACTTCTGTGCAGACAAATGGTCACTTTGAAGACTCTGGAGGTGAAAAACAGACTAGAAATAGCCATTTAAATAAATATTAGGTTACGTCCTATTACAATTTTTTTTGTTTTTAACCAGCTATGTGTCCTTATCATTTGGTTTTAAAGTGTGGATATTAATATTTTCATGCTAATAAGAGCTAAATGTCTATTTATTTGTGTGTACTTTGAATACAAATCACATTAAAATATATAGATACATATAAAGATAAAGTGTGCCATCAAGTTGATTTCAACTCCTGGCGCCCACAGAGCCCTGTGGTTTTCTTTTGGTAGAATATAGGAGGGATTTACCATTGCCTCCTCCCGCGCAGTCTGAGATGATGCCTTTCAGCATCTTCCTATATCACTGCTGCCCGATACAGTACCAGCAGGGATTTGAAACGGCAACCTTCTGCTTGCTAGTCAAGCACTTCCTCACTGTGCCACTTAAGGTGACTCCATATACATAGTGGTAAAACAGGGTTGTACTTTGCAAGCATTCCTCCTGCACCACAAAATGACCATGCACTCTCCCTTAAATTGTTGCTAATTGATGTACAGAAGAGTGTATGTGTTTAGAAAAATGTATTTCTATCGCCAGCATATAAGCTTTCTCGTGTTCTTCGATTTCTTAAGCAATTTTTGTGGAAAAGTGACACAGACTGAAATGCAGTGAACTGGAAATATATAGCTTGTTTGTTGCTTCATAATTCAGTGAAAGTCTAGACTTTCTATCTCAAAAAGTACCCGAGAAAACTGCCACAGTTTGTCAAAAGGTATCATTCGCCGTGCTTTTCCAGTGGAAGAGTCTTCCCACATTTTCCAGGAAAATAATCAATTTTTCAGGAGTTTTCAATTTTCCTGGTAGTCTGGATGAAATCTAGAACCTACATGTAAATGGCATGTTTCTATCTCTCGTGGTTTGGTCTGGAGTTTCATGTCAGTCAGTCAGTCAATAAGGCCCAAGCAACTTTACATATATAAATACATACACACATGACCCTTGAGTAAAGAGGCACTTTTTAAAGTGGTGATTCTCTTTATTTAGCAGGCGGATAACAACTGGCCCTATCCATCCTCAGCACAGCATCCCTCCAGTGGCTATTGCTGGTGTCTATCTTGTGTTTCTTTTTTAGCTTGTGAGCCCTTTGGGGACAGGGAGTCATTTTATTTTATTCATTCATTCATTCATCCATTCATTCAAAGTATTTAAATCTCATATAACAGATTTTACTGCAACGCGCTCTACGTGGGGCTGCCCTTGAAGAATATCTGGAAACTGCAGCTAGTGCAAAACGTGGCAGCGAGGGTTTTATCCGGAGCTGCCCGTTGGGACCATATCACCCCCATTTTGAAAGAGCTGCACTGGCTGCTGGTTCGTTTCCGGGTCCAATTCAAGGTGCTGGTTTTGACCTTTAAAGCCCTAAACGGTTTGGGCCCAGGGTATTTGAGGGACCGCCTGCTCCCAAGGGTTGCTGCCCGCTTGACGAGGACATCTGAGGGGGCCCTGCTCCGGGTGCCGACAATGAGGGAGGCCCGGCTCAATCGTGCACTTGGTACAGGGCCTTCTCTGTTGCTGCTCCTAGACTCTGGAATGCTCTCCCAGTGGCCATTCGTTCCTCAGACTCCATCATGGCTTTTAGAAAGCTTTTAAAGACTTGGCTTTTTACCCAGGCTTTTACATAATCATTTTTTTACTGCTGCTTCTGTGTGTTTTTATCCGTTGTATTGTTTTTATGCTTGTGTTATATGTTTTTAGCTTGATGTTTTTATTGCTTGATGTTTTTATTGCTTTTTATTGTATGTTTTAATTTTTGTAAACCGCCTTGGGGTTTTCTTTTAACGAAAGGCGGTATAGAAATGTAAAAATAAAAATAAACAAACAAACAAACAAACAAACAAACAAACAAATAAATAAATATTTTCTTCTTGTTGTTTTCCAACTGTTTGGTCTATACTTATGTAAACTGTGTTCCGACCTTTTTGTTGAAAAGCAGTATATAAATATTTGTCATATTCGTATACATACACATACCATGAAAAAATAAATGGTGACACCTGCTGATAGAAGTGGAAAGACCACAGATATAAAACATATTTTGGGCCCCAAACCCCAAAAATGCTCTATTTAGCTGAACCCACTTGGTACCAGATTCTACTCATTCGTTCTCTCTTTACTGGGTTCCTGCAGAAATCCATACACTCTAAGTGCTATTGTTTTGCCATCTTGCTGAAACGCAGCACACTGATCTGTGCTAATTGCAAAAAGAAAAAGGTCACATAGTGTTGTGACAGTCATTTAGCCTCAAGATTGAAATCTGGCCCTCCTTCTTATTTCCTGAGAGTCAGCAATGCTAAACAATTTAACACACCCAGTTATGCAATGTGCAGATTGCATTCAATTGAAATACTAGGAATATTTTCTCATTGCTTAGCTACAAATAAAGAAAAATATAAACTACTAGTAATTTTAAGCCCATTAAAATAACGGGCGCTAGTACCTGTTGTTGTTGTTCCCTTTATTCCTTTCCTCTCTCGTTCGCCCTCCTTTCCTTTTATTTTGTTTTTTTTTCCTGTCTTTCCTTTGTCTTCCTTTTCTCTCTCTCTTCCTCTGTTTCCTTGTCTTCCTTTCTTCTCTCCCCCTCCCCCTCTCTTCCTTTCTTTCTTCCACCTCTTCTAACTCCCATCTTTCTGTTTTCTTGGTCTTTTCCTCTTTTCTTTCTTTAATGGGCTTGTTCTTTGGGGCTGGCTGTTCCTCCCTCCCTCCCTTTTTTTTGGTCCTTCTCCCTCATTTCTTTCTCCTTTTTTTTTCTTCTTCCTTCCTTCCTTCCTTCTCTCTTTCCTACTTTCCCTCCCTCCTTCCTTGTTTCTATTGTCCTTTTCCTTCCCTCCTCTCTCTTTTCTCTCCTTCCTTCTTTCCTTCTTTTTATCTTTCTATTGTCCTATCTCCCTCCCTCACTCCTTCCCCAATCTCTCTCTCTCTCTCTCTCTCTTTCTCTATCTTTCTTTCTCTGCCACTGGCTCCGCTGCCCTCCCGCCCACCCTCCCTCCCAAGTTCCGAGTCCTTCGTCCGGGCCAAACTGGCCCACGCCGCCGCCGCCGCTGCCCGTTGGCCGCCCGCCCTCCCAACTGCCGAGCCCTCCTTACCCTGGCCATGTCCGTCGGGTTAAAAACTCCTTAATTTCCAAGAGAGAGAGGAGCTCGCAAGCAGAGCTCCTCTCTTTGCAACGGCTCTGCCCGTACTGGCGGTTTGGCCGTAAAGGACGCCCTTTACGGCCAAACCGCCAGTACGGGCAGAGCCATTGCAAAGAGAGGAGCTCTGCTTGCGAGCTCCTCTCTCTCTTGGAAATTAAGGAGTTTTTAACCCAACGGACATGGCTGGGGTAAGGAGGGCTCGGCAGTTGGGAGGGAGGGAGGGCGGGCGGCCAACGGCAGTGCTTGGGGTGAAATGGCCGCCCGTGGGTTCTGTGCAAGGAGGACCGGGGATTGGCCCGAAATGGCCGCGGGTGGGGCCGGGACAGTGATGGGAGGCGGGCGGGCGGGCAGACAGCGATGAGGACCAGGGATAGGCGCGAAATGGTCGCCGGTGGGGCCGGAACGGTGGTGGAGGGCGGGAGGGCGGGCGATGGCAGGAGGTCGAGTGTTTGGTGGCTTTGGGACACTGGCGTTGGCGGTCCTGTCTCCCTTGGGCTGTTCTGGGCCTGCGCTTCACGCAGGCCCAGAACAACCCAGAGAGACAGGGACGCAGATCCCCAACGTTCCAAGGCCACGGCCACTCACTTAGCCTTTTATTATATAGGATTCTTTAAATGCAGGACTGGCAGGGCAGCGTGGCAGAGCACACTGTTCAGAAACTATATAGCACCCTTTCAAACCATCTTCCCCCAAAAAACAAAAATCAGGCAGCACCACATCTTCAACACTTCTGCAGTTTTGTTCTGTTGACTGATACAAAGGTTCTTAATGTGGCTCTTTGCACTTCCTGCCTTGCATTCCCCTCCAGCTGCTGCAAGGCTTCTACAAAGGAGTTCAGCTGCAGAGACACCAGAATGGCTACAAATAACCCATGTGAGTTCCTTGCCCACTCCCAGTCATAACCAATTACACATGCTCAAACAACTGGCACTCCTGCAATGGTCAGAGGAGGAGCGGGATGTCCCAGCAGGGAAGGAACAATGGCAAAAAGAGGCAAAGTTCCAGAGAGGTGCCAGTGGCCTGTTCATTTCTAAAGGCCACTCTGTCAAATTTGGAAGGTTCGAGAAACGGTGAGCGGGGCGGAGGGGAAGAGACACCTACATTTGATTACACAGTGGTGAAAGAGAAACTCCCTAATCAAGTTCAGATAACTTTTTAGTGTTTATTATGTTACAGGTTCAGGATTGAGTTGTGCTATACAAGGGAAGGCATTAGTCCTATTCAGAGATTATGTTGAACGCTTGTACAGCAAGGGTACAGTGTACACATGTACAGATCTGTACACAGGTACAGTGATTAACACATTATGTTGAACAGCAGAATAGCAGTGCACTTCCTATCTGTACCATGCATTTGAGGGGCTTGTAGCCAGGGTCATTTTTAAAATGAATGCAGGTAGAGTCATTCACACAAAAACTAGGGATGTCCACGAATCGTGATTCAAAGTGCAATTCGCGGCACATCTCTGGCACTAAAAGGGGTGTGTGCTATGGCACCGCTATGGCAGCTGGGGAGTGCATCCCCCAAACAGGAAGCTATGGAGAGCAGCGGAAGAGCAGGTATGGACCTGCTCTCTTCCCTTTTAAAGCTGCCAGGGATATGTTGTGAATCACTCTTCGAATCGCGATTCATGCACATCCCTAACAAAAACATATATGAGTGCACAGACAGCTGTACACTCATACAATACTATGTCTGAAAAGTGCTACTGGGGAGCTCTTGTTTCAAAATGAGCCCAGGGAAAAGACCAAACAAACAGCTAGGCTACTGCATACGTAGATGGATTTTAACGCCTACAACCTCCTTGACCAAGATGAAATTAAATATCTGGTTTGGCAAGCAAAATCCCCTAAGATGTGAGGGTGCAAACGTTTCAGATAAACCAGAAAGGGACAGAGTAGAACCAAGAGTAGAGCAGATGGAAGCACATGACAGCTGGTCAAAAAGGTCAAATGACAGAAAGGGAGAGAGCACACGCACAATGCCAGGCAAGAGACTCGGCATATATGAGTTTATATACCAATGCCAGACACCTGCAAGCCACAATGGGAGAGCTGGAGTGCCTGGTTGCTAATGAAAACATAGATATAGTGGGCATAATGGAAACTTGGTGGAACGGTGAGAACCAGTGGGACACTGCCATTCCTGGATACAAACAGAACAGGGAGGGGCAGACTGGGGGTGGAGTAGCACTGTATATTAAAGAAGGGATAGAATCCCACAAGCTAGAAAACCAAGGAGGACTGGAGTCCTCCATAGAATCATTATGGGTGACAGTCTGAAAACTGAAAGAAAATGTTTTACCAGGGACATGCTATCGCCCTCTGGATCAAAACACTGAGTGTGACCTGGAGTTGGAGAAGCAAATCAGAGAGGCGTCAAAAAGAGAGAGCGCTGTAATAACGGGTGGCTTCAATTACCGTCACACAGACTGGACAATTCATGCAGGCATTGACAGAGAGGTCAAATTTCTAGACACGCTAAACGACTGTGTGATAGAACAGTTAGTCAGCGAACCAACCATAGAGGAGGCAACCTTGGACTAGGGATGTGCACAAATCGCAATTTGAAGCATGATTCAGAGCACATCCCTGGCACCTGTAAAACGGAGGAAAGCAGGTGCATACCTACTCCTCCACCACTCACTGCCACTTCCTGTATCAATGGCACTCCAACCCCCCTAGTTATCATCGCACTCTGCTGATGCTCTCCCCAGCTGCCCTTGTACCATGCCAGCATGCACATGGCCTCCATGCATGCTTAAAATGGTTAAACATACAGAAGAACAGGCCTTCCTTGCTGAAGGAGAACCTTCTGCCTCACTAGCAAGTCTTTCCTCACTAACCTTTTGGGGTTATTTGAGAATGTCAACAGGCATGTGAATAAAGGTGATCCAGTTGGCACCGTATATGTGGACTTCCAAAAAGCTTTCAATAAAGCTCCTCACCAAAGGTTCTTGAGTAAACTTAACAGTCATGGAATAAGGGGACAGGTTCTTGTGTGGATTGATAAGTGGTTGAAGGTCAAGGAAAAAAAGGGTAGGAATAAATGGACAGTTCTCTAAATGGAGGGAAGTAAGAAGTTGGGTCCCGAAGGGAACTGTACTGGAGCCAATGCTCTTTAACCTGTTCATAAATGATCTAGAAGTTGGGGTAGCCAATGAAGGGGCCAAATTTGTAGATGACACTAAACTATTTAGGCTAGTGAAATCCACAACAGATTGTGAGCAGCTCCAAAAGGATCCCTCCAAACTGGGTGAGTGGGTAACAAAATGGCAAATACAAGTGTAAAGTGATGCATACTGGAGCAAAAAAAATCCAACTTCATATATACACTGATGGGGTCTGAGCTGTCAGTGACTGACCAGAAGAGAGATCTTGGGGTCATGGTGGACAGCTCACTGACAGTGCCGACTCAGTGCACAGCAGCTGTGACAAAAGGCAAATTCCATGCTAGGGAAGGAATCGTTATGAAGGGATTGAAAATAAAAATGCTAATATTATAATGTTGGTTTTGTTGTTGTTGTTTTAAAATCATTTTTTATATCCTACTCTTCCTCCAAGGAGTCCAGAGTGGTATACTACACACTTAGGTTTCTCCTCACAACAACCTTCACAAAGTTCAGAAAGAAGTGGCACAGAGTCACCCAGCAAGTATCATGGCTGAATGGGGATTTGAACCCGGGTCTCCCCAGTCCTAGTCCAGCACTCTAACCACTACACCACACTGGCTATAATGCCCTTATACAAATCTATGGTGTGGCCACATTTGGAGTACTGTGTGCAGTTCTGGTCACCGTATCTTAAGGAGGACATTGTAGAACTGCAAAAGGTGCAGAAGAGGGCAACCAAGATGATCAAAGACCTAGAGCACCTTCCTTATGATCCAAGGCTACAGCATCTGTGGCTTTTTAGTTTGGAAAAGAGGCGACTACACGGAGACATGATAGAGGTGTATAAAATCATTCAGGGAGTAGAGGGATTGGACTATTCTGGTGGCTATAAGCCACCTCCAGTCTCAGAGGCAAGATGCCTCTAAATACCAGTTGAAGGGAAGCAAGAAAGAGGGCATGCCCTCACCTCTTGCCTGTGGGCTTCTCAGAGGCAACTGGTGGGCCACCATGTGAAACAGAATTCTGGACTAGATAGGCCCTGGGCCTGATCCAGTACAGGTCCTTTTATGTTCTTATGTTCATGGTAGCCTATACAAAATGACATGTGATTGGAGCATAACTTCTCTTCCTAATTTTTTTCTTCCTAATTTATTTATTTATTGACTGTGCAAACTGAGGCCTTTGGCTTAACTACTTGCTCAGCAGGCACTCCATGGGTAAATCTGTAATGTGCTGGACACTGACATGTCAGAATGAAATCTGATGCACTCAGGGCATAATTCCATGTTCTAAGTGCAAATACCATCTTGAGCTCTGCACTCATTCTCAAATGGGAGACAGGACAGTGCAAAATATAACACAATGTACTATTTCCTTTGAAGAATGGGAGGTTTGAATGTGAGATGGTATATCTGTTCAGGACAATGTTAGACATGTTATGTTCAAACCCAAGCTCCATTCATGCACCCATACTATTCATGAGAGTTAGGGGCGAGCAAAGCATCTCTAACATGGTGCTTTGTTCATATTTATTTTTCTATTTTAATCCCACCACACAGCTCCATAGAGCCATGGCCGTGTTCAAGTTTATGGGGTAAGCCCTCTCCTACCTGGGTGGCCCCTAACATTCAAGGTGGGTCTTTCATTGGGATGGGGAAGAGGAGGAAACGACAAAGTGGCTATCTGAAAACGGGAGCTTTTCCTCAGAAGCTCCTTCGCCACCACAGGGGCCTCTGAGGGAAAGCTCTCATTTGGAGATGGCATGAGAGAGAGCAGGTTATTCCAGAACTCTTTCACTTCCGCACAAAGGCCGTGGACACAGAAGTAGTCTGAAGGATTGGCAGAGGGCCTCCTCAGGGCCACTGAGCCTTCATAGAGCCATAAAGTAAAGTGTGCCATCGAGTCAATGTCGATTCCTGGCGCCCGCAGAGCCCTGTGGTTTTCTTTGGTAAAATACAGGAGGGGTTTACCATTGCCATCTCCCACATAGTATAAGATGATGCCTTTCAGCATCTTCCTATATCACTGCTGCCCAATATAAGTGTTTCCCATAGTGTGGGAAACATACCAAAGGGGATTCGAACTGGCAACCTTCTGCTTGTTAGGCAAGCATTTCCCTGCTGCGCCACTTAAGGTGTCACAAGCAAGAGGAAAACCAGATTTCTGGATGTTGACTTCAAAACAGAGGCTTAGAATAAATCAAAGATAAAACACCAACATACTCCTTATAAAACAACTGAATATGACAAAATGAACTTGTATGTTTTTGGGCTGGTGGAGGACTGTATTTTAACTTCCTGCCTCAGGCCCTGAAATGTCTTGGACCATCCCTGCCAAGAGCTAACTGTAAAGCTTCATAAACATGGCTTTTTAGCTGCTGCTGTTACTAAACACAAAAAGATGCTAAGGCAATACCCAATATCCCTTATTCCCATCGAAACCATTTGGGGCTGGGGGTGCCTCTCCGGTTTGTTGAGGAGAGGCAAACATGAGGTCTCCTGAGGCACAAGCTGAACAGCCCAGTATCAGCTCTGAGCAGGCTACCATAAAAACCACAGGACGAATTGCACACAACACTTGATCATTATCTCTCTAAACCAGGACTTCACTTTTATAGCCATTGAGAGGAGGCAGTTGCAGGAGAGTTTATTAGAGAGCAGTAATTACCCAACTCCCCTTTAATCTGAGAAACCTGCAGCACTTTTACAAACCTTAATTAACAAAAGCTCATAACACAGCATGAGGCAAGGATTATTATCTACCCCATTTGGCAGATGGGGAGGGGAAATCTAGCTCAGGCACTCAGAACAAGCCGGAACAGTCAAGAAGAAAACCCTGGAGTGGTAGCCGAATGTTGCACATGCTTATGCTATTGAAATGTATGCTATGCCTTTCAGCCAATTTAGTGATAGGAGGGTCTGAAGAAGAGCAGCATTGGAAACTAGGACTACAATAATTATGATGGATTTATCAATTTAAAAAAGGAATGGAGATCTCTCCACTGCACCAGGCTAAGGCTTGTAGAGATCAAGGCCATTCACATCCATAGGGATTATTCCTAAGAAAGCAAAAAGAAAGCCACCATGCAGGACCACAAAGGGTGGTTTTCCTAATAGGAAGCATCTGAAAACAGGCACAAAAATTTCCACTGGATGTAATTTTCACTCGGTGGGTTAAAGGTGGTCTGCAGCTAGTGGGCTTAAACACGTAAGTTAGATTGTATAAAAGCCCACACAGTGGCTAGTTCTACATTTGTCTTCATTTCCCCCCCCCCCACTCCATTTTTAATAATACTAGATAGATACCACTGACATGATCCACCTTAGGCTGGGACACATCTTAGTTGTGAGTCCTCATAAAGCAGAAAGGACAGAAACTCACAAAGCAAGATGTGCCAAAGATCCAGAGGATAGTTGAAGTATAACCCAATACTGTGCATGTTTACTCAGAAGTAGGTTCCACTGCTGTCACGAGAGCTTACTATTGGGCAGGGGTCGAGCTACGGGTCTCCAATGTACCGGTCTCCATCAACACAGGCCCAGCAAGGGTGGGAGGCCCAGCAAGGGCCCCTCGCCAGTCTCCGCACCCTCCTCCCACCCTCCATCCACTTGCCATCATGGCTCCTTGCTGCCCACCACTGCCCTCACTGTCACTCTTGCTTCTGCCCGCCATTTTGAATATTCAGCACCGAGACACAGGGAGGCCCCATTCCGTTTCTCTCTTCAGAGCGGAATGGATCGACATCTCTCTGTTTCTCAGTGCTAAATATTGGCAGTGAGTGGCAAGCAGTAGACTACAGGAACAGCAGAAGTAGCGGCAGAGTGGCCACCACTGCCCGGGGGAGTGAAAAGGTGCACGCATCAGCGGAGGAGGGCATGGACACTGCTGGTGGAGTCACTGGGGCACGGGGCAAGACACAGGTCTGCCCTGCCCTCACTATGCCAGTGCTCTTGGGTAAATTGCAATCCAATTGCCCTTGGGTAAATTGCTGGGATAAGGCTTCAGTCTTAGGAGTAAGCCCTATTGAATCGAATAGGGCTTGTTTTGAGTAAACATGCATAGGACTGTGAGGGTGGGCAAACCACCCATATGGCCAGCTCGGTTGGAGTACAGACAGAATTTGAACCAACCTGGCCCAGTCCAGGTCTGGTTGAGTTCGGCCACTGAGCCGGCTGAGCTGGCTCACGGGCCAGCTCGGGGGATATGCTTGTAATCCGACTAGGATTCCCCTTTACACGTAAAGAGGGATTCCCTAGACTGGACGGGGGGAGGGGAATATTTACCTTTAGTTTCCCGCTAGCAGGGATGGCAGAGGCAGCCACAGCTGCAACATCGGATGTGGCAGCGGGGGTCCCTCCAACCCCCCACCCCCACCTGGGCTGACCTCCCAAATGACAGACCAGGCCACACCAGCAGGGTGGGATGGGGTTGGTGGAAACCCACCCCCCCACCGTTTCCGATGTCACCACCTAATTTGAACTGACCCAGCCCAGTCTGGACTCAGCCAAACCAGGTCTGGTCTGATTTGGCCATTTTGCTGGTCGAGCCATCTCGCAGGCCAGCTCGATGGATAAAGGGGAATCCGGCTAGGATCTGGAGGAAGACATCGGAGGCAGTTGCAGGGGCTCATCCAACCCCCCGCCCCGCCAACCTCCCAAATGTCAGGCTGGGCCGGCTGCAGCCTGTCATCTGCCACAGCCAGCCTGGCCTGTCATTTGGGAGCCCAGGGGAGGGGGATTGGAGGAACCTGGAAAGGAGAGCTGGTCTTGTGGTAGCAAGCATGACTTGTCCCCATAGCTAAGCAGGGTCTGCCCTGGTTGCATTTGACTGGGAGACTAGAAGTGTGAGCACTGGAAGATATTCCCCTCAGGGGATGGAGCTGCTCTGGGAAGAGCAGAAGGTTTCAAGTTCCCTCCGTGGCTTCTCCAAGATAGGGCTGAGAGAGATTCCTGCCTGCAACCTTGGAGAAGCCACTGCCTGCCAGTTTGTGAAGACAATACTGAGCTAGATGGACCAATGGTCTGACTCAGTATATGGCAGTTTCCTATGGTCCTAACCTCCATCGCTGCCTCCAAGGTCACCACCACCACAGCCGCCTCCGCCATCCCTACCCGTGGGAAACTAAAGCCCCTCCTTCTTTTGCCGCCCCTCCTTCTTAGTCTAGGGAATCCACCTTTACTTGCAAAGGGGAATCATAGCCAGATTTCCCTTTACAAGTATACCCTCCCTCCGAGCCGGCCCACGAGCCAGTTCTTCGAACTGGGGGGGTGGGCCAGTTCGAACTCAGACCACCCGAACCGGACCAGCTTGATATCGAGCCCAGCTCGAAGGGAGCTGGCTCATAATTCCCTACAGAATTGCACTGTTAGTTTGTTACAGCAGGGATTCCTAATCTTGGTTCCCTAGACACTGTTAGATTTTAACTCTCATCATTCCTTTGGACACTGAGGCTCAGAATGATGGGAGCTGTAGTCCAGCAATGTCCAATGTCCAACAACACAAGACAGACAAGACGGAGGTACTATTGGTCAGTAGGAGAGCCAATCGGGATGAGGAGATTTTACCGGTTCTGGATGGAGTTGCACTCCCCTTGAAGGAGCAAGTACGCAGCTTGGGGGTACTACTGGACCCGGCTCTGCTTTTGGAAGCTCAGGTGGAGGCGGTGGCCAGGGGTGCCTTTGCACAGCTTCGGCTAGTGCGCCAGCTGCGTCCCTTTCTTGAGAAGGCAGATCTGGCCACGGTTACCCATGCCTTAGTCACGTCATGGCTGGATTACTGTAACGCACTCTACATGGGGCAGCCCTTGAAGAACATCCAGAAACTGCAGCTAGTGCAAAACGCGGCAGCTAGGCTTTTATCCGGAGCTGCCCAATGGGAGCACATCACACCCATTCTGAAAGAGTTGCACTGGCTGCCAGTTCATTTCTGGGTCCAATTCAAGGTGCTGGTTTTGACCTTTAACGCCCTTAACAGTTTGGGCCTGGGGTATCTGAGGGACCGCCTGCTCCCAAGGGTTGCTGCCCACTTGACGAGATCATCTAAGGGGGCTCTGCTCCGGGTGCCTACAATGAGGGAGGCTCGGTTGTCGTGCACTCGGGACAGGGCCTTCTCTGTTGCTGCCCCCAGACTCTGGAATGCTCTCCCCGTGGCCATTTGCTCCTCAGACTCCATCACAGTTTTTAGAAAGCTTGTTAAATCTTGGCTTTTTATCCAGGCTTTTACATGATTGTTTTTATTGCTGCTTCTATGTGTATTTATCCGTCTATAGTTTTTATGCTTGTATTTTAGAGATTTTAAATTTGGTTTGTTTTTATATTTTTAGCTTAATATTCTTATTGTCATTTTATTGTATGTTATTTAACTTTTGCAAACTGCCTTGAGATTGTTTTTAATGAAAGGCGGTATATAAATCCAACAAATAAACAAACAAACAAACACCAAAAAGGATTGTGAAACCATAAAGACAAATAGATTTACCTGTATTTATTATATGTTTATCCTGCCAGTCATCCAAGGAGTTCAGGGCAACATACATAGTTCTTTCCCTTTTATCCTCACAACAACCTGCTGAGGGTTCCTGGTACAAGATCACCTGGCAAGTCTCATGGCTCAGTGGGGATTCAAACTGGGTTCCTCCAGGCATACATAAGCTTTTGCGGACAATGGATTGCTACTGATGTGGTGCGATCTTAGCACTTTCACCTCTGTTATACAGAATCCATAGGTTTGGGTATTATTTCAAACATACGCATAAACACACCGTTTAAGCAAATACATCAGCACTGCCAACAAAAATTTGAGTACACCATGCCTCTCTCATGTTAAAGGTAAAGTGTGCCGTTGAGTCAGTGTCGACTCCTGCCGACCACAGAGCCCTGTGGTTGTCTTTGGTAGAATACAGGAGGGGTTTACCATTGCCATCTCCCGCACAGTATGAGATTATACCTTTCAGCATCTTCCTATATCACTGCTGCCCAATATAGGTGTTTCCCATAGTGTGGGAAATATACCAGCGGGGATTTGAACCAGCAACCTCTGGCTTGCCAGTCAAGTCATTTCCCCACTGCGAAAAACTACTGTTTCCAGATTTGGGCAGTGGAGTGTAGCCTGTAATCTGCAAAAAAAGATCCCAGAAACTTCAGGAGTAAACATTGCTATCTGACACACGCAGACCATCAATTTCCAATAGCAGTATCCATCCTCTAGCACATTACTACAAATCTGTGGCATATTTCACTAACTTTTCCTCTGCACCTATCAGTCTAAACAGCCATTTTTTGCATCTTCACTCAGCATCAATCTGAGCTAAATGCTCCTCGGGCATTTACGCAGCACCACTGGTCTCCATGTATAGCTACAAAAATAATGAACTGAAGAATTAATGAATGAACTGAGGAATTTGTTTTATAACTGGTTGAAGAATCACAATCAGATGTTTGAAAGGAGAGTCTCCCCACTACCCCGCTGCTTTTAATTGCCTGCTTTTGTTTCATTTCCTATATCCAGGTTGCTTTCTGAGGGGAAAATATAAATTATATCCTGCAGTTAAACTGCTTCCTAAAGACTTTCCCTCCCTTGGGCTGGATTTTTCTTTGTGTCTGTAGGCACCCATTTTCTGGGCATTTTCAAGGGAACGCTGGGAGGATGGTATTGAGGAAGGAAACATCTTGAACTAACAAAACAAGCTATGACTTTCAAAATGAGACTCCAGAAGACCAGCCGCTTTTCAGACAGACACCTTGTGGCAATTGCCAAGCGTGTGCATCAGATCCACAGCAATGACAAAAACAGGAAAGCTTATTGAGATCTGCCCTGTTGTTCCTTTTCACCACCTCCCTCCCTTCCTCCGAGAGCCGGCTCGCAGGAAAAGAAACAACTTGTTTTTACACAGAACAGATGGTACACCTTCTTCCCCTGCAAGCAGAAGCTGTTTAAGCAGCAGCTCCTGCACCCAAAAACAGGCACAGACTAGGGCAAGGCCCAGGAAATGGTAGCCAAGAAACAAACATTCTTTTAGCAGCCCAAGCACCAATCAGATGCTGAGAGGTTGCTGAAAAGTACAAAAGAGCTGCAAACATCCATATTTCATAAAGGGCAGAGCACAGACATCACAGACACCAGAAGCTAAATATTTAGCAGGGTTACCAAATAAAATATTTTAAAGCCTGCAGGATGTGGGCTTTCTTCTTCTTCTGAGAATGTGTGCTGCTAACATAGCATATTTATACAACAGGCAGCGAAAGAACAACACAAAAGCCACGCCAACACAATAATTAGACAAGGAAGATGCTAGAAAACTCCTCTTCCTTTGGACAGAACAAGTGAGCCAGAGTATCATTTTAATCAGTTTTTATTTATTTTCATTTTCTTTCTTTCTTTATTCTACACAGCTTTTGGGGTGCGGAGACAATGCTATGTACATAGATAACACATACATCCACATTAAAACCATTTAAAACCACCAATGTGACACAAGCAAGCAGCAGCAAGAATAACCAATCTCAAAGTCTCTTTGGAAAATAAAGGTCTTGACCTACCTCCAAAAAAACATCAGGAAGGAGAGCACACAAATCTCTGAGGAAAGAGCTTCCCAAAGCACTGGGGCCATGACAAAAGGGACTTTGCTTCTTGTAGAGAAGTTAATCTAGTTTTCATGTGAAATCAAATTCAAAGTAGGACCTCACCTGAAGATCTTAACAACCAGTAGGACTCATGGAAGTAGACATTCCCTGAGACAACCAAGACCCTTTACTCAAAATCTGAAATATTTTAATATTAAAATGTTTTATTGCAAATTGACATATTATTGCACACTGACATATTTAACAAAGATGATCTGAGTGATAAACTTCAAATGTCAACTGGGGGATTGGTTCAAATGCCTCTGACATACCCACCCACTCTATGATATGTAAATGAGTTTGCAATTTGCATGGCACTGCAGATCTCCTCATCAAGGAACTCTTCTCTCCCTTTTGCTCTGCAGTAACGCACATGTGCTGCAGCTTTCATGATAGGTGTTTTGAAATGTCTCTCAGTCAGACATGGACAAAACACCACTTCATATATTGCATCGTACATTAAAGATGTTTTAGGCATATCCCTAAAAATGTAATGTGCGAATGCAGCAAACACGTATTTCACAGGTGCACTTGGCTGCAGCTTCCTTTTCAGTGTGCACTCAGTGTTCTTGTTCAATGGGCACGCAGTGTTTTATCACAAAGAGTTCAAGCAGCTGGTCAATGTTGCAAACATCACACTAAGATCCATCACACATCCAAAAATCTCAATTATAAACAAGCAGTAAAACCAGGTAACAGCTACACACAATATAAGTGGACCCGAGTGTTCCCTAGCCAAAACAATATCACCAAATATTTTTCAACACAATCATTATCATTCCTCATCTAATCAAATTCCACCAGTAACTGACATCAAGTCCCTGACTTGTTTTCTATCTTCTCTCCTCTTTGTTTCAGATGTCTTTATCTACGCTGGTATCTAGGACTTCCTCTCTCCCCTTCATTATTTCCTTTACATTTCAAACTGACAATCTGAAAAACTGTTGGAGTTAATGGTCTCAGTTTTAGCATACCACAAACAACATCCACAGGCCTGCACTCAAGATGAACATATTTCTTCCCACACATGTTGAATATTTGAAAGATAATCTTAGCTGAATGCATATGTATGTAATATCACGTCTGACTGCAAGAATGGAA
Organism: Hemicordylus capensis; assembly: GCF_027244095.1. NCBI lineage: Eukaryota > Metazoa > Chordata > Lepidosauria > Squamata > Cordylidae > Hemicordylus > Hemicordylus capensis. The sequence continues at coordinate 31,129,527 of NC_069660.1, read as the reverse complement.
GCAGACAGAGGAATCTCTTGGTAGAACATGCTTGCTCAATTCATGACAAAACTGCTTACAGGAAAAGTGGCAGGAAAAATTATTCTCTGCTTCTTTACCAATATATTATTTTAGTAAAAGGTGTCGTTCGAATTCACTACATGCGTAGTCCTTATTTTGCATCTCTCAACTGCAGGATATGATGTGTTCAGGATAGTTTAAAAAGGCAGGGAGGGCTTACTTGCTTGGAAGTACATTCCACAAAAATCAGTAGGACTTCCTTCCAAGTAAACATGGTTAGCAGGTTGTTAGGCTGCAATACTACCAGGTACGAGTAGCCATGAATGGCTTTATTTGTTTAGTTATTTATTTAACACATTTTTATACCGCCCAAAACACAACCAATAAAAAGATTAACATATTTCAACAATTATAATTTAAGAAGTTAAAACTATTAAAACACAATTAAAATACAATTAAAACACAATCAAAACAATATCTAATTAAAAGCCTGAGCGAACAAATGCGTCTTGACTGCCCTTTCAAAAGTTGTAATAGATGGGGAGGCTCTTTTTTCAGCAGGAAGTGTGTTCCAAAGCCTCGGGGCAGCAATGGAGAAGGCCCGTTCCCAAGTAGCCACCAGACGAGCCGGTGGCAACTGCAGACAGACCTCTCCAGATGATCTCAATGGGCGGTGCGGTTCATAGCAAAGAAGACATTCTCTTAAATAAAAATTATGTTGTTAATGTAATTCAGTTATTTTTCCATCAATTTTGATTTAATAACAACAACAACAACAACAACAACATTAAGTAAAAGGAATATGAAACCATACATTGCTGTGAAATATCAGACAATCAGCGTTGATTGTTTAGAACTTCTCCACTGGACACACAACCTAGAGTCCTAGCTAGATTTGATACCAAATCAAAACATTGGTCCATCTAGCTCAGTATGGTCTGTCTACAGCTGGCAGTGTCTCTCCAGGGTTTCAAGCAGGCATCTTTCCCTGCCTGGGACTGTCACTGAACCTCCAACCTCCTGTAAGCAAAGCAGATGCTCCACCACTGAGCTATAGCCCCACCCCTGCTGTGTGCATGGGACTTTAGGAAGAATACAGGAGTTTTTCTGGACCCTCTTTCCACTTCAGTCTTGAACCCCTGAGAAACTGCTCTGAAGGGTCAAGGGAGGACCACCACCACCCCCGAACAGCACACGGTTCATGGGATGATGCAGCTTAGGTGGAAGGGTCACTAACTCCCGCATGCACATGCTGAAGTGCTTCTTGCTTATGCACCAGGCTGTATGGATCTCAACTACAGAGTTCTTCAAAGTGGTGCAAAGAGCACTGATCGAAGCAGAGAAAAGGTTAAAACATGATATGGTCTTTTGAAATTCTATCTGATTTCATAGTCCAAAATAGTCCAGTACATATCTGGTTCCCATCATCCACTACTAGTGGTTAGAGTGTTGGACAAGGACCAGGAAGACCCGTGTTCGAATCCTCATTCAGCCATGAAACTCACTGGGTGACTCTGGGCCAGTCATGTATCTCTCGGCATAACCTACCTCACAGGGTTGTTGTGAGGATAAACATAACTATGTACACATAACTATGTACTCTGAGCTCCTCAGGGGAAAAAGCAAAATATAAATGTTAAAATAAAATAAAATAAAATAAATTCAGGAAATAAATATTTAAGAGATATAATTGCAAAACCTTTTAAGTGCAGTACTTCAACTGCATTTTAATACACTCCAAAAAAAAAAAAAGACAACACTTTCCCAAGGCAAGTATCAGGGCTTCTTTTGGAAACCTAGATAATGTTCTCTTCTGTAACACCCATAAAGCTCCCCACCACCACCACCCACTTCCCCTTTTGACCCACAGAAGTAGAATAAAGGTCATGGAATCTTTTATGCCAAGCAAATAAAAATGGGGCCTCTGTGTGTATGTGACAGTCCCCACCTAGCATAGGTGGAAAGGTCTTGAGGAAAGGAAACCTTTCCCTTACCTATTACATGACCACATGCTGGCCTTCTAAGGAAAGTTCAAAATGCTCCCAGAAATATAGTCTGATTTATAAGCAAGTCTACAACATCAAACACAGGAGCAGGTTCTTTTACATTACCAAGGAAGCCCGGAAGTCTTTGGAAAACTGCTGCCGGATTGAATGGGGCCGTTTGCTTCTTCCAGGGTTATTTATTGAGAATACCGAGTGAAGTCTGGGGCCTGGATTGTAAATGTTTAACAAGGCGGCACTGGACCTCCTATTCCACACTCCACCCTGCCTGTTAGCCATGCAGCTTCTGACTTTCATCCCCTCAGCTTCAAATTACCACACCAGTAAGTATGAATCTTGTCAGCAGTTTATAGCCCTGATAAAACAAAATAATCAACTGAGCACAGCATACAAGGATGCACCTCACTCAGTATCAAATAAACTAGGATTGATGGGAAGTTTGTTTGTTTTATTTATATCCCGCTCTTCCTCTGAGGAGCCCAGAGCAGTGTATTACATACTTAAGTTTTTCTTTCACAACAACCCTGTGAAGGAGGTTAGGCTGAGAGAGAAGTGACTGGCCCAGAGTCACCCAGCAAGTATCGTGGCTGAATGGGGATTTGAACTCGGGTCTCCCCAGTCCTAGTCCAGCACTCTAACCAAACACCTTCCACTTCTGAACCTTCAAAGCAGCTCATAACAATTTATAACTGAACCAACAGATTAATGAATTTATTCAAACCCTTCCTTCCTTCCTTCCTTCCTTCCTTCCTTCCTTCCTTCCTTCCTTCCTTCCTTCCCACTCTCTCTCTCTCTTTCTTTCCCACAATTGTAAAACGGCTAATATATACTGGACATCTCTAGGCGGTGTACATTTAACAAAAAAAATAGCAAAAATAAATCACAACAAAACAATTAAAACAGGTTGAAAATGTTTTTAACTAAAATCCTGAGAAAAGAAGTGTGTCTTAAGGGGTTGTTGTTTTCTTTTAAGGCAGCCAGAAATGAAGGTCTTATTTTGACAGGGAGTGCATTCCAAAGTCCAGGGGCAGCCATAGAGAAGGTCCCGTCCCAAAACGCTACAGGACCAGGCCAGTGGCAACTGTAACCGGACCTCTCCAAATTATATTAATAGGCAATCAGGTTCATTACTGGATTAAACAAAACAAACACACACACACACAAAAACAGATCAGAGAGAAGGGCAAAAGCAGAGCGAACAATCAGTCAAGATCAAATACTAACGCAAACATACGTGTCTTCAGAGGAACTAAAACAATGGGGCAGTTCAGACAACAGGTTCAACTGTCCACACTTGATATAAGAACGTAAGAACAGACCTGCTGGATCAGGCCCAAGGCCTATCAAGTCCAGCATCCTGTTTCACACAGTGGCCTAGCAGATGCCTCTGGGAAGCCCACAGTCAAGATGTATGTGCATGCCCCATCTCCTGCTGTTGCTCCCCTGCAACTGGTATTCAGAGGCATCTTGCCTCTGAGGCTGGAGGTGGTCTATAGCCCTCAGACTAGTAGCCATTGATAGACCTGTCCTCCATGAATCTGTCTAAGCCCCTTTTAAAGCCATCCAAGCTGGTGTCCATCACCACATCCCATGGCAAAAAATTCCATAGTTTAATTATGCGCAGTGTGGAAAAGTACTTGCTCTTGTTGGTCCTAAATTTCGCAACCTTCAGTTTCATGGAATGACTCATGGTTCTAGTGATGTGTGTGTGAGAGAGAAATTTGTCTCTGTCCACCCTCTCCACTCCATGCATAATTTTATACACCTCAATCATGTATCCCCTTAGTCGCCTCTTTTCCAAGGTAAAGAGCCCCAGATACTGTAAAGTAAAGTGTGCCTTCGAGTCGGTGTCGACTCCTGGCGACCACAGAGCCCTGTAGTTGTCTTTGGTAGAATACAGCAGGGGTTTACCACAGCCATCTTCCGCGCTGTATGAGATGATGCCTTTCAGTATCTTCCAACGTAGCCTTGCCTCATAAGGAAGGTGCTCTAGGTCCCTGATCATCTTGGTTGCCCTCTTCTATACCTTTTCTAGTTCTACAATATCCTTCTTAAGATACGGTGACTAAAGCTATATACAGTAGTCCAATTGTATAGCCGTACCATAGATTTGTACCATAGATTTGTATAAGGGCATTATAATATTTATTTATTTTCTTTATAAATAAATTATAATATTAGCATTTTTATTTTCAATCCCCTTCCTGATGAATTCTAGCATGGAATTAGCCTTTTTCACAGCTGCCATGCACTGAGTCGACATGCTCAATGAGTTATCCCCCATGACCCCAAGCTGTCCACCATGACTTCTAGTCAGTCACCAACAGCTCAGATCCCATCACCATATATGTGAAGTTGGGGCTTTTTGCCCCAATATGCATCACTTTACACTTGCTTACACTGAACCGCATTTGCCATTTTGTCGCCCACTCCCCCAGTTTGGAGAGATCTTTTTGGAGCTCCTCACAATCTGTTTTGGATTTCAGTACCCCAAATAGTTTCATGTCATCTGCAAATTTGGCCGCTGCTTAACCTAACTTCTAGTCATTTATGAACAAGTTAAAGAGCACTTGTTCCAGTACTGATCCCTGAGGGATCCCACTTCCTGCTTCCCTCCATTGTGAAAATTGTCCATTTATTCCTACCCTGTTTCCTGTCTTTCAACCAGTTACCGATCCACACATGAACCTATCCGCTTATCCCATGACTGCTAAGTTTACTCAAGAGCCTTTGGTGGAGAACTTTGTCAAAAGCTTTTTGGAAGTCCAAGTATACTATATCAACTGGATCACACCATCTTCTCATAATAGCATGAGGGGTGCATCCAAAAATCTCCCTCACTGGTAATTTAAATACTACTTTTAAAAGCCACCTTCCTACACCACTAGGAGAAATTGATCTGTGCACTAGGAGGGGTGGCAGGACATGAGCACTCATGTCCCTTATCATATGGTAGGCAAGGCCGATCCGTCATATTGCCTAAACTGGCTCTAAATCATGAGTCAAAAAGAGGGCTACTAATCTACTGGGTAAGCACACACAGATAAACAAACATGTGGACAGTTGGGGTTGTTTTTCACATTCCCCGATGAGCCAGAAGAAGTATGCCTTCCTCCACACCTTCCAACACACACACGCTTGCTCCACTGCAGTGCCGATGGGGATCCAGAGGAGTCTGCCCTGAGGCTAAACATTAATAAGAACCCTTCAATTATTAAAAATTTGGAGAAGGCTGGCACTCCAAATTATGATTTGTGCACCTGAGGAACAGATGACTCTTCGCCACCTACACACCAGTGAATGAGGCAAAGCCTCCAGATGACAGCTCCTGGCAAGTCCTCCACTCAGATATTACTTCTCCTTCCTAAAGGGAGGAAGTGGGCACTTGTAACACTTCTCCATCCGATTAGCTGGCTCAGTAAAAGGGAAGCTGGCTACCCACAGTTCTAAGCCAATGTTTTCTTTGTAATATGCTGAACAGAAAACTGTCGACTTGGAGATCCTGGATAGTCCCCTGGTTCCCTGGCTGCTACTTGTGGTTAGGGGTGTGCTAGGAGGTGGTGGGCGGGGGCTCCTTTAAAGTGCTGGGCGGGTGTCCTTACCTCCCTTGCTGTGCTTCCCCCTCCAGTGCTGCTTCAAAAACCGCTGGTGCGGGGTGGCTGTATACCCTCCTGCTGCCCCAGTCAGCGCAATACCAGAAGTGGCCCGTGCGCATGCGTGTGTCACACACGCGCATGCACTTGGGCCACTTCCAGTATTGCGCTGACCAGGGTAGGGAGAGGGTATACAGCCACCCACACACCAGCAGTTAAGGCATCCTCCCCATGCCTTAAAGGAGCCCCTGCCTCCGCATTCAAACTGGTCCGAACACCAGTTTCCGAACCGGTTCAGTGTTCTAGGAATAGAACACCAAACTGGTTCATGCACATCACTACTTGTGGTGTAGTGGCTAGTGCTGGACTAGTGCTGGAGGCTCAAATCTCTCAGTTGGCACTGAAGCTCCCTGGATGATCTTGCACCAATTCCTCTCTCTCTCTCAGCTTGATCTCCCTCCCACAGTTATTATGAGGATAAAATGGGGGGAGAGTTCACTAAGAGAGTGCTGCTCTTAGGGAAAAGGACCGATAAAAGTGTAATACATTTTAAAACACGAATAATTGCCCTACTATTGCCATTCTGAAATTGACATTCACTTGCCTCTCAGTCTGTTGTATCAGTCAGTTCATACTGCTAGATTGTGAGAAAGTACAGTGTGAATAAAGTTGGGAAGCAAATTTCCACTCTATGCAATAACCTTCAATGGAGCTGATCTCTGTTCTCGGCAACTAGAGGGGTTACACAAGCAACTTCATCAGATTTTGCATGTGCCGCTTAAAGTGCTTTTGATCTGCTCTCCTGCTTTTGATATACATGTACGAAAGAGAAAAATGCATTTTTAAATGTACAGGTTTTTTAACCAATTGATGGATTTACAACCACATTTCACCCCTTAATGCATTTTTTGAGTCATCACTGAATGCATTCCATCTGAAGTGGATTTTTAGCCCTCTACCTATTATCCCCCCCCCCCCCCCCGCCAATAAAGTTGTACATGTTTAGATATGTCTTTTTTCAGTCTGGCCAGAAAGGAGATGCAGGGATGCATCTCTTTTCTGATACTGCCTTCTCTTCCAAGACTGCATGTATGCATTAAGGCTTACCCTCCTTTGGTCTCTCATGAAACGGATACAGCTATAGAAAACCTTGCCAATTTCACAATGGACTTCCTTTTTCTTCAAAAGAGCATGAGTGGCACTTTGAGCAGGTTAAAAACTAACCAAGCATCAGTGAAAACTGGCAAACCATTTCCTTAATCCTGTCAGTCTCATTGGAGACCAGAAAGGGATGGTAGTAACGGAAATAGCTGTTGGTCAAGTGGGCAGGTACTGCTGTAATAGGGCTTACACATTGTCACCAGCCATGGTATGGTGGGACTGCATCGGAGACTTGTTGCAGGCAGTATGGGCCAGCACTCAGGGAAGCAAGTGTCTTCTCCCACACTGGTTGAATGGGATATGGGACATTTAAAATGTGAAAAACTTGTGAGCAGTGGTGATGCATGTTACCTGAAGTGAGAAAAGCATCCTGAACAATCATGAAAGCACTCCGACATGCGTGTGTGATTTTGGCCTTATTGGCAAAGCAGTCAGTGCATGATTTTGCTAGACAAATGGCTTCTGATAATAGCTAGGATCAAGCTTCCAGTCTTAATGATGGAGAGAGAAGGTTAGAAACATATAGGCACTATCAGGAGAAAGTTCTGAAACAAGAAGATGGCTAATTTCCCACTACAACTAGGGGAATGAGGCAGCGAGTGAGCGGTTAGCTCTCCATTATATTGCCCATTTGACTTTAGAAGAAACCTTAATTACGAAAACAGAACAATGCAGCAAAAATATGCCCTGCTAACTGAGCAAAGAGGCACCTTTTAGAAGTGGTGATTCTCTTTATTTAGCAGCAGGAGAACAACTGGCCCTATCTACCTCCAGCACAGAACCCCTCCAGTGACTGTTGCTGGGGTCTATCCATTTTTGTTTTTTGTTTTTAAAGATTGTGAGCCCTTTGAGGACAGGGACCAACTTTGTTTGTTTGTTTGTTTGTAATCCGCTTTGGGAACTTTTGTTGAAAAGCAGTATATGAATATTTGTGTATAAATATGCAGATATATATTTATTTGCACATTTTATTCTGGACTATTCAGACTTCCTTTGGGCAGAATACACACATACACACCAAAATAAACATTTCAGTGTATTGATTCCACAACACGGGCTTGGATCCATAGAGTATATGATATATGCAGAAACAGACATGAGCAAGCATCTACAAATCCACTTGCCAGCTGTGGCAAGTACCCCCAGCCCTCTGGCAAGTAGGACATCCAGCACCACCCAGATCTCCTCCCCAGAGGTCTCATTTCCAATGCCATAAGAAACAGCAGGAATCCTTTCTGAGCAGGAGCAGAGGATTAGCATCTCTTAGCATCTCCATCTCCCAACACGAAGAAAAGACGACCCACTTCTCTCCTGTGTGCCAGAAAAGGACTGGAGGGTAGATCCAGGTAGATCGGTGGCAACCACAAATAATGGCTGGCAAGTGAGCTAAGCCTAAATCTGTGCATCTCTGGACATGATGCACTCACAGAAATGCCATGCCAGTCCAAGCTCATGGTGGTGCCTTTAACAAAGAGGCTCTAAAAAACTAGTACAACGGCCGATCTTTGCAGTCAGTGCACACAACTAACTGTTCCTTTCCACAGTTTTGAAACAGCGTGAGGACAGAGTTTGCACACAACCCCTTTGTGGCAAAGCCGCACTCAAGCAGAAGAGCAGTAGCATGCTGATGAGTCCCAAGTGTCAGGACTGCAAATGAAAAGGCAATTTTCCAGCTGGGAAAGCATTTTTTGTTGTTGTTTTTAAACTTTTCAGTTGCATGAGATACTAATTACCCCCACATGGGTGGACAGCCACACCCACCCAGAAGCTCATATCTCTTCTTTACTGTTATGAAGCAGGGGTGCGGCGGGGGGGGGGGGGTGTCCCAAAACTCAAGCAACAAGGAGGGTTTCCAGCTTGGCGTCAAGAGTGACAGACATTAACTTTCTAACAGCAGCAAATTAAAAACAAAAGGGTCCCAGAGAGAGCCAAGATTCATTGCTGGAAAAATTAGAGAGCACACAGTCATTAAACATCTTCCAAATGAATAAAATCAAACACAACTTATTAAAAAAAAATGGAGGCAGGCAAGACTTAAGAGAGGAAATGTTTAGATTGCTTTGTTTAAAAAAAAAATACTACTAGGACGACCTCACTATTGTTTGCAAAGGGCTCCCTCTTATGCCCGTAAGCACCTGATGAACTGTCTCAGGAAGGATCATCTGTGTAAACATGTTGAAAGAGGTGATTTAAAAACCACACTTAAGCCTCCTTCACAAGGGTCAATTTTCCCAACATGGGCTCTGTGCTGTTGCCACCCACCACGAAGCCCAACAACAACAACCACCTAAATGCAAAGAGCACCCACTGCACACCCTGCCAGGGGCACAAAGATGGACTTTAAGGAAACCCACACAACAGATGTGCTCTCCTGCTGATCCCCCCCACCTTGGAAATAATCCACTCTATTTCCATGAGTGCAGACAAGCTATTCTGTGTCCTCTAGTCCTTCCCATGCCAGGATCCCACAGGCTTCCCTTTGGACTGGATTAATGGTGCCACCCAGAATCCCAGCTCATCTCCAAAGAGGAGCACACTATGCCAAAACAGCGTGCAAGTGCCATAGAGGATGCTGTACTTTGGCAATCTCCCTTTCCAAGATTCGGCACCCCATGCCAATCCAGTGCCAAGTCTCTCACGTTCCGGTGCCCACCGGCAGCCCATCTTCACAAGACAGCACTTTGCCAATCTGGTGCCCCTAGCCCTACTACAGGTGACGCCCTTCTACAAGACTGGACACACGGCGCAAACCCCAAACTCCAGCTTCTCTGGCGTCCACACTTTGCAATGCAGAGCACGTCTGAGAGCCCCGTGGCAATTCTATTTGGCTTATCAACTAGAAACTAACAAACAGCCTTGCCTTTGACCAAGTTACAATCGGCACCAGAGACCACCACACACACACACACACACACACCCGCCTGTATGGGTTAGACAGACTGACTACGCCAACTCCGGAGCGTCAATGCGGGAGGGCAACTCTCCTTCCCACGACCTCCTACGCCAGCGTGCCAAGCCAGTGCCGCAGATGCCCCGGTGACCCTCTTCTCCCGAGGTGCATGCCCACCGGCGCGACCTTTCCTCTGCCCCCACGACCCCCTTGCAGGGTGCCAGGCGACCCGACTCACCGACTGCAGGAAGCGCAGGGTGCCCACGTAGTCCCGCTCCGTGCCCAGGATCTCGTTGAGGACGCAGAGGCGAAGGCGCAGCTGGCGGTCCGTATCCTTGGAGGGCTCCGAGGGGGCCGCCGCGCCGGGGCCAGGAGGAGCCGCCGATCCCGCGGCCGCGGCTGCCGTCTGCGCTTCCATGGCGAGGCTACCTCCTGGCTGACTTTGCCTTGCGAGCCGGCTGTCCCACGAGTCTGCTCCTCAGTCCTCACTCCGGGTCACGCACCCGCCATCCCGGACGCACGGAAAAGAAAGGGCTTCCCCAGCCCGCCTACGAGCTGCGACTGCCAGCGGCGGGAGCTCCGCTCGGGGACATTCCGAGGACGCGACCGCGGCGACAACGAGCTGAGCGCAGCGCGAAGGGCACTGAATGGAGAGCCTGGAGACGGAGAAGGGAAGCCCCAGCGGAGCGAGGGAGGGAGGGAGAAGGAGCGAGAGCGCCAGGGGGGCGTGGCGAGGGGGGGCAGGCCTGCGACGCCGGCTCGACAGGAGGCGGGGCAGGTCGCAGTGGCGGGACAAGCCCAAGTGCGAAAACAGAAGCTGGGACTGGAGACAGAGACGGCCGCGGCCGCGGCGGCTGTGAGTAGAGGCCGGGGCAGGAACAAAGAAAGTGAGGCCGGCTCCCGACAACGCACGAGGAAGCGTGGCATCGTGGGCTCCTCGCACACTGTGCTGCAGACTCGACCGCTGCAACGTTCCTGTGCAGAATTAAGCCGCCCAGAATTCGCAGGCAATCTGTGTTTGAGGCTCCATCTCAGACTGCGTGTGCGAATCCGTGGGTTACAGGTTTTGTTGCTGCAGCCTGGGGGGCTCTTGCAACATACAGCGGCGATTGGGAGAGCAACCTGGGCGAGGGTTTTTGCTGCTGCTGCTGTGTGTGCGTGCACGCCCGGGGAGGCTCCAGCCAGTCCTCAGAACATGGAGGAAGAGGAGTTGGAATGGCGTGTAATCCGAATAGCCAACATAACACCTTCCCAACCTGCTGCTGTGGGCTTTTCTCTGCTTGGTTGTGTGCGCACACTGGGAAACCACATCTGGCAGCATGGTGCCATGTGTGCCCAAAGCAGCACCCAGCTGTCTGTGCGTGCATTGCGGGGTGCAGCAGGCCTTTTTCTCTGCAGAAGGTGTAGCAGTGTCGGCAATTAATCATATAAACAGCTTGGAGGGTGCAGTGCCCGTTGAAGTGCTTTGCAGTGCCAGATAAAGTGATTCAGCACACCAAGGCGAGAAGAGGTTTCCTTACTACAGCTGGCATGGCATTACAATTGGTATGGTCAGCCAAAGCCCAGGGTTCAGCTCCATTAAGGAGCTAACCGACTGAGAGCCACTGCGGCTATCTAGTCTCTTTCTTGTCGCTAGGGTTGTCAGCTCTGATGGAAGCTATTTCTGACGAACCCACCCACCCCCATCAATATTTTTCACTATTTATTTATTATTTACATTCATATCCTGCTCTTCCTCCCAGGAGCTCAGAGTACATGGTTATTTTTATCCTCACAACAACCCTGAGAGGTACGTTAGTCTGAGAGATACATGACTGGCCCAGAGTCACCTAATGAGTTTCATGGTTGAATGTGGATTTGAACTCTGATCTTCCCGGTCCTAGTCCAGCACTAAGCACTACACTATGCTCGCTCTTAATTTATACTATGTTATATTATATTTATATTGTTGTTATAATATATATTATAATAATATATTATATATTATATGTAGTCACCTGGAGATGGATGCCAATACCTGGAGGTTCCAGACCAAGCCTAGAGAGCTGGCAATTCTATTTGGCATGGGGTCCAAACAGACTGGAGGTAGCATGCGCTCTCACAGCGCTGTCCAGGCCCCAGAGCGAGAGCAACAAGGGATTGAACCCTAGTGCAATCTGGCGTAGCCCCAGTTCACTACCCCACTCCTTTGCACCCTCACTTGCTGTGCCTCTGCTCTCTCTCATCCCCAGATAGTGAAAAGGTCCTTCTAAGCCAAGCTGCCTGAGGAACTCAAGGCATGGTCTGAAAACATCTGAGGCTAAGCAGGAACTTGGCCTGATCACGCCTTGCCCAGGAACCATGGAAGAAAGGCAGAAAGGAAATGAAAGAGGTAAATAAGAAGCTGGAACCAACCCTCAGCCATTGCTAAATTACATAACAGGAGCTACCCAGGAAATGGCTGTGACCATTGTGCACAATCACCCACACTTACTGCTGTCGTAAAAGAAATGCATATTTGGGGAAAGTCAGAGGTAAAAAATACCACAGAGGATGCAGATGATCCACAACAGAAGTGCAGATTCAAGGGAAGATGTGTGGACTGTGTTCCACAGATGAGAAAAAAATATGCATTCATTGCACATTTATTTCTCATGAGAAATAAACAAGTCCTTGGACTAAAACTTCACATCCCCTCTATCTATCTATCTATCTATCTATCTATCTATCTATCTATCTATCTGTTGTGTTTATATGCCACCTGATATGTGTATCTCTTGGCTCTGAAGTGCTCCTAAGTTGTTGACCCTTGCGTCAGGCAGAATTAATTTATAGCACACGTAAGAAGCAAGCACACACTGAGCCCTTTCCCATGATCAAGTGAGAGGGCTTGAGGGCAGAGGCGTAACTATAGGGGGGGCAGGGGGGACACGTGCCCCGGGCGCCATCTTTTCTGGTCACATGGGCGCCGTCATGACCAATTTTTTTTTAATTTTAAAAATTTTTTTGTTAATACAAATGTTTCCTGCTCAGTGCAGCAGTGCTGCAGCAGTCAAGGGAGTGCGTCGGTGCCCCCTTCCCCACGAGTGGTCCCTTCCACGCCACCTGCGCCCCCCCCCCCCGCATTGCTTTGCTGGCACCTGGCGGCCAGTCAGTGGCCTGGCTTGGCAGCGGCGGCGGACGCTTGTGAGGAAAAACCTAAGTATAATGTAGTATGTTGGGGGGGCGGGGGGCGCAGTGGGGGGGCGACATTTCAGTGCTTGCCCCGGGCGCCGTTTTCCCTAGTTATGCCTCTGCTTGAGGGCGGGCAGCGGGGAAGGCAGCAGAAGCTCACCTTCCCTGCAGACGATCCACGTGGAGTTGCTGGGCATGCCAATCACATGCCCAGACAGTCCACAGCTGCCGTGGGCAGCACGGGGGTTGGGATGTGTTGTCCCAGCTCCCAGAAATCCCACAATGCACCGTGTGAGTGAGTAGTACATTGTGGGGATCATCTCAGTGATGGACAGGAGCCCATCAGTGTTTCAGTGCCAGTTAAATAGGGTTAAGCGAGCACTCACTCCCTTCACCTCATTTAACAGCCCCTCTTCTTAGCCGGATTTGCTGCCAAGGCACCGCCAGGAGCCATGTGGTTACCGGAGGTTCCCATGGGCAGCCAAGCCTGGGCTTAGTGCCCTAGTGTCCTTACATGGACTGTCCTTACATGGTCGACCAGGACAGTCCTTCCATGATGTGAGGTGAGATGTTATCCTCAAGCAGTGGATTATTGGGGCACCCATGGGGCAGCAAGATGTCTCCCTCTGCTGCTCTGAAGTGCTCTTTCTCTTCTTTCTTTGCAGAACTTTGAAGTTCTGCTGCTTCAGAACACGTCTTCCTGCACCTCCCTCGCATGCCACTTATGAAAAGGGGGGATGGAGTGAAAGAGGAAATGTCACAAGAGCAGTGAAATGCGGGAGACACTCTGCATCTCCACTATTTTACTGCCCTTTTGACAGTTCTGCTCCGTCACCCTTTTCATAACTAGCCTAGTGGTTCATGAGGGAGGTGCAAAAGGATGCATACCAAGTTAGGCAACAGTAGCTATTGCTGCTACAATGGAGGAGGAGGAGGAGGCAGCAGTAGCAGCAGGAGTGGGTGTGCGCACACACAGGTGAGGGGGAGTGGCATTTGTTGCCCTGCTTCAGATGCCTGGAAGTCTTGCTCTGCCATTGTTGTGGACAGAGATGCACTTCCAGATTGAGTGGCCTACTTCAGGGTTTACACACCCTTTTCTTTAGTAGTAGCTTTATAGGCTCAAGATCACACCTGCTATTCCATGGTTCACCATGGTTCACCAGGTGTTTGTGTGGATGCAGCTGTCTCCTTTACCTGCAGTGTTGTATTATAGCCACCCATCAGAAACCTGGGAGAGCCTTCATACCGCTGGCCCAAGCAGGGAGGAGATAAATGAGTAAACACTGAAGAACAGGTCTGATCAGACTCTTGATGTAATTGTTAATTTGCACAGTGCTTGATTTCATCTAATTCTCTGGTACATTCTCAGTAATGTTACAACATTTAAAACTGATATCTTTCTCTCTTCTTCGCCTCAAGTCAAACAAGCAAACTAAAACAAACCAGCTTATTTATTTTTTTCCATTTGGGCCAAATGCCAGATCTCTCAGCTTCTGTGAGATTCTGGCATGGTGTCAGAGATTTTGCGTATTTGGCTTCCAATCCTGTAAGATTGTAATCTCCTGGAGGAGAACTGATCTTAAGGAAGTAAGCATAAATTGTCCCCTTTGCTAAGCAGGGACCTCCCTGGTTTGCAGTTAGATGGGATACTACATTTATGAACACTAAGATATTCCCCTTAGGAGATGGGGACGTAACTCAGTGGGAGAGCATCTGCTTGCATGCAAAAGGTTCCAAGTTCCCTCCCTGGCATCTCCAAGATATGGCCGGGAGAGACTCCTGCCTGTAACCTTGGAAAGCTGCTTCCAGTCAGGATAGACAGTTCTGAGCTAGATGGACCAATGGTCTGATTCAATAGAAGGCAGGTTCCTATGATCCTAAGGTCCATATACCCCAAACCAGGGATTCTCAACGTTGGGTCCCCAGATGTTATTGGACTTCAACTGCCATGATCCCCAGCCCCAGTGGCCTTTGGTTGGGGATTATAGAAGCTGAAGTCCAACAACATCTGGGGACCCAGCATTGAGAATCCCTGCCCCAAACTACACCCTCACCCTGTAGCTAAACCAGATACTACAGTCTTCTGAAGCAGATGTAGCTTCCTTGGTTGCCAGTACACACCAATAATTCATACTGACACCTTTCCCCAGCTAGGAACACAGCAGGGAATGAAAACAACACCATGCCAGGTGTTGCGATCCCAGCTGGGAAATGAGCTTCAATGTACACACCTTTGGGTGTGACGGCCTGCAAGCAGGCTAGCGGACGTTCAGGTGCCAAAGGAGCCTATGGAGTCAGTGCCTCTCTGGGTGCTTACATCCAGGAGGAGTGTACAAGCATTGGAGGAAAAATCTCCAATGGGCCATGGAGCAACTGCAACACATACTGCAGTTTCCTGCACCTGCTGATGATTGAATGAGGTACTTAATGTAGTGTGTGTGTGTGTATAGGCACCCCTGCTAATTTGGCGAAGAGGCACCTTTTACCGTGGTTATTCTGTTTATTTAGCAGGGGGAGAGTAACTGGCCCTCTCCACCCCCAGCACAGTACCTCCAGTGACTGTTGCTGGTGTCTATCTCGTGTTGCTTTTTAGATTGTGAGCCCTTTGGGGACAGGGAGCCATCTTATTTATTTATTATTTCTCTGTGTAAACCGCCCTGAGCCATTTTTAGAAAGGCGGTATAGAAATCAAATTATTATTATTAATTTTATATATATATATATATATATTCAATTTCTATACTGCCCATCCAAAAATGACTCAGGGCGGTTTACACAGAGAAATAATAAATAAGATGGATCCCTGTCCCCAAAGGGCTCACAATCTAAAAATCAATCTGTATATATATATATGCACAATTAATACATGAAGTACCTCAGACAATCATCAGACTATATTATATTATATTATATTATATATTATATTATATTATATTATATTATATTATATTATATTATATTATATTATATTATATTATATTATAATCCAAGATAAGACTACCGGTGTGTGTGTGTGTGTGTGTGTGTGTGTGTATACACACATACATACACACACACACACACACACACACACAGAGCAAGCACTGTTGGTCACCTTTGCCATGAAAAGAGATCTAGTAGAATTTACCTTGTAATTTAAAAAATGATGATGCAAGAATAAAGCTTCTCAATCAATAGGAAACTTTTTGAGCAATCTGTTAACCACTCTTTCACGTGGATACCATTTTTGTTAACGTTGCTGCTGAGTCGCTCCGTTAAGTTGTGTGTGTGTGTGTGTGTGTGTGTGTGTGTGTGTGTGTGTGTGTGTTATTTTAAAGAACCCTTTTCTGATTTTTCGTTCCAAAATTGGCTGTAGTGGCTTCACCTTGGGAATCCATTAAAGCTGCTAAAGTGCTGTCATCAGTGTCTGGAAATGTCAAGTGCCAGCAAAAATATGCTTTCATTCTGGAATTTTTATTAACTTTCAAAAAGTTCCTAAGTTCAGGTTTCTGGCAGGAAGCTTTTGCACTCTCCACTGTTCACAATATAGCTCACATTCACAGATCTAGTAGGGAAGATGCAGAATCCTCTCAGGAGATCTGGGTTCAAATCGCCACTCAGCCATGAAGTTCACTGGATTAATCTGCACTAGTCACGATCTCTTAGGGTGGCTGTAAGGATAAAATGGTGATTGCAAGAGAAGGCCCGTGAAGGGCTGCCTGCTTCTGAATGGCTCTGCCTACCCAACAGGGTCATCAGAGGGGACTTTGCTCCATGTGTCAACGCTGAGGGAGACTTGATTGTCATGGATGCAGTACAGGGCCTTCTCTGTTATTGCCCCCAGGCTTTCGAATGCTCTTCCAGTGAGTGTCTTACTTCCTTGGCTGCCCTTAAAAAGCAACCCAAGACCCTGTTGTTTGTTCAGACCTTTTGCCCCCAGGGGCTGCTCATCTCTGTTCTGCAGTTCTGTCTCTGCATGTTATGGTTGCTGCTCTCTCCCTGTGATTTGTATTGCGGTTTTAATGGGACTTGTGTGGATGATTTTAATGTTGTACTGTATTGTAACTTTTGTAAATCGCCTTGGGATACATTTTATGAAAGGCAGTAGAGAAACTGAATTATAAATAAAATAAATAAATTCTGTCATGAGCGCTGAGGAGAAAGGACAGAATAAAAATGAAACAAATAATGTCTGTATGCCAAGAAGATTAGACAGATTTGTGGAGAAGAGGTCAATCAGTGGCCAATAATCATGATAGCTATGTGAAACTTCCATGTTCAGAGGCAGCATACCCTGGAATACTAGTTGCTAGGTGAGGGGTATGTAACAGCAGGAGAAGGCTATTACCTTCATGCCCTTGCCGATGGGCTTTCCAGAAGCATCTGGTTGACCGCTCTAGGAAACAGAATACTGGACTTGTTGGACCTTTAGTATGATCCATACTAGTGCTCTTATAGAGAATGCTGGTGCACTGAGCAATTGAATGCAATGGAAAGGGGACAGGACGCCTGGTAAAGATGGGTTCTGAGAAGATCCAGGATCCTCCTCTCTGCACCTACCCCGCACCTGTTCCACCTGGACAAAGTAGAACACGGCTCTTGTACCTTTTAGTTGCTGTGCAAAAGCAGCAGTGTTGTTGGTGCAGCTTGTCATGCAGAAGTTGGAAAAGTAGCGCCCAAATGTTATCCTCTATGCAAGGGCAGATTAAGCTTTTTGCTGCCCATAAAGGTTTGCCTTTTTTAATATAAGGTAAAGGGGGGGACTTTCTCCTCGCCCACTGCACCCTTGCTGCAGCCGCCTCTGCCCACAGAGAGAGGCGGCAAAATTTGCTGCTCCTCGGGTTTTGCCGCTGTAGGCAAATGCCTACTCTGCTTCTCCGTCAATCCACCACTGCCTCTATGCAACAAAGATACAGAGGCCCTATCCTGTTATGCCTCTTGCCCTCATCGAAGAGATTGGTTTGTGGACTGTGTTTGCCTTCTTATTTACTTGCAAGGAAGTGGTTTCAGAATTGCAGCAATGTGGTAACTTGCTGAATTAGGACCCGAGAAAGGAAAACAAAACAAAATAAAAACCAACAGAAGCAGGTTTCTGTCTCTGCATGTATTTGCAGGGTTCTTTTTAGAATATTCTGCATGCTCTTCTAAAAATAAATATATCACACTTTCAGTGTTTGCAGAGGGCTGATATTAACTTGGGTTGAGCTAAAGTGACTCTGTTCCCCATATTTTTCTTAGCTAATCTACATTCCTTGATGGTATAAGAAAGTCTCTCCCCTCCCATTGACACAATAAATTCAGCTTAAGGATCCACTAATCCTTGCTTTAGTCTGGAAACTTTATAGCGTGCACGAAAGGTTTTTCACTTTAAAAGGGAAAATGTATAATTTGCCAGCATGGGGTTTTCAGCTGTTTGCAGCCAGTGTTGTGCTCTGCTGTTGAAATGCAGAGTTAATTGCAATGGTTACATCTTCTCAGCCATTTTCTCTTCTCTTTGCTGTTTTTAAACTATTTGGGGTGGGCGGGCAGGGAGTGTTAATATTTCTATAATGCTTCCAGAAAATGAGAGAGAAAGCAATACCTTTTGTAGGCCTGATTTCTTTTCGTGAAAATATGAAGTCTTTCAAGAAAACTGATCCAATAAAAAAATTGTCTTGCAGCTCTCATTTCAGTTTTCCAGAATTGTTCTTCATTTTTATAGGGCAATGTTGCTGCCAATATATATAGCTTTAAAAAGAAAGTTGTCTGAGGGACATTCCATAAGGTAGCCATGGTGCCTGTTAGGGATCTGAATCAGGAATGACATGAATTTCATTTGCCCAAGTAAGATGGTTGAAAATGTACACTTCTGACTGTGTGGACCAGCCAACGTTCACACTGTTGTGAACCAGCCAACATTCACACAATGCATTTTATAAAAACTCTAGCAAAATGCCCACCAAATGGACAGTGGAAGTGAATGAAGTAGTTGTGTTGGCTATTGATTATACCTCTGTGTGCCAGTCATTCCTGAGTTAAACATGTTAAGTATGGCAGCCTTTGCCCCTTTCCTTAGTGTGAATTTTGTTGGTTGCTAGGCATGCAAACAGGTCTGAGAGGAAGGTTGGAATGATTGGCAGTGGAAGTCACAAGAGAACAGATAGATCCCTGAAGTTGGGGGTAGCATTACCATTCTGTGCTGTTCCCAGTTGAAAAGTCCATGGGATTGAGGGAAATTTGTTTGTTTGTTTATTACATCTATATACTGCCCCATATAAAATCTCTGGTTAGTTTACAAATTAAAAGCATGTACAATGATTAAAATATTAAATCATGTAAAATAATTTAAAATAACTATCACTAAAACTTTTAAAACATTATTAACTAAAAGCCTGATCAAATAGGCTTTTCAGATGTTGCTTAAAAACAACCGGAGATGGGGAGGTTCTGATTTTGTTAGAGCCCCAAGGCAACCTTAGAGAAGGCCCGGTTTGGGGTCA
Source organism: Hemicordylus capensis (assembly GCF_027244095.1). Taxonomy (NCBI): domain Eukaryota; kingdom Metazoa; phylum Chordata; class Lepidosauria; order Squamata; family Cordylidae; genus Hemicordylus; species Hemicordylus capensis. The sequence continues at coordinate 31,110,269 of NC_069660.1, read as the reverse complement.
CCACCAAACAAACTGGTGGTAACTGCAACCAGACTTCCCCCGATGATCTTATTAGGTGTTCCCCAAAGTCCCCAAACAGTAGCCTTATGCAGACATCACTTGGTAGGTGCATTCAAATATCTGTTCATATGCACATGTTTTTGTGTAAATGACTATATGTGTTCAATGTAAAAATGAACCTGGGTACAGGACCCCTCAAGTGCAGACTACAGCAACTACTGTATGGGCTGTATTTTTCATGGATATCCCAATGTCCTCTTTGTTGGAAATTCTCTGTGGTGAGAGAATCCCTTTCTCATTATAGCAGAGTGCACAGAGGCACAACACAGCAGATTTAGTTAGGCAGGCGTGTATGCTGAGAGTAAAATAACTTGGAGCCAATTCATAGTTTCAAATCAATATATAAGGCATTTATTAAGGAACTCCATTCTAGATAGGAAAGTGAGGAGTTAGGTTCTCTAATCTATCTATCTAGCTGGATGCAGATGGATTCTGCATCTTCTCTGCACACATGCCGCAGGGAGAGAGGCTTGCCATGTTGCAAGGTAGAAGGGCAGGTAGGGAAGAGAGAGAGGAAGGAAGTTAATCCCTGAGATTAGCAGTCTACATATCCAAAGGGATAGTGTCAGAGCAGTGGAGAAGGGGTGACCAATGTCTTGACCCTCTAGCCCTCTGACTTACTAGTCTGTCCTCCACTGTCTGAGACAAGAGACAGCGCAAAGTCCTTTAACTTCCAACACTCTTAGCACATTCCTTTATTGCAGGGGTGGGGGAGATAATCCAAACCACCGCTCGCTCTACTCATGCTCCAAATACTAGTTTAAACTGTGCTGAACATCGGGTTTTGAACTATTCACCACCTCCCCACACAATAAAGATATATTTCAGGAAGATATTGAGATGTCCATGAAAGATGTTGCTATAGGTGTGCTGGGAAAGTGTAGTCTTAACTGGCCCTGTGTGCTTTGAACACGTATGAATATAACCGGTCATACAGATCGGTACCTGCACACCCTCTGCATGGAGTGTGCATGTGTTGAACATAATAGGGCAGTTCACATGATCATAATTAGATTAGTAGAAGCCTCCCACCCTAATTCAGGAGCTGTGTGTGTTTTCTTGATTGGCCATTGTGAGAATTCTACATGCAATGTAGAAGGAAAGGAAAATGATCATCTGGGAGATGGAGGTGGAGCCACAGTGGTAAGCCCAGAACTTATAAAGGTAAAGTGTGCCGTCGAGTCTGTGTCAACTCCTGGTAACCACAGAGCCCTGTGCAGTGGCGGAGCCTGACTACTGGCGGCCACGGCAGTGGCCCCGCTAACCCCGCCCCCACATCTGACATCAGATGTGTGGTCTGGCTCCTGAACGGAGCCTTGAGGCTCTGTTCGGGAGTTGCAGTTTAACTCCTGAAGGGGCTGCTCAGCCCCCGCTCGGGAGCTAAACCAGCACCCCCACGTCAGACGTGGGGGGCATGTTGGGGCCGTGAGGCACGGCCCCTGATTGGGTGCAGCCCAGGTTCCTTGAATCTGTTGGCTCAATGGTGGGTCCACCCCTGACCCTGTGGTTGTCTTTTGGTAGAATACAGGAGGGGTTTACCATTGCCATCTCCCACACAGTATGAGATGAGAACTTGTACTCAGTTCCAAAGTGTAGGTAGAGGAAAAACATTCCTCCTGCCTCCCGCCTCCATACCCAACTCACAGTGAGCATGTTCCCCTCCTCCTAACTTGCTTGTAGAATTATCATGATGACCAATCAGGAGTACGCATTGCTCCCAAATTAAAGTTGGAGGCTTTTCCTACTCTAATGCCAATTGTGAGAACAGTTCTAATATTTGAATCAAGCTACAGTCTATTACCTCTCCCTCCTTCTCAACTTTCACATGGTTCTTTCCTGCTCATGCCCGCAAAGCGATATTGAAGGAGAAGGCAGAAACAGACAAACACAGAGATATGTGGGACTTTGTTATCAAGACTGTAAACTTGTATTAGGTAGGCAAGAACTCTTTATTAGCAGGATGCTTGTGAACATCCAGCACAGATTCAAATCTAAGCAGTAAAAACAAAGCAGTAGAAATTATACAACCAATAATAAGAACATAATAATGTGTATGTTTATATGACTGACTCATGCCTCCCTAGGGAATATGCCACTGTTATAGAGTGTTATTCAATAAACACTAATGAGTAAACATTAAGTAGCTGTCTTTAAAATTTATTGTGCAGCGTGAACACAGGCTGAAATTGTGGACCCACATCTAAGCAAATCCTATCCAGTTCACTTTGACCTAAAATTGCATAGCAAGGGGGTAGGATTATTTATTTATTTAACATATTTATCTACTGCCCCAAACCTGTGTCTCTGGGTGCTGTATAACAAAAACAATACAAATTAAACAAAATTAAAAATGATTAAAACATTAAAATTATTTAAAACCCAACATTAAAAACTATTAAAACTATAAATCTAATTAAAAGCTTGTGTGAACAAACGTATCTTCAGTGCCTTTTTAATCGTTGCCAGAGATGGGGAGGCTCTTATTTCAACAGGGAGCACATTCGAAAGCCCAGGGGTAGCAGCAGAGAATGCCCATACCCGAGTAGCCACCAGACAAGCCAGTGGCAACCATAGATTAACCTCTCCATATAATCTCAACAGGCAATGGGGCTAATGGCGAAGAAGATGTTCTCTTCAATACCCAGGGCCTAAGCTGTTTAGGGTAATAACCAGCACCTTGTATTTTGCCCAGAAACTTACCAGCAGCCAGTGTAGCTCTTTCAACACAGGAGTAATATGGTCTCTCCGAGATGACCCAGAGACCAGCCTGGCTTCCGCATTCTGTACTAACTACAGTTTCTGGACTATGTACAAAGGCAGCCCCACACAGAGTGCAAAGCAGTAGTCTAGTCTGGAGGTTATCTGTCCCACCATTTCTGAGGTTGTTCATCTCAAGAAAAGGACGCAGCTGGCATATCAGCCGGAGCTGATAGAAAGCACCTTGGTAGGGGTGTGCAATTCGGGTTTTCGGGTGATTCGGCTCGGACCCGAACCGAATCACCCCTGTTCTGTTTTGTGCCCGAATCTGGGTCACCCAAATCACCCTTGATTCGGTTCAGATTCGGATTTAATCCGAATCCGAATCGATTCGGGTGGGTAAAAAGGGGCCCAGGGGCAAAATTTTGGGGTGGGGTGGTAGTGCCCAATGGGTGGAGTCTACCACCCCAATTTCAGGGGGATTGGGCAAAGGGCTGATTTTTGTCTTCATAAGGTGAAGTGTGCTAAATTGATTACTTCCTCATATTCATAGTAATTGAGGTGTGAAAAAGTGAAAGTGGGGTCATGAGAGTTGTTTAATTGAAAAAAATCTCATTTGCTATGATAGAATGAGAATTCACACCTCAGAAAAAACTTCTGAGGTGTGAATTCTCATTCTATCATAGCAAATGAGATTTTTTTTCAATTAAACAACTCTCATGACCCCACTTTCACTTTTTCACACTTACTATGAATATGAGGAAGTAATCAATTTAGCACACTTCACCTTATGAAGACAAACCTCATAAATTCACCTAAATTCACCCCTCTGCCCAATCACTCTGAAATTGGGGATGGGTGGTAGCCTCCACCCATTAGGCACTATCTACCAGCCCACCCCACTCCTTTGGGGCAGATCCACTTACTGCCCCCAATCTGCCCCAAAGACACCCAAACTTCAAATATTCCCAAAAAATCAGCCCTCTGCCCAATCCCCCTGAAATTGGGGTGGTAGCCTCCACCCATTAGGCACTACCACCCCACCCCACTCCTTTGGGGCAGATCCACTTTCTGCCCCCAAACTGCCCCAAAGTCACTAAAACTTCAAAAATTCTCAAAAAATCACCCCTTTGTACAAACCCCCTGAAATTGGGGTGGTAGCCTCCACCCATTAGGCACTACCACCCCACCCCACTATTCTGCCCCAGGCCCCACTTTCTGCCCCAATCTGCCCCAAAGACATGAAAATTTCAGAAATTTACCAAAAATCAGCCCTTTGCCCAATCCCCCTGAAATTGGGGTGGTAGCCTGCACCCATTAGGCAATACCACCCCACCCCACTCATTTTGCCCAGATCCCATGCTATGCCCCCGAACTGCCCCAAAGTCACTAAAACTTTAAAAAATCGCCAAAAATCAACCATGAACCGAATCACCCGAATTTTTCAGCTCCTAAATTCGGGTGATTCGGCTCATGCCTGAAAAATATCGGGGGACATCGGGGGTGATTCGGTTCGGCCCCGAATCACCCGAAATTGTTCGTTTCGGGCACAGATAGTTCTGTGCCCGAAATTTTTTGCACATCCCTACACCTTGGCCACCGCCTCAACCTGGGACACCAGGGAGAGGTTTGGATCCAGTAGCACTCCCAGACTGTGTACTTGTTCCTTCTGGGGGAGCATGACTCTATCCAGAACCAGCAGATCAAAATAATCTCCCGAGTTCTGACCACACATAAGTACCTCTGTTTTATCTGGATTCAGTTTGTTGTCCCATATGCAGCCCATCATCACCTCCAGGCAGGCATTTAGAGAGGTTAAAATGATCAACCTTTCTCCCAATGAGGTTGACATGGATAAATAGATTTGAATGTCATCAGCATACTGATAACACCCCACTCTGAATCTCCTGATGATCTTTCCCAGCGGCTTCATGTAGATGTTAAATAACATCAGAGACAATATGGAGCCCTGAGGACAACATACGAAAGTTCAGATTTTGAAGAGCAACAGTCTCCAAGTGACACCATCTGGAATCTTCCCAGGAGATAGGAGTGGAACCACCAGAAGGCAGTGCCTCCCACCCCCAATCCCCTCAGACGTTCCAGAAGGACGCTATGATCGATGCCCCCTGCTAACTGAGCAAAGAGGCACCTTTTAAAAGTGGTGATTCTCTTTATTTAGCAGGGGGAAAGCAACTGGCCCTATTCCTCCCCAGCACAGCATCCCTCCAGCAGCTGTTGCTGGTGTCTTATCTTGTGTTTCTTTTTTTTAGACTGTGAACCCTTTGGCAATAGGAAGCCATTTTTTAATGTATTTATATCTATGTAAACCGCTTTTGGAACTTTTGTTGGAAAGCGTATATAAATGTTTGTCATATTCATCAATGTCGTATTCGATAGCATCAAAGGCTGCCAAGAGATCCAAAAGGACCAAGAGAGTCACACTCATTGAAGTCCCCCCACCACAAACCTGGGAGACTCCAATGCCAAGCCTGAGACCAAGTTCACCAGATTAGTTAGGTATTCCGTTAGACAGCGGAGTGATCAGTACACCAACATAAGCCCCACTCTATCCCTGGTCCCTAAACACACATGGAATTATGAGATCATATCAGGTGGAGTTTTTATGTACTAATTTTATATCCTGGTTCTTCTTTTTGTTAAAGATGTGAATGAGATCTAACACTAGTTCAATACATATTTGTAAATATGATATATAACCAGGGATATACATTGCTTTCATACTAGTGTCGTTTAGTACTGCTCGTGCATTGCTTTTGTGCAATGAGCTGGAGGTGGGATTAAAATGCAAGTTTCACATAGTGCTTAATATAATGCTATAGTATCCAGCAATTACCCAGCTCCCTTGAGACGTGCATAATGCTTGGAAAAGTTGAAGGAAAGAGAAAAAGAGGACAACCAAAGCAAGGTGAATGGACTCAATTATGACAGCAATGAATGCACCACTGAGAGACCTTAAAGGCCAAGTTGAAGACAGATCATCCTGGAGAGAATCTTTCTGTGTGGTCGCTAAGAGTCAACACCGACTTGATGGCACTTAATCACTCCAGCAATTCTCTTTCAAAAAGTTTACAAGTCCCTTTCTACAAATATTCTTTCCAGTTTTATTGCAAGCTTCCTTTAAGTTCACACTTTCAAGTTCAGACTATTTTATTGATTCCTCTTAAACCATAGGAAGTGCCTTATATTGAGTCAGACTCTTGGTCCAGTGACTGGCAATTACTCTCTGAGGTTTCAGGCAGGAGTCTCCCTCAGACCTACCTGAAGATGCTGCCAGGGATTGAACCTGAGACCTTCTCTATGCAAAGCAGATGCTCTACCACTGAGCTATGGCCGCATCTTGTAGCTCCTCTGAGGTATGACCCTGAACATAACTGGAGAATTAGTGGTGAATTCCTTGTTGTATAGACCATTTCTGTTCTCTGGGGGTGAGGTGAGGAGTTTATTTCTCGTTTCCTTGAGTTATTTTTAAAATGTTTCTTCTTTTATAGAAAAATAGCAAGAAAGCCAGCCTTCAAAAAATGTTATCCCACACCTGCACTCTGCAGTGGTGCAATCCATTCTACGACCTCACTCTGCTGCATGTGTAAACCAGGCCTTACTTCCTCGTGCATGGGATTGCAACCCACATTTTAAAAACTAAACAAAATATTGATTTTTAAAATTATTTTGTTTAATTTTAAATTTTTATAAAAGATAAAAGAAGGAAAGAAAAAAAAACCAACCAGAACATGATTGCATCTCTTGAAATATCGAAAAATACAGTTTAGATTAAACATTCAGCATTCAAGACCAAAAAAGAAAGAAAGAAAAGAACAGCAATAAAAATAGTAAAGCCAGAAATTACATTCAGGTGCTGCTCTTAATAGTAGATTAATTGCAATAATTCAAAGTCATAAGTCACAAATCAAAGCCGGATCTCGGAAACAAATGATAACCTTGCTGAATACTGAAATTTATAAAGGGTTCCCAGACTAGCACAAATGACTCTACTGAGGAATAATTAATATAAGATGTGACCTTGGAAATCAGGGCCTAATCCCATAATTTCAATAACGAATCATCCATTGATGGAATAACTGAGGAAATATTGATTTTTTTAAAAAGTCTCACCCTCTGGAGCAAATTATCCAAAGGAAAGTGGTGAGCAGGAAGCTAGAATAGAAATAATGGGTCTAATAACTGAAAGCAAAACTTGGTCAGTAGTAATAATTAGCCAAGTAGTAGTAATTAGCCAAGCTTAGCAGCTTCTTACAGGAAGCAGAAGTTATGTGGCATGTGCATCCTGCCTGCAGTCACATGGGCTACCCAAACCCAGATTCATTTGGGGGGGGACGACCCAAAGGGCCAGTGCAACATGTAATCTGTGACGTCTCAAGCTATGTTCCTTCTAAAAGGGATTCCCAGATGTTGTTGACTATAATTCCTATAATCCCCAAGCAAAAGCCACTGCAGCTGGGTATTATGGGACTTGTAGTCAACAACATCTGGGAACCCCTGTTAGAGGGAACAGTGGTCTCAAGACCTCTGTGCACCTGAGACAAGGTGCCAAATGCTGTTCTCCTTGTGTGCACTGTCCTCTCTTCCCCTCTTTTTTAAAAGCAGGAGACAGAAGGACATCTTGTCACCTTGCTAGAGCCCCAGTAATCTGCTGACTGACATGACTGCCTCACCTTGCCTCATGGAAGGGCCACCCCTGCATATAATTATACTACACCTTTTCCGTTCCTTTTGTCTGCCTTTTTTATCAAGCAGTAAAGCCATTCACATAAGCAGCAGAAGGGAGCTAACAGGCATGTAGCCCAGGTTTACATAGGAACATGGGAAGCTGCCTTATACTGAGTCAGACCATTGGTCCATCTAGCTCAGTATTGTCTACACAAACTGGCAGCGGCAGTTCCTCCAAGGTTGCAGATTGGAGTCTCTCTCAGCCCTATCTTGGCGATGCCAGGGAGGGAACTTGGACGCAACTCCTACAATTTCTGTTGGAAGTTAAGGACTTTGCGCTGTCTCGTCTCAGACAGTGGAGGACAGACTAGTGAGTCAGAGGGCTAGAGGGTCGTGACATTGGTCATCCCTTCTCCACTGCTCTGATGCTATCCCTTTGAAATGTAGATTGGTACTCTTAGGGATTAACTTCCTTCCTCTCTCTCTTCCCTACCTGCCCTTCTACCTTGTAACATGGCAAGCTCCTCTCCCTGCACCATGTGTGCAGAGAAGATGCAGAATCCATCTGCATCCAGCTAGATAGATAGATTAGAGATCCTAACTCCTCACTTTCCTATCTAGAATGGAGTTCCTTAATAAATGCCTTATATATTGATTTGAAACTATGAATTGGCTCCAAATTACTTTACTCTCAGCATACACGCATGCCTACGTAAATTCTGCTGTGTTGTGCCTCTGTGCACTCTGCTATAATGAAAAAGGGATTTTCTCACCACAGAGAATTTCCAACAATTTCAACTTGCTCAAAACAGCATATCTTCATTTCTTTACCCAGGTCTTAACCCAGATTGAAGGGGAAAAGAAGCCCCTGTACCTTGGTGTGCTGCTTGTGTGTGAAGATTGCTGCTAAAACTGGATCGGCCAGTGGCCATCTTTAAATTATAAACTGCCCTGAAATTTTATATAGGGTGGTATAAAAATACAATAAATACATACATACATCTTTAACATACCATCCTGTGGCTAGAGGGGACTTTCAAAGGAGAGCTGTTGCTGTACTGAAGGTTGCCTGTCTGCTGTGCATGCAATGCACTGTGGGATATTTGGAGGACTCAGGTTCATTTTCTTCATACCGGAGTGTGCACCAGCCTAATTATTTGGAGGGTGAGTGCAGAGAACCCAAGGGAAGATCTTCTGCTCTTGGTGGGGGATGGGGGTCGGGGTTGGGACTCTTCCCTCCCTCAAACCACACCCAGACGATCATGTGAAAGGTCTTTAAGAGTGTCTGATCAAGAAAGTAATTCAGTCTTGACAGTGAAGTTCTGTCCAATTCCCTTTGGGCTGGAATAGGTAAGCACTAAGGTCATTCACATGACCAGCCCTACTCGAGCTTTCACAGCCCTACCTGGGTAGGGCTGGTCATGTGGAGCGCTGGGATCTTTGCACCAGGGTAGCCCGGGTTTTTTACTCAGTCTAAAAGTAAGGTAGAAGGATGAAAGTGTGCCCTTCTACCCCACTCCCCAGTCGTTGTGAATGCTCAGGCTGCCTGCAGCCGGAGCATCCACAGAGCCAGCCAGCAAGAGTGCCTGGCAGTGGGGAAATCACCCAATGCACCACACTCCTGGTGCTGTGCATTGTGGGATGCTGTAGGACTTCCTCCTCCAGCTCCCAGTTTTGCCACTCCCTATGGCACTGATACGGTCTAATGTGTGCTGCGCATGCAGCAGAGCTTACAAGGGAAGGGCGGTCATGTGCGGGGAGGCAGGTAGGAGCCTGCCTCCCTGACAAGCCTCCCCAGTGTGGTAGTGTGAACGACCTTACTGTGTTTGATACCATCTTTTCAAAGCCAAGGCAGTTGCTCTGGAGTAAATGGGCAAAGTGGAGTAAATGGGCAACATTCAAATAATATATGTATTTTGTGGGGGCTTCTTTTCAATAAAGTGCAGATTTCTCAAGCTCACTCTACAGCGGGGAGTCAAGCTGAATTTGAACCCAAACCGAGTTTACAAACGGTTTCTCCAGTGAATCACAATGGAAAGTGAACTTAAAATCTCTCATTTGCTTTGAACCTGAACCAAAACTGAAACACAAGAAGAAGGATCTGGTTCAAAATAAGTGGCACAGCAATCAGGCATTCAGCTTGCCATTGATTTTTTTAAAAAAGATTTTCCTGGTGTTTAAAAAAAAATCTTGTTGTGTGTATATTTATTTTATTTATGTTTACATTTATATCCCACTCTTCCTCCAAGGATCCCAGAGCAGTGTACATGGTTATGTTTGTCTTCACAACAACCCTGTGAGGTAGGTTAGGCTGAGAGATATGCGACTGGCCCAGAGTCACCCAGTGAGTTTCAAGGTTGAATGGGGATTTGAACTCAAGTCTCTCCAGTCCTAGTCTCACACTATAACCACTACACCACACTGGCTCTGTAAATACCTGTAAACATTTCAAATAAACAGTTTTAAAATAATTATTTTCTCAGTTAAATAGTTGGTGGTGTATTAATTTTATTTATTTATTATTATTATTATTATTTTATTTATTGAACATAAGAACAGCCCTGCTGGATCAGGCCAAAGGCCCACCTAGTCCAGCATCCTGTTTCGCACAGTGGCCCACCAGATGCCGCTGGAAGCCACAGACAGGAGTTAAATTGTTAAATTTATATACCACCTTTCATTAAAAACAATCCCAAGGCGGTTTTATAATTTTATAGTAAAAACACACTTATATGTTGGAAAGAAGAGAGTTTGCCACTATACTTAATGAAATGTGTTTGAACTGGTTCAAACCCGGTTCAGAGCATCAGGCTTTAAAGTCCGAAGTATCCATATTGGAAATGAACCAGAGAGACAAAAAATTCTGATGAACCAGTACTGATAATTTGTAATGCTTCAACTCCCTACTCCCCACTGCAATATTTACATTTCAACATCAGCATTTTTAAAAAGATATTTATATAGAACATTTCTGCCTTTTCTTTGCTGCAAAAATTAATTTAAATTAAGACGGGGGGGAAATGGATATTGTCTAAATTAGTACTGGAACATAGGAAACTGCCTTATACTGAGTCAAACAACTGGTCCATCATTGTCTACACTAACTGGCAGCAGCTCTTCAAGGTTTCAGACAGGAGTCTTTCTCAGCCCTATCTGGAGATTCCAATGATTTATCCCGGGACCTCCGGCATGCAAAGTAGACGCTCTGTCACTGAGCTAAAGTCCATCCCATACAGGTACCTATCATTTTCCTCTGTTGAGTAACCAGCAGTGCACTGGGATGCAATGGGAATTTTTTCACTCTCCCCTTCCCCGCTGCTGCTCTGAAGAAATTGGTACTATCCCTCAACACACACACCTTAATTTCAGTGGCTGTCTAATGGTGCAGGAATGCTACGTGAGAAGCACTGGTGCTTCCTGAAGAGTTCTAGACTAACACAGCACTGGTACTTGTGGGAGAGGAGTGGATTTTAGTGACCAAGGCATTCAAAAATTTGTCCCTGTCCCAATGTACACAACCTGAGGGTTGTGTGACCCTTAGGGACATATTTTCATGTGGCAAAATGGACTACTGGAGGAAGGGGAGATCAGCAAAATTTGCCACTCCCCTTACACATGTGATCTTCAGAGATGCTTTAGTTGAACCCTTCAGCTTCACTGGCATTTCTCACACACCACCCCCACAGCATTAGTAAGGATGTTAGCCAATGTAAAAAATTCAGGAGATTCAGTTATAGACCTCCCTCAAAACGTTGGCCCTAAGATAAAATACTCATCCCCTCACTAAGGTACAATTTTTGAGAATCTCTGCAGGAAGTCATGATTGATTGATTGATTGATTAAGTGCCGTCAAGTCGGTGTCGACTCTTAGCAACCACATAGATAGATTCACTCCAGGATGATCTGTCTTCAACCTGGCCTTTAAGGTCTCTCAGTGGTAGATTCATTGCTGCTGTAATCAAGTCCATCCACCTTGCTGCTGGTCGTCCTCTTCTCTTTCCTTCCACTTTCCCCAGCATTGTAGACTTCTCAAGGGAGCTGGGTCTTCGCATAATGTGTCCTAAGTATGATCGTTTAAGCCTGGTCATTTGTGCCTCGAGTGAAAATTCTGGATTGATTTGTTCTATGATCCATTTTTGTTTTCCTGGCTGTCCATGGTATCCTCAAAAGTCTTCTCCAGCACCAAGTTCAAAAGCGTCAATGCTTTTTCTATCTTGCTTCTTCAAAGTCCAGCTTTCGCATTCATAGAGTGTCATGGGAAAAACCATTGTCCGAACCATTCTAATCTTTGTAGGTGTAGACATGGCATTGCATCTAAATATCCTTTCCAAGGCCTTCATTGCAACGCTACCAAGTGCTAGTCTGCGGCGTATTTCTTGACTGCTGGGGATCCTTTACTGTTGATAGTCGATCCTAAAAGGCAGAAGCTATCCACCATTTCAATGTCTTAATCGTCAATTCTGAGGCTGGTTGCTGTACCCGTTGTCATTAGTTTAGTTTTCTTTACATTTAGTCATAGTCCCATTTTTTCACTGTGCTCCTTGACCTTCTTTACTAGAACTTGCAAATCATCCACATTCTCAGCTATCAGAGTGGTGTCATCAGTGTAGCACAGGTTATTGAAGTTTCTTCCGCCAACTTTAAAACCACACTTATCTTCTTCCAGTCCAGCTTCTCTAAGTATATGTTCAGCATATAAATTGAATAAAGAAGAAGAAAGTATACAGCCTTGTCTACTCCTTTGCTGATCTGGAACCAGTCTGTTTCACCATGTTCTGTCTGGATTGTGGTTTCCTGCCCTGTGTATAGGTTTCTCATGAGAACAATAAGATATTCTGGGATGCCCATTTTCCTAAGGATATTCCACAACTTGACATGGTCGATGCAATCAAAAGCTTTTCTATAGGCAATAAAGCACTTATTGACTTATTTCTGGTATTCTTTGGCTTTCTCAATTATCCAGCATGCATCAGCAATGATGTCTCTTGTTCCTTGGCCTTTTCTGAAACCAGCTTGAACATCCGGCTTTATTTTGCTAGCATGTGAAATAAAGGATATTGTGTGATGGTTTGCGCAATCTGTTAAGTATTCTTTCTTTGGTATTGGTATGTAGACTGACCTCTTCCAATCTGTTGGCCACTGTGTCATTCTCCAAATTTGCTGGCATAATTTGGTTAGCGCCTTGACTGATTCTTCTTCTGTTGCCTGCCATATTTCTGTAGATATTCCATCAGTTCCTGTAGCCTTTTGACTTGGTAATGACCAGAGTGCTGATCTAACTTCATCTTCCAGTACTAAAGGTTCTTGCAAGTAGGGAATGTCTTCTAGAGTAGATGTCCCTGCTGCACAGATTTTCAGTATACTCCTTCCATCTTTGTTTGATCTTCTCTGAATAAGTTACTATCTGTCTTTTGGCATCCCTTAACATACCAATTTGAGGTTGAAACTTCCCTCTGAGTTCAGAGATCTTTTGGAAAATTTGCCTTGTTTTTCCATGTCTATTTCCATCCTCAATGTCTTTACAGATGTCATTGTAGTACTGCACCTTGTCTCTTCTAACAGCTTTCTGAAATTCTCTATTAAGTTCCTTCCTGAGGTCTTTATCTTTTTTTACTTCGGCTTCTCTCGTCTTCTTGGGAATTTCCACTATCTGTGCTGACATCCATTTTGCTTTATTCTGTTTCTTGGTCTTTGGCAGTCTCTTTTCACATTCATCCTTAACAGCTTCTTTGATTTCATTCCACAGTTCCTCTGGTTCCCTATCAATGAAGTTAAGAACTTCAAAGTGGTTCCTGATGTTCTCCCTGAAAATGGTGGGTACATTCTCAAGATCATATCGTGGAAGCTGAATAGCTTTGTTTTTCCACTTTAGCTTGACTTGAAACTTGCACATGAGCAGTTTGTGATCAGTTCCACAATTGGCCCCCAGCCATGTCTTGCTGTTATAACTGAGCTCTTCCACCTCCTTGCACCAGTATATGTGATACCCTTATCTCAGGGAGGTCAATCACAGCCAAAAACAGTGTGGAGTGTTCCATTCTGTGGCAAAATCTGGGGATTTAAAAGAAGAGAAAAGAGGGTGTGTCATAGGCATTCTGAGAAGTGCTTCAAGACATAAGTGGCAGCAAGAGAGAAAGGCGGAAATATTTGAGGGAGCAGGACACTTCAGATGACAGAAGCAACCTTTAGGGATCGCCACCATGATCCCCAACTAGGTGAATTATTATTATTATTATTATTATTATTATTATTATTAATTTGATTTCTATACCACCCTTCCAAATATGGCTGAGGGCGTTTTACACAGAGAAATAATTCATAAATAAGATTAATAACAAAATTCAGATCCTGCAGGAAGCTGATCTTTTCCTGACATTGTGGCTTGTTTGGATGGGTTTGTTAACTCTTCCCAGCATTGCTTACATATTGTTTTGATTTCTAGAACATTATTTATTTCTGGAGCCCCTGCAGTCTCTAGATGTTGCACACCAATAGTACATCTAATTTTAAAAACTCGGTCCCAGTCTTATCTACAGTGCACATGTTAAGACAAGTGGCTGGTTGGTAATCAAATTCATAAGAGTCTATCAAGTATCTACCATCCCAGAGAGCCTCATTATCACCTCTCTTGGATGCAGAAAGTAATGCAAAGTGAATTGTGATCTTGCTCTTTGGTCTCTCATATATCTCAGGCCCTTTACTGTACATGAGGTACTAAATCAGATTTTGATCCTTCTTCTGGGTTAGCCATTTTGTGCTTCAACCTTATGCAAAAATTGGCAAGCAGAAGCAGCCCTAAGCTCCACCTTCCTCAATGGAGCTTTCCTTCCTTCCTTCCTTCCTTCCTTCCTTCCTTCCTTCCTTTCCTTCCTTCCTTCCTTCCCCCCTCTTTCTTTCTTTCTTTCTTTCTTTCTTTCTTTCTTTCTTTCTTTCTTTCTTTCTTTCTTTCCACCTCAAACAAAAGTAGGCAGTCCATCCACAATTGTCTTCTTGTGGGTCCATTTCAGAGCATCAGTAGCAGCTTTATCCATCCATCCATCCATTCATCCATCCATCCTGTGGGAAAGGTAAAATCTGCAGGACCAAAACTAGGCTGCTCACCGCCCCCTGCCCCCTTTAAAAAACAGATCTCAGTTTCCCTCACACCAGAGGGGTCTGGCTCTCCCACAGCTCCTTCCCCAATAGATTGCTCTATCTCTTCTACTTCCCCGCACTCCAAGCAGAAGCAGCCAGCCCACAATTGTCTTGTCCCTGCCTTGCCTCTCGCCATTATTTCCACATACCCTGGGGCCAGATCAGCAAAGGAAGCTGGGGAGAAGGAAGGCATGAGGTACAGAGGCAGCCCTTTCATGAGGCAGCATGGCACCATCACCTCAAGCACAAGTACTTCACTCCCGCCACCACAGGCAACATCCCCCTGTCCACTGCCATCGCCCTTCTTTGCCCTGCTGGGACACACAGTTCATTTCCCCCTCTTCACGCCACTGAGTGGCACCTCTCCTTTCCCTCCCTACCCTTGACTTGAGCTAGGAATGCCCCTGCAGAGCCTAGCTTGATGAGACAGTCAGAGAGTGCTCCCATGTTCCTTGGCAGCATAGCCTGTAGATGGGGGTGTGTCCTATTTTTTGCCTCAGGTAGAGGATGGAAGGAAAGAGTATTGCATTGATGAACAAAACATGTCTGTGCTGTCATTTGTCAGGGTGAGTGGAGTTGGGGAAACAGCAAGCAGGTCATGTGGGGAGATGGGAAACAGCCTCCTCCAACCCAGGCCCAGCCTCCCAGCCACCCGGGGATCTCAGAACAGCAGTGAGCAAGCGAGGTGGATGACATTGGGGTCTGGGGAGGAGGCAGGGGCCCCTGAAATGGGGGCGCCTGGGCATGTGCCACCTTAATCTGCCTATGCCAGCAAGGCTTGCCTGGTACCAAGTCAGATATTTCTCCACATCAGGTGAAGACCTTTCAAAATTTCAAGGCCTTTTAGATTTCTCATTTTAAAGTCTGTTGTATGCTAGTATTTTCTCTACTCTGCTGCTCAAAAATATTTTTAAATGTTATTTGTTTTATTGTTTATGGATTCTTTTATGTAAGCTACTCTGAGGACCAGATTCCATGTTACAGTGGAGTTCTGGGATTGGAACTGCAATGTAATTTTGTTCCCATAAAAGAGATATTGATTTTATCTGCTGAGAACATTCACATGGGCTGTTTTATTTGCTATTTTGCCTGATGTTTTATTATTTTTCATACCTCTATATTGCTCTTATTTTTCACCTACTTTCCAGTAGGCTTATGAGATCACCCGGCACTCTATGAGTGAGTCCCTCTGTGTGTCCCCCACTATCAACTTCGCAACACCTGGACCAATATGAACCAAATCGGATATAGTTGTAGAGACACATAGGGAAACCTCAATGGAGTAGTTTGTGGTGATGTCATCCACCCCGATCCAATATGGTGGATGCGTATACTTTTGAGGTGCAAGTGGGCTAAGTTGTGAACCGCCATACTGATTTGAACCAAATTTGGTACAACTGTAGGGACACATAGGGATGTCCAAAGGGCATGGTGTGTGATGATGACATCAACTCCCATTCAAGATGGCAGTCGCATGAACATCTGAGGCGCAAGCAAGCTAATTTGTGGACTGTCTAACCAATTTGAACCAAATTAGGTGCAGCTGCAGTGAGTGGCACACAGGGACACCTCAATGGCATAGTTTGCAATGATGTCATCCACACCAATTCAAGATGGTGGACATATAAACTTTTGAGGCACAAGTGGGCTAACTTGTGAACCACTTAACCGATTTGAACCAAAATTGCTGCAGCTGTAGGGACACATAGGGACACCTCAATGGCGTAGTTTGTGATGATGTCATCCACCACAATCTAAGATGGCGTCACATGAACATCTGAAGAACAAGCCAACTAATTTGTGGACTGTCTAATTGGGTACAGTTGCAATGAGTGACACACAGAGACACCTCAATGGCATAGTTTGTGATGATGTCATCCACACCGATTCAAGATGACAGATGCATAAACTTTGGAGGCGCAAGTGGACTAAAGTGAACTGCTTAACTGATTTGAACCAATTTGCTACAGCTGTAGGGGCACATAGGGACACCTCAATGGCATAGTTTGTGATGATGTCACCCACCCTGATCCAAAATGGCAGACACATGAACATTTGAGGTGCAAGAGATCTAACATGTGGATCTCAGTTGGAACCAAATTTAGTCCAGTTGTAGAGACAGTGAAAGGAAAGTTGTGTCAGCTGATTAGTTCTTACCAGAACAACTTGTTCTGTTATGCCACCATCTGATCCAATCTATCTATCTATCCAACTACAAGGCTGTTGTTCTTCAATCCAACAAGCATAGTCAAACATGTTACACTGGAGCTTCATGATTCTAACTTCCAATGTAATTGTTCTTGTAAAAGCAGTCACAGAAAGCAACTGTGATTTGAAATGTGTGGGGGGCTGGGGGGAGGACATCCAACCATTTCCCTCTGCACTATGGCCCTGAGCCAAATCATCCCTGCAAGCTGCTATTAATTTTATGGGGGAAGACTTGAGGGCAAGGCTAATAGCAGCTTTGAGGCCAAGCAAGTCAAATATTCAATATGAAGGGAAAGGGTTACACCCCCTTCCCCCTGTGCTATGTACTTATTCAAACTGGGACATCCCTGACACAACTGCTTTTAGAAGAAGAAAATAGCATGGGAAATTCCAGTGTTCATGAAGCTTCCATGTGATGGGTGCCCTGACTACCATTGCTGAATTGAAGAATAGAATGTGAAATAGATAGATAGATAGATAGATAGATAGATAGATAGATAGATAGATAGACAGACAGATAGATAGATAGATAGAGCAAGATGAAATTAAATGGCAGCATAACAGAAAAATAAAAGCAGCATCAAGCTGTCAAAACCAATAAAACACCAGATAAAAACAGCAACTCAAACAGCCCATGCGAAAGTTCTCAGCAGACAAAATCAATATCACTGTCCATTAAAAGCCGAGGCAAATAAAAAGGTCTTAACCTGGTGCCTATTACTAAATTCTTCCGCAGTACAGATATTATTTTACTTCTCATGCTTGCTGGGCTTCCATTGCCCTAATTTTCCCCTCAGCTGGAAACATGATTACTCTTTCCTTGCTTTATGAAGAGAGGATGTTCTCTGGACTAAGAGGAATTTTAAAGACATCATAGTTGCTAGACTGCAAGCTGGAGATTTTGTCTGACCGTATGAGCTCTCCATGGATGTTTAGTGGAGTTGCTGCAGACAGCAATGGTGTATGCCTCGGGTTCTCAAAGGCCATTGTGGCTGGGGATGATGGGGATTGTAGTCCAACATCATCTGAGGGGCCAAGTTTGAGAACGCTTGATGTATGCAATTGCTGCACTTCCTATCCGGTTCCAATTTCACCCCACAGCAGGCAGGGCAGAAGTGCAAGTGAAGGGAATGGTAGACAAGTGGGGTGGGAGGTTATGCAGCAAATTTTTCAGAAGCAAAATAAAAAGAAGAGATTTTACTGAATATGTAGGAAATAATTTTGTAGGGGTTAGTGTTCCATGGCCCCAGGATACCAAATAGAACCAAATAGATACTAAATAGAACATGGAACCAGAAGATGCCAAATAGAAAGGTGATGCCTGGGCATAGGTGTGGGACAATGACAAGGCTTTTGGGGGCCCACCAGAGCTTGGAGGTGGAGACATTGCCTGGATCAAAAGCAAAGTAAAGTGTCTATGGCCTTTTAAATAACAGGGAGCAGGTGAGTCATATCTATCAGCTTCTCACAAACAAAATATACTCCAAAAGGTAGGACCTGGGAGGACAGAAGACCAGAGGATTAAGGCTACTAGCATTCTGGAGTTCCCTAATTCAGGTCCCCAGAGTCTCTTGGAGAGAGGAAGTTTCCCGTTGTTGTTGTTGTTAAATTAATAATAATAACATTATTTGTTAGCCGCCTTAGAACATATGGCAGATCACAACAGCCCAGCAGTAAAAACCTCCAGTTAAAACACATAACACAAAACAAACAAATTATGATAGCAAATACAATACAAAGCATTTTAAAACTTTTTACAAATAAATTTTTAATATCCTGAGTGAACAGAAAGGTCTTCACTCAGTGTCTAAAAGAGCAAAACAATGATGCAAGGCATGCCTCACTGGGGGTGCTATTCAGGCTATCCCCTCAGTATTCTCTTCCCAGAGGAAGAGAATAGACAAAGTCATGGAGGACAACTCTATCAGTGGCTACTAGCCTGGTTGCTATAGGCCACCTCCAACCTCAGAGGCAAGATGTGGCTAAATACCAATTGCAGGGGAGCAACAGCAGGAGAGGAGGAAAGCCCTCACCCCTGCCTGTGGGCTTCTCAGAGGGATCTGGTGGGCCACTGTGTGAAACAGGATGCTGGACTAGATGGGCCTTGGGCCTGATCCAGCCGTGCTGTTCTTATGATCTTATGTTAGTTGTAGAAGCTCCTGTCTGGCTGCTGCCTTTGCTCTGGCATCTCAGAAGGGGTCCTGAAATAAGGAGGAGGACAGATTGCTAAAGGAGTGGAGTCCATGCAGCTATCTCTGCCAAATACAGCACAGCCAGGGAGGCAAGCAGAGCCTCCATCAACAGGGCTGTCCTTAGAGAGCCCTGGCAGGGAGCAGGGCCTGAGGCAGATAAGCCAATGTGATAAGCCCCTTCCAGTTAATTTTCATGGGGATTAAAAGAGTGGGGCCCAGGGCAGTCGCCCTGCTTGCCCTGCCTTAAGGACACACCAGCCCTTCAATGAGTGGTTGGACCCGTAGCGAGGTAGAAGAAGGACTGTATTTACCACTATCTCTGAGGGTGAAGCAATGAGATGGGAGGCTACAAATTTAGTTTAATGAGCACAGTGGGTGCCCCCCCCACATATGATAATTTTCCTTTGCTCAAATATGTACTCACATAATGCAGTCATATGTAGGCCAGCTTGCCATCGTTTGTAGGGGTGTGCACGGACCCGCCACACTGCGGTCTGGCACTGGGGTGGGGGGTAGCTTTAAGAGCAGTGGGAGGGTTTACTTACCCCTCCCGCCGCTTTCCCTCTCTGGCGCAGTAATGTTCAGAGTAATTGGGGTGGCAGGATACCTCCCTGCCGCCCCTTCCCTGCTGCTGCTCTGCAAGGGGCGGCAGGGAGGTATCCTGCCGCCCCAATTACTCTGAACATTACGGCGCCAGAGCGGGAAAGCAGCGGGAGGGGTAAGTCAACCCTCCCGCCGCTCTTAAAGCTACCCCCCACCCCCGAACCGAACCACCAAGGTCCGGACCGGTCTGGACCGATCCGGAGGCCTTTACAATGGCCTCCGGACTGGTCTGGGCCCATCCCTAATCGTTTGTCCTGAAAATGTTAGCAGGTATGGCTTCTCAGGCAGAGGTGAGAAGCGGCACTTCTGTCTCTTTTTCAAAACTCTTCATAGTAAAAGAGCTCTGTCCTCTCTTGCACTGGATCACTCTCTCCCTCTTTCTCAAATGCTTTCCCATTGAAAAATTGTTTCTAAAATGGTGATGGCAACATTGATGAGAACCATCTTGGATCATGGCACAACCTAGTTGTAGGATTGGATGCACCCGTTGAATACCAGAATCTGTAACTGGTTGTTAGCTACCTTGAGTGCTTGAGAGGGAAAGCAAAAGATGTATTTAATTGTTTCTATACTGCCTTTCCCCCCTATGCGAATTCAAGGTGGCCACCTAATGGCACAGCGGGGAAATGATTTGATTATCAAGTCAGAGGTTGTCATTTGAATCCCCGCTGGTATGTTTCCCAGACTATGGGAAACATCTATATCGGGCAGCAGCAATATAGGAAGATGCTGAAAGGCATCATCTCATACTTTGTGGTAGGAGACAATGGTAAACCCTTCCTGTACTCTACCAAAGACAATCACAGGGCTCTGTGGTCACCAGGAGTTGACACCGACTCGATGGCACACTTTACCTTGACCTAACACCTTGAATAAAAGCTGTGATTAAAATTCAAACCAAAATATAGAGATGCAGTAGACAGCCAATAAAACCAGTCACAGAGCCAGAATATCAGTGTGCATTGTGGGGAAAACCTCTCTAAACAGAAATGTTTTCAGCACATAATTTAAAATAGGCAGAGATGGTGCCAAACACAGCTCAAAGAAAAGGAAGTTCCACAAGTGGAAGTAGCCACAGAGAATATACATTCTTATGAAATCAAATAAATAATACTTTTGATCATGAGATGCTGAGAGTGTTGTTGAGGTGCTGGACACTTCCTCCTCTCCTCCCAAATATTCATGCAAAAAATTGGTTACTCCATCCTTCCTGTAAATATTTGGGGGGGAAATGTTTGCTTTTGATGACAGGATGCATCATCCTTTGCTATTTTTTAAATGAATTGTTGTTGCTATTTGCTTGATTAATTTCCCTTTGGAAAACAATAGACATATGGGGGTGGGGATAAATAAAAAGAGAGATTCCATACCAGGTGGTTGCCCAGGGATAAGTAGTAGAAATTTCCTTTTTGATAGGATGATGAAGGCTATTGCTAAGTATGGCTTACAGTAGGAGCTATGAAAGGGATGGTTTTCTTTTATTAGGCAGTAGCCTTGACATTTTATCAACTTCCCAGACACTTCAGATTAAAGGTGTTTCCTGTTTTCCTTTCTAAGAGCAAAGGTGGTAAATGAGTGGTGATGGGAATTCTCAGTGGGACCTCACCTGGCTTCTCTACATGAGCTCATGTAGAAAATCACATTGATTCAGGGCTGTTATTCAGAGCCTTTCTGAAAGATAACTTGGTTGGAAACTGGCCACTGTTGAAACTGCCCTAATTTGCATTGTCACCTTCTTACAAAAACTGGCCGGTGTCCTGAGTTACAAAGTGCTGCTGCTGGGGGAGAAGCACCGGTGCTACTGCTAAATTCTACTAATGCAACAATGGTGATTGTGTATGGGGGTGTGATTTTCAGCAATTTCCTCTTCTCCTAGAAGTACTCTGTGCCATGTGAAGATATGTCCCTGAGGGTTGCACAGTCTTCAGGGCATATTTTTGCAAGACAGAGTGCCTTGGGGGGAAGAGGAAGTAATTAAAAAATCCCACCGCATGTGTGAGCACATGATAGAGGTCTATAAAATCATCCATGGAGTGGAGAAAGTGGATAGAGAGAAATTCTTCTCCCTCTCACATAACACTAGAACCAGGGGTCATCCCATGAAATTGATTGCCAGGAAATTTAGGACCAACAAATGGAAGTACTTTTTCACGCAATGCATACTCAACTTGTGGAATTCTCTGCCACAAGATGTGGTGACAGCCAACAACCTGGATGGCTTTAAGAGGGGTTTGGATGACTTCATGGAGGAGAGGTCTATCAATGGCTACTAATCTGAGGGCCACCTCCAGCCTCAGAGGCAGAATATCTCTGAATACCAGTTGCAGGGGAGTAACAGCAGGAGAGAGAGCATGCCCTCAGCTCTTACCTGTGGGCTTCCCAGTGGCATCTGGTAGGCCATTGTGTGAAACAGGATGCTGGACTAGATGGGCCTTGGGCCTGATCCAGCAGGGCTGTTCTTATGTTCTTATGTTCACCCACATTGCATTAGTCGGAGAGTCGTCAACGGCCCTGGTGCTTCATAACTCAGGATGTCAGCCATTGTAGTTGTGAATTTGCTTCAGTCAAAGACAGTAGGTCAGTTCACACAATTATAAGATTAGGATAGAATAAGCCTCCGACCGTAAATTGGGAGCTGAGCGCACCCCCATTGGCTGATCATCTGCAACTTAAAACCAAGGTCAGAGGAAGAGGAAGTGATCGTATGGGAAGCACCAGGGTAGGAGAGATTTATGTCCTACCTCAATCAGCAACTGGGTACAACTGCTGTGCAGGATGGATGATTAACTATCATGTGAACAAGCCTAGTATATACTTCGCCAACACAGATGTGATTCATTATTTATTTATTTATATAGTACCATCCATGTAACATGGCATTTATTACCAAAAAATAAGAAGGGATGTCTCTGCCTCAATGGACTTACAATCTAGAAAACCACACAAGGGAGGGAGGGGAAAGATAGAAAGGCAAGAGTGGACCGGGGAAGAATATATAATTATTTCAGTGAAACAAACTAAGCTTAGTTACATAGGATATGGGGATTAGTGGGTTGTCCCAAAGGACAGGTGGGCTTTGAAGCAACATAGGAGCCTAGGAAGCTGCCATATATACCAAGTCAGACCATTAGTCCATCTATCTCAATATTGTCTACTCAGACTGGCAGCGGCTTCTCCAAGGTTACAGGCAGGAGTCTCTCTCAGCCCTATCTTGGAGATGCCAGGGAGGGAACCTGGGACCTTCTGCATTCAAGCATGCACATGCTCTTCCCAGAGCAGCCCCATCCCCTGAGAGGAATATCTTATAGTGTTAATGCATGTAATCTCCCTTTCAAATGCAAACCAGGGTAGACCCTGCTTAGCAAAAGGGACAATTCATGCTTGCTGCCACAAGACCAGCTCTCCTCCATAAGGGTAAGGGTCAAGCTAGATGTAACTCTTAAGCATGGGACTGTGGCTAATGTGCTTAGTTTTTATTCAATCTTTTGAAGCTATGGCCAATTTTCCTTGGCTAATACCAGCTGGAGAAGAAATGGACCTCTGAATGATATGTGGATTGGGCATTGTAGAAGGTAATGCACAAGGCCTTAAAATTTCCCCATGCTAGAGAAATTGACATTGTATGTATGGGACACAGGCAAATTTCCCTCCCAAAATAACTCTTGGCATCAGATTAAACCTCAGAGTAGTGTAAGATTTTATTGCAGTGGATGATAGCTAATATGAATAGGGTAATCTTCTGAACAGTAGTGGTATTTGAATGTGGCACACCAAGGTACAATTCTACTACTACCTATTGAGGCCATGTCACATTGGATGGAGGTACCACAGATTCTAGATTCTGATTTGGACCATCTGTTTTTAAGACAGAATAAGTTTTGGAGAGAATCCAGATGATTGAACCACTTGGTTTAAATTCTGGTACCAGCTTGGTTGATGGAATAGTTGCAGAGACATCTGTTCCCTTAAACATATTTTAGGGAATCTATTTTCAGACATCAAAATGTGTTAGGCATATTAACTGTAAACTGGAGTGCTTTTACAACTAAAACACACCATTTCCTTCACATTTTGTAGTGTTTGTCTCCTTTTTTCTTCTCTCTTTTTGTGTCTGTTGTTTCCCAAAAGCTTCAGGGAGGAGACTGAATTAGAACTGGTCTACTGAAGCAGGTGCAGAACAGGGAGCTACACACCCACTTTGGAAGCCTTCCTCACTAAGGCTTAGCCTAGTGCAGTGTCCCCCAGTGATGGGGGCACTAGTAGGGTAAACCTAGTGCAGTATCCCCTGATGCAGTGTTCCTCCCCCACCCAGTGGAGAGCATGAATTTTGAGGTTCCTACTTTCCCCTCAGATTGCCTAGCAACTGGTTGAAATATATCCTTGAGGGTCACACAAGCCCTTAGGGACATACTTCCATGTGTCGCAGAGCACTTCCAGGGGGAAGAGCATAGGACCATAGGAAATTGCCATATACTGAGTCAGACCATAGGTTCATCTAGCTCAGTATTGTCTATACAGACTGGCAGCAGCTTCTCCAAGGTTGCAGGCAGGAGTCTCTCTCAGCCCTATCCGGAGATGCCAAGGAGGGAACTTGGAACCTTCTGCATGCAAGAATGCAGGTGCTCTTCCAAGAGTGGCCTCATCCCCTAAGGGGAATATCTTGCAGTGCTCCCATTCAAATGCAAACCAGTCTCCCATTCAAATGCAAACCAGGGCAGACTCTGCTTAGCAAAGGGGACAATTCATGCTTGCTACCACAGAATCAGTTCTGTGGGCAACACTCGACCCATCATTACTCCTTCCCCTGGAAGAGCTCTATGTCACATGAAATTATGTCCCTGAGGGCATAATCCTGCCACCATGATTGATTGATTGATTGATTGATTAAATGCCATCAAGAAGGTGCCAACTCTTAGCAACCACATAGACAGATTCTCTCCAGGATGATCTGTCTTCAACTTGGCCTTTAAGGTCTCTCAGTGGTACATTCATTGCTGTCGTGATCAAGTCCATCCACCTTGCTGCTGGTTGTCCTCTTCTTCTCTTGCCTTCAACTTTTCCCAGCATTACGGACTTCTCAAGGGAGCTAGGTCTTCGCATAATGTATCCAAAGTATGATAGTTTGAGCCTGGTCATTTGTGCCTTGAGTGAAGATTCTGGATTGATTTGTTCTATGATCCATTTGTTTGTTTTCCTGGCTGTCCATGGTATCCTCAAATGTCTTCTCCAGCATCAAAGTTCAAAAGTGTCAATGTTTTTTTTCTGTCTTGTTTCTTCAAAGTCCAGCTTTCACATCCATAGAATGTCATGGGGAACACCATGTTCTGAACAATTCTATTCTTTGCAGGTGTAGACACGTCATTGCATCTAAATATCCTTTCCAAGGCCTTCATTGCAACCCTACGAATTGCTAGTGTGCGGCGTATTCCTTGACTGCTGGATCCTTTACTGTTGATGGTTGATCCTAAAAGGCAGAAGCTATCCACCACTTCAGTGTCTTAACTGACAATTCTGAGGCTGGTTGCTGTACCCGTTGTCATTAGTTTAGTTTTCTTTACATTTAGTCGTATTCCCATTTTTTCACTGTGCTCCTTGACTTTCATTACTAGAGCTTGCAGATCATCCACATTCTCAGCTATCAGTGTGGTGTCATCAGCGTAGCGTAGGTTTCAAAAGTGACCAAAAGTGACAACTGATTGTAACCCCGCCACCATGATTAACTAAGTTTTAATGACAATTGGTAACTATATAGTTTACTCCTAGTTAACAACAGTGGCGGGGTTACAATCAGTGGTCCCTTTTGGATTCTCACATAACACTCTGTGAGAGTGTGCCTGGATTGCTGATCATAATAAACCCCTTAACTACGTTCACATGGGTCATGCATAGTGTTCCCTCTAACAGGGATTGCCAGATGTTGTTGACTACAACTCCCAGAATCCCCAGCTGCAATGGCTTTTGCTTGGGGATCATAGATGCTGTAGTCAACAACATCGGGGAATCCCTGTTAGAAGGAACACTGGTCATGAGAATGCAGCCTTTGTAACGTCTTTGCATTGCAGGCTAGAGCTTTTTTCCTCACTGAAGTTAGGTAAGCAAGGAGATTATAGCAATGTATGCAGAACGCTAAGCGGAAGGCTTATTTGGGTAATCAAGAAGCTGCATGTTGCAGGTGATGGAGAAAGACTAGTGTGTTGCACTGGGAAAATCACGAGCTGAGCACATTTCTTCCGGGCAGCGTAGGCGGGTTTTACTTTTTTGTGTAATCAGCAAGCACGTTTGATTCTCGCAATACTGGAAGCAACTTTGGACAGCCTTAGCAACCAGCATAGAGACTGACATCACACATGCAAATGACAGAAGGACACATCTGGGGACTCTCTTCTGCACCTACTTTCCACCAGCTAAGATAGGTGAACAATGAGCAGCAAATGACTGAGGCAGCCTGGATCCAGATTGGCTGCACACATTTCTATATTCTGTGGAAATATTTTCAGCTTGTCTGGGCTAAAAGCTGCAGAAAGGAAAACACACTTTCATTTTTTCTTTCTTCAATTCCTTCTGCTTTTAAAAAACCAATTACAGAAAACGTTACTTCACCAGGAGCTGGTAAGGCTCATGCTGCCTGGTAAATCCCCAAGGATATGTTTCAACAATGTCATTAGCCCCATCCTTGCAAGAATCAGCGTTTCCAAATAAGTTTAAAATAAGCATGCAGATCTATCACAGCTTAACTGTTGCAGAGCAATTACTTATTCTATATAAATAATAAAACAGGAAGCAACTTTAACTGAGAAACAAGAGTTTGATATTTATTACTAATTAAAACCTAGGCTAAGAAAACAATAAACAGACTAACAGTCTCTTGCAGAGAGAGGGAGAACCTCTCAGTTAGAATTAAAGGCAACAAGTGAGGAGCAAACAAACTGTGACTCCAACCCCAAGCCAGTACATACTACATAGACACATTTAAATTGACAAAAGTCCATTGTATAGAGAAGAGCACAGACGATGTACACAATGGAAATTTTCTCAACAAGAGTAATATGGCAGTGTTTCCACACATCCTTCCCGTTTCTGAAAACATGACGCAGGATTCAGATTAAGTTAGTTATGGCTAAGCACCATCGGAATAAATGAGACAAATTAATCATGACTAACCAAGTTCAATTTATTTCAATGGGACTTAGCCATGACTAACTTTGGATCCTGCCCACTGGCTGTTTTACTTGCTGCTCTTTTACTTGCTGGTCGACATCCGGTCTAGTAAAGCATGGTATAGCAACAATGCACTGGTGCTACAGGGAAGGAGTGATTTTAATCAATCTTGCTCTCTCTCTAAAGCCAACTGTGACTCCCCAAAATATGTCTTGGAGGGTCATACAGTCCTCAGGGATATATTTTTGGGAGACACAGTCAGAAGGGGAGATAAATTAAAATTGTCCCTTCGCCATAGACCAGTGCAGAATTAGCTGCACCAGCACTTGTTAGTGTGTGGATGTCAATAGCCCATGTTTATGCTTCAGTCCCTTTCTTTGCTACTTCTGCTGCTTTGTTCTGCTTTATTGTGCATTTTATAGTTACACGTACTTTTAAATATTTTGTAATCTGCTTGGATATTTATAATGAAGTGTGGTATATACCTATATTCAGTAAATAGCTTTTCAATTTTCCCTTTCATGTACAGCAGCTAAAAAACAATTTGATTTGAAATTACCCAGATTTCATAACCAGTTTTTCATGCAACGTCAACAGTGCTAGTTGGGGAAGAAAAACCCCACCAAAAACCATTGGGCATGCCCAACTGGTTGAGATCACCGATGAGATCACTGTCAGGGGATTACATGCGTAGTCGGAAACTGCCTTTTCCTTTTCCATTGCTCAATCAAATTCAGTACTGTATACTCTGACTGACAGCAACTTTCCAGGGTTTCAGACAGGAATCTTTCCAAACCCTACCTGGAGATGCCAGGAATTGAACCTGGGACTTTCTGCATGCAAAATGGATGCTCTACTACCAAGCTATGGCCCCATTAGAGATTGGCCTAATTAGTAGGAATGCACCCAGATATCGCTCCTGGGCTAGTAACTGACTAAAGTCAGAAGGATAGATCTGGGTGTAACTTGCAAAGGTGAGAATTGGCAAGACTGTATAGGATAACTACCCAAAAATGCTATTTGAGGGAATAGGCAACAGAAGCAACAGAAAGGGTTCCAGCCCATTACACTGCAGCCTAGAGTATGGTCTAAGGGCACACAAAACCGGCACCTCAGTGAAGCCAAGAAGCTCTTGGTGGAGTCAGTGCCTGGATGGAAGATCCATGTAGGCCACCTGTGAGGATGGGGCTGTAGTTCAATGGTAGAGCATTTGCTTTGCATGCAGAGGATCCCAGGTTCACTCCCTGGCATCTCCAGGTAGGGCTGGGATAGACTCCTGCCTGAAATCCTAGCGAAACTGCTGCCATTCAGTGCAGTAGTTGTCACTTTATTTCTGTACACAACCAGGAACGAAACAAAACAGAATCAGTCACTGTAGACGATACTGACTAAGCTAGATGGACCAATGGTCTGTCTCAGTATAAAGTAGCTTCCTGTGCGGGGTCCACCCTGCTTTGCATTTGGATGGGAGACTATGTGTGAGCACTGGAAAAGATTTCCTTTAGGGGATGGGGCCACTCTAGGAAGAGCATCTAGGTTCCATGTTCCCTCCCTGGCATCTCCGGAAAGGGCTGAGAGAGACTCCTGCCTGCAACCTTGGAGAAGCCTCTGCCAGTCTGGGTAGACAATACTGAGCTAGATGGCCCAAGGGTCTGACCTGGTATAAGGCAGCTTCCTATGTTGCTTCCCCAAGCAGAGCACAAAATGGTGCTCCCTTTCTTTTCTTTCTCTCCCCACCTCCACTGTTAAAATCATACCTGCACTTTCTCCCTTCTTTCAAATGCTATTAGGAAGGGAAGAGGAAAAGCTGCAGGGTGCCAGTTCTGCAGGCCATCCAAGGGGAGCATGCTAGGTGGGCTTCTGTGCCCCCCACCCTGAGAACAAGCCCATTATCTGGAGCCTGAAGCAGCCCACTTTGCCTGGCCTGGTAGAGCTGGACCTGAACAGAAACAGAAACTCAGGATACCGAGAGAACAGGGGCGTAACGATAGGGGGGCAGGGGGGCACGTGCCCCGGGTGCCACCCCGGCGGGTCATGTGGGGGGCGCCCAAAAGTGGCTCCCCCCGCCCCCCGGATCGCCCGCCGAGTGTGGCGGCGGGCGTGCGGCAGCGATTTGGCGGTGGTGGGCGGCGGCGGGTCGCCCGCAGCCCGCTGAGTGCGGCAGTGGCTGGTTGGTGGCTGGCGTGGCGGTGATGGGCTGTAGCGCCGCCCACTCCATCCTCGGCGGGCGATCCGCTGCCGCTGCTCGGGCCACACTACAGCCCATCGCCGCCACGCCAACCACCAGCCAGCCAGCGCCGCACTCAGCGGGCCGCAGGCGACCTGCCGCCGCACACCACTGCCAAATCGCCACCACCGCCGATGATCTGCTGCCTGGGGGGCGCCGCCGCGCCCTCACAGGTATGTGGGGGGCGGTGGGGTGCCATTTCAGGGCCAGAGCTTGCCCTGGGCGCCATTTCCCCCCGATACACCACTGCGAGAGAAAGAGATTTTTAAAAGAGGGACCTGAGTTGGAGACAGCAGATTGCAATCAGCATTTCTCTGATTGGGTATTTCCTCCAAAGCTTGGAAGACTATATAGGACTCCCAGTCACCAGTGATCCCTCTAAGGCGTGCACATGTGCGCACACTCACTCGTGTTTTGATGTCTGCTCAGTTAATTTTAGATCCCTCTCAGATTGAATCAGGGAAGCCCCACTCTTAATCCATGCCTTGAAACTGTCACCCAGAACAAAACTCATTCCGCACACAGATGAAAAAAATTAGAGAGAACATTGCCAGTAACTCGGGTGATAAGGCCTGGAGCTAATCAAGGATTAAGTAACTCTTTTAAAAACTCTAAGATATCATATAAGATATCATATAAGCTGTTTCTCAGAACTCCTCCAATGTTTGTGTGAAACCGATCATCCCTGAAGATAAATAATGTGGGGCCTGGAGGTGCAGTACTTTAAGTTTTCATGGCAGATCTATATCTATAGCTATTATTTTACATTTACATTTTATATCCCATTCTTCCTCCAAGGAGCCCAGAGCAGAGTACTACATACTTAAGTTTCTCCTCACAACAACCCTGTGAAGTAGGTTAGGCTGAGAGAGAAGTGACTGGCCCAGAGTCACCCAGCTAGTATCATGGCCGAATGGAGATTTGAACTCGGGTCTACCTGGTCCTAGTCCAGCACTCTAACCACTACACCACGCTATATCTATATCTATATCTATATCTATATCTATATCTATATCTATATCTATCCTACCTTTCTCAGTGATGATCCAAGATGACTAATAGCAACAGTGGGAGACAACCTGGCGACCTCCGTGCTTCAAGCAGCTGCAAGGGCACAGTGAGAGGCCATAGCCATCCTGGATCAGCTCCTTTGTGTTCTGAATTATGGACACAATTGCGCAAGAGCGCTAGAACACAACTATTTCAGGGCACACTCCCGTGCTCCAGAAGCACTCTGTAGAAGTGTGAACATGTCTCTGCCTTAAGGAATGTGTTTCAGCTTCTATAGAGCATTTCCAGAGTGCTGAGAGTGCCTTGAAATGTTAGCACTCTTGCGCAATGGTGCTCATAATTCAGACTACTACAGATCAGTGCATAGGCTCTCATGGCATCCCTGCAGCAGCCGCTACATAAAGCATGGACACTTCAGTAGTCAGGATGTCAGCCAATAAAAACAAATGCAATTGTATACAAGTCAAATCAAAAATGGGGGGGGGAATTAGTACAAATAATTAATACAAGCCCATCAGCCTGTTTAAAATATTGCACAACAGCTTCCTCTGTACTACAACAGCTGACTGTCAGACAACACAACCAAATGTCTCCTAATTGCCAATGGAAAGGGAGCATATAATAACCTAGATAATTTGAAGCTTTTCCTTATTTTTGTTTTTAATGGTTAAATTGAATGATTGGCTGAAAATATACCCCATTCTATCAACAGAACCTTTCTGGCAAAAGGTGTCCAAACCCCAAATATTTACTGCAAAGCCTAGCTTGGCCTCTTACACTCTCCCATTTGAGGCTTAATTTTTAGCCTACTTTCCAGTAGGCTTATGAGATCATCCTGCATCCTGTGTGTGTGTGTGTGTGTGTGTGTGTGTGTGTGTGTGTGTCCGTCCGTCCATGTGTCCCCACCACCACCATCAACTTCGCAATGCCTGGACCAATAGGAACAAAATCGGGCACACTTGTAGGGACACATAGGGACACCTCAACAGCATAGTTTGTTATGAAGTCATCCACACCGATCCAAGATGGCAGACATGTAAACCTTTGAGGCACAAGTGGGCTAACTTGTGAACTGCTTAACCAATTCTAACCAAAATTGTTGCAGCTGTAGGGACACATAGGGATACCTCAACGGCATAATCTGTGATAATGTCATCCGCCCCAATCCAAGATGGTGGTCATCTGAGATGCAAGCCAGCTAATGTATGGACTGACTAAACCAATTGAACCAAATTGGGTACAGTTGCAGTGAGTGACACACAGGGATGCCTCAATGGCATAGTTTGTGATGATGTCATCCACATTGATTCAAGATGGCGGACACGTAAACTTTGGAGGTGCAAGTGGGCTAACTTGTGAACTGCTTAACTGATTTGAACCAAATTTGCTGCAGCTGTATGGACACATAGGGGTGCCCCAATGGTGTAATTTGTGATTATGTCATCCACCTTGATCCAAGATGGTGGATGTGTGAACTTTTGAGGTGCAAGTGCACTAACCTGAGGACTGTCTAACTGATTTGAACCAAATTTGGTACACTTGTAGTGAGTGACACACAGGGACACCTCAATGGTACAGTTTGTAATGATGACATCCACCCCAATCCAAGATGGCGGACACATGAACATTTGAGGCGCAAGAGATCTAACTTTTGGACTTCAGTTTGAACCAAATTTAGTTCAGTTGTAGAGACAGTGAAAGGAAAGTAGGCTGATTAGTTCTTGCTAGAACAATTTGTTAATGTTCAATTTAAGATTATTTTTTCCTAGTTACAGAAAGTTAATCACTGTGCAGGCCACGTCCTGCAGTAGCCTTGGGTCATCAGACCTATCTTACTCCTCAGCAAAAGGGGATCGGCACAGGCAGGAGAATAGCTTAAAAAAAACTGTATGTGAGAGGATCCACTTTCCAAGCACTGCCTTGGATGAAGACATAAGCAGCTGGAGGAAGTTAAAAAGCAGAAATAGGCACATCTTTGTGAAGTAGAAATAGAAAGCTTGCTTCCTCTTTACAATCCAGGGGCCATGCTGATGAAGTGGGGAGACGCTACTGACAATGAAAATTGACCTTGCAGGGTAGAAAGGGGGACCACAAAGGATGAGGAAAGACAACCTCCTGTATGCATTTGCTGCAACAGCTTAGGTGCAAATGCAGTGCAAATGAGTCAAAATGAGTCAATTATGCACTGCAAATGAGTCAACGACGCTTTAAAGGATTCTGCCAAACTGTTATGTTGGACCTTACTGAGCTTATCAGACAGGAGTGACAGCCTGAGCAGCAGTGGGCAGCACACCTGGAGAAAGCAGGCAGTGTCCATGATACCAAATCAAGCTCACCCTCTGCCTGCCTTTTGCACACTGCACTGATGGCAGCTCCCCAGCACACTGGACCAGAGGGAAAACTATGCCAAGGTACCATGAAGGAAAGAGTGCATGTGTGCAGTGGACTGGAGCTCTGCTAACTGAGCAAAGAGGCACCTTTTAAAGTTCTGATTCTCTTACATTTAGCCGTGGGGAGAACAACTGGTCTTATCCAACCCCAGCATAGCATCCCTCCCATGGCTGTTGCTGGTGTCTACTTTATGTTTCTTGTTAGATTGTGTGCCCTTTGGGGACGGGACCATCTTATTTATGTATTATTTATTTTTCTGTGTAAACCACTTTTGAAACCTTTGTTGAAAATCAGTATATAAATAGTAGTAGCAGCAGCAGCATGCTGTTGAGGAATTTCGGCACACTTGGAGAAAAGACTGGCCTTCATTATTCTAGAACAGGGATTCTTAGCATTCACCATACTCAGAGCCTCTTATAGACAAACATTTGGCTGCCCAGTTGTTTAGATGGCTATGTTCTGCAAGATTTAAGAAAGAGGAAGAACAAGAGATCACAGTCTCTGTAAATAACTGGTGCATTCACTCATTTCACACACATTGTAGCTGCACCCAAGAGCTCAGATCAATGTAAGAAATGGATGTTGCATCTGGCCACACTTTTGAAACATCAAATTAAAAAAAGGCATTAAACCTCATCATGGCAAAACACATTAGGCATGTGCAAAATATCCCTGTGCATGTGACATCAAATGAACACTCAGCTGCCTGTGGAGCCTGTGAACTGGATTTAGCAAGGCTATGTGGCTTGCATGCACATGCAGCTGTGAAGAGAGATGAAGGAAGTAGTTGTCCAGGGCTCAGAATAGGCTGCATAATCACCCCCTCTGTTCAAAGGTCTTTGTAGAAACAGCAGAGGAAGCTAGGGTGCATCCGCAACGCTGTCCAAGACTTGGCCTTGACCTGTTCATGCCAACCCAACATGGATTGCACAGGGACATAGTATTTGGATGGAAGGATTTGTACAATCAACTAGCATATATTGTTCAGCGCCATCCTGGGAGAATAAAAGCACTAAACTCTCAGAAGATATTGGTGTCTGTGATTTACTTACATGCCACAAAATTTGCTCAATAGAGTATCTTTTTAAAAGAGGATCACACAGGAACAGAAGAAGCTTCCATATACCGAGTCAGACCATTGGCCCATCTAGCTCAGTATTGTCTACACGGACTGGCAGCAGCTTCAGGCAGGAATCTCTCCCAGCCCTATCTTGGCGAAGCCAGGGAGGGAACTTGGAACCTCAGATGCTCTTCCCAGAGCAGCCCCACCCCCTAAGGGGAATATCTTACAGTGCTCACGTATGTAGCCTCCCATTCATATGCAACCATGGTGGATCCTGCTTAGCAAAGGGGACAAGTCTTGCTTGCTACCACAAGACAATGGGAAAGTTCAGTAGCTAGACAATTTGTTGCTTCCTGCAGAAAGATATGCACTATTCACTGAATTATATCTCCATCTGATGCCCTCAGGTGTAGTAGGATGTTCTACAGCAAAGTGCCTTGGGAACAGTGGATATGTCCTAGGTGTCTGCAATATGTTGAGGACTTAGAGCAATGGAATCAGAGATACATTTTTGGCAGCTATTCTAGGAAAGCATAAGTTTGGTTGAGATACTGCAGCTGTTTGTTTCCTGTTGTCTGACCATGATGAGGCAGTGACAGAAAGTCACTGCGAGCCAGCATGGTGTAGTGGTTAGAGTGCTGGACTAGGAACGGAGAGACCCGAGTTCAAATCCCCATTCAGCCATGACACTTGCTGGGTGACTCTGGGCCAGTCACTTTTAGATTGTGAGCCCTTTGGGGACAGGGATCCATCTTATTTGTTTGTTATTTCTCTGTGTAAACCGCCCTGAGCCATTTTTGGAAGGGTGGTATAGAAATCGAATTATTCATGATGATGATGATGATGATGAATACAACCCTTCCTAAATGCGGGTGACCTCTGGAAAGTATTTGCACTCTTGCACAAGAACGCAAAAGTTTCCATTCTTGAGGAAGCATGCACGCCAGTATGGAGACTAGCATTCCATGGCACTGGGTGTTAGGAGCGCCCATTAACTGTTGCTCTGCATATCAGTCTCTACATGTGCCACCTCTTTGATTGTACTGTACAGTAAGAGTCTATGATATAATCACTTGGACTCGGCAGCGCTCTTTGGACCACACTTCGGGGCTGAAGTCTTGTCCTGAGCACTGGGAGGGGGCCTCCAAATGTCTGGTGGGGGGGGTCCCTGCAGCCCCTGTGCCATGTGCCTGTCCCCACTCTCATCTTCTTTCCTTTGTGCCGCCATGTGCATGGCCAGGCGAGTGGGAGCCAAACGGGCCTCATCTGTGCTGCCAGCGGCAGTGGCTAAGCCACTGGTCCCACCAGGTGGTGGGCCTGTCTGTCCAGGCCTGCTGGATGCCTGAGCACAGGTGAGCAACTCCCATGCACCTGCGCAGTGTGAGTCATGAGTGTCACAAGCCCGTGATGTCACGGGCTCACAACGCTTGAGATTTGCACTGTGCTGGCGCACGGGAGCTGCTCACCTGTGCTCAGGCCTCCAGCAGACCTGGACAGGCTCACCAGCCTGGTGGGACCAATGGCTTAGCTGTTGCTGCCACTGGTGGCATGGAGGAGGCTTACTCGGCTCCCACGCACCCCCCAGCCACAAACATGGCAGCTCAAAGGAAAGAGAGAGGAGACATGGTGGGGGACTGCTGGGGAGGCCCCCAGGACAGCTGCAGGCCCCCGGGGACAGGAAAGCAGTGGGCACGTGGTGCACGCTGCACGAAATGCAGGGTTTAAAAAATTTTTTTTTTCCAAGCTTGCCCCAAAGCAGGGAAGGGGGCCTCCCATGGGGGGGGGGGCGCGGTTTGCGGCTCCAAAGCCCTTTAAGTCTGGGCTTTCAAAATGCCTAGCTGCACCATTGCTTGGGCTGAGTTATGCTTGGTGTTTGTGTAGACCAGGCCTGTTCAACTTGGGCCCCCCAGTTGTTTGTGGATTACCACTCCCATAATCCTCAGACACAGTAGCCAATAGCCAGGGATCATGGGAGTGGTAGGCCAACAT
This sequence comes from Hemicordylus capensis, assembly GCF_027244095.1. Taxonomy (NCBI): domain Eukaryota; kingdom Metazoa; phylum Chordata; class Lepidosauria; order Squamata; family Cordylidae; genus Hemicordylus; species Hemicordylus capensis. The sequence continues at coordinate 31,074,847 of NC_069660.1, read as the reverse complement.
CTGCAGGAGGGCCAAAGCTGAGCAGCCCTGGTGTAGACACACAAGCTTGGTGCAACGTTCAAGCTGCAATCTTTAATTTAGGGCACCTTTATTTGGGAGTATAACCTACTGCAGTTATTAGTTGATTATTATATTATTTTGTTGTTGAATTGGCAGTAAACCCTTACAACTATTTAGGTCACTGGGACTTATGAGTAAACATGCTAAAGATCACATTGCTCAATAAATAGCAAAGGACTCAGCTACCACTCACCGTAGTTGTTTAACTAAATCAATGGTGCCCTCAAGTGGAGTGAAGCAAGAATCTGCCCAGATTCTGAGGAATCTTTATGGACATGACATGCTGCCTGCACTGGATAATGTGACTGAGTTAGAAGTTCCTGATAGTGTTTTAAAAGGCTAATTTAACTGCCGGTGCAATTTGCATTTGCATGCCAGAGTCATAAAACAATCAGTTCATTTGCATGCCAAATCCATAAATGCTAAACTTCAGATAGATAGATAGATAGATAGATAGATAGATAGATAGATAGATAGATAGATAGATAGATAGATCTTGTAAGACATCCAGCCTGCAGTGTCTGGTTGAATGGCAGTCATGCCTTATCCTAATTTTTTCTGCAATCCCATTGTGACAAGCTCATGGTCTGTAGATCATTGCTTATAGATATCTTTGTTCTCTTTTCACATCGTGCCTCTTTGACTTGCTCTTTGTGATCCTGTGGTCTATGGCAAATGTCAACAATGCCAATCTTCCCCATCCCACTACCCCCCCACACACACACCCCACACACACATTCTTTTTTACCCAGCCGCATTAGAAGAAATTGCCTATCAGCTGCTCAGATCCAATTGCTAGCAAGTACACTTGAAGCAATCAAGCAAAAGAGCTGGCAGACAGAATGGTGAGCAGGCAGTAGAGCGAGAGATTCTGATGGTGGCCTGCCACAGCAACTCAGGGCCAACTTGCATGTTATGTTGAGAGCATAGTTTGAACACAAGAACATAATAGCAGCCCTGTGGATCAGGCCAAGGCCTACCTAGACCAGCATCCTCTTTCTCATAGTGGTCCACCAGATGCCTCTGGGAAGCCCACAAGCAGAAGCTGAAGGCAAGCCCCATCACCAGCTGTTCTTCCCTGCAACTGGTATTCAGAGGCATCTTGCCTCTGAACCTGGAGGCAGCCTATAGTGATCAAGACTAGTAACCACTGATAACCTATTCTCCATGAATTTAAGCTGGTCTTGTAGTAGCAAGCATGAATTGTCCCCTTTGCTAAGCAGGCTTCATGCTGGTTTGCATTTGAATGGAAGACTCTGGGAAGAGTAGAAGGTTCCAAGTTCCCTTCCTGGCATCTCCAAGATAGGGCTGAGAGAGATTCGGACTACAACCTTAGGAACATAGGAACATAGGGAACTGCCATATACTGAGTCAGACCATCGGTCCATCTAGCTCAGGAGCTACACAGACTGGCAGCGGCTTCTTCAAGGTTGCAGGCAAAGGAGTCTCTCCCAGCCCTATCTTGGAGATGCCAGGGAAGGAACTTGGAACCTAAATGCTCTTCTCAGAGTGGCTCCATCCTTTAAGGAGAATATCTTACAGTGCTCACACTTCCAGTCTCCCTTTCATATGCAACCAGGGCAGACCCTGCTTAGCTATGGGGACAAGTCATGCTTGCTACCACAAGACCAGCTCTCTTCCCTTGGAGAAGCCGCTGTCAGTCTGGGTAGACAGTACTGAGCTAGATGGACCAATGGGCTGACTCGTTATAAGACAGCTTCCTATGTTCCCTTTTACAGCCATTTAAGATGGTGGCCATCATCACAGCCCAGAGAATTCCATAGATTATGCCCCACCACAATGTTTTGTTTTTTAAATATATATATAAATAACAGCCATAGGGGGAGATTAGGATCAGGACTGTGGTATGGGGAGAAAGGGGCTTTTGCCTGATCTGAATTCCCCCCCCCCCAGTTATTATTTTATAGGAAATAATAGGAAAAGGAAAGCAAGAAGGAAATCTTCCATTAGTGCAAATGCAAGCTGAGGCAAATAACCATGGGATTGGAGGAGGGTATCTAGATCATGGCCACAGCAAGGGGAAAGGATTAAAGCCCCTTCCCCTGTGCCATTAATTAGGGGCTCCATAGTTGCTACTGACATTTTAAAAAACAAGCATGGTGGGCCAAACTACATGCTGAGCATCATGTGTAGTTTGGCCCTCACTGTCCAGTCTGAAAGAGTGGAGCTGATCTGAGAATGTTATAACTGGAGCCGGCATGGAATTGGCTTTCTGGGATCACCTGATTCCCAAGGCAAGGAGGATTCTGGGTGGTGATGCCAGTGTTCAAACCTGAACTGCCAGTTATGACCCCTGGTGCAAATGTTGCTGATTCTGATTTTGAGTCCTTCTGATGCACTTTCCCCATTTCCATTGACAAATGTTGAAAGCATGAGGCCAGGAAATATGAAGAAAGACCTGAGAAGGATTGTGCAGAAACCTGGGGACTGTAGTGAGTGCAATCAGTTGAGTGGATCCTCTCACTACTGGGGCTCCCCATCACCACATTCCATTCACCGCCTATTTGGGTGCTCCAGATGAATGGAATTACTAGCTGTTCTCTCACTTTACCCCTACTTAGAGCAGAAGCGTAACCAAAAGGTGGTACAAATCAGCCCTTGTATGTAACCAGAAGGAAACTATTCCATCTACAATTAGTACTGAACTTGATTTAGCAGTACATGGCTCAGAATGAAAAAGACACTTGTCAATGCAGTCAGCACATTGTGTTCTTGTAACTCCTTCACACTGCAACTCATTGTGTCTTTACAATGGCTTACAGTGAACGGTGTCCTTTCCCTCTGAGTGGTCATGCTCCAATGATGCAGAGAGTTCCTGCATCAGCGTGTTGGGGGGCTGGCCTGGAATGGTTGGTTTGCCCTTATATGAACGTCTGAATCTTTTTATGACATTCTGAGCCTTGGAGGTATATGCTTCTGTGTTCAAGAACTCCATAATCAATACTGGGGACGTAGCTCAGTGGTAGAGCATTTACTTACCTTGCAGAAAGTCTTGGTTTCAGTCCCTGGCATCTCTAGTTAGGATTAGCAAAAAGCCTTTGGAATGCCTCTCTCAATCAGTGTAGACAATCCTGTACTGCAAGCTAGGTGGACCAGTTGTTTGACTCAGTATAAAGCAGTTGCCTTTTCTTGATAAATTCCAAAGCTGCTTGGATTCTAACAAGTTTAATAGGGTGACTCTCAGTGTGCGAATTTCACAGCAAGATCCTAGCTCAGGGATGTCAGCTCTTGGGTTTTGCTTGGCATTAAACCAAACTGACAGGCAACACTCTGGAAAGCCAAGAGAGGTTAATTATGGGAAGCGGTGAGTGTCAGGACAGTTTATGTCCAAGTTAGTAACAATTCCCTAGGTTTGGGCATCTCAAAAAAATCCCTAAAATGTTACTATACTCCCAAGACTGCATTTCAATCTCATTTCAGTACTTATGAACAAAGGAAGATCAAATCCTAAATACTCAAGGACAGTCTCCATAAATTACATAGTGTAATTATAACATTATTCGCAGCCTGTAGACTAGTAGATGTTTTGCAGCCTCTAACAGATGTTTTGTGCACACTATGCCACGTTAAACCATCCTATTCTTGAGTTCAGACAAACAAACAAGCAAACAAACAAACAATGTGTTTTACAGCAGCATTAAATTTGTCTTTGATTCTGCTACAAATATTCTCTATTTTCTTCTATCCAGCCTGCATTATCATTTGTCTCTACAATACATATTACATTTTTCCTACCCTTCCCCCAAAGAGTTCCGCATAACAAGTATGCCCCCCTCCCCTAATATTGGGAGGTAGATTAGGCTGAGAATTTGACCAGTGCCAGATTACCCAAAAAGCCTCAACCAAGGGTAATACAAGCACAAAGATTAACTGGACCCAAGGTTAGAAGGAGCCAGACCTACAACCCTAAGCTTCAAGTGTCCCTATTTTCTGAAATCTGTCCCTGATAAATCACTCTCCCTATGTTGTCCCTATTTTTGCCTCTCTTGCCTTGCTCAATTTTGTTTCATGCAGATTGTGAGAATTGTCATCCTTCAGGACTCAGCTCTCTCCCCACACTCTCTTGAAATTAAATGTGCAAGTGGGTGGATGCATCGTGTCTCTAGCACCCACTGACTTGCATGTGGCACTCCGTAGTGCACACCATATAGTGGATGGAACCCAGTCCAGCAATGGGTAATAGGAGATGCTGGAGGCGGGGGTGCTGTCTTGGGCAGTTGTCCCTGGTATGCGAATGGGTTGTTTACAAGTGCATCCCTCTTTTTATCTGCAAAGGTTAGAGGGTATGGGCTTGGCTCATTTGCTTGGGTAATCTGGAATACTGTGCTCTGCATGCACTTTCCCATTTATGACATGCTTGTGGTCAGAACTGAATGCCATCACTCCCAAGGTTGCATGGCCACATCCACTACACATTGTACACCACACCTTGCTTGACCACACCTCCTACACATTCACAAGCATATCCCTGTTTTCATAATGTTGGTGGGGAGGAACAATCCAGAAAACCAAAACTAGGAACCACAAAACCGTAAAGAGTAAGAAGAAAGGTTCGGGGGCCAGCTCCAGGGCAGACAGTGGGCAATCACCCCCCGCCCCTGAATTATTGTCCACGCTTCCCAATTCTTTTTCAGAAATCTCATATTTGGCACACAGCTAACTCACACAGAAATGTACTTTGCCCCTTCTGTGCCCCCCACACCTGATGTTGCCACTGAGGAGGTTAGGCTTCTGCACTTAGTCAAAAGCCCTTTTCAGATCTCCAAACATTGTGGAATCAACACATGGAAGGGAAGTAAGATTAATCTGGAAGTGATCTGTTATCCTCATGAGAAATGGGTTACTGCACCTGTGCAGGGACCTTCCGGATGGATTAATCAGCTCCTCTCTGGCACCCCTCCCTGCTGTGCACATGCTCAGTGCCTTCCTTTAACCAGCAGTTGGGCACCATTTTGATTCAGTTTCTTTTCGACCGCTGATGCGTCAAGACCTGTGGATTATTGCTCCTTGATTACTTGGAAAGAAAGGCAATAAAACGGACTGGTTTTTATGTGTATTTGGACTATGGACTGGCTCTACACCTCAGCCATCAACGCTGATGTTCCTGCCGATGTTGACGGTGTCAACTTTGATGCTGGTTATGATGCCAAGTGCTTCGGTATCAATGGTCAATACCGACACAAGGGGTTTGAGTAGGAACATCCTGAGTTCACTGGCAACTGTGCTGCCACATTCCGACAAACCACTGACACTCATGAGCACGTTGGATTCCTCCACTAGCACTCCTTCTGGTTCAACCTTTCAAGGTTTTCTGAGTGGAGGTCTGGACACTGATGTTGATGCTGAGGAGGACACTACTCCTAAGACTCCGTCTATGTCTCATTTCAGAGTTTATTCAGCAAGACCTGCATTGTCATCTTTTCAGCCAGTGTGGCCATCTACAACTACAGTCATGCTTCTGACAACCAGTCCTGCAACAATCATGAAGCCAAGATCCATGTTTGTACCACTGCAACAATTTGCGCCACAGTGAGACCCCTTGCACCCATGCAGCTTCAGACAAACTTTGTCTCCGGCAACGCAGATGGATTTCACATAATTTCAGTTGTGGAAGGCACAGTGGTTGCTGCAAGGCCATGCTGCAGTGCAACCATTGCATGTTGTTCGACAACAGACACCTCAATCTCTGCCTACCAGGACAATACAAACTTGGGACACCTCCAGTGCCCCAGTAAGAGTTAACCAGGATGCTCAAACCATTCCTGCTACTGGTGCAGTGCCTGTAGTAACAGCTGCACTTTCAGAGGTGGATCTCCCTCAGCGTCTGCCACTGACATCTGAGGGGAATACCCAACTGCATCCACTGCCACAACTGGCAACAGAACCTATGCCGATACCGGAGAGGCTGCCTGTAACATCAGATGACTCCTCCGTCTTTTCAGATACTGACACGGACATGCGCCGGGAAATCCATCTGACTCGCTGTCTAATGTACCACCGAAACTGTCCACCTCACTTAACGAGGAGCTGAAGTCATACACTAACATAATTCAGCAAATGGTGGAGGGACTGAGTCTGGAATAAAATGGCCCGCAGCTGAGCTTGTAGACCCAGTCTATAATTTGATGGTGGCTGCACAATCCACGTAGCCTATAGCACTGCCTATGTTGCCTGTTATCACAAAGGTGGCTAAGACAGTGTGGGAAATCCTGAAAACTTCTGCTCCGACATCTAAATGTCTTGAGAGTTTATATCAGATACGGAAAGAAGAAAACTCTTACCTCTTGAAGCACCCACTTCTGAATTCACTGGTAATTGACTGTGCCCTCCTCCTCCAAGTTGGGTCACTGCCATATGATGCTTGCGGATAAGGAGGGAAGAAAAATGGATGTCCTTAGCTGTGGTGTTTACTCAACAGCCAGCCTGACAGTTTGCATTGCGAATTATGCAGCATGTATGGCACATTATAATTTCTGCCTGAGGGATTCCCTGCAAAAAGAGGCTTCCAAACTCAGGCCAGAGGACTTTGTACAGAAATATAATAAAGTGCTCAACAAATCAGCAGAACTTACCAGGCAGCAATTGAGCACGTTCAAGCATCTGGCGGAAACTGAGTTCCAGGCGATGACTACAGCAATCTCCATCAGGCGCCATGTATGGCTGAGATCCACAATGCTGCGGAATGACATGAGGGAAAGGATAGCAAATTTTCCATTTAACAGCAAAGGTCTCTTTCGTGAAACGACAGATACAACTATGGAGACTCCACAAAAATTGAAGTTCACTGCCAAGAGTGTTTCATCTGCTTCATCAGTAGCTCCAGACACATCCTGCTACCAATCCTATAACTGCCAGCATGCTGACTACAGGTATCAAGAGCGAAAGGAGTTCAAGAAGCGATCTAAGCCGTATCAAAAGAACTATGGCCTGTGAAATAAAAATCAGGGTCCTCATACAGGTAAGGACCCTGCCATGCAGTCCCTTTGATTTCCAGGATCGTCCACCACAAGTACCATCCACGCAACCAAACATTAACAATGGGTTTGCCAACCAAAGTAATCAGACTGACCAGTCATGCTTCGGTGTGGCACCAGACGACATCAGACTTTTTAAAAAAAGAATTATCTACACTGGTTATGCAAGTGAGTTTGAAACTTTGCCAAGCTTCAAGGGCATGAAGGTCACTCCCCCAACTCCAAAGTTACTAGAAGAGATAAAGGCTGTGATGGAGAAGGGAGCGATAGTGCCAGTGCGGTGGACAGACTGGTTGAGGGGATTCTACTCTCTCTATTTCCTTATTCTGAAGAGGGATGGAGGAATCAGGGTGATTATGGATCTCCACAGCCTAAATTAATTCATCAATATGTGCAAATTCTGAATGACAATGCTGCAAGGCATTCTTCCACTCCTTGCCAAGGAGGAGTGGCTTGCTACGTTAGACTTCAAAGATGCGTATTTTCATACCGAGATTCAACACAACCACTGGAAATACTTGAGGTTCGCAGTAGGAGAGTCAGTGTTCCAGTACAGGGTGCTGCCCTTCGGCTTGTCTACGGCACCAAGGGTGTTCACAAAGTGTGTGTCAGCAAGTATAGCTTTCTTGTGTACACAAGGCATTGTAGTGTTTCCTTTTCTAGATGACTGGCTCCTGGTCCTCCAAAAGGATCTCTCCAAACTGGGTGAATGGGCAACAAAGTGGCAAATGCGGTTCAATGTTAGCAAGTGTAAAGTGATGCACATTGGGACAAAGAACCCCAACTTCAAGTATACGCTGATGGGATCTGAGCTGTCAGTGACCGACCAGGAAAGAGATCTTGGGGTTGTGGTGGACAGCTCATTGAAAGTGTCAGCTCCATGTGCGGCAGCTGTGAAAAAGGCCAATTCCATGCTAGGGATTATTAGGAAGGAGATTGAAAATAAAATGGCTAATATTATAATGCCCTTATACAAAACTATGGTGTGGCCACACCTGGAGTACTGTGTACAATTTTGGTCACCGCATCTAAAAAAGGACATTGTAGAACTGGAAAAGGTGCAGAAGAGGGCAACCAAGATGATCAGGGGCCTAGAGCACCTTCCTTATGAGGCAAGGCTACAACATCTGGGGCTTTTTAGTTTAGAAAAAAGACGACTGCGGGGAGACATGATAGAGGTCTATAAAATCATGCATGGTGTGGAGAAAGTGGATAGAGAGAAATTCTTCTCCCTCTCCCATAACACTAGAACCAGGGGTCATCCCATGAAATGGATTGCCAGGAAACCTAGGACCAACAAACGGAAGTACTTTTTCACATAACGCATAATCAACTTGTGGAATTCTCTGCCACGAGATGTGGTGACAGCCAACAACCTGGATGGCTTTAAGAGGGCTTTGGATAACTTCATGGAAGAGAGGTCTATCATTGCCTACTAGTTGGAGGGCTGTGAACCACCTCCAGCCTCAAATGCAGGATGCCTCTGAGTACCAGTTGCAGGGGAGCAACAGCAAGAGAGAGGGCATGCCCTCACCTCTTGCCTGTGGGTTTCTCAGAGGCATCTGGTGGGCCACTGTACGAAACAGGATGCTGGACTAGATGGGCCTTGGGCCTGATCCAGCAGGGCTGTTCTTATATTCTTATGTACATCAAGACAAAGATGAGTTACTTTAGCAAATCCAGTATGTTCTGCGACCTTTGGAAGACTTGGGGGTCCAGATCAATTGGAACAAATAGAAACTGCAACCAAACAAATCAATAGATTATATTGTGCTGGATGCACAAAGAGAGCATATTTGCTGGAAGAAAGGTTCCAACAGATCTACCTCATTGTGAGCCAGTTCAAAGACCAACCTCAGCAGGGGGGCAAACAGATCCAAAGGTTCCTCAGTCTGATGGCCTCATGGAAGGTGATGGTTCTCTATGCTCGGCTGTGGATGTGGCAGCTGCAGCTGTGATTTCTGCAGTCCTTCCACCCAAACATCGAAAATCAGCTAATGATACTAGATATTCCCCATTCTGTTCTAAGATCTTTGAGATGGTGGGAGGTGAAGGACAATCTTCTACAGGGCATAGGTTTCAAAACTCCAACCCTGACACGGTGTGTGACCACAGATGCCTCTCTGTCGGGGTAGGAGGGACACTGCAGAAGTCATCAGACTCAGGAATTATGAAGCACCAAAGAATGCACAGCAATTTCCTGGAACTGATGGCAGCTTATCTGGCACTGAAGTCCTTTACGCCATTGGTCCAGAACATGGTCGTACATCTACAAATGGACAATACGATGGCAATTGCCTATGTCAGTCATTAAGGGGGCATGGTTTCTCACTCACTTTGTGCTCTAAGCACGCAACTATGGAACTGGTGCATATCCTGAAATGTTTATCTGATAGCCTTCCACATTAAGGGCATCGAACATGCCTTAGCAGATGTCTTGAGCAGGGCATTCGCTAACCAACAACATCACGAATGGGAACTAAAGCAGGCATGTTTGGACAACTTGACTGCTCAGTGCGGTGTGCCACAGGTGGATATGTTTGCTACCTCCAAGAACAAAAAGTATCCACAGTTCTATTCAAGCATCTCTGAGGGATGCCTTTCAGCATGACTGTGGCAGAGGCCTGTTATACATGTTCCCGCCACAACCCCTACTCAGCAGGGTAGTGGGCACACTGATACAGGACAATGCAAGGGCTATATTAGTAACACCATGGTGGCCATGCCAGCCATGGTTTGCGTCACTACTCAAAATTCATCAGGAACAATTATTACCTTCTAGACTCTGATCTACTGACAAGAGATAAAGGGAGGATATTGCACCCAGCCCTTCAAACACTACGTTTGATGGCGTGGAGGGTTGGCTATTGAAGGAGGTCTTGTTAAATAGTCATAGACCCTTGACTAGGAGAAGTTATGCTAACAAATGGAAATGCTTTCCTATTTATGCTAGAGACCATGCATTTGACCCCTACAGGGCTTCAACAGACCAGGTTCAATTGTACCTTGCCACTCTAAAGGAATCGGGCCTGGAGAACATGCCATTGAGGGTGCATCTTGCCGCTATTTTGGCTAAGCACAAAGCGTGGCAGGGTCGGACTGCCTTCTCGCATCCACGCTGTAAAAGGTTCTTGTGAGGTCTCAATAATCTCTATCCTCCAGTAGACATAGAGTGGAGCTCCACCCAGTGGAACTGTAGAGCTTATCACTGGTACTGGCCTCATTGATGAAGCCACCTTTTGAGCCGCTTCATGCAGCAGGTTTGTGACATTTGACATTGAAAACTATGTTCCTGATCGCTATTACTACTGCCCATCGAGTTAGTGAACTTGCAGCTTTAAGGGCGGACAAAACAGACACACAATTCTACCCTAACAAGGTAGTTATGTGTACTGATCCAAATTTCTTACTGAAAGTGATGACTGACTTCCACTTGAATCAAAATTTTGTACATTCAACTTATTTTCAAGAGCCTGCAACACAGCTGGAAAGGCTGTTACATACATTAGATGTCCGAAGATGCCTTTAGTATTACCTGCAAGGAACGAAGAGTATTAGGTGTTCAAAAATGTTTTTTTTGTGTGTGTGTGATTTAAAGCCATTAATAAGGGAAAGTCTGTTTCAAGTTATCTCATTGGTTATCTCATTGGTTGGTGGAGCTAATTGTCTATCTCATTGGTTGGTGGAGCTATCTCAAGGCTATCTCATTGGCTGGTGGAGCTAATTGTCTTAGCATACAAATTACAGAAACAACAGCCTCCGGGAGTGGTGAAAGCACACTCTGCCAGAGCATATGCGACTGCTGCTGCACATTTGTCTGGAGTGCGTTTCAAGGATTTGTGTGCGGCGGCAACTTGGAATACGCATTTGCCCTTTGTAAAGCACTATGCCATAGTCATAGTCATTTGCTTCTGCATCTGGCTGCAGAAGCAAAATTTGGGAAAGAGGTAATGAAAATAATAATAGTAATAGAATAGAAGAAAAAGAAATAGAAAAAACCACAAAATACAAAGATCTACAAATTGAAATTGAAAGGCTGTGGCAGACAGTTTTTAGAAAGCAAGTGAAATTTTGGCTTTTTAAAGATAAAGTTGTGCCCTCAAGTCAGTGTTGACTCCTGGTGACCACAGAGCCATGTGGTTTTCTTTGGTACAATACAGGAGGGGTTTACTAATACCTTTTCTCGCGCAGTATCTTTCACCCATCTAAAAGACTATGCCTTTCAGCACCTTCCTATATTGCTGCTGTCCAATATAGGTGTTTCCCATATTCTGGGAAACATACCAGCAGGGATTTGAACCAGCAACCCCTTACTTGCTAGGCAAGCCATTTCCCTGCTGGTGTTTTACCCAGGCTTTTATATGAGTATTGTTTTTGTTACTGCTGCTCTGTATGTTATGGTCCTATTGTGTATGTTTTTTAAACTTTTAATTAGATTTGTATTTTCATATTCCAGTTTAATATTTTTAAATGTGTAACTTTGTTTTATAGTTTTATATTGTTTTAAATGTTTTTAAGCTGCCTTGAGATTGTTTTAATGAAAGGCGGTATAAACATCTAACGATAAAATAAATAAATAAATGAACTTGCAGACTGTATTTCTGGCTACTGAGCTAATGGCACTGCAGTGCTTCTATTTAGTGCTTTTTCTGTGTTTGGAGATCCGTAGCCTGATAATTTTCTAATCCTCTGCTTGATGCTGTTAGCTCTGCAGAATTCATCATATTCATGCTGAATGTGTAAAATGCATTCCTGTTCCCTGCTAACAACTGCTTTAGTCAATCACCAGGATATGGCTCTGAAATTCCACCTCTGACATCAACACAAACGCACACCTTGAGGAAGGTGAAGACCTGGAAAACCTAATAATCCTCAAGCATGATGAGATATTTTCTCATTTTCCCACAAAAGCGGAGCAGAGACACATCACAGGAATGAAACTGGCAGAGCAGGGAAGCGGTCATATTTGGCCGAGGCAGACATCTTGCAGCTGAGAATTTTTGGATGGAAGTAAGAAAACTGAATCCTAAACCTGAGTTGTAATCAGAGACATTTAATTAACACATATAATCTTTTGAGGAGGGGTAATTGTATACATATTACCACCTGGTAAGCTAGTCATTTATATAGTTCTCCCAGTAATGTGATTATTATTGCATCTGATCAGAAATCCAGGGAACAGGGGAGTGGTGAGATTCTCCTCACCACCTGGCAGGGGATGAACAGCTTACCAAATGGATGCATGTACTCATGGTAAATAATTGTCAGCATTCACCCACTATCACACGATCTAGCACTTGTCCACAGCTATTTAGCTGGGATGCTTTCCAATATTCCACATACTTAAGGGCTGCTTTTCACACACGCACATTCATCACTTGATTACTACAACATTACAGCTTTATTCACATTATGTTCAATGCTGTTCCAATTTAGTTCCATTCAAATATTCAAAAACGTGCCACTGTAGCCGTACAGTGGCACAAATGGGTCAGAAGTCCCACCCCTGACCCATCAATCACTGCCACTTCCTGCTGCTTGTGCTTCGAGTGGTGTTTTGTGTGAATAGGGAAGCACCCTATCTGTGATGGTGGGCACTTCCATGACTGAAAGGCTGCCTCGCGATCACAGAATCACCCACCATGAAGGATAGGGCGCTTCTCTGTTCACACAAATGCCTCTCTAAGTGTGAGCAGAGGTGATTGATGGGTTGGGAGTGGAAATTCCAACCTGTTTGTGCCGCTGTACATGATTACAGCACTGTGTTTTTGAAGGTCTGGATGGGGCTTCTGTGTACAGTGATAGATCTGAACACAGGTACAGTTATTCACATGTTAATGCAGGTACAGCAATACACTTCCTGTCTATACCATGCATTTGAGAGACCTGCACCTGGGTTCACTTTTAAAATTAATGCAGCTACAATCATGCACACAAAAACATGTATGTGTGTATAGACATCTGAATGCCGGTACAATTGAACATAATGTCTGAATAGGACTTAAGTGATGACTTGTATGTGTGAATGAAGTATCATAGGTCTTACACTATAGAAATAGCTTTCATATAATCTGATATCACCTTCTGATGTAGGGGTTTTAAAATTAGTTTACACAGGCATCTGAGAGTCATCAACTGCAGAGTAATCAAAGAATGTTATACGTATGTGTAAACCAGCCCTAGGGTTTGGTGTGTGTGTGTGTGTGAGAGAGAGAGAATATTGAACAAACAGCTTCAGAGAAAGATAACAGATTGAGCTGCACCACTAGATCTAACATTAAGATCAAATTTAGGCATGCTGGACTGTGTCCTGGCTTTGCATATCCCAGATCATATGCCATATAAGTGCAATGAGAAAGAGGTAGAAAAAAATCAGAAGTGGTGCAAATCAATATTTACATAGGGATTCCAATGCATGGTGTGCTTCAAGGTGGGGAATTCTTCAGGGTGGGGAATTCTTATTATCTAAAGTCAGAGCTACTCTTTGAGAATGTTAAAAAGCATGCAGTGCACAAGTTTTGATCCCCCCTTTCTTATTGTATGTATCTGTTGAATCACCCTCCTATTACTTCTGTACATATACTTCTGTGTCAATAAAAGAAAACTTGTATTGGTTTTCTTGCTATGTGGACTCTCTCTGAATCATTGTACCACTAAGGATCTGCTTGACTTGGATACCACCTGAAGCGCCCAGAAATTATGTCAACAGCAGACACTATCCAGAGGCTGCCTAGAAAGGCGTGGCATGGAGTTGGGAGGTGCCAGAGGCAGAACCAGTGATGAGCAATCTTTCAAGAACAGCTTAAAAAGGCAAAAAGATGCCACCTGATGGTTGGAATACTGTCATCCCTTGCCAACCGTGAGGGTTCTGTTCCTGGAAAACCCCACAATTGACAGATTGACAGTTGGTGAGGTATTAAAACCAATGGGAAATGGGGTAGGGGAATCAAAATCATGAAAATAATAAAGGGTGAGGGCGGGGGGGGGATATACTAGAAAACCAGCAAAAATCCCTTAAAATAGCCAAGTGTCAAATGGACTTCCCGCACACCTCTTTTCGTGAAATAAAAACTATAAAGTTTACCTTATTATAATATTAATTTTAAAAAACCACAAATTTAAAGCTTAAAGAAAAAAGAAAAAACCATTAGTCTACCCAAACCTGCATTTCAAACATCAAATCCAGCTGTAAGATCCATATTAGGAAAATAATTCTTTAAGTACAACAAAAAAGGTTTCCAATCTTCCCTGAAACGTTCTAAGCTTTGATCTTTTATCAGTGTTGTAAGTTTTGCCATCTCTGCATATTCCAAAGTTTTTATCAGCCAATCTTCTTTTGAAGGCAATTCATTAGTCTTCCATTTCTGTACATATGTTATTCTAGCCGCCATAGAAGCATACAGGAGAAAAGTTAAGTTATTTGTAGAAATTTCTCCTTGTGTTATTCCTAGCAGGAAGGATTCTGGCTTCTTAGGAAATGTCACTTTAAATATTTTCTTTAATTCATTATATATCATATCGCAATAGGCCTTAGCCTTCCCACAAGTCCACCACATGTGAAAAAAAGTACCTTCAGAATCCCCACATTTCCAACATTTGTTTGAAACATTTTTACACATTAATGCCAGTTTTTTTGGTGTCAAATACCATCTGTACATCATTTTATAATAATTTTCCTTCAAAGTATAACAAGCAGTGAATTTTAAATCATTCTTCCATAACTTTTCCCAGGCTGCCATTTCTATATTATGTCCAACATCTTGAGCCCACTTTATCATAGTTGTTTTAACCAATTCCTCTCTTGTCTCCTCTAAAAGTAACAATTTATACATTTTAGAAATTAATTTTTCATCATCTTGACATAGTTCCTTCTCAGAATTCGAAATCTGATCCTCAAATCCAACTTTAAGGTCTTTCTTATAAATCTCATTTAACTGATAGTACTGAAACCAATATCTTACCACATTTTGTATTTCATTTAAAGTTTTTAACTTACAATCCTTTCCATGAAAATAAAACAGATCTCTATAAATACCCCCAGACACCTGCATATTTACTTCTTTACGTGATAAAGCTTCAATCGGAGATATCCATAACGGAGTTTTTGGTTCTAACCAATTTTTATATTTTAACCGTACCCTCATTAAACTCCTTTTTACATAGTGGTACAAAAAATCTTTATGTACTTTACTTTTTTCATACCATAAATAAGCATGCCATCCAAACCTTCTGTCAAATCCCTCCAGATCAAGAACTCTAGGGTTTCTCAGTGTTATCCATTCTTTTAGCCATGTCAAACATACAGCATCAAAATACAACCTTAAATCTGGCAAGGTAAGGCCACCTCTTTCCTTTGCATCTGTTAAATTCTTAAAATTTATTCTTGGTCTTTCCCCCCGCCAAACAAACTTAGTTATATCCTTCTGCCATTGCCTAAAACAAGTCATGTTATTAATTATAGGAACAGTTTGAAAGAGAAATAACATTTTAGGCAAAACATTCATCTTCACCACTGAGATTCTTCCCATTAAAGATAGATTCATTTTGGACCATCTTTGCAAATCATTTTTCATTGAGTTCCATGTTTTAACATAGTTATTAGAAAACAACAAAGAATTATTATTTGTTAACCAAACATCCAAATATTTCACTTTCTTCTCCATTCTTAACGCACTTATTTCAAACAATCTGTCTTTAGTTTTCTGATCTATATTTTTAGTCAAAACCTTAGTTTTAGTCTTATTTATATAAAATCCAGCCAACTGGCCAAATTGCTGTATCTTGTCCAAAAGTCTTTCGATCTTGTCCATTGGGTTTTCTAAAAATAACACAACATCATCTGCAAAGGCTCTCAGCTTATATTCTTGTCTCCCAATTTTGGGACCATGTAGTTCATCATCTTCTCTAATACTTCTACAAAGCACTTCTAGAACCAATATAAAAAGCAATGGGGAGAGTGGACAGCCTTGTCTAGTCCCTTTTTGTATTACACAATTGTCTGATAATTCTCCATTTACAATAATCTTAGCATATTGTTCCGAATAAATAGTTTTAATTGCTCTAATAAAGTTATTACCCGCAGTTATTTCCTCTAATAGTCCCCACATGAACTGCCACGAAATATTACCAAAAGCTTTCTCTGCATCCAAAAAGATCATCGCCATCTGTTTGTCATTATGTTTTTCATAATACTCCAATACATTCAGGACTGTTCTAACATTGTCTCTCAATTTGTGTTTATTATGGATGTTATGATTATTGTTAAAAATTAATAAAAATTAAATTTAAAAAAAATAGCCAAGTGTCAGCGGGGCTATTCTCACGACCAACAAAAATCGGGCTAGCAGAGCCCGATTTTTGTTGGTCATCAGAACCACCGGGCTCGCAGCTGAGCCCAGTGATTCTGGAGCGGCTAACCCGCTTGAGAACCCCTGGCAAAAAGCAGATTTGCTGAGCGAGCGCTCCTGCAAACCGGCTTTTTGCGATCGTGAGTAGCCGCGGCGCGCCTTTGTGCTGCGCCTACTCACGAGTAAACCCCCCCGGCCGGGAGGCTTAAAGGCAGCCTCCTGGCTCGGGGTCTTCCCAGTATGCCCTGCGCGCTCGCGCAGGGCATACTGGGGCTTGCAGGGGCCATGCGGCCCCCGCCCCCCCCACCCCCCACCGGCTCTGTCTCGGAGCTGGCCATCGTGTGGGCGGCTGATCCGGCCACCCAGGGCTCCCTGCCCGCTCGTGAGCGGGGAGAGTGGGCTTAGCCCGCTCTTCCCGCTCACCGGACAAAACCGGATCTCACTGATCGTGAGACCCGGTCCAGCAACAAGAGTGAGCAGATTGAACCTCTGGAAATGTTTTGAAAACCTCTCCCTCCCAAAATCACCAAAAGGCACTTTTGGGGGAACCCCCCCCAACCCCCGTCAAATTACTCACAGGCACTTTAAATCATGAGGAGTCTGCAAGGTCAGCAATAGGAATGAGCGGATTGAACTTCTGAACCCCCCCAAAATCACAAACCCCTCCCTCTATCACTAAAAAATCTCACCAACCGCGGATACTCAGTTGGCAAGACAGGTCACAATTTCCCAGTCACGGATACTCAAAACCATGATGGGGAAACTGCAATTGGCAAGGGATGACTGTATAAGGAGTAGCTGATGAGAGATCAGAGGCCACTCATGCTTGCTGAAGCAGCAGGGACAACTCTGGGGTGTGACCCAGGCTGGGAAGCAGCTAGTAAAGCATGTCTGCTGTGATGAAATGCAGAGGGGCCAAAAGAAACTTGACCAGTATTAGAGCCTAGAGGACTCCAAGACTGCGAAATTACCTGAGATAAAATGAAATGGCTAGATTGTTTTTTGTTTTGTTGGTTTACTGGCTTTTCTGTCATCCTCCCATCCACTTGCTTTTGGGCCCAGTGCTAGGAAAAAAGGAACAAGGATGTTTTCTCTGCCTTAGCCATTCTACCTCCCTCTGATGGTACACCTTAGATTAGCAGGTAGCTGCGTACAGCCCTTGCTGGGCTTTGTTCACTGGCTTCACCACTGAACCTGTGGACCAACTCTGGGTTCTGTTGCAGGCTCCATTCAAGTTCTTGTTTTAATTGCAAGAGTTGGCAACCGTGGAAGGACTCTAAGCTGGCACGGAGAGATAGTCAAGGGAGGAGATTCGGAGGCTATTCACACGGTGGAGGGAAACCAGGCTAAGGGAGCCCAGCCCAGTTCTCCTCCATCGGGAGGACCAACGGACTCATGGGTGAGCCCAGTGGTTCAATGGCGGCTAGCCCACCCAAGCAGCCATCCCCCCAAATGAGGTTAATGGAGTGAGCGCTCTGCTAACCCCGTTTTTGTGATCTTGAGATGCCGCAGTGCAGCTCTGCTCCATGGTGACTCGCAAGAAGACCCCACAACCGGGAGGCTACCAACAAGCCTCCTGGCCTTGAGGTTTTCCCCAGAATGCCCCACGCACCCACACGGGGCATTCTGGGACTTCCGGGGCCGGGCAGAGCCAGTTATCTTCCGGGACTTCTGGGGCCGTGACGGAGCTGGTTATAGTGTGGGTGGCTGATCCGGCCGCCCAGGGCCCAGCTTCTGCTTGTGTGTGGGGAGAGCGGGCTTGACCCACTCTCCCCACCAAACCCATCCTGGCTCTACACATTGATCGTGTGTAGATCCTCTCTGAATGCTGAATATAGTACTTGTGAGTTGGGCAAGACAAGCCTCTTTTTTAATCGTACCTGATCACATGTTTTCTGGGGAAATCCCCAGGCAGTCCTGATCATTACTCCCTCTAACAGGGATTCCCAGATGCTGTTCACTACAACTCCCATAACCTCCAAGCAAAGGCTATTGCAGTTGGGAATGCTGGGAGTTGTAGTCAACAACATCTGGGAATCCCTGTTAGAGGGCACACTGGTCCTGATCAATGATCACATTCACAAAACACATAGAAGGACATTGGAAATTTGTTATTCTTTGAAGGAGAATAATTTGAAGGAGAAGCACTGAGTTTATAAACTGCATTTATAATTAAAAGGTCTCCTAGTGGTTAAACTGAATGCTGCAAAATGTGAATTCACATAGGTTGTTTTTCTTAATAGATGGCCAATCCCTTTTCATAGACCCATAATTCAACTAGATTATTATTGGGGGAGTTGAGAGATGAAGGTACCAGCAAAACTACTACCTTCAACAAAGACAGGTAGCCTCATATCCTTAACCCTCATCTGGAGTCATGATTTTTTACACATGAGTAGAGCTTCCCATTTGATACACTGGATGCCCCCAAACCATTTCAGGCCACAGAACCCACCATAATTTAACATTTCACTCCAGGTGAGTGCAGCAGTGACCCCCACATCCCAACCATGGTGCCCATGTGACTGCCCGACTCACTGAGAATGTGAGCTGCCAGCAAAGAAAAAATGAACATTTCAAACCCCACACTAATGAGGATCCATACTTCAGCATCCCAGTTCTCAGCATTTCATCTGAAAGGACACACACACTGTGAAAGCAATCTGGAGCTGGTCAAGTGTACTCTACTACAGGCCAGTCACCCACAATCATCACATATTTTGTTTGGTTTCTTGTCATCCGTCCTAGGTAGACACAATACCAATACACAATATCTTCTGTCTATCCAAGCCAAACACAGATGACAGTGGTTGCATCTCTGGGGGTATGTCTTGCCTTCTTGTGTCTCATAGTGCCTACACAGCTCAACCCCATGCTCAGGAGATCCTCTGCCAGCTGTAAACTGGGTGGGGGGAGTTATTGCCCCCCCAATTATCTGAGGGCAGATTCAGATTAATATTGCCCTGCACACATGAGAACATCAGAACCACCCAGAGACACAAGTTTTGGGTGGTACAGAAATATTTTAAATAAGATAGATAGATAGATGGATGGATGTGTGGCAAGAATGTGCCTGCCATGATGCGCTCTTGGCACATCCTTTAATTGCCATGATGAGATGGATACTCCTGGGAATCACCCCTGTACACGTGCTTCAACAAACGGCCCCAAGGGGTTATCCATGGCTGTACACATTGCTGCACAATTTGCAGGCCAGTCTGTCTTTGTTGCAGTCCTCCAGCTTACTAACCAAGGTAAACATTCCCTGTCAATGGGTAGGATGTTTTTGCATCACAGCGCCATATTTTCGGACCGTTCTTCTTTGGCTTGCTTGGCATGTGTTGCCAGAAGGGATAGTACCTCAGAAACTGCTGCTTATCAACTGGTGTTCAGGCCCAGGAATGTAGCTGTACTGGCAATCATTCTTCTCTCCTATGGTGTGGCTTTGTCGTTGAACCGTACATTACTTGCAATCTCCTCAAATCATCTCAGCTGCATAGTGGCACAGAAATAGGAAGACCATAAATGTACTGCCCACAGTCTCTGCAGGACTTCATGATGGGCATGAAACACACCAGCCAGGACTAGACATCCAAGATACACTTCCAGTTCTATTAGGTCAAGGTGTTTCCACTGGAATATAGGAAGCTGCTGCCTAATGAGTCAGACCTTTGGTCCATCTAAAGTAGCATTGTCTGCTCTGACTGGCAGTGACTCTTCAGGCAGTATTTGGATTCCTCCTACAGGGTTCATGATGGTCCCCATCTCTCTCTCTCCTGGTCTCAGATTGGAGGGGAAGGAGTTGCTTCACTCACTGACTCCTTCTCCTGGACTAAACTTCTCTTGATCTCTGCTGGACTAAACTTCTCTTGGTCTGGCCTCTCTCTGGAAGACCCAGATGAGTGATAGACTGGATTGCAGAGCATCATTTTTGCTCATCATGCAACACATTTTCTTGGTACCTTCACTGGCAGGTGAGTAAGGTTCAGCAGACTGTTCAGTGCCATACATCACACCTCTACAATACACCATCTTGCTCTTTCCACCTGGAATCAAACTCCAAACTCAAAGCTCCAAACCTTCTGGGCTGTATCTCACCAGGAGAAATGGTAAAAGACCAGAGGTGCACTGCGGATGGTTGATCCACTAATTCCAGGCTTACTGAAGCTGACATGTTGTAGTTGCTGCTACTGGCTAAAGTCTCTGCTTCTGCAAGGTCAGATGCTTCTAAATGCTTTATTTGTTCCAAACACCAGGTCTGACATTGTGGGAGGGGCTGGTTTCATCTGCCCTAGCTTGGGAGCACAGAACTATGCAGTGCCTCAGATTAGTTTTGAGACACTATGATCACCAGGGCGCTTTCCAGACTAGACCCTACAACGAGGTCACGACGGATCTCGGAAGTCTGCTTCCACACTTCCTGTGTTGTGACACCGCAGTCCTTATATAGACAGCAGGGTGTCGTTTACATTTCTAATGCCTTGTTGCGAATTTAATCGCTGCGATATAGAGCAAGGAAGTCGCATATCTGGTGAGAAAAAATTGCTGGTTTGGGGGGCTGTTAGTTGCTGCGAGACTGCTCCCTCTGCTGTTTACAGCCCAAATGTGACTTGCCCAAACAGAGGCATTTTGCTGCTAATGAGCAGCTAGTCTGGAAAGCGCCCAGGGGAAACAAAAGTGAAGTTTCCCAAGAGAAACAGAGCGTTCTCTCCCATCCCAAATGGCTTAACATGGGCATGGGATAAAAACCACCCCACCATAGGGATGCCATTCATTTTGGGAAGTTTTCTACCCTTTGTCATATTTATATTAATAGCATAAATATCACAAGTGGTGAGGGGCCATACTTGTGGATTTATTGTCTCCTAGACTAGGGATTTCAAAACAGATTTTATGTTTTGTTTCAAGCTAGAAACAAAACACAGATGGCCAAAACATTTTTTCTAAACAGCAGTCAAACCGGTTGTTTCAACAAAACAAAACTCAAAACATTTCGTGTTTCAGCCATAGGGAACAATGGGAAAACTCAAAACACCCCATTGTTCCCCGTAGGTAGTTCCTAGGGACACAAAATGGGTTGTGTGGTAGGGCATGATGGGTGCTACCTACCACCCAACCCACAAAATAACTGGGCAAGGAGGCGATTTTTAAAACAAATGTTTAGCCTTTTCCCCAAATCGCCATAGGACAGCCCCCATAGCATGGCAGCCCTATTCTATGCAGATTTACTTTAAAATAACTCCAAATGAGTTCAATAATCCCAAAGAACGTACACATAGGATTGATGACTACAGCCTGTCTTTAAGCCCACATCCTCCTGATCACACTTTCCAGACACCACTGCTCTTGGATAGTGAGATACAGGCAGCTATACTGGGGTAGCACCACTCAAATTATTAAGAGTCAGCTTGTAAAATCAAGCAAGTGGTACTTTACTTGTATTCTGTTACGAGCGCATACAACGTTAATGTCATTCATTTTACACACAGGTTTGAAATATAGGGGTAGACATTTGCACTGAGGAATGTAAACGAACTCTGAACTATGAAGGGTGACTACTGTTCAGTAAAAAGCTAAATCAATTATTTGGTTAAAAAAATTGTCCTTTTAACAGTACCAAGGCTTGTTTGCCCACTCTCTTTAATTATACATATCTATATACTTGTGGCTATCTATATACTTGTGGCTAATTTTGCAGTAATTGCTGAAACTATGTAATGATATTAAGTTATATTTGTTTTTATAATGTGTAACTGCCATGTTATTTAATAATCTTAGAGTTCTCTTTTGCAATCAGCAGGTGGTGCCAGGTTCAGTTCTCACCTTTTCTCACGAATGGATCTTACTCAGGTAGCATATAGCTGGGAGAGATCTCCCTGCTTGCTAACTCTAGCCAAGCAAGGCTCCAGGGGGTGGGGGCAGGAGGGCAAGGGGGTGGGGGCAGGAGGGCAAGCGCCCCTTGAAAAGTGGCTTGTCCCCCTACCGCCCCACTTTCTGCTTCAGAAATCTAATATGTGGGATACAGCTCACCCACCCACCCATTAAATACATACCTGCCAACATAACTGCCTATTTCCCGTAGAAAATAGGGACATGTGGCAGGCATGCAAATGCACTTTACCCCTTTTGTGTCTTCCCTCATTTTTTGGTACTTTTTCTCCCCCCCCCCACCCCCGGTCCTGCCAACGAGCTTTACCCGCTGCCTCTCTGAGAACACAGGATACTTCAAAGGAGTATCGACCCCTCCCCGACTGCCCCGCCTCGTGCGAGTTGAAAGGCAGGAATCTCTAAAGCCCCGCCCACCCCTCAGCTGGCCTCTCCTCCTTCCCGCTCCGGCCCCGCCCCTCGCGTCACCGCCTCTGACAGCTCGAGAACAGCGTTCTACAAGGTGGCCGCGAAAGCCGTGGGAGGAGGGGAGAATCACGTGACGGTTCCAATATGGCGGCGCCGTGTCGCTGTCCACCGCCACCTTTGAGGGAGTCGTGTCTCTTCCGGATCCAGGAGCTCAGCGGCGGCCGGAGCTTTTGAGCGCCGCTTCCCGCCCCTGCCTGGGACAGACTGGGACAGACCGGGACGGGGGTCGTCAGCTCAGGGCGGCCATGCAGCCCCCGGCCCGCGAGCAGGATACTCGCACCAAGAGCGTATTCGTCTCCCGGGCCCTCGAGAAGATCCTCTCCGAGAAGGAGGCGAAGCGGCCCCTTCACGGGCAGCTGCGGAGAGCCTGCCAAGTGGCGCTAGGTGAGTGAGAGGAGGAGGAGGAGGAGGAGCGGGGGCCCGCGGGAGGCCCTGGCTTGGCCGCCCTGAGCGCACACCACCCGGCCGAGGCGAAGCTGCTGCTGCACCCCGCCAAAAGGCAGCTCCAGGGGGAGCCTGCCTGTCAAAGCCGGGAACCACCACCGGCGCCCCCTCCTTGCCCTTCTTCCCGTTGCCCGTCGTTCTCCTTCCTCTCCGAGGAACCGCACGCGGAGTGTGGTTGAGGATGAAACCACAAAAAGTAAACGCTTGCTACAAACGGATAAAGAGGACTGTTAAAATATCTCGCACCAGTCACAGGGTGGAGCGCAGTAGGACTAAATTATGCTTACTGTTTTTCTTTAAAGAAATTATTTATTTCCCAGTTCTTTTAAGCTCCATTTCCAGCCAGGGGCAGTTGGTGCCAAATGATTGCTGCGACTCAGAAATGTACCCCACCTTTCCCTCTCCTAATGTGGTTCTTGCTGATGTGTCTCCTTTTAAATATCGCCTGCTTTGCACTCTCGGGGAAACCTACTCAGGTATTTTTGAGGGGATCCTGGCAGGTGTTATGGGCCTAGTTGGCAGGCAGCTCCTCTAACACGGTCTGATCCTCTGTGTATTTGTAAGCCCCAGTAAGTGTGTGCAAGACTGCAGCTTTAATCCCTGCCCTTAATTACAGCATAGCTCTGCAAAACTGAGGTCAGGAGCCTAAAACCACAGGAGCTGGGTTCATGATTCTCTTCCTTCATCCCCCTTTTTGTAGGGAGTCCCTGTGAAGTTTCCTCTTCGGATCTTACTGGGCACGTGCTCTCGGATTTTGTGTTGTTCTCATTATCTAGTAAAAGGATTCAGTGTCCTGTCAGATTACCCTGGGTTCCTCTGATTTCTTTCTGTATGTTCCTCAGTCTCTCCAATTGCTGAATGAACATGTTTAATCGTGTGTGCAGAGATGAGTATAGTCTGTGATGGGGCTTGTCAATAGATACTGCTTGGCAGATAATCTGCCACGTTGGATCCTCCCCTGCTTGTGAACAGGTGACTACACTCGGCATCTTCTGACAGGAAGTGTCATAATTAATTTCTGGTCAGGTTTGGTTGTGAAGGGAAAGGGGGAGGGTTTCTCTTCATTTGGTTCAGGAAGAGAGAACAAGGTTCACTTTGCTTATCTGATTGTAACAGGCGGTGCTATTGGTTATTCCTTCTTTGGAGCTAGACAGGAACCTTTTTGTCTAACTTGTGATCATGACTCTGAACTTGAGATGACTCTGCATGCGAAACAATTTTCTGTAACTAAAAAAATGCTTTCTGGTAATGATGTGAGTTCAGCTGTATTTTTTAATCAGGGCTCTTGTAAACTTATCAAAATTAATTGTATTCGTATTCAACTGAAGAAGGGTTTGGGATTTTTTTGGAAGGATTTGTAAGATGAAAAAAATTAGGACTGAAAATAGTCTTTGAAAGTAATTATTTGATTAACGTAACCTTAAAAAAATTAAGAAATATCCCCCAACGCTGGCATCAGAGTGGTCAGTTTGTTCTGGCTTCATGTGTCCCCCCCCCCTTAATCTAAATATAAAAAGATAATTTCCCAGTTAAAGTGTAATTCAGTGGAATCCTAAGCACGTTTACTTGGGAGTATGTCCTACCAAGTTTAGTAGGGGTTACCGCCTACTATGTGGCAACATCCTGACCGACAGCATACACATGCTTCTAACAAAAGCATGAGTGTGGCGCTAACCAACCTGCTTCCAAAGCATTGATGTTTTCAACTGTGCTGCAGTTTGTTTTCTGCTCTCCTCTTGTTCCGGAAGCACTCTTCGACCTGCAGAAACTTTGATCTGCTTCAGGCCTGCATGACTCTAAGGGGATGTGTTCTTTAAAGGTGCTTCTGGAACAAGGGAAGAACAGTCAAAATTGCCATAGTCTTGTATAAGAGCACCTGCACTTCAGAAGTGGGTGGGGTAGCACTGTGCGCTAGAAATATGCACGGAACCAGCCGGGAGTGGGGGTGGCTTTAAGGATGGAGGAGGATGCACTTATCCCCCTCCCCCCTGGTGTTTACCCTGCCGGTGAGCGATTCCCTAAAAGCCTGTTGAGGTGGCAGCATACCTCGCTGCTGCCACATCCTGACGTTGACCGGATAACATCAGAACATAAGAACAGCCCTGCTGGGTCAGGCCCAAGGCCCATCTAGTCCAGCATCCTGTTTTGCACAGTGGCCCACCAGATGCCTCTGGAAGCCACAGGCAGGAGTTGAGGGCGTGCCCTCTCTCCTACTGTTACTCCCCTGCAACTGGTACTCAGAGGCATCCTGCCTTTGAGGCTGGTGGTGGCCTATAGCCCTCCAACTAGTAGCCGTCAATAGACCTCTCCTCCATAAAGTTATCCAAACCCCTCTTAAACCCATGCAGGTTGTTGGCTGTTACCACATCTCGTGGCAGAGAATTCCACAAGTGGATTATGCATTGTGTGAAAAAGTACTTCTGTTTGTTGGTCCTAGATTTTCTGGCCATCAATTTAATGGGATGACCCCCTGGTTCTAGTGTTATGTGAGAGGGAGAAGAACATCTCTCTATCCACTTTCTCCACACCGTGCATGATTTTATAGACTTCTGTCATATCTCCCCGCAGTTGTCTTTTTTTCAAAACTAAACAGCCCCCAGCCTTGTCTCATAAGAAAGGTGCTCTAGGCCCCTGATCATCTTGGTTGCCCTCTTCTGTACCTTTTCCAGTTCTATGCTGTCCTTTTTTAGATGTGGTGACCAGAATTGTACACAGTACTCCAGGTGTGGCTGCACCATAGTTTTGTATAAGGGCATTATAATATTAGCAGTTTTAATTTCAACCCCCTTCCTAATGATCCCTAGCATGGAATTGGCCTTTTTCACAGCTGCCGGACATTGAGTTGACACTTTCAATGAGCTGTCCACCATGACCCCAAGATCCCTCTGGGATCTAGTAACTGGAAGTACTAGTTGTGCCTGCGCGTGAGAGCACAACGTGTGCACGATGCACACAGGTGTAGCTAGTACTTCCAGTTATATCCAATCACCTCCGAGATGGGGCGGCAGGGAGGTACGCTTCTGCCCCAATGGGCTTTTAGGGAATCGTGCACCGGCGGGGAAAATATATCTTCCCCCACCCTCAAAGCCACTCCCCCCTGTCATTGAACCTTCGAGTCGGCCAGGGTTCGAACCAGTCTGGAGGCCTCTAAAAGGGCCTTCGAACTAGTTCATGCACTTCTCTACTGTGCGCATGCTTTTCTTAGAAGCAGATAGTATTCAGTATTGTAGAGTCTTGGGATGTGATTTCATGTGTCATCTGAGATGCAAACGTACACACTATTGATGTTTGATATGTCACTGTCTCTTGAATTCGGATTCCTCACGAGTTAAATGGGAATTATTGTAGTCCAATCTAAATAGATGAAGAAAAATATTGTAAAGTACTCTGCATGCTGGACTCTATCAATGATAAAAGCCATCCAGCCATTCTTACGCTTATTTATTGTACTTTGTAATATTTTCGTCATTTTTCAGCACTCAAAGTGGCTTGCAAAAAAAACCGCAACAGATAATATTCAATTAAAACAAATATGATTGGCATTGCAGTTGTAAACTGTTCATCTAACACTGGAAACATTATATAAATGCTAAGTATAATATTATTAGCCACTTAATGGTGCAATGGGGAAGTATCTTGCCTATGAAGCAAGAACTGTAGGTTTGAATCCCCGCTGGTATGTTTCCCAAACTATGGGAAACACCTATATTGGGCAGCAGCGATATTGGAAGATGCTGAAAGGCATTGCCTCATATTGTGTGGGAGATGGCAATGGTAAACCCTGCCTGTATTCTAGCAAATAAAACCACAGGGCTCTGTGGTCACCAGGAGTTGACATCGACTCGACGGCACAACTTTACTTTTCTGTAAGAGTTCAGAATCATGCTAAACTGTATCGTAGCTATTGTGCAATATCAATGACTATGTTGTATTGGCAACTGTATCAAGTGTAGTAAATGCAGATATTCATGCAGCAAGACTGATAATTTGCTAATTTATTCTAGATCTGTAAAAGAGTTCTTAAAAAGGAACCTGACAACATTACTCTAATATTCAAAATACTGCTAATGGACAATGCTCTTTGCTGCTGATTACTCTTGTTTTAAGATTGTAGGTTATCTATATATCATTGCTGGAGTCATTCATATCTGTGCCTAAAATAAGTAGCTTTATCTAGTTCTGGCATCATGGTGTTAACTTGTAACATAAAACAATTTATTCTCTCCCCCCCACCCACCTCCCCACTCTGCAGATGAAATAAAAGCAGAACTAGAAAAGCAAAGGTGAGTAACTACTGTAATGCAGTATGTAATTCAGGCCATACGTGAAAGATCAAAATACATTCTATGTAAGTTTATTTAAAAGTGCAACATGCTTTTGTACACATGGTGCCAAGCATGCCAAAAATGTATTTATCTAGATACTTTGAATAGGTGTTGAAAGAGACTGTAACAGTGATGCATGAAAGAAACTTTTCTGTCAGCTGTGTGTTTTCTTTACTATGCACGTTTCAGGCTTGCATCTGTAGGCACTGAGTAGCACCCACCACATGCAAAGCTACATTTTAAAAGTTCATTCAATACTGTTCCCAGTGCTAGTTGCGGCCACGCCTCTAGGAAATATGAGGATTAGGGAGAATAGGCACAAGATCCAGCCATTATTTTGGCTCTGAGCGGTCTAGGTAAAACTCTCACTACATTTCAGTTCCAAGTAACAACTTCTCAGAGATATTTTGCCACTTTCTTTCTTTCAACTGGATTTTTCTTTCAAAGCTTATAACTTGACCATTATCTGCTAACAGAAGATCTTAGCTTCCTCTCTTCACAAACCCTTTTGCATATCTATCATAATGCATGTATTTAATTGGTTCGGCCACAGATACTAATCTTCAGTTCTATTTAATTAGCCATGTTCTCTGCTGGTGTTTGGCTCTCTCTCTGTCATTATCAGCTTTCTAAATTAGTTCTGCTGTCGTGTTTTCTGCATCCCTGTTTCCTTAATTGGATGCTGAGTCTGGTACAAATATAGGTTAATGGTGCTTTAGGAAGAGCCTTAATGAGAACTGCTTGTTCTGGGTTACTCTGGTCATTTTCTACACTGGATTTCTGTCTTCAGAGACCATATATGAATTTTTCTTATATTTTGGACATGGGAGTATCATGTAGGAGTATTCCCTTGTTTCCAAAAAATTTTTTAATTTTATTTTTACATTTTATATCCCTCTCTTCCTCCAAGGAGCCCAGAGCGGTGTACTACATACTTAAGTTTCTCCTCACAACAACCCTGTGAAGTAGGTTAGGCTGAGAGAGAAGTGACTGGCCCAGAGTCACCCAGCAAGTATCATGGCTGAATGGGGATTTGAACTTGGGTCTTCCCGGTCCTAGTCCAGCACTCTAACCAGTACATCATGCTGGCAATGAAATATGGGAGACAACTGTTAGTGAGGGTGACATTAGTTTTTGTGGTAGCAGATTCTAAAGTGTTTTCTCTCTCCTGAAACTTAATCCTGGAGCCAGCAATTAAAATTGCTGAAATTGATGATCTTTCAAATTAAGCTAAATGAAAAGAAATACCATTGCAAGTAAGCTGGCTCATGCTCCACAAAGGTATAGCTTGTAAATTTAAATTTGAAGGGAAATTTTGACATTTGTTTTTGACAGAGCCATTCAATTGACCAGATACTATAGAAGTGGAAGTTTTTCATTTTTTAGTCTGTGATCCTGAAGCATGCAAGAATTTCTCAATAGTCCTTCTTGAACTGACAATTTTTGTTGCTTACACTTGGGGTGGAGCTAAATCTATTGTTGTCTTGCACAAGTGAGCCTGGCTTTGGGCTGCTGTTGAGAGTCTATGGAGAAAGCATCTGTGTGTGTGTGTGTGTGTGTGTGTGTGTGTGTCGGAGGGGTGGGGGAGGATCTTGGCAAGTATAGACATAGGGGATTGTGGCTCTAGGCTTCAATACTTCACGTGCTTACTGACAAACTTACTCAAAAGCAGATATGAAGGAGCACAATTGTCATCTTCTACCTGTAAAGGATTATTGCCATAAGAGATCTGCAGCAAAATCTCTAATATGCTAGTCCAGTTTGCATCTTATACTTAAGGTTTCTTAGAAGACTGGGTCAGATGGGAGAGTGACTTGGGCCATACTTCTTGTCTTAAAAATTTAACACATGAAATGAGCTTGTTCACATAAGCAGCCCTACCTGGGTATGCTGCTCATGTGAAGTGCCAGGATTGAGGCTGGTCCCGGCGCTTCCTTCCTGGGTAGCCTGGGGTTTTTACTTGACTTTCCCTGGATAAAAGAGTGTGAGCATGCCCTTTTACCCAGATACAGGGTCGTGTGAATGTCTGGGCTGCATGCAGCCTGAGCAGACACAGAGCTGGGTGCCTAGAGTGTCTGACTCACAGCAGGATCCCTCAATGCACCATGCTCATTGCACAGTGCATTGTGGGATATCTGGAGGCCGGGACACATTTTCCCAGCCTCCAGAAGGCTGTACAGCTCACGAAAGTGCCACTCATGTGGGCACATGAGCCATGCAGCCTGGGACTACGCTGGATCATCAGGGGTGGGGGTGAGGTAGGTGTTATCCTGCCTCCCCTCCTGTCCTCCCCAGCACTCTCAAAGGCCCTTTGACCAATCTCGATGGCTTTTATCCACATGCATTACATGGATGAGGAATTTAAATGAAATGACTTGTTCATAAACCTTAAGTTATTCTCTTTCAACATTTCTAACCAGCCAAGGCAGTGAAGCCACACCAAAAGCAAACTTCATTGAAGCAGATAAATATTTCCTCCCATTCGAGTTGGCCTGCCAGTCGAAGTCCCCACGAATTGTCAGCACCTCACTAGACTGCTTACAGGTATCCAATTTAAACTAAGATTTCATCAAATATGGCTGAATGTATTTGTTTTAAGATTGTATACTTTAAACTTTTGCATATATATGCTGCTGGACTACAAATGGAATGGAAAAGCTGCTTTCTTTCATTTTACTATTTTTCCTTCCCTCTCCCCATCTCTTTGAAATGTCTTATTTTGGAGGTTTCTATAAGTGTTTATCCTTTAGTCTGGTAAGCACTTACAGTAACATCAGTATGCTGGAAAAAGGACTTCTAATGAGGCTTTTTTTCATGATGTTGATGGGAGATTTTAGGTAAAGTTGGGTAGTTCTTTAGGTTTTCTTCATTTCGTGGCTTTTATTTTCCAGGACCTTACTAATGATATTCTGTCCTAGCATATTGAATCTTCTAAATGGCTTCAAGGGTTTAGTGCTTGAAAATGATGCTAATGCAATGTATTCTTTTTGTCTAGAAACTCATTGCATATGGGCATATCACTGGCAACGCTCCAGACAGTGGAGCTCCTGGAAAACGCCTGATTGACCGGATAGTTGAAACAATCTGTAGTTGCTTTCAGGGTCCTCAAACTGATGAGGGAGTGCAGTTACAAATAATAAAGGTATTTCATTTTGCCTTCTACTTTGTAAAGGCTGTTTTGTTAGCAGGAGCTCAACTCATTGTTTTCCAGCAAGAGAATATAGGTGGCCCTCATTGTCTGTACCTGTGGTTTTCCTTATCTGCAATTGGGTCTTAGAGACCCAGTTTCATTATCCATGGGTAGAAAAATAGGTGAAATTTGCCTATCTGTGGTTTTGAGTGTCCAGAAATGACCTGGAAATGACGTCTGATGTAATTGAATTTATTTATTTATTAGATTCATATACCACCATTCCAAAAATGGCTCAGGGCGGTTTACATCAAAAGAAAAACAATTAAAATCAACTAACAATTAAAATCAAAACTAAATCAATTAAACAATTAAAACCATTTAAACATTAAAATCATTTAAAAATAAATAAAAAATTTGGGTGCCATTTTCCAGCAGAGATCCATTTTGTAGCCCTTAATTTTTTTTTGGTGGGGTATGAATATTCACCTGTTTAGGGGGCCATTGTTGGAGACCTGGAGAATAAGGTACTGTCCTTTTTTTTTTTTTTCCCCTGCCCCCCTTTTTTGTTAAGAACTTAACCCCCCAATTCCCATTGACTCAAGGTTTTGTTATTCACAGTTTCCATATTCGTGCCTATAGGTGAGAATGGAACCCCCACAGATAAGAAGGGCTACCTATACTTAAATCTCATATAGAAAGATTGTACAAGTTATCCCTTGGCTTAACAAGTTGTGTAAATTAAATGAAATAAACTTGGTCAATATGAATCCACTTCTTTTTTTTTAAGAAGCAGATTCTTGCTAGGCAATAACATGCTGTAAGTAGATCTTAAAATATCTTCTTGCCATGCACCACCTATTTCTACCTCTCTTTCAGGCTGCCTGTTGTATTCTGTGTACTTGGCTTCAGTTTATTTTCTGAAGAGCCAGTCTCTTATTTTATCTCTGGGATCTGATTTCCTGTTGCCTAGTGGATATTGACTGACGGTGCACAGGAGTTAGATTATATTGCCTGCTGCAGTGTCACCAGTACTATTTTAAGTCTACCTTTAAGTGAAGCTGGTAAACTGATCTTTATTGTTCTTGGCTGCAGACTATAGCATGTAGATCTAAAACAACTGGTCATATTGATACAGTGTTTCTGGTTTAATACAGGTCTCAAAAGATCATGAACAATAAGAATAAAATTCAGTAATCCAAAACCCTTTGGTTTAAGATGAGAGTAAAGATGCTTTACATTTTCACTTGTGCTCTAAAAAGAATGGAAATTATTATTATTGCAAGTTAAGACTCCCATTCCACACCATATAAGCTATAAATACTTTGTACATTCTGATATATGCCAAACTAGCAAAAATATGATAGATAGATAGATAGATAGATATGATGATGGCTTTAGAAATGAGGCTCCTTGACTTGATCAGAGATGCTTCAGGCAGAAATTCATCAGGCACATCTCTAGAAAGTGATTAGGGAAGCCACCTGTTAAATGTCTGCCTGGATGCATCCCTCCCCAGCCCAATGTCCAACTGAAAGACCAAGGCAACATGTGGGTACATGAGCATGGAGGTTCTACATGAGAACCTAATGGCCTGTGATATGGAGGCTTCATTTCTTTAAGCATGGCCAAGTGAAACTTCCATATTCATGGCAGTTTGGCTCTGATGTAGAACCTCCATGTTCAAGAGCAGTCTATGTCAGAATGGTGGTTTCTTGGTGCTGGGTGGGAATAGTTTTTAGGATTTCCTTGAGATTCCTTATTTGGAACTTCCTAGCATGGGGTCCTTGGTCCAAATACTATACATCTATACTCAGAAGTAAGCCCCAAATAAATAAATGAGGTCCCCCCCCACAGAAGAGTTCCTCCCTTCTATGCTTTGCTGAGGGGCTGGGAGGAAGGGGAAAAAAGAACCCACATTCTTGTCTAGGATCTCTGCTGGTTCTGATTCCTATGTGTGTTTACTCAAAAGTAAGCTTCAATGGACTTACTTTCTAATAATTCATTCCAAGCTTTGCTGAGAACCTCTGCTTCCCCCCTTTGGTGTGGGTGAGAGAAAGGGGGCAGAGGGAAAAACAAATGTAGATGAAAGGAAAGGGAGGGGGAGGAATCATTGTTTAACTATACAAGTGTCAGAGTGCTCATAGTTTGTCCTATGCTCAGAACAAACAAACCTATGTTCAGAACCAGGAAGTCACTTGCTAGAAGTTTCCAGGACTTCTCCCTCCCAACTTTGGCTTTACAATTCTCAGTGGGCAGACTCAGTTATGCTCTTAGCTAACTTTCCCTTAGTTATTTTCATTGTTTTAGGGATTCCAAACAGTAATTACTCAAAAATCACTGGATTTATGTTTTCCAAACTAGCAAAAGGCACCAGCCCAGTATGGACCTGGATTTTTGAGGAATGCTAAAAAGACATCAAACACTGAAAAATATACATTCTCTGTCATGAAAAAAACTTTGCCAACACTTTGAAACCTCTTTTTAGAAGTTAAAACTTAAATTGCTACCTGTGAGCCATTTGTGCAATGGATTTCCACCAAATTCGGAGGAGTAGTGTCTGTTGTTCCCTAGTTGATGTGTGCACATTTTCAGAGGGATTGGATGGATACTTTTGACTGGGCAAGAGTTAAGCGGCTGTAACTACAAGGACATAAGCAATAAGAATGTTCAGTGCTTATAATGACGGAATGTTGAAAACACTCTTCCTTAACTATACTGGCATGACTGTGCCAGTATAAATAGATTTTGAAAATAGTTATCTTCTAACTTATAAGTAACCAGGATGTTGTCGTTCAGTGTCCTGCCCCTGAGGCCAGAGATGGCCCTCAGATTTGTAGCTGTTGATAGACCTCTCCTCTATGAAGTTATCCAAACCCCTTTTAATGTCATCCAGGTTGTTGGCTGTCACCTCATCCTGTGGCAGATAATCCCACAAGTTGATTATGTGTTGTATGAGAAAGTGCTTCCTTTTGTTGGTCCTAAATTTCTTGGCAATCAATTTCATCGGATAACCCCTTGCTCTCATGAGGGAGAAAGAGGGAGAAAAATTTCTCTATCAATGTTCTCCACACCCTGATTGATTTTATAGACCTCTATCATGTCTCCCCACAGTCGCCTTTTTTTCTAAACTAAATAGTCCCAGGTGATAGCCCCTTATGAGCCTTGCCTCATAAGGAAGGTGGTCTAGGCCCCTGATCATCTTGGTTGCCCTCTTCTGCACCTTTTCTAATTCTGCAATGTCCTCCTTTAGGTATGGTAACCAGAATTGTATGCAGTACTCCAAGTGTAGCCGCACCATAGTTTTGTTTAAGGGCATTATAATATTAGCATTTTTATTTTCAATCCCTTCCTAATGATCACTAGCATGGAATTTGCCTTTTTCACAGCTGCCATGCACTGAGTCAACACTTTCAATGAGCTGCCCACCATGACCCCAAGATCCCTCTCCTGGTCAGTCACCAACACCTCAGATCCCATCAGTGTATATGTAAAGCTGGGTTTTTTTGCCCCAATATGCATCACTTTACACTTGCCAGAATTGAACCGCATTTGCCATTTTGTTGCCCACTCCCCCAGTTTGGAGATATCCATTTGCAGCTCCTCACAATCTGTTTTGGATTTCACTACCCTAAATAGTTTGGTGTCAACTGCAAATTTGGCCACTTCACTGCTAACCCCTACTTCTAGATCATTTATGAATAAATTAAAAAGTCCCTGGGGGACCCCACTTCTTACTTTGCTTCATTGTGAAAACTCTCCATTTATACCTACCCTCTGTTTCCTGTTTTTCAACCAGTTAACAATCCGCACATGTACTTGTCCCCTTCTCCCATGATTGCTAAGTTATCTCAAGGGTCTTTGATGGGGATCTTTGTCAAAAGCTTTTTGGAGGTCCAGGTATACTATGTCATTTGGATCTCCTTTATCCACACACCTGTTGACACTCTCAAAGAACTCCAAAAGGTTGGTAAGGCAAGATTTACCTTTGCAGAAGCCATACTGGTTCTCTCCCACCAGGGCCTGTTCTTCTGTGTGCTTTACAATTTTACCCTTGAGGATGCTTATTTTATTTATTTATTTATTTATTTATTATTTATTTATTACATTTATATCCTGCTCTTCCTCCAAGGAGCCCAGAGCGGTGTACTACATACTTGAATTTCTTCTCACAACAACCCTGTGAAGTAAGTTAGGCTGAGAGAGAAGTGACTGGCCGAGAGTCACCCAGCTAGTTTCATGGCTGAATGGGGATTTGAACTGGGGTCTCCCCGGTCCTAGTCCAGCACTCTAACCACTACACCACGCTGGCTTTCCATCAATTTGCCCAGTACAGATTTTAAGCTAACTGACTTGTAATTTACCAGATCACCCCTGAATCCTTTTTTGGGGGAAAAAACGATATTACATTGGCTACTTTGCAGTCCTCCAGTACAGAGCCTGATTGCAGGGATAAGTTATATATTTTTGCAATTTCACATTTGAGTTCTATGAGGACTCTTGGATGGATGTCGTCTGGCCCTGGCGATTTGCTAGTTTTTAATTTTTCCAGACAGTTTAGAACGCCCTCTCTTGTCACCTCCATCTGACTTGTCACCTCTGACAAGATTTAGGAGAACAGAGTTCTTTAGCCTCTGTCCCTGAAGAGCCCAGTTCAGGAACAGGTATACGCTCAGTAGCCTCAGTATCTCAGTATTCATCTGCCATGAA
This sequence comes from Hemicordylus capensis, assembly GCF_027244095.1. Taxonomy (NCBI): domain Eukaryota; kingdom Metazoa; phylum Chordata; class Lepidosauria; order Squamata; family Cordylidae; genus Hemicordylus; species Hemicordylus capensis. Next base: position 31,039,482 of record NC_069660.1, on the reverse strand, counting down.
GATAGATGCAAAGAATTCATTTAGCTTCTCTGCAACCTCCATGTCTTCCTGAATAATCCCTTTCACTCCCTCATTGTCTAACAGTCCCACCGCCTCCTTGGCAGGTTTCCTGCTTCTGATATAGTTAAAGAAGTTTTAGTTATTCCCATTGGTGCTTTTAGCTAAATGTCCCTCAAACTCTCTTTTCACCTCCCTGATTGTCACCTTGCATTTCTTTTGCCAGAGTTTGTGTTCCTTTCTGCTCTCTTCACTTGGGCTGGCTTTCCAATTTCAGAAAGAAGTCTTCCCCTTTATAGGTTCCTTGACTTTACCTGTTATCCATGCTGGCATCCTCCTGGTCGTGGTGGTACCTTTCCTCCTTTTGGATATACATTCTAACTAGGCTTCTAGTATCGTGCTTTTAAGTAAACACCATGCATTCTGGAGAGAAGTGACTCTCCTGATTTTCCCATTCAGTTTTCTTTCCCGCAGATTCCTCATTTTAGAGAAGTTTCCTCTTCTGAAATTCAAAGTGTGTGTGTTAGACTTGCTTGGTGATACTCTCCCCACATGTATGCTGAATTTGATCGCACTATGGTCTCTCTTCTCTAAAGAGTCCATGACGCAGGTCCTGGGTGCCACTCAGGATTAAGTCCTACGTCTCCTTCTACATTCAGCATATCTAGAAATTTGGCTTCTTTGTCATTACCTGACTATGAATTTACCCAGTCTCTGTGTGGGTAATTGAAGTCACAGATTATTACTGCCCTGTCTCTCTTTGATGCCTCTCTTATTTGTTTCTCCAACTCCAGGTCACTCTCAGTGCTTTGATCTGGAGGGTGATAGCACGTCCCCAGTAGCACGTTCCCTTTCAGGCCTTGTATTGTTACCCACAGGGTTTCTGAGGAGGACTCCGGTCCACCTAGGTTTTCTAGCTTGTTGGATTCTATCCCTTCTTTCACATACAGTGCTACTCCATCTCCAAGGCGCCCCTCCCTGTCCTTTCTATAGTGTTTATATCCAGGGATTACAGTGTCCCGCTGGTTCTCACTATTCCACCATATTTCTGTTTTACTTACTATATCTATTTCTTCATTAGCAACCAAGCACTCCAGCTCACCAATTTTGGCTCGGGGGCTTCTGGCATTGGCATATAAGCACCTATACGCTGAATCTCTTACCTGGTGTGTGCTATATTTCTTTTGACTCTTTGATCTCTTTGACCAGCTACCACAGCCTTCTGTCTCCTCTTTATGTGGTTCTATGTGTCCCCTTCTGTTTTATCTGAATCTTATACACCCTAACCCCTTAAGAGATGGCATTTGCTGTACTGGATAGTGCCCAGCTCCTGTCAGCTATTCCCCAGGAGTCATTTTAATAAATAAATAAATAAATAAAAGCTGCTCTGCAGCCTTTTTAAATTTTAAGCACCAGCAGTCTGGCTCCATCTTGGTTCAAGTGTAGCCTGTCCCTTTTGTACAGGTTTTTAAATTCACCAGAGAAGCACCTGAAGCAACGAAAAAGTATGTGGAGGATAAAAATGTGAAGGTTGTCTCATTTGTTATACACAGCTAGTCTAGAAGTGGAGGAACAATTGGATGTCTCTGAATGAAAACTAGCCTATAATAGTTGTTGGAGAGAAGCTTCTGCCTTCTATAATCACAGCCTTTTTCTATCCTTGCTCTCAATCCCCTTCTATTCCTGACACTTCAGGAGAGAAAGGTGTAGCGTGCATTGATTATCACACATTTTGTGAACTGAATTTGTATTTCCTTTTTAACCTCGGTTCAAAGATTGCTTTACCTTAGTACTTCCATAAATTGCTTCTGCTGTTTTTATAGAACTTTTTTTTAAAGTTGTGCTTCTGTTTACTCAGATGTCATTGTTGTCTGTATATTTTGTTTCCCTTCAGGCTCTTCTCACTGCTGTGACATCCCCATATATAGAAATTCATGAAGGAACAATCCTTCAGACTGTTAGAACTTGTTACAATATCTATTTAGCCAGCAAAAATCTCATTAATCAGACAACTGCCAAGGCTACTCTCACTCAGATGCTGAATGTCATTTTTACTCGAATGGAAAATCAAGCTGTAAGTAGTAAATTGTTAATCTGTCTTTAACATGCAATTTTGAAAACTGAGATATTATTGCTGCTTCTTCACTGGGCTGTTGCTCTCAGATTCATATTGTGTCTAGTGTAAAAGTAAAAAGTCAGATGTTAGGGATGTGCCCGAACTGCAGTTCAAGCACCTTTTGGGAGCAGTGCGGGGGAGCTTTAAGAAAGAGGAGAGTAGGTCCTTACCTGCTCTCCTCCATGTGGCTTCTTGCTGGAGCAGCCCAAGTAGCCTACATGACTCCAGTGTGCACATGGCATCCGCACATGTGTGGGAGCCATGCTTGTGCTGGTGCCATGTGGGGGTACTTGGACCAAGCGCCGTCCCAGCAGGAAGCTGCATGGGGTGGCGGAGAGCACCTGGTTTTCTCCTTTTAAAAAAGAAAAAAAATTAAAGCTACCCCGCACCACCCCGAAAAGGTTCTCTAACCATGCTTTAGAGTGCAGTTAGGGCACATCCCTATCAGATGTCACATTCTGATTCTACAAACCATGCTTTGGTGAATTGGGAGTATTCTGTAGGCCATCTACCTCCTTCTTGTTTACAATATCCAATTCCCCCTTATTTGCTGTAACCATACTTTGCTGAGATATACAAACTGCGGAAACTATGGTTTATGCTAACCAGGAATTGCCCCCCAAACATGGTTTGCAGAACTTTAAACCATGCAACCATCCTTGGTAAGCACTATTCATACTTTGCCCAATTCAGACATTGTAACAAGCTATTGCTATAGCAAATCAAAAAAGTAAGGATGGGCTCTATACATGAGGAGGAAGAGAGAGCACACTATCTTGCAATACATTCATGATCGTGCAAACCATGGTTTGGAAGATGGAACGTAGTGTCCAAGTTCAGCAAGTGTGTAGATCAAACTTCTTCCTCTTTTTCAATACTTTGGTTTTGTGATAGTACGATCACTCTTGTTGCCACTGGTTGTGTCTTATATAACCAGTAGGCAAAGACAGCTGTCCTTCATAGTTTGGAGGGGAATGGGCACCCCTGTTTTTCTTAATATGTAGTCCAATAGATACATTTACAATTTGCTAAAACACCAAACTCTCATTAAGAAATATCAATTACAGTCTTATAGAAGTAGTGTCTCTGAAGGGCTTTATGCTGAGCTGATGAAATAGGAAGACGGTTATTTTTTTCAAGTGTGTTCTAATATGTGTTCTGTCTCCTATTAAATTGAAATGGAGAAATGTTACCATCTTGATTTTTTTAGATCCAAGAGGCCAGAGAACTAGAAAAAAATGGTCAGCAAAAATCCCAATCCCCCATGATTCATCTTGTGTCAGGGTCTCCAAAGATTGGGCGACTGAAATATAACCAACAAGAAAGTGAACCCTCAACTCCCATAAAAACAAGCTTGACCAATGGTGAACCTGAAAGAACAGAAAATGGAGACCAAAAAGCAGAGAATAATTTGACTCCTCCAGTGTTTGGTAAATGAGCTTGCTGAGTTTGTACTGACTTAAAGGAAAATAATTTGATTAGAACAATGCTGATTTACACTTTGTCTTAGGAGATTTCTACATACCCAAGACTTTTGATAGTGTACTTGTGGCATTACTTTTATTGTGATTTCACCCACTTGGCAAAAACAAATCAAATTTCCTTTAATCCCTAGCTTCTACTTGTTGTGATGTCACCAAAGTGTGATTCTCATTTACTGTCTACTAGTACTCTAGTTATTTCTTTAAGCTTAGCAGTCCAAATGTATGCATTTGAAAAGAAATTAAATTATCAGTAGAGTCTAAGTTTATTTCCCAAATTTTAGCTTTTGAGTATCAAATATTGAGACAACAGTATTTGACAAGATTGAGTGTATGCCCAGGGAATAGGTGGCTGGTTGGTTAACAGTGAACAAGGTGTCTGAAATATTGTGGCTGTACGTAAGAACAGCCCTGCTGGATCAGGCCCAAGGCCCATCTAGTCCAACATCCTGTTTCACACAGTGGCCCACCAGATGCCGCTGGAAGCCACAGGCAGGAGTTGAGGGCATAACCTCTCTCTTGCTGTTACTCCTCTGCAACTGGTACTCAGAGGCATCCTGCTTTTGAGGCTGGAGGTGGCCCACAGCCCTCTGACTAGTAGCCGTTGATAGTCCTCTCCTCCATGAAGTTATCCAAGCCCCTCTTAAAGCCATCCAGGTTGTTGGCTGTCACCACATCTTGTGGCAGAGAATTCCACAAGTTGATTATGCGTTGTGTGAAAAAGTACTTCCATTTGTTGGTCCTAGATTTCCGAGCAATCAATTTCATGGGATAACCCCTGGTTCTAGTGTTAGAGAGGGAGAAGAATTTCTCTCTATCCACTTCCTCCACACCATGCATGATTTTATAAACCTCTATCATGTCTCCTCACAGTCGACTTTTTTCTAAACTTAAAAGCCCCAGGTGTTGTAGCCATGCCTCATAAGAAAGGTGCTCTAGGCCCCTGATCATCTTGGTTGCCCTCTTCTGCACCTTTTCCAGTTCTACAATGTCCTTTTTGAGATGTGGTGACCAGAATTGTATGCAGTACTCCAGGTGTGGCCGCACCATAGTTTTGCATAAGGGCATTATAATATTAGCCGTTATATTTTCAATCCCCTTCCTGATGATCGCTAGCATGGAACTGGCCTTTTTCGCAGCTGCCACACATTTTGTCGACACTGTCAATGAGCTGTCCACCACGACCCCAAGATCCCTCTCCTGGTTAGTCACCGACAGCTCAGATCCCATCAGCGTATACTTCAAGCTGGGGTATTTCGTCCCAATGTGCATAACTTTACACTTGCCAACATTGAACCACGTTTGCCACATTGTCACCCACTCCCCCAGATAATATAAGGAACATTTGTTAGGTTTTGGCTATTATATTTGGAACTCTGTAGCAAATTGCATAGTCTTCTAGAAGCATTGGCTGACATCTGGACTAACCTTGTGCTGAATAATGTCCAACACGCTTCTCGGCCACATGCTGACGTAAGGGGGCTGTGCCCCTGCATAGCAAGGCTGCTTTGAGCTTGGCCAGCGTCTTGTTGAGCAGCAAAGTATTTGTGGTCAGAGCAATTTTTCTGATTGCCCCCTTCCTCCATTTAGTGCTCTTTGCTGCACAGTTTTCAGGAATGTATTTCTGGAAAGCAAAGAATGCGAACGGAAGTACGGGAAATCAGCAAAAATCTCTCTGCTCTTGTCCTGTGTACCCTCTGCTGTTCGGCAGGATGTCCACACTATAGGAATACAACTTCCTTACATCAGTGCAGCACTGTGCAACATGTGGGCCAACATTTTTTTCACACTATGACAGAGGGGCAGTTCTTGCCAATCCTCACTGGCTCTGAGTCTCTCAAAAATATGTACCTGAGGGTCATATAGCCTTATTCGGGGCGCAGATGTTACGTCTGGATGTCATTGCTGTAAATATTATTATTATTTATTTATCACATTTTTATACCGCCCAAAACGTGATTTCTCTGGGCAGTGTACAAGACAATAAAAACCAATAAAAAGATTAACACATTACAATTTAAAATGCTAAAACTATTAAAACACAATTAAAACACAGTTAAAACAATGTCTTATTAAAGGTCTGGGTGAACAAATACATCTTGACATACAAATATACAAATAAGTTCAGAAGCTTAATTGTTAAATCTAAGCTTTGAAAATAAATGGGTGAGTCACTAAAGAAATAAGGTAAATTACGTTGGCAAGAAATCCTTCCGTGTTGTATCACTTCAGTTTATGGAAACTAGCTTATATTTTTAAACCTGTGCAAGTCTAACAGTGAAAGATGGCTGGAAGGATCTAACCTCTTTCACAGTGGATGTTTTTATTTTTTTATTACTATTAAGGAGAAAATCTAATATGGTTCTGTAGTTCCTCCCCCTTCACCCCCACCCCCCGTTTTTTGGAGAATTAAGGGGGAAATATTTGTGGTGGTTTGAGATTCCCCGCATCTTAAGCTGTATTAATAGCAGATTTTCCACCCCGGGTATATGTTCTGGAAACATATGCAAGATGGTTAAAACCATATGGTGATTTCACTTGGGAGAGACTGATCTGCTGATTGAAACATCAGAGAGAGAGAGAGAGAGAGTTAGAGTAACTTTAAGATTTAAGATAATTGTGTTATCTGCAAACATTGCTTTTATGTTGTTAGTAAAAGTAATCCCTGATGTATCTCTGCTAAGGTGTAGGAAGATAACTTGCTATGTTCTAATTGCTTCACTTATTTCTTTCATTGATTTGGTTAAGTCAACTATAGTAAGTAATAAGTTATCTGCTTATAGAGTTAATAAGTTAATAATAAGTTATCTGCTTACAGAGCCCCTGGTGGTGCAGTGGTAAAACTGCCGCCCTGTAACCAGAAGGTTACAAGTTCGATCCTGACCAAGGGGCTCAAGGTTGACTCAGCCTTCCATCCTTCCGAGGTCGGTAAAATGAGTACCCAGAATGTTGGGGGCAATATGCTAAAATCATTGTAAACCACTTAGAGAGCTCCGGCTATAGAGCGGTATATAAATGTAAGTGCTATTGCTATTGCTATTATAGGTCAGTTTTAAAACTTCCCCCAGCATCCGTAATATCCTGAATATTGCCTCTTTGAATGGATACTGATTTGCTGGTGTTTCTGTTTTCAAAAGGGTGAATAGCAGGAGGACTATCCCGCAGTCCAGCATTGCATCTTGTTTAAATATAACTTGCTTCAGAAAGGTCATTATATAGATTCAACTTGTGAATATTTGATTATACCAAAACTATAGACCTCTTGGAGGATCAGTATACATTCTCTGAAACCTAAATTGTCTGTGTGCTAAGTATTGGATATTGGCTCCCTTGGGATACCCAAATGACAGCTGTGTCTTCCAGTGGTATCTATTGATGAACTACCCTTGGGAAGTGAAGGTTCTCTAGTGGCCAGGACACTTCTGGTGGCCATTTTAGCCCTAAAGTGCAAAATGCATGTGAGTAATATCTTGGAAACTGACATTGGTTATCATTTGGGCCATCTCAGGTGGGAGCTGTAACATCAGATAAACTAGTACTCTATAAACAAGCGTACTAAATAATGGTTCACAATAAAAGCTTAATGCTTTCACTTACTTTTGTGGCTGTTTCCACTATATTTATCCCTAAACGTAATCATCCTACTACAGTTGAACCATCTTGTTAACATATTCCTTCAGACACAGCAGAACACTTAGTCATAAGTTTAGGGTTTCCCCAGGTGATTTCTATTACATTTAAGTAAACGTCTGGGGCTCGGCCTTCCTTGCAAGCTGAACATGGAGCAGGTTCTAGTTGCCTGGGGAAACTCTTCACACTCCTATACTGCTGCTCTCTAAGTCCTCAACTACTAACTATACTTAAATAAATTTTAGTAATGTAAACTACTAAACACTAAATTTTAGTAATTTTAGTAATTTAGTAATTTTAGTGTTAAAGGTGCTTTATAAGGGAGCCATACTTTAAGAAACTGACTGAGGCCCAGTTGACACAGGAGCCCTAAATAGTTTCAGCATGAGAAGAAGCCTCTAAAAGACTGCAGCAGCTTTTAGTTCTGACAACTCAGCTGCTTTCCCCATTCACGGAAAGCCCTTTTCTGTGGTGGCTGTAGCAGAACTGATAGCTGCTGCAGTGGCTTGAATGCTTCTTGCCACATAGAAGGCTCCTGCCTGAATTAATCTGAATATCTCTGATTCCTAATTAGGGCTTTATACTATGTGTAAGAAAAAACTACTGCAGAATATCTAAGACAAAACCTGACCTCTCAAATAGTGTCTTGTGTCGTTTTAATTCTTGAAAATATATTTTGAAAAGAAAAGGCTAAATTGCAACACTTTTTCAAAATGACTTCTTGATATATATTTTATCAGAAGAAGAAACTGATGGAGGCAAAGAAATTATTAAAGAAATCTTGGAGGATGTGATCACTTCAGCTGTTAGAGGTAAAACGTTTTGGGGGAGTCTCTTGCTTTCTTCTTGCCTTTTTAAAGAAAGAGCTTCATTCTTAAACACTATTCTCTTCCTGAACTACAGATCAAGTTGGTAATTGTACCTTAGAGGTTTCTCTAGGAAAAGAGTAGCTACTATTCCACATACAGGATTCTATATTAGTCTAGTAAACTCCCATCTCTTTCATAAAACAGAACAAACATCGATAATACTTCAATACTATATTCTATCAAAACTTTCTACAAATCAGTATTTATGAAGAAATAAACTTTACAAATATTTGTTTTCTTCAGCCTCTTTAGAAGAAGAAATTAAAAAGGAAGCTGTGCCTGAGTCAGACAGGACTCTGTCTGAATTGGGACCTGCAACTCTTGCCTCTGCTGGTGGTGGTAATGACATGCAAGCAAATGGAATTCCAGATGACAGGCAGTCTGTCTCCTCCACAGATAATCTGGTAGGAAACTTAAATTCATTGTGACTGTAACATAAAATTCCTAGTCTTAGGAATATACATGGGAAGGTGCCTTATACAAAAATAAAATCAGTAAAAGTTTTGACCAGGCTAAAATTACACTTAGAAGTAAGGAAATTTAAAGGTTTCAAATTAAAAGTTATAATTAAAAAGCAAAAAACTAAAACACCTACCAGATATAAGCAGCAGATAAATCATTAAAAGCCTCTCTAAAAAGATGTGTCTTTAGTTGTTTCTTAGAAACACTGAAGAAGGGAACATGGTGAAGCCCTTCCAGGAAGGCATTCCAAAATTGAGGGGCCACAGCCAAAAAGGCCCTGTCTCTAATCTCCACCAACTGACTCTCCATTAGTGGTGGGGTAATGAGCAGGGCCTGAGATGCTGAATGAAGGGCCTAGCCAGCTCAAAGGAAGAGAGCTGGTCTTGTGGTACCAAGCATGACTTGTCCCCTTAACTAAGCAGGGCCCACCCTGGTTGCATATGAAAGGGAAGCTAGAAGTGTGAGCTCTGTAAGATATTCCTCTTAGGGAGTAGAGCCACTCTGGGAAGAGCATCTAGGCTCTAAGTTCCTTCCCTGGCATCTCCAAGATAGGGGCTGAGAGAGATTCCTGCTTGCAACCTTGGAAAAGCCACTGCCAGTCTGTGAAGACAATACTGAGCTAGATAGACCAATGGTCTGACTCAGTATATGGCAGCTTCCTACAGTGAGGGAAATAAGTACTTGATCCCCTGCTGATTTTGTCCGTTTGCCCTCTGACACAGAAATGACCAGGCTATAATTGGAATGGTAGGTTTATTGTAGTTGTGAGAGACAGAATAACAACTTGGGGGTTTGGGGGTTTGTTTGTTGTTATTCTGTCTCTCACAACTACAATAAACCTACCATTCCAATTATAGCCTAGTCATTTCTGTGTCAGAGGGCAAACGGACAAAATCAGCAGGGGATCAAATACTTATTTCCCTCACTGTATGTTCCTATATGGGTGCAATCAATATTGTCTACACTAACTGGCAGCAGTTCTCCAGAGTTTCGGACAGAAGTCATTCCTAGCCCTACCTGGAGATGCCAGGAATTGAACCTGGGACCCTTTGCTTAGATGGCAGATGCTCTTCTACTGAGCTACAGCCCCAACCCAGTCTTCTGGAAGGAACTGGAAAGGGGCAACAAAAGATGTGAGAAGACAGACCTTCAAATAAATAAAAATACTTTCAAAATAAAATACAACCTAATCCAAACATGTATTTCATCAGCAGCTTTCTTAGGATGAGCTATATCTACCACTATAATAGTGCAGTCTCTCATGGAAGGATGATTTTGGTACAGATATTAAATATAACCTTTATTTAGATACTGGCATGTTTGTTTTTAACTAGTTAAATGTTGGACAATTGCTTAACTAAAATAAGTATGTGACCTGTTTGGGAAGGAGCCACATCACTGCAGAGAAACATTCCATTAAGCTTAAGCATAACGCTAGTCTTAGGCATCAGTTTGTGGCTAATTTCTACTTTGAAGCATTCCAACTAACTTTTCTGTGACTCTCCTGTTTAGGAAACAGATGTACCTGGGCCTCAAGCAGCTGCCAAGTTCTCCCATATCCTTCAGAAGGATGCTTTCCTTGTGTTCCGGTCATTGTGCAAGCTTTCAATGAAGCCGCTTGGTGATGGACCTCCAGATCCCAAGTAAAAAAGATAAAAATTGTTGATGTGTACTCTGTCCAGAATGCTAATCTAAAACTGAAAGCAACTGTTTATCTATGCACTGTTGCTGTTCAGTCCATTATTTTCTAAAGTAATATATGAGAGCTCAAGACCACGTGAGTCTCTGGAATATGTTCTGAGAAACTCCAATGAAACCTACAGGACAGCTTGGATTTGGAGATGCAAAGGCTTTAGGACGCAAAGGATACAAATCCAGAAATAACCTATATGTATACTCATTCAGATTCTGAAAATCTGAATGAGTGTATGTATGAGTTATTTCTGGATTTGTATGCTGAGTGTGTGAGATAATAAGAGATGAGTAGTAGCCCCTTAAATATAAATTATGGAAGGGAGAGGAACAGTAGAAGTTAATGGCTGACATCCTAACAAAGCAACAATGGAACAGAAGAAGCACAAGTGAGCACCAATGCATCTGAAGAACTCCAAACAAAAGCTGTGCTGGTGCTAGTGTGCACGTGGGGAGCGGTGGGAAACTTCAGTGACCTCCCATTCCCCCAGAAGCCCTTATGTCACCTGAAAATATGTCCCTGAGGGCTGCATGGTCCTTGGGGACACATTTTTGAGTGACACTGAGCACTTCCTGAGGGGGAGGTCATTGAAATCTGCCCCCCACCCCCACGAACTAGTACAGCTTTTGTCTGTAACTCTTCAGAAACACTGGTCCCATTATTCCAGATGCCAGCTTAATTATTCCAGATGCCAGCTATTGTATTTCTTTTACCAGAATAATTATATATTTCAATTGCGTCTCAACTTCTAAAAGTGGCATGATATGTTTTGATAAGGCCTTTAGTTGAACTAAATGACACTCAGGCATTCCAAGCATCTAATGCTGTTCTTAACAAGCTTTTTTTCAGCTATAGCTAGCTCTCTGGATGTGTGTTCTGAAATAGTCTAGAAACTATTGATTCTTAAGTGCTGAAAGACTGTTTTAACATCAGAGTCTCAGAAGCATTCTACAGTGGTACTTGGCAGTAGGACCTGCAAATAACTTACAAAAAGAGAGATATTCTGACTCCTTCTGCTTTTGGTTTCCAGATCCCATGAGTTACGCTCTAAGATAGTATCTCTCCAGCTGCTTCTCTCAGTTTTACAAAATGCTGGTCCAGTCTTCAGGATGCATGAGATGTTCATAAATGCAATCAAGCAATATCTCTGTGTAGCATTATCTAAAAATGGAGTGTCTTCTGTTCCTGATGTATTTGAGCTCTCTCTTGCCATCTTCCTCACCCTTCTGTCAAACTTCAAGACCCATTTAAAAATGCAAATTGAGGTAAGAGGACTTCATTTTATTTTTGACTTAATGAATTTGATATTCTTTTTCCGTTAAGTGCAATAATAAAAAGAAAGTGCAGTGCTTTAAATATTACTGACTCAACATACAGTTTATTTCTTAAGCAGGGGTGTTACCTAGTTGTATATGTGATCAAGGCACTTTTTCAAGTGCCCCCCGCTCCATAAATAAATGTACTTGTACTGCAAACATCTATTTTATCCATTTTTATTCAATAGGTGTTTTTCAAAGAGATCTTCCTGAACATTTTGGAAACCTCTTCGAGTTCCTTTGAGCACAAATGGATGGTGATTCAGACCTTGACTAGAATTTCTGCAGGTATTTCATTGTAGAAATAAATACCTTCATATCCCTTGAGATTGTTTTCCTCTTTTGTTTGCTTAAATTGTAAAGAAGAAATATAGGAAGTAATGTATACACAAATAAAAGTGGGAAGAGATAATACAGGTGGTCCTCTTTATTTTCAGCGGTTCTGTTTTCGCCTATAACCGTGAGTACGGAAACTGTGAATAAAGAAATCTTATCCCATGGGAGTCTAGGGGTTATATTTCTAACAACAACAAGAAGCCAAAACAAGTGGGAAGGGGGGAGAAATAAGAGTAGAAATGCCTTACCTTGCTCTCCTGGGCTCCAGAAATACCCCTGAAAACACCCAGATTGGCCAAACTTTTGGCAAACATTCACGAAAAATGTTGTGGGTTTTTTTTGTTTGTTGTTTTTAAAGAAAGAGCCTAAAAGTGGCTCTGTGCTGTAAAATGGTGTTGCACCGGAAGTCATTTCTGATGACTCAGCAACCGTGGATAGGCATATTTTAGCCTGTTTTTGTACCATGGATAAAGAAACTGGGTCTCTAAAATCAGTCCATAGATATGTGAAACCATGGGTGCTGGGACCGTGGATAGCAAGAGCTACCTGTATCTAAGCACGACCAAGGGGGAAAATAACTTGACACTAATGCCAGAGTATTCCTGAAATATTTTTTCAAACAAGCTTCCAGGGCCGTTCACTATATAACACATCTTGCATCAGGGTGTGCGTGTGTGTGCGTGGGGAAGATGGGTAGAAGAGATACAGAAATTACATGGAACTGCCAGAAGGCTCTCAAGAAAGTGGAGTATAAGAAATGGAGGCAGCTAAGGAAGGGTTTTGTTTGTGCTGAGTGCTTTAGAACCTAGAAACCTAGGTATCTGCCTTTTACCAAGTCAGACAATTGGTCCATCTTGCTCAGTGTTGTCTATGCTGATTGCCTCTTCAAGGTTTCAGGCAGGAGTCTTTCCTAGCCCTACTTGGAGATGCTTGGGTTTGAATCTGGGACCTTCTGCATGCAAAGCGGATGTTCTGTCACTGAGCTATGGCCCTATCCTAAAACATCCTCACAACAAGTATGAGATAGTGACAGAGCCAAGGTCATACAGTGCTTCATAAGTGAGCAGGTTTTTTTTTGCTAGAATCCCTTGCATTCAAACGTATTACTTTACCCTCTGCTCCACACTGTTAGTGACACAGGCTGAAACAGTCTGACTGGGGCAGACACTGGAGCTACTTGGGATGCTAAGAAAGAGAAGTGGGATGGGTAACATTAGGTATTCCTTGCTTCTGAACATTTATTTTAAAAAACCTGCGTGTAAAGATTTTGATATGTAAACAATGTGTATTATTACTCCATGCCCCTCTCTAAGTTTCTAGATTTAAAATGCAAGCTGACCTAGTTCTGATATACTCTTCCCAGCCAATTCTCAGTATTACTATTTTTTTTAATTTTAGATGCCCAGTGTGTGGTGGACATATACGTTAACTATGACTGTGATCTGAATGCTGCTAATATTTTTGAACGGCTAGTAAATGATCTGTCTAAAATTGCCCAGGGGCGGAGTGGACACGAGTTAGGAATGACACCTTTGCAGGTAAGACGCTTAACAGCATTTAGAATTTACTGCTATCATTTTCTTGCATGAGTGTATCTCCAAGATCTGGATTGTGATCCGTTGCAGCCATAAGAATGGGTTCTTCACCTGTGTGGGACCATTCGGGCAGAATTGACTAACTCCTCTAAGTACTTAGCCCTGCCCCCTGCACATGATGCACTTGCTTAGTTTGGGCAGCCTAGCGTTTTCTCCTCAGTTCCTTTCTGACCGCCCTTGTGTCAGCACCTCGGACTTCTAGCTCTTCGGAACAACTTTCCGTATTTTGATAAAAGATATAAAACGGACTGTTAAAACTATTTTGACCTCAGAACGGACCTGATGATTCTTGCACTTTACGATTTCAACTCAGCTATCGATCTACAGGACTTTTCAGCTAATGATTTTAGATTGTGTACTCCCCTCAGTGGATGACCATGAGCTCTGTTTGTTATGACTTGGTGAGGGGCACAATACTTATACTTGTAAAATTTGCCTCACCTTCTCCCACCAAACAAGAAAGAACAGGCCGCTTTATACAATGATGCCTTGCGTCCCAAGATGCCAATGCCAGGGTCTCTGGCAGACGCTCCCATACCCTTGACATCGGGTACGATATCGAGGTTGATACTGAAGCTGATGTCAGAATCTGCCTTGATGCAGTCTAACACCTCAACAGTACTCACCTTGACATCCATTTCTACAACTTTTTAAGACCGAAGCCGCCTTCTGCTTCGACTCACCAAAAACAGTATAAGCCCCAACATTGGGTGGCTGATGCTGAAGGAGAGCCACTCTCCAAGAAACCCTGTGACAAGGGCTCTATGACTGATCGCAACCAATCCACCAATTCATGGGAGACTCCTTCACCAACGGCCCTGCAATCGGTCAATGTAGTCTTCTCAAAGCCTTTTTCAGCCAAGCAGGGAAACGGGCGGCAGGAAGATATCCTGCCGCCCGGTTTCTAACCGGAGCAGCCAAGCGGGGAGAAGGAGCGGCAGGGCGATAGCCTGCCGCCCAATTGCTAAAGTAAATACGGTGACAAAAGTGGAAAGCACGGGAGGGGTAAGTAAAATCTCCCCCGCCCTCAATGGAACCCCCCACCCCGGTGCCGGACCGCAGCTCCGCAGTTCCGTGCACAGCCCTACTCTGTCTTGCCCTTTGACACTGGACATCATGATGTTCAACTCTCCCTATTGAGTGGCTCAACATCCAGCCACGACACTGACGCTTTTGACGTCGACTTCAATTTCGACTGCTCGAGGCCATGATCGCTCTCTATCACCTGCTGTGACTCTGGTGCAAACACCATCTCCAGTTGATAAACTCCACCCAGAGACTCCTTTGGGCTACAACTTCTCCAGTTTATTTCAAAATGGAAGCTGATGATACTGAACTTGATCTACAACAGGGGACGACACGCATGCTCCACACGCTGGATTCCACTGAGAGCACCCCATCAGACTTGACCTTCTACGGATTCTTAAGCCAAGGTCTCAACATCGACAAGCAGGGCACGACATTCTCGATACCAAGAACTCTATCCCTGTTAGAGTGTCGGACCATATCGAATGTGTGTACTTAAGTTTGGGGACCAGGGATAGACTGAGACTTCTGTTGGTGTACCGATTGCCCCACTGCTCAACAGAGTCCCTAACTGAGCGGGCGAACTTGGTCTCGGGCTTGGTGTTGGAGTCCCCCAGGCCTCCAAATTGGGACCAATTTGTCCGGGGCAGCTCAGGAGTTCATAGCAACCATGACTGTAGGCCTATCTCAAGTGGTATCGGGACTGATGCACCCTGCCGGTCACATGCTTGATTTAGTCTTTCACTCTGATCAGGGTGGTGTTCCATGTTGCACCATTATTGGATCCAATAGGATTTCAAGAAGCCTTGGAGGGATTTAGCCTTGGTTCTGCTGGTGATGCTTTTGATGTCCTGGTGGAGAATTGGAACAGCAAACTCACTGGGGCAGTAAACATGATTGCTCCTAAGCGTCCTCTACCGACCCTCTTCAAAACTGGCCCCTAGCTATACGTAAGAACTATGGAGGCTGAAGCAGCGAGGTAGACAACTGGAGCGTAAGTGGAGAAAGACTTGGCTTGTGTCTGACAAATTGCAACATAGAGCTCATTTGAAGGCGTATGCTCAGGCAGTACGTGCAGCAAATATGTGATTCTTTTCGGCCCGTATTTCATCCACAAGTTCATGTCCCGCGGAGTTATTCAGGATTGTGAGAGGGCTAGTATGTGTCTCTCCTCCCTTGAATCAGAATCTGGAACCATCAATTACCCACTGTGATGTGTTTAATGAATTCTTTGTGGGGGAAATATCTCGTATTCAGGCCAACTTAAACTCCATCTCCACAATTACTTCAGTGTCTGATGTGGAGGTGTCCAGCAACTCTTCTTATGTGATTAGGTTGGATCAGTTCCAGTTTGTGATTCCTGAGGATGTGGACAAGCTGATTGGAACGGTGCAGCCTACCACAGTTCTCTTGACCCTTGCCCGACATGTCTTATGCTATTTAGCAGGCGGGTTGTTGTAGAAGGCCTGGTAGAGATTATAAATGCATCTCTGAAGGAAGGTAGGATACCTCCTTGGGAGGAAATTATTAGACCGATCCGGAGGAGGCCTACTTTGGATCCCTCAGAGTTGAGCAACTACAGGCCTGTCTCCAACATTCTGTGGCTGGGCAATGTAATTGGTGGTGGCCTCCCAGCTCCAGACAGTCTTGGAGGAAACTGATTATCTTGACCCATTTCAAACTACCTTTCGTGTTGGCTGTGGGGTGGAGACTGCCTTGGTTGGCCTGATGGATGATCTCCAATTGGGAATTAACAAAAGAAGTGTGACTCTGATGGTCCTTTTGGACCTCTCGGCAGCTTTCGATACTATTGACCATAGTATCCTTCTGGAGCGTCTGAGGGGGTTGGGAGTGGGACGCACTGCTTTACAGCAGTGGTTCAACTCTGACTTCTTGGGCAGGTTCTAGATGGTGTCCCTTTGAGACTGTTGTTCTTCAAAATCTGAACTTTTGTATGGTGTCCCTCAGGGCTCCATGTTGTCTCCAATGTTGTTTAATATCTACATGAAACTGCTGGAAGAGATGATCAGGAGATTTGGTGCAGGGTGCTATCAGTATACTGATGACTGGCTCCTGACAGGAAACAAAGATAGCAAAGAGCATCAGTTATCTTTGCATGTCATGACGGTGCTTGGAGGACCTAAGCATCCAGGTCAACTGGACAAAGTCCAAACTTTGACCGGTAAAGTGCATTGCTTACATTGGCTCCATATTCGATGTGGAGGATGCACAATATGTGTTTCTCCCCATGGATCATTTCTTGTGAATCAGAGACCTGATATCGATCTCCCTGGAGTGCCCCAAGCAGAAGGTGCACAAAGTACAGAGGTTGCCGGGCTTCATGGCCTCATGCAATTCCTATATTCACTTTGCCAGGCTGTGTCTACGATGGCTACAACTTTCGCTTCTGTCAGTCTTCAAACCCAAAGTAGACAGCGCCCAAATGTAGTTGACAATTCCAGTCCCTATCCTGATGTCACTCCAGTGGTGGCTGAAAGAGACCAACCTTCTCAAGGTGGTACCCTTCCAAGTAGCCCAACCATCCGCCTGGGTCACAACAGATGACTCCATGCAGGGCTGGGGGGCACACTGTGGAATCCTTTGTGCTCAGGGAATGTCGTCCCCAAGGCAACGCCAAATGCACATCAACTTCCTAGAGTTGCTGATTGTATACCAGGCTCTCAAGTATTTTCAACTGTCACTTGCTGGCAAGGTTGTACAGATTAGCCTAGACGACACTACGGCAATCGCATATTTGAACTGCGAGAGAGGGACTGTCTCCCTCCCTATGCATGTTGAGCCTGCAGATTTGAAACTGGGCCATTGTTCAACAAATGGCCCTGACCGCCATCCACATCAAGGGTGTGGTCAACACTCTGGTGGATCACCTCAGCAGGTCACAACTCCTTCTTCATCAGCATGAGTAGGAAATCAATTGGGCGTATCTTAGACCAATTTTCTGGGCTTGGGGCACCCCAGAGATCGACTTGTTCACCACAGCAATGAACAAAAAGTGCCCCCAATATTGCTCAAGGGCCAGCATTGGCCTCAACTCCAAAGGAGATGCCTTCCAATTACACTGGGGTCAGAAGTTTCTGTATGTCTTCTCACCCTATCCTCTATTGAACAGAGTCCTGGCCAAGATCTTGTAGGAGGGTGCAAAGTGTGTATTGATTGCTCCGTGGTGGCCCCGACAGCCATGGTTTCAATAGGCACTCAGATTGCCGAAGGGTCGCCACAGGCGTCTACCTCAACACAAAAGTCTTTTGACTCAAGAGGGCAGCAACATCAATCATCCCGACCTCAAGACTCTCAAACTGACTAGCTGGAGGATAGACTCTTCAATGATATCCTCCTTAACAAACATAAAATATCCACTCGGGTCAATTACAACAGCAAGTGGAAGAGATTTTGGTTATATGCCCAGAGACAGTTTCCAGCCGTATTCTGCCACTTCTTGCCAGGTACTTCTATACCATACAGCTTTGAAACAGCAAAAGTTGGCCGATGTTTCTATCAAGGTTCAACTGGCTGCTATATCTGCCTGACATCCCGGATGGGATGGGAGGACGGTCTTCTTGCACCTGGACTCTAAGAAATTCTTAAAAGGTCTCAACAACCTCTTCCCACCTATTAGAAAACCTACTGAACAGTGGAGCTTGTCCCACGTTTTGACTGCTCTGACGGAGCCTCCCTTTGAGCCCACGGCAATGGCGCTTCCAAAGCTTGTTACATTGAAAATGGCCTTTCTCCTGGCCATAACATCAGCTTGGAGGGTCCACGAGTTAAATGCTCTCTGCATTGATGTCCCTTACACCAAACTTCATGAGGACAAGGTGGTACTTCATCTAGACCCTGAATTTAGACCTAAAATAGTTACTGACTTTCACATCAACAGTGACATTGTATTACCCACTTTTTTCACAATCCAACAACGGCCCTAGAGCGTTCCTTGCACTCGCTAGACATGAGGTGGGCTCTGCTTTTTTACTTGAAATTGGCCACACCCTATAGAAAGACAAAGCGCCTCTTTGTAGGTTTCAAGGACAAGGTGAAAGGTTGCCAGATCTCCAGACAAAGACTGTCCCATTGGATTGTGGAATTCATTTTTATGGCCTAGAAACATCAAAAAGTGGACCCTCCTAATGGGCCCACTTGACGAGGGCTTACGCAGCCCACATGGCTGGCATCAAGCTCAAGGACATCTGCACTGCAGCTACATGTCCTCTGAGCATACTTTAATAAAGCATTACACCTCGGACCATTGCAATGCAGCTCAGGCCAATTTCGGGAGGGGTGTGCTCAAAAGCATATTACCATAGCATACTTCACCTGCCTCCAGACTGACAGCTCATTAGTCATCCATTCTTATGGCTGCAACAGATCACGATCCAAATAAACAGGTTGCTTACCTGTAACCAATGATTTGGTAGTGATCCGTTGCAGTCATGAGATCCTCCCGCTGGCAGTATGTGAAGTGACAACTTGTTTGTTTATGAAGCCTGCACTACTACTTATTTTGTTGGACTGTGGACTGGTTCCACACGATGATTGCATCCAAATGACAGTCCTTCAGGAACTGAGGAGAAAACGCTAGCCCGCCCAAACTAAGCAAGTACACCACGTGCAGGGTGTGGGGCTAAGCGCTTTGAGAAGCTAGTCAATTCTGCTTGAATGGTCCCGCACAGATTCAGAACCCATTCTTATGACTACAACGGATCACTACCAGAACACTGGTTACAGGTAAGCAACCTGTTTTTCTGCTGTTAATTTGTATGCATGCTCTCAAATATTTAGGAGCATAGCTGAACTAATGAGACTTGTTAGATATACCTGAGGAATGAGGAAAGTGGTGGTGATCAAGATTCATGCATGAGAAGGGTGGAGGAAGTTCACCATAACTGAACAGTTTGTTCTAAGCCCTAAATTTTGGTTAATTGCAAACTTGGACTGGACCTTTAGTCTTTTGTTTCTTTTTGGGTGAACCGGTTGAATGAGTGCTCTGTAATTCATTCATTCTCACACACACACACACACATATATATATATGTATATGTATATATATGTATATATATATATGTATATGTGTATATATATATATGAGAAAGATTATGATTGGAGATTGCTTCTTGGCTTATCAGCTGGGCAGAAACATTCTGTCTCTGATCTGTTCTTATCTGTTAATATATGGTGTGTTCTTTCTTTTGAAAGCTGCATATTAAATAGATTTTTGGAACATCAAGAGTGTCTTGGAGCTTGTTCTGTCTGCCCCAAGCATTGTGCCAGTATAATAATGCTTCCAGAAGTGGTGAGCTTCACTACTAGAGGTCCCTTTCCAAGAGCTCTTAACATGAACATGAAACTAACCAATTCATAAAATAAAATAAATATAATTCTGCAACTTAGATTCTATGGCAAACCATGAATAAGGAAGCTTAACTATAGTAGTATGATGCCTGACTTGAAAAGCCATGGTTCACTATTGACCAGCAATCCAGAATTGGAAAACATGGTTTCCAGAGTCACTTCAAACCATTATTTGTGCTAACTATGGTTTAGCATGATTCCTCTGTTGCTCTGCAACCAGAGGTTACCACACTTAAAAGATGAAGAGTTGAGCAGACCAAAAAATAAAAGCAGCCAAGCAGCTCTAAAACAAGGTTTGTTTATGCATTTGGAGGCTGAAACCATGGTTTGGGTTCTATACTATAATTGGAGCATACCATGGTTAGGTGTGATATCAGCATTGAGACTGTTTCAGTTTTTTAAATTGGCGTACTGTATTTTATATTGCTGATTCCCAAAGGTTTTGACCTGCTTACATAGAATTTGCTGTTTCTCTCCTCTCCCCCCGCCCCCTTTACAGGAACTAAGTTTAAGGAAGAAAGGTCTTGAATGCCTGGTCTCTATTTTAAAGTGCATGGTAGAATGGAGTAAAGATCTGTATGTGAACCCCAACCATCAGGCCAGCCTTGGTGAGATGTTACAGGTTTTATGTATCCAAAAATCACATTTAAAATAACTAGAAGCCAAAGTATGTCCTGGCTCCCTATATGTCACCTGGGGCTGGTTTCTTGCCTTAGAAGATCAGCCTTGGGTCATTCAAGAGCTGTACATTCGGGGGCAAGGCTTGTCGTATATTGAGTAACGCGGATGAACACGAAACCTGCATGTTCTGGGGTTGGCAACAATAGGCAGCTGCCAAGGGCCCACTGCTGATCCTTGAGACCACCTTTGTGCCCATAGTTTTTGTGTGGTGGCAGAGCGATTCTCTTAGGGCCCACGAAGGTCGGATGGGGCCCATAGAGGATGGTTTGTTGGGAGTCCACTGAAACCTGGGGTTGGCCCTGGATGAACATCAGATTGTGAGTGAACAATGGGGAGTCTGTCTGAAAAGCCTGAGTATACCTTTCTCATCTTCCACCTTTTTTAATACTACCTTTTACAGGTCCAGATAAGCCTTCAGATCAGGAAATGGGAGAAGGCAAATGTTTGGAGATTGGGGGTAGAAGAAGTAGTGCAAGCTCGTTGGATTCAACAGTTTCCTCAGGAATCGGGAGCGTTGGCACCCAAACAATTGTCCCTGATGATCCAGAGCAATTTGAGGTTATCAAGCAGCAAAAAGAAATCATTGAACACGGGATTGAACTGTAAGTTGGAATCTCCGCCAGAATGGATTCAAATATGCTTTTCTGAGAAGTACACTTCTTGCTGTTTTATATGCTCTTTATTGCAACAATGTTCCGGGGGTGGGGGATAGTAGCAAGAAAGCAAAAAGAGTGGGGGATGGGAGGAGATGAGCCGAACAGGAAATAGATTGTTTGACATTAATACAACTCACCTCTCTTTGCTTTCTTGTGTATTATAACCACCACAAAATGTTTGCTTTTTAGCTTAAAGAGATGCTGGTTGATAAAGGATATAATTCTTGTGACACTTATTTAAGCTTGTGACTGAGATTTGCTATATATTAAAGACTAGTTCTGTGCTTTAATTTAGTATTTATTTATCAGTAGTTCTACCCTATTAATTGAAGAAAATATACTAACATCTTTTTATTATTCATTATTTATTAATTTGATTTCTATACCGCCCTTCCAAAAATGGCTCAGGGTGGTTTACACGGAGTAATAATAAATAAGATGGATTCCTGTCCCCAAAGGGCTCACAATCTAAAAAGAAACATAAGATATACACCAGAAACAGTCACTGGAAGTACTGTGCTGAGGGTGGATAGGGCCAGTTTTAACTTTCCCCCCCTTTTTTTTTGTTCATGCAACCATGAACTGTCCAGTTTTAGAGTGCTTCTTTAATTATTCCATGCCTTGGGATGCTATGTATATAACAATTAATATAAAAATTTATAGAGGTCGTTCCCTTGACCAGCCCTACCTAGGTAGGAGAGCTGTAGCCCAGATAGGGATGGTCGAGAGAACCGTCAGGATTGTTTCCGATCCTGGCACTCCTTGACCACGTAGCCTGGTTCATAAACCTGGGTTAAAAGTGAGGTAGGAGGATGTGAGCTTCCTACTCCGATCCCTGGACATGAAGTGGTCTGCATCCCGAGCATCCACTAGGGATGTGCACGAACCAGTTCGGAGGCCATTTTGGAGGCCTCCGAACCGGTTTGGGACCGGACCAGTTTGGCGGTCTGGCACTGAGGGGTGGTCTACCTTTAAGGGCGGGGTGGTAGTACTTACCCCTCCCGCCGCTCTTCCCCCTCCGGCGCTGCATTTAAGGACGAAGTTTCGGGGGCGGCAGCGTTCCTCCCTGCCACCCCTGCCCCCGTCGTTGCCCGGAAGTCTGGTGCAAATGAGCACGCATGTGCTCGTCGCGGCACGCACGTGCCTGTTGCTGCCGTGTGCACGCGCCGCATACGTCACACGCAGCATGCCTCCTCACCAGCCCTCCCCGAGCCCGGGTAAGTTGGCTGTGTGTATGACCTCATTAAGTAATATGACAGAGTTTACAGCAATCTGGGATTCCCAGTTGAAGTAGCCTCCTTATCTCTAATTTGTTTGTCATAACTCTTTAAAGTGTGCATAATTTTCAGTTGGCATAGTTTAATATGTAAATTTGTCCAACATTTTTAGCTTACTTTTCTTAAGGAAAATAAGTTTGAGATCACCCAGCTGTGTGTGTGGGTCCGTCCCTACTAACCTCGCAATGCCTGAACCAATTTGAATCAAATTTGGTGCAGTTGTAGGGGCACATAGGGACACCTCAACAGTGCAGTTTGTGATGATGTCATCCACCCCAATTCAACATGGTGGATAAATGAAAGTTTGAGGCAGAAGAGGGCTAACTTATGAAGGTTGCAACTATCAATTAAGATTATAGTGAAAGGAAAAGTAGCCAGACTAGTTCTTACCATAACTTGTGTTTCTGCATGTTATAAGTACAGATGACTGTTTTTCTGTACCCAGCTGCTCTATTCTCTCTTTCCCTTCCCTGCTTCAACAATAGGTTCAACAAAAAGTCCAAGAGAGGGCTGCAGTACTTGCAGGAACAGGGAATGCTTGGTGTAACCATAGAAGACATAGCACAGTTTCTGCATCAAGAAGAGCGCCTGAGTTCTGTAAGGCTAAATCCTGCGTTAACAAAAACATATGATGCTTTGAACAATGGTGTCCATGTACACATGCTTCACAGCAGATTCTGAGGAGGGGGTGGGTAGGCTGTATGTGTGCAACTGTTGTATTAATGAGGTTTCTGACAGTATTTAACAACTTCTTCCCACTAGCACCCAATGGCATTGTTCTTCAGACTCGGCTAGTAATACTGGAGGGCATGAGAGTACTTTATTGCTTGTGATTTTGTATGGTGTTGTCTTGTTCTGTGTTTTATAACCTCTCTTGCTCAATATAAAAAAATGTAAAATGGGATTTTCAGAAGTTTTTGTTTTAAAAAGCAGATATTCTATGAAAGGTGGCTTTTGTTCTTGGTTAAAGAACAAATTGAAAATGGATAAGACAAAGGTGGAAGAGATCTGCCTGGCACAGAGATGCAGCAGGAGTGTCTGGTGTGTCTAGGCAGCTGTTCCTCCTTCTGTTGTTCTGTGCTGCACTGAACCAGTGGCATCAGTGACTGGTGGGAGTTCTTGATAAATTATTCTTATGGTGTCTTCCAGTGATGCTAAGATTGGAGGGCAAGAACAAATGAAGAGCAATCAAGAAGGGCAATATAGGTGAAAGAATAAATGGGTCCCAGTTTAAAACTAAAATTTTACAAGTTCTTGTTTTGTCTTATCTCATTTGTTCAGAAAACATGTTAAAATAAGCCCTTAAGATGGATTTCTGTTGCACAGCAATGGCTTTTTAAATAGGCATAGTAAAACATGAAATTTAGTTTTGTAATGCAAGTTACAAAATTACATTTGTAAAATTAGTAAGTTTTAGTAAGATAGTAACTATCAATAGTAACTGTCTGATAATGTAATTTTCAATGGCTTTCTCATTTTTGTTCTTTGTGTTTTTCCTGTTAGAATCAAGTGGGAGAATTCCTGGGGGACAGTAACAAGTTTAACAAGGAGGTGATGTACGCTTATGTAGACCTACTTGACTTCTGTGGAAAAGACTTTGTATCTGCTTTGCGTATCTTTTTGGAAGGATTCCGGCTACCTGGTGAAGCCCAGAAGATTGATAGACTAATGGAAAAGTTTGCTGCTAGATATATTGAGTGCAACCAAGGGTAACTTGAAACAAATCAAATTACCATACAATGAGTGCATTTTTGGAAGCCTAAATTGGGAGATGGTGGGCCTGACTAATTACAAATGTACAAACCAGGTTCACAAGGCAAAAATTGCATTAGGTAGCATCCAGATTATGACTTAGACAAGCAAAACAATTCCATTTGAGTACAGAGGGAGGAGGTGATTTTTGCTCATCTCCCCATTCCCCTTCCCTCTTCAGCTCCTTGTGCCTACTGAAAATATGTCCCTAAGGGTGCCTCCTGAACATTGGTTGAATGTTGCTGTTCTTGATAGTTTATATTCTGCAAGCATAGGATTTATCTGGATGACTGCTGCCAACTATCAGTCTATGAATTTCTGAACTTACATAATTGCAGAATTATGTCAACAGGCAGGTCCCTGTTGACCATAACAATTCCCTGTTATAAACTTTGGAGGACGCTCCAGTCACAGTTGGTTGAACAGCTTGCTTATTTATTTATTCACTTATTTACCTATTTATTTATTCATTTAACTTCTGTACCGCCCAAACTTTCGTCTCTGGGTGGTTAACAGAAAAACAATTAAAACACATATAAAAGTTACAACAATGCAACAATTTAAAAACAGCCATAAAAAGAGCTTGACTCTTTTCAGTAGGAGATGCTAGTGGATTGTTTTAAAAGGGCATCTTTAAAATTGGAAGTGCATATGTGAAGAGATAATGGAACAAGATGCA
Organism: Hemicordylus capensis; assembly: GCF_027244095.1. Lineage (NCBI taxonomy): Eukaryota > Metazoa > Chordata > Lepidosauria > Squamata > Cordylidae > Hemicordylus > Hemicordylus capensis. Next base: position 31,014,549 of record NC_069660.1, on the reverse strand, counting down.
AGCTTCTAAAACTCCTTTTCTTTTTTTCTTTTTTCCAGCCAAACTCTCTTTGCTAGTGCTGACACTGCTTACGTTTTAGCATATTCTATTATAATGTTGACAACAGACTTGCACAGTCCCCAGGTATCTTTAAAGAAAATACTACTAAACAGTTAAAAATGGATTCTTTTTAACTTTGAAAACTTGTCTTCCATTTTGTGTGTCTTTTTGTTTTAACAGGTAAAGAATAAGATGACAAAAGAGCAATACATAAAGATGAATCGTGGGATCAATGACAGCAAAGACCTTCCGGAAGAATATTTGTCTACTGTCTATGATGAAATAGAAGGGAAGAAAATTGCAATGAAAGACGCTAAAGAATATGCAATCACAACCAAATCTACTAAGCCAAGTATGTTTTTAACAAAACAAAAAACAACCCACCCTTCAACATGCAAATTCGGACATTTTCTTTGTAAATCGTTTTTCATAGTGTACCTTGTCCTGTCCCTGCTACATAGTATTTACTCATGGTAAGATTTTGATTAGTCAGCATAACAGATAATGTTGGACTTGACCTGCAGAGATCTGGGTTCAAGTCCTCACTCAGTCACAGAGCTCACAAGGTGACTTTGGCCACTCACTATTTCTGCCTAAAAGGTTTATTATGTGGGTAACATGGGATAACTGACAGCAGGCTTGGCTGTTTGCTGCTGCTTCTGCCGGTGATAATGCTTGGAGTTAAACCAGGAAGGAAGCTGGCAACACACTGTTCTCTCAGCAGTAGCTGTACATGATCCAACCCAAAGTAATATGGATGCATTTAGCTTAGATGAACTTTGGTGATTGCCCTCTGGCACATTTCCCTAAAGCAATATTGAGAGTAGTAGCAGTAGAACAACAAACTGACAGCAGCTATTGCACACTTAAACATCAGAATCTTCTTCAGAGCCTCCTATAGCCAAATGAGGGTTGCCCAAGCAGTGGGAAGAAGAGTAAGGAGGGAGTGTCAATATTTCCCCAAAATATGCAAAAAAGGGAGAATGGAGTGAAACTAAGATTTGAAGATGTCTTTTAGTTTGCCACTAGTTCTGCTTAGAACTGGAGTAACAAAGCTTGCACAATGGGACTGGACATCTGCAATTCATAAAATGAATTTTATGTATTTAGTCATTTTATGTATGTATTTATTTAACATACTTTTATACCGCCCAAAACCCATGTCTCTGGGCAGTTTACAACAAAGCAAACAAACAAACAGAAAAAGTTAAAATATTAGTTCAAACAAAATAAATGATACGGGAAAATTAAAACATTACAACAATTTTAATTTTTTAATTTTTTTAAAATGTTAAAATTGTTAAAGCAATATTTAATTAAAAGCATGGGTGAAAAGGTGCATATTTAAAGACTTTTAAAGTGTTGTCAGAGATGGGGAGCCTCTTATTTCAGCAGGGAGTGTGTTCCAAAGCTTTGGGACAGCAGCGAAGGCCTGTCCCCGAGTAGCCAACAGACAAGCCGGTGGCAACTGCAGACAGACCTCTCCTGATAATCTCAAAGGGCGGTGGGGTTCATGATGAAGATGACGTTCTCTTAAATACCCAGGGCCCAAGCCATTTAGGGCTTTATAGGTTACAACCAGCACCTTGTATTTTGCCCAGAAATGTTTCGGCAGCAAGTGTAGCTCTTTGAATACAGGAGTAATATGGTCTCTCCGAGATGACTCAGAGACCAACCTGGTTGCCTCATTATGTACCAATTGTAGTTTCCTGACTACACACAAGGGCAGCCCCACATAGAGCGCATTGCAGTAATCCAGTCTGGAGGTTACCAGCATATGTACCACTGTTGTGAGGTCGTTTATCTCAAATAAAACGGATGCAGCTGGCATATCAGCCGAAGCTGATAGAAGGCACTTCTGGCCATTGCCCCAACCTGGGACACCAGGGAGAGGCTTGGATTCAGAAGCATCCCCAGACTGTATACCTGTTCCTTCTGGGGAAGTGTGACCCCATCCAGAACAGGCAGCTCAAAATCATCTCCCGAGTTTTGACCCACACAACGAGTACCTCCATCTTATCTGGATTTAGCCTCAGTTTGTTATCTCTCATCCAGCCCATCACCGCTTCCAGACAGGCATTTAGGGAGATTATGTCCTCTCCCGAGGGTGCTGACATGGAGAAATAGATTTGGGTGTCATCAGCATACTGATAGCACCCTGCACCAAATCTTCTGATCATCTCTCCCAGCTGTTTCATGTAGATGTTTAAACAACATCGGAGATAGTATGGAGCCCTGAGGGACACAATACAAAAGTTCAGATTTTGAAGAACAGTCTCCAAGGGATACCATCTGGAACCTGCCTGAGAGGTAGGAGTGGAACCACTGCTGTAAAGTAGTGTCTCCCACTCCCAACCCCCTCAGATGCTCCAGAAGGATACTATGGTTGATAGTATCGAAAGCTGCCGAGAGGTCCAAAAGGACCATCAGAGTCACACTTCTTTTGTCAATTCCCAATTGGAGATCATCCATCAGGCCGACCAAGGCAGTCTCCACCCCATAGCCAGCATGAAAGGCAGTTTGAAATGAGTCAAAATAATCAGCTTTCTCCAAGACTGTCTGGAGCTAAGAGGCCACCACCCTCTCAGTTACCTTGCCCAGCTGCAGAACGTTGGAGACAGGCCTGTAGTTGTTCAACTCTGAGGGATCCAAGGCAAGCTTCTTCAGAAGTAGTCTAATAATTTACTCCTTAAGACAAAGAGGCATCCTACCTTCCTTTAGAGAATTACCTGGATAGAATTGATTCTTTTCAAAAGCAGACCTTAATAAAGGAAAATTGTTAGGTTGTTGTAAACTAGAAACTGGGAGATTACAAAATATAAGTGAATAGAGTGCATGATTGGATTATAGTTGGGTTTTTCCCTAGGAAGTGAAATAAACCATTTAGTATGTATACATGAGACTCCATTTAAATATTTTATTGTATCCTCAGGATTGTTTACTATAACATGTTCAATTAAACATGAATTTCCTTGGGTTACTGTTATCTTTAGCGGGGTTGAAAGAGGGATTTGTTTTTAAAGTTCTATGTTCTGACTTGTCTATATCTCTATATAAATGTACCCAAAAGACCCATTTATGTCACTGTCTGTGTGTGTTCCTTAGATGTAGCCAGTGAGAAGCAGCGGCGATTGTTATACAACCTGGAAATGGAACAAATGGCAAAGACTGCTAAAGCTCTAATGGAGGCAGTAAGCCATGCAAAGGCACCTTTTACTAGTGCAACTCACCTGGATCATGTCAGACCCATGTTCAAAGTAAGTGTGGAACTCTGTCCTAAAATCATTGATACTTGGCATAGTGTAAACTTGCTAGATGGACAATAGTGACATGCCTTGAAGTCATATTACTCCCCTGCTAACTGGGCAAAGAGGCACCTTTTACCATGGTGATTCTCTTTATTTAGCAGGGGGAGAGTAACTGGCCCTATCCACCCCCAGCACAGTACTTCCAGTGACTGTTGCTGGTGTGTGTCTTATGTTTCTATTTAGAATGTGAGCCCTTTGGGGACAGGGAACCATCTTATTTGTTTGTTATTTCTCTTTGTAAACCGCCCTGAGCCATTTTTGGAAGGGCGGGATAGAAATCAAATTATTATTATTATTATTATTATTATTATTATTATTATTATTATTATTATTATTATATTTGCAAAGCATCCATTTAAGGTGGTGTGGATATTTAGGGGCATAAGGTATGGGTACAGTTCATGAGTGTAAAAAGCACTGGAAATAATGGGGGGGGGCGGTTTACAGCTTTTTAAGCTTAGGTAAAAGATACCTCAGAACTGGGGGAAATACCCTGATGTTCTTTTCCTATGTCCTGTGAAGGCGAATAGGTCCATTTTGGCTTGAGTAATATCTACAGTAAATATTTACTTGGGACAAAGTGTCGTTGGATTGTAACAAAGCTGAATTTTACAATGGATTTCCCCCCCCCCCTCTCTTGTTAGCTTGTGTGGACTCCATTACTGGCTGCTTATAGTGTTGGTCTTCAGAACTGTGATGACACCGAAGTTGCGTCATTGTGCTTAGAAGGAATAAGATGTGCTATCCGAATCGCTTGCATTTTTGGCATGCAGGTTAGTCCATAGTAGACTAGGACACTGGAGGCAATGTTTAATGAGAGCTGCTGAAATGATCAAAATTTGTATTTTCTAGCATGAGTTCTATAAGTTATAAAAGTATTTGTTTCCTATCCAATGGCAGCAAAAAAATTAATTTGTCTCCCTAAACATGTATATTTTGACCTAAATATTTATATTACAGTATTGAGTATTGAATACAGTTCCCTTTATTGAGCTTCAGTGCCCAGTAGCCTCTCATGGTCCACCTTAAGTCCATTGGTAACATTTTTAGTTCAGCTTTCCCCTAAGATAGTACTTGTTCAGTCTAAGTTGAGTGATTAAATAAATATATACATTAGTTCAATTTTTTCTGCTATTCTTCCACCCCGTTTTCCCCACAAAAGAGTTGCCACAACCATGCCACCCCCTTACTCTGTTTTAATCTCCTTTGCATCAAGTCTATTTTTTCCCTTGGTTACATGTCTTAGAAATGGAAAACAAAGCTCAATCAAATGTCCTTTGCCCCTCCCATGATCAAGGGAGACCATTCGATTTTTTGCAGCTTCCTTCTTGATCATATTTCTTCCCTCACACTGCCACCCTTTTGTCTAGCTCATATCAAGGATAGGGAAGCAAGTCATTTAAGTATGGAAAGTGTCTTTTGCTGGGGTTTATTTCTACTTTTGGTTTTTTTATATTTTAGCTTGAACGAGATGCTTACGTGCAGGCACTTGCCCGCTTTTCTTTGTTGACTGCCAGCTCCAGCATCACAGAAATGAAACAGAAGAACATAGATACCATTAAGACTCTTATTACAGTGGCACACACTGATGGAAACTACCTAGGAAATTCCTGGCATGAGGTAAAAAAACAACACCACACACAGAGGTTTAGTATGCTGTCAGTTTGCTGTAGTCTTGCTACTTGTGAGAGCTGGTATAGGATGGTGGCTAAGAGACTGAGCTGTGGAATCAGGACTTGGCTTTGAATCCCACCTTTTCTATGAACTTATGAGGTGGCCTTAGGCAAACCACTTCTTCTTGTCTCAACTTCCCAGCCACAATATGGGGATATTCACTTATCTTACAGGGTTGTTGTAAGGATTACATCGAGATAATAGAATCTCATTTAGAACAAGTTATATCCCACCATTTGGATTTGCAAACTTTCCAGTCTGGGGCATTTATGTCTTGTCTAGATTACGTTTTAGCTTGTTTGCCCTCATTGGGACTAAGACAACCACTTGACACCATGTCAAAGTTTCTGCTCCTCCCAAGGATCAGTTGAGGGGGCAGGAGGGAGAGCTGGGTGTCAGCAGTGTAATATCTCAACCCGAACCTCCAGATGACCTCTCCCAGTAGTTTCATGCAAAACACCAAACCAAAACTGTATGTTCAGAATTTTTCACAGACTACTACAAAGATAGTGACCTCCATCCTGTTAAATTCTGTGGATTTATAAACAAACGAGACACAAATCAATGAATTGCACACAATGGATGGATGGATAAGGGATTGTGCAAAACGTTTCTTAATAATAGAAACATCTCTTGATATTGGGAAAAATCTCATTGCACCTTCCTTTTCAGTGAAAAACTGAGATTTGTCTAGGCATTGAGATTGTCGGTGTGGTTTGAAAAATCCTAGAGTGATTCATAGGTTCAAGGGGTCAAGTTTCCCCCTTCTGTAATGTGTAGTAAAACTTTCATTGTATCCTGATATTGCCAGGATGCCCTCCTGCTGTAAACCACTGGCTGTTGAGTGAAATAAGCACATAGGGTCAGTATTTTTAATGCACATTTCAGAGAGGGAACGCTTGACCCAGGCTTGGCACTTTTTGACAGCAGTCTTACGTCAACTGCGAAGAGTAATTCTTCCCTGCATACACAGAGCACTATGCAAGCTGGGTCTTTCCTGTTGGTTTTAGAGCTGGGTAATATGTGATAGAAATGCCCTGTTGGGATATAACATTGTTTATATGGACAGACCTGGTCCAAGCCCAACCGACATCTGAGGCAGCAGGTCCAGCTTCCCCCTCCCCATCTTCACAGTGACAGTTCTGCTGTCCTCTCCCCTCCTCAGTGCTTTGTATGCTGAGGAACAAGCTTAACTCCTGCCCCCAACCCAAGCCCTCTTTCCTGTTGGGGGGTGGGGGCAGCAGCAACTGCCCTTGGCTGCTCTTTGGCTCTCCCACCAACTTCTTGTTTCCCTGCTTAAAGGGGCGTGGGGAGTGGATAGTCCTAGGAAAAGTAGAGTTTTCCTCAGGAGAAGAGCTGGTCTTGTGGTAGCAAGCATGAATTATTATTATTATTATTACACTTATATCCCGCTCTTCCTCCAAGGAGCCCAGAGCGGTGTACTACATACTTGAGTTTCTCTTTCACAACAACCCTGTGAAGTAGGTTAGGCTGAGAGAGAAGTGACTGGCCCAGAGTCACCCAGCTAGTTTCATGGCTGAATGGGGATTTGAACTCGGGTCTCCCCAGTCCTAGTCCAGCACTCTAACCACTATACCACGCTGGCTCCTAATTGTCCCCTAAGCTAAGCAGGGTCCATCCTGGTTGCATATGAAAGGGAGACTAGTGTGAGCCCTGCAAGATATTCCCCTTAGAGGATGGAGCCACTCTGGGAAGAGCATCTAGGATCTGGATAGTGATCCGTTGTAACCATAAGGAATGGGTTCTGCGCCTGCGCAGGGACCTCATGGGCTGATTGATTAGCTCCTCTCGATGCCCCTCCCGCCTGCATGTGCTGTGCTGAGTTCATTAAGATTGGCGGTTGGGGCATCTCCTTTTCAGTTTCTCTTTGACCGCCTTAGCGATCATACCTCATAGCTGTTGCTCCTCGTTAGAAACTACCTAAAACTCTTGGCTTTGGACTGGATTACGCTTTACTCTAGATGGACAAATTTGTTGAAAGATCGTTTGCCTTTCTCCTTTGACCTTGGAACAGATTTTGGACTGAGTTTACTTGACTGACTCTCTGATTTGGTGAAGAGATTGTTTGCCGTGGTTAGCAGGCTATCGTACAATGGAGGTGAAGAAAACCTTTAAAAGATGTGTGAAATGCCGAGCCAAACTACCGTCGACTGATTACCATGACGCTTGCTTAATGTGCCTTGGCGAAGAGCACAATACTGCAACTTGTAAAGTTTGTTGCTCGTTCTCAAAACAAACTAGGCAGAATAGAGCGTTGCACCTCCTGGCGGCTTTGTATGATGAGGCCCTCCCCCCGCCTCGGCCTAGTACTTCACCAAGCTCCCCTTCAATGTCGGGCACCCTGTCGGTATCAGGCTCCCCGGAGTCCGGTAGCAGTGGAACTGCACGAAAGCAGTATAAAACCATGTTACTGAGTGCAACAAAGAACACAGATGTAATTTTCAAGAAACACAAGGAGGCTTCAAAAAAGGAAAGACACAAGGATCGGGACCGCCAAACAAAGGGAAATGCTAGGGACTTGGAGGCGCCAATATTAAAGGCGCATTGTTTTCCTTCCCCCGTATTGCCACAGGCTTTTGATGGTGACTCGGATGAGTTTGCCTCGACCTCGACATTGACCACGACATCGACAGCTCGTTTTCTAACTTCAGCTTCGACATTGGCCATGGCATTGACTACTCAGATTCCAGGATCGACTTTGACCTCGACGTTGATGGTTCACCTTTCTCTCTCGACATCGACAACAGCATCAAACTCAACATCGACATCAACATCAACATGCATTCTCAATGCCGACGTCAACATTGACAATGTCTGATCAGGCAACAGTGGACCCTCAACGTCGAAAATTGTGCCTACGGGAGGAAGGCTCCCTCATCTCTTGTCTTCAGCACAGACCCCTTTTCAGTCCCCCTCTACACCTAAAACACTGGGATTAGGTGTGCAGGACCACGTGATCTACTTGACTCAGCTTCAAGTACTTCGTCTGGATCTACCTTCCAGGGGTTCCGGAGCACAGGGCTGGATGATGAACATGATGAAGAGGAACCAGTTAGGCTGCCTAAGACCCCTTCCTACTCACCTTTACGTATCCAGGAATCAGAGATACGTGTGCCTGCTCCAACCTTATTGCAAGGTGAACCTTCTGTATCAGTGCATCAGAGTGTGCCTTCTGTACCCTACCCACAGCTGCGGTTTTCACCATACTTTTCCAGGGGACTATGCAGATTACCTGCATCAGAAATCCCTACAGGGACCCTCTGCTCCACAGCCAGTGTTGCAATCACAGGGGCCTATTATTCAAGTGCTGCCAGAAGCGGTGCCACAACTACCAGCCACGCAGCTTCAACCATCAGCCATGCAGCCCCAACCACCAGCTGCGCAGCCGCCACAGATTCGACCACCGGTCAAGCAAATTCTGGAAAAACCTAGTGGCAAGAGGAAGCGGAAGTCTACTCCGCCCTCAGAGCCGCCATCCTCCCCAGGTGACGCTAGCATGGTGGATGACTCTGAGGCTAGCTCAGAATCTGACGACATCAGTCGGAGATCGGATCCCCCCCTCGGATGTTCCGCCTAGGCTCTCTACTTCGCCAACTGAAGAATTGAAGGCATATCATGCCCTGATAAGAGAGATAGTGGAGGCATTGGGAATGGATCTAAAATCTCCTGATGCAGATGTTGTGGACCCAGTGTACAATATGATGGGGAAATCAAGATCGTCCCATCCAGTTGCACTCACTATGATTCCAGCAAACAGCAAAGCAGCGAAAACTGCTTGGGAGTTCGTGCACCTCTGACTTCTAAACGTTTGGAAAATCTGTACAGAATCAGTGAGGAAGACAATACATACCTGCTGCACCATCCAGTGCCCAACTCGTTGGTCGTAGACTGCACCTCAACATCTAAGGGTGGTCGCCGCCATATAACACCTGCGGATAAAGAAGGAAGGAAGATAGATGTCATGGGGAGAAAAGTTTATAGTACGGCTAGTCTTGAAATTCAGATTGCCAACTATGCAGCCTGCATGGCCTGGTATAACCATCTCTTGTGGGATGCCCTATTTTAGGACTCGACATCTATGACACCGGAAGAGTTCCAATGGAAGTTTAACGAGACCTATGAAAAGACCACCTCAGTGACAAGGCAGCAATTGAGTGCCTTCAAACATCTTGCAGAGACAGAGTCCCGCACAATGGTTACATCAGTAGGCATGCACAGGCATGCTTGGCTCCGTTCCACCACTCTCCAGCCGGATATGAAGGACAGGGTGGAATCTCTGTCGTTTGATGGAAAGGGACTTTTCCATGAGGACACGGACACGTCTATGGAGACGTTAAAGAAGTAGAAATGTACGGCTTGTACTTTTATGACATCCTCGGGTGCGGCCAGTTCTGCATCAAAGAGCCTCTCTTATTCTCGTCAGAGACCCAATAGATTTCAGGATAGGAAAGATTTCAAGAGGCAATACCGGCCCTATCAACGGAATAGAGTGTATAACCAAAAGGCAAAGTGGAATACAACTTGACAAAATAAAGACGCTTCAAAACAGAGCTTTTGATGGGACTGTTCGTCCACTGCGCAAGCTTGCACAACCTTACAACCAATCCATTGGCCTGATACCACCTCCACCGGCCATTCTATCCAGGACCCCCACCATCGGTCCTGTGGTTGCCAGAAATACCATCAAACTGGCAAGCCATGCCCAAGCATGGCACAATATAACATCAGATAGGTGGTTCTTGCATATAGTGCAGACGGGATATGCGCTGGAATTCGAGACCAAACCTCCATTTTCGGAACTGACATACATGTCAGCCACGGAAATACTTCAGGAGGAGGTCAAGATCTTGCTAGAGAAGCAAGCAATTACTCCTGTGCAGTGGGAGAACAGACTGATGGGTTATTATTCCCGTTACTTCCAGATCCCAAAAAGAGATGGCAGGATCGGGCTATAATGGACTTGAAGGGTCTCAACTGTTACATTCTGGCCAGAGAATTCAGAATGATCACTCTACAGTCTATCCTGCCCTTCTTGGTTCACGGAACATGGGCAGCAACATTAGATCTGAAAGATGCCTACTTCCATGTCGGCATCCAGGAAAACCACCGCAAATACCTCAGGTTCATGGTGGGAAGTCAGATATATCAATACATGGTTCTCCCATTCGGCCTGTCAACAGCGCCGAGGGTTTTTACAAAGGTGATGGCAGTAGTGGTAGCCTACCTGAGGACACAGGGGATGATGGTCTATCCGTATTTAGACGATTGGCTCTTGGTCAATCACAACAGGGAACTCTTGATCCAACAAATTTAACAAGTAGTGCACCTGTTGGGAGACCTTAGAATCAACATCAACTGGGAGAAGTCGAATCTCGACCCAATGACTCGGGTGAACTCCATTGGAGCAGTACTAGATTTAGAAATGGAGCGGGCGTTCTTGCCTTTGGAGCGCATTCGCCAGATACAATCCCTCATCCAACAATTTGTGGAAACCCCACAGCAACCGGCTGTGCGGATTCAGAAGTTGCTGGGTCTGATGGCTTCTTGTACCACAACTGTGCAGTATACGTGTTTGCACATGCGCACATTGCAACTGTGGTAGCTCCACAACTTTTGCCCCAGTGTGGACAATCAGAACATGCGCATGACAATGCCACTGGTAGTTTTAAACAGTTTACGCTGGTGGATGGAGGAGCGCAATCTAAGTCAAGGTGTGGGGTTCGCAGCACAGGTCCCCACGCGTCGGGTGACAACGGATGCGTCCTTAACAGGATGGGGGGGGGCACATTGCTTAGACCACTGCATCCAGGGGACTTGGACACAACCGCAGACTCAACAGCACATCAACTACTTGAAGTTGATGGCGGTATTCCTGGCCCTCAGGGTGTTTGAGCCGTTGCTCAGAGGGGAGACTGTGCAGCTGCAACTGGACAATACAATGGCGATTGCCAATATCAGTCACAAGGAGGAACAGTCTCCTTGACGTTGTGTCTGCTCGCCCAGACGGAGGGCCCTTCTATATTATTTGGATCGGACTTATAGCTTCCGGAAAGGTAGGAAACTTTTTGTCTCATATAAAGGGAGCTGTAAAGGCTGTCCGCTATCTCGCCAACGTCTAGCACATCGGCTAGTGGAACTTATCTTCCAAGCCTATAAGTGTCAAAAGGTCGCACCACCCAAGACGGTGCGTGCCTACTCTACTAGAGCTTATGTGGCGTCAGCAGCCCATCTGTCAGGCATCAAGATGTCAGATATCTGCATGGCAGCTACGTGGTCCTCTCAACAGCCATTCATCAAGCATTATGCTATAGATTTGAGGACAGCGGGAGAGGCAAATTTTGGGAGAACTGTTCTAAAAAGGGTATTGGCATAAACTTCGGGTCAACTGTACCCGCCTCCATAGGGGGGTAAGCTTGCTAATCACCCATTCCTTATGGTTACAACAGATCATAATCCAGATAAACAGATTGCTTACCTGTAACTTATGATCTGGATGTGATCCGTTGTAGCCATAAGTCCCTCCCGAACCATCCCTGCTACAGAGCCAGTTGGAGGAGGGAGACTAATCGTCTTGTGGATCGTCCCTATGGGCGGTCTGCGAGAAACTGAAGAGGAGATGCCCAAACCACCAATCTTAACGAACTCGGCACAGCACGTGCAGGCAGGAGGGGCGTCGAGAGGAGCTAATCAATCAGCCCGCAAGGTCCCTGCACAGGCGCAGAACCCGTTCCTTATGGCTACCACGGATCACATCCAGATCATAAGTTACAGGTAAGCAACCTGTTTTTCCAAGTTCCCTTCCTGGCATCTCCAAGTTAGGGCTGAGAAAGATTCCTGCCTGCAACCTTGGAGAAGCTGTTGCCAGTCTTTGTAGACAAAACTGAGCAAGATGGACCAATGGTATGTTGCAGCTTCCTATGTTCCTAGATTCCAAGGAATTTATCATTCTTTGGGGAGTATCAGTGTTGGAGAATTCCTGAGAGGTGTTTGTCATGTGAATGAAGCTCCATAAACTGCTTCTATTTGTTGAAATGGCTTATCTGTGAACTAGCCCAGCCTTCCTGGGAGCCCCTTGAACCTACCATTGCAAAAGCTAAATCCCTCATCCGTGTTGTCCGTCCTTTGAAAAAGAGACTTTGGTGCTTATGAAATATCAGACCTGCCGAGGGGAATAGCTGTCTGTCTGCAAGACTATATGTAAAAGGGAGGAGGATCTGGTGAGCAGGATCTCTGATGGGAGTTCATTATGCTCATAGAGTGTGTGTGAATGCACAATCATTCCTCAGTCTTGAAGTGAACAGGGAGTCCCTTGCTTTGCAGATGTTGGTCTTTCATTGAAACTTAGGTTGTCAGCTGTGACACTGATACTGAATTGTACGTACATTTTTATTAGATCTTGAAATGCATCAGCCAGTTGGAGCTAGCACAGCTCATAGGAACTGGTGTTAAAACACGCTACTTGTCTGGGTCGGGGCGTGAAAGAGAAGGGAGCCTTAAAGGTTTCACATCTGGAGGAGAAGAGTTCATGGGCCTCGGATTAGGTGAGAATATATTTGACCTTTGCATGCCTGGGAATACATATTAATTAAATCAAGGCATTTCGTTCTAATGAATTACCAGTTCCTTTATTTCAGGTTACTTAGTTCACTGCTTAGCCTTAACTCTGTGAAGCCTGGTTCATACAGTTCATGATAGAGACTCACTGAATTGAGCAGGTCTGAAAATTAGAAAATGTAGTAGGAGACTCACCTTGTAGACCAGGTAATAAAATAATGTCTTTGAATAAATATTGCCATTCTTGGAATACCCAGTGGACAAGAGTTCCTTTAACTGTTGCATCATGTGTAACATTACATAAAGAGGATCACAGTTCAGTGGAATACTTTTTTTTCAGGAGAAAGATGTACTGTTTTGTATTATAAAGTATCAGCTTTTTTAACGCAAAGCATGCCTTGTTCTATACAAAGTGGGCTGTCTTTGTGCAACCTTTTAACTCCAAAGCATTCCCTGTACTTAAACATCCTACAGCCAGGAAACCTAGATTCTATTACTTGAATAAAGTGTGAATAATTATACAGCTTGCTTAATTTCCCCCACATTTAAGTGGTGATTCTCTTCTATTTATCAGGGGGAGAGCAAGTGATCCTGTCCTACTCCAGCACAGCAATCCTCCAGTGATTGCTGCTGGAGTTTATTGTAGTAGTAGTAGTAGTAGTAGTAAAAAATGGTTTGTGAGTCCTTTTGGGTCAGGTAACCATCTTATTGATTTTAAGCTGCTTTGAGAACTTTTGTTGAAAAGCAGTATTTAAATATTTGTTGTTGTAGTAGAAGTAATTTAAATTACATACTGTAAACTTTGACAGTCCTGACTTATTGATCTGCCTGTTGTTTTGGCATTTTGATATGTTTCTGGTGATCAATTTGTAAGTGTTTGGTCCTATGGGAATGGAAGGTGCAGAGAAAGGATTTTTTAATAAATAAATAATTGTGTTTCTATTCAGCTAGCAGACTGTGATCTACAACTGGATAATACCCCAATCTAAGATTATTCACATCAGTGACACCACTGTCATTTTTTTTTTTTGAGAGAGAGATGCATGTGAAAAATTAAAACTAGATCTTTTTTCATAGTTTAGTGTTAAAGATGGGTCCTAGAAAGACTGAAAACTATTGTAATGTTACATACTTATTCTCTATAAGGAAGGAATTCTGGACATAAATCTCAGTCTGCCAGTCCTATCATTCTTATTTTATAAACTGCATTTGAGCCCATTCCACCTAATTCTACAATCTCACTATCCTGTTGCTAGTCAGCATACTGGTCCACATACCACTCAGTGAACTGTGCACCCAGGAGGGATATGGGCTCACTGGTTCCGTGGTACTTAAGTCTATCGGTGCTTCTGACACAGGCAGAAGAAGCTCGATGCAAATGATGCTGCTTATCATTGCTGCTGCTGTGCCTGATTCCCATTGGGAAATATGGGAATGCGGCAGAGCTGCAGTCATGCACAGCACTGTTCACACAGAGTATTGTTTGCATGAAGCCTCTTCCATTTTCACTAGAAGCACTGATGGACTGATAAGTGCCATGGAACCAGTGAGCCTGCATTCCTCTTGGGTGCGAGACTTGCTGCACAATATGTGGACCACTGATGGCAGCCAACCATGCTTATAATAGATTATGGTGACTTCTCTTTAGATGTAACAATTCATTTTGGATTTTTCCTGAATAGGTAACCGTGTTGGTGGAGGTGCTGATAAAAGACAAATAGCCAGCATTCAGGAATCTGTGGGAGAAACCAGTTCTCAAAGTGTGGTGGTGGCAGTGGACAGGTACTATACTATGTGTGTGTGTGTTGCTTTGCAGTTAAGTGTGGAAAACTGATTGTCCTGGTGGTTATCACAGTTGATTCCAGGATAAGCTTTGGAATCCAACTCTTATTTTTTGTAATAGTAGCTTACTAAATATAGGAGTAATCATAGACTCACTGTCATGCAGAGTGGCTCAAGGTGCTAAAAGAGAAGGTAGAGGTTAAAGGTTGAGCCCTATAGTAGAGAAAAACTGTCGCTGTTTTTCTTTCCCTGCCCACCTCCAAATAAGACAACTTGGGATATATTGCCCTAAACTGAAAACAGTCCTCCACTAATCCGTGTGGAGTTGCATGAAATGAAGACTTTCATATTGTAATCATCATCTGATGGCAATTCCCATGCTTAGATTGTAAACAATGTTGTGGTGTTCTGCTGTACATGTGCTTCATGTACAACAATCATAATTTGTGATGGGTTTTCCTAATTTCCTGTGTCTTGGGTTTTAACTAATACATCTCATTTTATTTCATAGAATTTTTACAGGCTCCACAAGATTGGATGGAAATGCAATAGGTATGTATGTTGAGAAAATACATTGAAAGGAAAGTGATTGCCTTGGATTATTTCTGATTTACTAACATGTCTCATCTCTTAAAATATTCAGTTGACTTTGTTCGATGGCTGTGTGCTGTTTCCATGGATGAACTGGCTTCCCCTCACCATCCACGCATGTTCAGCTTACAGAAGATTGTTGAGATTTCCTACTACAACATGAACAGAATTCGACTGCAGTGGTCCAGGATATGGCATGTGATTGGAGATCATTTCAATAAGGTAAGTAAAGTAAAAATACTTGGAGCATGTATGGGGCTTGACAGACAACATTGCAACCTTGTAGCTAAAACTTCTGTAAGAGCACACCCAGTGTAATTAGGAAGATCTTTCAAGGGACCTGAAGGCCATACGTAGCACAAAAGAAAATTTTGCTTGTTATCCCTATTTCTCCTCTGTGGTCCAGATGCCAGAGTGCTCACTTATTTCCCAACACAGATACCTATTTTATCTGACACATATGTCAAACTGCTGGCCCACAGGCTGAATCCAGCCCATGGAGCTCCCTTTTCCAGCCCCTGGTCAGGGGCTAGGAAGCTTTGTATTGCTTCAGCTGCAGCATTTATTCTCCCCTATGTGCCGAAGTGGCTGCATTGTTCCCCATGCCTCTAAATACCAATTGCAGGGGAGTAACAGCAGGAGAGGGCATGCACATACCTCTTGCCTGTGGGCTCCTGAGAGGTATCTGGTGGGTCATTGTGTGAAACAGGATGCTGGACTAGATAGGCCTTGGGCCTGATCCAGCAGGGCTGTTCTTATGTGGCTGGCTGGCTCCTCCATTCCTCCACCACCAGTATTCCTCACACCCCTGCACTTGGAAGTGGAAGCATTTCTCCTTTCTGCCATGCTCCTCCACCCACGCATCCTCATGGCTCTTCAGTGGTTGAAGCAGAGGATAGAAACGGAATGAGTAAGTGGAGGGTGAGGGTGGGGGGAGGGAGAGAGGCAGAGACTAAGAGGGAGGAGGAGGAAAACAAAGATTGAAGGCAGGGACCTTCCCCTGCATGAAGGGCGAGTGGTAGGGGAGGAAGGAAGATAGTGAGTGGGGAAAGAGGAGGAGGAAGACAGAAGGCAGCATGAGGAGTGTGTGAGAAAGGCAGCGTGAGATGGGCATGACCCCCGAGAGGTGCATTGGAATCAAATCCAACCCACCACCTGATTGAGTTTGACACCCCTGCCATAGATGGAACTGATTAATATTCTGAAGAAATGTTGGCCTTGCAGATTCATAGTTACATAGCAAATGCTTTGTTTAAAATGTGAAAGCCCTCAAAGTGTAAGGTAGGACACTCTCTATGGTTAGGAATAAGTAGCTGAAGAAGAGCCACAATTTTCAATTAAATCACGAGACACACTAGACCTAACTAAAATAAATACATATTTCTAAAATAAAAGTTTTCACTTTGATCTCGTTGCCTCAAATGTGTGGGAAGAATGTGTTATCACCTCACTTGTTTTGTCTTAATTATGCTTGCTGCACAAACATTTTTTGGACTTCAGCCCAGATTACAAACCTTTTACAGGAACTAAGCCACATTGAGATCAGTGGTCTTCCTGCCAAATAATGTGTTCAGGATTAGGGTGTTTAGGGGTATTTGATGCTTTTTGAGAATCCTGTCTATGCCTGTGACATTTATGACTCAATCAAGTTGCATGGTTGACTTTATATAGTCCAATTTTTATTGTGTATCTAAATTTACTACATTTATTTGCTTCTCTGAGGGAATGTCTGTAACTCTTCAACAGGTTGGTTGTAATCCAAATGAAGATGTGGCAATCTTTGCAGTTGATTCTTTGAGACAACTGTCAATGAAGTTCCTTGAAAAAGGAGAGTTGGCCAACTTCCGATTTCAGAAAGACTTTTTGAGGCCTTTTGAACATATCATGAAGAAAAATAGGTATGTGTACTTTACAACTCGAAATGTAAATTTTTCTGTTACCTACCATGTGGATCAGTTTATGGAACACCTTGCCTCATGGTCCAAACAATTTTTGCGGGGGGCAGGCTTTTAATCTCATAGAGCTAAATCACTATTTCATCCCTGGACTGTATTTTGTTTACTTCTGTTTTGTATTTAATGATATTGTATTTGACTCTCACTGTGTTAATTGTACAGTTTAACTGCTTTAACTGCCCAATAGCTGGGATTGGAAAGTGGGATATGAATTTTTAAAATAAATGAAATCTGGTGTCATGGTGAATACCACAATTAAATGGTGGTTTTTCTTTCTTTTATCTAGATCACCAACGATTCGAGACATGGTAATACGCTGCATTGCTCAGATGGTGAATTCTCAAGCTGCTAATATTCGCTCAGGGTGGAAAAATATCTTTGCAGTATTTCATCAAGCAGCGTCAGATCATGATGGAAATATTGTGGAATTAGCATTTCAGACAACAGGACATATAGTTAGTAAGTACAGTATGGTAAAAATAATATATTAAAAAGTGGTGGTGAAGTCAAACGCAAAACAGAGACAATCTATTTCAAACACAACTTGGCATAATATTTCTCCCTTTCTTGGAAGATGCTGTTTTTCCTTCATACTTTTTTTTAATGGAACATCATTTAAAGTAGATATTGAAAAGCTTTCTTCCATCAGCCCTCAGCTCCAAAGGTTCAGCTACAGTTACAGGCAACATAGTTTTGTCATACTTGTGGGCACATTTCCCCAAATCTTGCACACGCTCTGTCCCACTAGTCCTCCACTCTGACATAGTGGGGCTTGCTCTAAATATCTATGCACTCTTGGAAGGCAACCGTTCCCCTGTTAATATGATACATGTGTGGCACTTGGGCTGAAAATGATAGACTTGTTGCTGCTCATGAGAGTATCTACTACTAGCAAAGTTAGTGGCAGCTGTAGTCCTGTAGTTTTCCATTTTAAATTTTTTATTAGTTTTACAATATAAGTAAATATTGACTTCCCGCTTACTAGTCTGCACGGTTCATATTAGTTATACAAACCTACCATTGCTATAATAATTCAAAACATATATACTCCACATTGCAAACTCGATTTTATAGTCCTGTAGTTTTCAAGTGCAGCCTTGTCTTCCTCGTCGTCCTCCTCCACCACCTCCAGCCCCCCGTGTGCCTTTTCCACATCCCAAACAACTGTTACTTGCAGATGTCCAAAAAACCCACCCACCCCAAAAATACCACCACCCTTCAGGATAACAAGGTCCAAGTTTGATCCGCTTCTTAAGGATGTTTTAATATTTTGTTGTAGATTTAAACATTGGGGGGTGGGGAATTGGTTTATGCATTGCTATTTTTATTCTGGAGATTATTTTCCATGATTCAGCATGTATAATCCCAGAGAAATCACTTAGGAAGAATCAAGCAAGCTGTAGATTTATGATGGTTTTATAAGGTGAAATACAGCCATGTTTAAAAATTATTGTTCAGGTCTGCACCACACAAGGTCCACTGAACAAAACGGTTCACTTATGGTCTACCATACATGATCCACTGACTGTATATTGTCTGCCAACTGCTCGACATTGCCCAGGGAAGCAGTAAAAACAAGAGTCTTATTGAGTCTTGGGTAAGCCATAATACACGGCTCATGGTCTTTGTGGTGGCTCACGACTCACAAGTTCTGCAGGCCTCGCATAGTTGGTCAGCTGTCAGAACTCGTTATTATATGATTCATTAACATTGGTGGCTGACATCCAGACTAATACAGCACTGGTGCTACAGGGAAGGGACGGTTTTCACTGCTCTTCCTTTTTCCTCCTTTGCCTCACCTCTGAAGGCTACTGTGCCTCCAGAAAAAAGGCCCCTCCCATATTTTGGGGGAGGCACAGTGGACTGCAGAGGGAAGAGAAGGATGGTAAAAATCACCCCTTCTCTGTAGAACCAGGGTTGTGTTAATCTGCATGTCGATAACGAGTACATATTATGAAGGGAGACAAATATTGATGTAACAATGTCATGTACAATCGTGCTGACCTGACTTGCATATTCCTAAGATGTCACACATTTCATTCTGTTTTCTCCACAGCCACAATTTTTCAACAGCATTTTCCTGCAGCAATAGATTCATTCCAGGATGCCGTAAAATGTTTATCAGAGTTTGCCTGTAATGCTGCATTTCCAGACACCAGTATGGAAGCAATTAGACTGATCCGTTATTGTGCTAAATATGTTTCAGAAAGACCTCAGGTATATTTTCCTCATATTTAAATTTCTGTGCTTTTTGGAGATGCTTAAAACTAACCATCTGGGATGTGATCCGTTGAATCCATTAGAATGGGTTCTGCGCCTGCACTGAAGCCCATCATTGTGGAGTACCACAGCTCCTCTCAGCGCTTGTACCCCCCACGTAGCTATTTAAGGCGGGAGGAAGTCCCAGCTCTTCAGTTACTTTGCGACTGCCATAGTGATTGGTTCCTTGGTCACTACGGCTCTTTGTTCTAGTTCCTTGCTTTTTCTGAGTGAGTTCTGAGAGAGAGAGAGAGAAAGAAAGAAAGAAAACAAAAAAGGATTGATTTATCGGCTTTGACTTCTGGACTGTTTCAAACTATGTTTTTGTGCATTTTGTGGACGAAGGGAGTTGAAAGATTGGACTGATATTTTGATTTTGAACAATGGAATGCAGACGACAATGGATTACCCTAAAGGCTTGGAGAAAAGGGCAGATAAAATCAAGCGTTGCTGTAAGTGTAAAGCTAAGCTACCTTTGCAAGACGGCCATTGCTGTGCCTGGGGGAAGCCCACAACATGTCTGCGTGTAAGGTTTGCCAGTCCTTTTCAAAACAGATGCAACGCAACCAGGAGCTCCATCTGAGAGCTGCACTGTATGATGACGTGTTAAGTTCCTCTGGTTTGTCTAAGGAGGGAACTCGCTCGACTTATAAAAGAGATGGCTCGAGAGCTGAGGCTTTGACCCAGTATAAACCTTCAGTGCCTATATTTAAGTCTCCTAAGATGCCAAAGTGGCATGGAGACAAGATGGCAGACACATTGGAGCCTGCCAAAAAGAAGAAAAAACTATCGGCATCGAAGGCTACTCCATCACTGACTTTGGCAGAAGAAGCTGTTTGTGATGATATAGAGACCATCGACACCGACCACATTGATGCCTGAAAATCAACACTAAAGCAGCCAGACTTGACATCAGCGTCAATGTCAAAGGATCCTTCCTCTGCATTGGCAAATCCTATCCCCATGCACTCTTCACCATCAAGGGAACCTATGGTGGCAGCTTCGACATCATCAATAGGTTTTCCTGCTCTACCCCTCTCGACACCAGAGCCTTCACTGCCGAGAACACTATCCCCTCTGGTGCCTAGGTCGGCACTGATTACGAGGATGGTCTCTTTGTCCCTGGCATCGATGCTGTTGAAATACCCTTGAGACAGTTGGCTTTGACACAAACACCACAACGTTACCTATACAGTGACTCCTCGATGCCGAACACTGATTACTTACGAGATTTAAGATGAAGACTCGCCCGAGGCTGAGGTGGCGAGTGCTTTGGATCACAACATGGCACAATCCTTGCTTTCGACATTAGACACCAGTGCTACTAAGTTCCATGCCTCCGGATACTGCCATTTCAATGTCAGCTCTTCAAAACCAACCAGTGCCCTTTGCATTAACAGCTGCACAGATGGCCACATCAACTAGCTGGAACACCTGTGGATTATCTCACCACACTTCGCCTGCTGTACAATCAAATATCTTTGGTCAGTCTTCTCCGGGATTGGCGTATGACTATTATGAAAACAGGCCATGAAGGTCTTCAGGGTCCCCGAAACAGATTTCTATGACCAGAGCCTACTCTCAAGCTCTTCCAGTGTGTATTCTGGCTGGGGGAGGGGGAATCCCCCCCCACTTTCACACCAAACAAAGCGGTGGTGACAGCAGCTGTAGCCACGCAGACTCTGGCAGAATTTCCTTCCCCACCAAAACCTGTACAGGTTGCAAAACAGACCCAAAACAAGGAGAAGCAATTTTTACCTGAAGCTATCCAGACAGACTCCTGGGAGCCTGCAATTCCTAGGCCTCCAACACCTCCATCATGGGAGCAACAGCCACATTTCTCCCCAGCACATTCTGGTGAGAGTCACTGTGGCTCTTCTGATTTTGAATCGGACACGGAATCTAATGACCCTGTTGTGGGTCATTATTATTGTTATTGATGATGATGATGATGATGATGTGGCAACACCCTTGCATGTATCCCCCACCGAGGAAATGAAGGCTTATCCTGTCCAACTCAAGAAGATGGCTACTGCACTGGGTCTTGATCTAAAATCACAATCTTCTACGATTGATGAACCAGTATATACTTTTATGGCAAAGTTTTTGTCTGCTCAGCCTGTCACCTTGCCTCTCTTACTGGTGATTTCCAAGGCAGCTCAATGCACTTGGGAGGTTCCACAAATAGAGTACAAGAACAGGATAACACCTACCTGCTGAAACATCCTGTACCAAACTCCCTTTTTATAGACGATGCTGCTACTTCTAGGTTGGGTAGGTGTCACATGACTCCTGCAGATAAAGAGGGAAGAAAGTTAGATGTGCTTGGCAGAAAATATATATTCAATGACTGGCTTATTGGTGAAAATAGCCAACTGTTTAGCCTGCATGGCTAACTATAATTATTGCCTTTGGGACACCTTGGAACAGGATTTGGACTCTCTCTCACCAGAAGAGTTCAAGGCTCACTTTAAGAAGACTTTGCAAAAATCTGCAGAGTTGACTTAACAGCAATTAAGTACCACAAAACACCTGGCAGAATCAGAATCTAGAGCCATGAGTGCACCTAATACTTTGAGATGCCATGCTTGGCTACGTTCAGCAGCTTTTCAATTAGACATGAAAGACTAAATCGAAGGCCTCCCATTCAATGGGAAAGGTTTGTTCCCTGAACAGACAGATGCTACAGTGGAGAAGCTAAAAAATCAAAGTTCACAGCAAAGACTTTCACTTTACTTCTTCCTCTTTTTCTACCAAATCCAAGCCTTACAACCATCCACATTCCAGCTATAGACAACTGGACCACAGGGATTTTAAGAAATCCTGCCAACCATATCATAAGAAACAATATCCACCAAAGAACAGGACCAGGGCCAGCATAATAAATGGCTGAGGTCCAGAAGCAGCACCTTTTGAGGTCAGCAACAATCCATCACACCATTTGCCATAAAGGGACTTGATGCTAACATCAGCCTTCCCCAACATCGTAGTGCTGAGTATGACTGCCTGCTTTCAGGCACAAAAAACACCTTCAGCCAACAACCTACCTAGATGACTGGCTCCTGGTGTCAAAAGACAGAGAAGGGTTACTTTCTCAGATACAGTACTTATTGTGCCTTCTCCAGGACCTTGGGATAGATGTCAGCTGCAAGAAATCTCATCTAAATCCCGTGACGTCAATCTCCTACATAGGGGCTGTTCTAGATACCCAGATGGGAAGAGCCTACTTACCACAAGAAAGATTCCAGGCCATAGTGGATCTTGTACATCAGTTTCAGTTCAGGCCAGTGCAGGGGCAAGACAGATTCAATGTCTCCTTGGCCTTATGGCTTCCTGCAAGACGACAATTTGGCATACACGTCTGAAAATGAGAAAATTGCAGTTATGGCTCATATCAATCTTCGGTCTGAATGTAGACAGCCCCCAGAAGCAGTTAGTTATTCTGCAGCAAATCCTCCAGTCATTGGGTAGGTGGACTCATGCAGAGAATTTACTGAAACGGTTGAGTCCTGTTTCAACTGCAGCCTCCTTCAGTATGGGTGACGATGGACACCTCAATGATGGGCTGGGGATGGGAAGTCATTGCAATGGCAGCGTGGCCCAGGGACAGTGGAGTCACTAACAAAGACATTTCCACATAAGCTTTCTGGAACTCATGGCAGTATTTCAGGCCATGAAGGCTCCTTGCCAATGCACAGAGGGAGAAGGTTACAATTGGACAACTCAACAGCGATCACCTACCTAAACAGACAAGGGGGACAGTGTCCAGGTCTCTGTGCACATTGAGTGTACAAATATGGCACTGGTGCATCAGAAACAGCATCACCCCTTTTGGCCATTCACATAAAGGGGACGGAGAATGTCCTGGCAGATGAACTGAGTCCTTCATTTACCAGGGAAGAGTGGCACAAGTGGGAACTGAACAAGTACTTGCTTCCAATATTCAGAGCTTGGGGGTTCCCAAAAATAGACTTGTTCGTGACAGTTCTCATTGCCAAGTGCAAAAACTTCTGCTCAAGGGCAGGCCACGACACACAGTCATTGGGGGACGTGTTCCAGATGGACTGGTCTCAGCACCTATGGTACATGTATCTAGTGGTGTGCACAGAACTGCGCCTCCGGCACCAGGGTGGTGGTTCTTTAAGTATATGTGATGGGGATGCACTTACCCCTCCTGCCGCTTTCTCCCCGCCGACGCTCCTTTTTAAAAGAACTTCTTGGAGCGGCAGTGTACCCCCCTGCCCCCGTAAGTTCTGTGCATGCGTATGCATGCCATGCGTGCACCCCTGCACATCCAACATGTGCACAACGCGCACATGGTACTTCCGGCCACTTCCAGCCAAAAATGAGGGCAGGGGCGGAAGGGAGGGAAGTTTTTTTTTTTAAAAGGAGCACTGGCAGGGGGAAAGGTGTGGGAGGGGTAAGTGCACCCCCTGCCCTTAAAGACCCCCCCCCAGTGCCGAACTTTCAAACTGCACCACATTTGAACCGGTTTGGAGGCCTCTACAATGGCCTCCGGACAAGTTCGTGCACATCCCTGCGTGTATTTTTCTCTACCGTGTCTTCTGGCCTGTCAGGCCACATGATGCATTCATGATGCTTCAGCAACCATGGTTTCCGCATCTACTCAAACAGTCCAACCACACATACAGGAGGCTCCCTCAGCGCCAAGATCTTCTGTCACGGGAAAACAGTCAAGTACTGCACCTGGAGGTGCCCACTTAATGGAAGATAGGCTCCTAGATAAAACCTTCCTTAACCAGAGGAAGTCCTCCAATAGGATAAACTATCCTAGTAAATGGAAGAGGCTGGCTTGCTATGCAGCCTCAAACACCTTTTGCCCTCTGAAAGCTACTGTCCGCCAGGTCCTGCGGTACCTAACCACACTAAAGATCTCTCTGCTTTCTAATGTCTCCGTAAAGGTTCACTTAGCAGCGATTTCCGCAAGACACCTGGGATGGGATTTTCCCACCCTGGCTGCAAGAGCTTTCTGAAAGGTCTCCCCAATCTGTATCCTCTGGTAAGACAGCCACTGGATCAGTGGAGTATATCCTTGGTCCTTTCAGCTCTGACAGACACGCCCTTTGAGCCCCTGGCTACAGCTAGCCTGAAGCTGGTTTCTCTGAAGACTGCTTTCTTGGTGGCAATTACATCTCCTCACAGGGTGAGTGAACTTACAGCCCTGAGGATGGACGTGCCTTATGCACACTTATGCCCAGATAAGGTATTGTTATGTCCTGACATTCTATCTATCTATCTATCTATCTATCTATCAATTACACTTCTATGCCACCCAAAATTCACATCTCTGAGCAGTTTACAACAAGCAAACAAACAAAAAGTTAAAACATTAGTTAAAATAAATAACAAAAAACTTAACAGTAGTTAAAACAAAATAAATGACATAGTAAAAGTTAAAACATTACAACAATTTAATTTTTAAAACTATTTTAAAACTATGTTAAAACAATATTTAATTAAAAGTCGTCTGAACAGGTGCATCTTTAAAGATTTTTAAAAACTTGTCAGAGATGGAGAGCCTCTTATTTCAGCAGGGAGTGCGTTCCAAAGCTCTGGGGCAGCAGCGAAGAAGGCCCGTCCCCGAGTAGCCACCAAACGAGTCGGTTGCAACTGCAGACAGACAGCTCCTGATGATCTCAATGGGCAGTGGGGTTCATGATGAAGACAATATTCTCTTAAATACCCAGGGCCCAAGCCATTTAGGGCTTTATAGGTTATAAACAGCACCGTGTATTTTGCCCAGAAACTTATTGGCAGCCAGTGTAGATCTTTGAATACAGGAGTAATATGGTCTCTCCGAGATGACCCAGAGACCAACTTGGATGCTGCATTCTGAACCAGCTATAGTTTCCGGACTACACACAAGGGCAGCCCCACATAGAGCGCATTGCAGTAATCCAGTCTGGAGGTTACCAGTATATGTACCACTGTTCTGTGGTCATTTATCTCAAGTAACTGGTGCAGCTGGCGTATCAGCCGAAGCTGATAGAAGGCACTTCTGGCTACTGCCTCAAACTGGGAGACCGAGACCAGGGAGAGGCTCGGACCCCGAAGCACCCCCAGAATGCATACCTGTTCCTTCCGGGGAAGTGTGACCCCATCCAGAACAGGCAGCTCAAAATCATCTCCCGAATTTTGACCCCGCACGATGAGTACCTCCGTCTTATCTGGATTCAGCCTCAGCTTGTTATTTCTCATCCAGCCCATCACCGCCTCTAGGCAGGCATTTAGGGAGGTTATGTTCTCTCCTGAGGATGTTGACATGGAGAAATAGATTTGGGTGTCATCAGCATTCTGATAACACCCTGCACCAAATCTCCTGATAATCTCTCCTAGAGGTTTCATGTAGATGTTAAACAATATTAGAGATAGTATGGAGCCCTGAGGGACACCATACAAAAGTTCAGATTTTGAAGAACAGTCTCCAAGGGACACCATCGAACCTGCCCGAGAAGTAGGAGCGGAACCAACGCAGTGCCTCCCACTCCCAACCCCCGCAGACGCTCCAGAAGGATACTATGGTCAATAGTATCGAAAGCTGCTGAGAGGTCCAAAAGAACCAACAGAGCCACACTTCCTCTGTCAATTCCCGATTGGAGATCATCCATCAGGCCTACCAAGGCAGTCTCCACCCCATAGCCCTCCTGAAAGCCAGTTTGAAATAGGTCTAGTTAGGCTTCCCCAACCTATGGCCCTCCAGTTGTTGCTGAACTGTGATTCCGATAATCCCAGCCACAATAAGCTGAAGCTGGGGGTGACGGTAATTGTAGTTTGGCAAGCGGTCTAATTGCCTCCTTAAGACAAGGAGGCATCCTGCCTTCCCTCAGAGATTTATAATCTCTGCCAGGCCTTCTACAACAACCCCCCACTAGATAGTATAAGCCATGTCAGGCAAGGGTCAAGAGAACTGGTGGTAGGTTGTACCATTCCAATCAGCTCGTCCACATCCTCAGGAGTCACAAATTGGAACTGATCCAACTTAACCACTCAAGAGGAGTCGCTGGACACCTCCACATCAGACACTAAAGTAATTGCCGAGATGGAATCTAATACAAAAGATTCTTCCACAGAGAATTAATCAAACACTTCACAGTGGGTAATCGATGGATCCAGATTGTGATTCAAGGGAGGAGCGACACATATTAGCCCTCTAACAACCCTAAACAGCTCTGCCGGACGTGAACGTGGATGCAGTAGAGGCAGAAAAGAATTGCTTCTTTGCCGCACATATCGCCTGAGCATAGATCTTCAAATGCACTCTATGTTGTAATTTGTCAGATTCTAGTCGAGTCTTTCTCCACTTGCGCTCCAGTCGCCTACCTCACCACTTCAGCCCCCGTAGCTCTTCCCTATACAAAGGGGCCAATAGTATCGAAACATTACCTTCCTACCTAAGGTTGTGACAGATTTTTACATAAACCAAGACATCATGCTACCTACCTTCTTCAGCTCTCCAAATACGGCTCTGGGAAAAGCCCTGCATTCCTTGGATGGCCAAAGGGCTCTTCTATTCTACCTGTCAAGAACAAAGACTATCAGAAAGACAAAAAAGTTCTTTATATCCTGCAAAGGAAGATCTCTGGGCCAAGCCTTGTTGAGGCAGAGGCTGTCCCTCTGGCTAGTAGAGCTAATCCTATTGACATATAAGTTACAAAAAGTTCAGCCACCTAAGTCCATCAAGGCACATTCAAGCAGAGCTTATGGTGCCTTAGCAGCTCATTTATCTATCATATCATTTTGTTACATTTGTAGGGCTGCAACCTAGTCCTCAGAACAGCCCTTCGTAAAGCACTATGCCATTGACTTGCATTCTACAGTGGAGGAGAATTTTGGGAGAGGTTTTATTAAAAGGGTGTTACAGTGACACTACTGCTCCCTCCTCCTTTAGGAGCTAACTAAACACCCATTCTAATAGATTTAGTTGATCACGCCCCAGATAAACAGGTTGCTCACCTGTAACTGATGATCTGGTAGTGATCTGTTGACATCTATTAGACCCTCCCGAACCTCCCCTCAGCAGTAGTGCTCAAGCCTTCTACGTAGAACTCACCTATTGCTCCAAAGATGCTCGACAGCTCTGGCGGTCTTCAAGGAACTGAAGTGCTGGTACTTCCTCCTGCCTTAAATAGTCATGTGCGGGTGGAGTGCAAGCGCCAAGAGGAGCTGTGGTACTCCATGCTGACAGGCTTCAGCACAGGCGCAGAACCCATTCTAATGGATGTCAGTGAATCACTACCAGAACATCAGTTGCAGGTGAGCAACCTGTTTTTAGCCTACTTTACAGTAGGCTTTTGAGATCACCTGGCTCTGTGTGTGTGTGTGTGTGTGTGTGTGTGTGTGTGTGCGTGTGCGTGTGTGCGCGCGCGCGCACCCACCCATCAACTTCACAATGCCTGGACCATTATGAACCAAATTGGGTACTGTTGTAGGGACACCTCAACAGTGTAGATTGTGATGATGTCATCCAACCCAGTTCAAGATGGTGGGTGCGTAAACTTCTGAGGCAGAAGTGCACTAACTTGAGGACTTGTCTAAATGATTTGAACCAAATTTAGTACAGTTGTAGTTAATGAGTGACACACAGAGACACCTCAGTGTTGTAGTTTGTAATGATGTCATCCACCTTGATCAAATATGGTGGATGCATGAACATTTGAGATGCAAGAGATCTAACTTGTGGACCACAATTTGAACCAAATCTAGTTCAGTTGTAGAGACTTGTTTAAATTATGGAACACCTTCTGTGATAGCCTGGCATGTAAAGGTTAAGGTGACGTTTTCCCAACAAGTTTTTGAAGTACTCTGGTTGCTCTTTTATGGCAATTGCTTGTGCTTTTGATCTTCTCCTTGCTATTCAGCAGTCCAAATACCAGTGTGCTGTCCCTCTTGTCCTACAGGAGGCAGGCTCAAAGAAAGACTTGGCCAGGAGCTGGACTAGGGGGCATCTCCCACTTGCTTCCTACAGCCAGTCTTTCTCCTGTCTCCACAGTGAACTATCATACGTTTGTGTTTCTTTTGTTGGACTGTAGCACTTTCATATGTGGTTTTAATTATATTTAAATTAAATATAGTGTGCTTATATGTGTAAGCTGCCTCAAAGGTTTATATCAAAAAGCAGTCTGTTTGTTAATTTTTTAAAAAATTGGAGTGACCTGCTTTAAGTTAACCTGGGCTTGTTCACAGTTTTGAATAGGGAGCTCTGACCTCATTTCCCTTCTCCTTTTTAAAAAAACTAGGCAACCCACACAGAGCATCTGTGCGCTCTTTGGGGCTGGCTGTTCCCTTCTCCCTCCTGCCCCACTCTCCCTCCCTCCCTTCTGCCCCACACTCTTGCCTCTCTTCTCCTCCCTCCCGCCCCACTCTCTCTTGTCCTCCCTCCCCCTCCCTCTCACCCTCCTGCCCCAGTCTCTCCTGCCATCCCTCCCCTCCCCCTGATCCTCTCTCCTGCCTTCCCACTGCCCCACTCCCTCTTGCCCTCCCTCTCCCCCCTGCCCCACTTCCTCCTCTCCCTGCATTTTAAAAAGTTCTACTTACCTGGCCGCTGCCACCGCTCCTCCTCCTGGGCAGCGAACAGGAAAGTCCCACTGCCTGGTTTCCTCTCACCCCAGTCTCTCTCCCATGGTCTCGGCGGCTGGTTCCGGCACTGCCTGGCTGAGAGCCGCCTCCGCGGCCTGTCCCGCCGGCAGGACCGCCACGCCAAGTGCCGTCTCCACGACCTGTCGTGCCCGCTGCCACCGCTTGCCAGTCTTTGTGGCCGGCCGCAGGCCAGCCACCTCTCCCCCCACCTTCTGCCCCGGTATCGGGGCCCACCGCCTGGCCACCAGCCGCCTCACTGCATAGGCCCTCGGCTGGGCCCGCCACCACTTCACCGCAGCCAGGCCCGAGGCCACCACCAGTTGCCAGGCCGGGCCCGCCAGCGGCTCTGGCTCATAGCCGGCCAATTCTCTTCCTCCTGGGTGTGCCAGCCAATCGGGCACCTCCGCAGCCCAGCCAATCAGCTGGGATGCCAGGACGCATTTTCCCTGGACACACCTAGGAGATAGATAGATAGATACACACACACACACACACACACACACACACACACACACACACACACACAGTAGACTTTAGGAAATCTTAGTTCTTCCTTCCTGCCATAGCTCAAACTTAACATATATTGGATAACTGCTAGCTTTGTTACATGGAATATCTAGGTTTCAATTCTGACAGGTGTCAATTAATGGGGTGTAGAGTGACTTGCTTGTGTCTGAAACTTTCCCCAAGCTATGTTTTGCCATTTCACTGTTCAATTGAACTTCTCAGTTCTCAAGCAGGACTGGGTTGTGTAGTTTAAGTGTGTGTGTAAACTGTATTAAATTGCCAGATCATATCTGTTCACAGGTTTTGCGAGAATATACAAGTGACGACATGAATGTGGCTCCTGGAGACAGAGTTTGGGTCAGAGGATGGTTCCCTATTTTGTTTGAGCTCTCCTGCATCATCAATCGGTGCAAGCTAGATGTGCGGACAAGGTAATGGCACTCTTTTGGCTTTGGGCTCTGTTCAGCCATCAAAATTCATCCCTAACTTGCATTCTCTTATTACTGTTTTCATCTTGTAGAGGCCTAACGGTTATGTTTGAGATTATGAAGAGCTATGGCCATACCTTTGAAAAACACTGGTGGCAAGATCTGTTTCGAATTGTGTTTAGGATATTTGATAACATGAAGCTCCCAGAGCAGCAAACAGAGGTATTGAAAGCCCTTTAAGAAGTAATCCCTGGATAGCCCAAAACTATATTTATTAGATATTTATCCTATTCTATTATTATTATTATTATTACTACTACTACTACTACATTTATATCCCGCTCTTCCTCCAAGGAGCCCAGAGCACTGTACTACATACTTAGGTTTCTCCTCACAACAACCCTGTGACGTAGGTTAGGTTGAGAGAGAAGTGACTGGCCCAGAGTCACCCAGCAAATATCATGGCTGAATGGGGATTTGAACTTGGGTTTCCCCGGTCCTAGTCCAGCACTCTAACCACTACACCACACTGATTTTTATTCTACTTTTCAATTGGAGTTCTCAAAGCAGATTGCAATATCAGTTAAAAACAACAACAACATATATTTAAAATAAGTTAAAACTTCCATCAAAAATCCTTGATGGAGGGTGGCCAGCTGGCTGGCTGTGAATGGAATGGATCCAGGTTGATCCAGGTTCTAGAGGGGCGGAGACAGGCAGCAATTGGTCTTGGCCAGGCCACTAGAGGGTGCCTGGTTCTCTGATATTTCCTTCTGCTCAAAGTAAGATAGTGTTGTTTACTGTGATCTCAAAGCCAAATCTGATTTAGTAAATCAAGGCTCAGAGTTTTGAAAGGCTGAAGTTTGAGGCAGGGCCCAGCAAGGTTGATGCTAAAACAAGTGTTTTGTACCATTTGGTCCCCTGGTGTGGGTTGTGCCTCATTCCCATCAAGGGAGAATGTCAACCACCCTGTTCCTCAGCAGGGTTGTATGCAGCTTGTGGCACTTCACAAACCAAAACAAATGGCATGTCCCTTCTTTGAGGAGGTTGAAATCTTAACAATTGACTGTAAGAGAAAAGGGATGATCTATATGTTTATAAGCTTTGTGGTAATTATCCTTATGATCAGAACCCTTCCCAGTTATCAGTTTGTTCCAGCAAAAAATATACCATCTGCTTTTCCCTCAACAGAAATCTGAATGGATGACTACTACATGTAATCATGCACTTTATGCAATATGTGATGTATTCACACAGTTTTATGAAGCTTTGAATGAGATTCTTCTTCCTGACATATTTGCACAGTTACACTGGTGTGTAAAACAAGGTAGCTTATTTACATACATGTCACTTTATTCTGAATGAATAACTTTTACGGGAGGTTTGTGTGAAACCCATCTTCCTCTTCCCCTCCCCAAAGAGTTTTGAAATGAGAAAATTAAAAAAAATCTTTCTCTTTTTTAGGCAGTTCATTCCTACTGCTACCAGAGTACATCTTAATTTAGCAAATACTTTTGTATGTGTGCGTTTTCTCTAGAATCATGTTGCATCAGCTGTGTTTTGTTTTGCTTTATGCCTCTTTTGAATGAATAACCAATTCTTGCTTTTCTGATTGCCCCTCAAACAGTCTTGGTTAAAAGCCCCATCCCTTCAGTCACCTGGCAGATACAGAATGCAAAGTGCTGGATCATTTATCAAAAGCCTCATACATGTGCTTCTGAATGGTCTTTGGAATTTCAGTCACTTCAGCACTTCCATTCATGCCATTATTCCTTGCAAAGCTGAGCTCTACAACATTTTTCATTAGCATTGGCCAAAAGATTTTAACTACTACTTCTGTATATTTTGGAGCCAATGGCATTCTGTTGTTACCACTCAGCACCTATAACTTTCTTTTAAAGCTCTTGCAATGTAATAACGGAAGGGAAGTGGGAATAGCTTTTGAGGTAAGGTACAGTTGTGCCGTCAAGTTGGTGTCGACTCCTGGTGACCATAGAGCCCTGTAGTTTTCTTTGGTAGAATACAGAAGGGGTTTACCATTGCCATCACCCGCTCAGTATGAGATGATGCCTTTCAGCATCTTCCTATATCGCTGCTGCCCGATATAGGTGTTTACAGCGGGGATTTGAACTGGCAACCTCTGGCTTGCTAGTCAAGTCATTTCTCCGCTGTGCCATAAGGTGGCTAGCTTTTGAGGTACTGACTGTTAAATTCAGTTTCTCCCATTGTGCCTAAGATGCTGATCAAGACTTCTAGTGTGCTTGATTTGAAAGAGATTGGACTGAGTCCCTTTATGCCCACTAAAGCCCTTCTTGACTTTGCACAAGTCTTTCTTTCTAGCGATACTCATGATATGTACAGTTTAAGATGGTGGATATTAGCATTACTGGTCTTAAAGTCTTGCCTCTTAAAAGTTGTGTTGGGATTTCCCGTGCAGTGGTAATACAAACAGCAGTGATATTGTACGTAAATATTGTATCTCTGCCTATGATGCTATTGCGACAGCATCACAGCTATGCCAATAAAATGGCCTGGTGCAGACATCATGGCTGCTCGCTCGAAATTGAAAGCCAGCCTTGAAAGATCATGTGCCCTCCTCTGTCTCATCCTCCTCTTTACTGACATTCCCTTCCCCTTCCTCCACCGCCCCACCCTCACATGCACTCTTTCTGTCACTAGCTATGGAACTTTGAGGTGATCAATATTCCATCACAAGTTGGGGTTCTGCACCTGTGCAGTAACCCCCGCAGAAGAATTCCAAGCTCCATGAAGCACTCTTCAGCTCTGCAAAATTGGGGACATGGCACGACTTTTTTCGGTGCACCTTTCTCCTCAGTTCCTTCTTGACTGCCATGCTGCTCGCATTGTGAAGGATTCGCTCTTTTTCATTCTAGTTCCTGTGATTTCCAAATATCTTTCCCTCTTGGTTCTTTGGGCAGTTATGGCTTATGACTATGGGCAGTTTTATGGCTTCTCTGGATTTCGTTTTGGTTTTGTTCCTCTCTGTGGCTTTCTGGCTTTGACAGCTGTCTGCTTTTTTGTTTCTCCCTTGTTCTTCTCTTTTGGTCTAATGTACATTAGAAAAAAACTTTTTTAAAATGTGCCTTTTGTACATGTACTCGGCCATCTGACTTTGTGGGATTCCAGTGCCTCTGCATCTCGAGCTCCTTCTAAAAAAGAAAAAGGAGACTTGACCTTCTAAAAAGCCAGAGACAGTGGACAAGGATACCCAATGTTGACACCATAAGAAACACAAGCGTGAGCAGTTTGGTTCACCGAGGTCGTCAAACATTGTCGCATGTCGATGGCCAAACAATCAATATCAACCACGTCAAGACAGATGACGGCATCAACACTGAGGCTATATCCTCATATTCCCTCCCCATTGACTGCACAAGGAGAATATAATAAAATTCAACCCTTGGTGTTGGGTGAACTGCTGATGTCGGCATCGACACTGATAACAGCTTCTACACTGACAATGAGATTGATTACACCCACGTCTCTTTTGACAAAATGACCAATTCCAATATTGATGTTGACAGCTACCTGCCTGACATCATCTCTTGGACCAAAATTTGTTGTGACTACGATACCGATATTGATGACACCATCAACCAGAAAAATGGACACCCTTATAAAGAGTGTACCACCAGTCATATCACCAATTGCAATTGGCTTTTATCTAGCTCAATCTGTGCATTCCATCTCCAGCAAGGAAGGGCACCTCTCTTCTAGAGAGGTTCCCCCAATACCACAGGACAAGCCAATGTCTAGAAACCTGGAGTCTTGAATGGGTTCCACTGCTAGTATCCCATTGGGTTCTACCTTTAAAGTTTTCCCTTTGCATGGATTGGATGTGGATGAGGATTCAAAATCTGTTCCAATCCCTAAGACTCCATTGCCATTCCCTGCGAAGGTGACCCTACGTTGCTCTCCATCTTACCCTTGGAGAGAGACATTTTATCACTCTGCTCCACACTTTGCATCCATAGCACGACAATGGACCAATGGAGCTCGTCCATGGCACGACCAATGGACTACTGGAGTTCTCCAAGTGCCCTGGACCCAGGTTACAATTTTTGGGTGTTATAGAGATCTGTACTTCTTGCCTTCACCTGTGTTACCATACGACTGATGAATACAAGCCATGGAAATCTATGAAACTCAAAGGTGATCTAGAAAAAGCCCCTGCAAAAGTGCATGAGCTTTCTCGAAGACCTGTGACAAATGTGGGTTTCAAATGAAAGTTCTTGCTGTATATCGGGACTTCTTCATCTTTTCCATAGTTTTGTCTGTTTGTGTACTGAACAGAACGTTCCATTCAAATGGCAGATCTCAGTTTTATCCTTCATGTCATGCTGAAGGGACATAGATCGCATCCAGCATATCTTAGTTCTGCTAAGAGGTCTAGCATGTACTGGACATGGGAAACTAAGGTGTCCTTGCATTCTGATGTCAGCAACCAGTTGTCCAGGTAAGGGTAAATTGAGATGGTACAATGGCTGACACACATCCTAAAAACACAGGGAGCTGTTGAGAATCCAAATTGCAGGACCGCATACTGATAAATTCATGGACCCAGTGTGAATCTTAAGTACTTCCTGTGTTCTGGCTGTATTCCCAGATGGAGAAAGGCATCCTTCAGGTCTAGCATCACAAATCATTCTTCCCCCGTTAGCAGGGGAAGAATGCCTTGCAATGAGATCATTCTGAATTTCCTGGCTTTTATATATTAGTTTAGGTTCTATTGCCCTCTTCTCTAGTAAGGATAGTACTACTTTTGCTAAAGTAGGAGTTGAGTGGGTGTATTTTATCCCTGTGAATATGGGGTGGCTTGAAAATTCGATGGCATAGCCTGTCATGGGCATCTGATGTGATGTGATGCCAAGTGTGGGGGAAAGGGGCAATTCATATTGGAGAAGGGAGTGGCGTTTGAGATACTTCCTGGTCCAAAGCATTAAATAGTCTGCTTGGATTGGTCTTGGGACTTGGTCCTTTGCTGTTGTCTTTGCCTAGGGTTGTATTGTCATTTAGGAGTATATCTTAAAGACTTCTTACAGCCTTTCTGCTCTGACTGCTTGAATTGGTATTTTTGCCTGCCAAAAGGACCTATACTTTTGGGAGCATATCTAAAGCAAAGAGCTTGGACAGTGCAAAGACTGCTTGGGCTCATGGCCATATGCACAGCTAGCGTGCCCCATGCAAGACTTTGCGCAGAATCCAAAATTGGTTTCTGTCCGTGTTTAAACTGAACTCCGACAGTCAGAACATGTGGCTGAAACTTCCATCACCTGTACTAAAATCCCTACAGTGGTGGACCAGGATGGACTACCCTCCAAGTGGGTATGCCTTTCAAGCTTCCAACTCTGTCTCTCACAGCAACATCAGATGCTTCCCTGAAAGGTTGGGGAGCTCACTGTGGAGGGTTCTGCACCTGAGACAAACGGACACTACAACAAGAGTCCGCAGATGTCATGTGCATGCTGGCACCATGTCGAGGGTTATTGGGAGGTGCGGTGACCCAGCAGGAAGCTGAATGGGGTGGCAGAGAGTAGGTAAGGACCTGCTCTCCCTTTTCTTAAAGTTCCTGGTTGAATTTCCCAAAAAGTGCTCAAACCACAGTTTGAACGCAGTTCATACATATCGCTAAACTATACTGCTCCAGGGCAGGTGTAGGAAAGAACTCCATGGGAGATGCCTTTCAAATGCCCTGGACTACTACCTCTTCCCTCCCTTTCATCTGCTGTCCAAGATGATGAGCAAAACCCTGCAGGAAAGAACTCGGTGAATCCTATTCACCCTGTATTGGCCCCGACAGCTGTAGTTCCTCATTCTTCTGTATCTAACTCAGGGTCATCCTCAACCCTTCCTGCATTCCTTTTTCACAGGGAGCAGGCCATGTTGTCCATCCCAGCCTCCAGGTGTTGAACCTGACGGCCTGGAAGCTCAACAGTTTGATACTACCCTCGTGACTGAGAGAAAGGAGTCAACACAGAGGAATTACATGTGCAAATGGAAACATTTTATGTTGCATGCTGCATCCAAGGGCTTTGACCCTTACAATGGTCAATCTGTCAGATCCTTCTATACCTAAGTAGTCTAAAACAATCTGGACTTTCAAATCCTTCTCTCAAAGTTCACTGAGCAGCACTCTCTGCAAGACACCCAGGCTGGGATGGGTCCACAGTGTTCTCCCATCCTGACTCTAAAGGATTCTTCAAAGGAATAAATAACCTCTTCCCACCTGTCAGAGGACCCATCAGACCATTGAGTCTCTCATTGGTCACTTCACTTACTGAAGCACCATTCGAATCTCTTGTTTCTGCTTCCCTCAGATCTTTATCCTTAAACATTGCCATCCTGGTTGCCATAACATCAGCAAGGAGAGTCAGCCAGGTAACAGCACTTCGTGCTGACTCCCTTTGTAGGGTTGTGCATGAACTATCAGCTGGATGGTTCGGCAGGGGGCGGTTACTGTTTAAGGAGCGCAGGGGAGTGCCACTACACCCCCCACACACATACATTTCCCCTGCCGGTGCTGCCGCCAATACCACTGGTGCGGGGCTGCTGCGTATCTCCTTGCAGCCCCAGTCAGTGGCAAACCGGAAGTGCCTGATGCATGTTGATGCTGACTGGGGCTGCAAGGTGTTACACAGTAGCCTTGCACCAGCGGTTTTGGCAGCAGTGCCAGTGGGGGGAACGTGGGGGGAGGGAGGTAATGGCACCCTCCCTGCTTCTTAAAGGTAACACCCACCCTCTGCTGAACCAGTATAAACATTGGACTGGTTTGTGAACATCTCTACCCCTTACTCCAAATTCTATCCGGACAAAGGCATTCTCCCTCCTTTAGACCAAAAATAGTTTCCGAATTTCACCTAAATAAGGACATTGTACTACCTACCTACCTTCTTAAATCCATGTATTCCTTTGGAGAAATCCATGCATTCATTGGATGTCTGGAGGTCTCTCCGACACTACATGCATAGGACAAAAATCATTTAGACAAACCAACCAACTGCTTGTCTCCTATAAAAAAGAAAACAAAGGACAATGCATTTCAAAACAAAGACTGTCCCACTGACTCGTAGAACTCATCTTCCTGTGCTATAACCAGCAAGGGATAAAGCCTCCCTCAAAGATCAAGGCACATTCTACTAGAGCCATGGCCATGTCAGAGGCCCATATGTTGGGCATTGGCATGAAAGACATCTGTAAAGCAGTCACGTAGTCTACAGGCCTGCCCTTCATCAGACATTATGCTATAGACATCTGCTCAGTGGCAGAGGCCAGCTTTAGTCAGTTCGTTCTTAAAAAGGTGCTATAAACATATCCTAGCACCCACCTCCTTCTTGATCAGCTGGTTAATCACCTAGGTTGTAAGGGAACATGGATCACCTCAAAGATAAACAGGTTGCTAATCTGTAACCAGTGATCTTGCTGGTGATTCATGTTCACTCTCAACATCCGCTCAGTCTACCCCACTGCTAAGATACTTCCACAGTAATAAAGACTTACCTGAGTTGGTCAATCCAAAGTCTTTGTTCATTGTGGCCGATCAAGAACTGAGGAGAAAGGTGCTCTCCCACCGAAAATAATGGTCACGCCACAAGCACTATTTGGCAGAGCTGAAGAGCACCTCATGGAGCTTTAAATTCTTCCGTGGAGGTCTGCAATGGCGCAGAACCCCAAGTTGTGAGTAAACATAGTTCAACGGAAGGATCACCTGTTACAGGTAAGTAACCTGTTTTTTTCTCCTCTATACATTGATGGTGTATAACCATGATTATACACCATCTTTCACTGATGGCGTTAACCATGGCTAACGCTAACAGGATTTGAAGCCCACTTCATAGCATGGTTTTAATAAAGCCTGGTTTTTGTTGTTTTTGTTTTCGAACCATGACCACAGTTTGCATCAGTGCGTATATAAAGGGAAACCATGGCTTATGAAGGAAGGAAATTGCTCTGGGGAATGAAGTATACATTTGTGATAGTATAAACTATAGCTGCAGGGGCAAGTTAACAGTAGATCTCTACCAACTCATGATCACATTTTGTACTACTAAGCATATTCCAGGACATCTGGTCTTCAGGATGGGCTGCTCAAAATGTCACTGAACAGTGACAAATAAATATAGTTAGAGTAAATATTCTTTGATTTTGTTTGGCATGTTGTTTATTTTTAAATTATAAAAACCCTATTCTTTTGTTGTAGATAATGAGCAGCTGGCTCGATCAGGTACCAACTGTCTAGAAAGCCTGGTAATATTAAATGGGCAAAAATTCAGTCCTGAAGTTTGGGACCAAACTTGCAATTGTATGCTAGAGATCTTCAAAACGACAATTCCTCATGTGTAAGTGTAATTCCATAAACTGTAGAATATATCAACTGGTTTAAAATTAGATTACATTTCTGATCCAGTTGTTTGTTTCCTGCAGCTTGCTAACATGGAGGCCAGCAGGAATGGAAGATGATTCATCCGAGAAGCACTTGGTGAGTGCTCTAATTTCTCCTTAGCCCTCCACTGGAAAACTGTAGACAAAATATATGCATGTGACAGCTTTATGCTTATGCTAATGTGGTAATAGAAAGTAGCCGAGCATTCATCTGTTTATCGGGGCTAAGAAATTTGATTCCAGAATATTAAGAACAGGAGAAAAATACTTAAATAATAATTAGTAGTCTTAACATATGAAGCAGCTAAAGATGCACATTTTGTTTATTATAAATTGCATTTATTTATTATTATAATTGTATTGCCTTACAACTGAGAGTTGTATGATAATCAAACCCGGTTTCTGTTTCCTTCTAGGATCTGGATCTGGATCGCCAGTCTTTAAGCAGCATTGATAAAAATGCTTCAGAAAGGGGGCAAAGCCAATTCTCAAATCCCACAGATGAGAGCTGGAAAGGAGGCCCTTATTCAAGTGAGTTTGCATGTCAGCTTACATATGTGGGGAGACATCCAATCTTCACCGGTTGCTTTCACACTAACCTTTTTTCTCTTTTTAATGTGCCACCTTTTGTTCACTCACTTTTTATGAAGACTCTTGATAACACGATCAAATCATAACATTTCAGTGTTTTCTGTGAAGCCTTTTCATGTTTGGTTTAGACCTGATTTGTGTCATTTATTTATTTTTTACAATAAAATGCAGTTGCAACATCAGTCCTTTTTTTAGGCAAAGTGCTATTTAGACTTTTAAGGGCTACTAAATCTTTCTGCTTCCTGGCTCATCTGGGTTTATTGCTTAATTAGCTACAGTGTAAGAAGGTATCCTTAGATGAGTTGTACCTCCCCTCACTCTGGAAAGACAGAGCCATGCAAGTTCCAGATTTTCTCAGCATCTCGTGGGAGATAGCCACTCTTGTTTCTGACCCTGCCTTGCTCCAAGTAACAAAGTTAATGGTGGCGCAGTGGTAAAACTGCTGCCCTGTAACCAGAAGGTTACAAGTTCGATCCTGACCAGGGGCTCAAGGTTGACTCAGCCTTCCATCCTTCCGAGGTCGGTAAAATGAGTACCCAGAATGTTGGGGGCAATATGCTAAAAATCATTGTAAACTGCTTAGAGAGCTCCGGCTATAGAGCGGTATATAAATGTAAGTGCTATTGCTATTAATTCCCACCCTGTGCTTAAGACACCCTTGATGTAGTTGCTAGCTGGGCGATACAACTTGTTTTTGTATTGCTACCTTAATGAAGAGGTAGAACAGAACTTGCTTATTTGTGAATTCTCCTTCTTGTTTGAACAGTGGTCCAGACACTGGAGCAGGGAGAGGGGCAGGAGGAGGAAATGATTACATTGAAGCTGAACCTAGAACACAAGCATATCCTTCCTTCTGCATCTTCCTTGTGTCTGGAGTGAAAGGGAAATGGCTCAGAACCCTGTTAGGTGGTTTTCGATTTCTCCCACCATGGCATGTGATGACTGTAGAGATCACTAACATGGTAGTCCAGGAATGTTATGTGTCCCTGATGTGTCCACCTGGTGCATGCTTGGAAGGAATCTGCTTTGAAGACAAAGCCTGGAGAGCTGTAGGAGTACCAAATTAAATTGTTCTTACACTTTGACTGAAACTAAGCATA
Organism: Hemicordylus capensis; assembly: GCF_027244095.1. Lineage (NCBI taxonomy): Eukaryota > Metazoa > Chordata > Lepidosauria > Squamata > Cordylidae > Hemicordylus > Hemicordylus capensis. The sequence continues at coordinate 30,974,743 of NC_069660.1, read as the reverse complement.
CTGATTTTCTTCCAGACCAGAAACTCTTTGCAAGTCTCCTTATTAAGTGTGTTGTGCAGCTGGAATTGATACAGACCATTGATAATATTGTATTTTACCCTGCAACAAGCAAGAAGGAAGATGCTGAGCATATGGCTGCTGCTCAGGTAAGAGGCCTCAAATGTTTGCTTGTGTCACAACAGCTTAGCTGTTGCATATTTCTGAGATGTTAAGCATTACCCTCTCATATGATAGAGGAAGGAGAAAGTATGCAAGGACTCTTACATCTTAAATGTAAGGTCTCCATAGAACAGTGCTTAAAAGATTTCACAAATTTTGAAAATGCTTGTCAATTAAAAAAAAATAATCAAAATAAAAAACTTAGAAGAGACATAACATTCAGGCTTTATGGCAAAAGCATGCGAAGTAAACACATGAAGCAAGATTTCAGTTAAATACATTTTGCTGACTACTGAATGTTTGATATGAATGCTTTGAAGGATAAAGCTGAAGTTGATACTGCCCTGATTTTCTTCAGACTCGGAAAGGTATACAAACGATATGGAATAACTCATATTGTTAAGTAGATATTAAGGTCATTCACACAAACGTTTTACTTTGTTTGGAGGTAGGCTGGTGGGCGGGCAGGCTCCTACCTCTGTCCTTGCAGACAGTTGCCCTTCTCATGAAAGCTATGCTGCTCATGCGGCACACGAGCAGCACCATGGCAAACGGCAGATCTGGGAGGTGGAGGAGGAATTCCTCCAGCATCCCGCAATGCACCACGTCAGGACTGCAGGCAGCCCGAGCAGCCACATAACCAGGGAGTGGGGCAGAAGGGCGTGCTCGCTCCTTTCTAACTCACTATTAGACCAATCCCGGTGCTCCACATGTCCAGGCCAGGGTAGGGCTGGTCGTGTGAACAGCCTCATTGACTTTGATATTAAAACTACTATACTTGTATTAACTGCAGGTAAGAGCAACTTGTATTCGTAGTTATATAACTAACTTTATATTTTAAAAAATGTTTGGTCATCTTTTCTCTACTCACTCCCAAAAGAGAGTGAGTAGAGAAAAGCACCCAAATCAAGGCATCCTACTTCTGAGTTGTGTATTTTTATAGCATATGGATCACCTTTGCATGAAGCCATTGGTGAAAATGTTTGCCTGTGTGCCCCCTTTGTTTTGATTAGATTTGTAGGAAAATGACAGTTGCCACAACTTGAGTAGCCTGTCATACAACCCTGAATGGGAACAGTCTCCTTATCAAAAGCATTCATGGAAACTGTTAAACTGTAAAGCAAGGTGGTGGGTAGGGAAGGAACACACTCTGATGGGATTGTAGGACACTTACTGCCTCAGTCATTATTTCCTATAACTGGATTTCCATCTTAGAGGGACACACTGGATACCGATATCCACATTGACACTGAAGATCAAGGAATGTACAAATACATGTCTTCCCAGCATCTCTTCAAATTATTGGATTGTCTTCAAGAATCTCATTCATTCTCAAAAGCTTTTAATTCAAACTATGAACAAAGGACAGTTCTGTGGAGAGCAGGTAAGCTGGAAAGTATGGGGTGCAGAAGGGTTCTAAAAGCATTTTTCAGTTTCTTTGAAATGTATTCTTGCATGTCACTTTTGATTTAAATCTCTTACATTGTAGCTCTAAAACACCAGTACTCTTAGAGATTAGTACTTTGGCCTTATAATTGCTTCTTCATCACAAAGGAACTGTGCAAACTGGATTCTAGTGGAAGCGTTGACTGATTTTCTAGGAAACAGATCAAAATGTTAGGAGCCAGACACTGGACACCAGACAAAATTACCAGACTTGGTGACGGATGTTATGGGGAGAGAATAAATGTGCTTCTCTTCTTCCTGGGAGGCAAACCTTGATGCTTTGTGGACTTTGGGGGCCAAATTTAGCACCAAAGCTTATTTTTCTGCAGACCCTACAGAATGTGTAGTTTCACTGAAGGCCAGAACTAAGTCTGTAAAGGCCAAACTACACGTTACATGTAAACACACATAATGGTAGCTAAATAGCCCATTTTGAAACTGGAAAAGCCACTTTGGAAGCAGACAATAGAGTGATCCAGGGCAGAAGCAGGCAGGCAGATTAAGTAGGTGAGGAAACAAAGAAGTAGGGATGTGCAAAAACCTGTTCAGAGGCCCTTTTATGGGGCTCCGAACAGGTTCGAACATGGGGCTGGTTCGAAGGCCCCGGGGGGTGGCACTTTAAGGGCGGGGGGAGGGTGCACTTACCCCTCCCATCACTTTCCCCCCGCCAGTGTTATTTTTTCGTAAAAACCTTTGGGGCGGCAGCATTCCTCCCTGCCGCCCCATTGCCCTCCTCGGCTGGAAGTGGCCAGAAGTACCAGGTGTGCATGCGCACGTGGGTTGACAGAACCTAAGGGGTATACTCGTGGGTCATATGGGCCATAACCCAGAATTTGGCCTAAAATAAGCCAAATCTGGCAACCATTCCTGCCACTTTCAGTCAAGGTGGGCAACGAGGTGGCGGGGAGGTACACTGCCACCCCGACGGTTTTTATGAAAAAATAACGCTGGCAGGGGAAAAGCGGTGGGAGAGATAAGTGTACCCCCCCGCCCTTAAAGTGCCACCCCCCCACCCTTAAAGCGCCACCCCCGGGGCCTTCGAATCGCCTAGCCGTGGTTCCGTGCACATCCCTAGGAACGAGTGCCTTCCCTCGGTGACCTGTGACTCAGACTGAAGAGAAGTAGCAGGCCCTAAGGCAGAAGGGGAAGATTGTTGGTCAACATCTAAGACTTCCTGGGAAATCTATCTCTTGAACCATTGTCTCCATAGCCAAGATTTCATTTTGGATTTTAGGTGTGGAATTACTTTACCTTGTGTTATGCCTCTGGTAGAATGTGTGGTTGTATCACTGTCCTTAATTTCTAGGTTTCAAAGGGAAATCAAAGCCCAATCTTTTAAAACAAGAAACCAGCAGTTTGGCTTGTTGCCTGAGAATCCTCTTCCGAATGTATGTTGATGAAAACCGCAGAGATTCCTGGGAAGCTATACAAGAGAGACTCCTGAAGTGAGAATTATATGTACCCTCAAAATTGTTTCTAGGATACAGACTGTTGTCTGATTGCTAATGGCTACAAAATTCTGATGCCTATATGGAATCCTCTTTCAAAAGGTTCCAACCACTTCAATATAGGAACCCAGTTGGGACGAGCAAAGTGATATGTATGCAGATTGGATCCCTCTGTTGAAACTAAGGAGGAAACAAGCATATGAGAAAACACACATACTGACTTGAGTGTGTTTCTGTTAAATTTTAGTTCCAGTTATTGAGGCAAAACTGTTCAAAAATGTAAATAGGAATCCTCCTAATGAATGAGTTTGAATAGGCTGAAGCTTTGCATAAGGAAAATGAAAGCCTTTTGAATAACAGCTGGAAAATCACTGATTTGTAGATGTAGCCACAATATTTCATTGGTCATTAGTATCTTCAGTTGTGTAGTTTTTTAAAACACTCACACACTAATATTAAAATAAAAACCATAGGGTTCTTTTTCCTTTTTTTACTCTATTAAAGTCAGTCTTTCAAAACTCCTACTTGTACTAATTGACTTGAGGATAGTTAGGGAAATGCTTTCACACTATTTGCTTACTGTACTTCTTTATATAAATTAATATGTGCATAATCTTTCTGTAGTGTGTGTAGTGAAGCGATGGCCTATTTTATCACCGTGAACTCAGAAAGCCACCGAGAGGCCTGGACCAATCTCTTGTTGTTGCTTTTAACAAAAACACTAAAAGTCAGTGACAAAAAGGTAAGAGGAAAACAAACAGTAAGAAAAATATTTCCCTACACTAGACTTATCCCCAAGGGGAAATCCTGGATAGGTCAAAATCTAGGAAATATGTTCCGTGGTGGCCTCAAGATCTATTGGACTTGCCTATCAGTTGACGTCTTCATCTGATTGGTCCTCCCAAGTGTGCTGCCTTCTGAAAGTTAGATAATGAGGACAAAGATGGGATCTCCTGGGTGGTGGTACAAGAATTAGGGAATCCTCCCATGGGCACTCACCTGGCACCAACTTTATTAGTTTTTTAAACACCAGGTAAAGGCTATGTTGTTCACCCAAGCTTTGAGTGGGTAATAATTTAATGCTGTGTTATTTGTTGTGGGTGGTGTTATAGCCAGTACATTCTTGGTTGTATGTTTTAAATTGATTATGTTAATTTATTTGTTAGCTGTCTAAGAACTTGTTTTATTCAAAGGTGAGATGGAAGAGTTTTAAACAAAAAGAATAAATTTTGATAGTATGGTGTGCTCGGGAGGCTTGCAGTTTTCAAGCCTGGATGCTGCTATGTCAGACCAATGGCCTGCAAGTTGCACAGCTTTACATGAGAATTTCCCATTGGCCCATGCTGCTGCAGGCTTTTTGTGCAAGATACTTAAGATACTTTTGTGCGTAGATACTTAATGCAGCATGCTGTACTTCAGGAGCACTACTTACATTAGGAACAATGTAGGTAGCGCTCCTGAAGTGTGGGCCTGTTGCTTTAAGTATCTGTGCATTTGCACAAGATCGCCGATGCTTCCTTAGATGCCTGCAGCAGAGCAGGCTGATTGGAAACATCTGCATAACATTATGCAACATGCGGGCCAATAACAGTAAGGGTTTTTTTTGCTTTTGGAAAAACATTTATTTTATCTTCTTTTCTTCTTCAAAGTTCAAAGCACATGCTTCAACATATTACCCCTACCTATGCGAAATAATGCAGTTTGACCTGATCCCAGAGCTCCGAGCTGTTCTGCGGAAGTTCTTCCTGCGTATTGGTGTAGTGTTCAAAATCTGGATTCCTGAAGAACAGTTACGGACATCAGGGACCCACTCACTTGCATGGTAGCTCCATAGTTGCTCTTTTCCAAAGCTTCAGTCGTGCGAAGTTCCAAGGATGGATACAGAAAGAATGAAATTCATACCTGGAAGGTCTCAACGAAGAAGAAATCATGGGAGTAGCAGGGTTATATTGATCCAGATGGTATTTCTGGAGGAAAACTGTTTGTCTCCTTTAATATTCTGGCTGCCCTATAAGAATAGCTGTTGGCGTTTTCACAATTTAATGTAGTAAATGTCAAGTCATTCTTATCACTCAGCTTGTCTCTTCAAATCTGTTGTTTGCAATGGTTTCCTCTTAATGCCTTCCAGCTAATTGCCTATAATTTGCCAGTAATTATTAATGAATGGAACCTCTTTCCCTTGGATAATACCAAATATATTCATATAGGTGTGTGGTGTTAGCAAATGTGTTAATAAATACTTTAGAGAGGGCTAAAAGTCACCTGAGAATCATGTTGGACTATTTCTCTTTTCCACTGGGGTACATCAAGTTGAAAACATGTGTATTAAGCTGGGTCCTTTTTTGAATGGCATGGCATTGTCTGTGTTGTATCCACATGGCCAGATGGTGATTGGATGGTAGTATGACCAACCACCCAGCAAAAACCCAATATAATTTTTGTCTCCAGCTATCATCCCTACCATCGATGTGCTATATGCTGCCAAATGTGTGCAGTACATTGGTCCCAGGGTAGCCCCATATTGGGTTGGCCTGGAACTATTTTTTCATCATATGAAAGTATCCCTTGATACTGGGTTTGTAGTTTATACTATGCTTTCCAATATCTATTGTTACAAAGGAAATACTGCCCCAAAACCAGCAGGAGAAATTACACATAGCCTTTTAATGCAGTTATTAAATCCTTGACTTGAATGGGTAAGAAGTGTGATGGCTTTGAATATGCTTGATGTTTAATAATATGGAGCAAGTGGAAAAATGAAACTTTTAATCTTTTGAGGTACACATTGAATGAAGTAAACTTATACCGGTTGATCAAGTCATCCCTTTTTGAATAATATATACATTAGCATTTGGGTAGAGGCAGTTCAGTCTTTAATGTTGTATTGAGATATTTCTATTTTTACTGTAGGACTATGAGTTATATAGTTTTTTTAATTGCCTGGTTGGTCCTCATTTTGATGGCATAACGGAGAAAAGACCGGTTTCCTTTGGGACTCCTTGATTTATTAATATAAGTGCACATGTACTTAAATCGAAATCCTGTTTGTTAGGTGGCAATAGGAAGGAATTAGGAAACTATCAAATTTTATCAGTGCAGTTCTATTAGCTCTACTGACTTTGGATCCAAGGGGATTTTGAGTTTGGGTTTTGAGTTTGGGTTTTGAGTTTGGTTTTTTTGATAGGAACATGTTTTAGTATCCTTGGCTGCATAAAGGCAATAGTTTTGTGAGATATAACAGGCTAGAATCTACTGTGTAGTTGTATTTGTCTCTGATATGAGCACAATATTTGTATAAGAGGGCAGGAAGAAATGGTTTCCGTCCAAATGTATTTTTAAAAATGCAAGCGCAAAAGTATTATCAAACATATTTTGGGCTGTCCACATCCGCAAACAAAAATTTAAAAAGTATTAAGTATAAGGAGTGGGGTGAATTGTGTATGGTGGGCTGCAATCCTAAACAAATGTATTTGAAGTCAATTCCATTGAAGATAACTTTTGAATTTAAATGTCTTTTGGATTAATGTGTTTGGAAGTTCTTGCTTTGTAAATTGAGTTTGGCTGTTAGTGCAACCAAAGTCATTTGTACTTTGGAAGAACCAGAATTGATGGCAGGATTTATGAAATACTGGTGCTTGCTTGCCGTCTCAAGTTAACTTTTGTGTATGGCAAAGCATTGTGTTTTGCATTTGTTTTGTGTTTGGCCATCCACATGATATGTGTAAACTCTTTCTGACATTTAATTTCTCTACCAAAGAATTTTACATAGCAACATTTTGTCTCATGTGAAGTACATTGACAGAAATATAAATAACTTATTAAATAGAATTGTGGTAATCTTCTGCTGTGGGCAAAAGGTTAAGTGGAGGGCAAAAAGAGTTTAACTTCCTTTGGCATTTACAGCCATTCAAACTTGTTTGCAATTTAAAGAGACATTTCATCATGTGCTTCAAGAAGTCATTTATATTTATATTTATTTTTACATCCATATACTGCCCCATATTTTTCTTGTGATTGGACTATTTATTCTCCCCCACCCCCCATGTTGTGGTTCTGCTATTAATGTGTTGTCCAAATGCAGCTTGGCCCCATCCTTTTTTTGTCAAACATTCCCGGTTCGAACTGGCCCGTTTGACTCCATTAGGGGAGCATGGCAGCACTACAACCGGTGTTTCAAAATCTGGATGAGAAGTGCAATACTCAAGAATTGAAATATCTTCCAAATATTTGCAATGTAAAATACTGTGAAGAAGCTTTATATATGAAACCTTTGCGGCTTTGCTTATACATAGAATACTCTGATCATAAAATACAGAGCCTTTTAAAGCCTTAGTGTTAAATGACTTTATTTCCTTAGGAGAGCTGTGTTTAGCAGTCAATGGCTGCATTTTTCAAATGACAGAACTTTACTTTAAAGACACTTAGAAAAAAATCTAGAATACCATATGGTCTTTAGGGGACAGGCAGAAGGGAAGAGAAGAAGAGATTCCATAACAGGCTTTCCCCATGTTTCTGAAAGTTTGTGTGCATAGTAGAGTGGTGGAGAGTGATACAGTCGTACATGTGATGTCTGAATGTGTTCTTATAGTGGCTGTTGGTTTCAATGTACCTTTTTTTGGCAATGCCAAATTTGGCCGACAATCATAACAATGATAGGAATTATTCCCAGAATCCTCCACAGGAATTTATTTGACCTCTGATCCTGAAGCAGGTTTTGAGGGCAAAACACAGTATTTCCTGGGGCACCTTCTTTCAAGCCATATAAAGTTTTATTGAGCTAGCATTACTTGACAGCAGAACTTTGCATCATGCGTCCAATGCAAGATTAAGCTTCTGTGCAAGATGTAGGCCTAGCAGGCATATCATGCTATCAACCTCTTCACGATGGTTAAGGAATCGGGAGGAAGCCATGGACTCTGGTGGGCCACAGGCTCTCTCTTCCCCTTCCCTAGCATTTAATGACCCTCCTCACTTTGTTGGATTTTTGACAAGCAGATGTAATGCTATTAGTGGCTAATACTGATCAGGTTCCCTTGTAACCAAAGTTTGCATATCTTCTTTAATTCCTAGTTTAAAACTCTGGTTAAGATGGAAACTCTGATTAGGGATAATCATAGACAGTTAGTGCTGGTCAGTTGCAGTGCTAAATGATGATTAAAGGTAGAAGGGGAATCTGAACCAGAGAGGGAAGGAAGGAACACACAAGCCTGCCATCCTGCTCCCAATCTCTTATCTGCGGTCATTGGCATTTTATTTGCATCAGCCCAGAGAGTGTTCTTATGTGCTCTTATGATTAAAACTAGTCATGTTGCAAATGAGTGTGTTAGAATATGGTCTTGCAAGATACACAGATCTACATGCAGTCTTCTCATTGTGTCAGTACTTGGAAGTGGCATCCTACAAGAATCTGGTGAGAAACAAGAGAGTTAACTTGTTGACAGACATCCTGAAAGTGAATATTATTTTGCTGCTCCCAATATTATCTCCTGGAGCAAGTAGCATTTTTAGTTTTCTTTTTAAATACCCTTTTCTGGAAGTGATCTTATTTATGTAAATTCTAAAACACAAATGGAACAAAACCCCAGTACAGCTTCTCTAATTAAAATTCTATAGAATGCATTCAAATTAAGGCTGGAGACTGCATATGTCTTAGCCTGCATATTTGCACACAAGCTGGTTTATTTTTAATAAGTGATGGAATGAAGTCTGCTTAAATGGTTTGTGCATTGCATTTTATACGGATTGCTCACTCACCACTGGCATAGTCATCCAGAAGTTAATATAAGCCAGTGTAAATGGCCAGTGAAATTTGCCCTTAAGTATTTAAAAATTAACTAGATGATGTGCTGTAAACTTTGGCGTGAAGCAAACAAAAAAATGTTGATCTGTGAGAGGTGCAGTTCCCTAAATGTCTTAACATTTTGTCCAGAATATCTCTTTGCAACTTTAAATAAAATATACTTTGTGCAAAATGTATGTTTTATCTATATAATGCCTAAAAATAGTTATGAGCTACTTTTTTCTTAAGAGATCTTCTATTATGAAGTGCATTTAATATCATTAAGTTAATGAAAAGCATTCCTTGCCCGATGGATGTATACATTTTTGAGAGAATAGCAAAATAATTATATAATATGAAAAGCTATGTAAAGTTTTTTACATAAAATATTATGTATAATACTGTTGTATTCCATGCTTTAATCAGGTGGTTAAATAAAGTTTAAAAACAAATTTCATTTTTTAAATGTACTGTTTTTAAAGCTTACACAAAGTATTTGCATCTAATTTGTTGTGGTGATTCTGTAAGGACTCTAGAGAAGGGAGACGGTTATATAACATGTCTTTCTATGTTAAAGGAGGTCTAGACAGATTAATGAAGTCCATCAGTGGCTACTGGTCTTGATGGCTATAGGCTATTTCCGTGTACAAAAGCAGGATGCCTCTGAATACCGTTTGCAAGGGAGCAACATCAGAAAAGGGGCACAAGGAAGAAGAATATTTATATACCACTTTTCAGCAAAAGTTCAGAAAGCGGTTTATATAGATATAAATAAAATGGCTCCCTGTCCCAAAGGACTTACAAGCTAGAAAGAAAGAAACATGATAGATACCAGCAACAGCCACTGGAGGGATGGATAGGGCCAGTTGCTTCCCCTCTGCCAAATAGAGAGAGTCATCACTTTTAAAAGGTGCCTTTTTGCTCAGTTGGCACGGCTTAATCTCTTGTTTGTGGGCTTCCTGGGAGCATCTGGTAGGCCACTCTGGGAGGTATCCAGCAAGCCTTTTATGTTATGTTTCATGCTCAGAGCTTAGTAGTGCACATAATCTTCTGACCATCCTCTCCTACAATAATGATGAACCCTCCACCCCAACCTTTTTCAGATGAACAAATAAGTTTTTCCTAGTTTGAATCTCAGTTAAGAAATTAAATGCAGTGTTTTCTAACATGGCTTTATATCTTTCCCTAATTGAGTTTTTATAATTGGGCTGTTTCCATAATCATTGCATATTCCTGTTACCCAGTAAGTATACCAAGACTGATGCAGAAGTGGAAATGGTTTCTGCTCACAATGCAAAGAGATGCATTACAGGGAACTTATCATGCAACACCTGGGAAGGATGCCGATACATGATGTACACAATGAGTCCTCTGACATCAGGGCCACACTTGCACCGCTGTTTTCATAATGAGGATCACTTTCCAACTCCCTCCACACACCTTTACACATTGTTGAAGGATATACTCTTCTTGCTGTCTGCTACATTCATTTTACTCAGCAACAGTCTACCATCCACTGCTTTGTAAAAAATGAGAGTGTACTTGGCATGTTATGTCAAATCATGTGAATTGTAAAGAACATATCAGATAAGCCTAAGCTATATAAAGGTTTTTGTTCTCTACCAATATTTAGTGTATGTCATTTTAAAGCATGTTGGCCATTGCAGCATATGAACAGCATTGAGAATTCTATGTAGTAAGGCAGAGTTGACAGATCCAGATAGGGGACTGCATGGAATGTGGATGGAAGAGGAGGATTTATTATGTTATGCAGTCAGAGCAGCATTTAGGGTCTCTAATCTCCCTGAGGACTTAGTCTACTGTCTTCTAGGGCCATTTTGGAAGCGTCTCTTGGGTTATCTGCAGATTTTGGGTCAAAGTACATAGGACACCAGGGTTCAAACTACACATAATATTGATTGCATGTAGGTGTTTGACATGGGGTGTGTGTCTTAACTCCTTTCCCACCCCCTGCAAGCTTTCCACTCTCAAACTGCTTTTCTTCTTTCCGGAGGAAAAGAACAGGTACCTTTGTGTTTTCCTTCAAGCCCAAAAGCGGCTTGGGGAGGGTGGCAGTTTGAAGGTACAAACCAGCAGCACGAAAGAAGCTGCTCTTTCCTCTTATACTCACCTCCTGCTGGTTTCCTGTTTTGAGATTGCAGCCTGGGTGATTGCTTTTGGGTGGGTAGGGCACAAAGATGTACACATGATTAACGTGAACCCTAGTGTGTAGCTTTTCCTCCCCCAGCATGCTTTCCTGGAAAAGACCACATTCCAAGAATGCAGGCTGCCTTGGAACACTCACAGGGGGAGGAGGGGTTCAACCCGTTCCCTGCCAACATTTTTCCATTGAAAAATCACCACTGCTTTTCCCTCCATGGGATGGAAGTGATTGTAACCAGAAAAATTCATGAAAGGAAGAAAAGGGTTTAAAAGCCCTAATCACTCTCCTCTTCCCTACAGGGGAAGACTACAACCTCCATCACTGTATTATGTAGACTAAGAAAACCCCAGGAGCAAAAATCACAACTCAATAACATGTAGTTGGTCCTTCCATATGCACAATTTCAGGGGCGTAATAAGGCTGGAGTGGGCCCAGAGACAGAATTTTAAAATGGGCCCCTCGCTGATACACACACACACACCCCACATGTGACTTGCCTCTGGGGGGGCCCTCGAGGTGTGGGGGCCCCCAGGCAGCCGCCTCCCCCTGCCTAATAGTAGTTACGCCCCTGCACAATTTTATGTTCCAGTACGCATCTGGCAGCTAAAGTTAAATACTTTGTTCTTGTCTCAGATGTGGTCTGCTGGCTAGTGACGCTTGTATCATTGTTATACTAAGCTGCTGTAAGCCACTGAGCTTTCCAAATGAAGAATGGAATATAAGCAAATATATAAATATTTGTTTTACAGCTCCAAACCAACATAAGAGTAGCCCTGCTGGATCAGGCCCAGAATCCTGTTTCACACATTGGCCCACCAGATGTCTTTGGGAAGCCCCCAGAGAGATTGGCCTGCCCTCTTTCCTGCAACTGGTAATCAGAGACATCTTGCTTCTGAGGCTGGAGGTGACCTACAGTTATCAAACTACTGTAGTAGTTATTGGTAGACCTCTCCTGCATTGATATGATTTGTCCAAGCCCCTTTTAAAGCTATGCAGTCTGGTGGCCATCACAGGGGCGTAACTATAATAGGGCAAGGGGAGACAGTTGTCTGGGGGCCCACTGCCTTGGCACCCCCCAGAGGCAAGTCGCATGACTGACTCCCCCAGCTGCACACCCGCCTGGGCTTCCTTCTGTTGTATTCATCCTCCGAAATTGATGTGAGAGTTAAGACCTGGAGCTCCCAGAACAGCATGTCTTTCTCTAGTACCATTAAATGACTTTCATCGTCCACAAGTTACAAAACCTTTAAAAAAATAATTTAGGATGATGTTCTATTGTGGCACATAGGTTAGTGTGTGTGTATATAAACTTTACTTCGTGGGGGGGGGCATTTTAAAATCTTGGCTCTGGGCCCACTCCAACTTTGCTACGCCCCTGGGCCATTACCACATCCCATGACAGAAAATTCCATAGGTTTAATTATGCACTGTGAAAAAGTGCTTCCTTTTGTTATGTCTGAACTTCCTAGTAGTTTCATGGGATGACCCTTGGTTCTAATGTTATATGAAAGGCAGAAGCGTAGCAAGGTTGGAGTGGGCCCAGAGACAAGATTTTAAAATGGGCACCCCCTCACTGAAGCTCAGCTCATGAAGTAAAGAAATCTTAAATTTATTTTAAAGGCGCCAGTGTGGTGTAGTGGTTAGAGTGCTGGACTAGGACCGGGGAGACCCGAGTTCAAATCCCCATTCAGCCATGAAACTAGCTGGCTGACTCTGGGCCAGTCACTTCTCTCTCAGCCTAACCTACTTCACAGGGTTGTTGTAAGGAGAAACTCAAGTATGTAGTACAGCGCTCTGGGCTCCTTGGAGGAAGAGTGGGATATAAATGTAATAAATAAATAAATTGAGGCTGAATAGTGGTAACAAAAAGCATAGTTATACACACACACACACCCCTATGTGCCACAATAGAACATCATCCTAAATTATTTTTTAAAAGGTTTTGTAAATTGTGGATGATGCAAGTCATTTAATGGTACTAGAGAAAGACATGCTGTTCTGGTAGCTCCATATCTTAACACTCACATCAATTTGGGAGAATGAATACAACTGAAGCACAGCTGGGGGAGTCAGTCATGTGACTTGCCTCTGGGGGCTCCCCCAAGGCAGTGAGCCCTCTGACAACTGTCTCCCCTTGGCCCTATTATAGTTACGCCCCTGATGAAAGGGAGATAAATTTATCTTTATCCACTCTCTCCACACCATCCATAATTCTATAGGCCTCTATCATGTCTCCCCTTAGACTTTTTTAAAAGATTAAAAAGCCCCAAGTGTTGTAAACTTGCTTCATAAGGAAGGTGTTCTAGGCCCCTGATCATCCTGGTTGCCCTCTTCTGCACCTTTTCAAGTTATATAATATTTCTTGTGAGATATGATGACCAGAACTGTACACAGTACTTCAAATGTGGCCACACCATAATTTGTATATTAGGAGTTTTATTTTCAACCCCTTTCCTAATGATTCCAAGCAAGAGATTTGACTTTTTCCCAGTTGCTGAACACTGAGTTAACATTTTCAATGCAGAACCCCAAACATTCTGAAATAATTAACTCTCTCAGCAATGAAGTCACCAGATATAAGCTGTATTTGATTTCATTGCTGAGAGAATTCATAATTTCAGAAATGTTTGTATTTCCAAATCAGTACAGTGGAAGCTCTCTGCCTACTCACTCACCCCACCACATCCTATTTTCTCCTCATGAACATTCTAGCTGATCTGAACATGCTTCAATACAGTGGAAGCAGTTATGGCTCTGAGCACAATAATTGGTCTGATTTGGGCTTGGCCCCATGTAAAGCAGTCAGATTGCACATCTTAAATTGCAGGAAGGTCGTCTCTAGCAAATGGTATCAGTTTCATCCATGTTTTTTATGAAATGTATCTTTATCCACTCTCTCCACACCATCTATAATTCTATAGGCCTCTATCATGTCCCCTCTTAATCATCTTTTTTTTAAGATTAAAAAGCCCCAAGTGTTGTCATGGTCTACATTACCCGTTGGACCATTAATGGTCCACATCACTCCTTATCAGAGTGGTCTGAAAGGGGTTAAGCCCCAACAAAGTCAGTCAGATTTGACAATTTAGACTTATGTACATTATTTCCCAACAGATACTCCTTATTTCAGCCATGCATCTTATGAGGCAAGTAATGGCCCCAAGGTGGGCGTGCATCCCCTAAATGCCTTATTATGCATGTTTTTTGACACGAGCTCTTGGACTATAAATGTCATCTTGTGATTTAGATGACATGAGGCAGTGATGTCATGTGCAATACTAATGATACTCAATTGAAACCAAATCATCCCCAGTGCAGATGGGAATGCTGCACTGTCCTGGTTAATGTATGCTTCTCCTCACACACAAATGCAAAGACCCTGCTTTATCTTCTATGCATGTAATCAGTACAGAATTTTTTAAAATCTGTAAAATCTGTCTATCAGCAAAGCGTGGAAGAAGCTAGGAATGGTGGATGCATTTGGCATGTTATTTACTAGGGACTAGCCTCATGGAACATACTGGGTTTACCTGTAAGCAAAGCAGCACAGAAGCAGCCTTTGCAGCTAGAAACTTATGCAAAATTACTTGGGTGTAAGTCCTACTGAAATCAATAGGACTCCCCATTCCGAGGAACGCATCCAGTAAAACTCCTTCCTACTAACAAGTGTTGGACTGCGCTGGGAAAATACGTAGGAAATTGCCTACTTTGGTAAGCAACATAGGAAGCTGCGTTATACCGAATCAGACCATTTGTCTATCTATCTCAGTATTGTCTACACAGACTGGCAGCAGCTTCTCCAAGGTTGCAGGCAGGAGTTTCTCTCAGCCGTATCTTGACAATGCCAGGGAGGTTACTTGGATGTTTCTGCATGCAAGCATCCAGATGCTCTTTCCAGAGTGGCCCCATCCTCTAAAACGAATATCTGACAGTGCTCACATGCCTCCCATTCAAATGTGAACCAGGGCAGACCCTTCTTAGCAAAGGGATCAATAGATGATTAATATTTTCCTCAGGGAGGAGCCATTCATGCTTTAGGATGACTAAAAGTCCATTCCGGGAGCAATGGAAGAAAAGGGAGTGAGTCTACTACTACGCAAATTCCGTGGCGCAGATTGGTGACTCCGAATTCAGGGGGGAAGTTGCTTGCCTTACACACCACATTGACTTGATTCTTCCCCCTGCTTAGCCATGCTCTGATGCATTGTGGGAAGACACTGGGAAGAAGAAGCTGATTGGCTGACCTGGCTTCAGAAGGCGCACGCTTGAGATTGGTTGGGGCTTCCGGAGAAACCAGCCGCTGATTGGCTCTGCCTTGCGGGAGCTGGATGGTGTCCTGCGTGATGCCGTCACTGCGCCGCCGCCGCGCCCTCTCACCGAGGTTTGAATGTGAAGCGGAGCTGGAGGAGGAGCTGCTGCTACGGCTACTTTTACCCTTGTCGCCGCCACCAACGCTGTTGGGGGACCCGCCAGGTAAGGCTGTGTGGTCAAACACCACAGCCCATCTCTCTTCGGCAGGGTCTAGAGCCTTGGGGAGGGAGAATGGGGGGCGGCGAGGGGCCTTCGAGCTTCGCATTTTTTTATTTGGGCAGTGGCCGGGCTGTGGGCCCGCGGCGCCGAGGAGGGAGGGGCACATCTGAACATGCTGCGTCCAGATGAGCCCTCCCCTTCTGCCTACGCGTGCCTTCGTTGGCTCTTAAGCCTGGCCTGCGATGAAAGCATCCCGTTGATTGGCTTTCGCAGCTGTCACTCTGGAGGGGAATAACGAGGTTGTGTGGGCCGAACAGTCTCAATCACGTCCCCGCTCCATTTTTCCTTTTCCTCTTCATCACCTGTGGCTCGTCCACTCTTGATGACACCTTTCATCTGGATTGCGGGGTTGGGGTGAAGAAGTCTGAAGGGACCGAAGCCCTCGCTCTCATGAGGCACCTGCCTCTTTATTTTCTCCGCTCACAGTGTAGATGCCAACGAGGCTTAATCTCTAAAAAGACGTACTTGGGGCTCCAGTCTGTATGGAAACTTCTGTCTCCTAATTAGAGGCCGATACAGTTTTGCTGTAGGTACTCAGTGGTGATAGAGCCATTTTTAAATACCTGATCCTTATGATGTACTTTTATAAAGCATTCAAGGCATTTCATATACCTCTATTTTAGTAATCCTTGCATCAGTAATGCTTTCCCTGCATTATGCAAATTGAGCCTTAGAGAAGTGTGGCTTGCCTAAGGTCATTTAGTGAGCCTGCAGCAGAGGGGAGATTTGAGTCAGGTTTGATCTCTGCCTGTGCAGTTCAAAAGTAACCACTTGGAAATAAGTGCTGCTCATTTCAGGGTAACCTCATGCTCATCTCTTGGTACTGCAGCTTGCAGATAGGGAGGTGGTGAGAGCATCTGATTTATCAATGCTGAAAACTACATCTTACCCCTGGTTTTGTTATTCAAACATCTAATTCCGTTGTATTCCTGTTCCTTGGTGCTCATTTCCTTGGTGGGCAATTCCTTGGTGCTTGTTTCCAAGTCAAACTGTGTGTAACTATATGCAATTGCTCAGGTCTGGCTCTTATCAGCTTTTCCTTTCCTCTTCCCCTTGTAATATTTTACATTGCTGAGATGTTTTGCCAGCTTCTTGGGGCAGGGGCCTCTCACTTTTTGTTCTGTTAATTGCCATGGACAGTGATGGTCCTGCATAATTACTAATGATACATTATAAAGTAGTTTCAACCTGTCTTTGCCAATGGATTATCTATGCAGTTGTGCTAGTAGTTCAAAAGGTAGGTTACAAAAAGCAAAGCTTAGGAGGACTTGTGACAAGCATGTCCAAAGAAACACAAATGAAGGTGAGTGCTGTTCTCCATGGCAGTAGGCTGAGTCTGTAATGCACAGCAGGATCTTTTCAGAAGCAAGCAGAAATGGATGGTTTCCTCTGCAAATGCTGACTAAGTAGAAAAACTGTCAAGGGTTTTTTTGGGGGGGTATGTTGTTATTTTAAGGGATTCGAACCAGCAACCTCTTGCTCACTGGGCAAGTCATTTCCCTGCTGCGCAATTAGGTGGCCAGTGGATCTGATGAAATTAAAAAGTCTGTAGTTCTCTCTAAAAATAATCAAAGAGCGAGAACCCTGCCCATTAGGTCCGGGAGAAAATTCCATTGTCTCAGAACCATTGGTATAAAAGTCCTGTTTCTAGCTACAGAGGTTTGTGTATCTCACAGTGAAGGAATATGAAAATGGGCTTGATGTCCAGAACATAGCTGGTGATATAGCACTGATACAGGAGGGGTGTCTTTGAGTTCAAGGTTGTGAAAGGCTTACAAGTTTAACACCAGTACTTTGAATTGGACTTGCAAGCACACATGTAACTGATG
Organism: Hemicordylus capensis; assembly: GCF_027244095.1. Classification (NCBI taxonomy): domain Eukaryota; kingdom Metazoa; phylum Chordata; class Lepidosauria; order Squamata; family Cordylidae; genus Hemicordylus; species Hemicordylus capensis. Next base: position 30,957,388 of record NC_069660.1, on the reverse strand, counting down.
CACTTCGTGCAAAATGGATTGAGTATGTTCACACCTAATATTTGTTTTCGAGTTTTGCATCAATTAAAGCTTTTGGGTCATCTTTAAAGACAGCTCCACATGGAGCTCATTAGAGCATGACACTTAGAATTTGCAAAGGCATGGTACAATAAAGGGCAGAGCCTATGCAATATATGCAGTTGCTAAAGCATGCTCCTGGCCATCACACAGATATGTGCTTCTCAAAAGCCATGGCCAGATCAGAGTACCCCTTTGTACCTGTTTAGGTAAGAGAATCACAGTCAACTCAATTACTTCCAAGTCCTAAGGGTTTCCCACTAATGTCATCTCTGATTTGTCTGGATTCATTTTTAATCTGCCCTCATCCATCCAAACACTGTCTTCAGGCACAGGTTTGAAATGGTCCGCAGCTTCTGGGCATTTGGTCAAAGAATTATAGCACAGAGTTTCATCAATAGCCTGATGACATCATACTCCAAACCTATGGAATTCTTTAAAAGCATAATTGATACTACCAAGCCCTATGAAACACCGGAAGCCAACTCCCATAGGGCTGGGCTCACTTGCTAAAAATGGTTTGAGAAAAATGATAGAAATTATTGGAAAGCAACTCCCCAACCAGCTGTTTCAGGCAGTTTAGGAGAGTAGTATGTTCTACAATACTGAAATCAGTAGAGAGGTCCAATAAAATCAACAGATGTAGTACTCGGTTAGTCTCAAGATGAGGATAATCCACCAGGCCTACTAAAGTCATTTCTATTCCATATCCAGACCTGAGTGTAGAGTTGAGGCATGCCTAGAATTGTTCTACCACTAACTTCCCTGAAAACGTGAGGTTTGAACAGGCCTAGATCTTTATACAACTATGGTTTCTTAAGGAGTGAGAAGATTACCTCCTCCTTTAAGATGAGTGGAACTTTTCTGAACACTTATTGGAGGAAGGTTTTCTAGCCAGAAGTCCACTAAGTCTACTCTGGCAGCCATCAGGCACATTGAGCAAGGGATGTACATAGTGACATTCACAATGCCAGGCAACCTATCAGCATCTACAGGAGGGGGTACATCAGGCATTTTCAGTATAAACTGCATAATTGGCATGTCCAAGTTGGACGTTATAGGAGTAACTTTATCAGCAAAGAATCCGTTATAGCAAATAGTCTTAACAGCTCCTGCAATACCTGGAGAAGCTCAGCTGGACATGATTTGGTTGACGTAGTGGTAGTGGAGAAGAATGGGGCCTGCTCGACATAAATGTGGAGAGGAGGATATTTGCATTAGGCCATGAAGAAGAAATATGTATTGTGTTAAGGCCCTTGGCTGTTGCTGCCTTCTTGCAAGGTTTGGCATGAGACAGAAAAGCTGAATATTGGGCAGCCATTTTATGCTTTTTCCTTTGGAGCCTGGTTGGGGCTGTGAGTGTGTGAGAAATCTGCTGTTTCGCTTTCTTTTCCTTTTGGCTTAAGTGTAGGCCTTAAAATTTCAAGGTACTCAAGCATCTTGAAGTTTAGATTGCAGGAGTGATTTAGTTGGTGTGGTGTAGAATTCCCCCAAAGAGAAAGAGGAGCTCATAGAGGGAATACCCTCCGCCCACCTGCCACCGCTTTTCTCTCCACCCGCCGCCATCCCCATCCCCGCCACTGCTTTTCTCTCCCCCATTCCTCTGCCCGCCACCACTTTCTTCCCACTCTCCTCCTCCCTCGGCCGGGCCTCTCGCTGGAACTCTTGCAGTGTGTTGTGAGAGTTCCGCCGTCAAATCCTGGACACGCATGCTGGCTAAGAGAATTAATTATATAGATATTATTTATTTACTACATACCACTTCTCAGCAAAAGTTTCCAAAGCGATTTACACAGATAGCAATTTTATTTATATCTAGTCCAGCATCCTGTTTCCCAAAGTGGCCCACTAGATGCCTCTGAAAGAACTCCAAGAGGCTAGTGAGGCAAGACAAGTCTTGCAGAAGTCATGTTGGTTCTCCTTTAGCCAGGCCTATTCTTGTGTATGTTTAATAATTTTGTCCTTAAGTATCCTTTCCATAAACTTACCCAGCAGAGAAGTTAAGCTAACTGCTTGTAGTTTCCCAGATTCCCCCTGGATTCCTTTTGAAAATTTGAGTTACATTAGCTACTTTCCAGTCCTCTGCTATAGAGCCTGACTGATCTCAAACTCAAGTTCCTGAAGGACTGCATCCTCATCACTCTGCCCAGAGACATGGAGCAGTTTATACACCCCAAGGCAGAGTCAATCAGGATGATTGGCTCTCAGGTTACCCAATTTACATAGGAGTCAGTCTTCAAGGCCAGCCTTGGCAGACCTGCTCTCTGGTTAAGTATATGGATGTCATACACAGGGCATACAGCTCATTTACTGGGGCATCTTGGATTGCTTATTATTAACTTTTTCTAATAGGATTTTCTGTGGAAGGGCCAGGAGGGATGGGAAGCAGTATTCCCTCTAACAGGGATTCCCAGATGTTGTTGACTACAACTCCCAGAATCTTCAGTCAAAGGCCACTGCAGCTGGGGATGCTGGGAGTTGTAGTGAACAACTCTGGGAATCCCTGTTATAGGGAACAGTGATGGGACACTTTGGGGTGGATGTCATGTCTCAGGACAAAGCACATTGTGACAACCACGCAGACTGTGGCTATATGCTTACTGTGGACACTGCCACTGTACAGAAGGCCTAAGCAGGGTAGAAAAATGGAGGGTAAGGATTTGGCTAAAGTGGTCTTTGGGACGATAATGCATCTGGTAAATGTTTTTGCTCCTCCAGCAAATACAGGCATGAGTGCACTCACTGTGGAAAGAACCACCTTAGTCTTAGCTGTTTCCAAACAGGTGCAGCTAGGAGCGGGAGCAACACCCAGGCAAATAAGTCAGTCTCTGAGGTGGCAGGGGGGAATAAAAAATTCCCCAATGCTAGTGTGGCTGGAGTCTCTTTGGTGATACCCTAACAAGGAGGGGGCCCTCTACCTATGGGAGGGTTTAAAGTTTGGCTTCCTCATTTGTTACAAGCGAGAGGGGGCATTCGGAATGTCAAAGAACTTGAAATCGATTCATGATTTAGAAGGCTTAGTCTGAGCTAAGCTAGCCAAGGAAGTGGAGTTGGTGAGGGTTTCTGGCCCCCATTATTTCCTCTCCTGACCCAACCTTAGGACTTCTCCATTCAGAGTAGTTCCTTAGAAAGTGCCAGGGGAATATAGGATTATTAATCATCTCTCCTATCCTAGTCAGTTAACTGTACCATTGACCCAGTGCTATGCTCCGTCAAATACACATCTTTTGACATGGCTGTGTCAGTGGCCCAGCATCTTGGTCCTGGAGCCTTAATGGCAAAATGCAACATCGTCTGCATTCAGGCTGCTTCCTGTACACTCCAGGGACTTTGTCTTGCTGGCATTTCTTTTTGAAGGGAAGTTTCCTTTTCTGAAGTCCAACACTTCCCTGGCAGTGCTCCACTTGCATATAAGCTGAATTGGATCACGTTATGGTCACTATTCCCCAGTGGTTCTAGAACTCTGACATCTCACATCAGGTCCTGTGCACCACTCAGGATTAAGTCTAAGGTTGCCTTCTCTCTGGTTGGTTCTGCGACTAACTGTTCTAAGACACAGCCATTTGGCATGTTTAGAAGTTTGGCCTCTCTGTCAATATCTGCATGTGAATTTGCCCAGTCTACGTGTCGGTAGTGGAAGCCACCCATTATTACCACTGTCTCTCTTTGACACCCCTTTGATTTGCTTCTCCAACTCCCTCTCAGTGTTTTGATCTGGAGGGTGATAAGCATGACCTTAGTAACACATTTTCATATTGTCACCTATAATGGCCAAAGTTGTCCTCCACACCCTAAAATCTTGACAAGGGTCAGGAAAACCAGCAGCTTTGCTGAAAGATAGCTGCTAGCCTTTGCGATAAAGTTTTAGAGACATACCGTGCTTGTGGAAGTGCACTAAAAATTGAAGATCTTGAATAGGCAAAGGGACTGAATCACAAGCTTTACTTATAAACCGCATGGACTGCACCATGAAGCAATTGTAACAATTGTTGGAGGAAGCAGCTAATGAGGCAAGCTTTGTCCTGGCTACCTTATTTTCCTAAGCGTCCAGATATCTACTGGCAGAGGCACCAGCTCCAGGTCCGTCACTGGCACCAACTTCTTGAGACTGTGGAACTGGAAATGGGAAAGGATATCTACAGTCTCATTATTGAGGCCAGGGATGTGCTTTGCCATAAGCAAGACCTTAAACTTTACAGATTAAGACAAACTGCATAACAACAAGAGTCTGGGTGGCTTGGATGACTGGGCATTCACCAGCTGGACTACCATCAAATTAACACACACACAAAGACACAGTCTGTCTGGCAAATGATGACCCCCAAAATATTAATTGCTATTCAGATTTTTTTGGAGGGGGTGGGGGAGAGAATCAAGGAAGCTGAGATCCCTATCGAGCCCAAACGAGATCCATTCAGCTGTCCAGTGGACTGTGCACTACTGGCAACACCAATAAAGGCCAAACCTGAATGAGCTGGCCACATCAGACTGACCCTTCAAGACTTCTTTCCAAAAGCTGTTCAGTTAGGCATTTAAGAGATCCCAGGTTATCTGACAGCCTGGAGATACCTGCCACTGAATCCAGCTCTATCCCAAGGAACTGTAGGCAAGAGGCGGGTCCCTCCACTTTCTTGGAAGTCAAAAAGACACCCAGCTTGTCCATGAACTTGGCCAAATTAGACAGTGTGTCCAACCAATACCTGGAAGAGCCAGCTGTGCCCCCCCAAAGAAAAGCATATGGATAGTGGAGGACCAAAGGAAAATATTTAACTTGTCCCTACAATCAGGCTCTACCAGAGGACTGGGAAGTAGCTAATGTAACTCAGATTTTCAAAAAGAGATCCAGGGGGGATCCAGGAAACTACAGGCTGGTTAGCTTCTGTGCTGGATAAATTGATGAAAAGCATACTTAAATTGTTAAGCATATAGAAGAACAGGCCTTGTTGAAGGAGAACCAGCATGGTTTCTGCAAGGGAAAGTCTTGCCTCATTAACCTTTTGGAGGTCTTTTGAGAGTGTCAACAGGCATGTGGAAAAAAGTGATCTGGTTGACATAGTATACTTGGACTTCCAGAAAGCTTTTGACAAAAGTTCCCCACCAAAGGCTCTTGTTTAAACTTAGCAGTCATGTGTGGATCACTGAGTCGACACTTTCAACCAACTGTCCACCATTATGCCAAGACCTCTCTCCTGGTCATTCACCAACAGCTTGGACACCATCAGCATATATGTGAAGTTGGGGTTTTTTGCCAGGCAGGCGGTTGGCCCCCTAGATGTGAAAGGGATTATTGAGGATAAGGAGATTGCAGGGAACCTAATGAGTTCTTTGCATCTGTCTCGGAACTGAGCTTCTCAGACTTTGAAACTGAAGAACTGGGCCAGTTTGAGGTGATGAGAGAAGATGTTCTAAAGTGTCTTGAAAATCTAAAAATTAACAAATCTCCAGGGCCAGATGGCATCCACCCAAGAGTTCTGAAGGAACTCAAATGTGAAATTGCAGATGTCCTAGCAAAAATATTTTTTCTGATATAGGTGGCCAGGGATCTGGTGAGAATCAAAATGTTACTTCCCCAGGAGCTTTCCCAGATAGCAGGCTTTACCAGGAATTTACTGAGAGGCTTTACTGCAAGATTTAAGTTGCCCCCCAAAAAACCAATGCAAAAAGTGGTGTTTTTTTTAACCCCGGATATAAATGTGACTACATTCTAACAGGCAATGAAAACCCCGAATTATGTGTGAAGTGCTCCCTGGTCGCTTGCAGTGACTTCAGGGTAAATTTGGCCGATATGTGAGCATACCCCCTCCATTCTGGAGGAGATGTGAACGAAAAACTGAGAGTGAAAAGCTTCCAGGCCATGGCTTGTTTTGTGAATATGCTCCTCAGGATACATTGGCTGGATACATGTGACCACCTTCAGCATTCACTTAGGCCCACAAAGAGATCGCTAAGATACTTGGCAGGTAGGCAGATGCTGAAGGATGATGGAATCCACCTCCCCAGTGGGATATAAACTGCATGCGTAACCTCGAGATCCTGTTTGTGATCCTCTGTGTATTTACACCACACTGCGCCTGCACAGTATCTCTGGCTTTGTGGCAGGATAGGAATTGTAGTGTAGTCCTAGCCCTGTCTGTGGTGAAGTTAGCTGGATGGCAGAAGAACTGAAGACTGTTAGGAAATTGGGGGCAGAGAGGGCGGGGGTCAGACACTTCCTTAAAATAGAGGCTTCACATTAATACAAGTATTTGCTGGTGGTCTTTTCTGGTCATGCACTTGAGGGGACTTGACTGGAGGGCTTGAGAGGCTGGGGCAAACCACAACTGGGCGGCTGGGCTTTGCCTTGGCCTCTCTTCTGTTTGCCTTCCTAGGTACTACCTGGCCTGCTTCTTAGCTTACAGTCAGTCAAATTAGGATTTGGGAGGTGAGCAGACTAGGATGCTATTCCTAGTCTGCTCACATTCCAATGGGGGGTTACAGTTAAGTTAGACTCTGCCGTCCAGCTACAAAGTCTTCTGACCCTTGCTTCTAATTATTTATTATTAATAAAGTTGTGGCATTGTTTACCTGGGCCACTTTACTCACAGCTGAGTGTCCTGCCTCTTTATTCTTAATACAAGGACTTCTCCTTGTGAGTCTGCAAATGGGCTCTATAGCATGCTTGTTGACTTCACCAGGGCTCAAGCTGTCTCCCAGCTCATTGGTTTAATAAGGAATTTATGTCTTACAATACCAGGGGGAGGCATAAAGATGTCACTCTGTCAGCTGCGCTAGTCATCTTGTTCCATACTTACTCCAGGGCTTTGACCAAGCAAGCCATCTCCTTAATCTGCTTATTCACTGGAGTCTTCTGGAATCCAATGGGATCCATAAATCTCTGTGACAAGCTATTCTAATCAGTTTCCTGATCTTGCAGGGGTTGGTGGCCCAACCTCCCAGCTTTCTTCCTTGCACAGTTGTTTTTTCTTGGCTTCAAGCCTGGCAGAGATAGGCAACCTTGGATCGCCAGCTGATTTGAACTACAACTCCTATCATTCCCAGCCAGCCAAGGTTGCCTACCCCTGAGGTATGGCAGTGGTCCAGAATTTTGGAGGCGGGCTTGATGATTCCCTCTTATCTTTCACCATTGTTAATGGCTTGCCTTAATTGCTAAAACATCCTGTATCTGGACCATGTTTGTCTGATAGGGTGAGTGAGAAGCATGCCTGTTGGACTCTCTAAACTTCTGGCCCTTTATAAAGGTGGGCAGTGCTGAAGTCGGCCACCAGAGGGGGGCACTTTGGGTGTGGGGCTGGGGTAGTCTTTAGACTTTATTGTGTCTGTTCCTAAAAGGGAGACTCCTACTGACCATGGCGATACTGCTGTCAAACACATTGTTGGGCCTAGTACAGGTATGTATCTTTGGCTGCCCAGAGATGGGGAGACAGAGTATCTCTATGGTGGCTATTTCAGTGGTGGTGGGGAACCAACAAAGATACAGCAAGCCACTACAGGGGAAAGGAAACTAGAAGCTTACTTGCTGTTTCTCCTTCCAGCTGGTCTGCCAGCTCTTTGACTTTGGGGAGCAGTGCCAATCACCCACAGAACATTCACCTTGCTATTTTGTAATGCCAGGCTGGTCCAAAATAAATCTGAGATCATTCTGAGATTGTGGATGAAGGCGCCAACCTGGTATGCATTATGGAGACCTGGTCAGGAGAGGCTAGTGGTCTGGTCTGGTCCCAGCTTCTCCTAGTGGGATACTCTGTGGTATAGCGGGTGAGAGGATGTGAGTGGGGAAGTGATGTGGCTGTGGTCTACAAGAATACCATCTCGCTTACCAAGATCCCTGTCAGGCAATTGGTCTATACTGAATGTGTGTACCTAAGCCTACGGACCAAGGATAGACTGGACTTCTGTTGGTGTACTGATCACCCCACTGCCCAACAGAGTCCCTGATTAAGCTGAAGGATCTGGTTGCAGAGTTGGCACTGGAGTAACCCAGACTGTTGGTAGTGGGGTACTTCAATGTTCACTTTGGGACTGGATTGTCTGGAGCAGCTCAGGAGTTCATATTGGCCATGACGATTATGGGCCTATGCTACAGAGGATTTTGGTCATTAATAATTTGAAATTGCTGAACTTACCTAATATTGCATTGGTATCCATTCATTGTTACAAACGAATTTTATGAAACAGTACAAGACATCTGGACCAGCATTGCATGTGTGAAGCAAAGAGTTCCAGACTGTTGCTGCACTGTTGCTTGAGCTAAGAAAGGGGTGACTTTCGCTGCCCTCTCCCCTTCCCTCTGAAGCCTGATGTGCACCACCAATATATGTCCCTGAGGGTCACACAACCCTCAATATCATTAGTAAAAATTTAATACTGATGTGAAAGAATGTGGCATACTTGTTTTCCAACTTGGTATATTGGAAACATCTATCATGATGATTTTTCACAAATTCTGCTAGTGGTTCTTTAGGAAGTGGTTTCTGGTCTGACACTGACCGGGGTGGCAAGAAAGTATGCTGCTGCCCCACGCAGTGATTTTGGGCACAGCGTCGATGGGGGAAACATGGTGTGTGTGTATAAGAGCAAAGTCCAGCTCCCTTAAAGGTAACCCCCCGCCCCTGTCGAACCATCCGAACTGGTTCGGTGGTCTGGAAAAGGACTGCTAAACCAGTTTGGGCACATCCCTATTTAATTGTATTTTCACTTCGTAGTTCTGGCTTATGTTTTTGTAGGATAGGAAGATGTGTGATGTATTATGTTTTCTGAGATTACAAGTGAATGTTATAACACTGTCTCTGTGAAATAGATTCATTGTACGTACCATGTCTTCTCTGTGATGTATAAAATGGAACTTTCGGCTATTATATATAGCACTTAAAACTATACTCAACAAAATCTTCTTAATGTTTAGGTTCTGCAGTTATGGAGCTGAGTGATGCCAATTTGCAGACTTTGACGGAATACTTAAAGAAGACGCTGGATCCTGATCCTGCCATAAGGCGCCCTGGTAAATAGTTTAAAATGTTCCAATCCAGACTGGTGGCTATAGTGACAGTTCACCCAGAGACCTTACAGTGTCGGTTTAGGTGTTCTATGTGTAAATGCTTACTAAATTTTTCAGACACAATGGTATCAGCCAAGTGCAAAGTTTTTCAAACTGTTATGACTGCTTTCCATAATGACAGAGAGCAAACTGTTTGAGCCTTTCCTAGATGTGACTACTGTTACCTGAAACAGCAGTTTCCAGTAGTTGGTAAATGGGAAGAAAGCACTTAACTTAAGGAAACTAAGATGTGTGCCGAACCGGGGACTGTTTTTGTGTACCAGTGTGCTGTAAACTAACTCAACCATGCTAGCTGGAAAAGAAAACCCATAGATGATATATTTGATTCATATGGAGTCAATGTTCTGCACAGGTGTCCACATTTTTTTTGCAGTTTTCTCTTCAGAAGTTGCTCCTGCAGAAATCCCAGACTGCTTTTTAAACTCGCACTGAATACAAAATGTTATTTGATGTGTACTACAATACAAACTATTGTTGGTATGTTCACAGTACCTTTAATGCTTATCTCATAGCAAATCTCCATCCTGCTTTTTCAAGTTAGGGGAATTAAAAGAACACTTTGCGGGTTCTGTGGCACCAGTGATCTAGACTGGAAATCACTGGAAGCCCCATATCGGAGCTGGCATAAATATAACAGTATGTATGACTGACATTTGGACTAATACTGCACTTGTTTTATGGGAGAGAGGCAATTTCCATCAATCTCCCCTTCCCTCTGAAGTCCACTTTGCCTACAGAAAATGTGTCCCTGAGAGTCATGTGACCTTCAGGGACATATTTTCTAGAGGCACAGTGAGCTACAGAGGAAAGGAGAGATTGATAGAAATTGACTTTCTCCCGTAGAACAAGCACAGTGCTAGTCCGTGTGTGTGTATAAATAAAGGGTATACCTGTAACCCTTCTTAATTACAACCAAAGCATTTAGTAAAACTGCTGTTCGTTAAAGGTTGGTTGACAGTCCATCTAGTCTAGCTACAAGCAAAAACCTGTTGGAAGGATGAAGGAGGAGCTCCTGCCAGTCATAGTACTTATCCATGGCTCCTTAATGAGACCTGCCTCTGTGACTGAGCACAATGCAAAGGGAGTTTGAAAATTGTGTGTTTGAGGTGAACTATCTTAAGCATGCAAGTCCCTTTTGATTTTATTGGGAATTAGATGTGCTTAATGTCTCTGAATTATACCCAACAGAATCTCAAGGGAAACCAAAGTAATTGCAGTAAGATTGGGGGAGAAGTGGAGCTATGTATTCTGCCCATCCCTGCTTATTACCTAGTTGAAGAATGTGGGATCTGAAGGTAGCCCAGACAGTGCTGACATCTCAAAAAAACAGTAAGGTTGCAATTTATAGCTGGGATTCAAAAAGGTGCACTGAAAATCTAAAAGGCATATCCAGTGGCATGTTTGACTTCTTTTGCTTTGAATCACAGATGTCAAAGCCAAATTGCTTGTGAGTCTTCCCTCAGTTTCAGAAACAGGTTTGCCATGTGGCATGGAGACGTGTGGTTCAATAAACACAAGTTCAGATTTGTCTTAGGCACACAAAGCAAATCATGCAGTTCTTTGGGTTCCAAGCCAATGCATTCTATTCATTTACAAATATATTGTATAGCATGCAAATGTGTAACTTTGCAAAATACTTAACTATTTCACTAGATAATTTCCTTTCAGTTAAATTGGTTCTTCCTAACTTCTGAACCACTTCAAATATACTTAAACATTGTAATCTTCCCCCTCTACTCTGTATAGGTAAAGGTAAAATGTGCCGTTGAGTAGGTGTCTCTGTATAGTATGTTAATTTTTAAAAGCCCGTTAATTCACCAGAGTTTTTCTACAAATGAGGAATAGGAGATATGTATTTTGTATATCTGTACCTCTTCACGATTTAAATCAGGAGTTTTCAACCTTGAGTCCCCAGATATTGTTGTACTTCAGCTCCCATTGTTCTTGGCCACAATGGCCAGAGGTGGGGACGATGGATGTTGTAATCCAACAACATCTGGAGATGACAACTCCCATCATCTCCATCCTCTGGCCATTGTGGCCATGGATGATGGGAGTTGTAGTCCAACAATATCTGGGGACTCAAGGTTGAGAACCCCTGATTTAAAAAGATGGAGGGTGTTCCAGATTATGCTGGCTTTTCAAAAGAAATAGGGAAAGGATTCAAGCAGCAGTACCCCGATCTGTATTTTGCGTGTGTAGTAGACATTTAATACATGTGAGACTCTAACATCACCATCGATATAACATGATTCATTTTCATTTCTTCATCGAACCATATTATATATTAGCAGCTGATTGCCTGCTCAAGAGAAGCAAACTTCTTACATGATGAAATTCGATTTTTGGAATAGCTAAACTATTTACTAAATTCAGGATATTCTTTTGCAGCGGAAAAATTCCTTGAATCAGTTGAAGGAAACCAGAATTATCCATTGCTGCTATTAACACTCCTGGAGAAGTCGCAAGATAATGTCATCAAAGTTTGTGCATCTGTCACATTTAAGAACTACATTAAAAGGAACTGGAGAATTGTAAGTATTTTCGTGACTAGAATTGTGCTGTAACAAGTGTATCTGGTTTGTGATCCGGTAACATCCATTAAAATTAAAACCATTAAACCATCCATTAAAACCGCCCTGAGCCTTTTGGAAGGGCGGTATAAAAGTTTTAATAAATAATAATAATGGGTTCTGCGGCTGCACATAACACTTCAGGCAAAATTTGTTAGCTCCTTGTGGCACCACCCACTGTGTGTGCCCCATGCTTGCTCATATCGGCAGTTTGGTGCCTTATAGTTTATTTTCTTTGACTGCCAGTGCTTTCAGTTCTTCGTTAGTTCTTGGCTCCTCAGAAATATTTTAGCAGATAAATTTAAAGGTTTTGACTCGGACTGTGATTTTGGACTTTTTATCAGACTACCCTTTGGATACTCTGTTGAAACTTCTTGTGTATGACTCCGACTGGAAAATAGTTATTATTTGTGTAGCAGACGTCTATACCTCAGCAAAGCAATTTAAAGTGTAATAACTATGGGCTGGTAAAGTTATCTATTTTGGCATGTTCTTTTCAAGCCCAACACCTGGGGGAAAAACCACCTTCAAGAGGTGGTTGTACCTGTTGTGGGGGGGGGGGATCCCCTCTATGGACAGTCACGACTGCTGTCTCCTTTGTTTGGGGGAAGGGCATAATGCAACTGCATACTCTGTCTGCAGTTTGTTCTCAAAGCAAATTTTAAAGAATAGAGCTGCATGCTTGAAGGTGGCTTTATTGGAGGAAGCCCTGACACTGAAAGGTGCTTCCATATCCCATGAAGAGGTGATCGTGACTTTGAAGTTGGCATCAGGAACTGCAATCCAAATGCAGTCTAAATCACCGATTCTGGTACCATCTACATTAAAGGACTCTCCCTTTAAGGAGCCAAGAGTTCCTGAGGGGCGCACTTCTTACCATCAAGACAGATAAAAAGCGTAAGTGAGAGGATGACTCAAGCTCTCCTCCCCCTAAAAAGCACAGGGAGAAGAGTGAATGGAGGGGAAAGTGTTTGTTGGTGCCCAACACTATGACCCTCTCCATCTGGCTTGCAATGCCTATTTCATCCATCCCCATCGAAATCGATGCCAGAAAGTGACAGAGATGCTACGATGTTGACATTGGTACCTCGGCATCGAGCGGCTTCTCTGTCGCCTGTACCTACCCCTCCAAGCTCCATCGATACCGAGAACCCCAGTGTTGATACCGGAGCGGAGGGACCGCTCACTGAGGACCCCAACATCGATGTTGGAATGGAGAGACAATTTACAGGTATTTTATATTGACGTTGATACCACTGACGATGCTGAAGTACTTTTCGACCCCGAGGCGGCACAGAACATCCTCATGTTGCTGGAATCAAGTGGCAGTACTCCTTCGGCATCGACTGTTCAGGACTTCTTGAGCCATGGTCTCGATATGTAGGAGGAAGAGTTAATGGAAGTGCCAAAAACACCTTCATTTACCCCCTTGCAATCTGGGGTTTCTGTGGTAGGCTTGTTGCCTGTTGATGAATGGGGTAATGCGTCTACAAGTTGCACCCCTGTGCACCCAGCTGACTATGCAGAGTTTAGGAAGTGGAAGATAGCTAGAAGACGTATGGAACTGGTCAGCAACACAGATGATTCCTCCTAGAGTTTTAGTGCCTCCTACAAAATCAATTGCTACTCAAATGAATCCATCAAGAGTTTTAATTCAGGATTCTGCTGTTCAGGTTACCACACCTGTCACTACACTAAATGAGAAACCAATCTATGTGGGTCAGGATGCGGCTTTAACGCTGTTGATACCCAAACCAGCAAAACAAATGTCTGTGTCTATGCAGACCTGTTTAGAACGAGGTATGTGGAAGAAAGTGCACACTGGAAGTATCCAAGTGCCAGTTAAAACACTAATGCAAGTCACAGCGGGTTCGGGAACTGATAAGAGTGTGGGTTCCTGCTCCCGTTCATCTTCCACTAGCAAGTCATAGTAAGGGGCTCGTAGTAAGACTCCCCAACAGTCTAAGCAACATCTTTGATTGCATAGTGAGCCCACATATACAACAACCAATGGAAGAGACAACACACTTTTCCCTTACAGCAGTGATGTCAATAACACAAATGACATCTCCAAAAGTAACATCAAACATCAATGTTGGTAACAACATCAGACTGGCAAGTCATGATCAAACATGCTTCAGATAGCCCAGACCGGTTATGCCATCAAGGTTGCCAGTCTTTGCAGATATGAAGTTCACATCACCAAGAACGGCGTTGAAGGAGGAAGTGGAGACACTGCTAGAGAAAGGTGCAATCTCTCCAGTACAGTGGGCAAGCAGACACGGTGGATTTTACTCCCAGTACTTTCAAATCCGCAAGCAGGATGGGGGCATTTGCCCTATAATGGACCTGAGGTGGCCGAATTTATATGTTGATGTGAGAAAACTCTGGAAGATTATGTTGCAGGCTATCCTGCCTCTTCTTCATGGGGAGGAATGGGTTGCAGCATTGGACCTAAAGGATGTGTATTTTCACATCAGCATACAGGAAAGTCACAGAAGGTATCTGAGGTTCACGATGGGCAACAACATTTTCCAGTATGTGCTACTCTTTGGCCTGGTAACAGCACCCAATGTGCTACTCTCTGGCCTGGTAACAGCACCCAAAATATTTACCAAATGCATGGCTATGGTGGTGGCACATCTACACACATGGGGGTGACAATTTATCCCTATCTAGACGACTGGCTTCTGACAGCAAAAATGAGAGAGGAGTTGCCTTCCCAGATAGGTTGCATGACAGCTCTCCTGGAAAGCTTGGGCATCCAAATCAATTGGAAGAAGTCGTATTTGGTACCCGTCAAAATACTACAATATATAGGTGTGGTGCTAGATATGGTCCAGCAGAGAACCTTCCTGCCGTTTTCTAAGGATATGCAAGTTGGTTCTAGCAATGCAGTTAAGCCCAATACAAAGGGCTCAGACAATTCAAGCACTAATGGGTCTGATGGCCTCTTGCACGACCACAGTCCGCTATGCCAAATTATACATGAGAAAACTACAACAATGGTACTTGGTGGCGTTCTGCCCGAATGTGAACAGTCAAAGCCTTCACCTATGCATTCCAGACTCAGTTCTGACTTCACTTTTATGGTGGATAAAGGACATGAACCTTTTGGAGGGAACACCATTCAAAGTACTGATACCAGAGGTTTGCATAACGACAGATGCCTCTCTGACAGGATGTGGGGCTTACATGTTGGACTTGGAGCCTCAAGGGCTCTGGAGCACTACTCAAAGAGATTCACAAATAAATTTTCTGGAGCTACTGGCAGCTTTTCAAGCGCTAAAGTCATTTCAAAAACAACTGGGGAAAACAATCCAGCTGCAGATGAACAATACGACTGCTATAGCAGATCATGTAAACTTCTTCTACATGATCCTCACCACATGTTAAGGTCATCTGAGGAGGTCTGTCTCCAGGTCGTCTGGTAGCAACTCAGAGGTGGGCCTTCTCTGTAGCTGCCCTGGGGGTGTGGAATGCACTCCTGGCAAAAATCCGTAATCTGAGCTCATTGCTGGCCTTGAAGCAATGGCCCTTAAAACATATCTGTTTGGCCTGGCCTTCCAGGGTTTTTAGTTTGTTATAAATTGTTCTTAACTACCGTAAATGTTCGGCCTGCTTCTCCAGTGTTTTTAATTGTTCAAATGTTTTAACTGTTAGTTAGTTTTATGCTGTTTTTATAGTTTTGATTTTGATTGTTTTTACTTTGATATAAACCTCTCTGAGCCATTTTTGGAAAGGCAGTATATAAATTGAATGAATGAATGAATGAATAGCATATGTGAACAAGCAAGGGGACATGATGTCCCTCTCCCTCTGCAATTTAAGCCAGCAGATATGAAACTGGTGCATACCACGGAAGATACAACTTGTGGCAATTCTGGACTCGGCTTGACTTTTTCCTCCGGTTTTGGCATTGTATCTCTGATTTCCCGGCTGACTTGAATTGTTTTCTCAACTTCTATCTTGCTCTAAAAGCTTTAAAAGATGTGCAACTTGTAAGTACATGATGCCCTCCAGCGATGAGCACTCTGACTGTCTTCTATGCCTAGGGAACTCGCACAATACTAGTGCGTGTAAAGTTTGGCGTTTAAAGAGAAAACCTGCCTCAGTCGGGAGCTTTGTCTTAAAGCTTTTTTAACGAAAATATTCTATGCCCGGACACCCTGAGACACGGTCCCCTGCCACCTCCTGAAATTTCGGCACCCAGCCATTCTGCACCACCGGTGTTTGCCTCGGCACCATCAACGTCGGATGCATCTGCTTTTAAAAAGCCTCAGGAGGGAGTCAAAGGAACCGTCCCTTAGGCATAAACATGAACACCGAGGCTGAGAAGCCACACAAGAAAATGGAAAAGAGCTCATATTCTGTGGCTTCATCAGCTCCGGCCCCGACACCTGACAAACCAAAGTCGGCGTTGAGCTCGACATCTAGGACCTTGACACCATCTCCTTCCTCGGCTCAGCCTGGGACTTCCTATTCTCCTCGACGCCCATCTGGAACTGTGGTTTCGACTTCGACGCTGAAGACTTTGAGACTCCTAAAATTGATTGATGCTGCTTCGACACAGAGGACCTCAGCTCTGAAACAGAACTTGGCACTGGTCGCGACAGAATCTGTGTCAATGGAAGTGGGACCAGCACCGGTGGCTTCGATGTCGGAATTGTGATCAGCACTGAGGCATTCATCATCCATGAGGCCCTTATGCCCCACAGGATTTCTCCAGTGCTCTCAACACCTCCGTCCCCTATCGTGATTTCTCAGGTCGACCCCAGCTCACTCGCCCTGCTGCTCACTGATACCAGTGACACCATCTTTGGAGTCCCCTGCTTTGCAAACCCTGCTCAGAGAGGAATTGGAACGCCTTTTAGGGTCCACAAATTCTACTCTCTCTGATGCCACCTTTAAGGGTTTTCTAATCTCTCAGGGGCTTGATGGGAATGAACCACAAATTCTGGCTCCAATCCCCAAAACACCAACAGGAGGTCTTGCTACTCCTATCCAGGCATATCCCTCAGTTGCTCCTTGGAGAAAGAGGCTCAATTTCTCTACATCACATGTCCCTGCTGACCGCTTGGACTACCATAGCTCTCCGGGGGCCTTTGATTCTGCACGCCTCAGAGCCAGGGAATGTATCCGTTCACACACTGTGTACAATTCACCAGCCTTGCCTTTTGACTCTGAAGAATACAAGTTGTGGAAAGCAATGCATCTTAGAGGGAATATTCCTGACCCCTTGAGCATCCCGCCTGCTGACGTTTTCAAAATACCAGCAATACCACCTATACCATCTCAGCCTACCACGCCGCTACCTTGAGCACCGCCACACACTCTGGTGCTGCTGTCACCTACAGCTGTACTTCCAGAGTGTCCTGAACCTACAGAACGTCCAATTTCACCTACTCCATCGGATGCTCCTGTTCCTAGGCCGCTGAGACCTTCTGAGTCCCTCTGCCTCTGCAATTTAAGCCAGCAGATATGGAACTGGTGCATACCACGGAAGATACAACTGGTGGCAATACACATAAAGGGGATAAATAATACCATGGCAGATGCCTTGAGCAGGTCTCAAGTGCTCCTTCAACAGTCGTGGGGAAAACTCATGGTGGACCTTTTTGCGACAGAGGACAATGCCAAATGCAGTCAATACTGCTCAAGAGTGTGTCTAGGATGGCGATCGAAGGGCGATGCATTCCAATTCCAATGAATGAACAGCTTATTCTATTTGTTCCCTCAGTATCCAGTGCTCAACTGTGTGGTGGGAAAGATTCTATAAAACAGCATCCATTGCATATAATTACCCCGTGATGGCCAAGGCAACCTTGGTTTCAGCGAGTACTCAGACTATCAGCAGGGGTACACTTTCGGTTCAAGCAAACAATGGATCTGCTCACCCAGGAGCAAGGACGTCTGCTACATCCAAACATGAAAAATGCTAAAGTTAATGGCATGGCAGGTATACATTTAGACAACCTTTTGCTAAACGATAAGAAGGTGTCCACGAGAAAAAGCTATAGTGTGAAATGGAAACGATCCAGAGTGTATGCTAAAATGCACAGCTTCAAGGCCAAGGATGCCTCCATAAGGGACATCTTAAGTTACCTGACGACCTTAAAGGCAAATGGCCTGGCAAACATCTTGCTGAGGGTACATTTGGCTGCCATTTTCTCCTTCCATGGAGGATTTGATAAGGCAACTGTATTCAGTCATCTCAGTATTAAAATTTTTTAAAGGGGGTGAACAAGCTGTACCCACCAGTACTGGAGACCCATGGATAGATGGAGTCTTTCTCTGGTGCTATTGGCCCTAACGGAAGGGCCGTTTGAACCCATGGTGACAGCTAAACTTAAAATGGTTACACTAAAGACTGTTATTTATTTATTGTATTCATTCATGCATTCATTTTTATTCGGTTTCTATACCGCCCTTCCAAAAATGGCTCAGGGCGGTTCACAGAGAAATAACAAATAAATAAGATAAACAATTGATTTTTGATTGCTATTACCACGCCGCTTTGTGTATTGATGAGCCCTACACAAAGTTTCACAATTACAAAGTAGTGATGCGATTGGACCCGGAATTCAGGACAAAGATTGTTTCTGACTTCCACATGAATCAGGATATTGTTCTACCTACCTTTTTCCGCAATCCTAAATCGCCCCTGGAAAGAGCAATGCATATTCTAGATAGACATACAGCGTGCTTATCTGTTCTATTTGCAGAGGATATATGCAAATAGAAAAACCAAACGGCTGTTAGTCACTTATAAACTAAAAAATGAAGGAAATCCTGTCTCTAGGCAAAGGATCTCTCATTGGTTAGTGGAAGCTATCTACCTGGCCTACAAGATACAGAAGGTAGATCCACCTAAGGCAGTAAAGGCCTACTCTACGAGGGCGTGTATGTCCTCGGCAGCACACTTAAGTTCAAGGATATTTGCATGGCTGCTACGTGGGTATCTGAAGAGACCATTCAGTGGACTTCCACTCAGAAGTGGCAGCTAATTTTGGGAGGGGTGTATGCAAGCGAGTTTTGCCGTAGCTGAATGCTCCCTCCTCCAGGAGTAGTGAAGCTTGTGAGTCACCTATTTTATGGATATTTACTGGATCACGAATTGGATAAACAGGTTGCTTACCTGTATAACAGGTGATCTGGTAGTGATCCGGTAACATTCATAAAACCCTCCCTTCCATCCCCACAACAGATACTGCAAACAATATGTTCCATGTTCACACATTTAAAGGAAAAGCTGCATTGGAGCAGCCATTGGAACTATAAGGCGCCAAACTGCCAATATGAGCAAGCACAGGGCACACACAGTGGGCAGTTGGTCAGTGGTGCAAGGAGCTAACGAATTTTGCCCGAAGTGTTCCATGCAAGTGCAGAACCCATTTTTATGAATGCTACCGAATTACTACCAGATCACCTGTTACAGGTAAGCAACCTGTTTTTATGGTTAGATGTAAATAGAAAAGGCATACTTGTAGACTGAGACAGTATAGAAGGCTTGTAGGAAACCAAATACAGTACTTAATAGGGCAAACAAATTGAAGGCTTTTGAATCTGAAATTCTGAAAACAATAGAATTACCTTAGTTCTTCTTATCCACTGGCTCAGAAGAATCAATACAGATTTCAAATGGACAAAGAAAGAAAATCTATCGTGTACATTACTTAAAAAAATTAGCTATGAGCCCATTTATACCTTCTGCCAAACATGTGGAGATTTGGAGGCAGGATCCAAGACCACAATCCCGCTTCCCTTCCAAGCATTGATTGAATATGTGGACAGTATGTGAAAAGAGGGTTTATACCTATGAAATAGTTATTTATCTAATGTGCAGCTCTTTTGAGTGTGCTAAAATGCCTATATTAACCATTTTCAGTGCCTTCATTTTTGTTTCTAATGTTTTGAATAATGTAAGGAATGTACATGTTGTTGAATTATTTCTTACTATCAAATAAACATATTAAATTAGATCCTAATTAATTTAGGGTATCTCCTCTCCCCCCCCCCAAAAAAAGGAAAAGAAAGAGAACTCACATCACTGCTTTTCAGAGTCATGCAGTCCCATCTCCTGTGGCTCGGTCTTGCAGCTGAAATTGTTCTTTCTTTCAAGGAGCTGAGGGTAGTGTGCAGGGTCTCCTTCATGTATCCTCACAACAACCCCTTGAGGTAGTTTAAATTGAGAAACAGGGGCTGCCCCAAGGTCATCTAGCAAGCTTTATGGCTCAGCTGGGCTCCAGCACACTACACAGACTCTCTAACTTATTGGGTGCTTATTTTCCAATTCATGAGTGTTTTGTTTGTTTAGTACATTTGTATACTGCCCCATACAAAAAAGTCCCTGGGTGGTTCACAGTATAAAAACCAACAAAACATCAACATAATTAAAACAATTTAAAATACAATAAAAACTCTAAAAACTGAAGCTATAAACTAAAAGGTATGACTAAACAGGTATGTTCCTCCTTTAAAACGTTCAGAGAAGGGGAAGCTCTAATTTCATTAGGAAGCGTGTTCCAGAGTCCTTGGGCAATTCTAGAAAAGGCCTGGTTTCGAGTCGCCACCTACCAAGCTGTTGGCAACTGCAACCAGACCTCCTCAGATGATCTTAACAGGCAGTGTGGTTGGTGAAGAAGGCGTTATCTTAAATACCTCAGACCCAAGCCACTTATTATGCCATTTTGAGGGTAGGATGGGGCAGATATACCAACCCTTGATACACCAGCCTTGCAAATACTTATGGCGTAGCCACTACCATTTTAGAGTAAGGAAAATATATTTAAGGTATTTGTCACCACTTGGGCAGATTTCCCTGTGTGTTGGATACAAGCATGCACACTGTAAAAATGTTTGTGTAGTGATGTTGTGATACTAGCCAAACTAATATTTTGTTTGTAGATTGAAGACGAACCCAACAAAATATGCGAAGCTGACAGAATAGCCATTAAGGCTAACATAGTGCATCTGATGCTCAGCAGTCCAGAACAAATTCAGAAACAGGTAAGACAACATTGGAGTAGAACAGAATTTTGCTTATTAAAGCGGGGAACTTATTTTTGTGCTATGAAAGCACTTGTAAAGAGTGTTCATTTTAAAACAAGAAGCAAGACATTTTAGAACTGGCTAATTCAGACATTTTTAAAACTAAGGTGGGGTGGGTGGGAGTTGTTAAAGCCAAAATTGAACATGTATCCTTTTAGAGCAGAACAAATTAAAAAAAACTTAATAACCAATAAGAGCTAGTCTGTTATTAAAAACTACTGTTTTGGCTTGGCTAATTTGATTAAAACACAGGGTGGATTGGAATGGGAAAGGGAGCCCAGATTAGTGAGGACCCATGTTCCATAACTTGGGATCACTTAGCTGGGTGTGGGGTAGTGGTGGGAAGAGTAGATTCTAGCTGTGATATGATGACATTTCTATAGTTCTGTCTTCAAAAGGGAGTGTGTTTCATTGGAAATAAGGTAGACTCTGCATACACACTCCAGATGAACTGGATTTGTCCCCTCTTGAGCATTGCTAATGTGTAGATAGCAAAGTAAGCCCTTGAAAGGCCCAGATCCCTTTGGGAAGCACAGATAATTGTTCAGAGAACAAAACTCTGACAAGGGAAAGTTTTGACAGATATTTAAGGGCCAGGAAATGTTGGGAAATAGAAATGCTGGGGTAGTGTGAAATAGAGATCTGGGAAGCGCTGAACCAGCTTGGGCTCCGCGTTTGAACCGGCTCACCGGGTCAGGGAGAAGTTCCCTTAAAGAGCAGGTGAAGGAGCTCCTTACCTGCTTTTTAAGGGAACTGCTCCCCGCTTGCTGCCCCAAACTGTTTGTGCACACACCTAGTGTGAAATCTCCAATATGCCAGCTGGAATTTGTATTCTACAGTGGCTTTCTTTTTTACTGCTTCTCATATGTAGTGTCTTAGCCTAGCATGATATCATGGATATAGCTGGGTAAGAGCCAAGAAGCTATAGTGAAACTGCCATAACCTTAAGGCCAAACCAAAGGCAATGCTAATTGTGCAGCTGCCATTGAGAATGGCATCTGCATGTGCTGCGCCTGCTCCATTATGTCTCCTAGAACATACCTATGTCCTGACAGCATACAGTCTTCATTTCACTGTCCCCTTCTGCCAGTGATGTCGGATGGAGAAGCACAGGACACTGTGATGTTAGGATACGGATATGTTATTCTAGGTGTTGAGTGGAGTGCGGCATTAGATATGTCTGCCATCTCCAGTGGCATCTGCGCATTTAATTTCATATCTGATTTGGTCCTTAAATGAAATTCAGTGTTGCATTTAGTTATTAACTGTGAGGCAATTGTTTGCTACATAATACACTCTCTCTCGCTCTCTCTTTTAGTTAAGTGATGCTATTAGCATAATTGGTAGGGAAGATTTTCCTCAGAAGTGGCCTGACCTGCTGACAGAAATGGTGAATCGCTTTCAGAGTGGAGACTTCCATGTTATTAATGGAGTCCTTCGCACTGCACACTCTTTATTTAAAAGGTATGAGTGAGAAGCATGGATTTCCAGGTTTGGCTCTGAAAATAAGAGCGCTCTGGTTTAGCCAGAGAGCTCTTAATTGCTCTCTTCTTTCCTAGGCTAGCTGTCAAATTGCTTTGGAAATAATCAGATACGTTTTAAATTACTATGACTTTCCTTCATTTGCTAGGTATCGTCATGAATTTAAATCAAACGAACTGTGGACAGAGATCAAACTTGTCCTTGATGCCTTTGCACTACCATTGACAAATCTCTTTAAGGTACAATGCTGTTGTTTATAAAATCTGGAATTTATTTAAAGGAAAACTGATTTATCGATAAATATCGCTTACCACTTGTACAGCGTATTTTGCCATCTTTTTAACCTTCATAACCAACTCTAAAACAGATCATGTTGGCCCACCATTTTCCAAGCTGGGAGGGTCACATATATAAGGTGACTCAGTTGTATTGCTGAGATGGAAACTTAAGTCAACATCTCCTGTTCATCTGACTGTGATGTCCCTTCAGTTGGGGTGGTGTGTTTTTAACTTCCTGTGGTATGCTTTTTAAGGATAACAGAAACATTACACTGTTGCAAAACCAATGTATATTTATTTAGACAGACTTTTAAGAACAATTCAGATGCTATTCAGACCTCAGTTCTTTTGCTGCTTGACATTAGTTAGATGTAATATTTTACCTACAGCTGTTCTTGAAGGCACATTCAAGAAGGTTCCTTATGGGGCCAGGGTTTGCCCATGTGGAGCTGGAGTTGTTGAATCTTCTGCTCATGTGTTATGGTACTGTCCATTTTATAGAGATGCTCGAGCTTGATTAATTTTACCATTGCTGTCAAAATATCCAGGGCACTCAAATGCTTTCTATTTGCAGATTTTATAATCTGATAATAATAATGCTATTTCTTTAGATGTTTCAAAATATTGTTTTTCTGTCTGCAAGCTACAACCTGAGTTAGCTGGATTATCGTTATTTTAAGCTTCCTTAGTCTTAGATGATTTGTTTGACATCTATTGCTGTTAATATTTTCTGGTCATTGACTGTATTTTTTTTAATGCTGCTTGGCTCCTTGTGTGTTCTATGATAGTTCATAGTTTTTGTTTTATGTCTCAGTTCACACATGTAATTGAAATGAGAATGGCATTAATTGGTACCATCAATGTGTGTTCAGCAGAAGTGAAACATTAGCAGATGGCTTATTATTTGTAGATTAGTGATTGCTAATAAGCCTCTTCTTCTCTCTTAGGCCACAATTGAGCTTTGCAGTACTCATGCAAATGATGCCAGTGCTCTGAAAGTTCTTTTCTCCTCTCTAATTCTGATTGCTAAGTTGTTCTATAGTTTAAATTTCCAAGTAAGTCAATCTTTGTGTCTTTTTGTCTAGTTGATAATTCTGGTCTTATAGCATGTCCAAGGTAGCAGAGAATTCAAGCAGCAATATTCAGTGGTAGATAACTGGATGATCAAGGTGGATGCTGCTGTGGGTGCGTACAAAGATCCCTAGCAGAATCAGCCTCTGGAGGGCAAAAAGGACCTGCCCTAATAGACATTAGTTTGCAGCAAGTTAGGAGTTGTTTGCAGCAACTCCTAAAACAAGTTAGGAGTTAAACAGCTCACACTGTACTGATTGATAGGTGAGGGGAAAATTGGTAGGCTACATTCTGAACCAGTCAAAGCACGCACAGACATAGGTTTGGACTGTGTTTCATAGACTTTGTATTTCCTCTGACAACTAAGCAATTATTTATCCTAAATGCTGATTTTAAAGTGTTGCTTTTGTTCCTGTATTTTTCTTTGAGTCATTGTCTGCAAAGATGGGGGGAGGGGGAAATGCTTCATAAATGAACAAGTTGCATAACAGAATAAATTTAAAATGTGGATCTGCCTTAATTTTTATAGGACCTTCCTGAATTTTTTGAAGATAACATGGAAACGTGGATGATGAATTTTCATAACCTTTTAACTTTAGATAACAAACTCTTACAGACAGATGTAAGTTAATTGCATAAAACTTTTTGTAACATTTCTGTGCAATGGGAAAGGGAATTCAAGTGTTAGCATTTCTACTGTTTCTAGTCAGTTTCATTCTTGGTTGTCATGGTCACATACAGATATGTGACAGTTTGGCCCTGGGGAAAATCGGCTTTAAGAAAGGCAATCTGGATCATTGACAGGCTCTGTTTTGAGCCATGGCTGGAGTCAGAAAAAGACCGATCTGATCTTTTACTGAATGGTTTTGATATATCGGGGTACCCTTGACCCCAATAGGGGAGGTTCGTTCCTGGGCGGATGGAGCCCAATAATCAGCCCAGACGAGAGGACTTAAGATCAGAGCTTTATTTGCTCTTAAGTAGCAAAGGTGCTGCTTGGCTCGCACTCAAAGCAGGACAAAGACTCATTACAGAGAGCAATACATTTATACTCTAAAATATTCTTTAGAAAACAGCTGCATAGAAGAGGCAGATTGTTGTCACCATCCGTGATTGGCCAAGGTTCCTGCCGTTAGGGAATAGGTTACAAGATAAGTAAGTGTAAGCAGTCAGCCAGTCTATTCCAGCCTTATCACATTCAGCACTCGCGGTTACTCTGACTTCTGGGGAAAGGGGAAACTACCAGCAGGAATAAACAGTAGTGACAGGGCTTTTCTGCAAAGCAGATCCTTGAGACTAGTTAGGCAGAATGGCGTAGCTTAATTCAAGCTATGCTGTGCTATATCTAATTTGCCATACATCAGTTTGGCTTGATACTCCTTGGAGACTAAAGTGTCTAGCAGTTTTGTTTAGTAAATTTGTTAGTTCCATTCAAACCAAAATAGACTTTATTTCATGAATGTGGGATTTTCTCTTATATAATGCTAAAGGTAAATCATCAAGAAAATCCATATATTGTCTTTTCCTCCCCTCACTGTAACCACCACAGCTCTCTAGCACTGAAACAGAATCTGTTTTAAATTCTCTTCAGAATTTAAAAAGGATTGAATTTGGTGGATGGCCTGCTGTAGTAAAAATGGGGTGTGAGGTCAGGGGGTGGGGGGGAAATAGCTAAGTGGGTCTGGGGTTCCACTCTTTTGCATTGTGTCTTTGGATGAGACTTTGAGTAGAAACTTCCCTGTAATTAATGGAGTACTTCATAAAGAGCATATTTACATGCAACTTCAATGCTTTTTCTGAATACCCCAGATCTCCTCTCTGTATCACTAGATTCAACTCTTTCCAAATTTTAGCTGACTCAAAAACATTCCAGATTGTTGGAGCCACTCCTAGTTTTTTTATGTTGAGAATATTTTAATATGAATCTCTTACATACTTCAGGATGAGCAGTTGAGAAAAAATTCTATGATTTCCAGAGAAAGCCATGGATTTTTATTTATAAATCAGGATAAATGATAGAGGCTAAATAAATGTGACACTATATTTCTGTATGTGCATATTTTGCATTGCTTTGGGCTTGTCTACTCAGACCAATTGGGAAGCAAAATTACCTGTGTCTTTCAGCATAATGTTAAAATTTGCCATTCTTACTACCAGTTAGCCTTTTCTGGTATAAGCACATTTTCTG
This sequence comes from Hemicordylus capensis, assembly GCF_027244095.1. Lineage (NCBI taxonomy): Eukaryota > Metazoa > Chordata > Lepidosauria > Squamata > Cordylidae > Hemicordylus > Hemicordylus capensis. Next base: position 30,931,633 of record NC_069660.1, on the reverse strand, counting down.
GTATAAGCACATAAACATTGAGATGTGGATTGAGATCCATAAGTATGGGGGATTCTGCGCCTGCATTGCATGTTGACGGATCTCTTCCAGATCATAAGTTACAGGTGAGCAACCTGTTTTATTGTTCAAGAAAAAATAAAATAATGAGAGGTTTTTGGTTTTTTATCAGGATGAAGAGGAAGCGGGTCTACTAGAGCTTCTGAAATCCCAAATTTGTGACAACGCAGCTTTGTATGCCCAAAAATATGATGAAGAATTTCAACCTTATCTGCCCCGTTTTGTTACAGCCATCTGGAATTTATTAGTCACAACAGGTCAAGAAGTTAAGTATGATTTGGTAAGTTTCATGGGCTCTCGTTGATACACCTTGAAAATCAGCATTTCAATGTTAATGTCATGTGTTAATGTCATGTATTTTTTGTAGTTGGTAAGCAACGCTATCCAGTTTCTGGCCTCAGTTTGCGAGAGACCCCATTATAAACACCTGTTTGAAGACCAGAATACACTGACAAGTATTTGTGAGAAAGTGATTGTGCCCAACATGGAATTCAGAGGTAAGATTCCCCCACCTCCCACGCTTTTTGGGGAAGCTTCATGGCTTCTCTGGGAAGCAAAAATTATATACTTAACAATAAGGGCTTCATGACTGGTTGTGCTTAATATTCAAGTTTTGTCTCTGTAGTAGTTATTTTGCTAGCTAATATATTATACAGATTTGAAACATGAATTTGAGGAGTAACTTCTTTCTGTTCAGCACCCTGAGAACTACCTTGCCCTATAATATATTCAGTACTGATCAGTGAAATAACTGAAGCGGTCTGGAAGACTTGAGTTCTTCTGCCTCTCCTTGCTTCTTCCATTAAAGTTTCCAGTTAGGTTAAAACTGAGTTGGATTTCACTCTGTGAAAGATGCCCATGGTAAGAGCTGTTTAGGCACTTGGACTACTTGTCTCTCAAATTTTGACCTGATTCAGACTTAATGCCCAACTGTGGGTTTGGTTTGGTCAGAAATAAGTCTTGAGGAGTTCCTGGCTCACACTCGCACAGGGAGCACATGTGTCGGTCTCCTTGGAGGCTCATTCTCGTAGCACCACCCTGTGAACTGGCATTGTATCTGAACCAGTTTACAACTGAAAACCTCTTGCTACTGAGAAGTAGTTCTCAAAAAAGTAATCTATTGTACAATGATACATATTGATTAAAACAGGGTCTATATAGAGCTGATTAGACTGCTTTATCAAAATGAAGCAGTTCATCTATTTGCCAGGAAAGCTTGCTGGAAGCGTATTGGATGAAACTGCACTGAAAACCTAGTCGTAGACAGGCCTAATTCAAAGTGCTAATGCTTACCTTGAAAGACCTGCATGGTTTGGGGTCTGGGTACCTAAAGGACTGTCCCCCCCCCCCCCCGTCATCAAAAACTCTACTTTGCATGCTGATGATATTAGTACAATGGGCATCCATTAGGAACAGGGCCTTTTTGGTGGTAGCTGGAGTTCTTTGGCACAGACTTGCTGATGAGACCAGATATATACTGTTCTATATAAGAACAAACAGCCCTGCTGGATCAGGCCCAAGGCCTTTCTAGTTCAGCATCCAGTTTCCCACTGTGGCCCACCAGACACATCTAGGAAGCCCCAAGCAGGAGATGAAGACGTGCCCCCCTCTGATATTCAGAGGCTTTTCAGCATCAGGCTAAAATCTGGTGTTTTTCCCCCCAGAAAGCTTTTAAGAGTGCTTGACTGTTAGTGATAACTTGTATTTATGGATATTGCTGTTCTGGTTTGTTGTTTTTTAAATGAATTTGTTGTAATGATTTTTAAGCAGTTTTGGATCTATTAAAAAAAGAAACAGGTTGAATTTTTTTAAAAAAACAAAAAACACAAGTTTATATTGCTTGCAGTAGCTTTGTGACAGTTTTTACTCCCCCACCCCCCCGGAACAGCTGACCCCATGTGCCATATCATCTGCTTTTGAAATTCCCCTCAGTTTCAAGAGTATGTAGTCTACCATGCAGCAAAGGGACTTGCTGTTTAAAGGGAAAATGACGAAATCCTGCATGGACTCATGAAATTAGTTTCTTGGTGTGACTTGGATCATGGTCTGAGCCTCAAATATTCTAGACAAGAGATTTAAAAAACAACAAAACTTTCAGTCAAGGATGACTCTACCCTGCCCCCAAATATTTTCTGCTATCCTATTTACAGCATTGCTCTCCTATTCTTTAACTCCCCCAAACTGTGTGTATATATATTTTAGTCACTCCTGCTTTTGAAAATGTTTTGAAAAGTTGAAAATGTTTTGTCAGTCACAGGGCAGTGCCATCATAGGCCTTTCTTGAATGTTTAACTTCAAAAAATAGCAGATGTTGCTGATTTAACAGATTATTCACAAGAATGTGTATTGGTAAATTAAATCTAGTTAGTGCATTGTGACTAATTTTAAAATGCCTGTATGGACTACCTTTCCTGCAGCTGCTGATGAAGAAGCTTTTGAAGATAATTCTGAAGAATATATTCGAAGAGATCTGGAAGGATCTGGTAAGCACAGTGTTCATACTGGGTAAATTCTGCACTAGAGAACTAAATCAATTTGTTGAAGGAATTTACAACTTTGTAACTAGAATGTGCAAGTCATCTGATCCTGTGATAGCTAGTCTGTTATACAAGGTTTAAATACTGTTGTCCTGGGCTTCAGATTTGGGAGCATTCTTGTATTTGTCCCGAGATTCATGGTTTAACATATTGTCTGGCCATCACAGAGCTTCATCTGACCAATTCATGAGAGTAAACAACTTGTATGAAATTTTGTAACACAATATTATTAATACTGCTACATGATTTACGTTCACATTATTCATCTACTCCTTTTGTTAGTTTGTTCTAGAAATGATAGACTTAGACTTGAGTAGTTCTCGTGGATCTGATTTTAACATTGTTGCAAAGAACTCTTCAAAATCAAGAAAAGACTACATTGTATTAAAGTAGCCTGCCACGCATTCTGTTTATTTGTTTGTCTTACAGATATTGATACCAGACGCAGAGCAGCCTGTGATCTTGTAAGGGGTCTCTGCAAGTTTTTTGAAGGACCTGTGACAGGGATCTTCTCTGGTTATGTTAGCTCGATGCTACAAGAATATGCAAAAAACCCATCTGTCAACTGGAAGCACAAAGATGCTGCTATTTACCTTGTAACATCTTTGGCATCAAAAGCTCAGACACAAAAGGTATTGTTCGTACTGGTTGAAATTAGTGTGCTGTGAGTGGCCTAAAGATAGGGTGGGGGTTAAATTTAAACCCCCTGGTTACAAGGTGTTTTTGGGGTGGGGTGGGGGGCTTGGGCAGGTTGCCCTCATTGGGTCTGCGTTCTCAGCACTGTCTTGCTGTCCATGCACTTGCCCTCTTAATCTGGGTCCCATCTACATATCTTAAATTATATATATGACTTTCCAACAACATAGCACAGAGAGGGTGAGGTGAGCAGAGGCTGCTGTTCCTTCTTTGCTGCTGTCACTGCTTGTCCACTCAGAGAGGGCATGTGAACAGGCAGTGACAATCAAGAGCAACAGCACAAGTTCATGAACTTCCAACCAGTGGATCCCCTGCTGAGGAAAGACCTCTACAGATGTCTGATGATGCCACCCCTGACACTGCTCCTGAAAAAAAGTAGTTTAATCTTAAGAGCACTCCTTGGGAGAAATCAGTTTCCACCATCTAGCTTTCTTACCCTAGTCATCAACATGCTTCATCAACATGATAGTGCTAGTGACATGTTGTGTAGCGCACAACCCTTGCTGCCATATAAAATGGAATTAAAAATGATCCATTTAGGGCAGGTCGACCCATTGGGCAAATGGGACATTTTTCTTTGGGGACTGGCTCTGCTGTCAGTGTTTCCTCCACTTACACTGCCTTCCAGTTGCACCTGAGGCAGCAGCCTGGCCTGTTCATTCTGTTCTGCTCAACACAGAAGGGGAATAACTGTTTAAGTGTGTTAGAAACTGAATTTTGACTGCTTATCAGCCTCCATGGTAAAGATTTGAGCATTGCTGAAGGTATCAGTGGTGGGGCAGGTGGCAAGGCACGTAAAGCGGGGTAGGAGCCAGGTCTGTAGTGTGACAGTAGAGTGGGACCAGAACTTTGGTGTCTTGTCTATCTGGCTGTGTTAGTGTCATTTTACCAACAGTTGACGCTTAATCAAAAGTGCTGACTTGCCTTATTTCATTCATTCATTTATTGAATTTATATACCACCTAGTATAAAAATCTCTAGGCAGTGTAAAGAATTAAACATAAAATATAAAACATTTAAAATTCATAAAAAGATAAAAATCATAATAGATAAAAACACATTAAAATTTAAAAATCGAATCTCAGTTGAAGGCCTGTGAAAACAGGTACGTCTTCAGGGTCCTCCTAAAAGCAAACAGAGAAGGAGATGCTCTTACTTCAGCAGGGAGCGCGTTCCAAAACCCTGGGGTAGCCACAGAAAAGGACTGGTCCCGAGTTGCCATCAAATGGGTTTGTGGCAACTGTAACCGGATCTCTCCAGATGATCTTAATATAGGTGACAGGGTTCATGACAGAGAAGGCGCTCTCTTAAATACCCTGGACCTAAGTGTTAAGGGCTTTATAGGTAATAACTACTGTAGCACTTTGTATTTCGTTTGGAAATGTATCGGCAGCCAGTGAAGTTCTTTTAGAATCGGCGTGATCTGGATAGTGATCCGTTGCATTCATAAAGAATGGGTTCTGCGCCAGTGCAGGGACCTCGTGGACCGATTGACTAGCTCCTCGTGCCGCCTCCAACTGCCCTGCACGTGATCGTGCTTTCGTTAAATAAGGCAGTTGGGGCGTGTCTTCCTCAGTTTCTTTTAGACCGCCATTGCATCTAAACCTTGGATCAGATTGCTCCTCGAAAGTTTTTTTCTTGATTTTACGGCAAACGACTTGGAACGGATTTGGAACGACGTTTTGGTACTGGACATTGGACTCTTTTAAAGGACTGTGTATTGTTTTACCCTAAGCAAAAGAGAAAAGAAAAGATAAAGTCGGGTTGGCATAGCCATGAGGCGATTGGAACTATGGCGTCAAAATCAACGGTTAAAACAATGTTTAAGAGATGTACTAACAGTTGAGCAAAATTACCTACTACAGATAACCATGATGCTTGTCTGCTATGTCTGGGGGAACAGCATAACCCGGCAAACTGCAAGATCTGCTGCTCTTTCTCGAAACAAACTCTGAAAAATCGAGCACTGAGATTGAGAGCGGTGCTTTACGAAGATGCGCTTCGACCCCCGACGCCGAGACCTTCGGTGTCGGGACCCTCGACGTCAAGGTTGGTGTCGAGCGAGACGGTGTCTTCGGTATTGGTACCTCCCATAGTGGACTCTGCAACTGCGCAGTCTAAAGCCACTTCGGAGGAGTTTAAGCAACCTGAAACCGTTGGGAGGACACGGCATAAACACAAGAAGGCCCGTTACTCCTCCACGGATGAGGAGGGCAATTCCTCACCACCTAGGAAGAAGTCTAAAAAGACTCATATTCGGAGTAGAACCCCTTTGCCTACGGGCTTGCAAGCCGAGGTGGAGGATTGGCACACTACTTTAAAGATAACTCCGTCGCCTTGGGTGCTGCAGAGCTCGCCATCGTCAGACGGATCACCCTCTGCATCGAGATCGACGTTCGTTTCGGCATCGACGGTGGCGCCGAGGTCGACATCGATGCCGGGATCGGTATCGATGGAACCAGCATTATCGACATCGACGGCGCTCGGCTCGGTATTGATGGAACCCGTATTATCAACATCGACAGCGCAGCATGCTCTGGAATCGGCAGCCATAGCAGGACCGGGTGCTCCATGCGTGTCGACATCGACAGCCTCGACATCAAGGGGAGTGCAATCTGTGGTACGACACCGTGTGGCAGTAGACTTGACTCCTGCACGGACTCCGCTTCAGTCTCCTAGAGAGGCTTATCAGCCAGAAGACTTTATGGACTTTGGAGAAGCAGTGTTGGAAGAGGAAACAGCTTTACCAAGGGCTAGAACTTCACTGATGGCTCTGTTGGAATCTAGTGAAGGCACGCCGTCGGGCTCGACCTTTCAAGGTTTTGCTGCTGCTGAGGCATTGGAACAGTTGACCTCTGCTGAAGTTCCCAGGACTCCATCCTTGTCTCCAGTGAGAGCGCCATTATGGCCACGGGAGTTGAGTCAACTTGTTTCTGCTGCTACGAACCCAATTAGGCATCTGGTGACCCCGTCGGTTGAGAGGCACAGTCTTCCTAGACCTGTACCTGTTATGGCGCGTTCGGCTAATGCATCTACAGCCACGTCGCTGGATGTTGGTCGCATTACACATTCTTGTGGCTTCAGGCATAACCTGGACGTGATTTACCCACCAGACTATGCTGAGTACAAGATTTGGAAGATGCAACAGGGAATCTGTCATCTCACTATTCCACCGGTGCAGCAGCGTCCGTTGGAGTCACAAGCACCATCAGAAGTGCCTAGAATGACAAGCTGTCAAAAGATGATTATAAAGGATCACCAGAGGGCTGTGCCAAAGGTCCCTACCAGCCTTGCCCCTACGGGTGGTGTTACTTCTGCGCATGATACTATGAGCAGTAGAGGCAGTGACACGGACACCTCATATATGTCTGACACTGACGGCAGTAATTTGCCTGAGCCAAGTGAGCCAGACCCGCCTGAGGAGGTGGCACCGAAGACTTCCGTTTCTCCCATGGAGGAGTTAAAAGCGTACCACGCACAAATACGGGAGATGGCAGAGGCCTTGGGCCTAGAGATTAAGTTACCAGAATTGGATCTGAAGGATCCTGTGTACAATATGATGGCTAAAGCCAAGCTCACTCACCCTGTATCCCTTGCAATGATTCCAGCTATATCGAAGGCGGCACAGTCTGCGTGGGAGGTTCTGCAGACCTCCACAGCCACCTCGAGAAAGTTGGAAGGTTTATATCGGGTGCAAGAGGAGGAGAACACTTATCTTGTAAGGCACCCAGATCCAAACTCCATAGTGGTGGAGTGTGCGTCAACGAAGGGTGGTCAGCGTCACACTACCCCTGCCGACAAAGAGGGTAGAAAGCTCGATGTTTTAGGGCGGAGGGTGTATTCTACTTCTAGCCTCGCTGTCAAAATAGTGAATTATTCGGCATGTATGACACGATGCGCACACCATCTTTGGGACACATTCTTTCAGGACTCGTCTTCAATGTCCTCTGATGACTTGCAGAAGGCGCTGGCACAGACCTATGAAAAAACGACTGTAGTTACTAGGCAGTTGCTTAGTACTTTTAAACATCTGGCTGAGACTGAGTCGTGGGCCATGGCCACAGCCATTACCTTGCAAAGCCATGCTTGGCTAAGGTCAACAAATTTGCAACCGGAGATGAAAGATAAGATAGAGCACTTGCCCTTTGATGGGAAGGGGCTGTTTGCAGAGGCAACGGATGAGACGATGGAATGTGGAAGAAGATGAAGTTCACGGCTAAGTCCCTCATGGCATCTACATCTTCGGCTGGACAGCAATCCCGTAGTCGTTCCTATGGAAGGCAATAAAACTGTTATTCTTATAAACAGGATAGAAAAGAGTACCGGAGACAGAACAGACCTTATCAAAAGAATAAGCCCTATTACCAAAAGTCAAAGGGACAAAGGACAACCAAGGAACAGTCAAAGCAGTCTCTTTGAAGTGCAGGTCCATCCACAGCAGAAGCACTTAGTAACACCAGGTTCAGTACCCCAGGCTCCCAACACCAGCCTCGTGTTAGCCAATGTTTCCATCAAATTGGCACGTCATGCCAAAGCGTGGCACAACATAACATTGGATCAGTGGGTGCTGAAAATCATAAACTTTGGTTACCCGATAGAGTTCAAAGCTTTGCCAGTTTTTCAGGGTGTGAAACTCAGGTGTTACGAGAGGAAGCAGAGGTGTTGCTAGAGAAACAGGCAATAGTGCGAGTGCCGTGGATGGACAGACTGAAGGGGTTTTACTCCAGGTATTTTCAAATCCCCAAAAAGGATGGTGGGATAAGGGCAATATTGGACTTAAGAGATCTGAACTGTTATGTGGATACGAGGAAATTCAGAATGATCTCTTTGCAGGGGATTCTGCAGCTCCTGGCGGAAGAAGAGTGGGCGATCACCCTGGATCTGAAGGACGCCTATTTTCATGAGGGGATCTGCGAGAGGCACCAGAAGTACCTTCGCTTCACGGTGGGTGATATAGCATACCAGTACATGGTTTTGCCGTTCGGTCTTTTGACGGCCCCACGCGTGATTACAAAGGTGATGGCAGTCGTCGTAGCATTCTTAAGAACAAAGGGTGTTATGTTATATCCTTATTTGGACGACTGGCTACTGGTGAACAGCGACAGAGAAGAGTTACTTTCTCATATTCAGCTGGTCCTGCAGCTCCTGAACACGTTGGGAATCAATGTGAATTGGAAGAAGTCAAAATTGAGCCCACAAAAGCAGGTGGACTTTATAGGTGCAGTGCTGGATTTCGAATAAAAGAGAGCATATTTGCCAGAATCAAGATTCCAGCAGATCAGAGACCTTGTACTCTTGTTCGAGAGGATGCCGCGGCAGCCAGCAGAGTCCATTCAGAGGTTTCTGGGGTTAATGGCTTCCTGCAACTCCACTGTAGCCTATACCCGTCTACACATGCGCGACCTTCAGTTATGGTACCTGCGCAGTTTTCGTCCAAACTTAGACAACCAGAAGAAGCTGTTGCTCATCCCGGATTATGTGTTGGAATCGCTTCAATGGTGGATCCAGCGCAACAATCTTCAGACAGGGGTGATGTTCCGACCCAGATCGCTGTCATGTTGGGTGACGACGGATGCCTCCCTTTGGGGTTGGGGGCACATTGTGGCCATCATCAGGTCCAGGGACAGTGGACTCCGGAGCAGAGGCGAAAGCATATAAATTACCTGAAACTCCTGGCTGTGTTCTTGGCGCTGAAGGCTTTCAGACTCCAGCTGCAGGGAGAGATGGTACAGATAAATCTCGACAATACAACCGCCATTGCATACTTGAACAAGCAAGGAGGGACGGTGTCCCAGTCCCTGTGTCGACTGAGCAAGCGTCTTTGGATGTGGTGCATTGCACACTGCATACTCCTCATGGCGTTGCATATCAGGGGAGAAGACAATGTCCAGGCGGACAAGCTGAGCCGCAGCTTACAGCTGAACCAGCATCACGAGTGGGAGATAAACGATATTTACCTACGGCCACTGTTCAGGAAATGGGGCTGGCCAAAGATGGATTTGTTTGCTACTGCTGTGAACAGAAAATGCCAGAGGTTTTGTTCGCTTGCAGGACATGGCGAGAACTCGCTGGGCGATGCGTTCCAGCATCTCTGGGCAAGGGACCCTTTCTATATCTTTCCTCCTCAACCACTGATCTCCAGGGTGTTGTCACAGATACTCCAGGATGGGACGAAGGGGATACTGGTGACCCTGTGGTGGCCCAGGCAACCGTGGTTTGCACTTCTGCTAAAGCTGTCCCGCGGCCGGTATCACTGGTTTCCATATTACCCAGACTTGTTAAGCCAAGACCGGGGGTTGATACTACACCCTCAACTGCACACGCTGAGGTTGACAGCTTGGCAAATAGGTTAATGAGTAAAATACTACTTAATAGTAGAAAGCTTTCGACCAGGCGCAATTACACAAGTAAATGGCTGAGATACAAGATCTATGCAAGGCGGAAGGGGTTCTTCCCAAGGAAAGCGACGGTCAAGCAGGTTCTACTGTATATGACAACCTTGAAAATGTCTGGTTTGGCAAATGCATCTCTCCGTGTACATCTGGCAGCAATATCAGCAGAGCATAGAGGCTGGGATGGTACGACAGTGTTTTCGCATCCCGAAAGTAAAAAATTCCTTAAAGGAGTGAATAATTTGTACCCGCCAGTTAGGCGGCCTGTGCAACAATGGGACCTGACATTGGTTTTGAACGCAATGACAGAGGAACCGCTTGAACCTCTGGGGACTGCTGCGTTGAGGATACTGACGTTAAAGACAGCGTTCTTGGTTGCGGTGACGTCGGCTCATAGAGTGAGCGAGTTGGCAGTAATGCGTGCTGACCGCCCTTATACCCAAGTTTACCCATGGAAAGTCGTAATGCGCTTGGATCCAAGATTCAGGCCTAAAGTGGCCACAGACTTTCATATAAATGAGGATATTGTGCTACCGGCGTTCTTCCAGGGCCCTCAGACACAGTTGGAAGTAAAGATGCATTCGTTGGATGTGAGGAGAGCATTGTTGCACTATATACAAGCTACTAAATCGATAAGGAGAACGAACAAATTGTTTGTGCTTTATCGGGGGAAAGCCAAGGGCTCATCGGTTACGCAACAGCGACTTTCTCAGTGGATCATATGAACTATAAAGCTAGCGTACAGCTCTCAAGGCAAAACGCCACCAGGTTCTATAAGAGCACATTCTACAAGGGCTTATGCGGCATCAGCTGCGAATTTGGCGGGGGTGCCAATGCCAGATATCTGTAAGGCGGCTACGTGGACAACATGTCATCCATTTGTGAAGCATTATGCTCTGGACATTCGGCAATCAAAAGATGCAGAGTTTGGCCAAAGTTTTCTTAAGAGTCCTGCCTTGATGACCCGCCGCCGGAGCTGGGAGCTGGCTAATCACCCATTCTTTATGAATGCAATGGATCACTATCCAGATAAACAGGTTGCTCACCTGTAACAGATGATCTGGAGGTGATCTGTTGTATTGATAATACCCGCCCAGCCTCCCCACAGAATCAAGGCAATGAGATCAAAGTGGAAGAAGAGATCGTCAGTACAAACAGCTATTACTGGCGGTCTGCAGAAACTGAGGAAGACACGCCCCAACTGCCTTATTTAACAAAAGCACGATCACGCGCAGGGCAGTTGGAGGCGGCACGAGGAGCTAATCAATCGGTCCGCGAGGTCCCTGTGCAGGCGCAGAACCCATTCTTAATGAATACAACAGATCACCTCCAGATCATCTGTTACAGGTGAGTAACCTGTTTTTATGGTCCTTTGGGTAGACCCAGAAACCAGATGCACCATTTAGGGTGCATCTGTAATTAAAGCCCTGAATAATAGGATTGTCAAAAACTGTAACTCTTGCTGGCTCTCTCTCTCTCTCTCTCTCTCTCTCTCTCTCTCTCTCTCTCTCTCTCTCTCTCTCTCTCTCTCTCTCTCTGTGAAACATATTTCCCAATGTTGCTTGGGAAAGAGATTATGGTGTTAACCTGGTGTAGATCTACAGTGTAGACATGCTCTTCTCAGGGTTGTATTTAGAACCAAAGTGCATATGATTGTATACTAGAGGGACAAAACTGTAGCTTTTTGGTAAAGATGATCATATTAAGGCCACAGTCCATGCTAAAATCGGCTTTCTTATTTTAACATCTGCTGAAAGTTACAAAAGCAACTTTTTGTGTGTGAAGACATCATACTTGTAGGCTATTTTATATGTGTAATAAAATATTTAGTATTTCATAAGCAGAATATAGGAAGAATATTTATTTGTACTGCTGCTCCACTTTATGATTCAAAGTTTGAGGCCAAAATGCATAAGAATAGTACTTCTAGAAAATGCCAGACATCATACAACTGTGCACTTGAACAATGCATGTTTAACTGGGTACCTACGTAAACCAATACAGATACATTGTTAAAGAAGTGATTGTCATGCTTTTCCCCCCAGCATGGAATAACACAAGCCAATGAACTTGTAAATCTGACAGAATTCTTCGTGAATCACATTTTACCAGACCTAAAGTCGCCTAATGGTAAGCTTAAAATTCCATATGCAATACTGCCAATACCTGTACATTCAGATTAACACAAAAGTCCATTAGAACAGATGTGATTGCTACCTGTAGAAAATACCTGTTTCTGCATAACTGTAGTGTTTTCACAATGAAGCCAAAACTTTGAACTGTATCTCTTTGGTTTTACTTGACAAATTTGAGAGGTGTTGCAGGTGTATTATATTTTTGTAGAGACAAATCTGATAGGGAAACAGAGAGGCTGAAGTTCTTTTGCGGTGGGCAGGGCATGTAGCAGGGCAAGAGAAAAAGCAGAGAATAGCTGTGAAAAAAGGTGTGCGTTACTGAAATTCTGCTTCTCCTTGCTTCAGTTAAAAATTCCATCATTGGAAATCTTGCTTCTGTTGATAATTGATAGAAATACTATACACTGACATTTGAGGGACTCTTTCAGCTTCTGCTATAAATTATTACATAAAATAATAGATACAGGTTATGGAAGTAAACTGAAACTTTTTTGTTTGTTTATACAGTGAATGAATTTCCTGTGCTTAAGGCTGATGGTATCAAGTACATCATGATTTTCAGGAACCAAGTAAGTTGCATTATCAGTAGATTATCAGATGTATGTAATTTCCTACTGAAATCTTTTTAGAAACAATTATTTCATGTATGCAAAAATATTCTATATAGTGCACATGCATTCATAAATGTCAACTTTTCTTTTTACAATGTTGCACGGATTGTTCTAGAGGAGGACATAATTTATGTTGATAATTGGTTTTCTTTGTTTCAAAATATCCTGTTGTTACTTTCTCTTACAATCAGCCTTCAGATTGTAAATCCTCATCCCTGGTATCCATGGAATATTGACCTCTGAAAGAAGAGTGATGTCCCACCTCATTTTCACACTGTCTATCAGTATTAATATTTATATCTACCATATATACTCTCCATTCCACCCTCTCTCCCTCCCCACTCCCATCTTCTAACATCCAACATTTCCAGTTGAAGCCTACTTTGACAGACTCTGTGATCTTGATTTAAAATATACACTGCCAAAACCTTAATATAGCTATAAGTAAAGATTATGTCCAGACTATTTTTTTTAATGCTCTGACTATGGGATAGAATGGGATATAAATAATAGTTTGTGCAAGGGCATCACTTATGGTGGTTGCATGAAGACATTCACCTTTTGTTCCAGACCGATTCTTGTGCTAGTGCAACTTCTGGCTCAGCCTTTTGTATAAGCTTGTATTTGTGCAAATGCAGAACTCTTCATGCAACATGCATTTGAGTGATTCCTCTCCCACTTGTGGTAGTGCAAGCTTGAACAGCACTGGCTGCTACCTACAGTCTTACCTGTTTGCTTCAGGGAAGCAAATTACAACAGTGTACTCGTAATAGATGCAGTGACAAATAATTTAACAGACTAGGTCTGAAAAACTGTTGGGTGTTTGCTTCTATTTTTAAAAAAAGCTTTTGCTTCTAATTTTTTTAACCTCTCTCTGTGTGTGTGTTTTATAGGTACCTAAAGAACAACTTTTGGTGTCTATTCCTCTCCTAATCAATCATCTTCAGGCAGAAAGTATTGTAGTCCATACTTATGCAGCTCATGCCCTTGAAAGATTATTTACAATGAAAGGGTCTAGCAATACTACATTGTAAGTTTGTGTTCAGTCACCTGATTTATTTCTTGTTTCCTTGTTGCTCTAGTTAAATAGCTTTTGATCCTTCCCCTTCCTGTAGCTTAGAGAATCCTAAATTATAAAACTACCCACATTTAGATATTAAGTTGTTTGCATTTTCTAAAACCAGAGCCCCTTTGAATTGTGGAGGAATTGTAGCTCGGTGGTAGAATCATATGCTTTGCATGGCGAAGGTCCCAGGTTCAATCCCTGCCTTTCTTAGGCAGAGTGGGAAGAGCCTTTATCTGGAACCTTGGACAGCCCTTACTAGTCGGTTTAGACAGTACTGAGCCAGAAAGACCAAAGGTCAGCTCGGTATATGGGAGCTTCATATGTTCATAGATCCCAGCTCTGAAGGGGCTTTCAACTGGGTTAGTCTTCTCAGTCTCTGTTCCTTGTACCTTCTTACAATATAATCTTCCATAGACTCCCTGATATCCAGTCACAATTGACTCCTCAGAACAAGGGTCTTGCTGAGCAACTAGAAATATTATTGTTATTATTATTATCTACATTTTATATCCCACTCTTCCTGAAAGGAGCCCAGAGCAGTGTACTATATACTTAAGTTTCTCCTCACAACAACCCTGTGAAATAGGTTAGGCTGAGAGAGAAGTGACTGGCCCAGAGTCACCCAGCAAGTATCATGGCTCAATTTGAACCCGGGTCTCCCCAGTCCTAGTCCAGCACTCTAACCACTACACCACGCTGGCTCTCAAATATGCTGGTGACATTCAAGCAAAGCACTCACATCTGTTTTCCTCTACAGAATTACAGCTGCAGAAATGGCACCATATGTAGAAATGCTTCTCACAAACCTTTTCAAAGCTCTGACACTTCCGGGGTCATCCGAAAATGAATATATTATGAAAGGTGAGAGGTTATATTTATTTGAGTGAAAAGGAGCATTGGGGGTCGAAGTGTTATAGTAGACACAGTCCGTTGCTCACCTTGTTCTCAGCCATACTCCAGTGCTACTTCACTACCACTTTTTAACACTTTGTTTTCCTAGAAACAATGACATGGCCCTCACTCTGTATTGGCTGAATGAGTGGCATTGACACACGACTGAATCTGAGGGCCTCTACATGATCATATCACTGTTCCTAGGAAGAAAATTGATTAGGAAAAGATTGTTTCAAAGCGGCAGCCAAACAGCTACAAAGAGGCTCACTTTGAAGTGTTGTCAGTGCAGGGAGGGGAGTCCTGCTTGCATGTGGCTGAAGCGGGTGGGGTTGCAGCCACAGGATTACACTGCAAAGGCCTTTGCCTCTTTTTGCTATTCTCCCCTGCAAATTTCAGAAAGGGATGTGTCTTGGTTTTTGTATGAAGGAGAGAACATGTTTGCACACGTGCATGTCCTTTATTCAGCTTATCACGAATATTTACATGAGTGATTTAGCTATGTTGTTTCAAGCCATGAGCAACTGTGAATGTCTGTTCTAAAAGAAACACCAGCTTTGTAGATCAGGGGAGAATAATGTAAGGTGGATTGCAAAGCATTACAACTTCTCACTGAACTGGCTGTTTCCAGACATTTGGTCAGAGGATTGGCAGCTTCTGGGAGCTTTGCTTCTCCCCACATAAATAAAACTCTGATATTGGTTGGTTGTCATGAAGATATACAAAAGGCAAGGTGCAGAACAGCCTCCTCCATCGGCTAGTAGACCAGCAGCTGCTGGGAGCCTGGGCCCTCTCCCAGCAAGAAGTCTGTTCACAAGGGCAGGGCAAAGAAGGCATTGTTCCACCCATTCACCAAAGGAATGGCGTTTCCTGGGAATTTGTGTTCCCTTAGGGGCATAAACTCTGTCAGGGCAGCCATGTGTTCTCTGAGTTGCTGGAAGTGGCATTAGCTGTTCTGGAACTACACAGAACTATTAGGGCAAGTCCTAATTTTTCTTTTCTGTTGATACAGTATGAAATCTATTGATTCATTTATTTGTTTAGCATATTCTTATACCTCCCATAACCTGCATCCCTGCAACAATTTGCAGTACAAGTTGGAAGTAGGCTACCTTGAATCCTAGTGATGGGGCAGCGTATGGGAAAAAGTATATCCTGCCAATACAGCTATACTAGGTGTATGGAATGAAACTAGTGGGCTGTGTGCAGATTAATGTGCCACCCTTGGCATATGGTGTGCTCTGCAGCCCTTTTTTCTTTCTGCAACAACTCTGCAAGGTTGTGATGATTATCATTTTACAAAGATATTACTAGGGATGTGCACGAACTGCAGTTTGAGTACTTTTTGGGCAGGGGATCTGGTAAGGGCAGAAACGGTGCATGCACAGATGCCATGTGCATGCTGACGCCGCAGAGGACTTCTAGGGATGTGTGCCGCCCCAGCAGGAAGCTGCATGGGGTGGTGGAGGGGAGGTAAGGCCCTCTTCTTTTTTCTTAAAAGTTCCCAGTGCCCCTGCCCAAAAAGTGCTCGAAATTCAGTTCGTACACATCTAAATGTTACTAAAGCCAAGAGGCGATGAGCTGTTCTGGGTATACGAAAGTCTCTGGTATCTTTGTACTTGAACATCCTGTATTTGTTCTGGTTTGGCTTCTTGAAAACCTTGGAAGCATGCAGAGGACATAAGGCATCACTCACTTCTCCCCCCACCCTCCTTTGATATGGCTGCACCTGAGCCTGGCATAGAGCGCGAGAGCCATCTGTTGAGTCTCTGGAAGAATGATGTTTTTGAAAAGCGCTTTTTAATTGATCTCTGTAGGGATCCATGGTCACTCACAACTGGGTCTTCTGCGCTTGCACAGAAGGACCTCAGAAGAATTATCTAGCTCTGTTTAGGCCCTCACTGGCCCTTTAAGGCGAAGTGATATCTTAGTCTACAAAGGTGGCTGTGGAGCGCCTCCTTTTTCAGTTCCTTCTTGTCCACTGCTTGCATTGCTTTGAGAAGGTTCTGCTCCAGTTACTTCCTCGTTCCTGTGAGAAAAATTGTGTACTTGGTTACTTTGGTTTGACTTGGACTGTTTTTCTGACTATTCGACTCTATCTGAACTAATTTGACTGATTTATCTGGTTTCAGACATGGACTATTTTTCTGTTCTTGGCTTATCTTGTCTCTCCGGTTTTGGCTTTTTATCTCTGATTTCCTGGCTGACTTGGACTGTTTTCTCAACCTATCTTACTCTAAAAGCTTTAAAAGATGTGCAACTTGTAAGGACACAATACCCTCCAGCGATGAGCACTCTTGACTGTTTTCTATGCCTAGGGGACTCGCACAATACTAGTGCATGTAAAGTTTGTTTGGCGTTTAAAGAGAACACTCCGCCTCGGTCCACTCCTCAGTCGGGAGCTTTGTCTTAAGTCTTCTTTGTATGAAAATATTCTATGCCCGGACCCCTTGAGACACAGTCCCCCGCCACCTCCTAAAATTTTGGCACCCAGCCATCCTGCACCGCCGGTGTCAGCCTCGACACTGTTGACATCGGATGCATCTGCTTTTAAAAAGCCTCAGGAGGGAGTCAAAGAACCGTCCCTTAAGCATAAACATGGACACCCTCTTTCTGAGGCTTAGAACCGTACAAGAAAATGGAAAAGAGCTCACATTTGGCAGCTTCGTCAGCTCCGGCCCTGACACAAGACAAACCAAAGTCGGCCTTGAGCTCAGCATCCAGGACCTTGATGCCGTCTCCTTCCTCGGCTCAGCCTGGGACTTCCTATTCTCCCCGACGCCCATCCGGAACTGTGGTTTCGACTTCGACGCTGAAGACTTGGAGACTCCCAAAGTTTATTGATGCCACTTTGTCACAGAGAACCTCTACTCCGAAACAGAACTTGGCACTGGTTGCAACAGTATCTGTGTCGATGGAAGTGGGACTGGCACCGGTGGCTTTGATGTCGGAATTGTGATCAGCACTGAGGCATTCATCATCCATGAGGCCCTTATGCCCCACAGGATTTCTCCAGTGCTCTCAACACCTCCATCCCCTATCGTGATTTCTCAGGTCGACCCCAGCTCACTCGCCCTGCTGCTCACTGATACCAGTGACACCATCTTTGGAGTCCCCTGCTTTGCAAACCCTGCTCAGAGAGGAATTGGAACGCCTTTTAGGGTCCACAAATTCTACTCTCTGTGATGCCACCTTTAAGGGTTTTCTAATCTCTCAGGACTTGATGGGGATGAACCACAAACTCCGGCTCCAATCTCCAAAACACCAACGGGAGGTCTTGCCACTCCTATCCTGGTGTATCCCTCAGTTGCTCCTTGGAGAAAGAGGCTCCATTTCTCTACATAAATGAGCCCCTGGTGGCGCAGTGGTAAAACTGCCACCCTGTAACCAGGAGGTTACAAGTTCGATCCTGACCAGGGGCTCAAGGTTGACTCAGCCTTCCATCCTTCCGAGGTCGGTAAAATGAGTACCCAGAATGTTGGGGGCAATATGCTAAATCATTGTAAACCGCTTAGAGAGCTCCGGCTATAGAACGGTATATAAATGTAAGTGCTATTGCTATTGCTATTGCTACATCACATGTCCCTGCTGACCCCTTGGACTACCATAGCTCTCCTTTGATTCTGCATGCCTCAGAGCCAGGGAATGTATCCATTCACACTCTATGTAAAACTCACCAGCCTTGCCTTATGACTTTGAAGAATACAGGCTGTGGAAAGCAATTTGTCATAGAGAGAATATTCCTGATGCCTTGAGCATCCCACCTGCTGTCCTTCTCAAAATACCACCTATACCATCTCAGCCTACCATGCCGCTATCTTGAGCACCGCCCCACATTCCACCGGGGAGCCCTGTTTCACAGACTCCTGATTCTGATGATGAATCTTCATACCCATCTGACCCGGAGTCTGATGTATCTGAGGTGCTTCTGGGTACTTTGCCTAATGACGCTGTGGGTTCTCAGCCTTCATATTCCCCTTCTGAGTAGACCAAGTCTTACTGGATACAGATCCAGGAGATGGCAAGGGCTTTGGGCCTGGAAATCCCTTCTCCGGAAAAGACTGCCACAGACCCGATTTACAGCTCTCTAGCTTCAACATCTGTAGTTCATCCCACTGTCTTGCTGATTCTCCCTTTGCTGGTAGCTGCTTCCAAGGCAACGTGGTCGACTCCGGTAACTTCAAGCCTTCCTTGCAAGAAGATAGAGAACCTGTACAGAGTTCAAGAAACATCTTGTCCTTTTCTGTTCAGGCACCCGGCACCCAACTCTTTAGTGGTCGATCACGCACTTCAAGCCAAATCTACTCAGCTCCCATAGACAAAGAGGGCCATAAGTTGGATTCCATGGCACGGCAACTCTACTCGGCGGGCTCACTTTCACTCAAAGTGACCAATTACTTGGCCTGTATGGCCAAGTATCAACAAACTCTGTGGGATGGCTTGAAAGAAGAGGTCTTTGCTCTGCCTAAACCCTTTTAAAAAGCAGGTTCATGACCAACTTGTCAAAATCTGGCGACCTCACGAGGCAGCAGTTGAGTACCACCAAGCATCAAACTGAATCGAAGATATTGGCTGGTTCTGTTGTGTTCTAAAATACACCCACTCAACTCTTATCCTTTAAGAAGAAGTTTCTTTGCTGCTCCAAAAGGATGCCATAGAACCACTTCCTTGTTCCTCAGTGCACGCTGGTTTCTATTCGAGATATTTCCAGGTCCCTAAACATGATGGTGGGCTTCATCTCATTTTGGACTCATGTGAGTTGAACAAGTTTGTCAAAACCTCCAAATTCTGCATGATCTCCCTGCAGTCGATCTTACCGCTGCTATGGGAAGAGGAGTGGTTGGCGTTGTTAGACCTGAAAGACACTTACTTCCATGTCTCTGTAAGGCCTCGTCACTGCCAATTTTTATGTTTCTGCCTCGGCACTCATGCCCATCAGTACAAAGTTCTCCCGTTCAGCCTCTGTACGGCCTCTAGGGTGTTCACTAATTGCCTACTGTCAGTTACCCTGTTTCCCTGAAAGTAAGACCTAGCAGTAATTTCTGATGTACCGCTAATTGCCCTAGTGCATTTTTGGGGGCTAAAATTAATATGACACTGTCTTATTTTTGGGGAAACACGGTAGCTGTCAATTGCCTACCTACGTGCCCAGGGCATCTCTGTGTTTCCATTTCTAGATGACTGGCTTTTCACAGCAAGGGACAAGTCTACTCTCATGTCCAATTTAAAGTTTACCCTCTCTCCTGGCAAGATCTGGGTCTCTATGTCAATCAGAAGAAATCAATCTTGACCCCCCAACCTACCATCCAGTACATTGGGGCTATTTTGGATGTGAGGGAGAAATGTGCCTACTTACCTGTAGAACACATCCAGGCCACTTCTTTCATGGTCATAGCCTTCCAGGAAAACCCACGACAACAGGACCGATCCATCCAGCATCTGCTGGGTCTCATGGCCTCATGTACCACAACTGTAATGAACTTTGGTTGCTGTCTGTTTTCCGGCCGTACCTGGACAATAAAAACAAATGGTTAGTTGTTCCAGAGACTGTCTTGCGAAACCTCCTATGGTGGTCCCTGCCTGATTCACTCTCTCAAGGGGTCTCTTTTCAAGATCTGAACCCCACGATATCAGTAAGTACTGATGTTTCCATGCAGGGCTGGGGTGTTCACTGTGGTGCCCTGCGGGTGAAAGGCATATGGAACTCCGAGCTGCAAGAGTTTCATATTAATGTTTTGGAGCTCTTGGCAGTATTTCTTGCTTTCAAAGCTTTCCTACCTGTCCTCCAAGGCCAGGTGGTCCAGGTTAACATCAACAATACTACGGCTATTGCCTGCCTAAATCACTAGGGAGGCACTATTTTGAGGTCCCTAAACAACCTTGTGTTACAGCTTTGAGAATGGTGCTTAAGATTTGACATCCTCCCCATGGCAATACATGGGGAAGGGAAATAAAGGAGAAGATAAAGACTTAGCTGATTTGCTTAGTCGGGACCTCTCCTTTTCTAATCTCTATGAATGGGAATTGAATGACTCTATTCTGTTAGGAGTGTTTGACTCTTGGGGTGTCCCTGATATTGACTTGTTTGCCATGGCTCAAAATGCAAAATGTTCTTTGTTCTGTTCTAGGGTGGGCCTCAGCCCAAGTTCTCTGGGAGATACTTTCCAACTGCAGTGAAAAGACAAAATGTTCTACTTCTTCCCTCTCTTTCTGTTAATGTCCAGAGCAAGGGGGAAGGTATTGCAGGAATTTCACCAAGTGCATTCTAGTCTGCCCCTGGTTGCCTAGGCAACCCTGGTTCCCAGCTCTCCTTCGACTATGGAAAGGGTTTCACTGTTGCCTTCTACCTCGATGGGACCCCCTCATGAGGGATGGAGGCTTGATTCTACATCATGCCCTCTGGACCCTCTTGCTGACAGCATGGAGGCTGAACTTTTAGACGAAATCCTATTAAACGAGAAGAAGGCCTCTCCGAGGTGAAACTTCAAATGCAAGTGGAAACATTTTGAGTCCTATGCATCTTCAAAAGCGTTTGACACTTTCAGGACTTCTATATGCCTAATACTCCTTTACCTCGCCTCACTCAAGGGTTTGGGCCTCTCATACTCTTCCCTCAAGGTTTATCTCACTGCCATCTCCTCCCACCACTCAGGCTGGGATGGCAAGTCGGTTTTTGTTCACACAGATTCCAAAAGTTTTTTGAAAAGGGTTAACCTGTACACCCCCCGCCCCCGGGTGCGGGCACCAGTTGAACCTTGAAGCCTGTCCCTTGTGTTATCGACATCCATGCAAGCCACTGTTGTCGTCTTCCATGAACCATTGTTGTCTTCTTTAAACCACTGTTGTCTTGTTCTATGAAGCTTCTATGCCTAAAGACTACTTTCCTGGTGGCCGTCACGTCAGCAAGACTTATCAGTGAACTTACAGCATTGAAAGCTGACTTGCCTTATACAAGGTTTTCCCCTGACAAGGTTATCCTACATCCGGATACTGCCTTTCATCCGAAGATTGTGTTGGATTTTCACATTAATCAAGACATTGTGTTATCAACGTTCTTCTGTAACCCTTCCACACCTCTCGGATATTCCATGCATGTCCTGGATGTCTGCAGGTGCTTGCTTTATCTTCTGGATTGCACGAAGACTTTCAGGCAATCTAACGAACTGTTCGTCTCCTATACTGTAGTTACTAAAAGTTTAGCTATTTCAAGACAAAGATTATCCAGTTGGCTAGTGCAACTGATTTTCCTGTGTTACAAGAAGCAAAGTTTTCAACCGCCCTCTAAAATCAGGGCACATTCCACTAGAGCCATGGCTACCTCTGCTGCCCACATGGCAGGCATCAGTATGAAGGACACTTACAGGACTGCTACGTGGTCTTCTGACCTGCCTTTTGCTCATCACTACGCTGTGGACTTGTGCTTTGCTTCAGAGGCTAACTTTGGTCGGGTGGTCTTGAAAAGAGTACTGTGACTGCTTCCACCCACCTCCTTATTTTCTGGGAGCTAGTTACTCACCCAGTTGTGAGTGACCATGGATCCCTACAGAGATAAACAGGTTGCTTACCTGTAACTTATGATCTCTGTGGAGATTCATGGTCACTCACAACACTTGCCTGGCCATCCCCTCTGCTAGGTTTTCTGTATCATTTTCCTTACCTGTGCTGCTGTGGATTGCCTGTTTTTTATTCTATATATCTCCATATTGTCAGTCACTTTGCAGCTGTCAGTTCAGGAACTGAAGAGGGAGGATCTCTACAGCCGACTTTGTAGGCTCCGATATCACTGCACCTCAAAGGGCCAGTGAGCACCTAAACGGAGCTAGAGAATTCTTCCTAGGTTCTCCTGCACAGGCGCAGAAGACCCAGTTGTACGTGACCATGGATCCCCACAGAGATAAGTTACAGGTAAGCAACCTATTTTTCCTATAAATAACTTAATAAATGAGCTCTTGGTCGTGGATGCTTCCTTCAAGGTATACTATTTTAATGCAAATCATAAAATGGAAGCATAAAACATAATGTCGCAATCCTTTTCTGCCTTCAGTAACCTAAATATCTGAATTTCCAGCTATCATGAGAAGCTTTTCTCTGCTGCAGGAAGCCATAATTCCCTATATCCCTTCTCTCATCACGCAACTCACACAGAAACTGCTTGCCGTCAGTAAGGTAAGGTAAAAATAATAATTAACAATAGTAATGTGTATTACCTCCTGTTCCTTTTTTGTCAGCTTGATTTAAAGACTCCATGATCACTTGTGCTGAGCAATAGTTTGTTGCCAATTAGAATAAGAAAAAAACTGTCTATAGATCAGGGAATCAAATTAGCTAAAGAAAGAAACTGGCCAAGATCAAAGCTCAGCTAAGCTATTTTGTGTGCCAAGAGTGTGTGGTACTCATGTTTTTTGAGAAAAGTCCTTGCAAAAGATTTATTTTTCTTTTTAAAATGGGCAGTGGGGGCAGGGTGTCAGACATCCCATTAGGCGAACCCAGGCTCTTGGGATTCTAATCATTTTATGAAAGCTCTTCAGCTTTCATTTTAAATGCAAGCTTTATAGATACCATAGTTTTATACAACGGAAAAGATCACGTTGGTTGGCATTTTGCATGCAGTGCATCCAGAATCGGAATGTAATCCAGAACATGCAACAGCTTTGTGTTTACTTTTCTTTCTTTCTTTCTTTCTTTCTTTCTTTCTTTCTTTCTTTCTTTCTTTCTTTCTTTCTTTCTTTCTTTCTTTCTGCCGCACCCCTCCAGTGCACTACTGCTCGGAGTGGCTCACAACAATAAAATAAATACAAGACACAATAAAGGAAATAAAATTAACCAAATTGAACAAACAAGTTAAAAGTCAGGTTAAAACCACACTCATTATTAGGTTCAAATTAAAAATTAATTTAAAAGCGAAAAACTGAAAATTATAAAAAGCTAAAGGGACCTATGAGATATAACCAAAAATGGAGCATTAAAAAGCCTCCTTAAAAAGGTATGTTTTAAGTTGTTCTTTAAAAACACTGAGGGAGGGAGCAATGCGAAGCTCTTCAGGGAGTCTGTTCCAAAGCCAAGGGGCCACAACCAAAAAGCCCCAGTCTGAAAAGCCCCAAGCCAGTGGGGCTCATGCTTTTTGTTTTATATTTTTAAAATATTTTAGCCTGTTTTAATGCAGTGAATAGGAATTTCTCCCCCATTCAAAAATATAGAAGCGTGTGTGACCTAATCAACTCTTAAGAGTTCGGGGAGGGGGGAGAAATTCCTATTCATTGAAAAGATTCAGACAGGCTAAAATCTTTAAAAATATATATTTTAAAAACAAACCCATGAGCCCCACTGGCTTGGGGCTGCTGGGAGGAGTTGTGGCACAAGGTCCCTTGCCCCAAACCCCACTTTGGTGCCCAGGAACCCCCCACCCCCCAGGGGAGCAGTTAGGGCATCCTCCAATCCCCATTCTCTGGGCGGGGGGTGAGAAATGCACAAAATTGAAAAATCTTCACATACACAAAAACATCTAAAATTGCTTGAGTGTCCTAGTGCTTTGGGGTTTGGGTGGTAGTTGGCACCCATGGGTGCCTACCACCCCAACCCAGTTTTGGAGTCTCAAACCTTCGAACCGGTTTGAATAGAACCAGGCTCTGTTTGGTTCAAACACAGATCGGCACTGCCAACTCAATGCCCTGTTTGGTTTGAGTTTGAACCTTCAAACTGAACCGGTTCAAATTTGAACCTGTTTGCACATCCCTACACCACTGTAGGTTTGGGGCAGTTTGGGGGCATTTCCCGATTTTCCCCTCCACCCTGGAACCTAACCCACGCTTTTCCTCATAGCCCTAATGCCTCCTTACTCGCAGTTCCATTACTCATGGTGGTGAATGTAACCCCTGCAAGTTACGAGGTTCTACTGTCCTACTGTGGGCTTACATAGAACTTCAGTGGCTGGGTTCAGCAAATAAGATTTGCAAACTTTGCCTTCCCTTTCATGTGTGAAGGGAGGAAATTTTGCATCCTCCATACCTTATTTGGAACAAATTGCAATGTTTCATTGTATTGGATTTTGGCAAACTGTGTTCCTTTAATCGTGGGTTTACTCTTATTTACATCACTGCATTTTCATGTAATTCCCTTGCAAATGAGATTAGAGCTGAAAATAAAGCACATTAAGCTGTACTGATTTTAAAATTTATATACCACTTTTAAATTACCATATCTAAAATGTTTTGCAAAAAGTGATGTCATGAATTAATAAAAACACAGATAAAAATAGACTAATAAAAGTATCAGTTACCAGACATTTTAAAAGCCTTGGAAAAACTTTTTTAAAATAACATGATATGGTTTTTTACTGTATGCTTGTGATAGGTCCATCTGTGTGGTGAAAAGTAGCTTTGTAGTCATATTGATACACTCTTTAGAAGGCCCTGGGAATTTGCAAGAACATTCTAATCAGATACACTGATATAGGTTAAATATGGCCATTCGCAGTTTTTGGCATGATTTAGAGAAGACCCATGTTAAAGGTTAACCGCTTGCTGTCTTGTGTTGTGACTAGAATTCTCAGATTCTACTTAATGCCTGTTTTTACAATACTTGATAGTAAACAACTTTCTGTTTTATGTACAATCATATCAGTGAATTTGCACTGTTCATTCGCATCTTGTCGTCTCGTCTTGTCTTTAGAATCCAAGCAAGCCTCACTTTAATCATTACATGTTTGAATCAATTTGCTTATCAATAAGGATAACTTGCAAAGCAAATCCCACTGCTGTTGGAAGCTTTGAAGAGGCTTTGTTTATGGTGTTCACTGAGATTCTGCAGAACGATGTGCAAGGTATAAATAACATATTCAGTGGTTTGTCTAAAATACAGTATAGTATTTTATACCATATAGTATAGTAAATAAATGTGTCCATGACAGTCTGATGGTGTATTCAGTGTTTATAGCTCAAGTAACATGATTTATGTCAAGACCTACCAAAGTGCAGTTTAATTCTGTGTTTTAAATAAGACAAATTGGATTCCTCCATGTCCCAGATCTCATGTCATGCTGTTGCCAAGCTAAGGCAAGCAAAAAAGCTTAGCTTTTTAAAAATCACCTTAGGCCAGGGGTTCCCAACCTGTTTTACTCCAGATGTTGCTGAACTACAACTCCCATTATTCCCAGCCACAGTATATTGTAGCAGGGGGGGATGGGAGTTGTAGTTCAGCAACAGCTGGAGAACCCCTGACTTAGGCATTCTATGAAGCCTAGGCATGCTAAACTTAGAATAAACTTAGGCATTCTGTGAAGCACTAGTAGCTTCTTCATATGAACGAACGTTATATGACCTCTCACTTAGTAGTCTGTAATGTAAACTGTCTCTCCCTTCCAACAGAATTCATTCCATATGTGTTTCAAGTGATGTCTCTACTTCTGGAGATGCATAAAAATGATATCCCAACCTCTTACATGGCCTTATTTCCACACCTGCTTCAGCCAGTCTTGTGGGAGAGGTCAGGAAATATCCCTCCTCTGGTGCGACTCCTTCAGGCCTATTTAGAGAGAGGTGCCGGTACAATAGCAAATGCTGCAGCTGACAAAATTGTACGTATAACCAATTGCAGTGCTAGCTTTCTAGACTTATATGTGATTGGCAAGAGTTGAATGAAGATAACTTGCATGTTTTAGACATTCAGGAGATTTGTATAGCTGCCAAACTTTAAATATAGTTGATGTTGCTAAGGGAATAAGGTTGCCCCAGACTTCAGTCCCAAAAGGTAGCATCCAAAGGTCCAGCATGCATACTCTGTTGCAGCAATCTGAACACATTTTGAGTGAATGCTCTTATTTGACGTTTTAGTAATTTCTTGATTGTCATGTCTTGCTTGGCTAGGGTATTTTCTTGTTGGTTTTGTGCCCAGACCCCCCAAGGAGACACAGAGACATTGTTATGGGATGAATGGTCAGTTTATTGGTTTAAGGTACAGGCTCATTAGCTGGGATTGCATGGGGATCCATCATAACAGTGCGGTGCCTAACAGGCCGGCCACACCGTGGCCGCCTCCACATAACAGACCATGGCATTGGCACCTTGGCTCCAGGCAGCTTGTCTGCTCTCCAGCAGAGGCGCCCTTCTCAGCCGACCTAAGGTCAAGTCTTCCTCCTCCCAAGCGACAACCCCACCGACGCTGCACAGCCATACAGTTAGGGTGTTGCCTGATGGGGGACAGGAGTTAAGCGTTATCCCTGATCTGTCAAGCCTCAAGGGATCAGCTCCTCCTCCTTGATTACCTCTTACCTAAGGTGCCACACTCCCTTAATTAGCATTTTATCCGCACTGTACCTGCCACAGTGGGCGTTAGCCCAGCTTAACGACCCGCACCCCACAGCCCCAAGATTGCTGTTGCCAGTCCCAGCCTGAGGTCATCCAAAAAGAACCTCATGCCCATGGCGGTCAGGTGGACCCCGTCACCCCGGTAGAGGGTGGGCTCCGAGTAGATGATGTCATCGTGTGGTATACAACCGCCTCCCCTGGCCGCCAAGAAGCGTGAGATGGCTGCGTTGACCCCTCTCCTGGCCCTGTCCACTTTGTTCGGTTTTAGTGCTCCCCGCCAGACCCTGCGCTGAGTGATGTCAGACCATAGGACGACCACTCCCGGGCACCACGACAGGACTACGCTCAGATCCTGTTCAGTCTGCCGTGCCAAGGAAATACCTGACTGACTGACTAGGTCATTCCCGCCATAATGGAGGAGCAGGATGTCTGGTGCAGGGTTCTGCTCCAGGAACTCCCGTAGCATAGGCAGCAGCTGTGCTCTCCTCATTCCCCTTCGCCCACGCCACTCGATGATGGCCCATCGCCCCAGGCCCAGCTGTGTTCCCGGATCCGTGCCTTGTACCCGCTTGAGG
Source organism: Hemicordylus capensis (assembly GCF_027244095.1). Taxonomy (NCBI): domain Eukaryota; kingdom Metazoa; phylum Chordata; class Lepidosauria; order Squamata; family Cordylidae; genus Hemicordylus; species Hemicordylus capensis. The sequence continues at coordinate 30,904,371 of NC_069660.1, read as the reverse complement.
GCCCAGAATATAAAGGAGTGGCCCAGGATAAGGACCCTTGTCCTCCTGTCCGGAGGCTCCGCCCCTGTGCGGGAGAGAGAAGATGCATGAGGTAGGGGCCAAGTGGGGGGGGAGGGGAGGAAGTGCTGGGCGGGGCGGGGATGGTGACGGGAAGACACCCGCCGCTTCCCTACCGTATGTATCTGCGGTAAGCTGCGGACCGCCAACAGCCGAGGTGCTGAATTGCGGCGCCCGTGTAGCCAAGGCTAGCCGCTGCCGAGGCAGCTCCGATCCTGAAAGAATGCGATGACAGGCGGCCAGTGGACACCCCAGCCACTTCAAAGGTCTTCCTCATCACCACCCAAAATTGGTATTGCGACAAGGGTCTACCGTCGGCGTGCCTGAAGAGGCACCCTCCGGCTTCGCCCCTAACCTCCATGTACGCCCGCAGTGCTTGGACTGGGCATAAGAGGCAATCATCCGCCCTATGTAGGGTGACCAGCTGACCCCTTCCCCGCTGATCCGTTTTAGAAAAGCGGAGCCGCAGCAAAACCACAGCTGGGGCCATGGTCAAGTTGCTCCTCTGCATTACTCTCGTGAGCGGCCCATGCCCCCCTTTGGAGAAAAGCTCCCCTACCCTGAATGCCCCATAGAAAGCCACTAGCCCCGCCGCTTTGAATAAGGTTTCCTCGTAGGGGGAAGAGCATACGACCCCCATGCTCTGCACCGCCCTGCGCAGGGCGTCAGGAGTAATGGGCTGGCGCTGGTCAGGAAGGGCCGGTGCCTCCTTGGCCCATTCCTCCAGCATATGCCGTACGCGAAAATCACCCGAGTAATCGGGCAGCCCCTGGGATTTTGCGTGGAAGGCCAGAGCTGCCATGTGCCCGGCCATGGTACTGACAGCGAGCCCTGCTCCCCGCAGGTGTACCAGGTACCGCATCAGGTGTTCAGGAGGGGCCGGCCAAGCCTGGCCGACTCTCGCCTGCTGCCTGAAGCACTGGAAGGCAGTCATCCTCCTGCTATAGGCCGCTCGCGTCCTAGGTGCTAAGGACTCGTGCCCAGAGACTTGATGAGGGGGGGCCCTTCTCGGGGTACTTCTCAGTCAACACCCCCATGTAGATAGTGAACCCAGAAACCCAATTGTTCCAGTTACGCTCAATGGGTTTCCTTTTGGTTCACTCCTTCTCCTTTTCCTGCTCCCCTTCCTTGCCCACAGTTTCGGGCTCCTTAAATAGCAGTTGGAAGACGTCAATAAATTCCCCCTTCCAAATGAGCTCCTTTACGTGGGGCAGCAGGTGGTTGCCCAGAGGGATGGGCCCCCCGTCTAAGACCCTGCTGCCGCTGGCTGCGGGTACCTCTGCTGGGGTGGCTTGTGCCACCAGCTGTCCCGCTCCCCCTTGCCATACCTGGTTACAGGTTGCATGCGGGGAAGCCCAATTCATAGGCCCGGGGAACCACCCAAAGGGCCCACCTGGTGAGCCCCACGGCGTACCCCAAGGCCAAACCCCTTGAGGGGACTCACCGCCCTGTCCCACCTGCTCCTCGGAGGCGTCCCCTGGCGTAGATCCTGCAGTCGCCGCACTGCCTCTGCCGAGATCATCCGCGGTTCTGCCCTTAGCTGCGCTGGATCCCTCCACGCTCTTGCTGTTGGTCGACGCCATCATGGATGCCATGGCTGCTTCGAGTGCCTCTAAACAGTCAGTGAAACCCTGCATCAGCCTCGTCCGCTTTGCAGCCCTAGTCATTTTGCGCGGGCATTCAGGTGGGGGGGGGCAGGCTCCCTGGGTGGCCTGATCCCTGATGGGCCCCTGCCATCCCTCCGCAGTGCCTCCCATTCCCCAGCTATGGCCTCAAGCCGTGCAATCAGGGCCTTAATCGCTCCCAGCTCCATATCCCGCTCATTCTCCGAGGAGGAGTCAGACAAAGCTGGGGGCACCCGGCGCGTTGGAGCGCGTTTCTTCCCCTTCCCCGCCGGCGCTTTCTTGGGCCCCATGGCGTGGGTGGCTTCAGCTGAAGTTACCAGGAGTTAGGGTCCCCCCAAGGCCTTATACCCGGCCAAGCGAGCCCCCCGTCTCCCAAAGTACCACCCACTACGCTCCCCGAAGGCTTTATACCCGGCCTGGCGAACCCCCGCCCCCGCGATACGCCGCCAAACCTGAGCCGGGCTGGGCCCGGCTGGACGCTGCTCCCCACTGCAGTCCTCGCCCTGGTTGCTGCCAAGAGTCGCAGTCCCCAGGCAGGAGAAGAAGCCCCCAGGCAGTTGTCGTAGCCCCCAACTAGAGGGGAGGAGGTAGGGCTGCGCAGGCAGGCACTAAGCCCGAATCTCTGCTCTCCCAGTCGCCTGGGCAGGGGAAGAGAAGAGGTGCGGCCGCCGGGGGGGGGGGCGGGCCGAGTGCTGCGGGCCGCTGCCAAGCGGGCCGCCAACGAGCGGTGCGGCCGCTGTTGAGGGCAGCCAACGGGCGCTGCCACAGGAGCCCCCAACAAGCCACCGATCCGGGCCACGCGGCCCGCACCAAAATGGCGCTCGGCAGCGGCGCCGGCCGCAGCGGGCCCCGCTCTCACGCTGCCCGGGATCGCCGGCCAAAGCGGGTGGGCCTCCGGCCCGATTCTCCGCTCTTGCCCCCTCACCGGACGCTCCAGTTAAGGCCAGGCCACGTGCTATCGCGGCCCGGCAGGAGCCCATCCCGGCGTGTCTGTACTCTCCGCGATCAGGAGTCAGACTGAGGCTGCACAATGGAGAGTGGCTCCCTGTCCCACGTGCTCCCTGGGCAAGGGGGCTGGGACAACCCAGCTGCGCCGCAGAAGAGTGGCGAGCGGCTACTTTCTGCCAGTAAGCATCCATTAACTGTTCAATAGCAACCAAGTCTACCAGCTCTCTCCAACTCATTTCTCTGCTTTGGCCTGAAGACAAATTATTTCTTTGTGTGTGTGTGTAGAGCAGCCTTGCAAATACGTTCAGAAAACATACTGCCTGCCTGCTCAGATATGCCAGTCTTTGGTGTCAGCAGCTTAAAAGAATCTGCTTTTGTAAAGCTTCTCTGCTGGTTGCCTAGGGGAGACTTTTTAGTTGCCACTAAAAGATGGCTGTTTTTAAGTTAGTCACAGAAATTATCTTTGGAGTTATTTTTTTTTACTGTAAGTTCATTTTGTTAATAATCAAAATCTACTTTTTCTCTGTCCTTTTACCCCACCCCACCCCATTTACAGCCTGGATTACTAGGTGTGTTCCAGAAACTTATTGCCTCTAAGCTTAATGACCATCAAGGATTCTATCTCCTCAACAGTATTATAGAGCATATGCCTCCGTAAGTATAAATGTACCAAAGGAGTTTTGCTGTTATCTGTTTGAGTTCTTGGGAACTTGCTAGAGGCACTGTAAGGGTCCCACCCTGATGCCCCTCTCAAGTTTAGCGGGGTGACTTGTTTTTATTGTTCTATGACAATTTAGTCTCCAGGTTCTAGAAATTCATTTGGCTTTTACTTTCCCTCTCTGCCACCACATAAATTCTTGTTACACTGCTCTCACTACTCAACACCTTTGGCTGCGTAGATTCGCAAGCACAGGTTAGGTGTATATGTTCAGGATATAAAATGAAACAAACTTGAGGTATAAAATGAAAACAAGAATAGGTTTATTATTTACTGATTAGAATAAAGATCTCTGCAAAGCAGGGCACACAAGCTTCTTTACCAAGTTACTAGGTACATCAGCTGTTCTGGATAAAATGTACCATATAGGGAGGTGAGATAACTGGAACAGAGGTAATTAAACTTGGGTTTGTAAACTTAGTGAATTCCTCCAGACCTTCTTGTCTGTTACTAGGAGCTGCCCAGAACACTGCTGGTTCTCCAGCCTCCACACATTGACCCTTCAAGTTCCACACAACCCCCCTGAACAGTCTTGCCTGTTCAGAACACACAAACCAATCTCTCAACCCTCAGCCCAAAACACCAACTACTCGCATGCAACTAACTCCAACTCTCCCTCTCCTCTCTCTGTCTCAACTACCCTTATTTTAAATCCCTCCCCAACTCTTAACCTTCCGTGCCTGGTTACTAAGGTAACCCTCACATCACTAGCTCCAATATAAGTCTCATCACAGGCACTCATTCAAAATGTACTGAAAGTTCTGATGCAAGGTAATGGTGTCCTGGACTGAATTAATTGATTTCTATGTATTCTTTTTAAATCTTTAGTGAATCCATTGATCAGTACAGAAAACAGATTTTCATACTGCTATTCCAAAGGCTTCAGAATTCCAAAACAACAAAATTTATTAAAAGTAAGTTCTATGTTGGTTCCTGCAGTTAGAAACGTAGAAAGCTGTCATCTACTGAGTCAGACCATTGAGCCATCTTACTCAGTATTGTCTATACTCTGACAAGTGGTAGCTTTCAGGCAGGGATTTTTAGGTGCTGGGGTTTGAACCTGAGATCCACTGCATGCTAAGCAGATGCTCTACCACTGACCTGCAGCCCTCTCCTCTAAGAGCATTAATTAGAATAAAGTAAATGTTTTATAAGGAAGAATCTCAAACATGAGTGGCATGAAGATCTCCCAAGGTTTACAGTCCAATCCTAAACCTCTTTCCTGGGAAGTAAATGCCATTGTTCTTGGTAGGCTTTACATCTAAGAATATATGCTTAGGATTGGAATATCTTTTTGTTTTCGTTTCAGAGATAAGGGCCAGAATAATGGGCTTTAGAAATCAAGGGAGGATTTAGAAAAAAAAAACACTTGAAAGCTTGAGCATTGCATTATGTTAGTACATAGGATGGGATGGGAGTAGGTTATGGTGGAGAGTCTTTCTGGAATAGCAGCTTTGCCAGGTGCGTCCTAGAGACCTTGTGGAAGCAGAAAAGTTTGCAGTGGCTGGAAAGGCAACATAAGTGCATATAACTGTTAGTTTACTCTGTGTGTGTGTGTGTGAGAGAGAGAGAGAGAGAGAGAGCAGCATGTGCTTCTACTCTGTTGGAGTGTCTTGTACAGCTTTTGAATGACTCCTCTTCTTCTTATAGGTTTCTTAGTGTTTATCAACTTGTACTGTGTAAAATACGGAGCAATAGCACTTCAAGAAATATTTGACAGTATACAGCCAAAGTTAGTACCTTTTTAAAAATGTCATTTGTTTTTTATATACCAAGTATGGCTAACATCTGTATTCTCTGGGGTTATGTTCTTCTCCAGGCAGAGGTCTGGAGGCAGGGCCAACGAGGGGAGCGGGGAGCCAGTACAAATTACCGGGGCCTGGCAGGGGTGTTCATCTCAACTAAGTCATTGATAAAATGTTGAAAATTTCACCCTGCCTGCACCCAAGACTGAGGGAGACTCACTGCAGCTGATCAGTGAGCCTGAGGGAGAGAGAGTAATGAGATAAAATGAAGAGGAGCTGGCTTGAGCGGGCAGCCACACCATCGCTGTGCTGTGTTTGGCCAGTGCCTGTTGCCCTTGTTGCCTTGCCAAACAGTCGGTGCGCTTCCGCAGGCTGGCAAAGCGAGTCCTTTCAACTATGGACTTTCTCCCTGAGCCACCGAAGCTCCACCAATTCTGCTGGAGGCCAGAACTGTATTCTGCAGCAAGGCTTCATAATGATGTCGATGCCATCTTTCAGAAGATCATGACAATAGTCAAGCAAATATTTTCAGTTCTAGCTGAGGGATTGTATACAAAATTCCTAAAGCGAAATGTAACATTAAAGTTTGGGCTCTCTCTCCCTTTTTACCTTACAAGTGATTAAAAGTGTCCCCAGAGGCCAGGTAAAATAGCTTCTGAGGCCCGATCCAGCCCACCAGTTGGCCTTCTCTCTTTGATACTATTACTAACCAAATGCTTGCTCTCATGGTGTGGAAAGAAGGCTTGTAGATTGCAAAGATCTTTGAGGATGCCACAGTACTTACTTTGTGCTCAGAGAAACTGTTTCCAATCCTCACCTTCAGTTATCAGAAGTGGATAATAGCAATAGTTGCGTTAAGTGACGCTCCTTATTTTTCACCATAGGAGTGGGTTATTCAGTTATTCTATCTAGGAGAAAATAAAGCATAAACTGTCTACAAACACTGGCATGCTTGGCCATGGAGAAGACCTCTCCCCGTGTATAGTGTTTGTCTCTGAAGATAAATGTTGTATCCCTGGGGCGGGGCGGGGGCATGGTTACAAAATGTGGTGTTAAAGGGGGTAGGGGTGTGTCCGAACCGGTCCGGCGGCCATTCTAAAGAATGGCCGAACTGCCGGACCGGTTCGGCCCTGGCTGGTTCGGGTCCAGGTGGGGGGTATTGCTTTAAGGGCGGGGAGGGCTTACTTATCCCTCCCACCTCTTTGTCCCCTCCAGCGCCCGTATTCAACAGAATAACGGGGCGCTGGAAACCAGCCCCCCCCCCCGCCGCAGGCAGATTTGGCCAAAAACTAAAGGTACAAATGCCGCCGCCGCCGCCCGCCAGCCCTCCCTCCCTCCCAGCTGCCCGCCCGCCCGAGTCCTCACCCGATCTCTTTGAAAAAAACGAGCGGAGCTAGCGAACAAAGCTCCTCTCGTTAGGGAGTCCTGTAGCATACTGAAGAAGCTTTGCACAAAGCTACAGGACTCCCTAACGAGAGGAGCTTTGTTCGCTAGCTCCTCTCGTTTTTTTCAAAGAGATCAGGTGAGGTCTATTGAATACGGGCGCTGGAGGGGACAAAGAGGTGGGAGGGGTAAGTAAGCCCTCCCCGCCCTTAAAGTAAGGCCCCCCTTCGGTGCCGGTCCGGACTGCTCCGGACCGTGCACATCCCTAAAAGGGGGTTGGGCTTGCTAGTGCATTACTGTTGGCACTGTACCTGGATACAGCATCCACAACAAGGAAAGCAATATCGTATAAGCCCTGTTCAGGCATCATACTACTTTCCTTGTTTTCTGTAGCTTGGTAAGCTTGGTAAGCATGAACAGATTATGGGAAGGAAGACAGTGGTATTACCATGACAGCTGCTTGTAACACTGTAGTTCACAACAAGGCTTAGCCAGAAGTTGCAAGGAATGTTTAGTAGGTACGGTTGCATGTTTTAGCCTGGTCTTTTGTCAATCATAAAAGCTGTTGTGGCAGCCAGGGAGCTGGAGGACAGCTGTGGTAGCCCTGACATGAGTATTCTAGGTATATTGGAAATGTCCCAGTGGAAAAGACCCCATTGTTCTTGATGCAGGACCAAAGAGTTTTTATCTCTTTCACAAGAATGTTGAGTCCTCCCAGCAGTGTTCCTTCTAACAGGGATTCCCAGATGTTGTTGACTACAACTCCCACAATCCCCAAGTAAAAACCATTGCAGCTGGGGATTCTGGGAGTTGTAGTCAACATCATCTGGAAAGCCCTGTTAGAGGCAACACTGCCTCCCAGTGTCCATCAGGTCCCTTCTCTTGCAAATATCAAACTTTATTTATGAACAGTGAATGTTGCTGTAGCAACTAATTTGACCATATGGCCTTATTTCATTATTCATCTTTAGTAGATTGTTATCTGACTAATTTTAGTCTTCAGGTTCCTGGGTCAGTTGTTTTTGAATCCTCTTTATAACTAGTATAGGTAAAGGTAAAATGTGCCATCGACTTGCCATTACCGCTGTGCTATTCGGTGGGTGGCTTACTATAACTGGAATACTGCATCTCAAAATATCTGTAGATGGCCCAGTGAATGAATACCTTAGCTGAGATGGATATTGCTTATGGTAAGATTAATTTTTCTTTTGACACATAACAGGATGTTTGGAATGGTTCTGGAGAAAATAATAATACCAGAAATCCAGAAAGTGTCTGGACAAGTAGAAAAGAAAATTTGTGCGGTTGGCATCACAAAAATACTCACAGAATGCCCTCCAATGATGGACACAGAGTACACAAAGCTGTGGTAAGTTCAGCTATGACTTTGATGATAAACGTTACTATTGAGGCTGCAGCTGAAAATAAAAACCAGTGTGTCTTTTCCAGAGTATGATATAGCTTTGTTCAAAAAGTTGCAACACAGATATGTGCCGCCCCGCCGCCTTGCTTCCCAAAGTCTGAAATGCCAAACTGTGTTTTGTTTCAAAGTTGGAAGAGAAGGAAAAGAGTTGAAAATGTGATGTCCAAGCAAACAAACAAAAAAGTTTAAGCAGCAGAACGTAGGATATAAAAAAAGGTCCAACACTTAGTTTTAATTTATTTCTACATCTGATTAGAACATAAGTACACCAGAACAGCCCTTCTGGATCAGGCAGGAGAAGTAATAGAATCTACACTCTTAAATTAAGAGCAGGAGTAATTAGTGTTGAATGTTAATGTTGGCAAAAGTGAAGCTGAAGTGCAGTTACCACGAGGAAAACATTATCTTTACTGTTGCCAGGACATTTCCAGTAGTAGCTATCCATTGTTTTAGTGGTGTATGTTGCAATGAAATTGTACTTGAGGCTTGGATTATACAAAAAATTAATAATGTGCAGAGCCTAACAGTACTGAATAGGGAACATGTTCAGAACCTCCAGACTGGATTACGGTAACGCGCTCTATGTGGGTCTGCCCTTGTGTGTAGTCTGGAAACTACAGCTGGTTCAGAATGAGGCAGCCAGGTTGGTCTCTGGGTCATCTCGGAGAGACCACAATACTCCTGTATTGAAAGAGCTACACTGGCTGCCTATAAGTTTCTGGGCAAAATACAGGGTGCTGTTTATAACCTAATAAAGCCCTAAACAGCTTGGACCCTGGGTATTTAAGAGAACGTCTTATTCGTTATGAACCCCACCATCTTTAAAGACGCACTTATTCACCTAGGCTTTTAATTAAATATTGTTTTGACAGTTTTAGCATAGTTTTAAAATGTTTTAAAATTTAAATTGTTGTAATGTGTTAACTTTTACTATGTCATTTATTTTAACTAATGTTTTAGCTTTTTGTTTGTTGTAAACTTCCCAGACGCGTGAGTTTTGGGCGGTATAGAAGGATGTTAAAATAAATAAAGAAATAAAATGCTTTCCTTGAGACTTGCATAAATATAGACACATAGCCAGATTGCAGACAGGCTTTTCTAAGGTCCCCCACCCACCCACCCCCAAAAAACAACCCAAACAACCCCACAACAAAATTGGCTTTCCTCTTACAATGTGTGCTATTATCAGTTCCTGCTCTGGTTCAGGTGAATGGGTTTGACATAGACCTGTGGCAAAACAATTTGGCAATATGTTCCTTTCATTTAGGACTCCACTCCTTCAGGCCCTTATTGGTCTCTTTGAATTGCCTGAAGATGACACCCTTCCTGATGAAGAGCACTTCATTGACATAGAAGACACTCCCGGATACCAAACTGCATTCTCCCAGCTTGCATTTGCTGGGAAAAAAGAACATGATCCAGTGGGCCAAATTGTCAACAATCCTAAAATCCATCTTGCACAGTCGCTTCATAAATTATCGACTGCATGTCCAGGCAGGGTAAGTTACCTGAATGCATAGTTCCAATCTCTGGTTTGGAAGAGGGGAATTAACCTTCTGCAGGTGTCCCCTATAATTTCTTTACATAAATATTTCTTCTTGACCATCCAACCTTCAGTAAGCTACAACTTTTCTCCAGTAAGTTCTGGAGAATTTACATGTGGGCTGGTTGCATCTTCAATATTGCTGCTGTTCTTGCATTTGCATTTGGCTTCTGACAAGCAAAATAGGCATGGCAGAGCAGCTTGCCTGAGAAAAACTTGCCAAGGCATTCTTGGAGGGGAGCTGTGACCCGATTGCATCTCAAGAAGAGGGGAATATGTCATCTGTGTACATGCAAAGGTGACTGGAAATCACACCAGCACTGTGCTTCTTGTCAGCTATTTGCCCAAATCACACAATGATGAAGTGTGATACTTGTGTTTAGATATGCAAGTTGTGATTTTTTTTTTAAGGTTCATGTTACGTTTTTGTAGATTTAAAAAAATGATAGGATACATTATACCCCCGAGATCATTTTTATAATAGTAATGAAATTGACATTGCGGGGTACTGTTGACCCCAATTACTGCTTTGATATAGTAGTACTCTTTCACATAAAAAGATTAATAGTATAAAGTGTTGGGGTTCTTCACACTGCAGTTGGTGTCATGTTCATGCAATCCCCTAGGTTTTAATAAATTACATTTGTTTTACCCCAATAACAGATTAATACAGTACATTTGGTGAATATCCGAGAGTTAACATGCCAATTAGTGCTGATCAGCAATTACCAGTGGAAAGTTGGAAACTGAATGAGGTGCAGATTGAACCAGCTCTTTGTGCCAAAATGGGTACGTCTAGGCAGTACCCCAGTGCTAATAGCAAAACAAAGTTGTGGGAGAAGTACTGTGCCAAACATACAGGTTAATTAATGCTTCAGGACTGGGAGAATTAAAATGTTAGACATACAGAATCAGCATGATGGTAGTGTAGAAAATCTGATTTTGAATGTGTATTAATGGCTCTCCTGTATCTTGTATTTTAAGGTTCCTTCAATGCTGAGTACTAGCCTGAATGCAGAAGCATTGCAGTTTCTTCAAGGATACTTACAAGCTGCAAGCGTAACATTGCTCTGACCTTATTTCGGGAAATAAAATTTCAAAGTTGTGTCAAAAGACTGTCTTCTAGGCAAAGCTTGGACAAGATGAAGCAAGTTGCTGTTTCAAAAACTCATCACTGAATTGTTGCTTGAATTGAGCTGAAAGATATTTCGTTCATATGATCATAGATAAAGCAGCGGGTGACTTTCCCATTCCCAGTTTGCTTTCAAAGGGAATAGTAATAGGAGTTTATAATTTTGGATTGATTCAAGTTCCACATCTGCAGTGTTTGGGTAACATTTTAAAATGTATAGAGCACTGGCTGCAAACTCATGTTGTGTCACTAAAATTCCTTTTTCAGTTTGTCATTTGTATTTCTTTTGTGTCTTTAAAGTTTATCTGAATTGTGAATAAATAAGCTCTTGTTTAAAGTGTCTGTCTAGCAATGTATGTCCTACTGTGTTAGATTGATGGTAGTTGTCTACAAAGAAAGCCATCTGTTAGTAATAAACATGCTGCAAATATCTGAGAGTTCTTTCAAGCCAAGCAGGTTTGGGGTAACAGATAGCTTGAAATTGCCTACCTTTTCCATTTTCTCTAGCAACATTATCTTTTTAGGTCATCTTATGAGTGTTGCTGTGAGGGGGGCAAACAGACTGAAATGCGCTTTGCAAATTAAAAGTGCTATATAAAGAGGAGTTCTAGAAGTAACCATCTTGTTATTATCATTCTCGCTTTGTATAACACATGGACTTCTTGCAAATATATCAGAAGCACCAAGTCCAGAGAATGGCCTTGAAGACACATGATGCAATTGAAGGTAAGTGAGTCTGGCCCTGCTCACCACATAGATGGGATACTCCAGAGCAATAGGACACAAGGGGGGGAAACGTAAGGACCAGCTATATGCCAAGTTCCTTTTTTAGTGCAGACTCATGACCAAGTTGTTTATATATCAGGACCAGGGCTGTCCTGATAGCACAGCCAATAGGAAGAGGTGAGCCATAAGCCTGTAAATATATTGTGTGTGACACTGGTTTCCTGTTATATAAGGAGTCTTACCTTTTCAAATATTGAGCCTATTTGCACAGTACATCTCCCCCCGCCCCCTCCCTCAATACCAGCAGTTGTTGTCTTCATTGGAGACATGAATAAATATAGTGTTCTGAGTAGGTAATTACCACCACAGATACCTGGTGGATAGCAATGATCTGAGTTGCTTTTAGTCCAACTGCTATGATCATGAGAATTGCTGCCATTCTTCTTAATAGCTGGTTTCACATAAGTAAATATATTGGGGGGGGGCTGTCATGAATACTGTACTCACATGTGAATCTGCCTCTGTTTCAATAAGTATGTTTCCTAAAATGATTTCAAAAGAAATTTGCAAAGATTGTAGAATCTCATTATAGTTATACACTGAAAGTTGTGATGTTTCAAAATTACGCAGATACAACCAAGTTCTGTTCAGGATTTCTAGTATCCTCTGCTATTGCCTCTGGAGTTTCAGATCCTTCCTCAGCCACAAGGTGGCTTTGACTAAATCACTACCTCACTCTCCTCTCTAAGAAGTAAATTTCTGTGTTGCTCTTGTGACAGGGAAACTTCTTGCATTTAGTGGCTGAACTCGTTTGGAATGTTCTGTGGCTCAGGAAACAAAACAGTTTGCAGTCTATCTTCTATGAGGCAATGGAATTTTGTCAGTTTGGCTGAAATTAAAACCTTACATAGAAGACGGCAGAGAGTTGGGGAAGAGGTCCCATGAGGCAGGGACAGCAAAGACCAGCCCCAAAAGAATCTGAAATGATGCAGAGCAGGCAATGGGATGAGAAAGGGGAATATAAGCAGGGTAGGAGAGAAGGTGGTTTTGGAAGGGGGTGGGTTAGGCTGAGGAAAGAAGAGTCTAATGGAAGGTTTCTGAAGAAACTTCATGGCACATAAGATTGTGGGGATGGGGGGAAGGATTATGGTGGGTCAAGAGACAAGGTGATTAAAGGAAGTATGCAATGGCCTGAAAAACAGATGTGAGGAAACACTGGGTGGTAGAGAAGAACCAGGTAGAAAGTAGGACTGCTTGCTGTTGGTAGAAAAGAAGGGGATACGCAAGGAGCTTGGAGGACTGAAGGGCCAAAGAACTAATCAGCTAGTTCTTTGGCTGCTGGATTCCTGGGTGTGATTTATTCATAGACTGGAAGTTGTTATGGAAATGATTATAACATAAATTGTAATTTGTTATTGCTTCAGTATAAGTGGAAATGTGTTTTTCTGTCTGCTCTCCTAACAAAGTGAATGCTTTACAAGATAAATTCATGGTCACTTTCATGCTTCCTTAAAAAGTTTTAGTAATACTGCCATTTCACCATTACTGATGATCACGAAATGACTGCAGAAGTTATTTTTTGTAGGCTGCTGTAGTTTGAGAACAAAAATATGCTGTGTGTTTGACCTTCCAGGGGATGCCATTCAACAAAGTATTAATTCAGTCCCCCAAGTCAGGAAGGCATTAAATCTCCCATCCGCTTAAACATCATTGGTTCAAACATGTTTTGCAGAAGCCTTTGCTTGCATGGTTATATTGTGCCAGTGTACTTCTCAGTCATTATCCCATTTATATAGGAGCATAGAGGAGCTACTTTAGGTTTTGATGCTGATTGATGAGAAACTTATTGAGAACGTAGTTTCCTCTGAGAGCATGATGTGAGTCATGGGTCCACATCCCCTTGGCTCTCCACTTATAATTCAAGAGCCATACCTTGCAGAGTGAGTTGTTTTGAAGGCAAAAAGGCTAAAGATTCAACATTCTGTGGCACCTTAGAAACCAACTGGCTTATTATGGCATCAGGTTTCATAGCCATTTCTCTTGGCCCCTGGTAGCCCTGATGTTTCAGTCATGGTAGAATGTTTGCTCACAGTTTCACTCATAAGTAAAAGAAAACTGTTTTAAGTTGTAAGTAGTAGATAGATTCCACGCCATAATGTTACATTTGGATTTTGCATGTGATATGTCGCTTACATATTTGTATGCAATGTTAACCCTTGTGTGCTACTTAAGTGTGAAACTCTTATTGCTTCTTAGGGCTGTCATCTAATTAAAAAAAAACTTAGTTGATTGATGGTATGAGTTTTAGTTGATTACAATTGCATAACTGCACATATTCATAAACCCAATCGTTCTGAACGGGGGAATGAACATATGTTCTGGAGCAGGTTACTGTAAAGTGTGCTGTCAAGTCGATTTTGACTCCTGGTGCCCACAGAGCCCTGTGGTTTTCTTTTGGTAGAGTGCAGGAGGGTTTTACCATTGCTTCCTTTCGCAGAGTATGAGATTATGCCTTTCAGCATCTTCCTATATTGCTGTTGCCTGATATAATACCAGTGGGGATTCAAACCGGCAACTTTCTGCTTGTTAGTCAAGCATCTCCCTGCTGTGCCACTTAAGGTGACTTGTAAGACCAATAATTTCAAGGGGACTTACCCCCAAGGGAAACTGTAGAATTGTAAGGTTCTAAGAATTATCCAGTATGATATATTGCTGGGTGGATGCACTCATAGTCCTTTTTCCTTGCCAAGGGAAACCAATTCCTCAGGAACATGAGCGCTCTTGTACCTGCAGCAGCAAATATCTCCCAGTTCTGGGGATGGTTTGGTGAAAATGGCAGCTGATGGTAATTTTGAAAGAAGGAAGGGAGGAGGGGGAAATACTTTGTAAATAGATAATTGATTAAATGATGCAACCCTAATATGGAGCCTGAATCCTTGTGAGATCTGTTTGTGTAGCAAAGTCCACTTTTGGATGGTTACGAGGAGAAAAGTGGCCCCTGAGCATACAGAAGTGGGCCACTTCTGGTCTCTGTTGAGGAGGAAATGGAGGTCTGTGCAGAGGAGAGGCAAGCAGGAGATTTGCAATAGGTCAGCAAGTGTTTCTGACTTGCTGTTTTATTTACTGCTATTAAACAAAGCTTCTCTGCCCTGGTTGGTCTTATGCTAATTGCTTATCTCTCAGTCTCAATAGTCCTCCCCTGTAAAATGAGTATTAACTGGCTGCCATTGAACAGTGGTATTGGCCAGTTTTAAAGTGTTGTAACTGAGTACATGAGTACATCTAACTGTAGATTTGTCTTTGTATATTCAGGTTATTCCAGTGCAGTAGGCAACTGGTTGCCCGCACACACTCCTGAGCCACTAGTTTGCATTTATTTACACACACAAAGCCACAGGGGCGTAAGGAGGCTGGAGTGGGCCCAGAGACAAAATTTTAAAATGGGCCCCTCGCTGATACACACACACACACACACACACACTCCACGTGTGACTTGCCTCTGGGGGGCCCCTCGAGGCGTGGGGGCCCCCAGGCAGCTGCCTCCCCTTGCCTAATGGTAGTTACGCCCCTGCAAAGCCACTATTTTCATTAGACTCTGACTGATAGACCTTAGGGTTCTAATCTTTTCTTGAAAAGAAAAAAATTGCAAGCCTTAAGTGTACTGATGGGAAGTCAGTGAATGCATAAACAAAGTTACATTCTCTTAGTTTCTTTAAAAAAAAAAAAATCCTGTGGGCTGCTGTGCTAGATAAAGTACTTTGAACATTGATAGTTATATTACTAATGCATGATTTCCCAGGAAGGAAAAGCTAGTGTGTTGGATGCAAAGTAGCAGTACCATTCTATTGCACGTGTACTCTGAAATAAGTTCCATTGTATTCAGTGGGGGTTTACTAAAGGTAAAAGTAAAGTTGTGCTGTCGAGTCGTTGTCGACTTACGGCGACCACAGAGCCCTGTGGTTTTCTTTGGTAGAATACAGGAGGGGTTTACCATTGCCATCTCCCGCGCAGTCTGCGATTATGCCTTTCAGCACTTAGGATTGCATAGAGCAGCATCTCAAAACCAGAAGGAAGCTAGTTCTTTAATAAAGCTGTTTATTTCGAATCTGAAACCTCATTTGCCTTTAGTTACGCAGCTCGCGTCTGTGGTGTTAAATATCTGATCAAAACAAAGACTTAAACGTCTGTCCCGATGTTCAGTGGGGAAGCCTTGCTCTCAACTGAGTAATCTCATTCGAGAGCAAGTTGTTTTGAATTTAGCGGGGATTACTTTTGAGCAAGCATGGTTAGGATCGCCTACGATCCTAACATGCACTAAGTAGAGTGTCAAAGCTGCATCGTTCTCATGCGGGTTTGGTTTCCGTAAAATCCGAAATACACAAGTCGCAGCTTGAGGACAGATTATGCTGCAGTAGAATCTTCCTCCTAGCGCTATTAGGACATGCGGCAGCAGACAGCCTGTAAGCGTGTCGCCCACTTGCCACATAAGCACTTTTCCAGAGCCCCCTGGGGGCCTGCAACTGACTTGCTTTAAATAGAGCAGCATGCTTGGATCAGCGGCTTTCGATGATTGCCTGGTGAAGACTACAAGACCCAGCAGCCCCAACTCGTCTCGTCTCCTTAAAGCAGGAGAAGTTTCTCGTTCCCAATGGGCAGAAAATACACCGCGAACACTATGAAACCTCAATCCGACTCATTGACAAAGCCACAAACTCTACAGCACAGAAGGCGTGGCCGTTGCTCTACCATTTGGTGCACACACACACACACTGCTTGCTGCTGCTTGCCATGGGACCGGCCGCCTCCTTTCCTGTCCCACCAACAAGTGCAACAACATTCCACAGGGCAGCCCGAGTTTAGGAGTCCTTCCCCCCCCCCACTTCTGCAGGTAGCGAAGCAAACGCACGCTTGGAGTGATGGGAGGATTCTGGAAGCCGCTGTCAAAAGACGCGGGGGATGGAAGAAGCCTGAGAGAGAGCGTGGAATAGACAGGCGAGAAAGAGAGAGCGCAAGCCTGAGGCGCACGACCGAGAAAAGCCGTCACTTCCTCCGGAGGACAATGGCCTGCTGGGAAATGTAGTGTTTGCCGCTGGGGAAAGAGGGGCTTCTGGCTTAGCTGGCAGGGAGCATGCCGGGAGCAGTAGTTCTCCGGGGAGCGATGTGCTAGGCTCAGGGAAGCCGGCGGTCCCGGGCGGGATTGGCGGCGCGTGTTGTGCGGGGCGGGGCCTGAAATAGCTGCAAAGGGCCTGGATGGCTCCTCCCTGCTCGCGCGGTGCCGTCACTTCCTTCCCGGCCGGAGCTGGCCCCGCTTATTCTCTTTAGTGTTTGCCCTGTGTCTGCCGCCGCCGCGACTCGCTCGCCTCCCCCCCTCCCCCGGACCCCCCCTCTCCTGGGAGCTGCCCATGGACTGAGCCGCCCGACAGCCCGCCCGCCCACACGAGCCGGCCCGGGAGCCGCAGCCCAGACAGCCGCCAGGTAAGAGAGGGGGAGCCGCCGCTACCGCGGCCCCCTAGGCGCGCGGGCTCCGCGGCGGGGCTGGGCTGGGGGAGGCCTCGGCCGAGCCTGCGCTCGGGCTGGGGCCTGCTGTTGGGGCTAGCCAGCCTCAGGCTGCGAGGGGCGGCTGCAGCTGCAGCTCCCGCGGAGACCCTGATTGGCCGCTGGCAGGTGAGGCGCGGGGCTGACAGGCGCTCTCGGCGCTCGGCTTTCCGGGGAAGGGTTAATCGGGACTCTGCCCGCCCCACCTAGCTCAGCTCCTCCGCCCTCCCAGCTGCTTGCGGTGCGGGGGGTTCTCAGCTCAGACCCCTTTCACTTGGCAGTAGACCGCCACCGCTTAGCTCTTGCCTTTCTCTTCTCTTTCTTCCCCCACAGGGGTTCAGGAAGGGGTCTCCACCGCAGCACACAAAAATGGGCTTGTCCTTGTTTCAGAAGTAGGAAAAATTCTCCTTTTTCACGCCCGGTCTGCATTACCTGGGCGGAATCATGTTTAAAAGGACGCATAAGGGGTCATACATGTCTGGGTATTGGGCTGTAGAGCTCGTTGGTGTCCCCCGTCCCAACCTGTCTCTCCTGATCGGTGGATCATGTGTAAACTGTTTGTGCTTATCATTATTACTACGTTTATATCCTGCTCTTCCCCCAAGGAGCCCAGAGCTGTGTACTGCATACTTGAGTTTCTCTTTCACAACAACCCTGTGAAGTAGGTTAGGCTGAGAGAGAAGTGACTGGCCCAGAGTCGCCCAGCTAGTTTCATGGCTGAATGGGGATTTGAACGCTGGTCTTGTGGGTCCTAGTCCAGCACTCTAACCACTACACCACGCTGGCTCTCATTAGTAAGGCACATTATGTTCTTTGTGTGTGTGCAGGTGTTTGCCACCTTCGCTTAAGTTCTCAAAATACTTATGCCAGACAGATGCTAATATTCCCCTTGGTTAATGTGGCAGTTTAGCTATTACAGGTTATGGTTATGGTTTTTCTCATCTTACTGATAAGGAAAGTGAGGATATGTTTGAGTTGAGCTTGGGACCCTGATTCCATGCTTTTTATTGAATCACACTTGTCTTCTTTTAGGCTTCTACCCATGAACTGATTTTTCCAGGATAGCCTTGGAATAATGTTTTTGAGTTTTATTTTAGCTGGGAAAAGGTCTTTTGTGATTCATTTATGAATACAATGCTTTCAGCTCCTAATGGAGGTAATGAATGGCTTAATGGCTCTTCTCCCCCCCCCAACCTAATTGGTTTCATGCCATTTAACTTTAGCAGTATAAGTAAGCCTTTGATGTGTTAAACCTCTTCCATTTCAAGCCAGAACTACTCCTGTATATGCATATCTTGCTTCAGTTCTAGCAGTGTGGAGGAGTATAGAGAAGAATGCTTTGCCACAGTCTCATAGTAGCAAGCTATCCTATTGCAATTAACATGAGAACCTGAAAATGTTTTAATATCTCAGGTTGCATGGAATAATAAAGCTACGCCACAAATATCTTGATACTTGAAACTTTGTTTGATACTATTTTTGAGCACACTTGGTCTCTGTGAAAGTGATGACACAACTTCTTCCAAAGTGTTCCACAACGAAGAAGCTTTATACATGTTGGTGTTTACATGATGTGGATGCAACCAGACCTTGTGTTGGAATTACTGTTAGTGAAGAGACCAACACATGGTGGCAATTATATAATACTATTGGCTTGGCAGTCTTAAATTGTGTGGCATTTTTAACAAAAGCCATGTATGATGATGCGAAGTAATGTAAAATTAGCCTTTGGACATCAGTAATTGTATCCTAGTTATTTGCCTGACTGTTGCTAATGTTTGAGTTTTACTTGGTAATTTTTGGTTGCTCTCCATTCAAACCTCACAATGCCTGTCAGCACTCACTCCAGTGCACCTACTTTTCTAAAGACACACACGTGCCTTTAGTAGCAGGCGTTTAAGCTTTGCCATAGCAGGTTTTAACCTTATTTGATATGTGAAATTAGACTTCACATGTATCAAGCTTCACTCAAATGTATCCATTATCAAACAAATCTAAGTGCTAAAGCATATCTTTGTCAGATGAAGGCTGTAGTCATAAGCACACTTCCCAGAGAAAGTAAGTTTTGTTGACCTTAGTCAGGATTTCTTCAGAGTTAGTGCTACACAAGATGATCACTTCTTTTCATAAGAATGAGCAAAGGGAACATGAGTAACTTGATTGCACAATACCTGATAAATTGCTTTTGTGTGTGTGAGAATCAACACTCTAAAAAAAAACATGATAAAGTTCTGTCTGTGATTGTCATTCATTCACGCATTCAAGTCATCACTTGGAGCTGCTTTCATCATGTGATGAACATGACTGTGAACTTGTCTGAACACTGGCAACATCATGATAGTTTTCAGGTATATGCAAAAGATTGAATGACAGTGAATAGGTGAATAATTTTTCCAGAGCCATGGGAGGAACTAAAACTGCAGTGTATCTGTAGGATACTCTTACATCCACTAAAAACTGAGACAGCAATCATGAAATATTTCTGTTGCACAAATAGAATGACATGAGATGATCCCACAACACCAAACCTTTGACT